>NC_045639.1:62998182-65498182 GCF_009829145.1 Chiroxiphia lanceolata
CTCTGATTTTCCAGATTCCAAAATTCAGCTTTACATTCCAAACTGACAGCTGTGGTACAGTAGCTCTAAGACTGAATGGTACTCACTTGGTTTTACCAATACACCGCTGTTCTGTTAAGTGAAAAGAAACATCAGTCTCTGACATTCCCTCCCTGGAGCTTTCGGGAAGATCATTCTTCAGCCAGCATCTCAGGGACGCAGGCACCGGCTGCTTCTGTGCTGGCAGGAGGCTGAATCGCTGACAGTTTCACTGATGCATTTCTCTGTCGGATACAGGAAGCAAGAGAAGAGGCATAATCTTTTGTCAGTGCACATGACTTGTACAGCAGAGAAAGCCATTTCTAAAAATAACTAGACAGCATATGACTCTCAGTGCTACTTTCCTGATGGTCTAGTGGTCAGCCAGGTTCACATCCAGGAAAAGATTTCTTATTTCAATACATTTTTATAGTACATACCTTAGTTTTCACTGCTTCTATAGATGTAATCAACAACCCCTTCACTGCTCAAGAGAAATTTAGTAAGATGTATTACTCACTTGGAGAATAATTTGCTAATTGTCAAGCGTAACAGAACAAGACTGATTTGTTTCTACCTTTAAGAGTTTTCTAGGGCCTGTAAAAAACACATTTCCCCACCCTGCCATCAGCCATAAGATCACAGCTTTCATAGGCTCCGCTACTTTTCTGAAATTGTCAGGGAGGAATATTTTGTCTCCAACACTTAGGCAGCTTAAGAATCAGGGGGCTCATCTGACACTTCCTCTGCAGTGTCACACAACAGAGACCTTCTAAGAACTCAGTGGTAATGACCCTTCTGTAACACACACTGTCAACACTGCAAATGCAACTGCTGTGGACCTACTCTAGTTCTAACCTAATTGTCTCATGCTGCTAACATCTCAGCCACAGAAGCACAGAACTCAGTACCACTCCAAAACACACATTATAGGCACCCAGGGTGGAGAAGTCCATGCTTTTAACCATGACACTGTGGACCTAGTGAAGCATACAAACTCCTTAAGGCTAGCTCAGTTTCTGCAGCATGGAACCATCTCATTATTTGGTTCACATTCCTTGCAGGTTCCATGTTGCAGGAAACTAGGTCCCACCTTGCCTTTCTCTTTGACAATGGGCACAGATTACCTGCTGGGACCAGCTGACCTCTTTCCCCTAACCACACACTCCTCTTTGCAGTGGCCTCAGGCCACAGTGATACCTCAGCCCCTAGCACTCCACAGCTTTGTCTCTTCAAGGCCTGAAATGCATTGGTCTTACCAAAGAAAGTGCTATCAATCTACACATGTGAAATGGTATTCTTGCATATATAAGACATAAGACTGTATTTAAGACAGCCTGATTATAACCTTGTATTTTATGATATCTACCTCATTGCACAATAAAATTGCTCAGTTCAGACAAAAGAAATCTCCATCACAATCAAGACCCATGTTTTGTTCCAGCCTGCTATGGTGAAGGGTTTGGGATGAAATCAACTGTTGGCTGATGACAAGGAACTCCAGTGAGACACAAAACAAACACCATCAACCTCCTGAATACATTCCCGAAGAAAGGGATCCCTTTAGGTTTGTTTTCTGACTCTAAAACTTTTAAAGATAAGCTAATGTATATTTGCACAGTCCAGGAGAAGCTTATCTATCTTAACACAGAAAAGGTTTCTTATATAATGCATTTTAGAGGCAGAGCGCTTGAGAACTAGAGAAATTTGCTTGTGTAGAGCCAACCCTCCCGTATTATTGGACACTGCTTAAACAGGAAATATTATTTTTCCTCGTACTGCTTGCAGATCTACTGCATTCATAAAACCAACATGCCAGAGGAAGAAGCGCTCATGCAATGTCATCTGCATCGCTGGCAGTTTTCATTCCTCTCACACAAATCTTACCAAAAAAAGCAAGGTCACAGATTATTATCTATGGCGTGAGTAGGCCGCGGGAGTGCAAGGCAAGCAAACCCCCAACCTCGAGTCCCTCTGCGGGGCCACTGGCTCCCACTTGAGGCACGCCCTTGGACCGGCTCTCCCCTGCAGGCCTAACACCGGTGCTTTTATTTTCACAGCCCGCCCGGAGAACGACTAAGCCGGAGCTGAGGGAACCGCCACGTTCATTCCCTCCCGGCAGCCGCCTCCCGGGATGTGCAGGGCAGAGCGCTCGGCTGACGAGGCCCCGCCTGCAGCCGTGACAGCGGCGCCCCGTAAAGAAACGATCTCGTCAGGAACAGCGTGTACAAGCAACACGAAATGAGGGAAAACAACTGTGCGGAGCTCCGCGCCCGCCGAAGGCGGCCGGAGGGGGCCCCGCGGGAGAAGGGAGGGAGACCCGGCCCCGCGCTCGGGCGCCTTTCCCCGAACTCCCCGCCCCTGCCCCGGCCGCGCAGCTCTCGCCTGTGGCCATGAGCGAGTCACCCCCGCTGCCGCTGCGGCACCCCCGGGCTGACGGCTCCGTCTCGCCCGGCCCCCCACAGCCATCCCGCCTCCCGCCCGCGGTGGGGGACCCTCACCCGCCTCGCCTGGGCCGCCCACTCTCCTTCCCACCCCGCCGTCGCTATCCCCTTCTGTGGGGTGGAATGGAACGTCCCTCCGTACACGCAGCTGCCTCCACGACTTGGTACTGCCTGGAAAGTGGGAGCACAAGGAAAAACCAGCGGCACAATGCGGCGTGGGGGTGTCGTTATGGCCGTTGGGGGTCTTTAGAAAGGAGTGGTAGGAAGGAATGACGGCGATATCGTCAAGTTCCCTGGTGGTCTAGTGGTTAGGATTCGGCGCTCTCACCGCCGCGGCCCGGGTTCGATTCCCGGTCAGGGAAGATTGTTTTTTCTGTTTTTCCCCTCCAACTCTTGCGTTTTTGGATTCTTTCCGCCCCTCTCCTGCTTTTACAATTCTGGGAGCATCGGCCGGCTGCTGTGCGAGCGCGAGGCGTGGGCATTACTGCCCAGCTGTGAGTATTAAGACACATGTGGCAGCGTGGAGGAATCGTGCACAAAGGCAATGAGCAAAGTCACAGCGCTGTGGGCAGGGGAAGTGTGGCCAGGTGTAGTGTTTGGAAGCCTTGACTTCACGGAACTACCTGTGGACACCCCATGCTCGCGCATAGGGAGTCTAGAAGTCAGCAGAGGCTGCTTAGAGGGGTAAAAGTAGGGCCGTTGGCCAGCACTCACAAATACCATAATTTCCTTTTTTTTTTTGGCTGCTCTTACAGTTAGGGTGTTTCCACATCTTTCTCCCCAGAGCTGAATGCTTACTTAGTGCTATCACAAATCTTTGAACTATCTTTGTTATGGGGAAAGGCTGAGGAAACTGGGCCTCTTCAGCCTCAAGAATAGACAAATGAGAGGAAACCTCATCAATGTCTACAAGGATCTGAAGGGAGGGTGTCAGGAGGAGAGAACCAGGCTCTTTTCAGTGGTGCCAAGCAATAAGACAAGAGGCAACGGGCAGAAACTGATGCACAGGAAGTTTCACCTGAATATGAGAAAGAACTTCTTTACTGTGCTGGTGTCCAAGCACTGGAACAGATTGCCCAGAGACGTTGTGGAGTCTCCCTCACTGGAGATATTCAAGAATCGTCTGGATGCAATCCTGTGCAATGTGCTCTAGGATGACTCTGCTTGAGCAGGGAGGTTGGAGCAGATGACCTGCTGTGAGCCCTTCCCTGACTCATTCTGTGGTTCTGTGACCAGCTTAGCTGTCTGTGGTGTGTATGTGCCTCTCTGACCAAGTGCTGTTTCCCCCAAAGAAGGTGGGAAGGGTTTGTCCCCTGCACCCCTGTCGTGGCAGAAGGGGGACTGCAGTGCTCTGTGGTGCTTCCTCAGCAAAGCTACAGGCTGTCTTTGTGCAGTGTATTTGCACAGCCCCCACCATGCAACGCATATGGTTGGGGGGGGTGCAAGGAAGAGATAAGATATTCTTCTGGAGGTGGAAAGACATAAACAAAGAGACAAAAGGATTTTTAATACCTCCCTGCAATTAGCACCTATCTTGCTCTCTCCTGCAATGAAACCCTCACCACAACTTAGAATCATTATTGTTGGAAAAAGACCTTTAAGATTATCACGGCCAGCTGCTGACAGAGCACCACTGCCATCTTCACCATTGAGCTATGTTTTTTTAACCCTTCCAGGAATGGTGATTCCGCTACTTCTCTGGGCAGTCTGTTCCAATGCTTAACAACCCTTTTCATGAAAAAAATTTCCTAATATATAATCTAAACCTACTCTGGCACAACTTGAGGCCATTTCTTTCTCAGCTCCTAAAAGTGGTGTGGGTTCTCCAGTATGTGTGAAGGGAAGAAGTGATGAGAACAGGGTACAGCCTACTCCAGTCTTGCAGCAGGGGGTGCCTCCCCTTCTCCTCCACCCAGAGCTCACAGCTCTGTCCTGTAGCAGTGCACAATCAGCTGCACATCCAAATCCTCATCTGGGGCTCCAGCAAGAGCTGCTCTTCTTCACCTGTAGCCCCCCGCTCGCACACCTGCCCCTAATTTGTAGGGTGAGAGGGCAGTGGGAGGACCTCTTCTTTCACGTTGGAACAGTGCCTGTCTGTGGTGAGCTCATACTGGCTTGCTATGAGGTGCCCACTTAACTGTTCTCTTACGCCCCCTCCTCAGCAGTACAGGGGGAGAAAATAAGATGAAAGACTTGTGGATTGAATAAAGGGAGTTTAATGAAAAAAAAAAAAAAAACCAAAAAAACAAAGGCCCAGTACATGTAGCAGTTGCTTTGGAAGAAAAATACCTTAAAAATTAATCCCTTCCCCCACCCTTTTCTTGCATTTTATTGCTGAGTACAGTGGTTATAGAGTAGGGAATATCCCCTTTGGTAAGTTTAGGTTAGCTGTCCCAGCTGAGTCCCTGCCCAAATTCTCCCTCTCCTGACTCCCCTCCTCTCCTACTGGCCTTGGGAGGGAGGCGTGTTAGTGTCTTGATGCTGTGGAAACACTGATCAGCAGTAGCCAAAACACTGATGTGTTATCAACACCCTTCTAGCTACAAACAGAAAGCACAGCATTATGAAGGCTGCTGAGGGGAAAATTAGCTCCATCCCAGCTGGACCCAGGACACTGCCGTAAGAAATACTATCACTATTTCTTGGTAAAACAAGAAATATTGATAATAAATGAACATAATATCTTAGACAGACTGCAAGCCAGGGGCTAGCACACTGGGCAGATTATGCTTTAGCAGGGATTCTCCCTGCTGCCAAGAGCAAGCCATGGCCCTTGCATCACCCATGTAACTCCTTGGTACTGGCAGGCCACTCTTTATGTGGGAGTACTTTGGTCTGATGTGAAAACACCACTGGAAATAATGGTTTTGGCTGCCTTTCCCAGGCATGCCAGAGACGTACTGCAGCCTGGGCTGCCCTTCAATGCAGATAGGAGTGTCTCATGAGAAATCCCAAGGTCCTACACTATATTTTGTATGCCAAGCTTCAAGAAGGTGCAAAGGGATGGGATAACTTTTGCTTTAAGGCAGAAGGCAAACAGTCAACAGGGCTGTTGTCACCTCTTAGGTATTAAGAAAAAGTGCCAAATAATAGTTAAACCCAAGGACCAAAGGATGTCACGTAAGGAATTATTGCATTCCTATGGCTGGAGGTTGTTAAGAGTGGGCTGGCAAGCATCTCATCAACGCTCTCAGGCTGGATCAGGGGAATAGCTCAGTGGGTCACCTAGGATCCTGAAAGTCACAATTATATTATTTCATCTTGCACTTTCCCCTTTCATTAACAGTTCACATGAGCTGCACTGAGCTGTGTAGGGCCCTGAGATTCTTCCCTCCCTCTTAGATCTCAGTGAAATGCCTTACCAAGTTGGTGGAAGAAGTTTCCGGTTTCCACCTCAAAAAATGATGCATTGTTTTAGAAAGCAGCTAAAATGAATTACAGGTGTTGACTAGCTTCCAAGAAAAGATATATGTATGGGTTTACAGAATAGGAACAAAAAAAGCATCTGCTTTGGTTTTAACTCATTTTGTAGTAGGACATTTGCACACTTTTAGCACCTTAAGTCCACCTTCAGAGTCACTTGAGAAAGGATAATCATGTGTAAGATTTTAGAAACATGGAAAAGCCACTACAGTACCTCTTGTACACAAAGAAAGAGTAGTTTTCAATATTTTGTTAGGAATACTAGCATAGTCTATGAAGAAACTATCTAATGGCCTTCCCAATCTGTTTTCAGTCCAATGACAGACCTGAAATTTTCCCTTGTGCAGATGGCAAATATCCACCTGGCAAGGAGTAAGAACCAGTCTTCTTGCTGATGTCCTTACTGTTCATGTCCCAGTATGATTAAGGGTATCCTGATTTGGGGTGAAAAGACTCCAGAATCAATGTTCACCTTCAGCGTGTGTTGAACAGTTATAGCAGTTTCTGATTCACTGTTTCTTGGACCTTAGATTAATGTGACGGAGGAAAAGAACAGAGTACTTGTTTTTAACAGGTGGAAGAACCATCCTTCCTAGAGTCTTTGTTGATATTTTTGTTTAAAGTAAAAAATAACTCATGATGCTGGCATGCTGAAACCCCAGAAAAGGCAGGCAGTCTTACAGAATAGCGGCAGTGCAATCAAAAGCACATTACAAAAGTGATCTGGCTAGAATACAGATATTGCAAACAAATATAAGATTATTAATATCACATTTTGAAAGTGTAGCTGAATTTGCTTTTAACTGGATAGATTTTGAAATACTAGCTCACAAGTATTTTTACTTTCATTTCTCTTCTTCCTCAAAAGTGTGACCGAGTGCTTTTCATCTCACAGCAAAGGTTGATGGGAAAGCACTGCAGAAGAAATAAGAATAATAAGGAAGACAATATCTTAACAGTAGATCAGCTTTAACTACCAGCTGAGTCAACTTTTCTTTCTGGCTACCTCCCTTAGGTTATAGCCCTGCATTAATTCCACTTCTTATATGAAGTAGCTTGGCTGGGAGTGAACATAAAATTTTGCATGACTTTTACAACTGGCAGCTCTTTGGAAAATGGAACATCTTTTTTTTAAATAGGCATATTTTCTACTTGCCCTCATGTTTCACTTCTATCTGAAGGGCATACAGTCATGCAGTCATTAAATTTATTCTGTTCCCAGGACACTCTGGTGGCCGCTTATGGCCTTATTTTTCGTTTTATTGTGGACATAGACAAGTACAACTTCGTGGTGTCCTCTGCAAGGCAACGAGCCTCTGCCTATTGATAAAAATACCGTTGGAACACGCCACGAGGTGGCAGCCCGGTCCTATGTCTGCCCCCACCCGCCCATGGCTCCCAGAGCGGTCCCTGCTCTGGAGGTTTCGGATTCAATTCCATAGGTTAACATTGTGCCCGTTCATTCCAACGAGTAATGAAGGCTTTGTATTTGCTGATAAAGCCAACTTCATGCACAAATGAGGTTGTTATTAAGGCAAATTATATGCAGCCTAGTTCAGAAGTTGTACATGGAAACTTTACAAGCTGTCTTTAAACAGTCTTAACATGGCATTTAAAGAAAAGAAAAAAGAAAAGGCACACAGTATTATCAGGAGTACGACTTGGACTCTAAAACTTCATCCTGTCTGTGGCATTAATACATTAATGATACATACCATTACCATAGTGACAAAGAACCACGTGTCCCTGGATGTGTTCACCCTCACAGCTGCTCTGTTCGGGACCAGCAGCATCCCTGCTTTTCACCTGTAGATTTTGAACTGAAGATCATGTGGAAAGTTTGTGCCAAGGCAAAGAAGAGAAGAATTTCTGCATCCCAGGTCAGGATCCCAGGGCATCGGCTGCCCAGGGACACGAGGCAAGGTCTGCTTTCATTCTCTTCTGCATGGATTCACAAGAATGGTGAGCCATGGGAGCAGTCTGTGCTATGACATTAGTGCTATTTTCACCATGGCAGTCAAACGACACAAAAAAGGCAAAGTATTTATTAAACTGCTGAAGGTAGAAGAAAAAAAACAACCCTAAAAGAAGCTTTCAGGCACACAATCCCTTCTCCAGACTTTCCCCCCATCCTATTATCTATCCCAAGATTTTTTCTGTAAAATATTACTGTCTTAAAATATAACTGTAAATCTCTTCCCTAGCTACAGATTCAATATGAAACACCTTCTGGACAGTAAGATAAAAACATAACCTCATTTCATATCCTCCTAGGACTGTCCCTTCAGAACTACAGTTGGGAAATTTACTCTTAATCATGTTTTAAGAGAAATTATTTTATCCAAACCAAGGTATTTTATTTAAGGTAATGTTAACAGAAGTCCAGTGCAGATTTAATTACCACTCACAGATCTGCATAATATTATCCAAGGACCATTTTCCAGCAAGTCCTTTAACAGGAGCAATTGCCATATCCTATTAAGAAGTGGTCTGATCATGAAATTATGAAAGCTCTGATCCTTTTAAAAGTCTGAACTTTTGCATGCTGGAAATCTGTTTTCTAGACCCTTTTTATACTGCCTTGTGGCTACAGTCAATCATTACCTTTTGCCTTTCCATGCTTTGTTTCCCATATGCTCTTTTGATTAATCACATTGTAGTAGACTATATTGACAACATTATTATGCTGTGCCTAATTTTTGTCTTGCTGGCAGGAAAACATAGCTGGGAAGTGCCAGTTTCTCCCCAAAGCAGGAAAATAATAACAGACTATAAACTGCTATTACAACACATGGTCTGGGTGGTGGTGCTGTCTGCTGCATGTAACAGGGAATAGCAGTGACCCAGACAAGGACAAGGTGGCTGGGCTGATGGAGCATGGCCATAGCAGAGTGCCTTCTGCAGCTCTGCCATCGAGTGGCTCTGCACCCAAACTGGTCCTGCATCCTTTGCAAGGGATTTTTTTTACATAAATGACAACTCTGATTTCTAGAAATGGCATAATTGGTATTTTGTAAGCTGCAGATCTGCGCAAGAGTTCTACCAAAATAAATCAAAAAAACAGGAATGATTTTCGTTTGTGTTCAGATAAGAGACTACCTGTGTAATTCTATTAGGGTGAACTTTTGCAATATCTAATCTTCAGTTTGTTCATTCTCCACCCCAAGCCAGGTAGTAAGTCTCAATTTCAGATTTGTTTGGACTATGGCCTTGGGTCAATTGAAATGGAGTTTCTTATTGTAGCCTGCTGGGTGGCTTTCATCCCTCCTACCATACTGCACCCATCTCCCCTTAAGCAACCAGGCTGAAGCTGAGTGTGAAGCACGTGAGAGGATGAACATGAGCTCGTAAGCTCCTATCACCATGACTCCCCTGCTACAAGGCTCACAGGCAGCCTTTGTGTGTGTGCCAAATCTGGTTCTGAAGTGCTCACCCTTGGGCTTTACCACCATGATCTTCCCAAGTCTGTCTTTGGTGAGAAAGGAGTGACAGGTGGCTGGTGGTTCTGGCTGTGGATGCAGGTAAAACGCAACAGCTCCCTGTGGCATGCTGTGCTGACATGCTTCTTCAGAAACACAGAAGTTTAGAACAGGTGCCCATCACCCCCCATGTCTGCTTTCTTGGTGACTGCACTCCGTTGATGGGCTATTTGCAGTACATAACTCTCAGCAGCATGAGGCAAACACACTGCAGGCAGCAGGAGCAGGCAGCTGTTTGCCTACAGGCAGGCAAGAGTTACCCCACCCAGGCATGAGGCAACAATTTCCCCAGGACAGCTCAGCACAATAATACACAGAAGCAGCGTCCTCTGCTTATTCATTCCCATCATATTGGTGTATTTACAAATATTATAGTGCTCCTGAAAACCAAGTATTTTAAAATCTTTTGTACCTAGTGTTTATTACGGTTTGCTGATCCTCCTTGAAGAGTAAAAAATCGAACAATTAAAAGTAATTTAATAAGTTCTGCTTCTCTTCTGGTCATACGATTTAAAGGGGATTTTCTTCCATGTCATCCCTTATGCCATCAGAAATTTGTCTCCATCACTATCATCTGGGCTCCAGGAGAGCTACTATATTCTATTAACCAGAGGTTTATGGTAAGGGCCAGAAACTCAGGTGCTCACAAGATGATGACGAGTTAGGAGACAATCTTTCCCCTGGAGTCTAAAGTCTAATTAGACAAGGTCAAGGACAAGAATTAAATAACACTATTCCAACTTTGCAGGTGGGTAGCCAAGAAGCAGGATAACAAACAGTTGTATTTCTGATGTATTTAAACACTCAAAAGTAGCTGGATCCCCAAAATTTTTAAAAATCAGACAAATAAGAATGCATCCTCTAAAGTTTTGGGCTTGCAGGATTGAAAGTGTAAATAATTTTGTTTATACAAATAATAACAATGAAGAGGAATAATTCCTCTGTGTCCCTCAGAAGGACATCCTTAGTCCATCTGCAGGACAACTCCTAAGTGCATATTGATGAACTATAAGACTGATTTTGAAAAGCAACAGGGAACTCCTTTCCATTGCTGAAAAAGTCATGCATGTTAACAATAGCTAAAAAATATCTCTCTAACATTTCTAGCTGTTCTTCCCTTAAAAGGTTATATACAGTAAAAAAAAGGGCTTCATTTCCCATTTTTTTTGTCTCCAGTTTGGTCCACAGGGACAGAAATACCCCACTGCAAAAGCTGCGCATACGAGCAAGCAGGTTTTACACATTTGTATTGAATTATTACTCCTCTTTTGTTTTGTTGGTGGCTACTGCTATTGGGCATCCTTGGGGTTTGACGGTCACATCAAAGGAGCGGCTCTGGCGTGAGAACCGGTCAAAGTGAGCCAGATAATTAATGGATTTATTACTGAGGTCGGTTCCCATGATTGTCGGTGGGCAGCAGCCACTGCTGTGTCGTAATCCTCATTCGCTTGGTAAGGCACACACTGCCTTAAAAAGGTTTAATGATCCAATAGTGATTTACTAATGGGAATCTTGTTTGTCAGTTTAGCAGACCTTGAAGGAGGACAGAGCAGCATATGCAGGTCAGTTTCCAGCAGTACCGAGAAATGGTTTTATTTGTTTTGAGAATGCTGTTTGTAGCATTTTTATCCACTAAATCCAATAATAAAATGAAGGGTCAAAGTAATTGTAGCTGGGCAGGTATCAGACTCCTGATAACATGAGCGGGGAAGGAAACAGCCACTGGTGACAGCAGATTGAGGCTGAAGGTCTGAGATAATTATCAAAAAACATTCACTTCAGCTTTTATGATCAACAAAATGACAAAAAGTGTGGCGAGGGGGACTAGGACAGCCTGATGAAATTGCAGGCTGGTAGCTGGTCCTTGCCACCGGCTGCTGCTGGGATGGCTGCCTGGCAGGGACCTTTCACTGCAGTTGCATCTCCTTCATGTTGGGAAAGGAAGGAGGGAGACACCTGGTGGGATGGCTGCCCAAAAAGAGGGCAGGGGAGGGAAAAGGAGAGGAAGCAGCTTTGCCTACCCAGAGGGAAGGAGATGCTCTTGCTGTCCCAGGAGGCAGCATCCCAGCTGCCATTCCTCCTTGCCATCCTGGTGCCTCTTCAGGAAAACAAACCCCAGAAAACCCAAGCAAAAGAAACTCCCTTCTCCTCCACCAAAATACATTTAGAAAGCAACAAAGAGAGAGGAGGGGGGGAGAAAAACAATGTTATCTTATTTTAGGTTTTGTATATTAAAGTCAAGAGTTGTGCTGGCAAGTGACATTAAAAACTATGTGAACAATCAACATAACATACCTCATCTTTTTAATCAAGTTGCAAAAATGTACCTTGAATGCATAACTTTTCTTTTAAACTACTCAAGGGAGAGAGTCCTTCTCCTAAAGAAAATTAAAGTTACTTGTCTGTCTGAAATATATATAAAAAAATACGGCATTCTGAGTTAAATCGAAACAAAGGGGGGGAAAAGTATAGGCCTTTAAGTAATTATAATTTTGTCTTCTTAGGTTTCTGTATTGCCTTGTAGTCATTTGTTAGATTTTCACTTACCACACAGTAATATTATTCTTTACAAGTAATATTATTCTTTACAAGTATTCTTTACAAATAAAACACTTTTCATTGACCTTCTATTGAGACACTGTTTCCTGCAGCACTGCATGCAGAGCTCTTGCAGTGTAACACATGTGAAGACACTGGCAGCGTTCGAAATTTCCTAGCAATCACAATTTCAGTGTTGTATCAAGGTATTTTTTCATCCAGAAGACTTTCCTTTGTAGAAGAGAAAAATGCCAAATATGGACTGGGCAAAAAGCAAAATTAAGTCAACACTCAGAAGGACTTCCCTGTAGAATAAGTAATAGCACTCTTCAAATAAACATTGTCTAAAATATTTAGCTTTGCTTGAATTCAATATTGGCAGTTGCATCTGTAAAAAAAGACTCTGCCTCTCCAGACCATGAAAGTAATCGTCCAGACATACTTAATTTTATTTCCCATAATAATTTCCATTTGATTATCTAGGGTATGACACCAATTCACGTGTCCCAGCTTTGCCTTGCCACCATGAATGGAGAAAAATACCTCTTAAAAATAAATTATATTGGTATCATCTTATAATCACCACCACTGCTGCAGTCAGACCATTAAGAGAACTTCTGAAATTAGTGTTGAATGAAGTGTTGAGTGGTCTTAGTTTTAAAGGATTGATAGATGATGACAACACATTATCACCAAATGATTTTGATATTGTTCTGTTGTTTCTTCTGGTGAGGAGTCTGATTCTTTGAAAAAATTAGATCACAGCTCCAGAGATTATGCAAGATAGGGAGAAATTCAGTTGTCTGGCCACACACATTTAGTGCCACTTAAGCAACTTGGGTTTCCCAGGCATCTGCACAGAGGCAGAGGTGACACAAGGCACAAAGGAGACCTGCACCTTCCAGAGGTTGAAGCCCAGCTTAGGACATAGCAAACATTTAGGCAACTAAATGCCGAGTGATTGTATTTACACATTAATAGCACTTTACAACTTCCAGTAGTAGCAATTACCAGGAATAAAAACAAAACAAAAACATCCCACGTATTTTCAGATAATTATCTGTCAAAATATTGTTTCATTTATAAATCAGGAAAGGTTTAATTTACCCTCAAGTGAAGATCCCAGCATTTCTAGCACCTGCCTGGTGCTTCTCTGCTTATCATTTCTGGTTATGATAGGATGAGTTGCTGCAATCATCCCTTTGAGGTTTTTACACATTAGCTTCCAAACACGCAAGTACTTGCTGAGTAAAAAGATGAAGCAGAGAAACAGAGCACAAATAAAAAGTTCACTGCTGAGTAAAATTAACTCAGGTTCACTCAATGATCTCACAAAAATGAGGCTTGCAAACAAAGCTATACCAATTCCTTCATCTTTTCTCGAAGTTGGACAAAACTACCAATGACTTTTCAATCACCCAGGTCCTCATTTGTGTGATCTCAGGCTATCTGTGCCTGTAGAAGCACATGACTAATGAGGTTTGTGACTACAAAGCTGGTAACAGTCCACACTTCAGTAGATTTTCTGATATTGTATCTTCTGATTAAAAAATGCTTGTGACCTTTTCCTATTGTAAAGAAGAAATTCCTCATTTACAATAGCCCTAAGAATTTGCCAATATCCATGTCTCAGGCTTATCTCACAACATTCTGATTAAAGTGTCATCTTCCAAAATAGCTGCAAACAAACATTTTGAAAGCTTACACTAAGGAGGCAGCAGCATGAATTGGCACCTCCTGGCGGTTGTTCAGGCAGATGTAGTCACAACCATGAGGTGATTATTCTACTTTGAATATATATGCATTCAACACTCAGCCACAGTAGCTGGTTTTTCTTCTGGGCAACACCTAATGCCGGATTTCCTCCACTTGCAATCAGAGCAAAGGGAGGACAGGCAGCACCACTTCTCAATTGCCTGTCTTCTCTCTAGGGTAATAATCTTCTCTCAGCAGCCTAAGTGCTTTTTATTTGCATTGCTGAGGGCTAAGGTTTCGAGCCTGCTAATGCTGAGTGACAGAATTGGTTTTTAGTTTTTTCCTCTAAAGAAAAACATTCTAGGAAATCGCATAACCTGCTTTGATCCTCTTGATAACTGGAATTTAAGGTTGCAAACCCACCCATTGAAAAGTTAGTCAAAGCCAACTGCTTACTGTTGAACAAGTAGCCTGATTTGCCTTCTTGTGGTATGTGCTATGATTATGTCCTAAATTATATAAATTAAAAACTTTATTCTTCATTCAGGTCCACTTATCACCGAACGAATAGTAAAGATAGAAAAATGCTGAAGTAAGGTTGCATATGCACAGCCACGAGTCCTATCTGTTGGATTTTAGTTATGCCAAGTAAAGAGCTTTCTCTTGCTCTGTTTTAAAAACTGCATAGACTTCTTCAGCTCTGACCAGTTAGCACAACCATCACCTGTTAGCACCAAAGCCATCAGAAGCTATTATCCTCTGATGTCTTTCCAACAGCACATGTGAAATATACCTCTCCGTTAACTTCTCACTTGGGAAATCTTCATCCACTCTCAGAGAGGTTCCCAACAGGCTAGGAATGAACAGGCATGAAGGATGAACTCCTGCTTAGTGTCCCAGCCTCTCTAGATGATTGAATTAAAAAGAAACCAAACCAAACCAAAAGAGAACACAACAAGCAATAGAGGAGACCAAAAAGTAACACAACAAGAAATAGAGGAAACATCAGCAACTCATCATCCATGGATCTGGCCTGTTTTGTGGGTGAAAATGGGATAAGCACCAACAGGCTGCAGCAAATCCATCTGTGGTGTATTGTTTCAGGATATTAAAATAAGTACACTTTCATCTAATCGGTGTCTTAGAAATATTTTTTCAAACTGACTTTTCTCTTTTTATTTAGAATGAGGCAGAATATTGCATTTGGGGAAACAAATTATAATGTTTTGGGGCACGTCAATTAGATTGAAGGCCTTAGAGGGAACCGAGTCAGTGGGTGCCAATTTTTAACGATACATGAATTGGAGACCTCCTAACAGGCTCTTAGAAGGCAGGTTAATAGTTAACATCTTAAAGTCAAGGAGGACTGCAACCTGCTCTTTTTCATGTAACCCCCACTTTTTATATACCTGCCAGTTCATCAATGTCATCTTTTTTCTTGAAACTACATACATATACAGTGAATGGTACCTGAACTGTATGCTGCTAAAAATGGCAGTACAGAAGTACAGCATTACTGTCCCTAATCAGAAAAACGTCATATTCCTCTCCATACAATACTTCAAAGAATATCAAGGTTGATTTACAGTGCAGGGATTGCAAGGCTTCTTTCCCCTCTTTTGTCCATTTTTTCCATGGGACAGAATGCTGTTCACAAGAATCACAACCCCTCCTCACCTAGGTGCTGGAGATCAACTGATTCAGGCAGGGATCGGTTCCAGGTTTCACATTCAGGAGAAAGGGATCACAGGGAGTGAGCCACCGAGCTGAGGCTGCTGAGGCTTTTGATCACAGGTGAAATATCTGTCTGACTGTAGGGTGATCACCCTTCTTCTGTGCCACAGTCTTGTCAGCTGTAACTTGGGCATTCAGACATGAAAGACTTCATGCTCCTACCTTTAAACAGAGCTTTACACACCTTCCATAGAGGGGCTTTGCAGGTCTCAGATGAAACAATAACAAACCCTTGCCTCAGTGAGAACTGGCAAATTAGAAGATCAAAATTGGAGGTAAAACCCACGTCCTCTCATTCTGTATATTTAACGATGTCAATTAAACCTTTTGCCTTCCAAACCCTTAGTGTGGATCTGAAGGAAAGCTGAACCTAAAAACCCCAATGATTTTTGGGGCTCTCCAGGATGGACGGATAGGTTTGCATCATTAAACACACTGTCAAGGCAGAACCAGTTTACAAGCCTGAAAACCAGTGCTGTTTTACTGCTGCTTTTTCCTGCCTATTCCAAAGCACACTGTATGAGACAGGCTTCCTGACTGAACAAGGGGAGCAGAAGAGTACAGAGCAGCCAACAGGCTTGTTACCAGTGGCAGAAAACAATTGTGAGTCCATGAGTATTCCTCAAAAACAAACAAAAACTGCAACAAATCATCCATAAAACGCAGTCAAAAAGGACTTCGTTTAATTAGTGATATGTAAAGACTTTTGCATAGAAAAAGGTTAACAAGGTAATGCATAAAAGACCGAGTAGGTACAGTATTTTTAAAACAAATATTTTAAAGTATATTTTGCATAATGTTTAACATTCTCAATGCTTATTGCTTTCTCCACACAGCAGAGAAATCAAGTGCATAATAATACATGCTGTGCTTTATTTTTATTATTTTTTTTTTACATAAAATCTCTAGTTCTTGACTGGATGTATTAAAATACTTATGTTATTTTAAGTCACTGTAATAGAAAATGAAAGCAAACCATTTTATGCAGCACTAGTTATCTGGGTATTGACAAAATAATTTACATCGATTTAATACATTCATTTTGGTTTGGAATCAAACCCACATTACAATGTTGGCATGTTAATAGCCAATTTAAAAATTGTCCCTACCATAACTTCATTCATACCCAGAGTGATCATTCTCCCAGAAACTGATAGTGAAAAGGAGAGGGATCTTACATGGAATCAGCTAAACATAAATGTCCAAATACAGCTAAATAAGTTAAATTGAACTCTTGCAACACTGACTCTCTTGTATTGGCATGAATCAACTGTATCCAAGTGTGCACGCTTTAAATAGGTGGTTACTTCTGGGTGCATGACAAATACACTGTTTGTGCAGATAGAGCTAGCACCATGTTTAAGCCATAAAAATGGGTGCCTCAGGGCTCACAGGCAGCGCTGAAACGTTTATTAATCCCAGCACTGATAAGATAATTGCTTTTGCCAGTGCTATGCTAGACGTCACAATTTAGCAAGTCTGTACAAAGAAAGTGAACTAAGGAAGTGACAACTAGGCCTGTCAAATTGAACATTCTTCCTGGGCAATCTTTTGGCTAAAAAACCTTCTCCCCTTCAAGAGCGCGCTCTGCCTTGGAAATGTATCTGAGTTCTGAAGTTGAATGCAGAATTTGTCCCCCATACCATTTCTATACCTGTGCAATGTTATTTCTTTTAGCAGAACACACACACATATATATATTTATTTATTATTTTTTCAATGTCAGGCACTTATGAAACTTAAACTCTTTTTCTAGCCTGAGTAGACCTGGTAGATACAATCCCTCACTCTCTGCCAAACAAGGATGCATAGCTGGAGAATTATTAGTTCTAGTGTCTACATATTCCTAAGTATTTCACAGGAAACCTCTACGTGCCGGTATGCTGTTATGAAAGCCATTGCTGGTCCCTCAAGGTGCCTCCAGCAAGACAAACTGGGAAGAAGAAGGTGCCCATGACCTCTCCAGCACCCCAGTGAGGAAGATAACTGTGCCATTCCTCGGTGGACTTGCCGGCACCTCTCGGGCCCTTTGGGTGAAGGCGGCCACCCGGGCATCCTGAGCAGGAAGGACACACCAAGTCCCAGAGGCCCATGCGTGGGGGGGTGTGTGTGGGCACGTGGGTTGAGCACATGTGCGTGTGCTGAGGGAGAGGAGGGAGCTGGACTGGGAGGAGAGAGGGGGGGAGTTAAAATGCTCCAACTTCTGTCCCCCAGGGTCGGTAGGATTTTGTGCTGCCTCCACTGCCAGCCTGCTGGGGGCTGGCAGTGGCCGATACAGCCAGCGGAGGGGTGATGGCTGTTGCCGCAGCTACAGCAGCGGCAGCCGCGCTGGGGGGAAGCATGGGGAAGGTGCCAGTGAAGGAGAGGGGGAAGCTCTGGGCAGCAGCTGTAGCTGCTGCTGCTGCAGCATGAACAGTAGCTGAGAGGGACAAGAGGGAGGTAGAGAGAGGAGGGACACAGGGAGCAATGCTGCCAGCGGAGGGAACTCTGAGGGCGGCATCGGTGTGGGCGAAGGTGGCCGTGAGCAGGGCGGAACCATGGGGGGGCACATCTGAGGAGAGTCTGCATGGGGCGGCATCGGAGGCGTGGAGTCCATTTGGCTGCAGCAAAGCGGCTGGGAGGTGGTGAAAGGCAGCTGCCCAGTGGTGAGGATGCAAGGGGTGGTGGTGGTGGGCCATGGAGGAGGTCATGGCAGCAGCTTCCCTCTGAGATGCACAGGTGCTCAGGTGAGACACGAGTCTAACACGCAGGGGGTCAGATGTGTCGAGACCTTCCACTGAAGTCAAGTACCTTGCGACTTCTGTCAAGCACTCTCGGAAGCCGATGCTCATGAAATCCATGGCCAGGGAATGAGCATCAAAATAACCTGCAAGGGGAGGGCAAAAGATGTGTTGAGTGTGGAGCTGGCTTCCCAGCCAATATTAGGTGAAACAGCCCAGCCAGTCCTGGCTCAGCTGCCCCATCACCCATTTGCCATTTATGGGTTAAGATGTGGAATATGAGAAGTTGGTTCTCTGATCTGTAAACCATCTCTGTCACCATCCCTGTAATGCAATAGGCTGCAGTTGTTTATGCAGACAATATACACATGAAAAGAACTAAGTCCATAAGACACTTAAAAAGATACGTGACAGCCTTTCCTGAAATTCCTCGGCAAGCTGCTGCAGTGCAGTGTTGATCCTGTATGTGTGAATGAGATGCTTATCCACACAAAGAAACAGGCTGGAGATCAGAGAGCTTGCATGTACTACCCTGCCTTTTATTTCCTACACTGGCATTCATCCGAATGCTTCAAACTATTTCTTGACATTGTGAGATAGTTGTTGTAACTGCTGGGGTCCCATCTACTTCAGAGAGTCATTAAGACAATATGACATACGGTGTTACTTAACTACAAACTAAAAACATCTTGTGATGACTCTGCACACACACAATAAAAAGCTTTACTGAGAAAACGTTTTATGTAATGCCATTGCTAATTTGGAGATGGAAGACTGACAGTCATATGGCCCATGAGGTATTTCAACAAACAGCAACTGGAGCCTCACAGGCCCAGGACAAAAAAGCATTTGAAAAAAACAAAAGTCTTATTAAATGCACATGAAATGATACGCTCTTTCTAAAAGGGTATAGCATAAAATCTTGTTTTTAAGTTGCATCTCTTCAACCAAAAAAACCTATTCCAGTTTTTGCAATTTTCCAATTTTAGTTTAAATGTAGTCTCCTTGGGGGAATAATATCCTATTCACTCCCAAGCTGGCATGGTGTTTTTCCACTTGCCTTCAATGAAAATTTTTAGGTATGCATGACAGTGATGTGTGTCCATATATAAAGATCAAGTGCCCTTATTATGGAGGAATGTGGCAGCAATACCTCGTACTCTGTCATGAAATAATATCTGCCTTTCTGAAAAGTGCTAGCACCTTAGATGGCTTTTTTCACTTCTATAAATTTGCAAGCTAGAAAGGAGCGTTTCCATCACTGAGTGCCCAGCTATACACCCCTTCTTGCCAAATCACAATGGCACTTTTGCTGCAGTCCATCTCACTCATCTGAACCCGAGAGAAACTCTGGCTTGGCCAGCAGATCAGCGAGCATGAGGGGCAGACGACTCCTGTCAGCAAGCACTAATTTCTCAAAGCTTTTCTCCTGCTAGGTCCACTGCAACCAAATGATCTGTGGAAATGCCTCAGTTTGAGTGAAATCCTGAGAAACAAAGACCAGGCATGCCAGCAGTGGGGAGATAGGAGGGTACCTTCTCGGGTGCCAGTCAGCCAGGCTGGAGGCTCCAGGACCTCCAGCGGCTTCAGAGAGGCTGACGCAGAGCCAAAACCGCTTCCCAGCTCTGGCCACAAGTCAGCCAGCCTGGGAGTCCTGAGAGCACTCAGCTCAAGCCAGGGCTTCCCAGCCTCCCTCTGTCCCTCCTTCTGGACCGGAGGAGATGTGGGGGATGTGATTGTCACCAGCTTCCTCTGAGTCTGAGCTGCTGGCTCTGTGACGAGCCATCCCAAAGCCCTGATGATCCTGGCTCCCTTTCAGTCTCCTATGGTGGCCGAGACACAAAAACAGAGGGTAGATGAGAGCTGGGACTCCCAGGCTCCATTATATTTTGATGGTTATCTTTTCCAGGTTTCTCCTTCTCTGGCTTCCCCCCTCTGAGAGAGACTTAAAAATATTCTTTCTCATTTCCTTCCAAAACCCAAGAACATCCTCCACCACCACCTACAAGCATACATGCCAGTGTTTTGTAGCAAATGGGAAGTCTTGGTTTTACTTCAGCTGTCCTGGTAACCCATCTGCGCTGCACACAGGGCACAAGTCATTTGAGCTACGCAAACCCATGCTACTGACCCAGATATCAGTCACTCAAGCTAAATTTGCAGTGAATCTGCAATAAAACCACATTGAGGTCTCAGCAAGCAACTCACTGTTGACAAAGCACTCCTCCCCGTGCATGCTTGCACTGTCAGCAAAAAGCCCTGGCCCTAGGCCAAAATAATAACTCAACGTGAACAAGAGACCACTGCCCGCACCTGCGTCAGGGCGGCGGAAACGTGCAGTCCGCACAGGTCCTCAGAGACATCTGCCTGTCCATCCTGGCAGCTCAGAAAAGCAGAGAAGGGTCAGAAGCCACACTGAGTTTCCTTCCACTATGCCCACCTCAGGCTCAGTGTGCTGAGAGTGGCGGACACCATCCTGACTTGTCGAGCCCAATGCATTTCCCATCCGGGGTGTCCTCCTTTCTGCATGAGGAGGAGGATGAGAAATTCTCCCCAGCCCTTAATGCGGGGGAGAATAAGGGTATCAGGACCCATTTCTCCTTCCTGCATTTGTCCATGGGAAAAACGATGAAACTGACTTTTTTGCTGATACAAAAAACTCCTGTTCACAGGATGAATTATGAAGTGGGAATAACTACACTTGCAAAAAAACCGCACATCTACTTTAAAAACATCCTAAGAAGTTATATTTAAAACTGTTACTTAAGCAGCAAAGTAAAACATTAAGTAAGCAGGAAAGCAGGCTTAAACTTTGCCCAGTACTAATTCTCAAACCTCTTTTTCTTACACTTTCTTAATTCGTGCAGTGAGATTACTCTTATCTGTGGGACAGAAGGAGAAGACAAAGTTGTAGGATTTGTGAAGCAATCAGGTATTACATGGATGGGCCATCCACTATGGACCATAGTGTGAGAGGCAGCTGCAGAAATCAGCCTGCATCACTTCTCCCCACGCCCCAATGCTTCATCCTTCCCTGCACTGCTACAGGTGTGCCAGAGTTAGCCTGGGCAGAAGATGCATAGCATTAGTGGCTGACCAAGGAAGAGACCAGACCACGGAACCTGGGACTGCTAACAGCATCCAGCTTGTCTAGTAGCAGCCAGAGGCTGGGCCTCCGCCAACACCTCTCTCTGTCCCACGGCTCCCACCCTCACTAGCTGAGCCAACTGACCCAGTTATAAAAAAATCCCTCATATACTTTTTTTTGGGTGGAGAAGCAGGGAAAGGAAGCTTCCTGTTAAATTAGGCCTCTGACTGGGTTCACCTCCTGGCCCTCTTGCTGTTGTTGCCAACACTGGAGGGGTGGGAGCTGCTGCAGCTCCTCAGAGGAAAAATGTGCCATGTGAAGTGGGGGTCAGGCTGGGATAGCTGAACCACACGTCGCACAGGGAGGATGAAGTGAAACAGCCACCACTTCCCTCAGCAGACGAGTGCTGTTTGCTCTGTGCACTGAGTGAGACAGAGCTTGTGGAACGCTACCACGCAATTAGAGACGGCACCTTCACGCACACACACAGAGTATCCAAGTCCAGATTGCACAAGCGTGATCAATTCTGGTGTTTCATAACTTTCAAGTGTGTAGCTTTACCAACTAAATAGTGCTTTCCTCAAGGACTTTCTATACATATACATTAATTTCTTTTTTTAATTTTGCACATTTTCCAAGGAATCCAGAGGCATGTCTGTTACCTGGTGGGCAATAATATTCCTTTCATCTCTCACTGAACGAGTCACCCATAAAGTTTAAGCTTAAATGGACTCCTAGGAGAAACTCCTTAACATGTAGAAAAAACATATATCAGCTTGGTGTTAATTTTCACAATTAACAGACCACCAGCTTTCAACGTGCTTTCCTATAGCCATCTGTTGTTATGCATGCACTGGTTCTAAGTTGAGTTTTGTAATTGCTGCAAGGTACGGAAAGAAGCAGTAATTCAATCATGCGCTAAAAACTTTAATCAAAAAAAGGAAGAAAGAAGCAGCAGCTTCTTTTCTAGCCTTTACCTATATGGCATAGTGGGTGAATGAAGAATCAGCTGGTTTTCATTACCACAATTTGAACAATGATCACAGTTGATGGCATGGGATGTGGACGCCAGCAAGTTTTTCGCTCCAAATAAGTTCCAAAATCATGACTACACAGAACACCTCGTGGGTGGCTGAAATCATTTGGCCTCCAGCTTCAGGACTGTCAGCTTGCACAAGCGAGGTACGCTCGACTCCCGGCAGTCGGCTGATCTAGCGGGTCAGCCGGTGCAGCCACTGTGTCACACCAGCACCCATTAACAGGGAGCTACCCAGGCCTCTGACACGCAGACGTGGCGTAGAAATATGAGTGCAGAGAGCACTGCTAGCCTCCTGTCTGTCTGCTTTATCAGATACCTGGAGCTGTATAGAGCAAGACTGGGTTTTGTTCTGGTGAATGAGACGGTCTAACCTGGCACGGAAAAGTCTTTCCAGAACAAAGAAAATATTTAAAAATAAAGTTCTTCTCCGTCCACTTCCTTCAGTATAGCTGCTGGATAATGAGGTTTAGCATCGGTTTTGTGCTATACAATTGTTGCCACAAACCTTCTGTTTATGTTTGGTGTTTGTGTATTTGTTTTGTCTCCCTGTGCAGATTTCAGTGCTCTTTGGAAACCCCAAACAAATCTCTGACTGGGCTGCCTGTGAATGAAGCCTTTACTCCCACAGTGTTATGAAAGCAAACACAAGCCCAGGGTCAAGTGCTTCTTTTGTCCCAGTAGTTCTTTCCCACGAGTTCAATCCTGCCATTAGCATTGATTTCCACTCCTTTAATCTGGAAACGCCTATCACAGCTCCTCAAAGCACTTTTTTTTTTGCTGAGATTTCCCCAAATATTAAAAAAGAAATCATTGGCTCCTTACCTTTACCTCCTGTCGCCTGCAGCATCTTCAGATGATCCACTGTCATTTGCAGTATTTCCGCTTTTTCTAATTTGGCAGATCCCTTTGAGATAAGAGAAACATATAAATAAAGGCTTACGGGTACTAGAAACTTTAATTTGATATACTTTCCACTGAGCTCAGCCTTATGGTTTCAATTTCCCCTATCATTAGGACATTTTCAGCTTAATTCTTTCGTGAGCATCTGCTTTCCAGACTTTGTCTAAGAACTAATGCCATCTCCTATCTAGTGACATAAGCAGCAGCAGAATTTTGCTTTATTAGGGCTATAGCTCAGTGTGGCTCTGGCCTTGAAGGTATTGTAGGATGACATCTTTATGAAATGAGAGAAATATGTAACTTCCCGGACTTCTTTTTAATGACAAACACAAATGGAGAGCTGACAGGACGGGTCCGTATGGTCATCAATGAAGATCCTGCTGCAACGTTACTTTCTGTGCTATTACCGGTAGATGTCCCTGCGGACACATACCCAGCACTATCCCTCTCTTAATCGCCTGTTCCTTTTCAGCACGTTATTTGGCTGCTGAATATTTAATTCTCATTCTCAACTGAAACAACAGCTACACAGTCCACAGTATTTTAAGTTGGTGAGAGACCTAGTTGTAAGGACTAAGTACTGTGAAAAAGCAAGGGTGTAGCTCCTCTGTCATTAAAATCTTTTCTGAAACTAGGGGTGGCTCACAGAGCTACAACAGGTACTGAAAAAGTACAAAATACAATTCAAAAGGTAGTATTAATATATAAATAAAACTATTTTGCCCGGTAGCATTCCCTTCAATATCTGGAGCACTCCCAGACAACACAAATGTTATTTCCCAGGAAGAGATCATCCCTTGGCATCAGCTAAAACAAGAGGCAGATATCGGTGGATCACATCCTGCAAGCAAATTTCTTTCTCTTAGTTATCATCTGGGCAACCTCACTGTCTCAGCTTCACCCAGCTGGCACGTGTGCATATTAGGCAAGGCTTACACCCTCCTCCACAGCACCCATCTCTGCTATGGTCTCGAGAGCGGCGCTGTGATTTGGGAAGGGAAGGAGGCGGAAGCGAAACTAAACCTCCAGCTTGGAAACTCCAGTGAGCTGAATGTCAAGGAGCTGGAAAAGGACTGATGACTTTGTCCTTGGCATATTGCAGAAAAATGGTGGGATTTTCTGATCCAAATACAGTACGTGCTCATTTTTACGCCAATGAATTTTTTTCAATCTGCTTATTGCTTTCAATGCTTTGCTCATACAAAGGTTGGTGTGCGTGTTAATTTTTGGTCAGAATTCCTCATTTTACATGTAACTACATCCTGCAGTTTTCTCAGACTTCATCTTTTCCATAGACACAGTACAAGCTGTCTCAGCGAGAGTGACTAATAGCTAAAAACTGCATGGCGCTGGGTAATTTCCAAAGCCTCTTGTAGGACTTGTTTTATAATGTTTGTGGTTTTCAAGAAATAAACAATAAAATGGGACAAACAACTGTTGTCTCTTGCCCCTGTTTATCTAGCTGAAAATATCTCTGTCGCTGTTTTGCCAGTACCAGTGCAAGGGCACAGTGACAACTACCAGTTACTAAAATCATATTGCAGGTGACACAAGTGATGCTCTCACCAATACTTAAGTTCAGTTTTAGCCAGCTTTTGTTCAGGCCAGGGATGGAACAGGCCTAATACGGTGCAGTGTTTGCCACGTAGTTACCACTGGCATCCAGCACTTCCCAGTCCTGCTCTCAGATTTTTATTTTCTGTTTTTTTTTATTTTACTATTACAAGGAAGTCAGGTTATTTATTTTCAGATGTTTCCTTTTTATTGAAACACAGTGTCAATTGCACACATCCATAGATCTTCAGACACATACAGAAAAACAGGAACAAGACTAAATATTGAATCAAAGCCCAAAAAAATAAAAATCAAGATATTGAAAAAAAATTAATTTTACTGGCAAAACCAAAAAGCCTTTTTTAAAAAGAACAGATTATATTCTAAGATTTTGGTCTAAAATTTCATGACCACAGAGTCGAGCCAAAGTTAGCTGGATCCTTCCAGTTTTCCTGCTCAATACTTTCTCACTGAAAGTCTGAATATATCACTGACTTCACTAGCCCACAAAACATGGGCCTATTCCACTTCCTAGAACCTCTGGTTCTAAGGAGTTATTTTAAAACGTGAATAATCCAGACTGTCTGTTCCCTTCTAAGGAAACTGGACTGATTAGTTTGCAATGACAAGATTTAAAAATAAAGGTTTCTTAAAGTAGGGGCAAAGGAGATTATATTTAAAGATTTAGACAGAAGGATAATGTACATACAGGTTTGGGAGAGTTATGTCGTGTTTGTGTAGTTTTTTAAAAAATATGGAATAAAGCACATTTTCAACAAAGCCACTACTGGAATTCATTGAAAGAACAGAGGCAACATGAACACAGTTACCCTTAAGGGAAAAACAAGCCAAAGAATGGAAATGTTTCTCAGCCTTATAATGAATTATGTTTCTAATAGTTTTGCCACAACAAAGCATTTTATTGAAATGCCTGCTTTGTGCCAGATCAGGACACATACAGTATTATTTTAATGAGATTTACAAGAGAACTAGCATTGCCAGATGAGATATAGAATTTAAAAAAAAAAAAAAAAAAGGGCTTACTTGTTTTTCAAAAGCAGTTGGCACAAGCCGCCTCAGCTCTGATAAACTGTTATTTATACGATCACGGCGCCTTTTCTCTATAATCTATTCCCAAAAAAACAAAACACATTAAGTTTATAAAAAATGTTGGAGGTCAAAAGCACAGCACACATGCAAATTGTCAGATACGAAAACAATTAAATGCAACATACCCCTCTTCTTTTCTTTCTGGCCATGATCTGAGATGTCGTTGTTGGTGAATTAGATCGAATGACAGAACTATTACTTTGCCTGTGGAACAATAAAAGTATGTCAGGTGTTGCACAACTTGACAAAACTCTTTGAAGACACCCAAGGTCACCATATTATGTATGCAGTCCTCCTCATGCCGTTTTCAATGCCTAGAAAACACTCCTTTTATTGCACAGTATTTTTAAAGAGAGAGATATTTCAGTTTTGACTGCCTCAGCATATATTTTGAATTGACAGAACATTCTATTGGAAATGAAGTCCTTTCCTGGAGACAATTCACGGTCCAGCACAGTGGCTTTAATTTTCTTTGCATATAAATCCTTTTGCCTATAAAGCCTGTACAGGCTGAAGAACCGAGCCCTAACCCAGGTGAACCATCTCTAAATGCCAACAGAAGTGGTAAGTGCATGTACACTATGACACAACCTCTGCCAGGCCTGCTGGGTTTTGACGTTCCTGCCTATTGCTATGCAAGTCAATAGATGCTCAAGTACGATGCCAGTTGCCCTGCCCGGGTCTGTTGCATCGTTCGGCATCGGGAGCAGAATTCAAAATCCACTTTTAAACCTGTACTACCCACGAGTACGAAAAGGCTTTTATTTTATCATAAGCGAGTGAAAAAAACCCACTAGCCTTTAATACTCATTTGGCTACTGGTGCGCATGAGACGGAGGTCCGGTACATAAGCCTCTAAATTGGCAGGACCAGCCCTAAAGCCCCTCACCGTGCGCCCAGCAAGCCCAGCTCGGCCCTGCCTGGGCAAAACACCACTGCTCGCCCTCGGCTTGCACAGCGGGTTTGCTGAAGTTCAACTGCTGTGGATCCCTGCTTACTTTCCACGGATCGTTTTCCACTGGCGCCGATTCCCGTAGCTTGTTTGGCCCGCTCAGGATCGATTTTGGAAAGGATCTGATTGCAAATGGCAAATTAAGCGGAGCTAAGGAACGGCTCGCAAGCTACTTGAGTGCTTCACGTAATTTCGAGGCTCGGGCAGTCAGACTGCGGGGCTAATTTTCGGTGGGCTAAGAACGAGCTGCCAGCTAACCGGGGGGGACACAACAGTACCCCGCTCTCCCCTCAGGGGGCCACCACCTCCCCCGACGGGGTGGCCGGCATTCCCGCCCACCCTGACCCATCCCGGCGCGCACCCCGGCCCGTGCCACCGGCAGAGGCGGCGGTCCCAGGGATGCCCCACTTACCCCGAGTAGTTGTTCTCACTCCCCACATCTATAGTCTCGTCCATGTCGCTGTCTGAGGTAGTTTCCTCGCAAGGTCGCTTCATCGTGAGCACAGGGCGCGGCGCAGCTTCTTGCCGGGGCGGGGGCAGAGATAAATAAATCCGGGGGGGGGGGGGGGCTCCAGCACGGCACCACACCACCAGCAGAGCAAATCCTCTCTGAGGCGCTTTCCCACGCCGCGGCACAGCCTCAAGCCCGACGGCCCGCCCCCGGCAAGGCCCGCCCTGCCGAGGGTGACGGGAGGGGGCCGCCCACCGCCGAGGCGCGGAGCCGTGTGGAGGAGCGAGCGGTCGCCCAGCGGGGGCCTGACCGCTCTCGGATCACAGCAAGCGGAGAGCGGAGCCGCGGAGATGCCGGCGGCGCGAGGCCCTGGGTATCCTCGGAGCTCTCCCTCCGGGGGAAAGAAGCGCTGTCAGGCTCCTAGCCCTCCCATGCCGTCGGAGGAGGAGGGGAGGCAGGAGGCGGCCCCGCTGTCCGTGTCTCAGCAGGCATTTGGGAAGACCTTGTTCCCCCTGGCCCCTAAGATAGGAGCCGGATCAGCCCCCCGCCCCGTACTCCAGAGCCCCAGGCGGTGGCGAGCAGCTCTGACCGCTCTCTTGGGGTGCTGTGGGTTGTCTTAGCGGGCACATGAGCTCGGGTTGGAGAGTTTTCCAATCCCGGCAAAGGTATCGCCCGTTCGGGCGAGCGGCCCTGGCCGCCCCGTCCCTCTGGGCTCCACGGGTGCGCCGAGGGCACTTGCAGGGCCGGGAGCCAAGCACGGCGATAATCCCTTCTGGGAAGAATTTGGAGGAAGTTTAGCGTCTCGCTTACCGGAGAATCTGTAGCAAGAGGGCTTTATTTTGCTTTTGTTTGGGATTTCCCCACACCGTTTGTTTGTGTTTTCAAATTCCGGGTTCCTGACAAAACACGTTCGGAGTGGTACGTTCTCCGCAGAAATGCAATCTTTCGACTTTGGTGCCCGTCCCTCTGCCTGTTCCCCCCTCCGTCCCCTTTGCCACCTTCCTGGGAACATTTTTCTCCCACCCCTGCTGCCGGGACGCTCGCCGAGAGAGACCGGGGCGGGGCGAGGAGGGTTCGGCACCAGCGCGGACACCGCCGCGTTATCCTGGCTCTCAGGGCGCACGGAGCCGCGGTCGCTCAGCAGTCCCGAGAACTTGCCGGCTTGCGGCCAGGCGGGGCGGCGAGGGGCGGGCTGCCCCTGCCCCTGCCCCTACCCTTACCAGGCACTGTGTCGCGGCAGCAGCCCCCTCGCCACCCCAGCTGGCTGCCCAGGGCTGCGGCTGCCCGTCCCGGACTCCGGGGAGCGCTGCGGCAGCACCTGCCGGGGAGAGAGACACGGGAAGCAATTAGCGGCATCGCCGCAAAATGATAAAGTGGCGAGGGGTCGCCTCCCCTTCGGGCCGGCGTGGAGCCGCGACCCTCACCGTGGCGCCGGCTTTTCAGGCGGCGACAGCACGATGTTGCTATGTCCCGAGGGAGAGAGGATCGGCGAGTCGAGTAGGGAGGAAAGAAGGGTTTGAGGGCGCCAATGGCTTCGGGTTTCCTTTCGGGACAGGCTGCGAGCTCGGCGGGCCTGAAGGAGCGAGTACCTTCCCGGCGCGGGGCCGAGGCCGCTTCTGCTCGCGGGTGAAGTTTGTCCCAGCTGCCTTATATTTAGCGGCCAACAGTGCCAATGACTCAGTTTTCCACTCAGTTAAATCCCACGGAAGGTGCAGGTGGTTTGGTTCGTTCGCGGGTGTGCATGTAGGAAAGGGCCGTGGCGAAAGAGAAACCGGCGCCAGCTCTTTTTTACGCCGACATCCGCCATCTCTGCAATTATGTTTGGTGGCACGTCGGGTGTTTGCCCTTTCATGTGGATGTTGCTACTATGTAAAGGAACAGCGGGATTTCATGCCTCATTGCCCTACCGGGACATCCTTTTCATGCCCGCGTTTGCAGAGTTACTAAAAGATCCGCGGCTGCTCAGACACAACAGAAGCGAGCGTCCGCAGGAATGGCGAAGACAGCTCTCGGGAACTTGGGACGCACTCCCCACAATGGCCCCTTTGATGGGGTCTGACATAAAACCAAAAACAAACCAAAAACAAAGAAACAAACAACTCCCCCCAACCAACCAACAAACCCCACGAACAAACAACCCCAAAAAGTGCTGGGACCTTTCGGGAAAGTGGACTACTAGGAGCAGCCTGCAGCGCCCGACTGCAATTTGAAGCACAAACACTTTAGAAATCTGGGATTAGGCTCAGCAGTTTTACTGTTCGAAAAGGGGGTTTATAGAATATTTGTTAAAAAATCCAAATAAACAAAAAACCACCCTAAAGTTCCCTTCGTTGTTTATGCTGCGACGACACGGGAGACCTGCGGGAGCCGGGCCCGCTCCCGCCCCCGGCCGGGACCCTTGTGCTGGGTGCCCCGGGAGCGGCCGTGAGATGCTGCCCGGCCACAGACATCGCCTTTCAGAGGGGGGCGAGGATTGGTAGGTCTGAATTAAAGTCCGTGTTACCTCGCCTGGGCTGCAGCTGCTCGAGAGGCGCCTACAAACACGGGCCACAGGCTCGAGGGTGGGTGTCTGAATCCCCTCTAAAGCACGCGAATCACCCGAGGATGCTGGTGCATTTCTGCGCTGTCTCGGGGTTTTGCACAGAAATCTTTAATGTCACGCGTCGGTGCCGCTGGATTTGTAATTTCTGCTCACTCTGGAAATAGCTCCTACTGCTTAATGGTATAATTTTTTTCCCGGGGCACAAGTCCCGCGTGCTGTTCTCCTACAGAAACCTGAGCTATCTTATGGTTATCTCCCCGGGTAGGGTTTATGTCAGCGTCGTTTGTCGTGGATCTGGCTACTAAATCCTCCTGGCAGCCTGGCTGAAGTCCTTCCTCCGGCAAGCTCCTGTTTTCATTTTGCCCACATTAATTTTTATTTTTTTTTTAAGAGGTCTACCTGCTCCCTGGAGGAGGAATTACGGGCTTTCCCAGGACGCAGCGAGGAAGGGAGGCCTTTGCATCCCCTCCAGGTCTCGGGCTTGCTCCCCGCAGCAGGTGCTCTGCGGCAGGCAAGGGCTCCGTGGGGACCCCATGGCCCCCCGGGACAGCACCAGCACCACCACTCACGGGTGGGGCTGGGGCTCGGGCGGGCTCTCCGCGCTCGGGGAGCCGCCGTCGCGGGGCGAAGCCTCTTGTTTTGCTTTGGCCCCGGGTGTATGGCTCGCGTGTCCCTTTTTCCAGTGGCACTGCAGAGCATTTGCTGCGGCGGGACTGCCCGCTCTGCTAGCAGCACTCAGCGGTGGCAGCCACGCATTTGAAGCTCAGGGAAGCGCATCTTTCTTCATTTCCCGGTGCTTTTTCCTCCAAAGGGAAAAAGCCGGGCAGACTCGCCGCTTCCCTCTGGCCTGGAGGCCCCGGGACAGCCCCCGCTCTCACGCACCGCAGGCAGGGAGAGCTGGGTGGCGACCCTCGCTCCCCGAGCAGCTTTTCCCCGGGAGAGGCAGCCCCAGCCAGAGGGCGGGCAGCGGCTCCGCGGAGGCTGCTCGGCCCGCAGGGCTCCTGTCCCGGCCTAGGGGCGGCGGGAGGAGGTCAGGCAGCTCCCCCTCCCTCCCTCGGGTTTGGTTTCTTGTGTTTTTGTTGTTTGGTTGGTTTGGTTTTGTGGTGTTGGGTTTTTTTTTAAAATTTATTTTATTTTTTTAATTAATTTTATTTTGGTTTTTTTTTGTTTTGTTTTTGTTTGTTTGTTTGTTTTTGTTTGGGGGGGGTTGGGGTTTTTTTTTGGGGGGGGGGCTTTTTTGGTTTGGTTTGGTTTTTGGTTTTTCCTCTTGGAAAACTTGGTATTCAGTGTGGCTGCGGGGCCTGGAGGCGGCGGTGGAATGCGCCCCCGTGGGCGCTCCGGGGCGCGGTGGGGCCGGTGCCCCCCGCCAGGGGCTGAGCCGTGGGGGCACTTCCAGAATTGGCTAGCGAAATAAGCAAAGCAGGATATTCCCGATACATCTATAGAGCTGGCTCCCGCAGAGAAGCAATTCTCGTTTGCTCCGTCCCCGAAAATGAAACTTCCTTTTCCCCGAGGTTTCAGGATTGCCCCTTTTACACGTCGCTGTGAGCCATTTAAGATTAAATAGCTGGGGGTTTAAAGACTTTTAAAAATGTGCATGGCCTCCTGAAGGAGCTGAAGATTTTCTCAGCAGCTCTCTTCAAAGGGACTCAAGATTGTCCCGAGTGTCTTTACTGGACACGGAAGGCACTCAGACTTTAGTCTCAGAGCGTGGGTTTTTCTTGGTTTTTTTTTGTTTTATACTTTACCCCCTCTTGCTCTAAACAAACGTTTCTATCCCATTTCCTTCACTCAGTAATCAGCCTCTTAGGGATAACTGTTCTATTACTTTTAAGTTACCTTCTCATATTAGGAAGCTCTTAAGAACAGTAGAGATAGACAATTTGCATTCATGGACTATGAGCGATAGCACTGTTACTTTTGTTTGTTTGTTGGACTCATCACTAACTGCCAGGAAAATGAGAAAAATCCTTCTTGATTTTTTCTTTTCTCCAGTGTGATTGTAAATAGAAGGTTAACATGATTTCTGGCCACATTCATACCAAGGTGGGATGCACAGACTGAAGTAAGAGCAGACAACTGAGGAAACCATGTGTTATGAAACTGAAGGAAATAATGCTCAAAAAAAGTGAAGACACCTTAAAATATGTGGCTTTGCCTAGACAGTGGCTGCACATGGGTGGAAGTGGATGCATGGCATTCCATGCATATTTGCATTGTGGAGAGTATTTGACTATTAGCTGGGTTGTAGGATTCTTGCTGATAGGTTATATAGGGGCTGATCCACAGGTGATTAGTGCAGTAGTACAATAACCTCGTAGATACTGATAAAACTGCAATGCCCTCAGATGGATGCAATCACTCCAATAGATCACTTCAGCTTACTTCAGTTTTGGGAAGGATAAAAAATGCACAAAGACAAGATATAATAAATTAACATTTCAGGCTGGAGATGATTAGAAAAAAAAGTAGGAAGGAAGATGCGATGGGTATTTATAGACCTTTCTCAGTAACAACTTTTAATGTTTATCATTGAGCTACACCTCCAAAATCTGATCTTGGTCAAGTAGTTAAGTCGTCTATCGGGTTTTTAGGCTGAGCACTGAAAACATAACTCTGCATCGCCTGTAATGTGTCACACTACTTCTCTGTTTTGGTGCCTACAGAGGTCAATGGATGCACCCTTCTGGGTCGAGTGCTTCCTCCTGACCCCTAGTCAATAGGTGTTGCATGTTTGTCCAGTCCTCCCATTCAATGCATGCAATGCTCTCCCTGAGAGCTGTCACTAGATCGTAGGTGATACAGAAAAACAGGAATACCTCCTCTGGCTCCCACTTTCTAGTGATAACAAGGGTGATGAAAGAGCACCCCAAGGAAGGGCTGCTGGAGAGGCCAAGCCCTGCAGTCGAGAGTCTCATCCTTAACTCTTTGCACCTTGGCACGCTTCCTATGTGAGTTCAGGCACTCAAGACAATTAATTAAATTTGCAAAAGGTATAAATTAAAAGTGTCTGTGAAGTGTGTTGAACTTCAATTTGCATGCTCTTATTCACAACAGAACTGGCTGCAATTTGATTTAAATTAATTCACTTTCAGAATAAAATAACACTGAGTAGAATAAAAGCAGCTTTGGTTTTGAATGGATGTCTACATAGAATTGTTTGTGGTTTAACTAATCCACTCTAAAAATTAACTCTGTTAATTTTCCTGGGCATTTCCATCTAGCCTAGCTTGCTTTGTCCCTCTATGTTAGACCCTTATCCATAAAATGGAAATAGTAATTGCCTGCTAACAGTTTAAAATCATTGTGTGAAGGGTCTTGGTAATGACAGCATTTTGCCTGATACTCAGCATATATGTTCTGCAAAAGTCAGGTCCTGATTTTCTACACATGTGCAAAATTCTTGCCTGGTAATATTTTATGAGGACTGTACCCAGCTGTACATGACCACAGAAGACGTGCAGCAGTAGAGAATTAGGACATCACCGTGCATTTTAAACTTTCATGGAACATCTCCTTGGCTTTGGCTCTGTGTTTTTTTCAAAAACTATGGGCCAAGATTTAAGAACTCACTAACTTTAGTCATCTTAATGAACAGCTTCAATGCTGCTAATGGGAACTAGGGCACTTCCTTTATTAATGGAAATCAGGCCACTTAATTACCTCACAAAAATATACAGAACTTAGTCTCACGGTTTTCTGCACAACACAAATTATGAACTTTAATCTATTTTAGAGGTAGCTCTATTAAAATCCATAGACCTGTAGCAAGAATAAAACTACCCTATTATAATGGAAATAGAGTACTTGTAAAAATGAGCACATAATCACAGCTTTCTCACTGAAACTCATTTCTGTTTAAATAAATTTTCACAGTGGTGAAACATGGTTTAATTCACTACTAAGTGCGGCAAGCAAGGCTAGATAAACACGTCTTGTGTCAAAAATGGAGAGCTTGAATTTTTAAATAAAATCTTGGTGGGTTTTGAGCTAAAGGAATTCTGTTTCTTTTTTTTTTAGTTCCTTGTTCCTAGTCAGCTTTTTTCATCGTTTTGCTGTATTTCTGTTATGTTTTCACTCCAAATGGTACTTCTTTAATGCTTTTTGGTTGCCAAAAACCAGAGAATTGTCATTATTTGCATTTTGTTATTGGTTGCTCTTTTAAGGTAAAAACAAAGATGCTTTCCAGAAAGTTAGGAAGGAATCAATTTTAAGGCAATGCTAAGATTTTAGCCAAGATTTATTTATGAGAGAAAATAGTGTATCATCTCCAGGCTTCAAACCTAGCTGTTAATAATAAAGCACATCACCTAGTGCTCTAAAAATGCTCCTGCATATAGACTGTGCATATAATAAAAATAAGCAACCCCAGATATTCTGGATAGATCCATGGTATTTTAGCAAACTTCCTCAGTAATAACAGTCATTATTGGCACTTGGAAGGGACTTTGAAACTACAGATCCTGCAAAGCTAGATAAGTAAAAGGACACACTAAACATCTGCTTGTCAGTAGAAGAAGGTATGATCTCTGGAAAAAGAAAATTATTAATGAAAACATCTTCCAAGTCTCTGAAATAAATCATGTAGGGTCAAAATGAGTGCTCAACTGGTAAAATTTGTACCCAAATTAAACAGGCATAAATGCAGTCAAGAGCCAGAGTCTTATCCCACAGAAGAGTTTCGATCAGGTTTTTAAACCAAAGGAAGAAACTGTTTTTCCCCAAAGTGAAAATTTTACATACTAACATCAATATGTATTCATGTAGAGAACTTTTCATCTATACTACAGAAAGTTCCTTTTTGCCAGCCATTGTCCAAGAGAGAGAAGTTGCTTCTGTTCTGTTCTGTTCAGTCTTGTGTCTTACGGCACAGCACGGCTGCCTGTGCTTGAACAAGTATTTTTGTGATTCTTTAGTTAATATCATGTTTGATCCTGCTGAGCCTAATCAGGAAAACCCTGTGTTGACTGAATATGAATTTTGCTTCAAGAAAGAAATTGAAACTCTCTCTCTGTAGGAACTGGGCCTAATTCCAATTTTCTTCTTACTTCTAAAAGAAAACAATTTTGTCAAGGTATTTTTGATTTATAGTGATAAACTTTTCTCTCTCCTTCAAAATATTATATTATTTTGGTATTATTTTATTTAAACATCTTTCCAATTAATTTTATTCTGTGTAAATTTTTTTTGTTTACTTTTTCTGTTAGACACAGTTGAAAATAAATATGTCGTATTACAGCAAAAGGAGATCAGACTTTGAGAGGAAAGCTCTGCAGCTCTGAGGACATGTCAGACTAATTGTCAGTGACTAAAAAAGTGTTCATTGTTCTTTGTGGTACAAGGGATGAAATTCTGTGCGGACTGAAAGCTTTCCAAAATTCTAAATACTTTCTTTTGCTTGGTAAGTTGTTTTCTTGTGTTTCATTTTTTATGGCAGATGTTAACCAAAGCACATTTACAATTACTGCAAGAACAGTTTGCTTTTGGTGCTTGATAGTTCTGTGTGGGTCTTGGTGCTCACCTTTGCAAGGAGCAGAACTGCCATTTTTGTACCCATGCTGTTCCTTTTTTGAGCTTCATTGCAGGACCTGGGTTGGCTAGCAGCACTTCCTCAGGCCTTCAGTCTGGGAATCTCCTCTCCTAGATATATTAAAAGCTATCTGGATGCAATTCTAGAGTAACACGTGCTGGGGGACCCTACCTGAGCTGGGGGGTTGGAATACATGACATGCAGTGGTCCCTTCCAACCTTATCCTTTCTGTGATTCTGTGACCCTTCTAGAACCACAGCAAATGGACACTCCTCCTGCCAACACACCATGAGGTCCTTGGGTGTTTTTATTCTGGTGTTAAGGATAAATCAGGTGCTGTTCTTTCATGTTTCCTCTCTCAAGCCCCCAGCTTAGCCACTGTTGTATTGTTTTTGACCATGGAATGCTTTTTTAAACTGAATATTTTAGCTTTATTTTCTGAGCCAAAGCTCAGGTCTCTGGAACTTTCTCTTCTTTTGGACCATTGCTCCTGCTTGGAAGCTGCCCTGGCCTTCTGCAAGCCTTGCTCCTTAGCTTCCTTTCTGATTGTTGCTTTATTTTCTACTGCTCTTCATGAGACATTCTCCCTTCCTCTTTGCCAGCTCCATCGCTAGGAACAACCTGATGATGTCTTTGGACTGCAGGTTGCAGATCCCGATTTCTAGCAATGATTTCCCAGTCACAGAGTGCCTTTTACATAGTGCCTTTTTCGATAGACTCTCCCTATTTCTGTGTCCTTCTCCCATCTTTGCCCTTTTTTACACAGTCAACACTGAACTCTTCTTCCTTCTTGTCTCTTTTCTTCTCTGCTTTCTTGAATAAGGCTGAGGGAACCAGTTCTTCTAGTCTTGATGAGAAAGGCTTGTAGTGCTGGTGCCTTCTCTGCCCTTTTGTTTGCTTAGATGTCAAGGTTGGCTCTAAGTGCAGATATCAGATTTTCCCACAAAACCAGAGAATAATCTGACTTTTCTGCTAGGTAGACTAAATTTTGTTCAGGCTCCTGCTTTGCTTCCCAAGCACACCTCCTCTCTTTGCTTCTGGGCTTTTAGAAAAGCTGTTCAGTTCATCCTCCTGGTTAACAGCTCCTGTCACTCCTTCTGGATCACTCATTCCTACTCTGCCTGAAATACCCCGTCTTCACTATCCAGGCTTTTCCCCAGCTCTCCCTCACCCTGCCTTTTCCCTTACCATATTCTCTCCTAACATCTTCTGGTAGTTTGCTCAAGTCAGACTTATCTGCCTTCCCCGTTCCTGTGCTTGCACAGTCTCTGATGCACTTTGGTGGATTTTTCAGGTACTCTCAGGGTTAGCAGTGATTGTTCGGGGCTCCCAACATGAGGGTTGTCTGTGACATCTGCTCAGACTCACCACACTGATTGTCCAGGCTCAGCAGGTGCTCCCCAGCACAGACTAGCTCCAGTATTTTCCAAGTTATATTACAATAATGCTGCTAGTTTATCTCCTGTATTACATTTAAATTGTTTCTGGGCCTAAGCTTAGGTGCTGTAAACCCTGAGTGCCCCTAGGGTTACCAGGTATGTCCATGTCCCTAAACTGTCAGCCCTGGAGCTTCTGCTGGCTGGAAGCCCCACACTGAGGTACTTCAGCATGCATGAGGTTTTCTTCGTGAGGTGACATATCAGAGCAGTGGCACTTGGACTCCATCACCCATCCATCTCTGAGGGAGATTTGGATTCCTGCAATCAGGAGGAATTTTTCTTCCCTGATAGGGGAATTCCAAGTTGGAGCTCTGTCAGGGAAGATGGAGGTAAGTGGGATGAGCTACAGAAACCTCCCTGCTGCTTTACTACCTCAGCTGCCAGAGAGCCCAAACCTTCCTACTGTGTGAGGGAGTCTGACAGTCAGGAGAACCAGGGAAAATTTTCTTGCTGGTATTATGTAAGGAGAGGGGAGTGTCATGCAAAGTAAGTGCCCTGCTGGAGGCTGTTGCCAAGTACCTTCCTATCTTAATTCGGTTAGTACCCACACAATGGGTACCCTGCAGGGCTCAGGGCACAGTTGCATATAGAGTCAGACTTTTGCTGTAGTTACAGAAGGGCCAGAGTCCTTGTGCTCTATAACTCTATGGGATCATCTGAAGTCCATCACTTGTGTTATTAACAAAACAGCATTTCATTTGTTCCATGCAGCAAAACATAAAATAGCACAATACAACAAGTAATACATATTTAGATTTTCAGGACCACTCTTCCATGCAGATTTTCTCCAGAAATCGAAACTTTCTGCTAATTACAATTATCTCAGATAAAAACACTACAGTAAAGAGAGAAAGACAGCTAACAGACCATCTATAAAGAGGAGGTGCCAGCAATGCTTTGTGGTCTGGAGAGGAGTGTCTGAGAGAATTGTTGTTTAGTCCATTGATTTCTTCTGTATTGATCTTAAATGGGAAGTAAGGAGACTACTGGAGTGATGATAAATAGAGTATATAAATTGATTTAAAATTTAGAAGATCTGACAATAGCAATAAGAACATGAGCATGACAGAAAGCAACCTGGAGAGCTCAGGAAACACAGCCCGAGGTGCAAGGTGAATCGTGAGAAATTGGGGTACATTCCAGTGAACAGGGGGGCACAGAGTATTTTTAGCGCATCAAGTGTATGAAGTGGCCACTGTAGTTCAGCTGGTGAAACAGCCATGCACTTGTGGAGCAGACCTGCATAGGTACCAGGGGAATAAATCCTTATGGTGCAGCCAGCTGCTGTCACGTCAGAGACACAGACAGGCCATTTAGCCCCCTTGGAAAACTCAGGGAGAATGGGACTTGTTTCCCTCCCTTGCGTGTTTCATGCTGTCCTTGCCTTCTTATTCAAGTTGCAGTTCAGCACATGCCTTGTACAGGGATCAGAGTCAGTACAGGAGATATCTAGAGAGGATGATAACTCTATGGACAACAGAATTTCACTGCTGGGATCAGGAATAGTGCAAAGTACATGTGTCAACAGCACACCTTTGTCCACACACCTGCTTCTTGCCTTCCCCATGGGCATAGAGAGCATTTGCTTTCCCATCATGACTCCTCTTCTTTTTCACATGTGCCTGCATGGGATAAGTCTTCTAGTGGAGAAAAACGTAAGCCCTTCAAAAACAATGGAAGAACCTGTTGAGTTAATTTTCAGTGTAGCCAGTTTTCCAGTGCTGGGTTGGCTGGACTTCTGATGTTTTGCTGGGGTTTCATGGTTGCTGGCAAAATAACTAGGCAAGTATTTCAAAGGGTCATCTAAGGAACAAAAGAAAACATCTTTGCAGAACACATTCCAGCAGACGACTAACTTTTAGAAATACATTTTGATATTTGCTCATATAACTCTACATCATATTCAAAATTGTAACAGATGAGAAAATGCACCAATGACATCTCTTTTCCTACATCAATTAGTATCTTGTCCAGTAAATCCATGTTCAAATATCTTTTGTGAGAGGTATTATAACTCAAACAGCATAGGGAGTGATAAACACTTGCTCTGAAATAATGGCGTAGCTGATCTGCTGCTATTTTATACTCAATAGGCTGGAGTAGACCACACAATGCCTTATCCAAAGACCTCTGATATTTTAATAATATCAGGAACATTTTAATTGACTTCTATATTAGCACTATCACATAGCCTAGTTATTAATCACTTAATTAACCATTAATTAACTAAATAACTAGTGCTTAAAAAACTGCATCTTAATATACAGTAAATTAACTTTGAAGTATGGTAGCAATTCATGTGTAACTATTTCCCTTGTATTTTTTTCACAGATTGAGTGCTCTTCCTAGACTCAAACTATCCAGACTTAGTGGCTCCCATGTAAAAAATAAAATTGTTCAAATGGCAATGCTGCAAAACTCCAGTTCAAAGGGTGAAAGTTTTGCAAAGTGTTCCAGTAATAATAAATGTAAACTTTGTTATGACCACTTGGTGTCATCTAGTCAGAGCTAGTTAGCTTCTTGTTCTAGACTTGGTTTTAGTGTTATAAAAATCACATTTAATCCTGATTATGTGAGATCCAGTGGACCAATACTAGCTTTTATTCTCTCCGGGTAAGCTCTTCAGGGATAGCACTGCAGTGTCACCAGAAGACCAGCAGCCTTAACAACTGTATTCTCTCTTAGAAAGGCTGCTTTTGGGGCAGACCTAGGCACGTGACTGAGACTTTTTCCAATGATCGCCAAGTTATTTTGCTACCAATGCTGCTGGAGAGCAGATAAGGTGAATACATCCTGCTTGCTATACTTGAGATCAAACACAAGGGTCCAGTGTCCAGCAGACAGCACTGTTAGGTGACACAGGTGGAGACCTCAAGAGCTCCTATACAAATTTGGTGTCAGCTTAGGGCAGCTCTTCAATTCACCCTGCAGCACGAGCCCTCTACCTCTTTGCCAGTTTGCTAGCGAGAGGAAAATACTCAGCCCTCGAATGAGACAAACAACCCCAGAACTCTGGAGAGAAGCAAATTTTTCAAGAATTCCTTGTGAGATGAAACACTTGAAATATGTTTTTTTCTTTGTAAAGAGCCTTCTCTATTCTGCTCTCTAGTTGGGTGATCCTGCAGTGAGTTACACCCAGCAAATATGTAATTGCTTGGAACTGGAACTGAGGCTTGGAAAATCTTTTTCTGTTTAAATCTGTACCTAATCAAATATCTACTCACTCTGTGAGGAGCAAGAATGTAGAGCAGAGAGGAGGAATATTTCCCATTGACAGAAAAGAAAGGCAATGTTTTGGCTTGGTTGCTTTGCTGCCACTTAAATTCAGTTTACCAGGAGATTGGGTTAGGGAGAAGATGCTTTTGAAAGGGTTTTAATTGTTTCATATATCATAGTTTGCTGTGTTTTAAATATTTATGGCAATTACCTTTGCTGTTGACAGGCTAAGGAATCCAATGGTGTCTGGTGCTGCTTACCACAAAATTGTAATGTGGAAAGTATAATGGGGAAAAAAAAGAGAGGTAGAATTAAGTGCAATTAGTAACATGCAACAAATGAGTAGTTGGTTACTTACAAAAAAGAAAATGGTCACACCTTGTCAACACTGTGACAATCCAGTTATTCAAACATCAGAGCATTGCAGATTGATGTTGACAAACTGGAGGGAATTCACATAAAATAACTCAAACCACTGTTCGACTTTAAGGACTGGTTTATGGGAAAGATTAAGACAGCTAGATAAAGCCTGCCTGTCTAGGTACTTGCATAACAATAATGAATGTGATATATTACACTGCGTGGTGAAGGGCTCAGTGGAAGTTGAGGGATCCAGTAACCACTTACAAAGTTGTAGGCTGTAAGCATGAAGAAAGGAAAGAAGTGGGTAAGGATTGCTGAAGGAGCACAAGTGCTAAGATGAAAAGGAGGAAAGCTCATGCCAAACACTAGGAAATATTACCTCCTGTGAGAACTGTTAGGCTGTGGTCAGAAGTTATACAAAATCTCTTAGCTGAGTCATTTAAACTGAATTGTAAAAAACATTTTAGAAAATATGCTGTATTGGCACAGAGCAAGCCTAGATCAGGAAAAACTAGCCTACTCCCTGATTTCCTTTTTCCCAAGGGTCCTTTACTGCTAGTGTGGTAGATATTGACTTAGCAAGAAGCAGAACAGGGATGGCTGGAGGCAAAGAGGGAAAATCTGTTACATGAGTTTTGTGTATCGTGGGAACTCAGCATGGCCACCCTTATGCACATGCAGTAGCCCCATGGACATGGCACTTCATGACACTGACTGGAAGGAGCTGAATGCACCTTATCCCACAATGAGCTGTTGTATTAGCTCAGATCTAATCTTTCCTGTTTTGCTGATCAAAGGGGTCTGCATCAAGAAGAACCACTAGGAAATATAACAGGGCAAACTAGGGAATCTGCAACAGCTGCTGCTATTGCATCTATGTTCATGGCCTGTTGTGCCTGTGGAAGGAGAGCAAGAGGCAGGAGGTTTGCAAAGGCACGTCACCTTGACACACTGATTTATTTTCACCTCTTTCTATCACCACCACAGACTTCCTACATTTTTAGTTAAGAAGAAAAAAACAGTTGAACGTGTCACTCTGTACATTTTATGTTTCCTTCCTTTCTTTTATTGATAAGGCAGGAGTTATAGGGATTTGAGGGGAAGCTCTATGGCAGTTGGAAGCAGTCTGGAAAAACGAAGAATTGCTCTCTTGGGAGTCTCAAGAGAAAGCTGCAAAGTGAAAAATATTGTTCTCTGCTGCATGGAAAATGGTGGGTCTACTTACTCATCCTCTGAGGTCACTATGAACGCTTGGTGGTGCCCAGCTGCACCCATCATACACATCTAGCTATATCATTATTTGCTTTTCCAGCAAAATTCTTTCCCAGCTTTACCCCATTATGGCCAGCACCTGGCTAAAATGAATTTTAAACACAGTTTTTAACATCAATACTGTCTTTATTGTAAGGGGATATTAGTGATTTTTATAAAGTCTCAATTCCCAGTACAGCAATCACACTCTGGCATGTGTAGTGGCATATGGAGTGGATGTGAATGATGTTTACATGGTGCTCAACAGGCTAGTAGGACACACCATAGGTAAGTCCAAGCTGCAAGCCTTTCTGGATCTCCAGTACTGATACTGGTCTGCTGTGGGACACAGCCCGAAGCTCTCCCCTCAAGGTAGACCCCAAAGCATACCATGCTTGAAGTTTTCAACAACACAACTAGCCTGGTCTGAGGCGAGTGATGGAGAGATTTGGCTTGCCCTGGAAAGAGATGAGGGAGAAGGAAAGGACAAATATGAGGCAGAGCTGGGGGAGAGCCCAGCCTGCTACTCCTGCTCAGGGATGGATGCCTGGTGAAAGGAGCAAGGATCCCACCAGCAGGAGCTGCCCATGCAAGGTCAAGCAGCGAACCCAGTTTCTCAGGCCCATGCCACCAGTAGAGCAGATCACAGGACTGTCATCCTCTGCAGGCTATTGCCCTCCTCAGCTGCTTATGCCCAGTGCCAGCTCTGTGCTATAGCCAGTCCTTTGTAAAACAGGCAGACTTGTCTCTTTCTTTCCAAATCTTCTTAGAGATGAAGTACTTGTTCCTTGCATGCCTCAAAATTGATAGATGTGGGAGAGGATATTCACCTTCATTTCCATTGAAGTCATGGCCTTTTGGGATGACCATAAAAAAAAAGAATGAGCAGACCTGCTCTTTGCATGGACAGCACTGTGAAAGAACCCAGCTGCCAGCCTCTAGACCACCTGGTGTGGAGGAGGAAAGTTTCATGACTTAGTGACACATGACCTTGTGCCCAACCACCACAGTCCTTCTTCTCTAAGTAATTAGAGATTAATAGTAATAACTCTTAATTATAGTACTTTATACTTCTGAAACATTCAAACTTTGGGTCATTTTGACCTAGGGATCGCTTTTCTTGTGATATATTACAACAGGGGAGGCCAGACTCAGCCTGAGACTTTTTGCATGTGTGAATGTGCGAGTTGCAAGAGTGCAAGATGGGATGTTCTGCAGAAGATGTCCTCTAGCAGAGCCTTTGGCCTCCATACCTGAGTGTGTTAAATTCTGGCTGAACTGCAAAGACCATCTCTTCTCTCTGTCAGGCTTACGGGCTGGGTAGCAAAAAGCTGACTTGGAAACTTTTAAACTTTAATGGGGTCTGTGGTCTGTTGGTTTGATAATATATTTTTAGCAGAATATGATAGGTATCTTGTTCTGGGAGAGAAATGCAATAAAAACTTCAGTGAATAAATACAAGTTTTTGCTTTCAACACTCTCCGCCTGGACTCCTGCTGTCAAGTGGCTGCAGAATTCAAAGAGATTATTTTGGCAGTTCCAAAAAACTGTCATACAGATCTGAGGTTTTTTCTTTGTATTTGTCAATGTGTGACTAAGCACAAGTATTACAGGAAACATGGAAATGTTTCGGCTTTAAAGAATGGCTGTGGAAAAAGATCTCCAACTGATTAACAACTGTTGTTTAATAAAATAATTTTCAGATGTCCAAATTGCTGATTGTTCCAGTGAGGGTTACGTTCTGACCAAAAGGGATCTCACCAGTCCCATGCCATCAGCCTGGGTGCACTGAGAAGGAGCTTTTCTGCAGCCATTTCCTGCTTCAAAACAATGGAGCATGAGAGATGCCCATCCCTCACGACTTAGCACAGTCTCTAGGGTGGCATCGAAACTGCGTGAGAAGGAACTAGGAGAGGAACTAGAGTGCAGGGAGGTGTCTTTGTTTTAGAGATACAACCCCCTGGATGAAGGCCCAGCTAGGACAGAAAAGAGGTTATCTCATGCTTGCTGAAGCACTAAGGGTCACTGTAGTGTATCAGGAGCTAGCTGGAAGGAGAGTGGAGAGAGCTAGGGACCCATGTGAAGTTCACCAGGAGTTTCTCTATTCTGAATTTCTCCCTCCGTAGCAGAGTCCAAGCCCACCTACTCTTATGCTGTCCTCTGCAGTGATGTCACTTAGGCTGCCTGCCACATACATACCAGAGCCCTGGTTGGCACTAGGGCTGTTTTGGAGGCCGTGATCTAGTTTTTCTGTCTTGTGAAATGGTAGAGTGCTGCTGAATGGCCTTTCAGAGATGATGTGGGCGGTGTTACAGCTGTACTCTCCACCTTGAACCAGGGCCTCATTCAGTGTGTCATTCAGGTCTGACACGCCCCTAGCAATATGCGTTCCCTGTGGCAGTTTCTCTTTGGACACAATACTTCAGCTGCGTGCAGTTATATATTCTTAGTCTAAGTGTGGCTGAAGGCAGCAAATTAATGTGACTGCCCCTTTTTTTATTATTTTTTTAATACAGCTAACCAGCAGATGTGAGCAAAGGTTGCCTACTGACATTAATCATTACCCTCTTGATAGCCCTGGGCAGGCCTACTTTAATTGACCAGAACTGAATCCAGTAATCATATAATGGAAAATATACATCACATTTATTTCAGTAGCACATCTGAATTACAGTAATATGAGTTCATGGCAAAATTCTCAGTGACTACACTAGAAACAGGAGGAGAGCCATTGTCTGGTAGCACAGATGTAAATGAGCTGTACCCCACAGTCTGCTGTGCTTAGGCAGGACAGTGAGGCTATGTCCAAGAGTCATAAAATTACCCCCCAGGATACTACAGGCCAAGCCCTATTCAGACAAATAAAGAGAAGTCCGTGCATGGTGGTTGTAGAATTGTGTTTTTCATTTTTTTCTTTGAGTATGGCCCTTCAGTAGGAGGGATGGTCACAGTCCCTTCGGACAGCAGAAATGCTCTAGTAAGAATACATAAAAGAGACCATCCGAAGAGACAATAGTTACAGAAGCCTTTCCTTTTACCCAATTATCTACAGAAAATGATAGTTTGAAAAACAGCTGAGAAAGTAAAGCAAGAAAAAAAGCCATCTGAGATTTAATTTGATCATTTTATGCCTGGGAAAAAAACCCAAGAACTTAATCAACAAACAATATTGGTATATTGGCTAATGTGTTAATGAATTCAATTTTTGTTAAATAGCATCAATGTGTTAGATATTACATGGAAAAGAAACAAGGGTAAATAGCTGGTCAACCTAGTCAATTGAGCCTGTTTTTTCCATAGTGAATGCAAAGTCTGTGACCTTTGTTCAACAGAACAGTTGAGAAATGAGGTTTGGGACCTGTTGAGTTACCATGAATGGCAGAATCCAGGCGGAGCAGATGTGATTAGTTGCCTGAAGTTGACTGTGGATATATTCCTGTGAACTTTTTCTCATCAAGTTCCATGCAGCAGCAGTCGAACAGCTAAATATTAATTACAATTAATTTAAAATATGAATTAAGATGCTGATTTGCAAAAATTGATAACTTGGACTCCATGAGTGTGAATATATTATATATGCTTCACTCTGTGCTTTAACTATATGTATTTGTAGTTGTTACAGTGGTTCGCTGACATTAAAGCTCCAATAGCCAAAATGTCTCTTTTGAAATGCTACCTTTTAAACCAGTAGGACTGTGTACAGTATGCAAATTAAGTTATGCTTAAATTAAATGTAACTCTTGTTCAAGCTTGTTATATAAAACTAAGACCTTATTTTACATCAGAAAAATAAAATACCCAAGACCTTACTGTGAGAGTTGTACAGTTTTTTAAGAAATTGAAGCAGTTTATTAATATAAGCTTTTAAAACAATGCTGATATAATTTTAGGTAACACCCACCCCCTTAAAGTTTGCTGTTTCTGATGAAGCAGATCAATACACATACAGCAGAGAATACACATGCAGCAAGATGTACAGTGTACATATGTGCATGCACTGAAAAGGTCAGTAGTCCTTAATTTGATCATTGCCTCCTCTCTAGCAGAAAAATTGTGTTTTAAATAGTCAGGAGAGACTTGCAAGGACTTCAAGGGGGGAATTGGTAAGGGCGTTGGTGAGATGAATTGGAATAGTCTACCAGTACTAGGCCAAGGAGGTTCAAAAGAGAGGTAGAGCTGCGGCAGAGACCAGAATTAATTTATTTTTCTTTATATGGAACTGGATTTATATGAAATTCTTTAAATATAGCTTCCTTAGTAGGAAAGACAGCCTCTTCATAACAATGAGGAAACTTCTAGAGATGGATTGATGTTTTTAGCTGCCTTACCTTCAGGGGGAGATCCATTTTTCGTGTGGTTCAAAATTTCCAATTTCTTTGATGTTTTCATCTTTCTTTTCAGCCATCATGAAAATGCATAAAAATTAGACAATCCCCAGAATTTAACCTTTTTAATACAGTTCTCTAGTAATAGAAATATTGCAGCATATAAGACAAAACAATTCTCAGAAGCTACAAATTTAATTGACCGCTGCCTCTTATATAGCCATCTACTAGTTCAGATTTCAGAATTCATGCAGATTTTAATGGAGAGTCTGTTTTCAAGCCTTTTTGTTAGTATGCAGAAGAGAATGGTAACAATGATTTAAATTATCTAACTTGTTCTTCATGGTATCTCCTTAGAAAAACTTGCTGTGTGTAATTGAGACATATCCTTGAGTGATCTGTTGCCTCAGGACCTCTCAGTCCAGGCTGAACGTGCGAGAGGATCATGCAATTTCCTTGCTGAAAACCTCTGACAATGGAATCAGGAACGCAGTGAATCTGGAACCCATTTTTCCATGGCTTTATTCTCAACTCTCTTCTCTTTAAAGCTCTGGTGAGAAAATTCACAGTTCTGCTGCCTTCTCTGCATTCTAGAAATGACTGTCAGGTAGGTAAGTTATGTCTCTAGAGAAAAAAATAAAAGAATTAAGCTATCAAGATTGAATTTAATTTTCTTGTACTTCCAGAAAGGGTTGAATTGCATTAATGATGGTTTTGTACTTCAATTTTCTCCTGCAGAATTGTAGAGTACGACATGTAAAGGACTTCTTAGTAATGAAATACTCACCTAACAGGTTGGGCTTCCAAATTTTCCTGTTAGTCCTCAACAAATGTGCAGACTGGTTAAAATTCACCTCTTTCTGTTTAGATGTTTGGCCCCAGCTGTTTTTTAGAGTGTCAGGAAAAAAAGAAGATCCCGAAGAATGTGATGGTACTTTACAGAGGAGAAATCTTCTATTTGTACCCTCGCACTAAATCCTTAAAGGTGAACAAGGAGGGAGACATGTCTAGAAATGCACAAAGAAGCTGAGCTAATTAAGAGAGTTCCCACTGCCTCCCTTCATGAAAGCTGCTATGCTTTTGAAACCCTGGAGATGGTTTCACTGCAAATTTGTGAGGTTAAGAATACAGCTGGGGTGTTGAGACTGTGGGCTGGGTGGTATGTATAGAATGTGTTTGATCAGTTTCCCTGGTTGTATTAGAAAGAGATGGCATAAACCAAATGGGGTGGAAACAGGCAGAAAGGATGAGGATCACCCTATGGGATAGATCTGAGCAAATTAAGATTGTGAGAGTTTTTTTTAGGTTGAATGTATTTTTCCTGGAGATTTTAGAGACATTTTTTTTCTCCTAATCTTTATCAATGCCACAGAAAACATTTCTGAGCCTTCAGAAACATGAGGCTCAAATCTTGCAGTTCATTCCTCCAGATGTTACCATGGCATACCACAGCTCAGATTTCTGTATATTGACATGCAAATAGCTTGTCAATCTCATCTTGCACCATTATTATGATTCTCTATTTGATTTCTACCACTTTTAGGTATTCAGCACAGTAAAAATCCTTTTATTGCTTGAAACATCATCATTGAGTGAGTACTTGAATACTGCTGTCTCTGGGCTAAATATATGTAATCGTTTCATGTTTGATAAACAGAACCTGGGTGATGCAGGACACTGTGCTTCTCTTTACAAGCCACTGAAGATGAGTAATGAACCTTCACTACACCCCACTAAATCCAACAATGCTAAGGTTATCCAGGAGATCCCAACACATTGGTAAGGAGATTCATATGGCACTCAGTCCTTTCAGTCATAGTCATAGGCAACAACTCCTTCATTCTTATTCTAAGCAAGAAAAATATGTATGCTTTACACTCTCTTGAAATGCACCAGAATCCTTGTGTCTCCTCTTCCCTCGTGAACCTAACTGATCGTCTGATTCTTGTATCAGTGACGAAGGATTTCTTCACTCGACAGGACCATGGATAAACTTGGCAGAAAATAAGGAGCATTTATAATAACAGATGTTGTAATGTTTTGCTGTGTTTACAAGACCCACGTATGCTACATGTATCATTTGAAATTATATTGAAATGACTGATTTTTAATTTAATTACTGCAAGAAAAAACATTTTTAGAACAGTTCAAGGGTTTGGGGAGATGAAAATAAAGAACTCAGAGACTGTCTGAGAAATTCTGTGTTTGGACCTGACTCCACCCATTAAAAACTGGTACTCAGTCAAATGAGAAAGGATAATTTTGCTTCAGTTTTATTTCTATTTTATTGTAAAGATAAGAGCTGCACTGAAATTCTGCTGGGAAAGCAATACGAATTAAAGAAATGTAAGGCATCAGAATTGAAGGGAAAACAAGTTTCAAGTAAACTTCAAACAATTGAAGTTTGCTTGAAAACTTTGTGCAATCATATATGACTACGTAATCTTCTTTCAAAGTCTCTTCCCTTTGGCTTTTATTCAGCTTTATTTATTTGTTTTAAGCAGGTAGCATATTAAAATCCTTGTTGAGCTATGGCAGGCACAGTTACATGTTAGTTCAGCTCAGAATTATAAATATTTGTTCATAGTACTGTGCAAAACCTCATTTTTAATCTCATGAAAACTCTGTGACATGAGCAAAGAACTTGTAGTCTTGCAGTAAGCCTCTTGAGGAGAAGTTCCCCATGTACACGTAGGGTGCATGAAGGACACTTTTATTCAGAAGCAGCCATGCATTTGTAGATCTGTGATGATTCATTGAGCAGTTTCCAGTGATCCTGGAAACCTGAGTTTCCTGGGGCAGCAGAAGGACTACTAACAGATTTGACAAAGGAAATGGACAAACTTTGTGCTTTCTGCCAACCAGAGGACACCCATTCTTCATTAAGGTGTCAGCAAAGGGTCTAGCAGTCTACCTTTGAGTCTAAGTTCTTTCCTGCTTTCTCACATGACACTTTGCAGTACAGGAGTGATGGGGCACTAGGGCAAGTCATACCCACAACAAGCAAAATGTGTTTGAGTTTGCAGTTTTCATGAAGTGAATCAACTAATTTCATCCTAAATTATAACAGGAAGTTGAGACATGCTAAAACAATGCAGTTTGCAGATGCACTGAAAGGACTGGCTAAACCAACACAGAGCTCTTAACACATTTTTAGTCTAAACATTGTACAGACTGAAGAAAGGAGAAAAGACAGCAGACAGATTACATACTAGTAACCAGCACTCTTTGAAGTTATCCATGAATGGCTTTCAGAAAGTAGGGCTTGGCCTCCAGGTAGGTGTTAAGTAGATGTCACAGATACGTCCCTGGGTTACAATTTTAAAGCTAGTCAGCTAGTCCTTGCATTTCCTCAAATCCATATGCCAGTTTGTCACCCATACCTCACTGTTGCCTCCTTTATAGGTGGCTAGGCACCACATATAGGCAGTTCCTCAGCCTGCGGTACATTAATCCAATTCTTGTCTATAGCAGCAATACTGAGGTAAAACTATGTTGACAGATTTGGGATCTGTTGTATTGTTACTCTGAACTTTGTGGGAATCTGAGACTATACTTTAGAGTAAACATTTTAAGGAGAAGGGACAAATTTTGATAAACTGTAAGGAGAGTGGGAGAGCAGTTTTGCTGTTAGAAGAGGAAGCTGGAAATGAAGGCTTTTGTTTACTCCTGCATGGAGAGGTCACTCAGTGTCTCTGAACTTCCAGTTACCTCCTGTAAAAAATATTACAGCTGTTAATGTGAACCATTGTAATGCCCAAGTACAAAACTGACAAGCTGAATGGAAGAGATGGTCTTTGGGGTTTTTGGTTGGTTTTTTTATCCCTCTGTAAAGAAGAAAAAAAGAAGGAGAATAAAATGGGTGCAAATTGTAAAGTCTTTTCTCTCCATTTTAAATTGCTATAATAAAAAAGGCCAATATAAAACAGTCACATAGAGAATAACGCAGCCATGGAAAGAATCATAAGGTTAAGAAACCGAGCTCATAAGGCTGGGTGCAGTATGGTATTAATCATAGAGTCACAGAATCATTTAGATTGGAAAAGAAAGACCTCTAAGATCATCGAGTCAAACCGTTAACCCAGAACTGCCAAGTCCATCACTAAACCATGTCCCCAAGTGCCACATCTACACATCTTCTAAATACCTCCAGGGATGGTGACTCAAACACTTCCCTGGACAGCCTGTACCAGTGCTTGACAAGCCTTTCCATGAAGAAATTTTTCCTAATATCCAGTCTAAGTTGAATATCAGGTTTGTATGAGAATAAATGGATACAAGTGTCTCAAATTAACATCATGTGGGGAATGAGAGTTTTATACTTCCTAAATTTTAAGTGCCTGGCTTTACACCTTATTAATATTCATAGTGCTTTTTCTTCTTTTACATTTTGTTGTTGTTATGGGAAGCTCTGGCTGCCCATTAAGTACTATGGGCAGCCCTGAAGAACCCCGCAGGTTATTTGGAAATATATTAATTTGTTCCAGATCTCACTTTACTTATCATCATTTGTTCTGGAAGCCAGTAACCTTAAAGCAGAGTTGCAAATTGTTTCAGCATGTTAAAACCCACAGTGGTGTGTAAGTTCATTTGCGTATGCCATGTCTTAAACAGAGATGTACGTTTTATGTCAAACATTCAAATGACCACTTAAGAACATGGGAATTTATTTAAATTTTGGCTGCTCAGTAAGTGTTTGACTACATTTCCACTAAATAATAATGACATCAAGAGCTTTGTTAAATTAACCACAAGACCAGTATGTATTTCCTATGCTTTCTCAGGGGATGTCCAGTACCCTAATCCTTCCAAAAGGCAAGATGCTAAAATATCGCAGGGACTGAGTGCATGCAGAGTAAGACTGCAGCTGACAGATGACTGCCAGGCACTAAAGTCCAGTGTAGACCTATGTAATTTAGGATTATTGCTGCTGTTCTGGAATGTGAAATAAATCCAACAGCAGTTTGATGTCAGCCCCCTGGGGTGAATTGATCATTAGAATATGTAGCTGAGGATGCTCTGCTCATGCTGGGAACTTCATGGCACATCTGTTTTCCTATCTCTTGTGTACCATTGGGTTTCAATATTGAAAACTGCTGCCTCAGGCCATGCACACAAGCAAACATTGGCTGCTGTTTTCTGTATGTGTGTGTAAGTAAGTCTGTCTTTGCTCAAAGATCCAACTAGAAATGACTGTTTCAGTTACACTGTCTGTTGATGTAAGGTTTCAGTTTCTAGTGATAGAAATTATATCCTATGACTTAGGTATAACATGAATAGCGTGTTTCTCAATAAAGCTTTACAGTGAATTCCTTGCAAGTAAAACAAAAAAATTCAAAAATGCAAAACTTAAACATAATTTATGTATAGGAAAAATGGCTGGATTTGTTATGCTGTTGGCTACAAATAGTTTTCTTAGCTCTGGTGCTGAATCAGCCAGGTTAAACTACTGTCCAAATGGTGTTTTTCTCCAGGAGCTTCAGAAGCTGTGCTAAACACTATGAAAGTCTGCATAGAGCATGGCATTTCCTCTGGTAAAATCTCCCTGCTCCTGGGGCACTGTTGGCTGCTGCTGCATGCTCATGGTTTTGTCCTGGAGGTTAGTGGTACAGAGCTGTTTCTGTTTTTTCATAGAAAGTGCCCTGACCATAAAATATGAAACACTGGAGATACCCTTGTGAACAGTCGTGCTTCAGGTTCTGGAGACAAATACCTGCTGCTCCAGAAAAAGCAGCAGCAGTTGTGAGTATTTGGCAGTGATACTTTGCTGGGAGATGGAGGAGCAGAAAATGGAGAAAATTCTGTGCATCAGTTCAGATACTCAGACAGGGAGAAATGAGAGCTGAATGAAGAGAAAGGGAGGGAAAACACTGCAGGTATGGAAAGGGGAACTTCAGTGGCTGAATGTTCCTGACTTCCTTTCTCATCCTTGTTGGTCTGATCCTCTCCTCTCATGTCTATCCTCTTTGTACCCAGCTTCATAACAGTGATCTCAAGGAAGAACAATAACTGAGTCTCACTAGAAAAATGTTATTTACAATTTTTTATTCCTAACAGCCAGGAAAAATGCGGGCATATAATGATGACACCTGAAAGCACCCATAATATGTGTACAGAGTGTGGAAAAGCTAGGTTTTTGTATTGTGCCTGCTTAGTATATTAGTTGGATTCTCAGGGTTCACTTTTCAGCAAATTCTTTTATGGGCATATGACTTTTATCTTGGTAATAATGGCTGGAATTCAATTATGTTTTGTGGCAGGACTTTAAAAAAATCTGAAAGTGCCTATGATTCCAACAAGTCGTTCCTGCACTGTATTTAGGTGCATGTATCAGTGGTACATCGTCAAAATTTTGGTGAGCTCCTAGCTAACAAAATGGAATAGTCCTGTCTTGCCCTAAAGTACCTTTATTTTAAAAGATGGATTTTGGCAGGGAAAGACTGGCATCATGTTACCAAATGCACATTTTTGTGACATGAGCATTTTGGGAGTTATGCACTCTATGATAATGTGTCCATTTAAAAAAATAATGAAGATCAGTCTTAAGGGAGTACTTTATTTTATATGATGTACAAATTGTGACTGATATCTGCATAAAAAAATCTTTGTCAAAGCAGTTGGTGGTCATAGAGTATGTGGATATTATCACAACTGTTGCTAAAAGAGGTAATTACCACTTACAGCCGCAACAGCAACCACTTCTGTCTCCATAGCTGTCTCTTGAGAGCTCAAAAGATTTCTACATTCCTTTCTTTCTTTTTCTCTCCTCCACCAAATGCAAACCATCTGATCAAATTTACCTTCCATAATTCCCTCACTTTAAGCAGTGATTGCTGTTGGATTGCCACTACCTAGCTGACTGAGCTAATTGAGCTTGCAAAAGTGGTAGTTGTCTATGTAGTTCCCTACTGTGATGGCACGCATTTACACCAGGGATAATCAGCAGCTTGACAGAGTGATCAATACATCAGTCAGGGAGGTGTAGCACAGGTTGGGAATCGGTACTGTAGGGTAAGGCCTTGACACACAAAGCTGCATCCACACTCACTTGTCAAGCATCCAAGTGAGTCAGTGATGTGGCCCTCTGTGGAAACCATTCTGGTTATGTATTTTTTATAACTCCCAGAGTATGGCAGCATTAGTAAAGTCGTAACTTTTTTGTGGTATTGGAAATGCAAAAGACTATATCTGCATGCCCAAGTGACTCCTTGTGGTATTATGTTGTGTTGTAGCAAGGCGTGCTCATTCCTGAGGTCTTAGTGGGGTGACCAGGGCAACTCTGCTGTAGTACAGACTTATGATAAAATACTTTGGGGACATGTTTTTTCATATTGCCTGGTTTAGCCATGAAATACCAGTCCACTCAGTGAACAATTGCAAGTAGGGAGACATTTTTACTGACTAGTGACTCTTTCTGGTATTTGCCCACTAGATGGCTGCAATTCTTGAAGGTAAGTGAGTACCTTAAGTGCTTGGAAGGAGCTTCAGATGAGAGAATCTACTTTCAGTTCTCTCCTGAGCTGTCATCCTTACTTTCATTGTTTAGAGAACACGAAGAACTGAGAGGCAGCAAAAGGATGGAATTCCTCAGATCAAAGATGTAATATCTATCTCTAGGTGTAAAAGGTGTAAAATTTACCTCAAATATGTAAAATCTATTTCATCTTTGGCAAGGAAGAACTTGCAGAAAGGGGTCCGGTTGTGGCCTAACAAATTGTTGTGTCAAACAAGAACAATGGAACTTGAAGTCTACAAGGAATGGAAAAAGGACTTAGCAGGAATTACCTGGATCATAGAAAATGTAGGAACAAAGTGAGAATTTCCAGAAGTCAGGCTCTTAACAAAAGAAATTACAATGACTGACAGCAGGTAAATCAAGCAACACAAAGAAAAAAAAGAAAATATTCACCTACTGTGTCCTAAGGATATTACGAGGTTTAAAGGTGATCTGAATATCATGTAAAAGCTAAAGAAGCACTTTGTCTCAGCTTTCAATAATTATGATGTTGGCAATGAGGTAAAAAGTGGGAAAGTGAATGGGAGTATCTCAGAATGAGTGTTGTGGAACCAAGACTCAGATAAGCTCCACAGTGAGATACGTTATATTACATAAATATATGAGTCAATTCACTGAGTTTGCCTGAAAATCCACCTCACTATGCTTCCCAATACAGTATTAGCTTCCAAGCCTCCAGCATTTTGTGGCCCAGGGACTCCCATACCCAGAGTAAGCGTGGGAAGGGTTGTGGTATTGCCCTTCAGTTGCTTCCACTTCCGTTGACTCAATCATGTACCCCCTCATCTATTTTGAACTTTGATCATCCATGACATCTCAGAGGTTACCAGCAGCTTGACTGAAGAACAACCTCCTTGTGTTTGCTTTGAATTTGTCTCCTGCTTCTTGGATTGGAAGAGACAGTGAGGAACATGTGGTCTCCAAGACCTCTCCAAGTACCCCAGCCAGGGCACTGGACAATCTTCACCTGAGACCAGTTGGAGAATTGTAGCTCTATCAGCAAGGATTTTTAGTACAGCTTACTGCCAACGTACAGAATAATTAAGGAAAGGGAGGTAAATAGAAAACATGAGAAAGCACTACCTTGCTTGCATAAACCATTCCATATTGATGTAAAATTTCTCTTTGAGGTAAATAAGTGATTTTCTAACTTAAGGAAATATAGTGAAATCATAGAATCATTTCATTTGGAAAGGACCACTAAGATCATTTAGTCCAATGTTAACTCAGTGTTGCCAAGTCCACCATGTCCCTAAGTACTACATCTACACCTCTTTTAAATACCTCCAGGCTGGTGACTCTTCCCTGAGCAGACAATTTCAATATTCCTGGTCTCTAGTGAAATATTTTATATTATACCACCTGAGAAACTGTCAGATTGGAGATGATGGAGAGTAATATGAGAAAGCTGAGTTGCACATAAAAGGGATGGGACAACATTCTGTTCTGAAAAGAAACCTGTCAGACTGCAAGGAGGTATCTTGAGACCCTGTCTTGGCACTGGTGTCATTCAATATGTTTGTTGAATGAGTTTGGAAGAGAAAACAGGAAAAAATCTGATGAAAACTGCTAGTGATAAATAAAAAGAGAAGCATGTCAATACAGATGAATATCAGATAGTTGAATAAAGATGACTTTGAAGACTACTTTGTAGATGACTGCAGCAGAAACGGGGTAGAATTTAATAATACAAATAGGTAATCATTGCATTTACAGAATCACAAAATATGCCCACAAGAATAATTGAGTCCAACTCCTGACCCTGCACAGGACCATCCCCAAGAGTCATGCCATGTAACTCTTGAGAGTATTGTCCAAATGCTGCTTGAACTCTGTCAGGCTTGGGGCTGTGACCGCTTCCCCGGGGAGCCTGTTTCAGTGCCCAACTACTCTGTGCGTGAAGAACTTTTTTCTAATATCCAACCTAAACCTTCCCTGACACAACTTCAGGCCATTCCCTTAGGTCTGTCACTGGTCACCACAGAGAAGAGATCAGTGTTTCTAATCAGAGAGATCAGAGCCCCTCCTCTTCCCCTCACGGGGAAGTTGAAGACTGCAATGAGGTCTCCCCTCAGTCTCCTCCAGGCTGAACAGACCAAGTGACCTCAGCCGCTCCTCATACAGCTTCCCCTCAAGGCCCTTCCCCATCTCTGTTGCCCTCCTTTGGACACTCTCTAAGAGTTGAATATCTTTCTTATATTGTGGTGCCCAAAACTGCACACAATATTCAAGGTGAGGCCACACCAGTGCAGAGCAGAGGGGGACAATCACCTCCCTCAACTGGCTGGCGATGCTTTGCCCCAGGACATGGTTGGCCCTCCTGGCTGCCAGGGCACTGCTAACTCATATTCAGCTTACCTCCAACCAGGACCCCAGGTCCCTTTCCATGGCACTGTTTTCCAGCATCTCATTCCCCAGTCTGTACGAATATCTGGGATTGCCCCATCCCAGGTACAGAATCCAGCCCTTCCCTTTGTTGAACTTCATATAGTTGGTGATTGCCCAGTCCTCTAATTTGTTGAGGTCTCTCTGCAGGGTCTCCCTACCTTCGAGGGAGTCAACAGGTCCTCCCAGTTTTGTATCATCTGCAAACCTACTTAGTATCCCTTCCAGTCCTGCATCCAAGTCATTTATGAAGATGTTGAAGAGCGCAGGGCCTAAGATGAAGCCCTGTGGAACCCCACTAATGACAGGTAGCCAGTCTGATGTCACCCCATTCACTGTTACCCTCTGTGCTCAACCTGTGAGCCAACTGCTTACCCACTGTATGATGTGTTTATCCAGATGTGTGCTGGACATTTTGTCCAGAAGGATCCTGTGAGAGATAGTATCATAAGCTTGACTGAAATCCTAAAAGATTACATCAGTTGGCTTTCCTTGATCAACTAGGTGAGTTACTTTGTCATAAAAGGAAATTAGAACATCTGTCATAAACCAGATCTCTGGAAGAGGTCATAGGGATTAGAAACATCAGTGTGATTTGGGAGTGAAAAAGACTTACCCTCAGATGTTTTATCAGGTCTGGCATCTTCAATGGACGTAGAGAGGTATTATTTTGCAAGATATTTGTGAGCTTGTATTTGAAGTTTCATTTTCACTCTGTTTGCCTTACTTCAAGAGTAACTAGGTTAGACCAGAGTAGAAGCATAGGTGGAAAAGGAGAGTGATCAGAAAGTAAAAGATCTGATCTACAGTAGGAAAATAGCAGAGGTTGGTGTGTTAGCTTAGTGGGGGGGATATGATTACTCTCTCTACACACATGGGTGAAGAAGATAAGCTGACTAAAGCTAATTTAGAATGAAACTAAATACCAAGGTAAGCATGAGAACAAATGGCTATAAACTTACTGTAAGTAGGTAAAGAAAAGCCAACTATTTTTTTGATGGAGCTAGATAAGTACATAAAAATTTTCTTCTGTCAGTTGTCTGGTGATAAGGGAGAGTCTAGGAAGGTCTTTGTTTTATCATTTTTTGTCACTGAATGGTGAACCATTTGCCTCTGATTTTTCAGGAGTTTGTAGCAGCAAAGCATGCCCTAGTGAAGGGCACTGACTACTTGGTGATACCTTTCCTGGTATATATTATGTGCCAACCTTGAGCAACTGCCAACAAAATGTACAAGAGTCTTGGCACATTTGTTTGTGGTTGGTCACACCAATTTTCAGAACACAGTGTCCTTCCCGCTCTCTTTTGGAGAGCCCTGTCTCATGCTGCCTATTTTTAGCTCCTTTTTTGCCCGCTGTCTTTGGGAGGGGGGGGGTTGCCTTCAACCTCTTAAAATGCTCTTCATGTTCTCCTTACATTTCCTTAATTTCTTTTTTTTTTTTTTTTTTTCCCACAATCCTCTTTTCCCTCACTAATTGTAAACCTTGCACAAGGCTGTCTTTGAGGTATCTCAAAGGGACATAATGCTCCCTAAACAGAAGGTTTTCAAATGCCTTCTTCTTTTCTTTCCAGGGCCATACTATCTGGTACATCTACATGTTGTCAGATCAGCTTAGTTGCTTGTTCATCCTCCTATTAAGATTCTGAGAAAGCTACATTAATTTTGTATGCCTGCAGTCTAATACACACCTGGGAACATCTGCATGAATTGCTTGGAAAGTACCGCTCCCTGTGAGCCTAAAGTTCAAGAGCTCACATTGTCTTTTTTTTTTTTCCCCCGCATGATTGTAAGGTTGGTTTTATGATTTCTTTTAGATTATCATCGAAGAGAGGAAATTCTGTGTACAAAATCATCTCCCTTCCCTTGCTGTCCTGGTCTGTCAGCTCATCAGACCTTACCTATGTTGGAAAATGCTGGAGTTGCCTCCAGCAAATGCATCTGGCTTTTCTTCCCTTGAGACTGAGGACATGAGGGAGGGAGGGAGGGAGGCTGTACCTCTGAGTCTTGTTTTGGCTGCCCCCACAGTCAAGAGTGAGGATTTTGGGCATGCCTCAGGCATGGATTTGGTACTGGGGAACTGATCACACATCATGTTCTGGTGCTGCCTAGGCTCTCACCTGTGAGTTATATCAGTTCATCTTGTGGTAGTTTACGTTTGTAAAGTTCATTTTAAGGGAGGAGCATCAGAAACATGGAGAAAACTCCTTTTTTGCCCAAAGCTGTGGCAGATCTGGTGACAGACTTAAAAAAAGTTTATCCCCTGATCTAGAAATAAAGTCAGAATAGCAGTGAACTCATCAACATCATGTTTGATATTGAGAATTTTTTTAATATTTTTCCCTTTGTATGACCAAGCATATAGTCTCCCTGCTCTTTATTTTTGTACATTCCATACCACAAGATAAAAACCCACTCATGGATTTCAGAAACAGAAAGGCTTACCATGATTAGAGAGGCATATGAAGAGATGTCCTGGGTTATATGCCCTGGTTTCTCATTATATCACATAGATTAGTTAATATAATGTTTCAGCAGTGCTTGTGATGAAAAATATGTATGTAAAGCAATAGATGACAAGCTGGTCCATGTGACTGTTTTGTCACTCTTCTGTGACTTTCTTTGCACATCACATTTTAAATGACAAAGTAACAAATGGAGACTCTACCAAATTATTCCATTTGCCATACAAGATACACAAACAGAAATCAAAGGAGTCTTTGGGAAGCTGCCTCTTATTTTCCACATTTCTTACAACAAAGGACCTGTCTCAAATGTCTTTGGGACATCTATTCCCATACAAATATACCACGGTTAATGCTTGATTTGAAATCCATTATAGACATCTGAGACTAGAAAACATCCATCGTTTGTTTCTCAGTTTTTGTTCCAGTTTGCTAAAAGCCCTCCCAACATTTTCTATAATCCTCTTTCTTCCTTTCTATCTCTGTTGAAGGAAGGATTCTGAGAACAAGATTTTTTTCCCCCAAGCTTCCAACTATGTTACAGGCTACAGGATGCAGAGGGACACCTCGAGGTATTTCAGTTTTACTGATCTTTGTTTATTAGGTAATTTTAGTGGAAATTGATGAACAATGCTTATGTTAAAATTAAGAGCAATTGGAGTGAGCTGGGAAAAGTGTATGTGGACAGGGATGGACTTAATTATCATTTGGTATCTCCAAAACTTGTAGAGATTAGGAAAATATTTCTTGAGCTATTTAAAAGAATGTAGGGACATTTTGAACATATGCCACCAATCTGTACTGAGCAGATGACCCTGGGTCACAGTGACCATGTTAACACCAGAGGGATACCAGGGAGAAACTGTTAAGGAGGACTGTTCTACTTCAGCATAGCTGACGCTTTTCACCATAACAAGAAGATTACCTTGAACAACCTTCCTGAAACTCTGTGTTGATACTTAATATTCTCCAAAATAGGGCAATGGCTGTTCTAAGATTCATTTCTTGGACTGAACATGCTGGATGACTTCTCCCACCAAATCTCCCCCCAGTGACTCAGAGTGCTGGCTAGCTCAATACTGGGCTCATGGCAAGGAAAATACCACTCCCTTTTTTTGACTGAGTCCTTGTAGGCTCCCCTTAGTGCCTCTCCTGGCAATGATTAGGAACATCTACTTATTTTTTTAAAGGCTACTCCCCCTCCCATAGACTTCAGTCCTGTGAAGTCCTTAGGAAACATACCAAGATCTGAAAAGCTATTGTTTGGTATTTCAAATCCTGGTCCCTTTATGTCCAGCTGGTGGGAAAAGAGGAGAGAGAGACAGAAAGAAAATAGGAAGAAGGCAGCAGGGAACATGGGGAAGAGTTAGAAGTTTAGCGCAAAACGGAAAGAACAAGGGATAAATGGATCCAAAGGACAGAGAAAAGAGGGACAAAACTGGAGGAAATTATGTTTAGTCCTGGTCATGCTGGATGTCTCACTAGACACTTTATGCAACCATGAAATTTCTCCTAAGCAACAGCCTGTAGAAAGAAGTAATTAAATATACAGGCACCTCAATTATCAAGACAAAGGTAAAAAAACCCAATCAAACAAAATGCCAGCAAGAAAAAGAAAGAAAAAATATCTAAAAAGTATCTGGATGACAAAGGTAGGAGAAAAAAAGATGAACAAAAAGCAAGTATTCTGTAAGTGGCTTCCTGCCAAGGACAGATGATTTTATCTCTCTGTGCCGCAGTTCTTCCCGCTGCAGAATGGAGCTTATGGGTGCTCTTCCAATTTTTCAGAACTATTTGAAGCTTAGGAGTTGTTTGTATTGCTATTAACAGTGGGTAACGTAGAGTGGGAGAGGCTTGCTACAGAGATGGAGTCATTCTGGGACTATCAAGACAAAGACAATACAAATATGTAATAGTGCTACTGAGACTTTATGGGAGAAAACAAGGGAATATTTAATGAAGATGAAGAAGATGAAGAAAGCATTAACAACATATATTAATAAGAATCAACAATATTAGTATACAAAGAGTTGATTTGACATGTAACTTCAGTATTTTCCCCTTCCATAGTTAAAGAATTTGATTTTTTTTTACCTTTAGTTTGAGTTTTCCCCTCCCATTCCCATCTCCAAGCTGTAGGTCATCAGATTTGCTGACTGTCTATGATGGAAAAATCTTCAGAATAAAACCTTATATTTGGTTGGCTGGGCAAAACACGCAGCGTATTTACAGAGTCTGATGTTCTATGGCAAACGCAATTTCAATCTGTCTGATAATATGATACTGTACTTCTGATAGACACATATAAATGTACAGACTACATGAGAAAGTTTTCATGGGATCATTTGGCACATATTTGGGTCCTTTTCCTGGTTAAAATGAGTTTGTGAAATGGCTTGCACTACTAACAGCTGAAAATCATAATAATTTCTTTCATCTTTGACATCACTGAAAAACACATGGTTAGTCTCCATTGCAAAACTCTGATGGTCTTTGTCAGTTGCTTGAAACTTTGGCTATGGTTTTATCTTCTTTGCCAATCTCTGCACTATCTAGTTTCATATCTATCTCATGCATAGTCACATTATGCAAACTGCTGGATGATGCCTCATTCTTTGTTCAGCAGCAGTATGTCTTAAACTTCACTTGAGTCATGGCAAAGTCTGGGCCGTGCTCGGAAAAACAATGTCAGAAGAAGTTTGGATGGACTTCAGATCTCTCATATTTCAGACAGTATTTGGCTTGCAATAAAGACAATGAATTGTGACCAAAAGATTGTAATTCCAATGCTTAGGAAACTGAAAAGTATACGACAGATAAGAAGTAAAAAAGCATAAGGTTATAATTGCATTTGTACATAAACATCAAGGCACTGAAATACCCAATTTTTTTGGAGGAATGTAGATCTGTTTCTTTGTCTCACAGATAAGTATATGCAGAATATTCAACTGTAATTAAGGATGGAATCTCTTTTGAACTCTACTCTTTTGGCTGCATGGAGAGACCTGCTGGTGGTTTGGTTTAATGAGGATAGTCCCACAGTTTCTGTCTTCAGAATTCTGGGATTTAAAAATAAAGAACACAAAAGCTATGAATACCAAGGAAGCTAACATTTGTCTTATTTCACTGATTTACAAACCATGTTTGACTACTTGTTGTCTGGAGCTGGCTTATGGAACTACCTCACCAGTATTAGGTTTTGAATTAAGGACCTGATGACAATGGTCTGCAGGCTGGCAGCGATCCATGGCTGTCTGGCTTCAGGATCTACTCACTGGTTTGACATGGATTTTTATGTGTTAGTTATGGTGAGAGACACCCATGGGTCTTCTTGTGATGCCTAAGTGTGTCTGTACAGCTGCAACATGTGGCTCATTCTTTCTCCCATTCTTCTTTTCCAGTGCTTCTAGTAGGCTCAACTCAAGATGCTGCATAGTTCTAGTGGATAAAGGCAAGGAAAAAGTTCTCCTTTTTTTCTGGAAGCATAAAGAGTTGCTGGAAATCAAAGCAGTACTTTTTTTTTTTCCTATAGGTTGAAAATACAGCTACCGAGTGCTTTTAAATATCACTGCTGCCGTAATGGAGAAATTATGTCGTGCTCCATGAGCTGTGTTGTTAAGGGCTGAGCAAACCTAACAGCTTTTATGAATACTGGATTCCCTCCACAGGTTTTACTTCTGGCTTTGTAGTCCTTGTGATCATTGCAACAGTACAGCTGATGGCCAAGCCAGGAATGAAAGGATTGCCATGGTGCAGGAAATATGATAATAATTTCAGCTTTGATTGAGACTTCAGCATCTATCCTTAGACTGTGGTGTTAGGAATTGCTATAATGTTACTCAGCAAAGTAACTACAACCCCATGGCCAGAGGTTTTAGGGAGGAAAAAGCTGTCTATTCCCTCTATTGATGAAAAGGACAAGCGCTGTCATGCAGAGCTTCATTAGCAAAAGAGAAGTTCAAGAGGTAGTTTTTCATAGTTGCACTTGTGCTTTGGGAGTTTAACAGAAGTGTATTCTTGTAGCAAAGACTTCATTTCCATGCTTCAAGGCATTCTGCTCAAGGTTGCTGCAGAGTTCCCCATTTCTGGGGTCTCTTGAAATGAACTGAATGTTAATGTGGGTAATGGTAAGAAGGCCCTTGCAGTGGGAGGTGGCACACAGGGCAATGGTGCATTCCTCACCTCTTCTGCCCCTAAGGGAGGCTGGGACACTGTCTGAGTAATGGAGTGATGCTCCCAAAGTAGCCTAAACAAGCTGGACTTGCAAGGACTAGAGACAGGCCTGCCAAGAGAAACCTAGGCTACCACCCTGCATTGACGTGGTCTGTGAGAGATGATCAACCTGATATGGCTGTGGGACAATCTTTGCCTCAAGGGAAAAAGGAGATAGAGAGAGATCTCTACCAAGGGCATTAGAAAGATATGAGAGGAGTACTCTATTTACCTTACCGACTGTATTTCAGTAGGATGTGTGGGTTTTGGTTTTTTTTTCCTTTGGCCAGAATTCATAGTTGCATTCCCCATCATCTAAAGACTTTGTTTCTAAGCTTTAATGTACTGGAATGCAAGAAGTGATGTGGGGAATACTGCTAGGGGAGGAACACTGAATTTCCCTATATTTATGAATTAGTCATGACCCATTATCAGTCATTACAAGAAAAACCCACAGACACTAATGTCTAGAGGACTCATGGGAGTCAGAAGGTGGCTAGCTGTAGACTGGTAGCAGTGCAGCTGGGGGATGCTCAGGCAGCTCTTTCCCTTCCCAGGCTGTTCACTGCGGCATGATTCCGGAACAGCTTCCCAGGGCTTATCTAAGGGACTGGCGACACCAGACTTGGTGTAGCCCTTCTAAATCATTGTCTTCTGTTGGGGTGAAACTTCACAAACTAACTAAAGACCAGAAGGGGAAAGAGGCAGCATTTCAGAAAATACATTGATTATGTTTTTTCCTCTCCCTTCTTTCCCCACCAGCAGCTTGGATGGGATCCGCCAACTGCTTTCTGCTGCCTCCATGCAGCAAGAGTGCTCTCTGTGCCACAGCAAACTTTGTTTCTGTTAAATCAACCTTGGAGGCTTAAAATACAGTTTTAAAGGATCTTTTGTCTCACTGGTGCAATGTCCTGTATCCCTGGTGCCGATCACATTATGTCGGTTTTACTTGCCACTTCTCAGCTATCTTTACAGCATTTTTTTTCTGAAGTCCTCTGCCAACAATCCAGTCACACTGCTGCTTCCCTATGAGGACCAGGAAAAAACGTTTAAAAACTGTTATTAATCTCTGTTTAAACCCACGGAGTTCTGTAGTACTTTCAAAAATGGCAGAAACTGACAAGATCTAGTCATTTTAGAGGACAATCTGCAGCTTTCACCAGAGGTTCAAGTCGACAGGAAACACAGCTTGTGGGATACAAATATGCATTATCTCTATAAGGTCTGGATTTCTCCATCAAAGTATCAAAGTACAGGAGACGATGTTGTGAGGGTTTAGATGGAATGAAAAAGTGTAGAGTACCTCTCCAATAATGGCAAGGTATTAATACAGAAATTAATACAGAAAGTATACATAAGATATACTAAAAATGTAATATATATATATTGTATAAAATTATACACACATCTGCATTTGTTCATATATTTTTTAGCTTGACCACTTTCTGGGGAAGAAAAACAAAAGCTCCATTTCTGCTAGAAAAAAATCACATCTAACATAAAAAGTTATCCTTCTCATTCTTCAATATAATGAGATGTAACTATGCTTCTCCACCATCTTTAAATTTACAAAAACTTCCTTGTTTCTATAATCATGTGGGAAAACACTGCTGGCTCTGTACCTAAAAACTGCAGAAGTGAATGCTCTATTTCACTGCCCTCTCCCCTGTAAATACTTGTATCTCTTGTAATAACCTATTCTTTGAAATTCAAGGTGTCATACATTCAAAACGAGTGCTGGAGGTATAGACATAGGTCAGTGTGTGCCATTCATGGCTTTAACTGTAATCTATGCCCAGATTTCTCCAGGGAATCTTTGACCTGACACTACACTGAATTTACGAGAGTGAAATCCCTTCATAAAGGCAAGTGCTGAAAATTTATTACATCTGTTTCACTTTGTGGAAAAATTATGTGGTCTACAGAGAATCTAAAAAATGAAATCAAAACACACAACAATCTGAAAGCAAGTTGCTTCTGCTGTACTTTGAGTGTTTTCTTCCGACACCTTGCAAGCAGCATGCTTGGACAAAACATGACTGAAAATACAAGAAACTGGAAAGCACAGGCAAAAAGATGATTTAAGTTCCAAAGTTAGTGCTGGAAATAAGAGCATCAAACAAAACCAGAAACTGATTTAATCTACCATCAGAGCAATTTTAACACAACCATGACAGTAATAATCATCACCTCTGTGAGAGCATCAAGAACTCTGTGTAGCACAGTATTGTAGTGTGTATTTGTTTTTAGGTATATCTGTAAAACTAGTTATTTCTATTTCATTCTCACTATCGATAAGGAAAACCTTAACCTAAAGTTAGGGGGATGCCCGTGCATTCCACTGCACCTGAGAGCTATGAAGGCGAGAAAAGCTTGTTCTGTTTTCTGCTGATGGTATGCTGCAACACCTAGCAAGCTGGTTTATCACATCTTGTCTATGGGCAAGTCCTATGTCCAGCCCAATACATCTTACCTGGTGGTTAAAGAACAAATTACATTTCTGCGTGTTGTCATCATTGTCATTCCTGTTATTGGTTTGATTTTTCCTTCGTTAGACATCTGCAAGAGGAGAAAAAGTTATATGGGAGGGTGGAGCTGGAAACCCCTGCATAACCTAAAAAGCTTCTAATCAGCTGTAGTTTGCCTCTCTGAGAGACAGATAGAGTCAGTGAAGATGATATCACTTGCTTCAGTAAAGGGCAGGCTTGCGTAACTGATCCACTATTTTCACTGCACTCATGCCTCTGAGCCTAACATGGACCAGCACCTGACCATGCTAGGTGCTGTACAGCATAAAAAGGTTTTCAGGACACGCTCAGTTCTGAATTGCCTTCTGATGCTCAGTGGCTGCTGTGCAGGCAACCAGCAGAACAGCTGAGTCTAGGAGATGTTGCCTTATTTAACCAGTAGTATTTGTTCTAAAGCTGTGTGCACATTAACCAGCATATTCTTCTTCTTTCAGTTCTTTACTCATCACTGCTTCTACATCCAGGGGTTCAGGGAACATCCACCTAGTGGGAATGGAAACACCAAAATGGGTCGTCTGAGTCAGGGGCAGGTGTGAAGTGCTTTAGTGACAGAGATCCCGAGAACAGAGACTTCAACCTGTGGAAATCGACGGGTCCAGAACTCGCGTCCATATGACAATTCAGTACCAATAATGCATATTTGAAAATAATTGTTTTCACAATTCCTTGTAATTCTGTAAATTACTGCTTCCACATCTATTCAGAGGAGGCTGCATAAGATTGCCGTACTGTTCTGAGAGTACACCATGCTGGGTACACCCTTGCACTGGTTTTTGTGTGTTGTGCTCTGCTGCACAGCAGAGAGGTGCCCCTCAGTCCTCACAAGGAGGCCTGAGGCACAGGAACACAATGGAACAGAAATAAAAATCAGACAGTCTGACAAAATGTCGATTACAATTGTTGTGCTGAAAAATACCTCAGGGATCAGACAACCAGTTTATTCAGGTAATACATTAGTCTAAATAAGACCAGTAACAATGTGATGATATGTTAAGACAGATATTTGTCCATACGTGTTTGATTTCAACCAAATCCCTTTATAAGTAATTTGGATAGCTAAGTGAAAACATCTGCCTGTAAGGTGGCTACATAGGACTGATGCAGAGACTACTGGAGACCCAAAGAACGTAAATTTCTAAAGAATCTGGATTTCCACCAGAAAAGTTCCCTGAGTGCCTGCAGTCCTGTGTGAAGCTGGGTGGGGAGAGCCTTGTAGCCTGGTACCCCCTTCAGGACCTGCCCCTGTGGGTGCTTCCCACAGCAGACATACACAGTGGTCTGTACTTCATGCACCTGACCAGCCAGAAAATGTAGTGATGGGTCAGGACCAGAGGAACAGTTGCTCAGAGGTGGCTTCATTAGGTACCACATCAAAACACTAATAAGAAGAGAACAATCATGGGCATTCCCTGCAAGTTGCTACTCAGGAAAGGTGTGAATAAGAGACAGTATGCTTGCTGTATAAAAAAGTTTTTCTTATGACACTACTCATACATGTCCCTGGCAGAAGCATCACTCTTTTCTCGCTCCTTGTTTCAACTCTCAAGGACCTTGCCCCACCCACTGCGGTACCTGACCCGTTTCTCATGCAGCCAATCAGCCAGTTAAGTTTCTGTAGCCAAAGGCCAGGGAGGGGGTGAAATAGAGCTGGCTGCCTAATCTGTGTGGCTATTTGAGAGGAGGCGTTACAGCAGTAGCACTAGCACTGTCTTCCCTCCAGCTGGTCACTGCTCTCTCTTGCGCTAATCTCTGATGTGTGGCACTGCAGTGACAGAGAGGACCACTCAAAGGGGCACCAGAGAGCCAGAGCCACTGGGTAACAAAAGGGCTCCCTGCACATCCAGCTTCCACTCCTATCCATTCACAAATTGCTCCTTGGTTAGAGCACGTGGGAAATATAGTTCTTAGCCTCTTACTATAGAGATAATATGAAGTATCAGAATGGACTGAGAAAACCCATCCCACAGCAGCCTGTACCCAGTAGCCACGGTATTCTCCTGGAAGGTTTGAACTACAGAGGCTTTGACAAATTCAAATTGACTGCTCCTTTCCTCGTTACCTTGCAGTGATTCACAAATATTTTATTTGATTCTTCATTCTAATATTTTTCCTACATTAATGATAACCTGATTTCCCTACAATCCCATAACTTCTCCATTTCCTAAAGATGTAGAGTCAATTCAGGTTACATGATGTGAGATGTTGGAGCACTAGATGCTGTCCAATTTAAAAATGTCCAGTTTAAAATAGTTATCAAGGATCCCTTTGTAATTATGGGAGAGATGGGTGCCTCAAGTGAGTCATTTTAGGAACCATTTTAGGATGAGGAAATTACCTTCCAGTCTCCAATGACTGTGCAATGGAGATTGTTAATGATGCCTGACTTTGAGATGATCCTCACTGGGCGGTGTGAATGTCCATTCTGTGTTTGCCCATCTGAGTTCTGCCACCCTTCAAGGTAGTTTCAGCTAATTTTTTGAACACCTCGAGATAAAATTAATCAGAAAGCTGATTTGGAAAACAACACAACTAAACAGCTAGCTTTTCTTAATATTCTCTATCCTGTCTCAATCTGTCCTCCTAGCCTGAGAACTGAGCTCTGATGTAGGTTGTGATAATTGTCTGGTTGCACTCAATATTTGTATTGAGGGCCAATGCAAAGATTTAATATTTTGCTTTCTCCTGTGTGATCAAGTGGTGTCATTACTTTTACACAGCATGGTGGTCCAGCTCTTTTCTTGTCCTCTTACTACCAGTGTAATTGGAGTATGTTTCTTTGTTGCCTTTTATGTCTATTTGTATGTGTATTCTGTAGAATTATAATTTCAGCCATCTTTTGTAGGATTACTGCATAGCCGCCTTGTAAATAATGACATGTCGAATGTTTTAAGAACACAGACTGGGATTAATTCACATCATAGACTAATCTGCTGCCAATGTCCTTTTAAAAAGTCTTTTATATCAGTCCTCAAAGAGGGCATCAAGCAGTAGAAGAAGAAAAACAACTGAAACAAAATTGAGAAGAAATGAGGTTCTTCTTAACATTAAATGCTGCTAACAGATTTTTTCCCCCATATTTGTAGACTGACACTGTTTGGCATATATGTTCCAGAACAAATCTGTGTTGTGATCATGCAAGTAGGTTGTTTTGAGCCAAAGACCTAAGACATATAATTTTTTTTTTTACTGCAATATGGTGACAGTTAGCAAAGTGAATTTAAAGAAAGAACTTGAATAATCTGGTACAGCATTTACTGTATATATAGCTGAACAGTATAAAGGGGGCTAATATCATTTTATCCTAGCCATGTAGGAAAGAGGCATACTACCAAAAATACTACTTTGGTAGATTGTCGGGGCTGACAGCAAGCCTGTCAGCAGCCTGGCATTTATTGATGAAGCAGTGGACATAAACCAGATTACAGTACACTCCTGAAAGGAGGAGAACACAGCATGCAGAAGAATGTGGGCAACTTTCAGACAGGAAGAAGAAGGAAGACAGAAATGGACTTCCTGTGCTTTTTACAAGTCAGGATGACTCGACAAAAACTGTGTTTACTATTTTGCAACCAATCCTGGTGTGTGTATACATGAAAGTACCAATGGCAGGTTGACATGTGGCCTGATCTATGTGTACCGATGATGACATGTGTATAGCCTGATATATGTTTATACAAAGACACCAATAGAAAGTTGACATGTGTGATGTGTGAAAAGTATAAATGTTTACAACCTGTTACAATAAAGCAATTACAGCCTGTAATCCTGTCCCTGCTTTGAAAGAAGATTCTATGTCACATTGGCAGTCCCCGACTTTAACAGTGACAGTAGATGGACCTGTATCTGGAGATTTTACCCTCCTACAACAACTTAACTGTTGCAGCTTGTGTGTGCAGGAAGGCAGTGCATGTCCTTCATCCTGTCGGTGCCCCTTGCATTCCCAGAACTTCTCCCAGGCATCGGGCTGTATTTCTGTGCAGCCGTGTATGCTGTTGAAAGCAGAAGAGACAGATGCTACATGTAAGGCTAAGCACATAGTTGTGAAACATATGATGCTATCAATTGTTAAGCACTGTTGAAGAAGTGATGGCACAGAATGGTTTTTAGAAATAAGTGCAAAGGATTAGGTGTCCTAAGTGGAAGGCAGCAGCAAAAAACAGTGACAAAACTTTGTATGACGTTTTCTATCTGCTAGACCGATTTTTCCCTACGTCCATGATAGCCGGGCTGTGACACTCTTGCAAGCTAGGCATGGCTTTTGGGATAGGACACCTTGCAGGAAGACTAAATACTATACAAGGAATAATGGTCTCCCAGTAATTCATCAAGGAAGAAGTCATTCTTCCCTGCAAGTGAGGAATGAATCAGTGTCCCAGCATGAAGCTAAGGGCTCCAGACCTCCATGCTCATTGTCAGAGCTCCAGTAAAGCTTTTTGTAACAATTAGTGTCTCTTCTAAATTTCAAGCTGAGAAATTATGTTCTGGTTGTCTGTTTTCCTATAGTGGTTTTATTTGGGCGTGATATGCTCATCATCTGTAGCTGTTGCAGTGTCACTCTTTGTTCTCATAGCACACAAAATGTTCCACCTTAGAAGCAGCTGCTTCTCAGGGTAAATACTGCCAGCATATGCAGCACAAAAAGGCCTTTAAAATTCTACACAATGAAACATCCTATATTTTGGAGAACTCTGTTCTTGTTCTTTTAGACCTCCAACTGGAAATATTTAAGCATATTTTCAATTGAGTTGCAATGAAGTTATTATAATTGATGTCCCTATTATTTGCATGTGTTTCTAATTAAACACATCCATAGATGCTTTCCTGATCAGAGGTCTTTAAGCCTGCAAAGTGTGAAAGCTAAAACATTCGTGTTTGCTACTCTGGGTGTTGGTTTGAGCATGTACATTTGAAAGCAATCATCATATTCCCTCCTTCTCCAGTGCTAGATCTTAGACCTGACCTGGGAACTGCAGTTGAACCTATGGAGTCCCAGCCTCAAGACTATGGGTTGCTTAAAGCAGTACTGGAAGGTATGGTGCTTGCACGTTACACAGATGACAGTCAAACACACATAAAAAAACAACTGAAGAAGCGCTGGAGTTGAAAGTTTCACAAATTAATTTAATGTTCATGATTTGTTGGTTTGAAAGTGCACACCATACTCTAGCCCTCTTTAGGACAGAGAGCCTGGTTTAAGCCACCACTAGTTTGCTCTGGCTGGAAAAAGAGAAAAAAATTCACAGTAAAGCGCTGATTTGGGTTGAGCAATAGTAATAATGTTTTTGCAGCATAAACCAGAGATACTTTAGGCTACTCATTCAACACTACACAAGGATGGAGGAGAGCAGTGTGCTCACGCATTAGGCAATGATTTCAGCTGCCTTTTCACTAGAGTGTTGGGACTCCATTATACTCCTGTTTCATGAAGGAGATATTTGAATTTTTACAGCTTGAGATCACTAAAAGAAAATTGAACAAAGGACTAGATCCATCAAGAAATATGTTCCTCAAAGTGTCTGGCTAGTTGGATACAAGTGTTTGTAAGTGCAAGCTGCATGCTTGAGTTGACTTTTACTATTTTTTCGATTATGTCAAGTAAGGAACATGACAGTTTTTTAAACCTTTTTTCCCAGGTTTGCAGTTAAAACCACAGATGAATGGATTTTTCTTCGTCATCTATAGGTAATAGGAGCAACAATTCTTTTTCAAAAAGAAAGGCAGGATCTAGTTGTGATATTATGAAAAATAACCTGAGAGTAATTTGCTGGCTTCTTTTACTGTGCTCATCCCGTCATGTTTTGAAGAGCTCGTCAACTTGTAAAAAAAACAAACCCAAGAACAAAAGAAGATTTCTGCATCTTTCTCTTTCTCCCTTTTTTTGAGAGAAAGTTTCTCTTGCGTTTTTAATTCTGAGCTCTAAGTGGATGGAGGATTAATGGTTCACTATGTTTCTACGTTTTCTTCTCAAAGGATGAGAATTTTGATACCTGAGTCTTCCTGCAGTCATTGACAAGCACATGCTGCAGCTGAAGGCTGGCTGCTGCAGAACACCTGTCAGTCAGGCACAAGGCTTGAACTTGTGGATCTTGAGAACTCCATTGTCCCCAGAAATTAAGCTGTACTTACTATTTAAAGTTTTTCTGCTGAAAAACATTGTTTATGAATTAGTTTGTTAAGGTTTGTATAAATACAGATTTGTGACTTTACATGTGAACTATTAAACCTCTTTCATAAGAAATCCTAGCATTAAAGACTCTCAACCACCACACAAATCAGTTTGTTTCAGTGGTTCCTCACCAGGGAAGATGCTCCAAGGAATATCATCTTGTTGGATAAGGTCATCTCAAGTATTTGTACTTTTGAACCCATTAAGTGGTAAATCCTTGAAAAGCAGAGATATCATTGTTCGTTTTTGCCCTCTCTCTCCTCCCCCCATTAGTCCCAATTCAGTAAACCTCAGATTATCTACTGAAAGGTAGTACAAATGTACTTCATAAGGTTTTACACTTCCAAGAGGTGATATTTACAGATCTACCCTTAGCTGGCTAGATACTCCACATTAGACATGTAGGGGTGCCATCTGATTCATTAGAAGTCTCCTTAGGCAAAATGGATGGAGCCCTTTCTCTTGGTCAGAGATGGTCAGACTTCTTTATCTGCTATCAAATAATATGTACAGTAAATTTATAATTTTGAGTGTTTATTTGACCTGTAGACAGACTCCTGTACACCTCAGTCTTTTGATATATCTCTTAGGCATGTTTTACAGTGCCTGTTTAATGCAAATCTTTCAATAACTTTCAGAGCTCCACCATGTGCTTTTTTGTTTGGTAGGTAACATCAGTGTGCAGAGAGTCTGCTCCCAAAGGGGGACAAGTGGAGAGATGAAGGAGACCCCAGTGTAAGTCATGTCCTCACCAGTGGGTGCTGTCCCACAGTGTCTGATCATGGTGGGCGGATCTGGAGGCTGTAACAGCGTCCAACAAGAGACTCTGACACAGCAAGTGACAAACCAGGGCCAGGTGCTTCTGTCAGAAGGAAGAGGAGATGGAGCTAGCCTACTGCATCGATCCAAAGTCTGTCCAGACCCAGAGACAGGACTGGAGATAAGCTGCTGTATACATCCAGGAAACAAGCTACCTGTGGCATAGGTCTAGTCCATCCACAAGGTAGGGCTGGAGACCAGCATTGCTGTGGCACCACTGGGACAGGAACTGACTGAAATGGGGTTCTGGGCCATGTGCAAGGTAGTGGTAGTCCCAAGGGAGGCTGGTGGGAACAGTGAGTAAGATCTGTGAGTGCCTTTAGCACCATGACAGATAAGGGGACTGCTGACACTACTGCCAATGACATTACTGGTCACTTTGCTTTACCTACTAGTTGGATTTTCTGGGAAATAAGGCTCCCAACATACCACTTAGTGTGGCATGCGTTTGTTCATATTCTCATCCCTTGATATCTTTCAAACCAGCTGGTGATTGCTGAGCTAGACTTGGTAGGGATCACCAAAGTGTTAATGATACTCCTGCAAGCTTCATGAAATCACACAAGCCTGTTGAATAACCTCAGCAGAGAGAAATGTTGTTGGGGGAACGCAACTCTAGTAGGCACTTGAGAATCCACTGGAGACGGAGTTTTCCAAAGAAGAAACTTTACTCCTCTCTGGACACCAGCTTAGAAACATAATTCTGTGGGAAACCACGTGCCCTTTGAGCTGGCACCCAGAGTGACGCATTTGGTGGGCACTTCAGTTTTCCTCCCTTGTCCCTGGTTTGGCAGCTGCTGACTGTGAGCAGCCGGCTGGTCTGGTCAGCCCACATTGTTCTTGCTTCTCCCTTGACTAGAAAGGTACATTCATTAATATTTGCAGTTAGTACTTTTTGTACATTTACTTGTTAGGAAAGGAATAAGTGACAGCAATAGCAACAGATTTTACTGAGCTATCAGGAAGAGGAAGCAGTCTACATGGGCAATGCAGGATGCCAAAGGAGCAGCTACAGACCTTTATATTTAAACTCCTGTTTGTCAAGGAAAGCAGTCCTTACACAGTGCAGTTCCTCTTCTAAACTGGTCACAAAATATACTGTCCCTTCACCACAGGAGCATAAACAACATTATTGATAGTTTATAAAAAATCCATAGAACATCAGGACTATACATGCAACAAGACACACAAAAAGTAGCAGTGCCCCAGTGTACGGGAGGAATGAAAAAGAAATGCTGTCCTCTTTTTTTGTGAGCTCCCACGAGGCTGGGTTTGTATCGTGGAGAAGAACAATTATTTCAGTGTCCAGCTGGAATCTCAAATCACCATATCATTTTTCTTTTCCAGTAATGGGGCCAGTTTTGTGCAAAGAAATAGACATGGAGGTCCAGGGAGAGCAGAATGTTTAAACCCATATGTAAGTGTAATTGCAGTTGGCTGAAAAATAGGATGAAGCTTCTTGATGTAAGAGAATACATAAATATAGAAGTTGTAACCTGAAAATGTTTCCAGGGACAACTGCTGTACCTCCTTACCACTGCTACCTTTACGCTGTGTTGAACACATCTCATAGTGGAAAAACATAATGTTTGAAGAGTGCAGGAAAATATTGTGCAAGTGTGCCCAAAAACCCTGTGACTGATGTGCTGCAACTTGGCTTGCCCTCAAAATGAGATTTTATGCACTCTGCCGTCAGCTTACAATTGAGATGATTTGTGCTTGTGAGGACATCTTCTCTATAGTTTTCAATACCTAATAATAAGCTAAAAAATCATGACTATCCCTGGTACAGTGCCTTTCTCTGTTCCTTGTCACTCATCCACTGAACTTTGGGAAGCCTGCCAAGCCCCTGACTGAAGCTTCTTGTGGGAGCAGAACTGTACCATTTGATCCAGGGGAAGAGGAAGGGTTTTCATACTTTATTCCGATGTCAGCAACAGAAACCTTAAAAACAGAGGACTATTTCCCAGCTGTGGGCTGTGTTGCTCAGGAGGTACCACTCCTGTCACTTCTTCAAATCTGTCAGGGTAGGAGAGAGCTCTTTCTCTAGGCTGGGTGCACTGAAGAGGCGCCAGGGCCTCCCACCCACAGTCCTCATTAAAGAAAAATAACAACAGCACAAAGCCCAAGGATTGTTTACTTATTCGTAGTATCTCAGCAACGACTACTCTCTATCATCTGTTTTTGCTTTGGTGATTTCTTTTTTTATTAAAAAGAAATGCCACATGCTGCCACACAAGTAGCTAACCTCCTGCTGCCGGTCAGAGGCTGCCCACTATGCCCAGGCAGGATGGAGCATGGGCTCTGCTGCCCAGCTGTTTGACCTGGCTTAGAAGGAACTGCCACAGACCGGGACTTCGCAATTGTTCTTTCTTCCCCAATAAATCAAACATTCACCCAAAAAAATTCAGGCTTGTGACACTGGGTCAAGCAGGACAACTAATTTTGGCTGAAGCAAAAACTAACAAACAGAGTTCTGGAAATGCCCAACTGCTTCATTTCAACATTTTCAGGAGGAAACACTGAATTTTGGAAGGCTTGATTCATGGGGCAACTTAGCGACTTTCACAACGCCGAGAAGAAGGAGATGGTTGCACATCCCTTCCTTGCAACCCATTCTTATATTTTGGTGTCCACAACATTTACCTGAGTGAGTAATTAATTACTTTCTATCATTTGAGATGAAGCTTCAGTCAGAAATAGTGGGTGAGCTGCATTCCAGACCATCTTTTCCGAGTGTTGAGACAAGCTCCTAAGAAGTAAAGGGCCCAAATTCAAGTATATTTCTCTCTGCAGTAGTCTCAAGGAGGAGTGCTGAATTTTTGTCTCCTTGATAGATACTGCAACAAATGAACTTTCCTGATTAAGGATGTCGGCTCAGGGCATATGTTCTCAAGATTTTTAAAGTAGTTTGGTAAATCCAGCCTTTAATTTCCAAATCTCTTTATGTTACAAAGCCCTTAAAAATCAAATAAGGGTCCTGAAATAAAATCAATTTAAATAGCTCTAAGTCAAACATCAAATTTGAAATAATTTTTTAGGAATCTGTACCACAAATTAACAGAGGCAAGGGCTAGAACTGTATGAAGAGTGAGCTAGCATGTTCTTTGAGAGGAAAATCATGTAAGTAATTACTCTACAACTGCTTGATTTGAGATAGTGCTCTCCTGCTTCTTTTTGTTGCCCTTGGTTTCCTCCACCAAAGTCGTATGTGAGCATCAATCTATCTGCTTATTTCTTTGAACTCCCACACAACCTTCAGTGAAATTGGTGTCCCTGTGACAGGCACCACTTAAACACAGGGAGAGAGGCACTCCTAGTCTGAGGACCCACAGCTATGACCCACAATAATACAGATACTGGGTGGAGCTGTCATCCCATTCATGTAAGATTTCTTGCCTTATCCAGCCTTTTGACTAACCTCCAGCTGAGGCAGGGACTGATACTGGGTATCAGTGCTCTAACCACGTGGCCATGTGTCAGGAAGACTCAAAGGAACACCAGAGCAGCAAGAATGACTGAATTGAATCCCAGTCACTCCACAGGCAATTTCTGTCCCAACCACCAGGGCAGAGGGGATTATTCCTTTCCCTCCCACACTCCACCACACAGTTTGCTTACAGTCTCCTTTGTACTTGCTCCCTTTGGTTAAGGGACTGCCCTGATCCGGCTGGTGGAGCAAGCTCTGCATGTACTGGTGTAATTGAAAATGGTGAGGAGCACAGTAGGAATTGTTCCTGAGTACTGGAAACAATACTAATAAAATCACTTCATAGTAATTATAACTCAACTTGCTGGAATACAAACAGCTTTGAAGACCAATGGCTACTCAAAATCCACTCTGAACGAAGAAGCGCTTGTGCTCTGCCACTTTCAGTCTCCCTGTACTTCTGATCCTGCAACAAAGGCCAGTTTAAGGGAAAAGGGAGATGCCAGTGCTTTCCATACAGGGATACATGAGTACCTCTCCCAGAGGAGAGGCACTCATATATGTGATGATTTTGCAATGGCTGAGAACACTGGGAAGCTCAATTTTCAATCATCAGCCCACTTTAAGGGGTATCATGGCTGAAAATGATTTAGTAATACATTAAGCACCCTAGCTACTGATTTTCTCATGCAATATAGATATGCAAGCTAAATATACAATCTCAGGTGGCCTCCAGAGCTGAAAATCCTCAGGCTATCCACACCATCCCTGGTGCTCTAGCAGTCTGGAAATGATGCTGAACCCTCCCCACTTTTTTGTATTTTCCAAGCAAACTGGGGAAAAAAACCCAAAACAAAAACGTTTGGTGCCATTGCAGCCCCCAAGTGCTGAACTTGTCTTTCTGAAATGCTGTGTCAACAGCTCTTCACTCGCAGGCCCATTATTTTTATTGGTTGCAGCTCTCAGGCTAGTGTTGATAGGTTAATTTACAGTAACAGTGAGAGTCACCTTTACTCACTATACTCAAAAGTGCAACTTGCTCCGTACTTGAATGCCACACTCTCAAGAACAGAAATGTTAGAGAGAGAGAGAGAGAGAGAATGAAAAAGAGCCTTGAAGCCTTGCACAGGCGCTCAGGCAGTTGTACAAAAGAACGCTCTTTTGGTGAAATGATTTTTGCCAGCATATGCGACTTGAGCAGGAATGGTTGCAATTATTTCTTACCATGCTTGTTAGAGAGGACATATGGGAAGATTAGCCTCAAGAATGTCACTCTTGGACATGGTCTTCTCATGGGGATTACGCCACAGGTTTTTTTTTTTATTCCTTTTCCTCTTTTCTTTTTCCCCTCTTTTCAATACATCAAAGTTCATTGTGAGAAATTTCCCTTGGTAATGTGTACAGGTCTCAGAAGATAGGTTTTATGGGGAGTACTTCAGGAACTTGTCTCCCTTTTGCTTTTCCCTGTCCTGTCCTGTCCTGTCCTGTCCTGTCCTGTCCTGTCCTGTCCTGTCCTGTCCTCTCCTCTCCTCTCCTCTCCTCTCCTCTCCTCTCCTCTCCTCTCCTCTCTTCTTTTTGCTTTTATTTGCTTATCTTCGTAAGAGAGTCTTAAAAGAGCAATCCTAGCATGGGGAAGAAAGCTGTAGGCTGAGAGAAAAGCCCTTTCTCTAGTTTGCAAGGCCATAGTGCTGCAACTGAAAGTCTCAGGCTAGACTGACATGATAGAGATGGTGAAGAAGCTATGCGAGAACCAATGGAGAACACATATGTTGAAGAAGTAGGAGGAATTCAGAGCAGCTAAGTGAGGGGGATAAGTGCTGCCAAGAGGCAAATTGTGACAGCCAGATTGCAGATTGACAGAGTTTTCATCATAGGAAAACTAAACAAAAAATGATAATAATGATGTGTTTCTAAGTTGTTTGTGTTTGTATAGTACTATTTCTTTTTGTTAGTTTGATGTTTGTTTCTTTTTTTTTTCCTGCTTGATACAGCACCAGTCTTTCTCTTCTTTCAGCATTGGTAGACATGGTGCCACTTGAACCTACAGCCCGTAGACTCAGATATTCTGTAGAATCCAGAAGGTATACCTCTGATGTTGTGACCATAATGGAATTTAGACTGGTTACACTTTGCTGAAGTGGTCCTATGAGCTTGCAGTATGATCTTTTTTCAGGCTAACCTTTACTCTTGCTTTTAATCTCTCCTGACACAGTAAAAATGTCAAAGCAATTAACATATTTAGTCCGCAAATCACAGAATCACATAATAGGTAGGTTTGGATGGGACCACAGTGAGTTGCATGGTCCAACCTCCCTGCTCAAGCAGGGTCATTCTAGAACACATTGCACAGAGTTGTGTCCAGACGGTTCTTGAATATCTCCAGCGAGGGAGACTGCACAACCTCTCTGTTCCAGAGCATGGTCACTCGTGCCTCATATTTAGGTGGAACTTCCTATGTATTAGTTTCTGCCTGTTGCCTCTTATCCTATTGCTTGGCATGACTGAGAAGAGCCGGGCTCCCTCCTCTTGACACCCTCCCTTTGGATACTTACATATATTGATGAGGTCCCCTCTCTGTTGTCTCTTCTTGAGGCTGAACAGGCCCAGCTCTCTCAGACTTTCCTCATAAGAGAGATGCTCCAGTCCCCTCATCATCTGTGTAGCCCTCTGCTGGATGCACTCCAGGAGCTCCATGTCTCTCTTGTCCTGAGGAGCCCAGAACTGGACACAGCACTCCAGATGAGGCCTCACCAGGGCTGAGTAGATGGGCAGGATCATTTCCCTCAACCTGCTGGAAATGCTCTTCCCAATGAACCCCAGGGAACCATTGGCCTTCTTGGCTACAAGGACACACTCCTAGCTCATGGACAGCTTGTCATTCACCAGGACACCCAGGTCCTTCTCCACACAGCTTCTTTCCAGTAGGTCAGCACCCAGCCTGTACTGGCGCATGGGGTAGTTATTCCCCAAGTGCAGGACTCTGAATTTGCCTTTGTTGAATTTCAGATTGTTTCTCTCTGTCCATCTCTTCAACTTGCTAAGGTCCTTCTGAAGAGCTGCACAGCCCTTTGGGGGATCAACCTCTCCTCCCAGCTCTGTGTCATTAGCAAACTTGCAGAGGAGGCACTCTATCTCTTCATCCAAGGCACTGATGAATAAATTAAATAATACTGGGCCCAGTATTGAACCTTGAGGAATACCACTAGTTACAGGCCTCAGTAAAACCTCCTCCTTGAAAGTCAGGCTGCTTTAATATATTTTAACATGTGCACTAGCAGACTGAGGGCCACTTTAAGCCAGACCACATACAGAAGTGATATGTGGGAAACCGGATCAGGAGGAAAAGACAGAAGTTTGGTGTGCTGCAGTAATGTCACAAAGGCAAGAAGGCTGGGACTAGTGGCATGTCATGTAGAACAGCTTCTGCAGAGCCTGTCTGGGCTTGTAAAGGTGGAGGGCTCTTTTGCTGACTTGTATCACTTCTGTAGCTCTAGTCAGGGGGACATCTCTGTTTCTGTGGCCAGGGGACAGAGCTGTTCCCACAGCCTCCTTTGCACTGCTGTAACTCAGTCACAGTGTGATAACAACAGACAAAGGCAGAGAGAGAGGCACTGAATCAGAAAATCTCTTCTCCTTTGAACCACAACTCTTGCTTACAGCACAACCAAGAGAATGCCAGGGAGACGGAGTTAAACACACTGCAGCACGCCAGCATGAGAGGATGCTCCCCAGCTGTTGAGATTATCTATACTGAAGGCAAAGGCAATAACAGAGCTCTCTTATGCAATGCAACAGCCATTGTATTTTCTGGATGAATGTTTCCAGCAGTTACTTCACATCTGTGTTCCATGACCTATGGTAAAGGGTGTAATAAGAATAGAGAAGCATTGTCTGCTCTCAGACTGACAGCAAACCAAATAGGATCTGCCACTTGTCCCCATTGTCATTGCTGCTTCCATGTGAGAGTCTGGGGGAGAGTGCTGGGGTGACAGATTACAAGGTCCAAGCAGAGATGCTGGAATGTTCCTGCGCTGCCATAGAACTTGTCACCTCCCTCATGAAAGGCCATGAGGAGTGATCAGTTCAATAGCAGCCCAGGGACATCTGAATAGCCCTCAAGCAGCAACATGCATCTCTGTTTGAGTCCTCCCATGGCTGCCCCCCATATATGCAAGGGGTTTAGTGGTTGCATTGAAATGGGAACGTGCTGCTAGTGGGAGACACCCACTAGAGCAAAGTGCATTGAGCCCAAACATTTTTGTCAGTGATCTGTGACCAACCTTGGGTTGGAGGACAGAGGCATTTACCATCCTGTCATTCTGATACACATCCAAATTCTCTGTTCAAATTCAGACCAGAAGTCTCTGGCAGAGATGAAAATGGTTATAGTTTTCAGCTTGGTCACTCCATGTTCAAGGCTAGACCCTATTATGCCTTTATCCAGAAGACAGAAGTGGAAGGTTGGTTAGTGCCAGACTAGATAGCTTAATTATTTCTATTAACTGAAAAATGGAGTTCATAGCCAAGTCCCTAGTCTAGCAATCTGTAACCTCTCTGACAGATTTTTAAAATTACTCTTTCTGCCCTGGTAGCTTTCAAGCAGCAGGAATGTTACACATTTTGCCTTGCACTTTGGATTCATCACCTTTTGGGACCCCCAAAAGCATCCCTGCCACACACCATCTGTAGATGTTGCCCAGTCAAGAAAGAAAAAATGATCAATATCCGCTGCTTGGATTATGGTTGTAGCTCTTCCACAGCAGCAGTTTCACCTACAGGTTAGGTGAGACCCATAGTTTTGTTACAAGGTCATGTTGGAAAGTACTCTGGCAGTGTTTTATTACCTGCTCAGGAGTCTCTCATTCACTCTGTCAACAAGCCTGAAGAACCAAAAGAATATTTTCCATCATCCAGAAACCTGGTATTACTCAGTTCCCCTCTCAGTAATGCTGGGACACAGGTTGGGAACCCTTTGGTTCCAGTTTTGATAATCCTTTTAGTATCCTTCCTTTTACTGCTGGTGGAAAAGAGCTTGCTCTGGCCTATTGCACCACCCTTCCACCACTATGACAACCTTGTTGTGACTGAGGAGGCAAGAGAGGAGGTCACAGTTCTGCTTGCTAGTTTAAGTTTTGAATCTGCTTTCCTTTGCTGAAAGTATCTGTTCATATATGATATTAATGCCTTCAGATATTTATTCTCTTTATTAGACCTCCTACTTTCTCCAGAATAACATGATTTTGGTGGGAGCTTGAGATAAAGGAGAATAGTGTGACAGAAAGCATAATAGCCTTCATTTAGATAAGCTGATGTAGCAGGTCTAACTAAACAACACAGGAAAAGTACAAGAACAGAGAAGTTCCAGTGAGAAAGCAGCTGGGAAAGACAGCAAGGATCTGACCTTTTGACCAAATAAGTGTCATCACCTTTTTTCTGTCTGGTTCCACGTTACTTCCCACCCCTGCTTGCTGCCATTCCTGCTGTGCTGGGGGCACAAACCCTGGCCTAGGTGGGCCAGAGACTGAGCTTCCCTGCTTTCTGAGCTTCTCTTTGCTCCTGACAGCATCAGAAGAAGACAGTGTAGCTGTTACTATGAATTATGTCTGCACATAATTGACTAAGAGATTCAAATGTCAATAGTAATTGATGCCCTTCTCTCAGATGTTGTTATACTCCTTAAAAAACCCCTACAATGTTCTTTATTATACTAAGAGTGTAAAACCCCCAAACTCCAATATTTTTTCAAGAGACCATTACTTGTCCGTGTCATATATCTAATGTGTCTTTGCTCTTAACACAATTAAAGGGATAGTTAATTTATGAGGAACACAAAGGAAAAACAGAAATGTACGACTTATGCTCTTCAAAAGCGGTTATTTATAACTATAATAATGTTTTGTTTCCTTAAAAGGTGTGGGTCATGGCATCACAGCTGCTTTTGCTCTGGCTAATAAGCCTTAGTTTTGGACTAACGTTATGAGATTAAGTTTTCAAGCCCATTACAAGCAGCCCACCAATAGTGACACAAACCTTTTAGCTGCCTGCTGCGATCTACTGAGAGACTGCAAAGGTAGAGATTTATTTGTGCTCTAAAACACACCTATTCTTTTACAAGTATTTAGTGACATATTTCCCCTTGGTTTTACTGGTCACACAGAGGGGAGGATGAATTTGTTAGCCAACACAAGGATTCTCCTATACTCTTTTAAAAAGGTTCTGCCCTGTCCTGCAAGAGTCAGTAACTCATGTGGACTTGCTGCCTGTCAAAGGCATTCATAAAGTTTGAAATATCAACTTAAAATTTTAATAACTCAGTGTCACTTAATGAAGAATATTCAATTATTTAATGAAAAAAAATCTCTTCAACTGATGCTTTCCTGTCAAAGACTCAACCATCAATAAGAGTGATCCTCTTGAGCTTGAGGAAGCTGCTGAGCAAGTGTACAGGTTACATCTGGCTCCTGACTTGGTTATGAAGCAAAGACAATGGTTGACTTCCCAAAACCATTTGCTGAATACTAAGAGAAACTCGAAGTTCACTGACAGAACAAATGGTGTCTTAGGCCACAAGCTAGACAAAACTGAAGGATTCGGAGAAATAGTGGTTGCTGTAACTGTAGAACAGTTCAGGGGCTTACACTAAAAGTGCTAGAGGCAGGAGCACTGCTTTTTTCTATGGGACTCTTCACATAGAGCCTCATGGGGTCAGACACACAGCCAGGAAAATCGTTCCATGGTTGCGGAGCACACAGGTGTAGTGGAAGTTGGATACTGTAATTGAAATGCTGAAGCCACAAGTCTAGTGCTGAAGTGTTGCAGCCGACTCTTTAGAGCTCAGCTGGTAAAAAGAACAAGTTAGTGAATGAGGTTAGCAGTGATCAGTGCTCATAAACTTTTTTTGTGCCAGATACAATGGTGAAAAGGGAAAAGATGTTACATTGAGGTTGATTTTAGAATTATTGCAATATCGCTGTTTTTTAGGAACATGCTAGTTCTCCTATCGGACCAGTACGTGGCTCATCCTGTTCAATATGCTACCTTAAAAAAACAGTCAGCACTAGACACTCAGTGACAAAACTTTGCCTTACATGAGCAGATAGATTTGTGTTCCTCCTCATCGGGTTTGTTCCTTACCACCAATAATTATGGCCATCTAAATCCTGAAGTAAAAGCTTTAACATCTCCTTTGGATTTTTTTCAGCATTATCTCTTATAATTGCCTATATTTTTTATTCTTCACATAGTTGTCCAATCTCTTTTTCATAGCACCAACAATTTGGATTTTCTCAGAGACACACTGAACAGATACTTTTACCAAGGTCCTCCAGAAGGTACCTGAATCTTCTTTCTGGTGGTTCAAATAAATGGTGTATTTCTTGGATACTAGGTAAGAATTACAACTTGCTGTGCCTTTCCTGCGTCGCTACTTTGCAATTATCTCGAGGAAACATCAAATCCACTGATTTGAGAAGGGAGAATTTTGGAGAACACTGTTAATCTCACCACATCGAAAAAGAACTCTTTATAGATCCTAGCTTTTTCCTCACTCTGCTATTTCAGATTTGTAGTCAGATTTTATGTAGTACCAGAAGTATAACCATATGCGGAATTGTTCTATTCGATTCTTTCTATCTTGCAGTTAAAATTACTTTTCTGGAGTATTATTGACCTGTCAATTCAGACTGAGAGAGATCCATGTGCTCGTCTGATACGCTAAGTTCATTGCCCAATGTCTTGGCACCCAGTTGCTGCAATTGATTTAAATTTTGGATGTTTCCTTTTCTGACCCCCTCCTACTTATACTTCTGAAAGGGCCAGTGTTTTTAAAACAATGGTGATAGGAAGTGTATCACAGTACTTACAAAAGGGAGTCCTACAATTAGAATTTGGCTAGACAAAATGCTGCAAATAAAAGAGTTGGAGCATATTCCAGCTTTAATCTTACCATTCCGGAGCCATTAGGAGGGAAGATGGGCCTGATGGACCTATTCATGAGAAGGAGAAAGGCAACCCAAATGAAAATGCTAATGTGTAATGCATTTTGCCTTCCAGAAGACTGTGATGCAGTATTGGTATTCTTGATGAATACCGAACAGTAATAAAGGAGATTGGGGTAGATCTTAGGAATGATTTTTAATATGCAGTCAGCTACACATCAAATTATGTTACCTGGGGAAACTGAGGGGTCCCCGTCATTTAAGATCCTTAAGACAAGATTTCATGAACATGCCTGGTATGGTTTAAATACAACTGGTCCTTCCTTGGAGTCAAGTCAGAAAAACTTTTCAAGTTCTACAGCCTGTCTGTTGTTTAAAGATCTGCTCATGATTCTCTTGTGATGGCACAATTGCAAACGGGTATGTTATCCTGCTTGCTACTTGCTTGGAAACTGTTTAGTTTGAAACAAATCCTCTCTGTTACTGGTGTGACAAGAAATTCTTACAATGGCTGTGCTGTTTCCTAACACGGACCCTGGATTGTTCCACAGACAAGCCATATTGCTCTAAAATTATTTTTCTGTTTAACAGGTCAAGATAACACCTATTTTGTGATTCTTTTGTTTCTCTATTAATCTTTGACACTGAACCAGTCTCATCCCTTGGAGAGCTGGCTTGCTGCTCTCTGTTCTCTGGAAAACTTGGCTTACTTTGTACGCCAGTATATTTGGCCTTTGAAAATTGGCTTGCAGTTAGCAGACAGAAGCAGGGTCAGAATTAGTTCAAAATAAATTAATAGTCAGAAGTTCTAACTTGCTAAGCTGCATGCAATCCACCCTTCAAAGGATATTCACCAATTGCTGTAATTACTCTCTTCAAGGGCTTCCAAAAAATCCTTGGACATGCTAATTAATGCTGTTTTAGATATATGTTAAGGTATTTGACCTGAGAGTTTAATTCTACAGTTTAATTCCATAATGATTGTAAATGGTAGGACTGCTGCATATTTAAAAGAACATTAGTGTGAATTTAGCTAGCTGTTGGCAGTTTAACAGTGACTAACAGATATTAAATAAGCATGAAATTCTAGTGGTGAATGACACTTTTATAGTAGCAAGGGCTGAGAGCTGAAGGCAGGAGAAAATATTGCAATCATCCATGGCGACCTTCCCTTTCCCCTGGATTTTACAGTCTTAGCACAACTTTCCCAGCATCGGGACAAGTATGGGTTGGTGGAAGGGCCTTGTCCTTGCAGGCTTGGATGGCACATGGTGAACTTGGTGGGATTGGAACTTGTTGATATCCTGAAGTCATTGACACATCCCTTGCTGATGTCACTGAAATCAGGATTTCCCCAAATAACTGAATTTTTCAGCCACTCAAAGTTAATCACATCTTCCAGTATTTACAGTGTCAAGGCAGAGGTGTGTGAATTATGTCCCTTCTCCTGCCAGATTTTTCTTTAAAACAAAACAAAACAAAGAAGTGAATGTCAAAAGAAATCAATTGCTAGAGAAAAGAAAAGAAAAGAAGTTGATCCTTTTATTGTTGCTGCTCAAAAGCATCTCTTTGTTTTAGAAACAAAAATCTTAGCAAGTGACTTTTTTTTGCACCCCTCAGTGGCTATAAAAATTTTGCTACTAAGGGACAAACATCATTGATTTGACCGACTTATTCAAAACAGGTCATAAAACTACAGTTTCTTGTGTCAGTTCTCATCATACACTGATGTGGCAGGTTTTATGAATAAAATACAGGCAGTTACTGTCTGGGAAGTTGCCACATCTTAGCTACCCCAAACCCTCTGTCCTTGAAGAGCAAAGCTTTGAAAAATTAGGACCATGTTTCAATCCAAGCTGCACAATATGCTTTTCAATGAAGTGCAATATATTGTTTTTAACTGAATAACTTTCTTCTCCTCTTCTCCCTTCCCCCTATCCCTCCCCTACTTCGGGAAAAAAAAAAGCCATGGCATCTTAAACTAAAGCACACTTCAGTCAGTCTCTCTGTGTGTGCTCCGTGCCAGCAGCCACAGCATTTCTTTCATCTTGGCTTCAAAGTGGTGCTGAGAGGGGGAGGGGGGCATCTAATGAAAGAAGGGAAAACAAACAAACAAACAAACAAACACAAAATGGGGGAGGAAATGAAAAATAGCAGTCTACCTTTCAAATCTGAGTGTTGCCTGCAGGCATGCTCTGCAGTGGATGTTGCACTCAGCTTCAGCCCCTTGTATATTTTTTTTTGTTATTGCCACTTCCCATGCTGGGAAGATTCTTGTCATCCCTCACATATTTTATCCGCAGAAAAGACTGCCCTGCCCTGTGCTTGGTGATTGAGGCTGTGCCCCTGGTGTGCCACACTATCAGTGGTTCCCAAGGCTGCCTAGCCTGGGAAAAGCTGCATGGAAACGGTCCAAAATCAGCATTACATGCATTATTGTTCTTACTCTCTCTGATTAGAGTGCACACAATGAAAACAACAGCAACAGCCTCGTTTTCTAGCCCTCCTCCCAACACAGGGCTGTTCTTGGACTGTTTTTCTTTCTCAGAGTCTTCATAGAAATTAACTGCTTCTGTGCTGGTAAGATCTCAGGCATCCGAGCAGCTTCTCTGGGCGGAAGCCCGAGAAGCTTAGTCCAACTGGGAGTAACATTTTCAAAAGTGTCTAGTTGATTTGTGAACTGAAATCCTATTTTTTAAAGAACAGGTAGGCTGCTTTATGCACTACTGGAAACACAGTGCTCAGATGCCATGGTAATGTGCATGGCATAGTAATCCCTGTTAAACAAAACAAAACAGGCTGAAAGATATTTAGGCATTAGTCCCTTGAATACTTATGCTTTGTGTTAAACGTTGGATGCAACACATGTAACACATGTCCTAGGAGCATGTCACAGCATCCGGGTCTCCTCCAGCGTAACCACCATCAGTTTTTTTCTTACTCCCTAGTCAAAGAGGTCTTGCTGTCCTGACTGAGAAGTGCCAGAATTGACTAGCACTGCTCTAGTGCCTAAGCAGTCATTTGGCAGGCAATAGTTTAAATTTCTTGAAGCCTGTTCGATGTCCTGGGGTAGCCAGTTGGGAATTGGATAAAGTTCGGTTTCTTCTTTGAAGAAATAGTATCCAGTGCTTATCCCAAGCATATGGAAATGCTCTTTGGAGTCACTGAGTGACGTATGGCATTTCAGGCTGAATCTGATTTCATATTCCCTGAAATATATTAGGTAGCCTATCAAACAAAGAAGAAAATGCATTTTCTTTCTACTTAAGAGGTTAGACATGTTCCAGAGTGTCAAGAGTCTGCACCTTAAATGTGCTGAAGTATTTGACAGAAGAGAGCAGTAGATAGCCTTGAGTGCTGAACATGAGAGAGGGCAAATGACAGGAAGAACAGACTGTGTTTTTACACATAAAAATACCATAGAGTACATTTTTTTTATTCAGTTTTAATAGACGCTACTCTTTCTCATTTTTTAAAAACAAATACATGTCTGTCTTCAGGATGCTATTGGGAACACATGTAGGAACAGACATACACTGTAAGTGATGTTTTGGTTTAGGATTCTTTTCTAACTCTTTCTGTATCTGCCAGCTGTATTGCAGAAAGGAACCTCTGATGCTGTATTCTCTTCTTCACAGAAAGAGGAATAGATGCTCTGGGTTACTTTGCACCCAAAGACCCCCAAGAGCTCCAATCATCTCTTGCTACTAGGGACACAGAATTTGTAGAGGTACCTGGGGGGTTAATGGTAGATGTTCTTTAATTGCTATCCAACAGATGAAAGACAGATGTTTACTTTTAAGCCATTTCAGACCAGAGTAAAAAGCACTTTGAAATTTGAATTTCTGCAGCACGAAGAAAAAGAAATAGCTCTCTAGTCAATGCCATGTCTATTCCTTTGTTCTTCGGATGACTTAGACTGAACCATGGAAAGGAAAAACGTAAAGTTGCATAGTACTGTTCTGTCGCTTGTTTCAATGTCAAAGTGGTTAAATCGACAAGTTTTTTTCCAATTTTTGTTGTTTCAGCTTGAAATGTCATAATCTATTCAGCATTTTTTTTCTGCCTTGTGCATCACTTGTGGTAAAAAATGTGAGAAGAAAGTCAGCTCCCTATTTTTCTAAAATTCTAAGGCAAAATGCAGGAAAAGATTTTGTTTATTCTTCAAGATCTCTACTGACATCGTATTCCTCAGAAAAATAAAGTTGTCTCTTTTTATGCTGACAAAATCCAAAGGCAAAGCTGGGCAAAAATTTGCTCTTGTCTTAGCTGACTACTATATCTTTGGGCACGACTGACCCTTTGGTTATCTTATATGTCATAACTCTTTTAACTTTCAGGACTGCATAAAGAAAAAGGTGAATTGAGGTTTGTAAGAAATCATTTTAATCAGCTTTTCTAAACTTTTCATGTTTTAAAAACAACTTGTGTTACTTAGTATGTGAAGTTAAATACAACTCGGATGGAACTTCTGTATCAAAAGCATTTCCTCTATTAAAAACCTGGGAACTGGTTGTCATTACTCTTGCTTCTCTTTCTTCCCAAATCAAATAGTTGTGCCAGTTGCTTGTTTTGTTTAACAGTCTCAGTCAGAGACATATCATGGCTAATCACAGTATCATTTTCTGATGTTTGCTGGAACGAAGTCTCAAATTGTTCTTGAGAACCTAAATATTAGGCTTATTATAAATCTGATTAAACAGGGACACCAATTCTTGAAGGTAGGATGAATACAACTCCTAGCAAATTGTGAAAAAGAAAACTAAGTATTGTTGTATCACACTCTTCACAGATTGCTGCTGGAGACTGGTCTTCCCAGATGTATGGTTTTTCTCTGCTCTTATTAATTTATTTGCCTATCAATTTCTTTTTCATTAGTTTATAAAAGATCAAAATTTAAAGAAAACTGGCAAAACCCATCCCTGTACTCTTTGGTAATGTGTCCAGCATAAACTGAAATGCTTATTTTCAACTGTGTGCCAAGCAGAAACATTGGAGTCATGTTGTGCCCTGCATGGGGTCCATGACCATGTGTTCCTGCCTACAATGCCATATGCCAAACAGGAATGTCCATTGCAGCAGTGACATCTATGGATCGAGAAGTGTGGAGCCCAACCATATGTGAACTGATGTTATTGCCAGCTTGGACAAGCCATTAGCCTGACCAAGAGTTGGAGCGAGTCAGGCCCTAAAGTCACTTTGAAAAATAGTGTTTAAATCCACCTGACTGTTGTCTGGACTTACTTGTCATAATTTCTTATTTCTGTAACAGCCAAGGAGTTCCTCGCAGTCACTCTCTTTGAGTACAACAAGATGGGATAAATCCTGGCAGTAAACAGGCTAGAAGACAGTTTTCTTTCTTTCGTAATATTTTATTTATGGGGAAGAGGCCACATGAATAATTAAAGATGCCTGTTTGCACCCACTGCAATCTGTGAGTGGTTTGAAATGTAAACATGTCAACTCACAACTGGAGCTTGAGAAACACATGTGCCAAAGAGCCACAGGCTGTTTGTCTGTCTGTCACACTTACCTTCCCAGCAGCCACCTCCTCCTCTCACGCACAGAAAGCCCAGGTGCAGGGCGTCACTATCTTATGTGACAATAGTGCAAGTTTCCATGGAAAAATTGATGTCGGGGAGAATGGAAACACGCACATAGCATCAGGTGAACTTATGGCGTATGTTCCGCACTAAAAAACAAATGGTATTTCAGACTGGTTTTATTTTTTCTTTCTTGTATGACATACAAATTGAGATCAGCTGAGGCTCCAACAGGGGTGCCTCTAATGAAACTAAAATGCTGTGCAGAAATACCCAGTAGAAAGAGCAGACAAAAGGCAACGGGGAGAAGAAAAGAGGTAGAGAGGCCTGGAGCATTGGAGAGGGATGTTAACAATCCTGCTTGCATAGGTCTAGTCAGGGGTAACAGGAGACAGAACTATTGCTTAGTAAGGTGCTATAAGAAAACAGAAATAATGCAAAAATCCAGGGTTCTCTAAGAGGTGGCAAGGTTTCCAAAGTCTTCAAAATCTGATTTTACTACATATGGGCCAGACGTTGAATGAATCAGGTCCTCAATACATTTCTTGATCTGGCACGATTTCTGAACACAAGTGTAAACTCAATAGTGAGGATGTAGTGTAATTAATTAATTCCTAAATATATTAATGAAAAATTGACATTCAAAACTTCTGCCGTTCTAAAAACCCAGAGCATGTGGGGTTTCATCCCCTCTGAGCCTAGAATTGGGTGGAGATAATGAGTTGCTATTTAGATGCATTGGATTAAAACTGAAGAACTTGGGAAAAGTCAGGAGAAGTATTTTCCATACCCACGATGGTGAATTAAAAAAATGAAGTGGGTACATCAGACGCTAGAAGACTTATGTAGGGGACTGTTCTGAGTGTATAGAAAAAATATTAGAGAAGTCTCTGTGACAGACAGAAATATTCAAAGACAGTCATCATTGCTTTTTTTCCCCTCTTTGCGCAGAAGTGAAATGTGAGTGAACAGGATTTTATAGAAATTGCTGTTAAATTTTACTGAGATGAGTCAAATGGAGAAATGAATCCTACCAGCAGCTTCATAAATGTATATTTATTTTAAAAAATGAGGTGTAAGTGAGCAACAGTGCTATGTTAAGAACAACGCTGATACAGAAAAAGGCTTCTCACCAACTTTACACTGATGTCACATTGTTGGCTACAGTGGACCCAGCCCTGATTAATTGCCCTTGTCAGTCAGATCCTGGGAAAGAGTCTTGAAGGCAGACTGATACTCCAAGGGCATGTCAGATGTGAGGTTATTTGATTAGTGTCTTAGTTGAGAGCAGACTTATAATGTTTTGAGTTGCCAGACTGTGTAGTGAAAATGAGCATTAACTGACATGCCTACAGGTTCTGCCTACTGTTTCTTCATGCAACTAAAGGCCTCCCTCCAAAATGTGTGCATAGCTCCTGTCAAAATCAGTGGGAATTATGTGAAAGCATCAGAGGATGATGAGATCATGGTGCACTTTAGTTTACATCGCTTGTGAGAATTGTCTCACTGCATTGTTCCTTTGCTAGAGATTGGTTTCTGCAACTTAAAGCTTTTATATTAAAGATAATAATGCCTAAGATTTTTTTCTTGATCGTTCCTGAATTAGGACATGCATTACTTTTATCTAAATTTAGTCTGGGTATGACTGCTCTAATATTTTCTCTTATTTTATATTCATCTCTCTTCTGTCTGCTGGCTTAATTTCAGACAAAGAAAGTCAATATTTTCTCTGCGAGTTATTTCATTTTGTTGGTCTATGATATCATAGCAAATGTCAGCTGATCTTATGTAATATAGAGTTGAAGACAGACTGTTATCCATCTTTTTACAAATAAACAGATCTAAATAACTTGGGTTCATGGTCAAATTGAGTATTTTTAGAACTATTAAAGCAGTTAAAACAGTTTTCTCTATTGATGAGAAAGTCTGCCTCTTACCCTGGTGGTCTCTTGTTTCTCCTCCACTTGCATTTGATCTGTGTAACAGTGTACCATTTTACTGGTAACAAAGTCATCATTCACTCATTACTTAGCAAATCTGAGCACATTTTATGGTTGATAGCTGGATTGCCAGCACGATACAAAATTAGCCTCTTTCTGCTTATTTTTGCTTAGCTGTAGGGCCGAGGCAGTACAAAACTCCACATATGGCAGGAGGCAGCATGTGATAGCCTCACACTGAAGGGGCTAAGTTCTCCACTTTTTTGAATGCAGGTAAGTCTGTGGTCAGCAGATGAAATTCTAGTCCACCGTTCTTTTAGTCTGTGATTTGGATAGGAGCTGGATATCTCTGAGTTTACAACTGCAAGGCAGCCTTAAGATGACCACGACACATAGGCACGCCAGCTTCTTGCCTGCGCAGGCGGTGAGAATTAGTGAGCAGGATCAGTAGGAGGATCAGCTTTCACACTGTGTTGCTCTTTTCCTTGGTTGGACACAGCTGGGGGGAGAGAGAGCAAGGAGGGTTCCTTGGTCAGATGCAGTTGTTGGGGGATGCTGGTCAGCCCTAGCCTTCCGCACATGTAGGTGTTTCTCTCCCAGCACATTGAATTAGTTTCTGCTGTTGGCAACAGAGCAACACAAATGTATTTTAAAATCTCTTCCTCTGCATAATCAAAAGGGAAGTAACACAACACTAAAGTTGCTTAACAAAGAGCACTTATTGAACCTCTCGCTTATGGAACCTCTCTTTCAGTTACCCACATGCTGGCAGGCTCTCAAGGCCTGTCTAGGTCGTATTATGACTCCTTTATTACTGTTTAAGGTCACCAGGAGACATGCAGTGCATCCTATATCAGGAAGTGTAGTATGTCTCAAGAGTGAAATATTTGGCTGTTAGCAAGAGCTGTGGCCGTGACTCGGAAATCCCGGGACGCGCCTGAAGGGCAGGCAGGCTCCAGGCGCCGTGCTGCCTCCCAGCAAATAGAGCCACCGGGAAGTGGAGCAGCTTTCCTGCCATTCTCTGCACGGTGCTGCCTTTCTCCCAGACTTCCCCACAAGCACTGATAGCTCCTTTGCCACTCTGTCCAGCTGGCTGTGGGTTGCAATTCCAAAGAAAAGGCCTCCACTAAGGCAGGTACCCAGCACAAAAATGTGTCGCCGTCTGCCCCAGCATTGTCACTCCTGCAGGAAGACTGATTAGGAGCACATAAGGCGGGCAGGGAGGAGGTAGGTGCCAGCCTGCAGTCCTGCATGAGTGAGCAGTAGATTTATTACTATATTTATAAGTACTGGGATGTGGAGAGTCTTGGCAAGTGTGTGGAGATGCTCTGCCCTGTGGCACGTACCGCAGCCCTGTGCCCATGGGAGAGAAGCAGGAGTTGCAGTGCTGGAACTTGTCTCGTGTCCTCGTTAAAGTCAAAGGTGGAGGCCTTTATGGAGCTGCAGGTCTTGCAATCAAGATTAGATCACAAGTGCAAAGATCCTTGAAATGCATTGTGTGACAGACAGTTTCACAGCTTCCTTAGCTGTACCCACATTCATTCGGTCACTCTTTGCTCTAACGTCACTCAGGCATAAGCTTCCATCAGAGTATATGCACTTTTTTATGCAGCATGCCTGACAATAGCTAAATGAAGCTGTTGTAGGCAAAATGTGATGCAAAAAGGGAGGCAGAAACAAGAACATTTTTCCCTATCTACGTGATTAACTTCAAAATATTTATGTTGCATCAGCATGTGCAAGGATAATATCCCCTTCTCTTTATTGTCCTCACATAAAAGAGAGAGAAGCAGACAAGATTGTGTGTCAAGAAAAATTTTAGCACTGAAATGTTTGTCATCTGCTTTAGCTCTGACCTTGTTATAGGGTGAAGGATCCTCTCAAAAAAACATCCAACTGCAAATAAATAAATACTCAAAAAGTGAATGTTTCCCCTTACACCAGGAAGAGACTACCAAGAAATCATCACCTCGATCTAACAGATTACAATTACAACAACATCTCTAAGGCCCCATGAGCATTAAGATGGAAAAAGTAAACTCCTGGTAACAGTGATACCTACCGTAGCTACTCAGTTATTCCACCAGAGATCACCATTTTCAGCCATTTCCAACTTTTTTTGTTTATCCAAATTGGCCTAGGCCAAATAGTATCTGTGTGTGAGTGTATTTGTGTGTGTGTTTTTACATGTGTGTGCATGCAGAGCGAACATAATTTACTGTTCCATTTTTTAGATTCAATGAGGCTGATTTAAGATTGCAATGTTTCTGTTCTGATCCATTTTTCATTTTCCAAAAATGTATTTGACTTATTGAAGGGATATTGTTATTTAAATTTCATTAAAAATCACACTTGAAACACAGTTTCAAAAGAAATAAATCAATTACCATTTTAAAAAGGGAGCTTAGTAAGGGGAAAAAAATGCCAAATTATTTAAGTGTTAATAAATAATGCTTAGATTAAAATTCTGAGCTTAAAGGAAAAACTCCAATAACATCACCAATGTGTGGCCAATAGTCATCTTCCAAAAATGTCAGGTTTTCATGAAGCATTTTTTGATGTTTTAGTCAACTGCAGAATAATTTCCTTTTTACTGTTTTTTTTTAGCACAATGAAAGGAGGGGAAAAGTCACATTTTATAAATGCTCAAACCTCTGTGTTAAGGGTGTAGTTTTAACTTCCTGGCTCTTAGAAAATTTCCACATAACCAGAAACATTTTATTAATACAGTTCGTGTAGATAAAAAAATAGTGCATGTGCATGCAAGAAAAGAGAATCAGCTTTCTCTGAAGTGTTTTATCTCATTTAGAAAAGAAAAACTAAAAACCCAGTCCTAGGCTGTATTTATGACACATGTGACATGCAGTAGAAATTAAGTACTGCCCTTCGCACTCCTCTGTCCTAGGGGACGTACACCTGCCATGAAAGGGCACCTCCAAGCAGCATCTTTGCTCTGGGTAGCTAACATGGGCATGTATAACATGCCCATTGAGCACCTTGGGCACTCAGCTCACAGATGGAGATTTTCTTGTGTGCTAATTTTGCCAGTCAGATCAAATTAGTTGGTCTAACTTTATGACGGCTGGTTTTGACAGGTTCATTTATTACATTGTGTTTAATTATTTATGGTTGTACTGCAATAAAAACTGTCTATGCCTCATATTGCTGCCTTAGATCATCTATGATTAACGTTATTGATAGCACTCAGAGGGTCAGTGGGAGGCTTTCTGGAAATGTTAACCTCAACGGGTCTCATGTGTGGATTTCCGTGCAGTTTCCTCATCTCTCCCTGGAAGGATGTCTCTCCTGCCCTGGCGAAGGTTAAGTAGCAATACATGAGGAGGTGATGGTGATGAGCTAAGGGTTGTCTCTTTTCCTCTTCCAGTGAGGAATGCTGTTCCCCAGTGTAGGCCATGCAAGCCTTTGCAGGCCTGGAGAAGCAGTAAAGGGTTGTGTGCAATCTGTTTTTCTCACGCAGATCTGAGACCAACAGCGTGACAAACATGGCTGTGTCATACATGGCAGGCTCAGAGCATTAATAAGCACTTTTCTTAGCTATTGCTGTAAGACAAGTCTCTGCTCCGTGAATCTGTTGGAAGATATTTACTGCTTGAATAAAAAAAAAAACCACAACAGATGAAATTAATTAAAGGTTTCATTTTGCTAACTAAAATTTCATATTTCCCTCCACATAGACTATTATAAGTTGCATGATGGCTAACCTAAATATTATCACATGGCATGCTGTCATCCTTCATAAATAATACAAGGATTGCTGTAATACTGCATAAACCTAGCTTTGGATGTTGAAAAATATTATGCAAGTGTCCAGCATGAAAAGAATCATGTTTCTTATTCCACCACTCTCGCCAAATACCATGTTGTCTTTACTGGAAAACTGGTGTTCATCAAAAAAGTTAAAGCTGAGAGTGGGAGCGGGTGGGACATTGCATTCTTGAGAAATGAGATTATAAATAATACGGTATTGCTTTGTGCTGTTAGTAAATTGGGGATATTATAGAGCACACCATAGTGTACTTTTGTTCCAGCTTCACTTCTGTCTTTGAACCCACAGAATTCAGAGAGTGATTTGTGCTCATTGTGGCTTCCCATTCCCTTCTGCTTCACCCTCTTTAAGCTTAAAGCTCTGGATCAAGAGATGTGAAACTTTTCCAATCTTTTAGCTCATCATCAAATATAAAAAATGCGGGGGGGGGGACAGGGAGAGGGGGGAAGGAAAGACAATCCAACACGGCTTTGCTTTTATTTCTATACAAAAAAAAGGGATGTTATAGAGGAAGAACAGGACTAAAGGAGGGGATGGGATGTTGATTTTGAAAGGCTGTGTCACGTAAATGCTGAGCATAAGCATTTTTTCTACATGTAAATGGCTTTGTGAAGGCTTCAGGTTCTCACATCATAAGCATTGAAAAAGTATTTTAAAGGTGCCATTTCTAATCCAAACTCCTGTCTTTCTTTATGTAGTGTTTTACGCATGGAAAATGGGTAGACTTTTTTTAAAAATAAGATTAGGACTTCTCCCTTTAACTGATGTAACAGACACTATTGTAATGTGTGTTTACTGTATATGTAAAAAATATGCAAAAAAATTGTAAAAAATAACCTTCCTTAAGCAGTCTTGGAGGTCTACAGTACCAGTCTATGGTGCACTATGCGTGCTTTGGGAGTTTTGAGGAATACATCAGTCTCACATGCAGGTGCTGCTGATGTGTGCTCTCCTACACAGGAACGGGGTGGAAGCTGTTTAGCTAAAAGATGCTAATGGCCTCCTTTATCAAAGGAAACAAGAGGCAAACCAGCAAGTGCTTTATTAATTTCTTATGTGTTCTTCTTGTTTAATTAATTTCTTATATGGATTTCTGTGTTTCCCTGGAAACTGGCATGTTGTCAGAAATCCTGGAAATTATCAGGATGTAACAATAAATAGCAGTAATGAAGCAGTTTTTTAGAAGTTAAAATCCCTTTCTTATGGGATCATTTTCTGAATTATCCAGCAAGCTGTCAAAGCTTGTAGCTGAAAAAAATGTAACTTGGCTGCACCAACTCCAAAGGTTATGCAAGACTGTTCACTCCTTGCCATGTTCTTCCTCTTGCCATTTATCTCTCTTCTCATCTCCAGTTTCCATTTCACCTTCCCTTCCTTCCCTGTTTGTTCCACCAATGCACAGCTTTTGGAAAGGAATGAGGCAGACTGCTCTGTCTCCCGCCTTTGTGGGCAGAGCAGAGGACAGCAACGAGAAGGAACTTCACTCATCATGTCTTTAACACAGTGTCCTTCTGCAACATCTACGCCTTAAAACCTGGTAGATCATGAGAGCACTCCAGATGACACAGAAACAGCTGTTAACCATGACTGTAATGAAGAGAGAAAAGGAGTAAACAGTTTTTCTTCTACCTTTCTACTTCACAGTGTGTAGGAGAACTGAGTAGGTGAGTTGGAGACAGTGATTTGGTGAAAGAGGATCAAAGTGCTCTCCAGTCTGTGCTGGCCGGCACAGGATGCACCCTTGTCCTGCTTTTTTCTTGATAGTTCTGCAAATATTGTTGACATTTGAGATAGGTTTGAGTAAGCATGAATAACTTAAAAACCAGAGTATAGAATTTTGTGTTTCTCTAAGGGAAATTCCTGTTCAGGTTCAAGCAACACTGAGTAGAAGAGAGTAGAGACATGCCTTTGGGAGGGATGACTAAAAGAGCTTGGAAGTGGGCTGGGCATTTGCTTGCAAGATTTTCTTTATTTTTCTAAGTATTTGTTAGGCTCATGTAAACCAGTGAATGCCTCAATCCTGACTAATAAATATCTGCAAATGAACACTGTCCCCAAAGGCTCTCCTTGTGAATATCAAAAGTTCAGACCAGCTTTCCTACACTAGTACAACCTACCAACCAAAAAGCTCTTGGAGTCCTTTCCTGAGCCTAAAAACCTGGTATTTAAACTTTCTTTGAAAAGGCTTTTCTGTGGAGCTGTGCTTTACTTTCCTCACTGGTCTCAATGAGTCTGTGGACAGAAATGGACAAAAATGGACAAATCTACATCTATGATTCTATGTACTTTGCAACCACGTGCCAGAGACCCTCATTTGATTCTGGCTAAAAGCTGTATGCCAACACAGAAGTATAGGGTCACAAAAATATTTAAGAGCAAAGTTATTTTGTATACCTATAAGGCAAACCTGTGAATGAAACAAAGTATTACCTGAGAATAAATAACAATATTAAAGCCTGGGAGCATTTTCTTGCCTCATCTAATGTCATATGTTCTTGAACATATTGATTTTTGTTTAGTTCTTGATACTAAACATATGCATTAGAACCAAATTTGTAGTGAAAATATAATCTAAGCATCAAAAGAAGAAGGACATAACCATTTTTGACAGCTACTCATAAACAGAAACCATTTAAATGTAGACAGATCAACAGGTAAAATGTTCTGGTTTAGTTTAAAAACTTACTGTTTTTTTCCAGTCTGAAACAGCCCTGAATAAAGATATTTTGGCTGCAGAGTCGCCCTGAATTTCCTCCAAGCTACCCCTGTAGTGAACCCAGAAGTGAGGACTTTGGGTCACTTTAGCAATACTCTTGGGTCACTGTGGCGTGCCAGTAGCAGAACAAGGTCTACTCCCTTCCCATCCAGGGTGGCACAGAACAGTTTTGAGGAAAAAAAATTCCAAAAGGATTTTTAATATCTTACCAGTGTTTTGTACAGTAAAATTTATGTAACAAATTCTGTGTTTTCCTGGGAAATAATAAATATATTTTGAAATAATAAATATATTGAGGAAATCTAGAATTCCTTCATAATAATAAATGTTTCAAAGGAAGATAAGATGGAGTCAGGAATATATAATCTGTTTTTTTAGAAAGCTTCATTAGTATCTTGGGGTTAATATTTAACACTATAAATTCTTTAAATTTGAGTTTTCTTTCATGGTAGGATATGAAGAAAGACAACTACAGAAAGAAGGGAATTGCAGACTTTCAAACAGAATTTTGATCTCAGTTTCTCAGGGTCCCAAGCTGGTAGTAGGGCAATAAATATAATATTACCACTAATAATGCAGACTGCTATCTCACTACTTGACAATCTAGGGTGATGTAATGAGTGTACCTTGTAGGCTGTCAATTACTATGGTAGACCCTCAGTTTGTCACTTGAGTTGTTTAAATTATGATGGACCAGCTTTTCAAAAGATTTGCTGGAAGTGAGTTGCATCCTGGTGGAAGCAAAGAAATATTAATGTCAACCACAAAGAGTAAATTCCCATCTTAAAAATCATTTAAACCAGAAAAGTATAGAAAGCTGAGTAGTACAGAACTCGGTATCAACCTTCACAAACAGTTTTGTTTTCTTACTCTCTGCTAGTTATAAATATGGTTTAAAATGCATTTCATTCATTTCCACCGTGGAAGTTTGCAGCTTCCGCAGTTGGTGAATTTGCAAGCATGGCACAGCAGCCTAATTAAGTCTATAGATGTGGTTTTGACTTTATATTTGGGATAAATTCTTCTGCTTTGCAAGTCATGGGGACAGAGCAGACAGGTTTTGATCTGTGTTTTTTATTTTGTTTTGATTTGTTTGGGGGACATTGTTTTCTCCAAAGAGCCTATATAGAGGTTTACATGAATAGGACTGCTTTAGAGAATTTTAGTGGAAGTCTATGAAAAGAAAAATAAATGGAGTGATACATAAATTGCATTACAAATACTTGCTACTCTGCAGAGAACTTAGGTATTAAGCTGCAAGAGAAATGGACAACAAGGACCTTTATGCAAAAATACAGTCAAATTCTCACTTCTCTCTTGCATCTGTTTATGCTAATACAACTTTAGTGAAATGTTTCTTTAAAATACTGGGGGTATCCTGGGGGAGAAAGTAGGTTCCAGAAAACATCACATTATATGGTGAGCTCTCTCTAACTTACTGACCACAGAAAATATCTGTGACCGTTCATATTTTGCAACTCCATGCAAACTTAAAACTCAAGACAGAGATAAAGCACTAAGCATTCTGGGGTACAAAACCTGTTGCACATTATGTCAAAAGTATTAACAGTGAAAGTAACTAAATCAGTACATCCTCTGAGGCGGACCCAGATTAAGTGCAAAGAAAAGCTGCACCATGATCATATCAGAATTTTTTCTTCCCCCTGGAGCCAATAAAAGGGCTTCCATGAACTAATGCTATTCAAGTTTCTGTCCTTCAATTTACAGTGGGTGACTTTGAAGTATTACCTCCAGTGCCACAAAATGAGAGAAATTTTCTCTGCAAGAGAGATAAAAGAGATACATCTTCTGTCAAAGACCTAAAAGTAGGTACTGAAGGGTCTAGAGGGCCCTAATCTATTCCCTTTTAGGGCAAACTAATTTAAAAAATATACTATCAGGCTTTCAGCAGATCATATGAACTCTCCAGGGCACATTTTAGTAGTAGATCAGGAACATTAGCGGCATGAAATTGATTAACAGAGCTGTGCAATCAGAAACATAGCAAAAACTTATGGTGAAGGTCCTGCCAGAAGTAACTTGTTATTAACCCATTTGAAGATGCTATACTAGGATATAAATAATTTGGAAAGCATCTATTTCCATGAGAGACTGACTCTTACACTTTAAAAACTGATATCTGTGGTAAACTCCAGCAAAGAAGGCTCAGTTATCCTGCTAGAGAATTCCTGCACAACAGGAAATAGAACGGTAACTGAATTGTATTGCCAATCAGTTCTGCTCCTGTCCAGATTTAGGGACAGGATGCTGAAGGCTCCTCTGCATGCAAGGTTCAGTATTATGTTGCAGGCCTAGTTTACCAAAAATATAAGACACAGAAAGAGAAAGGTGCAAAAAAAAATTAAGATAGTGATGAAATACAGATTATCAACGTTTAGTTAATGTTCTGAGCAATATGTCATGGACCATCTTAGAGGAGATCTTACTGTAGGATGCTAAAATTTCTATATCATGTGGAACATGACATGTAATATGTCTCTGTATTTGAAAAATGTTTTGCAAATTGAACTCTGAACAGATAAGGGTCTATAATACAACAGATCAAGGTCTGTGAATGTGGATTCCATCACAAGATAACACATGCTACTGTGATGACAGTCATCTGCTTGAAAACATCAGAGGATTAGCGGTCAGAACACGTCAGAACATGCAGAAGAAGACAAAAAAGCTTGTACAGATTGAGCTGGATTGCTGAGGAGGTAAAGAGCAAACATAGAGGCAGAATGCTTTGCAGGAACGTAGTGCTTCCCTAAGACTATAGGCTCCAGCTTCTGATGTAATTTAAAACAGTCAAGAGTCAATCTGATCTGACTAGAACAAAAACATAAACATCATTGTGCTGGTTAGGTGTTGGCCAAAGCTGTCTACACTCTAGGCAAGTGTCCATTTATTGTTAACACGCAGTTTTCAACCCTTCCAGTTCAGCTACACATCTTTTCCATGGAGAACATCAACTAGGGCACCTATGCAGTTTGTACTCACAACAGAGAAACCTTCACTTGATCTTCATTTATTTCCACTTCATTTCTTTCAGTTAAGAGCTAGTGTCTTTGTCTGTTCTCTGTAATGTCACTCACTGTGATCTTGCATCACTGGAACTGGGAGAGCTTTGTGTTTTGCTAGGAATGGAATTTCCTCAAGGTAACTGACATTTCCTTCCAGGAGTGGGATTCAGACTTTGACTGTTTCTTGGTTATATGAAACCACTGATGATTAGTGAAGTCAGCCAGGTTTCTAATTTTCTGCTGGTTTTTGTTTGGATTTCAAAGAGGTTTAGGAACAATAGGTATTAGCTTTTCTGCTGCCAGACTTACTGCCAAATTGTTTGAGTTCTCTACAGCTTGTGCCTTTGAAAGAAAACATTTTTCTCAACTGATATGCACTTCCGATCTGCAAAGAGGAACTGGATATAAAATTATATACAGTACTGGATATAAAATTAGGGAATTTCTTCATTTACATAGGGATAAGGATTGTGTTATCATTTTGGTTGATAGGTAGATTTGCTATATTTTCTTTTCCTAAACTAAAATGAAGCATCATTCCTGCAAGAAATGCCACTAACTTGGTCATTCTGTGCAACGCATACTTCTCATTTACCTGTAGTCCAGTTTAAAAGCATGTGATGACTTTGAAATACTCAATAGATAAAGATTTATAGGATGATATTACATTTCTCAGAAAACTGGGACAAGAGAAGATAATTAAATGTAGGAAAATGGAAAATACTCCTATTTTGACAGCTGTACTGAACATTTATGTAGTGAGAAATCAGGTGACTAAAGACAGCAGAGAACTAACAGTTTTGCCTACAGGGACCAGAAATATGTAGTCTCAAAAATTGCTCCAGGAGGAAAATGGCTACACTAGGGTTGTTGTTCTCTTTTTCCCAAGTAACAAGTGATAGGACAAAAGCAAACAGCTTCAAGTTGTGCCAGGGGTAGTTTAGATTGAATATTAGGAAAGATTTGTTCATGGAAAGGATTTTCAGGCATTGGGACAGGCTCTTCAGGGATACTGGGGAAGTGTTTGAGTCACCATCCCTGGAGGTATTTAAAGGACACGTAAATGTGGCACTCAGGTACAGAGTTTGGTGACAGATTTGGCAGTGCTGGGTTCATGGTTGTACTCATGATCTTAAAGGCCTCTTCCAACTTTAATAATTTTATGATCCTATGACAATAAACTTTAGTTATAAAAAATTCTTACACAATGAGGAATAAATTTACGTGACAATTTTATATTATTAAACTAAAACCAAAGCCTTACATTGAAGTTAGTAAATTAAAATGCATCCTAGTAGAAAGTGGTAGAAAATGTTACAGTTGTTTTAGGTTGGAGAATTTGCTACACAGGAGAATTCATTACTACTTTTATTGTTAACAGGAAAACAGAAAATAGTTTAATATTGCCTTTTCCATTCTAAAGTTTTTAGTTTTCTATAAAAGTAGAAAATAAAGCAAATATCTCCTAGAATGACTTATTTAGAGACCATATGGTCCCTGGGGTCTCAGTGGAAAGTGTTCACAAGTAGTATGCAATCACTGCATCATTAGAGCAGAGCTAACAAAATCATCTCTATAAAAAAAGGAGCAACAGCTTATTCTTTTCAAATGGAAGAGGAGCATAGACTAGAAGGACACATGAGGAGCAATGTTGCTGGCTCTACTGTTGTCATCTACACTTCACCACATATCTTGCAAATTTGGGTTATAACAATTGCTATCAGAGCAGTAATAGAGAAATGGAAGTGTGAAAAAAGATGCAATGATTTACAATTACTCTGAAGAATAGGATTACAGACATGAAGTTTGTGTGTTACCAGATACAAAAAGAATGTGAAATATTAAGTGTTTCCTACAACAGGCCATTCTAAGAACAAACATTACAAGGATAATAAATTCAAAGGTTTACAGAGACAAACTTGTTAAAATGTTTGTTTTAGCAAGGAACCATAGTCAAACCGCTAAGAACAGAGAGATCCAAGTCTCCTCACATTGCAGTGAGTGACTAGATATCACGCTCCAGATTTGGAGTCAGGCTTTCAGAGCAGTGATATAGGAGCCCAAGTCCCATGAGCATTCCTTGTGGACACTCTTAGGTTAGAAGTGACAAGTGACTTCACTTCTTTCAGAGATGTCAGGACAGATGATGTGTCCATTCTTCAGCTGCTGCCAGCCAACTCTGTTAACCTGAACTGGTTTAGGCTGTGAGGCAGATGTCGGCTGAGTAAACTAGGTGCAGAGGTGGGGACATTCCTGGGGACAATAACCTCTCAGAGGTTATCATCCCACAAATTCCCAGAGCTTCTGAAAGGACAGTTAGAGACGGACAAGCAAGCAACAGAAAATTCTAAACAACTCAGAGAGGTGAGAGAAATAACACAGACGGAAATACTAGATAAATTTTAATTCTGTATGTGTGCTCTTTTGTTTTCATTTTGTTTTAAGGTGAGATTTGTGATGACTCAGATGTGATTAGAAAATGCTGGAAAATTGACATCTGGATATTTGTTTTATGAGAAGTTGTAATAATGTTAACGTATTAAAGTAAAATTTGGTATCTATTATTTCACTCCCTTTGAGTAGACTGTGAAGTTCTTTAAGAAATGTCACCATGGAAAACAAGGGTTACACCTATACTAGTAAACCAAAAGGAACAGGGGCTGCTTTCTGCCCTTGGAAGTAAGTGAATCAACCACCTTCCTGGGGAGCCTGTTCCGGTGCTAGACAACCCTTTTGGTGATGAAATTTTTCCTTATATCCAATATAAACTTCCTCTGGGGCAACTTGAACCCATTTCCTCTTGTCCTTGCCTGTGCTGTGCTCAGCTGCCCCTACCACCTCCTTCACGGGCACTGATGTTCAGTGACACCTGGGCTGCTCCCACCGCTGGCCCAGCGAACACAGGTCCCACCTGTCTCTCACTTTGTCTTCAGTGTCCTGGGGTCTCCAACATCTCTCTGTGTCTATGGACAGGCAACCAAGGGGTGTCCCTCATAAGGATCTTCTTCTCTCTAAGGTCCCCTACACCCAGAGTGGGTAAGGCTGGCTGGATGCTCAGCACCTCTCTCTCTCAGAGCTCTATAACCACACCAGATGGCAGTTAAACTGCTAAAGGTAGATGGTAAAATGGAATTTTTTCTAAGTACTCCCCTTCTTCTGCTTAAACAGGTTAGAAATAGTCTCAATTGTTTGGGAAACAACTTTGACGAGTTGTATTATTCTTTTTTAATCTGAAACAAGATTTTGTGGTGAAATAGTGCCACCATTCACACCAAGTGAGGCTTTAGGATAGAATTTGGTAATGTTAAGGAACAGTGATGAATTAGTTAGCTCTGTGTTGGCTTGCAAATGATCATCAGATACCGTACAACAGTTTCCTCTTTGTTTGGTGTAAGTGATATTCTTACAGACACCTTGGGACTTGAATCAGGATTTTGTATGTTGGGCAAATGAATGTTTGTTTAATAGGGGGCAGTATTGCATTGAATTTCCATGTACTTATGGGCAGATACAGCAAATAGATTTCAGAAGGCTTATACTTCAATTAGATAGTATTGTTGTGTATAAATATTTCAGCTTTTGTTTCAAACAGTTACAGTTCTCACTTTCTGAGGGCTGAAGGAGTGTGTAGGTGTGTGTGCAAAGGCTGGGAAGAACAATGTTACCGAGCCTGTTTGTAAAGAAAATGCACGTAAAAACACTTGGAGTGCTCAAGTGTGATTTATGTAGGCACCTAGATAATGTTACAGGAGTCACTGTTATTCTAAGTGCATAATACTGTGTTAGTCCTGCTTATCTCATTTCACTTACTTGACAGACAGTTCTTGTACCAGACCAATTTGTGCTTGTGTGAAATAAGCAGAGACAGTAACGCACAGCTGGTCTTATTTTAATGTTTTTACCAACTGGAGCCAGAAATGGTCTTTCAGTCCAAGGAACAAGGAAACTCCTTTCATAACATCCTAACGAGCTCACAGTGCCCCATTTGACATAATGCTGCACACAGCATATCTTTCAACAGATGTTGTAGAGCCTATTGATGAGTACCTGCTTTTCTCTTGAAGCTGGGGAGTTATCCCACTGCCCGGATGTACAAGCAGAGATGAGGAGGGAACTCTGTGTAAGTAAGGATGTACATAATGTCCTTTATTCCCTTTACTGAATATGAGTTTAATCGAGTATCTACTGAAGTCCTGTTCTCTGATGATACTGATGACACATTTTAAACTTTGCAAAAAAGCTTACCCATAATGCACTGTCATTGTGCATTATGAATAGTATCAGTGGGGTGGACAAACAGCAGAGGGACTGACGTGGCAGTAAATCCTCTGGAAGATCAATAAGATCTGCAATTCTTAAAAGGTAAAGAACATAGCTGGATGAATCTAAGAGTGCTCCCCTCACAACATTGTACATATACTCTTTATCCTTGAGACAGAGACAGCGGCAACTTTGGAAAGTAAAATGATGAGCTTGCTTCCAAGTTTACCTTGCCCCAAGTAAATCCGAGTTCAGAGTTTGTGAAGTGGAATAATAATACAAACTATGTAAAAAATAGAGAACAGTAATTCAGCATCTATGATAACATCACAGAGGAATGTTTTCCCCATTTTGCCTACAGGTAAAAGCACTACAAACTTCCCTTTTGTATTTTGGGGCTTTCATCCATAAGATATTTGAAATATCTTATTCACATGGGATATCAGAAAAAGAAATGTCATGTTACTCATATTAGACTATGTTGCATTAACTAGTAGAAATGAAGACAGTATCTTGGTGAGCATGTAGAACTTTAATAATCCTTTTTATATAAGTTACAGTTAAGCTACCAAATCCCCCAAACAACTGAAAATCAAGGATTAAACTGTAACCCACTGTACAATCCTAGCTACAAGAGTGAATTATTGAGTTAATAATCCTGTAAAGTTTAATGCTCTGTCATTCTCTTTCTACTAATTGCTATCAGAGTGTATTTCTCACTCTTTATAGAAAATATAATGATTTTCTTGATAGAAAGAAAAAAAACCAAACCACTATGGTCACATGACACAAAACACTGATCAAGAAGAAATTTACATAATCAGCAAAAATGTGCCAAAAAGCATTGACAAACCAACTTTGTACCAGTAGGATTTATGCCGGATCTTGTATTGTCTTCCTATGCTGCTCTAACTTTGTGCTGGTTCAGCTATTTTAAGTCCTCTTAAAGTCAGAATAAAACTGGTGGAAAAAAGGCCTAAAACTGGCACAGACTCTATAGTGTGTGCTCTGATTAATCTGACAGAGATGTGGTTGTGCGATGAAGTTTGGGCTTCACAGGTGATCTGACAGGGTTCCTGTCTCTGAGAGGTCTTGATCAGAGAATGCAGAAACACTGAAGTTGGGATAGAGCAGAAAAAACTTTCATGGGCCAAACCAAATCCTTGGGCTGAAGGCTGGGCTGAAGCCCCAGTCAAACATGTGAAGTGCCTTGGTCAGACTTCGAATGTCATTTCATCGACTTGTTCCTTGCAGAACTAGAAGAAACAGATAGCTGACACCTAGCGCTGGCGTTGGAGAATAAGAGGATGGACCAGAAGGAGATTCCTCTGATTAGCCCTGATCATTTCCTGTACACCCTCAGTTCATCTGAATCAACTTGATTTGAAATAATTTTATCAGAGAAATTCTTGTTTTAGCAGAAAAGGGGTGATTCCTTACCCCCTGGAACTCTCGGTAATTTTATTTATTCCTTTAAGTTCCCTTCAAGGAGACTGCTTACAGGGATCAAGAAGTCTCTGTTGGAAATACATTTGAATACGATCTGTAAGAATAAGAGAAAACTCTGGTAGCAACTTAATAACGATATTTTTTTCAAGGAAGGGGAAAAGGTATGAAAATACTTTTTATCAGGTCTCAAGAGTGTCTTCTGTGGCCCGCAGTAGGGAGATAAAAGGGGCTGTGTGATGTTTACACAGCGTCCTGCAGAGTAATTGCCGCAGCAGCTCATATAAAAGCAACAGTAGAAAGGTGTAAAAGTCATTTTCTAGGAAGAAATAGGAAGCAATCAGCAACACTTTAAACAAATTATTGCCATGAAATCACTCTCTCAGCTTGAGATAAGCACTCCACGTCTGTTAAAGCTATAACAGCCCTATGGCTTCTTCTCTTCAGACATTTTTCTGCTTCGTTTTTTTCGTCAAATGAGGAGGTGCAGTGGAATTATGCTTTAAGCCAGTGCTGAATATACTTGTCCCCAGGCTACAACTGTTAACTCTGCTGTGAGTGAATGTGTGTGTGAGTGTACAAGTGCGTGCAAGGACTTTTCAAATGTGTAGATAAGTGTGATGTCCTTTTTCAGTGAAACAAAGTCTGCAGGTTAAGCTGGTTAGAAGTGGCGGTTTGCAGAGAAGCCTCTGCAGATGTCAGTGATTGACAGCAGAGTTCAGAGCTGCCCCGAGAGGGAAGCACTTGGCACAGGTGAGCTGGGAAAGGAATGTCATTTCCTGTGGATGGTACGGTTTTTTGTGCCGCCTATGAACCTGGCCAGCTCTGTGGCCACCCTGGCTCTCCGGAAGTGCTTTCCCGGTGCTCTGCCTTTAGAGAGAGAAAGTATGGACCCTGCCCTTGGCGAGAGGCCATGTCCGCACTGAACATTTGGCTGCTTGTTACAGCTCCTGGTTACATCCAAAGGGTACTTGAACTGTGTATCCACTTTTTTTTTTTTTTTTTTTTTTTTTTGGAACAGATGGGTGTGGGTGTAGACAATGAATATGAGACCACTCACTTTTGCCTTTGAAAATTCAAATGTCTACCCATTCCCCCTGATGTCACTGGTAGGATTAGGATTGCAGGTGGAGACTAAATGGATGAGCTCTTGAGAAGGAAATTCTCATTTTGTAAATCTTCTTTCTGAAAGAAACTTGGCTGTCTAGAGCTTCAGGGCTCCAGGGTTATGACTCAAAGGAAAAAAATAGGAATAGTAATGCACTGTGGCATTACACTTGTGTGTATATGTACAGACCCGCGTTAACACCAAAGAAATCGTGAATGAGGTGGGCTTGTTCTTGAATATGGGGAAGGGGCCGTGATTGAGAGGGATGGGAGGTTACAGGACTACCTCTACTGTGAGAAAATGGTTCTTGGCATTTGCAAACCATGCCCAAACAATGCAGGCAGGCTGAGAGGCAGCCGTCGGCACTGCTCTCAGGAGCCTGCTGACAGCCAAATGGCAGAGGCAGTCATGGGCTGGTGCTTAATCTTCTTGCGTGGCCTTGTTGCATTTACTGGAGCAGGCATAGCCAGAGGAAAACTGACATGCAGAAGCTGGTTTGGGAAAATAGAGATCTCTGCCATGAAGGAGGGGAAACAATCACAGTGTTCCCAGTGGAGACTCTGATGGACAGAAGCATTGTAGATAATCTTTAAATTAAGGAGAATAAAATGGTAATGGAAAACAAAAGAGCCAAGAAATGCATAGCTGCCTCTTTTTAGATATTATTTTTTAAATTTAGATGAATAGATATGGCTGCAGAGATAGCCTCTTCAAAACACTTCTGTCAGAAGAGATTGGCATATGTCACAGGGCCAGGGCTTGTAGACTTTGGTATAAAAAGCTGTGGTGAGCTCTAGTTATTATTTTGTGCCTTTCTGACCAGCTCAGCACCCTCTATGCTGCAGAACTTGTAAACTTTCTTGGAGGTAAACTCACTAAGAGGGAAGAGTGAAAGAAGGATGCTACTGGTCTTTGTTGCTGCCTTGCCACTAGCCTGGGAACCTTCTCAGTCATACTGGAAGATATCACTATCAGTTTTGTTACTGTAATGCTTACTCCTTTTCCTATCTACAGGGGCGTAAACATTACTGAATGTCTCATACTTACTTGCGTTTAAGTATGTGACACATCAGGTTCATTTTTAGTTTTGAAACATCACTGAAGTTTGACTCCCTTGACATTTTGTTATCATTCATTGGTTGTGTTCTGCATTTTCCTTCAAGCTACTGTATATTCCTTGCTAAGGACTTGACTTCTGTTAATGTTAGATGGGGATGAGTCCAGACCACAAAAATTGGATCCATCTCTGGATTCAGATTTCTCCAAAATTCAAGCATGGTGCAAGATAGAGTTTGTTCAGTCTCATGTCTGAATGGAAAATATTCAACCCCGTTTCAAGGTTTATTTACATGTTTTTTGATTTCACTATTACATGAAAAACTACTGTTTAATTAGTGAGGCATTGTAGAAATTCTTCTTACGGGTGTAATTAGCTTTGATCTCTTGCCTGAAGAAGGAGTTTAGCAATGGAACAACTGCTCCTTCCTAACACAAGCACACATAATTGTAGTTGTTTTGCCCTGGCTGCAGACTAGATTATTTCTCTACTGCTTCTTAAACATTACTTCTTCCTGTCTAATAATTTCTTCTGTCAGGAGCTAGCCATACATACCTTGATTCTTTACTAGTCCTTGATGGTTTAGCCTTCATACTGCTTGCTGCCAGAACTTTTTTTATTAGGGCCTTTTGACTAGGAAAGTGATTAGTGAACATCTTTTGCAAGCTGGATTCATAGCCTCATGTGTAGCTTCAGACCTTTATTTTACAGCTTTTTACATACATATGGAGAACAAGTGACATCCAACAATTCTTACCTTATGCAGTCAACAAATGCAGAAGAGCAGCACATGTGCAGTTATTTACTTGTTATGATGGCACTGTCACACTGGAGCTTTCTGGGCCATCTATCCTGTTGACCTCTTTGGTATTAGGTGGCTCAAACCCTGCGCATGATGCTTTTTTAATTGTGCTTGCTTTGGCAGGAAGCAGTCTGCCTGGACATGCTGTCAAGCAGAGAGCAGGAGGTGAGTCTGGCCCCTTTACATCAGGAAAAACAGCTGGGCTGGAGTCAAACAGGGAGGAGAGGTCAGTAAGTCACCTTGGGGTCACGGTTCAAAAACCTGATTTTGAGTGAAGTCCTAGTTTCCTCAGAAACAGCAAATCTTCCCTCCCACTTTTCCATCTTTCTTTCATCTCTCTGAGCTCCTCCCCATCGTCTTGGCATCTGTGGGGCCAGCTAGCTCATCTTTCAGCAACAATCAGAGGAGCTGCTGACACTCTCACTGTGTATGCCTTTTGCAAGTTTGGCAGGAAAAATACTCTCTGCTAGAGGCAAATCCATAGCTAGCTATGACTGTAGACAAGGCTACAGCATAATGTGACCCCAAAAATGAAGGCTGAATCAGCAGCCGGAAGGGCAGCGCAGGCTGTCACCCTATAGCAAGGTGAGGACACAACAGTACCTAGTTGCATAAAATGGGAGAAAACTGCAAGAGGCAGAGAAAGGAAAGCAACTCCCTCCTGTCCCTGCCCACAATCTCTGTTGAAGAGATATGTATGGGGAAAATTACTCTTGAACCTGTTTATGGTACAAATTTTGGGAGATATGGAGTGGACCATATGTGTTTGCTTGGGGTGATGTCATCAGTGACTTTCTGACTGAGGTTTTTTTCTCCTGTAGATTATCATGCATGCTTTTCCATCACTTTCTGACAGCTTGGACTGGGACCCTTGGTAGCTGCTTCTAAATAAAAGCTTACACACAGCAAAGCATGGCAGGGAATCAGCATTCAGTCAATGCTAGAGCTTCCTTTTTTCTCCTCTTACTTGCTCTCTCCTGTGCCCACTGCTTCTGAAGTTTAGCATCCCCTCTTGCTTTTACGAAGAACAAACTAACAGTTTGAAGAGAGCTGGTACAACAGATGAAAGTTCCTTGCATGGTGCTGTGTCTCAGCCTACTCTGCCTCACATTCACACTTGTAAAATGAGGTGGAAACTTCCTTGCTAAATGCAGTGACTGTGGAAATGAGACTATGTCAATTAACCAGAAAGACAGTTGGATAGCATGTCTGAGGAAAAAACAAAGCTGAGCTTGTCTTCCTAGCAAAAGCAAAAGTGAAACCTTGGTTTAATAAAACAGGGTGAGGCCATATACTTAAATGAGCTGGCAGCAGTGAGAAAGAGGTGCACACCCACTTGGTAGCATTTAAGAGCAGAGCTTTTGCAGCACCCTGCTCTCATATGTTGCTGCGTCCTTCTTAGCGTCTCCATGCAGAGCTCAGACTTCAGCCATACTCTCCTGTGACAAGTGGACAGGGACTGCACTCTGCTTATCACACAAGGAGATAAGCAAGCTGCCCAACTCATCTCTTGAAGCAAGATAAAATTTTCTAATTCTAATTTTATAATTTCTCTTTTCTAACGTAGGTAAGGTATAACATTGGGGCAGATAGGATCCAAGGAGGGGGGAAGGATTTATTTTTCTTTGTCCCTTTGTTTCCCTTTTCCTTCCTAAACCTCTTCCTTGACAAACCTCTTCCACGATACTATGGCAGAGTGATGGGAAACTTTGAGCCACAGATCCTCTCTGTCACAGCCACACTTCCAAACCACATTCCTGCTGATCTGTCATCTCAGCTCCTTACAACACTCCTGCAGCTGCTGCAAAGCAGTGTTCACCACCTGGCTGCGTTTTTGGAACACCCAAACCAACAATTTACATTATGATAAAGCCTCAGTCTCATCATGGTTCCTTTTCAGCTGTAAAAGTGAGGTAACAGGTGTAGCCCATACTTTGATCTTTCCCAGAATATGAATCTTCTGTTCATTATAATCTCTGAGGGATATTGCTTAGGCAATTGCAGACCCAATAAAGGCCAGACTTTAAAATTACTATTAAGCCACATCAGAAAAAGGCAACAGGATGCTAGATTGTCACAGTGGAGCTGCTGCCTTTGCTCGGCTGCTGTCTCCAGCAAGGTCTTTCTGGCCCTGGGCTGTTCTTCAGATTACTCTTCAACTTTAGGAACAGCCAGGTGCCTTACCAGTCATAGTAGACTTGTGTTGTACAAGACCCATTTAGAACTTGGGGAACTAGAGCAGATGGGTATCAAACAGGGCTTAAAATCCAGTTTAGACCAAATCCTCCTTCATAATCTGAAAAGCTTCTTAAGATCCCTTGGATGTCCAGGGGTAAGTGTTAGGGACTGGTGTTTCTGCATGGCATCTTAGCTGCCATACTCAGTCAGGATTTCAACAATTAAATAGTAAGCGGGGTAATAATTATTAGCTACCTGGACATCCAGCGGCGGAACAAACCTAGGCTATATATGACAAGTATCGAGGCTAGAAAGAAGTGTGTTACCTGGTTAGGAAATAGATTGCCAGTTTTTCCCTTGGACTGGGAAAATTTACATCTTCCCTTCTACTTGCACACCAATTTTTTGTATCAACACATACAATAATTTGTATTTATAAATAATACATAATTAAAGATGCATAATTATAACATATTAAATCCTGAAATCCTTGCATCAGGGTTTTCACATTTGATAACATGTTTTGGAATAAATAGAGGATAACTTAATTATTTTATAGGTCATTACTAATATCAAGGATGAGACTCCTTTCCCAAAACAGCATTAACTCACACCTTTTCTAAGCTGCAGAGCTATTAATACCAGTAGGGAGTTCTGCTCTTCCCACTCCTTGGACCTGTGGGAAGGTGGATGTAAGGGGTGACACTGCTTGTCCTGAAATCGTTGAAAAAACCTGTGCTAGTTTCTGTGGTAACAAAGCAGTCCAGAAGGTGCTTTTAATAAAAAGGCTAAATGGCAGATGTCTTGAGAAGTTATACTTAATTCTATATTTATACTGCAAATGCAGCCATGCGACAGTGGTCATGTAAGACAGATCAGATATGAGCTGTTCTTTGCTGTCTGTGTTTCATGTGACAAATGAGTACTTTCCATAGCAGCACACTTTTTTTGCTGCTACTTTTAAGAAGAGTGCTTTATAGATCTTGAAGTACTCTTGAGTGGAGTGTTTTGACCAAAGGACTCTTCCAGAATCCCAAGTTCCCTTCTGTATTCTGTTAAGATAAATACCCCATCATCATAGTCAAACCAAAGGGTGATGCACAGAAAATGCATCTAATCCTAAGATTAGGACTAGGACTACAGGTAACTGTCTTTTTAAAAGAAAATACAGATAAAGGAACAAGATTATACTTTCTTTAGCCTGTGTATTGTGTATGTGACATGTACAAATCAATAATTTTTCTTATAAGCAAATATACAAACATTTCCTTGAAGTTTGGAGAGCATTTAAATTTTTAGTCTATTAATTTTATTACATACATTAGGCTTCAAAGATTTCATTCATTTAGGTATGCAAGGAAAAAGGTAACATCTGAAATTACCTAGATTGATCAAAAATGCCCTTTAGATGCATTGTCCTGTTCTTTATTAAAGACAAGCTTTTCTTTACATAATCAGCTTGTGAAGGTATAAATGCAGATCACAGTAGGTGTGTTTTGGTCAGAAATTTACTGTAGCATCACATCTATCCCACAGTACAGAGAAAGCTCTGATGTCTGATCCAATCTTAGGCATCTACAACAATATTTTTCCTGGCTTTTGCTCTTTGCTGAAAAAGTATCTCCCCTTCTCGTGGCTACATTTCACCCCAGGTTTTCCCTTTCTACTCTCAGTTTGTGTAATAAGTCACAGCAAGGGCACCTAATCATCTCTAGAATGTGACAACATTTGGTTCAGATTCCCTTATCACCATTACCTTTCCTTCTGCCCCTGCCCCACCCCTAAAGAAGACCAGGAGGTGGGCCTTAGAGATCAGTCACACGTCGACCGCTTCTTCAAACACTTCATGTGGGAAACCATTCAGAGGCATGATTGTTGAGCTGGAGACCTGGAAAATAACTGTCATCGAGACCTTTACATCTGTCAAAGGAATTTCAGACCAGTGCCACACCTTTGCCTATTTTATTCTTTTAAAAAAACTTCAGTAAGCCCTTGGATTCCCTATTACTTGAAACTAATACTGTGGGGCATTAGCATGTGAGGAACTCTACTTCACATAAATATTTTAACCAACTATTAGTTACGCACCTTTCAGATGAAAAAGCTCTTTATTTTATCTTTTGTTCCAAATAAGATAAAACCATATGCTTTGTTTCCTTTCTTCCTGTCAATTTGTGGAAAACCCCATGCTCCTGTAGCCCTTTAAAGCCGACTGCAGCTAGATCCAAGCTGGCATGGCTGCACCAGAGACAGTGCAACCTCCCCTGCCTTGCTGCCCTATGGCCCAGGCCAGTCTCTGTGAAGGGCACAGGCTGCCCCCTGCTCCTGACTGCCTTCCATTGTCGGCCAAAGGAGGTCCCAGTCCTTGTTACAGGATCAATATCAGCCAGCAGAGCTAGGTCAGCCAGGGAGGTGGCCCTAACCCCGACCGTATTGGGTAACAAAGGGTGGCTCTGATCCTGAATACATCACCTTAGCCTGTGCTTGACTCTAAACACATAGTGGAGACCTACTGAGCAGGACTGAAGGTTGGCTTGCATTGATGAGTTCTGCTAGATACTAACACTTGGGTATGTTATTATACATTTTGTTGAATCAGGATCTGATTTTGCTGGAATGTGGCTCACTGCAGAAACATGAAGCGCTGTTGCGTACACCTGCATTAAAAAGTACAAAACCTGTTGCAAACCTGCGTCTTGTCAAATAATATGCTTCCTACCTCAGTGTTTTTATATGCAATGGCATGAGAATATAGTGGCATCTAGAGTCTTACAGACCACAATTTTGGTTATTCGAAAATCTATGTAGAATTTATTTTAGTTTTTCAACTGTGCTTATTTAGGAATGAATTTTGTGAATCCTATCTAAACCTCAGTTCAAAAGCCCCTTTTGAGAGCTGTGTGCATATATGCTAAAACTTTGAAGAAAAACATAAATTACATATTTACTATACATTTAAATGCATCAGTGTTAACCTGCTGCTACCGCTCTATATGGAAGGAAGAAAATATTTTGTTCTCTTACACAATTTGCATTTAATTACATATTTTCATCTTACACATTTTCATGAAATGATATCCCATTTTTTTTGTGCTTTGGTCGAATGCAAATTCATATCCAAATATTGAAAGTGATGTGCTTTGAGAGCGAATGATATCTTGCCACTTCTTCCCTTGCTGATAATAGCCACCTTAAAAAGACTTGTTAATTTTTATGAGGCTCTGTCCTTTTCTCTGTAGAATGCAAGGCTGAATGTTTAGTAAGTCTAAATAAAAACATAAAGCCTAAATCAAGTTGCAGTTTTGACCTTAATACCTCCTCACTTCATTAATCTCTTTATGCCAATTAATGAGTTACACTTTGAATTCTCATGGCTCTTTTTTCCTGGAGATCACACAGAACTTGAAGCAGTTACCCACCAGCAAGAACTGCAACTATTTAACATGTCTCTTAGCCTAATTTACATATGATTTCCCTGGTACTGTAGGTGTTGTCATGTTATTTTTGCTTCCATTTAGACCAGAACAGTAACCAGGGTCAGCTGGGGAGGGTCAACGTCATCAGCCTTTCTGTGTGGTGCTCTGGAAAGAGAGGATGGTTCTCAATGAGATTACAGCTCTTCAAGCAGACAATGCATGCAGGTAGAATATTAAAAACAAAAGGGTATTTTATCCTTTCTTTCCTTTTTTTCCCCTTTTTCCATCCTTCCATCCTTCCTTCCTTCCTCCCTCCATCCCTCCCTCCCTCCCTCTTCAGATAGAGTATATTCCTTCCTTTCCCTAAAAAATTTCAGGAATATGTCACTGTAAGACATCCAACAGTATACTGTCTCAGCCTGTCTTACCTTTCATCTGAAAAGTTCATATTCATATCTGTTAATCACTCATAAAGTATTCCTTTTTAGCCTGCATGGGGGCATACGGATTTTCTAGACTGATGGAGTGGTAGCCAGCCCATGGTGAGAAAACATAGCCAGACCATGGTGAGGATGGGTCGGATTCAGAGGAAAGCCTGTGCATTCTGGATTGAGTACAGAGAAGTGGATTAGGAGCAGATGGGCCTTGTAATGGAAGAAAAAGTCAGCCACTCATAGTTGACTCAGCCTGTCAATTACCAGGTGTGGCTATGAGATTATCAGTCTGTATGTTTCTGCCAAAGATGAGAAGATAGTAGGTTATTTCCAAGACACTTTTAATTGGCTTTCGTCAAGTAACACGGGGTGCTGATAAGTTATCAACCCTTTCTAATCAGGCACCAGTTCAGTTATCCAACATACTGGCTAGACCCATTTAGGCAGTGGTCATATGCCTGTAGCTGGAAGCAGCTACTGAGACACACAATATTATGTTTAAAAGCAAGTCAGTGAGCAGTTAAAAATCTGTCACACCCCCCCCTCCCCCCCCCCCCCCCGCAAAAAAACCAAAAAGTTTTTACATCAGAGGAAAGAAAATACATTCCCAAAGGGGATGTGCTTTGTTTGCATACAGGACAATGCAGCAGCCTTTCCAATTATCACCTAGTCAAAGAGGATGCTTTCTGTTTCGTGCATACAGCTGCATGTTACTCATTCCTGGCTGAATTCTCACCCCTATAATTTCAGCACTCCTCTGTGACACTGGAATGCGTGCCCAAAGAAGAAAGTCCATGAAAAACAGATCCATAGAAAAAAAGAAAGCAAATGCCCTCCTGCTTGAAATCTAAACCAACATCCCCCCTCAAAAGGTTGTGAGACACTTCAAAAGTATGGGTATAGTAGAAAATTAAAAGCATGTTTGGCTTTGTGTTTCGGAAGCACTAGCTCAAGTAGCAGCAGGTATCTTGCTTTTTCTGCTCTCAGTTTCCTCGCATCAGATTTACAATCTGCTCCTAAACGTACGCTAGGAGAACAAACTCCAAGAAGGTACTTTTACTTTCAGCACAGATGCATGCCATCTCATTTGTACAAGACTGTGACCACAGACAGAAATTGTCTCTCGCAGGGACTTTATAATTAGTAATATCCTCATTAGTTTCCTCTTTTTCCTCCATTTTTTTTCTCTTCCGATCAAAACACTGACAGAATAGTGAATATATTTCATCATTAGAGGAACATATTTATTGTAGGTATCTCTCACAGAAACCTGTAACATAAGTTATGCAAAAGCTCTTTGCTTCTTCTTTTCACTGCAGACATAAGAGGGAGTCTTCTCTGTTTGCATAGTTCTGAATTCAGGTTTTGCCAGCCACTTTCAGGAAAGAAAAACTACCTCCTATATATTGTGTTTCAAAATTAAGATGTCATATTTAAAAGCACAGAGTCATTGAAATCTATGATAATCTATTTCTCTTTTTAACTAGCATGAGCTGCACGTACCTGCTCACCACGACACATTGCAAAATCCCAGTACACCCATCATTCAGAAACCATCTCAGCTTGAAATTTGGTGGTTAAAGCATGCTGCAGATCCTGGCCCACGTGTAGACCTGATTTTCATCAGCCTTGGAACCACATTGCCTGGGGCAGGTGGGGAGCAGGTCTCTGTTAAGCATCCCCAAGTATCCACTTATTCCCTTGTACCCACCTGAACTGAGGAAAAAGAATGGTGCACCAGCACACACACAGCCTCAGCATCTGAGCAGCTCGATCATTCAGGGAGTATGTGTGACTTGTATTTTCAGAGAGAAAATCTGAGGCATGTGGAAATGTTGGTTCAGATTGAGACAAAGGGGAATCAAATTCAGAGATGCCCAAAGACTTTTCTGGATTTGTCCCAGTCTCACACAAAAACCTCTTCTTCTTTGGGGAAGTGGACTGAGACTTGCACTACCTATGCTTCTGACTATAAGCTTTTCTTCCTGTCTGTTTAGGAGATAACATTAGAACAGCAGGTCCAGCCCATCCCCAGCCAATCCAGAGTGGCTCACTCCTGAGCATTGGCTCATCTTTTCCCCAGGCTTGTTTGCAATGTGTCAGTGATGGTGATAAAAGTCGGCTGAACCGAAAGCAATGTAAACAGGCAAGTACTGTTTTCATACTGTTCCTCTGAAGTATCTCCTAGAAAGTTCGGAAAAATGATGTTAATAGTTTATTAAGGACAATATGTTAAGGACATAACTACCTTTTTGGTAGCCTCTTTGGAGACTTGTAACAAGGCTGCTCATTCCTTCCATGACCATAAATCATCTGAGTGCCTCTTGTCTATGAAGTGAGACATGGCTAAATGAAACACAAAGCATAGCTTAGTTTTCTGACAGTGAGGCTTCAGCTGCAGTCTTCTAGGGCTGAGCTCCATCCCTGCCAGAGGAAGGAGCTGCTCAGTGCCCCAGGAGGGTGGGCAACCTCTCTCACCCTAGGATGCTCAGACTCCTATCAGGTGGGCTCCTTTAAATCTGCAACCTTACTTTCAATTGATTCTTGAGAAACAACAGGCCCTGCAGAAAAAAAAAAAAAAAGAAAAGGAAAGAAAAGAAAGCTTTCAATTCAAAGCACATAGTTGTGAAAAAGACATGCTCAGAACTAGGGTGAGGGAAAGCAGCTCAAGGCATATATTCTATCCCAGCCTGTACTTAATTATGTGTTTTGAATTGAAAACAAACATATTTAAAATGGCTACTGAGACGCACTTCTCGAATGAATCCAAGATGGTGGCAGATGTTGCAGCTTCTGTGATAAATGATTTCAAAGGCATCGAGGCCCATCACCCTTTTAAAGTGACAGCACTTGGGTCTCCACAGCCCCTTTCCAGCTCTCCAGTGGTTTCTTCACTCGACTGTTTTCAGGATGCCTTTCCACCTCACATTTCACAATATTGCCACATCATTCAAGAGGGATGAAACCAAGCTGTTTCTGTGACATTCGTGCAGAAGGACGGCCACTGTGATCCTAAAGAATGTGGCACCCACAAGCAGACACATGGCTTTGATATTTTTTATTTTATTCAGAGCCATCTAATTTAGAAAGCCATGTGTCACCAGGCAAAACCAAATGCTTGTTCTTAGTGATCTCAGCCTCCTGCCTCTGCCCGCTTCTCTCTCCCCCACAGTAGTTAATGACTCAAGAAGCTGCTAGAGAAGTTGCTCAGGAAAGTCCCCCTCTGCCATTTTTAAGAAATGTTGTTTGCTGGCTGACAGTTAGCCAAGGGGCTGGAAGACACAAAACTGCCCTAGCACAAGCCTTAAGAAATACTGAGCTCTATAAAAGGCTCAGAAGATCATAACTGAGAATAAACTATCAGTTTTCCCCTAGAATAATGGCATAATTGGGAAGAACCAATACGTTCAAGTACAACAAAAGATTTCTGAAAAATAAATGTATCCTAAACACCAATCTGGGACTGCCACATATAGAAGATATGGAAAATTACTGGTATACCAGTATGGGAGAGGAAGGAGGGGAAATAATTTTGGACCAGAACATAATGTATGGGACAAAAAAGAATTTGTCATCTAGCTCACATTTCCTCTTAGGATGGAAGACGTCTCCTCTCAAACAACTTCTAATTTCACTGTATGTCTCTTCCCTTCTTTCCTGCAACTTGCCATTGTTTTTAGAGAAGGCTTTTCTTCCTGGACTTCCTAGCCTCCCAGTCTTGCTGGCCACAGGATGCTCTGGAAAGGTGAACAGTGTGTGCCTGATTCTTTATAGACTTGGCAGGTGGCTCTGATGGGCCTTCTAGCCTCTGGGCCATAAACCCTCATCAGATCCAGGCATCTTCCTGCATCTTCACTGGAAAACTAAGTGTCTCACCTGGGTACTGAAGACACTTGCTGACCCCCGTGGGAATGGAGACATCTTACCCTTACCCAGGTTCCAGATCAGCTCTTGGAACTTAGGAAGAAAACACCTGGCTGCCAGTGCCAGAAAAATACTTATGCTATACTGCAATCAAGGTAAGAAGGCAGATTAACATCAAATTTTATTCCATTACCTGTCTAAAATTATTTTTGAAAGGTCAAGTTTGGGAAGGAGAGCAGAAAGATAAAATGACTTACAGTCAATTAAATAATTAATTATTAAGCTACTAAATATACCTTTGGTGAACCTTTTACACTGATAACAATACTTCTGTGGCTGGGAAGAGCCATGAAATGTGCTGAACCTCACCCAGTCAGTTCTGCTTGACCTCCCACTTGACTCTGTTACACCTCGCCTGTGATGGAGACCATGACCTGCTCTCAGGTTTCCCACTTGTGAGTGCTGAAGTGTTAGTCCCATAATCCACTTTGTAAGTGGACTGTAAGATGGGTGCATGAGGCACAGGCAAATTCCTGCTGCAAGAGATAAGTCTCCAGCAGTGGTAGGCATGTAGATCAAAAGGTGCAGGCTGGGGTCAAGGCTCCAGATAAGCAGAAGGTGAGTTCTGGGAGTGTACTGCTCTCTCCTTGTGAGGAGGGCCCTGTAGCCCATTTTTCTTGCTATTTCAACTTGTAGCAGCACAGAAATATCTTCAAACAGCAGTCTTGGAGTTTCTGAACATCACTTCCTTTGACAGTAATACTACGATTCTTGTCAAAACCAAACACTTTCCGTATCAAACTCTTCATTCTTTGAATGCAGAACCTATCTGTAATCTATGGACTAAGTAGAAGTGGTTCTCAGGAAATCTAGGAGAGGTTGGTCCCAGCACAGCCATTGAAACAGGGTGAAACTTAACTTTGTCAGCATGGTACGTTATTGTATTTATTCCATATTAAAAAAAAAAAAAAAAAGGAGAGAGAGACATGAGGCTCTTGTGTACCATGATATACTCTGCCATTCTGCCAGGAACAGCCTTTTGGAGGATGAAACGCACAGCTACATATATGTAATGGCTCTTGGCTGATGCTGGGATCCTGACTGGAGTTTGAGAAAATTTTTTCATTTGTTAAGTGGAAAACAGACACAAACATCACTTCTCCGAAGATTTCACAGTATTCTGTTACCTCATGCCTTCTGCAATGTGCGTATGTCTGTGTTCTCTTGCCACATGTGCATACATCTACGGTCGTGCACACGATGGTTGCCTGTCTTCCAAAATATCTTGGTGTTACTGCTTGATTGTGCTGTATTGTAAACATACAAATTCTTTCCTGTTGGTTTCTTTACCTGGGCTAGGTGTGGAAACAGCAGTCATAAGACAGCAATTTCATGAATATCCATGTTGCTTCTTTCCTTCTGTAAGTTGTATTTCACTGTTAGTAGCTGTTTGGAGCTAGATCCAAGAAAAAGACAACACAACTACAGACTGTGTGCTTGACCCCCAGAATGTCATCTGAAGGTCAGAGCTACATCCCTCCATCACTTATGCTGAGTGCCCTGACCAGAAAGCCATCTATGGTCAGCTAATAGGAAAAAAAAGGTAGAACTGCTTTGAAAATCCCGTCCAGTTCCAGCTGTCAGAGCCAGGATTAGGACTGTAAAGTTGTTGTCTTCCTCCTGAGAGGAAAGACAGTCTGTCCTTGTGTGGAACATTTCCTCTGACCAAAATGAGGTGGTCACATTGTGGCTGCTGCCACATTACATCTAACAGTTCTCTTGCTTAGATGATCATTTTACTCAGACTGCTCAGAGAAAAGAAACTGTAGGACTCATGCCACAGGGGGAAGAGGTTAAAGGCATTTGAAACTGGGTATCCCATCCTGACAGCCTGTTGTATGTGTACCTGGAGGGTATTTTGCACTACCCTTCTGATGCTGTGATGCTGTGGAGAGGATCAAACTGTACAAGGAAGGACAGAGACCTGCTTCTTGCCTTGCAGAGACTTTGGGTGAAAAAAATAAAAGCCAAAATAACACTGATAGCAGAGATCTGAAGCCTTACCTTCTTAAATCGAATGTATTTTCAAACTGTCAGGAACAATTCACCTTTATAAAGCAAGAAGTCCTCTTGATAAGACTGGTATCCTGTGATCAGTGATATTGTCTCTCACAGTATCCTTCTGTACAAAATGTCCAGAACACAGCTGGACAAACACATCAAACTGTCTTACAGGTCACGCTTAAGTTTATAGTGAATGGGGTAAAATCAGACTGGTGACTTGTCACTAGTGGGATTCTGCAGGGCTCCATCTTAGGGCCAGTTCTCTTCAGTGTCTTCATAAACTACTTGGACCCAGGACTTGAAGAGATATTAAGTAAGTTTGCAGATGCTAATAAATTGGGAGGAACTGCTGACCCTCTCAAAGGCCAAGAGGTCCTGCAGAGAGACAAATTAGAGGCCTGGGCAGTTGCCAACCCTATTCAGTTTAACAAAGACAAGTGTCAGATTTTGTACCTGGGACGGGCACAACTCTGGGTGTACGTGCAGACTGGGGAATGAGATGCTGGAAAGCAGTGCCATGGAAAGGGACCTGGGGTCCTGACTGACATCAGGTTGAATAGGAGTCAGCAGTGCCTGGGGAACCAGGAGGGTCAGCCGTGTCCTGGGAGGCATCAGGCAAAGCATCGCCAGCCAGTTGAGGGAGGGGATTGTCCCGCTCTGCTCTGCACTGGTGTGGCCTCATCTTAAATCTGTGTGCAGTTTTGGGCACTGATAATATAAAAGAAAGATATTAAGGTATTAGAGAGTGTCCAAAGGAGGGCAACGGAGATGGGGAAGGGTCTTGAGGGGAAGCCATGTGACGAGTGGTTGAGGGCACTTGGTCTGTTCAGCCTGGAGAAGAGAAGACTGAGTGGAGACCTCATTGCAGTTTACAACTTCCTCATGAGGGGAAGAGGAGGGGCAGGCACTGATCTCTTTTCTGTGGTGACCAGTGACAGATTATGATGGAATGGCATGAAGCTGAGCCAGGGAAGGTTTAGGTTAGATATGAAGCAAAGGCTTTTCACCCAGAGAGTGGCTGAACGCTGGAACACTCTCCCTAGAGAAGTAGTCATAGCCAGAGTTTGAGAAGGATTTGGACAATATTCTCAGGTACATGGTATGATTCTTGGGGTGGCCCTGTGCAGGGCCAGTTGGACTTCAGTGGTCCTTGTGCATCCCTTCCAACTCAGCATATTTTATGATTATATGATTCAGTTCTGTGCAGAAAGTCAACATAACCCTGATGGTCCTGCCAGCCCTCCAAAATTACAAAGAATTGCTTTTCTTGATCAATGCACCTTGTCAAATTACCGCTATAAATAATTTTCCCTTATTCTGATCATTGCAAAGCACCAAGTCTCCTTCTTCTTCCCTGTAAAAAACCCCTGTTTGTAACAGTTTACCTTCAGCTTGTGGCAGTAGCATGGGATGGTCCCTGCACAGTAGAAGGACCACCAGGGAAACACCAGACAGAGCTGCTTTCCTACCTATTCTTGCTTGTGTTGCTGTAGTCAGCACATACTGGCTGTGATGATGAGAAAGGACAGCCCCTTCCTCAAATGCCACAGTGTAAAATGATGGTAAGACAGGAAATGCCAGAGACAGAGGAAATGGGAAAGGACAGTGTGACTTGCACACGTCGGCAGATAAGCAAGTACAACTGGGAAAACAAATAAGATGTCAGGGAAAATAACAAATGAATAGAGAGAAAACACCCAGGAAAGAGACAGCCTGATCTAGGATTTGTAAGCAGGGCGTTTCTCTCTGCAGTACTATTTCAAGGAAAGGTTAATCAGGAAAACACTGAGAGGCTTTTTTAAAGCCATTGACTGCATCTATATCAGTAAACTAAACAGCCCTAAAGCCCCTTTTCTGTCTCCAAAGCTGGAGATGCAGTCTGGCCACATCCGTAAATATTGAACCCTCTTAATCTCCAAAGCGGAGTGGCCATGGGTAGGTGCCTATTAGGAGAAGGCCCCGTGTGGGCTGTGACCAGGAATGCCTTGGAAGAATTCCTAACTGGCATAACTAAACCGAGACAGGGACCTTTCAGAAAGTTAAAAATGTTCATGAATGAGAGCATGTTCCCAGATCTCAAAATGTTTTATCATCATGGATGCAAGTGTTTTTCTCATTCCTATTAAAAGCATCATCTAGAGGGTTTGATGATGGATTGTAAGGATTCTAAGTATGATGCAAAGATGTTGGGGACATTAGAATTGGAAAATTTCTCTCTGTGATCCAACATCCTGTCTTGAGGAGTGGGCAAGGACCAATGCTTTGAGGGGAAGCTAGGCAAGCATATAAAGGTATAGGTGACCCATAGACCAACATAGTCCCCGCAGTGCACAAGAGTCTGTTACTTTCTGCTGTAATTCTGAATGAGGTAATTTACAAATCAGACTTTTAGAGAGTAATTCATATCTCCTCTTCTCTTAAAGAGATCCTAAAATACAAAACAAGTATGCATATTTGTCAGCCCATTGTATTTTTATCATTATTTTGTCCGTTTGCTCACTGGCTTGATCATTTGAAGCATCCTGTGATTCTTTTTGATGTGACATAATGTAATTGACTTTTTTGCCATCAATGTGTTTGCTGATTTTTTTCTACCTCTATGAGATAATAAGACAGCAAGCAAAGATATCTCAAGAAGTTAAATTAGTGGCAATTAAAATTTTTATATAATCACAGAATCACAGAATTGTTAGGGTTCAAAGGGACCTCTGGAGATCACCTAGTCCAACCCCCCTGCCAAGGCAGGGTTACCTACAGCAGATTGCACAGGAATGCGTCCATGTGGGTTTTGAATTTCTCCAGAGAGGGAGAATCTGCAGCCTCCCTGGGCAGCCTATTCCAGTACTCTGCCACTCTCAATGTACAGAATTTCTTCCTCACGTTGAGATGGAACTTTTTGTGTTTTAGTTTATGGCCTTGTCCTGTCACTTGGTACCACTGTAAAGAACCTGGCACCATCCTCTTGACACTTGGAGATACTTCTGTGTATTACCAAGATCCTCTCTCAGTCTTCTTTACACTAAACAGGCCGAGCTCTCACAGTCTCTCCTCGTAAGAGAGAAGCTCCAGAGCCCTAATCATCTTTGTGGCCTCCCACTGGACCCTCTCCAGTAGCTCCTTGTCTTTCTTGAACTGTGGAGACCAGAAATGAGCACAATATTCCAGATATGGTCTTACCAGGGCTGAGTAGAGGGGAAAGATCGTATTTGTCCTGAGTGAGAGAAGTGACTTTAGACTACATCCAGTTGTGTTGGTTTTGCTGTTGAACTTGCAAGGGAAGCAAAAAACCACAAATTGTACCTGCCAGCAGTGTATTTAAAATGATCTTTTGAAGATGATGACTCATCTGAACTAATTAGGCTTCACACTGGAAACAGGATAGGAAATACTTTACCTGTAGGAATGTTTGTGTTACTGCTTGACAATGCCAGACTGAAGCTGCCAAAGGAGTTCTGTCTTTGCTACAGATACAAATCAGAAGGCATTTTAAAATCCAGATTCCACTGATTATTCCCACTGATGCCTGTGGCAATTATTTCTTATTTTCACAAGTGAAAGTCAGAGTCAAGTCTGCTTTTGTTTTACAGGTTGAACCAATCATAAACTAATGGACTGATCAGAGGTTATTAGACATACAGGATGAAAAGGAACATGTTTCCTTCTTACCCGGGTCCTCTTGTTGAACATCTGCTTTCCAAGTCACCCCCTTTTACAATAAGTGCAGTTCGTTCCACACTACTGTGAGAAAGACTACTCTACTGTTGCTTACAGTTAGGGTTATTTTTTGTTACGCCAAACTTGGTATAAATGACTAGGACAACAGTCAAATCATGGCAAGACAGTGAGGAAATAGATATTTCCTTACACGCAGAGCTGGAATACAGTCTCCAGAGCACTTGCAAGAAAGCACAGTAACACCACTAACTTCAATGCCACCTTACTACAGCGCAGTAGAAGACACAGCCTGGCCACACTGACCTTTTATTTTTTCCAATCTGGACAGGTACAAGCTCCTTTCTTGAAAGAAAATAATGAACCCTAAGGTCAGTTTTTTTATTTTGGGTAGAGTTCCTTCATTCAAGCGGGCTTCTGTGTAACACATGAGAACAATTTCCAGACCCTTATCAGAGCACCAGCCAAGGAGTGTCTAGCCCACTATCTGTACCTTCTGAGAGAAACAATGGGAACCCAAAGGCAGACAGTGAGGCGAGCGCCAGTACACCCTCCCTTGAGAGTGGCAGCAAGGGTGGGAAGGAGGGGCAATCATTGCCCTGTTGGGAACATAATAGCCCCTGGGTAGGCCACTGCAAACAGGAAGGGTGTAGACAGGATCTGAGTGCAGCTGCTACTCTGCTAACAGCATCTGTTCCCACCAGCTTTGATCTGTGGGCATACGGCATTCTGTGCCATGAGATAAACACACTCCTGGAGTGGGGTTTTTTTGCCTTACACATATCTCCCTAATGAGCTGTGTGCCCAGGCAGCATACACTTTGCATCCAGGAGCGACAAGACCGAGCCTTTCTGGGAGGATTGCCGCAGGTCCTTGCAACCTTTCCACAAGTCACATTTCTCACAGACCAGCATAATCACAGCCCTTCCTGTGAAACCAGCTGCAAAACCAGCCTAGCTCCTTCTCTCCTGCTTGACTATGTGATTGAATCCCTCAGAGCAGGACACCCAATTTAATGTAATTAGCTCTCACGAAGCAAATTATTCTAGTTGGCCTCTTGACATGGCTCAAGCACTTTGTGCACTTAAGCAGGAGCCCTTAGGTTTGGAAATGAGCAGGGAATTCCAGGGGCTGGAAACACTGCCTCACTGGGAATACACTTGGAGTTGCGTCTGCAAGCCCAACCCAACACCTACTGAAGTCAACAGAAGGCTGTTCAGAAACTTCGAGGGGTGTTTGTGAGTCCCTGGCAGGTGAGAAGGGAAACTGAGTAAGTGATCTTAGAAGCCTACAAGGCATATTACCTTTCCAATAGTCCAAAGACTCACACTGAGGAGAACGGAGAGCAGCTGAAGGTAGCTGCTCCATTCTTGTCTTCAGGGGTTAAGCACACCATTGCACATGGGGATAGTTGCATTTGCTCATGGCATTTTAGAAATGTGGGAGTTCTACTCCACCAGGAGTAAATACGATACTTTGCTGGAAGAAACAGGAGGGGGGAAAGTTAGAAGGTCAGTGTTTATTGACAAATCATACTCAGCTCAGCTGCAATGTTATCTGTAGTCAAAGGACCGTGGGTCTTGACTGTCCTCTTTAGGAGCCCCACTACACCTATGAAAGAAGCAACCATATAGAGAGCAACCCAATGAAGAAATCCATCTGGAATTGTCTTTTTCCTCTGGTCAGCAACAAGTAGTTATATATATGATGCAATGATACTCTACATGGGCTGGAGAACAGACTGTGAAAATGCTGGAAGTTGGGGACAAACACAAGTAACCTTTATATTCTTTGTACTGAGATGGGTCAGGTAGACACTGACAGCCTTGATTATGGTGCTTTTGTAAATCATTTGTACCTCTGGGATTTTTAATGAGATTTTAATTGAGGAGAACGAACCAGAAAAACTCAAAATTGCAACTGTTCAAACCCATTTGGCCACATCTACTCAGAGAATTATGTGGTGGATGCCTGTTTGCAAGCTGCAATAGGCCAAGTCCTTCAGTTGGTACCTTTGATTAATTTCATGACAGTTTGCCAGAGTTAAAAATGAATTAAGACCTTAGTATATGGCTCAATATAATTAACACCCTGCTATTATTTTGCGGGGTGTGTCCACTACTGACTAAATAGATCATGCACTGTCTGCGTTCACAAGTTTGTGGTTCTTTCCAGTGAACAGCTGCAGGCAAATAATTGTTTCTGTCTGCATCAAGGATTAGGTTTTTATTTTTTAGACTGTGGACTTCAAGCTTTCTTTCCAGTCTCTCTCAGTTTTGTGAACTGTAATACTGCTGTGGCTTATTAGACTTTGTGCCTTCTTTGACAGCCATTATGGCTATTCCAAAATACTTTTCTTACATTAGACTTTATTCATATTCACTGGAGTCAAGGAAAAGACACCTTCTTTTGTCCTTATGAAGGAAATGTAACATAAAATTCACAGGACTAACAGGATCCAAATCAGTGTGTTAATCAACTTCTTGCAAACACCAAGTGTAGCCACTCCAGAGTGGGCAGCTGTGGTGGGCTGCTAAACCTGGAGCACAGGGAGCATTTGCAGGGTTCAGACAAAAGCTCCACAGCACATTTTCCCTTCAGCTTCAGAGAGGTTTGGATCCAGCCCTTCAGGCACTTATTTCAGAAATACAAGGTTGTGGGAAAGGGAAGAAAAAGCATCGAAAAAACTTTTTTGTTTTGTTTTATTTTGTCATTTTTAAAACTTCCTTTAATCTCTGACTCGCCTAGCGTACTTTCAAAAGATTATTCTTACAATATACGATCTGAAGTCAATATCAATAATTTTAAAATAACCACATTTCTCTGATTAACAGCTACAGTATTAAAAATGGTATTTGTTTAGGAAAAAACTTATCTATTTTATATATATATGTTATATCAAAGTTTATAACAAAAATCTCAGCAAAACCACAGACTAAAGTAACTGAAGATATAAAAATCTCTGGGTTTTTAAAAAGCAGTTAGAGTTCATATATTGTGATCACAGCAGAAGGCTAATTTCTAATTCTGTCTAGTGGTGGAACGTGTCTGGCTCCTCTGCACCAAAGAGAAGAGAGCACAGATAAGAGCTGCTGCTTAGTAACTAAACATACTCCACTGTGTGCAGTGGCTGACTTGCTCCCTCGCTGTTGTATGAATTCACACAAATCCTAGTCCTTCAAGACATTTTCTATATCTTCCATCACTACCAGCACCATCATTTCACTCCTGTTAAGCCCTCTGCCCCTTGTCATTTCCATAGGATCCAGTCAATTCGGTTTTTTATATTCCTGTCCTGATAACACTTTTATGATACCGGGGGAAGATGGGAACAAGAGATGTCCCTGAGAAATATCAGAGGTACAAGATAGTCTCCTATCTCCTTTGTAGATGACAAAGGGTGAGGAAGAGTGTCCAGTTCCAGCTTTGAAACCTGTGGGTTTTTCAGCATCTTGGAAGATAGAAACAATGATTCAGGGAAGCTTAATTAGACCCAGGATGTTTGAGATTTTATCAGGAATAAACATTAGCTCCTGTGTACATTTAATCCTGTGCATAGAGATACTCAAGTCTCAGAAAAATATTAATTTATTTCATATTTCCAGAGGCATGCCATTTATTTGACTTCTTTTGACTTAATAAGTATTTGTGGAAACTTCATTTTGTGCAGGAAATAGCTATAATCACCAGCAAATGTGACTTTAATAACTAAGATACTGGGAGCCATTTTTGGTTGGCACTAAACCTCACACACAGTAAAACCTTGTGAAAAAATAGTCTATTTTCTTATCTGGAGTTGAAAGTTGGGACAAATCTGACTGATTAAGAAAATCTTCAAGCATGATACCACATATCCTCTCTAAAATTAAACTCTGACTTACTATTCTCTTACTTCCAGATGTACTTAAAATGCAAATATTGACAGCAAAAAATAAAGTCTATAGAATATTTTGGTTTAAAAATAATAGTCTGTATCATATCTGATAGGTAAAAGAATATAAAGCACAGCTTGGAAAAACAAATTTGTGAAACAGTACAAGCAGTTGATTAACAATTGATTTCTGTTTTTTAACTTAAATATTAGCGAAATGGTTTTGACATTTTTGTTCTTCCAGCCTGAGAAAGGTTCATGTAAAAATGTATGTGCATGTGCAGGTTAGGGCAGCCACTGACCCTACTTACATTGAAAAAAGTGGAGGGATTCCCATCATTGGGGTATTAAACTTTAAATAGGAAAATGGAAATGTTATGGAAAAGACTCAAACCCCTTGTGAACAGCAGCCTTGGTGGATTTGTTTCTCACCCATCCCCACTGCCTCTGGGACACATGACCTTCGGTTCCCTACCCAGACAGTCAGACACACAGTAAAAAGTAACGCTGGTCCTGGGAATCATAAGGGGGGAAAAGGACATGTCCATAAACAGGGACAAACATCTTTCTCTAAGCAAAGCTGTCAGATCCATTTAAGCAGAAACCTGCTCAATCTTTTCCTCTGGGGCCACTTTTTCCTGTCTGGGAACGTCTGTGGCATTGCCTGTCTGCTCCCGAGCGACCATCACTGAGAGGTTTAGATAAGGCAAGAAATTGCACTCCAGTCTTATGACTGGCTCCAAGACAAAATGGGAAGGCTGTACTTTTGCTACCACTCTTTCAGAGAAAAAAAAACATCCAACAAACCCCAAGCACATATCAACTGAACAAAGGTTGTATTGTCTGCTGGGAAACACTGACCTTTAGCAATTGTCCTCATTTGTATTTGTCTAAGAGAAGTGCTTTTAGGTGGTCTAGCTCCAGCATTAGTATGGGGGTGGTAGTTACAAACTTTAGCTACATAGCTGACTCCAGAATAAATTAGATGAGACAAAGACAAAAAAGAAGTTTTACTACCTGTGTCAACATTCAGTTGTAAATACTTTGGAGCAAAACTCATTAGAATACTGTAACTGCAGATTGCAAATATTATTAATTATACCTACTGGAGCTTAGAATTTCGTGGTTTACTTTTAAGCAAGGAAAAAAATTTTACTTCAATCATCTGTGAATACATACACAGTCATATTCATTGAAGCATTTAGATATGAAATTATATTAATAATTGAACAAATATAAATATACCCTTTGCCTAAACACTTGTCTCCTAATGTGCCTCATATATAGGTAGCAGTTGTTGGTGCCTTGTGTGTGCAGTACAACGGTCAGAACCTCTTGTGTACCAAATGACAGTGCACATGGAGCTAAAGGGAGCAACTTGAAGTCACTGCATCTTTTGGGGTTTAGAAGGATGCCAGATCACTTGGACCACACCACCATGCAAAAACACTACAGGGATCTAATGCAAATATTATTTATTATTTGCGCTGGGAAAGGGCCCAGAAACCTTAATCACATAAGGGATCTGTTTCTCAAAGACCTTGTGAAATAGTTGTAATGAGAAAACTGCCTGTGCTCCACAGACCTTGAAAAACAGGATTCTGCTTTCTGGTTTTAGAATACGTAGCAGCTGTTGATAAAGGAATGCAGCACAAAGATGGTGATGTACAGAATTACGGGCCACGTCTTTAGCTGGTATATATTGACACAGCTCCAGGAACATCACATTATGTGCCATGTCTTCAACTGGTGTATCCTGGCACGGCTCCAGTGACTTCACAGAGTGCTGCTAATTTACACCAAACTTATCTGGCTTTATATTCATAATTATTGCCAGAAACAATACATAGTTATAAAGGAGAATTATTGTTTGAAAGCTTGAATGAGAGGTAGATAAGATGCTTTCTGTCTCCCAGGAGAAGATACATGCCATTTATTCCTTTTTCATCATTCAGGAAAATGGCCAAATAAGGGCTCAGGTCAGCACAGGCTGAAGTCAGTAGGAAGTGTCCGTATAATATCCTGGGGTTTTTGCTCTTGGATGTGACACTGCTTCAGTGCTGGAATGAGTTTGGTTTGATGTAGGTTCAGATAAACACAGTACTTTTGATAGATACATAAAAATAATGTTGGAAATATCTATCAGAGGCAGTTAATTTTTGCTCTTTGGATAAGATCACACTGGGCATTAAATCAAAGTCAAAACCCAGGTCTGAGTCCTCCATAAATTGTTAAACCCTAACTTTAATGTGAGATGCTCCTGGAAGAGATTTTCTCCCCTTCAAAGTGTGGTGAGAATGGAAGGAAAGCCATGGGAGGCATGAAGGGTATTTGCAAAATCACATGAGCCCAGAAGGACTTCCTTTCCTTCACATGACTTCTTTTCAGGAGCAGCAGGACAACTACCAGCACCTCAGAGAGAGGCTTTCAAGAGAAGATTTTCAACCCAGAGCTCTCAGCAATATGTTGTGTAGCCTTGCCCATGCTGCAAGTGCTGGGTCTGTTGGCATGAAGAATCGGTGTCATATGCGAGTAGATTTTTATGTGCTCTGGTGAGAAGCTGGGACAAGCACCAGTGGATAAATATGGTGTGTTTCTGTCTGTGCTTTAACAGTCAGCACCAGATGGCATTCCCAAAGGGTTGACAGACTTCATACCATGATGAACTGTTATAAAGACAAATTAATGGAAGAGGTTGTATGATGTGGTGATGGGGTTAATAGCGGGTCTATTAGCTCCCAGGATGGAGATATCGACTGGGAAAAGTTTCAAGTGTATCCTTGATGATAAGGAAGTCAGTATGCAGCCCTAATGGAGAAAACAAAGGCAGGCTGTAAAGTTGGTAGGCCTAGGATGTGGGAACTGCAATAAGGCCTTGAGCTTTGCCAAATGTATCGTCCATAGATCCTAGCCAATGAAAACGCTGTTGCTTGCCTACCTAAAATAAGGATACTGCTTACTGCTAACAAAGGGTATAAAAAGCAGATGCAAGAATAAAGAAGCAGACATCTTTCCTGCACATAACTGACTCCTTGTATCTTTATCGGCTGTCACGACTCTACACCGCCAATGTGGCACCAAGAAGAGCAATGGGACAAACTTTGCTTGGTATGTCCTTTCCTGTCCTGTGTTCCTGGCTGTCACTCTGGCCCTCTTACCAAGTGATAAAGGTAAGCATATATGCATTCACGTAACATCCCACTGTAATGAGACAGAGTCCCTTAGCTAGCTGGAGAAGGCAAATAGCATTATTGAATGCTCTTTCTAAGTGGTTGAACAAGCTAGTTTGTAGCAGCTAGAACAACAACATTTAAAGACTGACTGAAAACACTTGCTATTTAGCAAAATCAAAGGATATGTTTGGACTGTTAATAAAATCTGACTTTATTCAAGTTTAGAGGGAGAAACTTAGTCTTTTAATTGCATACAACTGAATTAGAGGTTTAAGTTTCCTCTGGATCATGAACTGTGTAGCGGAGCTGAGCAAAGCACATAGCTGACCACTACTAAACAGGCCAAATTTCCAAGTTAACTTAATCTAACATCACTATTTTGGCTTGATGTAAATTAAAAAAGAGTGCTGCTCAGCTGTCAGAGTTGTCCACAGAGACTACAGTCTGAAATCACCATCAGTGTGTAAGTGGGCAATGCTCTCTGGTTAAAACAAAAGTGCATTCAGGTTAACCAAAATTTTTGGTGAATTATTATTTACGTCATCAATTTGTTTCAATATGAATCCTCCCTCTCTGATTCTGTAAAATCCATCTCTTTTGTTCAGTTACCTCCAATCTGGATTCATGTTTCAGCCTGATTAAACTGTCTTCAAATTTTTTTAAAAGTAAAATCTCAATTCAATTTCCTTTAAAAATCTTTTATCAAGCCAAAACAATGTTTTGAACATAGTTATTTGCAAGAATTTTTTTAAAGCCATTTTAAGCTGCTTTTTCCAAATGATCTCAAAAACTTAAAAAAATAAGTTCACAGCTCTTTTTAGCAACATATCTTGTTGAGTCACAAAAGGTATTCTGAAATAATTTTCAGTATAAGTGATTGGAGGATATTCCTCTTTTCCTTTTGATTTTGGCTCCATGGCGCAACATTATTGTCAATGAGTGATAATAAAATAAAACCAGCTTGTGTGAAGATTGTCTTTGACAGATCCTAACAAAAGTCCAGGGCAAAGAAGGGGCTTAAGAGCTACAGTGCAGATCTCTCATCTAGAGTGAGCTCATATGTTTACAGAATCTAGGATCTTAAACTAAATATTGTGTTGTCTTGGAAGGTTTTCCACTGACTGGCTTCTGTCCAAGATTTCACCCAGGATTGTGATGCTCTGTCTAAAGTGGCTCTGAAACAGATCAATAATTCACAGGAATTTCTTCATTTCTTCATGCTGCAGAAGTAAGAATGAAAGAAAACTTTACAGGGTCCTATTGCTGATATTACCAGATGAAGACCCATACTATTTTAATAGTAGTTACTCTTTCATGAAAAGCAAGAGTTATATATTCTACTTTATAGTGACACACTGATGTTACCTTTGGAAATCCAAATGTGTTGAGCTTGTTGTGGGGATTGTGAAATTTTAGAAACTGCAGAAAAATCACCGCAAGTTTTCATACTTAAATAGCATTATTAGGCAAGATTTTTAAGAGTTTCTTCAAAAAAGAGAAGCTGTGGTTCATTGTTGTGCTCTAGTACAAAATAGGTGCAATCAGCAGGTTGAGGTCACTTGTGGTGAGGGAACTACTCACAAGATGAACCGTTTGGCTCATGTAGTCCAAAGGTAATATTCTTGAAGAGCAGAAAAATACTTTCTTTGGTTTTCACAGCTTTAAGTCAGCTTTTTCAGAGCCCTCTGCTTAACAGGAGTCTTTCAAATGAAGGCTGCTGCAAGGCTAACTGATAGCCTGTCTACCTTGGGAGTGTTTTTCTGACTCTGGCAACTAAGCAGGCAGGCTCTCATGCAGGTGCTCCTGGCATTTCTGAATATATTCTTCATTGCTGTAGTTTCCCATAATGGGAAAAGCCACAGTACGTTCATGTTACAAATATCATGACCATCAACCTGTATGGAAGGGCATGAACATCAGGGAGCAAACTGAGTCCATTATGTCTGGAGAAGCTGTAGATATTTGGGAGCATTATTTTAGAGAAAATTATTGTATAGAATGCTTATAATTAGAACTAATTTCTTTCCTATTGTCAAGGTGGTTATTCATTAAATGACCCTCCTCTTTCTAATTTGATGTTTTGAAAGCATACCACGCAAGACAATGAAGATTTTTCTCCTTGATGTTTTTAAATATCTGAGAAAGAGTTGCCAAAGGTATTTTTAATTAATTAAGGATTTGGTTGAGTCTAAAAAAAAAAATCCAGACAATGTTGTGAGGCAAATTATGTTAATGGTGAAAGTATTCCCTAATGTTCCCCCTCTGTGATGATTTTCACACAGATTTCTGAGATCCTTGTCCTAGCACGTCTGATGTTACTCTGACACTGAAGAAGACAGCAAAATCTAACACCAGTATGTTTACTTTGGTAGGGGAATGCAGTAACTGCTTTTCCTTAAACCACATGAGTTGAAGCTTCCAAAAAATACCTAAAATAAGAGAATTGTATTTCAAGTTATATAGCTACTCTACTAACAGAAAGATATATCATATACTGACTCTGTTTGTTCCTAGGGAAAGCATGAATGAGTTTGGGAGAACCATAATCACAGTTTTGGAGGTGAATGATGGAAGCAAACAAGGCGCTGGTGTCTCCTGCGAGTCTGCGCACAATAGCAGCCCCCACGCCATGCTTCACAGGAAGCTGCAGATTGAACCTCATCCATAGCTGTCACAGGATCAGGTTACCCACATTCATTAAAAAAAAAGCATAGGAACAATTAACTTCTCAGCTATCCTTCATAAAAAGCCAAACAATCCTACATTGCAGGTCACTTACCCTCCTTCCCACACTGGTTTTGTGTCATCCTAGCTTCCAGAAATGACACATTACTAGCATTACAGGCACTGAGAACAGTGTCTTAAATTACAAAGAAGTTAACTGAATTTGGGGTTTCCTGTTTTATTCAGACGTGTCACTGGGCTGCTGCTGATCCCGATCCCAAATTTCAACTCAGAGTGCTTCTCATTTTATAAACTTCAGTTCTTGTTTTTACGCCCTTCCCTTCCCTTCCCTTCCCTTCCCTTCCCTTCCCTTCCCTTCCCTTCCCTTCCCTTCCCTTCCCTTCCCTTCCCTTCCCTTCCCTTCCCTTCCCTTCCCTTCCCTTCCCTTCCCTTCCCTTCCTTCCCTTCCCTTCCCTTCCCTTCCCTTCCCTTCCCTTCCCTTCCCTTCCCTTCCCTTCCCTTCCCTTCCCTTCCCTTCCCTTCCCTTCCCTTCCCTTCCCTTCCCTTCCCTTCCCTTCCCTTCCCTTCCCTTCCCTTCCCTTCCCTTCCCTTCCCTTCCCTTCCCTTCCCTTCCCTTCCCTTCCCTTCCCTTCCCTTCCCTTCCCTTCCCTTCCCTTCCCTTCCCTTCCCTTCCCTTCCCTTCCCTTCCCTTCCCTTCCCTTCCCTTCCCTTCCCTTCCCTTCCCTTCCCAACTCCATGTCCAGAAGGTTGGTTATATATTAATTAAGGGTGATTTCACACTTATTACTCTTTTATTTCATGAAAACAGAAAGAGTTAACACACTGAGAGATAAACTGCAGAATATTTCACAGAGAATTTTTGTGGAATTCATCCAAAGTTAATTAAGTTTCCAAGGAAAAGATGTCCCTCCTCTCTTCCCACTTATTTTAGTTGTCACACTCCCTTATGCCATTCTTTTTCATTTATTATTTTTCTTCTTGTATAAGGTGCAAATTTAGGCTGCAGGATCAGGCTTACAAGCCTGATGAGCTTTAAGCGTGTCCTTTGCATACAACTTATGTCAATAAAATTAACCATTTGTGCTTCTATTACAGGGAGGGAGCTATAAATTATAGCCTGCCAACGAAGTGATTCATGTAGAAATAAAAAAGGAAGGGGAGAAGTGAGTGACAAAAAGCTGACTTTTTTGCAACAGCACGTAAAAGAACAGGCTTGGCTCCACACATATATCCTGAATTTAGTTAGGAGCACATAATGTAACTTGGGGTCTTAGAAGAAAAAAATAGTGTTTGAAGAAAAAATTATGGAACTGGAAGTAGCTTTAGAAATGAAAGAAAGCCCACCAAACAAAGGGTAGTTGATCCCAAAACATAAAACCAGGCAAGTACCAGGCTGCCCTGCAAAACAACCCAAGCTCTGAAATGTCAAGATCTTTGTTCTATAACATATTTTTAAGTCTCATATGACAGCAGTTTCCAGACCCTTGGCATGTTCCTTAATAAAAATGAGCTCCTTTCAGACTTGAAAACATATCACAGAACTGTAAAGTTCTTTTGCATTTCATATTGCATTAGCTGGGACAAGGGTATTTGTATCAGCAACTCTATAACAGAGTGTTCCTGGCTTGCTAGAAGTGTTTGACTGACCAAGAGTGAGAAATGGTCTAAAATGGGAAAAAGCTCAAAACAAGAAACACTTGCTAAAGTATTAAAGCCAGATTTTCATTGACTTGAGAGGAACTGCATCAATTTATCGTTTTTGTCTGAAAGCTGTGGAGGTTCTTACCATGACAAAAATTACTTCTCTAACTACAGAAGATACTGACTTCCCCTTCGCATACTATTTAGCATTAAGCAGCAGGAAACTCAATCAAGAATTGAAGAAAAACAGAAACTCCATCCCACACACCCAACTCCTCAAGTAATATATTACCAGCCTGAATATCTCATAATTACAGGTAAAAAGGGCCACGCTAAGCCTTGAATATTAACTATAATAATAGAAATGTTATTTACAAAAAAAAAAAAAATCCCAAACTTCGGAGTGTTAGCATTTTCTGAGTTTATTGGTGGTATGCACAGCATTCGAGACACTTCCAGACCTTCGGCCACCCTTCTGTCTGAGAGCCAGCCCAGGTAGGAATGTGACAGCCTGGCAGCCCCAGCACTTAGGCAGTGTTTCTTGCTCTCCAGATTACTCCTGCTACAGCACTTCAACTCTTTAGTCTCTTAGCATATTCAAAATCCTGAAGCACAAAGTAAGAGATAATAAACCTCACTTTATCTGTTCAGTATTTGTAGCTCTTTCATGCTTCAAACACAGTCCTCTGCTACTCGTTGTTCATATTTTTTCACGTGGGAATGTCTTGTTCTTCTGTCTTAGCAGCTTTCTGCATCAACTGCTGCAGCCCAGATGTAGGAAAAAATGTGAAGGATTTTAACAATTCAACTTAATACAATACTCAAAGAACATAATGCAGCCTCTTGCATTACATGATCAAAATACCCTAATTAGCTCTACAGACAAAATGCAGCAAAATAGTTATATAAATTAAACCTCTACTGCTGATACATTATTATTATTTCTTAGCTTTAGACCTAAATAATATGGTTTGATCAGATGGTTAGAAAACTGTTCTTCCAAGTCTTTTGATCACCAGTAAGCAGTCACTAATCAAGGGCTGCCACAGATAGCCACAAGGTTTATAGAGTTGCAGTTTTAAGAAAGATCAGAGCATAGATATATCCTTTATTATATAATTTGGGCACATGAGACAAAGCATCTCCCATAACTGTTACACAATAAATCAGTTTACTTTCTGTTGGAGGTTCATTTGCTTCATTCAATAACGTGTTGTTTTCATTAATTAAATCCCAGATTTCCTGTCAGTGTGGACTAGGAAAAGACATTTTCTCTTAGTATCTCTATCACTTTCCTCTTTTGGTGAAGTATAATTAGATTTATCCTGATGATTTCTTCTAAAAATAGAGTAGTTTCTAAGCTCAAAATCCTCATTCTGTGCATTATTATTACTACTGCTGACAACTGCTTATGTTTTATGAGTGATTGTGAACTCCAGAGCAAAACAGGTGGAGCCAAAGAGATGAAGAAATGAAACAGGAAACAATATGAACAGCTCAGTGACCTGGACAGTCAACAATATCTTGTCAACAAGAAAAATAAGTGAATAAAGGCTTATTATCTAAACTTCTGAGTAATTCTTTTAGTCATAAATTACAGTAATAGGATTATTACTATGAGCAATATAGTATTTTAAAACTCCAATATATCTCTTGATCACTGGTAGCTTTTTGAAAAAAAATGGCATCAGTAGAGGGCTATCATGCCTAAAAGCCAGTTTAAAACCTGAGATGAGGCAATGTTGTTGCACGTATACTAAAAGTTCACATACTTTTTTCTAGTATACTTTCTCCAAAGCTGTTGTGATGTGAAGAAATTTAGCTGTACAAAGCAAATCAAACAGCAGTGGTAAAGAAATTCAGAAAAAGGAAAAATGTTTTGAGTACCAAAAGAAAATGTCCTCCTAAAACTCTGTATGAGACAAGTGGATCTTTGGGGAATGAAGGGGAAAACAGGGTAGGAGGAAGGAAAGGAAAAGCTACGGGATGAGCTCAGTCTGAGATGCCATTGGAAATCAGGGGTAGTTTTGCATCTCTGGTGTCTACAGAGCAATTATTGGCCTGTGTGTTAAATTTGACAGTCTGTATCATAATGTTGTAAAAAGATCCAAAAAAATGAAACTACTTTTGCACAATCCTAACATTTCCATTATGTATTTCTTGTATGATGACCTCAACTCACACTTGTACTCCATAGGCATTCTACAGGCATAAAATTATTCAGAATATTCACTGTTCACTTGTGGCACAGTTCCTAAAGTATGCATTGCAGATCTTAGAGCAAATCTGATATCTCATTGCATGCAAACTTAATCAACAGGATTTACAACCACTCTTGTGTTACCAGAATGAAGGACTGGGTTTTTTGGTTTGTTTTTTTTTTTTTTTTTTTTGTGGTTTGGAAGATGGTTTCTCTAATCCTTATTGCCTTGAAAGGCTGTATTGTTGTTTTCATCACTTGACCCATTACTCTTTTCATAATTTAATTGAATTATGAACTCTCTTACTGATGCCGCTTGCTTGGATATTTTCCCATCTTTTTTGTATGAACTCCTGTTCACCTACTGCTTTTTCAATTTTCTAATCTTCTTTGCCACCAACATCACTGCTGAAAGTTAGAAGCTGACACACAAATCCATTTAAAGAAAGGTCTAGGTCTATTTTTTGATCTGATACAAATTTAAAAAAAAAAAAAAAGCTTGATGGAATTGTACCATTTCGTCTACTTTAAGCAAGTTCGAGAAGAATGAATACTTGTCTGTTCTCCCTGTGATGTGTGGGAGGTGACCTGGGCTGCATTGTAAATGAGTAGAGTTGGTAGGCTTTTGGAGGTATGCTTTAAAACAGTCACAGCTCTCCATAACAGAAAAATACTTTTCTCCTTCTCAGGAAAATCAAAATAATTTTTGCAGAGTAAAACCAGCTCAGCAACTTTCCACTGACATGCCATGGAAAATGTTTGCAACATTTTATTTTCATTTTTATTCCTGTTCAATATATTATGTCCTCAAGCTCCCCCCAAAAGAGAGAGAAACCTATCCCCAAAGCTTTAACTGGTACTCTTTCCACAGCACAAGAACTTCCGTAAAGCTGATATCTGTCAGTGCAGCAAAAGCCTTGGTTCTTGCAGAGCTCTGGGTGCACACACTGGCAGAGACAAGACAAATGAGGTACTGTGGTTTTTATTTGTCTGTCCTGGTGTTACCATGCTGACAACATGCATGCTAAGTGTGCTCTGCAGTGCTCACTACCACATTTTTAGGAGAGGAAAAAGATTGTAAAGTGCTTTGTCCATCACAGAATCAACTTCCTACCTTCTTTAGACCTAAGCAGGTCTAAATTCTGATCTGTGTTTATTTCACTGTGTTGTTGAAGGGGAACTGTGTTCTCTGTTTTTTAGATATGTATATCTAAGACTTTTCATAGCAGAACTGGTAGATGTACATGAATGCATCAAAATAATTTTCTGTAGTAAGAATTATTAAATGTGGTCCATTTGCATCGCTGCTATTTGTACTGACAGAAAGATTCTTCCCTTAAAACTTTGGTTGATGTCAAATGTTTTCATTATTAGCTATGATCACCTGGGCTGTATCATTCCTCTTCCATGCTCTGGTCTTCAGTTTGCCTGCTGAGAACAGCAGTTTCTGTACCATTAAAATTATATATAGCAGAAGCCTTTTGCAATTGAGCTGGTTACTGTGGTCGAGGCCAATCTGTTAATACTGGATGTCAGAGAATATTAAACGACGGTGTTTGTAAATCAAGTAAGGTAATATCACTTCTTTTATAGAAACTCGACTTGCATTGAAATGTCTTCATTGCTGCCTATCCCTCTTGTGAATTCCTTGAATGAAAAAATAACAGGTATTTTATTCCTAACCTACAATTACTTTTCAACCCAAGTGTAACATCAGACCCTGTAAGTGTTCAATTTAAGATATTCAGCCTCCTTCCAGCACAGCTCCCTTACTATCATTACCTCATTTAACATATAGTACTATATTTCCAAGATGGCATTTTTCCCATATAATCACATTAATCACTACAGAATTAATTCAGATAATTATTTAATTATCAATCTGTTTTATAATTAATTTTTCTACCTATAATTCTAGTGTTATTTGTACTGTTGTTTCCTTTATGAAAAGACCTCATAACCCTAGAAGTTGTAAACCCATGTAACAAAAAATCTATACTCAAGTACCAATATTCTGGTGAAAGTTTAGTCTTGAATAATTGAAAGGTGCAGGTTGCAGAAGAAATAGAAGACAGTAAATTTTACACTATAATCCATAATCTTTGTGAGAAAAGCAACACATACAAAAAAATTCTCAATTCCCTTAGACTAGAAAGGAAATATAAACTTACATCTGGTCACTCTACTGAAGGCCATCCCTTCTCTGTGTTTTGCCTCTCTGACCATATGGATTGCATAGCTTGTATCACTTTCCTGCCATGTGCTTTCCCTAGCCCAGGGAACAAGTGTGTGTCTGTCTACGTGACAGGAACTGACCTCCTTCTGCACAGGAGAGCAAGGGTTGATGCTTGTGCACGGACTCTGCTCTCCACCTTCTGATTCCCGAGGCTTGCAAGTGGAATCTCAATGCTTCCAACATTTGGTTCAGGTATTTTAATATGGGGTTGATGTTTTGGCTTAACACCCAGCCTTTCACTTTGGCATGACTTAGTGAAAAGCTGTCTGAGGCTCAGTAACTGAACCTCTTTCCCATCTGAGTGAAAAAGAAGCACATTTAGAAAAATCCAGTGACAACAGCTTTATAAACTCAGATATCACAATAGATTGAAAAACCACATTTATTCTGCTTCACAGTGTTGCCTAAGGAGCTTTTTAAACATAAAAAATGAATTAATGAAAATCTGTTTTTAGTCATAAAACAGTAGTTGTGTAAAATACTACTCACACTGTAGAGATCACTAGATCAACATTATATCACCATCTCCATAAGCTTTCTACATCCCCAAGGCAACATTTGTATCCGGTTGCATTAATCTTGGTCTCTCTCTGTATTAAGCTACCGAAAAATGGATGCTCCTTCCCTACACTATTCATTGTCCAAATCTCCTCCACTGACACAGGTGTTCTGTGTCAAACAGCAGCAGTGCAGAGGGGGAAAGAAGGGGTGAGCACCCTTCTCGGCTGTGTTTAGACTCCAGCCTGTAGTTAACAGGCAAAGGAAATTCTTCAGTTTGAGCACTGAGGGGAGAGAGCCTTGAAAAGCAATTGCCGTAACCAAACTGCTGTCCCAGCAGTGGCACGGGGGAAGATCTATGCACACAGATTGTCTCAAAAAGCAATAAGAAAGTAAGGATAAAAGCAAATCAAAAGTCTGCCTTGCCCAGGATTTAGCCTTCGACAATCATCAATAGAAGGTGTGTAGGGAAAGTATAAGAACAAATGAGTGTGTAGTGGTACATCCCCGCAATATTCTCCAAGCTTCCAGTGATTACATTTAATGATCATGGAATCACAGATATATCACAGAATACTCTGAGTTGAAAGGGACCCATAAGGATTGTCGAGTCCAATTGTTAAGTGAATGACCCATACGGAGATCAAACCCATGACCTTGGTGTTATTAGCACCATGCTCTAAAAAACTGAGCTAATCCTTGAGAGAATTTTCTTCAGTAACTTTGTCCAGTTGTTTTCAAACCTATATAAACTTTGATTGCCTACAAACTCCTGTGTTGAGGAAATTCATGGCTCAACTATGTGTAATGTGAAACGCTATTTCCTTTTATTTGTTTTGGAAGCTCTGCCTTTACTTGATACCTTGTAATTTCTGCACTAGAACAGCCTTCCAACCATTTTCCCTGGCTCTGTGTCCTTCATGCTGTCTGTTGGAAGGCCATCACTCATTCCTTTTCCAGGTATAAGAATGCTTCTAGACTATTTGGGTCTTGTGTTGAAGCCACCCTGCACTGCTAATCATCTTTGCTCCTGCCTGTGTGTCTTTTCTGAGATAAAAAGATCAAAACACAAAAAAAGGTCTCAGTAGAACAGTACTGAGCACTGAGATGATGGTTTCATATATCTATTTATTACAAGACAAATATTTTATTCCTTGATGGTAACAGTAACTCAGAACCTATCCTAACAGGTCTAAGGGGTAGAGTTTGCGTTTATCTGTGTTGAATTCCACCTACTCTAGTTACTATGACAAGGTATTCCTGCAATTTCACATAATTTTTGACACCAATTTGAAGCAAATCATCTGCTACATCCTGGGCAAAGAAGGATCCTAGTGTAGAAACATTCCCAAGCTGCTGTAGTGGAAATGTAATTTTGCACTTTTCTTCTTAAAGCAAATATTGTTTGGCCCTTTATGACTAAATAATTAGTCTCTTGCACCACAGATTCTTCTTTTAACCTTCCAGAGCTTATGATCTTTGCTATTTTCCTGAATTGGACACAACCATAGCACACTGAGATCTTCTTCAATTTGTTGCCTTTCGTTGCTTTTTTCTGGTCTTTTAATGATCTTTTTAAAGACATGATATGTATTTGCTCTGTGCCTCTGATACACTATTGCTGTGGTTTAACCCAGCAGGCAACAAAGCACCACATAGCTGTTCGTTCACTCCCCACAGTGGGATGTGGGACAGAATTGGAAAAAAAGGTAAAACTCCTAGGTTGAGATAAAAACAGTTTAATAAGACAGAAGGGAAATGGAAAATAATAATAACGATAAAAAAATGTACAAAACAAGTTATGCACAGCACAACTGCTCACTGCCAGCTGACTGACACCCAACCAGTCCCTGAGCAGCAGCAGCCACTTCCCAGCCAGCACCCCCAAACTCTATATACTGAGCATGATGACAGATGGTAGGGAATATCCCTTTGGTTAATTGGGGTCAGCTGTCCTGGCTGTGTCCCCTCCCAACTTCTTGTGCAATCCCAGCCTCCTTGCTGGCAGGGCAGTATGAGAACCTGAAAAGTCCTTGACTGTGTAAGCACTGCTCAGCAACAACTAAAACATCAGTGTGTTATCAACATTATTTTCATCCTAAATCCAAAACACAGCACTGTACTAGTTATCAGGAAGAAAATTAACTCTATAACACCCAAAACCATGACAATTACCTCTAAATTATTTGCGTGCCGTCTGCAAAGACTTTACTCTTTAAAAACTTGAAGTTTCCTTTTTTATGTAACCCTACATGTTTTTACACATTTTTACATGATTGTCTTTTGAATTTAGGCACAATGGTATAGATATTGGGTGATTTTATTGTTTCTACTGGAGTGTTGGATCTGAGCCAGTTTTACTCCCTGTTATGGAGTGCCTGTTCCATAACAGTATTTGTGAATCAAGTCCAGTGTTGCTCAGGGCAAAGTAAAGAGTTGACCATTCTATCTAAAATTCCCTGAGTCCTTGTTCCAGGAGGAAGTAATTAAGAACAACTAAACGCTTAGCTTTGACATCACATCCCTGCACAACATTAGCCAATACACCCAGTAGTGTTTGCAGTCTCCTGCCACATCTATGTTTCCTGTTCTTGCGTTATCGTCTCCACCAGCATGTCACAGGCACTGCTGCGTTCCAGTGGATCACTGGGTCATATAGGTATCAGTAGGTGACAGACTGCATTACCCTGCAAAGAGATGCGAGCATACAACTGTTCATTAAGGTTGTCTTATTGTGGTGGGTCCTGCAGAGTCTGATATTATGTGATAAAACTATAATAATTCATGCAGAAGCCAGACTATCTACAACAGCTAGTGAAGGTAAGGATAGCTGAATGGAATGAAAGAGTATTTAAAGAAATGGTACAGCAAAAACAGGTATAAACATAAATAAGTCATTTGTCTTTCTAATCTTGAAACATTCGTGCCCTTGTTCAGAATGAAAAAGTTGCCCAAGACAAGTAGGCTATTGTGCTGAAAAGTATTGGCTGCCTGATGATTTTGGAAAAAAATATGCCATGCTCACAAATGACCTGTTTATTAAAAAGGACAACAAATGACTGAGCAGTAAATATTCAGAGCCTGGGAGATTTTATCAAACATAATGTTTCTGAAAAAAAATTGTATGATACAGCTGGCTGTGGGAAGAACTGCAAGTTCAGATCTTTCTCAGGTCAACTGATTTTGTTCGTTTTCTAATTCCATGTACAGTTGCTATTTAACATTTTGCCAATCTTCTGGGAAAGTTTGTCAAACAAAGGTTTTGAACGTGACTTGCACAGATTGCTGACTGCCTTTCACAGCCTGGACATTTTATGAAGTCCTTCACGGGTGACCGTGTTTTGTTTTATTTTTAAATGTATTCCATAAAGAAAGAATTCTGAACTAAGCCACTGTGATTGCACTTAATCAACTTGCAAACAACACACAGAAAAGAATTCATTATATTACTATAGTGAATTCCTGCTATTTAAGGATAGTGTCATTATGAATAGAGCTTATTGAAACCAAAATGCCTGAATTTATTTATAGATCCTATGTACAAATGAAAGGAGCAAAGTAGTTTGAAAACAGCCTATACACTTGCTGTATTATGTTGGTTTTCCTGAAAGTTAGCTGCAATAGGAACAAGTCACTGAGGGTGAGACTTTGTGCTCCGCATTTACTCTATCTGCTACTGTTGAAGTTTGCAGGAAATCTTCATTTACATCACAGGAAACAGAATTCTGCCAATGCTCAGCTCTTCTGAAAATATATACTTCTGAAAAATGCAGAAGACTGCAGCTGGTGTTTCATCAGCACTAGGAAGCAGCGTCTAAAATGTTAAGCATTTTGCCCTTGGAACTATAGAAATGATTTAGAAACCATTATCAGGAGTTCAGGGAGGTTGGTTTTGTACCCAGAAGAAAGACAAGCAAATAGCCTCTCAGTAACATGTTCTCACTGAGCCAGATCCTTAAAGATACTTCTCAAAAAACCCCCAATATATTAACAAAATATGTTATTAAGCTAAGATTCTTTTTATCTGTTTGGAAAGAGTAGCAGCTTACGTAAATTACAAATAGAACTTTTCCAGATGGTATTTAATCTCAAGGAAGAAAGTCGAGCCAGTTAGTGGTTTCAAATATTTTATACCACTGTGGTAATTTCTGGTGCCAGCACACCACTTACATGTGTAGTGTTTCTCAGAAAGGAATGCTACAGGCACTGTATATGGTACCAAACACTCATGGCTTACAAATCAAGGTACTGTTGCTCCACTACACTGATGTTAGTCAAGAAGACCCCCACAGGAGTCAGTTGAGTTACGCCAGCAGATGAGAAGAGTCAGATCAAAATTAAGCCTTGTTTCACAATGGGTAGCTCATTAATCCATTGAAAACAACTAATACCCCACTAATTCCATCTCTTTCATAATCAGGGAGTAATCAGGGCCATTTGCTGGCCCTGGCCTCAGACATATATCATGTTAATTTATTGGAAGAACTGCACAGATTGGTTTCTGACAACTTTTGTTATTATTATTACTGTTATTTATTTATGATAATCAGCACACACACACGTCACTGTCCCAAAGAACTTACTAAAAGATCTTTCTCCCTTGTCCATGGACTTCCAAGGGACATGAATTGAAGCCAAGCAGAGTTGCAAGACATTTTCACTTGAGGGTCATATCCTAGCATGAAATCTATTTCAAGCTGAGCTGACTAGGAATTTGGCTCGCTTGAGCTTTGGCTCACGGTGGTGTTGCCCATCAGGTTCATGATGACAAGTGAACAGGAAATTTCACCACTGCATCATCAGAATGTTTCAGGTTGCTCCAGGTGCAGCACAGAGCCAACCTCTCTGTAGAAACCCTGAGATGTGATACACAATGAAATCACTGTCTCTTGCTCTCCAAACAGCATGCTTGAATAGGCTGTGGTGAAACCTCCCCAGGGACACAACGGAAGCCCGATCGCTTCAGTCATTTAGAGCTGGATAGTAGGAAACACTTATGAATGTACTGTAGGGAGCAATTCTTCTTGGCAGGGTCTATGTTAAGTGATGTAAGAGATGGCTTTTCAGCTCTTATTTCTATGCCTTTGAGGATATAGTGTTGCTATTTGCCTTTTTAAGCAGAGGCCTGAGATGGACAAGGAATGATAAAAAAGAGGAGATAATCAAATAGCTGATTTCCTTGCATTCTTTCTCTGTAATCAAGGAATGTTCAAAAGTGAGATGCTGGGCTAGAGACAAACACTGATAGAGTTACGAGGAGCTGAGAAGTGTTTACTGGTGTCCCTTTAGGTCTGCTTTTCCCATTGCTATCTTAAAATTTTCTGTTACACCACCACACATAGATGCTTTCCTTGAATACTACTGGAAGGTTTCAGATCCATGTCCAAGATTTTTATGTGCTGTGACATCTACAAGAAACTGGCAGATAATCATAATTAGCTTTGTAAGCTAAAAATGGGAATAATGCAATTAAAAAAACTAGAAACAAAATATTTGTTACTAATGAGATGGTGTTCAATGACAGATATACAACTGCTGTAATCATGTTCATGCTAGTTCTTGCTAATCTTCTATCAGTCTCTTTTAAGACTTTTTTTTTCCTCTTCAACAAGTTTTTCATTAAGTAGATGGAAGTCTGCCAGAATCAGTTTCCATTCATATTATTGTAAATCACGGTTGAAACCTGTCGTATTATTCCTGTTTTCTCCACATACAACTTAGATGAGCTTTTAGGCTGTTGCCTTAGGGTTCAATACAACTTGATACCATTTGAAAGATCATTTGAAAAGTGAAAGAACAGTTCTGAGGCTTCTTTCTTTTTCTTTCTTTCTTTTTTTTTTCTTTTTTCTTTCTTTCTCTCTCTCTTTCTTTCTTTCTTTCTTTCTCTCTCTTCCCTCCTTTCTCTCTTTCTTTCTTTCTCTCTCGTTTTCTTTCTATCTCTCTTTCTTTCTTTCCTCCTTTCCTTCTTTCTTTCCTTCTTTCCTTCTTTCTTTCCTCCTTTCCTTCCTTCTTTCTTTCTTTCTTTCCTTCCTTCTTTTCTTCTTTCATTCCTTCCTGAGCTAGCAATGTAATTTGGAACAATTCCCAGCACTCCAGCAATGCTGTGGTAAAAATCTGAAATACCCACAGTTCACAGTTGCTACAATGGCATATCTACTCCTGCCATTTGTTGTTCTCTCGCCTGCAAGCGAGAGATGTTAAAATCCTCTCATGTCAAGAATCATGCACACTGTTAGGTTTCATAAAGGCATGAAATATGAGATGCAAGTAATAGCAATGTCCTTTATATAACAGCATTTGCACAGGATTTTCTTGTTGCCTTAGGTGGAGTTCAAGTATTTTCTTTTGTATCCCCACCTTTAGGAAAAAAATTATTTGGTTGACTCAGAACCTGAAGTTAGTGCTGTTCAAGCATCCCGACTATCATTTTAAAGTGGCTCAGTCTTTTGATAGCTGGGCAACCTTTCAACAAAGTTGTGTTATATTAAAAAAATTAATGAGTATGGTCAGTGGACTGCTAGGCTCTTCAGTAAATTATGAAGACAGATGTACTATGGAAATTCCTAAGCAATTACATAATAGATACAGTAGATGACACACAACCCCTAACTGAAACTGGCTTCCAATCCTAATTAGGTTGCAAGTGATTCATTCCAAATTTCCAATTCAACGTATCATAAACCCACCAAATAATTGCTATAGATGGCAATTTCTGCTCTGCAACTGCTGAAACTGCAGTCACTGAACTTAGAACAATGATGTTCTCTAGCACTCCAACTGGGCTTACAAAGGTGAAGTACCTGCATGTGCAGGTGCTCGGGATTCAGCCTGGCACTAAGTTGCACCATTTATCAGGCAACATGCTAACAGGGTGCCCCTGAGTATTTTGTTCCTAAGAAATTATCTCTTCCTTTTTCCTTTCTGCTCTCTTCAAATCATCCTGCTCAGCCCAGCTTCACTATACACTTCAAAGCAGTTGCTACAAATCTTGCTTGCAATAAGACAGCAAGACTTTGCCACTGTCAGAGCCATGGAAAAACAGGATGTAAGATGGTGCTGAAGAGCAAGTCAGTTTCTGCTGAGACAACACTGACTATTTCTGCCTTCACTTCTAGCATCCCCTGGAAGCTGTACTTATCTTGCTCCTCCTCATCTCTTCCTGCAGCTCTGTTCTATCTCTGACCACATGTGGAATAATCAGACCCCTGGCTCAAACCCTCATGCTTAGGGAAGCAGATATCAATTTTGCCTGTGGGGCAGGTACGTTCAAAATAGATTCCTGTTACCTAGTCACAAGCTTCAAGTCTCAACTCAAAAAGTATGATGCATCTCAGTTCTTTCTGCATCTTCCTCAGCCGGTCACACTGTCCCTTATTTCATCATCCTTACGTGAGCCTAATATTGCTTGAGATGAGAGATTACACACTGAGTATATGCATTCCTTTGAATAATTATTTAAAGTGGGCTTCCACCATTATTTTGTGCATATAGTCTGGGGCCAAAAGACGTATCTCACCTCAGTGTTTAGGAGATGCTAGATAAAGAGAAGTTGAAAGAAGCGTGCTGTGCTGAGTGCTGTAATTGCTGACACATTTCTGTGGTATACTTGATCATTAGAACAGCTCACTTAAAACAATATTTTCTTTACAGAAAGGAAGTTGGTAATCGAGTTGTTATGCTTTTCTGCTTTGCATTTTCAGTTTAAAATTCAGCTGGTATTCAGTGTATGGTTATTGGTTACCAGAGCATGCTGATTCAAATTTTCATTACCCAATTGCAAGCTGATTTGTTGAATGCTGCTTAAACACTTGATTGCTGCAGATTTTCATGTACATGCCCTTTGGATTTCAGTCATGAGTATGGGCCATTTGAAAATGCTATAATCTCTGACTACACTGTGATTAAAATGGCTGTGACACAGATTTGAATTTGGTCAAGTCTATCCCCAAACCACAGTGACCAAAATGAACCGGTTGTAGAAACCATTCAGGAAATATATCATGTAAAGTATAAATCTAGATCTGAAGTATATGAGCCTAAATGGAGTCTTGCCACCACCCATTTTACTGTCTGGGAATGAGCTAAACATATAATATTGATGAATTTTAAGTAATTGAGGCTGGAGTACAAAGTGATATAGGGAAACGGTAGTCCTACACAAGCCCTACTTTTTCCCTCTAAGCTGATAAGCCAAGTTGTTCCCACTATGGTCTTGTCACTCCCGATCACTCAGGGTCATTCTTCTGGCCCAGACATTCTCAGTCTCTGCTGTGGAATGCCCTCATCTCACTGTTGCCCTCACTGCACAACAGCATATAAGCCCCATCTGAATCCCAGACTCTTCTCCCTATTCTTCCTGTGACTACCCTTGTCTATACCACCCTTCCTCAATTTTTCTGGACAATTTGGAAACCAGTAGAACACATTAAAAGGGGTTTATGTGATGGAAATGAAATGAAGAGAAAGAGGAAAGGATCATCTATCTTCTGTGGAACACTGTCTTTCTAGTAGAAAGGTCTCTTCCCAAAAAAGTCTAAAGTTAGTTACCATCTACCATGAAACCTCTATGAAATAGATTCTGCGCCAAGAATGGCGCATACAAAGTATGGACTTCATTGTGTTGAGACTCATTTGATCTCTCTTCAGATTAGGTGTCTTGTCCACATTGGCCAGCTCTGCTCCTTTGGAGGGAGGGATATTTGCACCTGAGGGAAATAATTCAGTGCACTTACCTGAAACATCTGCTTTAAGATGGGGTTACCTGTGCCTCTAGAAGTTGTATAGACAATTAACTTAGTCAAGGTGCTAACATTTTATGTCTCGTGTTAGGTCAGCTGAATCCTGCATCAAAAGAGTAATTATAGTAGCTCTTGCAGGGTGTGTGGGAGAGGAGAAGGTTGTGTTTCTAAGCAGGAGTTTACAAAACTATTTACTATGAGATTATTATTTTTTGATACACACACATTAAAAAGTTAGGAGGTCACCAAGAATGAAGTCCTACTGAGTGAGTTAAACCTATGGTGCTTCACTTAGTAAAAGTCACTGTCTTTACTACAGAAATGGAAAATGGATACCACAAAACGCTGCTGGAAAATCCCGAAATAATTAATGCAGATGTAAGTTGCCTGGGCATGTCAGCTAAAACTTTAAATCATACATATTTGATTTAAAAGACAAGTTAAATCTCATAAAACTACTAAGGTCCATTAAAAGAGATGTGTATTCATAAAAGTCATCTAGCCTGTGGACTAGAACTTTTCTCAGCAGCGACTCCCTGTGCTCCCTGAGGTTTGTGAATGAAATACATATCTCTGCCATGAAATATTAAGTTCACACTATACCCAGATTTTTTTGTGAGGTCCGTACTCCTTAGATATTTCTTGAGAATACTTTGTAAGCAGTATTCAAAGTCCCAGTCTGAGATCTAATGGGATACAATTTTTCCATGAATTAACACAGAAATAATAGCTAAGTCTGGACTGATCACCTAACTTCCTTTGCAGGTAAACAGAAAGAAAAATTCCCAGGGACAGTCATCGTATCTGGAAAAAGGCACGTAAACAACTGGCAAACCCTTTCTACAAAGGATATGAGGGTATCTATTTAGGTGAATAAAATTTTGATTAGTCTAATGCCAAGTAAGGTGAACATAACACTTGCAAAGCAAACATCTAATCAGGCAGCTGGAAGTTGTGCAGGAGTACCATGTCTGACTCTTTACTTCAAGTTTTAACATGTGAAATTAATTCTAAGGTTTCTAATTAAAAGAGGATTCAAAATTTTGCCTGATATTTGTAGATCTTACCATACCTGGATAGGCTAGGTAAGTGGGCTGACTCCAATGGTATGATGTCTAACGAGGCCAAGCGCTGGGTCCTGCACTTTGGCCACAACAACCCCATGCAGCACTACAGGCTGGGCACAGAGTCTGGGGAGTGACAGGCAGAAAGGGACCTGGGGGTTCTAATCAATGGGAAGCTGAACATGAGCCAGGTGAACATGCCCAAGGTGGCCAAGAAGGCCAATGGCATCCTGGCCTGTATTAGGAACAGTGTGGCCAGCAGGACCAGGGTAGTGATTCTGCCCCTGTACTTGGCACCAGTTAGGCCACACCTTGAGTACTGTGTCCAGTTCTGGGCCCCTCAGTTTAGGAAGGACACTGAGGTCCTGGAGAGTGTCCAGTGAAGGGCAACGAGGCTGGTGAAGGGACTTCAGCACAGGCCATATGAGAAGCGGCTGAGGGAGATGGGGCTGTTTAGCCTGGAGAAGGGGAGGTTCAGGGGAGACCTCATCGTTCTCTACAACTACCTGAAAGGACATCAGAGTGAGATGGGGGTTGGTCTCTTCCCCCAGGCAACCGGCAGTAGGACAAGAAGGCACAGTCTTAAGCTGTGCCAGGGGAGGTTTAAGTTAGACATTAGAAAGAAATTCTTTACAGAGAGAGTGATCAGACTTTGGAATGGGCTGTCCAAGAAGGTGCTGGAGTCACTGTCCCTGGAGGTATTTAGGAGACTGGATGTGGCACTTAGTGCTATAGTCTAGTTGACAGGGTGGTGTTGGGTCATGGGTTGGACTCAATGATCTCAGAAGTCTTTTCCAACCTGGTTGATTCTGTGATTCTGTGATATTGCCCTACTTCCATAAACATACGTTCCTGCTTGCCTCACTTTTTGTTGTTTGAGATCTATTTTTAGTCCAATTGTTCTTAGAAATTCTTCACACTGTGAAACATTACACTGCACTGGCAGCTCAGGAAGACTGACAGTGAATGATCTTCAACATGGATTTCTTGAAGCTCCTGTTTTGTTTTATACACTGTTATAAAACTATTCAACTGGTTTTCAAGCCAGGCTTCAAAAGAGTGATCCAGTAACAGAACTGCTTAAGATTTAATTGTTAAATGGAGCAATTATTGCATAGTGTGAATGTCTCAAATTTAGTCCCCCAGTGCTTTTTGAGCTTGAAATTCATTGCACCAACAAATGACCTCACAATTTAATGTAAGCAAAACCTTTTACTAGCATAAATTTTTCTGTAGTCACCATGAGGGGAAGAAAAAGGGAAATATGGCGTTGATTCTCCCTCTGCTATGTCTCATATTTTGTTTATTCTGTAGTGCATTATTTGTTTTAGCTTGGTAGTTCTTTTTCAAATGTCTTCACAAGACTAGAGTGCTACAATTCTAAGCCTCACAGGGAAATTTTAACAAGTTATGAATAACCAAGGAATGGGATTTCAATGTAATTCAGGAATGAGAACTAAGCAAAGAAGAATATTCAACCTTTTCATGGAAGGATTGAGTATTCTTTTCAAAGTCATATATCAAAAAGCCACATACAATGGAAACATTCTCTCTCCCTAGAACATAAAAGAAAAGGGAACTGCCTGTTATGTGTTCTGAAATGATCCCTTTTCATTACAACTTCAGAATTTTTTCTCTCTGGGGATCTCTGACTTCAAACCATGAAGAAAGGGAGAAACGACATCATACTATTTCCATTAAAAGCAGCCATGCGTAACCTGTATTTTTTCCTTTACTCTTTTTTCCCCATTTCACAATAATATTTGCATTCCAAAAAACTTAGTCTCTCTTTTTTTGATCCACTGAGGTTAAGCAAATGAGGTTGCTGCTGACAGTGTTGTTCATACCACTTGCGTGCTCCTTGTTTTAGGCCAGCAGCAGAGAAACTGCTATGCCTGTGTGAAATTCATTAGAAACCAAAACATTCCATCTTTCTTCATTTGGCCTGATCCTTCTTGTTTATCATAATTAAGTTATAAAAAAATCATCTTACACAATAGGAATACAAAAGTCTCTCAGTCTTGTAAATGAATAAGCTAGAATTGACCTGATTTTTTTAAATGGGTCCATGTACAGTATATTCAGAAAACTCTTCTATATGAACAATCAGAAAAGAAATAAGAATAAATGATTCAGAAACAACAGAAGAAATCTGGAGAAAAGGGATTAAGTATGATAATGCAAAGATTCACCTGACTTTTAATACAGTAAAGAAATACAAAATTAACAAAGAGCAGTCAGTATAACACAAGGAATATAAAAGAAAAAGCAACATGGTCTCAGAGAAGAATTTTCCTAGGTTCAGTAAGACTGGAGCAAAAAACAAACTTTGGATTTGTCAATATCAGAAATATAAAATTACTGTAGGAAAGTTTAGAGAAGAGACAAACAAACAGTGTAAGGCATAGACTAACAAATGAAAGAGAAAACAGCACATATCATTCACATACTGTTCTTTAGATGTTCAAAGCAGTGTACAGATATTACCAATTAACTCCCATATAATATCTGTTTGAGGCAAACAGATTCCCTTTCTACAAATTAAAAATATGAAATGGCTTGTCTAGAGATCCTGTAATAGGATGAGGCCACTTCAGTCTCATTCTTATGTTTATCCCATCAGATGACAGTAGAACACTAATCAAAGACCATATGATATAAAGCACATTTTCTGTTTTCTACAGTCAAATCACAGAGTCCATTCTTTATGAATTTCTGAAATGTGAGCTATCAGAAAAAAAAAAAAAGAAGATAATGGTATATTAAAAACTTAGAAAAAATTATATTAAGGATTACACATTTTGTAAATAAAAGGTAATGGGAAAACATTCAGGAAGATTTGTCTGGAGGCCTGAAATGGTTTCTTAAAGCATATTTTACCAATCGTGCTGCACTTACTTAAGCCTAGACTCTTCCAGCTCTATGTATCTTGACAAGATGTTGCTAATAGAATCTAAAGTAATTCATGGATTACAGACAAAATTAGCAAGTGTATTTAACATTTGCATGTTGATACAAATGTATGATATTTGATGTAATTTGCTGAAAGCTTCAAATTACTGACCTTTGCAACACATATATGGCAAATGCATTTATGCAGCCACACAGAATTAGCACAATTCCATGAAAAAGACTTCTATATGTAGCTGGAATTGCTAGTGAATATAAGGAAAAATAGTTTTCAGTTCATTAGAAAAAGTCATCTTCTCTGAGAGTGAAGACTGTAAATCTTGCTATGGGGGTTGAAATTAAAAGGCACACTACAGATGTTCATTGTTACTATCCGTATAAAGAAAACGGCACTTACAATACAATATGTTTGAACAGGATACAAGATTCCTGTTGTCTCATCCTGTTTGCCAGAATAACAACACAGTATAACAACACAAATTTTGTATCGTCTTTTCCGGATTTTAGGAGAATAACATTGGATACTGAAAACACCTCTCTTTCTTCCAAAGACTAAGGCATGAGTATATTTCTTTCTTTGTCATTGATTCATTCTTGCATCTATACTGGTTTTCAAAATGTTTTCAGAAATGTTTGCTGAATAGCTATGGAAAGTGATCTGAATGACCGGTATGCTCCAAGTGATGTTAGATTCCTCCTTTGTTTTATGAAAACTGTTTTCTGTATTATTCCCAGCCTTTAAGTGGTTTATGTTCTTTTCCCACTGCAAATCATCTGCAAAATTGATTAATATGTTTTCTTTCAATCATTCCTGAAACTATTACACACAGAAAACCCCCAGAAGGCACCTTCTCTCAATTAGCACTGGGATTTTTTTGAAGGCATTTCTCTGCATTCCTATACTGCAGATTATGACATCAAATAATTGAGATTAGGATCAGAGTATGAACAAGCAGAAAGGACATATGTTCTTAGGGGGAAAGATCTCACACACGGAGATATTTTCAGTAAATGGCAGATTATAAAAGCGCAGCAAAAGCCCAGGCTTTAAACTGTCTTATTTTACATGCTCTTCATTCCTCTGACGCTTTTAAAGCAGCATTTGGTCCTCATGAACACAGAAACCTGATAGCATGTGACCTAGTCAGCCCTGCAAAAGTCTGGAGTAGGCGTCTCTTACTCATATGGAAGCTTTTGATGGAACCCCATGAAGAGTGTTGCCAGCTTTCATCATGTTTTCCTGAGGAACTGAGGTGACTTACTCTCAATTCAGATCTCAGACAGCTCTAAGATAGCCAAGAGGAGCCCTTTCTTTTGGTTTATTTCCTTTCTTTCTGTCTCCAGAGGAAGAACAAAATAGGCATGGGCAGAGAGGCAGATGACAGAAAGCTTTCCTGAGGGAAGGTAATTCTGGCCATCATGCTTCTGTCCGTTCAAGTTGTCTTTTCTTCTTGCATGAGTAAGGATGGGAGGAGGAGAGACGTTTGGTCGTGCCACCTAGCCACAGGTATCTCCTTCCCAGGCCTGGAAAGGAAGCAAGGAGGTGCATAAAGGCTGGATTCCCCCAAATTCTGGCTGCATGGTGAATTTTGATCCTTTGGATGTCTGCTAAGGCACAGAAGTCAGAGATTTGTTGTTGTTCTGGAGTTCCTGCTTTATGAAGACCCCATATTTTCTTAGGTATAGAACACTGAGAGAAGAAAAAAAGTGATCCCAGTTCCTGTCACTACGGGGTTCTTATCTTTTCTGTGAGGTTTTGTATAGCGCCATAGTCAAAGATAGGCTTTAAGGCAGTGGCCAAGGTCCTCATATCCAAAGTCAGACACCAGTAGTTTATTTTTTAATAAAAAAGTGAACACTATTAGCCATGATTAATAAGTAATGAGATCTAATTTATAGTCCTACAGATAATTTTCACATTATATGATTTTTAAATTGATGGCAACATAAACGCATGTTTGATGTAGACAAGAGGGTACATTAGTTTGATCATATAGAGTAAGACAAATTAGTTAGAAAGTTGGCCTCAGTGTTTAGATATCCAAAATATCTATTTAGTCCAGATACCTTGATTTTGGGGGCCCACATGCCTTCTTATTAGCTACTTAAATTAGGTGTAAAATTATTGAAACATAAGCATGATGATATTAGAAATTAGGCCCATATTTTGAGAGCTAGTTATATCAAACAAGGTTTTTTATAAATGAAAAATGTTAAAATTTTGAGACCCTTTTGGTTTTCCAAAGCAGTACCGCCTGGCAGTTTTCCTCGGTGATGGACCTTTGTCTAATAAAAAAAAAAAAAAGCTGTCAGGTGCATTTGAGCATTCATTATTTCCATGGTCAATAACACAAGAGCTGCATGGCAAAAGAAGCAGAAAAGCAGTTTAACTTACTCATATCATTAGGAAAGAGCTGTTTGTATAGTCCCGGTACATTAAAATGTGCATGCTATTGTTTAAAATCATAGCTACCCCTGACTGGAACCATCCAGGAAAATGGAGTGAGAAGTGTATTTTAACTTTTTCTTGTCTCTTGGAGGATTTTCTCCTTTCTATGTAAAATCTAAACTGTATGCATTTCTAGGTTTTTCTAAAAATTACAGTGCTTTCACTGCCTTCATAAAATGATGGCTTATTAGTTGACCTGACATTTTACAAGAACTCATAAAATGATATTTTATTAGTTCACCTGACATTTTTACACAAACTCCAAGCACACTGTGACCTTCCTTGTAAGCTAAACAGTAATTTTTAGAATGTGTCTTCATCAACGTATAAAGTGATCAGACGAAAATGTTTGTCTCTTAAAATAAAACCAGTAAACTGTATGCTTAACCACTTATTTCTCTTTCTACTTGAATTTGAAGGGAACAATTGATCTGATCCAAGTGTTTTTTCATACTTAGAGAAGAAAGCTATCTTAAGACAAAGAAAATACTTTAATTCTGTGGTCTGGTCCTATATTGTCTGGAGATCTGAAAACATCGTTTTAACATTTCCCCTGAAAAGGATTCATTCATACAGAAAACCAAAAGGAAAGGAAGTGGGAAGCTCATTGGGCAATGTTTATTTTACGTGAATCTACAGACTCGGGCTAGAGTTGGTTTATTGGGTCAAATGATACTTCATCACACGGAGAAACATCTTTAAGAAATTAAGCACATCCTAGCGGCTTAGTATGAGCGTTCCATTTATATTTGACTGAATTAAACAATGCATTTTCTTGAGAGGCAAAAGGAAATTTTCTTTCCCCTACTCTTCTGATGTTTAATTTTAAAGTTTTCCAGGCACATATGGTTGATGTGCTTAGGACTGCTGGAGCAATGAAACCAAGAATAAAATTTAGCGCTATGATTTCAGGAACATTAGGAGATGTAAGAACCCGCTGTTAAGTAGTTGACCCAGAAATCAATCTCTTGAATATAGACACTTACTAATTAAAAAGAATATGATTTAATTGATTACAGCAACCTTCATTATGCTGTGGATTAGAAGTTGAGATGGTAATTATTGTATGAGAAAGCAGAAGGTAGGGTACAAATAAGAGAGTTAAGAGAGCATACAGAAAAATGAAAGACAAATTTTATTGTATGCAATGTATTTTTCCTACCTCTTGGAAAAACAGAAATACAATGTTGCTAAGACAGGACTTTCTCCTGGAAGCAAGAAAGGTGAACAGTATTTTTGAGGACAACCCTGAACTAGGCATACTGATGTCTAAGAAGCTTGGGAGTGTTAAAAAAAAAGGAAGATGGAAATAAAGAGTTAATTCCTATGCCTCTACAAGGTAAGGACCCAGTAACAGGAAGGGAAAGAAATAGGCATAGGAGTGCTTGAGTTCACACTGATATGTTTATCTGATTTTTTTCTACTCCTGGGACTTACAGAAAATGCAGGAAAAATTGAAAAAGGTAGATTATTTTGGTAGCCTCCTTTTGAAAATGGCAATCTTTTTTCAAAGGCCAAGCACCATTTTGTCCTTCTTCAGCTGGGAAAGTTCACTGAAAGCTCTAGAAAAGTTCCACCTTCCTAACTTTAGCTTGTAGGCATTTCATGGAAATTGATCTGTGTGAATTATAACAAAGACAAAACTTGGGATAGGGAAACTGAATTATATTTAGGCCAAGGGCTGAATACAAAGTGAGTCAACGGTGATTTAAAGGTATTAGCATTTGATTTGAATTCTGTGGGCAGAAGGATAGCAAGCCAGTAGAGTGAAGAGAAAAGAGATGAAGTACCTCAGCACATAATGTGTGGTCTGACTACAGTTTTCTGGGCATTTTAAAGTCTAGTGAATATGACTTCTGGAGGCCATTAAAATGAGAATTACAGTAGCTGATGCAGGAAATAATTATAACATAGCCAAGGATTGTTACAGAGATGGATCCTGGGAACATTTCAGAAAAAAATGGCAGAAATTCAGATAAAGGATATTTTTGTTTGGTTTTTTGTCAAAGAATAATCACAGATTTTTAGTTTCAGAAATTCAAATTTGAGGTACAGAGAATGGAATTGATGTCACAGTGATGGAACCTTTTACTGACCAAATGGTTTCATTCAGAAAAAAATAGTACACAGAGAAGCTGAAAATCCTGGTAGAAAAGTAGGGTATGGAGATACCAGAGAGGTATTTCTCTGATTGAAGAAGGATATGCAGCTGTTGTTCATGAGTACTTGTAATAAATTGATTTCTTGAGCACATAGTGAGAATATCTCGTTCTTGGTTTGACTCATATCTCCCTAGCAGCATTTTCATTCCTAGTGAAGCTTTACTTCTTCTTGTCTTTCCCTTGAGGAAGTGTGCAAGGTACTTCTTTATCTTTCCTGTGGGTGAATCATGGCTAGTGTCAGCTCTAGTCATCCTCTGCACACGGAAGAAAATTTTATATTAACCTTTAATCATCTGGTTTTCTTCTTACAATACTTAACTCACAGAAGCAAAGCTCCTAAAGCATACGTCAGCTAGTCCAAAAGTATGATTTGTAGCTGCACTTTGTCTATGGAAAAACATTTGTACAAAGCATGAAATGCAGATGTACATCATTTGTAGACAAATATCACTAAAAGCAAGGTAGACAATAGAACATTTTGGCATTTCCATTATTTTCACCTGCTTCTGTAGTCTAGAATTTTATACAAGATCTAATAAATTCTAGTGGCAGCTTTGCAGTACATTCCCCAATTTTTAAAGCTTTAAAAATTAAATAAAATATTTTTTCTCTGAAATAGTAACTTTCATCCTAAAGGTATTTAATTACTGACTTGCAAATAGTTTTGTCTCAACCATAACGAGGTTTGTAGTTTTGTTTTACAAAATGTTACATAATGATGGAAAAGTTTCAGTTGTTTTATGTCTTCTAGATTGCCCACTTATATGAAGGGTAGAACATTCTTGAAACTGTACTGTCTATCCATGCCTTGACAACACTTTATTTTTTCAGCCTAAACAAACTGGACCCATCAAGAGACTTTATGTTACTCTTCTTGTTTCAGCATCAAAGAACCTATAACAGCCCTACTGGTGTGGCAAGGTCTTTCTCATGTATCTTTAAAACTGTGGCCTAAAACTTAAAAAGATGTATTAACATTTTAATACAAACACAAGAACATGGTTTACTTGTGAAAATGCACTGAAGTCATCCAGAACAGCATACTCCAAACAGAAGTATACCACATAAAACACGCCTCCCTCTGCGGCTACAACTCTTTCTGTTTCTTGTATACAGATGTTAGTGCAGACAGTATGGGGAACTTCTCATGTTGCACTCTGATGGCTACCAAGAAATACTACTGACAGTCTTTTCTCCTGGTCTCTCTCCCTTTGCATTCAGTTCAGCCCTCTACTCCACTGTAGGGATGTTACAGTATAAATTACAGGGACACTAGAAACTTCTGGAGGAGTGTTTGGAGGACTCACAGAGACTTTGGGTTCTTTGCACAAAAGGAGGTGTTTATACAAATAAATCCTGGCTCTCACTGACTTCAGTGAGAGCCACAGGACTGTATGACTTTTTGAAAGGTGGTGGGGAGAAGGCTCTGCAGACGAGTGATCCAGCTACATACTACATGGGCAATGCTGATGGCTCATGCATCCTCACAGAAGATATTAAACTGTCTCTGGGGTTAGATCACAATAACTGGGTCCTGTCCTTATGTACATAAAAATCTGAGCATCACAATGACTATATTTTCTACCCCATAGGGGAATTTCAGAATCCCTGTGTGGCATTTTAGACACTCTGCACTGTACATACATCAGCCTTCATGAAAGACACTTATGAGTAGCACCTTGGCTTCCCTACCCTATGTCACCCAAAGGAATAACCTAAAGTTAACATGCTAACCTTACTTACAACTACAACTGGAGTGGGGAGGGCATGCTCTCTGCCTTGGAAGAAATCTCTTTTATGGAGAGAAACTGCACTGCACTGTTAATTGACAGAGATGTGCATCAATCAAATAAGAGGAATTGGTCATGGGAAAACATGCACTTTGACATGAGCTAGAGCAGGAAAAGGAGAGAAGAAAAAGAAAGCCTCATAAGGGATAGCACTAACGAATTTGATTTTTTTTTTTTTTTGTGGGAACATGAGGAGGTGAAAAGTAAGCTGCGAAAACCCGTGTTGTTCATTAGAAGAACAAAACTTTGTTCAGGCATGACCCTGCTCCTTCCCATTAAAGACAGTATTGACATCTGATCCGATGTGGGAAAAAATGGCTGATGAAAAAAGGGATTTCAGTGAATAGATTTCCATTTAAAGCTAGTGACGGCAAGACAATAGGTAGATATAAGCTGCTTCCTCAGACCTAATTCAGTAAAGGTTTAAGAAAATAGAAAGCCCCTCAGAAGGCTGATGCAGTCTGGTGACAGGGCATAACAGGCTTCCAGCACTTCAGGGGAAGATCTGTTATTACTTAAAAATAGCAGACACTTCTTAAAATTGTAGATATTTCTCATCGGCTTTAGAGTGGTACTATTTACTAGTTTAGACGTCACTGATTCCAAACGGCCATAGCAGTTTCTGTGCAATTAGAAGAAAAATTGCTTTTGACTCCCAGGAAAGTTTCTGTCCCAGCTCCCAGTTTCCCACTCAGGGTCTTTGTGAGGCAAGTGGTGAAACTGCCTTTTGTGAAGAAGAACCACACATGCAATCCAGACCTCTTTGGACAAGGCACCATCATTCATGTTGCTCACATGTTGACAAACACTTTGGTTGTGTTGCTAAGGCAATGGTGCTGGTGTGGCAAACACATCCCTGTTAAACAACCCCTGAGGGCAACAGGGCCGGAGGGTAGCAGGACCAGATGGCTCCACTCATTCCTGGCAGTTGGCCACTGCTCTGTGTAGGGCTGACTGGTATCTGCTTTCCAGCCGGATAGCCAGTTCAGAAGGCTTGTGGGTTACTTTTCTTTAATTGTCTCTTTTTGAGAAACATATCAAAGGCCATTTTCTTCTTCTAAGCAATACATTCAGTCACTCGAAACATTTCCAGGCAGCACGGGCTGCAGCAGTAGTGTGAGCAATCACTGGGGGTGTTGAAACACAGATGAGAGAGGGACAGAAGCAAGAGGCAGACAGTCGCTGGGACTTATATCCATAAAGGACTGCTGCCCTTTGCTTGGCCTTTGCAAGTGGTTTTCCTCATGGCACACCTCTTTGTAAAACCCTAGGTATTCGGACAGTCCCATGTGTTTGTGGTGACAGGAGCTGTCATGGGAATGGGAGCAGGAGAGTGTGCTGATGCCAGAAAAAAAATGCAGTTGGATGATTTCTTTTCTCTTCTCTTCTCTTCTTTTTTTTTCACACAAGCATTAAAAAAAAAAAAAAAAAAAAAGCAACGTATACCTGCTTTTATTCCATTTCTTTTATTTTCATTTCTCATTGCTTGGAGGTGGGGGAGGGAGGTGGAGCATATCGATGGAGGGGGCTTGCCACAAAACATGAGTTTCTCATCTTGCCTGCGTGTGTGGATCCAGTTTCCTGTCCTTGATCCCAGATTATTTTCTCCTGTCAGGAGACAGCTGGTTTGGCAGAGCCAAGCAAGAGGCAGCTCTGCCGGCAGTGCTGGGGGTACAGGGTGTGGGGCAGGGAAGGAGGGCTGCCATGGCAGAAGCTGTGCTTGAGGCCTTGTGACCAGCAGCAGCGAGAGGTCCTGTGAAAGCTGGCGGGGCAGCCTCCCCTGGCTGCCCTCCAACAAGTGCTGTTCACAGGCCTGTTCTCAGCCTCGCCTCGTCCACAGGATCCAACCGGCAACAGAACATGAATCCCTTTTTTATTGGCCTCAAAGGGGTCCTTTGACAGGCAGGCCCACGCCTGCCATCACTGTTTGATCTGCTGCTGAGCTGACCTCTTGCTCCCTGCCTTCACCCCAGCTCAGTGGCAGGTGACATTCTCCCATCCCACGGATGCCCTGAGGGGGTCTGAGCTCCGGCATGGGGCACAGCCAGGTCACAGCACCTCCACCAGGACCTGTGGTAAGGGCTGAGCCCTGCCGCCTCACAGGATCAGGTGGTGGTCGCTTGCACAGTGTTCACAATGTGTTTCCCTGCTGAGACTTTTTTCTTTCACCCGACAACTGCCCTAAGAGAGGCTTTTGGAGAACACCTGACCCTCCAGAAGGGGCAGTCCTGGCCATTTTGGGGGCCCTGGAGCAGCCATCAGTGAGGCAGGTGAGCCCACAGTGCCAGGGTACAGCCAAGCCCTCACAGCAGTGGTGCAAAGAGGCTGTTTTTCATCGTGTGCTGTCTGGGTTTTGTGGTTGGGCTTTGGAGACCATATATCCCAGCTTTTGTACACCTCAGGAAAGGAGTGGGAATTGACTAAAGGAAAATAAATAAGGACTTTTAAAGACATGTTTATTTATGGACGAGCTTTCATGCATGCATCTTACAGCACTCGGTATAAAATATAATTAAAACAAGCATCACATTGAATATGATTCAGAAAATAAAAATGTCTTTAAATACAGTTTAGCTGCCAGCAGCTCAACATTCTTCATTCCTCTGGGGAAGGAGTAAGGGAGACATGAAGTTATGTGATTACAGAAGCCACAAGACATGGGTATTTTTAGAGGAACTGGGGGAAGCAACTGACCTGTGACAAGGGTTTAATACCAGAAATGCTCCTGAAGCCACCCAGCTCCTGGGGGCAGTTGAGTAGCCTCAGTTAGGCCCTCAGGAGAAGGATGGAGAGGGAGGTCAAGACCCATGAGCTCTGCTCCTGCAGCTGGTTTCGGACACCCCATGGAGTGGGGTTCTATTGGCAGGCCTGTCTGAAAGCCAGTTAACATCAGTAAAACAGTGTGAGATCCTGAATGCCTGCCACGAGTTTTCTGCCATTTCTGTTCTTTTTTTTTTTTTTTCTCTATTCCCATTCAGGTCACAAGCAGAGAGGCAAGTAAAGTTGCCTTGTTGGGGCACCCTGCAATGCCATACAACCACAGACACAGGAGGTGCTTCCTGCAGCTCCATGTCATTTCTTACAGTGCCTGCTACCAAACTGGGGCAGTATGAGCTTGGTTACAGCCCTGAGAAAACAGAGATGCTTTTCTATATTTGTTGCTTTGTTTGCCACCAGCACTGGAATGAGCCAGCATGCTTGCTCACAGCCTCTATTGAGCAATCAAAGATGAACATATGCAGAAGCTCAAGTAAACCCAACCTCTAATGGGAATCTTTTTCTTTCGTCCTCATGATCATATCTGACAAGTCAGAAGAGCACTTTTTTGAAGGTAAATACCAGTCTGGTGTCATGCTATAGAGCTGGAAAGGAGAGTATGGACTCACCAATTTTTTTTTACCTATGGACATTTTACCCCTTGTGTGACTTTCTAAAGATTTTTGCCAGTATTCTTTCCATTAGACATACCAGGATAAGGGTATTTCTCATGTGATTTAAAGGGAACTTTATTTTAAATACCTCTGGAAAATACTATGTCAGTCTAATAGTGTCTGTGATTTTCCCACATTCTTCATAGCAACAGAGGTAATTTTCAACCTTTCTTCCATAATCATTTCATATTTTATGTCTATAATCTGAACAATTTCTAGGGGAAAAGCTTCAAATTCATTTTCACAGAAATGTTGTTCTAAACCTGAAGCAAGAGTATACAAATATTCTGAGGCACTGAAGAATCAGGGTTTTTTATGAGCAAATTAATTAATACTGTAGATTTACATTTTTTCTTTCTTATGTATTACAAGTCATCTCAATGTATGCAGCACAATAAGTATCAGTCCCTGTTTTTTAATTTCCCTATTCTTTTTGCAAAAGAAAATGCAATTCTGCTACAGCTCCCATTGCAATTGAGGGCAATAGCAAAAAGCCAAAAGAACATTAAAGGAGTCAGGATGAATCTTCTTTAACTGTAGAATCTATAGGGTAAAATTTACTCTTAAGAAAAACCCAGTTTTAGATTACAGATTTATGAAATCAAAGACCCGAAGCAATAGATTTATACATATAATTGAAAATTCTTGAAACTCAGGCATTCTTATCTATTGGTAGAAGTGCTAGATAATTTACCTGCATTATTGTAATTATACTGCAGTAGCTCATGGTTTTTTTGTAAAACGAAAATTGCGTATAGAAGACTGATGTATGTTCTTACTATTTAATTTTAAATGTGTTTTCCAATGGGTTAGATTCTATTCTTAGTTGTTTTTTCTTATTCTGAGTGTTTAAATTTATTTCTAAATTTTTGTGGCAGATGGGTCCTCTAATTTGATGGGTATCCTTTCTGCTTAGCATGCATCTAATTGGAAAAATATGACATCAGAAAATGAAACCAACTCGAAGCTGTGTACTACTGTGTTATATACAGGTATTTTAAATACAGGGGTTTTATCTTGAGCTTCATCTTTCCATTGCACCTTATAACAGGTAACAGGTAAGGAAATGAAGAGTCAGCCTTGGAGCAAGGTTTTTTCTGCTGAATTGACTGGAATTTTGCCAGTGATTTTACAAGGGACATGTCTGAACCAGCATTTACCCCTAAAGTGTGTGGTCTAGCTCTGCCATATATTCCAGATTATACACAATCCAGTGGGTTCCTTCGTAGGTGAGTAAATAGTGCTAGATCAATGCGTTTTACCATGGCAATGCATCTACTAACCTCAGTTTCCACTAATACAGGCAAATCCACAAAGGTCATAAACAGACTGTGTGTGGTCATATATTTAGGTACACAAATATATACCAGTAACCAAGGCATTAGGGTACTGCCCAGGTGTTCACTGCTTGATGTGCATATGAGCAGGTTTGGAGGAAGAAAGGAGTCAAATAGCACAGTAGGGTGGGGAAGTTGAAAGGTGGTACAATAATGCAGAAAAGTATTCAGTCTGTTGTGGAGAACTGGTGTTCCCTTGCAACTTGCTACGTTTGAGGAACTTCCCAGAAACTTTTACCTTTTTGTTCATTTATCTGCAGTTTTGCATTCTGAACAGAGAAGACAAAAGGAAAAAATGGCATTTGCAAATAAAACCCTAATACTTTAATACTGTTGTGGATATGACTGTTGCCTTGAAGACCTAGCACTCCACCACTTGTTAAAATTAACTGGTTCTATAGAGCATAATCTTGTGATCAGTGTAAAACCTAAACGTACAAAATCTCAAACTGCTGTATAAATGGGCTCTGACATCATCCAACTCCTCATTTTCAGGTACTGAAATGCAAATTTGTGAAAATTATGTCTTGACTCTCAAGGCTAAAAAATGTATTTGTGTTTCTTACCATTCACTGAATATCTCAGCTCTGTCCAAATGCACGGTTGTGTTTTCCCATGCACCAGGAGGAAATGGAGCATCTCATTGCCCTACAGCTGTGACTCCCCCTGCAGTGAATAGGTGATGACAGATGGGACATTGGTTTTGGAATTCACGTGATTTCTGAAATCCCATGTACTTGCTGGTGGGCATGGCAGTGTTTATTCTTGTCATTTTACACCCAAAGTTTCCCTCTGCTGGCTTATCTTAGAACATATAAAGACAATTACTATACGTGTATATATACATTACTATTATTTGAAAAAACCTCAGATATTTTCTGCTCTTTTTCTACTCCTGTCTCCTACCATGGCCCAGCCCAGCCCACCCCGGCAAAATGCTCTTCATGCTGAGGGCATGCATTGTGATGGTACTGGCAAGTGCTCAGGGGTTATACTAGAAGGGAGGCAGCAGCTGAGTCAGAAGCACTGTGGTAGTGCTGTGCCGGAGGCAGTCAGCAAAGAAAGAGCAGAGAGGCAGTTCTTCTGTTTCTGGCTGCTAATGAGCTTTTTGGTGGCAGCACTGTTCTCATCAGGACTGTTTGTTTTTACAGGCCGCCCTTTGTTGACTTTAGGCTTGTTTTCCTTGCCATGCAATACAAATATTCTCAGGCGTTAAGCTTTCCTTGCCCCTACTGCCTTCTTTTCATGTGGGACCATGGAGGCGCTAAATTTAAACTTGATTGATAGTATTTAATCCAGAGAGGGTCAGGGTGCTATTTTCCTCTTAAACATTCTCTGGTTTGCTTCTTCTGTTTACAATCATGTCTTTAAAGTACTGTAGTCAGTCCTCCTTCCCAATGAAATCTTTTCTGCTTTCCTTGCCGCTGTGGGATAGTTGCTCTTAATTATGTGGAGCCTCATGCCTCTTTGTCTGATCCTAGATGGAAAAGAACAACAGCCATGGGCCTTTAAACCAGATGATGCCATGACTTGCATACTCACTCCCATTATAATAGATCGCAGGCCCTGAATTCCACTGTTGTAAACCACTAAACATGGAAATACGAAAGCAGTCCTGGTTGTGTTTTCCCTTTCCTGACAGTCTTTGAGAAACATCTTCCTTGAGCAACCACATGTTCAGCATAACCATATGAGTTCTTTTTCACAACTCTGAAGACAGTAATCTTAGTATCTGTCTCAGTACTGCATATAAGTAAAATTTTTCTCTCTACCAGATGCCTGTGCAATCTAATGCACATTATTTGCACATACTTTGAGCATGATACCTCTTGCTGATGTATATGTATGCTGATGATACCTCAACTAACTGTATGCATAGGCTTTTACTGACTTTACATAATTTACATGATCATTGCCTTCATGGCAAAACTCTGACATTCCTAGCAAGGGTTTAGGACTAGAGAAGGAAAGGCAGATCATCTTCACTTAATGCTCTACATATTTTCATTTTTTTTTGTTCTAGAGAATATGTGCTCTTTTATTGAGGAGTTACAGACTTTTTTTTCAAAAATAATTCCTCCAGCACTGATGAAACATGCACATGTTTCATAAAAGCATAAAAGCAAATGAAAGAGAAACACCTCAGCCACTATGTAAAGCTGGAATTGTTTTTAATAGTTTAAAAAGCCCTTTTCATTTGTTCGCCTCTGTAGTCATGTCATATTCTTCATAACATACCTGCAGTGTTCCTTAAAGTACATTGACAGTCATCTGCTACACAGGTGTGTAGGGTTAACTAATTGGTGCTTTTCCACGCTATAGTTCATCAGGATTAGAAATTAGATTTTATGAGTTATTGGCAAATCTACCCTTAAAAAACAGGTCCTGACTCTGACACTGTTCTTGAGTAGCTGATACCATCTGTTCAGACAACCTGTGAAAAAATGTCTTAAGTATACAGATTTTTGAGTATAAATTATTTTTTAAATATATCACGGCAGTGACCCACATCACAGTCTAGAACTCTGACATTTTGTACACATGCTTCGGCATTAACCTGCTGCTGCTGCAAGAACTGAACTCTATATTTTCTTCTATATAGGTATGTGTACACACACTCAAACCATATACCTCATGGAGAGGAAGAACACATTTAAACAAGTAAGTACAACTCTTAAACTACGTTGCTAGAATCTTTAGGGCTTAACTGCTAGGAAACCAAAAGCACTAGACTGGCTTATGTGTTAAAAATGATACTGGATGAAATACTATTTGTCAATTGGAAGTGGAAAATTTGGAAACAGAAAATTACTCTCCTGAGAAACACAAAAACAATGCAACAATCCCACCCTCCCGCCCCAATCTCTCCAAAAGACTTACAAGGAAACATGAGGAAAGTACTTGAGAAGAACTGGGGACTAGTATTTGTCCAAGACTGCGTGACCCTGTGAGGTGGAAAATGAAGAAGGTCTAACTAATTTTTTTAAGAAACAATCACAAGAAAAAAGATGAGCAGATCTCTTCATGTTACATATCCAAGGCAAGGGCTTCGCTTTACCTAGTTTAGCAGTATAAAAATCCATTGTCTGTCTGGCATAGTACTTTCATCTGACTGAATCAGCATGGGACGCAGGAGTGGCCACAGGAATGTCTGTACTAGTTGAGAGCAAATGTCCCTTTTACCTGGTCTTTCTTCTCCATAGAAGTCCATAAATGGATGATTAGGGGTAAAGAAGGACACTACACATGGAGTTGCCATGAGCCAGGCGTAGGACTTTTCACTTTGCTTTATTGAACGTCATGAGATTTGCATTGGCCCACCTCTCAAGCCTCTCAAGGTCCCTCTGGATGGCAACCCTTCCCTCCAATGAGTTAACTGCACCACGCAGCTTGGTGTTGTATTTATTCCTCTGTCTCAAAACAAGACCCAAACCCGTATATATCGTCTTGTTGCTGACTACACAGGTATCTGATGGTCAACTTAGATATTGGGCTGGATGTCTCATGGTTAGTGTGTTATAGTTAGACCCATTTCAGTGTCAAATAATCCAATACTGCTCTCTCAGTCAGCTTGGAAAAGCATCAAGAAACACGTTACTGTGTGTAGAAGCATGTGAAATAAAGGCTCAGATAAAGACAATTTTCAGTGGTTTTGTAGAGTTGTTGCAGAAGTTTGACAAAAGCAGCTGATTTTTGTCAACTTAAGTTGATACAAATATACTTGAATCTATTGGTGCTAGATTTATATCAATTGAAGTTATTTGCCTCAAGTATTCAACACTTTCCTCCATCTTACTCCTTTCCTTTATTCCTGTAGCTCTTCTGTCACCCTCATGTGCCACAAAGTAGGGAGGAAGTTTGATAGGGATATTTTTGTTTCTCATTTTACTTTTTCTTACCTAGCCATTCAAGTCGGTGTGTGATCCCCAAAGTGTTATTGTCAGTAAAGGGACATAGGGAGATATGTAAAGAAGGTAGTGATGGAGGGACCATGGCTTTGGCACGCATTTGCTCATAGACTAGGCTAAGTCCATCATGAGACCTCACACTTGATTTATAAACACTAATTGTCTTTTAATGTTATGATTGTAATTAATACTCTTTTCCAATTGCTTTGTTTATGCCTCTCCCTAGGGGAATAATTTATATTTTCATTGTGGTTTTTTGTAGTGAAAAGGCCAAGAATACCATTTTAAAAATGTATGAAAGCTTACCAGTCCCTTCATACCCTATTTTAAATCAGTTGGTGTTTAATGACTCTCAATAACATTACCTTAAACCTTAGTAACTGTAATATGTTTGTGGCCAAAGCAAAATTGTCTAACCTTCTAGTTTGAACACCAGTGTTTCTTTTGTGCAAATTTAATGAGTACAGAAGGAAACCTGAGTCTTGCATTGAAACTCAGGCTCACATCTTTGCTATCCTACATGCAAATGTGAATTTCTGATAAGACAGTGATAATGTACATGTGGGGTTCTAGCAAAAAGCAGCCTACTTTTGGTTACTAGTCTCCTACTGGAGACTGATGTTTGGGGAACATCAGGAGGCAACTTGTCTACTAATAAATAATGTATAGGAGAAACATCATGATAGACATATAAAAGGTTAACATAGAAAAATATGGGAAATGTCTTCAAAAAAAAGACTCGTCATACTGCATGAGTTTAGCTTTTCCAGAGCAACTTAAACAGAGTGCAAAACTATATAACCTCCTTTGAATACCTTATCTTTAGTCTCTCAATCTTCATGTCTTTTAAATGAAAGCTTTCCTGTAGTAGGTCACAAATGCCTGAACCTCCACAAAGTACTTCTAATAAAAATCAATTGCCCCGGGGCTTAGATAGCACTTAATAGTTTATAGCTTTCAGATTGTCCTCTTTCGATCCTGTTTAATTTGTCTATTTAACATGGGCTTTGCCCAAGTTCAGAACTGTGAAATAATCATTCTCCTCCTCCCTTATTACTAATGGTGATGACTAAACTGTTACCAGTTTCAATGTTGTAGAGTTAACCCCAAAATTACTGAAGGTTCTTAACACAGCTAATCATGAACAACAGATAAAAGAACTCTCTTCCTCCATTGATGTATTGCTAGGGTTAGCTAATTTCTAGTGTTTAATATTTTGTAGGCCACACATGAAGTAAAACCCGTATCTGTGAGCTCGGGACGTGACCCAGTATCAACGGGACTCATCCTGTGGATTTTAATATGTTGCTTTTGAAACAGGCCTTTCTGGCATTTCCGAGGCACTTTCCTACTACATAAAATGCCCTGCTTAGAGTATTTCTCTTTTCTCGCTCCTTCCTTTCGTCCCTCTCTTGTTTTTGTATTTATTGAACCAAAATGTCCAAAATAAAACTAACATCTATAGACATTACACAGATGCTGGGGCAGAATGTCAAATACTTTCTGTTTTCACATCAAGATTTAAGAAAAGTTCCTTCTCTCTTTCTCTGCTTCTGTGTCTACCAAGCACTTCAGAGCTGTCATTTTGCTAGATTTTGACAGCCAATAACTAAACAACCAGCTTGAACTGTATCAGCATGGCCATAGGTGAGATAACTTCTGTAATAACTATGATGATCTGAAACAAAGTACTTGGCAAAAATATCTTTCACTGAATAGGAAGACAAAGTGTCTTGTGAGGTCTCAAAAAGTCCAAAAGTTTGGTCTTGGATCTCTCAGTTTCATCCTGGACAATAAAGGAACACAACAGTACAAAAAATGTCCCCCAAAATTCTGTCTTTCAACCCACAGCAACTGCCTGAGGGGCAGTCTTGTCTCTTATGTGCTTTTCTCGTAGTCTATTTGAAGTTACAAGTTTGCCTTACCAGTTTGTCTGTCACTGTTATCCCTGCACTTACAGGCAATGCTATTATTTTGAATGCACCAAATAGACTGCTGAGACAACCATATAAGCAATACAAGACTGTCTGATGATGTTCTGGGAAATATACCTTGAGGACCTTTCCATATAGCTACTTCTTGAATTTACTCCCTGTGGTAGAGTACAATTGCCTAAATTGTTCCAATAGAGAAACCTCTAGCAAAAAAACAAAAAACAAACAAACAAAAAAAAAACAAACCAAAACTGTAAAAGTAGCCTGGAGAGCTGCATAAGGACATAAACTTTTGTATGGGCTTTTCTTTGTAGAAATAATTTTTCTTTTTTATGGAGCTGCTGAAAGATGAATGGCCATTTCTTACCCTGGCATATGAATGTTCCAAAAATTAAAGTCATGTCATTCCTTTCTTAACAGACAGATCACATTTCTCCATACTGTGTTGTAGATACTGCTGGAAAGAATGAAAAAAACCAAAATCACAGCAAATTCAGGCAGCATGTAAAAGGTGGTGGTATACAGGACAGTATAAAAGTAAATATTTTAATAGGCTTGGAAAGTGGTGGAGTCAACTTCCCTGGAAGTGTTACAAAAACAAGTAAATGTGGTGTTTGCTATATGGTTTAGTGGGCATGGTAGTATGAATTCAAAGGTTGGGTTTGATGATCTTGGAGATATTTTCCAACTTTAATGATTCCATGATTCTAAGTAACACAATATTGACTGACTTTGTAAAACTACTACAGGTCTGTCACACTACTACCTTGTCCCATTTCAAGGCAAAAATATTTTCACAGTACAATTCAGTTCTTGAACTACAACTGAACATTAGTCATAAAATATTAATGTGACCAGTATATACTGGTATAGCCCAGTTTGAGGAAAGTTCACCAGGTTCCTTACATCTACCAGCAAGGGGAAGGAGGACCTCAGAATTCCCACCTACCTTGTATTTTTAATTATTGTAAATGAACAGCGTAACAGAAAAGAAGGAAGGCTTCTGTAGCGCAACCTCAGAACTTTTATTTGTAAAATATAGGGGGTTATTGTCTCCTCTTGCTCTGAAGAGAAGTAGTCCAAATTTCACCTAGGGAAATAAAGTGACCTTGGGACCTGAGAACACTACCCTGTGTAAAGTATGTAGTAAAAAGAATAGAAGGAAGAAGGAGCTGAGGATAGGGAAGTTTGACCTATGACAAGGGTCAGAGGATGTGAGTTTGTTTAGTCTAAAATGTATGAAAATGAGGTATGATAGCAGTTTTCTAATATGTAAACAGTTATTAAAAAAAGATTAATTTTTTGTTCAATATGTTCAGTAATCCTAGGACAAGAAATAATCAGATTAAGTGAAGTGTGTTTAAGTTATGTATTAGGAAGGCCAATTCCTAATAAAGAAACATTGAAACAGTGGTACAGGCAGCCTAGGGAGAGTAGAGGTTTTTAAAAGGAGGTAAGATAAACCTCCCATTCAGATTGTCTTGGCAAATCTCATCCTACCTCTGAGTAAAAAGAGGGAATAGCTAATGGTACTTTGCAGCTTTTCTGTGATTCAAGGATTCATTTCTGGAGACATGTAAAGTCTCTAGCAGCAGCCTGCTCTTTCCAGAGAAGGCTCAGCAGCCTTCCAACTCTCTGGAAAACCTGTGGCACCTACGGTGCTGGATCAAAGACCCTTTTCTACCTTGGCCACTCCCCAGAGTATTGCTATGTCTACTGGATGCAGAGAGAAAGTGCTAATAGGTAACTAAGATACTCTATTTCACCCTGGAAGGATCTGGTCTTCTCTTCAATCACCTTCAAAAGGGTACATACAAAAAATCAACAGACATGTAATAAAATGCATGAGAACAGAAGATCAAGCCAGTCAGCCAGAATCTTACAGTTTTAACATAGAAATGTCATGGCTGTACACATGGTGAGAACAAAGTCTAGTCTTCCAGTTCTCTGTCTTGAAAATCTTCTTAGCAATTACTTTCAGTATCTGCTACTGTTGATGCCTTGACTAGGTTTGCCCAACTAGGACGGAAAGATTTCCCTGTTATTTTCCCCCAACCTTCTGTCTAGGCCTTCTATTTTCGACTGTCCTATCAATCTGTTGTCTTCTTGCCAAAGTATATCAAAAGTGCCCTGTACAAAGGAGGAATCTCATGTATCTCTACTCACTGCACAGCCAGAAAAAGCTAAATTGGGAGCCAACAAAATTGTCTATTAAATTCTGAGTGTTGATAATCAAGATGTTTCTTCAGAGTGCTTTTTTCCTTGCTAGGTGTTTCTTTCTTCTAGTATTCCTTTTCTTGCTAGGTGTTCCTTTCTTCTCCCTGTTCTCTACTTACCAAAATCTGACACACTTGTAATGCTGCTCAAAAGGAGAAAGGCAATAGTGGAAAAGAAATGGTTTGTTGCAGTGTAGCTCACTTAAAATCCTTCAACTCTCTTCCGTGCTTAGATATCCCTGCTGAGTTGCCTGATCAGAGGAGTTCCAAATGTTCTTTGTGAATGTGACTGATTCCAACTCTTTTATTAAAAATTAAATTCTTTCTACCCTTTCCATCACCATCTTTGAGACCCAACACAGATGGGTGTGTGAAGATGCCTCAAAAGTCTCTGCAGTCCCACAGCAGGCCTGTAACAGAGCATACATAGTGCTCTGTGAGAAGGAATGCAGGGAGGCCACCAAGCTCTGATTCATCAGTTATCACCATCCCACTGGGGAGAATAAAACTCTTAAATTGTTTCTCATTCCATAGAGTTGTCTTTACTCTTCGAATTACAACTCTATTGTTGAGCAATCAAGTACGTGATTTCTAACAACCCCAAACAACAGCCATTGCCCCAGTCTCTTCAAATTTGGCTCGAAGCAAGCTGTTTATCTTGCACAACTCCTCATCTGATCATCATATACACAGCCAGTTCCATGAAATACCTGCTTCTCCTCTCAAACGCAAAATTCATTGCTTTTCTTCAAAGATGGTATCCCAAGACATTTTGGTGCTCTTTGTCATGGCATGCTATATTTAAGACACTTCATTGTTTAAAATCCTTATTGTGTTGCTGTTTTACTACCATCTCACTGTAGCTAAAAAGTTACTCCCAGTAACTGCAAGTCATGTTTTCCTTGATTTTTCCTTCTTTCTTTTTTCCTTGGGACATGCTGCTGTATATGAAAATGGGCATGTCAAGTTGAAAAATTGCCTGTAATCCATCCATTCATCTTTAGTGTTTCAGATTTCTGTACACTTTCCCTGTGGAAGTTTCTTCCCACATTATTCTTTGTTTTCTTGGTCAACAACTTGTAAATCTTCTCTACTTTAGCACTGTTCAGGGCTCTCCATTGCCTCCTTACTCTCTTTCCTTCCCTTTTCTACTCTTTCCTTCAGCAACACTCATGGTTTATTGTATAAGCAAAAGTGCTTTCCTCCAAGTTTGACAGATCTCATTCAAAATGGGACCTTGATAAAGGGTTACAGTTGGCTCAGACATTGGTCACCCTGAACTATGGAAATGATCCTTATGCAGTTAATAATTAAAATTATTATCTACTTTTGTTTGGATGCATTCTAAACATCTCCATTTCATTATTCTTTATTATTAAAGGCATTAGGTATTCAACATCTGAATTTGCTTATTCCAGAATATCCAGCAGAGACAATGCTCAGGAAAACCATAGGTTAAACAGGTTTGTATTGTCTGGAGCACTTATAGAAATCCTCTAGGGATTCATTGAATGACTCTGTGTTGTGTCATCATTGAAAAGCTCAATTCTGCACCCAAGTGTTGTAAAATTTGTCATAACCGAAGGTGTGTGAATTAAAGATATGGTTGTTTAATCATCCTGTAACTTGGATCCGGAGAAAATAACGTTACAGTAGGCATTGAATTCTTTGACTTTCCATTTGTACCAGAGAAACTCGCAATAATTTCAACAAAAGAGTCACAGCAACAAAAAGTAGATGGAATTTGAGGCCGCGTCCATGTGTAATGGAATCTGTGCATTTGTGAAGTATCATCCTAGAAGAACATTTCTGCTGAAATGACCATAAGCCTCAGTCTGCACAAGAGTTATTTGTGGCATCTCTTCTATAACTCAAGACAAGACTCATACCTCAGATGCTGTTTATTTTCTGTGATATTTGCTCACAGAGGACCCCACATGCTGTATCTCACACTTTTTAGTAATGAGGTCTGGATAAAAATAAGACATTCAATTCAGATTCTAAAACCCACCTGCTCCAGAGCACTGGTGGCTCTTGTAGCCTCTTAAGTGGAGCACCCAAACTGTAGTAGACCCCTGCTGTGCTGATGGTTCCCCTTACAGGCAGAAAAAAGACACAAAGGTAGCTATTTTGCCCATATGTTTCTGGCATATAATAATGCTGGTGGAGATCACGGCTCACTTTCCAAAGATGCAAATGGAGTTTCCCAGGAAGATCAGACTGTCAGAATTACTTCCCATTTACCGGGCACTCTCCCTGGTCACTGCTTGCAGGCAACAAAACAAGTACCATTTGCTCTAGCCCATTCTCCTCAGTCCTACTGGTTCCCTTGCTCCCCGGTCCCTTTAAGTTCCTACTCACCATAGGATACAAACCCTTGCCTGTTACAGTAACAATACTCATAACCTTGGTTGGTAAATCAGTTGTCTTTGGAAAGCAATTTCTACCTCCAGCTGCAAGGAAGGTTACTCAGATGCTTAGCAGAACAGAGCTTTCTGCCCTCCTCCATGGGAGGTTACATCCACCTCATGAGGAATGTGAGGGAAAAGCGAGAGCTTTTCTCTCCTTCCCCTGTAGTTTAAATATCCTCACAGTGGGGCACTGGCTTCCTCAGAGAGGAGGGTGTACAGTCTGCTCTGGTGGTTATCAGCAATGAAAATAATGTAAATTCCTTGGATTTTCAGGTATAAGCAAGCCCAAATCCTCAAAGTATGGAGCTGGCATGTACATGACTGGCTGATGAACTGCATTGGCCCAGACAAGCTTGACTAGTATGCAGAGATGTGGCCATGGATAAGTCTGATGCAACGATATGACAAGATCAGACCACAGGTCCTGGACTGGCCAGGGAAGTGCAACGGGAGTCAGTTCCAAGTTTGCAGCATAAAAGAGAAGTGTCTCATCTCCTTCACCAAGGAATGAGCTCACTGCACATGGCAGAAAGAGCACTGCTGCTCACCTCGCTATAGACACTCTGAGTTACAGTGGTCTGTTTTAGACATCTGTGGAACAGAAGATTAAAGAGGCAGAGCTGTGAGTGGATGGCCCATATCAAATGAGTTTGTTACATTCGTTACAGAATACAAGCTTACTAAGATTGTAGCTGAAATTCAAAACACAAGGTATCTGAGTCCGCACCTAGTTAAATATTTCATCCATGTCTTTAAGAGATACAAACTGGTAAAAATCTGAAGGTAGAGTGACATCATTTACTCTGCATGTGTGGAGATGTAAAGAGAGAAACTATCCATTGTGACTGTTATAGTACAGCATTTAGCAGTATGGTAGGCATATCCTCTTAGCGTTTAAAGTAGCAAAAATAATAAAAAACCCCTAGATTGAACTTCCATTCTGAGTGTTTCATCATAGTGATTTGAATTTATTGTGCCCTGTTTTGAATTCCTGACCCAGATAAAAATTGCTGTAACTTGTTTCACAAAGGCCTGAGCAGGGCATAGAGAACTGGAACCATTTTACATTATAGTTTTGCAATCAGATGGGCATGTCTTTGAATGAAACCAGTGGGAATATTAAGCATTGCTTTCTGGGATATTTAGCATGGAGATTATTAGTTGATCTCCAAGAGCACAGTTATGTGTCAGGTATTATTTTTTCTCTTTCTGCACATAATACTGCATAACTATGCTGGGCTGTGGTGCAGTAACGTACCCTCATACTCCCTTATTTAAAATGGTATTTAGTAGCTTAGATCATAACCAGTTTTATATCACCATAGTTCCTTTTTCTGCTAGAGTTTGGTTTTAGTAAGGAGTTTGCAGAGGTATAGGCACCTGGGAGGTGTAAGGCAATGTGGAAGAGGAAGCTGAAAGTGAGCATGTAGCGCATTTTTGGTTCCTCCCTGGAGCAGAGGTGACAGCTGCTGTGCCTAAACAGTGTCTAATGTGGGAAGGCTCACTGGCTAACTGCCATGCCACAGGCTACGGCATAAGACATTTAGAAATGAAGGGAATAAAACCGTGTTAAAATCCGCAAGTTACTTAAAACTTAAGGAAAGAAAACTTTGCCTGTCTTACACAAAATACTTATGAAAACAAGCCTTAAACGAAAGGATTTTTGGAAGTATTCTCAATAGCTTCAAATGGCGTGTTTCCAAAGTGTCTTTTGAAAATAAGGAAGGGAAGATTTATTGAAAGGTGCCTGTAGGGGGAGATGGTTGCCCGGGAGATTGGCAGTAAACATTTCATCTCCAGGTCACCAGCTCAAGCCAGCTCCACTCACTAGTGGTCAAAAGCCTACTGCATTATTGTCATTAGGAAAGGACATGAATCACTCAATGGTCTGTGGAGATGTGAAAATGTCTGGTTCAATAACATATATAAATTATTTTCTTAGAATCCTTTTGGGGACTTCTGAAGTACATACAAGCACAAACATTTTCTGAATGTTTATACAAGTGCTAGTCTAGAAAATACTAGTCATTTTTATTTAAGAAATAAACTCACTAACTACACCAACTATCTGAAAATATTCTCTTCTTTCTTTCTTTCTCTTTCTTTCTCTTTCTTTCCTTTTTTCTTTCTTTACTTCCTTCTTTCTTTCCTTCTTTCTTTATCTCTCTTTCTTTTTTCTTTTTCTCTTTCTTTCTCTCTCTCTTTCTTCCTCCCTTCCTTCCTTCCTTCTTCTCATGTCATTCTTTCATTAGCTCATTCTTTACTCTTTTTCTCTTTCCTCGTCTTCTCTCTCTTTTTAAAAAAATAATTTCAATTTACTTATGAAGTCACTTAAAGAAGATGTAAATCTTTATAAGAAGCCTTTATCATCTGTTTTCTTTTAAAGTATAGCAATGGTCATTGGAATTCTGGAGAAAAATAAATTATGTTTTGGACCATTTTTCCACTTGCAAAACAATAATAAAGACGGCACTAAACAAAATGTCATGGAGCAGCCACTGTCTTAAGTGCATTGCAACAAAGCATGATATGCAAAAATGAAACTTGATCAGATTTGATTCAGGGTGATGTCTTTCTTTAATTCAATGGAGAAGAGAACAAAGCTTAAATGATTTTTATTTAATAACAACCAGACAATAATATCAATAGTACTTCCCATTTAACTTTTGGCAACCATCAGTATGTGCTGCACGCATACCCAAGAAAAAAGAGATGTTCTCCCCCTTTGGTTGGTTTCATCTTTTGAAGCATGTCTCCACCAAAAAGCAGATTTCAATTTCCTTCAGGGACCACAAAATACCCAGCTCTTTTCCTCTCCCTCACTGTGGTTAGAAGTTTATTTTTCAGTTGTGGTAAGTGCTTTGCACCATATTTATCTGCATGTTGTTTGTTTTAGGAGTGGAGCATAGAACATAGAGTCTTCTACCAGGGGAAAGACTAACAAGCAAAACAATGTACAGAAACAGTTTAAAGAAATTGTTATGGGTAACCATACTGGTTGAATCAGAAAGTCTGCGAGAGTCTTTAGACCACAGCTGAGGAGCTTCTTCAGCAAGAAATATGCAGCTGAGAGATGTACCCAGGCACAGCCAGCAGTGAAGCTGGGCTGCCCTTGGATTTATAAATAACCCCAGGCAAGTCACTTCCCTTTACAGAAACTTTGTCTTCATAAGGGACATTTGTTATATAATTTCTGCTCTTGCTTCTTTCATTGGTTTTACAAACATGTTCAGTGTTCCTGCAGTTTTTTATGTTGCTGCAATGGTAAATAATTGACATTGACAGGTGCTAAAAATGTAAAGTCTCATGGAAAGTAGGCAAGCTGTTCTAGGAGGCCTCCCTATTTCTGTAATTTGTTTGTGTGATGATTCTACTACCAGCAATTTCAACAACTCCCATGCATTTCTACTTGATTTGCAGGTGTGTAAGCCTAAATAGGATTTGGCCTTCTTTTTGGAGGACATCAGGGAGGTGGCGGTGGAAGCGATCACTGTGTAGTGAGAAGAAAAGGTTTGTCATCTTCTTTTACTCTGGTAGGCTGAGGCAAAGAGAGAAAATAGTATAGAAAATCAAAAAAAAGAGAGAAAATAAGAATTAAATCAACATTGAAATGGTTGTTAAATATGTCTGTGTGCACATGCCCATTTTTGACATTAGTCTCAACAGTTTGAAAAAGAAGATTTTAATTCATTATGTATATTTACTTGTTGTGAACTTCTCTTTAGTACAAACACTTCAAAAGAGTTGAATGGGAAGACCTAGAAGATTCCTAGAAAGCAGGAAAGAAGCAGAAGAGATTCTGATGCTTCCATGTAAAATTCACAAGGCAAAATGTGTATGCTTCTTGCTTGCAAGTGGAAAACATGTTTTGCTTGTTTCCTCATTTCTCAGGTTTGCTTTATACATTTTTGCTCTGAATTTTCTCCTTCAGATTCTGGCCTTTATTTTCCATGTAAACATTGGCAAATTTTGCAGCTGTAGCGATTCTGATCCCAGTTTCATTACCATATCACTCTTCCATCTCCTGATAATATCATGTCGAATCAGAATAAAATTAGTGTGTCTCTCCATCTTGTCACAGCATCCCTCTTACACATCACCACTCTTTTTCTGAAGTGGCTGTATTCCAAATGCATTTTTTATGAAAAAGCACTCTTGCTTCTATTTCTAGAAATCCTGCCCAGTCTTGCTGTTGAAGTCATCTTTCACCCTTACCTTTCCTGCCTGTCCTTAGTTATTTTACCTGCGTGGCAATAGATTCTTCGCCTCCTATAGTTGCCCATGTATGTATTGACTCCATGCAGAGTTGCATTAGGCAGCATCATCAGCAGGTCAGTGGAGGTGATCCTTCATCTCTGCTCAGCCCTGATGAGGGCTGGATCCCGTTCCAGGCTACTGAGTACATGAGAGACATGAACATCCTAGAGCCAGTCCAGGAAAAGGCCACCACCTTGTGCCAATTCCCTGGTTGTGGGCTGTATCATTGAACTTCCAAGCAGAGGCTGAGGGAGGTGGGCCACCCCAGTGTTAAGAGGAAAAACCTTAGTGGAATCCTCAACACCTGGAATTGCCTTTTCACATAAAGAAATTATGAATTAAAAGTTAATATAATGTCATAATTAAAAGGAAAATAAGGTAGCAGATGTGTTTCAACAGTCTGTTGAGGTTTTCAGCAGCTTAAGAAAATGTCACATAAATTAAAGAGTAACAAGGAAGGTGATAACACATGCAGTACAGAGGTACCTAAATCTTGGAAAAGAGTGATATTTTTTTCACCAGTAAATGTAGCACACCATAATGGTCCATCATATTTTGAAGATAATTTATCTAAATCATGCTACATTTCTGGTTTGAGAGAGAAACTAAGGATCTGAGTATGCAACACATGCTTCCAGAAGTTAAAATAATATGGCTGAGGAAATGCTCTCTATTAGCTTTTATGTAATAAATTGATATAATAAACTTTCAGAACTTTTGGAGAATTGCCTTTTCAACATCAGGGTTAATTTTTTGGGGGGGGAGGGTGGTCAATAGCTTAGAATTGATGACATCAAGACAACATTGTTGTGCATATCGCATAACATTTATGTGCAGTGTAATTTAATGGAATCATAGAACAGTTTGAGTTGAAGGATTGCCTAGTTCCACCTCCCCTGCCATGGGCAGGGATACTTTCCACAAGATCAGATTGTTCAAATCCTCATCCAACCTAGCCTTGAACACTTCAGGGATAGGGTATCCAGAGTTTCTCTGGGCAATCTGTGCCAGTGTCTCACCACCCTCACAGGAAAAAATTCTTTCTAATATCTAATCTCAATCTATTCTCTTTTAGCTTAAAGACATTACCTCTCATCTTATCGCTACACTCCCTGATAGAGTCTCTCCCCATCTTTTCTGTGGGTCCCTTTTAAGGACTGGAAGGCTGCTATAATGGGTTTCCATCAGAAGGTGAATTTGTCCCCTTGAAAATGAGGTCTGTTTGTCCATAGCTGAGAAAACTTTTTCTTTCATTAGTTTTTGACACTTAAAACATTTTGGAAGGAAATATTCTATTTAATTAAACGGAAAAACTGGATAGAACCTGAATGGCAAATGAAATACATGAATGAAAATGGATGGGAAACTAAATGAACATTAATTGTTCTACGACATTTTTCAAATCTACAGTCTCGTTCTTTTGCCTGCATTATTTTTTGGTTTGTGTTTAAGGATATCTGTTTTCATTTTTTTTTCCATGTACTCGCAAGTGTGTATCGATCCTTTTATTAGTCTGCAAAGAAATGTCAGATTTAAAACTGAAAAAGTGGGATTTTAGCAGCTCTGCTAGCTCTAACAAAAGGCATATTCCACAAAGCACTCTCATCTAGATCCCTGTTTAAGCAACATTGAGAAATACTAAGAGTTTACAGAAGCAAAGATAAAATTAACAGATTTTTTACGGGGGAGAGGGGATAGTATAATTAAAAATGAATCATATAAAAAGGTCTTTACAGCTTTTGTAAATAATTTATCAGGAAAATTTGCACTGATATCAATGAAAGCCTTGACTTAGTGTAGACTGAATTAATATTAAGAAATGCCTACAGTGAAATCAGAACCTTTTTACTGCAAGCCTATAATATGCTCTATTTTAGAGCCATTCCCAAGTTTTTAAAACCTTCATTTAAAATACATATTTTTTTAATACCTAATTTCATATTAGAGAGTGTTTAGGAAAGTTGCATGTTAAATTGTGACACACCATCATTAATGTTAAAACTGAGTACCCTTTTTTCTTTCACTTTGGTTATGTAAACTTGTGTCTGTGTACTTTTTCGATATCGTATTCAAAAAAATTCCCTGCCAACGTGACGCTTAACCAAAACAGTAAGAACAGTGACTCTTGCACAATTCCAGTTTACTGAGTTTTCCCCCAGCTTTCCAAGCTGCTGAGGCCAGAGTATTCATCAGCGTACAGCAGTCATCTTGTAGAGCTCACTTCAGGTGTGGGCTGATTTCCAGCAGCTTGCTGAGGCTCAGGTGCAAGGAGGTTTCATGGGGGCCTTGGCAGAAGCAGTGCACTTCCCTTCAGAAGTGCTTAGCAGTGGGAGGTGGTAGAACCATTGCTGACCTGCCCTGAAATGAGTTTCCTTGGGCAGAGTCATCTACAGAAAGTAGCTGCCGATGCCAGGCACAATGAGGCTGTCCTGTGCTATGCTGTAACTCTGCATGAAATGGCACCTTGGGTTTCAGATAGTGCAGCTTTGTGTTTTAAGCTAGGGTTTATCTACACACAACTCCCCTAACTCATTACAAGACCAGTTGGGGCATAAACTAGGGCTTTCGTGCCCAGGAAAATTGTGCATGACCTCCAGTAGGGAACCCATCAGCCACTACCAGCTCTGCATTAAGCAAAGATGCTGAACAGTGTAAGTACTGTGGATGTTGACAGGTCAATAAAAGCAAGTGGTCTACAACCCAACTAGCCCAAAGAGACCTGCAGCTTTAACTGGAAATGTCTGTAAGCAGGAAGAGTTTCAACAGCAATGATGAAGATATATTTTAGTCAGCTATTTTTGCAACATAGTGGTTACTGTGCACACGTCTAAAATGCATACAGCAATTTACATAGCTTTTTAACAAACACATGATACTATATCTTAAAAGAGTTTACATAGAGACAATGACTCTGGATCTTAGCTGCAGGGTGCTATACTTGTTGCTTGATGTTTGGCCAGTATTCTGCTGCCTGACATACTGCCTGAATGAAGAAAATTTGAGTAATGAGTCTGATATCAAGTTGAATTTGTAGCAAGGGGGGGGGTGTCTCATGTCTCTAGTTAATGGGAGTGGTAGCCCTGGGAGAAAAAGTCATTTCCATCTCCTAGGAATCCAAATTCCATGCCAATGTCTTCTCTGCAAGACCAGCATTGTCTCAAGCACTGATTCTAATCAGAGACCAACGCAGAGTCTCCCTTGTACATGCTCATCTCCATTTATCCAGCAGCTCTCTCAAAACAGCTAACAGTGTCAATAGCATGTGCTGTTAGCATGAAATATTTGCCTGAACACAGGCCATGTGTAGGGTGTACATTTGGAACAGACCCTTTGCGTAAAGGATCCCAGACCTCTCTTGTGGACATCTAGTGCTTCCTACCACGACAACAGCAGTACCTAATTGTGAGTCACAGCTACTTAGCTTTTTTTGACATTAGTTCTTTGCTTCAGGACTCACACTGCAAAGTAGAAGATAGGATGCCACGTGCTTCCTAACAGCAGCAGGAAAAATTTAAATGGAGACCCCTGATCTAGTAGTGTGTATTATAAATTTGTGAGTTTTGGTACACTCCATATTACCTCTCTGCCTTTATGATCCTGGGACAAACTTTTCCTGAGACCCTTTCAGCAAAGCAAGCAGACAATTTGCTGCAGTCAATAGAATGTATTACAGGTTGAAACCTGCTCAGGGTACAGGCACAGTCCCCTTGCCTGACTGGGAGGAATCAGCTATTAAGCAGCACTAGAAAAGAGTAAGAAGAGCCAAGTAATGTGTGACTGCCCGGTATGACTAATTGTCATTTCTGTTTCTGGAGAGCATGAATAAATGTGATGTCAAGAAGGCAGTATTCTATATCCCCTCTGTATAAGGAGAACAACCACCTAAATATAAAGAAGCAGCACCACGCTCAGTATCTCCTACTGAAACTGAGAGAAAATTAGGTTGTCCAACTTGTGTTACTTATTCTGGAATTTGGCCAAGATAACAAGGCTAGTCTCATTCTTGCCAAATCTATGTCACAGGATATTCATGTGCTCAGCACCTTGGCAGCTACAATGCATACAGCCCCTGTTTAGATAATTCTTTTCATACAGATACTCTAGAAGGACCTGGCTTTTGCATACAAAGAAATTGTGAACCAGAATGTACTTACTGCATGAGTGCAGAAAAATATTTCTGGAAAATTATTTTCCTCCTCCTCACTAATCAGTTAAAATTGGATGGGATAGCCAGGGTGTAGTGCAGATGGAAACAATCAGGAAACTATTCAGTTTCCACTAGGAGATTTACTTTTTTTTTCCTCAAAGCTTAGAGCTTGATTACTCTTATTTTGATATTCTCAAATCTGTAACAGCAAAAGATCATCCTCTTCTCCTAAGAACATCTTGATTACAAGTTTTGGAGTTTGGGTTTAAATTCAATAGAACTATTGATTTTTTTGGAGAGGAAACCCATGTCTTGCCCAAGGTGACTCTCCATAGACTTCCACTATAATCAGTGGAATGAAAGATATTCCTCCAACCAATGATTCACAGTTCCCACTTCAGGCTCCTGCTCTGAATCTGGCAATGACAACAAAATTGGATGTGTAAGGTGAGGCCAAGTGAATTATTTCCTTTTGTTCTTTCTGATGACTAATGGGCTAACTTGGGGGAGATTGGCTGAGGTATCTGTTTATTTTCAGAGATAACAGTTAATATCCAGATAAATGGTTTAGACAAGTATAAATAAAGCAGGAAAGTACTGTTCCTAGTTACCACTTTGTGCCTGGTTGACACCTGCATTGTGGAAAGAAAAAATACCAAAGAGCCATCACAAATCTCTCTGACTATTCCTTGTACCAAAAGGTTGTCCTCATTCTAACCCCCCACACACAGGGAGTTCCAGAAGAAGGCATTTTGGGGCAAGCTGAGGAAGAGAGACAAAATGCCTAAAGGAATTTTGTATACTGGTGATTTTGTAGAGGGTCATTCAAAAGGAAAGCCTGTAGGGGTTACTGGTACTGTACCAAGTTGATGCCTATTAGGCCTTAAAAATTTTCATGTCATTAACTTTGGCACAAGGATATATTTCCCTATTATCTTTAATAAAATCCAGTATGAAGGAAAAAGATGGAAGGCAAAGCATGACAGATGTGAATCACCTCTATTAACTTGTAGAAGTCATGTACATGTGTCAAAACAGCATATTAAAATGGATTAGCCATTCATACAAATAAGAACAACATGTGCATTTGTTTCAGCTAGGATAAAAATCACAAAGGCAATCAATTCTCATACAGCATATGCGAAAGAAAACTTGGCACAAAGGACGGCTTACCCCAAGTGTTCAGATACATGTTTCAAGTACGCATATTATTTTTTTCAGCTTTCAGGTTGCAAGTTTGCTCCAGCAGGCCATGAGAAACCACAGATTGAAGGGAGAAATAATGACTTTACACTCCCAGTGCGTTCTCTAAAGTCACTGTTTTTTGTTTTGTTTGAACTTTTTTCCATGTGGATTTAACTCCTATTCACATAGCCAGGCCAAAATGGCTTTAAACTGTACAGTAAACCCAGTTTTTTGGATAATAAATTTGTATTTGGGCATTTTTTCTCCTGACTCTTTTTAACTATAATTTTTCTGTAAATGGGTGCCACTTAGCACGTACAGAGCACAGACTCTACCAGTTGGACTCTCACTGTCAACCATGCATGACAACCATATTGACAGATGGACCATATTTATTTGACAGGTTTTGGACCAAAGAAGGAGGTTACAGCTTAGATGAGCATAAGTATTCTGTTATTAGCACATAATATCCCCATTAATTTGCCCCTTTATTGGTATTTTGTAAATAGGTTCCAGCCATGTCGCAGAGATGACAAGAAGCGTCACTTTGGTCATTGGTTCTCACATGCTGCAGAAATATTTTGTTGTCCAAGAGCATGCAGCCGTGTCACATAAAAAAAACCCCAAACCAAGAAACAAACAAACATGAACCAAACCACAAACCAAACAAAAAAACACTCAATCCCAAACCAAACAAAAAAAAAAGAAAACAAAATGGGGTAGAATCCTGGAACAATCCCGGGTAGGATCCCTTGGTAAAGCCTTAATTCCTTAGCTCCAATATTACTTTCACAAGATCAGCCTCCCAGCTTTCTGAAAAGTAGTCAGATAAAAGAATTTTGGGTAGACAAAATCATAGTGGTCAATTCTCCCTCATTTCCTCTGACAGCTCAGCACATCCACACATTGCTCACTCTTAAATTAGACCCCAGTGATCTGTTTATTTCCATGGTAATCTTACAGAACTACAGTGTTGCTTTGGAAAGTAATTCAAAATCCTAGATATTATTTTGGTCCTGGCAATTGCAAATATGCTGCTACAGTTGTCCCATGTTTTTAAGCATAGAAGCATCACAGATTCTCTTGTGAAGTAGAAGCACACTTAGTGCAAATTTTATGGACACAGAGCCCTGCCAGTACAAGCTTAACTGCTACTGGAGACAGGCTGCTCGGCAAGGCAAGAAGTGAGCCTCAAGGGTCACTGGTGGATTTTGTTAAGTGTTGGTTCTATTCAGCCCAGGGTATACTATTAGGTTGTGGCCATACACAGAGATTGCTGCCTGCTGCTGTTGAATCAAATTAGCTTTGCCACTGTTATCAGTATCAAAGGATTTGATTCTCAGGCACCTGTCTGACAATTCACTTGAAGTCTTTTGTTTTCAAATAATGCCTCTTCTCAAATACACCTAAGTTGGTCACTTTCATGTTTCCCCTTAAATGCCAGAAATCAAGTGAATTAAAAACAACCTCAGCCATCCTTGAGTTTCTTTGCATTCCCATCATTCAGGGATGGTGAATTTTCTATTTTAATTAACTACTAATTAAATATAATTTTATTATATATAATAAATTATAATTAATTTCAGTATAATTAATTTATACTGAATAAAAATCAGTATCCAGCTGAGATGTAGGATCTTTTTTTTTCCCTGTGGAATCAAGTCTCCCACAAAAAATAGGCATTTGAGCTGGAAATGCCGACTCAGATGAAATCAGAAGACTGTGATCAGGCATGTCAAGACCACCAGAGATTAATGTTGCATTAAATCCTTGCAGTTGAAAAGAAGCCACAACAGTCGAGCCCCTTCTCCCTGGACACCCACCACACTTCATTGGCCTCCAATTTCTCCCTTCTTTCTCATATTTCATGATGTGAGTGTATATGTGTGTATGCATACACATATGTGGGAGGGTGCTCAACAGTGCTCTCATTATGCTCTGTTTTCTCTGGTAGTGCCTGCTTTCTTCCCTGCTGCTTGTGCTGCCATGCATGCCAGCAACATCTATGCACACTCAGTGAATTACGTGCAGTCGTCCCAGAAGCCAAAGGAGAAGGTGACAATTGCTGGACATCTTTCTCTGCCTGACAGCATATGTAGAAACAGTCCAGCTGGACAGACTTCTTTCTGTGCTGAGGGGACCAGCAGATTATTTTTGAAATTTACTGACTTAAAAGCTCAGCAGTTTAATACCTCACTGACTAGAAAGCTATTGGGCACAAAATCCTGAGAACATGAGAACTGACCTTGGAAAATGATGTTTGTGCCTCCCCCTATTTTTAGATCTTCTTCTTCAGCAGACAGACAGTATGGTCATTGTTGAAAGGAGAAGTATAATAATGCTGATAATTTATAAGCTGGCAATGGGGTGTAGTTTAGAGAGTCAAGTAATAGCCATTCAAGTTTCTGAAAATCCCTATAACAAGTACAATTTTAGCTGAAGTTTTGCCTTCTTCCTGTCTCTTCAGAGATAGCTCAGCTGGTTATAAACAGTGATGGAAACAGAAGAGGACTTTAATTTTTAGAGGTATTCCCTTCAGTTCAGGTGGAACCACCAGGGCAAGGAAGGGCAAAAAGGGAAATACTGCTTCTGCATCAGTTATAGTTACAGTTCTCTGGTGTCAGCATCAGACAACGTCACATCTTTTATGATCTGGAATTTTTTTTTGACTCTTACAAGAGTTTAAGGGTTACTGTCATTTTACCTAAATCAGGACGTGTCGGGGGCTGTCATTCTGCTAGAAACCAGTTTGGGAGCAGACTGCTTTTTCATGTACTTGCCGGTGAGTTTCATATCAAAGGCACTTGTCTTGCTCAAAAGGCCATTCACTTCTCAGGGGAATGACGTTCTTGGGTTGGATCCTCACATATGATAGGCTGTACTGTGCCTCTGAGGCCTTGTGTTCTCCAGGAAAAAAAAAGGTCGGTCCTCTGAGCATGTTTGCTCAGGGCTCCTAGCCTTAGCTGAAGTACCCCTAGGGAGCTAATCTCCACACTGGCCAAAGGCTCTCCACAGATTCACAAATAGCACTGTTAGTAATGGTACTTAAGCTGTGCATTGCCAAAAGGTCCTCAGCACTAATCCTGATGCCATCCCCCAAGCTATCCAAGATCCTACACACCCCCTCCTGGGCTGCCCTTGCAGACTTTTGAGCACCCCTGGTTGGTGTAAAAAGACCAGATTTTGCACTCCAACTGCCTTTGCAGGGAAATTGTCTTAGAAAGCAATTGTTCTCCCCAAACCTTGGGGAATAGTCTGAGAAAGAAGCCACATTTTGAACCAGCATGTCTTGGTACAGACCTTTTGGGTAATCAAAGGATATGTGATATACAAATGATGTTTCCTTTGATAGAAAAGTGCCGGTGCCTTTAGGAGAGCCAGAAGAAGTTATTTTTAATTTATGCATTTGGCCAAACACCGACTCTTACGAGACAGACAGTTTAAAGGAGTTCTGTAGGAACATTTGACATGTAACGTGATTATTCAAGTGCTTAAGCTGGGACACGCTTCAACGTTTTCCTGAGTTTGGCATCATATAGTCAGTTACCATGTCCCCTTCTGCCATGGAAAACATAAACTCTGTGTTGCTCAGATCAGGCTGGAGTCTCTCAAGTGTGGGATAGCATAGATCTGAATTCCTCTTTGCCTGATCTGTGAGTGAACTGGAAGCACAGGGGTTCTCCACACCTAGTTGATGTGTATTGTTTAGGGCAAAGGGCATATTTCTGTTTTTCTCTTACCTTGTAAAACACCACATTTCCCCATTGTTAGATGATATAACCACTCATCACATTTGCCCCAGAATAAAAAAAAAGTGTAATCTTGAATTTTTTCTGTCTAAGCAGAGTTTCATGTCTACAATATGCGGATTTTTAATAGATGGGAAATCTCAAAACAATCCTATGACAGAAAGTGAAAAACATAGAAATAAATAATATAAGAAAGAGTGGTACTGTAAAGTAAACTGTTTTTTGAGGTAATTGTGCTCCTTTAGTAAAATAAAAGCTACTGTTCTTTACCTCTGACAAGCTGAAGGACATTTCTTTTTTTTTTGCTAGATTCAACTTTCTCTTTAATCATTCTTCTTTCAAAAGGAGCCACACTACAAAATAAAAGATGCACAGAAACAAAAGGCTTGGATTAATTAAAGACGAGGTACAACAGATCTGGGACATATTATCTTCCATATGTAAAAAAGAGACAATCACAAAAAACCCACCTCAAAACACTTCATATTATCACACCAATTAGTGTAAGCTCTAGTATAAGATCTTTCTCGAGACGCTTCCTAAAACCTATCTGGAACTCAAATGAAGTCATGTTATATACTTGCTTGGAATTTGTAAATCCAGGTAACTTGGCCAAAGAGGGCTTCAAAGTGCCTTTTTAAGTATGTTTTTGTAGTGTTAATTTAGAAATAGAAGGCATTACTTTTCTAAGACTAGTAAACTTTTCTAAAACCAGCAAAATTTTACGGCTCCAAGAATTACTTGTTAACCATCCTACGGGAATAAAAAACGGTAAGTAGGTGTAGTAAGAAATCCTACTGGTTTTGTCTATTCACATAAGGGTATTTGGGCATATAGATGCAAACTCTTCTTTTTAATCTACCCTGGGTATGATGGACATGACAGACAATTCTTAGAACAGCAGGTAACGTGCAGCTATGCTGGTGGATCTCTTCAACCATCACATAGAGGTTATTTCTGTTTCTTGCCACTTCTTTCATTACACATCCCCTGCAGTATTCACATACATGCTTCACACCTTCCAGACACACAGCCACAGCCACACATATACATATAGATGTAGTCTCAGAGAATTTACAGCCCACTATTCATTACCAATACCTAACCCACTCTGCCTGGAAAAGTCATTATTACATATAAAATGCCCAACTAGACTGAGCAAGAGGTGATTTATTAGCCCCATATTTAAATGAAATCATCATAATCTGGGAAAGAAATATTGTCATTCCTTGCAATGGAGTTACTTTTGATTTCTCTGACAATAATTTTAGCTTTGCAACATACTTGCTTGCAGAGAAACATTGCTTCTGAAAGTATGGAGACTGGCATTTTGAACTCTAGTATCACTTCTTTTGTCATAGATTACCCAGTAATTGCATTTATTTATTGCGCTCTCTATGGATCCTACAAAGAACATAGGTTTCTTTTAGGCATCAGTGGTTCTACTGACATCAGCTGAAGTCAGATGAAGTTAAGTTTATTGTTAAAAAGTATTCAGAATACTGCTTGGGCTTTTTGTGAAATTTAGTGTAACAGCTAGAAAGACAGGTCAGCTGCCTGATATTTCAGAAAACCTCAGAAATAAATTCTGCAGAGCTTTCTGCAAATCTTCTTAGTTTTGAGCGCAATGGGAACTTGGATGCTTGATATTTTTGAGCAAGTGGAGACAGGTCAGTTCAATGGAACCTTTCCAAGTAACCTAACTTCATAACCTCCAAAAACATTGAGGCAAAGTCAGGGTTGGAGCATCAAAGTCATAATCAGTGAGATAGTGAGATAGACCACGATGCCATCCTCAATCTGTAGGGTTGGGGCCCACAACACATAGTGCAGAGACATGTTGCTCCATCAGTAAGAAAAGGAAAGACAGGGGCTAAGCCCACGTAGCCTGCTCTAGTAAATCTGCTCTTGTCTCAGACACATCCATCACATTCTGATCAAAACTTCTATCTTCCTCTGCCATGTTCTTGTATCTTCCAGTAGCTTAGCTCAAAATAACATGTCTGTATGAAAATGTTTCCTAGCCCTAACCTATTGGAAAGGCTGGAAAAGCATTATTGGCCAGTCACTGTGACAGTGATTTTATGTCCAGGTTGCTCTCCTGCTGAGGTAGAGGTACAACTCAGCCTGCGGGCTGCTGTTATCCAGCCTCTCCACAAACCTCTTTCTGCTTTAGCCCGTGTCCCTAACTGCACCCACAATGCTCTGGAGAGTCTCCAGCATGGCTTTCAGCAGTGCCTACACAACTCAGCTGGGTTCAGCATTGCCCATCTTTGACTCATTTTGATCTGAGTATCCTCCTGCCCTGCTTCTAGACCGTGACCCCAGCTTCACGGGTTCTCCCACAATGATTGCTTGCGATGGATGGATGCAGGTGGAGTAAGTCCAGACACCAAAGACAAAAAAAAAAAAACAGACGGAAAAGCCTTCTCTTTTATCTTTTCAGTAAAATTTGTAACTGCCAAATGCATTTTCTCTTTCCTGAAGTGATAATTGTGTCCCTCTTCCTGCATGACCCAGCTGTAACCCTGGGAGGAGGAAGTAATTTATTTCTAGTTCTGTTGTTCGAAATGTGTCTCAGCTTTTAGGCTGTCATCTGAGGCCATCTGAGATCACGTTTTTCACCTGTCTGCCTGCTCATCAGTCTCCAGACCCCCGTCAAGAGGAGCTGGGCACTGGGCAGCCACAGCGATGGCCCCACACAAAGGGCTGACAAGGGAGCACAAGCGAGGCTTATTTGTTTTAACACCATTTCCCCAGCGCCCGTGCTGACAGACAGACAGCCTCCCACCAGTCCCCGTGGGGCATGGAGCAGCCCCAGCACTGCAGGCATGCAGCTGGGAGGATGCCAATGCTCTGCATCTCCTACCTGTTGCCTTAGAAACAAACAAAGAGACATAGGCCTGCTTTCTTTCATCCTTTCTTTTTCTTTCTTCTTTTTCCTTCATTTTGCTACTCAGACAATGCACCGTGTGCCAAGTGTCAAGGTGGGAGGGAAGAGTGAGGAGGAAAAAAAGAAGGGAAAGAGAGGAATGAGAATATCAAGACCAGGAAACAAATTTTGAGACTAAATATGAAAGCAAGATGCACTGAGGCAGCTACTGGGCTTGTCCCTGACTGCTGCCCTTGTGTGGTGTGCGGCAGGAGGTCACATTGCCACACTGAGAGCAGTTGTAGGAACCAGCTGGGACATCTGGCTTACATTGAGGGATCTGAACGCTGGAACCGGGCAATGTTTGTTTTCTCTTGCTTGAGCACGAATCAAAGTTTTAATTAAAGAAAGCTCAGAGATGCTTTCAGCGAGACTGCCCAGGGTCAGTGTGCAGATGGTGCTTTTTCAGGGATATGAGCTGGTCGTGGTCCAACATGCTCCCTGAGGTGACGGGTGTGTTTTGGGAGGAGGGAGCTGTTTCGGAGCCTAAAGCAACAGGAATAGATGACACTCGGAAAGATCCTACAGCTGCCTTTGCTTATGTGAAGGCCCAGACCCCGAAGAATAACCACTGTCCCCAAGGATCCCATTGCCTCCTGCATGCCTTCTCTTCTTGGCAGCAGCTATTCTCATGGCTGATCAGCCTCACTGACCTTCTCCTTGCAAAATCATCTGATCCTTCCTGTGCTTCTCCTTCATTTAAAGCCACTCTTAGGGCTCTTCTCTCCCCATTCCCAACAAGGACCCCTGGAGCTATGCCCTCTGACACTGCTGGCTACAGCTCTGTTGCTGCGTAGCTACTACTGTAAGCTGTTACTTCTCTAGCTTTTGTACTAGGCAACACTTTTTTTTTTTTAAATAATTGTTTTTCAGACTGTTAGTAAGCCTTTAGGATAATTTCTGAAATAGAACAATCCTATCCCCACTTCTGAGTGGTCAGTACCACCATTATAAAATATTTCAAACACATCGGATCTCTAGAAATCCCTTAAGTCTGTTCCCAATCCCCATTAAAATTGCAGCAGCAGTACATTTCTCCAAGGCTACACTGGTTTGGAAAAACACCTGGCACACATCATATGACTTCAATGCAAAGCACACACTGTACAGCTGCAGCTTAGGCGACACATCTCATAGTCACAGTCAATCCGTAGCAACAACTGAAAAACAGGAACCCAAAGTAGAGGAGTAGGTTTGTGGGATCCCTTTGTATAAAGAATAGTATTAAAGGGCATTAGTCTGTTGGATACAGCTGAGGCTTCTAGACTGGCTGCTGGCTCATGGCCACACGTGTACCCTATAAATCTATTTTTTGTTTTTATGTGTAAATGATGTAATGCCCACGAGCTTCCTCAGTCAGGGTTCATTACTTAATTTCTCAGGTGGCTGAAGTCATAGGCTTTGTGGCGTCTATGGCCACCCACGATGTGCTCTCTGCCCAGAAATGAACTTCCTCTTAGACCTTGTATTCTAATTGGCATCTGCAGAATTAAAAGTCCACTGACCACTGCATGTCATGGGAACATTTTGGAAAGCATCTCTGGAATGATAAAACCATTTTGATCCCAAAATAATGTATGTGCTTAACCTAAGGCCTTTTCTGATAGAAAAAAAGACAATTAAAGCCAAGTTTTGATATGATGGCATGTTAAGAAAAACCCTGTTTTCACGAGCAAACATCTACTTGGAAAGTAACACCAAGCAAGATAAAATCTGTGCTTTACCTAATCTAATATTCCACATTAACAGAATTTTATCCCAGATTTTCTTTACTAAATGGAAGTACATCTTTACTAACATCACCAGGCTCCTAAGTCATTCCTGGGGTCAGTTATCATCAGTAGAGTAATGAGGATTTATCTGCTTCCTTTGCCTTACTTATTAGTGATAAACATACCTCATGCTTTCTTTTAGTCCTGCTAAACTCATACCCTTGCTGTTGTTTTATCTAAATGTTTATAAATCCAAGAAGTTAATAACGCATGAAAAACAGTTTCCTGGGCACAGAGGCTTTCCTACACTGGTTCAATTTGCCCTGAGAAATGAGCCTTCTCCATAATACTGCCAAATTTCATGGTACCAAACCCAGTGGTTTTCTGATAATAGCTGTGATCATTCACTTTTTTGCAAACTGAAATACTGTGCCTTATTAACAGTTAAAATAAATTAAATGAAGCGGTGCACAGGTCAAATTATTGCCATATAAACACTGATCATCATTTCTTAAACTGTGTAAATTCTTAAACTCTGAAAGCATAATCTTCACAAATTACAGGTATTTTCACGAGCCTAGAATCAAGTATCTCAAAAAAAATTAGATGGATGTGGTCCAAAGCACAGTGAAATCTTTGTATCCCAGAGACTTTGAGTAAAATTCCTCACTGCCAGAGTTAGGATTCTTACTGAGGAAAAAGAACACAAATGACAACAGTAGATAAAAGCATGTATTTATATAGGAACACAACTATATTATATGCTTGTGGGCAAGTTCATCAATGATGTCCATCTGTAAGAAGGGTCAGAAAGAGGATCTGGGGAACTACAGGTCTGTCAACCTGAACTCTGCCAGGGAAGGTCATGGAACAGATAATCTTGAGTGCCATCATGTGGCATGTGCAAGAGAACCAGGGCATCAGGCCCAGCCAGTGTGAGTTTGTGAAAGTCAGGTCCTGCTTGACCAACCTGATTTCCTTCTGTGACCAAGTGGCCCACTTAATTGGTGAGGCATAGGCTGAGGATGTGTTTACATGGACTTTAGTATAGCCTTTGACACTATTCCCCACAACATTCTCCTGGGGAAACTGTCTGCTTATGGTCAGGAGCACGGTTTGTTGAGTAAAAAAGTGTCTGTATGGCTGAGCCCAGAGTGTTGGTGAATGGTGCTACATCCTGTTGGTGGCAGGTAACCAATGGTGTTCCCCAGTGCTCAGTCTTGGGGCCAGTTGTGTTTAATACCTTTATCAATGATCTGGACAAGAGGATTGAGTGCACCCTTAGTCAGTTCCCAGATGATACCAATTTGGGTGGGAGTATTGATCTGCTGGAGGGTAGGAAGGTTCTGCAGAGGAATCTGGACCAGCTGGATTGATGGGCTGAGACTATGAGGTTCAACAAGGCCAGATGCCAGGTCCTGTACTTGGGTCACAACAACCCCATGCAGTGCTACAGCCTTGGAAAGAATGGTTGGAAAGCTGTTGGGTGGAAAAGGACCTGGAGATTTTGGTTGACAGTGGCTGAACGTGAGCCAGCAGGGTGATCAGGTCAAGAAGCCAAGAAGGCCAATGGCATCCTGGCTTGTGTCAGAAATCACGTGGCCAGAAGGACCACGGCAGTGACTTGTCCTCAATTCTGGTGAGGCCCCACCTCGAATCCTGTGTTCAGTTTTCCACCCTTCGTTACAAGAAAGACATTCAAGTACTGGAGTGAGTCCAGAGAAGGACAATGAAGCTGATGAAGGATCTGGAGCACAAGTCTTATGAGGAGCAGCTGAGGGAGCTGGAAGTGTTTAGCCTGAAGAAAAGGAGGCTCAGGGGAGACCTTATTGTTCTCTACAACTACTTGAAAGGAGGCTGTAGCTAGGTGGGGGTTTGCCTCTTTTCCAAGGTAACAAGAAACAGGACAAGAGGAAATGGCCTCAAATAGCATCAGGGAATGTTTAAATTGGATATTATAAGAAATTTCTTGTACAAAGGAATTGTCAAGATTGGGACACTTTCCTGGACTCCACCAGGGAAGTGGTAGAGTCATTACACCAGGAGGTATTTAAAAGACATGTAGATGTGGCACTTAGGGACATGGTTTAGTGGTGGACCTGGTAGTAATGGGTTCACGGTTGTACTCAATCGGAGAGGTCTTTTCCAGTCTAAACAGTTCTATGATTCTATGATGCATTTTTCAACAGCAGTAAAGTCATATACAAGAATCTTCAGATACTGGTTATTTAATTTCAGTCTATATGCATTATAAATATTAAAAGGAGAAGAAACACACAATTTTCTCACAGAAGAAAATCTGATTAAGAGTCTTTAATCTGCAAGATTGTGAGTGACTAAAACATACTGTTTATCTTCTCCAAGAATTTTGGCAAAAAAGTAGTACCATGAGAAAAATGGATGTTCATGCTGTAGACAATACAAATGGCTCCTGCCTTTTCTTACAGTGAAAATGCTTAAAGAATATTCTTGGACAGGATGTTTCCAGCAAAGAGTCTCAAAACAACTTTTTGCTTTCTCTCTGTTGAATATAAAACAGAAGTAAAAGGTGGCAATAAGAAAAAAACTCATAAGGAATTCTTAAAGCAGCACCTTTTTATTCAGAGAGAATTTTAGCTGTGGAAGAAAAGGCAAGAACAAAGGTTCGTTGCTCATATGAAGCTAGTAGCAGAATCATAGAATTACAGAATCAACCAGGTTGGAAAAGACCTCTGAGATCATTGAGTCCAACCCATGACCCAACACCACCCTGTCAACTAGACCATGGCACTAAGTGCCACATCCAGTCTCCTAAATACCTCCAGGGACGGTGACTCCAGCACCTCCCTGGGCAGCCCATTTCGAAGTCTGATCACTCTCTCTGTAAAGAATTTCTTTCTAATGTCTAACCTAAACCTCCCCTGGCACAGCTTAAGACTGTGCCCTCTTGTGCTATTGCTGGTTGCCTGGGAGAAGAGACCAACCCCCATCTCACTCTGATGTCCTTTCAGGTAGTTGTAGAGAGCGATGAGGTCTCCCCTGGGCCTCCTCTTCTCCAGGCTGAACAGCCCCATCTCCCTCAGTTGGTCCTCATATGGCCTGTGTTCGAGTCCCTTCACCAGCCTCGTTGCTCTTCATTGGACACTCTCCAGCACCTCAATATCCTTCCTGAAGGGACCAGAGCCTCACCAGCGCTGAGTACAGGGGCAGAATCACTGCCCTGGTCCTGCTGACCACACTGTTCCTAATACAGGCCAGGATGCCATTGACCTTCTTGGCCACCTGGGCATATTCAACTGCCTCATGTTCAGCTTCCTGTTGATTAGAATCCCCAGGTCCCTCTCCGCCTTGTCTCTCTCCAGCCACTCCCCAGCCTGTAGCGCTGCATGGGGTTGTTGTGGACAAAGTGCAGGACTCGGCACTTGGCCTTGTTGAACCTCATCCCATTGGAATCAGCCCAACTCTCCAGCCTGTCCAGGTCCCCCTGCAGAGCCCTCCTACCCTCCAGCAGATTGATACTCCCCCCAACTTGGTGTCATCTGCAAATTTGCTGATGGTGGACTCAATCCCCTCGTCCAGATCATCAATAAAGATATTAAACAGAACTGGGCCCAACACTGATCCCTGGGGGACACCACTAGTGACTGGCTGCCAACTGGATGCAGCACTGTTCACCACCACTCTCTGGGCCTGGCCCTCCAGCCAGTTCTAACCCAGCACAGAGTGCCCCTGTCCAAGCCATGGGCTGACAGCTTTTTCAGGAGTATGCTGTGGGAGACGGTGTCAAAGGCTTTGCGAAGTCCGAGTAGATCACATCCACAGCCTTCCCCTCATCCACCAGGTGGGTCACCTGCTCGTACAAGGAGGTCAGATTGGTCAGGGAGCACTTGTCCCTCCTAAGTACCTCAGCCTTATCCTCATCTTTGATAACTATGTTCCACTCCATGTCCAACAAAGAATGAAGGTTTTCCTTGCCCCTCCTTTTGCTATTGATGTATTTTTAAAAACACTTTTTCTTGTCCTTAACAGAAGTGGTCAGATTAAATTCAAATTGTACTTTTGCCTCTCTAATTTTCTTTCTGCATGACCTAACCACATTCCTAAACACTTCATGAGTTGCCTGCCCTTTTTCCAAAGGTGATACACTCTCTTTTTTTCCCTAATTTCCTGCAAAATCTCCAGGCCAGTTGTCTTCCCCACCAGCTCCCCTTTTGGCACATAGGGACAGCCTGCTCCTGTGTCTTTAAGATTTCTTTATTGAAGTATGTCCATCCTCCCTGGACCTCTTTGTTTCTAAGGGCTGTTTCCCAAGGTGCTCTCTGAACCAGCCTCCTGAATAGGCCAAAGTCTGCCCTCTGGAAGTCCGGGGTAGAGGTTTTGTTGATTCCCTTCCTGACTTCACTGAGTATTGAAAACTTTATCATTTCGTGGTCACTGTGCTCCAGACAGCCTCCGACCACCACATCTCCCACCAGCCCATCTCTGTTTTTAAAAAGCAGGTCTAATGGGCCCCCAGCCCTAGTAGGTTCATTTATCAACTGCAACAGGAAATTATCCTCCATACACTCTAGGAATCTCGTAGACTGCCTCTCCTCTGCTGTGTTGAGTTCCAAGCAGACATCCAGCAGATTAAAGTCGCCCACAAGAACGAGGGCTGGTGATTTTGAAACCTCCACCAGCTGCTTGTAGAATAATTCATCACCCTCTTCATCCTGGTTGGGTGGTCTATAACAGACTCCCACCAGAATGTTGGCCTTGTTGGCCTTCCCCCTGATTCTGACCTGTAAGGACTCAACCTTATAGACACTGACCTCAAGTTCTGGAGAGTCGTGAGACTCTCTAACATATGGGGCCACCCCTCCACCTCTCCTACCTCTCCTATCTCTTCTGAAGACCATTGCAGCAATCCAGTCATGTGAGTCATCCCACCATGTTTCCATGATTGTAACTATGTTGTAGCTTTCCTGCTGCACGATGGCTTCCAGTTCCTCTTGCTTGTTTCCCACACTGTGTGCATTGGTGTACATGCACTTCAGCTGGGCTGCTGATTTCACTCCTAACCCTGGCTTTCCACCCTTGAGCTCTTCTCTGGAGAGCCTCATTTCAACCCCTTCCCCCTTCAAACCTAGTTTAAAGCCCTCTTGATCAGCCCTGCCAACGTATATGTTAGGGTTCTTTTGCGCTTGCTTGATAGATGAAGCCCATCCAACCCTAGCAGGCTTGGTACCATAAATTTTGCCCCATGATCAAAAAAACCAAAATTCTGCTGGTGGCACCAATGCTTTAGCCATCTATTGATAAAATGTGTTTTCCTACTCCTCTCCACATTCATCCCTGCTACTGCAGGAATTGGCGAACACCACCTGTGCTCCTGTCCCATCAATTCATTGATCCAAAGCCTTAAAGTCCTTTTTAGTTGCTCTGGTACCTCTTTTATTGATCTCATCACTGCCAACCTGTACCACCAACAGCGGGTAATAATCAGAGGGCTGAATTAGCTCGGGGAGTCTCCTGCTAATATCCCTCACCTGGGAAGGCATCAGAGCTCCCTGTGGATGGGTCCGGTCAGCATACAGGGCCCTCCATTCCCCTCAGAAGGGAATCCCCCACTACAACTACCCTCTTTTTTTTTCTTAATAGCTGAAGTTGTGATCCATCTAATAGAGTGCCACCGAGAGACATCCAGACAGATATTTATCTTGAGTGTCATCTGCCTGACTGTCTAGGGCCAGAGCCTCATACCTGTTCTTTAAGGGCACCGTGGCAGGTGATGGGAGTCAGGAGGGCATTCTTTTACCTCTCTGTCCAGGGACCCGTTTCCATTATCCCCCATCTACTTGGTCTGTTCAATCTGCCTGATGGCAAGAGGGGCAGGGCTTCTCTGACTCCCGCTGAACTTCTTTGGGGTTGAAAGGATGCCACTTCATCAGTCTATTTCCCCTTCACTTTCCCTAATAGTCCTTAGCCTCTCTACTTCTTCTTTAAGCTCTGCCACTAAACAAAGCAAATTGTTCACCTGATCTCACTGTATGCACGTGTCTTTGGCATTGTCCTGTGGTACTAATGCAAGGCTCAGACACTCCCTACAGCCAGTGGCCTGGACAGCTGCGTCCTTCTCAGGGGGTTCTGTCTGGGTTAGAACATTCCTACTGGCAGCAGCAGCAATGGCTTTTGATCCTTTGGAGACCATTGATGGATCTACTTGAGTTAGAGAGAGAAAAAAACCAAGAAAACAAACAAAAAAACCAACCACTAAACAAAACCACACACAGCTACCACACAGCCCACCAGCAAAAGCCAGGAGAGTGGCTGTGCCCTTCCTGCTCACCCTGCCCTGTGCAAATTGCTGTGCCATGCCCTCACCGCAGTGCCATGTCCCTGTTTGCCTGCTCCTGTTTGCAGTGCTCCCTAGAGATTCTTTAAATCACCTGCAAATGGACCTGGCATCATCCCTTGCTTACCTGGTTGGCTCCCAAGAGTAGCCAAGCCCAGGTCAAAGGGTTTGCTCCCAAATATTTCTTCATGTATTTTTATTCAGTCTTTTCTACACTGGATGTCTGTTATCCAGGGTTTCATCACTGTAAACCTGTTCCCCTGCACCTTCCGTCTGATTTTGATGTCTAGTTTATCTTAGGACCCATGTTCCTCACACACCTTTTCTTTAAATAATCCTTCCCAGTGGCCTGGACTCTACCTTCTGTTTTGCTTGTTTTTCCCACCAAGCACTTTTGCCTGGTTAGAGCTCTGCACCAGACACAGACTGTCCATTGCCGTACACAGGACCCAGCCTGATGCTCAGCCTCCCTGGGCGCTGCCTCCCAGGTACACCACATCACCTTCCATAAGCCTACTCACTGTGTTCAGAGAAGGGCACAGAAGGAAAAAGGCAGATCCTGGAGGACTCAGTGATGTACCAAACCAAAACAAATTTGGCAGTGCTAAGTTCCAAATATTACAAAAGTGATACCGTTTCCACAGAGGATATGAACAAGTACTTTGAACTGGGACACGTGCTCTGCCAGGAGGGTAGGCGCTTAAGCAAGTCCTCCCTGTGTCCAGCCCTCTAGGTTCAATGGCAACACCTGGCCACCCGGAAAAGTCACCTCACTTTGCAGACCTGCAGCCGACATCTAGAAAGCTTAACTGTGATGACAGCCAGGCTCAAAATCTCCCCTACGCACACACAAGGCCTGCTGCTTCCCAAGTCTCGAGATGTCAACCTGGGCCCCAAGGGTTGCATCGTGGCGGCCAAAAAATAAACAGCCAAGCATTGCAGGCAGCTGCCGGGCACCCTGCATTCCCATGAGAAACTCACAAAACTGGATAAACTGCGTCACAGCAGCCTGCAGACCGGAGGCCTGGATGGTTTAAAAATACTGCCTGCTGCAGATTTCCCAGGCCATATATAGTTCACACATCTCATGGTAGCAGGAAGGAGCTGCAAAGACACAGAGAGACAGAGAAAGAAGGAAGTAATGAGGGATGTGACTGCCAGCGCGCAACAAAACCAGATTAAAAATAGCCTGAACTGCAGCAGCTCCCTCCTATTGGGGAAGGCAGAGCTGCTGGCCCTTCCTGGCCTCTTTGGCCCCTCTCTCAACTGCCTATTTTCTGCCAGGAGGAAAGGGTAGGAAGAAAATTTTTGGTTCCTGTAGGTAGAAGAGAAAATGACAGCCCTCTGTTTGTTTTGATACTGAGCAGGCTCCCTGGGGCTTGCACTGACACCTGGCTAGTTCTGCAGGACCCCCTCCCCGAGGAGCAGGCTGAGGGCACGCAGAGAGCACAGGCTTGAAATGCATCACTCACACCTCCCAGCAGCAGCAGGCATAACCCTGAGGGATGTGGTGCCACACTGCCCTGAGCTGAGGTGCCATGCTGCCAGGAGAGGAATGCAGCCTGCACATTGAAAAGAGCTTTGAAACAAGTCTCATCTTCCTCCCCCAGCCCTGTGCATGTTGAGTCCTGGTCTGGAGGCAAAGTCAAGCTGTCCAACCCTATTCTGGTAAAATAAAGAAAAATCACAAAAAACTTGTTCTGCCCATCACTTCTCCTCTCCCACAGTCTAGCCTCCCCAAAGCCATTGCAAAGGGAAAGCAGCCACATGCCAAATGGAGTTATTTCTCTGTAAGGATCTTCTCCATCACCTTGTCCTAGCCCAGTCCCCTGAAAGGAAAGCAAGAATATGAAGTTGTGTGCCATCAGGCCAGGGTGTGTGACTCTAACCTCCTGAAATCCTCTTGCTTGTTGATATTTCCAGCAGCCAAGTGAGTGCTGTCCGACTTGTGGCTTGGGTGGAAAGAAAGATATGTTGGTGTGTCTCCAGAGGCCAGGCAACTCCTCATAGGGCCAGCTTTAATGAATTAATTAAATTAATTAATTCTTTCTTTTATTCCTGGTAATTTACATCACGCAGACCTGGGTGCCCCAGCTGCAAACAACTTCTGTCAACTCCTAGATGCTGACACGAGGCACTGAGAGAGGTCCAAGACAAAAGCCCAGATTCCAAACATCCCTGAACTCTGGAGAAGTTCAAATCAGAGCACACATCTTTAGTGAGAAGAGGAAGGCTGTAATATGATCCTAGCCCTGGGCAATAGAGGTAACATTCCAGTGTGGTCTGAAGGTGACTTCCAGAATATGTGGTGTGGAGCAGAGTGGAGGAGGAGAGGGAAAAGCAAGAAGGCATTTTTCATATGTAAAAAAAAAAAAAAAAAGTGCTTTAGGGGGAGCTGGGTGTCTGCTGTCTGTGGTGGGAGGGCGAGAAAGGCTGCTGACTGCTGACAGAGTAAAGGAGGTTAAGAGAGGTGGATGAACTCTGAATGGAACTATGAGTGATGCCAAAGAGCCCTGTAGGCTGTCAGAGAGATGCTGTGAAGGAGTGGAAAGACCAAGAATTCATTCAGGGAAAAGTCCATCACAGTACACTTGTATGTCTATGAGATCTTGAGACTACAGAGGCATTCAGGATCACACACTCTCTGCAGTGCTCTCTGCCTCCTTTTCATATGGATCAATACCCTCCTAATGCCTCAGGTCCAGTTCTGTTTGCAGGGCAAGAGTGCCTTCGCTGAGAAGGGCAGCACTGGGTGCTGCCTGTGCCAGTGTGGGGGACAGCAAGCAGTATCAGTCCCTACGCATGCTGCCAGCATTTCCAGCCAGTGGAGCAGGTGGAATTTTCCCTCTGGAGCACAAGAAGCTGCATTCTGCTCCTTCAGCTCTCCATCATCTTGGGTCTCAGTTCATCACTTCAGCTTGCAAGAATTAAGGTGGGGCACTAACCATGTCAGGGTGTAGAAGCACAGATGCCTTTTTTATTCCACATCATAATATGGACTCTTTGATCCTTGCTCCCAGAAAGGCTCCCTAAATGGCCACAGAGAGACAGTAAACAGCCTAACTGGGTTTCCCTAATGCTAGATCAACATGCTGAATGTAATTAGACATATCAACCTCTGTACACCACAGGAGGAATATTTAACCTGAATTTAGAGGGCACCAGTCTGCAGGATTGGGAAGCCACCCCCATCAGATTACACAGGGTTAAGGTTTAAGGTCAGGGCAGTGCACAGCTTAAGGTGATAGCAGCTCAGGCCTTGATCGCAGGAGGGTGTCATGACAACCCCCAGTGTGACCATGCATGAGGTGTGCAGGCAAGGGTGACTGTGTGTGCAGCACCTCCCTCTCTTGGGCCATAGGAATGAACTCCCTGGTGATACCTAACCTCCTTTTGTCCAGCTGATGGTGACTGGCTATACAGCTTTTGTGCCATGCCACGTCACTGGCTTCCTGGTTCTCACTTCCTCAGTTAATGAATGCTACCACTAATAAACTGACAGTATTGGAGCTATTCTTGGCCACAGGTGGATCTTACTGAGGTCATACTGGTTGCTGGTAATATAATTTATTACCCTGTGAGGTACTTTGGGATATAGAGTGAGAAGGCCACTTGAAAAGTGCCAAAACAATAATCCAACTCAGGATTTTCCCAGCAAGGTAATATGTTCCATACTTGCTGTGCCTCTGAGAAATAAGGCATCGAAGTTGTGTTGGCTCTGGTGGAATGCTGTAAAGATTTCCAAATACACTGATGGAAACAGGAGTACTGTGCACAAGAGGTGGGTCCCTTTTTAGAGAAAAAGAAGAGCAAGGCACTTTTTTTTTCTTAGAGTAACTCTGAAGACAAAAATCCCACCCTGTGGAAAGGTACTCATCTGCGAAAGGGAAGTACTGTGCTTCAGGCAGGCGGGCAGCAAAGCAGCGGGGTCATGCCATCTGGCCCATGTTAGGGCTGGAGCTGTACTCTAGGTGAACTCTACCAAATTAGCTGTACATGATGCTGCATTCCCTCCTTTCTCGGAGGATCAAAGTAGCTGGATCCAATCCCAGCTTTCTGCAGATAAGCAGGTCACAGGACTAGTTTGCACCTCTGTGCTGCTTGTAATACACTGTGTTACAGATTCCTCTGGATTTCCTAGTTTGTGCCCATATGCACTGGATACTGCTGGTCACATTTTTTCCCTTTAGTCCTCTGAGCTAATCTAGGGACCTGGGATACTTCCACAGACTCTTACTTGCCAGTACAGACTCTCTGGCAGTGCTATATCTGCTTACAAACTACTACCACTATTCTTTCCCACATGCATTTTACATTTCCTTGTTTTATCTAAAAAGCTCATTCTTTCCTTGAAAAGGCTTCTCCCACCAGCACAGCAGCATGAGGGCAGGCACAGCAGCTCAGCAGCCTGGCTTGGATTAAACACTTGCTGAATTATGGAGGGAGAAAGGAAGAAAGACAAGGCTATCTGGTTTGGTAAGCCATGAGGCATCCTGAAGGCCTAAGCAAAATGCATGTGAAGAATAGGAAGGAGGGGGGAGACAGCAATAATTGGAAATCCATTTCACTTGTATAAAAGTGCTAATTAGTTTTTTATCTGCAGGCACACCGAGGGCTTCACAAAGGCACACACAAGTTACAGCGACTAATTACTAGCACGGTCTGGGAGACTGTCTTCGTAATTCAAATTTCTGATCAAGTGGCAACAGTAGGTGATTCAAAAACAAAAAGGAGAATATATACATATATATTCTTCTTTAAAAAGATAATGTAATTTTGTGTCATAGGACTGGGTGATAAACTGATTGTAATTTTAACTGTTGCTGTTTAAGCAACAGATACATATCCAGTATGCAAGTAGTAGCTTTAAAGCAAGTATTTTTTATTACCTATGCAGTAGGTAATAAAAGATTACCTACTTTAAGGTAGGTTCAAATCTTTAAGAAAGATTTGAATTTTGAATGATAGTTTGTGAACTGTGTTCCTATTTTAATTAAAAAAAAAAAAAAGGCCTGATTTGTCCAGAGTACTCTGTTGATTTGAAGAGAAATAATTTTTTCCAGTTCTCACACTCAGTATAGTGGCAATTGAGAGAACATGCTTCCATCGTCCCTCTTTCCCGGGACATAAAAAGGTTTTAAGAACTGAATGAGGGAGAAATTTAAACAGAGGCATCCTATGAACAAATAAAAAACATGTAAATGCTTTGGATAAAGCATTTAAATGTTCTATTTCACCTGTCAAAAATACATCGTGTATAATAATAGAATAGTACTCAATTAGACTTGCACAACTCCAGTGGGATTGGAAGCATCCTGAAGATTTTGGCCTGGGATCCTTCTTTACAATGTGCTTTTTAGCAAATCTGATACTGGAGCAGTCAACACCATTACCTAAATGAAACTACTTTTCGTAATTATTTTGATAGACTATTTTTTACAAGTTTGCTTAATTAAAAATGATTTCCAATGAGTGTATTTTAAAAGCGACACATTTGTATTTTCTTGTTGTGAAAAGTTCCATTCACAAAAATATTTGGTATTAAAAATTACTCAGGATCTCTTTACCAGAATATTTTTTTTTGCCAGAAGATTGTTTAACACAGCTTGTGAGTGCTGTCCAGCCTGTGTCTAAGCTGTGTTCCTCACAGACAGTGACTATGGCATTTTCTGTGCTCTGCTAGGTGGCTGAAAAACACCTGTAAACAAGAGTTTGGAGGCACTGCTTCCCAACATTTATTGAAACTCTCATTTCCATGTTCTGCAGGTCACAAAAGATCTGCTTTTTTTTTTTTCCCCCAGAATATTGCAGCCAAGAAGCCAATAGAAAGGTTTGCTGAAATGTTTACATGGAGAAAACAGAAAAAAAAGGAAGAGAATAAAGTTCCAACTGACGCCAACAAATTGTATTTGGTACAGTACAGCATGTTGCTCACAGCTGCATTCAGAGACGAAGAAAACATTTTGCTGAGTCTAAGGACTCCCTGCACAGGAATGGGCTTCCCGCAGGGAGAATGCACAGTGCCATGCAAGCACTTCACAGCAGTGAAATACAGGATCATATAGCAGCCGTTTGCTGTAGAAGGTCTTCCCTTTTCACTTCACAAGTCACAAATTCAAAGCAAAAAGTTGCATAAAATAGAGCTGTAACTCTATACCTAAATCTGTAATTCAGTTATAAATTGAGCACCTAGGCCATCAGCCACAATAAATTAATGTTTCTAAAAAAAAGAGTTCATATTTCCAAAATGAAAAAATTGAAATCCAAGATCAGCCCTTATTTACCCGGGTAACGACCACAGACAAACTCAAAAAAATCCAAATTCAATTACCTGAAATGCTATTGCTTCATAGTACTTTAGTCTTCTAATTTGGACATTCTTGATGCAAAAACAGGGAACGGTGAGACCAACATTTTTTCCTCTGCCATCAAACTCAGTTTTGCAGCTTTTGTTGAGCAAAATGCTTTTTTATTTCACATTTGTATCTACTTAAACAACTTACCTTAGAACATAGCTGCTAAGATCTGAGGGAACAGGAAACTGGAAAAGAAAAGCGGGGAGGGGAATAAATTAAAAATAAGTTGAAGAAAAAAAACCCCTGACATTGAAAAAAAAGCAAACTCAAATAGAAAAAAAAGTACAAATAAATCTTTGATCATACAAAATAAGTTTTGTGAAAAAGAAAGGATTTCTCTTTCACCCTTCTGCATATGCTTTTTTGTTTTTAATTTTTACATCCAGAAGTTCACAAGAGAAAGTCAAGTAACAGTGATGAATAACTGACATCTGGTGCAGAAAAAAAATTAAAAAAATGCAAAACACTTATGAAATTGGGGATTTGGAGGGGATTTACACTCACCCCTGGTAATATCTTGAAAAAAAAATGAAGTGCTTACCATTAGTAGAGTCACAATCCACATCAGGGAAGGTACAAAACTTTAAGACATGAACCAAGGCTGAGAAAAAAGTCTTTATGAAATTAGCAGAGCCAAACTTCAGTCAACCAAGTAGAAGACTCTCCTTTCAATCAGTTAATTTAGACAGCCGTCCCTTCCAGCTCAACAGCCATCTGCACCTCTTTAAGTTGTCATATTTGGTTTGACTGAAATGTTCACATAGAAAAAACCCCAGAACTTTGAGAGAGCAAGAACCCTACTGACAAGCTTTGTAAAAATCAAATCTATTAACCCCCAAAAAAAAAAAAGACAGCTAGACAAAGAAGATAATAGACAGACATTTTATTGGGGTAGGTTTTATTGTGAATTGTGAATGGCACAGTAACCAGTTTACAAAGGCCAACCAACTACATTAAACAAGACAATTACAAATTTCACCCCAACAATTTTATAATGTACCTCTTTTGTAGCATTCGTTGGAATGACCCTCCAAAATAACCAAAAAACAGGGAATACTGTTCATGTGGAATCATCATTCAAACATTGTCGTCATCTTCCTAATGTCACCACACGGACCTGTCAGTGCCCTGCAGTGGAACGCTTTTGCACAGCACTTTATCAGGGTGTCTTGCACGGGGTTATTGCAACTTCCAGCGGTCCTGAAATGCTTTCTTGAGTATTTGCATGCACGCTGTGCCACTCTCACACTCAGAGAGCTCTCTGACAGGGATCTCGCTCTTCTGCTTATGAAAACATTCATTAATGTTACCCTTAGCAAAACAATTAGAAACTAAATACATATTCTCACAGAGCAGATACACAACTGCACATAGGAAGGCATATATAAATGATATCTGCCAACACACTTGGTCGAAAAGCCTAGCTGAGATACAAATATCACAAAAAAGCGTATCTTCTATTTAGATATATCCACGCTACCTGCAAATTGATTATAAATTTGCATTAAAACATAAAATATATTAAGACCAAGTGTCCAAATTAAGTCTTTTTCAGAACAAAACAAAAGTGACTGTCTAAATATTTGCCTCATCTAAAGAACCTTAGTTTAAAAGGAAGGTAAGTTAAAATTAGCATTTATCTGCACAGCAGAAATTCTGATTGATATTACAGTACTAGATTTCCTATATGAAAAATACAAGATATGAAAAGCTGCAGAATCTGAGAAGACAACTAGTAATACTGAAAAACACTTGGGAATTTCAATGGTACATGGCTGCAGGTTTTAGCTTTAAAATTTTTTGAGGATTTATGATCCAGTTCCAAAGAAACAGTAAAATTGTGGGCGTAAAGAATTACTTAATAAAATCCTTGCATAAATTTTTACATATAACTAAAGAATGTGTACTCAGCAAAGGAAAAAGTGGAAACGTTAACATCTTTTTAGTTCTCATTTTAGGGTATCCTTTTTTTTTTTCCACTTAAACAGCTGCAGATGGGAAGTTCCTCTCCTTGTAATGGTGTCACAAAGGGATGATATTTTGTCACTGAAGATGACAAAGAGATATTGCAGAGTCTCCGTCCCTGGAGAGAGTCAAAAGCTGTATGGATGTGGTCCTGGATCACCTGCCCTCACCGACCCTTCTTGGGCAGAGGGGTCGGACCAAATGGTCTCCAGAGGTCCCTTCCAACCTCAAACATTCTGGGATTCTGTGGTCTTCACTAACAAGAATGACATGTGATGTTGCAAGAACATATCTACTAATCACTACTCAATACTGTGTATGTGATGTACAATGAAAGGAATTCAAGAATTTTTAACAAGAAAAAACCAAACAGAAATAACTATGATATTAAATAATATTTGATTATTAAATTTTGATTTCCTAGGAAGTATCTTTCAGCTGAATGCCTTAATGCACTTTAAATCCTGTAAGACTGAAGAAAATTGTCTCTTGCCTGAGTTCTGTAAGTCTTTATTTGATGATGAGCAGACAAAACAAGGGTGATATCTTACAGCTCTAAACATTGCATTTCATTAATGGTTCATCATGGCATACATGATTTCACACGTAATCTGTAACAAAAGTGTCACTGCCCACCCCTACTCTGCTCTGTGTGTTTTACAGGAAAGAAGAACTCCACAACACAACGATGTAAACTTAGAAATTTTCTATCTGAATCGTCAGTGGGGCCTTCCTTCCCTTTTCCCTAGATTGAGTCTTCTTGACTAGTGAATCCATATAAAATCAAAAATCACAACATCTGTTTTTCAATGCATGCCATTTTTTATGCTTTGTCAGGAATGCTCACCCACAGTTGGCTCCTCTAGTCCCATTTCAATCTTTGTACTGGTGAAGAGCCTAAACCAGGAAGAAATGGCTCGACTTTGAATGCATGGTCATCCTTAATAAATTTTCCGTGCACTGTATATACTACATCCCTCTGTTTCTTCCTTATCCATCTCCTGGCCAGGATGAACTCTCCAACAGCCCCAAAGTGGATCCTCACAGCTTGCGTGCAACAGCAACCATTCGCCTTCACATCAGTGGTTGAGCAAAAGTACAATCATTCCCAGTAAACTGTGCCTAAAAGAAAAAGATTTGCTGACAAAAATTTGAGGTGTAAGAAAAGTTGTTTCTGTGTTAAGAAGTGTTGGGCAGTTTTAAACAAAATATTATCTCACCCTACCTCTTGGAGACTGCAATATTTTTCCAGCTCCCCCTTCATAGTTCCCCACAGTTTGCAACTGCATTTGGCAAAAGCTTATCTTCCACAGTCTGAATGTGCAAGAGTTTTGTTTATCTATCATGTTCATTATTATGTGATTAGACAGTAGCCACCACCTGTTGTAACTATTATGCGAAATGAGGAATGTGTGAAGATTTACTGCTTACTGTCTAAACATAGCTTGGAAATATATCTCTACAGGAATAAACTTGCTTTTCAACTTAAAAAGTGCAACATGCAGCTTGCTTCAGAATAGGGGAAAATAAACGTAGCAGGAAATCCTCATGTTGACACACTCAGGTTGGTGCCACTGTTCTGACCTAATCAGAAAAGGAAATGACTTACAACAGACCTACAAGCTGGGGTCAGCAGCCTCCGTGAAGCAGCAGCCAGGGGTTTTCAAGGCTTGGACTTGACTCTCATGGTGGCATTCAGTCACCTCTATAGCGCCTCCTCAGACTCCCAGTTTGTTAGAAATAATAGAGTCAGAGATCAAATTAAGAAGCAAAGGGTCACAGTGGAAGCCAAGTAAAGCTGGTTTCTTCCTTCCTGCTAAACCACTGATGACAAGACTGCTTTATTCCCTCATGGGTTTCCACGGCTCCTCCAACACCGTTCTTCCTGGACAAAAGATCATGTACTCTCATTCATCATGCTTTGCCTTCTACAACTGTTTCACGATCCACTCATCCACCTTCTGATTACAGCCATCCATTGCCACAAAAGACACTTCTCATAACACCTGAGAGGGCTTGTGGGTGAAGGTAAAGCTGTGGGTGGGCAGCATTGCACACATATCTGATTTTGGGAAGGTGGGAGAGAGAAAAAGTGCCCAAGTGGGATGAAAGTATTCCCTCCAGCCATATTTGGGTTGTGGAGAGGAAAGACATATACACACTTCAGCCTCATCACAGTGTGCTCTGGTCCACTGCCTGTCTGTGTTAGTGGGAGACCAGGACCTGGGGAACGCTGCTGTGCTCTCTGGCAAACCATTGCTGCGCCCTATGGGAATGCCAGTTCCTGCTTAGGGTATGGTAGGATGCCAGAGCCTCAGTGAAACCATGTAAAGGTTGTTTGCAAACTAAATGATTCTATGATTCTATATGGAGACAGTCATACACCAAACTGAGGTGTCTGAGAGAAGATGCAAGTCTTGCGTGGCTTCCCTATGGTCCATGTCCCTCACAGGCTGGTTCAGAGGCAGAGACAGATTTAAGGAGTGATATCAGGGAATGTGAAAATCCTCACATGAGGATTTTACCTACATGCCTTCTCCCAGCAATAGCAGCTCAGCAGCATAGTGCCCCAAGACACAGTATCAGTCCCAAAAACTGCTAACGGCTGGGTGCCCCCTGGGCCAATCAGCCCCCTCACAGCTACATCAAAGATGTGAGTCCTCCCCAGAACTTATTAATGAGTTTTCTTTAGAGTCTTCCCAGCTGAAAAGTACAGTAACATTAAATCTCATATGCTTTTTTTTTTTTCCCCAAACAAAGTTTCCAAGCCTGACAGGCAAGGACAGGGATGGGATTAGGCAAACATCCTATACAGACGGTTCCTCTTTCTGTCTGTCAGCTTGTAAGTGCTTTCTCTTCTGGAACTATACAGTACTAACTGAGCCGGAAACAGCTCTTTAAAAAGTGATTATAGTGTGACATTTTTGTTTGACCTAACATCAAGCCATGTGCAGCTTAAATGTCAGCAAAGCTATTTACTATAGGGACAGACAGGCCCTAGCATGCTTACACTTACCCAGCGTCTTAAAACTGATTGCTGTCTCCACTCATTGCACATGAATGACACCAAAGCCAAGATGTAAAGTATAGTGCTCTGTGAGATGTGATGATTGACTAATATGCTGGGTGGCACAATGCATTCAGCAGGAGGCTCACAGGGAGGAAGGCAAAATAATGGATAATTAAAGTCAATCTCAGGTTAGAAAGCAGGGGCCCATGCAAAAGATTTCCTTGGATTAGCAAGAACATGCCAATAGCTGGTGTGTTTTGTCCAGAGATGTCTGAAAAGCTCAAATATTTGGACAAAATTAGCAAAGCAGATTTTTTATTAGTGTAGTAGCTGTACTGTTCACATGAGAGAGGAGGGAGTGCAGCCCCCAGCTGTGGCCCTTAGAAGACCCCTTGAAGCCCCTGCAGCAAAGAGCTGTGGCCTGAGGGTGTACCCCGCTCTCTCCCCCCACTCCGGGGCTGGCAGGGAACAAATGAGGCCGCCCAGCTGTGGCTGCCAGGCAGGGTGATAGAGGGGAAGGGAGGCTCCAGAGCCGTGTCACCAGCCATCAAAATAATAGCCGAGCAGTGGGGAAGCATGAGGCCAAAGCAGCTAATTATGTGCATCTCTCCCTGTGTGAGAACCGACAGGAATGAAGCGGCTTCAGATCCCACAAGGATGCAAGAGCACATACAGCTATAAAGAAATAGATAGAGTTAGGTAGTACTAGGAGTTCTTTCTGGAAGACAACGAACTCTTTTGCAATGGATGGAGATAAGGGCGCTTGTAGGTCCTTAATGGGACTAGAGGCATATATCTGGACAGCGTTCCAGTCTGACCTTCTTCTCAGAGCCTAAAATAACAAACAAATCAGTGTGCCTTTATTTTGAGAAAACGTTGCTCACAGTAATAAGGGTGGGTGGGGGCACTCAAAAGGAAGCAGAGCTGTGATAAAACTTCCATTTTGTTCTTTCTTGCATGTCAGAAAAAAATGTACATTATAATTCAGAGTGCCTTTCAAGGTTTATTTTTCTTTACATTGTTACATGCCCGATCACATCTGATTTTGGAAACTAAGCAGGATCTGACTTGGCTGACATTTGGGAGACTGCTGAAAATTCAGGAGACTGAGCCGGATCTGTGTGCTCATTATATGAATGCGCAATGCCTAAAAGCATGATGGGGGGGAATGACTAGAATATTCATAGCTTTTCTGTATCTTAAAATACTGCTTTTCTCCACATTTAGCAACTGAAAAAACACTATGACTGAAAATAACATCATGAATATTAAATGAGCATTTTTTTCAAATAATAAAAAGTTTCTGAATATTGGTTAATACTTTCCAAAAAGCACAGAAAAACCCTTTGAGCAAACTGATCATTAGATCATTAGAGATACTGTCTGCTTGTTATTTACTTTACTAAGTGCTGACATGTAGGGGGCTGTTAAAATCCCTTCAAAAAAACCATTTAAGTGCAACATGTGTATGTGCAATAAACAGTATAAACAGTATAAACTTTTTAACAGAAAAGATATGAGAGGTAGCCAGAGGATTTTTTACACACAGGATTTACTCATTTCTTGGTGTTTCCAGTGACAAAGGGCTTAATTATAAAAAAGCTCCTTCGTTCTCTACCTTAGAAAATTTCCAAAGATCAAGGCTGATCTGTTACTATTTTTCTTTGAGGCTCCCAAGCAAGAGTTAAAATTTTAAGAAAAGTTTCCTTCTTTAAAAATACTCATGAGTTAAAACAAATATAATTTTTAAAAAATAACAACTGTAACTAGAACTCCCTTCCTCTTTTGCTCTCTTATCAAATGTCATCAGTGGGTACCTCTCAGATCCTGAGCGGGCCTTGCAGTCCAGGGTGAACTCCATTTTTTTGTCACCTCCTCCCCATGCAAAAGTTAAAAATGCAAAACCAACAGTGAATTTGTTATAAAGTAAACAAACATCAAACAGATCTTTGAGTATCTGTCATCCACCCTTAAACAAGAAATAAATATGATATAGCAAAGCAAGGCAAGATTCACAGGCCGTAAGCCTCTCCCGTGTAGTGTCCAACTGCCCTCATTCAGTTTTGCAGCCCTTCTTTGTTACAGCAAAATGTAAGGGATTTCTAAATCCTAATTTGGATGCATCCCCCAGCAGCAGAGACAAACCAACAATTACTGAAGCAAGGCAAGTTGTTTTCAGTTTAGCAGGTTTTTTTCTAAGCCAGGCTTGTGGTTTCATTTAAAGTTTGAATGCTTCCATTCTCTGAGAAGGCCAGTGGCTTTTCAATAGCATAAGATCAAATGATGTTAATCGGGCAGTGTGACCTAATCCTCTAATTCAACTGTCTTTTTACATTAGAAATGTTCTGCTCATGTAAGATTGATTTGCTCTTAAATTGACTTTTTTTGTTGTTCGTTTTTAAAGGTGCTATTCTAAAGTTCTACTCCTGGCTCTGCTGATATGTTACACAAATAAAATAAGAGCACTTTTTCTCCCTTTTGAAGGGTTAAATAGGATAATCTGATAGAAAATCTCTTGCTAATTACAGAAAGCCCAAGATGTTATGCAACAGTAGCAAGAAGAACATTTTTCTTTTTTGGTAGTGATCCCACAGGTTAGCTACACTGAATGTGGATACTCTGGACAGCTATTGCCAACTATGGGAAAGCTACCATAAGTGTACATTCTCTTCAGCCTTCTGATATGCCTTCCGTTGGAGTTCGCACACATTTCACCAAAAACTGAAACAATCTTCTCATTTCATTTTTGCTCCCTTGTTTTTTCTGATGCGGTGGTTCTCTTGCAGTGTCACATGTGAGGGGACTTCCACAATACTGCTGGGAAAGGGCAGCTGTCCCAGTGCTCCTCTGCAGCTGTCCCAGCACTCCCCTGCAGTGTCCCCAGTGCTCCTCTGCAGCTTTCTCCTTTGGAGCCCAAAGACCAGACTCTCCTGAAATGTTTGGCTTTGCGGTCAGATGAGTGTTAATGGCCAGCATAAATGAGTGTCATTCACTTACCCCTAGGCTGCATATGGCCAATATTTACAGATAATAACCAGACCACAGGTAACATTATTAGTGTTAACCTACTTCCCATGAGGTGTAGAACGTGAATGGGCTCTTCAGCCTGGAGAAGAGAAGGTTCCTGAGAGACGTCACAGCAGTCTTCCAGTATCTAAAGGGGCCTGCAAGAGAGTTGGAGAGGGACTCTTTACAAGGGCATGTAGTGACACTGTCTAAAAGAGAGTAAGTTTAGATTAGATATTAGGAAGAAATTCTGCCCTATGAGAGTGGTGAGACATTGGAACAGGTTGCCCCGAGAAGTTGTGGAGGTACCATCCCTGGAAGCATTCCAGGACAGGTTGGATGGGGCTTTGAGAAACCTGGTCTAGTAAAGGTGTCTCTGCCCATGGCAAGGGGGTTGAACTAGGTGATCTTTAAGGTTTCTTCCAACCCAAACCATTCTGTGATTCTCTGAAGTCACAGCAGATGTCCAGCCCTTGGCACAGACATCAGTGTGTGGTGCCTCTCTCAGGTGTCTCTCTCACCCGCTTTGACAGCCTGTGCAGGGCAGTGCGGGGCTCCCTGGCCACAAGGACACACAGTCCAGCACTGCGAGTGCATGGTAGAGTGAATGGAGCTACGTGGCACACAGGTACCTGTCACTCCAGAGGTTTGTTCTTTCCGTACCCTTACTGAAGTATTCTTGCAACAGATTTTCACTAGCTAACTCTACATTGTTGATAAGATTGGCTCAGATAAAGAAAGATATAATACAGTCTGGAGAACTAAAGCAACCATTTACAGTGTCTGGCAGGTGCTCTTCAAACTTTTGCCTCTTAAGGAGGACATCAGGTCTGTTATTGCTGCCTGATGGGTCTGTGATATGCAATCATTTTGCTATGCCCACTGAACTATACAACTTTTTCTTTTCTTTTTTTTTTTCTCCCACCAGATTAATCCCATCAATTAATTACTTTTCCTGAAGATATTTTGCCAACATAAGGTTTATTGTGTCCATATTGGCAGAACACATAAGAGTTTTCAAAACCCAATTTGTTATTGTTGGTGCTACGTTACTTAAACCACAAATGGATCACGATCCATACTACGAGTAGTTAATGGGTCTATTCTCAGTTGTCTGACATCTGGAGAGATGATTTTCATATTACTGAGCCAAGCGTGTGAAGCATTCCCTTTTCCCCAGAGCTATTTCTTAAAGAAATGGAAGCACAATTTCAGGCTGGCATTGGGCAGCAGCAAATGCAGTCGAAGCAGAATTCTGTGGACAGAGAGCGCCATCTCCAGCTACTAAATCACAATTACTCAGAGGTAACAAACCAATTAATTTGGAATTTCTCCTTTGGAATTGCCATCTGTTCTGAAAAAGATGGAGAAAAAGCCAGCTGAGACTGATGAAAGATTGAGATTTAAGCCTTAACACTATCTTAATATCCTGTAGGGAGACTTTGCTAATCCTTGCTAAAGTTTCTCTGAGTTAAATGAAAAAGCTGCTTAAAATTGCATGGAGATAAGCATCCCAAATTTGTTTCTTTTTTTCAGGCTGCTTAGTAAAGAATAAAATCATGATAGAGCTAAAATTTGTACTATATTAGTGTCCTCCAGCCTACAGAAAGTCTATGTTTCTAATATTCCACATGATGCATTTGATAAGTACTTGAAAAAGCTCGTAAATGATACCTCTAGTACTACGTCAGAAAAACCAGGTAGCAAACCAGTGTCAATAAGCAATATGCAAAAACAGCACACAAAGTACATGCAGAAGAATTATATACATGCAAATGTTACAAAACTGACAAATATTTAAAAATACACTACATAAATATTACATAAATACATTTTATATAAAGACAAATATTACAAAATACTAAAAATATTACAATTTTTACAAAATCACAAAAATTATTTAAATACCTATACAAAAGAATTACAATGGTTGTATTAAGTGTATTATTTTCTGTACATTTTATCCCATGTAAATGGTACATATGTCAGGGTATACTTTTAAAGAAATAAGTGTTGCAAAAATAAGTCAAGACGTTATTTATAGCTGATGCCCAGAAATTCTTCTCCATCACAATGTCAAATGATGTTGTTGCCATCCTGCCACCCATCAGTTTTCCGTACTTCCCAACACCATGGGAAACCTCGGGTCTTCAGAGCATTCACAGCTCCAAAGGGTTCCAATCGAACAGAGATATTAAGTGCATTAGAAAGTCAATCTGTGAATGAGAGTATGCTGCTTTTGATAGTGTTTTCTGAACTAAATGGAGAGCTGAGATCAGTGCCTGTGAATCCAGCCTCATTAATGTCCCACAAGAGTTTGTTCTAGAAACCTATCTTAAGGACACCAGTGGCAAAGAATTTGTCACACAGTAAAACTGAAAATCATGCTTCCTCGTGTGTGCTGTAGAAGACTCATCCATATTAAAGAATTATTAATGGCTTTGCAAAAGCAAATGGATTTAAAAGGCTACATTCAAAAAGGGTTAAAAGACAAAGCAGCCTTAATACGCTCCTAAACTGGATACAGCATCTTATTTAAAATGCAAATTATTAACTTACTCTGTATTATTTTCATGACTGAGTTCAGAAGGCATTTTTTTCAGCTGTTAAAGAAACAATAAAGATTCTGTTTGCAGCCACAAAAAGAAAGTTGATGAAGCTCTATTAGTGAGACCTGTACAGATCACAAAGGCAATCAAGAACAGCTGGCATTGATTTATGAAGAAAAAAACACACTTGGTCAACCTGATTGCACCTTATAAGGGAACGGTTGGTTACATGGACAAGGAGGGAGGAGTGGGCACAATAGATCTTCAGTACAGGACTTCAGTACAGGGATTGAAATGATTTCCTGTAGTACTTTCACTCACAAACTGAGGAAATATGGCATGAACAAGCTGTTTGCTAGATGCATTGAAAACTGCCTAGGCTGACGGGCTCAGTGGGTGGCAATTGGTGGCTTGGCAATGTGCCTGAAGGCCCATAGCACATTCAGTACTTTAGGGGTTGATACTAGGGTGTATATAGTGCATTGTCTTCATCAAAAACGTGGGCCATGGGACAGGATGCACTCTCTGGCTATTTCAAGGTAACAATAAATTAGGAGGGATGGCTGACACACTAAACAGTAAAGCTTAAGTTCTGAGAGACTTTGAGAATCTTCAGGACTGGGCTGACAGAAGCCTTAACACGTTCAACATGGAGAAACACAAGGATAAATGCTCAATCCTGGACCTAAGGCCGAATAAGCCCTTCCATTGGTACGAGCTGGGAAGAAACAGGCTGGCTATCAGCTTCATCGAAAATGACTGGGGGTTATGTGAAAGCTGAGTCCAACACAAGCATACAGTGTGCTCTCATCCCAAAGATGGGAAATCACACAGTAGCCTACATTAGGAGTATGGCCAACAGGTTGAGGAAAGTTACTGTCCCCCTTTGCTTGGTGTTGGTGAGGTACTGGCTGGACACAGGGCCCAGTTTGGTGCTTCCTCAGATCAAGACAGGGCAGCTCCAGTGAACTCTATCAAGACAATCAGGATCTAAATCACATCATCTTGAAGGAGATGTTGAGGTATCCTGGGACTGTCTTGCCTGTTGAAGAGTGTTGGGGGTCATATAACAACAACATTCAATTACTTGAAGGGGGATTGCAAATATGGCAGAGCTAAACTTCCCTTGGTAGTGATATGCATTACAACAGGAAACCATGGGCACAAGTGGCTCAGAAGGTCCAAAGAAGACATTATGAAACAAATTATTTACATGGAAGGTAGTTAACCTGGACAAGCTATGTAATTTTTATTTTGGATGGTTTCAAGAGCTGTCAAGACAAAACTGCAACAGATGTGATTCACTTCAAGCAGGGAAGCTGGACTGCAATACCAGAAGTCCCTTACAACCTTTATGATTGCGCACAGGTGTAAAGGTGATGACTTTCCTGGTCTAGGATTCTTGTTTATTGTTGGAAGACAGCCTTAAAATGGTCACCAAAATAGTGTCTGGACTGTATTATTAATTTATGATTTTAGGCATATGCTTGAGCAAAAATAAAAATACTCTGCCATCTGTTGATATACGGCAAACTGCAGAGGTTGTTTTCTGAAAAAAGACTGTTTCATCACCACATTTAAACTGTTACTTGCTATTGGAGTCGGCAATATAAAAATAGCAAAGAAATGCAAGGTATTTTGAAAATCCACCAACTGTCAAGTGATTCAGTGTGTTATTTATTCAACTTGTAAAAGTGGTGGAAGTGCCTGTAGCCAGACTCTGCGAGTCCCCAGAATAATTTAAAACTCATTAGCAACCCTGATAACTAACCTGTCTTCTGTTAATAACATACATGAGTTTGCAATATCTACCTTTCGCTTTTTTTTTAAAGTATGGTAAAGGTCACCGAGATGCTCAGTTTGAGTTATTCCTGCCTTCGAGACTGCCTTTCCCTCCTCCCCGCTGCACCCTGGGACAAAAAAGGACAGGCCGCCCACCTCCCTTCCCCTTTCACGACCCGTGAGCAGCCCAGCTTCTCTTGCTGTTTTCCCGTTGCAATCGCAGTCCGAAGCATTCTTTTTTTATGCATCCCCGAGGAAGCAGAGCTTCGGGAACGCTGCTCCGCCACACACCCGGCACCCCGCAGACATCGCTTCCCTACAATCCGCGCCCTCCTCCCAGCGCTCAGCTGGAGACGGGGCGGGCAGCACAGCACCGGCCCGGCCGTCCGCTTCCTTCCGCTCTGGGCAGGAGGAGGTGGAGCGGGCGGAGGCGGTGGCTGCCGGGCGGTGGATGGCGGCGAGCGGCGGCGCCGGGCTGCTGCCCTTCCTGCGCCTGCTGGGGCAGCTCAAGGTGGGGGCCCGGGGCAGCGGGGCGGCAGCGGAGGCTGCCGGGGTGTGCGTGTGCCCGCCGGGCTGTGCGTGTTCCCACGGGGGTGTGCGTGTGCCCGCGGGGGTGTGCGTGTGCCCGCCGGGCTGTGCGTGTGCCCGCCGGGCTGTGCGTGTGCCCGCCGGGCTGTGCGTGTGCCCGCCGGGCTGTGCGTGTGCCCGCCGGCCTCCTGCGGGGCCGGTTTCCCCGGCAGTGCCCGGGCAGCGGCGGGGGTGCAGTCGGTGGAGGCCGGCGGAGAGCCGGGGCCTCGGCCCGAGGTGTGCGTGGCGGCCCCGCTGCGGCGCCTGCGGAGCGGAGGCGGCCGGGTCGGACTGGGCTGGGGCTGCGGCGAGGAGAGGGGGGCGCCGGGCAGGGCAGAGCAGGGTGCCCTGGCCCTTCGGCTGCGGCTGGGCCGTGCTCCTGGCACAGTCTTGGGGAGCCCGGTCAGGTCGTTGGGGCAGGTGTTTCCTGAGAGCATCGAGGCTCACCGGCGCGTGGAGGTCACGGTGGGGCAAAATTTCTTCTGGTCTCTCTGAAGAGAGGTAGTTCAGTTCCGAGAATTTTAACGTTTACAGTGCCATGGTCTAGGAGACGTGGTGGTGTCCTGCCAGAGGTTGGATTCCATGATCTCAGAGGTGTTTTCAAACCTGACTGATTCAGTGATTCTGTGACACTCGTGCAGAGAGTACCACGGACAGGATGGGTGTACAGGAACGTGGCGAAGCCAGAGAGCGTATCCGATCATATGTACAGGATGGCAATGATGGCTTTGGTGACTGAAGACAAAAGCCTTAACAAGGACAGGTGAGACTGCCTCTAGTTATCAAGACGATGTGTTAATGTTGTGGGAGAGTTGCAGACAAAATGCTAAAAAGAGCTGTCCTCCTAAGAACTTATAAAACACACTGAAGGAGTTTGAAAACCTTTCCCCTCTTTTTTTCCCTCCATCCTTTGGACAGGGTGCTGTTTACCTGGAGAACTGAAAGGGGCTAAAAACTTCTATTGCTAGACTGCGAGTGCAGAGGCAAGTCCTTAGTGCAGAGGCTCTGAGCTGGCCTTCTCTCAAGCCGTAAGTAAGCAAGCTGAAGATACTCGTTGAACATAGTCTGAAGCACCAGACAGCAAGGGCAAAGCCATACACCACGTGGATTTTGACTGAACTAGTACTCAGCAGCAGTTAAGGAGCCTCAGTAAACCTCTAGCACAGTAGAGAAAGCTTCATTATTGAATGAGTTGTTGAGTCCACTACAGGATCGTGCTTGCTTATTCCCTTCAGAAGCTGATGTGAAGGCTTTTTTGAGCATTTTGCTGCAGACTGGCATAGCCATAGAGCTGAGTGTCAGATTATATAATGAATTTGAAATGGCTCTAATCAGATTACCTTCTACCTGTTGAAGTATATCATATAGTTAATTATCACAGCATCTCTGAAAGCCAAGTTTACAAAAGCTGAGTACATGACCTTTGAATGCTGTGCTCTGGTACATGGTGTATTTATATTTAAATCTATATTTACAAGCAGCAGGAGCTAGAAATCAGAAACGAAAAACATGTCTGGGTGGAAGCTACTTCCCGTGGCAAAGAAGTGAAAAATGTAAAGTTTAAAAAAAACTCCAGCCAACCTGCAGAATATAGGAAGGGTATAAATTCTGTCATCTCTTAGCTTTGTGGATAACAAGATTTAACTTAAAATGCTGAAAAGCTAATTATTCTGTCTTTGCTTCTTGTCAGATGCATACGATTAGCTTTGGTTCATGATATGGCTGAATGCATTGTTGGAGATATTGCTCCTGCAGATAATATCTCAAAAGAGGAGAAACACAGGAGAGAAGAGGTATGGACATAAGGCGTGAAAACACATCTGCAAAGCATTCTGTATGTTTTTAATGGTTTGATGAGGGGACACTAAGCAATACAATACTGTCATTGGCATTACACAAGTATGCCACAACCAACTACAATTTTCAACTCATTGTGATTTTTGTACCTTTAACATCACCAAGTACACAGTTATGACATGGGAACCTTTGAAGTAATCTTCATCTTGGCCATTTATTCCCAAACTAACTGTAGTTTTGATAGCCTGAATAAGTCATTTCAGGAGCCTTACCAAAAGGTGGAGAGCAGGGTGTGGGTGCACTGACTGGGATGGATGACAGTTCATGTCAGATCATATGTGTGGTGCCAGATCGTGCAGTTGTGACAAAGACTTTATTGAAACCTTTTGCACGGGACTCCAGACACAGGTGTCTTTTTTTGTTTTGTTTTGGGTTTGTTTTTGTTTGTTTGTTGGGTGGTTTTTTTTGTTTTGTTGTTATTGTTGTTGTTGTGAGTGCAGCATGCCTAGAGTTACTTTATTTTTGGTCTTGTACGTATCCAAACTGTTGGTTTGTCATTTCTGGTTTGTGGCATTATTTGAAGAAAATTGAAGAAAATATAAACCACTTCTGTAGCCACAGCTAGAGGGCAACGTGTCGCCTCAGAAACTCGTGATAGCCTTTTTGTTCAGTGTAGGAACATGCTAGGAAGTACATTAAAAAAATGAAATACCACAATTACAGTCAGTAAAGATATTACTTCAACAACACTGAATATGAATAGATCTGTAGTTTCCACTTTCTTAGCAAAAAGCTTACTCCTAGAGTTAGTCACAGCCCCCCTAATCCCAAGTTTTAAACAGATAAGCATTAAAGAGGGAGGGGAATAATCACTGAAGCATTATGTTACACTCTCTGAAGAGCTTCAAAACACTGAACAGAAAAAAAAATCTTTCCTAGAAGCCTTTAAAGGTTGTTGTATCACTGAGAATCAGGCTTCAACTTTTGTCTAGAGAGAATTCTGATTTGAATTTAGGCAATGAAAAACGTATTTTGATGCGTAAGTATGTTTAAAAAGTTTTCTTGAGTATTTTCAGCTCCTGCTCTCATTTCACTCATTGAGAACTTTGCTGTTGACTTTGTGGGAAGGAAGGTAAAGCATTAAATATTTAGGATGATTCTGAAATACTTTGTTGAAAAAATATAGGAAGGGTGGCAACTTCAGGAGGTGGCTTGAGGGGAATTATCAATATTCTGCTTCCACTGCAGAGTTCTTTTTTCCCCTTTGCTCTACAGCCGATGTTGACCTGGTTTTGAAGTTTGCTGCTTGTGCAGTAAGTCTAACCAGCGAGTCTTGCCCAAGGCTAAGGCAGCAGAAAATGAACTTGATTTAAAAAAAAATTTTGGGTTTTTTGAGGGGGAAGTTTTTCAGGTTGGGCTGGTTTTTTTTCCAGGTAAGTCATTTTGGCCTGCTAACCTTGAAATCTTGATGAGCTCCAGAGCTGGAAGGAGGTGGGAAGGAACAAGACCTTGATGCTTCAGTGGTGGGGGGCAATAGAATGCAGTCGCGCAGGATTTTTTTCCTCCCTTCTTAAATATGTTATTCCAGAGGTGCTACCACCTTGGCCTTGGCCAGTGCTGTAGCCCTCTTCCCTTCCCCCCACCAAAACCTTGCCATGCCAACACAATACAATAACATTCTGTCTAATGTATGTTTCTACAAACTTGGTAACAAGTAGATAATTATTCAGAAAAGACAATGATAGAAATGTGCTCGCTCAAAAGATAGGTAAATTGAAATGGCCTCTTTTTTTCAGGCAGCTATGCAAGAACTGACCCAGCTTCTATCAGAGGACCTCAGAAAAGAAATCTATGAACTCTGGGAAGTAAGCTTGCATTCTCTTAATCCTATGGTAAAATTCAGGGTTACCCAGTCTCTTCTTCCTGCGTACCTATGAAACTGTGCCATCTCTTATTTTGACCTCAGAAAGCTAGATTCATTTGCTTAGGAGATAAAGTTTAATGGTATGAGTCAAGGTCATTTTAGAATCCTTGTCTAACAGAAACCCTGGACTTTGCCAAAATAACCAGTTTTGGCCTCTGGCCTCTCAAAGTTCTAGATGAACCTGTCCAGGGCTTGATTTGTACAGCTGAAAGAAGGGTTTGTCCTCTACATCCAGCTCACTTGGGTATAAATCTGGTTTTTTTTATTACATTGTCTCTTGTTCACCTCTGGCCCTTTGTAGCTTTTAATACAGGAAGAAAATAATGGGAACTGATGACACCACAGATTATTTTCTGCTTTTTATACAAGTAATTTCTGTGATTTCTGTTTCTTTATTATAAAGCCCACTAGGCTAAAATATTCAGTAGTAACTTAAAATGTTAAAGTAAATTAAAACTTAAGTTTGAACTTAAATATGACACAAAACAGCGCTTTTCTACAAACACTATGGATTTCTTGCCTTGTGTACCTTAAAAGTTTGGATTGGAAAGTATCTTCTGTATTTGAAGGTGATTTAACTTTTTTGTGTGAACTCATGCATTTAATTGATAAGATCTTTTATACTTGTAAATGAGGGATGATTAGATTATTTCCAAAAAATTCAATTTTATAATTACTGTGTTTCATCTTCTAACATACGGTCACATGAGGACAAGCGTATCCACAACCTCTCATTCACATGTTGCTGCAAACAAAGCATTCTGTCTTACTTGGACTTTATGACCTGATTCTGTATCTTATATTGATATTCTTGCTTTTCTGCTTGGAATGTATTTAAATTCCAGATATTTGCATCCAATTTCTGCCTTTTGTTACAACACCCTGTTTGTTTGTGGGGTTTTTGTTTTGCTTTGTTTTTTTTTTCCCCTGTTATAGTCATGTGGTGAACAGGCAGTGAGAATGTGTTCTCAGAGCTATATTTCAGGGTAAAGAGGGTAAATCACCATCATCAGATCTGGGAAATAAAGTGTATGGATTTTTTTACTGAGCACTGGTTCCTTCTCCCTTGGGAAGCTGTTATAATTGAGGAAAATGAGGTTTTGATAGATAAGGTTAGTCCTGTAGAACTGGTATTTTTCTTTGCTGGTCTCAGTCTTATGATTGTATAAGAGCTGGTTCACTATGGAGTCAGTTCTTCAGCGTGTTAGCTTTTCATCATTCTCATTAACCATAATTTAATATATGTGCACTTTTGATCATTTGGTCTTTGTTTCTACCTTCGGGATAATTTATTGGCATTGGGTCTGCAATGCATAGCATGAGTGCAACCCACATAACAGCGAGGATAACCTAAAAATCTAACATTCATATGTAGTCCCTCTAGTCTTAAGTGAAACAACTAGGTACTTCTTAAAAAGAAAAGAAAGAGACAGAAAATAAGAAGCCTCCAATCATTTTGTATGATACTCTGCTCTCACCTAGCAAGAGGCATTTCCCTATGATTTCTTTTGTGAGTGAAGAAAGTTATGGACCAGTGGTGGGGCAAGATCTGTTGATACTCTTAGCAAGTCGTTCCTGCACTGCTCTACCCTTGTCTCTGCCTCTCTTTGCCTTTCCGCTTTACAAGGACTGTTGCTTTGGGCTGTGTTGGTGGGCACTCTGCAAGTGTAGGGGGGAGAGGCAGCAGAAAGATGCCTCAGATATATTTTCGCTTTATAACAATCCAGAATATGTTAGAAAAAATAATAAAGTAAACGAGTCAGCACATTTTGGCACTGTCCTGCTTTTTTATTCTCAAGTGCAAAAGCATGGGAGTAATTTTTAAAAGATGGCCTATGGCGTTGGAAAGACTAGTTACTGTTTTTCCAAAGTGTGCTGTTGTTACAGTCTTAAACACCTTTGGGGAAGAAACAGTGTTTATTTCAGCACTGTGCACAGTTGCACATATAATAACTGATGTTTCTTGAGGGTAACGTGAGCTGAGGTATGAATAAGATCTGGTGGGTTGTATGGCACAAAGAGGTTGGTAGCAGATTGATACTCCCAGTTTAATTGCTGGTGATGGGACCGACCTTTACAGGAAAACAGTCCTAGTTGTTCCTCTCCTGAAGTTCTCCTTTGTAATGCTGCCAAGAGTTTGTTGTCTTTGGTGGAACACCCCACTCCCCCCCCCCCCCCCAAAAAAAAAAAATAGTAGAAATAGATTTAAGAAAATAAGTAGTAGTATTTAAGGCAAACAAACTCAGGTTGAAAGGAGAAAAAGAAGATAAAACATTGAAGTGAAATTGATTACTAAACTAACAATCAAAATGTAACTGAAAATTCAAAGTATCATTGAAATCCAAGTACAATACTAAATGAGTCAGTCATGGATATCAAAATCTGGATTTTTGACTTCAAAGGTAAAGTAATAAGCCTAAGTACAGGCTCCTAGTAGTATGTCAGACAAGGAAATGACTCACGCTTACCTGTGCTGGAATTACAAAGCCAGGATCTTGCCACTGTGATGACACTCACACCACAGCTGTTGTCTTAAGATGCAGAAAGGGATGCCACGTTCTTTGGTCGGTAGGAAAACCTCTTCCTGTGCTTGTGCTGCTCTTATCTGCAGAACTGCTGTGAGTCACAGGTTCTGTGGATCTGGGAGCACAGATGGGATGGTGTGTACTTAAGACTGATTAATGGTGATGATGAATGCAGTCGGCCTTCCAAGGGTATCAAGGTGATTGGTAACCTGCACAGAAAAAAACCCTTTTTCCTGGGGTTGATTTTAGAAGTCAGGAGAAGACCAGCTAATGAGACATCACATGCAATGTGACAGAGAAAATGAAATGGCAAACCTGTCTGCAGCCATCACTGGAAGCAAATGACAGCAACATTGTTCAAATTGACCAGAAATGGGAATAACTCACAAATATATGCTGATGATTACTGTAGAGAGGGAAAAGATAGCACAGAGATTAAAGGACTTAAAGTCTGACGGGGGGGAAACCCCTCAACCACTCCTCTTCCTATCTCTTGGGAGAGACATAAGGACATAAGCAGCTCAGACAGATTAGACCAAAAAGATTAGGAAGGAATGACAGGAGAAATGTAAAGAACAGCTCCGTATGGAAACAGCTAGTAGTGGAGAAAAGTGCAAAATAGGTCTTAAAAATAGGTGATGACAATGCATAGGCACACTCTGTGATAATTCATATTAGGCCAGGCCTCAAATGATCTTTATATGTAAAATGTTATTAAATGGAACCTATTGTTTAACTTGTATATGGTGCAGGGTTGCTTCCGTATCATCCCTGATTCAGCCAAAACAATTGATATATTTAGACTTAGGTTATGCAAAAGAATTGTGTTCTGAGTCCCATTACATTTAATATAAATTTGGCACATTGTGTTTTTCTGAATAGCGTCTTAAAAACAAAGTGAAAGACGTAACTGCGGTGGATATTTATGGAGTGGCTTGTACTAATGAAGAAAATTCTTGATACATAAAGAGCTTTTAATACTTTGTTTCAGAGAAACAAAATTATTTTCCTATAACTTCAAATCTTTTCAGGAATATGAAAACCAGTCTACTGCAGAAGCCAAGTTTGTAAAACAGTTGGATCAGTGTGAGATGATTCTACAAGCATTTGAGTACGAAGAGTTGGAAAACACACCTGGCAGATTGCAAGATTTTTATGATTCAACTGCTGGTATGACATTTGGGCTTTTTATTTTTCCTCTTTCATAAATGAAATAGATAAATCGCCTTTTTTTCTGACAGACATTTAGAGCAAGTGAGAACTAGTTATTTTACTCATTGCTCGAGTACCCTAAATATTTTGAGGGAAACTTAATGCAGTGTGAAAATACCTTATATTTATCTATAGATATTGAGCCTGAATTTCATTTATGCCAAATTTCTTTTAGATCACTTTTTATCTAAACAGAGGCCCAGCTTTCATTACACTTGCATGTGTTTAAGGAACTCCCTGAAACATCAGAGGAGGCCTAAAGGAGTCTTCAGCCTTCACAGATGCTCTGACAGCAGCTTGTTTCTACTCTATTAGTGTTTCATGAGCCAGTGAAGTAGCATTTGTTATCTCTACGTGAGCTGTGGTTGTGCGTGACCTGCCTAAGGTTCATGTATGTGAGAACCCCCTCAGTGAAATGGTTTAGCTGCAATTGTATTATCCTTTATTCTATCCATTGCTTTTCATCCTTTGCAAAATAAACTGATAGTTGAAAGGAGAAATAGGTAAAATAATAATCTTTATAATTTTAGCAAGGGAGCTGAACACCAGAAGAGAACTTGTGACTAAGTCAGCCAGTCCTGGAAAAAAACTAGGGGTAGACAAACTCGGGAAGAGGACTAGCAGTCACCAGACACTTCGTGACAAGTTCCATTTATACTTTAGTGACTCCTCGGGGGAATAATAAGCTCTCTGAAAAATGTAATGGGTTGATTAGGGAAGACGGAAAAAAAGGACAACATGAACAAAGCTGGAATACTTAATTTTCCAACTGACATCTTTGCTCTCCTACCACAATTCAGTAAACTAAACTGAGCTGGTGTCTGAGTAGAGCCTACAGCATACACCCCAAGTGCACCTGTAATTGGAGTGGTTTCCTGTAGCAGGATACATAGTATTGGATTATCTTGGTCAGGGTGCATCCCTTTTGCAGCTCTTAAGGTCTTAATATGGCACAAAATATAAGCTTTTTGGTAAGAAGGGCTGTAACTACTCTTACTTCATAGTTGGATCAAACTGTGAGTATTCACTTTCTTAAATAATTTGACATTTATTTTGAGCCTGAAGTGACATCACTGCTATCATTCCAATGCCAGCCTTTCACTTGCGGGAAAATGACAGCCTTATTCATTACATTTCCCTTTCTTTTGTTTTGCAGGAAAGTTTTTTCACCCAGAAATACTTCAGCTGGTATCTCTGATTAACACAGAAAGGAATAAAAAAATAGCTGCTACATCTCATCCACATTCCTGAGGTGCTCCTAAATGCTGTAGCTATAATAAATACTTTGTTTTATATTCTGTGCATTATGTTTCCTTCTGTAAGATCACTGATTCTGCCAGCAGATTTTTTTCCTGTGCATTCATTGCTGAGAATCTCAGGACCACTTAGATACGAGCAGGGAGCATAGTTACTTCCCAGATCAGAGTTTGTGTCAAGGACCAAATATTTAGAATTATCTTGTTTGGGTTTTTCCTTTTTTTTTTTAATCAGCCTTTGATTAATGCAGTCTCAGTTACAAATAGATTCTCCGCTGGGGAAATTCAAGTACGTTTACAAATTAGCTGATTGCAATCTAATCAGTTCATGTAATGCACTGTGTATGTCTTGTTCTGTGACTTCCAAGTATGTATGGATTTAATTACTTTTCAGTGGGTTAATATCCACTCAGTGCTACGCAGAAATGAGACCAATGAGCACGTTCCTCTGTGAGCTCTTGACTGAGCCTAGAGATGAGATTTCTTTCGAGTACATAAACCTTAAGAAGTGATGGTGGATAAAATTGGTAGTCTCATTAATTATATTTTCTCAATATCTTCATTGCTTCATAGGACTTTCCCACTGTTCATGTGCTGTGTCAAGGACTGGTGCCAACATTTCCGTAATTCCAATATTCCTTACTCCCCCTCACCCCAGACTGGCAGTTTTACAGACTCTTTGACAGGTAATTGATAATCACAGAATAGCTGAGGTTGGGAGGGACCTTTGGTGTTTGTGCAGTCTAACACAGAAGCCTCTACACTTGTGGAAAGCTGGTTCCCTTCTTCTGGCTGTTACACACTGATACTGATTCTGCTGTAAATGAGTTTCTGGCAGAAGTAATATTGCCAATGTAGAAGTACAGAATGATTGGGAAGCAAAGCTGTAGTGATGGTAAATGCCATAATGAGGCCAGTGTCTGCACAGCTGAGTTGTGTGCAGCTGGAGATTAGGGCAATGTCATGATTACCAAGTAAGCAAAGTTTGCACCTGGAAAATTTACATGGTCGAGACCTGGAGCTCGCTTCTCTGTCTTCCGCCTCATGTCAAATGAAGCAGCATAAAACTAAATTCAATTGTCATCCAGTTTAAAGATAGGTAATGTAGCTGAGCACACATTTTCAGGCACCATGACTCAGGAAATGTTTCCTTTATGCAAACCTCAGGGGCCTGACCAAAGCTTGTGCAGCATTCTGCAGCTGGTGCCTTTGGCAGAGGCACAGAGTGCTGGGCACAGCTGCTGGGAGCTCTTGCTTTAGGGGTTGGCACGGTGCACAAAATCTGCAGAGCATATTGGTCCGGTCCAGAGGAGATGTAAGATGCCTGCTCTGCTGGGAACCCCACAAGGGAGCAGTTGTGCCCTATGGAAACCCTGGAAGAACAGGTTGTGCTTTGCTGAGCAATAGGAAAGTGGTTATTGGCAAGACAGTCATACTGCAAGTGGGATGGAGTGGGGCCCACTGAGCTCTCTTCAGCGTATTTATTCCACCAAGATGCACACAGATTATAGTCTCTATTAGTTTCCACTGAATGCTGAGTGTGAAAGAGCTACAGATGCATTGAAAGACAGAATTGAGAACATTCTTAACAAACCAGAAAAGTGGCCTTGAAGAGATGCTTGGTAGAAACATACACAGCACAAGCGCTACCCTAAACTGGAACAGTCCATTCCTGCAATGGAGTAAGGAAGCTTCCCTGTTCTGCAGGGGATGTAGGGGACAGTGTGAAACCTCAGTGCAGTGGTGCTAGCCTGAGAAATGGAGACATGGTTTGGGTATGCATTGTGTTGGATTTGGTTTTAAAAAAATGTGTAAAATTACATTCCCTTCTACTTGCTGCCACTGCAATCCTATGTCAGTTTTGGACACTGCATTGTGACAGAAACAGGAGTTAGTTGAAAGGAGATGGGAGAAGAAGGTGTGATCAGAAAGCATGAGCTGTGATGAGAGGTTGACAGGTTAGCAAACAGCCTGTGGGGTTTCAGGCTTTCTAATGCAGTTCTAAAGTGCACTACTCACCTGTAGGAAAAGGTGCTGGACCCATGACCTGCAAGAGGAACTTGCCTCCTCATATGTCTTTATTCTGATTTGTTCATATCAGCATTGACCCTACACATAGTGGCAGCTGCTGTCATGACAGTAACATTTAAGAATTTTTATGGAAGTGAAGGTTGCCTGGCCAGCCTACCTCCACTAGCACTCTTGAAATTATGCTCGTAATGAATGCAATTAAATGCAATTTACTGCTCCCCAGAAGTATTTACAATGTGTATATATACATACATAAATAAATTAAATGAAGTCTAAATTAGTGTCCCAACAGTGTTTGGACTCCATGTTTTGAGCTTGGTTTGGCTGCTGGCCCTGCTCAAAAGGTCAGTGGTTTTAGACCTAGATGTTTTCTGCCATGCATTTCACTTTTACTGAACTTAGTTCAAGTATATTTCTCCATTGAACCTCAGAATTTTCAAAATTTGGGCCCCAGATTTTTCATGGGGAATTTCAGGCCCAGAAGAAACTGAACAGATTTTAAAAACTGTAAGTAAAAATATCAGATTATGTTCATGCATCTTACCTTGATATTCTTCCATGAAATACCAAGGCTTATAGATGCACAGTAATCATAGAATCATAGAATGGTTTGGGTTGGAAGGGACTTTTAAGACCATCTAGTTCCAACCCCCCCCTTCCATGGGCAGGGACACCTCCCACCAGACCAGGTTGCTCAGTACTACTAGTAAACACAGAATTAAAACATCACCAAGGGTAAAAGAGTAAGAGAGAAATTTATTTTTAATAAGAATATCAAGAACTTCATTTACACAAACTAGACAATTAATAGCTTACATTTTAAATAAATTCACATTTATGCAAAAAACCACATAAAATAAGCTAGAAAATTGTCACAAGAATACTAGAAAAGCATAATTAGATTTGCTTCCATGCTAAAAATCACACTAAAGAGGCATGTGATATAAATGTCCAAAGTTAACTTATGTCCAGTAGAACATTACAAAAGGACTTTCAATTTTGTAAAAACTACCAAAAGCCACACAGGAAAAAAAAAATCACTTAAAGCCAAGTTTTCTCACAAAATTTTAAGCAGTCTGTAATGTCAAACTCACTAACACTGATTTGAAGCTTTGGCGTATGCTCAAAAAATGCATCCATTTTCAAAGTAGCCAGCTCTTTTCCATCTTGTTTATTGATAACATTGTGCTCTCCTCAATCTGGTGAACTTAATAATGCAACATGCATACTGACACGTGCTCACTAGACAGCCAGATAGTGTCACAAACGTGCTGCTCTTTCCTTAGAGAAAATGTTAGAAGAATGCAAGAAAGCATGCTGAATCAAAGCTGAGAGATGCCTGGCTCTTGGTGACTGAGCAGAGATAACGCAGTTGGTGGAATTTTGTCCCAGAGCGAAGCATGACAAAATTTGACACCAAGAGTGAAGTAAAGTTTTTACTCATCCGGTATATTGTGAGATGACAGGGTCTATTCTAGCAGCTCTGAAATGCGGCCTGAAGGCATGGGCTCTCTAACCTATGGCACATCTGAAGCCAGTTGTTGGGTTTGTATTCTTTCACTTAAGGCTGTAGCTTGACTGAAGCTCATAAATACCTTCCTTATTTTTGAGGGTAAGATATGGAGGCAAAAATATCAGAGGTTTTCTCCACTCCACTTGATTTTGTAATTAACTTCTACTGTCAAGCCTTACCAAACCACAGAGAGCGAGCAATGGTACATATTTCTAAACTGAAACTTTTCCAGCCACAGTGACCATCTTGAATCCAGAGCTGTGATCAGTTCAGTTTCTGCATGAATAACTGGGGGTCTCTTCCTGTCCTCCTTAACTCTGCTGATTAACAGGTGGAAGGCAATGCCAGACCGTACCAGTGAAGGAGAAAAAATTTTTTGTGACAGTAAGTGATTTTAATTCTGTTAGGAAACAGATCATGTACTGAAACTCCTGAACAAAGGGCACCTGGTATGGCTGGTAGACAGCTGGTGTATGGGCTACTGCTGGCAGCTGAAAGCTTAGCACAGCTCTAGGTCCATCTGTCTGATGTGGCACTGAGAGGGGATCCAGAAACCAACACATACAAAAAACTAAACTAAAAGAGATAAGAAACAGGAACTGGGAGACTGTTGGAGGGAAGTCATGTGAAAATGAAAACTATGTTAGTCACTTAACACAGAATTTAGTGCATTATAGCCAATGACTGGTGTGTGGTTTCGATGATGTACAAAGTACCTGGCGCTAAAATGGCCCATCTAAAATAGAAACAGGGAGAGGAAACATTTCTCCAACACAAGGCCAGGGACGCAATTTTCCAAAGCTGACAAAACCTTGTTGCACAAGTTGTATGGTGAAAGAATGTTGCAAATCACTGTCTGGGCAAGTCTCTGAAGAGAAGTATGTGGGGCTCAGGAGGGTCTGAAGCTTAACACTGAAGCTCTTCTTCACTCTCAGGAAGTCGGGTACCAGCAAGAGAGCTCTGAGCGCTCGCATGGGCTGTAGAGCTGAGAACTTCTTCAAAACTGCCTCCTGTGTGGCTTGTCCCACCAACCTTGGTCTGAAACAAGGCAAACAGAAAACAGAAAGTTCTTCTGTTCACATTGAAGCAAGTCCCATTTGCATTCCACCCCATGGACATGGAGGGCTGGGAACTGTTCAGGCAGAGAACACGTAGGATGTTTTTTCTTAGAACAATAGCTACAAAAACAGTCAAATAAAGCAAATTCTTTCCTCCCCCAATTTCTAAACTAGGCTACCATTGTAAAATCTGCCAGTGGCTTGTCTCATACACTTAAAGGAACCAGTCCCTAAGCAGATCCCAAGCAGAATCCTAGACCCTACCACTAAACCCAGTGTGAGTAGCTCACACTGGTTTCACTGGTTTTTTCCAGTTCTATGAAACCCGGATAAGAGATGGGTATTAAAATGGAGTGGTTCATTTGCTGAGTAAAGTGGCCCATCTGCCTGCAATGGTAACACACCTTCTTGCAAAATACATAAACCGTACTGGGATTTTGGACAGCAGAAGGAATGTAGTAACCAAAGAACAAACCCAGCAGCTTGTCTCCCTTCAGGCACTTGCAGCTACATAGATATTGATATAGAAAATTGCCTGCAGCATTTTCATTGAGGAAGGTGGTGAAGAGATATCAAATTACATTAATGAAATATATGACAACGTGCTTGCACATCTACTTCCAGAATGCTTCAGGTCACTGAATTTCTAAATGTAGTAAAAATAAAAACCAGTAAGATCCAATCTCTGAAAAAGAGTCTTCCTAACAAAGACAGAGCTTTATCTAAAGATTTGGAAATGACCAAGCCAATGTGACGAAGAGACAAAGCTGTTTTGACTAGGTTGTCTTGGTAAGAAAATGTTCTTTTGTGGCTTGACTTGCTGATATGCCCGCTCAAAGTTTACTCAAGTCTGAAAACAGGGCAAAACTCTGTACTACATCCTAGAATTGTAGCAGGACTTAAAGACAAGCTGTCATTTTTGAGCCTGTCAGCCACTGAATGCTCAAGAAGGTTATTTTAATTAAATGAACTTTGTGTCCTAAGTTTCCAAAGGGTTAATCCTTTGTTTCTTTACCTAGCTCAGCAGTTTGCCTAGCTTGAAAGTCCAATAAAATAAGGTAGTAGTGGGCTTGATATTTGCTCTGACAGTTTGAGTCACTGATTAAAAGTTCCCATCTCAAGAGGTAAAAATCTGTATCCAGTCTAGTTTCAGAAGGTGTCGGTCCATCACTGATTTTTGCAAACAGCAATATGAAATACATGTGTTGTAAAATGCTGGTGGGCCCAGAATTTCCAGCAAAAAGGTAGCTACTGCCTAGTAAAGCTAGTATTAAGTTTTTATGGCAAGGCTCATGACTTTTATTTGCCAATTAAAATTCTCAAAAGAACATTGATTCAGACTAATCAGGGTGATTGTGAAAGTAAACTATTCCTACACTGCTTCAAATGACTCAGATAAGGTGCATCTTGATTTAGACACCTCAAAATAAGAAACATTAATGCAATTTCATTTTCTTTTTCTTTCATGTGCCTTTCTGCCTACTCTTCCATCCAAAACCAAGAATGAGGAAAGTAACTTCACTGGCCAGTACCCTAGTGTTTATGCAAACATTTAATTCACCAGTGTTCAGATTTTCAGAAAAGCTGAAAAGAATGAGGTACCCAGGTGCTGTTTGATTACCAGGGGAAACTGAACTAATATATTCTCCCAAGAAAGCTGCAATCCAAAGACCAAACTCGAAGAGCAAATCAAATTTATTTTTAAATTTGACTTCTAAATGTATGAAATCTGAACATCAGTTTTGGCTAATACAGGAGGTGCGAGGGACATGATAAGAGTGCTGCTGTCCTTTTCTTTTTCTTTAGAAGCCTCTCTGGGAAGTTCTCCACTTTTCCAGACCACAACAGGATCCTAGAATTGAAGAGGAACCACATGATTTCTCCCCCCATCCCCCAGTCCTCCTAATCTTACAAGGCTTGGAAAAGAGGCAGGCAAAAGGAAGAACAGTGCTGAGACATTCCCATTTGTCCATAGTCTTTACTGGTGGCACCCTAGATCCAAAACTCCAGCTTCCCCATTTGCACAAGGAAATGAAAGAAAGAATGAGAAAACAGAGAGAAAATATTTCAGAAAATGCCAGTGGGTTTGCCAATGGACAGTGAATTATTTCAGACTCAAAACTTACTGTATTGTTCTGCTTAATTAGAGATTCCTTAAAGGATGATCTAAGAGCACTCTGAACACAGCAGGCCGAGCTGGCCTGACAAATAGTCTCCTCTAGAACACCTTTGCTTAATCAACAGAGTAAGTTCTGCCTCCTCAAGTGAAACACTGTGAGAGGAAATGGTCTTCAGAGCTGTGCAGTTTGAACTGACTTTTTCTGAATCACACTGAGGTGACTGGAAACAGACAACCCCTCCTTTGATTCAGAAAGAACATCACTCACATTTGTCCTTTATCCCTGAAAGCAAGGTGTTAAGCTGTCTCTCTCAAAGGTTGGCCCGTGTGTAGGAAGTATGGATTTCTGGAGTCTAGAGTAGTCTAGATGCAAACTTGGGAGCTAGAAGTAATACTGAAAGCCCCAAGAGTAGGTTTAGTGACTAAATGGATACAAAAAGTGCTGCACTTCTCCTGCTGGTGAAAAATGGGGGGAAAAACCCCCCAACAACCCCCCCCCCCAAAAAAAAACCAACCAAACAACCAACCCAAAATATTTCAGAATTCAGGTGTTCCAGTGAGCCGCATCCCTTGTAGAAGTAGAAGGAACACAAAGTGATATATGCAAGCAATAGGCTTGACTACAGCAGACAGGAATTCAGATCTTCCAAGCTGATGCACCCCACTGCATGAATGATTCCTCCTACAGTAAGAGTGACTATAAAATGCATTTGCAGCTAAGTAAAAAGAATAGGAAAGCGTATACAGGCACTGTTCTGGGGCTCTGTGAGTCCGAGTTCTGTTCTAGCTCCTCCTCCTAGACACACCCAGTCTTTCCTGGGATTCTGCCTCCCACCTGTGAAACTGAGATGACTGTTCCTTCTCTGACACAGTGCAACGAAGATGAAATTGCCCTACACCATCATGACCTAAAGTTGTCAGAACAATCTATCACTAAATAAACATGAACACTCAAAATCTGAAAATGATAAAGCATTCTATTACAGCCAAGTAAAATGCCATGTTGTGAACACACTTGACTTCATCTGATCAACAAGAACCATTAGGAGACAAACTCTCATGTTGCCCCTTTGTGCCTCACCATGCAGCAAAGATTGGCTAACTGCAAATTTGCCATGCTCTGCCCTGCTGAGTAAGAGCCTTAACTAGTGCTGCCTGGTAACTTTGCCATTAGATGTTCCTCTCCTGCAGCAAATATGTCAGTATAGTTTTGAAATTTTAAATCCAGATAAAACATTTAAATTTTAAAGGAAATACACCTGCAGACAAAGAAAGATGAGTTAGTGGCTTAGTGGCTAAGAGCTGCTAAGAGGGTAGTATCAATCACACCTGAGTTACACGACAGCTCTCACCGCTGTTTTTGGCATTTCTGAGACCATTTGCTCAGTTTGGCAGGCAACAGAAATAATTTCTTACTAACAAAGCAGAGAAAGGCAGTTTCTTTGCATATTGCTTTCATTCTCCGTTTTGCTTTCATTCTCCATTAGTGCTCTTGCAGTTCCATGAAATTCTTGATGGAACAGCAAATTCACCTGGTCTCCTGTATAAATGATAGGGACAACTAAGGTGTCACACTTTAACACCTACAGCCATGTAACTCTGCCCCTAACCTTTACCTTAAGGCTTGTGACAGTGGTTTCAACCTTCTCCTCAAATGATTTGAAAGTTGGAGAATTCCTACGAGAAAAAAAAAAAGTTGAAGGAAGGAAAAAGAGTCAGTTGCAAATATCATGGGATAACGCCACAATATGATCAGTTCTTACCAGGCAACAATGCCAGGACACAGTGAAGGCTGCCTGGCAGCACAGGGCTATAGGCTGATAAGCTATGAACACTCAACTTGTGCTCTGTCAGTCAAATCCAATTACGATAATCGGATGAGTATTTTTTAGCTACAATTTTGCAAAAGCAGAACCTGCCTAGTAATGGAAAACAAATGGTGACTGGCCTGCCTACTCTGTGATACATTTATGCTCTTAGAAGAACAGCCTTAGAATGCTGGCTGTAGGGCTGCATTTCTATGGTTTTATCATTTTTGTTGTAGCTTTATCCATTTGTGTTGTTGCTGTAAACAAATGAACATTTTTTTTTTCAGCTCATGAGCAAGTTTGTAACCTACATTATTAAAAAAATGACAAGTTTAATGTCCTGAGGATGAGAAGAAGGAGATTAGAACTACATAGGAAGTGGGTCCCAAATGTCTTTGAGGAATCCTGACCCCCCCCCCCCGTAACTTTGTGACTGCAGATGTATCCTGCTGCTTTCAAAGACAAATACTTTAGGGAGACTCTGTGCCTAAGGTGCCTCTCTGACAAAGCTAAGCTTTTCTCTGTGTTCAGCCACCACAAAGGACTTGGGCAAATCTACAGTGGGTAAAGGGGACCTTCTGGTTCTCTGCTCCTTGCTTGACACCTGAGAGCTCAATTATAGTGCTCCATACATTGTGCTTCATAATTAGTGAAGGCTCTGCAGCTCAGATGCTGATGTCCAGCACAGTTCCTATTTCCACAAATACATTTGCATCATATCCCTCATCAGGCTAAGTTAAAATGACCCTAATTTAAGGAAAGGGAAAACAAAAGCCAGTTGGAAAAATGATGTAGATTTTGTTTCTGTTAATTAGATGACAAATTTTTCATAGGGCAAGAAGGGTCAAAAGGAGAGAGAAACTGAGTTTTATGACTTGCATTTGACCCATAGGTCACATCAGTGGGTGAATGCTTGCCTTAAACTATTCACCTGCTGAAGCTGAATGAATTAGCATCCATCATATAGTTAGGAGATTTGTTTTTCCCACATGCTCGGCAAGGAGGGGGGATATTCATATATTTACAGGCCAAAGGAGTAAAAAGAAAGCTGGATTCTAATTTTATTGAAAAAACAGTCAGAGCTTTACTTGAACAGACGTCAATATTGGGCTGCAATCAAGTAAAGCATGATTACAGCCATTAAAATATGAAAGCACTCATGTAAAATCCCTCCATAGGAGCATGAGCCAAAGCCTGTTGGAGTGGAAAGCATCTCTGACATTAATGGGCTTTGGACAATGTTCTAGAGACAGCAAAACAACTGAATTTCAGATTCAGTAATACAAACCTGATAACAATCAGCTACTCAAATATATCTCAGAACTGCTTCATTTACTCAAAGGCTTGTACAAGAGATTACACATTTAATACAATTAAAATAAAAAAAAAACCAAAACAGATGGCCTGTCCTGCAGCCCTCATCTACATGAATAACCTTAATTGATTGAAGTGAGACTATTCATCTAACTAAAAACTGCAGGATCAGGATCAAAGTATGCAAATCCCCCTTAATTACACTGCTGAACATTATCATAGCAACAGAATATGGGTAGCATATTACCTCATTGCAGGCATGCTTATGGAATGGCGAATAGAGTAGCTGTAGGACAAAGGTAAAAAATAAAGAAAAAAAGCTGTAAAATCCAATTTCCAACATGATTATAATATATTTTTTTAAATTATCTTTAAATGTACATATACATATTTTCAAGAGTGCTGGTTTTCTTCCTCTCCTGATGTCAACAGCTTGTCAAACTCACTTGTGAACTCCAGCTCACTCTCAGCACTAAAGATCTTGCTACCTCATTCTCATGTCAACTGACCAGCAGTAGGGCTCAAAACAATTATGCAAAACAGTTCCTGGAAATATCCATTTAAATGGCACAGGCTCCTGCTATCTAGAGAGACACACAGCGTGTGAGAGTGGAACAGAGACCCATCCCTGTGACTCAAAGTGACAGGGGATGAGCTCTGTGTTGGGCAAGTGCAGCACACCTCTGGTTTGTGAACATCCACAGAGCTGGCTAAAGGCAGTAGGTGAGCAGGCAATTGCCTTTGCCGCACGTGCAACATATACAGTCTAAACAGCCAGTGCTGACTCCCAATTTGAACAGGCTCCTGCACAGCTGGATACCTAAACAGCTACCTTCAACCAGAGAGGCAGCACTCTCAGTTGTCCACATCTCTCTCAGATGTTTCACCTCCTGCTTCACCCCTCAACTTTACCAAAAGTAGGAAGCTGTTTTCCACAGCTCTCGTCCAGCTTTCCTTACGACACTTCCCTCCTCAGACTTCCCAGCAGCAAGAGTACTGGAAGGTTGCAAGCAGAGAATGGAGCCTCTGCATCAAATCATCTTGCACACCTTTAAACTTGCAGATGACCACCCACACTAACTGCTTGACTTACATTAACCAAATTCTCCCACCTGAGCCATCAAAACCAACTCTGCTGTCACATCATCACCTGTTCCCCACTGCTGGGAAGCATCAAGCCTGTTCCAAATAAGAATCTTTATTTAAGATTTAAGAACTTTCCATAAACACATTTAGATCTGAGCATTTTAGGTAAAGTGTGTGCTGCAAGAGTATGTCTTTTTTCAAAAATCCATGCATTGCCACTTTCAGTGTTGACTGACAGCTGCAGCCTGGTCTGATTGAGAACAGCGAGAGCTTTACTTAAACAGCCACTAACATTTGGCTGCACATAAAGCATGATTATAGCATTAAAAAATGAAAGCTCTCATACAAACAGTGTATGTGTTTTTTCTAAACTGTACAAATTCAGAGCAGCATTGAGTCCATATAGAGATTTTTTTTCCAGATTAAAGATTCAGAAATGGGGGTGGGGAAGGGAAGGAAGAACTATTTGGCAAGCAAGTGAAAGAGATCTAATATGAAATGTTTGCTGTTGTGTATATTTTAAGGCTTCTGCTAAGCTCAGATTGACGAGAAGAGACAGCAGTCAATGCAAATGTTTCATGTTCAATTTTGCATATAATTTTTAAGAGTTATGAAAGATTAGCCCAAACATTTCACAAGTGCAGCAAATCTTTAACAATCCTAGTTAAATTAAACAAGGCATGCTTGCCTTTTTAGTCTTGCAACATATGACAAATAGGCAAAAACAGAGTTTGGAAGTATTTCAGCATAGGCTGCTCCTCTTCTAATAGCAAAACATTCCAAATATGAAGGTTTAAGTAAGAAGACTACATTCTGCCAAATTAAATTCACACAGATGAGAGATGGACATGACAGACAATCCAAATATTTAGTGCAAATTGCACAATATTTATTTATTGAGTTTATCTTTTAATTTCTCTAAAGAGGTAAGGATGCAGGTTATAGAAACAGTGGCAACATCTTCTTTTAGGAGAAGCCTAAAACAATAAGGATTTTTTTAAAGACATACATGTCTGTGATGGTGATTAGGGCAGAGAACAGAGATCCTTCATGACAAATATTACATTTTGGTTTCATGTCAGAGTGAGATAGGAAGGTCAATCTATGCCAAATTTTGAAGTTTTCTCAGGGAAGTAAGAGTCCATGTTAGGATAATTTAGCTGAATGGAAAAAATATTCTTGGGCTCTCCTGTACACTGAAGTTGCTACAAGGCAAGAGGGACTGGGAGGGGATTCAGGGCTGTTCAGCCTTTCTGCAGGGTGACCTGATGTAAAGCCAGACTGCTTATAGAAACTTTGAGTACACATAAAATTGTTTTCTTATTCATCATATATTGAAGTGCATTACAGAATCAATAAGCTCAAACTCTAAATATAAAGAACTCTGTTATCACGTTCAGAACTTGGCCTACTACTGGAAATTTTGCCAGGACTCAAGAGTCATGGCAAAGATACTTTTGCTTCATTGAAGAGGAGGTAATTAAATACTTTATAAAATCTTTCTAAAACTCAGCTGAATAGAATTTTTACTGTTTGTTGCTTTTGTTCCAACCTCTGACACAAAACAATGGTTGAGAGAATGCAATTATGTATAAATAGGTTTTCCCAAGACCAACATCTTTTGAACACGTTCATTATTTGAATTTCAGACTAATCTACTCAAGGCAAACACTTTGTCCAGTCTGTTTCTTGTTATATTCACTGTGTGCTGTAAAAATAAAGCATTACAGTTTAAGCAGCATATGCTTTTATCCTATATAATGATGCTAAAAGGAAAGAGGTTACTGCCTTACAGTCCATAAAACAAATCCTGGCAAATACAGAGGCAGTATTCAAGGAGAGTAATGTTTCTTACCTAATTGAATGCGATCTGTGGTAGATGCACAAGGAAAGAAAAGCAAGAGTTAAAAGTAATAGGAAAAAGAAACAAATACATACATATATATCTGTAACATGTCAAACTGCCCAAGGAGAAAAATAAAATAATTTGCATTCAAATCTTGATGCTGGAATTCACACTAGAATGTGAATCAGTTAAGATCCCTTCAAAGCAAAAATTTTCACACAGTCCTTCACTATGCAGTCACCTATTCTGTATGGATTGGATAACAGAAGTATTGTCTACTAAGTTTTGTGTTCTCTTCATTAGATCAGATTTAAACAATGTTAACTGGCTTCCCTACCCATATCCTACCTCAATATTATTACAGTATAGGTGTACTGGAATTGTACATGTACATCAATAGCAAATGTCTTTTCTTCCCCACTGGATTTCTTAATCATCTCTCAGTTAAGAAGGCTGGGAAAAAATAAGGGCTTTTAATTCCTAAAATGACATTTTCTAAAATACTTGTTCCTTGTTGAAAACAATACTTGAAACACTTTGACACTGTGTTCCAGCTCACAAGAAACTTAATTAAGGCAGCAGAACAGGCACACTGATATACAATATTCAAAAGATGTCGTTAATGTTCCAAAGTTGAGACATGATGAGGCAGACAGCCTCTCTTCATCTGTGTTACTGATGTAGTCTTTAATTACAGACCACTTCAAGGGAACACTTGTCTCATACAGCGAGCCAGATAGATGGTGCACACTTAATGAACATCTCTTCAATACTTATTTCTCATATCCTTTCTGAATGTGTGGTGTGATGCATTATTTACTGCACAACATTCATTCCTTCCTCCAAAGAAAAGTATTGATTTATTCAGGCTTATTTACAGGGTTATACATGTCATCATGTATATTGGTGCTTCTTCAACAGTCATGGGTTTATCTTTATAACACAGTTCTGCTTAGACCAGCTTAAGTAATACCGTTGCCATATACAGCCTCCTTTTACTACCTGCTGCCTCTCAGTAGCAGCCACCCTCTTCTCCATGCTAATACAGATACTTGCACAGCCATGCACAGCCACATGATAAGGAAATCTGTTACTGCAAACTGCTAAAAACCGGCACAAATAAACGGGGCTCAGGAGAAATGAGAGAAAACAATGCCTCACCCATCAGCAAAAGAAATGCTTATGAAATTATGTTCTGAAGCAAGACAGTATTACTATTTCCTGTATAAGGTTATCAAAGACAGAAAGGTTTAAGAATGGTAGTTTTGAGCATGACAGCTACAGTATCTGAAGGAATTCAGTTCCAGCAACAGTTTTAAGTGCCCAGAACATCCTTAGATCACAGAAATCGTAAAAGGCTGTGCAAAAACTCCACCATCACCACAAACCACAACAAAGACCTCCAAAAGCCACAACAATAAAGGCACAGTAAAAATCAATTCCCAAAGCGCTAAAACAAATTATACCTGAGCCATCACCCATTGATATTGGCCCAACCTGCTTCTAAAAACGTTAAATGAGAGAGATTTCATAGCCTTCAGAAATAACCCCTGTTCAGCTGCACATGTGAGCCTCCAGCCTAGCATTTGCCAGGCCCTTCTCTCCAAAGCTGGCTGGTCAGCGCTCCCCATCTCTGAATTTTGATTTTTTTTTCTACCTGTCAATAAAGCACCTTATACTTTCCTACACTGAATAAATGTGGAATTCTAATCCTGGTGTCTAAAGTGCTTGCATACTCTGCCACTGCACTCATATGGGAATTCAAAGTGATGCCATTGTGATGCCTTCATCTAACCCAGTAATGAAAATGCTGATAATTAACAGGCTCAGGACAGATGCCTGCAAAATCCTGCGTTATGGTGAGCTACTGAGACCTATTCTTTGGATATAATTTTCAACTCCCTATGCTCTCTTCCTGCTAAAGCAATATCACCTAAGCTGTATTTCTCCAGTTCTGCAAAAACAGTACAGACAGCCTTATCAAAGTCAAGCTCTATGACATCTCCTACCTCCCATCTATCAGCTATGACAGGTGCTGTCAGTTCAAGATAATTGTTCTTGACAAACCCTTTTATGTTTTTGTCTTCATGCTATCTTCTAGATCCTTAAAAAATAACAGGTTAATGCATTCTCCCAGTATCTGCTTTGTACTTCCCAGAACTTCCCTTGCCCCTTGCCAGAGGGATGAACTTTGCCTTACTCCACCCCTCTGGGGCCTCGTGCCTTGTGCCTTCTGTGCTGATTCCCGTCATCTCTGAGGGGCACAGTCATGCCCCCAGGCTCTCCCTCCCTGCAGTCTTTTGTCTCTTTCCACACGTGCCTTCCAACTCCTGGCAGGAATGAGGCATTATATTATCTTCATTCATCTTGAGAGCTGGCTCATCCCAGGCACTGAATTTGAAAGGGGTCTGTGTGATCATGTAATTAAAGAAAATGTATGAGACAGCTGAATGAAGCCTCTATAGGCAGTACAACTGCTGACATCCTAAATTGCATGCATGCCTTTGTTACCTTAATCTTTAAATACATTTACTTGAGTAGTAGCAATGTATGTGGTAGTGTGCACATAGTAGTGTAAGTAGTTTCCTTTTTTTTCCCTTTTTTATTTCTTTTAAAGCAAACCAAAAACCAGGAAGTCTCCCACTTGGTATCACAACTTGTTTCTAAAAAGGTCATCAGCAGGGATGAAACTTAGATCCACACAGATGGCTGCAGAGCAGTCCAACAGTACTGCATGAAATGATCCAGACTTTAGCAGTATGTAAAGGGGAAAGGGATAAAGACCCTCAACTCTTATCACATCTGTGCTCTAAACAGCAAAAGCCATGTTAAAATGTCAGCATAATAACTTTAATACTGAAACATCTGAGCCCATACTACTGCCTTGTAAGCAACCCGAGACCCCACCCTTCCCCTTTGCCTTCCATGTCAGAAAAATATTAAAGGAGACAATATGAGCTGGGGGTGGAGAAGCAACAAAAAAATCTTGATAGCATATAACTAATCACAAGAGCTATTCATAAAGAATCTATTATCTCAGCTACATTGCTAGTGTCTGGTTTGTATCCTAAAGCAAAAGTACCAGTACACTGTCTTTATATGCATTTCTGGTATTTCTAGTAACATGATAATATTTAGGGTAGGATGCATTATGACTGCAAATAGACCTTACAAGCACTAATATAAAATTCAGAAAATGTAAAATGCTACTGATTATTCATGCACAAAATGAATTAGAGAGTTGTGACACCTGAAAGCCAGGGTGGGGATGAAAGAGAAGCCCAGCAGCTGCATGAAAAGGACTTGGTTCCCAAAGGCGGCATCTCTGTTCTTTCAGACACACAGAATTTTCTCATTTTTCTTTCTTGTAGATTTTATCTTCTTGAATGCTAACACAGCAGAATAGCACATTTGGGGGAATCTATCTGGCCTGTTGCTGTTATATGATGTTTTAGTAATATTTTGAGAGATAATACAAGGTGAAAAGTAACATACAGCATCTTCAGAACAGAAATATATGTTTCATGTAGTGCTCTGTACCGTTCACATAGCAGCCAATATAGAAAGTAGAATTTTGTTTCATAAAGAAGGCAGGCTTCAGTATTTAGTCAGGCTGACTACAAACCCTTTCAAAATCACCATCGCCACAGGCAGGGGGTAAGACTGCTGAACATACTGGGAATTATGATGACATCTGGGTTTTAGAAATCAGTTTCAAGTGTCTGCTCTGAATGAAAGCAGAACAGGGGTTTGCATCTGGGTGCCATTGGTGACTATCAGCCTTAATGCCTAACCAAGAGAATTAAGCTAGAGTCTGATGTTTGTTTAAATCGGCATTATGGGAGGGGGTGGTGATAATCCATATACTAGATCACTGAAATAAAATTATTTGGATTAGCAAAAAAAGCAAGTAAACAATGACACAGAAAATTCCTGCCTCTTCACAGTTAACTCCCACAAACACAACTGGGATTAGAAAGAGAGGGGGAAGATTTTTAAAACCAGGTTATGTAAGTGATAAGGTTTACAGTGTGACCCTACACAGAACTGCATCTGCCCAAGTTGAGCCAAAATCTTAGGCCAGCTTTGTTGCTGAGGGAAGCATACTGACCATCACTCCAGATTTAGGATGTTCAGCAGATGCAGAAGGCCCAAGTCATGCCACTCTTTATATAACTATGGGAATCTGGCTAGACCACTTGCTTCTTCATCAAGTGCCAAGAAAACTCTCCTAACTGAAAACTCAACTGAAAACAGTAAGTGTCCACAAAAAAGGCAGTGCTGGTAGTTCATATTTTCTTGAAAAATTCCCAACCAGGTTCAAGAAAAAAATTTCAATCAAAGAAAGCTACAATAAACCAGTTTCTTGATTAATCTAAGTGCCTATGGACTCAGCCTCTGCCTTGAGTCCTCAGCTAAAGGGCTAATGGGATAAATGCCTTCCATCTGCCCTCTGAGCGCTAGTCAGAAGCATGATTTCCAAGGGGATGAACACTGATAGTGACAAAGGCATTTGGTAACAGTGATTAATTAGGGGAAATAATAAAGGATAAACATGCTCTCTTTCAGTGAAGACATTTCTGCCTTTGCAGTTAATCTCACACCCTGTGCGAAGCATAAGTAACAGGAACTAAGAAATCTTGAACTGTTAAAGTCATCCTTCCCTTTGTGATCAAGAGCCAGTGCTTAAGGTATTCGCACATCAACTCTTTGGTCACTGCTGTAGGGTCTAAAGTATGGAAACAGCAACAGCACCTGTTTGCTAAGCTGTAGGCTTGTCTTTTTTACAAGAGAAAGTACTCAGAATGAACAGAAAATGAAACAGGGAACACATGCATCACACACATCTCATGCACTTCTCAAAAACATAGAATACAACTATAAATGCATGGAAGGCAGAAAGAATATACAAAGGTGGCAAAAAGGCTTGTGAAAGTGACTCATCCAACTGGAGCCTGGAAAGAGGGAACTGAAGTGAAATAAAATAAAACCACAAGAAATAATGACTGACATGAAGGACAGAAGAAGGACTCACTCACTGTTTCTCATAATGGAAGAGCCAGAAGGCATCAAAAGAAAGACAACAGGGAGACTCCAAATAGGGAATGAATGAGCGAACAAACAAACCACACACTTTACCACATAACTGTCTATTCATCTGGGGAGACATGAGATGTTATGAAGGTCAAAAGCTCATACAAATTAAAATAAATTCTAAATAAACTAATTACGAAAAATCTTAAAAACTTTTAAATGAAAGCTCAAATCTATGTTTTAGAAAGTTTTCAGCTCTCAGATTGCTGAATGCTAAAAAAAATGTAATAAGAAAACACAATTGCATGCCTCTTTTTACAAGAGGCTATTCTTATAGCCTTTGATAGGCATATACTACCCATGAATGTTTAACTGCATCAAGTCAAAAATTCTTAGTTATGTTGATACCCTGGTTGCAAGTCATGCACTAAATTTCCATTTTGAACTGCAGTGTGGAAAAAGACACTGTAAAGCTGATAATATTGTGATGAAGATTTTCCTTTTTTATTTTCACCTATAAAAACAGCAGCACTTCTGTAAAGGGTTTATTAAACTGCATGTAAAAGGTAGGTATAATGGGGAGACTCTAAAGATAGCTTAAGATTCAGATTAAAATTAAAAAAGTGGAAAAAAATTTTAGCTGCCAAGAACCATGCTTCAGCCATTTGCAGCACACACAGATCTTAGGATATGGTTACCTCATAGAATACAAAATGACAAAAAAGTGAATATATACCAATATCTCTAATAAATGAGACTCTAATTCTGCAGCTCAAACAATACAGTGCAGAATTACCCATGTCCATTTATTTCATCACAAAAAAGAAAATCAACTTCTTCAAACACTCAAGAAGTTCTGTAATCTTGCCACCTAATGAAAACTGGAGTGCTGGTTTACAGTGTACAGTTTCTGCTCTCATGCTGAGGGACTTTTAAGATCAACACTTTAAAAGCCACATCAACATATAAAGCTTCACACTGAAGTTGCATTTAAGTGACAGTTCTTGTACTGACCTCAGCTCCTGTTACTTCCATCGTATCTATTTTTATACAACTTCAGAACAAAATTTTGCAGTACACCTCGAAAAAATGACAAAAAATAGCCTAAAATATTTTTTTATCTTTTCACAAGCAGCTCCTAGGCAGGCTTCTTTTCTTCAGATGATATTTTTCTCCAGTGTCCATGTATGAATAAAATTGGGTTAATAAAGATCTAACAGCAATTTTTTGTTCCATTTTACTTGTATATTTCCTTGAGCTTGCAAAGTTATTTCAAAGGGATTTCCAACTGTACTTTAAAAACCAACCAACCAAACAAACCAGGACTCTAATAAAAATTACATCTTCATTCATCATTATACCTTCTTTTCGGTTAAAAACATGAATGCTGCAAAATACTCAGACTACAAACTACTTGAACCCATAAAACACTAATGTAGAAGTAAAAGAAGAGCTGACAAATGATTTATACATTTTGTTCTCAAAATAAGACCAGAAAAGCAGCAGATGCCTATACCTCATATCTCCAAACTTCTTGCTGATAGCTGTTCCTACATTACTGATAGCTGCTGTTGCTTTTTGTCCTGCATGGCTCAGGGTCTCATGTGTTTTCTTGTAACTGAAAACAAAAAAACAGAACAGAAACAGTGGTAAGTATTAAAAAAGAGCAATTAGAATCCCATGCAATTAATTCCCTTTTCCCTTATTTCCACACCTTAAAGTCCCAAACACTGAAGGGTTAAGAAACATAGTAACTGTAGCACAAAACAAATGGTGAAGAAGCCCACTTCTGCACTGCTTCCCAAGTGCAGTTTAATCCTCATATGAGCAAAACGCTCTCCAGAGCAATCCTTTGCTGTATCTTTCCCACTGACAAGTAACATCCCCCAGATGGGCCAGCACACGCTGTTTAAAAGCAGAATATGGCGATTTGCTGAATACCTGTTTGATACAACTTCTGTTTACGTAAAATCATATTTACATCAAATAAGCATTCTTACAGCACACACACTGACCTCGTGGCAAAATCTGTTATCTGGAGAACAGAAAAGAATCAGGACAAATACAGCTCTGCTCTTCCAAGCGTATACATATTAGGTATATTTAACAAATGCACTTCAAAATGATTCTGTGATATTTCACATTGGAAAAAAAAATGATCAAATCTGGTTTTATATGCTACAAGTTTCCTTTTTTTATTTTTTAAAATTTCTTTAAAGGAAGAAGGCTTGGGGAAGGGCATAGAAAGAAAGATGAAAAAACCTAGACAGTGAATATATATTGTTGGGATTGAATTCTCTTAGAAGTTACTAATTTCAGTTATAGCATACAGATTCAAACACAGAATCACCTTAATTACTGTTTCAGAATACATGCTCTGACCCACACAGACCCTTCAGTAAAGTTGCTCTCTTAGAGGAATCAATAAGCTCTTCTGCACAGATGCTATTCTGCTGACTAAACCAACTCTCAGCATGTCAGAGCCTTTCTTCTGAGTAAATTATCTGATACTCCCAATGACGCAGACAAGCTCAGAATTAGAAATACTGACCTAGTAACAAAAGGAGAGCACATTATAATCAGTCTTATATCCTATGGCGTGTGTTGGCAGACAAGAACTGAAGAAATGATAGTGAAAAATTCAGAAATACGACTCTACTGGTTCTAATTCTCCTTTGAACAAAAACTGTAGAACTGCAAACATGTACCAAAATACACTGGAGACTGATTAAAAAAAATCCCACTGCGTAATGCCTGCAACGGAGTATTTTCTTCTTACTTTTATGTATATGAAAGCAATATGAATTTGTGGAGGCAGGAGGGAAAACAAGATTAACGTTTGCAGCATGGCACATCACATTTTATGTCATGTCCTTTTAGCTCCAGCAGTACCTGTTGCTGAAAGTCCTCTGTTCAGGACTGTGTTTCACAAACCACAGGTTGGATGGCAGATGCCACATAATGCTCTGGTCTTTCAGACCAATATACTTTGATTTTATGTTCCTAAGCCACAATATTTCTTACATCCTACTGGCCTAACAGGTTCTAAAACTGCCAAGTGAAAGGGCTCCTTCTATGAATGTACTTGTCTCTGTCTTCACTGACTAACAAGGCAATCTATGGGGAGCAGCTGAAGTCTAGGGTACCAATTCTCTAGGAATCTCCAGTTAGATAAGCAGAATCAAACACAGGTACAACGCTGAATGCCAACAAGGGCTAAAACATGGCAACACTGACAGGAGCACATATTATAATTAGGAAGGAAGGAGCACTGGTTATGCCTGCTTTGTTTATCCTGATAAAATACAGAGAAGATGGGAAAGGTTATTTTCACCAGATCTCATTTCTTCTTAGCCAGTCTGTCCATGGACATAGCAAGAATTGCAATGCTCTTATTTCACTGAGGCCTCTTTCTCTAGCGTAACTAGTTTAACAGCTCTGTCATTCTCTTGCTGACAGTAGATATACTCTCATAAAACTAGAATGGGATGAGACCCTAAAAAAGATATTAATGATACTTTAGTCAAACTATAAGCATGTAGTTTTTGATAAGAGTTGCCTACAAAAAAAATAAAAATCAAATACTCTAATGCCTGTGGTATACAAGTCTTAGACAGTTTGCTGACAGAGAAGCTTCCTAAACCATTCAGCACAAGTGGAATTTTTGACAAAATGAAGGCAAAGACTTGACTCCCAGGTCTAAAAGATCATTTGTAAAACATTCTATTTATGTACAGGTTGAATACACATAGGAAAATACTTTGCAGATATCCTTCTGAAATGATTTTTTGAAATGACACCTTGGAGTTAAATTTATTGATAGGCATATTTAACTTTATGATAAAATATCTCCATGTCTTACCTTTCTTCCACAAGTTCTTCACACTGTGTAAAACCGTTAAGAGAAACAGTTCCAAATGCCACATACAGCAGACAGACTCACATTTCACTGAGAAACATTAGAGTCCCCTACGTATTTCTGAACATTACGTTGGTCAGAATACAACTCCTGGGAATTGGCTGAAATGACACTGATTTTGGTATTCCAACAATATTGTGTTCTCTGCAAATCCTGTAAACCCAACATCCTCTAGTACTTCCAGTAGCAAGGAAGACATGGAGACTGCATTTGTGTTCCTAATACTTCTGACATTACATAAGAGCATAAATCCAGCTAAAACTATTACACAACTAGTCTTTTTTCAGCACCAACTTCATCAAAAATGACCTTTGATATGAACCACTCCTCCCTTCAGCAATGCTGAAGATGAGGTTTAAAAAACAATAAAATAACAAAGGTGAAAATGGAGTACAACATACAATACCTGTCAGCAGAGACAAGAAGCAGCAATTTGCATCTCAGTAGAGCTCGCTGATAGATAGTTTAAAAATCAAGCCCCCTCCATTCCCTCCTCTCCACCATTATGCATATCACTATGCCTTCTTCATAAATAAATTATCTTTCCACAGAGCACATTGCCTCACTGTAGTTAGTTATACTTTGCATTGACATTTTGATATATGATGCACAGTATTCTGGCTCAGATATTTTTATCCTTGTAGTTACGTCATATTTACAGCATCCATTTGATGACTCTCCAAACACTCTGGTAACAATGATCTCTTCAACATATTCTCTTTGACATCTGGGAATATTCGCAGTTGTATGTAGCATAAATTATCTGACCTAGCAGTTTTCATTATGTCATGTAAGACACAACAGTTTTGTTTTAATGCACTGAAGAGCTCACATAATTTTCAGAAATCTTTACGAGCAGAAATAAAGTTGGATATTCTAGGTAAGACCTACAAAGACTTACTAATTGGAAAAAAGTGCTGTATGTACGGCTTAAGTCCTCCTTACACCACCAAATGCTATGCATGCTAAGTTGTCTACACACTCTCATCCTGTGAGCAGCCACTGCTGGCAATCAGTAGGTGAGTACTGACCACCCAGTGCATCAGAACAGGTGACAGCAACTCAGCAGTCAGTCAACCAGCAGCTGAAATTAGACCAGTGACCCCTAAACCTTATAGGCAGAAATGCTCCAGCACAAACAAACTCAGATAATTTAGGATACAGATATTCAAGAAATAGCACCTTCAGTCCAACCCATGGCATGCATTTTTACACAAAAACATCATCAGGGTCTATGCTTTTCTTACACTAATACAAAGGCACCTTAACTTCCCTGAGTTTATCAGCGTTATGCCAGGTACCCAGTAGCATTAGTAAAAGTAGAAACAGGCTACTTGATTTATTCAGTTAGAGGAGGAAGGCTTTCTCTGATTTTGTGGTATCTGAACATACTCTATAGCACAGAAGAATTGCTGGCAGTGGTTAACAAGGATCATATTCCATGCTTTCACTTAGCGCTTATCAGTAAATATTTATAATGTATTTGGTAGACACAAAGGATTAAACAAATATGTCAATTGCTGTCACAATTACAAACTTTTAAATAACACTCACCTGTGAACATTTGAACATTTCCTTTATATATGACACTGAACTATGAATTTCATCTATCAACTTCTGATTATAATTTTGTTTTTAAAATAAGGTATTTCTTTAAAAGAAGCAATTGTTTATAAAATGGATTATTACAAGTTATCACAAAATATGCTGATATTGCAGTTATACTCTGATAATATACCCAACATATTTAAAAGAAGGTTTAGACATAACTCACATCTCCAGTGCCGTAACATACTAATTGACAAAGTAGATTTGCAGCATATTTTGCCTGCATTTCCACCTGACAGTTTCATACGCCACACTTAGTTTATACTATCCCGTGACAACCATGTCTCACTAGCTGATTTTTACAGCCAGTGAAAGCAAATGTAAGGAGAGACTGTGTCATAAAACACAACATGTGAAGGAAATAATGCTTCATAAGGAGTGTAGCCAGGCAGTAGCCATATAGAGAGGTCAGAGAACTAGACATTTAAATGACCATCATCTGCAGGATAAGACAGGACAGTCACACTCATCTCAACTCAGTACAGAATTGCCCTTCACATGGCAGAGTTAAATCTAACCTTCCTTCATAGGTGCAATACATGGACTGCTAACAGAAGTAGGCTATACATATAATATTTATATTTTGCATGGCAAGCTGCACATTTGACCTACTACAGTAAATTATAAAGAATTCAAATTCAGCTTCTGTAAAATTAGTACATCTGCGCATTCGTCATTGTGCCTCTCCACCAATGCTTGCTGGTAAAATTAATTCACTTGAGAAACGCTTGTCTGTGATAAAGCTTACATAAGATGTCACAGAATGCAAACAATTAACAACAAAACCATACAGTAGAGCAGAGCCTGGTAGCACAAGCCATGCCCTATAGAGCTTGTTTCTTTTCAGTTTTCAAACCATTAGTCAGCTTAAGAATGGCTTTTCTGGAATCAATGTAAAGCATCTGGATATCTGAGAAACTCTCAGCTAGAAAACTATTTTTCTGTTGATTTTCTAGGAGAAGTGGGGCTCAGCATTAACTAAATGATGCTAATGCTCAAATGAGATAAATGCATAAATGAATGACAGATAATGTGTACATAAAACATTCTCTATTCATATTGCTATTTTACCCACAAATGAACTCTAAACTGCTGTGAGCTGTTTTGTTTGGTTTTTTTCGGTTGGTTTCTTTTTTTTTTTAGTACTCTCTTGAAATTCATTCCAACTTCAAAACCAAATGTACTTTTTTGACATCCTTCCCACTGCCAGGTATGTTAAGAAACTGTGATGGCACTTGGATGGGTACATATGCCTAAATCAAAGGACGTTATGCCCCAGGTAGTCCCTCTCCCACGGACGGAAGGGCAGAACTGCAGAAACTGAACCTCTGCAGGCTACAGCCAGAAATCTGTGTGCAGCACACAAGAGATGACTGTTCAGCAGGCTGGAGAGAGTCACAGGTCAGAAAAGGTGCCAGACAAAGGTGACAAACATTCTGGGCTGTTCTGCACTGTAATCTTCAAACACTTGGGAAAAAATGGGGATACAGTTGTGTGAAATGCATTATTTGTGCAATGCAGCATAGAGTGGGGGAAAAAGTAGCAGTTGTGGTACAGTGACTCTCCAGGTTATTGGCTTAAGCACAGATGATCTTAAGACATTCAAGGCCAAAACTTCACAGCTCTTCACACCTTAAACTATGCCAATAACACTGTGGGCTCTGTATTGTACATTAGATTAACAAAATTATGCAGACTAAACCTATGTCAGCCTTCCTTTTCCTTTCTTCCCCTTTTTTTCTCCTTTTCCTCCCTCTCCCTTTCTTTTCTTTTCCCTTCCTTTTCTTTTCCCTTCCTTTTCCTCCTCCTTTCCTTCCTCCCTTTAATTTCCTTTTCCTTCTTTCTCTTTCCTTTTCCTTCATTTCAGTTTTTCTTTTTCCTTCCATTTCTCACTTCCCGTTCCTTCATCCCCTTTCCACTGACACTTTCCTGGATATTATTAATCCTTGTCATTTCAAAGGTTCCAATTTACATTCAGGCCTCCCTTCCCATCCTTACTGTTACATATACACATATACAGAAAACTATAATACATGTATATATTTTCTGTTCCACAATTATAATTACGGTGGAGGTTTCCCTGAGAAACAAACATTTGGAACAGACCATCTGACCTTGCTACAGAGCTTCCAATTAGCTGAAGGTCCTGGTGCAAACAAATGGACATACATCTGCTGGAAAAGGAACAATGAGAACAGACTAAGTTAACTTCTCCAAGTCCTTTCTCCAACCTTGTGACTCCACCCTTCCAAATTCAAGGACGGAGATACATGTGGAAAAGCAGCAAAACCATTACCTTTGAAGATGGCATGAACATGGCCTGATGGGACCCAAAGCTCCCTTTACTTCCATATAGCACGGGCTCGCACACAGGTAACGTACTTGCTAAAGTCAACACGCAATTTCTTCACTTACACAACTGATACATTTACTTGAAAATTTAGTAAAGAAAAGAAAACATCAAAAGGTGATTACACATTGCAGAGAATGGAAACACCCACATTTCTTTTACTACTACTCATAAGAAGTATGTGTGTGGGAACATAGTATACTTAATTCCTAGAAGTCACAGTAGGACTGTGGTTGTCCACAAGTTATATCCGGCTTCCTAAGAGAATTCTGAACCTATGGAACACACTACTATATATTTAAAGTTATACTAATAAAGACTGCATGTACTGTAGATTGTAAGCCTGAAACACATGCAGCGTAACTAATACTTTCTATATTCTTATCACCTGGCAGAAATTTGAACTATAAAATATTAGGTTCCAGCTGTTTGTGGAAACCCATGCAATTGTCCTCCAGTTACCTATCAGCAGAACTAACTTTGCTCACACAGTTCAACCAGTAGTCAATGAATAGATCTTTATTCTGCCTCTGGGGAAAAAGGCCAAGTCCATGTTGAATGCTCTTGTCCCAAATCTCAGTTAAGTACTACAGGTCACAGCAGAGCAACATTGAAACTTTCCTAAAAAAACTCCAAAGAGATTACCCATTTAAAATAGAGGAGGCTTACGTCTTTTAGCAGCTGATAACATTTCAAGAAAGAATGACCAAGGAGCTTCTGGGAACTATTAGGCTGGAATGAGGGTATTTGTGGGTAATTTTACAGATACAACTGCTCTTTAGAAACTCAATAGTACTGAAGTATCTCCCAAAAGGACAGGACCATAATATCTTATGTCTTTTCCCAAAGAAGTACAGAAGAGCACCAAATTAAAAGCTGAAGGACAGAGCTGAGCATGGTTACACCATATATACTTAGTAAAGACCAAGGTATCTAGTGGACCTCTTTCCTTAGTCCTTCTTCTTACCCTGCTTCTAGCATCTAAATAGAAATTAATTACCTATTTTTAAAATATAAAACCTCTGCATTGCTAAAAGCTATCTGAATATCCACCCACCTCTATTCACTGAAAACCCAATCATTAAAAATGTGTGTGTGGGAAGTCATTCCAGTTGAATGCCTTACCACCGTGAAAGCAAATTAAACTCAAGGCAATCATTTGCTCTCTAGATACTGATCTCCTCTATAGTGGAACCCCCTGCCTCCCCCAAACACATAGATTATACTAAAAATCAGTGCAGTGAAGAATAGTATAGGAAATCAACAAGGAATTTGAATGCATAACGATTCTGGTCATAAAAAATGAATGGCTTCCAGGTGCCTTTTATAAAAGGTTGGAAAATGCAAATAACATTACAGCTTTTCCTTATAGAAAAATAAAGCTGATTTAAAAAAAAAAAAAAAGCTGTACTGGTACAGAAAAAGCTGCACATTATTGTTGCATATGTAACGTCTTACCAGAGGTAGTTAGAATTGCTTTTGCATACCCTAAGCCGTGAATTAATAGAAAAGAAACAGACTCTACTAAACTGTATGTTGAGCCTAACACAATCTTCAATCTATGGAGAACATCAGCCCACTGACATCTATCCTTCCTCAGTTCGAAAACTACTACCTTTTGGGGTTTTTTCTCTTTTTAATCGTAGCAATCCTTTAATGATAATTTCTGACATCTACATGTCAAGCATGCTCAGCCTAACTCCTAAGCTACCTGTGGCCATCCATTTAAAATGTAAATGCTTTACAATAGTCAGAATCTCAAGTTAAAATTTAGTCATTACAGGTGGCATCCATCCTGTGAGTTAGGTCCTGAGTCCTAACTAGGGATCAAAAACACTTTACAGAACTATTGCTGAGAGAAGTCCACCCCTCTGCCTCTAATTCCACTCTAACCCTAAGAATCCATCCCCAAAATGGAGAGCTTAAAGTGGGTTTAATTTACAGAGAAACACAGCAGCTAAGTGAAAACAAAATTTGCAGGTATGTAAATATTTTGAACTTTTATTTTTTAAAATAGGCTTTCTTCCTTCCTAAGTCAGAGAATCTTGGTGAGTAATACTATCCCATTGCTATTTTGGTACAGCAACAATGAATCACCTCTGTTACTTAACACATTCATTCTTATGAATGCTGGATTACCATGATTTGTACTGGCATCAGTGTACTGGCATGAGCGTCAGCCAGAATTATATAGCAGTGGGACCATGAACATAAGAATTTTCAGGGGCACAGATGGGCTCCTGCTGCTCAGTTCCACATAACTATTTCTGGACACTTATCATCTAATGGCTTGCTGTTTCTGAAAATCATCTCAAAAAAAAAGTAGCAGCTACCATACTGACAAAGTCTCCTAAGTCTATCCTTGTGGAAAATGTCAATGTCATGAAGGAAAAATGAAAAGCTACCTTGGAATTTGCTACCAAATTTCAAGTAAAAAATGAAAGTTTTTGTTTCAAAATGTTGCTAGTGTCTCCCAGTAACTCTAGTTCAGGTGTTTTTGTTCCCCTCCTCTCTTCTAAAGTTTAGTGTTTCTAAACTACCCTCTCCTAGCACATGTCATACATCCTCACCAAGCCAGCATTGATGCTCCTGCTAATGACATGTCATGAGAAACAGGACTTAGATGAGAAACTTGTCCAAAAGTTAGAGATAGGAGACATACAAACTACATTTTCTATTAAGGAGTTTATGCCTCTTTTGACTTCCCATGAAAATACAAAGAAAAATTGTTTTAATGCAAAAACATGCATTTTAATATATTTTTTCAAGTCTCTGCTAGTGCCTTGAATGCACCAAGAGACACTGCAAATGCTTTCCCCCACCACTCCCCTGAGTCTGGCTGCAGACTACCTCTGACACTGCACAACTGTGCAACCTTGGGTGAGACTGTGATCAAAGTGCCATGAAAGAAAAACTTGGGAGAAGTTTTGTTAAGCACATCTTCCCTTCACTTTGGAGCTACACTAAAGCTTAAATTGCATTTAAGCCCAAGTCATATTACTGGTATGCCTCTATCTGGCTGGGTACCTCATCGATCTTGAACTCATAGATTTGACTCCCCGGCTTGACTTTGGACCTGGTTCATCAATACAGATGGTAGATCTGAACTCTTGGCTTGACCCTCTTTACTGTCACTGGACCTGCTCTGCTCTCTTTGTTCAGATACTGTGGGATTGCTCCTTCATGGGTGATGCCACTGCCCTGCCTGCCTTGCTGTCAACTCTCAGATCAGCTCAGTTGTGGAGCAGCTCACTCTTGCTTCTCCTTAAGTGTCAAATTCAGTTGTCAAATGAAAAGGAAAAAAAAATATCAAATGACTTTTCAGACAGCACTTGATGAAAGGTGGGTGGTTCTTTCTACCAATCTTGCTATTAATTCAGCCCAAAAAGTTTGAGAGGAACATGGTATGTTCATATGTGTAAGTATCGAGATCAGTACTCACGCGGAAGTTGTCTGCACATCATGCCAGCTTTTGCTGAAGTTCTGCTTCAGTTCATTCATCAGACTTACGCCAAGCTTTTGTTTAATTTCAACCAGGTGCTTCTCTTTGGCTGCTAGCACTTGCCGCAAAGTTGAAATTTCATCCTCTAGCTGAGAGAAAAAAATGGGGAGGAGAAAGGAGAAAGGTGTTAGACTGTTCCCACAGAATGATAAACACACATGATGTTAGGAGGTTAAATGAATCTCACATAAACTCGTGGTTTTTGTAGGTAACTACAGAGACAAGAGTCAAGCGCTTGTGGAGATCACAAAGGCATGGCCAGAACAGAGCTGACACTACATTAAATTAATGTCTCAAACTGTGTCATCTATGTGCACCATCATACACATGCATCTGATAAGACAGAGAATTGTCCAGTAAGGAAGTGACTTGACCAAGATCTGCCTTAGGGCATTAGGAGTCTCAAACATCAGCTTCTCATTCACTGGTAAAATGGGAATGGGCAGGACCAGACAATTTAGGCAAAAATCTGTCTTTGAATGCACAGGCTTTTAACTTCATTTTAGTCTTCCAGTCCTGAAAAAAACAGATGCAAACTCACAGGAGCAGGTTAAAAAAACCAGAAAAATCACCTGATAACATGACTTGAGAGTATCATAAAATGTTATAATCCTTGTCACGTAAATTTTACTTATGTATTTTAGGTCCTACATATTTCAAAACAGCAACATAAAAGTTTATAGATGGACTGTTAACATGAGTGAGCAGGTCCTACCCAAAGCATAGAAGCACTCAGAAGACACAACAGATTATCCTTTTCAGAGGTCTTAGTCATTAACCAAACTGTGCGTTTTAAAGTTGTAAAGATGCCACCCAGCCCAAACAGGGGGATACAATTCTTCCTGCAGTGGACATTTTTTTGAAACATTTAAACAAAGCCAGTGTTTCAACAAGGCAAGGACCAGAACACAGGGCCAGAAGAGGGACAGCAGAAATATCCTGCCACTGGCTCAGGATCCTGCTCCTTGGGCAACACTCCTGCAAGCAAGCACACGTTTGCATTCCTCATCTGGAAGCTTCCCAATCCAATCTATACAAGCAGCACTCAGAGGCACTGAAGCTAACAAGGGCAAGTGACACCAGAGCAGCTGCCTTTCACTTCAGGTTTAGAAATTCCCTTACCAAATGTGTTCCTTCTTCCATATGTTAATAGGATAACATATGGCAGTGTATCTGATTACCATATGCTAAGTTCCCTGGAACCACAGTCTCCCTGTGATATAACTCCATAGGCTGCAGGGAATGATGCAAGCACCAGCTGAAACAGTGTTGACCTCCAGGGCTATATTTAGGACACCAATACCAGCATTATTTTTATTTTACACACTCTGCTTCCCTGTAAAACCGGCTGTAAACTCATTGTTCTTGGAAAAGTCTCATCCTTGAATCCCTCAGCTGTCAGTTTCTCTTTTGTCACTACCTGCTACCTGAATTATTCAAGCAGCTCAGGAATTAAGCAGCAAGACTACGAACACAAAGTAAAACCATGATCTGAGTGAAGCAGATATCAGTATTCACCAATGCCTGTGATGCCAACACTTCACCTGTAAAATACACAACAATCCAAATTGCTTTATTCCTGCCCATGTCCTTTATGCTCCATTATATTCCTAACCTGCAAATGAAACACTGTCAAGAGGCAGTTGTCAAGAGTCTCTCTTCTGAGAGGATAACTGGTTAAATGGTTACAGAAAGAAATCACAAATGTCAGCATTCCTCAGGCAGCAGTTTAGAGCTCCCTTTAGTTGTTTTCCCCAGCAAACCCCTTAGTGCACATCTGCCTGAGTAACATTGCTGAAGCATTTAACTTAAACCACTACCAGAATGCTTACTTGTGCTTAAACATTAATGTTTTCCATATGGGCTAGCACTAGCCTGATCATTAGGTACCTGGATACATAAACATTTGAGGGCTTCTATAAAATTACTTTCCATCTGTTCCACTGAATAGACATCGAAAACTGTAAAGCCCTAAGCAAGCATTAGCCATGTGCTCAATGGCATAAGTATGAATAACATTTTTGACTAAAGGAAAATAATTTAATATTTTTAATACAGTGATCAGTTTTGAATTGACAAAATCCTCCTCAAGTGCCATAATTTTGAAATAATGACAGATACAAAACCGCCCTCAAGTGCTCAGATATTGGTGACTGAAGACTTTGAAGTAGGTAGAAAAGTTTAGGGACTTACAATAGGATACTGAAAAACATTTAAGTACGCTACATACCTAGCTCCCATGATAGTCAGGCATCACCTGCTTAGGCATTTTTTAAAAGTCCTCTCATATAAATGCAGAGACTGCTATGAAACTAGGGTTTAAGTCAACAGAACTACAAGCTTCCAAGGCAGTAAGCGATTAAAATATTAAGGGGCCCCAACAGAAAACAGAAGCCAGCATGGTTAAATATAAGTTAGATTAAGTATCCTTTTTCACTACTACTATATCACCCAAATACGTAGTGGCCCTGTCTGACTGTTCGCACAGCCTTCCTCAGTGGACTGAACCAGGTAAAAGCCATCACAGAAGATCTTTTAACCAGATCCACTACAGAGTGATGCACAAGTACCTGTACGGGTACAGCATAGGGGACAGAAACAAGTTGAGATGGAGAAGAGAGGAAGGTGGTGATAAAATAAAGCAGCACATGTACAAATCATATAGCTCAAATTTTACACCTCTGGGTTTAGAATCTGTTAATACATAAGCTTTCCCTTGGGTGAAAAACACCCAGACACATCAGGGACGCTCATAAATAAATTTAGGCATAAGTTTGCAGAAAAAACATATTAGCATCTTTCCTCAAACTGGGAGCAAACATGCAGTAACACACACTGCTGAACTTAGAACCTATGCATCAGCTAGATCAAAGCAGATAGCTCCTTTTCTGAAGGTATGGGAGGGGGAAGACAGAAAAGAGTAAATGACTACTTTGACAAGTGTAATGGAAGGACAACTGACAGCAGTGAGCAAGTCTCAGCTCACAGTCTCAGCCCCCATCATGACTCAAGAGTCATTGTACCATGCTTCTCACAGCGAGGGAGGAAGGGAGAAAAGAAACCTGTTCTGCTAACAATCTTCTCACCTTATGTAAAGTTTTTGGGCTACAATTTTCTGCTATTATTCTGAAAAGTCAAACTGACCTCTGTAAATTCAAATGACTGCTCAAATTTTCTGTAAGAGTTACTCATTTTAGATCAACTGTAGGAATTCCAAGGCTTGTCTAGAGTCAGAGCCCTGCTGTGTTAGCCAGACTACAAATACAAGAACAGAATGAGTTCATGCTCTGAGAAGCTTCCAGCACAAAGAGACTACTAGCAGGGGAATAGAAATAGAGGATACAAAAAACCTGTCAAAAAAACCCAGTGGTGCTTGTTCCTCTCCTAATGTTGGAGAGGGAAGGAGGAAGAGGAAGAAGACAAAGAATATATACAGCAGATACAGCAGATGGAATATATTTTTTCTGTTTAACTACATGCACAACAGCTGCTCACAACAGCTCCCCAGTATATCAACTACTGATAGAATTAAGGATGATTTTTACATTTTACAACAATAAGAAGAAAGGTGCTTGTTCCTATAGGTTCAAACTGGTACTACATAACACATAAGGACATGGAAGAAAACAAAACTATCACTGGAGGAGCAGAAAGGGCTTGAAAGTAAAGACTAACAGCTTTTCAAAAGGAAACATTAGCCGATTCCCATAGAGGTTTTTCTGAAGGAGGCAAGGTCATATATATATTTTTACAGTCTTTTCTAAGAGTCATAAGCCTCATTTAAGTTTAGACTTTGTTCACTCTAAATTCAAGTTTTCCAAACCTTCCTTATCATAATTTTTTAGTTTTATTTTCTTTTTAGGTATAAGTTGTATGCCAGTAAACTGCTGCAAGCAATTAAAAAAATAATTCCTAGGTCAGTCAAGATCATAACATTTAAAAGGCATTCTCTTAGTACATGAATTAAAGCATTTCTAGCATTAGCCCCTGAGAACTCTCTGCTTCCATGGGAATCAGTAGGCAGAAAGGACGCCCAAAAACTCTTCACATTAATTGTGTTGAGAGGCATATCATTCTCAGACGACTGCAAGAAGTACTGAATTTTTTCCTTCCTTGTTTTTCATTTACCTATTAAGTCCCTTTCACTAGAAAAGAGAAGAGAATCACAGAAGAACTGAAGTTGGAAGGGACCACTGAAGGATATCTGGTTCAAGCCCCCTGCACAAGCAGGACTACCTAGAGCATGTTTCTGAGGACTGCACCCAGACAGCTTTTGAGTATCTTCAAGGATGGAGACTACACAACATTTCAGGGCAATCTGTATCGCTGCTCAATCACACTCATGTTAAAAACATGTTTCCTGATGCTCAAGGGGAACCTCCTGTGTTTCAGTGTGTGCCCATTGCCTCTGATTCTGATGAAAAGCCAGTAATGAATAGGTCAGCTTCTAACTTATGTGATGAACTGAACATGTAAAGTTTCAGCTTCCTTCTGATTATTTACAGATGTGACCGGATCAGCAAAGAAGTTAAAAATAAGTAGTGCCTCAGAAACTATAAGGCTTGATAAAATATTAAAGTGAAAAAACAGTCTTTTGTTTCACTAGAAAATCCTATCACCACTAAAGGTGAATGACTTGAAAGTTGTTAAGAACGTTAAGTAACTTCTTAGAGTACTTAGTATTACAACTTAATATTAATTTAATATTCCAATTAAGACAAAAACAACTCTCCCCCTTCATACAGTTGTAATTTCTGTTATTTGACTCATATTTAAAATAAGTAAACTCACACTTTTTCCCATTCTCTCATTTTCCATTTTTGAATTTCACTTCTGTTTCTGTGGTATTCAGCAGCAGTAATTAAAACTAAACACATCCTCCCCTTGTAGACCAAATCTAGACAATCTCTTTATAATAAAAAAACCACATGGTTCCCACCTTTTTCCTCCTATCTCATTATTTTTAAGCCTCTTCATAGTATCCTGAGTTCCAGACTCCTGAAAGAAAATATAACCCTCTCCAAACACATCAGTGCCAAAGAAAACAAAAAAAAGAATCTTTTCCATCAAGTGGCACAACCACTGTAACAATACCACAGATCTAATAAAAACACCTTCCATTCTTTATCAAGGAAGGTTTCTAAATAAAGACAAGTCTTTACTAAGATGGTAAGGTATATTTAACTTTCTGTGTACAACCATCAAGTAGAACACATTTAACCCTAAAAAAAATCTAAAAGGAAATTAATTCCTTCACAGTATTGTAGCCTAGAATAATTTTACCAAAAGAAAGGGCATACATTTATGATTTTATCCTATAATTAATAACTTCCAGTTTAAGGAACTAGAAACAGTAGCACTCACACAAATTCAAATTCATTACCTTGGCTAGCTCAATCTTTAACTCTTCTTTTTCTTCTTCAGAAATCATATTGGTGAAATCAACATCAGTGACCACATCTTCATCTGCTTCATGCAACGACTGGGTTTCCAACAGGCCTTAAAGAGTTAAAAGGTCAAGACAACCATTATTAATTATTTCAGTTATTGATTATACCAGTTACGGTACTGGCCTCCCCTAAAATCTAAGAACATTATAATATTCACCCATTAGGAAAAAAAAAACCAAAACCCAACCTTTTCCTGCTACAGATCATCTGGATTCTGCTTCTCTTTGCTTCTGAAAAGGTATTGGAACTATCAGATGACGATGTCTGCACAGAAGCAATTTAATATGTATAAGCACCTCTCATTCCAAGAAAGCAATCACCTTGGACCCCACTAATCCATGATAAGGCATTTCCTTGCTTCTAACAATATGGAAGAAAAAAAGAAAGCTCTTTCATCAAAATAAGAAAGCTGGTTAATGTGGATCATAGATGTAAATAGTAGCAATAATGCACTGAACAATAAAGTATATCACTGAGCTAAGTTTGCTCTAAAAGCACCTCTGATTGCAGCAATTTGAAACCTTACAGATGTACACAGTTTGCAAAAGCAAATGTCATACCTACTGGTTGAATTTTGTAAATGTTAGTGAAAAGCACACCTTGATTGCTCAATCTAAACTTGTGAAGGGTGGATAGATATACTCAACCTCCAGTCACTTGCTTCTTTTGCATGTCCAAGATCACTAAGTATAATAAGCAAGATAAGTGCATACAAAGATGTTTCCAAGACCTGGGCCTGCCTAGTATAATACGTACAGATGAAACAAAATATATCCTATCTCCCAGTCATTCAGTAAAGAGAAGATCACTGGGGTTCCAATCACTAGGAGCCACTAAGAGCCTCTCATTCTTTATGGTCTGCAAAGAAAACAACATGAACCATGAGATAACAGAAGACATTCTTGTTCCTTTGGAACTTGTTTTAAAGTTCTAGACCTTTTTCTGTTGTGGAAGAAAAATCTCCGTCAGGCTACATCTGGGACAGCACTTTTCCCTTTGTTTCAGTTCTTTAGTGGGGTAATCAGCCATCTCTGCTGACTCCTAACACCTGTATACTGCTTACTGTGGAAGAGAATAATTTCTTTCCCAGGTCCACGGGGGCCTGTACACCCTATTACACAGAGATCAGAATACAACTTAATTAAGTTTTCGCATTAGGGAACAGAGGTTACAAGCAGTAAGTCTGTTGAAATTGAGTACTTTACATTTTCATGCAAAAAACTAAGCTCCCTCCAGCTTTCTATCATTTCCCAGTGTACCTGGTTTTCCTTCTGTTTAACAGAACAGAACTGATTTGATTCATACCATCAACCTCACTGCAGAGCACAATGGGGTGAACTCAGCCTGGTTAATTACAACCTTCCCTGAGTGGGAAGAAAAAGAGCAGCAAAACAGGTGCTGAACCCCTGCCTGGCACCATATGCAGAAAAAGATCACCACCCTTAAGCACAAAACCTTTTTAAAAACATGAAAGCATATAGAAGTAGTTGATATCTTAGCTATTACCCAAAAAGCTGCTTGCCAGGAAAACCTAGATTGCTGAAGCCCCAACAAAAGAAAAGTACATTTATTCAGTATGAATACTCCCAAATCACCTTTATTAACACTCCTCCATCTCCAAACACAATTGTTGTTTGGTATTTGAGGATTAATAGTGTTGCTATGGAAATCAAGCTAAACTTAGTCCCCATAATCTTGAAAGCAGTCTCTTTTTCCATGGATGGAGGAACATCAGTACAGGGCAGCTCTGGGAAAAATCTCAAGGGCAACAGGGTTAAGGTTGAAAACCCTTAAGGGAAGCCTTGGGGTAGATGTGAGATGAGGTGACCTTGGAGCAACGGATCCTTGAGCTAAAAAGAAGGCAGACCTATGCTCAAGGGAGAGCATTAGTTTGTGAATAACATTTAACTAGATCCAACTGTCAAGTTTAAACTTCAAGACTGGATTGAAATTACAATCCATTCCAAAATAGCACATGCATGTCAATCTTCTGTATGATCCTCTGCAATGCAATGCCAGTCCCAATTCTTACCTTTTGCTTCTTGTTTAAGTCTTCCAAAATCTAATCTGATCCTTTAGTCTCTACTTTCTTGCTCAAGCCACTACCAGAGTCTTCCCTAATGGTCATTGTCCCTCTGCAAAGGTTTCATCTCAGTCACCTCACAGTTCCAGTCTGAACATCTCTCCACTGTACTATGGGTCACAAACTTCTTTAAGTCAGTCTCAGTTCTGAAACTTCCTCACATGAACCCTATCACAAGCAACCAATTCTCTCAGTTCTCAGTTTCTGATATTCTTGCACCACTTATGACTGACCACTTCTGTCCTGGGCCAGGACTCGCAGCATAAGTAGGGTGCTTCAGTTCTAGTGCTAGGTCATATGAACTCTTCAGTCTCTTTTCCCCACTTGAGCAACTGACAGTCATTTCTGAAAAGGTATCTTCACCGTTGCCTTGGGCTACCCTCACAGACCACTTCTCTAATTTACCTGTCTTAGTCTTCATCTTAGGAAAGAGGGGAAATAAAAAAACATTAGGAAGACAGCAGGCTTCCTGAGGCAGAGGAGACTCCAACCCTTTCCATCTACTGAGAATGTAAACATAAAACCTGTCCCTGTGATTTCTATCCTAAAGAATTTAGCATCCACAATTGCTACCAATTGCACAGCAAAGTATGCAGGCAAGGTTCCTGAGATCTTATTCTTCTTAGTCTATTTTTTTTTTAATTTATGTGCCTGTCTCTAGTTCCCCTTTAATAACCACTGAGTTCTGTATTAGATTTCAAAGAGTTGGAGGTCTTTTAAAACAAGTTTAATGAAAACAGTCAGCTGGTAAAGAAGATTTAAAGTAATGTCACAGACAGAGTGGATGCTAAATAAGCTCATCCTTATATGAGGTATCAGAGAAGCCAAACAGGGAAAAAGGATTGTTCACAAAATCTGTTTTACAATAACAGGAAACAATTTACTTCTGGGTACCACAGCATCCATTCCACGAAAGCCCACCTTCTGTGAGGTTCATATAGCACCTTGCCCAGCAGGAGTTCAGCACAGCCTCAGAAGAGCTATAGCATTAACTTGATTCAAAGAGTCAGCCAACCACATGGCACAAAACCATAGGAAATTAAGCTATCAACATTTTCCTACTCGTAGAAAACTTGTCTTTCAGTCTCTAAGGAGAACAGAAACTTGCAGCAAAATTCACAACAATACATATAAGAATTGGTAATGATTGTGGTAGCCAAACAGCTCCTTTTGCTAAATACTGCTGACCCCAAAATATTCTCTCACCTTCTACTCTCTGCAGGAAGCACAGCTTCCTCTCAACCTTCCCTGTAGTGCTCCTTCAACCAGGCAGCCTGGGAAATACACCTTACAGATATTGGTTATAAATGCAGCAAGCACAGAAACATAACAGAATAAAAGAGCTTAGTGCGATTGCTGATATGTCTTGAATTAACCACATGAGCAGTTCTTTAAGAATCAAGTAACAAGTTAGGATCCTATTGAGTGTGTTTAATCTATCTACGCATTTTGTTAAACATACTTAATCTAACTATTTATGAAAACACAAAAGCGGATGAGTTGATTCAGCTAAATGGTTAGAGTTGAGTCCTAGAATCAAAAAATTTTTCTACACAACACAAGCAGGCCAGATTTAGGTATCTAAAAGTCAGAATTTTAAGATAATACTGCATGTACATTCAATTCCAAAAATTATGTACTTTATAGAGGAAAAAAGAAATCTGCACTTTAGCAATGCAGACATTAATTCATGTGCATGAACAGACATTCCATTTATACAAACAGTTCCTGGAGCTGAGAAGGTAACAGAGCTTTTCAGTTTCATGCTTCTTCCTTTGGGGTGGAAGGAACTTAACTGATTTCCAGTAAACCTGGAATTAAATATATCTATATAGTATATAACTCTATAGATACACATATATCTACTCATAGTCATAATGTATTTACATATATAAATGTAAATGTCATAATTTATATACATATATAAATAATCTGTAACTTCTCACAGGAACTAAAATACAGAATGGCATTTTGATCAGATGCCCAAGGCAAATCTTTCCTGCAGCACTGGAATATGATAGATTTTACAGTGCACCTCAATTTCCATTCACTGATCTCCACGTTTTCCTTTAAATTTGCTATCTTAAATCATAGTATTCAAATGATCATTAGCTGCTTATTAAAATAATATTGTTGGGAAGTTGCAAATCAGGTCAGGTAACATTTCAAGGCTCTGTTTTCCCAATGGCTTACTGAAAGTATGGGGAAGCTATAAAATTAATTTAAATCATTCTTTCTGCTAACTTACAGGATCAGGGAAAATATTTATTACTTATTAACTTTCAGTTAACGCTCCTGATGATAAAATACAGGGAGACTAAAATCTCAAAGTGAAACATTTCCCAGTGGCTAAATTAGTTTTCCACAAGAAGCGACACATACACACCTGGTTAGAAACATTACTGCCAAATTACCAACTGTTTTTATGTGCAAGGAGCTAAAATAGTTTTACCTGAACATAATCTAGGTTTTCTAAGTCTAAATTTGTAAACACCAAAAGAACCTACTCTGCTAGGATTCCCACTTGATATTAAGTTTAATGACTTCATTGCACTGAGACTCACAGTTATTTTTAGAACTGCAAGATATCTGATACTCCCCAGACCACCATGTAAAGAAGCTTTAATCCTGCTAAATGAAAGTTCTGCATAGTTAAAGGCATCGCTAAAGCAGCAACAATAAGCAGAGCTGTTACAATTAGGACATTATATTTAAAATGGAGCATCACAGAGATCAGCATCTACCAGCTCAAACTTGGACTATAACAGTACGAACTCGCTCTCTGCTACTTAGCCACTGCAAGCCACACATCTCATCAGCTCAGGCATGCTGATAACATAACAGACTGCTCTGGAGCCTTGAGTCAGGATGGCTGCTTTAGATCACAGGTATACCTATTGCTCAGAATTTGTGGGTATCTCTGCACTGTGCTACGTTGCACAGCCAGTAGAACATTCCTAGCAGTCACTGGTTTCTCTCTCTACTGTCTTCTCACACACTTTAGTCTCGGACTGAGGGAAGTTCTGTGACTCCCTAATGATGACAGAGCCAGCCTTTAAGGGCAGGTGACCATGAAGCAGCCTAGCATCCTACAGCACACTTGAAGAGATGTCATATAAGTCCACCTACAAGTACTGCTCTTGTACAGTCTCAAAATCCTGAGTGGGCATAGAAGAGAACCACAGAATATCCTGAGCTGGAAGGGACCCATACAGGTTATTCCACTCCAACTCCTGGCCCTGCACAGGACAACTCCAAGAGTCACCATGTGTCTGAAAGGACTGTCCAAGCACTTTGTGAACTCTGGCAGCCTTGGTGCTGGAACTACTTACCTGGGGAGCCTGTTTCAGTCCCCAACCACCCTCCGGGTGAAGAACCTTTTTTTAATATCTAACCTGAACTTCCCCTGACACAGCTTCAGGACATTTCCTCAGGTCCTGTCACTGGTTACCACAGAGAAGAGATCAGTGTCTGCCCCTCCACTTCCTCATGAGGAGGTTGTAGACTGCAATGAGGTCTCCTCTCAGTCTCAAAGGAGACCGAGACATTTTCCTCTCCTGCCCAACTATGTAACTTGACCACACACAGGTACTTTATCTGGGAAAGATAGTTTTTTGCCGAAAGATGTATAGGTACTAATTAGGAGCCAGGAAGATTTGGTCACTCTCAGAGGGGAGTTGCACAAGTAGCAGAGTCACTTCCAAGGTTAACATAAAATCTTTGGTAGCAGAAGAAAGAAAAAAAGAATAAAAAACCTGAAAGGTCAGTGCACCCTTTTTTCCTGACTAGTATATGTGTGCTTCCTCATGAAGGATTTGCACTGAAATTGCACTCCCTGCTCCTCTTACCCACTTACCCAGAAATAGTAACAATCATGCCTTGTTTCTAGCCTCCCTAAGATCCTGCTTTATGGTGAACTTGCCACCGGCTGCCACAAGAAAGGAGCCCTGAAGAGAAGATACAAGGACTCTCTGAAACAACATCTCAGCCTTGGCCATATTGATCATCATAACTGGTCTGCTCTGGCCTCAAATCGGGAGGCCTGGAGACACACCATCTATAACGCTGCTGTTTCCTTTGAGAACGCACACAGGATCACTCTTGAGGAGAAAAGACAATGCAGAAAGAATTGTGCCTTGCAGAATATACCACCTAAGGAGTCTTTCTGCTGTGCCTTTTGCAACTGGACATGTCTATCTCATATTGGCCTTTTTAGCCACCAACGGGCTTGTAACAAACGTGGGTAGAGCCCTTCCCAAATCTTCGTTTGTGAAGCCCAGCCATGATGATAGAGGATAAGTGGATCCTCCAATAAGAGGATCTGTAACTATTTCATAAAATTTAAAAATAAAACTTATTTAATAAAATGTAAGAAATTTACATATTTTATTTACAATATTTTATTTACATAAAATATTTCATAAAATTTAAAATAACCAGATAATACAATGATAAAATCCAAGGTACGTATCTAAAGGTAAAGATGTTTTAATTAGTGCTTTTTATGTATTTTCTCTGTATTAATCTCAGGCCCATGTTCTAGATTGTTATGTATCAGACTAATTCTTGTATGTTGACTGTTTAAAAAAAACAAACACCAAAAAAACCAGAAAACCCGACCAAAAAAAAAAAAAAGCTCACACTATATGCAGTGATGTCTATTGAATTAACCATAATGGCAGCAAATATAAAGTCAAGAACATCAATTTCCATTCGTGTACATTTTCTGACATTCATTTGAAATATATATATAGGTGATCCTTTATTCTAATGAAATACTTAAGAATTGAAGCCCTTTTACTGCTCTATTTTTTTTGTTTCCCAACTAATTAAAAATAGAATGCCTACCTTGTTATCTGGCATTCATATCAAATAGTGAGAAAACAACTCCTAATTATATAACCTTTCCAGTAAGCAAAACGACTTGTTACAGCCTCTTTTGCCATGTCATTAGAGTTTCTTCTTTAAAATTGGAAAACTCTTGTTTACAAATTTAAATTGCAATTAAGTCTTCAAAGGGATGAAATGATAAGTAGAACAAAGGAACTGTCCAGACACTGCATTAGTGTCTTTGATCTTCTTTATAATGTAGTCTTAATGACAGATACAGAGATTAAGGGGGGAGAAGGGGGACCAGAAGCAAGTACTAAATAACTAAATTGATCAGAAAAAACTATCAGAAGTTGCAAGGATTTCCAGTACCATTTTTTCCACTACAAAGTTATGGGAAGATCCAAATAGGAAAATATGTTTTCATTTAATTCACCTAGAAAGCAAACTACTGGAGGAAGATCTTCCCTTCTGTGCCTGGTTCTATCTGTGGTCAAGTCTGAAATGCTTGAGCCCAGCAATCACCATACAGCCTGCCTTCTCCCTAAAGGATTTAGAATACAAGGAAGGTTGTTTTCGAAGCTATGATTGGAAAACAAACTTAAGAGGCTGGATTCATCTTGATTCAGAGAGGCAAGAATTCAAGACACACAGGTCATGTAGATTAAAAATGTAAACATTAAAGAAAACTGTAGATTCTACTTTTTGAAACCATGAGGGCTCAATCTTTTTTCTCTGATTATGCTCCTAGGAAGAGAGATGGATGGACAAGTGTCTTCATTTCCTCTCTCCAACAGGCTCTGGGTTTGGGGCAGTATTAAGAGGAGGAAAGGAGTACAGCTTTTCGGTGTTCAAGAGCTCTAGGATGTAGTCTAAAATCTCAGAATGTGTTCCCAGTCATCCTTGAGCAGCTTATTACAGACTTTACTAAGGTTTTCCCTTCCATCTCTTAACGTCTGCAAAACCAAGCAATAATAAATCCATCCATACCTATGAGATAGACTGGCAGGTTTCCAAACAAAGGAATGCTTTTATTTGTAGCTCCTGGATAAACAGCCAGTTGTATTGTGCTGATTCTTTTGTCCATTTTAGTATAATAAGAAGAAATTAATCATACCTTGAGGATGTCTCTATCTTATTCTTCCCCCAGAAACCATTGACACAGCTGCCAGTCTATGCCAGTAAAGAGACACAATCTACACACAAATAACTGGCAGAAAACAGAATTGACAGCTTGACCGCTGCACCAGGAAGCCACACACACTAGTAAGGAGAAGTGCAATGGAAAAAAATGAGAATAGCAGTAATGCTAAAAAAAATACATATCACTTACTTCAACCAAAGACTTCAACCTGAGAACTGATCTTCCTAAAAAAATAATTATCTGAAACGTCCCGAAATGCAAGGGATGATCTTGTGCATTTTATCCAATAGCAAGCTCTCTTTGTTTAAAATAATAATCCTGCCTGCCTAGGCAAGACAAGGGTGACATTTTCAAGCTGTAGCTATGGAAAAATAAAGCACTTGTTGTGAAATGTAACAGTCTAAAGACAGCAGAAGACTCTTTGTATTGTGTTAAACTGAAAGTAATGACAGCATTGTACCACCTTCTGTGCTTCCTACTGATCATTCTGCACAACTTTCCGTGATGTCAATGGGAAGAAAAAGATGCTACAAGTGGAAGGATTATCCTCTCTTTCCTTTCTTTAGGCAGAAGAGGGAAGGAGAAAAAAAAAAAGAAACAAGATAAAGTCACAATGGAATAATAGGGAATGAGAAAGTGCAGGACACTGAGTCACAAAAGGGACTTGTTTTCTACAAATAAGGTACTCCAGAAACTGTAACAGACTGTATAAATCAAATGAAGGAATAAAGTATATATAATCAGACTAGAGAAAAAGCAAAGTAGGGGAAGATAGCTATGATATGGAAATGCTGGCAGTCAGAGGTGGAAGTCATCAGTCACATTTCTTAAATCCACGCTTTCATACTAAAAATACATGAAGGTACATTTTTTTAATCTCAGAATAGACAGACACCTGGGGTCCCATCCTCTGCTGGTAGAAGTGACTGCAATCCCATCAATTGTATAATTAAGCTCACGCTTCATGTCATGCTCATCAATTCACCCTCATCTGCTTCACTGAATCAAAATCACTGCAACTTAAATGCAGGATTTAATAACCTTTCTCTTCTAAGAATGGATCAGTTTACTGTACTTTTCTAAAGCCCAGTGCAAAAAGAATATAATTAGATAGCAATCTAGCTGCAGTATAGTTAAGCTCACAAGCCTCCTCAATTAACTTCCAACAATGTATCTGTACTGCAAGAAGCGATAAAATTATATTTTTAATTAAAAAATAAATTCTTCAAGTAGTTATAATTTGTATCCTGTAGATCTCAAAACACATAACTAACAATACTTTTAAAAGTCGAATTTAAAAATGAGCAAAATCTTAATGCAGCCAGCAGGTTGCTTGCTTTCCCCACACCCCAATTCAGGAATCTCAACATCTAAGGCAGATGTGTCACTTTTGGTCCTGTAAACATACTAGGGAAAATACACAGGAAACAATTATAACTGGGTATGTGACGGATTCTTTATTCTCTTCAGGCTCAAATTCATTACTTCCATTGCTTTAATATAGATTAAATATCTCGGCATAGTTACATTTACTAAAGTACACATTTAGGAACGCTGAGAGAGAAGGGAAAAATTATCTTTCCCCTATATCTGCTCAATCTCTCACACTGGGAGAGTAAAGATCCCAGTTTTTAAGGACCAGGACTGCTTTTTTGCATACTGTTTGGCACAAAATGTCCATGATCTGTGACTAAGCTTTGTAGGCAGCATAATTATAAACTAACAACAATAAATCATAGAATGATCTGGGTTGGAAAGGACCTTAAAGATCACCTAGTTCCACCTCCCCTGCCATAGGCAGGGACACAGTCATGGAATATGCTGAGTTGGAAGGGACCCACAATGATCATCAAGTCCAGTTCTTAGCCCTGCACAAGACCATCTTGAAGAGTCACACCATGTTCCCAAGAATATCATCCAAATGCTTCCTAAACTCTGTCAGGCTCGGTGCTGTGACGACTTCCCTGGGGAATCTGTTCCAGTGCCCAACCAGCCTCTGGGTGAAGAACCTTTTACTAATATCCAACCTAAACCTCTCCTGACCCAACTTCAGGCCATTCCCTTGGGTCCTGTCACTGGTCACCACAGAGAAGAGATCAATCTCTGTCCCTCTTCTTCCCCTCATGAGGAAGTTGTAGACTGCAATGAGATTTTCCCTCAGTCTCCTCTTGTCCAGGCTGAACAAATCAAGTGGCCTCAGCTGCTCCTCATACGGCTTCCCCATCTTCATTGCCCTCCTTTGGATGGCTTTGGAGCTTTGGATAAGAGCTCAATATCTTTCTTTTATTGAGGTGCCCAAAACTGCACACAATATTCAAGGTGAGGCCACACCAGTGCAGAGCAGAGTGGGACAATCCCCTCCCTCGACCAGCTGGCGATGCTTTGCCTGATGCCTCCCAGGACACGGTTGGCCCTCCTGGCTGCCAGGGCACTGCTGACTCATATTCAACTTGTCATTGACCAGGACCACCAGGTCCTTTTCCGTGGCACTGCTTTCCAGATACCTTTCATTAGACCAAGTTGCCTGAAGCCCCACCCAACCTGGCCTTGAACACTTCCAGGGATGGGGCATCCACAGCTTCTCTGGCCTTGTTCCATTGTCTCACCACCCTCAGTGTAAAGAATTTCTTGTAAATATCTTATTTCAACTTACCCTCTTTGAGTTTAAGGCCATTACCCCTTGGCCTTACCTTAAGGCCATTACTACTACATGCCCTGGTGAAAAATTCTCTCTCCAGCTCTCTTGTAGGCCCCTTTCAGGTACTGGAAGGTGCTCTCAGGTCTCCCTGGAGCCTTCTCTTCTCCAGGCTGAACAAACCCAACTTTGTCAATCTGTCTTCATAGAAAAGGTGCTCCAGCTCTCATTATCTCTGTAGGCCTCCAAGTCCTTAAGTTGGGTGCCCCAGAGCTGAAATCACTCACTAAATTAGGAGAAAGATACAGTTACTTTTCTCAGTTTTTCTTAATTTTTAATGTTAGATTACATAATTGCTCATGGCCACCAAGAAAAGGCAGTGAATCAACACTCTCCTCAGATCAGACACGTCTTGTGTGTCACATCCACCTCCCTTCCTCCCTCCCACTGTCCCATTTTTTAAGCACCACCTGCTTCACCCCTTAATCCCTTCATAATTAAAGACCAGCTACTTTGCACCAATGCACTTTTGCCTGCCTAATGGGGGTCATCTGACAGCGTGGACTTCCTCTAGTCTTCCCTAAATAAACTTGACCTACTCTTGGATGCATCTATCTCCAACACAATTGTATTCCTATTTAAAACCAATAAAAATAAAGCTTATTTATACAAAAATTATTTGAAAACAATCCATTTTAACAGACACAATGGCCATGTACTCTGTTGCACAGGCCCTATATTCAAGATAAAACAAATTTTTATTTTTTAAAGCAAATACTACAAATACATTGAAAACCAGTTCACTTGTGTGCTACCTCAATTCCTGGAAATGCACTGCCTTACATCCAGGCAGTCTTGCTCTGACAAACCTGGAACTTGGAGTTAGTGTGACACTAATTCTCTGCACAGAGGCCACACAAAACACTCCTCAATCAGAATAGCACCATCTATCTGGGCCTGATCAACTCCGAGTTTCATTTGTTTTTCTCACAGGATTTTTTGCCAGCATACCAAGCTGTGAAATGAAGCACTTATTATTCTGCTCCTAATGTTAAGCTTCATATTAAGAGTTTTTGGCATAATTAACTTTTTGGCTTTGCCAACTCAGTGTTTTGCAGAATGCCATTACAAGGAAATGTGTCTGCTTAGTGAGGTTGTGAGTGGGGGCATCTGGGGTTTAGGCCCTGGGTATCTGTGAATTTCCTATAGAAACAGGATTTTCTTCTGTTGGGCAGGGTCTGAAGACAGAGGCATGCCCCATGCAGCCAGCCCAAGTGACACAGATGACCATACTGCAGGAAGGGAGGCTATTTATCAGAGCAGGAGATAGAGACTGGCACTTCCAGACACACCATACAGTCTCAACATTTGAGGTTCCTGAATCATTCTCAAATACCAGCAGAAAATGGTAGCTACCACAGGCAGATTTTACGTTTTTTTTCCTTGAAGATTACTGGGAAGATGAGCCCTGAACCAAAGAGGGTCAGCTTCTCCAACAGCTGCTTTGGGCACAGGCCAATGAGTAAGAGAGGCAAGGTGTTTAGCTAAGCACAAGGAATGAGTTGCTACACCCCTGAGGTTGCATTAGACCACACTCAGTGGCAAGAACATCATTCAAACCTCTAGCCTATCTTTACAGATCACCGAGTCTGGAATCATGCCTATTTTAACTTCAGTACCTTAGAACGGTCTAGATGCAGAGCACAAGACAGTCTTTGTCTTCTCTTCACTCTTCTGCTACCTTAAGTAAGAAGATTTTTATGAGGAACTTGTGGCAGGATGGACATAAAAAAATGTACTTTTCTGAAATAAACCAGTATTCCAGTGCTTGTATGTCTGCTAATAACTTCCATTCATATCTTCATCCCTATTCAACTTAATTGTTAAAACTTACTCTCTTCTGATCCTTCCCTGTCCTTTATTCCCATCTGCAGCACAAAACTATGACCAGAATACTGCTGCTCCCTTTTCAGGTCATGTTCACGCTCCATATTTCTGTGCAGAACTGGACACAGCTGAAAAGCCTTCTAATTCTGGATCTAGCTGTAAACCTGGTTCCCATCTTCGAACCTCTCCCAAATGAGTACTAGCTATTATCATTACATACTCTAATTCCTTGTGCTTACTGCAGGCTTCATCAGTATCACTCACTATCTCTGCTTCTCTGTTTTTTGAAGCAATTTAAAACCAAGAGAACACATATTTTTCCTCTACCTGTAATATCTGACTTCCAGTTTCCTGCCAATATCTGTTATTTATCTCTGCATAGACCCCATGTAAGTCTTCAAGCCTGCATTGTGATTCAGTTTATATGAATGACATTATTCAGCAGCCTTTTTTTTTTTTTTTAATCAGTAAGGTTATTCCAGTAATTGTTCCTTCTTCACTGTCATCTTTTCTTTGCTATCAAAGCTGCGGCACCACCTGGTGCACTACATGACTGAAGGATTTACTATTGCAAGACCACAGGGCTTCACGGGTTCTTCATCTGCACATAATAGTGTACAGCCGGCTAGATAGTTAAATTACATGACAAACATCATTCTCTCTGATTATGACTTTGATTCCTTCCTCCCACAACAACAAGTTAATAGCTGCCATCTACCTAAAATACTTTGAGCAGAAGATAATCTTCTGTTCTTGGCATAATTGCCCCTCTGACTCTGTAATGTACATACATTTTACTTGTCTCTAAGAAAAATCTGGATGTGTTTAAATACAAATATCTCAGATCACTTTTCAATGAAAATTTAGCATGCACCAGCCCAGCAGAAAAAGTATCCGAGGCCTTCAGAAGATATTCTAACTAGACGCATTCACACCATATCCTCCTCTAAAACTCTGCCAGCATTTCTTAGTGTGACCTATCTGTGATCTACTCAGTGCAGTTAAGAACATTTTAATTAAAGTGAGAAACATAGAAAGAGGAATTAGTTAAGCACCTAAAATGCCTGAGCCAACATCAGCTTGACAAGTTACTACTAAATCCACCTGAAGCACAATGAAAACAGTTATTCCAAGGAAGCTGTGCAAAAGTATTTTAAAACTTTTAGAAGGTTATGAGAAACCCGGTCGTAACCACAAACCTGCACCACCTTAGTCCCACCCAGGTGACAAGGCAATTTCCAAGTGAGGAAACTGGTAAAAAGAGAACCCCTGAACAAACAGGTGAACACAGAAAAACTAACTCTTTACTGAAGAAGCAAACATGGAAAGCATCAGCTCCCTTCAGCTCCCATTTATAAATATTTACAGAATATAAATAATACAGTCTTTTAAATTCATACCATACACAGTTTTAAATTATGCTTTCCATACTTTACTTACAATTTATAAGTTAGTAACTTTATTTATTAGGCAATTATAAAATACAACTTTAAAGTGTGGCACAGGTACTGAAGAGAGACAACTTATGCATTTAGATGGCTAAAGAGGAAGGTGTTTCACAAACTAAAGTAAAACTCAGACAGAAATCAACTGTATAAGTGGAAAGAAAATAAAACACAAAGAAAGGTTCAAAACAGAGGGAGAAATAGCTTGGGCAGGATCTGGTCCTAACAACTTCATTGATCAACAAACAAAAGTAGCCCTTTCAGCAGGAAAGCACATGGAAGTAAGCTGTGCTGCCTGCTACATAAATATTTTTTACTGGGAAAACCAACACTGTATCTATAGGTACTTCATGCTTGCATGAATATCAAAAGTGTTTTCAGAGTGTAACATTATAACTCCCTCTGCCTAAAGCACCACTAAAGCCGTAGTTCCAGTGTTATACGAAATGCTAAACTTTTGCATTTGAGAAATAAGTTGTAAGATAATAGAATTTAAAGTACTTTTAACAACAAAACCATTAAAAGTCTAATTTTGCCTTTAGAACAGCAAAGCTGAAAAGTGATTGCTTTCCATTACACATTTTAAGCAGCTTCATTACGTTAAAACACTTTACTGACTAGGTTCTTGGTGGGCAGCAAGGATAAGTGCAGGCTAAAGTAAATGGTAACAGGACAACTTTACAAAAAACAAACAAACCCCAGAAGACCAACAAAAAACCCCCAAAAGTAAGCATTTTTCCTGACAGGCCTCCTTGCTTTAGAAGGAACTCACTACTCAAAGCATAGCTTTGCCTTCCATTTCTGGAAATGACATAAGGCATTAAACCTTGTTCTGTTTTTATACCCCCTACCTACTTCTCTGAGCATCCTGGATTCTCCTTCAGTGATTAGAAATGCAAAGATGTAAAAATTACCCAAGAAATGGATCCTTGACTACATAGTTCCTAAGCATCTAAAAGCCCATTAGTTGGACAACAGACTAAATGAGAGAAACTATTGTATCTAGCCATGGGATATACACACAACCATAACTTCTCCTTACTTCTGGAAACCTGTCTTTATAAATTTTACTGCTGTATTATTCTTATTTGGTTGCTGTAAAGCCTTGGATTTTAGCTACAACCATGACAACTTTCAGCAACCAGCTTACATAAGAAAACTTCATGACAGGTAATGTGAAGAAAATACAGAAATTCCAAATATTTTGCGCAACTCTTTGCAGTGGGAACTTTCTTGTCTGCTTGGGGATCTAACAGCGGATCCTTCATTTTATCATACCATTAAGCCCATGCCACTAATGTAAACACAATACCTTTTTACTGGAATAAGTGATGAGTAATCAAAAAGTTCAAGAAATCTTACACAGAAGTAATTAACAAGAACAGCATTTTAGAAGCCCTTTTTATTATCCAGAAATTTTAAAGCCTACAAGACCAGAAAAGGTAAAATATGCCAAGCAGGAGAGGAAAACTGGAAGACAGTGTGAGACCTTTATCATCATGGTAAGATGGCACTTGAAGCAGTATCACTTCATACACGTTGCATTCTTGCACTTGTTATACACTTTCAGAAAAGAACATTTGCAACAAGATCCTCACTGCTACCCATCTATTTCTTCGTACAAAGTGAAAGAGGGAATAAGAGGCAGTACAAGAGAAAGAAAGGGGAGAATTACTGCTAAAGTACAATACAAACACTTCCTGCATGTGTCTTTTCCAATTATTCACCTGCAACTCTTAACCACACCATGGATACAGAAATGTAATGATGATAGACTAGTTAGATATTATGATTTTGATCTATGGATCTCAAATATGGCTAAGCAACATTACCTCTGTCCTAGAGAATCAAACGAATCAACTAGTACACCTAGGGTTTTGGAGAAGGTCAGTGTGACATCTGATAGTAGAATCCACATTTGTCAGTCCCCTTTCACGATTTCTCATACATGATGGGTTTAGAGAATGCAGCAGCCAAAAGGCACAGTTTAGAGAGCAATGATAGGACTAGAGCATACTACATATATAAAATTTGGCATTGCAACTGTGCATTTCTATGAGATACAAATACAATCAGATAAAACGACCCTGCTCAGATCTCATATTTATCTACTACCCCAAGAGGTATTTTCTGATTAGAAAGAAAGATTTAATTTAACTCTTAAAACACATTCTGAATTAAAGGCAGACTACAGTCTTTCTAAACCCAAATTCTAGGATTACACTAATATAAAATACTAAATGATACATAAATTTCTAAATATGGCCACACAGAACATCCTTCAACCCCTCTGCAATCTCCTGCCAAGCTTGTGCCACATCCTTCAAGCAGCATGTGGCCTAAGCAAAGCATCTTAAAAGTTCCACACGTTTCTGTACTGTACTAGTCATCAAGGCATGTCAGGACAGCATCAGGAAACTCATCTTTCCACTACTGCACTTTACACCACTGAGAACAGAATCAGATGATACTTGTGCTGCCTCACAGTAGGACTCATACCAGCAGTCCTGTGAAAATAAGAAGATACAGGAGAAAAAATAGAGCAAGAATTTAAAAACATGTTTTAGGGTTTGATGTGTTTGTGTACACACATGTTCTACATTTTATATCTTCATGGTTAGAAAACTGGCAACGTTACAAAGCCTCATAACATTGGTCCTAGATTTCAAGAAGTTATTTCTTTTATATATCTTTTTCTAATCCCACCAGTATTCTATTCTCAGTTCTCAGATGTAACATGAAACCACTGAAATTTTCTCAGCCTTAGCAAACTGAATTTCATCCTGTGACAAGTGTCATAAAGCTGAAAGCAGCACAGGTTCAAAGGGTAAAAGAGAAGCATTTACTTGCTTAAAATCTGATATACACCGAATAACTCATTCCACTCATGTATTTTCTCTCCTTGTAGTACACAAAGCATGAAAGAGCAATTATTTTGAGCTTTGTGCACTCTTGTTAAATATTTAAGAATCCTATTAAATATTACAACCCTACCTTTTTCACTTGACCTCCTCTTCATGTGGTCTTATTAACACAGCAGCTGAAACTTCCATCATGCAGTGAAATAAGCAGGTTATCACTAGGTGGTTCAATTACACCAATATCCTCCTGACCTTCTATGAAGTCTTACCTCCTGCTTTCCATAGCAGGGTCATGGTGAGCTCAAGAAGGCAGTATGGAGACAACACAAATCCCTTGATAACTAGAGTGAATCCTGATGCCTCAAGAATCACGTGCAGCCAGGCACTTTTTTTCTCATAAAATAATTATACTAAATCAGCTCCAAACCACCAGTTTTACTCTGTCCTTAGGGGAAACGTGAACACAGATCAAAACAGACAGTGCTCCTTGGTAAAGCCACCAACCTCAAACACAAGGTTAGGGAAGATGCTGCCCTCTCCAGCATAACACAGGACCGCTTTGGTATGATAGCCACAGCACTGCTGCTCCTGCAGCAACATCATCGTGTGTTCCTTATCCCCATCTTCCCACTGTGAGGCTGACCCTCTATCCAGATTCCTATATGTATTAGTAACCACATGAGTAGCTAGCAAAGAGAAAGAGGGAGAGAGAAGGCTGACCAAGATGCCAATGCCATTTTGCCATTTGTACACCATTTCTCAGCATTCCTCACACATTCCTCAGCACTACCTCCCACCATGGAAACCTCAGAACACCTGACTGTGAAGTGGTAGGCACCACTGTGGCAGAGAGAGGACTACTGGGCTAATGCTGTGACTTCTAATGATATTCCTCTGATCATAAATTCCAGTCAAATTGCACATGCCATGATGCTGCCTCTCTGTAACCTCTCGTGCCAGATGCAGCTAGCTTGAGGATCACAGAAGGAGCATGTCAGCTGCACACATCAGAGGGAAGAAGCGAGGTGCTAAAGGCCTCCACGAGGAGTCATCTATCATCTGAACTAACCACAGCTCTCACCACAATACCCAACAGATGAGTGCATACACAGCAAGCTACTATGGCTACAATGCACAACTAGCTGAGGATGCAGAACACCTGTCACGGACAGCTGTAAGAATTGCTAGGACAGGGAGATGCCTCAAAAACCCTTTTGGAGGCCTGAAGTGCAAGAAGTTGGTTGAGCTACCTGGGTAGGAAAAAGGGAGCAGAAAGCTGCACACCAAAGCTTTGTCAGAATAAGAATCAAGAAAGGATACAACAGAGAAAGAAAGTATGATTATATCTGGATACATAAAGAAAGGGAGAATAATTGCAAAAGGAAAGAGATGTTTTATGAGCAAAGCTCCAGTGTTAAAAAGTCACATAGATTAAGACATCCATTGTACAGCCGCTATTACAGGACATTCACAGTTTTAAACTAGAAGGTAGGACTACACAGGATAGTCAGTTAATCTGGACTTGGAGTAGAACGAGTATGATGAGAGGCAAATACACAGTTCTGACTTTCCTCTCTTTGAGAGAAACACTGTTCTTCAGACTTCCAAACTTTTCACATGAAAAATTACTGACAGTCATTTGAAGGAAAACAAATATGCTCTTAGGGAATTTTTAGCACCTAGCATAAATATAGCTGGTGTGTTCCTGGACCAGCTAGCTCTAGGACCATTAAGAAGAAAAAGTAATCAAAGAGAAGAGCACCCAGAGACTTAAAGACACATTGTCTGTAAAGGGAAATTTATTATTTTTATTATATGTATGAATTTACTTACATGGAACATCTGGTTATTTTTTAGAAAATAATTTTAACTTTAACTACTATTACTGTGTCTGGTTGACTGCCTCATCTAGTTCATTTGCATGAATGTTGCAAGACATATTCAATATACTTAAGGATAACAGTAATTCCGTTTCAGTCCATGAAATCTCTCTACTACTTTAAAGTAAAAATCAAAGCCTTAACTTTCACAGGCATGGACAGATATTACGTTATGCCTTGAACCACACAGAAACTCCTGATGTTTAGCTGTGACCTCTACCCAGTACCTTGATACAGTTACTCGTAATACTTTTCTCCAGAGTTGCATTGAGATTTATAAGGTTGATTCATGCTGCTATGTAAAAATTCTGACAGAAATGATTTTCCTGCTCTGAAGAAATGTACATTTTATACTTGCACATGTGTGTTTCTTGAACATGAAATTGCTCTACTCAGGCATAGCCTCCCTTAAAGACAATACAAAATGGCACAAACAACATATTTATGTAGAAAAGTCCTTCTGAATAAAATCTTTAAATTGTTAAACATGAATTCAACACTACTTTTAAATGCATAGCCTTTACTTTGTCTTTTCAGTTGGAATGCAATCTCCCAGCAGAGCACACTGGAACAAACCATTCAGGATTCATTTCTCTGTAGGTATCTGAAAGTTTTTTAGAAGCAATTCATAACCTCATTCAAACAAACTCATTCAAAGTGGAACTTTTTTCCAAGCAAATTGCTATTGTTTTGTTAGTAAATTCCTATAACCGTGCTCTGGAAATTGCACAGTGGGTTTGAAAAATTCAGATTTCTGGCCAGTGCTTAGATGTACTTAATTGAATTCGACAGCATTAGACACATGTAGGTTAAATTCTTTTTGCCAGCAAGGCTCCATAACTGCAGTAGCATGCACTTACTCAAGTCTAGAAGGAAGGGGGTATTTTGGAACAAAGGTTTGCTGGCATGTAAGTATCTAGCACAAAAATCTTAGCTTGTACTAGTTGTTTATCAAAGCAATATTTTATTTTTTGTTTTAGTAATGGGAGACTTCTGAGAAACTGTAGAAATAAAACACACAAGTGAGAAACAGAAGAAAAAAGTGACTTGAAATTGAGTATAGGTAAGATGAAGCAATTCAAAATGCTTTTATATTCATCTAGAAGAACTTATCCAAGACCTGTGGAAGTAACAGAGTTGCTGACCCAAACATACACTAGCAAAGCACATTTACTGACCTGAATTTTTAACATGCACTAAGAACCTATTTACTGATCTCGCTAATCAGAGAAGGTAAAAAAATCACATCTACATATACCACTATCTAGCTAATTAGAATCTGATACTGTTTTCCATCAGTTCCACAAAACAAGAAATGATCAAATTCCTTATCCTATGAAGTTAATGTTTAAAGAACAGGAGCTCCCATCATAGCAGCTGTACAGATGTATTCAGAATTTAGTTTAAATAACAGTCTTATTCTATAATCTTAATAATGACTTTTAAAAACCCTGTGAACTGGGCCACAGATCTATTTATTTTGCCAAGCAGCTTCAGCCATGTATCCATTAGGACAGCACATACACCACACTTGCTGGAAACACCTTCTCTTTCACAAGCATCATGAACTCAAATTTCCCGCTGTATTCCTTTATGTACAACCATATTTGCAGGCAAGAGCTGTCTCTCAAGTGTATTTGTTTAAGGCAGTTTTTAACTATTCTGGAAGCCTAATTTTTTCAGTTAGCTTCAATGAGCATATGTCTCCCTCTTACTTCATTTCCCTGTTTTATAGATGACATGTTTTCTAAACACTCTGCTTTTGAAGAAATATTTGTACCACCTGCTTAGTACTGATGACTTCCAGACATGTATGGCGAAACCATGAGGTTCTTTAGAAAACAGAAGCAAGATTATAAAGGTGAGCAAGACCTGTGTATGCTAAATACCTTAGGTTGACCCAAACATCATTTATAGCTCGCATGAAAAGTTTGTTCTTTGGAGGTCAATTAACTTTACCGAGAGTGTAAAGTCATGTATGCATGTTAGTCCTAACTGTTGCAATAGAAAATGTTCACCTTAAACGAACGGAATGCCGTGTTTGCAAAGCTGAAGAAATACTTCAGCGGATCCAATTTTAAGCAGCTCTCGGTCCCAGGGTCCCTGCTGCTGGAGGCGCCTCCCGCACGCCGAGAGCTCCCAGGACGAGGACGGCGATGCTGCTCGGGCTCGCACCGTCCCGACCAGCCCCGGGAGGCAGCGGCTGCAGCCTGACCGGGAGACAGCTTCCCGAGGAGGGACGGACAGCCAGGCAGGACACGGCAGGACACACAAAATTACTTCAAACCCAGGAAGCCCCAAACCCTTAAGGGACTAACTTAACCCGGAGTTGTCTGCCAGTTAACTGACCGTGAAATGCCTAAAGCCAGCAGGAGGAGAAAGCGGCCACCACCACCCCAACCATAAGGAAAGCCAGGGGAAGCCGGGGTCGGGATGGAGGACAGGACGGAGGACGCATCCGGGCCGAGCCGAGCCGGGCCGTGCCGCGCTCCCCAGCCGAGCCCGGGGCCGCCACCACCGGTGTGGTGACGGGAGCCTCCCACGGTACCGCTCGTGGGCACCGCGCTCCTCTCGCCGCCCGGTGCCCGGGCCGCGCCTTCCCTCGGGCTCTCCCTGCTGCCGGGCATCCCCGCCCCGAACTCCCGCTGCCCCCGCGCGGGCTTGGCCCTTCCCGAGGAGGGAGCGGCAGCCCGCGGTAGCGGAAGGTCCGTGAGCCCCGCGCCGCCCCGAGGGGCTCTGTCCAGACGAGACTCACCTCGTGCCTGCGGCTCCATGGCAGAGCGAGGAGCGCTGTCGCCCCGTGCACCCCCGGCTCCGGCGGCGCTGACAGCCGGGCCCGGGCCGCGCTGCCGCCCCCGCCCCCGCGCCACAACCGGGGCCGGGCGGCGCCACCTCCCGGGCGCGGGCGGGCGCTGCCACCGCCGCTCACCTGCGGCGTCCCCGCTCGTCCCGTGCCATCCTGAGGACAACCCTCGTCCCGGCGTCCCTCTGCTGCAGCCCAGCCTCTCGTCCTGGGCCAGCCCCTCAGCTCCCTTTGGAGCTGAGCACCCGGTTTCCTCAGCTGCACAGTTGCTCGCCATCTGCCCCGCGTAATGCCTCAGGTCACGGCTGCCCCGCTGAGGGAAGGCACTGGGGACTTCTCCAGAGGGGAAGCAAGGAGCCCCAGGGCACCGGCAGGTTACGTTCCCCACCTGAGCAATCAGGAGCACCTGGTGTCACAGCGGCACAGTGAACTAGTTAGATGCCTTTAGTCAATGAGTATTTGGCTTATCTGAGCACCTGTGGATGTCAAGTACTACTACCTCCTATGGTAGAAGCATGGGAATACATCCAAAGGAATACTGACAGAGCCTATACTGTCACATATACTTAGCAGTTTAAGTAAAAATGATTTTATTTTTTTTCCCAGCACACAGGTCTGTATCCTACTATTCACTGGAAGCTGGAGTGCCGATACATAGTTCACACTGCAGTGCAGATTTACTCTATATTTTGCTCATGTCAACATAACTTCCACAGTCTGTTAACAGTCCACACTTACCTTCACTTGCGGAAGAATCCAGAATACTTGTTTTAGCAATGCTGCATTCGCCATGGCTGACAGTCCATGCATTTATCAGTCAAACACCATATGTAATTTGAGTATATGATACTACTGAATGCCTCCAGGACATACTAAGGACACATAGCTTCTCAAGGCCTGTAATACTAAAAATAACAAAGCAAGAGAGTAAATGCAGATGAAGGAAGTACTGGACATTGTTTGAGAAATTGTGCAAACAGATAATACTGTAATTGAAGAAAATAAATCCAAAAGAAAATGATTATGCAGTTTGGTTAAAGAAAAAAAAGAACATTCATAGCTAGAAAATAATGTTTTTCCCCTTAAAATATTGTAGAGCATAGCATCAAATCTACCTATGTCTCAACTTTGCTTTTATAAAAAATCAAAAATCAAGGCCAAGGCAACTTTAATTTGTATACATCTAATGAGGTTTTGCTTTAGTATGCACACAGTGGTGGGTTTGAATTTGAATTACTGTAAGGCATGAATTATCATTATTTTTTCCTAAGCAAGCCTCTCTTCATTGTAATTTGACATCTCCTTCAGTTGGAATTTACCTTTTACAAAAGCAGAACAGAGGTTGTCAGAAGAATGAATTCCTGTACTCCTGTCATTTCAAATGCAGAGACGTCCTACTCTTAAAAGATTTGAGCTCAGAAATGTTATCAATTTCTACACGAAAAAACCAAACCCAAGTCCAGACACAAATGCATGAAATAGATAGCTGAGACATTTCTCTCATCATGTGAAACTAACAATATAATTAGAAAACAAACTTTTCTGCAAATATGTGTAAGGTTTTTTAAAGCAGCTTAAGCAGTTCTGATGAAGCATAATGAAAACTGAGCACTCAATTTACTTACAGGCCTATAACAATATTAACAACACTGTTTATGTAGAAGCAGATCTTACAGCAGCATGTGCTGTTCAAATTACTGAACAACAGGAAATTTCACCAGGTGATTAGATGCTGAATTTGATTTATTATTTACATTTAGATTTATTACTTCTTTTTCCACATCAGAAATGCACTCTACTGTAAAGAAAAGCCAAGGAGAGTTTTACCTAACAAGTATTGGCAAACAACAATATTAATTCTCCGTTTAAGAGAACAATAAATAAAGAAACAAACCTATAAGCCTTTGGAGTTCCACAGTAGCATGTTCATATCATGGTATGTTAGACAGGAAAAAGAAAAGAGGCATTTACAATATTCTGTAACATGCAGTTGGGAAATCAGCATTTTAAAGGTGAATCTGATTAGAAAATTAATATCCCATTGAAATTATGTCATTTAATTGTAAAATAGCTGATTAGTTTTCTACCTATAGTTCAGTAGGATGCATTTTCATATTGTTCCACATATATCACTGATTTGGTGAGATTCCTATAGAATTTGCCTTCTAAGAGATTTGTTTTCACTTTTTTGTCTGAAGAGACTGACATAATTCAGACTTTGTTTTCTGTCTTGGAAAGGCTCAATCAAGTTGTAGGAGCTTAGTTGTTGCCTGAGAAAGGTCATTGTCTCTCCCATCATGCTGAAATTAGGAACAGTTGGGTTTTGTTTGGTTTTTAAGAAGACAGGCAGAATAAAACAAAAGCCAAATTATTTTATTTTTGAAATATTTCTGTATTACTGCACACTTCAGATTACACCATTTTCACAATACAACAGTAAAAGGCATCAATAAATGTATTACGTTTATGGCATTGCACTGACTGGTTTTTGTCCTCCAACAAAAAAACAACATTCAATCTTGTGTCAGACTTCAGTGGATGTCTCTCTGCTTGTAGGGAGTAACTATGTGCATTTTGCAGGATTCTGCATGTTGCCAAGTATCCCAAACTCCTACTAAATTTCCGTGGAAAATAATGGGGAAAAACTGTGCTGAATAATTCACATAAGTGCAAACAGTCTAAGAACTGTGAAATACAGTGGAAGTTGTTGGTCCTTCAGGCTGAGTGATTGTTTAGCAGGATGCACTCTGGCATATGCATACATGCACTTTGTAAGAAAAATGGCAGGCTGCAATGAGCACGATATAAAGTTAGATCTCCAGCAATGGGCAGATTAAAGCTTTCGAGTAATATGCCATGGATGAAAAGGCCAAGGATGTGCTGTGCATCTACTGTGTCATTACAAGGCTGGAAAACCATATTGTCATGTGTTCAGACCAGACGTTGCAATTTATTTCCTTCCATTCAGATGTCATTGAGTGCTTTGCTAAATGTTCAATTCTCAGCATATTGTGGGTTCCTATACTTCAAAGAAATATTAAAATTAAAATAGAATACACTCAATCTTCTTTCAGAGTTTTTTCTTTAACTTTCAGTAAGTTCTTTTGATTTTCACCTCTTATTCTATGTATACTTAATGTTTAGGACAATGTTGCAATTTAAAAATACAAAGTGTGAAATGTCAGTGTTACTACAACATACAACAGTGAGAAGATGTATTGCAAGTTTTACAGACAGTTTAGTCTGCAGTTTCCTACAGTGGGGTTCTGGCTCCATGGGTCAAAAGGTACTAGAACAATATGAGAAAGATACTGGAAACAGTGTAAAAAAAATAACACTGAGCTAAATTATACAAATATATTATTAGAGAACAATATTACATGCACTAGACCTTACTTCTTAACAATAAATAATACGTTTAACTCCATTTTCCACTGGTGCTAGAGTGGGAGGAAATGTGTCTGCCTAAAGTATCCCAAAAAGTCACGAAGGTGAACTCTGATGAGGACTCTACCATATTCCTCAGGAGATTTTTCCAGTGGTTAATTACTGTCATTGTAAAAAATGTCTTTCTTATATCAAGATGAAACCTCTCTTGAAACCTCTTCTGAAACCTCTCTCCTTTCTGTCCCATGGTAAACCTCATTAAAAAAATCATGTGTAGCAGAAGCCAGCAGGGCTGTGGCTGAAGACAGAGTGGAAATAGGAAGCATTACATTAATTTTAATGCAGAGATATATCTACTATCAGACAATTTTTACTTTACCTGTGTATCTGATCCATAAGATTATGTTGAGAAATGACAGTTCTGCAAAATAGAATTTTGATATTAGTTTTGGAGACATCCCTAAGTTTTCTTACAGGCTGTAAGGATGCATGAGATATACTAGGAACATGCAAAATTATATGAAATACACTCTAAGCATGTATTTATTTTACCTTCATGTAAGTCATAGTACCTGTAACTGGATGTCATGCCAGGCCTGCAGCAGAAGACAATTCTAAACAATAAAAAGGTCTGAAGAGGTTACTCTTTCATGATTTAATCTGACTTTGAAATCTCACATCTACATTTTTATCAGCAGATTTTCATGATTGTTCTAATGGTTCTGAAACTATTTTACAAATTATCTTAATGGTCTGATGATAGTTTCTTTTTTTTTTTCTCCAGCTGTAGCAAACAGAATGTAAGAATGAAGATACAAACATTGTGCAGGTTTTTTTGAGTAAGGTTTTAATGTTTAACTGTGTATGAAACATGGACTGTGATGGAATCATGTGCAAAAAGTTATTATTATTAATATGAATTTAAAATGCTGCCTGTTTTTTCTACAGCTCTGTTTTCCTTAAAACATCCCAACTTTCTTATAATTGGGATCAGTGGAACTAAACTTCAGTTATCCAACATTGATTACTATGCACCTAATCTCAAAGAATCTGAATCAAGATCTTTATTGGATGCTGACATCTCATTTATAACAATAAAGTTCTGCTTAGCCACTGTGAATAGTCTTTGAGAAGTAACAGGACAGTATTATGACACTCTTATAACAACTCACAGAGAAAATTTAGAATATTACTGAGAAGTGAAATAAATACTTTTTCCCCATTACTCCATGGATTTCTGACTGTCCTATTAATGGAAATTGTCTCTTTTCTTCTCTCTCCTTTTTCCAGTTTGTCTGGAATGAAAAGGGATAATTTGAGGTGAACAACAGAGGATAAGCAAGTGGGAAGGCACATCAGACATTCACCACAATCCAATAAAATAGAGAGTTAGAAAATATGAAGATTGAATCAGACCAGAAATTATATATGAAGTGATTGTATAGAAGTAAGTGAATTGTAGCCTTCATTTGTAACTTTGGGTCAGCAAACTGAGAAATTTATCCTAATATATTGCTGAAATACTGAGGGGCAACACCAGAAACTTGGTATATTTTTAGTAAGAAAACATAGGACTCACAAAAGCGAACTGTAATTTTTGTCAGTAGGCACCAAAGTGCCTACAATCCATTAGAAAATAGAAGCTTAGGAGTCTTCCAGGGCTGTGGAAAATTGTATTAAAAACGTTTATATTGATATGAATGGAGAGTGAATGTGAATGCATGGGAGCAAAATACCAGCAGCTCCAAACCTGATGCCCCTCATCCCCCACATCATTGCAAGTGATCCTGGACAGGCTGCCTGGACTCAGTGTTTTAGTGCCTGAATGCTTGACAAACTGCTTACAAACATCCTGGGATCTGTGGATATCACAGTGTGAATGTGTGTTGTCATCAGGCTTTTAGGAGTTTCTAAAAGATATATATTGTGATAAGCAATTCAACATTCATTCATATAATTTGTGAAATGAAACACTCTATTTGTCAGAAATAAAGGCTCATCTCTCATGTTAAAATAAAAAAAGAAAATAAAAAAGAAACCCAGTATTTCTATGCATGGGTTCATGCCATCTTGACACAGAGCTCTAGAGTCATTCAGATGAACTGGAACCATGAGAGCTCAAGAGTTGATTCCCTCATGGTATCTTTCAACACCAGATGGCATATAACTAAACTTAGCTGCCTGAATGTTGGAAGGCAATTAAATATCTAAACATATAAATATATATATAACCATTTTAGGTGTCAAAAATACCTGACATACCCACATGACCTGGCATATATCACACCAGATCTGTGGGAGATCTGTGAAGTGTCATATTGGGACAGGCACGATACCCTAGGAATTCTAAAATACTACAAAACATTTAACTTTAAGCGCTTGAATTATTCCGTACAGAAAGCACTCAGTTACCTACAGAGAAACATCCAATGTCACTTCCTGGGGAATCTGAGATGCCTCGATAGAGCAGAGAGGTGCAGCACAGCCCAGATGTGAGGCTTGCACTGCTCTGGAGCAGCAGCTCCAGGCCAGGTGAGACTTCTTGCTATATCTGAAGTGACAAGGTAGCTCTCATTTTTCAGAAAACTGCATCCTGCTTTGTGGAGCTAGGTGTGGGCTAAATGTCTGTAGACGGAGTCCCTCTCAGATGTACTTAATGCCATGTTGTGTTTGCAGAACTGTTGCATGTTCACCAAGTCTGCCTGACATTGTGCAGCCACCCCTGCTACAATCACCTAATGTCTTTGAAATAACATTCTTGTCACTTTCTGTAAGCTATAAGTATCCTGGTTTGTAAGTCAGGTTGCCACTAGGCTTTTGGTCAGATCAGCAACTCACCTTTTAGCAGTGACTTTATACCCCCAAAGCCTTCCACCTCCCAGTAGCATAGTAAATAGCTTTCCTTCAGAAGCAGTGCATGGACATGTCTACTAACACATTGCTACTACACACATCAGAAATTGAACACTGGATTAAAACACACAATTAATCAATTTAACTCATGCAGATGAAAACTTTGTACAAAGACATTAACCTGACGAAAAGGAAACACTCCCAATCATCTTCATAGTCCATTGGTGGACTTGCTCCCTTATGTCCCCGTTTGCCCAGAACTGGACCCAGAACTCCAACATGACCTCACCAGTGCTGGAGAGAGGGAATGATCAACCCCCTTGGCCTGCTGGCACCACTCTGCCTTGTGCAGCCCAGAGACCTCTGGTAACTGGCCTTCAGCTGGGCTTTGTGCTGCCAATCACAGCTCTTTGAACCCAGTCATTCTGTCTGTTTTCAGTCCATCTCTCTGTCCATTTATCTTGCTATGTGCCAATTCTGCTGTACAATAAACTGTCGGTTTTGGCAAATACATGCTCTAAAATGCTATATTAAGAAAGTTAACTTGGTGAATCTATATTATGACAACTAAATTTTTAATAGGTCAAAATCAATCTCTGATACAGATAAAATAATCATGATAGATCCAATGTGATTTAGTTTTAACTCAACACAACTGATGCGGTTTCTTCTGTCTTCATAGAATGTTTTATTTATACCCAAAAGGTAAGAAGTCATCCTAAAAGCAAGGACAGAATTTGTTTTTCACAGGTATTTCAGAAATGGATTTTTTTATTGGTTTAGAAAATATTCACCTATGTATATGTGCATCGGGAAGCTGGTATACAACCTATTGCTGAGGAGTGTTTAATTCAACTTCTTAAAGGAGTTCCTTTTTTGAAGTGCTCTTGATACTGATGGAAGGCCTAGCACATGGAATTATTGCTGCACTGCTGGATGTAATGTCCATTTCTGGGGCTTAAATCCTATCTCTCCAGACTGAAGTGAAAGTGCATCCTGCCATGTGACTGGGAATGACTGAACCAACCTGACAACATTCCTGCCTATTTATTATCTATATCACCAAAAGAAAAATGTAACTCTTTAACAAATAGCTTTCACTAGCAGGAAGAATCAGATTATATATGTACTCTGTTTTGTGTCCTTACATAGGTATTTGTTTAGCATTACAATGCCAAGATATGAATCACACATCACTTAAAGATTAGATTTTTAAAAATTTTCCAATTTATGTAAAACACGTGAGATAGATTCTTCTTTAAAAAAAGGAAAAAGTCCATAAGATTTCTTTAAAAGAGTTCATTGTAGAAAGGATGCCTCTGCAGAATCAATCCTAGAATCAGCAAATACCAGACTAAAGGCTTACTTTTTTCTTAAAAAGAAGTGAATAAGGAAGAACTGTCAGCAAATCATCACAATGAGCAGAGTTTGTTCAGAGAACTGGGTGCCCAGACTCAGTGATTTCAACCTCCCCAAGAACACAACTGATGCCCAAAAATAGGATGCAACTAAAACTGAGTTCTGTGATTTCAAAATCCCAACTACCATAAGCCAAATAACTTGATATCGCATGTCATCTACTATTGTGCCATCACTGTTTTAAAAAATATTTCATTTTCCATGTCAGGCAAAACCATTTGCAATTTCAGAATCTCTCTCCTGTTTTTGGAAAGTGGCTGCTTTATGGTTGTTTGTTGTTCTACACTTTGTTTTAGCTTGGTAATGATATATATACAAGGAGGCAAAACAACGTCAACATGAGGATTCAAATTTTGATTTACTGAGAGCTTATCTCTAAACCATAGAACTACTTTGGGATGCCAGTACTCTGGGATAAGAGATAGCTTGCTTATGGAAAATCTGCCACACATTCTGATTCATCTTTTGTTTAATAATGAGTGGTTAGAAAGAGAGCAAGTCTCTAATAGTTCCTCATTTTTTACGTAACTATAAATACAATTAAATTACAGACTGCATATTCTTTTTTGACATGTCTGTGTACTTTTGCAGATTTTTTTTAAAGCAGGTTCCACTTGTTAAGCCATGGTTTTAGCCATGTGAGAAAGTGACATCCCTGCATGCTCTTTTGGTTTGGCAAATTCTAAATTCAGGAAGAGTCAAGGTGAGGACGAAGCTGAAGGATGTGGGATTTATAGAGGAGACTCCTCTCAAAGGTGTGAAATGAAACACTCAGTTACTCGTAGTATGCCTGCAAAAGCTTTCTGAGGCAGTTTTCAGTGCAGCTTGCCTGTGCTCCAGCTCAGAGGGACACGAGCCAGCACTGCACTGAGCCCCAGCCAAAAAGCTGAGCTGGAGGCAAAGTACGTTAGCTTGGATCCAGTGCTGTATCAGCGTGGGGATACAGGGCTCCTGTTTCGAACCTGTGCTGCCATTCCCCAGCTCATCCTCCCTGCTGACAACAAAGCCTGCAGCAACTCATCCTCTTCCCTGCTAAGTGCTGGGATTTGGAGGATGACAGCCCACTGCTGCTATCAATCATTTTCTTATGATGAGTAGCTGAGGCCTGTATAAAGGAATCACACTGAGTTTTATGAAGCCTACAACAATTCTTTTGTGTATCTCCCTTGTCTCTCTCTCCAGTATTCCCTGATAAACATCTGTCTTTTTTTCTTTCTTTGATACTTTAACACAGGCACTCTTATGTATTTTGGTCTTGATTAATCATTAAGGAGTGGGATTTATTTAAGTATCACATATTTCTCTGCATTTATACTTGGGATTCTAGCATCTAACACTGGGACAAACTGAGAGAGGATTTTGTGCACTTATGCTCGAATCACTGTCCCATTTCTCTCTCAGCACATTCTTTCCTGAAGCAGGACAAGCTACTGCAGTCAACTGCATCCAGTACTCAAAAAAAAAAAAAAAAAAAAAAAGGAAAATTCAAGGGATTTTATTCTGCATGCAAGTTCCTAAAATTTGACCAAGATCTCACAAAACGCCCTTCAAATTTTCCTGCCCTTTTTTGGAAGTCCAAGACTGTATGAAAAGCGTAGTGGATGCATGAAGATGCTGAGCAACCTGACTTTCCAGAAGCCTATTACAGTCTATAAATGCTCTTCACTTCCCATTACAAGAATCCTAGGCTCAGTTAACACTGATTTCAAATGAACACTAGTGAATGAAGTTTTCACCTGTTACTAAAGTATTGCGCTTATGTGACTGAAGAGTAGATTAACAGAAAGAAATTTAAACTGTAACATTAATAGCAAAATGGAGAAATATTTTTGGCATCAGATATTTCTCCTCAGATAAACATGAGGAGTCAATCCAAATAAATGCATTGTGTTATTCATTGATACCAGGAAAAATACCTTTTACTGCAACATAAAGATTTTATGTTCACTGTTATTCAGGTTGGTTTGCTGCCCTTCTAATTCCTGCCTGGCCCAAATTATCTGCATTTCTTTCTCAGAGATCAGCTCATCTGCTTGTCTTTTCTTTCTCTTCAGTTGTGTGACATCATCCACTAGACTCTGCTTCTCATTAAAATAAATTTTTAAGTGATGAAAAAGGTTATTTTAATGGGAGCAGGCTTTAGGTTTCTTTTTTTTTAGTTTCATTTTTGTTTGTGTGGTTTTTTTTTTTTTTAGGAAAAAGGTCTTTTTTTATTCTTATTTGATAAGCACACACTGAAAAAATTACAAACATTTATGTAACAATCACCCAGGATAATTATAGATCATTTTACCCTGCAGGTAAGTTTATTATTTCTTTAATCAAGTTATGCATATATTAAGTGTTATCTGTATCAAGGCTGGTACTAATTGAAATGATGCATGATTACTACATAATTGAAAATCTCTTCAGATTGCAGAGCTGGGTTTGGTCCTTTGCCTAGCAAAGGACTTTGTTGTTGTTATTATTTTAGAACCAAATTAATTGTGCTCTTTTAAATTCTGTATTTAATTTCTACTCATTTTATCAGTCTATAGTTGTCTCTTTTGCAGACTGTCTTTACCACTGGCTGGTCTCATTCAAGCCTATTCAATGGCCAGCAAAGAAAAGTTAAGTAAGCCTAGTAACAATGCAGGTTACTAGTTCTGCTCCCATTTTACAGAATTAATATTTGAATATATTACCAAGGAGAAAACTCATACCAGCTCTTATCCTAAAATGAACATTATTTCCATGTTGATCACATGTAAATAGACTCATCTTCAATACTTTAGACTGAAAAATACTAAGTACCATGATATATTCTCAAGCCGAAACAATAATTGATCCAAGTCAGATTTTCTGGAGACATAAAACATTTAAATCTAGTACTTTTCCTGAGAAAACATCAGAAACTTTTTCAAATAACCTTGGTAAAATGTATTCAAAGGTTTCTTTAGGCTCCTTTCTAATGCACAACCACATAATTCGTTCCCTTTTTTAATGTTAAAATGTTCCCTTTTTTACTACCGAGATTGCTAAGAATGAGCAGTACACTGTTTTACCACTTGATGGTGCCAATTGTATTACACAACAAAAGCCAAAAACACTTTAAAACCAGGTCACCTTTTGAAATACAGTTTAACTTGAAGCTTGAATCATATTTAATTTTCATAGGAAACCTACATTTATCATTTGATATCGCGGATATTTGAAGATTAGATATTGCCATTCCCTTACTGTAACTTCAGCACTGAAAACTGTTTTAAGTCCGTATATCTGCCAGTGATTCATCCAGCCTCCTCCTCTCAGATGCCCAGCCACTTGGTGTTTACACCCCTTTAGGTGAGACAACTGGGCATGTACAGGCCTCCAATGTGCTCCTTTTGCCCATACACATCCCTGACAGTGTGTCTACTCCACATTCATCTCCTTTCCAAAATCAGCATCATGTCCTCACCATTTGCAACATTCTCATTTGTATTTGAGTCCAGGATAAAATTAGCTGATCTGAGCAGGTTGACTTGGCAGTGAAATATGACTGACTTAGTCCTTGGCTTAGCATCACTATGAGCAGAATTTGGCAAGAGCAAGCACAAGATTTTTCAGGGAGCTCTTAGCTTTGGTTAGCACAGAGAATTTGGGTAGGATTGATTTGATATGGGACAGTGAGCAATGTTAGGGTTTAGGGACAATTAAACATCAGAAGAGGAACAGTTATAGTAATTAGAAAGAATGTGATTAGGGATCTGTGCTCAGTCCTTAGGACTTGGGTGCAGTGAAAGACAGAAAGGATGGGGTGAGAGAAGGCACCTGTGTGTACTTGCATTAATGAGGTTGGAGGCAGAATTTACAGGCAAGCTGACATTTTGCTGTAGTGTGGTTGCCTACAGGAAGGAGACTGCCCAGGTGCTGCTACTCCTAACCTTTTGCACAGTGTATTTAAGGGTTCAAGGAAAAGGTCTCCACTGGCTTGCTCTGCTCCGGGACAGACGTGAACAACATACTTCACCTTTATAAACTCCTCTTGAATACTCATTTCCCTAAGGGCTCTTATGAAAGCTGCAGTAAGTATTCTGTGCAGGTCTTTACAGCCCACAGAGAGTTTGTAGGCTATATGCTTAACAAAATCTGTAGGTACCTTCTGAGAACATGGAAAAGGGAGAAAATTGTGCATCAAGGTAGATTTGCAGAGGGAAACTGAAAGTTATGCTAAGTGCAGAAGGAAAAAATGTAAGGAGGGAAACTGCAGAAGGCACCTGTCTTGAGGACGCCTTGAAGATGTTAGGAAGACATCTGGCTGCAAGAGTTACACTGAGGTGCAAGCCAAAGTGTTGAGTGTGCATCATTCTGTGTACTTGGGAAATTAACTACCAGTCCTGTGAAAAGTGCCTTGTGACTTTCTGCATTTGGGGAATGGGATTTAACTACATTTCCTGACATCTGTGCTATGGTAGAAGTGTCTCAGCCATGTGTCTGCAATCATCTTTACTTTTGATTAATTTCTGATCTCCTGATTAACTTCTGATCAGAGTGGGATGTTGCTGTCAGAAACCATGTTCAAAAATGCCAATAATTTATACAATTTTTGGAGTATTTGCAAAACGTGTTGGTATAATAGTCTCACTACTATTATGCATGGCACCTATCTGCTACTTTTGTATTTTTAAACTGCTTCACCAAAGTCTAATTGAATCATATTAAACAGCACCTATCCTCAGCCACTGCTCTAACCCAAGAGCTTGAAGACACAAGCCTGTTAGAGCCCAATTAGAATCAAATTATGAAATCACATCGTTGCTTCCCTAACTCCAACATGCACACAAAGGACTTTTCAAGGCAGTTTTTTCCTAGAAAAAAGTTCTTGCTTCCAACTGCTCAGTTCCAGTTTTTCGTGTGTTGTGCTGAAAACAGCACATAGTAATGAAAAGCTCTGTTTATGCTATTCTTTTGAAAGAACTTTGCTGCCTGTTCTGTGGAAGACCTCAACTGTTACTGCTCTTCTCCGCTTTAGCACCCACCTGTTTAGCAGGGACAGGATCCTTGTTTCAGGCTAGCACTTCCAACAGGCTCTGATATATAAACTTCCATTCTCAGCTAATAAATAGAGCTGTCTTAATCTTAGGTCACCTATGGTGGGAAGAACTGGCTAACATACATTGCCTCACCACAGTTGCACATACAGTTCAATACAGCATCGTTGCAAGTGCTGCCGCATAAATGTGAGTGAGAATTAATGTATGAGCCTATTGCAATCAGACGAACATGACTAAAGAGAAATTCAATACTTAACAGGAGTCAAATTATATACATATATAAATAAAATGTACATAGCAAGATATACTTAAATATAATAACTAATACTGCAGCATGTTATGATGCATACGTGTATATATATGTATAAGCTAGTGTAATGGGTTTGTGTAGTAAAATAACACTTCCTCTTTCCGGGAGGAACAGGATATTCCATACCATGTTATGTCAGTCCGACTATAAGAAGGAAGGGAGAATTAGCTTGGCCCTTCTTCTTTCTTCTGGTATGGCCCTGTAGGCAGCTACATCTGTCCAAGACGCCATTCCGTGAGGGAGGTAGAATTTTTTACTGTTAGTTTCTTTTGCCTGTGTGTTTGTAGTGTTATTAGTCTCTTCTTTTTTTTTTCCTCCATGTAAATATAAACTTTCTCCCTTGGCAAGCCCAGGTTTTTCACATTTTTTTTCCTTTTGTCTCCCCTTTTTGGTAGGAGGGGGAGGAATCTGTGCAGGCTTGGTGGACACCTGGTATTCAGCCAAAGTAAACGATAACAGCTAGAGGGAAAAATAACTGGCATATAAAAAATACACTATTTTATTATTTAAGTATTTTTACATAACCATCAAAGTAAAACAAATCACTCAGTCTGAGAGTTTGGCTATACATATATGTCCACAGTGTCAATAAACAGGCTGAAAGTTTTTCTGATGAGTTAACTTCCTAGTGTGGGTGGAGAAAATTACAAGCAAGGAATTTTCCTTCTGGAAAAAACCCCTGCACTTTAGTTCTCAGACGGCATAAAAAGTCAGTGGATAGGTGAAAGGGAAATTTTTAGTCATTTTACCAATGATACGTAAGAGACAAGTGGGGTCTGAAAAGTGGTTGAATATACAAGAATACTTGAACTGTGAAAAAGGACTGGGAAGGACCCAAGTCCTTTCCCATTTAGGCATATATCAGCATTTTACTTATTGGTATTTAGAAGGAAGATTTTTCTTCTCTTGCCAGAATATTTAGCTTCTGCCCAAGGCATAGTTTCTTGCAACTCTTTTGGAAGCAATAATCAAGAGGGCTCTTCACTGCTGGAGATGGTATTCTAAAGCAGAAAGAATAACTGCTATAATGTACTTGAGCTATTCTTCAGATCATAATATTGAGGAGATAGGACACATATATAGGCTTATAAAGTGAAAAAAAAATCTACATTTGAGAAAACGTAATAATAAATAATCTAAAAAATTCTGTCATAAATAATTAAATTTTTCAAAAGGAAGAAAAAAGTTGATCAAGAAGAAATTGGAACAGTCTCCTAACTCTAGAATCTCTTCATCCTGTTAAGCACTAGTCAGATCTCAATTTAGTACAGACCAACTAGGATTCAGGAATGAGACCCTGGTGTTTCAGTCAAACTTTCAAAGAACTTTCACTTCCTCACTCATTAGCAGCCAAATAAAGCCAAACATACATGAAGAATGATTAAGTCATTATAAAATTCCATATTTACCCAGATATTCAGGACCATGTGTGCATCTCATCTACCTTCCATACTATACCACCCATCTCAAAAAAAGATCTGACAGAACTGGAAAAGGAACAAAGAACAGCAGTAAGAACAGTCAAAGTATTGGAAGAATTTCTGGTGTGTGAGCAACTCACAGGCTAAGGCTCCTTAACTTGGAAAAGACATGCTGGGTGAGGGAGAATGGGGAGAATTTTACATAATATATACAGCAGGGACACACAAGTCTCACAACATGGAAGCAGTGAGCAGGAGCTGACAGCTCACTGGCTGTTCCTATACAATGCATATTGGATTCTAGTGTTAATTCCAAAAAATCATACTGATTCAAGTAATGTTTGCTGAGCTTTGTACCCCACTTGGCTTTGAGTCTGCAGGTTTGAGCTTGTCCATCACAAACAAATTTTTGTCTACTTCACTTTGGTTGGCCTCTGAATGTATGTCTAAAGCCAGAGAGCCACAGCATCATTGCCATGCTCTAATACTTGTGTTCAAAAAATGAAATCTCACACTGAAGTTAAAAGGAAAACCTTATATATGCACATGCGAAAGTCTCCAATTTATCCTGGGATTCTAAAGAAATGAGGCTTGGAACGCCACATTGTGTGGTGGCCTAGAGTAACTATCCTCCAAGATAGCACACTCCTATATGATTTTTGAAAATCAGTACCTGGACAAAAGTGGTTGAAGTAGGAGCGCTTCAGTTGGGAGAAAGAGTGAAGCACCCAGTGCTGGTGGGCATCCAGCCAGCCTGACAGCTCTTGAAAATTGGTCTGGCAACCGTCACAGCTCTAGTAGATGATCAACTGGAACCTACATGCTTTGGCATGTGGTAGTTCTTGCTCAGCCAGAGAGGGAGAGAGGGGTGAGAATTTAGGGAACACAGGGCAGAACTAGAGATACTTAAAAGGGAGGAGTTCACACCAGGTGACGACAGGCTATGAGGGAGGGGCACAGACACAATAAAACAGACTTTGGTAATTTTTCTGTTCATGAAAGAGCTAATTTTAAATATTGTATGCCTCACAAGCACAGGAACGAGCAGAAACAAAGAGAGGACTCTCCTTCTCATGACTGAGTTGTGTTAAAGTTTACTAGTACATCAGTCTAATGTGGTCAGAAGTCTCTAACATAAACAACGTACAACTCTCATCAGATGTACATTCACAACAGTCATTTTCCTTTCCTGGTAATCCTATGTTGCCATCATCTTTACACTTTCAAAGCCTTTTCTTGGTTCTCATTTCACTTTTCAATATACACAAATTCACACCCACAACCATCTTCCAGGTTCTTGTTCTTATCTTAAAGTTAGTGGGTAATCATTATATAAAAAGGCAATTACTGAAGCTAAGAAGTACATTTCCACGTTGGAATGTAGATAATTCAGTACCAAAGAATGCCATTGAGATAAGCAAATCAGCAAAAGAGTAATAATTAAAAAGCCCTGAGTTTATACAGACAATAAACCAGGCAGCAGTTAAATTATTTCACTGCAATTCTTTTGTTCTGCAATGTGACAAACCAGCAAGGAATGAATAATGCTATTGGTTTGCTGTTATCTGCATAAATATGAATATTTCACAGAACGAACCACAATGGATCATATGTTCCAACCTCCCTGTTTAAGCAGGGTCATTCTAGGGTACAAGGCACAGGATTGTGCCCAGGTGGTTCTTGAATATCTCCAGTGAGGGAGACTCCACAACCTCTCTGTTCCAGTGCTCAGTCACTGCACAGTAAAGAAGTTTACTCATGTTCAGGTAGAACTTCCTGTGCCTCAGTTTCTACCCGTTGCCTCTTGTCCTGTTGCTTGGCACCACCGAGAAGAGCTTGGTTCCATCCTCTTGACATTCTCCCTTCAGATACCTATATACATTGATGAGGTCCCCTCTCAGGTGTCTCTTCTCCAGGCTGAAGAGGCCCAGCTCCCTCAGAAGAGAGATGCTCCTGTTTCCTTAATCATCTTTGTTGCCCTCTGCTGGACCTGCTCCAAGAGCTCCATGTCTCTTTTGTCCTGAGGAGCCCAGAACAGGACACAGCACTCCAGATGTGGCCTCATCAGGACTGAGGAGCAGGATCACCTCCCTCGACCTGCTGGCAATGCTCCTCCTAATGTAGTCCAGGATACCATTGGCTTTCTTGGCTCCAAGGGCATATTATTGGCTCATGGGCAGGTTGTTGTACACCAGGATCCTCAGGTCCTTCTTCTCTGCAGAGCTGCTTTCCAGCAGGTTGGCCCCCAGCCTGTATTTGTGCCCAAAGTTATTCTTCCCAAGGTGCAGGACCCCACACTTGCCTTTATTGAATTTCAGATGATTAAATATCTAACTAGCTATCTATAATTTGATATACTATTACATTATAACATAAATTGTTAGAGACTACATATATATTAAAAAGAAGTGAGCAAAAGCTTTCATACCATAGTAATATGATCGTGCATATACACAATAAACTAAATCACATAAACTTATTTTTCTAAGTTCTGTGTCTCTTCTTAGAGACATTGCATGCTGAAGTATGCACTTTTTTTCCTATCTCGGTAGTGCTATGAAAAGATGATAGTTCAAAAAACAATTAGTAATATGTTACTTTTATGCATATTGAGAGGAGTGGGTCCCATACCTTCTTCCAGTAGCAAGACTGTGATGTGCAGAGCTGTGCTATGACTGGGCTGGACCTACACCTCAGAGGGAGCCATAACCCTGTGCACACTGAGCCCAGGGTGCTGGGGACCTGATGGATCTCCCATGCACACACCCTACCCTTACCCCTCAAATAGCTGGAGAAAATGGCAGCTCAGGACAGAGTGCCACAACCAAACCGATGACTGCAGCTCACATTCAGCCACCTTTTTTAGAGAACTCCTCATCTGGCAGGCTGTCAGATAAATGAATAGGTTCAGCAGAGACAGCTGCTCCATTATCCCTGATCAGGCTGACGAGGGGTTCCCATGAAGGTTGATTTTATGAAGTACAATTCTGACAGTCATGTTTAGTCCTTGAATGCTCCTTTGTGGGAAAGGAAAAGTTCGCCTTTCTCTACATTCTCTCCTTTACAAGAGAGATCACATCGCTACACTCATTTTTCAGGTCTAAAGCCACAAAACAGCTAACTCAAAACTGTAATGAATAAATAAATGGTAGTTAAATGGAGGTTACATGTTGCCTGAATCTAAGCAACCTGTTTGTTACAAATAGCATAAGGGGAGTGGTGACATACAGTGCTTGCTGTAAAGGAATTTGAGAAAGGCAACAGCAGACACTGAAACATTGAAGGTGTTATTGGAAAGCTCTGCTGAATTACTGTTTGTTTGATTTGGCAAAGGTTTGTCACTAAGCTGTTTATTATTAGTTCTGATTTGTCCATTACCTCATAAAAGTCAGCTGAAATTAAAATGAAGCCATGTTTTTGAAAGTATTTTTTAATAAATAATAGAAAATAATAAATAAGAAAAATGGTCAAACTAAAAGTTAAAACAGACATTGCTTGAAAACAAAAAAGTTAAAATCAAGAAGGCCTAGGGAAAGCTGTGGTGAGAAGCCTGGAGTGGGCCAGGGCAGAGGGAGACTGCTGCCACACTGTGCTGCTCATGTGAACATGCGTCCTCCTCACCACTCCCTCTCCCAGCCACCATTTTCTGCTCCACGGTGTGTTCTGGTGTGGTGCACCAATGACTGGAGCCTGCCATTACTGTTAATTGACAAAATATGGGTTAAAAGAAAATCTATGTGGCAGCTCTTAGGCAGGAACGGGCTTGATGGCTTGGGACAAGAACTGGCCATTGTCACGGCCCTGTGGGCGAAGGCCGCGGTGCCCTGGGTGCCATCCATCAGACCGTATGATCACTCAAACCCGCCCTCAGCCAGGCTTCAGCCTCGGGGCCGTCCCTCACCAAATATGCAGGTGCATATGGATTCCTTAACAAAAAACAACTGCCCCACCCCAGAAAAAAAACCCAAAAAACCCTCAACCAACCAACTAAACCCCAAAAACCCAAACCCAAACCCAAAGCAAAAGAAAAAAAGCCAAACCCAAATGCCCAAAACAGGCACACTAATTCTTTAGATGCATCATACACATGCAGAACAAAAAAATGCAAATAAAAATCAAAATGAGGAGTGTACAAGTGTACAATTAGAAGCAGGGGAATCTCTAGCAGAGATACAGTGCTACTTTTCAGGCTTAACCAGCTTTGTAATATTCTTTTGATTTATTGCACTTTTTCTCCTATCTACTAGGAGTTTTGAGAGACTGTCCAACATTTCTTTAGCATAAAAAGGAACAAAATAGAAATTATCATTTACAAATTAAAATGGAATTGATGAAGTAGAAGGCAGACAAAAGGGGGCAATGGGCATCTAAAAAGGCAACTCATTAGAAATAAATGTTCCTAGAGAAGTAGTATTTTTTATTTATGTCCAAGTTGTCAAGGAGGTGAGGTCTGGGCCAGCATAGAACATGAATTTGGATGTGTCCAGCACTCATACAAGGGTCATGAAAACAAAGCTTAGCTTCATATTGAGTATTCCAGTAGGGGAAGTGTTAAAGAGGAAAAAAAAAAAAAAAGACTGGAAAAGGCTGAGGTGACCTTGAGAACATCCAAGAGAGAGTGAGGATAAGCTTGGTGGAAATGAGGTGGAGGCAAGAACATTGCTCAGATCAGGTGGAACAAAATTCATTGATAGTGAGAACAGTGCACTACAGAGGGGACAGACTTGCATAACTTCACAAATCTATATCTTCTCTATCAACATCTCCATCCATGGCAGAGTGTTTTCTATGGCCAAGTAGAATGGAAGAAGCCATATCCCCACTGTCCCCAATAGATCAGTGCTAGGATCTACTATCACATTGTCCCCACCTAGAGACCTTCAACAGAAGAATTGAAAGAGAACACATCAGGGAGCCCAATATCCTGTCTGACAGTAAGCAAAACCAGGTATTTGTGGAAGGATGCATGATACTGCAAACAAATATTATTGTCTACTACTGTTCAGGCTTCCAAACACTTTTGACTTTCTGAGAAAACAGGGTGTTCTATATTTTTGGTGACTCGCCATCAATTTCTCTCCTGTAACTGCTGCAGTTTCCATGTCAGCCCCCAGCATCTACAATATCCTTCAGCAGGAGATTCCATTAGTCTTTCATTATTTCCTCATGATTCACCTTTTTTGTTACGGCTCCCATTTTGTCACTCTTCTGTCTTTCCTGTATCACTGAAATAGAGGCCTTTGTTACAAACATAACCCATATGCATCAGTCATATCATTCCATGATGAAGAACCTTCCTCTATTTTCTGTTGTCCAAAACTCATTTATTTGATCACAGTATCTAGCTCTCATGTTTGCTGTTCTGGGCAACTCTTCATCATCAGCAATGCTATTACCCCATTACTTACCTTTTTCTTCACATTATTTGCAAATACGTCCAAGAGCAAAGTCCCAGCACAGACTGCAGAGTTTAACTGGCATCCTCCCTTCATGGTAAAAGCTATTCACTCCAATTGTTTTGCATCTTCTGACCATACGATGTCCACATTGTCCCTGTGAGATCCTCCTTCTTAGCCTACATCTACTTAGTTTTATTTGAGGCTATTGCAAGGAATTACAACTAAGACTTCTATAACTTGCTGACCTGCCAATAAACTTCGTGGTTGGTAAGAAAAGACTCCTTCATAAAAACCCTATCAACTTTTTCAAAACATGACAGCTTTACGTGGCTGCTAATTCTAATTAAGTTCTCATTAGCCAGTATTTCATGTATCTCACAGTGTCTCATTTTGCTGCTGAAGTCAAATGACTAAGCAACACATAAAAAATTAAAATATTAATTCAAAATTTTTGATATATTATTTAGTTATTAATGATCAAATGCAATTTCTTATGAGCAGGCACAAATGCATTAGTGATTTAGGGAGAATATCTATATTTCCTATAATCACTGTTTCAAGAACCTGCAAAATCACCTGAGGGAAGCATCTAAAAATTACAGTTGCATATCTGTAATCTCTGTGGAGATGTTTATACACAAAGCCTCCTGTCTGTCTTTTGTCAAACAGTTTGAGATTGCAAGTGAGAAGTAAGCTTTTAAGTTCAGTTTCAGTTCTTAGGCTATCAATTTCTTTGGCCTGCTGACTATCCTTCCACTGCATGCTAGAATTCCTGCAGATAAGGAACCTCTGGTATGATGTCCTTGACATTTGACTGCAAATCTTGACTGTTTTGGAGGGGGTTGGGGAGAGGGCTGAAAGGCTTGTCCTCTGCCAGAGGCACCTAGCACAGGCCTCAGTATATCTGCTGTGTATTTCATTGCAGTGAATTGTTTTTCAGCTTTATTTCCCAGAGGTGTAGGCAACTGTGATACCTTGTCTGCCTGTGCATGAATGTGCAACAGCAATTTCATAATTAGGTACAGTGCTTAAAAATCCCCAACCTATCAAACAAAACATTCCATCAATATTGTCAGCTCACAAAGTGTAGAAACTGAACACAGTTCCTTTCCAGAGAAAAAGGCACTTAGTTCAATTAATGGGTTACATATTTAAAGTCTACAGCTACAGATTGCTTTCTATAAAAACTGTCTTTGAAACTGAAGAAGTTTTAGGAAGTAGTCATAACAAGGGAATGGGAAAACTGGATTCCAGCGTATTTTCCCCTCATTTTATATTGGGTTATTTTAAGCTAACGTTTTAAGATCTTGTGAGAAGGTAAAATTCTGTGTTCAATTAAGATGTTTTTAAAATTGAAAGCAGTAGCCAGAGATGACACCATATGGCAGAGAATATTTTACATTAAAATATTCATCACAGTAGACTGGCTTTTTACCTCTGCTTTCACTTTCAGTGTTAAAGCAGTTAAAGACTGAACTGACTGAAATATAGTGTTTGTAAAGGCAAAGATTCTGGAGTTTAAATGATTTAGTGTAATTTTAAAAAAAATATTATATAAGAATTATAAAAAGTATTACAGGTTTAAGCAAGATTCCTTGGAGCTGTCCAGCTATCCTTCACGTGTGGAACTGCTTAAAGAAAGAGTTAAACATTCAGGCAACTTAATTTTTCTTTTTCAAAACTTTATTAGGTAGATGTTACTAGATGACATTGTAAAACCCCTTGTGTGCAAGTGAATGAACTCTACAACGTATGTCTTCCCACAGTTCATCAAATCCACTCCCCCACCCCATTTCTGAATACTGTTTTTAAGACAGGTGGAGTGCATTCAAATGCTACTTTACAGTCTTCCATTTCATCATGAGGAAGCACTTTTTCAGTCTGTTGGTAACAGGGGCTTGGGAGTCAGTGTGAGTCAAAGGAATGCCTTAAAGAAAACAAAGTACCGTAAGTTTTGTCTTACGAAATTCAGTCTCAATACACCAGATTCATTGCAGTCTTTTAAATGAAACTGCCTATATTGATCGTGATTGTATTTAGCAAAGTGAAGCAGTACAGAGACATACCTACTACTGAATACTAGTGAGGTAACATTTTGAAAATAAAACTGTTTAAAAATTCACTTACTTTCAAAAGGTCCTGTCCAGCAGGACAAACATTGGCAGAACACCTTCCCTTGTATCGATGCATGTACATGTGCATATACACCTGTGTCTACTATAGCTTTTTAAAAGAGCAAGATTTTAGTTATACATTCATCAGGACAAGTTTAAAGATCAGACATTACTATGGTAGATTCAACAGAAGACTTCAGTGAACCGCCTTCTAGATCTGCTAAATGAAAAGGCACTCTGAAGAGGGTAGCAAGAAATAATCCTTACAAAACACTGACATGAACTAAAGTGGCCACACAGATAGCACACACAACAGTGATTATTGGTATACATTTAAAATACCAACTTGAAGATGAATTATTTGTAAAATATTGCCCAAGACTACCCAATACAAGTTATTACAGCATGAAGACCATTGTTGCAATACTATGCAGCAGAAAATAGAGTTATCAGCTAAATGTAAGACAAAGATAATGGAAAAGCCTTATCAACATTTTGGTTGTGTGCCTGCTGGTTCCAAGAGAAAAAAATTTCATTCAAGGAAATAACTTGTACAAATAAACAGTAACTCATAAGATTGAAGAAGTAGTTTGACATATGGTGTCTTCTGTTCAATGGGTTATAGAAGGACCTAGTTAGTGCCTAAAAATTTGAGAGAACGCTGAAATAGACATCATTAAGAGTCATCTAAGAGTGTTAATTCACTTAAAATTTTACTGCAGTATGGCTCTAAATTAAACTCCCTATCACTAAAACCTTCAGATATGCAAGCTGAATCCTGATTAAGCCCTCATAGTAGTATTTAATAGTAACACTGTGACAGCTGTATTACCAATTTTTCCAGGGTGGAAAACACACCTCTTCTACAGTTCTGAAAAACAGGAATTTCAGAAGAAGAAAAGGTTCAAGGGGATGCTCTTCTTATCTTCATTTCTCCTTCTTTTCCTTCTTGCCTTCACAAATTCTCAGTGGAGGAAATTGAACATAGTAAAACTATTTTATAATCATGAACCTATAATAAATAGACCTTCTAAGTATAATTTTTCTTCTTAACCCCCATTAACTCAATTTCCTCCTGATAATTACCTTTTACACTTCACTATTTTTTAAAACATAATTTCTACCAGAAGTTCACGTAATTCAAGATAATTTTAGAAAAGTAGCTTAATCTTGGTGCCTGATTTCCAGTAATAGATGGACAAAAGTGGAGTCAATGTTAGTAAGAAAAAACAGGTCCTCTAGAAAATCTATTTCATAAAAGGCAAAATTCCACTGTCTTTTGGGAATTGAAGTAAGAAGAAATAAACCCTATACTATTCATTTTGAAGCTAGCAGAAGATGGCAAAACGAATAATACTTTTTCAGATCATACCTCCCACCCTGCAATGAAGGGGCTGGGCAGAGATCCCAGAGCTGTGCCATCAAGCTTGATTGATGGATTAGTCCATCAAGATATCCACACCAGAGGAGTTACCAACTTATATTAACAGTTCCAGTTGGATACTGAACTGAAATGCTGCTAACCTGCTCGAAGTCCCAATCTAATTACACCACACTCCTCAGTGCTTCCACCTTCACTAACTGGTGCGAACAGGGACTGCCTGAGCCCTGGAGTTGGAAGGTACACCTATGACAGGCTGTGGTTTACTGCAGTATGGCTCTAACCAGACTTCAGCTGAATTCTATTCTCCAAAAAGTTGCATTTCTTTCAGTGGTTGAAAATTCATGGCTTGTTATGTTGGAAGAGCCAAACTCACTCTAACAACAACATAACATGCATTTGTGCAGAAGTCTGAAGGAAGGTGGGAGTCAGTGGGGGGAAGGGAGCAAACAGCGAGTTAAAAAAACCTCAGAAATGAGGTCATAAGAATTAAAATAAGCATACCAGATTAGTTTTTTAATAACTTCTTCACTAACATAACATTTTCCAACTTTTCGAGCAAACCAGTATTGGTTACTTTGGCTTAACGTAACTGTAGGAGTCCACAGAACAGGAATTCCCATATTGCTCTATTGAGGGGAACAAACACCTTTCATTTGTTTCAAGCAATAAGGCACTTACACATTTAAAATTCCTCATTATACAAAACACACTAAATACTAGAATTCAAGTGTTGATTTCATGGACATTACCTACCTCCAGTTTTTATAACTTCTTAGCCATCCAATAAATATTCTACAAAAAGTTCCACTCACTGATGCATATAGCTTGTATGAAGCCCAAATGCAGAATTAGAAATTGCTTTCTTAATGAATCCACAGTGTTTCGGCCAGCACCCTAGTTAAGCCAGGAGCCTGTACACTAAAAAGGATGTGATTCATTATCTCACTATCGTCACCACCTGCCATTCAAATTAAACCTATTTTAAAGGGAATTCTTCATCCTAAAATACATAAAAGAGATGAGAACAAGGGAAGATTTCTCACTGAGTAGTCATGGAATTAAGAGAAAGTTCAGGCTGGACAAGCTCCTCAGGATACTTTTTTCTTCTTCTCAGCACATATTATCATTCTCATCTCTACCATAGTGAAAAGAATTAAAGAATACCTTAAAATGTTATTTTATACTCAGATGGTTAGTTATGTAGCGAAGATGACTGTGCTGTTTAATTACATTTTAAAAAAATTGCAAAATTAAAAGCCCTGAAGAAAAAGATTTCAGCATTTTGCATTTAAGTAATTTAAACAAACAAAACTAATCTTTTGCTGGTATAGCTCAGCAAAGCATTAATGAAACGACTTCTTATGAGATCACATTTTCCATGTCCAATTTGATCTGAAGCCATTTTCACAAGTCAGTTTCAACTTATGAAATTTGGAAGGTAAAGGACAGGATTACAAATAAAGTGTATAACAAATGGAAACATGGCAAACACTTTATTATGAGATGGTAAACAAAGTGAAATGTAAATCTACTCCTGTCCTTGCAATTCTGGGACACAAAGTAGCAGAATGTAAATTGATATGAAGAACTCTTAAGAGAGCATTTTTTATGCAAAAAGATAGTCTATGACTAAAGACTGAATCCATCTGCTCATCCAGAGCTTGCATAAGGCATGGAAATGTTTCTTGACTGCATCAGCAGTTCTACAGGACAGGTTTAAAATATCCGAACAGTTTCTCTGGATTCTGTAAATAGATTTCCTTCTAGAAATGAAGAAAATGTGGCATTATATTAGTAACATGCTCAGTGAGAGTAAGTTAAAATTTCAAAAATACTGTTTTCAGCCTGACAAATTTTCAACAAGGTGAACACTGGACTGGGGTTGGCATGAAATTCTGTTTAAGAAGCTATGTGCAAAATTCATGTTTATGCTAAACAAATATTTTTACACAATGTTTCTCTTCTGACTTTGATGCATCCAAAACACTTCGGATTAATTTTTCAAGTTTTCGTAAGTCAAACAAGCTCCAAAAAAGTTTTCCTTTGGTATAATATTCATACTTTAATAAACAAATTGCTATTATAACTACTCTATTTTTTAAACCAGATATATTTAGAAATAAACAGCTAGAATTATGCTTAGAAATGTATGTATTAATTTTTTGCTACAGAGTAATTAAAGCTTATTCCACATTTTTATGTTTGAAATCAGAGCATGCATTCTAAGATCAGTTTTCTCTTCCCTACCTTATGGTATTTCACTATCAGGCTAAGAGAAACATCAGTAATTAACTGCCTTATATGAGCACTCTGTTCCTTACTGCAGAGAGAACATAGATTCTGAAATCTTATGCAGAGAAAGATAATGAAGAAATCAGCCAGGAACTTAAAGTCTGCAAGCAGCTGCAGTTGTTAGTTTCATTAAGAAAAAAGTTTGGGGGCATTAAGTACTGCTCAAATTGTAACAGAAGTGAAAACACTGCTTGTCTTTCAACTGAATCAAGGCTCAGCCTGTTTTTCATGTAACAGTAGCAAGACAAACCACCAAACAGATCAGCGTCATAACTTTTTAAAAATGTTGTGTGCTCTCAAGCTTATGTGTTAAGTCCCCAAAATACTGAACAGTTCACAATACCAATTCTTACATTGTGCTATTATTTGTTACATTGAAGAATGCAGAATTTGAAGATGTTATTTAACACTGCCTGTGGATGTTGTTTCTAACTTTATTAAAGACTCAAAGCTTTAAGAAGGTCTCTTTTTTTATATTAAAAACTAGTATCCATTCTCCTGACAATTTGCTCTAATAAGATTGTTGTTTGGAAATTCTTCCCTACTCCTTCCCTCTCCTGCACTTACTAAACACATTCGCATCATTCGGCAAATGAGAGGAGTGGCTCCATAATAGTTTGCACTTAAGAGGCGAAACAGATTTTCAAGTTCCTGCACAATGGTTATCAACATGCCAACAAAGTATTTGTGACCAAATCCCATACTGGCATAAAAATGGGTTTCTCTGGTTTAATGGGGTTATGACTGATATCAGGAATGAGGCTGATTCACTGCAACTACAAAGCTGCAAAATTAAAAGAAACTAAGAAATTATTTCTTTAAGAGTTTACTCAGGTAGGATTCTTTCCATCAGCAGAATCATAGAGTTAATATAGATTATAAAAGTAACAGTAATCCATGGTTCTTATCCACAACTTGAAACTACATGATCAGCATACCCAAAATTTGCTCAAGAAACAAAACACTCCAACTAAATTAAAAAACCCCAAACCCTCAAGAGTCTGCATGACAAACTATTTGGCCACTGAATATCAAACAGTTTCTCAGATCTAACTGGCAAAAGAAACCATTTATCACTGGAGAATCTGTATCCTCTGAGAGAATTACTGCCCCACCTACACACCATTTAACATCACACAAGCTGTGACAGTCTTTGGAAGTGCAGAAAGCCCCTTGGCTAAAAAGAATACCTGATGGTGATCCAAAATGCTTTCTAGTTAAATTGGCAATAGTCCCTGCAAATTAATATTTTTAATAAACTTCATGTTGATAAAACTTTTATAATGAATAAATTGGTGTAAAGTAAAAAACCCCTAACATACCAGAGTTAAGAAGTCAGCATTAGTACCATCAAAACCAAACAAAATCTTCCCTTACTTACACATTTGCACTTCCCCAAAGGAAGATCACTCAAAGTGCACTGTATTTTTTAATGACATTGGAAAGATAGGAATACATTGGTTATTACAGAGGTGGTGAGAACTGAAGACTAACCAACTTTTTGTATGGAACTAAAACTGATGGATCACCTCAGCACGACGTTACTCAGAATTGCCCTTCTGCCTCTCCTTTGTACTCAGCTTCTTATTCTCACTGGCTAACAGACTGTGACATAGGGAAAAGTACAATTATTTTCCAGTCGCAAGGTGTTGGATAAGCTCTGCAAATACACCTATGCCACAGCAGTCAATCATCCAGCCAATGACATGGTTGAGTAGCCCTGAAGCTCAACTCCATTACTGAAATATAACTAAATTAGGCATAGTGGACAAAGTGGAGAAAGGGAGAGCAGCCCCTGCCAGATGGCATGTCCAGCCAGCCCTCCCAGCAGGAGCAGGATTGGGCACACACTGCATGGCACCATGGGGAAGGTCCTAGCTCTGCATGTCTGTAAGCAGGACTTGGCGCATAGGCAAATCCATTCTCAGGCAAACTTGAAAGAGAAGGCTAGTGTAGAATGAATGGATTTAAGCATTTCCTAGTCTGAATACAGATATTGGTGAGCAACAACTTCGTACAACAATAAATAATCTTAAATAATAAATGTGGTGAAAGCAAACACAATGACCAGCAATGATCAGCATACAGTAGTGTGCAATCTGCATTAGTAGGTTTATTCAGCTGCATGACAAGGTTTCTGCAACTGAAGATGGAGTAGAACAGCCTGGTAGTTTCTTTAGAGTAGTTACCAAAACCAAAAAATGTTTACATGATAAAAACATCCTCGAATTTCCTTACAAAGTTCATTCGATTTCTTTCAAACTCATAAATTAATGCTTTTAAAATAAATGTCATGGCTTTGATGTATGTAAGATTTTCTGTAGTGAGTTGTTTAAAAGCTAATGTTTTATTGCATGAACCTTTGTACTGAGCTACTTCTCATATTTCGGTTGGTTATGTTACGACATATTGATAAAAATTGTGTTTATGTACTTTTCAAGTGGGAATATTTTTATACAGATGGAAAAAGACTTTCATATCTCTACTCTGTCTGACTCTTGAAAGTTTGTCCCATTCTAAAGAAAAGCAAAAATTATTGTCATTCCCTTTTTTTCCCCACAGAAAAAGATCAGACTTGCTCACCTCTACAAGGTCAAAGATGTCTCTTTTTGCTCTGTATAGAAAATGAAAAACTATTTCCCTTTGATTTAATCTGTTCTGATAAAAGCAAAATGGCCTAGATGAAATGATAATGTAGGAGCTGAGTTGTGTGTTCCTTTTCTCCATCCACAAGGACATGCTTTCTGAATATAAATAAGTGCAGATCTATTATGTTCCCTTTTAAGCTCTTTATTCTAGTATCTTAATTTCAAATCTTACTGAACTCCTATCAGAAACTGAAAACGGCAAACACGCCAGAGTGAAAATAGCTACAAAAAGTGTAATAATATCTCACATATTTATACAGAACCAGGAAAAGCAAGGAAATTAATCCACTGTATAGTTAATTACAGATAATCTCAAGTACTAAAATATTCTCAAGTGGAATAGTTTGACACCATGTTACAGACTGCATTGCAAACCCAAATCTATCTATCTATCTATATCTCGCTCTCTGAGGTCTGAAGGTTTTTCTAAATAATACAAAAATATCTTCATTATTTGACATTTAAAGAGAGGAATAAAAATCCCTGAGTAAGCCAAAGACAACTGATATGTATAGCCTCAGAAAACACACGCAAAACCAAGACCAATTTTAAGGCAGCTTCCAACCTCAGGCAGAACACAAATAGAAAACTGATGCATCTCAGAAGAAGAAATCTAATTAATAGGTGGATTTGCAATGACAATAGGTTTTGAATTTTATTTCTAAATGTCATTGCTTCCCTGCTTAATTCGAAAATCTTAGAAAGATACTGCTTCTACTGCTAGGACAACAGGGTCAACATGCACTTAAATTCAAATGGAAATTATTAAATAGTTGTTGACTACTATGATGTGCTTGCACACACTGTTTCAACAAGGAAAAAAACAAACAAACCAAGAACACAAAACAAGAAGCTGACAGAAAACAAGCATACTAGCCAACTACAGAAAGCTGATATTTGTGTTTCCAGGTAAACAAAAGTCATCAGCTTCTTCCACTGAGGTTTTGAAGTCAAAGTGAGTATCTTACAACAGTATTATCTTGGTGGGGCAGAATACCATTTACTTAAAAATTACAACTGGATTCAGATGTAACAAAGACAGGGGCGCAAAGTACATCCTCCTACATGATATGCTATTTGCAAGCCTAAATTTTGAAGTCTGTAGACTCTTCAGGACATTTCCCATCTTCCTGCTTCCCCCTTTCCCATATATACACAAACATATATATATATATACACACACACACAAACATATGTGTATCTTCAAACACATACACTGGAAAAAAGTACCTTCACAGTACAAATTCAATCTTCTTTAAGATCAGCTTGTATTTTTACAGTATAAAGTAGGTATTTTTCTTGATCAGTTCCTTTCTTTGTTTCAGTGTTCTGCCTACACAAATTTATTTTATTCTATTTTTTTCTTGGAAATTATATTTGTATGATAAATTTGGGATAAAAAGTGTAAAAATTCTCAATAGCTGATTCCTAATGCTGAATTAGATTGCTTTTGGGGTGACGGACTGAGAAAGAGGTTTGGTAGCAAACAGTGGAACTCTGAAGCTAGGAAAAAAGAGCAAAGATAGCTATTTTCTTCAGAACTGTAATGCACCAGGAAGACAAACACTAGAAACAGAAATTAAGAATGAAGTGGTCTCCTAAGAATTCATGACCCCTCCCCTTAGCCCAGATTCACAGATTTTCCTCATGAGACATCAGTGGATACTCTAAGACTTGCGCAGCAGCCTACTTAAAACGAACAAACAAAATGTGCTATTTAGGTTACAAAATTTCATCAAGTCTATCTTCACACAACTAGTGTGGAGCATGTGTATCATAATCCAAGTCAGGATAGAAGAGCAGGTTCCCATCTTCCCTACAAACACACTTCAGGGATATCTTGGGACAGAATAGGCCACTGACACTTCTTGTTATCTAAACCCTTCAAATTTTTTCTGTACTGTGACAATTTAAAAATTAAGTACTCTTGTAACAAGTCTTGTCACACCCCTGCTATTAATATTAATAGACTGTCATAAATAAATTACTGAAGTGAAATCAATCATCATATTCTTAAGTATCACAGAGTTTCAATACTAAGGATATTTCCCTCTGAGGCACTGCAGTTTGGCAGTGGCAATCTACACTCTTGCCTACTAGCAGGAGCACTCAGAAGATAACCAGCTGTTGTGTTCTGGCATGTGACGGGGTTTTGGTATGCTGAACAGAATGCTGTGTGATGGAAGTTATTTACAGAAGTAGTTTTTAATACCAAAAGTAGTATGCTCAGTATACAGTAAGAGTCCAAACACTTCTAAGCATTTCCCCCTTAAAGGCCGACACTGAAGTTAAATGGAGCACATGTTAGCAGTTAAATGCTTTCTTCACAGGCCAAATCGGTAGTAGAGTTGTGGCTACAATACAGACTTTGATTGTCTAGTTCAGAAACTTAGACTCAAAAAAACCCCCTCCAAAGTAATAATTAAAAAAAAAACAAAACCAACCAAAACCATTTAAAAAGCAGCACTCAGGGGGCCCATCTTGCTGAGAGTGCACCAGAGCAAAGAGGCTTTCTGGTCTGCAGTAGTGTTTTCGGCTGAGGGAAGATGGCAGGAGAACCCCCTTTCTTCTTCCAGGGCGGTGGCTTTGATGCTGTTACCAGCACTGTATTGCTCTGTTGCACAAAGCACGTATAGCCCTTGCAGGACCAGCTCAGTTCAGGCGAGTAAGGTCCATCCTCACCAGGGCATACCTGTCCGTGACCTTTTCCTCTGCTTTTTACAAAGGCAATAGATAGGAAACACAAATAAACCTGCCAAAAGAAGAAAATACAAAGAAAACCATAACTAAATGCAATCCCTTGTGCGTGTATTGTGTTCTTTCAATATATGTATTCAGGTGGAGCTTTATACATCCCAAGAAAATTTCGACAAGGCATTTGGACAAGCAGAAAAAATATTAGCCTGTAAGAGCCTCTTCAATAATGAGTTGAGCTACACTCATTCTTTCCTTTACAACAAATTTCTGCTAATCCTACACCCATCTCTGACATATTAATTTCTGAACCATGCTGTTTGGTAAAAGATACAAACAAAACTTTTAAAACCACTCTGGAAATCCTTAGATCTAAATCCAAGTCTGATGTAACTAAACTAGTTTTCAATTAGTTTCACATGCAATAGAGACAGCATGCTATAGTTTTACTTTTTTATAAATATTATTTATTTTTACAAACATCCTTATCTATTCTGAAGTAATACCAAATGTTTATCCTTGCCTGGGCAGGATACTATTTATTCTTAAAAGTTTTTTGAGAGAAAGCAAGCTGTAAAAAGTAAAATAAATCACATTTAATCAAGTGAAAAATAGTTTGTCATAGGAGGTACTCTCTCAAATCCAAATGAGATCTCCCCCTTTCTCTTGGCACCAGCTGACTGAAACGGCCAAAGATTTCCTTTTCAGACACCACTAGAGTAACAACATAGAAGAAAACACTCCCACAATCACCAAGGTTCTTGCTTTGCTCAATAGCCTTGTAAATGGTGCATAATGGTTTTCAGCTATGATACTGAGATTACTTTAACAGTGGTGCTGGCAAAAAATACTGCTGTAATTATCTCAAACCCCAAAACTTTCCCATAAATAATCCACGTTTTTGGAACTGCTCATACTGTTGCTCTTGACTGTATCTTATCCAGCCATACCTAGGATGAGACTTCAATGGCATGCCTGTAATTGCAATTAGTGTTATTATATTACTGCAAAACCCTATTAATTTTTAGTATAAACAAAACAGTGGATTATAGATCATACACTATATCAGACTGAAGAGCAAAACAAGTTTTACTGGCATTAAGAAGTTTTTATTGTCTATATTTTTGGAATAAAAATGCTACTGAATAGAATAAATATTTAAGATAGACCCCCCCAATATATATATATATATCTCCAGTGAAGGCAACCTAAATATAGAAATTAATAGCAATATTCCTTATTTAGCCAGATGTAGTCTAGAAAAGCTGTAATAGTATTTTGGTTATAGGTTGACTGGTTATTTACAACCTTATTAATGCAACTCTCCTGGTATATTTTGGCTTTATTATATTAAAATAAAGATGCTACATCCCAGCATGCCTCAGGGCATGCACTGCAAATTTGCAGTGGAGTAAGTAGTTTGGTGTAGAGCTGTGAAGCAACATGATACCCAAATGACATATTACTGCCAACATAAAGAGTAGATATGCACTTGCATGAGCAAAATTATACCTTGATTGTCATGGCTAATTTCCTTTCTGCAGGAGAACTCAGCGAAGCCAGGCAAAGAGCAGATTTGCTAAAATAACTACCTCCACATTAATATAACCACATTAACAGAGCTTTGATACTATATCAAATGAGTTCACAGTACCAGTTTTTGTGATGGAATCCAATTTGGCAGCCCATGCACTGAATCATATTTTGAGTCTGACTCATCCCAATTTGCTGCTTTGTTGCTGCTGCATCTTCAAGCTGGTGAGCTCTTGGGACTATGCCTAGTGCCCCAAAAATCTTGTCATGCACATGGCCAAGATCATAAAACTGTGATTCAATGGGGTGATTAAAGGGTAGGTCCAAGTCAGCCAGCCCCTAGGATTACGTTTAAATTACTCAGGCCTTTGTAGTAGTTTAACTACACTAGTTAAAGATTTTGGGTAAGAAAATCAAATATAGGAGCAAAAATAAAGCTAATAAGCATAAAATGCAAGTAAGGAAAAAAAACACCCAACCAAAACCTAGAGTCAAGCTTTTTAGAAAAAAAAAAGTCATGTGCTTGATACCAAAACAGTATCTGTGAAATGTGTACTTTGTGTCCATCTCTTTGAGATGAAAATACAGAGAGTTCATACAGTGAAAGTCACTGCATAATCAGGATTAGCTTCATTCACATATGTAATTCTTACCTATTACAACAGCTACGGCTCCCAGTGCCAGTCCCAGAACCAGTATTAGGGGTGTAATGAGTAGTTTTCCAGCTGAAATGTAAAATTCATTAAGCAATTCAAAGAAGGTATTTTTAGTTTTCCCTTTCCAACCATCCATAAACATTTCAATATCAGACTCCCAAAAGCCAGTTCATTTTTTAAATACTTTACCTTTACAAATAGGATTCCTATTTGCAATTTCATCCTACAAATCCAGGTAGGATCTATCACCACTCAACCAGCTCCCTGCACACATTTCTTTCTGTACTCTTCACCCACCACAACTCTTCGAGCACAGCTCATTTTGTCCATTAACAGCTTGCATTTACTTCTGTTTCCATTCTGAAGTCCCTCAAGCATTGACAGGAATGTGATAGCTATAAACCTACTATCATTTGGCTCCTCCGGAATCCAACTGCACAGCAACCACCCTGGAAAGATGCCAAGCAAACTAGCATCTTGGAAAGTTTAGGTTAGCTCAAGGTGATGAGAGCACCCCCTCTAAATATGCTTTTTCTTGCTTTAAAAGGCTACAGTGAAGTGCTTGTGTACAGCTGTGATTTAGGTCTAAATCAAACTACAGCCAAGTCTATTTTGGATCAACATTTGTAAGGATATGTTGTGGTACTTACATAAGTAAGGCAGCAATGTTGTGCAGCATACTGGCTAGAGCATATGACCAAGAACAAATAAAGCATGCTCATATTATTTACTTCTAATGAGTTCATGATCATGGAGTGAAGGCAGGGTCCTTCTGAAACAGTGAATCTGAAACTGAACTTGAAACCAAGTTATCTTTCTTGAGTTGCACACTTGAAGTGGAAGAATCTCCCTGTCTCAGTTGGCTGAGCAGATGGATCTAAGATATCACTTGTCTGAGCTGTTTGAAAACACAGAAGGGAAGGCATTTTTACTGATACACCAGCAGTCTGATCAGGGACTTGAAATTTGGCAAGTCTCTAAGTCAGGCATGTGTTTGAAAGATCACCTCTAAAACGGGAGAAAAAGTGAGTTTGTGACTTCTCTCTTCCCTGCCATTCCGTCTCTCAAGTCACTCGTATCAGATTTCAGTAAATGGATTACTTCATTCAATAATGATGTAAACCTCTCCATAACCTGAGACACTAATTTGAGCGGTCTGAAGGAAAAATTAGATATTTTGGAAATATTTACAGCAGTTAAATGAACTGGTCCTTTTCATGCTGTTTTGATAGCTTTTAAATTTCATAGTAGTGTTGTGGGTGGGAAACATTAATTCCTAGAAGAAAAAAAATTGGCAAATATTATTTGTATTACTCTAGTTGCTAGGCATCCTAATGGTGGACCTTCTTGGGACTCCACCGCGCTGCGTTCTATACACATAGAAGTTGTTACCTAAATTATTCAAGTGTAGACAGAAGGATGAATGTAATGTGATGGAATCATGACACACCAAGAAATGACGCTGGGGACTAAGGATGTTTACTGCGGGCACTGAACTGCCCAAAGACCCACTGCCCTATGTCTGTTAGCTCCAAGACTGCTAGTGGAGAGAGCAAATGTAAAACCTGTCTCGGAGCTGAATGAAATCTTGGGTCATTAGCCCATGTGATGAACTCAGCAGCAGGTTATGACCCAGTTTGGTATTGTCCAAAGCTAGTTTTTAGGGATAACTTAAGAAGAAATGGTTGTAAACAGAACAAGCCTCAAAAGGGAACCTTTATTTACAATCACACTCAATTAATAGTAAATAATTTCTCTACTGGGTCACTCTTCATGAAGACTTAGATATTTGTGGTAATGTAGTAACTGTATTTACAGGTGTCTCAGAGGGTCGCCTTACTTGTGATACAGAGGATCATGTTTTTCTGTAAAGTGATGAAGTATTTCAGGAAACATGAGGGAATATTTTTCCCTTCCATAACTTTGGGTTTGGTTGAGGGGTTTAGGGTAATATATACTAACATCCATAAATACTTCAAGAATTCTTTGCCATGTAAAATATTAATAAACTAGTTTTAGAAAACAAATTTAATCATTAGCATATGGGAAATAATACATTTTAAGTCTACATATCATTATTGTTTAAGCAGTAGAGACACTAGAAAAGTCTACTTACAAATCAAAGTAGCCATATCTATGTAGATTTAAGTTCTAATAAAACTTTGCAGTTGTTTTTAAAAGAGTCCTAATCAAGTGTATAGAGATGACTTCTTACAAATCAGACCGACTTAAATGATGAAGTTGCTAATGAAGGTTAGATTATAGAAATGCATGCTTCCTTCTGCAGGGCTCAAAGCTGTGCATACATAAAGTGAACCTTGTGCTCTGCTTGGGACAGGAGTCAGTCAGATCTGAAAACATGCTGCTTTTCCTATTTGAAATGCTGCTTACCATGCAAAAAAATTAATTTGCTTTAATAGCTTCATTGCATGTTGTGTCCTGTTACAGATCCATGAAGTACCTAGCAGTTAAATTTGAATATAGTTCATCCAGCTGAATTCAAGTGGTACTCCAGTGACATCTTAAGTACATTTAAGACAGCTGAACATGTTTTTCCTTTCTGTACAATTCATCACTCACTCCAGTTATAATGAAACATTCTGCCTTCAACACTTTAGCCAAATAATTACTATGAGAATGAAATCTCTAAGTCTTCTGGGACTGAACAATAATAGCAATTTCACTTTACTGTACTGGTCACAGGACGAAGTTTCTCTAAAAAACATGTTGGCTAAAGAAGGGGAAGAAATGTCATCAAATTTAGAGATCACTTCCGCTCTCAGGTTTTCTACTCCCTGTGATTACTATCACATTTACATAACAACTAGTTTGTGAAGAAAAGTATGTTTAAATTTATGCTGCCATAAATGCTTTTCCCTTATTTTTATTGCAGAACAGTTTGTGATTGTATGCACAAACCTTTGCTTCTCAATAGAAACCATGACAGCATGCCAGCCTGCCATGAGGCATTCTTTTCTTTCTACACACTCTACCCAGCCAGATTTTAGAAACAAGCTAAAAAAACCTTTATTGTACACAGCTACAAAATCACATTAACTTAAGTATTTCTTCTCCATAGTAATAAAGAAGTCATAGAAAACACCCACATATCTAGCAACACCTCACCAGTCTCCCACTGACAGCCAAGATAAGATTCCCTTAATTCCCACTACTTAGCTAGCTAGTAGAGGCATTTTACTACAGGAAATCGAACATTTATTTCTTACTACACGTTACTAGAATTTGAGACTTTGCTTTAATGGATTGACTCTCTGCTACCATCTCTTCTTTCTTCTGCTGACTTTCAGAACAGAACCAAAACTCAGGCTTGTACTCTAGCATCTCCTGATGATAATGCTCCTCTCTTGCCTAACAATGTATTTATGTATTTACATTTACAGTTCTAGCAACCAGGACATCCCTGAGCCTAGGCATGATCCCTAATTGGAATTCAACATTTTGGAGTTTTCAGCTTGATCATAAGTCATTAAGACTAGTAAGCTTCGGTTCAGCACAAAACATAAAACACAAACAAACAAAAAACAGTATCGAATATCATGACAAAGTAGAATCTGATGCATGGTCCATAAAAGAAAGATGAGCAGGTAAGCAAGCTATTATTATTTTTTACTCAATTTCATGATAACAGAAGTAACCAATGAAATCATTAGGAATCAATAAAAACCAACAGGACTTTTGCCACACAACACACAGTAAAATCCTAGAACCTCTACCAGAAGTGTTTTGGAAGCCAAAACTTAAGAACTGTATAAACTACTGAAGGATAAATCTCCTGATATTTATTAATCAAAGGTTCAGATACAAACCTTAACTAAAGAAGTGTCCTGTTTAAAACAATGATTACTGGAAACAAACAGGGAGCGAGATCTTATTTCTAACTGACCACTGCTAGGGACAGACTCACCAGGCAGACCTTCACACAAGTCCAAGTAACAGGCACAGATCAATTCTGTTGAAGTTTTACAAAGACAGATGATCCTAGCAGATTTGCAGCATTGAAAATGGCAGAATCTACAAACTGAACTGACACTGTATCACAGTTCGGGATTATACCCTCTGCGAAGAAAAATGTCAGTAGGTACAATCTTACAGCAATATATTGTTGTCTTAAAAAAAAAAAAAAACACGTGAAAACCCACATGTGCACTTTTGTGGAAAAAAATACAAAAATCTAGACTAGCTCATATATGCAAATCATAGTCAAAATCTAATCCAATGGAGGAAGAGCTGTGACCTCAATTCCAGATTTCAAATCTGATGCAAATTTTTAACGCTGCTAATTTTTTGTTTTCATGTGTGAGTTCTGTTAGGGCTCTGGAGTATTTTGGTAGTTATTCATAAAGTGCAACAGAACCAATATTAAAATTTAGAGTTCTAGAGATGACAGGGATTTAAGCCATGAGCATCAATGCAGAATTTTTGAATTATTGTCAACTGGGGTGTTAATGAGCTATTGTAAAAAAGAGGGTCATTAACTACATGTGCTGGCAGGTCCAGCTAGCTCTGTCTCTATTCAAATGATAACCATTCTTTTGAGAAATTGCACCATATGACAGCGGTAGTCCTGGAGAGACATTTTTAACAGAAAGTCCCTATGAGAAATGTCATCTGAGGCTTTGAGCTTTGCTAATCTTTCTTATTTACTAATTAAAGCAAACCACAAGTACACTTGCAAACAGGAAATTAAAATAAAAATATTTTATACCTTCTGTATCTGTGATCTTTTAAATATGAACATATACATCTTCACCAGTGAACTTTAATTCATATATTCTCTTCCACATTTCTCTATTGTCGTCAAGTTGATGTTGGCAAATAAAATAATTTTGTTTCTTACTAGTAACAGCTGTTTTATTTTAAAAGGAAAAGGCTGTGTATTTTTGTTTCCTAAAACAACAAGCAAGGTAAATATAAACTAATTTTAATAGTACTTATGCACATGCAGTACGTGCATCTGTATTTGGGACTTCTTATGCTACATTAAAACATTCCAACTACATATTTAGATACCTTAAATGTAAACCAATGCAAATATTACCAGACTGATAATGTTATTTTTTGGAGATCTATGTTGTGATAAAACTCACTTGTTTTATCTTTGCATCTCCATTGCACAGAGAAGGTTTAATCTTGGGCCTACAAGTAAGATGGAGAGGGATTTTTTACAAGTGCATGTAGCAATAGCACAAGGGGTAATGGTTTCAGACTGAAGGTGGGCAACTTAGATTGCATATAAGTTTTTTTATAATGAGGGTGGTGAACCACTGGCTCAGGTTGTCCAGAGATGTAGTGGATGACCCATCCCTGTAAACATTCAAGGCCAGGTTGGACAGGGCTCTGAGCAACCTGATCTAGTTGCAGATGTCCCTGCACATGGCAAGTGGGCTGGACTAGATGGCCTTTAAAAGTCCGTTCCAAACCAAACTATTCTACAATTCTAAGAAGGCTCCCCATGATTCTGTACATGAGCAGCATTGACTTGGTTATGTCTCTGAGAATGGTCTGTTGCTACAGCAGATACTACTTACACCAAATGTAACAAGATCCATTTTAAAACAGCTTACATTTTTTGCCATTGTGGCTATTAATAAATGTTCTTCTGAAATCTTACTAGAGTGCTTTGAAACAGTTCTTGAGTTTTAAGTCTAAATTTATTCATGAAATGTTTCTACCCATGTGCCTTAGTGCCAAAATTGTTTTTAATCTAGACTAGATCTTCTCATCCACCGGTATTAATATCCACAAAATGTGTCAAGAGCAGGCACCTCCAATCATTTTTCAATTTTCATCCACTTTCTTGTTATTCATGCATCTTTAATTCACCTCTCTGATAAAGTTTGTTATAAAGCCTTGCAAGTTCCTGAGGTCAAATTAATGGGCTTGAACAACTTATTGTTGCTTGTTAAACAAGCATTCCGGGTTTGTGAATCTTCCACAGCTTTGCAGATCAGCCAGATCGGCATTTTTATTACCAGGCCTACGGTTGTGTGCCAACTCTTGTGTTACTCTAAAAATCACTCAGTTTTCTTACTGGAATATGCTGGGCTCAGGAATAATGTTTTTACCTCAGGTCTGCTGACTTCTATTACCACATGTACATACTCTTACCTTTACCTCTGCAATCAACATCACCAATTGATAAACTCAAAGCATTTCCTAATCCTAGGTGAATTCCAAGTCATTTCCAATTTCTATGACTTAATTCAAAGTACAACAAGTTCTATTTTCCTTATCAGGTCCCCAGGTTTTGACATTAATACAACCATTTTATATGGTTGTATTTTGGGATCATATTTCTGAGAGAAAGTAAATGTATATTATTTTCTTTTAAGCTGGATATTATCTGAACTGAAGTTAACAGTTAAAAAATAACCCAGATCAAGTTCAAATCATAACAGCGCTTTATTCAAACAGATCCTTAACAGAGAGGTTAAAAAAAGATTCCTGCTCTTATCCATTTCTCCTATATGCTTTTAGAATAATAAACACAGCCAGCCACATGCATATTGACAGCATTTTTCCAGTTTGCTTATGTATTACCAAAAAAGGTTAGGAAACAGAAGCTACCAGAAGAGGACAAAATACTTACTCATACAAGTCTATCTAAAAAAGGAGTGCAAATGTGATATATTTAAATATATTTGATACCCCCCCTTTACATAACTGAAAAACAAGTTGCCCATCCAATACTTTAAACCATGTTTTAATTTAAATATTGCCTTATCCCCCCAATCACTTCATTGTGCAGCTCTCCACAAGGAACCTTTATCCACTCACCACAAACAGAGCCTCGCACTAATCTCCTTAAATGTGGTCTCTCGGGGAGGTAGCGGTATTTGCATCCAAAGATACTGAGGTTTGACGTGTGATCTCCAAAGAAGCGGAGCTGGCGGTATCTCTCCCCACAACGGTAACAGAAATTAGTGTTACACTGTGAACAGGTCATGTGGTCACACCCTTCGGTTCTCTGGATGTGGATCTGTACGAGAAGAAGGAAAAAAAAGTTATTTTCCCCCTTCCTTAAGCACAGGAAAGCAGCTACCCAGTACAATCCATGTGCCAGATGAAAAGACACTGCAAGCAACACCTTGCTTAAGTCTGCATTTGCATTATTAATACTGCAGCTGGCTTAAGACAATAATGGTTTTCTAAGGCAAGTTTCAGAGCATTAAATACGAGTTATAAGTTGTTTCCAGATTTCCATTTTCTGTATAATTCTCCTTCCTTGCTTAAACACTCTTCATATCAGATGAGAATATGAATGATCCTTACCCTTATTGAAAATTTGTTTTTATTTCTGAAGAAGACACATTAGCACTGAACTTTATTAAAAATAAAAGCAGCCCAGTAAATGTAGCTATGAACTCTGTTTGACCTCTCCACAGATGGGTTTTCCTCTCACACCACCTGTGGCCCCATCCCTTTCCCATCACAAATTGATTTGGTATTTTGTAATATACACCAGAAAGACACTGCTGTTACAGTGTATCGTTTCACAAGTATTTTTGTTGTTGTGGCATTGTTTGTTGTTGTGGTTTTTTTTTCCCAGAAAGATTCCACAAACCATATTAAAAATTACACCAAGCGTCATGATGCCAACAGTAGAGCATGAAGCAGGGCTGCCTAGGTTCTACATCCATCTTTCTGCTGATTGCCAGCAGAAGTAGTTCCATTCCTGTATCTCCATGTACTCTTCTGCAAACTGATAAAATTTACCTACTTTGCACAGATCTAATAAAGCTCTGGTTTTTGTTAACAGTTCCAAGAGTCTTTGGAGAGAGGGTAATCCTGGTCCTGAGTATTCCATGAAATCAAATACGATTACATGCTACTTTAAAACTTGTCAACGAAAACCACAGCTAATGGAGTGGTAAACACATGCTCTTCCTAGCCCACAGAATTGGTACACACATCCCACATACAACCCCTGTCCCACGTCCTGAGACCACATTCCACAGTTGTCCACAGAAAGGCAGATAAAATTACCTAATAATTGAGGCTGAAAGTGACTCTTGGAGGTCATCTATTTTAACCCCTAGCTCCAAGCTGGACTAACTTCAAAGTCAGATCAGATTGCTCCAAGTCTCATCCCATTAAATTTTAAAAATTTCCAAGTATGGGTATGTCACCAGCCTCTTTGAGCAACCTGTCCGACCATCCTTCACCACTCTCCCTGGGAATATTTTTTCCTGTTACATACAACTGGAATTTTATCTGTTGAAAGTTGCAATGGATAAATGAATGCCTCCTGAAATTCCTACAGATATCTACATATATTTATTTTTCAGAGAGATACAGGAAAAGACAACACATCACTACTCTGTGACCCTGTAAGCATCAGAGACACTGATAGCTCAGGTACCTCAAGAGAGGCTCATGGCTCCTGAGGTATCCAACATTATTGAGAGGGTCATATGTGTTTATTCTTTGGTGCTGATCAGGGGTCATCTGGGATCACACCTGACTCACCCACACATCTACTGAAATTGGCACTTTATACATGTAGCAAAGTGATGTTTTCCACCAGCAATATTCACGATAAAAGATCCAGTGGCAGATGTAGTTAACAGCAGTTCCAGATACACCTGCCAACGTCTCTGTGTCAACAGCAGTGATCTCAGAATTTGCACGTCTACACTTTCAAATGCTGCTTTCAAACATAAGAGGAGAAAGACATTCACAAAAGAGAGAATTGGGCTATAAAAATACTTTCTAGTGAGAAAGGATTCTAGTAGACTTACATTTGCCCCAGAGAAGGGATGCAAATAGCATCCCTTATGACCAAGCAACCCTCTCCACCCTGAGAAAGCCTGCTGTATCACAGCTGCCCTGTTTTCCAGAAGTACCTGAAAAAACACCATTGCTGATGAGCTTTATAAGCCACTTGATTTTAAAACTTTCACATTTAAGCACTGAATAAGCAAAGCAGAAACAGAAGTCTACTCAATATTGTACCAACTTAGCATAACTTACAAAGTTATATGCTATTTTCTTCTAGAAGGGACATTATATTGTCAGTTTGACTTTTGTTTTTACTTTTCAGGTTACATGTGAAAAAATGTTGACCTTGCTCATAGAGCCACAGTTTAATGTAATTCCTAAGATTAACTTGAACTGAAATGAAGGAATTTTATTAGTGACTTAATGTATTTTAACAAATTAACTTTAAATTTTAATTCCAATTAGTTTTTCAGGGGACTGAAATTCAGAAAGCAACTGTATGGACTTCTGCAATTTTAGAGGTAACTTTCCTTATCTGCTGATTCCATCTTAAAAAAGCACATGAGGGAACTAGATCTTATCCCACTAATGAGAATTAACTGGTTGTTTTATCTTCTTTTTGAATCAAAACCATTGAATTCTCCTTTCTCTTCTCTAATTTACCAACCCAATTAAGTTACCATCCATCCTAACAAAGTCTGTATGAGCCTGGAACCTATAAAAACCCTAGATGCAAACCAAAACTACTTCATGTTTCAAAAATAAATTAATTTTTTTTGGTAGTAAGAACTTCAAGGAGATGCTGGAAATAGCTTTATATGTTCTACCATTCATACCTTTCATAAATATTCACACCTCATAGAAACTGCCTGCCAACTGCCTACCCATGCTTTCCTAGATGCAAACCAGCTCCAGTTAGCTAGGCACCACTGCTGAATCATTTGACAATCTACTTCTTTCTACTCTAAGTCCTCCAGTCATACTGTCCTCTTTAAACATAAAAGAAGTTGATACTTCTTTTATGGGATTTATTTTATTACAGACACATACTGCAATTACATATACTTTATGTTGCTTCCTGAAAAAGTAAATCATAAAAAAAATTTTAGCGAACACTTATCTGCACATATGTAACTATCTTCAAAAGTTGCAAATCTGGAACAACTGGTTGTACTTGCCCATATTTTTTTTTGTTGAAAGAACATTCCTTTTTACAGTGAGGAGAGACTTTATCAAAAAAATGAAGTAAAAAAAAAACCCCAAACCTCAGATGCAGGGCTTGGACTCTCGGTCACATGCATGCAGACTGACAATGCCAGATGAACTCTGCTGCTTTCAAGCCTAAGACATGACATCTCACCAGATCAGCTTCAGCTCTGGTTCACATGGACATGCCTCCCTGCCCTCCAGATAATCCACTGACAGAGATGGATTACAAATCTATAAATTGAGAAAGCGATAGCTGATGGATCAGATATCACATGACTGTTCCTGCTCCACTGGCAATACCACGGTATGCAACAGGCAGCCGGGGGAATGTATGGGGCCAGGAATGCAGCTTGCTATAGTTAGCTGCAACTGTGTGGGGTCCAGAGCTTTGTAACTGCAGGGTTCCCAGCAGCACCATGAGGGTAGAGGAGGCAAGGTGAGAGCACAATGACTGCAAGCACAGTTTCTGCCTCCAAACATTCAGTAAATGCAACAGGCTTCATCCTACACCCAATATCCATTCAAAACCAAAAACATGCCCTCACCTTACAGGGAAAGGTTTAGTCATTCAGAAACCCAAAAATGGCTTCCAGAACAATAGGGGTAAAAATTACACATCAAAGGCAAACACACCTAGCTCAGAGTCTTAAGGAAACAACTAAAGTAGCACAGTAGCTATTTCAGACCTTCACTTTACCTCTGAATGTTACAAGTCCTCTCATAGAAATCTTCTAGGGAAACCACTGCCAAAAGTTCTGAGGGTGAGAATGGCTGTTTCTCCTCCACTCCTGAAGAGAATCTGCACAGCTTTATCCCTTTGTATACACAAATAAGGACCCTCCTCCCTCCAGAGGATGAGAATTAATTTGCAGAGCACCTTCAAAATCTATGCCCTGAGTTATAACACTTATAGTAATCAGAACGGATAAGCCACAGATAAGAAGTACACACTCCTTTATTTGCATTGACATCCTTGTTTACTTAAACTTCTGTTGCTGTTCAAAGCTTTCTAAACTAGAGCTGCTGTGTGGTGTTTCCTCAGACAGTGTTGTTTTTGAAATCTGTGGTAAGATAACACCAACATGAAGTACTTCCTTGGTTTGCTGTACTGTAAAGACACTTGCGGAAACAAAGGCATTTTCCTGCAAGCACCTAGCTAGAAATTGTAAAAAATAAACCCCTAAAACAGTAGTAGGGAAAGACAAGTAATGTTATAGATTTAGTCAAATGGCATCCAAAAACATGTAGCAAGTTTGCATGCATTAGCCAGCTCTCTCTAGAATAGGACCAGCACTTTTTGGACAAGTCTTGTTGAGAAAAATTGTCTATGCTGACTTCCTTAAAATAGCTTATAGTAAATTTGGAAAAGGTTCTATTAAAAACAAAAAAAAAATATATAAAAACTAATTTAGGATACAGTTAAAAAAAAGTAGCGTATTTCCATACTAATATACAATCAAAACATGGATCTACAATTACATAGTTGGACAGTGTGTAACATTATTATCTTATGTAAACATACTTTAGAGAGACTAGGTAAATAGAAGCTATTCCTATTAGATTCACTGAAGTTGTATCCAGCTACAGCAAAAAACAATCAAGTTTAAGCTTATTCAACAGTCCCCAATATATTTAGATTACAAAGGATTATGTTCTTTCAAAGCACTTACCAAAACCGCTGCAAAACTTGTGAATACTTGCCTGAGGATCTGCCAATACATACATGCCCCCATAAATGTGTTTCCATTTTCTCACCTGCATGCCCAGACAAGATAATAATAGTGCATTCGACTTCTCTGTGGTACAGCTACTTAAAGAGAGAGTCTGTATGCGTATGCATCTATGTGGTATGTATAAATAATTATCTTCAGAAGGTATCTGTAAAATATGGTCACAGTTTACACTGTAATCAGTAACTTCGGAAGTTACCAGTAATTTTACAAATTACCTAAGCAAAGAAATTCTACCTCTACTGAAATTTCTATCTCTAATTTTTCTTAGTTTCAGTTTTAGCGTAAAGACTGAATACTAATATCTTCAGACAAAATTTCATCTTGACTTTTCCTCAATCTGTAAACTTTGGCTGTTGCAAATTTTTAACCAACACACGAAAGAGGTTAAAAATAAAATATGCTGTCACCTGAAACATTGACTATGTGGACCTAGAACAAGAATAAATTAAATGGTATGTTATCAACTCTATTTTCTCTGTCTTTCTCTTTATTTTATTTGGAAATATGCTTGTCATTTGATTCAATGTTATTTCATATAGAAGTTTTAGGGGGATGGCTGGAGAAAGAAAGGCAGAGAAGTGTTAGGTCTAATCCCCTTGACTCCAGATTGTTAACTGTTGGAATGCTTATCCCCACGTGCCCAGATATCTACTAAAGACTTGATGAAGAGCGCTGCCGAAGATGTATTTTTTTAATTACTCAATAACCATTGAAAAAAAAGAAAGAAAAGAACAACAGTATCACTAACCACTGGCTAACCATTGGTCCTTCGATTACTTGCTAGTTATAGATTTGACTTAAAAATAAACAATGTGTTGATAGAAACATTTTGGAGATTGCAGACAGGAAGAATATTTTTCATCTCTGAAGAAAAAAGTATCAGGAGTAAGGGTAGCAACACAGTTTATAACAAAGTTGAATTCCCTCTTCAATATTCACTTACAATACACATCAACAGAAAGGACTTGACAGAGTTTCTTTTTTCTGTGCTACTTTCATAACTTTCCATACTGCCTCCCACCATGTAGGAGGTTTTATTTTCCTTTGATTATGGAAAGAAACCTAAAGTATTTTTGAAATTAGCAGCCTAACTCATGCAATTTTATGCTTCACAATTAGTGACAAGCCACAAAAGTTTCAAGTGTCTAGCCTTTTTTTTTTTTTGAAGATGGTGAAAAGAGTTGTACATTTAAATATGGCATTTTAAATTTATTACTTATTCAGGCTGAATATGTTACAGTTAGCAGTTTTAGTTCCTTTCTCTTTCCAGCTAGCAGCCTTCTTCTCCTTGTTTTTCCACATTCATACTTTTTTGCTTGGTCCACTTTCTTCTTTTTTTGGACAACTTATTACAGTAGTTACATTATTTGCATTGTCACAAAATCTGAATCCGGACACAAGTCAAAGAATTAAAACCAAAACACAGGTCCCACTCCAAAAGGAACAAAGGATTTTATTTTATGACTTCCCAGAAACTGAACATTTTTAGAACTGGCTCAAACCTATCAACTCTTACCAAAGAGCAAGCTGTAAAAACTCTTAAAATGTCACATGTGCATGAGGGAGGGTAAACAACTAGCTGTTGATTTTAGAGATTTCCAGTTTTGCTTCATGTTTCAAAATCTTTCAAGCTATGGCATCACAGGCATTTCTTTCCCAAAGACCAAAATGAGACACTTACTAAGCTGATGAACATTTTCTTATTTGCACAGTGTAAGACTCAAAGTGTGACATATACTTGGTATATTTACGAGTAAATCTCCCTTTCAATATTTATTTTCTACCAAACATTCCAGTTTCCTTACTTTGTCCTGTCTATGTAGATTTAGAGTAATAGAAAATTTCAGACTAGGTATTCTCTTTCAAAAAAAAAAAAAAACGCTCTTAAGGTTTTGACTTACTACTCCCTTGGTGGCTGGAGATAGGTGTTATGAAAAAAAAATAGTGAACCAAGGTAACAGCTCCTTCATTAAGGACAACCAGGTCAGGGGTATGCAGGGCTGTTGAATCTCATTTGAGTAGTAGGAAGTATTTCCTATCCTGGAATAGATTAATGATATTTTTAGGGCGTATGACTACTGCACTTCAGTGTTGAAAATTAAACTAATTAGTAAGAAACACTTCACAGAATCATCTAGGTTGGAAAAGACCTCAGAGACCATCAAGTCTAACCTTTGACCATCACCCTGTCAACTAAACCACGGCATGAAGTGCCATGTCCAGTGATTTCTTGAACACCTCCAGGAATGGTGACTCCACCACCTCCCTGGGCAGCTTATTGCAATGTTTGACAACTCTTTCAGTGAAGAAATTCCTCCTGATGTCCAGCCTGAACCTCCCCTTGAGCATCTTGATGCTATGTCCTCTTTTCCTTTTGCTGGTTGCACTAGAGAAGTCACCAACCTCCACCTCGCTACAACCTCCTTTCAGGTAGTTGTAGCAAGGGATAAGGTCTCCCCTGAGCCTTCTCCGGGCTAAACAACCCCAGTTCCCTCAGCCACTCCTCACAGGATTTACCTGCTGGACCCTTCACCATTTCACCACCTTTCTCTGCACTCACTCCAGCATCTCAATGTCTTTCTTGAAGTGAGGGGCCCAGAATCAGATACAGTACTCGAGGAGTGGCCTGTGAAGTCACACCTTGAGATGTGACTTGTGCAGAACTGACATTTAATCCTAAAAAACTCACAATTTTGCCAAATCTTAAATTCTCCCTTAACTCTTTGACAGAGTACTTCCTGCCTTGTGAAATTGAATTCACTCAAACTCTCTAGAAAACCTGACAAAGGGCATCATATTTCTCTACAGCTTCCCATTTCTTTAAAGCTTTATTTTAGGAATGATTTATTCTGTAGCACATTCATTACCACAAACTATTCTATGATTCTGTGATTCTAAGCATATATCAATGCCTCCTCTTACTATTTCCATAACGTTGCTTTTACAGGCAGATATTCTGCAGAATCAGTGCATAAACCAGCAAGTAAAACATCTGACCTGTTTTTCTTAAGGGGTCATTAAAAAGACCCTGCACAGCAAGTGTGAATTTCATTTTCAATGCTGAGTGGAAGCTAAAAATATTTATTTTTAATATTTAATAAACAATACCTGCAAGCCAAGGGAGAGCAGCTCACCTTGCATTTTGGACACTTCTGGGCATTCCTCTGCCCATGTTCAATTTCGTTGGCCCAGTGACGTAACAGCTTGTCTCCCTTCTTGTATTCTTTGCAGTTAACGCCTTCATGCCAGGGAGAGTGGCACTTGAAACACCAAACAAATTGGCAAGATGGACACTGGATCTGTACAAATGAGAAAATACCACATGTTTACAAGCTGGACGCTGATCCAATTAGAAAACCTGTTTTAAAACCACTGCTCGTCAATTAAGAGAGTAGCTGCTCAGCAAAGGTCCAGCATCTTTTGAAGGGTCTGTTTTAAAAACACGAGAAGTTGTGGAAGCTAGCTTGTTCTATTTTTTTTTTAAAAAAGAGAGAAAATACAGAAGCAATTGCTGAAGTCAGGAAAGGCCTCAGTCAAACGAAACACAAGTAGCTTGGTTCAACCATAGGAACTGCTCCCCAAACACATTGTGTGGCTCAACTGACAAAAGGCAAAATCCAGGAAGCTTATTCACTTGCTTCCTACATTTGTGAGATCACCTAAAAATTAGCAGACAGTTTTCATTGCAGTAGATCTGTCGTCTTCTAGTAATAAACTTCACTGCCAAGGCTATTACCAGAGAGCGCCTGGTCTTCTGAGGGGGCTCTACAGAACCCAGAATGGGTTATGAAGTTATATTAGAAATGGTCCTGGGAACAGGGGCCATGAGCAAGGTTCTCATCCAAGAGCCAGAATGACCAACTGGAAGTCAGGCACCTCCTTTTGCTCTTGATTGCATAAAGGTAAGCTGAGGCTGTGACAAACAGCCTGCTTGCTACACACCACACCTAATGGCAAAAACCACAAGCTATACTCAAATTGAGAAAGGATCTATTCTTTCCACTCCCTCGGTTTTAAATCACCGTGTCAAACAGGTACCATCGTCATCATGTCATTGCTTCTTCCAGAGCCTGCCCATTTTCTGTTTGAAAAGCTATGGCAGTTGCTGTGTTTGCCAAGTAATAAATAGAGGCACATTCTTATCTGATGACAGGCCCCTTACCTGGATTGTGACTAAGGAAAGCAAGAACTAGAAGCCATATTAGACACAGGCACATCCAGGCTTTTGCAACATGTTCAATTCTGCTGTGTTTGGCTGAAAAACGTTTCAGCCTGAAAGATGGGAAGTCACACCTCTCAAGTCACTGCTGAGCCCTGTCCACCATCTCCAGTTGCAGTCTATGTCTGGCACTACCCTGGCTTTGTACCAGCTGATAGATGGGATTGAGGGATTCCACCAGCCAAACAAAGGTTATATCTGTGTCCACATTTGGTTCACCACCAAACCATGGACATGTCTGTGCTGGCCATGCATGGTGTGGGGGTGCTGTTCAGGAAACTGCATCCTAGAGTGTAGTCACATGTGAAATCCCCAAAATGTATTTCTGAAGTCCTCACTCCCAGCAGTTGCTGTGCCTTCTGTTCAGACATGCTAACTGGTGGTGTGCCTCCTTGACTACAGTTAAGAGTCCAAAGTAGGTGCTCTTATCTCCCTTATATGCTTTGCTGGGGGGTAGCCTAAATTATTTATATGTGCAATCACTACATCTATCACTACTGACATGATAATACAAAGCTGATCTGATCTCTGATGTATGACCTAGAAATGAAGCTGTCTGTTACCTTTAACGCTATTCCACAAGTTCTATACACAGAGAGAGCATTTAGTTTTTTGCCTTTAATGTTTCACATTGCAAACCTAATTGACACAATTGCTCAACTTGAGCATTTCTATGACCCTAGCTAACCTATTTTTCAGTGGCTGTCTAACTTCACCAGTAAAGAGCAATATTGTTTTTTCCACTGCAGCAGTGTCTAACAGTCATAGCTTGGTTTGTATTGTGCGATGTTGTCCTAGTTACAGTGGCCAGGACCAGTTTATTACTATGTGGGTATAACCAAACCTGTGTATTCTACACCCTCTATGTCATTTCTGATGGACAGCTGATAATGGATCATTTGCAGCAGCTGCCCAGGGCACATCTGAGGACTCAGCTGTGATAACTCCCCCCATCCCAGGGAGGCATTAGCACCTTCACACCCAGCCTGAGGGATCATCTTTGCTAATGGACCATACTGGACTGGCATAATAGGCAGCTGCAATACCTAGACCATCAAAGACTCCAAAAATATCACAAGACTCACTTAAATCACCCATTGTGAAACTCCCTGCCCTGGGGGAGATACAGGACATTCCCACCTGAACCTGAGCATATATAATCTCGGGATTTTGAGACTTCTGGTATCACTAGTTGGATCCAGAGGAGTACCAGAACTCCAACAGAACTGTGACTGCCACTCTCAACAAGACTGTGAAAATTACCTCAACAGAACTACCATCATCACCTGGACCAACAGGTTTTCCTCTCCTTTTACTTTGCACCCAGGGGGGCCACGTGGTGCTCAGCATAGGGGCCAAAGAACACTGTTCTGTTCTTGTCCCAGGGGGCTGGGCTATACATCTGTTTTTGCGGGTTAAAACAAGTTTTTCTTTGTATCGTTGCATCTATTGTAATTTATTTTTAGTAAACTGTAACTCCAACTTATAATCTCTCTACAGTTGGGTTCATTTCTCCCACTGGTTCACTTTTAAACCAGCACATCTTGACCTGTTTAACCACATATTATACTTTTAATAAGGGTCTATGCAATGTGCTGCTCAGTGCATCACTTCAGTTTACCTCTTTACGCCAATCCACATCTGTGGATCATCAAGTGCAAGAATAGGAATTAAGGGTCAAGAAAAATTTTCTCACTACCCTTAAGACAGCATGTTCCCATTCATGATCCTTTGCTGGGCATACAGCTGAAGTGCACAGAAGTGAAACAGCACCAAGAAATTGAGATACTTTCTTTTCATTACAATACATAACATTTTAGTCTGTTACCATCTACTGGTAATTATCTTTGTAAAGAAAAAAATATTGTATGTGCATTTAAGTATCACAATACATACATTTCCTTCATATCAAACAGATACAATAAGAGTGTACCCCTTACAAATATCACTTACTTTTAATAGTTGTAGTATTCAGATATTTGAGACAGAACACAGATGTTAAAAAAATACAAACACAAATCAACAGGTAGAAAAGCTGCAAGTTAAATCTTCTTTCTTAAAAAAAATTGGCAACTTAATTTAAAACAAGTTTCGTGGGTTCAGTTTTGGTTTGGTTTTTGGTGAAAATCTGACACAAATTAATTGCAGGTTCTATCTTTCTATTATAGCAGCTACATAAGTGAAAGTAATAGAGCAGCCACTAGGATATATATTTAAGTTTACACACATACTGACATCACCTGTTTCCAAATACGTTAATTAGAAAATACTGAAATACAAGATGAGGCTATAACCGTATGAACTTGAAATAACATTTTTTACCACAAATGGCCCTAACTAACTGAACTAGTGAGAACTGTGTCTCATTACCAGTTTCCTCTTCCACCTGCCACCCTGACAGCACCTTCCTCAAAACTGAACTAGTAAATTGTTTTTATATTTTGAATGGGCCACTTCCCTTCTCCATGGTTCAATGCTGAGCATACACTAAGCAGGCAAAGAAAATGATGTAAGTACTTACGAACGTTATTTTTCTTGGAACTAGTGATCACAAAACAAACTCCTAAGCCCATTCAAACTTGGATGCAGTGTGACACCAACATGCTTAAGAAACAGAAACACAAAGACTGCAGAAATACTGCAGTCTTTCATATTCTTATTCCACTCTTTCTCTGCTATTCTGAAAGAAAGTCAAATATGATTTGTTTCATACTAATGCTTCAGTATTAGTGCATGAAACCATCATAACAAGGGCACAGAAGTGCTATCTACATATGATTTAAACCAGTAAAATATAGTCCAGTAAAGCAGAGAAAAGCCCAAAACATTAATGCAGCGTTTTTTCAAATATGTTTTTCCTCACACAAACATTTTTCCATTTATTTTATGGTTTCCATTTCCATAGATTAGAATTGAGAGGATGGATATATACACAAACTTCTATGCCTGGAGGTCAGTCTATATTAGAGGTCAGTTTCCCTTGAAATAGAAAACCTTACACAACTCTTAGTTCTCAGCTTTCTGAAACATTGACCTTTGAAGCTAACATTTTTCATTTTCTTAGCTAGCCTTTTTACTGCAAACTATTTTATTTATCAGTTTCCTCACTTCTCAGGAAAAGATCTTTCAAAATTGATAAATAATTTCAACACAAAACAATGATTAATGTGACATGATGATAGCAAAACTGACTGCACAGGAAAAATATTCTGAGAACCTCAAGGTTGGCAAAAAGCTTAGTGGGATTTTCTGCTGGTGATAGCTATATAATAGGATGGTCAAATTAATTATGCAACTAACTGATCACATGAATTACAGTCTCTAGCTACAGCTACTGTCACTTTATTTGAAAATAAATATGGGTTCCAGCCCAAACAGCTTCCTTCTCCTCATCCATAATGTTGCTAAGCCAACCTCTTTCTTGTAGCAGCTGAAAATGAAGCAACAACAAACCCAAATGTTGTGTCCCATTAGGGCTGATCTTTGATCCAGTTCCCAGTGTGACACCAAAACATCAACATGAGCAAAAGCAGGCTGGCAGGAATGAACAGCTGAGAGGAAAGATGGAAAGCATGGCAAAATCACCATATCCACAGCAGCTGAGGCTCAAGGTAGGTTGAAGTGATAAACAACCATGAAGATATCTGTGACTTAAAGGTTAAAATCTGATCCAAAAAGTGAGGAACTACTTGGTATAAATAACACAGATCAGCTGTATCACAGCATCTCTGCTGGTATGGACTCCTGCTAGTTCAAGAGCAACAAGTTCCAGAAACTCTTCACCAGTTAAAACAAAAGATAGTTTATCTAACAACTGCATTGAAAACACATTTGCACTTGCAAAGCCAAATACTCAAGTCCTCCTTTTATGTGACGTGTATCTCTTGACAGAACTAGAAAACTTCATTATGAACCTAGAGATTGATAAGGCAGAAATAAGAGTCCAAGAATCAAGTATTCCTTCTCCATGGAAGGTGCCAGGTTAAAGAACTAACATTAAAACAACAGTTGAAAGCCAGGACTTGGGGGGGGGGGGAATCCCCAAACCCCACACAGAACAAGTCATCTTACTCTTGTGAAACTCTTATCTGTTCCACACACAGGAACTTAACTAGCAATTTTTCAATTTTTGCCTATTTCCTTTGCACTTTGTCATAACAGCTTTGATCAAAGCTTTATTAGGGTCTTGTCTACAATCAAGTCTTGCATTTGCAATTTAGGTCATATGGGAGGGGACAGGGGTATTTCCTTACTCAAAGCTGGATCCATTTGTGATACAAATACTTGATACAGAAAATTAAGTAGTCCCACTGCTGTGGGACTACTGTCCTAAGTGGCATTAATGGTAGAAGAAAGGTTCGGATAGCAAGTTCCCCTTTTCTTCCCCTCCTTCTCCCTCAACATACTCACTTTCTAGGTTTAGCATATAAAGACTTGAACTATAGGGTCCAGATCAATTTAGCTGACATAAACCAGCTATAGTAAGGAAAATTAATTTATAACTTTGCTACTTTGCTGCCTCTTTAAATTTTGATGTTATTTGTCATTTTACATACTGTATCAGATTTTAGAAATGGCATTAATAACATTTTTAAAGTATCTGTTCAAACAACTCTTGGATTTTAGAGTGCTTTCCTGTTGCAGTGTATAAGACTGAGCGTACTGGCACTGAGCACTCATGTGCTGTGATATTACTAGTAGGCTTGTGCATAGATGTTCCCCACATGGCTTCTCTTGAAGCCAGTTCTTCCAGTGCTGGTGCAGAATTCATCTGGTGCAATTGTTGTTCATATTGCTCGCACGTGAATATGTGAGCCTCACGAGCCTCCAGTCAGACATCTCCTAACACTATAAGCAAAAGAAAATGAGCTTTTAAATCCAAAAAGCCTGTCATTCAGGACACAGAGAGGATGCACACAAGTAATCACATGAGAACCTAAGAAAACCAAGATAATATCGGTCCACAGCTATGTGTGTAGGTAATTACTCACATATACTCAATTTCTGATATAGTCTTCTTTCTAAACCTTCTCCCTGCAGCAAAACTTCTCTTTGTGCTAAGCTTAAAATAAATCACTAAAACTGTGTGTATACCAGAAAACAGGAGATGTTCAGGGAGTAGGCTGATGCCCTGTGGCCCATGATCATCCATAATGTTGCTAGCACTTTCCTAATTATATTTCTTATTAGCATCAATTAGACATTCTTGCACACAACACCTGGGCTCAGCTCAAAGGACACATTTTACCAGAGTCTGTTCCCAGGAGACTTAAGCTCTGCAGATCAGAGCTACACATAATGAATCACTGCAGGACCAGTGAACTGCTGCTGGCTTGTACTATGCATCACAGTCACCCATTCCTTCTGATTGTAGTTTGTAGGGAAGTCGTAGAAACATTTTAACTGTAGCATTTTGACTCATAAAAGAGCACTGGTTATGCCTAAAGGAATATTCTCAGATCTGGCATGCCCATGATACAACAGCTGCATCACCTACGACCCACACTTGTGAGACAGTAATAGCTCCTGACACCTTAAGGAAGGTGGCTGCAGAAGCCTTACCTGCTCTGATCTACCCTGGACTACATCTCATGTGTGGTGATGATGAAGCAAATGGGTGAAGGAGAATGGCTGTGAGCGGAAGGAATTTTACCTGCAGTTTCAAATTTTTCCATCTCAATGTAAGACACCAAAAATCTGAAAACATCGAGCCCAACAGACATTGTGATTGTGGCATGTAATTCATGCCTTGCACAGACATACATAAGTAGCTCATAACTCAGAATTAGCTTTACCAACTTTTCAACTCCAGTGAATACACAACCTTCTACCTTTTAATCTTCATACTGGGCTGAATCTTATGCTGTGTAATTAGAGCTATCTAAACAGTCATCTAAACTCCTACTGAGGAAACTGGTTTGTCCAGGAAAGGCCAGCTCAATCATGAAATTAACCACATCAAATCTAATAACCGGATGGAAAACTAACACAGAACATGATGCTGCAGACAGAAACGTCATCTTCTGGAACTTAGATGGACCTTCAGCAGCACAAAGCTTCTTCTAAACTCTTGCTTTTTATCTTTGATTTAAATCACAGTGTAAGCAAATCTTCTATGAAAAGAAATGCTGTAGAAGTGGGTTTTTCCCCTCCTATTTCTCAAGTTTTTGCATTGTGAGTGATGAGGCTACAGTAACGTATTATGTCTGGTAAGAGAGTGAAGAAATCAAAACCAAGAAGCAGGATGGACAACAGCTCTATTACTAAGGAAGGAGCAAAGCCACCTGCCTAACAGCATAAATGACCAGAATTCATTTACTTAGAGTTTCAGGGAAAACTTAAGGGTAGTGTGTCTAGAATTACTGGTTATAGTGATAAGTTTCCTTTCCCCAGTCTCTTCTGATTGTGACCATATTGTACGCATGTTGAGAGAAAACACTCTTTAAATTAAAATGTATATCAGGACAAAATTACACTCCCTGCCAAAAAAAAAAAAAAAAAAAGGGCTGAAGTTTAAGGACTTGAACTATTTGAAGCCAAGTAAGTAGTTAATCAACAACATACTACAGATTCATATTTCTAATCACAGCTTGCACACAGCTCCACTGAAGCAAAAAAAGCTCATTTAATGCCCACCAAATGCTGTTCTACTTTTGCAGTGCCATCTAACCCACAGCCCTAGCAAGCATGCTCACTTTGTACTTGTTCTCCAATTTGGCAGGGGTAGGAATGTGGCCTCTCCTCCGGAAGGTTGTAAAGTGCTTGCACTGAGGACATGGCTTGGTGCTGGAGTCAATGCGGCTGAGTTCCAGGAAATATTTATACTTGATGATGTCATCATGGGGCAGGTTATAGAGGACAGTTGTTTCATCCAGGTGTTCGCTGCACTCTGTGATAGGGCATTTTATATCCGCTTGTCCCAGCTGCACCTGCATATGAAAGAAAACCCGTAAGAGCTGTATGACCTTTTGCCTGGAAAAGTTAAGCAAGCATTCGTGAATTCTGTGAGCAAAAATCATTTCAAGTACTGTAACAGCCCACAGAGTATCAAGCATATTTTCTTCAAATTATTTTGACTTACATCAAGCACACTGCAATTTTTCTAGAGAGTATTTTCGAATCTAAACAGGAAAGCTAATTACCCTTATGACATCGGCAGGTATTAAACATACAGTCTAACTAGTACGTACCATGGCTACACACGCCACAAAACCAAAACACAAGTCCTAACTGGCAGAGTCCATCCAGGCCTCCGTACTTTGGGTGTAATGGTCAGAGCTCCAATATCATGGCTCATATAGGCTGTGAGAAAGCAGGCAGTGGATACTGTTTCACTGCAAAATGAGCTGGGAATTAAAGCATAGAGGAATTAAAAGTCAATTTAAGATCAGAGTCTAGCAGCTCTAACTCAGTGCTAGCCCTGAGCTGGTTCCCGCTGAGCACGCTCAGTGCCTGTGCAGTCTGCTTCCAAGAAGCTCCTTACATGCCATACTGCAAGTGCAGAAACTTTTAGCTGAGCCTGAGGCTGACCAAGCTAATAAATTTCCCCAGACCTCAGAGTCAGTTCTAAAACACACACCTCCACCCCACCCCAACCAAGAACAACAAAAAAAACAACATAAAAGAAAACTTAATAAAAACTGAACTAAAACCAGGCACAGAAATAAGCTTGAGGATAACAGAGCAGAAACTTTTGTTGATCTAATAAGCCCTGATGGTCCCAAGCTGATCCATATGGTCAGATATCCACAATGTGTTTCCAGAGCTCCTGGATCCAAGAACCGCACTGGACCCAGATCTGCACCCTTCATGCTTGGCAGGCTTTAACAGCTTGGACTCCATGCCAAAACAGCAGATCCTACTTGGTCTGGGCACACAAGAGTTGCATTTGCTTGGCAGTGAGCCAAAGCTAACGAACCCTGCTGGATCTTGAGAGTCTGCAAGGACTCAGCTAGAACATGTTTGTGTCTGTCCCAAGTAATCTTGAGTGAGTGAGTTTTGACTGTACAAGTGGAGCTGACCACCAGCCAACTCCTTCATCACTGAATATCTCCATGCAGAGAAAAATGAGTGCAACCAGCACGTCTTTCCAGGAATTAGTGTTTCAAGGTTGGCAAGTTTGATTTCCCTAGACTGCTTATTCTTTAGCATGCTCCATTAGAGGAACCTGCCAAACAATACTCTAAATAAAATGGAAACACCTCAAATTTGGACGCAGATCTCGCTGCTGCACAGTGGTACCAGAAGACACAAAGACTCTACTAATAACGTATTTCAGCTAAAGGACAGAAAAACCCTGAAAAGCAACACAACACTGTCATTGTTGCCTCAGCAATTAAGCCATATGGGTTCTAACTGAATGATAATTTAGTCAGGAGCCAGAGGATTGGAAGAGTCATAACACCATGGTATCAAACCCAAGTTTCATACTGATTTCAAAAAAAACCCTGCTGCACTACCTCTATTCTCTCAGCAATGTAGCTAAAACTACAGAGAGTAAAGAAATTAGGTATAGGTTAGAAAAAGAAAAGCAGAGTGTGGATGGTGGCAGCAGTCTCAGACCAGAGAATGGTGGAGAACACCTCAGCCAGCCATTGTTGCCATGATGCCCTGAGCACCCTCTGCTCAGGGTGCAGGCAGGTCAGGATGGAGGCAGATCTGTCTGCAGTATGGAGAGACAGCTCTCCCAGCAATACATCCACTCTTAGGAAGGAACTTCCTTAAATTTCATTTTCAGCTCTAAAAAGTGAGCAGAGCTCAGCCACATCCAAAGAAGGCTAGAGTCAGTTTGGCTTTTACATGGACAAGTCTAAGTACAGAAGGAGGATGTACTCAAAGGTATGAAAAAAAAACCCCAAACATAAAAAATCCCCAAAACTACACTAACTGCATGCTGGGGAATGTCCACATTTTATACCTGTAGGATACTAATTCAACTGTAGCAGCACTTAAAAATTGAAACCAAGCACATGGCACCACAAGAGTGACTTTACTTGGAAGAATGACCCTGTACATCATGAAGCTGTACTTAAAAAGCAGATGACAATCAATGAAGCACTACAGCACTCAAACACAATAAACTAAGAAAACAATTTGCTACAGAAATATAAAAAGCCATTGCACTAGGATTAGTATATGCTTTTTTTAGAGAAATAGAGGTACAACACTTTAAAACCAAATAATCAAAGTAATTCCACCTACAACTACTTCATGGCTTTGTTTTTTTTTTTGGTTGGTTGGTTTTTTTGTTGTTGTTGTTGTGGGTTTTTTGTTTTGTTTTTGTTTTTTTTAAGCATTAGGGAGATATTAAAAGAGGCATATCCTTTTTCTAAGAGTAAACTAAACTACTTCATAATGAGAATGCGCATTCTATCTGACATCGAAGCTGGTACTTAAACATTGCTTATATTAAATGCTAGTTGGAACAAACCTGCATTTATAAAAGTGAAGGAATACAAAGCTCAACACTTCCTGTATTTCATGCCCACACAGAATACGATTAATATATGTGGTAAGAGTCATGTGTGGTTTCAGTGTTTATCATGAAAATCTGTTTTACACCCATTTGAAACAAATCATTTTTAACTCCTAATAGTTTCAGCTTTTCAAGTTTGGCAGAGATTGATCCTTTTCCCATGCTTTGAATGGGACTGAAGTGAACAGAGCTTATTAGCAGTAATTTCAATGGACCCTTGTCCTACCGTAACAGTCCATCTTTGTGCACTAGCATCAGCAATTGATGGCAGTACAGCTTTAGAGATAGCCTGCTAGGCTACCTGCTGCCACAGACTCAGGAGGTGCTACAGAATGAGAAAGAACAAACAAAACAAAAGATCTCTTATGAGTAAAAATATCTTTTTTTTTTATTTTCCTTCATTTTCCTTCTGTTTTGAAGAACCTTATCCCCTCAATATCTGCTTCTCGCAATGTCAAATCCTCAAGTTTTAAGAATACCACTGTGTATTAAGGACCTCAGAACTCTCAATGTACACAATAGCATAGTGTATTTTCACAGCATGAGGAAGGATTCACATATCTAAGAGCAGTTAAGCTGCAGTTTGGTTCTAAATGCCAGGCAGCATCCAGCTCTTATGCTCAGCTGCGCTTCAATTCTGTAAGCATTTCAGCACGGGCTAGCTCTGGTTACAATTCATAAGGAGTAAGCAGGCTCTAGCACATTTCATCCTATAGAAAGGTAATGTTTAAACTATCAACAAGAGAGCAGTATACACCTCTCTCTGCCAATTCTTTTCTTTTCTTTTAAAGCTGTTTTTTGGGCAGGTAGGAGTGAAGGGGGGGAGCCCTGACAGGGAAGAAGAAGAACAGGACACACACACAGACTCTACACCAATACACTTAGTGCCCCAAAAAGCAGCAACACCAGCAATAGAAAACAATACCAGGTGGCATGATAGTTGAAGTCAGAAAATTATTTCCACCTACTGAGCTTTCTTTTAAAGGAAATTTTTGTTAGCTACACAGCAAGCAAAGTTCAAACCAGACTGGAGAAGCACTGATTTACACCTGTCATTTAGCCTGGCTCAAGCTGGACGTAAAGTAACCTTTGCAGGCTGTACTTGGTTAGCTGTATTACAGCTATATTCCTTAAAGAAGGGGCCATTCTACTTTAAAATAGACACATACAAACAAATATTTTCTAACTGAAACTCTACTCTTAGTTCAGAGTATATGTATACGCTAAATTGCTCTTCTTACCGACTAACGCTGAAAGTGAATATTGCTCTATGTCATATGCACTTCTGTAGAGAAATTTAATGTCTACCAGTACACCAAATTATACAAATATAATATATATTATTATACAAATAATATATATATTATTATTATACCCTGTAAATTACCAAGGAAATTATGCATACAAAAATATTTTTTGGAAATGCACAAATGCAAGTGAAGGGACAATATAATCTACAAGACTTTCATGTTCTACTGGTAAAAAAACCAAGTGGATTAAAATTCCCTTTATTTATAAGCAAAGTCCTATTCCTTTCTAGTTCACTGGAAACATCTTTCATTTTTGTTGATAAGTTCCAAATCAGTGAAGAATTATTTTTCTTGTAGGTTTGGGAAGTGTGTAATTTTGAATTTATTTTCTTTAAAAAAAATAAAAATAAAAATTCATGGAAAGTACTTGAAGGACTTACCACGGTTCAGGACTCCACAGTGGTAGGTGCTAACCTAATGAAATCCAAGTAGATGTGATTCAAGAAGTGTCAACCAAAGAATATACAAACTTTTACTACACATTTTACACCTGCCGTTAAGGTTATGGTTCTGTGACCATGTTTGTGGTTTGAGTACTAACTTCATCAGTCTGGATCCCCGATTTTTCCCCCCTTTAATTAAATTTAATTAATTTCTCAGCAGATTCACAATAAATTACTTTCTGAATCCCTTTCTCATTAACTTGCTCCACCATCTTCTCTGACAACCATCACCTGTAACCTCACTCCAGTTAAGAATCATCACTCCTCTCCTCAGAAGGGAAGGGCTTTGCTAGCTTTATTGGGGCATGTATCACTAACCTCAAAAGGATCCAGGAGTTGTTCAAAATAGTGTATTTGAGTTGTATTTAAAATGGTCATTTATTATTAATAAAAGCTGAACCAGAGACTTTCACTAAAAAAAATTCCTGTTGTGTCACAAGCTCATGTTGAACTACCTTGAAAGGATCCATCAAGGCTGTTCCCCTTCACATGTCCTGTAAGTAGTCTTTGTTCTCTTTTCACAAGTACTACACGTCTGGATGAAGCCATGACAATGACATGATGGTTCCTGATCCATGTGACATTCAGAGAGAGTCACTTAGGCTCTAACACTGAGCAGACTTGAGCAGGCACCACCTCTTCTAGATATGACAATAATTTGTTTTTAATGAGTTCTGCATTCATTATCACACTGTCAACACTAAAAACGACACAAAAAGAAGTCTCAGGGCCTTTGAAGAACTTTTAAGATCTCGTCCTCCAGGAGAAAGACACTCTAAAGCAAGAAGCAGGTAGGGAATCCCCACATATATAACTGCAATTCAACCACCACTAGGTTTGAGCAGCTTTAGCCCCAGAAACAACCCAAAACCTTAACAGGCAAAACTGGCCTCAGCTGCCTGGAGCAAAACCTCAAATCACGGTGTCCATTTCCCGTGCAAGCCTCTTTTTCCCTCCATCATCACATCTAGGACTCTCTAAAAACAGTGATGATAAACTAGCAAGATATTTTTCAGAACGGCTTAACTCAAGCAAACTTTTTTCTTAAAGGTCTCTTAGTTTGCTTTTTCATTTGAAGACATGGTGACATGAAGCTCTACTCCTTTTCTTTTTCTTCCATAGGATTAGGTGTTACCTGCTCACATGGTTTTGATATCAATCAATCTGTTCACAGATTTTACTTATGTTCACATAGACATGTGATTTATAGAAAATCACTTGTAGAAAAACTAATTATTACTGTAATTCTCCTTTGCAAGATGTAAACAATTATCAACCTGCAGAGCTCTGCCTTTTTGCCTTTTCATATCCTGCTACTTCACTGAATAAATTAAAAAAGCAAACAATTTTACCTCAGTAACGCATGTAGAAAAACTGCATTGCATTAAATCATGCATCTGCCTGCCACTACTCATCAAACCTAGTGCATGTCATCAGTATGTAAGGAGGTTATGTGCTTTCTGCCCTAGTGTTTTGGCATCTTCAATAACCCACAGCAGAGGTAATGCTTAGTCCCATGGCTGTAAATCACCAGGGCTGGTACACCTAGATGGCTGCCTATTGAGCTGGGTCACTCTCTGGCAAAGAGGTATGCCAGAGTCAGAGATCGACTGGCAGAAAGCTTTCACAACCTCTGGGAGCCCTGGAGAGTGTAAGACAAAGCAATCTTTTATCTCTTTTCCTGTGGTGTGTGGGGGCAAAGGGAGGGGGAAATCCCAGCAGAGGAAGGTAACCTGTGAGGAAGCATGGCAGAAGCTGCAAGCCTTGGAGTAATCTGACCCAATCCCTTCATTAAGTGGAAAAAGGAAAAGCACAAAAGCTTTCTGATTTTGACCAGGTGTGCATATTAGCAATGCTAGCTAAGTATGGGTATGGTATTTTTTCTATGCCTTAGAAGACACATTCACTTTCACTAAAAGATACAAAGATGCTCAAGACAGAAGAACTTTGAGGAGAGCAGACCAAACCAGATACCCACCCTTTTTGGGTAGGAAAACAGAGGCAATTGCTCCTGCCTAGGAATGAGACCAAAAGACCCCACTAAAATTGAGCAGGTGCAGGAAAGGATTACAGAAAGGAAGCATGGGCCAGAAAACCATCCACATATCATGATATGCTTCAATAACTTGGCCATCTCAGGAGCAAACGCTGCTCAAAGTGTATTTCCTAGTGCTACCGTGACAAGTAGCAAAAAAGCAAGACCTTCTTTGTAATGGTTTGTTGGACTTTCACCATCAGAATGAAAACACAGCCAAAAACCAGAACAAGCCAACTTGCACAGTTGACTCTTGTAAAATAAGAAAAAGCAATCCGTTAGTTCTTTAATTTTCACCCTTAAATTCAGAGGACAGTCTATTCTCCTACGGCCAGCACAAGACATGTAGAAACTGCCACCTATTTCTCAATTTGTTACCATCCAAGCCTAATCTGGGTCCATCCTGATCGTCTGAGTGCTCTGCAAGAGCACATGCTGACACCCTAGGAAGGCAAGGAGGGAACAGGTCAAACAGGATGGGACATGGGTGAAGCAGCAGCCACCAACTAGGCAGCATGGGAGCCTTCCACTGGGCAGCAACTCTTGCTTTCAGCATGCCTGACCTCACAAAAGCAGAAAAGTCACAACATATTTACTGTAATACATTTAAACACACTACCTCAAAAAATAAATTAGAAAGAAAACAAACAAAAAACCCAAACTACCCCAAAACCAACATACTATTCTCCCTTTCCCGTTAAGGAGATTAAACCAAAGTATGCTCAGTTACCTGAGCAGGTAATTTTTATTTATATGATGCTCTCTTACAGGACCAATGCTTAAAAAGGCACATAGCTTTTTCCTTGTTTTGCTTACAACAGGAAATCCAACAAACTTCAACCTCCACCGAATTTAGACTAGACTAACCCAAATTCAGATCAATTTCAAAGGAATAATACTGTTAAATATTAACAATAATTAGTATCACAATCAAAACCTTTCCCATGAGTTTCTTAAAGACAGACAAAAAGTTATCACCCATAAGATGATGATCAAAGGGCTGGAGCACCAAGAAGACAGGCTGAGGAAGTTGAGGTTGTTTTGCCTGGAGAAGAGAAGGCTCCAGGGACACCTTACAGCAGCTTTCCAGCACCTAAAGAGGGCCTATGAGAGAGCTAGAGAGGGACTTTTTACAAAGGGCATGGAATGACAGGACAAGGGGTAATGGCTCCAAACTGAAGGAGGGTAGGTTTAGATTAGATGTTAGGAGGAAATATTTTATTGTGAGGGTGGTGAGACACTAGCACAGGTTGTCCAGAAAAGCTGTGGAAGTCCTCAAGACCAGGTTGGATGGGGCCCTGGGCAACCCGGTTTAGTAGGTGGCGTCCCTACAGAAAGTAGTTTGAGCTAAATGATCTTTAAGGTTCCCTCCAACTCAAACCATTTCATGCTAAACTGTTACAGAAGAGTGAAAAATTGTAGTCCCAATCTTCACTGAGAAACATCACTTTGGTCTTCAGGTGCAGACAAGCAAAATCTATCAACGGTGACAATTTATCCAACAACTAGTTATGTTAAAAAAGGAGATCAATAGCTCATTCTTCTAGTATTTAGTAGGAAGGTTCCCCACCAGACAAGAGAGCTGGAATAGGCTCCTGAACTTCCATTTGCCAAGCAGCATTCCCCTTTCAACTAAAGTAGGGCCCAAACCACTGCATATTTGCACAATCTATTCACTAATCTGTATTACTGAGCCTCTAATACAGATAAGACCAGTTGGTATCATCAGCAGTATTTAACTGACTTCTCCTGCAATGGCTGCTGCTACGTTTTATTGTTGTACTTACAGAAACACTTCATGATGCTTAATATTGTTCCAACAGAAAGTGGTGCTTAGCATAAAACAAAGCTCTCTTAATCAAGCAAAGAAGGTAGGAGAGGAGAAATATGCTCCCACCTATCTCACTACACCATCCCACAAGGGGGCTTCAAAACCGAACAGAGTTGGCATGTATGTGGGTGATTACTTAAAAATAGCAAGAACTTTTAACATAAATGGTTCAACTATTCTCTTACCCAACCTGACATCTACATACCCTGGTCCACAGAGAAAAGGACAGGCATCTTACAGCCATTCCTAAACTGTCCTGCTTTCCTTCAGAAAGATACGTACAACTGTTTAGTTTCCACATCTCTGCCAGGTCTGAGGTCGTGAGTTTTCTTGCACATGTATTCAGTAATCAATATTTTCATTCTTGACTATCAGACATGAAACCAATTTGTGCCCTCTTTACTTGATAAATTTAATATAGGAACAGCAGAGTTGCATATGTACAAGCAGAAGCAGAATAATAGCTGAAAAGTACTTTTTAACTGGCAGGTAATTGTCAGGAGTATCTTATTTCTAAGATTCAAGGTGGAATACATGAGGTTAAAATACCATCACTTGTCACCCCTTACAAACAAGGTAACTTAAAGAAATTTGTTCATGCAATCATGTTGTTACAAATAGCTATAAATAGTTATTTTGCTCTGCCTTCTTACCATCTCATCAGACCAGTACCCATCCACAACAAATAAAGCTGCTGTGCTACTAAAGCTACCACAAAGTGAAAGAAACTGGTAACTTTTACACAGCTTAAGCGACAGATGTGTATGCTGACCCATTTTCTGGGATAGATCTGGGAAAGGCTAATGCAGAACAGACTTTCAAGCTGGTCCCCACACATCATCATTCAGACAAACCCCAGATACTGTGCTATAGCTCCAATTTCACATGACTTTATGAAGTTATTTCTTATAGTGCATTGTTAAGTTAAAACCACATTTCAATGCACATTTAATGAAATGATGTATACAGTCATAACAGGGAGCAAGTATACATGATAAAGAAGTGCAAACAGCACAGCCTTCTCCAGGGAGCTGAGGCAAAAGTTTAAACAGTGGTTCTGATCCATACTTGGAAAAGCAGAAGTAAAAGCAAAAGTGACACCCCAGCTGGGATCAAATTACCCATCACCAAACAATTACACTGTTACCCAAGATACCTCACCAGAAAACTATGGCAAAGAAGAAAAAATCGCCTTACGAAAGTTAAAAGGACAACTATGACCCACAAGTGATCTAATCCAGTAGTGATCTGCACTCATCTAGCGCATGATAATTTCTAAACAGCACATTTAACAGCCAAATTATCAGAGTTAATTCTCCTGCTGATCAAATTCTGGCTGTAATTTGGGGGTTGTTACTGTGCCAGGTCAGTCTACCCAAAAGTCTGCCAGAATTGGGTCACACCTGAAGCTGGAACTTCACCTTGATTAACGGAGAATTTGTGTATTGATTTCTGCAGGCTTTCTCTGTCGAAAGCAGCTAGAATCTTTACAACATTACAAAATCATCAGAAACAGCAAAACAAGGCGGGAAGCACACAATATGCACTATATACCAGGAAAAACAAACTGTGTTCAGACCAATATATTCCACTTTCCACTTTCACCTGAAGCAGAGAAAATATGAAGCAAGTTCATTTAAATTCCTAAAGGCAGTATTATCAGCTGACTAGGCTGTTAAAACACCCATTTTCACCTCAGGTCTTCCACAAGAGAAGAAATTATGAGTTCCCATTTGTTACAAATTCTCTTTAAAAAAGAAGAAACAAAGCAATGCTCTTTATAGCCATAAATCTGTGTTTAAAAAAAAAGTATAACAACATAATATGATCTTTACTACAAGCCTTTTACTATTTCAAATGTTGATATGGAATTCACAAAGCTGTAGTGTTGTACTCCGACAGTTTTTGTGGTGAGGCAAAAATGAACTGAGGTAGAATAAGTCAAAATGCCCCAGGTTAGACTCCTGGCTAAAATTTCAGTGTTAACAGTGAGGAAGAGACTTCATTATTGCAAAAATACTGTTGTGATCAGATAAGGCTGTGGAAATACTTGCATGTAGGAGAAAAAAACCCCAACAAAACACAAGGTAAAATAAGGCTTCCTTTCCCTGCCTCATGTTTTTAATTACTTGGAGAATAACAACAGTCCCAAACAGTGTACAAACACAGAGAGAAAGGTGGATGTAACTTGTCATCACTGAATTCAGATCTCTGGAGCCATACTTCTCAGCTGGTTAGAGAGACTAGCCTGAAACAGAAATGAAAAAGAAGAGTTCTATCCACACAGACTTCTCTTTCTGGATAGTATGCCAGGTTTCCCCTGTGTCAGAGTTTAATCCAAGATTTCCAGTTATGTCATCAAACACCTACATGGACCTGAAAGGTTTGAGGTGCAGGTACAGCTACATCTCTCATACCAGCTGGTCTAGGTATCCCTGCCCTGGTCTCAGATGCTTCAGCCACTTCATCAGGTCACAGTTAGCCAAGACTGACATTACCTGAGACTGCACCCTGACTAATGGCTAAAAATGTATGAAAGAAGCTTTCCATTCTTCCTCTCTGCTTTAGAGAGCAAATCACAGGGATGTAACGAGAAGTTTCAGCTGGTTAACACAGGAGACTGAAGTGTTTTTAAATTAGTTTTCCAATAGGTGAAGCAGCTGAATTAATTCTCCCTGTGACACATGATCACTAGTTTGCAACACAAGAGAAAAGTGGGAAACACACAACCAAGGAGAGACTCTTGTAGAGGTAGCTGGCCACCAGTCATCTTACCTGTCGTGTCAATCTACACCTTCAGATCACATACCAAGCACACCTTGTGTTAACTTTAGGAAGCTTTAGGAAACTACAGGCTTGAAATATGCTCAGCAGCTCCTCAGCAAAAACAGTTAATGGCAACTACAGGATTGGAGGGCTGCATTTGATCACTCCCTCCATGTGAGTCTAAGCAGCAGCGTTTTCTGCACAAGTGCGAAAATTTATGTTCTTCAGAAAACAGCCTATATTTTGGCACAGCTAGGTGATTATTAGGTTTATGAATACTCATCTATATTTTCCCATTTTGTTCAAGTACTCAAAATGCTCAGCAGCATGCATATAAATCCTTCACTGAGCTTCACATCTGAACCAGGCATCTGCCCTCACACCCACCCCATAGCCCTTCAGATGGCCTTCACACTTCCCACTTCCGTTGGTATAACTCCTGCTCTTCTCTCAGCTGTCTCCCTGAAGGATACAAGAGTCTTATCTGTGAAGCTAAAACAAAAGGAATTGTTAAGAAGTAGGCTTTTTTAAGACGAAGAAATGCATTACTTCTAATGAAACAGCTAGTAGGTATCCTCAGCAACTTCAGACCAAGAAGCAGAGAGGAACTCTACCAACAACTGTCACATATGCTACAGAACACTGAAGCAGCTGACTATAAGAACAATGATTATTAAAAGACACACTATGAACAGGACACCTCTTTAACTTGACATACACTGCAAAAAATTTTTACTAAATACATTTCATTGTTCTGTTCCAAGAGTAAAGGTATCATTTCCCGAGATTCCAACTTAAAAATGGTTATGGAAGGAAAAACTGCCTTACAATCAGAAGAAAACCACTACTTTTCATTTCTGTAGATACTGCCCACCTATTTACAAACAAAATTAATTCAAATTTCTCTCAATGCCACTCCCTGCAAAAAAAACAAAACCAAAATACTTAAGGATTACTGACTATAAGGGTTTGAAAAGTGATGAACAGGTTATTAGATACACTGATACTTCCCTTCTGCCAGCATTAAACTTTTCTAGAGCTCCAGAAACTGGGTTACCACACTGAATATTTAAAGAAGCAGTTTTGCCCTACCAGTAGGTATCAGAGTTTTTGAACCACCATCAGTAAGGACTGCAGCTAGGGGACCAGGAAGTGGGCAGGTGAAGTGAGATGAACAAGGTATCAAGCCAACTATATCCATCTCCACTTCTGAAACCACAGGCTCTAGTAGTAATTGAATTCAATACTCTTTGAGGAGATTCTAGGTTCATTAACTATTTCCAAAGAAACATCCTCAGTGGGAGAGAGGCTACTACGTAAGAACTGAAGCAGCATAGGAATAGAAAGGAATTGGTACAAAGCACAGTAACAGAACACAAAGGGGTTTGTACATGTCTCCAAATCCGGATTTTGCAAGACCAAAAAGAGAGGATCAACAGTTTTTGTGACAAAGAGACAAGTAAATAAACAGAATGGTTGTTAGCAAGGAGAAGAAAACTTTTCAAGAGTATCTAATTTAGCATTTAATTGATATTTTCATTGAAATGGAAGCACAGCACATGATGTCAAACACCACTGAACCTGTCTATCCAAATATGATCTCTCTTGAAATGTTAGTTTTGTTTCAGACTTGTAATGCGATAAGAATTGCCGTTTTTTAGAAAAATAACCCAATAGTTCTTCCAGGTCTGCACACTGCAATTACTCCCTATGCCTAAGCAATCATTGACCATCATTTGCCACCAATACAAGCTTCTACAGAGGCCCCCCTAGCTGCAGTTTACCTCAGAAAGGGGAAAGCAGCCACAGCTGTGCTAGCTTGTGTGGGGACAGGAAGAAGACAAGAAAAAATTCAGGAAAAAGAAGGAAGAGGCACCCATATCAGTTTTTCCTAGGAAGTCCCTACCTTTTCCACAATTTGTATCTTTTCTCTCCTGCAGGTTTTTTCCCTGGAACAAAAGGCCCTCTTGACTGACATACAAAGTGGAAAAAAGTCAATTCTTCAAAGTTTTCTGATCCACATAATTTCCCTTACTTTAATAACACACATACAAGTTGGCTTCCCTCTGAACTGTTCCTGTTGCTCCATATTTTCATGCAGTGATGGCTCTGCATCTGTAAAGTTTCTTTTTAACCTGCAACAAGTAGCAGGAGGTGCATATTGCTGCAGAACTAAGTTCTGAGTTGTATTGACATTCCTCTATAAGAATCAAAACATTGCTGTATGAGAAAAATGTTTGGCTTTGTTAGTTTCCTAATAAACTCAGCAATTTTAGAGTTTCTGTCCATGTGTGCCTACTTTTCACTCCTCCACCACCTCTCCAATATGCTACAGGTTTTTGAACCAGCAGAATCATAAAAGCTGAGAATTTCTGGCAACACAGTAGGACAGAAAAACAGCCACAGGAAGAATGATAAAACAGAGATCATAAAAGCTATTTTTAATGTGCCTCCTCAGTTATTTCTGCACACCAAACCTCTAAAGAAAGTTATTAATTTCTCATTATAGAATATGAACATCTTGCAAACAAGAACGTATTTTGCCCAACACCAGCTTGATTTACTTCAAAGCATAGCTCCTAGCAACTTTGAGTGCCAAGGGTGAGCTCACAAACCGAGTCATTGCAATAAGTGGTCATCTGTGAGAAGTCCCCAGGGACATGGCTAGGATGACCTTGGAAGGCTCTAATACTACCAGGAAAAAACTCTCAACAATGCAGTTCTCCTACCTCAACTCACTATTCTCTCTCATCCCATTGCTCCTAGGCTCATGAAAGCTGTAATAATCCTACTCTTCAAAACGAGTTCTACAGGAGAGTATCAGCTTCTATGTACGTTGTCAGCTACCCTGGAAGTCGAGCGTCACATACAGAGGAAAAACCTAACCCCCGAACTAAGGGAATAATTACTAGCACACTAGGCAGTTACTTTATGCTGTTCAGCTGCTAGAGAGATATGTGCCAGCAGAGATCTCATCCTAGGCAGAGCAAATGGAGAGAGCAAGCAGAGCCCTGCAGCCTCAGCTTCAGCCTGCAGGCACCCTACCTCTCCCCTCCCCTCCCCTGCAGCCTCTGTTCCCCACATCTCTGACAGGCCCTCCCACACCGCGTTGTTCTTATTCTTCACCAAGCCAGCTGCTTAGCCTTCATCCCCCACATCAGAAGCCTTAAGGGATGGCCGTCAGCAGACTCCCTTCAGTGCCCATCTGAAGGGAGTCTAGAAACAAGGCGCCCTGACCCATTCAATTTAATTCCTTTGCCACCTCCACCCTGCCGTTCTTGCTGCAATTTTGGTTCACCCACTCCCTAATGGACAGCAAGAAAGGAACAGGTACACACACCAGAACAGTGCCACCCTACTCCAGGATCAACTATAGCGTATCACAAGGGTCTAAAATTGCCTGGATGGACAAAAAGTGAATCTTGCTTAAGCCCCACAAGACTGAGACACCTTGATACTGTCAGAGTGATTAGAGAGTTAAGCTACCTAATGAAAAAACTGGCAGATGATACTGATGAAAAACTGCAGTTAAACATTGCATTACCTGTGTACAGCACTTGTAAATACTAAGACAGACATCTTGTAATGTTGAGTTTCCCACTCAATCACTGAAACACTAAAGATTTTTAGTGAAATAATCTAAATGTGATTTGCTGTTTGTTTGTTTGTTTTTTTTTTCTGTTTGGTTGGTTTTTAATACACTGACAGAAGCAACCAAGTAAGTGGGTTTCTCCAAAGTTTACCCTTAGAGTTCTCCAAACTGTTTGCTAGGATTGTGCCCACAGAGCCAATTGGGATGGAACATTTCTATTTGGAAGAAACCAAGCAAATCTAGAAATCTGGGTTAGGACTGCTTTATTTTAACAGCAGACAACAAATTGTAACTGTGATACATGGAAGACGCTTCTAGTAAAGAAAAAATACGCTTGCTGAATTCACACGGGACTTCACATGACTTTCCTGCTTAGCTGTGACAGCAGACAAATATCTTAGGATGAAAAATGTTGGATTCACATCCTATGTGAGACAGACAAACTGCATACATGCTGTACTGACTACCACACAAAAGAAGTACTTTTAAGAGACCCTTAGAAAGTAAAACCCATTAAGCCATAAATTCAAGTGCAGTTGAGAAAAGAAAACCAACCGCAGAAACTGTTCAAGAGACATAAGCAGAAAAGTGGAACAAAAAACAACAACAAAAAAAAAATGGAGGGAGAGGTCCACATGAGTAGACTAGGACTTTCACTTAACCACCACTAAGATGGGAAGACTGCAATTCTGCCTACATTCCCAGAGCTTTATAATGTCTGAGGTATGCAAACTCAGAGAGGAAGTAACAGCAAGAGTCCAAACATAGAAATCCAAAAGGGAACATGAAAGGATAAAGGAAGCTATGCAAAATGCATATATTTCCCCTTTCATTATATGACCTGTAATTTAACTTCAGTATGAGGGTTTAATTATCATCACAAGTATTTGTATTGTTGCAGTAATTAGTGTAATATGATACAATATTTATAGGCTCAAGGAAATTTCAACAATTATGTACCACTTCCCCAAATTTGAAGTTTCTGTGAAAAAAAATTTTTAGAATTTCACAAGTTTGCAACTAGTTTCAGATGAAACCATACCAAAGTGCACCACGCTTTCCCCAAAAAGTTGAGACAAATGTGGTTTTTAAGGTAGTTTGAACTGGAGTTACAAGTAGATGTGATTCCAAGGTTTTTCCACGTGGTCACTATACGACAGTCAAGCTCTCCTATAGTTCTGTATTTTTCCAGTTTATTTTAAAAAAAAAAATCTATGAGTAATTTCTTGTTTGCTTGAGTTTGCATCCTGAAGTATTAGCACAATTAATATATGTGTTGTACAATCCAAGATATGGATTGTGTGTGATGTGTTCTCTAAGTTGGGTAGCGACAGCTGCTCTGTTATAAATAAAGCCCGTTTTCCTTCTGGTCTCATTAGTGCAGCCCTACCTGCCCAGCCGTATTAGTCACTTCCTGCACGAGCATTTGAACACCTACATGGCACCAAAACACCTCTTATTACATCCAGCACACTATACACATTGAACTGAAACGTTAAAGCTGCAACTGAGCAAATCTGTCCCCTGAGCCACCACACAAAGCTGTCACCTGCAAAACGCTCTGCATAGCAACTCTACTGCTTCAGAAAGACTAGCTCTTTTTTTCCCAATGCTCTCCCACCCCCAACCAAATTCTGTTCAAAGAGAAAGACGGAAGGAAAATCAGATAAATGCAGTCTTAATCTCATGGTTAATCCATCCTCTTCTCCTTACTTATAGAGCTTGAAAGGTAAGAAAATGGAGAAAAAAAATCAATTCCTTCTGCTACTTCAAAGAGGGAGTAGTTTTCAAAAAAGTTTTTGTAACAATCAGTGCAACAGGAAGATAACTGTTACCTGTTATACTTCCAAATTTCCCAGCTGTTCCACTTCACAACCAAAAATATCTGTATAATAGAAGCACAAAGGTATAGAGCTGTACCTTCAAAACCAGCAAGCTGAAATCCCAGCAGAGTAACACAGTAACACAGGGTAGCCCAGAACTAATCCAAGCCACATATAACAACACTTCCCATGACCCTGCAGTAAGGGTCAAGAAAAAACATAGTGCGGCAAATTCATTGCTGTGAATCTTCAGAGGTGCATACAGGATAGCAAGAAACTGCTTAAACCAGCTGTAACTGATGTGTCATGTAGGTTCAGCCTTGGCTTAAGCATTTTAGTTTAACACTACAGAGTGGTATGAGCAGTGCAAAGCATGTACAGCTCTCAGAGAAATCTACTACTTGCCCAAAAGCAGTCTGACAGACAAAAGGACATGACATCTAATTACAAAGATCCTCCCGCAAGGAAGTCTTTCTCTCCTGGTCAGTTATACATTGTTAGGCAGAAAAATAAGACAAACATTCTAACAACACAACAGAAATAAGAAAAGTCCACAACTGAGTAATTTTCACTTTAATGGTATTGATGAAAAACCTATAAAGTGGCCAAGTTAGTCTTCAATTCTACAAACCCTTTCAGAGCACTACTATGAAAACTGTATGCAAAAGGATCACTATGGAATGGAAATAGCATTTCAGAAAGCTCCTGACAGTGGAAAGGAAGCCTATCCAAGAAAAGGAAGAAGAAATTCAGCAAAAGTTAGAAGCTGGTGAGAACAGGTCATTCTCCAGGATCTTTACACTAGATAAGCACTCACTAGATAAGCATATACCTTTTGAAGACGCTCAACTTCCTGCCATAAACAAACGTTTTATAACCCACTCAAAATACTTATCAGCCAGCCATTTACTTCATTTCATCTGCCTTATTCCTTGGGCAGTAGCTTTGCATTTTTCAAGTCTTTCAATAGACCACTACACAAGATAGGCCATTATTTGATATATTCCAGAATAGTTCTCATCGGTTTTTCCATCATGGCTTACATATATGAAGAATCTATTAAAATCATATACCTCTCAGAAATATTTTCAATGTTTCAATACCTGGTGTCAGTATATATCAGTCTTCATGTTTGCGTAAGGTTTGCTCAAATCCAGAAGTAGGCTTGTTAAAATCAAAATGGTGCCTGATACAGATTTCAGAGCCAAAAAATTATATCAATTAGTGCTTCCATTAAATTTATCTCCCCAGACAGACTTCACTGGTGAACTCAGAGACAGTAAGTGAAACTATAGCACTGCAGAAGACCAGTTTGGTTTGGTATAAACCAAACTTATCAAGAATTGAATTAAAAAAAATTCTTTCCTGCTACACACTCTTCAAAGGTACAAACACATAGGGCATTCAAAACATAAGATGTGTGCATGGTTGCCGAGCTTCTACCTCTATGCAAGATATGCTGATTTTCCCTGTGGATCTCTAGCTTCTACATAGAGCAGCTATAAAGAGTACAACAGCTTCAACAAGTTCATTCAAACAGCTTGCAAGTATATTTTGTGATGAATACAGAAACTCAATGTTTATTGCATCTCAGCAGCAAAGCTCTGCCTATGTACACCAAGGCAGGCACAGCGCCAGGATGGATTTCACCAGAATCCCCACTAAATCACCTTGCAACCACTGAGCTTCCAAAGGACTACGTGGCAGCCAACGTAAGTCCTTTAAGAATGCTGAAATCTTTCCACAAAACTTGTCAGATATTGGTTGCAAACACCAGAAGGAAAAAAACAACTTAGAACAAGACATCAGGAGACAAATCCAGAATAATGATGATGATGCAGCCTGTCAAATGAAGCACACAGTTAAACTAAAGACTTAACAAGAGACAAGGACATTCAACAACCAGCTACTGCCTTCCAGTAATTTACAGCACATTTGCCCAGGTGGTAACAGCATTTTCACAAAAATAATATTTTTTCAACACAAACCCCACATCCAAACCACATAATTTCAGATACTGTTTTTCAGCGTTACATAGCTCTTCTCTGGTACCTTAACTATCTGTTCGGTTTTCATGTAAAAGCAGTCAATGGAAACTAAAGCAATCACCGGTCTTTGCTAAATGTTCTTTCTCTCTAAGTTTCTTTATACAACAGCCCGAACGAATTCCCTTAGAGAGCTATTTCACAAAGGCATCCTCCATAGCCTAAGGCAACTCAGGTAACAGCAATGTAGTCTCTCCTCTGCCAGCAGAGGGAAGGAATCACTTGGAAATGGCTCTGATTCAGCCAGATCAGTCTAACCAGAAACTGCCTCAAAAACCTCAATTTTGGAATTCATTTGAAAGCTATTTATCCTAAAAACAGTGGGAGACATTTGACTTCAGCTTCCATATAGACCAAAAAATGCCAGATGCAAAGCATGGTTTGAAGTGCACTGCTTGCAGGTACACATTGGGCATTAAAATATATATTTTGCTGTTTTCAATGGTTAATAAAAAGTAACACCAGACAATAAAACTCTTCTACTGTTTCCTCATTGGACTCCAGCTCCTCAACAGAGTGTACTGAGACACGCAGGTAGCCTTCCCATCCAGGGCCAAAGTCAGCACATAGTGGTGCCACACAGCAAGCCTTCTCTGGGGAGCATTGAGGGTGCTGGCTTTGAGAACCACTCTGATACTGCACCCTTCTTTCCAGATTCAGAGACCAGTAAGGCTCTCCCTTCTATCCCAAATATGTAGGCTCATACTGATTTCTAACCTATCTTAATTCATTGCAATTTTTAGAGTTTGTGTTGTGCCAGAACTTTTTTTACAAGCACCTGCCCAAATTACTCCCTCTTGCATTTAGACAGAACAGTCATTTCTTCTTCCACTTCTCCTTATGTTAAAGTAAGCAGTTCTGCATCTGTGCAATAGCACTTTTGTCCTTGCAGCACTTCCTGGTTCCTGCCATTTTTCTTAAACCTGAGATTCCAAACAAAGCCGCACCTGATACAACTGCCTTATTGCTCTCCTCTCAGTACTAGCACCTCAAATTGCATTCAGCTTTTTAGGGGTTCCACCATTATTAGCTGCCTGCATCATCTGTCGTCATTAATCCAGATCTGCTGTCTCCTACTAACATTCCAACAGTAAGATGAGTTCATACTTGAAAAATGCAAATAATCAAAAACCTCTTCCCTGTGTGTTCTTTGCACCATAAGAACAGATAAAACAAAACTTTCCTACATCAAAACTCAATACAGAAGCTAAATGGTAAGCTCATACCTGACAAGTTACCATCTGGTGCCAGTTCATTATTGAGGCAAGGAAAGGGGACCCTCTCCTTGTCTCCTCTCCTTTCCCCAAACAACTCAGTGCTTCCAGCTTATGAAAGCTGTAGTTACAGCCCAAGGCACCCACTAGAATTGTGGATTGCATACAGCTTAAAAAAAAAAATCAAGATTAATTTTAAAAACAGACTTAAAATTTGTATGGATCAAAAGTAGTACACCTCCAGAAACACAGAAAGTCAATTAAAGTGGAAAAGAATATACTGGAATAGTCATTAATTTATTTTGGTTGTCTTCTTCAATACAAGTTTGTTTTCTAACTTGTACCAACAGTCTGTATGACCAAGCTCAAAACAAACCTTCACCACCAAAGATCTGATGATACATAGCAGTTCTTCCATGACAGTGCTGTACCCTGTTCTGTTGCGCTTTTTTTAAATGTATTTGATAACAGTCTGCATTTTGCATCTTTTCAGAAAAAAACAAACAAAAAACCATCAAAAATCCTAACACCTCTGTCCCCTCCACCCAAAAACCCCCCCAAATCACTACACAACCCACAGAATAAAACACAAAAATCCTTCTATTGTTTTAAGTCCTGCATCTTTTCACTTGTTATAGATAAGGAACAACAAGAAACTTCTTTTGAGAGCTCTGTAGTGCAGAAAAAAATTTCTCAAGAAAATAATCGTCATGCTCAGCATTACTCAGCTGCAGCAAACCAAAGCTGTTGAAACAAGCAAGATCAAAAAAGAGGTTTCTCATCTGCAACAATATTCACATGAAAAACTTCACTTGTAAGACTGTCGGGAATAATCCGTTCTATGTTACAAAACACTTCAGAATGCTTTAGAATTCTGCTAGTTGAAAACTTCTTACGAAATGATGCCACAGGCAGCAGAGACAGGACCAGTGGCTACCAGCCTGGCCTGGCCTGGCCTGGGAACTTCAGTGCTGTGAGCAGCTCAGAGAAATGCACTGGACCATGACCGTCCAAGAGCTGTGGGTGCACCTTCAGGCACTGGATAAACCATGACTTTTGTCTGGATTGTGAAAGAAGAAATGATGTAGTAAAAAGACCAAACTGAAGGTTTGATTTCACCAAGCTCCAATGAAAACCTCCACTTGTCACCTTCATGAACATGTCATTTTCAAATGTTTAGGTCTGACAGGCTGTCACAGTTGCCAAAATAAACAGCCTGCTTAGCACTTTATTCACTACCACCTTGTGGGGAAATAAACATTTGCACATAGTGCATGAGACAATTAAAAACTGGACAAGAAAAAAAAAAGTAAAAAACTATTGTGAAAGGTAACTTTTTAAACCAGATAATTTTTTTTTTTTGCTGGTGGATCAAATGATGTATTAACAGTAGGGACGAAGTTGCAGATTGGGGTGAGCAGCACTGCTAGCCAAAGTGATGTATACCATCAGCTCTAAACAAGTCTGCTTTTCTTCATATAGAAAGAAAATAGAATGAGATCCAGAACTCATTTTAGATCCTTAATTTACCAAAAGCGATAGCTTGGCCTTGTCTGAGTACCTGTTATGGCTTGGGTGGGGTCCTCATGAAGCAGTACACTCTGGGATAATTCAGGCAGGATTTGCTGAGTTACTCTCACTGAAAGAACAACAAATCAAGCCTCCACATGAAATATTTACTTCATTGAGGCAAAAGCACTCAGCAACGTCCATCAGTAACTGTCATAACTCACTGCAAGGAAGGTTTATATCTAGAGACTGGGAAGATAATAGTAATTTAAAATAAAGTTAAAACTTGAAAGAATGGGCATCCTTCAGAAGTTTGAAAATTACTCTAAGTGTTACTGGGAAATAGAGCAAAAGCACAGCTGAATTTACTCCCATTACACAAATAAGTGAAAATTTCTGAGTTTGCTTGATTTCCATTGCCCTTATGTAAGGCAAATGGGGACCACAGATATGTGCATACTTTGAAATATCCAGATTTTAATGCTGTATTTCACTTTGGCCACTTTGAGGTCTAGGTGGCCCTGTATATGTCAATATCCATAAGTGCCTAACAGCAAGAACATTTAGTTCAAACTCCAGTGTTACAGTACTGATTTTCTGCCTTAATCTCCAGCAGGATTAGTTCATCACAATAAAACATAGAACTATCACTATAATTCCGCCCAGAGTCCTAACATCTATATTTTGCAGTTGGAATACAGCACTAAGCATCTAAATACTATGGGTCATGTTTGCTCTTTTGCAAACCCATCTATTCCAAAAAACTCTTAAGTTGCACTTTTTAAACTGCATGCTAATACCACGAAGTTAACTAAACAGAGTTTCCAATCTATTGCAGAACTGAACTGCAGACACACTTGAAAAAGCACTGAACAATTTACATGCTTGTTTCTGTAAGACCTCTGAAAGAGTACTTCTAAGCAGACAAATTTATACTTGGCATTGCACAGGTGCACTGGAATGGAAAGGCATAATGTGTCCTCTCTCCAAAACACACTAACATAGTGAGCAACATTAAAACAGCTGAAAGGTTAGGAAGCCCTTCCCCACCATTGCTTTGCCCCCATACAGCAGCAATAGTACTGACAACAGCAAAGGACTTCTTTGCTTGTTCAGGGAAGTGGCACCTCTCAGAGCCACTCTGTAATTGTGTCACAGATGGCATGTTGCATCTACCTGCTCCACCCACTCTGCTGCCTATGGGGTATAAAAGTTTTCCAGCAGCTTAGTAAAACACTAACCCATTATTTTCCTAAACAGTGTTTAAAATCCTTACTATTACTTTTTTCAGGATAGATTTATTTCCTGCCTGCCTCCATCCAGTAGGAAACCAGAAATAGAGCTAGTCCCATTTCACTGTCTACCCACCATTCGGCAGAATAACTGGCCAGTATTCAGCTGCAGCTTTAAACAGAGGCCAAAGATCAACCTCACATGGAGGCCATCAGTCTTCACAATTCCCTTTTGTTTTATAAAAGCTTACCCTGAGCAAGTCCACCTTCTGGGGCAAACTGATTCTTACATGATCACCATGCCCTTCCCATCCTGGCAATCTTCTTCTCCCTTTTCTTCCTTCCTTGTATTGTGTGAGCAACCCCACAGAGCCACGTCACAGCTGAAACAGTTTGCATAGAACTTCCCTTTCCTACAAGCTAAAGGAACAGAGTCATTCAGATCCCCATCCTACACCCCCCTAAGCTGATACACCACCATTCCTATGAGATCAGGAAGCCAAACCAAGTAAACTAGAGAGGTACCTGCCTTTGCTGCCATTCTTATTATGTTTGTGGTAGAAAACAATACACAACAGCATCAGGATGACTAGGCTAGACAAAATAAAGCTTTGCCCCTTCTATTTTTCTGGTAGAATACCCAATATAGTTTGTATTGTACTTAATAAAAACACCACTGAGGAAAATGAGTGCACTATAGCTCATAAGGAAATGGAAGTGGGATAGCCTTAGGAGTTTCTTTACCTTTTCATGGAATTGCAATCTAGGAAGTGCCCAGCTTTTCTCACAATTAAGTAAACAAGAGCAACTGTACATCTCAACAAGCCTGTCAATGAAAATATACACCAATCTTAAGATGAAGCAGTGAGGCAGACTTTAAGGTAAATGCAGACTCCAAGCCATTTCAGGTTTAGTTCCAAATCTGACTAAAATTACTGTTAAACTTCTGACCTTCTGCACTGAAATCCATAAAATTCTTCTCTATGAGTAAAGTCTTGAATTTGTTTTTCATCCAAATTTTTAACTTCCAAGTAAAATTCATTTTTTTACCTTACCAGAAGTTTTCCAAGTACATGAAAACAAACTCAAATTTTAGATAGCCTCTTCATCACTGGACAAATTCGTCACTTAGATTACTTAGAAAAAGTAATAAGTACTTGGCTAATAAAATCCTATAGACAAGGACTTTTTTATTTTAAAAATATAATTCATAAAGAAAGTATTGAAAAAATGCGCAAGAGAAACCTAAGCACAAGCAGAGTATACTGAAAGACAGATAAACCTAGGTGAGTAAGCAACGCCTGGGAAGCAAACTGGGAAGTCTCCAGTTTGAATTCTTTTAAAGAAATTATATCCCTTACAACTCTTAATCATTTTGACAATGTACTGACATCCTGGCCATGTAAAATACATAGCTTTCCTCAAGCCTGGCTAGTTTAGACAGCAGGAAGCAAGATATTTGTACAAGAAGAAAAGAGGAATGAAGGGCCAAGAGGCCCCAGAGCAGTAGGAAGAACACTTATTCTGGGTGGAGAAGAAGGAATGGGGCAGAGGTGAGCTGAAGGCCTTCCCAACCCCCATTTAACTCCTTCATTTCTCTTTGTTTGGGTAATTTAAACCCAACAGTTCAGTTTTCAACTCATTTCACTTTAAAAATCCCTGGACTGAGTCCATACCTGTGCCTGGTAGCTCCTGCGAACAGCTGGTGGGAGCAGCGGGAAGGGAGGCACGTAGCAGATATCTCCTGATGGCTCAGCCTGCGGTCCCCAATGCCAACACCACCCACAGACCAGTGAGGTGCAACACACTGGCTATGAGAGACAGCTGACAACAAGGGCTTCTGCTTCCCAGAAATGACACATTTTAAAAATTAGGTTTCAATCCCAGCTAAACAAAACTGGTTCTCCTTCATCTCCCACTACAATTTCCAATTCATAGGAAGCCTTTACCCTTCAAAAATCAGCTTTACTATCAACATCAGCAAACTCGTGGTATCACTGTAGACTTATCGCTTACCCTCACTCCTTGCTACCAACAACAATTTTGTGACACCATTTATCCTCACCTCAGGAACTCAGGCTTTTCTCCACTAGCAAAACCCTTCCTACAACTGTTCAAAGGTGACACCATCTTTTCTATTCCCCACATCTCAGATCCCAGAGTTTTAACAAAAGTCTTATTAAAGAAGAGGATCTGCTTGTTTACCCCTTTACCTTATAACAGCAAGGCTAAGAAACGACAGCTTTAATTCCAGCTCTACATCTGACAAAGACTTATCCAAACAACAGGAAGTCATAGCTATCCATGCAGAGTAAGCTTACAACTACTTCTTCACAGCGAAAAAACATACCACACGGAGTGCTCATATGTTGGCAGAGCATCTAGGCCTGCACACACTAGGACAACTAGGTAGTATTGTCATTCAAGAACATTGCTCAAAACTAGTTTTCTTTAAAATTAATTTCAAAGCATTTTCATCAATGTTGGATTTTGTAAGTTTTGTTCCAAACTGAAGTTTTGGCCCAAAATGGATCCATCAAGAAGCATTCAAGATGGACTAAAAGTCTGCCATATACCTCATCAACTTTAAAGGCTAACTCTTGCAATCTTAAAGGTACTTGAGTATCATCTTGAACTGTGACATCTAGCTACACAGCAGTGTTTTGGCACTGGCACTGCATACAAAACATCGGGAGAACAGGACAGACTTTTAGAAGCTGTTTGCTGAAAATTACAGTGAAGAAGTTTAGGTGCTTGTGCAGCTTAAAGGCTGCTTGCTCACAGCTGATGGACCTGTGAGTCTATCTGCCTCATCCTCAGGAACACAGCCACCTTACAGTGGCTGAAGCTGCTGGTTTGGTTTAGAAAGCCGGTAAACTAGCAGGTTCTTTTCTCCTCCTACACCTCTCTTCCGCCTTTGGAAACCTGTATTCTTGCAGTGTCAGCTGGAGGGTGGTCCCTCACCCTGCCATCACCTCCTGGTAGGCAGTCTGCAGCCATCCCAGCAACTCACTAGCTAGCGTTAGAGCATCATTTTAGATTAATAACCCCTGCAAACAGAGAGCTGCTTCTGCACTGAATGAGGGGAGCCTTTCTGAGCTCTAGTTTGACTCAGGGCACAAGCAGCTCATTAACCATCAGATGATTCAGCACTTGGTGCCTACATTTCTGCTGGCTGGTTTTCATCAGCAGACTACAGCTTTGAAGGTGAATCATTTATATGATACCATCAGACACCTGAAGAGGCACACAGGTGTCAAGTCCCTCCAGCTCCAAGCCAACTAGTTTTATGTGATACAGACTGCTCTTAAATTCTCCTCTTCACCATGCAGCCTTTATAATCACGTTCCCCACAAAAATTCTGACTGTAACAGTTTGCAACTTTTTTTCTCCTACTCTTGCAGAAAGAAATCATGCACAGACAAGGTCTCAGTTCACAGAGAAATACTTGTAATAGGTCCTGAGCAGAAGAAAGACGACCTCCACATTTCAGGCTCAAAAGAAGAGAGTAGGATTTTAGTCCAACCAAAGCCACCATGGAAAAAATGCTGTCAGATGTGGTCTCTCCCTGCCCCCAACAATCCCTTCCGATTTACTCATGGCCACTAATCTCATTATAGTTCCTATAATTAAAGCACCATAATATCTGATCAAAAATATAGTATGTTGTTTAAATTAACTCACACGAAGTCTTTTAATACAAGAATGACTGCTCCAAGAGAATTACAAGATTTACAAAATAAAGCATCACTAATGAGCACAGGATCAAAACTGGATTATCAAGTTTCCTGATTTGCATGTAGAAAAAGCAGGCAGCAAGGTTTCTATAAAACTTTTACAGTTGTTTTATAGGAAAAATGAAACAATTATATATATATCTTCAAATATTTATTGAAGAACAAACTGTTCTTTATAGATGTTAAGAAACAGCAAATGTTAGTTTGGTCTAGTCAATACTTGCTAAAAAGTGAGGAGTGAGATTGTTGTTCTGAATAGCATTTGTCAGGTTTACAGATCAGGGAGATAAGAAAACACATATAAATCTTAGCTTCTTTACCAGACTGCAACAAGTTAAATAGAAAAACCTATTTAAACTTTAGGTCTTCTCCTGTTCTTAAGTCAAAAGTCTTTCCTTACCTATTTGTTAATTTTCAAAGGAAATTTCCAAACAAATCCCAACCCCACCCCAGACACACAAACAGCTAAAAAGCAAAACCAGGAGCAAATTTGCCCTCTGACTTAGATGTACAAGCAGCCCAGAGAGGTTAGGAAGTGAATCACTCATTTAGTAAACCTATATATGCACAGTTTCTGAAATAATCTGGGTTTGGTGCCACATTAAATGGAGAGAAAGATGGGATGTGAAGGAGATGTGAATGTAATATTACACCTGTGAGATTAGGTGTCCTGGTTCTTTCTACCCTGTCCCCAGTTTGTATGCTGGATCTAAAAGTGCAGAAACCCACAGCTGAACAGGAAACAGTTCTTCCACACTTCTGACCCTAAACTCACTCAACATACCTAAGAACCCATGGAGACTGCCCCATCCTGAAACAACACTGGCCTTTCAAACAAGCACACTCTTCAGCCTCATCCACTTTATGTTCATGATTAAGCATAACAAAGAACAGCTCTGGGCTGCATCCATTCCTAGAGACCAGGGCTTGCTGGGACCCGACTCAGGCTTTGTGGGACCCCCACTAGATCCTGAGCTGTGATCAGATCACCTCTTCTGTGATAATCCATCACCATCAATCACCTATCAGTTACCATATCATCAGTTTCTGAGTCCAAGTGAATAAAATCATAGAATTTTTTTGTGAATGTCAGATGAACCCTCAGGGGTCTGTGATTATCAGGCTGCAGAGAGAGAATAGGTAAATTGAGGCAGAGGTAAAGTTATGCAATTTCCCCAAGTCAGGCTCCAGATCAGCCTGGGCACTCCAGGCTTGCAGGCTAAGCTTCTGCTTCAGCCATTAAATCTTTGAAAGGGATTATGCAGCAAGGTGCCAGTGATAAGGACTGGATTTGACCTCTAAGGACCTTCAGATGCGACATTCCTAAAAACAATTACCCTCATTTTCCAGCATGCTGGTAACACTATGAGCAAACTCTGCAGTTGAAGTATTTTCATCTGGCATGCTTAAAAAGAATGCTGAAAACTTCAGTTGATTTTCTGATCTATAAAGGGCCCCCAAGCAGAAATTCTGATGCTCTTATATGTTTGCATAGAAGAAAACAGAGTGCATAACAAAGTTTTTACTTTGCTACTCCATTAAGCATCATTTCAGAAAACATAATGAAACCATCGTGAAGAATACAGCTTTCTTCAGAGAGAGAACACACACAGACGTTAAAGGCAACATGAATTATTTTAAGTGCTATACTTCTGCCAACATATTCCACATTTTCATCATAAGACACCACTCCCCCAGAGTGGTACTCAGCCAGTGTCTTCTCATACAAAGGGCACAGATTGTTATTTCTCTGACAAGGAAACCAGATCTAAACAATGTATATTGCTGCTTGAAGTTTTGTTTTTCGGTTAGTTTTTGTTTGCTTTCAATTTCAGGTACATTGTTATATCAAGCTGATTGGATCCAAAATGCAAATATGCTAAAATTTTCAAACAAAACCAGCTTTTCAACACTTATTCATTTTGAATCTTCTGGTAAATTTTCTTTCTAATTTGCTACACAAAGTGCAAAGTCTCAAAGACGAAAGGTGACTTGATTTCTAACCTATACTGGCTTTTCACTCATCCTTCCCAGAAATTCCTCTAATATAACTGAAATGGCAAAGCCTTTCTCTCTCCTCAGGATGACTCACAGAGTCCTTCCACAGCACAAAGGAAAGATACATCACTTCTTGTTCTTAAGAAATGTCACTTTCTTATTCTTTTGAAACAAGGTAGGGCAAGAAAATATTGGAGTGTTATTTGTCATATTTTGTTTCCTTTTTCCTTGAACAAATTTATCAAGCAACTAAAATTCTGCCTGGTCATAGCAGCATCTGTAACAACATGCCCACAGAAATACCCTGTGAATCTCACTCCTCAACATCAGTATCCTCTCCTCTGCTTCTGTATCCCTGCCCCATCTTTTACCTACAGGAGTAAGTACCCACATGGTTATCTTTCAATAGCTACTGGGATAAGCTTCATGAGCGCTCAGCAATAGTAGTGCTTCCTTGAAGAGGCAATGCTTACATCTGCATCCAACGGCTGGCCAACACTAAACCCACTTCGTAGGGCATAAACCTGCTTCCCAGGCCAGCCAGTTGTTTCAGCTACCAAGCTGCTAGATCATCCTCCAAAAGTCCAGCCTAAACCAGGCAGAAGACTTTTTTTTCAGTATGGCTTAAGATACAGACAGATATGATAGATCACATAACTCATTAGATCACTGTAAGCTGCAGGCACCTGCAGAAGTTATAGAAGACCACCCTAACACCACACCACTTGGCAATTTCCATCTTCAATGCAACTCAATACTCTGACCCACACCTCAGCAGCAGATATGAAAGTGGCACAAACATACACTGACAACAAACTCCAAAAACTTATTGAGAGTTTCCAGTCCACCAATTACAAATCAAATGGTTCTGGGCTCTGTGCACAAAGTCTCAAGAAGGCTTATTAAGTGCTCCTGAGTTTCAGTGTTACAGGAGACACACAAAACGTAACTCTGCATCTCCCATCCATCAGTTCCCACGTTAAGCTCTTTCCTGTTTAATAAATATATCAAAAGCGGTTCATAAAAACGCTACTGGGTTTAGTGTTAGCCTGAACAAATGTTACCAGAACTAGCAAATGCTACACAGGTATTTGTAGCTCCAGAGCAGAACATGTACTTGACTTCGACTAGCATGTGCAATTTCCAAGCAGTGTAATGTACTCTGGACAGAACAGGCCTGTCAACTATTTACAGAGTGCAGAGGTAGCTGTAGCCATCCATCCCATCCCTACACAAAGAGTCCAGCAGGAGCACAGACTGCCCCACCACACCTCTAAACCCCAACAGTGTAAAAACTCATTCTACCACCACACTAGCATGTCTCCACCGGGCACATCCCAAAAGTTTCTGTTGAATAAAAGCATGAAGATGCTAAGCAAAGGGTTTAGTTGGTTTTGTTTCTCCCACAACTTCCCATACACATAACTTCCCCCACTGCTCTTAGGGTTTAGGGTATGACGCCACTAGCAGCAGAAACAACACTCAAGTGTTCTGTGATGCTAAACTAGCTACTGAAAACACTAGTGAAGACATAGATTTGTTTTCAAGCTGCTGATTTCGGTCTGAAACAGCAGTTCTGACTGACAAAAGAGTGATGAAGATGTAAGCAGCCTATGTGTGAGCCCATCTACTCAAGGTGGAAAAGCTGTGTTTTCGATTTTTTTCCTCCAAATAAGTTCTTGTTTACTGTTGTAAATACGATTCTTCAGGAAGAGTCACACGCACCTCCCCAGACACACACAATATTGTAATCTTTCATATATGATATAAGACCAAACGCGATGTATTCTGAGAAGACCAGGGCGAGCGACTGCACCAAGGGCCCGAACACCCACACGTCCGAGCGGCAGCACTGGGGATGCGGAAAAAAACCCCCAGGAGCCCTCCAGGAACTGCCTCAGAGCTTACAAACTTCGCTCTGTATCACTCCCTGACCTCTCTTTAAAGGAAACTGGTGCCAGCCAGGTAACAGCAAAAGTTTCAGAATTCAAAAAGAAAGTCCTTGTAAAGACAGAAAGAGCCTAAAGACACAGACGTGACCAGCCCGACAGCTGCGGAACAACGCGCAGACAAGCGCTCCGGGAACGAGCGGTCATTGAATCAACAGCTCGCACGCAGGTCGCGGCAGAACGCTCTCCGTGCGGAACGGGAAAAGCTCCTCCCGCACCTCCCCGCACCACTTCGCCCCAGCTCTGCAGCTCGGCGGGCGCGGAACCGGGCTCAGAGCAGCGCTCAGCCCGCGCCCCGGGACAGCTGCGGCCGCAGAGAGACCCCCCCAGCACAAACCCGGCAGCGACCGTACCTGGGAGCTGAGGTACCGCCGCAGGCACTCCTCGCACACCGCCTTCTTGCAGCAGGACAGGGGCTTGATGGGCTTCTCCTCCAGGCACACGCGGCAGCTCAGCACCAGCAGCGGCCCGAACTCGCCGGCGATCAGCCCGGAGAAGGGCTCGGGCAGCAGGTACAAGTCCACCACCTCGATGCTGCCGCCCGACGACAGCGGGTCGTCGCCCGGCACCACCCCGCGCCGGACCGGGGGCTGCCCCGCGCCCGTGCCGCCGCGGGGGGAGCCGGTGGCGGCCGCCGGCCGGTCGTTCTCCACGCAGTAGACGGTGCAGTACACGTGCCGCCGGGGGGGGCGGCGGCGGCCACTGCCTCCCTCCGGCCCCTCCTCCGCCGGGGCCGCCGGCTCCCCCGCGCCCGGCGGCTGCTCCGGCCCGGCCGCTGCCTCCGCCTCCTCTTCAGCCCCTCGCCGCTCGGGGTCGGCGGCGGGCGGCCCCAGCTCCCCGCCTCGCCCCAGCCCGGCTACTCCGCCGCCCGGGACCGTCTCTCGCAGCGAAGGCGGCTCGTCCGGGCCGGGCTCCCGCGGGCCCCCGGCCGGGCTCGGCGGCGCGGCGGCAGCGGCCGCCCGCGGCGCGTTCAGCGAGCTCTGCTGCTCCCCCATCGCCGCCCGCCGCCGCTCCTTCCCATCCAGCCACCTCCTGGCCCCGCTTCTGCTTCCGGGTCCCGAGCCCCGCCGCGCCGAGCCCCGCGCCGCCCGCCCGCGGGCGCCGGCGGCCGCCGCCGCCCGGCCTCCCCCTGGAGGGGCTGCGGGGGAGGGAGCGGCGGGAGCGGCGGCAGCGGCGGGTGCAGCTCCGGTCAGCGCCGCCCGCGGGGTCCCAGCCGGAGCCCGACCCCCATGCCGGGGAGGACGCGGGCAGCCGCCCCTGGTGCCGCGGGGCAGCGCGCCCGGCCGCGCCCCGCAGCCGCCGCGCCCCGCCCCGCGCGTCACCGCCCCCTGCCCGCGGCGGCCGCCCCGCCGGGCGCGCCCGCCCCGCTCCGCCCCGGCCCGGCCCCGCCCGCTCTGACGCAGCTGCTCGGCTGCGCTCCTCATGGAGCCGCGAGCGTCGCGTGTGTGCACGCACGACGCCGCCCGGCACCCGCGCCCACACCCGCACCCGCACCGCGAGGTGCTGATCCGCGCCCCACGCCGTTCTCTCCGCCGTGTGCCGGTACCTGAGGCCGGGCCACATCCCCTTTTCTTTTGCAGGAGCAGCATTTACCATCGCTCCCCTGAAATCGTCCTCTGCTCGAAGGCGCGGGGTGAGGGGGAGGGGTTTCAAAACGCCTTTATGCTCTTACGGTAGTGTCCTCAGAGCAAATTGTGAGGGTCCGATTAAGAATCATCCCCGAAGAAAAATCGTAGTGAGCATCAGGGGTGCTCACTAAAACCAAGGTGACATTCACAAAAATAATTAAAACTGTGTATCCACATAGGTCCCGACTGGTATCTGGTCGTTCAGGTACTCACAATTAAGGAGATTAGAGGAATATATGCATGTATTGGTCTAAAAGTTGGCCAGTATGTCAGTGTCTCTTCTTGATGATAGTATATTACAGGCCTTGACATCATCAGTTACATTATCCTGTAGAGCAGATGTCATGGAACTGTCCCTGCAGCCACTGAGTAACTTAACAGGGATTGTGCAGTTTCCATCCCGAACTTTGTCTAGAGTGTTAATCAGAAGTTAATCAGTTGCTCTGCTTGGGTTGGGCTAACCAGGGTGAGAGGAGGACGAGGAGGTCTGCAAGTGGGGAGATGACAGCTGGGGACAATCAGGGCTGTCTGCGTGTTGTTTCCTCAACCCCACTGAGCTCATGAGCTCAGACTCATTCAGGGAGCAGCTCCATGCATTTTCCTGGCTCCATGTTTGAGCTCAGCAGCCCAGCTTCTCAGCTGCAGTGACTCAGAGTGTGGGGTGTTGGAAGACACTGTATGGCGCCAGCCCACCTTTGGTGGCCCTGTGTGGCACTGAAGTGTGTGTGCAGTCTGGGAAGCAGCTGAGCCTCCAGGAGAGCCACAGGGAGAATCTGACCTGTCCTGCTGAAGGCTGTCAATGGAGGCATCCCAGACTCTGTGTGGCAACTGTCAACATGTGCTGGCTTGGGAGCTCTTCGTCTTGAAAATGCTGTATTTCTTCCAGACCCAATCAGACCTGAAAGTCAGTGGAAGTGAATTTGTGCAATGCCAGGCTGTAGCTACCCTCCAGAAAAATAACATAGAGGAATTATTTCTTTTAAACAATATGTTTAACTTTTCTTATATGAGCCTCTAGAGTTTATGATCCCAAAGCTTACTTTGAAAATATGAAGTGTAAAACTTGTGATGAATGAATAAACATCAGAATTTCCTACAACCCTACCACTCAAGAATGTGGAGCTTAAAGAAAAAACTAGAAAAACAGCATCCTTGCAAAAGCAAGAATGTTGCTCAGCTGTTAGTTCAGAAATGTGTGTGCTAAAGCACAGCAGGGGAGAAATGGTCCTGGGGAATTCATGAAGGTGATAGTAATTGTACTTGGCTGAAGGGAAGCATTAAGCTAACAGGAGTTATAGAATTGCCTGTGCCCTACCAGCCTATGGACTAAGGATAGATAGTTCAGTGGCCTGTGCCCAGCCTTGTGTCCTGCTGGTTCCAGCTGGGAAGAGTGATCAGATATGCCAGCCCAGTGCCCCCAGTGCCCCCCATTCTGCCTTGCTTCTGGCTGGGATGGTGGGACCAGCCCTGGCTGGTGAGGTCTTGCCACCCCCAATGGGACCCTGCCACTTTTTGACAAATGTATGCTCTGCAACAAGTCTTTGCCATATGCTATATATATTCTCTCAGGCGTATTGAAAAAGTATGAAATTACGTAGTAATAGACAGAAAAAAATATAGGGCTGAGGTCAACCCACTAGTATGTACTGATGGCCTTTCCCACTGTGCCTTTACACAGATTCGTATTTGAATGACCTTAAGGGAGAATTTTCTCAAAAAGGCTACCCTAGCCCCCCAGAAGCCCTCAACAATCTGACAAAATAGGATTCTGTGTTGCATGGCACTTGCTTATTCCCCAAGAGAGCGGTAAGTGAGGGATGCTGGTTCTGTTGCTCAGTGCACTGCTGGTAGGTGCCTGGGTGCATGAAGCAGGAGTCCATACAGGGATGAACCTGTGGTTCCCAAGGAGGTTGCTCAGTTGCTGACTGACAGCCTGCATGATGTGTCTTAGTCTGGCTGTTGCCCAGGTTTTGAGAAACCATGAGTCAGGTTTGCATCCAGATTGACTGTGTTGCTAAAACTTTCCTGTTTTAAAATGTGATTTTAGAACCACACATTTTACACTCTCCATAGAGCATGTCTTAGACCTTAAATAAAGCCTTATGGGAGATATTAAAAAGATAGCAGCATTACTGGATTTGCATAAAATAACAGATTAAAATAAATTATCCTACAGAGATAAACCTCATTATCACCAAACTATTTGGTTTACAAGAACTTCACTGTGTTTGAGCACAGTTGTGTAGAACTGAGTCTAGTTGCTTGAAAAATTGCTTTTCTGCCTGTGATGTACCACCAAGTCAAACTCCACAAAGATTCACACATTTGAATTCTGCAAATGAAGATGCAGCTGGCAGGACACTAACTATCTGTGAGAGATCCCCAGTTTTGGAAAGCTCTATCCACTGTCGTCCACCAGAACCTGAATTTGCTTACCTCCAGGAATGCAACAAAGTCCATATTTTTTTTCTTCTTTGTTAAAACTATTGGAGGGTTTGTTTGAATAGGTATGTTTATGGGTGGTCCTTTTACTCATGTCTGGTTTTTTCACAGCTGAGGTCCAGGGCAGGCACTTGTATTTTCAAGCAATTAATATAATTGACTGCCACAGTTCTGGTAATACCTGAATTTAGGGTTGATTTTTTTCTTCTTTTTAATTATTCACACTGAACAAAGAAGTTGTGGTGGCTATTGCATTAATGAATTAAATTTATCCAAATTTGTAAAATTTTCCTAAGTATTTTCTGAGAATTTCCATCCTTCCTTGTTTACCCTCAGTTCCTTCTTTCCTCCCTTCCTTTCTTTCCTTTAATCAAAGAGCACAAGCTTACATAACAGTTCAGGAAAAGAAAGTACTAGGCTATGCAGCATACAGCCAAACTACAGAATTCATTATTACACACAATCACTGAAGCAGTTCTATAATGAATTTAAAACCTGATTAGATACTTTCAGCAATACCCAGAGCTAAAGCAGACTGTGCTGTCTGTATCATATATATATATATATATATCCATCTGCCATCTGTGTTGTGTATATACACTTATATAAAAGGAGGACTCAATTTCCCAAGGCTGTAGTACTTGAGATTTCATGAAAATTACTTTTATTAAAATAATTAATATTATTAGGATGAGTAATTAACATTCATTCTTCTGGGTTTATGCTGATGGCCTCTGAGGAAATTTGAAGACCTATTTTCCTATGTATAGCAGTAAGTAATTGGCAGCATGGTACTGGGTCATTGGGTGTAGAACTTATTCTTGGGGGGGGATTCTTTTTTATCTTGCTATTAAGTGTTTTTTTCAACATATTTTCATTTTAAATGGCCATCACAATGGCCAACCATTGCAAATATATTCTAAGTATTTTATAGAATGTCCTTAAACAAATGTTTATATTTATTTTGAAAATGAAATAAAAACTGATATTCTCATGTTTGCCCCTCAACACCTGTCATACTCTGTACACTCCACATTTAATATATTGTCTTACATTCTCCAGAATATATCTCATGTATACTACTTACTCTCTGGACATGATCCTGCTTTCAAAAGTTGTAAATTGGTTTTGCCGGCTTGACAGTTTTCACCAAAAAGTACCTGTAACCTTCTGTGACAAAAGCTTGTGGCAATGGTACAGAAGTCATGGCAACAGTTTTATTTGGCTGCTCAGCAGGAACAGAAGTCTTAGATCTTCTGCTTCATCTGCAGTTCTGAATTTAGGTGGGATGCATGGACACAACTTATTTGGTGGTTGTATAACTCACCTAGAAAAATCCTTCTAGCATCTGAATTGTGGTCTACCGAAGAAGGTAACCTTGGTGGTACTTGGTTTTAATAGTTATGCAGTATGATTCTGCAGCTAGAAGAAAATACAGTTATCTCCTTGGGCTTCTGTCCATCCTGTGAGGTGAAAGAATCACGTATGTTCTGCAGAGAGTGTAGGTTAGAAAAGGCATGCACTAGAATAATTTCTTATGAACATCCAAATTACATCAGGAAGAATGACTGTGTGCCTAGTTTAATTGTTGCAGTATTTATTTTGAAAAGAAGCCTGTGCCATTATTTTTATCTAGCACTATGGAAACAACCTTCAAAACATAATTGTGTATCTTACACACTGCCTAAACAGATCAAACCTTTTGCACCATTTATGCACTTACTGTCGACATCTGGGCTAAGGAGAGAAAATGCTTTTCTAGAATTTATGGATCTTTCCAAACAAATCTTATCAATGTCTCAAGTTATAGTTTGAAGGACACCGAGAACCTTCACGCATCCTTCTTAATTGCTTCTCTTGTTTTGGAATGATATATCCTACATGCTTCTTCAAAATCCTCCTTTACACCTGCAATACTGACTTTTTTCTTGTTTCTCTGCCTACGTTGCTAATTTTTTAGTATCTTTTTTTTTCCTATTACATCTTTTCTTACTAAAAGTGCCATAAAACTCTGTGTTTAGCCTACAGGTTTGTAGACGCTCATGACCATTTTTGTATTCCCAATCTTGCTGAATCCAGTTTCTCACTGAGCACTAGACCGACCAGCAACTTAAGTTAGTGGAAATTACTTCCTCCTCCTCATCCAAATCTTTTATTTTTCCTGGGCTTTCTTACCGTATTATTGTCCCTCGTGTCATGTGGGTTCATAACCCAGGAATCACTTTCGTCTTCAGCAAATGCAAAGAACCACTTGAGTGAAGAAGGAAATTTAAGCATAAAACTTTTCATAGAGCAGCAGTATGTATTTTTAAGTTCTTGAAGTTAAAACTGAGAGACTGAGCTGAGAATCTCATGACTATGGATTGCTTCCCCAGGTGAGCTTAGTCGCTCTAAGTTCCAGAACTCCACCCGAATCAAGCTACACTCCATGTATCCCACAATCACTGATTTTCTCCTTAACAACAGACAACCCTCAAATAATTTATCAGCATTAATCTGGAATTAAATCCCTCAATGCACAGTCTGGGTGTGATGCAGTCATTTTGGGGAAGCTGAAGTTATTTACTACAACAGCAGCAGTACAGGCAAGAGGCTGTACCAAACTACATCAGCATTTTTAGACTCTCACAAAGGAAGAATCCTTCATTACTGCATTATTTTTATTAATATTCCTTTGAATTTATTTTTATGATATTAGTTGGCCACAGGATTACCTGACAACAACACAGTGAGAATAAATTCTGCTGAAGGGCAAATATATTTTATAGCTATTATTGCTTTAATTAACTATGCACAATGACACACAAACAGAATGTTTTGTAAGATAAAGATTTAGCAGCTATGTTTTCAAAAGTATTGTGAGTCATTCTCTGATGTGCAAATTGCTATATTTTTCTTCTTAGCTTCAGGCCTGAAAAGCAGTTGAACATTTGTTAAAACAATTGTCTACCCTTATCACTGGATTATCAAATTATGCTTTTATAATTTTGTACTAGAGGGTTTTTTTACAATGTTAATAATTTAAAAAGATTTCAGAAAACAACCAAATTAAGTAATTAACTTGATCAGACAGTGGGAATACAGAGATATTCAAATTAGCTATTTTTTTAATTATGATGCTTTACTTCTTGCAGCCAAATTTGAGAATGTTTTTGAAGACTTCCTTAAGTTTGTCTCCATAATTCAACAAAACCAGCTGTTATCAGCAGAGACTCCCACTGCATGTTTTGTGACTCTGTGGAGACTTATCACTTCTGCAGGGAGCTGGTGTAACAAGTGGAGCTGCTTTCACCAGCTGAGCAAGGATGGGCAGTATGGTATTGAGGCGAGGGCACTGGAGTGGAGACCTGGGAATCCTCTTGCTAATCTCAGCTCTGTGACTGACCAGTTGTGTGACCTTGGATGAGATACTCCTATATCTCTGTTTCCTCTTTTACTATTTGCCCGTCTCAATTATTTAGACTGTAAGTCGTGTGTGACAAGAAGTGCTTGCAGCTGTGGCACTGTGTGGCCCAGTGAATCTCTCAGTCCTGGCTGATACTTGAGGTACTGCCGTATCACCGACAAAACACAGTCATTTCTACATACAGAGTGCCATGTGAAATTAACTCATTAATAGCACATTTTATAGTTAAAAGTAAGATTATGTATGTTCAGATACTTCTCCCTATTTTTACTTCGTTTGACTGGGGAACACCACATTCACAAGAATTTTTCTGCTGGGCTGTAGTCATTACTGAGTAGCCCTGTGTGTGCTATGAGGGTTTTACTTTCATGAGCTAACACCAGGAACTTAACCCACCTTCGACCTCATGCTCTCTTTGTGTAAGAAGGCAGGAATCTAAACATTTACCCTTGCTCAGATCATGTGTCTGGATTTCCAGTGGGATTTTACCTTATCTACCAAAACAAATATTTAGTAGGACATGCATGACAATTATACCAAGGAAAGAAAAGCCAGAATAAAACCTAATTTGCTAGCAAGAGTGAAATGCTGTAATTCCCTTCCACAATATTTTTTTATTAGTGCCACAAGAAATAATGTTTGCTTACACCCAGTAAGTCCTTCTACAGAGTAAGATGATGCCAGTTTCTTACCATCACAGGTCAAAATACAGGTTCATTTTATGGCTTTGACCCTAATTTGCAAGCCCCTGTGTTTACCAGCCTGTAAATCTAGATTCGCTGTAGAGGTGCCATGCTCAGAAAAATCTTCTCAGTTGGATGGAAAAAAACAGAGGCCGAATTATGATTCTGCAAAATTAAAGTAGTGATATATTGATTATTCTATGCATTGAATTGATTATTCTATAGATAGCTTGACTGCAGTGGGGATTGAGAAGCATCAAAAATGGAAACAGGCAAGACAGCAAATTGCTTTAATAAAACTTAATGTTTTACTTGCTGCTATACACATCCAATATGTGACACAACACGGTGTCAGGTGCCATGACTTTTCTGAAAGGCTGCTAAGACACAGCAATTAACAGACATTCAGTTATGATTTCCTGAATGATTTCCTTGAAAGGTAATTTCAATGTTTTTGCTATGGACTGTTTGCGTGGAGCATTCTTTGCTCCCCCATACTTAAGCTAAGGGCTGATTCTTAAAGGCTTGATTGCATACGTTGAAATAATGTTTTTGGGAAATGGCATGTATTTTGCCTTAGGAATTCCGGTGTACAGCTGAAAACAGCCATCTTCTTGTACATATACCAGTAATAAGTCTACACATCAAGTGCCTTTTTGCATGTAGTACTCAGCAACCTTGACAAACTGTTCCTAGAAGTCTTCTATCTTATCTAACATGTCTTGTTTTAAAACAGGCCCAAATAATACTATTAAAAAGTGTAGGCCAGCTAGAGCAATCTACAGACTGCAAAATAAAGCTGTTTTGAAAGAGAAGTTCAGCTAGGAACTTGATAAATATGGGTGAAAAATTGTTTGCACTCTCCCTCCAAAAGTTGTTTTTTAGTAACTGTTTTAGAAGCAACATTAGTGCATCTTGCCCTATCAATGAGTTTAGCTGCTTGGTTTGCAGATTAAGTCCTGGATGGAAATGTTAAAATAATCCCTAGAGTAATGAAAGGGCATCAGTAAACTTCTTATCCTAGGGAAGCATAACTGGAGGGGAAAATGTAACATTTGAAGATATTGTCTGGACAGAAAACAAAATTCTTGTGCTGTCAGAGTGGAATCTGAGACTGCTGGCAAGCCAAAGCTGCAGTGAAAGCCCTGCAGTTTGCTTTGTGGTTGTGGTATGCTTATCAGCAACATAAAAAAAAAAATGTCTCTGAAATGCCAAGCTATTACAGGAGCCTTCCCAAGAAGCAACTCACATGGCTGTCTGCTGAGAAACCAACTGTTGTGACGGGTTCTTACTACATGAATTTGATGCAGCTGCAAAGCACCAAGATAAAAAGCATTGGTTTAACTTTTAACCTCAGATAAATTTGAATTAAATTAATGGAGAAAATTCTCACCATCATGTTCTTTAATGCCAGTCAAAGTTTCATAACTTCATAACTTTTAACAAAAACAGTGGCAGATTTTTTAAAGAAATAGTAAATATAAATGCAATAATGTTCTTTATATTAAGTAGGTCAAGAGGTATCTGGCTACTTGTGATTGCTTGACTTACTGTGACCTCATCTGCTACTTGGAGTGATTTGATCAACTTATAAGAGAGATTAAAAAAAATAAAGAGAAGAGAGCAATTGTGTAATTGCAATCAGTTTTGTCTTTAAGTTTTTGCCACCTATAAATTTTTTTGTTTGTGAAAAAGTCTAATGCTAGAAGACTACTGCAATTCATGTGTAATACAGCTGTAGGCTTGCTTTGTGCTGAGGATACTAAGGAAGTGCATTTATTGAGTACTTCTTATTTTCCAGTGAAAACATGTATCTGTGGTTCCTTTGAGACACAACTATAAGGTAAATGGAAATTTTTTTTAAGCTAATAATTGATCTGAACACAGCACTAACAGCATGATTTTAAATCAGTGAAATTAAATTGGTGCAATTCAATTTAGTGAAGGTAAACTGGTATAACCTGGGCCAATGCCAATGAAAAAATATCCAAAACAAGATGTGTTTATTTAAATTAATCAGTTAGCAGTGTATGTTAACACAATGTGCCTCTAGATAGTATCTTCCCAGCTTCCTTAGTCATGTCAACAGGACAAGAAATTGGTCTAAAATATCTAAAATTGTCTAAGCATGCTTATATTTAAAAATTGGTAAAATGTTTATCTTAGTGCTGCATGATATTATTGCTTAAAACACATTACATTGCAACAGAAGTAGTTGAAAAACTGGTAATCAAATTCAAGAAGTAACCATCAGTAAAGAAGGATCATTAGATGGGGCTGCTTCTGGTAGAGTTCAATGGGGATTCATGTGAGTCTTGGCATTGCTCAAAATTTCAGGAGCAGGGTGTAAATGTATAGTGACTAAAAGCAATAAGGACAGGGCAGTTTTACAAAGGAGTTTAACTTGGGTATGTGAGTCTTGTTTCAATAGTATGTCTTAATATAATAAAAAATAAGCTAGTATGCTTCAACACACACATCTGGTATGTAACAGATTTTGTAGTGTCTAAAGTCTTCAAGAACAGATGCTTTTCTAGAAATTATCTTTCCATCAAACATGCATTAAATGCACTCTGTATACATTGAATAAGTAGAAAATGAGACTAAAACCTATTAGAAAAGTCCGTTCTGGTGTTGGTTTTTATGAATCCATTTGTAAACAAAACTTCTGCGTATTGACCAGAGCTGATAAAAACAGTTGTTCACTGTCATCTCAATGCTTAGGCATAGTGCTATGAAAATCTGTGCTTTTTCTGTGTCACTGTGTTAAGCATGAATTAGGGTCCCAGCTCTGCTGGAGCACTGGAACTCAATAGAGTTCTTAATGGGAAGAATCACAGCAATTCCTGCAAAAAGACCATTAAGGAAGCTTTTTTCGGGTTAACAGCTTTGCTTGCAGTAGAATTTTTTTTTTCCCTGGAAGTAACACTGGTGTATTTCCTAGTGTGGATATAGATATATTGGATGCTTTTTTCACATGAGCAGTCTTTTTCCTATTTAGAAAGCTTAAGCTTTTGAACTGGCAAAACTGCATCCATGTGAATGGGGTTACGGCACTTAAAGGATTCCAGCACACCTGTTGCCTTGCTTTCATTTAGGCAAGGTCTGCCCTTCTCAGGCTGCTGATAATGGATGTCTTGAACTTTCAGTTCAAAAACTGAAAAGATTCCCTAGGCACACAGTCCTACCATTTTAACTCTGCTTGGTTGTATGGTATAATGTGAAATGATACTAAAGCTAGAGAAAGTAGTCTAATCTGAGTTATTATTCATAATTTACTATGTGAAGTAGAGAAAACACAGCTAAGAATATACAAATAAACTTGTCATGATTTAAAATGTCTGTTTTACCATGTCTCTTTCTTTGGGCTGAAGATATGCAAAGAAACATTTGAAAGCTTGGTTAGAAAACTTTTTGCTTTCACATTTGTGGATGTTAACAAAATTTGAGCTTGTGAGTTTGTTCTAGAAACATTTAAAAATCTTTATTCCTGCATTAAGTACCAATGAGAAATTGAAAGTTAAGAATGGTAAAGCTTAATTTTTTCCACATATTTTTATTATTAATATATAAAGTATGTGTGACAGAAAAGGATTACAGATAAATAGCACCACTTCCTCTGTAATCTTTATCCTTTTCCTGACTAAGTGCTATCTGCTAATACAAATCCCCAAGATCCTGACCTCTCTTTTTTGCTTTCCTTCCCTGCAGGCATGGTGGAGGAAATGATTCCTGTCACGTAGCCAAAGGGGGCATATTTACATAGCTCCACATGATGTGACAAGGAAATCCTGTAACAGAGAATTCAGGAGAGAAACAAGTGGTTTGCCTGTTCTGCCTCTTTTTTTGTTTTTTTTTTTTGGAAGTCCTGCCTCCACTCCTCTACGGGTTTGCTTCCTAAATAGCAACTGACTTTGTCAGTACAGATCTCTTTGTTTCTCAGTTTTCTTTCTCTGTTTTTGAACATGCATATTTCCAGGACATAATGCTGCTTCTTGATATCTTGTTATATATCAAATGATTGTGCTGTTACCTGCTATGGATTTTTGCTTTCAGGTTTTGCTTGTTGTACTTGTATTTTTATTGTTCCTCCACTGATCATCTTTAAGCTCTGCACCAAAGTAAGGAACCACTGTAAGTGCTTTAATTCTGGTCTCTGCTGGGCTAGGGGGAAAAAGCCTTAACTACAGACAGGAGGGCACTGTAATTCTAAATCCTAAAGCATTCAAATAGCTTTAGCTCTGTCCTAGAGGAAACCAAACATTAAGGGGTTTTGTTTTAATATGCGTTTGGTACATATGGAGTTCAATACCTAACATTTTCTAGATTATACTATAAACAATATATGAAAACTCAGTATGAGAGCTTTCCTTCTGCTAGGCTGAATTTACCAAGACTGAATTCCCTTCCCTTTGAGATCTATAATCAAAATAATCAGTGAAATGCATCAGTTGACTAGAAAAAAAAAATTTAATGAATGTAGAACCCAGTGTAACATCAACATGGAGCTTATGCAAAGAAGCAATTTTATTAAATGCATGTGCATGTGATACTAAAAGGTAAAGCAGTTGTTAAGAGAGCACAGCAGATAGGAGTGTCATTCTGCCATTTCAAACCAGGAACATGCTCCTTCAAGGGCTAACTGTGCCTTCAGCTGGCAGTCAAGTCCCATGTGTGTAGAACTGGATATAATCAGAGACCACAAGATTAAGATTAAAAGCACTTTTCCATTGTAGCATTAGTTTTGATCCACAGCGCGGTACATTAAAAGCTTTAAGCTTCAGGAACATTTGGGTCTAGATCTTGCTTCATACCTCGGAACCATTGCTACTTTTGTACAACAGACCATAGACTGTTTTAAAAAATACCTGATTTCAGAGAAGAGTTTATCTAGAAAGAAAGATTTTTTTGTTTTATTCCATAATTCTGCATACATCTTTCGGTCTGTATCTCCCATTTTAACAGTCTTACAGAAGGGCATAGAGGGGACTTAGGAGGCCTTCAGTGATTAAATAAAATTTACCAAGAGCAAATGATAGTGCTATGTTCTACCTTTTGCCAGTCTTAGGATATGGAGAGTCAGATCCAAGTTCCTAGTCTGGTATCTCCATCATGGCAGTAATTTAGGAACACAAAGAACTAGTGATCAAAGCCTTTTCATATCAGTTAAAGAGATTGTGCAATCATTGCTTAATTTTTTAGTGATTTTCTTCTTTTCAGTAATACTGGAATTTATCCAATGCCAAACACGTTTAACATGCTTAGAGATATTTGAGCTGAAAACCTGACATCTTGTGTTTAAGGTAAGAACTATAAGGTAAGCCTACCTAATTATGGAAAAAGGGCTGGCTACTCTGGAAGAGTTTAGGAATATAGTTAGGTCATGTAGGAAGAAAATAAGAGAGACGAAGGCACAACTTGAACTTAATCTTGCCACTTCTATGAAGGATAACAAAATGTCCTTCTACAGATACATCAATAACAAAAGGAGGGGCAAGGAAAACCTCAATTCTTTATAGCATATGGGCGGGAATATAGTTATCAAAGATGAGGAAAAGGCTGAGGTATTTAACACCTTCTTTACCTCAGTTTTCAACAGTAAGACAGGTTGTCCTGAGGATAGCTGGCTTCTGGAGCTTGTAGAAAGAGAATCTGAATAGCCCTGTAGTCCAGGAGGAAACAGTTAGTGACCTGCTGAGCCACTTGGATCCCCACAAGTCTGTGGGACCAGATGGGATCCACCCAAGGGTGATGAGGGAGCTGGCGGAAGAGCTTGCCAAGCCATTCTCCATCATTTACCAACAGTCCTGGCTCACTGGGGAGGTCCCAGATGATTGGAAGTTGGCAAATGTCACGCCGATCCACAAAAAGGGCCGGAAGGAGGACCTGGGAAACTACAGGCCTGTCAGCGTGGCCTCAGTGACTGGCAAGGTTATGGAGCAGATCATCCTAAGTGCAATCACACAGCACCTACAGGATGGACAAGGGATCAGACCCAACCAGCACGGGTTTAGGAAGGGCAGGTCCTGTCTGACCAATCTGATCTCCTTTTATGATCAGGTGACCCCCCTGATGGATGAGGGGAAGGCTGTGGATGTGGTCTACCTGGACTTCAGCAAAGCCTTTGACACCGTCTCCCACAGCATACTCCTGAAAAAGCTCGCAGCCTATGGCTTGAACAGGAGTACTCTCTGCTGGGTTAGGAACTGGCTGGAGGGCCGGGCCCAGAGAGTGGTGGTGAACGGTGCTGCATCCAGTTGGCAGCCAGTCACTAGTGGTGTCTCCCAGGGATCAGTGTTGGGCCCAGTTCTATTTAATATCTTTATTGATGATTTAGATGAGGGGATGGAGTCCACCATCAGCAAATTTGCAGATGACACTAAGCTGGGGGGGAGTGTCGCTCAGGTGGAAAGCAGGAGGGCTCTGCAGAGGGACCTGGACAAGCTGGAGAGATGGGCTGATTCCAACGGGATGAAGTTGAACAAGACCAAGTGACAGGTCCTGCACTTTGTCCACAACAACCCCATGCAGCGCTACAGGATGGGCACAGAATGGCTGGAGAGCAGCCAGGCAGAGAGGGACCTGGGAGTTTGGATTGATAGGAAGCTGAACATGAGCCAGCAATGTGCCCAGGTGGCCAAGAAGGCCAATGGCATCCTGGCCTGTATCAGGAGCAATGTGGCCAGCAGGACCAGGGAAGTGATTCTTCCCCTGTACTCAGAGCTGGTGAGGGAGGCCACACCTCGAGTACTGTGTCCAGTTCTGGGCCTCTCAGTTCAGGAAGGATATTGAGGTGCTGGAGCAGGTCCAGAGAAGAGTAACAAGGCTGGTGAAGGGATTTGAGCACAAGTCCTATGAGGAGAGGCTGAGGGAGCTGGGGTTGTTTAGCCTGGAGAAGAGGAGGCTCGGAGACCTCATCACTCTCTACAACTACCTGAAGGAGGTTGTAGCCAGGTGGGGGTTGGTCTCTTCTCCCAGGCACCTATCAGGTAAGACAAGAGAGCATGGTCTTAAGCTGTGTTAGGGGAGGTTTAGGTTAGATATTAGGAAGAAATTCTTTACAGAGAGGGTAATCAGGCATTGAAATGGGCTGCCCAGGGAAGTAGTGGATTCTCCGTCCCTGGAGGTTTTTAAGATGAGACTGGATGTGGCACTTAGTGCCATGGTCTGATAACCACTGTGGTAGTGGATCAAGAGTTGGACTTGATGATCTTGGAGGTCCCTTCCAACCCAGCTGATTCTATGATTCTATGGTTCTATGATTCTATACTAGGATGATACTATTGAGCAACAACCAAGTCAGACTTCCACAGTATAGAAGCACACAACTCTTGTAATAGAAAGCTGTAGAATATAATAAGTGTTTCATGAGAAAAAGCATTTTTTCCCCTTAAAAATAATAAAACCATTACGCTTTTCAGATTAGGAAGAGCAAAAGTATAAAGATTTTTCACTCTGAAGTGCAGCTCTTTCCCTCTCTTTTCTTCAAAGTATAATGTAAAAAAAAGGTAGAAGTGGAGTACAAGGACAAAGGCAAGAAATATTAAATGTGTAAACATTCTTTAGCTTTCCCCCATGTTATCAGAAAAAAAACCTCCAACACACTCAATAAATTAAAATTCCTGTTACAAATTTTTATTAACACATCTGTATATCTCTGAAAGTGAGGGAACCTTAGAAATGCAGAGACAATTAAAAAAGAGATGAGAAATAGCTAGAATTTTTAAGGGGAAAAAAATCCAGTATAATTATGGAATATCAAGTTGTCAAAGATTATAAGATCAGGGTTTTCCCTCTTGCAGTTTACTTTCAACAAGTATGTAAAGTGGCATAGGTTTTCTTGTATAGATTTGCTCAATTAAGATATAAAAAATACAATTTCAGCATGTTTGACTGCTACCTTATTAAGCCATCAATTTTTAAGAGGGTTTTATGAAGTGTTGATCTGGGCAAACATAGTTATTAGATAATTTCTATCTAGTTTTAAGAAGAAAACTACAAATAAAGTAATAAAAATAAGCAATAATAAAAACCCTTCAGGATTTTGTGTGTGCAAGGTGAAGATTTAGGTTTGAATTTGACTGACAGGAGGAGAGAAAACTGTAGATTTTTAAAATTAATCATTGTCCCTTGTTCATCATAAAGTTTAATTTTCAAGTAGTTTAGCAATAAGAAAAACCCTTAAGGATTTTGTATGCAAGGCAAAGATTTAGATCTGGATTTGACTGACAGGAAGAGAGGGAACTGTAGATATCTAACATGAATCATTGTCCCTCAGAAGTTTTTCACAGGGCTTGTCTGTGCTTCCACATGACAAGTGCTCACTTTACATTATCCATTCCCATCAAAGCCCAAGGACCAGAGAACTATGGTGTCCCTTTTTGATTTCTCAGGGGACCACACCTGGTATCATTCTTAAAACTATACCAAACCCTGGACCAGCCAGAGCTGACCAGAGCTGAACATGGCTGTTAACACCTCCCTTGGACTTATGGGCAGGGCAAGCATGGGATGTCTGGGACTCTGAGCGCGAGTTCTCTCCTCAAGAAGCCAGTCAGGAGACAAATGCTGTGCACTATTTCTGGCAAGAGACTGTTGTGGTTTAACCTCAGCTGGCAACTAAGCACTACATAGCCACTCACTCACTCCCTGTTTTTGTTATTCAGTTCCCAAAATAAATTTGTTCTTTTCTCCCACAGAGGCTGAGGTGAAGAAGATGTCCCCGATACTGCAGAGAGGAACTTCCCTGCAGGCTCTGTGCCCCAAGGCAGTGCAGAAGTCACACCAGCTGCTTTTGACAAAAGAGTTGCTGAGAAACTCTACAATAGCCTGAAACAGGTAATTTCACAGGGAAATAGAGCAGGCCTTAGGCTTAACACTGTTCCTAGGTTTGGCCCCCTGAAGAAACCTTCTTCAGCTGCAGAGACAGTGTGATCCTCTGCTCCAACCCACACAACCAGACCCCGGGAAGTGTGGGTGAGATCTGCCCTGGCATCCAATCCCCTTCAGCTGCCTCCAGCAGCATCACAGGGTCCCCTAGGAAAACCAGCAACTGTTACCCCTCCTTAAGGACCTCCTCAACCCAGCTTGTCTTCTATTCTGGTGCAGGAGGAGCTTTAAACCCTCAGCTACACAAAATGTTTAGAGGGATGCCAAGGCAAGAGTTCTCCTCTCTGTTTCAGCAGTGTGTATAGAATCAAAATAGAAAAACTAAGTAAGTTTGCTGATGACACTAAATTGGGAGGACCTGTCAACTCCCTTGAGGGCAGGGAGGCCCTGCAGAGAGACCTGGACAAATTAGGGGACTGGGCAATCACCAACCATATGAACTTCAACAAGGGCAAGCGATGGATTCTTCACCTGGGACAGGAAAATCCTGGTTGTGTGTATAGACTGGGGAACAAGAAGCTGGAGAGCAGCATTGTGGAAAGGGTCTTGGGAGTCCTGATCAACGGCAAGTTGAATGAGTCAGCAGTGCCCTGGCAGCCAGAAGGGACAACCGTGTCCTGGGGTGCATCAAGCAAAGCATCGCCAGCCGATCTAGGGAGGGAATTGTCCAGCTCTGCTCTGCACTGGTGTGGCCTCACCTTGAATATTGTGTGCAGTTTGCAATACAAAAAAGACATTAAGCTACTAACATTCAAAGGAAGGCCACAAGCATGATGAAGGGGCTGGAGGGGAAACCTTTCATGGGGGGCTGAGATCACTTGGTTTGTTTAGCCTGGAGAAGAGGAGACCTAGCAGAGACCCTATTACAGGCTTCAACAATCCCATGAGGGGAAGCGAAGGTACAGGCACTGATTTCTTCACTCTCGTGACCAGTGATGAGACCTAAGGCAATGGCTTGCAGCTGAGTCAGCAGAGGTTTAGGTTGGATATCAGGAAAAAGTTTTTCACCTAAAGGGTGACTGAGCACTGGAACAGGCTCCCCAGGGAAGTGGTCACAGCACCAAACCTGTCTGAGTTCAAGAAGCATTTGGACAATGCTTTCAGGCAGATGATGTGATTCTTGGGGTGTCCTGTGCAGGGCCAGGAGTTGGATTTGATGATACCCATGGATGCCTTCCTAGTCAGCATATTCTATGATTCTATGATTCTACTGGGCCACAACCTGCTCCTCTGCAACCTGTATATTCTCTCTATATCTTCTATATGTCCTTGCTCTCCAGAAGAGGACTCCCTTCTCCCAGGAATGCCAGTGTAATGGTTGTGCTCAGAAGAAGAGGACTTTACTACGACTAGGATTCAAGCCAAAGGCCAGTGGAGGAAGAGGAGGGTAGTAAGGATGAGGACAGAGAATTTCATAGTAGGTGGCATTTACCACTGCTTGCAGTAGTGTTGGGCAGTGTGGTATTTTCCATCCAGATAAAAAATGAGGATGTTAGGCTTGTCCCTATGTAAGTATTCATGTATCTAGGCTATGAGCAGGGCTGGTGTCTGTTTACAGTGACTAACTGGCCTAGAATAAGCTCCAATGACTTTCATTTTCTTTCGGACTGGGGGTGGGAAGGAAAGGAAAACAAGGAGTCTGGGAACAAAATTAGAGTCAGATACGCACATGTGGTATGCCAGCCAGTGAGGTATGATGCTATTGTCTGAAACTTTTCCAGCTCTGCTGAAACTGGCTGCCAGGGAGTTTTTGTCAGCTGACAATCAGTTTTTTACTGATTGTCACCAGTAAGAGAGAAGAGCTCAGGATGTAGAATAAAAGGGAGATGCCATACATGTGAGGCATGAAGGCGGAGGAAAGTCCAGCCATTGCAACCCAGGCAGGTCTCTGCTGGGGTGGTGTGGGAAAGGCACCTTTTCACTCTGACCTTAGCCCATCCCTGGTGAGGAGAGTGTGTTGGCTTAGCCTGGTAAACAGGACATCTCTGCACAGCCGTTCTGCAGCTGCATGTGGCAGGGAACCGAAACTCTGCTGTCACCCAGAGCGTACGAAGAGGGTCAGCAGCTCAGCATGTGTGTGAGCAGTTTCAGTGCTGGGGTGTAGTCCCAGGCTGGCCAGGCTGTGCTGCTTTGTGGATCCTTCAGCAGACTTGGGCTTCTGTGACTCCTTAAGCCTAGAGGGTGTACAGACCACTTCAGAAGGTGGAGGTCTAGGTGCCCCATGTTGGTTTTTCCCGCAATAATCAAGGTGGAATGCTCTTTCTCTGAACTCTGGTTAGATGTAGTCAGAAGTTGCAGAAGTTATTCTTGAAAGCGCTGGGAGAGTTAGCCTAGGAAATCATAGACTTTGTCATCTCTCCTTACTCCCATGATTCCATACCTGCTTGTAGACTCTTTGCTATTTTTTCCTTTGACCACCATATATATTCTGGTTTAGCAGCAGACCAAATATCTAAAATACAATAACTATGTAGCTACCATAGAAGGGAAAAGATAAAAACCTTTTTTGGGAATAGGAAACAGAATTGGAAGAAACAGTCAGTCCTTGAAGTCAAGGAGACTTTACTAATGTAATTCAGATCCATTCAGAGATCTGTTCTGTTCAACATATTCATAGACAAACCTATTTCAGACAATGTCAAAGAAAGATTGACAGTGACTCTAATTTGTTTTAGGTAGTAAGACTAATTGTGGGTTGCAGGAAGAATTCACGAGACTGAATGGGCAGGCAGCAAAAAGGCAGATGAAATTCAGGGTATGTATGTGTAACTTCTCAACCACATGAGGTAGATACTAAAAGGGGAGCTGGAACAAGTTCATAGAGGATGTACTAAATGCATAGAAGCTATATCTAGTCCTGGAAGTCTCCAAACTGGAAATAATTGATGTCTGGAAGAGCATTAGAGGTATGCATTGCATATACTTGTCTGGTTCTTACTCTTCCCCGAGCAATCTTTTACGGATACTTTTGGCAGGAGCACAATGGGCTAGATGGACTCTTACAGAGCATGCGTTATACAAAATAAACTGTGAGCATGAGTAGCACAGTGCTTACTGTTCCTTCCTGTCTTCCTGCCTTCTGACTATCCTCCTCTCCTTAATGCAAGAATTGTGTAAAAATGCTGGGGGTTAAACAGATCTTGAAAATTTTCAGCAGCTGCTATTTGGAGGAAGGAGGAAAGCAAACTCGGGTGATTCCAAAAAGAAACTTTTAATTTCCCATGATGCTCTCTTAGCAACCATTGGGTGCAGACACAGGCAAGGGACAGGGTTACCATCACTGAAAGAAAAAAGATGACCAAGACAGAGAACAAATTGTTCCCTGTTGGTGGGATGATTCAAGGTTTTATTTTATACAAATGGAAACACTGATGTAATTGTGATAGTCTAAGGATATAGATGCAGCAATTTTTGAAGAAGAAATAATGGCTTTTGTTAGGCTGACTGACACATCAGCAAAAGCCATTGGGCAGTGCTGGTGCACAGGCGCTGTGGCCGTGGGCACACAACCCTTCCCCTGGGCTTGGACAGATGCCTCTGTTTGGGACACACAGGCCTTTCTTTACGCTGAATCAGGAGCTTTTCTTTGAGATGAGAAGACGGGCTTCTGTGCTTGCTTGTTTTCTATAGCACTACCAGCTGGTCTAATAAAGGAGCTCATGCCTCACTTAATTTACTGGTGTCTGTTAGGGATCTCACAGATGAGGTGCCAGTAGATTGTGTGCAAGGGATTTCAGCACCATTTTTTGCTACTGCTAGACTATTTAAATTTTTCTGCAAACATCTTCTGTGCACAGTTTACATTGGGGCTTTATGACAGGGACTTAATTAAGATAAAGAGTAGAGAACCCAAGATGAGAAACTGCCAACAAAAAGTGTTGGTATATTCAGTCGTAGATTATGAAGGCTTCCTTTCAGACAGAGACCTGGCCAGCTTGGGCTCAGGGCAGCTAGCATGTACCTTTAGGAGCCCCCTGGGATGAGCAGTCTGCATTGCTGGCTGTCTTGGGAGGTGGGGAGATGGTATGAAAGGTGGTCAAGAGCCAAACCTTTCCTATCTTTTGTCGTTTGAAGTTTACTCTTTCAAGTGGTATAAGTGTAGCCAGCATGGTGCCACATTTGCAAAACCATTTTGCGAACTAAGGAATGCAGATAGGGAGGAATTAAGGGACTTATGTACCCTTATGTAGAAAGACAAGTCACAGCTTATGATAGCACCAAAGTCCTCAGTTATGTCCAAGACCAAATTCTGGTAAAAGATTTGTATCCTTGACTGTATTGTGATGTGCTTGATTGTCTCAATCATGCTCTATGATCACTTTCCCTCATTGAAACTGCAGCAAAACAGAGCTATACTCATATTTATTATGCTGCCAGAGGTGGCAGCTTTGGCTGCTGCTTTTCTGTTTCCTACTGAATGCTTTGTTGTGGATCAGTCACATCTTGAGTGAGCTATTTAATAAGTCACCTACTGTGTAAGAACTGGGTATAGTTCCTCCTCCCACTGTATTTTTTAATGAAAATAACCATGGCATCTGATTTAGTCAAGCCTTCAGGGACATAGTTTGTCTTCTCTCATAATATGGCTTGGGAAGAAAATAAGAGCCAAAATTTACATAGGTTACCTAAAAAATATGTAGGGAATTTTTCAACTCAAGCAAGGTTTGATTTAACCCTGACCAGGAGTTTCATTTCATCTAACATTGGTCACCTAAAAGGGAGGCATCTGGTCTGGTCCAGATCTTCTTTCAAGTAATAGAGAAAGTACCTTGCACTGAGAAGGCAAGTCATCCCCTCTCATCTAAGTTCATGTTTAAGGATGGGGTAGGAGGAACCCAGTTTTCTTCACTTCTGTGGGTCTCTACAGCAGGTCCAGGATTACCTTTCTATGCACAGAATTTCACTGATACTAAATATCCATTATTCATACAGTCTCACAATTATGCATTGTGAGTTGTAAGTGTGCAGAGACTGAAAACTATAATGGTCAGCTAAAAAGCAACCATGAGTCATGACTGTTTTCTAAGAAATAAGGCAAAAAATTCACTCTGAGGTAGAAAAAAAAATCTAAACCGCTTCCATGAATTAGTTGTTGACCAAATGCTTCAATCTAAATTACCAGTTTCTCATTACCATATAAGATAAAGGAATAAAACATTCAAAAAATACAATTCCATGGGGTCGATTTTCTATGGAAAAAGACATATACATTTCTGTCCTTTCTGATTTAAAGGATAGAGTGTCTGTTTTTCCAAGCACACCAGAAATAATAGCAACAGAGATATATAATATGTGGTTTCACTCTGATAATGACATCAGAGACACCTGAAATGCGATGCCATAGCTGCATCAGAATCTCTAAGTTGGGCAATGCAAAAAACATAGGTTCCCAAAGCTCAGCTTAAGAAAACAAACCATGTCTGAACTAGATGAAGTGCCCTACATGTGGGAAACAAAACACGAGCACATCAGTTTTGGACAATAGCTCAGATTATTTGTAAAGACATGATAAGTACTCCTGGTAAATGTTGGGAGATTTGTTTTATACTCGAGGAAACCTTTATAGTGGATTCCCATTTTTAAATCTGCTGAAACCATCTTTTTGGTTCAGTATTTAGAATATCTTTCAGAAAATTATCTCATGGTGTAATGTTTGAGCCACTGTAATCAGATAGGCGATGATTTTACAAAAATGATAACTTCTGGGGGATGCAATTATTACTGTTACACTATTTGCAAATAAATTTTTAAAAAGTGTGAAGAGAATTAACCTGTATTAGACCTTGTGCACACCAAAAAGTGCCAAGAACAGACATAATAGGGCAGAAAATTTACTTTTCTTTTTTATCTCTAAACTCCATGCCTCTACTGGACAAATGTAAAATTATCCTGATTGCTCTCCAATTCCCATCTTTCAAGCTGACCTATCTCAGCAGTTCCAGGAGCCTGTTTTCCACGTGACTTTGCCTTCTGCATGCACTAACACTTATGCCACACTGATCTCATAATCCTAGAAGGTGTTTATGTCACACAAAGAAGTCAAGAATCTCTGTAAGACATATTTCTGCAGTTGGAACATACCGGTAAGATTAAGAGCATTCATTGATGTTGAGCACTAGAGGACTACCTGTAATACAAAACTATTTAGAAACGTTTTTAAAAATGGCTTACATTAAAGTTCAAGCTATTTTCTCATTATTCTTATCATCCTTTAGCCATCGTCCTGTGTTCAGCTTTGCAAGGCTACTTTAGTGAAAACCAATCTGGTCCTACAGCCCCCTCTCCTGTGCATTTATCATCAGTACAAGAAATTCAGTAATTTGGTCAGCTCTATAACATCTGTTCCTTGCATACTTATGTAGGGACTTAAAAGTTTCCTACCAGGTTTGAACAGTTCATAGCTAGTAGTGAATTTATAGTCGTTGCACTTCAGTGTGTTAAGGGAGTACTATTAAAGAGAACAGCTAAAAAGGAGGCAGAAGCAGCTACATTTATTAAAAAACTTATGAAGATACAGATCAGCACCTGCTGGGTCATTCAGAAACACCTGAGCAGGCTAAGTATTTAATTTTCAAAGGAGTTTATGAGAACCTGTTCAAGCTTATTTGTCTGTTTACCAAACACCAGCCTTCACCCTGGGGCTTTTAAACACCTTTAAAAGTCTGCAGAATGTCTAGGCTCGGGTGGCAGCATTAAAGTACTTGAGAGTAGGATTTCATTTCTCAGTATCACTCCAAGGTCAATCAGAACTTGCCTAGTAGAACTAGAGATTAAACCAGGGATTTAATCACGAAGCTATAATTTCTTAGGTAAAAGCTGAAGCTAATTTTATAATTGCATTTACTGTACTGATGGCTCTCCCTCTAAAGCCACCTCTGCCAGGCAGACTGCCCTCTCTGTCACATATGGTCACTGTGGCTTCCTTCACCCAGGCAGCGCAATAGGCAGCACAACCATGGCAAACTCCTGGCCAGCCAATAACCAGTGGAGCCTTTTGTTCCCTGGCTGAAGCTTCTCTTATGCGCAAAATTAATCCCAATTTAATCATCATGGCTAGGCTTCGCAAACAAAGATTTGGGAAAGGCTCTATCCACATTTGTCACAAGCACGCTGGTGCCTAATAAGGCCAATACGAGACAGGCATGTCCGATTGCAAAAGGAACAGCAGAAAGACTCCTTAGCTGGTATATTCTGCAAGACACGATTCTTTCTGCATTGTCTTTTCTCCTCGAGTGTGATCCTGCGTGCGTTCTCAAAGGCATCAGCAGCGTTATAGATGGTATGTCTCCAGGCCTCCCGATTGGAGGCCAGAGCAGACCAGTTATATTGATCGATATGGCCAAGGCTGAGATGTTGTTTCGGGGAGTCCTTGTATCTTCTCTTCGGGGCTTCTCTCATGCGGCAGCCGGTGGCAAGTTCACCATAAAGCAGGATCTTAGGGAGGCGGTGGTCCTTCATCCTTGAGACGTGTCCTGCCCATCGCAGCTGTGTTCTCAGCAACATGGCCTCAATACTTGTGACATCTGCTTGTTCTAGAACAGATGTATTGGTCACATAATCTGACCAGTGGATGTTTAGGATTGTACGGACGCAGCGTTGATGGAAGTGTTCTAGGAGTTGCAGGTGGTGGCGGTAGATGACCCATGATTCAGATCCATATAAGAGAGTAGACAGCACTATGGCTTTGTAAACACTGATCTTGATACTTTTCTTCAAGTGTTTATTTCACCAAACTTTTTTATGAAGCTTTCCAAAAGCGCTATATGCCTTTGCTAACCTGTTGTCTATCTCTCCGTCAATCTTACCATCTGAGGAGATGAGGCTACCTAGGTAATTAAACTGCTGGACTGATTTAAGCTCTGATTCGCCAATGGTGATATGGGGATGATGGAAGACTTCCTGAGGTGCCGGTTGATAGAGAACTTCAGTCTTCTTTAAGCTGACTTCCAGCCCAAAGAGCTCAGCAGTGTCTGCAAAGCAGGATGTTAAACGCTGCAGAGCTGCTTCTGTGTGGGTGACAAGGGCGGCGTCATCAGCATAAAGCGGCTCCTGGACAAGATGGTTTAAGGTCTTAGTGTGGGCCTTCAGTCGCCTTAGGCTGAAAAGGCTTCCATCAGTACGGTATTGAATGTAGATACTGTCCTGATCACTGAGGTCTGCCATGGCCCTTATCCCATTGTTTTTATGAGATGTGTGTGTGTGTCATATACAGATACATACAAGAGAGCTGGTTCCATGTGCCTTCTCAGATCTGGAACTGTCTCAGCTTGCAAACAACTGTTAGATGTAACACTATATGCTGCTACTTTAGCACTACCTTAACTCTTAGCTTGGTAGCATCAGCATTGCTTAGCACTGTTCAGTACAACTCAGCCCAAAGTAAGACTCCAGCCAGACTGATAGACTTCTAACCTATTGTTATATGCACTCCTTATAACAAAGTTAAACCCAGGATTCCCACAGAAAATCTTGTTGATAGAAGGATCAAAAAAAGAGAGTGAGAGATGAATTACCATTGGATGAGATGATGTATGGTTGGGAAAAGAAGGTGTCAGAGGTTAGCATTTGCTGTTTCTGCAAGCCTGGCCCTGATTGTTTAGTGACAGCTAATGAGAAGAGAAAAGTACTGGGCACAGTGAGTACCCAACAGTGCAGCTGGACTGAAATGATCTGGTCATGGCCACATAAATTCTGTGATATAGAGTGATACAGGATCCATTTCCCAACTTTAAAGCTGATGCAACTGGGGTAATGTTCAGGTCCCTTTACCGTGAGACCACCCTGTCCCTTCCTATATCCACAACTTCATTCACTACACAGTGTTCTGCAGAAGATACCATTACCCTTCACAACACTGTCCCTTATACTGAACTCTGAGGAAACAAAAGAGAAGAAAAAATATGGAAAATAGAGGTGAAATAATGTCTTATTTTTTCTTACTTATCACAAAACCCTGGCATAACGGCTGCAGAGAAACTGCAGAGAAAATATAATACAGCTGTCATAGCCAAAAATGTAAAAAAGGTTTTCCATTCTGAGGACATGGCATATCAAACCTGGTAAGCAGAGAAATGCCACAAGAAGATATAACTGCTGCAGGTGGAATATTCAAATTATTTGGTTAAAAACAATAAACAGTCTTTGCTGTGCTTGTGGGTTTATGATGGTCTTATAATTTGACCAACTTTGGAGGAATTTTTCACACAAATTATCAAAGATAGCACATTGAGACCTGTCTTCACTTGAACCCTTAGCGTCATTATACTGTCTCAATAGCTATAAAGACATTTTTAATATCAATAAATATATTTTCACCTGAGAAGGTTTTTTATGTATAAAAAAATGTTTTCACTGGGTGAAAAAAAAAGAGAAATTTTCTTAATACTTCAATCAACTGAAATAAGCTCTCTCTGATCAGAAGATTTGGGTACATCTAGGTACAACAATACTACCAACTCTGCTTACCTGGCTTCATAAGCCCACAAACTGTATGAACAGAGCTTCATCCATATATCCCCTGTTGGTAAGGAGAGTGCATTTTGTATCTACTTGTCAAGGAGACTGGCGTGTCTTAAGTGCCCATTTTCTGCAGAATATCATACTTTGTTATGTATATCTATTCTAGTCTAAACCAAGATTATATCTTAGACATCATGTTATACATTTTGCAATTCAAATAATCTTGCCTTTCTAAATTACCCTTGTGCAAAACACTGTCTATAGAACACAGTTGTTGAAAAAGAAGCCAATTTTGGAGAATAGTCACTGTGATGGGAAAAAAAGGCAACAGAAGCATTTATCTTCACCATTAGTGGTGGAAGCACTATTGCAGATTAAGAGTTTCAACATTTGTCCTTAAGGAATTGGGGTTCTGACTGTACCACAGATTTAAATAGAAGGGCTCTGCTGCACACCTAAATATGGCTTTTCCTTACAATATACAGTTTAAACTGTCCTGGTTTAAACCCTGGCTGGCAACTAAACACTACACTGACTCTTGGCAGCTGAGGCTTTGGTTGGAGTGTGTGAGGAAGACCTACCCCACTTGGCTTGGTCAGACATTTTTTGTCTCAGTGTGTCCATGGCCAAGACAAGGGCCCACTTGGAGGAAGCAAGGTTCTATTTGTATTCTTGAAGTTGTTAGTGCCTCCACATCTGCCCACCTCATTATCTCCAGGGTATGGGTATATGATGCAGGTGCATTTCATACAAACTTTTGCTATATGGACTGCATACACTGGGTTCCATCTGTCTCTTTCAATGCCTGGTTGTTATCCACTTTGCTATAGTTCGCCTCCAACTTAACTAATTCCCTCAGACACTGGATACCTCCCTCAGTATTGGTCCATTGACTTTGGGAATCTACAAGATCTTCCTCAAATGGATACCTGTCCTTCACAGTTTACAGGCGTTGCCACCAAAGATTCTTGCTTTTTTTTTGAATCCCCTTGTCAATGGCCTTATCCTTAGCAAGAGATCCCAGCTGCTGGACTTTCTTACTCTCAAATTCCTGACTCATGACCTCAGAGTAAGAGCATCAGAGTAACCAGCTGAGAATTAACTCACTTGGTTGATGGATAAAATCTTTTAGTGTATCTCGCAGCTCACTTAGGGATAGGGACTGGGTGTTTTTTGACTCAACCTGATTGAAGTTGTGTCAGGGGAGGTTTAGGTTGGATGTTAGAAAAAGGTTCTTCACCCTGAGGGTGGTTGAGCACTTGAACAGGCTCCCCAAGGAAGTGGTCACAGCACCAAGCCTGACAGAGTTCAAGAAGGATTGGATGATACTCTCAGGCACATGGTGTGACTCTTGGGGATGGTCCTGTGCAGGGCCAGGAGTTGGACTCAATGATCCTTGTGGGTCCCTTCTTACTTGGCATGTTCTTTGATTCTGTGATTTATGATTTCAATCTATTCCTCCTTCTCTTCTTCTGTGTGCACTGCTGCAGAACAGGCTACCTCTTCTGATTCTTTCTCCTACTCCCTCTTGGAAAAGCTTCTTCATCCCTTAATAAATGAGATGACTTCTACTTCCATTGTTTCTTTTCAGTTATAGGGGTGACTGATATAGTGCCTGGTTTACTCAAAATGCTTGTTTGTTTGTTTGTTTTCCCTTTCTTCTCCCTAGGAGTGTTGCATAATATCAAGCAGTGTTTGGCAGATCCTGGCCAGGGCTCAGCACGGTGTGGTAAGTTGTGCATTTATGGAATTAGACAGCGTTTGTTTTTCAAAATTCTATCACTTCATCAGCATCCTATAGTGGTTTGGGAGTGAAATTCCAGACCATTGGAGGGGAAAAGTTCTCTATATACCTGCCCATATTCTCCCACATGCTATGCAACCCATGATCATACTCTCATGGAGCCTGAATCATACTAAATTGCTCATTAACCTTAGACAAAACCAAAGCAATATTCCCACCAAAGACCAATAGAAGTATTTTAACTACCCAAGGATGTTCAAGACACTGACAATTTATTGTAATGAGGGAGAAAACATCACAGAAGAAGGTAGAGAAGGTGCCACTTTATATTTCTTCCCCAAAGGCTTCTCAGAGGAAGAAGTATAATTGTTAATTGTCTCCATGAGATGGTATCCAATGTACAGTAATGGCTTCAGTACAGGCCTCATATACCAGATTAAACTCAAGGTCAGTGTTTTAATAAAAAATATGCCAGAGAAAACATACTAATCAAACCGAAAAAGCCAAGACCAATCTTTAACGTGCAGCAAAAAAAAGCATGGCACAGATCTGATAAACTAATATTGAGAACATATGAATCAATATCATGAACTGCAACTGTTAATAGATATAAATCCTTCCTAATACACTCTGATCAATCTGCTATTATCTCAAACTCTTTGAGCCCTATGTTGGGCACCAAAAAGGACAGCTGGCAACTAAATACCACTAAAGCCTCTTACTCACTCCCCTCCCCAGACTCTAGTAGATTAAGGTGAAGAGAAAAAGGTAAAAGGGAGAAAATTCATGAGTTAAAAGGAGTCTAGTAATGGCATAATAATAACAATAACAATGAAAAACAAAATAACAGAGAAAAATAAAATCCAAGAAAGACAAGTGTTGCAAGCAAAAACAATTTCTTACCACCAACCATCCAGTGTCCAGCCAGTCCCCAAGAAGTGACCTCCCCAACCAGCGTTCCCCATGAACATGATGCCATATGGTCTGGTGTATCCATGTGGTCGGTTGGGACCAGCTGTCCTGGTTGTATCTCCTCCCAGTCTCCCATGCTCTCTCAGCCTTCTCACTGGTAGAGTGGGGTGAGAAGCAGAAGAGGCCTTGTCTATGTGTAAGTATGGCTCAGCAATAACTAGAACATCCTGTGTTATTAACACTGTTCCAACACAAATCTAAACCATAGTCCCATAGTAGATACCATGAGGAAAATTAACTCCAGCCAGAACCAACACAACTCCCCTAAGTCTGACCGTGATGTCATGATTTCCCTTCTTGTTTTCTGTAGCTGGAGTAGAGAAGTGCCATTCTGCTGAGGCTGCAGCATCACATGTGGCTGCAAAGAAGAGAATGTTACGGTTTGAATGAAAGTGATCTTGACCTGTGTCAAGCCTGGGTGTAGGACACCCTAGCAGTTACTTGAGTGTTAGCATGTGTGGATCTATATGAAAGCTGCAAAGAGACATGTCAGTTTAAGGAAGGACCGAGGTAGAGGTCATAAAAAAGTTGTGATTTACTGCCTGCTATTGGTAACTGGTTTTTCACTGCTGCTACTGACCCATGAATTGCCCCAAACGCTAATGAAGACAAATCAAATGAGAAAGCTCATTTGATCCTGATAGCCAGTGCTGACAGCCAGGAGTAAGCTGCTGTGGCTGGAAGCTCTTGCTGCAATGGGTTATCTGATACTTCTGCTACCCACAGCTGCAGCAAAGGTGTCCCCAAACTCAGTTTTGCTAGGTAGTTGTCCAGACTGTCAGCCAAGGCTCCCAGACAGGTGATCGTCCTGTTGCTTCCTCCCAAACCTCAGTCATCTTCTATACTATGCACCCTGAGAATTCCAACTGCAGCTTGAAAATGTTCTGGTTAGTATTTGGAATCAAAAATGTTTTGGAGAACGTGATTTAAATCAACAGTTTTAAAGCAAAAACTAGACATGAACTCCTGAGTTTTCCAGAATGGAGTTTTTTATTTTCCATCTCATCCATCAACATCTGGCTCAAGTTGTGGAGTGGAGGCATACCAGTGATAACAACCTAAATACTTCCCATTGAAGTTACTTTGGTTCCCATAAAATAAATAGGTCTTCACAAGAATCAGAAGACAAAGAGAGCACTGCTGTAGCTGAATAGTTGGGATAACCCTATGGTTTCCCTTCTTGGCTCCAGGGGCTGCTCACTGACTTCATACTGTGTAACATACAGGCATGAATAACATGGATAGAGAGGGCTCAGAGGAGAGACAGGAACTCAGGGATTCCTCTGTAAACATCAATCCCTATTATATTTCTTCTGATTTTCCTTCCTCTCCTTCCCCAGTGTTTTCTTCTTTCCTGTGAGGTAACTGAAGACAAAATAGATGGGAGACAAATTTCAGTTTTACCAAAGGCATGGGATTCTGGGCAGCTGGAGTTGCTCAATGATTGCTTTTAAATATCACTGGTTGGGAGAAAAGCCATTGTAAACCCAAAAGCTGTAGTATCATTTAAATGTTTCTGAACAATTTAACTAGTAATTCATGTATATAAAGAAATCGATATTTCTGTACATTACATAATGGATATAATGACATCCATTAGAAATCATCATATACAAAAAAGTGCATAGCAGCGAAATGTAGCATAAGGAACATCTTAAAGACTATTTTATTTGCCAAATAAGTACTACAGGGTTTTTGTGGAGGGTAAAATTTTGGGACATCCTCCTAATATTTATGAGATTTGAGGGAGGGGGGGTAGATCAAATATGTATTTTTATCCTTCTAAGTTTTTATTTTCTTCTAAATCATTACTCTCTTCTTCTTAGTGCTCCTTATGATAGTCTACGTGACTCTACATATTATTTTATCTTATTTACGAATGCATTAAGTACCTTTCTAAGTTCAGTGCATTCTCTTCCCTCCAAGCTACTCAAATCCTTTTATTACTTTGTTCTTCTGAATCACTTACAATATTTTACCCTACTCTGATCATCATACAAAAGTAGCTATTATATGGAAACAGAGATATGAGGAATCATTTTCTCTTATTTTTTTGGAATGAAAGCCTCATTTACCAGACTAATTCTGCTTTGACAAATGCTTATTTTGACCCTGGTCTGGAAATATATAATGTAGTGTGCAGCACAGCACTATATCTCAGAGACAGAGTTCTCTTATGCATGGTCCCAGTGGAATGTCTAGCTCAATGGGACTCTCATACCTGCTGAGAGTCTCTAATGTGATTCAAAGACAGAAGCAGAGTAAAAAGCTCAGAAAAGAAGTATCAGTTGTATTTTATCACTGCACACAATCAGATTGTGCGGGAATAAGTTAGCCATGAATGGATTACGGTTTTCAATTAATAGGAAGGGTCTAGCTGTGTGAGAGAAAAGGTTCAGTTAAAGCATGTTTTGGCACCAACACAATCTGACCAGTTTTTTTTTTATCACTTGGGTTATTGAAGGGCAAGGAGAGCTCATCTGCTGCTCTGTTCCTGCTCTGAGGATGCTTGATATTGGTATTGCAGAGTTTTAGCTGACTCTGTGCCCTTGCCTTGTTTCCTCTGCCTCCATGCTGGTTCTCTACATGGGTCTAGGTACTGCAGTGGGGAAGTTAAGCTGTTCTTCTGATCTTTCTTGGTGTCTCAGACTGCATTTCCAGTTCATTGTCTATCACTCTTTTTCTCTCACAGGAGACTTACACTGCTCTCTCAGATCATGCCCTGCACTGCTGCCTCTTGTCCCCCTGTGGTTACCTGAGAGGTCTAACTTATTTGTCATGCCTACAACACTCTAGAAGCAATAGTTTTGCTTCAGAAAGAAAATTTACTGCACAAAATCACAGACCTTAAAGCAACAGAGCCATGCACATTCACTCCTAGTTTACAACTTTGACTCACGAAAGTCTTGAGTCCCTGATGCTACCTTATATAATGGTAAAACCACCTCTTTGGTCTGGAATTTATAATTTAAAATCCAGACCGGTTCTTCGATCTCTTCACTTAGACAAAACCTCCATTTACTAGCTGTCTATAGCCATCTGATGTCAATAATTACCTCCAGCAACAGTAAACTGGTACTGCAACATGATGGAGACAGAACAGAAAAGCTGTGATTTCAATAGTTCCTAACATTGTTTTACAAATGTACACCAGAAATCCCACAGCCTTTATGTTTATCTTTCCAAAACTTTTTTTTTCTTTCTTGTTAATAGGTAAATAAAACCTTTCAGATGGGAAACTTCAGCAATTTCGTGAAGGTATTCATTGTTTCTGATCAAAGCCAGGGCAGCAATCACACTGAGGTGTCAAGGAAAAAATTAGAGAGGTGTTGAACATGTGGTATTGTACTGAGTGGCTGGATGGTATTTGGACACATGAGCTCAGGTTCAGCTCCCGATGAACGCATCTAAATTCCATGTCTACACATGAGCTTGGTGTCTAGACTTCCACTATTATCAGAGGCATTTAGGGTGTCATTGAACAGAACAAACACAGGTGTCTCATTTGGGGAAAAAAGTCAACGAAAAAGCTCCATGGATGGTGTTGTCTAGTGCCTTGATTCAATTGTCTGAGCACAGGAATCTAATGTCACTTGAGATGTCCTCAGTGGTTTGGCAAATATGATACACCAGCTGCAGAAGCCAATGTCCTTCTGGAAGAACAACTGGAGGCTAGTGGGACACTTCTGGACGTATTACTTGACTCTGTGCACGAATATTTCAGCAAAAGTACTGAACCCTTGAATTCCACTGATAGCTAGCTCACATGCAGAGGTTTAAATAGATTTCTTATTTTCTGGTACTGATTCATACCTGTAATATTGCTTTCCTGGCTATAGGAACACTTAGTGAGAATTGAAGCACAGCTAAATGACTGCAGGTTTTTCCAGCGTGGAGTGGGAAAAGCCTCCTACCATCTTAAAGGAGTCCTGCAGAAGTACTGATCCCTCCATTCCCTATTGACTCCTATTGAGCATAAGGGAGAACTGCTATTAGGAATCAAGTGGATAATGAGCTATACAAAGGCATACGGTGAACACAAGGACAACTCCCGTCTCTTGCAGCTCCCGGGAGATCTTCAGAGTTTGGAAAGAGGAACAGGCATAAAGCCCAGTCTCAGCAGAAGTACCATGGAGGCTCTGCAGCTGGTTCCCCCCTCCTGTGCTGTCTGGCTGAAGGTCGTTGCGTGCGTACATTTTGCAACAAATGCCTTCAGCTTCTACTCTCTCATCAGTAGATGGCAGTAGGCAGTTAGCAAGAACCACGTCTGTTTATGGCATTTTTGATCAGTAAGTAGACTGTTTCTGTATTCGGTACCATGTATTTTATGTGTCTTAAGATCACATTTTCACAGATTCTACCACTCCTTCAAAATTTTCTTAGCCATAAGGATGAATGATGTAACAAGAAGCTGGTAGATCTGTCACAGAGCCTCAGTAATGGTAGGCATTAAGATTCTTTAATTAAGATTTAAAATATGGTCTGCAATGTCAATTTTCTCTGTCAAAACTCTGACACAATCTTGATTTGCCTGAATTTTGTTTATAACCATAATTTCAGATCAAGCTCCTTAGAACTATTCTGAGCTGAAAAGAACACATTAGGCTATTGACAGGCTATACTTTGGACTCTAACGGTGTATATTGGAAAATACCTTATGAAGAATGAGATGTGAAAAGGAAAAGGTGATAATGGGGGAATCCCATGAATTACTGATTCCATGAATAAGGTGAATCCATCTTATGTGATCAGGAGGGTGAGCAGACATGGTTTTTGAGAAGTGACAGGTATTACAATACCACCTGTAACTCTACAGCTTTTTTCCTCAGGTCAGAGAAGTTAATCCGTCTACAGCATGTCTCATTCCCTTTGCAACTGTGTGATTGTTAGAGAAAAGCAAGGAGAGAACTGATAAGGTACTTTTAGCTCTTGTAAAAAACACTTATGGACCAGGATTAAGATTTTTTGATGGGATCAAGATAAAGTACATAAAAACCCCCAAAGAAGCTAGAATAAGACCAATTGGAGCAGATCCTTCTATTTGTGTCCAATACTCAAGGTACAGAGTGCTGTTTACACTGCTTTGTCTGGGCCTGTTAACAGATCCAGCTGGTGTCTCAGCAGAGTGCATATGCAGTACTCTGTTAACAATTCAAAGCTATTTTATCCACACGAGCCTGTTTTAGATATAAAAAAATATTAAGGAAAATTTGATTTCACTTTTCCCCCAAAAGTAGATTAACAGATAATACTAGGAGTGGCTACTGGTGTCATGGTTTTTTGATGAGACTGTCCCATATGTTTTGCTCTCTAGAGCAGTCTGATTTGAGTGTTGGAGTCTGACTGCATGCCAGATCACAGGCACAATATGCAAAACAACGTAGAATCAAATAAGGAAGAGCTCAACAGAAGATATAAGTTTCACATTTCTTTATTTTGGCTAATATTTCAGTAAGGCAAGGCATTTTGGTCTGCCTAAATGCATGCAGTGCTGGGTTAAGAGGTAACTCTTCTTTGTCCCAACTGCTGCTATCTAGAGTATGTAATAGGGACCATTCCTGCCTTATGTTTTGACACTGATGATGCTCTGGTGTTATCATGAATGAGGGACATCAGAAAGGCATCTGGGAGTGTTTGGTGGGTCTGGTTCCTCTCTTATTCTTGTATAAAAGAGCTATGAGCAACAAGCAGCATTAGTTTGGAAGAAATACACTTTGCCACAGTCATTAACTTCTTTTAAAAATAGAATCGTGACATTCATGCGTGAAGGAAAAGCTGTAGATGCTCTATGTTTGGATTGCACTCCTGCTTTTAATTACAGTGTTGCAAAAAATTGTAATCTCACAATTAATTCAAATGGAGTTGGAAAGGGAAATTTGTCATGCAGATTGAGAACTGACTGCAATGCCATTTACTATCAAAGGGTGATAGTAAATATAGATGTACTCCATCCAAACTCAAAGGCTTGTGGTGATTCTAGAGACTGATAAAATTTAATAACTGAATGAATAATCTAAAGTGGGGAGTAAAAGTTATAATCATCTCTTGGCTGAAACTCGGGACTGGAACAGGATCTCTAGGGTTAAAATATGACATTACTACACAGTCTGAACTGTAGATGGGGGCTGGAAAAGAACTTATGTGCTCTGCAAGTGGGAGTACCAGGGGAGGTTTTATCTTCCATGCAACAATGGATTACATAGATAGTATACATACTATTGAGATTCATAGGTACTGGGAATAAATGGAAACACCCAGGAAGGTGAAGGAAAAAATGCAAACAGTAATAACAACCTGACCCCAAATCTCAGAAAAATAAAGGAGAGGATCTTGGGGAACATGTGTGTTTGTTTACTTCTTTTTCTTCTTTGTAATATCCTTTGGTTGGATCAGGCTAGGAGAACAAGAAAATACAATTCAGAGTAAGACACTGAGGAAGTGGGTGGGTACAACTGAAAAAACATCTTCACTGGGACAAAGGACTGTGGTAAGCACTACAGCTGAAAGAGAACCATGGGTGATGCAAAACTGATGATTTGAGGATCTCACAATCTCAGGCTCTGTATATGGAAGTGCAGTTGTAAAACAAATAATTTCATAAAATAGCTGATTTTGCAATACACTAATTGTTAAAAAATGTTTGAAATGGGCATTTTATGATGTGACTCAGTGTTACAGTCATGTTGTTTGTCGTACTTCTATGGGCATCTTGTCACGCTGTGAAGAGTCAAATCATTACTGGGAAACAATGTCCTTAACAACATTTTACTGAAATAAATAAGCAAACTAAAACTTTGGAAATATAAAAAAACCTTTTGTAATATAATTTTTTTACCAGTCTTGTATCACAATGTCTCCAGCTGTATCTGTCAGGCACCACATAACGTCTAGTATCACAGAGGCCCAAGAAGTTGTTCTCTGAACACTGATGAAACCTGGTTTTAGCATCTGTCTTCACTGCAGATGCCAAATTGAAGGGTGATATTAGTCATACCCTCCATTTCTTTTTAAGCCTAGCCAGGTGTCTATCTAGAAATGCCTCCCACCTTGCATAGAATTGTGATCTCTTCCTCCCTGGTCAGTTTATTTCAAACAAATTCAGAAATTTTCACTTAAACACAGACTGCAGAATTGTGTAAACCTTTTTTTTTTTCCTGAGGTAAGCAGGCTACAGATGGTCATAAACTGCAAAAATGAACTGTGTATATGTGTCAGGTCATTCTGCAGGCAGACAGGAGTTGAGGGAGACAATTTAGCAGAAGTACCAGCAGATCACAACTACATAGCCTTTGTTCAGTTTGTAGCGTGGACAGAGTCTGCTTATGAATGCCTGCAAAATGTGCTGAAAATTCAGAACTCATGCAGAGTCAAGAAGTATGACAGAGGTCTCTTTGGTCAGAGACCTGACTGATTGGTGTTACTTAACCTGAGCTGCAACACAACATAGCGGCTCTTTCCAGCTGATGTATGCCTAAACCCTTTAAACATGGTGTACTCCAAAGGCTCTATAAACTGTAGAATAATGTTGCATAAAATAGCAGGGGAGCCATTGCTTGGAAATGTTTGACAGGACAGAGTATTAGGAGATAATAATTTCAAAGTATCTGAATGGTGCATTTGTAAGTAGGCTCTTGGACTACTCCTGAAAGAACAAACTCTTCTTCCAGTTATTTTACAACTTACAAATTCATATGCCAAAGCAAATGTGGCATTACACTGTAAACCCAGCAGCCTAAGTTTGAACATGCCACTGAACTCATGCCCAAAATATCTTCTCTTTAGCCAAGAGAAAAGGGGAGACTGGGTGATTAAAGATGTGGTGAGGTAACACTGCACCTGAGGGAGACTGTAGCTGTTCCTTGCCAGTGCTGAGCTCCAGGTTGCTGCCACCAGTTCAGAGATTATGGGAACTGCGTCTCCAAAGGCTGGTGGTATAGTGGCACCAAACCAGCATGTCCCACATTCACCTGTGCTTGCCATGTAAATGGATGATTCAGAAGAGCCCAAGAAAGCCCTCTTCTCCTTCCACAATATCCCAGGTGGTTAAATAAATCTGATATCAAACTGATGAACAAGTCTTGAAATGGTGGCCTGCCTCCTAAATAGATTTACAAATAAGCACCAACTGTTTCCTTTGCAAATCAAACCCCTTGACACTAAGCAAAGTAGTGGACCTTCTGGGAATTAAATGTATTTACTGCTGATGTTTTTAAAATAGTTGTTTACAGGGTGTCAGATAGTAAGACTGTGTATGATTTATAGCAAATGGCAACATGCCAGATTTTAAACTCTACTTGCATGGTGGCTTGCCTGCTAGCTTGGTTGGATAGAAGGAGAATATTTAGCTTTCTACTGTAAATATACTTTATGATTAGCACTCTTAAAACAGAAAATGGGAAATACAGCATAGCAACTTTTGCTAACATTTATGTAAACTCCATTAATCAAATGCCTTCTGTATTGTATTCTCCTTGCTTTTATGTTCCAAGTTGACCATTCTTTTCATCGTAGAAAACACTTTCTGTTACAACATTTACATTTTTTTTAATGGTTATGGTTTGAATTCCACTTTGATGGCCTTGATAGACATCTGGGACATTTTGAAATATGTACAACCAGTTACTTCATTATTTATTGAACTGTAACTGCCTAGAAATGAATGGAGGATTCTGCTGTACTTGCCATCGTACAGTTGACGTAGAACTTGATTAAACCTGCTAATGTGATGCATAATATATCTGGACAACTGCATTGAACTTTTTTTGTGTCCTTATAGAAACTGCTTATCCACAGAATGGCAGCTATTTTGAGGAGCTTAAACAGGAAAGGTAAAACTAATTTGTTGTAGGCCATTTTATCTTACCTATTGGAATGAAGGATGTCTTCTGCATGGGGCAAACATGACATATACTCTTTGTAGAACTACTTAGTTGCTTCCAAGAATGCAGTCTATCCTCATACCAGATCAGTGATGGTAGAGGTGGTCTAGGAAGGTATGGGAGAAGTTATTTGTCCCTGCTTCCTGATCAGTCACATCATCAAGGGACCAGGAAAGCAGGGGTGGAGAAGCTGATATAGGTATCCTAAGCCTTCCTACAGACAAAATCTTCTTTACTTATTACTTATTATACCAGGAGCTAGAAGAGAGACACTGTATCTCTGTCCTGTTCCTGTTTTTTCATCTTACCAACCTTTCAAAAGATTTGCATACTTGAATGGATTTTAGACATCACCAAGGTGAGAGAGGAATTGTACTCTTGATAGATTGGTCATCTACAATACTTTTATTAATTAACTCTCTTTCTCCTGCAACATGCACACACATGCACAAACAGGCAAACACACATTCACTCAATTTTTGCAGATATTTCCAAAATATTGTTGTGTACATGTTGTTCTTATTTTGCGTCCTGCATTGAACTTCTTTATTCAGCCTTCTGAGATGAAAATAGCTCCAGGAAATCAAAAATAGATTTAACTAAATTTTGCTTTTAAATTTCTACTACAAATCAGAGATGAGGTTTGTGCTTGTACAAGGATAATTTTTGACCTCGAGACAGACTTTTAGACCTCCAAAGCACACACCATTGTAACAAAATTAGAGTACATGGGCTATGCTCGAACTCAGAATAATGACAACATTTATCCAAATGCATTCAGAGAAATGTTTGGTATGTCATTCTATTTAACAGTTACAATTAGCAGAAATTAATTTTTCTGCTTTTTTTCTTCCTAGTGAAAAAAAAGCATAAAGACAGCTTTAAAACTGGTACATAAACCACTAAGGGGAATACATCATTGACTAGTTTTTCTACTATTGTACTTATAAATCTTAGAGTAATGAAAATTATTTCTTTTTCATTAATTTAATTTATTTCCATGTTTTTTCTCTCCTTTCATCTCTCATCCCAATTATTATTTTCCTTTCATAATGGTCTTGTTAAGTACTTACAATCCAGCTGTAATCTGTTGCCACAGCATTTGCGCAGCTGAAAAGAAAACATTACTGAACTGTCAGGATGTTTTCAACTTCATTCAGGTTGACAACCTGGAAATCAGCTGTACAGACTGTATTAATGCCGCTACAGGGAAATCTGAGCTATTTTCCTGCCATTAAATCATCTTAACAGCAAGCAGCATACTCCAGAGTCAAGCTGCTCAGCTCACACTTTTATGTTTCCTAAATAAGTCGCTTTGAGAGAATTTGGAATTTGTTTCATATGTCTCTCTGGAATAAAAAAGCTGCTCCTTAATCACTGTTTGAACTGGTGGTAAAGTGTCGGTATAGCTGCAATAAGTTTACTGAGGACAACTGGTTTTGAGATTAAGTTTGAGCTGCTCCTCCACTGAATTTAAGAACTGAAATTTGTAAGAGACCAAGAGTTTGACTTGTTCAAAGAGAACTGACTTCACCTAATGCTGGTTAAACCATATCTTCATTTCACTTAATTGTGGTCTTTTGGAAATCCCATGTGCACACAGGCAGGTCTTTTTTATTTTTTCATAATTCCATCAATTTAAAGCACACTGCCTCGTTATGGGAATATTTTGAAGGAGTGCAGACACTAAAATTGGCACAAATGAAAGGCAATACAGTCAAGGAGAATTCTTTTCCTTAAAAATCGAAGAAGAATCTAATTCGTGATTCACAACTAGACCTTCAGGATTTAGACAAAAGTATTTTAGGGTTTGGTAGAAGAAAATAAATGCCTTGATTCTAAGTTTGAACATGTCCATACAAAGCTTAAAGGTTAGCATGGAAGAAAGCAAAAAGGTGCTGCTGAGAGAAAAGTCTAATCAGATTTCAAGACAAAAGCAGAATTGAATCATGGGAAAGAGACCAATTGTTTCTCAGATACAGGCAAGTTGATGTTTTCTATAGGAAATAGAAAGGAAATAATCTGAAGGTGATGCAAAGGGACTTCATGGAGCAATTTTAGAGACAGAGACAAAGAGAAATACAAGTGGTTCTTGGGCATTGAATGAATTTAAATGGGAAAATATGTGTAGAAGGAACAAAGTGACATCTGCAGTAGTCAGATGATACATCTCTAAGAGAAAAATGAGAGCAGTTTCAGACAGGGCAGCACACAGTGAGTGTGAACAAAGACAGGAAAAGAGCCAGGAGCTCCTGGGTCAAAAGAATCATTCATGATATATATGTGATGGAGAGCTGTGTAGCCAGAAACAGATGTATAAATGGAAAAAAAAAATAAATATTGAGGCAACATCAAGATTTGCAAACAGTTGAAGGAAAGCATGTGGCCAGCACAATAACAGGAAGCATATAGCGTCTGCTGGAGCATGTTATTCAAAGGAAAGTGCCCCAAGCAGGGCTACTTGCCAAACAGTTGATGTTTTAAGACCAAATAAATTTGCTGGTGGCTACAGACCTCACATTTTTTTGATCAAAAGTCCCAGAGAAGAGGCATATAAATGCGTATGTATGTAAACTTCTGACACGTGTTTGTGTTGTGCCACGGCTGTGTGTGCACCGGTTGCCCATATTTGCAGTGCATGTGCAGATTAGTCAGACATCATGTGCCCAGCAGTTTTAGTGCACTTTGGTTATGTTGGGTTTGCTCTAAGGAAGAGACTAAGCTATGCTGTGTGTGGACAGTGACCATTTGTCTATGATTTCAGGACATCTGCTAGCCCAAACTCATCCTTTTCTGGAAGGTGGAATTAGAGGAGGAAAGCTGTGCCTGTGTTGTTGGATAAGGATATTGACGAAGTGTCTAAGAGTAAAGACTTCTGCACAGCATAGGCAGAGAAAAATACTGTCCAGGTCCTTGCAGAGCAGGGGTGGAAAGTTTAGCAACAGTGCAGCCACTTTCACTTTTGCTACAGTGCAGTATGAGAAAATGTACTTATGCCACATGGTTTTGTTACCTGAACTGCGCTGCCAGAATAGGTAGAACAGTTCAGAATGTCAAACTGAAGCCACAACATTCATATATTTTACATCAGCAAGGCTGATAATGTCATGAAGACATACTGGGGAAATGCAGGTTTAGATGTAAGCATTTGGACAAATCTTGATGCCTGTGTGATAGCTACGACAACAGAGCAAGTCCTAAGAATAGTTGTCTTAGCTTCAAGAAGCATGATAACAATTTTATAATCTATGAGAATGCTTGTGAACTTGTCTTCCAGCAGAAAAGACTGAGGAAGCTTTTCTTGGTGTGTTTAAAGAATACATGATGCACCCCAGAATCCAAGGATTCAGGTACTTCTAAATGCAGTATGACAGGGGACAGTAGCAGCATATGATTGAGCATAACTGAAAAAGGGGGAAACCTCAGCAGCTGAGATTACCCACACTAGTGTAAGATAAGTGAGTATGGGCCTTCTGTAGCTGGAACCAAAACCAGGTATCAAAACTAAGGAGACTGTCTCTGCTGAGCCTGAGCTACCTTGCAGCAACCAGTCTTCTCCCTTTTTCTGCTGGATTACGTGACCACACAGGACTTTATCCTTGGAGCAAATGTCTCACTTGTCTTTTCTTCCTCTCTACAGCGCAGCTACAGTCTACCTGGCCTAGAGGACGTCTCTTTCAGGTCCTCTTCAGCAATTACAGTCTGCTTTAGGCCACCGTGTCAGATTGGACAATCTGCCAGAAGAAGGAGTTGAAGTACCCTCATTTGTCTGTCTAGAAGACAACTCTTCCAGGGTATAACTTCTCCTATGTTCACATAGTATCTGCACAAGTCCAGAAAGAGTACAGTGAAATATTAGATGGAATAGGAATTCTTGCTGTTGACAATCTAGTATATAGGGACACTCAAGAAACACCTAATGGCACTATTCATAAGATGGAGTGCCATCTAAAACTGAATCACAGCAAAATAAAAGTAGGTGCTGTGTGAGTTACTTTGGTCAGACATTAGAAAAAAATACCCTTGGACCTGTTCAAACAAAGTGAAAACAATAAAGCATTTTCAAATCTCCAACTTCTTGGTGGAAAAATGAGAATACATAATAAACGAGATGGTTGACCTATTAATAGATTAATACAGATCATTGTTATCAAGCCCAAATAAAAAGCACATCTTATTGGGAAAATTTGATGGAAACTTTGAGAACACAGGGACTGTAAAATTTTTAAACCACAAAAAATGGCAACAACAAAGTCACTGTATGTGTTCCAGGGTATGTTCCTAGACATTCAGGTCACAACGCTGAAAAGGTAGATAAGCTGTAAATAGTGGACAAAGAAGTATTTTGCAGGAGACACTTTGGGGGCATAAGAATTGAAAGTGTGGAGCTATCACAGGAAAATTATACTCAAACAGGAAAGAATTTACCACTGTCACTGGATGTCAGTACATACTGTGCAGTATAGCTGAAATAGATAACAAACCTTAGGGGATATTCTTGACAAATCTTAAGCTTCTGCACCATCTCAAATTCACACATGATCATAAACCTACAAAGGCATGACTTCAAAGTGAAATACAAGCCCAGAAGAGAAATTCCTGTAGCAACCTGAGCTGGTGTCTGCAAAAAAAGGCACAGAAATTCTGAAATAGAGAGCATTAATATGATGAATTTTTTAAAAGAATTGGTCAGGATGACTTGCCCAAAACCAAGTTCTCCTATCCTATCAGGACCTCAAAAGTCTGAAAATACAAAGTTAACCTGGAAAATTAATGGAAAGAAAGCAGTGACACTGAAGAAAAGTCCTTTGAGGCATTTGCAAAGATTTATGGATCTGACAATGATATTATGGAAGTCTGAAGATCAAACATACTTCACCAGTGCCAAATGTGCGTGAAAGACAGGACATGGTTAGGACATGCTGATGATTTGTATCTTTTTTTTTTCATATGGCAATAAAATGTGTATACATCTGAAACATTTGAATACATTTATCTGCATTAGTCAATTAATAGATACTCCCATTATGGAAACTGCTAGAGACAGAAGTAGAGGCTCTTATACTAACAGATGATGTACTTTAGAGAGCCCAGGAGCAATGGATAACTGATCTAGAGGATATCCTTAACCTGATGCTAGATTACTATTACAAAAATATGTTTGAGGTAGCTCCAACAGAGAGTGCACTGATGATCTCTGGACTGGGTGACACAAAAGTGATGTTCACAAGCTAAAGCAGCAATAATGACCTCACTTCACACAATGAACCACAGGGCATATTTTAAAACTTCAAAGCAGTAGCTTTTCATTTACGTGTGGGCACACACAGATGAACCAGCCACCAAGGGTAGAGCCAACCACCAGCACTGCTCACTGTACCTGGAGCTGGCTGAAGCACACACAGCTGAACAAGTAGATTCTGATTCTGTTCAAGATGGTCAAGAGTGCTACCTATTTGTTTATTAAGCTGCTAAAACACACCTCTGGAGTCAAACATTTCATCTCTAAAGGCAAGAAGAAAGCGCAGAGCTGTAACCCCTGTGACAAGACTATGTTTTTCTTTCCAAAACCTGTCTCCATGGTGAAATAAAATAGATGAATGAACAGAGGGAAAAAAAGTAGAAATACCATTCATTATAAAAGTGCTAGTATACAAAATTCCCTCCTAAAGAGGATTATAAGGGCCAGTGCCATTCCAGTAAGAAAACTGAACACCATGGCCTGGGTGTTTGCGAGTTAAAAGAGCGGTTCGTCTGGGTGAAATCACAGATACTTAGGAACTGTTTGTATCAGTATGACTATAGCAGGTGGTGACCACACAAGCCCTGTGATATTTGTCAGGGGCTTCCCATCAAGCCATCTACCTCTGGGAGAAAACAAGCAACACAGCTCACAGCCAACACACTCCTTGGCTGACCTAATGGCAGTGTATAAGAATGCGCAGAACAGACCTTGATACGGATGTGGGAGAAAATCCAAACTTAAAAGTCAGGGGACTTTTACAGCATCTGCTGAGGTGCCTCCCCTCCATGGCTTAACCATATTAATTCCTAGCATCCTAACCCTGATTCAGACTTTGTGGTTTCCTTGAGCTTCATCTTCCCTATGAAAACATGTATGCAGAGCTTTTGTTTAGAGACTCTGAAGGTGCATTTACTTATAAAACATCTACTCTACACAAGCTTCCTAAATGCAATGTCCCGTGCCTGGGCTTGTGTTCCCCATGGAAGGAGTGAACTTTGCTGTCACATGAAGTCAAATGAAAGTTGTGTCTGGGTAAACAATGAGAGAATTAACTCATGGTTTGATCTCGTAAAAACTGACCAGAGTTTCTCTTTGTAGGAAATATACTCTCCTGTGTCTCCACCTGATCTAAAACTCCTTCACTCTTTAGGGATCTTCCTCTATCATGCACACTTCTCCTTTCTAGTACTTTCGTTCCTTGTTTAGCTGTTGATGAACTTCTGATATCCTTCAAAAGAAAGAAATAGAACAGCACCAACCACCTCCTCAGGGCATCTAGGAGAAATCAACCTACACAGGAGCTCAAGATCTAGCAACACGCTGTCATAAGGTCTTCCAAATCTCACAGGCAGCATTTAGGTACTGTCTATCCCAGACTGTCTCAGATCTTGAATTGTTTCCCATCACCATTTGAACATTCAAGGCAGGTACTGAGCTGCATTCTGATTTAAATCTTCTAGAAGAAGTGATTCTAGCACAGCATGTTTTTCAATTTTTTATACTCTATGTAACAGAGAAGTATATAGATGCTGAGTTTGTAAGAAGGACCATGCTTGTCTTATATGAAAAGTTCTGTTTACTGGCTAACAAGGAGGCCTGCTGCTTCCCAGCAAGAAGGCACATTTGCCTGAATCACAGAATGGTTGAGGTAGGAAGGCACCTCTGGAGACAGCCTACTCCAACCCATGACTGAGCAGGGATATTGAGCAGGTTGCCCAGGGCTGTTTATCATTTGGTGTCTGGAATCCCTTTACATATCAGAGGTTGACATTGTGACAAACAGCATGTCATTGACAAGAAACTTCAGAGCCAGTATCATGATTTTAAATTAGGTACCAAAATTGCAAGTGATGGAATGAAGGAGTGATGCATTTCCAGTCCAAGGGATTCTTTGAGAGTAAGAAGATACAGCAGCAGATTTTTAACATCAGCTTATGATCTTATTTGGAAAGACAACACCCAAGAGAGGTGATCTGTCTAAGGAATTAGACCCTGATTCTGATGAGTGTGAAACTGTCATGTTAGCTTTGCCACCTGAGCAAATCAGACAACACTGCACAAGACCGAGTCAGCACATGAAGCAATTTTTAGGTGTGCTGCCATTTAATTTCTTTTTACTCACTCTCAAAGCCAATAAATAATTCCCTGACTTTTTTTTGCTATCTTTTCTAGAGTAAATATCTCCTTTTTAACTTTGAAGTTTTCTTCCACTTCAGAAGCTATTTTAGGCTGGCCTGATAAATATTAAACATTTTCCTTTCAGGTTGTGAAAGGTCCCTGGAAGATGCCGGTTGTATCTAGGGCATTTTTTTACTAAACAATGAGAACTGGTAACAAGGGCTACCAAGCTGATGGGTAGAAATATCAGCCACACACAGGGAGCAAGCAGCAGGGCAAGGCAGAGATGGCCTGGAAGCTGAGCATTGTACTGACTCTGGCACCTAACTACTGACTGATAGCATGACTCACTGGTGTGACTCAGACCTGTAGCTCCATCATGGATGTGTAAAGACAGCAAATTCCTCAGTGACTGAGTACCCCAAACTGCCAGGTTCTGCAATAAGACTCCAACTCCCCACCTAATATGTGCTGCTGGAATTCATCCACAGCAAGGTGAGGGCTGGCATCTGCAGATTTCATGTTTGTGGCAGTGTGACAGAATATAGTTGTATTACAGTAATATAAGACGTTATGTTTCTATAACACTACTGTTTCAAGAGAAGCATTGTACGATACCTCTAAATAGTGTTTCTTGGTCATTGTCAATGTGTACCAAGCCTGAGTTGCTAATAACAGAAGATTTTTAAGTCTTTATTAGTTTGAAACCCTGTTACACTTATTTCAGGCTAATCTGATCCTGGATCACTCGTCCCAGAAGCCACTACAGTAGGAAGGATGGTGACACTGTCAGCTGTCACAGCGAAGGGAAACTGGAAGACCTTTTTTCTGAACCTGTCGTTGCATGGTTTGGTAATTTGTTCCTATGCAACACTGTTGATTTCCGTTCTATTTGGAGCAGTTAAGACCAAAGCTTGATACTAGTCTGGATGGAAGTTAAGGTGAAGTTCCAATGTTCAAGGTGAGAAAAACAGAGAAAAGACTCTCGGTTCTTAGCCCAGACAACTATTAAATGACCTGGTACCTGATAGTAGATGACACCTGCTACTTGAAAAAATAAAATACTGTATATGCAGTAAAAAAATGTTGAAGGATTCTGAAGTAACTTATTTAAATTTTGATTCTACAAAAGTTGTCAAACCTTTTTTGTGTAAGAAAAAAAAAATAATCCTTTTGTTGCAAAACCAGTTTAAATTCACTATCTTCCATTTTAACTGCGCATACCATACTATGTCTGCTGTACATACAACCACATACCTAGAAACCCTTCTTCCGACACCAGAATACACATACCATGCACATACCATGCCCCTAGCCAAACCTGTACATAATCCAGACTTCCAAACAGATTTTTCCCTCTTTAACAAAAAGTGTCAGCAGCAAACCACACACATATCGGTAGCATTTCTGCAGATAGCTGTGCACAAAAGCCAAAGCCTGACGGTTACCATGGGATTATCTCATTAAGCTTTTACTGAATACACTGCATTCTTCAACGTCTGTTAATCTTTGCTACTCTTCCCACTCTCCTCTAATTCTCTTGCTGTCTGTGTGGGAATGTGAATTGTATCAAATTCAAGCAAGGGTAAGGGAGCTGCTGTGCTCTGTCACCCAGGAGTGTGGTTCCACAGTCATGTTTGGCTTGAAAAATCCCATCTCTGAAACTCTCTCCAAATAGGAGAGAGGATATCCTCTCTGTATCTATGTATTTTGGAAAAAAGAAATCAGCTACTGCACCTGTTGTTATTTATGAATAATAATAAAAAGCTTTGAAGAAGGGTACTTAACCTCCCTTACTGATGAGCATTGGACCAGGTTCTTGTTTTCCCTAAGCACCCTTTGTGTTCCTTTAGCCAGCGCAGGAGCCTTCAGATGAGTGTGTTTTACACTCACTCCTGTTATTACTTCAGTCCCATGAAGGCCTATTCACACTTCAAGAGAGGTATGAGGAGGTCCTGGGTAATGAGGACAGTTATTATTTCGTGAGAAGCAGTCCTTTCTGGTTTACACACACATCCTGTGTGCACAAGCTTGAAGGAATGGTCCCTGGGGAAGACTTGGCTCTGTGGAAACATTAACTGTACCTTGGGTCTCAACAGAAAAATTTCTGTCCTTTTGGTTTCAAAAAAGAGCATGGCATATCCCACTGTACTCAAAACCACAGGGAGGCTGGTGCCACATTTTAATGCACGCCCTGTTTTACTTAGGGGGATTTTCCCTTTTTAGCTCCTCAGATAAAGGAGCCTGAACGACAGATTTTCCCCACCCTTGTCCAAATTTACAGTATGCTCCAGATATGTCAAGAAGATCATCAGCTATTGCACTGCTCACCTGTTATGGATGTGCCTGTTTGGAGACAGCTGCTATCCTGGATCAGGCCACCTGCAGTGGCCCCAGGTGTTCCGTGGGCTGTAGCACAAAGCTGTGGCTGTTGCAACCTGCAGTTGGTTTTTAGAGAGCCAGGAAGGGAATTAGGGTGATTTGCTGCTGGCACATTGATGTTAATGTGTTTACTCACTTTCTTCAGGATCTTATGAGAATTGCCAGTGAATTCAGATAACTGACAGGATCTTAGTTATAATTAGTAGCAGCTTCCATTCTGACACACTGGAAGGGCTAACAACATTTTTCTTAAGGCAGAGTTGTTATGCTCTCCTCCAGAGAGGTACTTAAAAAAAATACATTTTCTAGCAAAAAGCCTCTCCTACTTGTTTAAGACAGATGGGAGAGGAAGGGATTCTGAAGTGATGGAGTTTGAAGGTAAAAAATTATTGTACAAACTGTCACATAGCGTGGGCTGTTGCAGATCAGCTATTTTTGTTATTACTGACATGCATCCATATCAGGAACTCAAACAGTATCAAAGTAGATCTGGATGAAGTTTTTATTTCTCTCTTCATACAAACTGTGAAAAATTGCAGGGAAATTAGCAGAGTGTAATACATGTGGAGACCTGAATCTCAAGGGGTGAATCAAATGACTGAATTTATTCAACCTGATGAGCAAAGTGTATCTTTTCACAGGGTCTGATGACAGGGCACTGATCTTCAAAAGTCGTTTTGTTCCATTTCAGAGGAATTTGAAAATGAAAATAAACATTATGGAGCTTTCAAAAAGGCCTAAGAAGCTAAATACCCAAGAAGAGATTAAGATCTGCTGACTTCAGTGAAACTGGGGGTCTGATTTGAGGTTAACACTCCTCACAGTCACCACAGAAATAAGGTACCCAAAGGAATGGCTCGGGCTGCTGAATCCAGTTCTTGACAACTGAAAATAGCCCCATAAAATCTGAGAAGGCCCAGTCTGTGGGGCCCTTCACCATCCATACTTCCCCAGAAAGTCCTCATTATACATGTCAGCAGACCCGTATAGAAATCTGTCCTTTTTGGAATCTGCATGGTTTTTCTCTCAAGATTCTGTTATGGGCAATACAGATGAAAAGTAAAGAGCAGAAAAGGAATAATTCAGGGACAAAATTGAATGATGAACTTCCATTTTACAAACTTGGGACCCCTAAGAGTGCAAGAGACAGAAAAGATGGTAGGACAGGGAGATGATCGGGGGCAGTGACCTGTCAACCCAGTTAAACGTAATTTATCAACCTGAGATAAACAGAGCTTCTGGCCATAATTTGTATGACTTCCAGGACTGAAAAGCTTTTTTTTTTTCAGTGTAAGTGGTCTATAAGCATGAGCTTTTAAGATTAATCCTGATGATTAACGCAACAGTACTCTGGTGTTGTAGAACACTTTTATGTCAATTTTTCCTGCTATTTCCTTTGGTTTTTCTAAATGTAATATGTACTTCTAAAGGTAAAATGTTCCCCACTGATATGAGGAATTACAAAATAATAAATAAAGCAAGTAATTGCATCAATAAGTACTAATAAAAGTAATGACACTAAATAATTATGCATATGACTCAAGATGTTTTCACATCCAGAAAGGAGGCTTGAATATGTTCAAACAATGACTTATCCTTTTTCACCTAAAGTTTATTTTTTGGAAGTGCACCTGAGCTATAGCTTTCCTAATGCAAATGTTTTGGAGTGTTGTCCCTGCTTGCCAAAACTGTCTCTTCTAATTGAACTTACTCTTTAGTAAGTGCAAAGTGAAGCAAGGCAGGGCTTTGCCGCCTCAAATATAAAAAAACGTAGCCAGACAGGAGTCTGACTGCTTCTCCTACAAGAAGGGCATGATCTGAGTTAAAACAGAGACTTGGGAAGTGATTTCTACAGATCCAGATTTTCTTTTCTTTCCGGTGCCAGAAGGATGTGACCTCACTGGTTACCCGTGGGTACTGCTGGTGATGGATCCAGAGCAAGGTGTGGGGTTGTTGGTGGCTCTGGCAGGCACAGAGAGCAGGGATTTAGATGTTGCTGCCCTTCCTGGCTCCCCCTGCTTTAAGGACTTCTCTGCTCCATTTGTGCCTAGACCTGTCCCTGCTCAGGTGGCACAGCACCACTGACACACTGGATGCTTTGTCACTAGGGATGAAGAGACCCTATTTAATTTTAATTGGCACTCACCAGTGGTTCAGTTTAATAACTCCACACACCCATGAGAACTGAGACTGTCATGGGGCAGCAGTCTCAAGTGTTCGGGTGTGAGAAGTGCAAGCTCAAGGAGACAGGACTGAAGGAGACAGGACTGAAGGAGCAATGCTAGTTTGTCATGTGTTTCCTTTCACAGGGAAGAATATGAGGTTGTGTATGCTGTCAGAGTGGGAATCTCACTTGGACAGAGTTTTATTGGAACTACATTTCAGGCTGTGAATTAATGAATAAGAAGTATTTTTGTGCAGGAGAAACTCCAGACTGAGTAATGCCTTTGGCAAAAGTATTGGATTTCCATACGCTCTGGATACTATTAACCCGTCTTTTGAGGTTGTGCTTTATCTTTCTGTTTATGTGCAAAAATTTCCCTGGTGCTAAATTAGTTTGCTCAATGGAAATCTTATCAAGTCTGAAGAGCTCTGTGAAATCGTGTAAGAAGTTAGAAGGATGTGAAACGCTTACACTGAGAACTCTGGGTTACAACTGATATTTAACATTTATATATAAAGGGAAAAGAGGTCATGTAGCAGATTCCTACTATCACATTGGCCAAATAGCTATGCAAATGTCTTTTGATTTCTCCTTAATATTCATGTTTTGCAGAAAAACTCCCAGGATGCCAATCCCCTGGAGTGATATTCATTCACATGAAATGAAATACATAGAAGAGTGGGAATGATTGAAAGATTTTAGTGGCACACGTTTGGCAATGAGCAAGTCGTGTGGGTCAACATAAATGAGTACAGACAAAATTTTATATCACCAGACCATGCATTTCACAAATACTGGACATGACAGGATAAAAAAAAAAATCTCAATTTTTTGTCGAGTATTTAAAAATTATTGAGGATAATGGCTGTGATTTTTTGTTTTTCAAGTAAAGAAAATATTCAAGCATTTTAATTGCAAAATATTAGATCTTGAAATCTTATTGAAACAAACAGCAAAATTCCCACTGACTTTAACTGGAGCTGGGACTTCATCCACATGGCCAACTACATGGGACTCAAAGAAGGGAAAAATAATAACCAATACATTTTAGAAACAGATGTTTTTTTCCAAGAGGATTTTTTTTCTATCTTAATACATAAAAGTCTTATTTTCACTCCAAAGATTAACTCTGAGACTCCCTCAGCCCAACAAACAAGATTTTTGCATCCTCTTGAGGTGCTCAAAATATTTCCAGTGGCAAGAATCTGTAGCTTGAATAAGAAGCAAATAACAGAATCAGAGAATGGTTGAAGGCTGGAAAGTGCATGTGGTGATCATTTAGTTCAACAACTACTTATTCCAGGTTGCCCAGGACCACGTCCAGTTGAGATTTGACTGTCTCCAAGGGTGGAGAACCCATGACCTCCCTAGGCAACCTATGTCAGTGCTTGGTGACTTTGACAGTAAGAACGTCTTTCCTGATATTCAGAGGGAACCTCTTGTGTTTCAGTGTGTGCCCATTGTCTCTGGTCCTGTCACTGGGTATCTCTAAGAAGTATCTGTCTCCATCTGTCTGTTATAATCCAGACCAAGGGACTGAACTAAAAATGTTGTACCTAAGACAATAGCCCATATTATTTTAGGGTGTGTAATTTTTGTATTTCACAGAAAGAAGGGCATAGTGATTGTTGATAGAAAAATAAAGCTAATAACAAGAATTCTAGCAACTATTTTCAAGATTGGAAAAAAATCTGAAGAAAACAAAACCAATAAACAGAGAAAACTGGATAGAGGGAAATGCTGGCTGTATCTTATATGGCTCTCTGAAATCACTGCCTGTGTGTTACCACCACCCAAAATGTGAACATGTGCTGCCTTTCTTGATGCCAGATCATCTTTGCAGACACAAGAAGCAGCGCAGCATCGTCATTCATGCAGTCCAGGGCCTGTTACTCCTTTCAGTCAGCCTGGGGTATGGGGTATACAGCTCAGCCCCTCATTCATACTGACACAATTTTCTCTCACATTTTACCCTGGGTTCTGTCAGTCTCTCACCACTGCCTTTGCATCACAAACTTGTTGTATGCAATCAGAGTTGTACCATGATTTCATTCTGCTATCTTCATTAGTCTTTAAATGTTGTACTTTCATATTTTTGCATCCATCCCTCTGACGCCCTCCAGTTTAATAGGTAGGGTGATGTTTTCTAAATCCACTGGAGAAGGCTGTCACATGATGCAGGCTGCCATGACTCTTGTCACTAGGACTGTGATCTTTTATCTTTTACTTTTCATGACAAATGGTTCCCACTCGCCTAAAAGTGAAGTAAGATTTTGGCCAGTGCCGAAGATGCCTGAAAATGACACCCACATTGCATATATGTATGCAATAACACATGATAATTTTTTTAATTTTTATTTAGAGGTTCAGTATTCCTGATAGTTTAAAACAAAAATATTTGTTCAAATGAGACTCAGCTCTATCAAATAATGGTTTCCTCTTGGTTTCAGTTCTTCAGCCTTCACAGACCTTTATGGTGCTCAGTATCTGCTATTTTGTAATCCAATTTGATGTAATGTGACCATTTCTATGTATTGTCTTTGAAGCACATACTATGACAATATTAAAATAGAAAATCATAGAATCATAGAATGTTTGGGGTTGGAAGACACCTTAAAGATCTTCTAGTTCCAACCTTCCTGCCATGGGTAGGGACACCTTCCACTAGACCAGTGTGCTCAAAACCCCATCCAACCTGGGCATTAACACTTCCAGGAATGGGGCATCCATCACTTCTCTAGGCAACCTGTTCCAATCTCTCAGCACCCTCAAAGGAAATAATTTATTCTTAATATCTAACCTAAACCTGCCCTCTTTCAGTTTAAAGCCATTTCCTCTTGTCCTATCACTACATGCCCTTGTAAAAAAGTTATCTAAACTTATGGAAAAGATAGTGAAACTGCTGATCCTCTTGCACAGTTTTCCTGGATTTGAACTACAAAATGTAAGGACAAACCAAACATGGAACAGATATTCTATTTAGTATTAACAGCACTCAAAATATTTTTCATAGTAAGTTTGTGTCTAAAGTTTAAGCAGGTACTTGCATGTTATGCTAGACAAGATCTTACATCCTTGTCATGTTGAGCAGACATTGAAAGCAAAGATTAAATGGAAAACGTGTCTTTATACTAATTATAGATGGCTAGTATTTCTCAGGACCTGAGGGGAATAAACAAGTTCTCAGCTACTTGAAGTTTGGAGTGTACTGCTTTAAATCAGTAAATATGGACAATTTACATGCCTAACGTGCCATATCGGCATGAAAACATTTGTCAGAAATTGATGAATGAAACACGAAGAATAATGAAGAAAAATGATAGTACACAAACCCTCCAGAGAGCAAAATAAACAATGTAAGCATTTGGTAAATAAATCTCTGCAGAACTCTTAGAAATGACTCACTGATTAATTGAATCAATCCATCAACCTTTTGTGATTGCATCAATATGCAGTCCCTTTGATGTTGTTCTTCTTCCAAAGCTACTGTTTTAAATGCTTTTAAGATGTAGGATATAATATAATACATAACTATGTGGAGCTATCATAAATTAATTGGATAATCTAGTGAGATATAATTGGCTGATTCTTTTACTCAAGTCTCATATGTACATGCTTAAACTAATCATATCACCTCATAACCATACTCCAAGTTCTCGTTTCCCTGATCTTCTTTTTCTGAAATTTTTTGGCACCCACTTTTTTTATTAATTAAAATTAAACAAATTTAACAGCAGAGTGAGACTGAGATCATATTTTTTCTTTTTTTTTTTTTTAAATTAAAATGTTCTCATTTGCTTACTTTATTTAACACATAAACTCTTTGCAGAAAGGACTGTCTTATTTACTGTGTTCATAGATTGCACCATACTTGTACGTCCAGTAAGTATCAGAAATTATAATTTTTGTATACTGAATGCCCATCTAAAAAATAAATACTTGAGACTTTGCATCTCTTGAGAGGAGGGATAGGAAAAGCTATGTAGAAAGAGGGGGAAACTGTAGGTGGCTTTGTGTCCCCATCATAAAATATACTCACATAACAGATATGTTTGAGTGTAGATATGTGTGACAGAGTGAGCTGAGCCAACGTTTACACAAAAGCACATAGATGCATGGATACTGAGAATCCCATGTAAATGAATTCAACTGCACATAGGTACGTGCTCTCCTAGGAACAAACATTCACCTGCGTGTACAGAAGCCAACCATCCAAATGTTTGCAAGAAGGAAAAAACAACCCTGAGACAAATTCAAAGACATTGAAATGTGAATCTAATCCAGTCAACATGTTCGCAAACACATTTTCTTCCAGTTCACCTGTGCCTTTTGTAGCTCTGGATATTTATGGCTGTCTACGTGCTCAATGAACTATAGCTTCAACAAATGCAATTGAACATGTGAATATGATTCCTACTGGGACTCGCTGTACCTCACAGCTTCTGTAATGCTGCCACCCTTTACCCTTCTGTTAAGTGTCTCCCTGCATCTGGGACCTTTGTGCTTCCTCATCTTGTCATTTTGCAGATATCCACAGTGATACTGTCCTCCATGACTATCATCATCATTATGTAAACAGTTGGAAACAATGGATGTTCCAAATAGAAGTATGTAATTTTGGGAGAGTATTTGGGATTGTGTTCAGGAAGATGGGGAGAGTGATAATGGGACAAGAAGATGGTGACAGGGAGAAATAAATTAAATACATATGAAATAGCATTCTGTGTGGCAGAACTGGAGACTCTTGAAGAGCACATGCTGAATATGAACACGCTGCTTCATGTTTAGCTCCCCATAGCCTGTTTCCCAGCAGGACAATGGCAAAGCTAGGAAAGTGATTAGGTAACAGGTGGCAGCAAAGACCCTTTTCCACTGGTGGATGCAAACGTATGGCTTTTGTACAGAAGAATTAATTTTGAATCAGAGACGACCACAAACATTAGTTTTTTTAATTCTTAGGTTTCACAGTGATCCTACCTATCCAAAATAATAATCCCAAGGCATTTGGAAGCCCCAAGAGCTAACTCTTCTACTCAACAGAGAGCAGAAAAGATGATGCTTTTATTGGACACAAGAAAAAAAATCTCTGAAGTGATCTTGGCAGAATTTGGAAGACCCTTGTGAAAGACATTATCTATCTCAGTTGATTTCTGAGAGATAAAGGAAAAGTTCATTTTAAAAGACCCTTCTTTTGTACATATGGAGAGAGATGTGCAACAAATGTATATATGATGCTACTTAGAATTTCACATTTGGTACAATATCTTTCTTCTCAGCTGTGCAAAGGTCACAACTCTAACTAGCTGCAATTGCCTCTCTTGGTGAAGATCTGAACAGAGCAACTTGTCAGAACATGAGATCAAACAGAGCTAATTTTTCCAATCCATGTCTGGGAATGAAGCATATTAGTGACTACAGGAAGAAAAGCTCTTTTACTGATTCATTCTGTGCTGCACCACTTCCATACATGAATGAGTAACTGCAGTCTAAAGGGCACTTGCTTTTATGCATGGTCATTACATTTAATATTACACATAGTTTGGAGCAGACCAATTAGCATAACAACTGCCTACATCTTTCTCCAAGGAGAAGTGGACAGAGCGCTGTTTGCAGTATTGCTATGCATTGGTCCTTCAATAAAACCTGGTTTACCTTTAGTGCCTGTCACCAATCCGCAAGTGCTGGGAAGCCAGATTCAGATTAGCTAGAAAAGAAAAGTCCATCAATTTCACCTCAGTTACTCATCAGCAGATAGTCAGCAAGGAGAGTACCTCACAGAGTATTCATGGGGCTTTCCATCTTTGTGGAAAAATCCTCATCTTCTGAGCATTTGCATTTAAAAATAGAAAAGAGGACTGGCAATGAAAATATTACAGGCTGGAAGGGTCCATGGTGTATGGAGTTTTGCTCTGGCTACTATTAATGTACTTAAACAGAAGGTAAGCGTGCAAGTGATCAAAACCTTCAGACACTGAGTTAATAGCCATTCCTATTTGGAGACATCTAGGAATCAATACATACTGTGCTAGACTTTGCCAAAATTCTGTGCAGCAGTACAGTATTGCAAGCTTAAATCAAGTAAATGGAGCACAAATCTTTTCTCCTTACCTGACTGAAAAGTATCACTTGCACTATAATGAAGGCCTAAAAAAATCCTAGTGACATTAATTAATACACTCTCTTTCTAAGGACTTATCTTAAGACAGTATGACCGACTATCTCAAAATGTATACTGTTCTGCTCCACCTTTATTAAATTACCTCAGGCATATATGTGTGAACTCTATAAACATTTCACAATATTTCTTCATTTCAGTATAGGGACAATAAATGGCATATAAAAGAATATTAATGCAGTGGAAATATCCATGTTACATAGTTCCTTCTTAAAAAGGATTACTTTTGTAATACTTAACACTGTTGGCCACTGTATACCTATCATAGGCTTAAAATTCCTGATGAGTGCACAAAACCAGCCCTGCTTCCTAAGTGAAGAGTCTGTTGCAGTCAACCTTGTAAAGGAAACCTTTTAGTGTCAGTGCTAATGAAAATACCTGCTACATATGACAGTGTTAAAATGGTGTCATGACCTGGCAATTTCTATTCAGTGCTGTCACATCCATGCACTGCACAGATCAGGATTGTCATCGTGTAAATGTAATAGGATTATTTATCCTGCATTGTTGCTCAGCTGGTAACAGTAATTCTAAGTTTCCCATAAGTTGTGAATAGCAGCAGGGGGCCATGAATAGCTTGGAAACCTATATTTTTTCCATTTATTTTTTTTTAAAATGCAAATTACACTAGTAAGTCAAAAAAATCACTTTTGTTAAAAATACATTCGGAATTAACAAATGCCAAAAAGAAAAGAAAAGAAAAAAAACCACATTTGGATTGTATCTCTTGCCTTCTGAATATTTTAGTTTATAACAAAAGCCCAGCCTAGAAAAATAACATTCTTTACTGGATTTTGAGGAGGATACAGCTGTACAAATCAAAAGTGCCATCCAGATATTCTCACACTACTGTGCTCTAAACTGCTTCCAGAAGAGATCTGTCCACTAATCATTTAGTTGAGTAGTCAACAGTCCTAATTTTTTAAATGGTGGTGCTCTAACTGCAATTTAAGCAGGGTTATGAATACCAACTTCATATAGGTAAGTATGCGTATATATATATGTATACTGTGTGTAAGCGAGTGTGTGTATCTACTCTATATGTAATATATGAATACACATTTATATTGCAATCTGTAGTAGTTTAGATGTGCTTCCTATTTCCTAAGCATTTTACAAACATTAACAATTCAGACCTCACAAAAAGCCTGTGAGGCACATATTATTCCCGTATTATAGATGGGAAGACTAAGACACAGAGAAACTAAGGCCAAAATTTTCTAAATTAAAATCAGGCCTATAAACTACATGTAGACACTTCATTAAATTGTCTGACTTCTAAAATTGCTAACTAGCAGTAGCTGCTGTTCCATGGGAAATCACTGAGAGGTATGAAAAATTATCGTCTGAGAATTGGATTGCTGCTTAGGTGCCTAAACTGGTTTCTTTTCATGTTAAAAAGTGATTTTTATAGAAATATCATCTTGATTAACTGGTATACAGGGAAAGATAAAAGAACCTGTTATGACATTTTCATTCCATTTAAACCTCTATGTTATGTTTAATTCTATACATCTGCTATATTTAATACTACATAAAAGTAGAAACTTTTGAAATTTTTCAAGTTATGGGAAATCTCATCCTGGCACTCGGAAGTTGCATGGGGTTTCCAGAGGGTGAAAAGCAGCTCTATCCAGAAGGAACTCAGAATTTAGGTCCCCAAGTATGAAAATTTAAATTTGAGATCCAAATCAGCAGTGAATGCTTTATGGGATCAGGCCTAGAGTACGTGCCTGTTTCATGCAGGAAATTCCCAGCAGTATCTGAGACAGGAGCCCTTGGTCCACTGCATCAGAATCTTCCTGGGTGATGCAGCCCCCAACAATAATTATTCCTGTGTATTTTATATACATAGACATACACACACATTCACACACTTACATATATATATATATCTATCTATATAAATCTCACTGAATCAATGTAAGCATAGCTCCTGAATATGTCCCATATCTTACTTTCACTGTCCCTCTGTCATTGTCCAGAGTTGCTACTTGTGACACTGTACATCCATGCAGACACAGCAAAGGGCACTGGTTTGTACAGGAATGAGTGAGTGGTGTGAGCGCACAGGCCTTTGGAGCAAGGCCTTGGCCAGCAAGGAAAAGGGAGTTGCTCAGGTGTACCTCAAGCTTCTACAAGTGTTGGCCTTTCCTCTTGCCCTCAAAACCTACGTGGTCACCTCAGGTGTGGTAGGTGCGTGGGTTTGTCTATGCAAGGTCTGAGCAAAGAAACAATGACAATCCAAGTTTCTGAAAAACCTGAGCAAAGTATTGGGTTTTCCTAGTGAAAGCCACCTATGTTCTTGAAAATACAGATCAGCTGTAGAATAAAACATATGTTCCTAGGAGTTCAGAGTATTTCATATACACATTGACCTACTAGCAAAATTCCCAAAGGCATCTTGTTGCCAACTACGTAACAGCACAGTTTTTTTTTTTCAGCCACAATAATACAGAAGATAAAATACACATTCTAACACAGAACAGATCCCCCAAATATACCCCAAAAAGGTCTTCAATATTTCTTCATCTCAACTAGTGCCTCCTTGCCCTCTCCAACTGAAATCAAAAAATAAAATATGTGGATCCCTTATGGTGCAATTAGGAAAAAAAAAGTTCACTTACAGAGAATTTTTAGTTGAAATTAGATATAAAAAACTAAACGTAGCTAGTACATATTCAGTTGGCCTTTGTTGATAGAAATCTGCAGATGTCTCTGTAGTTAGTAAAAGACGTTTAGAGATAGCTATAAAAGCACCTACAGTGCAATAAATAAAACCAGTGGGATTAAAGAACTATTTCTGCTGCGTATTTCCAGTAGGTTCAATTATTAGTTTATGTTACCCCTTTCCTCACCCTGACCCCCCAAAGGTCTTATTTCTTTCTTTCTTTTTCTTTTTAATCATTATAAACTGTTTCTTGACCACTGTGGAGTCTCAAAAGTAAAGCACTTATCAGACAGCTGGCAGTTTTCTACTTGGTCGCTCTGGAGCCATAGAGCAACAGAGCCTTATTCCCTGACACGAAAACAAAGCAAAACCAAACAGAAGAAAACCACTGACTTAGAAATTGTTCAGAATTAACAGCAGCATGTTAACTTCAGAAAGCTTGCACGTAGTTTCTCTAATGTGCAATGCAGTTGGGTTAAGGCAAGTATGAACTGTACAGCCTTCAGGGCAAACAATGCGCTGTCTATTGACTTCTGCTGCAAGGTCATCCTGGTATTTCAGTGTCGTGTTGACTAAGGAGACTCGATGCGGCCAGAAGTGTGAAGGAGTCTCCAAAAGCACCGAGTTCATGTCTTAATCCAGATGGGTCACGCTGGCAGTGGCCGGGATAGGGAAGAGATAAAAGATGGCACCAATGCCTCTGCTCTGTCCCTCTGGTGCTGGGAGGCAGGAGGTCCAAGGTGGGGGTCTGGGGCATCTCCTTTAGTACCTGTTAGAAAGAGGGGCTGAAAGTCTCTTGTTTTCTGTCTCACTGTTCAATCAGCTTTTATATTTTTCTTTTAGCAGAAAAATTGGATTTTTTTCTCTTTGAAGAATCAGGAGGCCATTCTGAAAGAGTTTCTTTGACAGTGGTCTTCCATCCCTCCTTGGGTAGTCCCCATGTTTACTTTGACCTAGAAGAAAGACAGAAAAAGAACAATACTTATAATCCACCATATAGCTATCTGATCCCTGCCCTGCTGCTCTGGCGCCCCTTTGCAAGCAAGTGTAAGCAACAAACCAGTAACAGTTCAGCTACACATAGGATGAAGTGGACTGAAAGACAAAGTATTTGCTCAGGGAGCTGCTTGGTTCTCTCTGGAACACCGTCAGAGAAGTCAGCACAGGTTTTCTAAACAATCTTAGATAGGAGTTATATTTAATTATAATCTTAACTATATATCCACCGGTCAACCGGAAGATGACCTGACATATAATCCATCAGATATGTAGCTGTCTCTGTAAAAACAAGAAGTGACACAGTATGAGGACAGAAGGGCTGAATTGCAGGAGCGGGGGAAAGCCACCCTCGGCTCGCTCGCAAAGCAAGGTGCACGTGCGAGTGCCACAGCCCTGTACACCTTAACAGTGTTGTCCCAAACCCATGTTTTGTGACTAAAGCTTTCAGTCTAAAATGGACAAGATGTTATTTGTTCATAATCAAAGCTTAGCTGGTAGTTTATTTAAATGAAATGTTGTCCATGAAGTCTGAATCCCACAAACATGAGGACATCATTACCCAGCGGATTTCTGCTGCATGAACTTGCTGAGTGTCATGGTGGTTATACGTGAGCTGCCGGCCTTAGTGTCTTTTTTGTGTTTTATTTCTACTTTAAGTGAATGGTAAAGTAGGTAACACCTTCAGTATGTGCAATTATCTAGACGAATACCTATATTTGTGTGTGTGTGTGTGTGTGCATGTGAGTGTATATATTGCAAATATTCTTAGACTTCACAATGGGAGGAAAGCAAGCTTTACTTTTGGGCTACACTACTTTTGAGCAATTTCTTCAGTGCATTAGGCAACAACATCAGACACGCATGCTTTTTTTTTTTGCTTCACTTCTTCTTTTCTTGAGCAAATAAGTTTACTGTGAAGAACATAAAGAAAGATCTCTCTCCCCTCCCACCTTCCTACTGTTTTTAGAACAGTGATCATGCAGTGCAGTCTTGTTCCACAACTACAACTGTGTTTTTTCATGTGCAGCAGAATCAGTGTCAGGGAGTTTTTAGTCACCTTCCTCGATCACCTCCCAAGAGCAGAATTTTCTCTTGTCAATTGATTTCCGCCATCTTATTGTGTTCTTCTCCCATGGTCTGGAAATGAACACTGGCATCTCCAGCACAGAATGCCAGGAAGCTGCTTTTGAGTACATCAGCTGTGGCCACACTGCAAGGAGGTACATGAGCATCGGTTCTGTCCCGTTCTGTTCAAAAAGCGTATTCGTTTTGAAGGGACTGTCTAGGCTTCTTGGCTTGTACAGCATAGAGCACGCTGTTGGCACTTAAATAATAAAAAAACCCGATTTATAACAGGTAGATAAATGTCACGATAAGAATTCTCCCCCAAAACATCAGTGTTTTATTTAAAACATAATTTTAAATTGAATATATTTTTCTCTTTAAAAAGTAAACTTACTTAAAATAAATATGAAATTGGAAGAGATGATAAGGAGAATTGTGATTGCAACTAAAAACCTAAAATATAGAGAAAACACCCCAAAGTGAGCCCAAATCTAATATTTCTAGAGTACTCAAGGAAATAGTAGCCAGAGATAGTCACCTCAATTCAGTATCTACAGATAATGTTTCTTTTTCATAAATCAAGATTTTTTTCCTGTAAGTATCCTTTCATTTAAAGTAGTTTTGCATAACTGATGAAATTCCACACAAATATACTGTGTGCATTTAAACTGAATTGGAATGTTCCTACAAGTAGAACTTGATTGATATCACAAATAAAAAGTAATAAATCTTTGGACAAAAAAGTCCTGACACAATAGAAATGTAAACATAAGAACCCTGAATAAATCAATATAATTATTTGCACCTGTGAGTTTGTGTAGGTTCAATAAAACCTCCAAATTAACAAAATGAAGTGCTAACTTCAGCACACAGGATGAAACTGGTTACAAAACTGTGTGTCTTAATAGTTAGCAATTACTAAACCCAGCATTCCTTCAGGATAATAATTAAATCGTTCATGTATAAGACAGTTAAAATTGATTTGGATGCAAAACTGTCTAACTTGAATAGAAATAAAAGTTTGTGTTGATGGAATTCTGTCAGTGCAATCCTCTAAATCAATTCACATCAGCAAGCAGTACATGGATGATGCCTGAGACCTACCACGCAATTCTGTATGTCTTTAAGATTTGTACTAGTTCTGTATATGAATTGATCTGGTAAATATATAAGGGTTTCTCTGTGCTATATTACTGAACTACATTTTGAAATTTGTATGTTGAGAGAATCTGTACATTATTAGAAGCTGATATTGTTTTGGTGAGCTCTTCAAAGCTGAGGCCATATCTTCTTCCCTTTTGCAGCATGCCTAGCACACGTATAGGTACCACCACAGCACAGAAAACAAAAGAATTGATATTGTGCCTTTGGATATAGTTAGTAATCAGATGATTTAGAGGCAAGTGTCTCCTATTTCTCTCATAAATCCAGAGCTCCACATGAGTTGCACCCAGTGTGAGCCTGAATACTAAAGGATGCAGAGATGGCAACAAGCTCTCTTTGTAATTTCTTGATCTTTTGAAGGAATTAGATGGGATGATGCTTAATATATCTTCTGCTGCTTATGGATTAAAAGACGTTTTTTAGCAATTGATAAAGTTGTGGAAATAGTTATATGAATATTGCTATATGGCTATATAGGGGTATAGTTGTATGTTGGATGGATATGATCGTACCTTGGACTGTGGCGAAGGTACAATCTCCTCTCCTCTCCTCTCCTCTCTGACCCTCTCTTCTCCTCTCCAACCCTCTCCTCTCCAACCCTCTCCGACCCTCTCCTCTCCGACCCTCTCCTCTCCTCTCCAACCCTCTCCTCTCCGACCCTCTCCCTATAATTCATACACTAGAAGTACTGAGAATTGTAAAGTGGAGGATATATTGGCCAGAGAGTAACATAAAGTCCTGTGTATTGTGGTTTATTTCTGTCCCTGGGTACTATGGAGGCTTACATTGATGTTCTTTGGTGAACAAGATCTGTAGGGAAAGAAACTCTTCCTCCCAACAAATAAAGCTTTAAAATATCAAGTATGGCTTGCTGTTATCATATCAGCATGTTTTGATCTCCAGTACATAATATTGCTGTAAATAGTACTACAAGAAGATCAAACCTTGACTTGATTAATTTGATGTTTGAATTTGTCCACACCTGATGGTCTGCCTATATTTACAGAGCAACTGCAGTGTGAATACATATGCATTCGTTCCTGGTGTGCCTCAGCTGTAGAAAACAGACAGGTATTACTAAATGCTGTAAAAGCCTCTTAAGGACAGATTGTAGCAATCTGTCAAATACTATACAGTCAGAGGGAAACGTTAAATGTCATTGAGTGCGGCTGGGACATGGCAATACTTTTGTGGGTTGATTGGGCAAAATGTCAGCTCACATTCTGATTTCTGTCTCTCTGTGAAGATGGTAAAATCACCTATACTCCAGTGAGAATGCAGCATTGAAATAAGATAGAACATAGTTTGCATGGATTAATCATATATCTCTTCATTTCAGCTACAAGCTTAAAAATGTTGCCTTCTTTTTTTCCCCAGGTCTAGTTTTCTTTCCAGTCAGTATGAAAATACATGGTAAATGCAATCTGTTCTTCTGGAAGAAACACTGAGAGCGTAAAGAGAATGGGATAATATCTCAGCTAGAGGGCTCCATATGTTGATGACAAGGTATGGTGTACTGAGAAAGAAATAGGATTAGAATTGTTCTAAGTACCTATGTGCTTCATATAATACTAGGAAGGAAATAACATTTTCTAAATGCGCAGCACTGTGCCAAAAGTGCAGGTGAAAAATCTTTACTCGAGCACAGACAGATGGGAAGCTGAAGTTAAGACGGCATTGGAGATATGCACTATTGTAATTTGAGATTATTAAAAAGTTGCTCGTAAAGATCCTGAAGGGCCCAATCCTGAACACTACTGCAGACTGATTGTACCATGATAAAGGAGTAAATACCAGTTCCATGCAAAAATATACTAATCAATTAACAGACTTGCTTCCACTACTCATAAAAAATGAAACTGCATTCAAGAGTGAATGGAAGTGTATGTTGCAACGCCTATTGTTTGCTTGAATTTAGTTATTTTCCTCAAAAGAGATGTTCAGAAGAGAAACAAAGTAAAAAAAGTAAATGTTGCCCTTTTGTGAACTCTTCAGTGCTATGCTTTTAGTGTGTGGTTATTGATGGCAAATAAAAAATATTCCAAAAGGCTGCAGCAGTGAGGCGAGATTTATCTGGGCAGTCAGGACTGTTCTGAATTGCAGTTGGCATCAGTACAAGAAATATTTAGAGATGATTATTCCTGGAGTAGTCTGTAGTTGGGTATTAGCTCTAGTGTGAATATACCCCAGTTGTCTGTATGAGTGGAGATTTGATTACTCATTTAATTCCGAAATATATCAGGCTGCACTCTGGGTTGGAGTTGTCACTCACTGGTTAGGTAAAATACTGTCTTCTATTCAAACTGATTTTAAAACTCCTATGTTGTTACATTTGTTTTGGGTTTTTTTAATGTGGAAACTGGAAAGGAGGTACAGAAGTGCTTCGGTGAACAGATGCTCTGGTAAGACAAATGTTAAATGCATCCACTAAATTAGCAAGTTGCTGAACTTTTGATAAATCTTAATAAAACACCACTTTTTTTTCCAACCAAGGTTTGTCATATCTGACTAGTTTTTTTTTTTTTACACTGAATTCTCATTGCTTCTGAGTGGAACCTGTTTGAATGAAAAAAGGGAAAAATCAGGTGAGAGCTGGGTGTTATTTGAATAACTGTGACACATGGTATCCTGCCCCAAGAAATCACTAAAATACAACAGAAGAGCAATGTTGGTGCTTAAGTGTAGCTTGAATTCAGTCCATCAAAAAAGGCTTCTGCGCATTCTGAATTTTTAAGTCATGCCATCTTTCAGCTTAATGATCCTTTAACATCAGCCTGCCACTCTGCCGAATATCTTAGAAGTTAAGTACTTACATATACATGGGCTGCAGTTGTAAATGAGATGTCTTCTGTGGACCTTGATAGCCGTAAGAGTCAAATCCACCTATGAAGTCAACTGAAAGGGGGAAAATTGCTTGCATTAGCAACATCTTTTCAGAAGTGATAGGCCCTATCATTCAAGAACCACCCAGCACAAACATTATTTTTTATGAGTCCTCTAATAATCTCTTAAAATTAGACAAACTAATTGTGAAGATGCAGAAAAAGCCTAAAAGAAGAGAGAAAGGCAAGGTCCCCTGTTTTTCCTTTTTAAACCCACAGAAAGACAATACAGGATTTATAATAGCCATCAGAAATAGCCACACATCCCTCTTTTTCAAGCAGACCACCTCACTGTAATACAAAAGAACATGCTATTCAAACACCACAAATACTGAAAACTATTATTTATTGGCATGAATACATTGCTTCTGACTGTGATTACTGCGTCTGGCTTCCTGTCATACCATTGATGTAGAGGAGAGAACACATTGATCAAACTCGGTCTGAGAGAGAGAAGTTTCTCTGATTCCTTCCTTTGACATTTGGATTGAAATGCATGAACAGAGAGTTGGAACAATTTATCTGAGCTTCAGAGATGAAACTTCTCAGATGCAAGGAAACCTATTTCTCTCAAGGCACTGAAGGTCTGAAAGAAGGTTGGAGAGTGGGAGTTATTTATAAATTCAAACCATTGCAAGTTCCTGATGGTCTTTGCATGCTTGTTTTAAACAATTTCCAGGGAAATTCAAGCTCACCTAAGCTTGAGACCCCTGTTTCTCTGCTATAATACTTTCTTTGCACAGGTAAAATGGTGCCGTTTTCTTCCTATTTGTCCCAGGAGACCCACCTATTGGCTTTTAGGGGTTCTTCGTGGGCAGTTCTCAATCCTGAAAAATTATCTCTTACGTCAGAGATGAGAATTTGACTTTACTCTGATAGAAAAGGGTCAAAGCTTTGGAAATGCATTTTTCACATGTCTTGGACACTGCTACTGACAGACTGGATCTGTGTACACTAAAAGCAGAAAAAAAAGAAAAGGTTCTTTGATGGAGGACAGCTTCTTGTGGATCTAAAATGCAGTAACAACCACAAAAAAAACCAAAAATTACTACCCTTGGTTTGAGAACCTCCACAGTGTTGGAATACTTAAAACTTGCATTTATAAGGTTATTTTATACTAAGGTACCCCTCAATGTGTCTCACACTTAGCCACACTTATCAAAGCATTCATATGCATCCTAGACACGGTACAAAAATATCAAATTCTTGTACACCTCTGTCCTCCATTTACTTTGCAAGCAAAGAGCTATCAAAACACTAGACTGGATGGGTACAGTACATTGCAACCACACACTTGTTCAGCCTGTCATCAAGTCATTCTTCAGTGGCAAGAACGGTCCCTGCAGAAATAATTTGTCTGACTCTGTTCACTGTGGCAGCTTTATGCATATTCGTATCCCAGAATGACGTGTTACTAAATTAATTCCTGGTATCACTAATGAAGGAGGTTCTATAGTGTCTCTGTGTTGCTTTTTCCTGTGTCTAACTTCTAATATCTAATTTAAATGTAATTTCCTGAAAATTAACTACTTTTATGCATTTTGGTCTTTTCTCCCTATAGATATGAAGAAAAATGAACTTTTCTTTTTCTTTTTTTTCTCTTACAACTGCTTTTAAGCATTTTCAAAAGGTATTTCATGCTATCTATTGTTTCCAGGTTTAAGCACACCTAGTTCTTTCAAACATTTCTCACAGCTCATGTTTTCCAAGCCTTTAAATTTCAAAGCCTGAAGATCCTTCCTCAGTCTACTTAGGCTTTTCTTACAGTAGAGTGCACAAATCAGGACTAGCTGGGCAACTGCCTGTAGTTTCTATACACTACCTGGAATAACTCGGTTTTGGTTTGTTTAGTTTGTTTAGTTTGTTTCCTTTTTACCTGGTGCTTTTTTCTGTTGTGGTGTTGTTTGGTTTGGGTTTTTTCCCTAATTTCTTTTTTCAACAGCAACGTACAAACACTTAACAATCAGATCTTTATTTTTATGTTTTGATACGAACTGTAGGTCTAGCCAAGTAGTCCATGTTTTATTTGAAGATGATTGATTCTTCCCCATAGGAGTTCTTTTGCACTTATCTGTACTGAATTTCATCTTCTTGATTTCAAGCCATTTCTCAAGATCATTTTGACTTCTAATCTTATCTTCACTAGAACTCCAGTCTGTTTTAATCTGAAATTTTACAAATGTTCTCGCCTCTATCCTCCTTGTTGTTAACAAAAATAATGAGGAGAATTATTTCCTTAGCTGAAGTCCCAGTGGGATCCCATCTGAAATGTCATCCCATCTGATTTATAACTACATTTCAAATAGAGTTTTAAACAATTCTACATACAACCTATGATGGTTGCATCTGAGCAGTACTTCCCTGTCCTTCTTACAAATCTTCTATAGCATCAAAATCTTGCTAAAATCAAGATAAATGTCATTTGTTGCTTTCTGCTTATTCACTGTCTATAATCATCAGAATATCTTTATCAAAATGTGATCATGTCTTTGGAAGCATACTAAATTTATAGGCACAGAATGAAGAAAATTGTTAAATGAAATGCTAGGCTGGGAGGAAAAAACCCCTCTATTCAAATACAAAGATTGTAGAAAAAAAATTGGACATATCTTTGCTGCATATGGTTTGTTGCTTGCTCGTCCCATTTTCTTTATTTTTGGTCGCTCTTGATCCATGTGATCACAAGTCAGAAAATACCTGTGTTGGATTGAGTGTCTCACTGTTGTCAACCCATGTCACTTTACAGAGGTTGCTTATATACATTAGTCCAGCTTTCTATTTCTTCTGTACTTTCCTAGACCCTTCAAGCAACTGGTAAACCATTATTAGTAGGCTGCAGGTATAGACACTCTGTTTTGCAGTTGTGGAGCAAAAGGTCTTGAGGGTGACTTTAGGGTTGTTTCCAGAAAGCTAAACCAACGTGTTAAGAAAAAGATTTCTTTGAGCAAAATGAGTTTGTGTGGGCACAAGAGAAAGATGCATGCCAAATATCTCTTCATGCATTATGGCTTTGCCCTGTTGCAGAGTAATTGTTGCACGGAGTGTTAACAAGCCAGATTGTCAAGCGACAAAGAAGGCAAGCTCGTAGAGGCATTTCTGTGTTCATCTCACTGTGAAAGTTCCCGTGTGTGTAACCAAATGATAGTGGGGCAGAGAGTACTACTGTGACCTCATTGTAGGCATACAATGGCTTTTTACAGACAACAACAAACTTTGCAAGGTAGGTAAAGGGAAGTAATAGAAAGTGAACTCCAACACAAAAGGATTTCATTAATTTCTTTGTAGCAAGCTTTCTTCATGTTGGCAAATCCTGTGGTGTCCAGACTGTGCTAAAAGCTCCCTGTGGACTCTAAACTAGCTTCTTAAAGCATGCAGAAGGCTGCCCTTTCTGCAGGCATTTTATCCTGGCTGTGCCTGAAAGGTCACTAAAAGTGTCATAGAACTGATACATCCCTGGCAGCAGTAACATTAGATGAATAAAACAAGGCTCATTAGCTGAATCAGTACAGAGACTTCTATCCTTAACCTCATGCATCAAACACATTTTTGACTACTCTATTTTATATTCATCTTAAATGTCACTGTTATCACAAGTGGCTTTTAAGTCATGTTTTTCTTTAGTAAAAGCACATGTGAATATGCAAGCAAACAGGACCCTATTCCTTTTGTGGCAGGTTGACCCTAGATGAACATCAATTGCCCACCAAAGCTTCTCTATCACTCTCCCCCTCTAATGGACAAGGGAAGAGAAAATACAAAAAAAGGCTCATGGGTCAAAATAAGGACAGGGAAAGATCACTCCAGCAGTTATCATCACAGGAAAAACAGACTCAAATTATTAACAAAGAAAAGCAGGATAACAAGAAATAGCACCAAATAACAAAATACCTTCCCTCACCTCTCTCTGATTCCCAGGCTTAACTTCTGTCTCCTCCAACTGAGCAATACAAGGGAATGAGGAACAGGGGTTAGGGTCAGTTCATTGCATGTCATCTCTGCTGCTCTTTCCTCCTCACACTCTTTTACTACTCCAGGATGGGGTTCTTCCCATGGGAGACAGTCCTTCACCAACCTCTCTAATGCGAGCCCTTTACACAGGCTGCAGTTCTTCATGAACTGCCCCAATGGGTCCCTTCCATGCAGTGCAACCCTTCAGGAACAGGCTGCTCCAGCGTGGGTCCCCTGTGGTCTCACAAGTCCTGCCAGCAAACCTGCTCTAGCATGGGCTCCTCTCTCCACAGGTCCACAGGTCCTTCTGGGAACCTGCTCCAGTGTGGGCTTCCCAAGAGGTCACAGTCTCATTCAGGGCACACCTGCCTACTCTGGCTTGGGTTTCTCTATGGGCTGCAGGGGGACAACCTGTCTCACCATGTTCTTCACCATAGTCTGCAGAGGAATCTCTGCTCTGGTGCCTGGAGCAACTCTTCCCCCTCCTTCTTCACTGACCATGGGGTCTGCAGAGTTGCTGCTCTCTTATCCTCACTCCTCTCTCACAGCTGCAGTTGCACAGTAACTTTTCCCCTTCTTAAATCTGTTATCCCAGAGGTGCTACCACTGTTGCTGATGGGCTCAGCCTTGGCCAGCAGTGGGTCAACTAGGAGCCGTCTGGCATCAGCTTTGTCAGACACAGGAGAAGTTTTAGCAGCTCTTCACAGAAGCCACCCCTGCAGCCCATCCAAAACCTGGCCATGCAAAACCAATACACCTTTGAAATATTGGGTGCTGAGATGTTTATTTTCCTATCTGGTCTTACAGGATAATAGCAGTACTATTTATCTGTAAAATGTATTATAAAAAATTCAGAGTATTTTCTTCTTTTGCTGATGCTAAGTAGCTTGTCAGACATATGACTGTTGTTAAAAGTGTAACACAGACAGAACATATGGCTCAAAATAGGGACATATTTTCCATTAATAAGCACCCACAGGGATGTGAAGTTTCAGCCTCTGCTCATGGTCACAGTCCTCACTGTTTCTGGTGTAGATATCAGGACAGGATGAGAGGCATAAATGGGTTTCTCATTTTTCATTTCTAGAAGTCTACGGTATATAGAGGGACCATTAAAATGGGATGAACAGAAAAGACCCCATTAGCATGAATGTGATATAGAATAAGGTTTTTTTAAGAAAGTTTGCAGTGAGAAAAATTAGAGCTGTTGAAATCAACAGATGGACAAAGAGAAAGAACTGAGTATGGAATAAAAGCAATACCTTTCTGTAGAAAGCAAAAGGAAAGGTGCTTAAAAGAAACCAGATGACTAGACACTATTCTGCTTACAGAAATTTTTCTCTGTAAGATATAAATACAGAAGCACAAAGATTCAGGTCCTCAGCTAATATATATGTTGATAACTTCAGTGACTTCTATGAAGCAATGGTAATTTACATTAGCCTAGGATCTCACCCAAAGGATCCTTTAGGGCATACATGTATAGAAATGTGACTGACTATGACTTTCCTTGCATTTTAGTAGGCATGCAAAAAGCAGCGCAGAATAGATATGAAAAAATGTAGAGTTTAGGAATGGGGAGGGGGATGAATGGCTTTATCTGCAAATAAAAGGAAAAGGAAAGGTTGGGAAACAGCCAACTCGGCCAACCTGTGACCTGTAGTATAGATGATTTCTTGACTGCTTTAAAATCCTCTTCTAGCTTTGTTCCTTTGCTGTGGTTGTTTGTTTTGCTGATTATCTCATCCCTACCCTTGATGCACGAGGGCCTACCTCTCACTGTGGTGAATCTACTGTCAGCACTCAAAGCCTGCCTTCACTACCACATCAGTTTCCTGCCCGTGGCTCCTCCTTTAAAAGTGAAAATGTCTTTGGTAGCAATTCTGTATTAAGGGTGACTTTGCTCACTGATTCTTCTCTTTTGCTTCACTTTGTCCATCTCCTTGATGAAGTAGTTTGTCTCCTCTGGCTCTATTAGTTCTAGCCCAGAGACCCCCACCATTTCCTCATCCACATCCCTTGTCCCATCTCCAATCATTTCTCTGCACATCAACTCTTCCATTTTTTGTACTAACAAACTGATAAAGTAGCACTCTTTTCTTCAGGTTGCCAGCCCTTTTCACTGCTTTTACTATTAATTTCTCCTTCTCTCTTACTACAGTTACAAGAATTTTGTCTGTAAAACAGACTTTTTCTCGTGATCCTTTTTTTTTTTTTTTTACATTTCTTCCCTAATACAAATACATGTAAATTCTTTAAAAAAAAAAAAGAAAAAATCAACTCCACCCTTATCCATACTTGTCCTAGTTTTTCTCCCACACTACACCCCAGATGATTTCAAGCAGTTTTTGGAGCTACTTTTCTCCACTTCTCTTAAAGTTTTACTCCCATCTTGTATTCTGTCCTTTGCACACAGCTGGAACTTCAGTCAGATCACCTCTTTCTGTTCAAATTTAGGCAAACACAGTCCTCTTTCTGGTCATCCAGACAACTTTCATGCATTTACTGCTTTCTTTTTCCTGAACTGTTTGCCCTGCTGGCCTCCTCTCCCTCCTCTGCAGGTGCTCACCTTCCTCCTCTCATCATTATTCTCCTTTCTTGCTGCTTCTCCCTCCAGCATGCTGCTGGAGTCCAATGAGCAGTAATCTCTGCCTTTTATTTTTCTCCACCTCCTGTAAACTGGGTAATTGCACTCACAAACACAAATTCTGCTGTCGTTGGCTCTTGGAGGTGTCACGGATTACCTGGCTTGTGCTCATTCTGCTCCTCCTATACAAACTTAAATCTCAGCTTGTCTCTGTGATATTTACCCATGGATAATTAACCTTCAGTTCCAGTTCTGCATGGCTAACGTCAGAACTCATAGCTGCTCCTCCCTAACCTTCTCTGCTGCCCCTCATAGTGAACTTGTGTCCTCAAGTCTGCCTATCACTTAAGGATATAAGTTTGATGTCAACTTTGGTGTGGGCTGTGCATGATTTTATTTTTGGAGATTATTTTTGCATATTGAAGAAGATTCTTCTAACTGTTGACACAGCTATAACATTTAACCAGGGCTCCCAGTGTCAAACACCACAATTGTTCCCATTTTATTTTTCAGCTCACCAAATATAGAGTTAAGCTGCAGGGATCACCTCTTTGCCTATGTTACTCTTCTCTGCATCCTTCTACTGATTTAACCTTCTATATTACATCAAGTATAAACTAAATCTTTTTACATTTAAAGCGTTTTGTAGATACTCAACATCAGTCTCTCCTCCTTCCAGGTCTAAAAGCTAAATTCTGCCCCCATGCCACCAGCTTGACCTCCATACTTGTAGAATTTTCAAACAGTGTCTCTCCTTGTTAGAGTGTCTTCATAAACAATTCTCTCATTATTTTTCCTAAAACTGTTCTTTGCTCTGTTGGGAATAATTAGGTTGCCAACACCCTTATACTGTCTACTTCAGTGAGTAATATTTGCTCCTAGTTTCTTTGTGCCCAATTTCTGCCTGCGCCCTTCAGTCGCCTGTTGTCTAATACACAGATTGCAAGCTCCAAGAAACAGGACTGGTATTCACACGTGTACAATGCTTGACATTATGGTAGTCCTTAAATATATTCATGAATCTAAAGCACTAAAGTAATATAAAAAAAAATTACGATTACCTATGCTAGAGATGATACCATTTAAAAAGAACTAATGACCAGGGAAGTGTATGTGCATGTTCACATGGATGCTTTGTGAACATGCATGTCATGAATGGATGTATTTCCCACGTGGCATAGCAGAGAGAGAATATGTAGTGTACATGCACTACATCTGACATGTGAGGTCTTAAATTTATATACACTGGCTCCAGAGGCCAAAGACTTGGCTCCCTGCACTCAGGCTTCGGAAGGGCTGCGATTAAGCTTCAACACCACAGCAAGGCACTCCACTGCAGGTGTAGCTGGGAGGAAGGAGAGATGTCAAACAAATTACAGCTAATAACACCACTGGAGGCACTGTTGGTGCAGAAGTCAGTATGTGAGGGAAGACAGAGCTGTGCACAAATACTAAAAACTAGTAGCTAAAAACTGGCCACATTGAGTGAAAAAAATAAAAATGGAGGGAAGTAAATTAGGTTTGGTTTTAATAAGTTTGGAAATGACATACGCGGACAAAATATAAAAGAACATATGGGGACACCCTTGTTCTTGCAGTTTTGCCAGTATCCTGCTACCCACCTCTCTATTTGGTGAAGACATTTCCAAACGATTTAGTGCTGCTACCTTTTTATGCTGTGAGCATGGCCTGGTGGCTGTTCCACAATATAGCACACAGGAGGAGGTTTGCTTGAATGTAATCTCCATAAAGTTTGTTTACAATGATAATCAAACATTATTGGTCTTTGTGCTGAGTACACAGTGATTTAGGCTCTCAGAAGAGCATAAAGCCAAACATTGGGGCAGCATGGGAAAGGAGGCATATGCCAGAACATGGGGTTGTGCCCTTCCTGCTGTCACAGGAGGATTCAGAAACAGTGTAAGGACTTGGACACAAGGTCCAGTTCTTGCAGTGCAATGGAACAGCATTTTTGCCAAACAGCCAATAATGTAGGGCCTGTAAGTGCTCTTAGCTAATCAATTTGCAAGGTGAATAATAAAACCTCAGATTTTTAAACTGTCACATCATGGCATTTCTGAGCTTTACAATGGCCATAGAAGCAGCAAAGGGAACCCCCTATACAAATTTTGACGCAGTTTCTCAGCTCAGATTCTGCCCCACTGCCCCTATTTTCATGATGTTTACTTATGTAATAACCAAAATTATTCTCTAATTTTTTTGCTTCACAAGGGCTTTTCCTCCAGCTTCTTCTCCTCTTATCATGTTTCTTGTTGGATAAGACCCTGCAGCATCTTCTTCTGTCTCTGTTTCTGCTGATCCTCTCGGCTAATTCTTTGATTGGTCCTTCTGAGACAAGACATGAGACTGGGGAGGTATGCAGGCTTGTGAAACCTAATGAGCATGACTTGGTGTTACTGCCCTTATAGAGGTACCAACAGGGATCTCTGCTTGTTACTCCCCATAATTAGGACCAAGCAGGGATGCAGATACTGCATTCAAGGTGAGCCCAGCTCATGGTTGTACTCAGCAGAAAATAGTAAGATGAATGGTGCTGAGGTTCCAGAAATTAGACGAGTCAAAAATTAGAACGAGTCAAGTTCCCAGGTAGAGAAGGGGTCTAGTCGGGGACATGATGTGCCCTGGAGCAATGACTTGGCAAGGCAGGGCTGCCCAGCAGCAGGAACCATGTTGAGGAGGTTGGAACCAAGGCTGCTCATGGCTTAGCAGAAATAAGATGAGATGAAAGTAGCTAGGAGTACCCAAGCAAGGGCTGGGAGGCATCACTGAGTCTGCAGTAGCTGAAGGCAGAAACAGGACCAGGGACAAGGCAAGCAGGAATAAGAACCAGGGGCCAGGAGAAAATGGCTGGAGTATAGCTGCAGCAATGAGAAATACAGGACTGAAATGGTCAGCACTGCATTTTATAGCTGAGAAATACAGCAAGCCACCTGTCAAGCCTGTACACCTGGAAACAGGGTTGCTGCTTGACCCCTGCAAGGCTTTGCAAGGCTTGTCCAAACTTGCAGCAGGGCTTGTCTGATGCTCAGTAAAGAGCTTTTAGAAGACCTCCACTCAGCTAAAAGAACAATATTACTCTGAGCAATATATTATTTTTCTAAATTGGACAGACCTGGACATTGCTGATAATAGCCATTTGCTTTCAAATTTTCATGCTTGAGTGCTGAGCAAAAAAATATAGCCTTGCAATATAGCTTTTGAGTGACAATCATTCTGAAAATTAAAGAAAATGTGGGGTAGACTGAATTATTATAGAAGTTATCAGATGAGTCATTAGGAAAAATTGTTCTTAGCCAGATCACTGCTAAAGGCAAGCAATAAAGAGAAGAAAAAGGAAAAAAGGAGGAAAAAGAAAATGCCTGGGGCAGTGGCCTCCAAGTGTGACTGCCACACTCATAAATTAGAAAAAGAGTCATTAGTAGAGAGTCAAAGTGGAGAATTAAGGCCCAAATCTATGAAAGTTAGCAATCCAATACTAATGAAGACCTATCTAGGCATTTGAAAGGAAAAGTAATAAGGAAAACTTTAACAGGAGCCATGCTGATAAAAATAATTCAGTACGAAGCTATGCTCATGGTATGTAGGAAACTGCAAGGAGCTCGTGTTGACTGCCTCAGAGGGAAGGACACTAAGGCTGTGGGCAGGTATCCTTCTCAGGGCCACTGGAAATGCTAATTTCTGATCCACCCACAGCAGCTCATCACCACTCCCCTCTCAAACTCCGTTATCTCTCAGTCTGGAGTGAGCTCGGATGGCCAGGACCTGCCATGCTCCATCCGCTGAGTTGGGCTGAAACCCTAAGAAGGCAGCCAGCTGCCCTCGGAGGGTGGGACACTGGGGAAGGGGGCTTGCAGCTCCACATGGCCACCTGCAGGTTGCTCCTCTGCCTGATTTCTGCGAGATCCAAGCTGCCCGCCCCTCCGGAGCTCTGACGGAGCACAGAAGGAGACGCTCCCTGTTGAGGGGCCTGCCTTCAAAGCCTTCCCTCCACTTTCACTGCAAAGCAGCAGGAGATGACTGATGTCGAAATGGAGTCTGCCACCAGAATCAAAACAAACCACGCCTGAAACCATTTTCCATGCAATTTTCAACTTCTGAAGAGTTTTAGATTTTGCTATTTTTTCCTGATTTTGAGTATGAGCTTTATTTATTTTTCAATGTCAAAATATTTCCATGGCCAGGAAGATTCCCTGTTCTGCTACAGCAACAACCTGAACATCTCTTCAAACGATCTGTAGCTTCTATTGGTCAGAACCATCACTAGATATTACCTCATTTCTGCTACCAGCTTGACACAGCTGTGTGTGACATTGTTTCATGGTCTGAATGCCTTTGTGTTCCTCTCTTGAAACTAATAATTCATGATGAGTAATATTTTCAAACTGGTTTGGTATTACATGTATCTTTCTTCAAAAAAAAAAAAAAGAGATGTTAATTGTTCATTCCCTTTTGACATGTGCAGATCTTTTCCAACATTTCTGAAATGTCATTCTTGAAAAGATCAAAATTTTGTGGTGAATAATTTAAAAAAATTTGTGTAAGGTAGGTATATCTCCCCGGCTGTTTCAATGCATTGATCTTATTAAGCAGTATCCCATTGTGATCAGTTGATGGAATGGAAATGTTACTTCCTTCAAGTTTACATAATATTATTTAGATAATTTTTAAACTTGAAGTTGTCAATCCCCACAGGAGGCAGCGATGGATACAAGGGGAGCGGCAGGGAAGACAAGTGAGGGAGAAGGGAAATTATCATAGATGAAGTCAGCAACACCACCATTTTCCCTTATATGATTTTATTTATATATTTGTCTCATACTACAATCCTGTCTCCTAGGGATTCTTTGAACATCAACTTCATTAGTTACGAAGGCAGCAATCCATAACCAATTTTCTTTTCATGTCAAACTTGTTCATGTATAAACCTAGCCCTTTTGTCAGAAACATTTGCAATTAATCCCACAAACAAAGAAAATTAAAATTATACAGTCTACCCTAAGCAACCCTTCTGACTCAAGGCCCTGACCACCATCTATTACACACTAAAATGAATTGAAATTCCCACTTTGAGTCTAACCTAATTTTCTAGTGATAATAAGCATGGATTCCCAGAAGCATTCTATGCATCTAGATAGTAACATCCTAATTTCCTTTTCTGGTAAATGTTTTAAATAAGATTTTAGCACCAAAGGAAATTAACCTTTAAATTAATTGTAATTATAAAATGCCATCACTGATTTTGTCTTCAGACTAATTACTTGCTATTATTTAAACAAACTGCACTTCCTTGGAGCTTTTGTTTCACTCTGCAGTGCAGTGAAAAATGATCACAGACCAGGCTCTGTAATGTCTGCCAAGCCCCGTGACACCTTAGACTGCTCAGGTCCATTTGCATCTCAAAAGCAGATGGTTTCACTTGTCATATCTTCCCACCATAGGCTTTCTCCCCTGCGCTTCAGCCCTGCACTCTGCAGCTCAGACATTTTCAGCCTGTGCCTTGGTGAGCACGCCTTGGTGGGATGGGGAGCGTCCATGCTCTGTGCTGAGGAGAATGAGATGCTCAACACCAGCCTTCTGCTCTGTGAGAGGCCCCCTCCAAGACTGGATATGACTGGAAATAATAACACAGGAACAATCTATTGATATCTGCAATAGATTGATGTTGTACAGGCACCTCAGGGAATATTCTAAATGTTGCTGCTCTCCAAGGCAGCCCTCTTTAGGATGACAAGCATGAGGTAGTACCATGGGATTTCAAATACTTCTCTCTCTCCATGCTCCTATCAGCATCCTGACAGCCAAAGGCATCCCATTTTAATCCCTTTGGTTTACTTAGTTCAGGTAGCAGTCACCACACTAAATGAAACAAGTCATCGGAAAAGGCTTCTAATTTAGCCACAGGCTGTAAATTGGAGAGTTCAGCTGAACGAAAACAAGCTGTAGCTTCAACTTTTGTAGTGTGTTGATTGCATTCATTAATGGCCTATTCAACAATTTGGAGAACAACTTTGTTTTAAAGCGTGGTTTGTATTTGTTCCTACTATTATTTGCTGCTGTTCTGCCTCTGCGGGCTGCTTAGGTTGTCTCTAGCACTAACCAAACAAGTCAGACCAGTGATTCACCCTTTTGTGAGAGAGGTGTCCACCCCAGATAGGGCAAATTATTCTTTGGAGTTTCATCCATGCCTCCATTGACTGTGGTGGAAATTCTGATTCTTATTTTAAGCTGCAGGCCTAATTACATGTGGCTATAGGAATATGAGATGGATGTCACCTGTAGCAGTATGGAAAAGGCGAAGATAGAATGACTGGTGTTTTACAGAGAAAGATTCAGGACACATTGCACAAATGGTAGGTGCAAAGCTAACTAAATATATAGCTGAGGTGTTGGATTGCCTTGTGAGGTTGTTTTCTATAAAACCTTTTTTGATTCAAACATAGGTGGACACTTTCAGGAAGAAAAGACTGCTCTGGGAAACTAAACACAGCAAGACCTCTTCTGGCTAAGGAAGTTCATGAACTGCAAATTATTGTTAGGATTTTCTGGGAACCACAAACTTTCCGTGTTCGTCTATGCCTATATAGCAAATATATAGGGAAATAAGCATCAGATGTTCTTCATTACTGGATATCAAATATGTGGCTGGATAGACCTGGTACCTCCTGTCTTGAGTTGTGTTACACAAGTGTAACATAATGTTGCACTTGTAGGGCTGCAGTTCACACTGCCACTGTAGTGTCAGCTCTCAAATGAGTGGGGAAGAGACCTGTCAGGCTGTCCAGGACAACTTCCAGAGATACATTCAAGTTCAGCCTTGACTGCAGAAAGATGCTTGCAGTCATCTTCAGCCATCTCTGCCAGCCTTAGTTTCAGCTTCTTTCCTATCTTTCTCCTGTAGTTGTATTGTCAGTATTTACAGCTATATTCACCAGAAAATGTGATGGGAAACAAAGAAGCAGAATTAATAATCGAATGTTTGCTACCAGTTTCTCTTTGTCTTTGTTTTAGAGATTTTTAAGCTGGGATGGAAGCTGAGGTATTAGTTCTCTGTAATGTCTCACTAAGCAGATTGTGAAAAGCATTTGGCACAGAAATAAAGTGATACCTGAGCATATTCTGCACTTCAATGGTGCCTTTCATCCCAGAAGCTCAAAGTTATGAAGCAACACGCCTATGAGTTTGTCCCTGTCATTATTTCCCATTTTAAATATGGGAAATGGAAGTATAGAGAGGTTAAATAGCCTGCTCAAAGGGGAAAGACTGACTGTAACAGAGATAAAAAAGAAAATGTTTTTCTGCTTATACCCTATGTTTGACAAAATTTCACATCTCTCACACCTAATGTATTTAATATTGTCTTTTTAAAAAAGTCTCTGTCATCACCTTCACACTTCCCAGGTCAGGCCTAGGATCCCAGAGTGAATTATTGTTTGGCATTGAGTTTGTTGGCACATAACTGCACATAATACTGTATTGCTCACCATTAGATATTTCCTATTAGTGTATTAGAGTCATCCTGAACATTTTCAGGAATTCAGGTGGGATCTTGAATTCAAGTTTTTACGAGGGAGGGAGGAGGAGTGAAATAATTTCACGGGTTATCTAGACCTTTACTTCTCTGCTAGACATCCCAAAAAGCTGGGCTCAAGGGACTATGTAGCAAAAGTCTGCTTAATCCAGTTGCAATTTCTTTTGCTTTGCAATTTAACAGGAAACAGTGCCAGAAGAAAAGAAGATAATGTATGTGCAAGTTGGATCCCTGCTAGCATGAGATAGTGCAAAGGTTGTACCTCCTGGTACTTGGGGAACAGTCAGAAGGGCCATATTTGTTCTCTGATTGCCTTGCCATCGTGTTATAGTCGGTAAATGCTATTTCTGCTGCCTCTCTGGGTTGGCAAGGGAGACTTCTGAATTAGGATTTCACTGTGGGACACAGACTGAATTGGTGATATTCTCTTGGCTGGGGTATCTTTCCATTCAAAACTGTCCCTCTAGTAGACAATCCAGTCCCCTTTCCCTCAACAGAACCTGCAAGGCAAGTGCAGAATTCCCACTTTAGTAACCTAGGTTTCTTTCTTAATTTCTTACAGACAAAAAGCCCTGGGAGAATGCTGTTTTATTGCTTACATTGCAGTGTTTTCCACCAAATGTCTGTATAGTTAATAAAGTTTTCAAAAATACATTGGATTTTCTTTTAGTAAGGCAGTAGCAGCTTATAGCAGGGAGCTAAATTGCTAGTGAGGAAATGCACATTAAAGAACATTTTGATGTTATTAAAAATAATGTGCAGCCTTTGAAAAATGCAGGCCTAATATGATTTTGGAAGACAAATGAGGAGCTCCAATAAGTTTACAGCCATTGAGTGCCTCCAAGTAATCATTGTTCTTGACATTTTTATGTTTCATTTTTAATTGCTGCAACTAATAATGCTAATGAGGTAAGACTGACCACGGTTTGGGTATACCAGTAACAATGGTGAAGGGGAAAATATGGAATTGGCAGCAGTCCTGCTGGGCACCTGTCTTCCCTCATCTTTCCCAGATAAAGACCTGAGGCACTCCAAGCCTCAGAGTTCCTCCTCCCTACACAGCCACAGGGAAAATGATGCAGAAGTGACCTTTGGGAGTGACAAACCTTCTCTGAGAGAAGTAGCCATGGAAAATCCATGGCTTGTCTTCCCCTTGGAGATGAGTGCTGCTGTTCGACTCTGGTGGACCCAATGTTATAGCACTTCCGGGACTGTATCAGGAGGGAAAGCAGTTTCATCTTTAGTCCTTGGTGCAGAATTAACCCAAAGCAGATAGTTCTCCTGAAAGATATCACAGACTTGAGCTTTGATTTAGGGGACCTGAGGCTGGATTTATTTGGTGTGTGAGTAACTAAAACCTCTAGACTTGCTGTTTCAGCCCTAGTTCTGACCCTGGTTTGATCACTGTATTGTTCCATCCCTAATCCTTTGGTGAGGTTAGAGTAGGTTAATCTTAGTGAAATGTTTGCTTAGTTCTACCCTCGCTCATTTGTTCTCTCAATAAAATCTGCATAAAGAACGGAGAAATAATAATTCTTTCAGCTTGTTCCAATTACTTTGAGAGCAAAGCTAATTCATCTGAAGCAGCTTAAGAGCAACTTGACTCTGTTTCCACAGTTGAGGCTCTGTGCCAACAGAAGATGAGACACCTTCTATACTCCAGAGCGGTGTCGATATCTTCCTCTGGTTAAAATCTGGAACGTGCCCATGTTTGACTCTTGCATGGCTTTTTCTCTAGTCTTACGCCTTGCTGCTTACACCTGGCAAGTTCAGTGTTTCTGTGTCTTTTGCTCCTCTTTTGGACTGCTGTTGTTTCCATGGCCCATTACCCAAGCAGAAGAAATGGAATTGAGTGTATGGACATTTAATGTGTCCATTGTGAGAAGCAAAAGGATTTTTCTATTGTCTCTGTCTCATCAGAAAGCACTTGTGGCTAAGCGACACTTCAGTATGATCCAGTATGGTTATCCTTGAGGTTCTCTGTGGTTGGCAATGAGGCATCACATTTTTACACACATGAGTGGTCCTGAAAAACAGAGATGTAGATTTCTACTGTGATGTCTGTGAATATAGAGGTGGCTAAGAAGATGGCAGTGTCCCTCTGTTGTCCTTCACAAACCGCTTCAGTGCTGGGAAAGCATGGAATGGTGTGGCAGAGTTGCTTTCTGGTGACTGGTTGTTACCGGAGGATCTTTCACAGCTGACACAGGACAGAGAGGGAACACCAGCTGCCAAACTGAATGGATGCACAAGCCCAACCTAACCCCTTACCAGGTATGGATGCTAGGCAGGGGCTGGTGGGTAACTGCTTTTTTCTCCTATGCTGGATACTCAGCAAGTTTGGAGGAGGGAGTACACTGTGGGCAAGGGGGCACCTTCATCCCTCTTGCTCCATAGCAACAGGTAGGGATGAGGAACTGGAAAAGTGGAAGAAGAGACTATGGAAAGAGAAACACAGCTAGGGGATCTGAAGTAATCTCAGATCAAAGACTTGCCTATGCAGGAAGCTCAAGAAATGGCTCTGGGACATATTCCACTTATCCTGAAAGCTTTTCTCCTTAGCACTCCCTTGGTGTGCATGAGATGACCCCATTTGCAAATGTATGGAGAAAGTCGCGCTTAGGCATCTTCCTCTGGAGTAAAAATACTGAATGACATGACATTCATAAGGGATAAAATCTTCTAAGAAGAGCATGATAGATGGATGTGTTGCCAAAATGGATGGAAAGGAAGGGATAGAAAAGGAGAGAAAACGTATCTAAGGAAATAAAAGAATTTTAAATTAAACCTGAGTGGAGAGTGTTTGTATGGACTGCAGGCCCTGGCTGTGACAGCGAACACTTGTCTGAGCAGAGAGAGAACTAGAATAGTTCTTAGTCTCTGCTACATGATGCCTCTCAGTAGAAACTAAGGCTTTAATTTTATGATACTTTGAGGGGCCAAATCCAATCTGAGCATTATTATAGTGTTGGCACAACTCAGTCACAGAAGTTCCCTTTTTCCCTTTTTTTGCCAGCCAAGCTTCCAAGCCTCACCAGGGGGAAAGCTGCAGCGCCCGAGCTTGTGCTGGCTTCATTGTGCTGGCTGGGGGTTCACCCTGGTACCTCAGAGAGATGCTCACAGGTAGGTAAGACGGCTCTTTGACTGGACAAGGAGACCTAGCTGAGGTTTACTAACAGAGTAACAAAAGCCTCAAAATAGCCAAGGTGATGGCAAGAAAAGGTTCAAAGAAGCATGACAATCTGTGGCTCTGGAACAACAGGGAGCTCCTGCCACAGTGAGAAGAAAACAATACCATATTGGCTGCAGCACTTTGCTGCCAGGAATGTTGCTTTACAGACCATGGGAGAAACCTCTCAAAAGTACTCTGACTTCTGCACTTGTTTGGTGAGCCAAGACTCAAACCCCTTCCTTGGTTTTTACTTATATCATGCCCTAAAGCATCACAGAAGAGTGGAAAAAAGATTTAAGCCCTTAGAAGAGAGGACAGGATAGTATTAAATGGGATTTCAATTTGGGTGGCAAGGAACAACTCTCCTCCAGCCCTGTGGATAGTGAATGCATTTAATAGGAAAGCAAGAGAAAACACATATGACTGAGTCCTTCCCTAAACAGACAAGTCTATTTGTGACAAACTCCTGCTCCACATATCTGTCCCAAACCGTTTTTACTCTTTATACATTCCTCACCTCCACAGAAACACAAAAACTACTGAAATGAGCATAGTCAGAACGACCTCCAAAGTGTGGTGGTTTGATTTCAGCACTAAATCTCCCCTTGATGATTCACAGTGACACTGTATTGCCAATAGATTATAGGGTTGCAGCTATTTTCCACGCAGGAGAACACACAAAGGAACCCCTGCCAGCCCTTGCAGTGCTCTCAATCAAATAAAACCCCTTTAGCTTCCTGTTGCAGAGCTCTCTCTAGGATTCATGTATATTTTATCAAAGTTACACGCAGTTTTGATACTTGTTTCTAAAGTGCTTTACTATGAATCCCAAGATGTACTGAAATGCTGCAGTGGCCCATATAAAAAAAATCAAGGTTAGGGTAGAGAGAAAAAATGAAATGCCTTGATTCTATAGCATGCAATAAGAGCAAATTCTGCTCAACAGGCTTCTACTGATATAAATAAGCAGAAGAAACACAAACATATATCTCTATGAAATCATTTCACTCCTCTTAATTGTACCCTGAGAGCAGTAGGAACGAAGAGGAACTCCACTGTTTCACCTCTCATAAGAGAAGGTTCTGCAGTAACCTAAAGCTATTTTTTTGCCAGAAGTGTTTTTACGGGCCAACGCACATGTCAACACAGGAGACCTATAACCTCAGTGGTAAGCAATTACTCTGAAGATAGTTAATAACAATCTGAAGTAAGGAAAAAACCCCAAACTTATATTCACCAAATGGTATTGTTTTGTTCTTTTTTTTTTTTTTTTTTTTTTTTTTTTTATATCTTAAGCTAAACTGGGAGATAAAGAATTGTAATGATCTTTTCAGAAGGAAGGAGTATGTTTATTAAATTTTTAAGCAGCATTTCATGACTCCTTTGTCCTTCAGACATTTCCAAATTTTAGACCAAGAAAGATGGACAGAAACCATGTTCTGTCTATGGTGTAATAAGGCATTTAGGTTGAAGTCAGCAGAAGCCAACAGAGTGGAGGGGTGATTTAAATATAAAAAAAAAGTATTCATTTTGTATGCAATAAAGCTTTAGTACTTACAGCTGTCCTCTTCTTCAGTAATACACTTCACAACATAACAGGCATAGATGAAGCCTGCCAGCTGAAACAGAATGTAATAGCATTAGATGTCAGACAAATACGACAGAAAAACAAGAGACTTTAGAAAAGCAACAACAGAAACAGAAACAAAATTCAACAGACTGTCTTTGATGAGGTATAAACATAATTCTCTACAACAGTTTAGTAATTTTAATTGGAAATAGTCAGGGGAATTTTGCATCTTTCTTGAATATCACATCCTTCAATAAAACTTCCAAAAATTGACCAAAGTTTTTCCAATAACTAATAAACTTCTTTTTAATTATTGAAAACTAAAAAAGCAAATGAGTGGATCAATGGTTGGATCAATGGGCTTTTAGCCACTGATAATGTAAAGATTTCTGTCAAAATCAGATTTGTTATCCAACAAAACCTGACCCTCTAGCAGAACTTTTTTTAAAGTCAGAACCTTGCCAGCTAAACAAAGGACAAATTCAGTGCACTTGTAAACCAGCTTTATAGTGATATTTTATCACTTGAAATTATGGCTGTGGATTAATGGGACTTGGTCCTATATCTGCAATAGTCCCCAAGCCTCAAGACATATCTTGCACTTTGGATAGGTCTGGATGTGTTTACATCAGCATCTCACATGGCAGCTGCGAAATTTGTATCTTGTTCCTTTCAATCCTCTCTGAAGAGCATGCCCAGAATTGAATTGTAAGCAGAAGCAATTGGATTTAAAGAAAATGAAAATCTCAAGCAGTTATTGAAGTGTCACCTGAAAAAAATAATGCAAAAAGGAATAAATGGCCAAAATCACACATCCAACAGGCCAGGTATCATATGAGTCCTCTGCTAGTCCCTCGATCAAGTTCTATCATTGCCAAGAAGTCACACCAGAAGTAACAGAAAAAATACTGGAGCAGCAACCCGAGCCATGTGTTCCTTGCTTTACACAACTTCCTTAACATCTAGGTCTGGAGAATTTTCTCTACTAAATAATAATAAATCATTTTTCACCCTTTAAATCATTGCTGAAATTTGCACAGTAAGACGTCAAAAGAACTCAAGTTGATTGGTCTCTTTGTAGTGAAAAGTGAGCCATGCTGTCGAAATCTATTATTCTGCACAGGTCATCTCACAGAGATATTTTCATGAGCTGCAAGCCCATCTGTACACTTTGGGAATTAGTTCTTTATACAGATAATAAAAATGCCTAGATGCTCCAGCCAGGACAGAACTCTCTTTGTGCATGGTACAAAACCCATAATCTCTGGCTGAGGGAGATGATGCTCTTAATTTCAATTTGAGTAATCAGTGGGTTGGAGAGTAGAAAAAGTGAAATCTGAGAAACCATTATGAATGCTGGTTAGTGAAAATGGATTTTTTTTTTTCATTAATCCAAGGTACATGTACAATCACTGCAATACTGTGGGTTCTTAGAGCCCTTAATATTACCGATATACAAACTAAATGCAAACAAATCCATTATATTTCCAAGTACATTCATACCTGAGGCAGTGACTGTGCCTAGTGTACTCCGGGTCTTACACAGATATTCCTGGAAATTCTGTCAGTTTTCTATGTAGAAAGCTCCCCATACCCACAAATGCTATCTTCTAACACACGTATGGGTGAGAGATGGCTAAAGGTTAAAAAAAAGGTCAGCCTCAAGGCTTTTCTGAAGAGATCAAGACTTGATTTGGAGATCACATTGAAGCCAGCAGAGATATTGTCTGCTAACTGCTTAAGTTCCATTTGGGAGCCCAGAAGCTGCATTACAACAGAACTAAACCATTAATTTTGTCATTTATTATAAATCTGCCTTATAGTGCTGCTGGGAAGATTTTACACCTGGGAAGGATGAAATATTCACTACTGGACACAAAGAACTCACTGTACCAAGAACAGTGGCATTCAGCTAATATCAGCATTTCATGTCTGTTTTATTGGATCACTATTCCCTTTAATTTCTTGGCTTCAAGACAGAGGACTAATTTTCTCCACTGACTTATGCCCTGTATAACCCCATTGACTTCAATGACATTACATGAGGTTTAATTCAGCAACAAAGTAGGCCCAGAAAGGTTGTTCATAAGTGATTCCATTTTTGGATGTGAACCCCGGCTTAATAGTTTTTCTGTTCTCTTTCTACAGACCATCAGATCCCAGATAGTTGAATAGTTGCATCTCTAGTAGGCTGCTATGGTAATCCTTTTCTTGCAATACAGTTCAATACTTTACTATCTTCTAAACCACCACAAATTCACTCATTGTTAACTGAACTTCTCTTACAAAGCACAGCAAACAAACTGTATGACAAATGATGTTTACAGCTGATCTTCTAATTGTATTCAGTTACATCCCTTAAATCTCTAGGGAACTCCTTGGATATACAAGCAAATCCTACAGCATTTCATCAGATGAGCTTTTTGATTAAACGTGTGCCTTACAACTCAGGTTGTTCTGATCTAAGTACAAATGGAAGCTTTTTTCCCATGAGATAATCAGAGTTCATAAAATAAAACTCCCCTTCTTCCACATTTATCTAACCCTTTGCTTGGTACACATAATAATTTTGTTTTAATTTAGATCTCACATTAGTTTTTTCTTTTTTCTCTTTTTTGTAACCAAGCAACTTCTCAGTTCTGATCCTGTGACAGCCATTCAGGATTTATCTTCTAATTGCATCAGCAGCAGTGGGCACAAATTCTGAGCTGAGGATAAGAACCAAAAGTGGCAGCTTTTACTTTGATGATGCTCAATGACCTGAGCCCATGGTGACTACAGAGACCTCTGGGATAGACATCAGGAACATGCTTTCTCCCCTGTGGACTAGGACTTCCCATAGGAAGGGTACCACTCATCTACACACGTAGCAGACATTTCTTGGGGATCAGACACCTAAATTGTTAATGAATTCCTGCAAGGATGAAGGGCTCTCACAAAATTTACCGCCTTTGTTATAGTGCAGATGCACATCTTTGACCTTTTGTCTCGAAGAAAAGCACACTGCAATGTACCTATGTACAGCAGAAAAAAAAAATCCAAACAAAACTCTTCACTGAACACACTCCTCACCCTGGAGAAGAAGACGAGGGAAAGAACCAAATCAAATGCAAATGATAGAGCTCAGTCACATCACTTGATATATTCCTGGGAAGCCTTCAAACAGCAGCGCTCAGTGCAGTATAAGAATTACACAGAGTCTTCCCAATTCAGTATTTCCAAAAGATTTTTATCTTATGCGAGAAAGAAGGAAATGAGTCTTCAGAGATAAAGAAGAGAAGAAGCCGGACTGTCTCAGAAAATCACTTTAGAACTAGGAAATTTAGCTTGCAAACTCTTGTTGCTTTCCCTCCCTATTTATTTTTTTAATTAACCAATCTTTGTTTTTTATAAACCATGCAGTGATAAAAAGAAATAGGTGCAATGAACAGAAGATCAGTTCTGGATCCCAGACCCATCAAGATTAGGTGTCTACATCTGTCCCATTCATATTTTAATGATGTATTATGAGCCTCTAGAGGAGAAGGAACCATTAACAACAACTCTGCTCATTTATACATGTAGTGATTAGTGAATGTATGTTTTCATGAGCCTCATTTTCTGCAGCTTGAAAAAATTTGCTCTCTACAACTGTCCCTGATATGTCCATATGAGAGTATAAATGAGTACTGCTCTTTGCCTGCACCAGCTCCCTGGGTGTACTTTGAGGGCATCCTGTTGACCCTAATTTTACATACAATGATCTTAAACATTTGGGGGTTTTTTATTGGTTGTTTGGTTTTTTTCCCAATCTATAAACATTTTGATAAAACCAACTTTCCTTCTGCCAAGTTAAAAAGAAGAGAAGCAAAAGCCTAAAATAAATAAGCAATAAAACCACACTACTGAAGCTTTGGTAATAAGATTAATTACAGAATAAAGTTAATGCATTTTGTTGCCTTATTATAGCCATATAAGGCCAATAAAAAAGTAGATAGAATATTCCCCACCCAAGTCAGCAGTGTCCTGTTATGCTGTTAAAGACTTTTAGCAATCCTGAGTTTCTGTGAGTGTATTTCCAGACTTGCTGAAAATATCAAGTGCTGTAATGGAACTTAATCAGAATTAGTATTGATCAAAATAGTGTCTTTTTCCTCACTTTTATGGTGATGAATGTTTTTATACACTGCAAATAGCACTAGATTGGGAAAAAAGTAATTATATAAAACAGCATCATTCCTGGTCAAGGCCCTCACATTTCCCTCCTCTAAAGCAATGTAGATAACTATTACAAGTTAACTTTACTGAGCTGGAAACCTGAAACAAAAGTGTGACAAGAAGGAGGAAACACAAACTAAAAGTGGGTAAGATCTGAGTGGGATAAGGTGATGAGGAGAAAACTTCAGATGAAGATTAATGAGTTAAGGTTTATGGAAATGGTACGTAGTCTTGGCTTCATTGAATGAATATGTTTTATTCTATAACCTTACTTGGTCAGGAGAAATGGACCATAGACTTTCCTATGGGAAAATGTTACAGTATCTTCTGAAACAGCTGAGGTTTGTGTATTTACTTTTCATTATTAAGTTTTTTGTTTTAAGACCTAAGCAAAATATGGGTTAGTTCAAGCAATAATAATGCAGAAATACATGGAGATTCATTTTGGCCCTGGGAATGTTATATTGCAAAGGCTGGTGTTACGCGTCTACCCACATGCAAATTAATCATTTTTCTTGCAGTGGGATGCACACATAAAGCCTTTGTAATGCTCTGCATTTAAGGAACAGTGTTTCTTTAAAATGGATTTTTGAAGTCTGGAGATATATATATATAGATATCTCCACATTATGAGCAACTCAAGAAATGGAGAATTAGTATCTAGAAAGCTTCCAGTGTATTGATTCTCAGAAGAATAATACTCATTATTTAGCAGGAAAGGTGAGGCTGAGACCTTTCTATCAATATCTGTAAATTTAAGTTGGTGTCATGGGGTTCTAAAGCTGCCCCCTACAAAAACCCTTTCAAGCATGATTTCACTGCCTGCAGCAGTGCCGCATAAGTGAGTGAATATCATTGGTGGAGTTTAATATAAAACTTAAGCTACATTCCATGGAAACTACTCTGTTGAGGTACACTTTTATTTGTGCTTACATTTAACATTATGAGAACCCTGTCATTTCTCCAAGTTTAACTATCTTTCATCATAAAAGGAGTGTTGGAAAACTACTGGTATAAGGCCAGGTTCCTGATGGGGAATAGACTACGTGGCCTTGCTGTCCTTATTCTACAAAATTAAATATCTGTATGCTGGCTGGAAAGAATTTTTCATTAGTATGACCAAGTAGCTTTATTTTGTGCAATAAAATAATTATTAAAAATTAACATGTCCACAATAGTATGTAGGGAGTAATTGTGAAAATTAAAAGCAAAGTCAACAAAAATGGAAATGTCTTAGGCTGTGTAGTTGTCAAATCATTTTTCTTTCCTTTCTTAAGTTGAAAAGTGCTCGAAAGGTTTGGTGCTTCTTTTTAGCAGACACAATAAAAACATGAATCATCAATGCTGATGAGTCTGGACAAATTGGAAAAGAGAACTGTGATAAAAATTGCATTTATTTCACCTAGTGCCTCATAATCTTTTTTATTATCATCTGTCTAGAAGGTGCTTAGCATAAAATGTTTATTTCTCAGTGGACTGTTCAATTTCCTGGAGATTTCCTTTTTGTATAAGCATTTGAAGGTCACCATGAAGACCTGCTAGAATGCTTTTGTTTGAAATCCTTCTAGGCTCTTGAGTGCAGTTCTATCTTGTTCAGGACAACTGTTCCCTTAGCATCTTCCCTGGCAAGCTTTTTCAACTGATGAAGAGACTACAGAGGCGCTGAAAATCACAGCACTGACTTGTCAGAAAAGAGTTGTGCAAACCTTTAACAACAGTAGAAAGCAAGAGATACTTACCTGTTTTGTAGCTGTATTACAGACACTCAGCTGGACCCAAATTTCCAGAAAGCTTAAACTTTAGTGAGAGTTTTCGGCAATTTTGACCTAAAACTTTCTGTGAATCTTCCCTCTTCCTAGGTATTTCAATGTGATTTATGCTTTTGATAACCACATGTTATTTGGCACTTTTCCATGATTTTGTCTCAAGAGCTAAAGAGTAGGATGTCCCTTTTCCTGCCTCAGACATGAAAGATAACTTAAAAAGCCCCTAAAATGGGCTACCAACTTACACAAGATGGAACTAAGTATTGCTTATTGTTGACCTCTGTGTTAACTGCACTGCAGAGTATCTTGTAGATTCAGGCTTGGCACTGAACTTCACATTCCTGCTCCCACAGGCAAAATGCCCCAGCCAGGACTCTACTGGATTCCCTCAGGAAACTGAGGTAAGCATGTCTCGTTGGGCAGAGGGGAGGCCACAGCAGGCTGACTTCTGCAGATCCCCAGGTCACAGTTCAGGGCAAGGATAGGCCTGGGAAGAAGGAGCAAATTCTCCACCAGCTGCATTCAGCAGGTACTGGGTGCAGCTTAAATGCACATTGCTCAGTGCAGGCTGAATGCATTACTGCTGCCAAAAAAACATGTCAAAAACTGGAGAACTTTTAATTTTCTCTTTCTTCTTTTGTGGAATTGTCACTACTTTAATATTTTCTCACTTGATTAGGGTTAAGGAAGATATTTGGTTACATTTTTTTTGTTAATTCCATCCAATCCAAGTGTATGGGAAGTCCTGAAGATGGAAAAGTCTATTGCTCTGTTTCCTCTCATGGTGTATACCTGTAACCAAACTTGTCACTGTTAGAACAGAGTTCTGATGCATGGGCATCAACAGTGTATAGTGGCTGCTGTTCACATCTAAAGTATTTAGCCATTATAGCTGTGTAGATTGGGAAAAATAATTCCATTTATTTTTAAAACAAGGTAAACTGCCTCTTTCCATTTGGCAACACCAAAAAACCAAAACAAAGAATGAAGATAAAACAAACAAAAAAACTACAATGAAAGGGTTCAAAATACTCATCACCCCTTTTTTTCTGTTAATAGTAGGAATGGATTATTAAAGTGTAAGTATACATGTGTCTGTATGTGGGCTTTGCTCTTAAGGGTTTATAGCATAGAAACTTCTATGAAAAAAAACTTTGGAACTTTTACTCCTCTTGTCTTCTGGGAGAGCTTTGGAATGGTTTAATCATCTGGCTTTGGTATCTTACGGCCTTTGGCAGCAGTAGCTTTTCTTATCATTATGTGTAACTGTGTGTCACCTTTTCCAGACAGCCACAGGATTAGGATAAGAAAAATTGGTTCTTTATGCTGCAGATCTAACAAAGCCACAGAATCCTTACAGCCCACCAAATGAATGCCTAGCATTTTAAACTGAACTGTGTTAGAAGAAACAGTTGATTATCAATGCTATGCACTCTTTTGAGGGTAGCAGGAAAAAAAAAGTGTATTTGAAACTTGTGCAGATTGTATAGGGGGAAATATTTTGATGGTACAAGAGAGCTCTGAATTCCTGATAAACAAACACATATGAGTACTTCTGTTCAGTGAAAATTCATCCCTCCATGTTGAAGCACCCATATGGCAAATAAACCTCAATGTTTTGAGTGTGAACACTGGGCCCTCTGATCTGGGAAACAGAAGCATTCAGAGGAGAGTAAGTAGAAGATGAGATGTTGTGTCTGCCAGTTTCTCAGGACTGTGGCAAATCACAAAAACTGTACAAAGTAAAAATTCAGAAAGGAAGCACAGGCAATTTGCTCTTCTCCATCATTATATGTTTGATTAAATTAGATCATTGCTGTCACAAAAACAAGAGCCAGAAAATTTCATCAGAGGTAAGAGATTTTCCAGTAACAACTGACTCTTTCCCTGTGATGCTATTTGTTTTCCCTGTCATGAATTGCTGTTTATTTGAAGGCTCTGATGATGGTCACAGGGTCAGGAAACTTCATGGAACATGACAGCTTTGGCAGTGCACTGACTTCATGGTCATGGTCATGTTGTAACAACCTAATAACGTTCTGATCAAAATGTTCCTGCAACAGCTGGTGATGGCGGTGCTGACAAGGCAGATGGATGTATGGTATGCAAAGTGCACAGCACAGCTGATGCAACCCTTCAGCATCCTGAAGAGTCAAGCTCATTACTTTAACATATTAAAAGAAAAACAAATAAGATATTAGTAGGAACAGCTCTAGATAGTAGGATCTAGATGAATAGGGCTTGAACTTATAAAACCTGAATTTTGATTGATTATCAAAATACAATAATAGTAATTCAGAAGCCCAGTGGGAATTGTAGATTCTTAACAGCAGAAGAACTGACAGATCTCTTTGGTAGTGCCATTAGCAGCAGAGCTGCCAGGAAGGTGTCTAAGTCAGGTGGAGGGTTTGCCTGTAGAATATGGGAAGGTGGGATACCTGACAGGACAGCCTCTGTCTCTGGCAATGCATGTAAGGAAGATGAGGAAGAATGAACTTATTTTAACCCAATAATTCCCTCAACCCTCACACTCTGGAGTAAGGAAATAGAGGTATCTCAGTGAAAATGCAAAGCAGCATGCATAGGGTGCTCCACATCATTGCACCTCCCTAGGATCCACGCGTCTAGCAAATGCATTTCTTAGCACACACATTTTGCTCTACGTGCACAATATAATAGCATCAAGTGTCAGGGGGGTTTCAAGGTCAATAAAACCTCTTCCTGTGGTATCTAATGTTTAAAGTAACTGAACTCAGCTAATGTTGCAATGCTATTTTTCCTCTCAGCATTAGCCTACTGCAGGCTTTTTCCACCTTTGTAATCTATAATAAAAGATATGTTTCAGGGCTACCTTTTCCGTTCGGCAAAATCAACTAAGCAGGCTTCAAAAAGCAAATGCCAAAGTGCTCTGTGGAAATCTTTCCTGTGAAAGGAGAACCACTGGAGAGTTTAAATGAATATCACACCATGCAGCCTAGGCTGGTATGAAGAGAGATTATGCTCCAGAGGCTCCAAGCGGAAGGACAGTTTGAATTCCATGGCCAAAGGCACCTTTCCCCTTAAAGCCCTTCTCCTGAAGGGCAGGGGATCATTCTCTTGTTTATTCAGCATGAAAAATAGTGATCTCCTTGCTTTGAATGGAAATAGCTTGATGGCAGAGATCCCAGTCACCGCCTGGGGTGGCAGAATACATATGAATAAATTCTGCAATATGTGTGACCAAAAAAAATAATTGAACCTTTTAGCTGAAGATTCCAGTAACATCATATCACATGAGGCATTTTGGGGAAATGACAAATTACAAAGAGAGAACATTCTCGGAAAGGCCATGTCCTCAGAGTCTGTGCCTCATTGCAGGGAGTTAAGTGGTTGAGTTATATATTTGACAGTTTATGAACCTTGTTAATATAATGCAGTACCTGGGAGTGTGCCAGCCACGGTGATCAAGGAAGTCTGAATTAGACCTCTGCCATCAACAGACATCAGACGTCCATTTAAAAATAAATGTTTTGTCTGAACTGGGCATGTCTCTCCCTAAAGCAGGCATTAGCAGCTTGAAGCTCTGTGTAGCTCTCAGGAACACAGCACACATCTCTTCCCTCTGTCTCGGTAACAACCTATTTAATATGTTGATGAAAAAACTGCTTTGGTAGGAAGAACACAAGTGACTTTGACATGCTAGTCGCCATGAAAAATGTGAGTTTTGTGTTTTCTTTAACCCACATGTGGTGAAGGCTGCAGCTTTGTCACCTGTTGCAGGCTCAGGTCACTCAGGGCAACCCATCTAGTGGCAGATTGGGATGCCTTGGCCCCAGTAGGAAAGGTGAGGGAAAGCTTCTGCCCTAGCGGTCTCCAGCCAGCTTCCGCACTGGCAATGGACTGTATGAAATGGGAGCAAAAGCCATAGCCCTTTTCCTTCTGCTCTGACAACAACACACGCAGTAGCCACCATGCTGGTACAGCAGCTGTGTTCCTTCTTTGTCCCTGAAAATGGTCTGCCTTTCTTCTTGCCTCCAAAAACTCCCACTTCTGTGATGCAGAGCCACAGTGATCTCTAACATGAGTATCAAAACAGTGAAATCCAGCCAGGTTTTGTTTTTTTTTTTTCTTACAAAGTCTGTAACATTCAGATAATGGTGCCTATTTCACCAGGACAATGTAAGATTACAGTAATTATTATGACTTTTGGTTTGAGTTTTTGAATGAAAAGCATGAAAAGTGTTAAAACTGCATATTCTATCCTAAATACTTATTAATCCATTATATGAGATTACTCTGTGCAGAATACCAGCAATATGTTAATGCTTTATTTTTAATATTGTTTATATTTAATTTATGTATTCCAACTGCTTATAGTATCATTTCCTTTGCAATTCCCTGTCAAAAATACATATTTGGTAGATAGAAATTTAGTGTTATTGACTTGAATAGATACACCAACTCTTTGAAAAATGAGACAATATTATATCCTACTGAGGGTCAGAGAAGAAATGATTCTTAGATGTTTGGTTCCCTCTACATCACCAGTTCATTGTCAGAATTGAGAAATATTTCATCTGGTTGTGTTGCCTTGGCAGAATAAAGGGTAGAAGGATAATTTAACTGGAGAGACATGAAAGAACACAACACTGTGCAATGAGGTCCAACTTGCACAGCCATCTCTGAAGACCTCTGAGTTGTGCAGCTGTATAGCAGCAATAAACATAGTAAAAAGCTATGTTTAGTGAGGGTCTTTTTTCTCTGTTTTTTTATATATACAGAGTAAGTGGAAAAAGATCTATTGATATCTTTAAAACTTAATGAAAGAGTTTTAAGGAAAGTGTACATAGAGTTGAGTTAGACTTCTCAGGAGAAGGAATAAAAAACTTCTGTTGTCACAGGTCAGTTCTAATCATGTTTCCAATTCAAGAGCTTTAATCTGAAATATTTTCTATAATTTAGCCTATTTCCAAATATCCAGATACATGATGCTAGTCAGCAGCAAACAAAGTTGTACCTACTAGGAAGCATCAGGAGAATATTCGAAAGGAAGATGAAAAACATTAATTGCATTATAAGGCACTGGAGAACTGCTTTGAGAAAAATGAAACAGCACTTGAAGGCACTTGAAGTGTGTAGCCAGAGGGGAAAGAAGAGTTAACACATAGATGGAAAAAGAGACCAAGTGCTCAAGTGCACACAGGCATGCTGACTTACCCTTCATTTTTCAATGTGCCCTAATGGTAGAGTGTATTATCTAATGCAAATAAGAGAATACTGGGAATTAGGAGATGTGTCTGTACTATCTAGCAGCTGCCCCTTTCAAGTCATAGAATCATGGACACCTACTGACACACAAGAGACACTCAGGCTTGCCCCCATCTTTAGCTATGTAGTTTGCTAGTGCATGAAGACATGCGACTTCATCAAAACTCATGAGTTAGAAAGTTAGTTATTTAAAATGATTATGTGATTATGAGGTTAATAGCTAGGGAATTACTACATTATTTAGATACGATATTTATTGTGAAACTGCCCTGCTTTACAGAGTAGACAAAACTAGATGTCTTCATGTTTGCTCTCAGCATCCTCATCTTTCCATGTGACATTATTTATGTCACACCTAGAGCATCACAGATCATACCTTTTTGCATGATTTGTGAAGTTACCTAATAGAAAGTAAAAAACTTCAACCCAAACCCTACCTTAATAATCCAAAATACAACATATTCAACAAATAAAATTATTAAACACCTCGGTATTACCAGGTAAATATGGAAATTGATCTCTGTTAGGAGAAATGACAGTTTATGATGTTATGTGGAAAACCCTTACTTTGAGTTAGTGAATGGTCCTTACCAGCTACTTTGGACTTCTGCCTTCTACAGTGACAAGGTGCCAGAAATGATAATTGAAGCAAAAATATGTATGTGCTGCTATGTTATAAATCACTGTGAAAAGTGATTACTCCATGAGCAGTTTTTGCAGAAAACTAGCAATCCATTTGACCAGATTCTGCTTTGTAATTCACCCAGAAATTTTAGCAAGTTATTCCACACCTATACTTGCATAAGAGAGAAAAAAATGGGCAGAGTGGAGAAATAACTTGTATAGAGTAAATCTGCCATAGAAACCCCATTTTTAAATTGACTGAGGGACTTAGGAGCTCACTGATGACCTTTAGGGGAAGTGTGTGAATGATTTTTAGAGTGGGATTCGAGAGCTTTTGACAAAATTTTATTCTTTATAAACATCATATTAGGCATGGTTTTTATCCTATTTGATAGCAGCAAATGAAAAGTGATAGTTGTATTTTGTCAACACAGACAAACTCAAGGGAATTTCAATGAAATCATAACATTTATTGATAAACCTAGCTAATCAGGTGAATAAACTCTGGAGCCTTTCACTATAGAGGAAAACAATTGCTTTTCAATAACTCCATCCCTATTATCATTTATTAATTTGCTAAATGTTGTGCACATCACTAAGAGGGTTACTGAAATTCTGAAGATACACATTAATATATTGTTTGATCTAAGATTTAAAACAAACCACATTATATCTGTGAAGGTTCTTCTTGTTACAGATGAGCTACATTTCATAAACTCAGATTTATTTGGTTTGTCACATTTAGTGCAGTAAAACACTAATACTATCTTTCGAATATTCAAGAAGATATTTGGGAAGTTCTTGGAAACTGAGTAACAGAATTAGTGGGCAAGAAATCATGAATCTGTAGGAACATGAGTTTGCAGCATGAACACAGAAATATACAGGTATAACACATTAGGTATGCAAGTCCAGTGGAAGGCTGGAGACATTGAGAATAAATTTAGAGTTATAAAAAATGAAGGAAAAACAGACTCTGACACCCCCCCCACCCCCCCCACCCCCGCAATGTGTTATTCCAAAACAAAGAGAAACAGCAGCCAAAAATTCAGTGAACAGGAACTGGAATGGCATCAGGCCTTATTAGAGATAAAAGATTTGCAAGGTTTGACATACAAATGTGCTACTCAAATAAAATAGATCCTTTGCTTGGATGTCTACAAACCAGAGTATACACAGGTTCAATAAGAAGGTCTCTGTTTCCCAAAGAACTGAAGCATATCAGATACATTAATAATACTAAAGAAATAGGTTACAACTGAGGTTGAAAATGCCGAGAGATTTCATAAAAAAAATCATTAGGGCAGAAACTTCCCATTTCCAAAAGTGTTGCAAGTAGCATCTAAATTTGGTTAAGCAGCTCTAATCTGATGGTCTTGGTCCCTTTGCTTGAATGACTAGGGACCTGGTTGGGACAAGCAGAGCTTCTGGTTAGTATGTATTCCCAGATATTTTTTCTGTAGAAAACAAGACATCAGGAAGGAGGAGATAAGTGTATGCTTAGATCTGAGCTCAGTCTGGGCCTGTGACAGTGGATATCTTTCTCACAACCTTTGCAGTCTTTTGTTCACATTTGCAGAGGCCTGCTGTTCCTCTGTAAAGCAAACGAGGTTTGCAGAGGTAACTGGCTGCTTATGTGCCCAGAAAGTCACTGTGCTCAAAAGTTTCTCATGAAAATTCTGCAAAATAGTCAGAGAAGGCTTAATTCCATAATAAGTTGTTAGACTTCATGCTTAATATGTGCCTAATGAGTAGGTGCTTGCCTCTGAATTTCCCTGTGATCTAGGTTGCATGCAGCAACCTGGACTTGAAGGAAGACTTCATAGAAGTGGGCAGCAAACAGATGTGAAGCCATACTGGTATTCAGAGAGATGTTAATTGCATAATTCATGAAGATATCTATTTTATCTGGAGGATGGCACATAGCACAAAAGCCTGCCTTGGGATTCTTTTGTTCCTCATTCATATTGTTTGGTCAAGCCATCTCACTAAACTTTAACACAAAATCTGGATAATGATCCATCTGATCTGAATCTGACATTCTCTGTTCTTTTGGAGACATCCTTCCAAATTCTTTTTAGCTTTCTTTTTAGGTCATTATATTTTTGTACCAAATATAAAGGTCCTGATAATGGCATATTTTTTTCACCTTTCTTATATTGATTTACTTGAGCTCTTACTGAGCCCACTAAGTAATGCAGTTGTCTTCACTGTCCTTACTTCTGCCTCAGTCAAGCACAGACTTTCACTACTGATAACAATATTTTTTTCAGTCAATTTAGAGTAATCTTTTGCATTTTTCACATGCACCTTTTTGCATTTTTTTTCATTATTTATGCCTTCTTCACACTGATAGTGGGTGTATCATGGGGAGATTCTATATTCTAATATAATATCTTTTTTCTTCTGTATGTCAACTATTGTGTTTCCTGCTGTCAAGCAGCAAAAATTGTGGCCATATAGTTTCTATTAAATGTGTGTTGACTTCTTGTACTATTTCCATCAAGTCTGTTTTTCCCCTTGTCAACCCCTATAGCACACATGGAGAAATGTAAACGAGTATACTTGCATACAAATATACAAGTAAAGATGGAAAGATGTCACAAGTATACTATAATGTTGAATTAGCAGCAGCATTTATAGTTAACCTTAGCATAACATGTTGTTTGAATGCAACGACTGTGATATGCCTACTAATTTTCAAATACTTTCCCATTAGACCATCTTTGCCATGAATTATTCACTTTTTCAAAATGAACAAAGTAATATCAAGGCAATCCCTGTACTTAGTGAGAGATTAATGGAATACGAATATAGTGATGGTTCGTCTAATAGCCAAATATTCTTGCTACTTGCTTCACTTTTTGTGACAGAGGGGAATGGTCATGATAGAAACATCAGGCCTATTGCTTTGCCCTCAAGTTTTACTTACTCAGCAGCTTCTGAAGCTTTCACCTCACGAATCATCAGCGCACTTGGTGCAATTATAACTATCTTCCTTTTTTTTCCCATAAATGTGAGAAAAAATGCTAACTAGCTTTCCTGTGTATTCACTGGCAAGAGACAGGCACCTACAGAATGAACAAAACTTTCCACCTATTTCAGGCACCTAAATTATCTAAAATAGGTATGGATGAACTCTCTAGAAATGTCTGCTTTGTTTCATGTCTGGGAAAGAAACTCCAATGCTGTCTAGCTTCAGCTTTGAGATGACTGAAGCCTGGTGATTTGAGTTAATCCTACTCTAAAAGAACAAAGTAGGAGGTTCAGAGCTTTTATATACCTTAAACAATCTTAAAAACTGACTGAATTTAGAATATGCGGACTGGAGGACTGTATCAGGGGTTAATTATGCTGATACTTTTGGTCTGTGTTTGGCCCAGCCACCTGTAAAAGTTTTGTTCTTTCCCTGCCAAATTATGAGAAGACAAGCACTGATAAACGGGAACTTCGTCCTTGAAGAGAGTTCTTGTATAAACTATATTTAATTGCTGTTTTATGATTGGCTGACCATCCTCCAAGGTCGCTTGAAGGAGAAATTGAAGACTATGGGTATGAAGGAAACCCTTGGACTCTTTTGGAAAAGACCCCTTTGGGTGCAGTGCGCAGGCGTGGGGAAAGCCACGCATGCACAGAAGAAATGCTACTTGCATAACGGGGGATTAGGACTAAGGGCCTCTGGCTGGGTGGTGCTGACCACCTGCCTCAACCTGCCTAGGTTGAGGTCACTCAGTTAATTGTATAAAAGCAGATAGCTCTTTCTTGAGCAGAGAAGCAAGCTTTGCCTCAACGACAAAGTTGCCTTTTGGCAGGGACACCTGCCAATTTGTGAGTCTACTCTCTCTGGGAACGCAGCTCCTGCTATGGGTAATTATAGGCATTCTGGGATGGCAAGATAACTTTATATGCAACAGCTGGGTGACTGGGGAAATCATATTGAGGGCTTATTTCTCTCCTCCCTCCTCTCTTTTGGGTTTGTTGATTTTGTTGGCCACCTCCTGGTAACAAATATTAGTTTGGTTGAGCTTTTAATGGTGTCATGGTTTCAGCTTCGGTATGCTCCGAACCCTCCCTAATATAAGGACTGACTCTCCTTCAGAGAAATCTTGACATCTTGGTAGTGCAAGTACAAGCAAACAAAGTGTTTGAATGCAGAGAAGCAGGAAAGCCTGTCTCACGGGTGGGGTGTCTGTGCAGTACTGACTCTGGACCTGTGGTTCACAGTGCATAATTAGTGCAATGTGGATTTCCAGTTGAACACAGCTGTCGAGAAATACATTTAATGCCTTTAACTTGTCATAGAGTTGTAGTGTAAGATGCAGGTTGAGCTCTGGGACCAGGAGCCCAAGGCAAGAGACCACAGAGTGGCTCCTCGTTGGTCAGGCAGGGGAGTTTCCTTAACACAAAGGCTAAACAGATTGTGTACTCTGTGGTTATTTAAATGGAAACTCTGTCTAAACAAGAATGCTATATTTTTTCTACACTTAACATTGGTACTATTCACGGTTGTTTTCAAAATATTCTTTTGTGTCCACCCTCCAGGACAGATTTTGAAAAAATGGAGAAGGCTCAGAGAAGAGCTGTGAGAGTGATTAGAGGACAAGGGGGAGGAGATTTAAGTAGATGAGCTAAGTAAAGGAGGTTAAATTTCATTATAAATCACAAAACCAGCCAGTAAAATATTGCTAAGGACAGGATGATGTACTTTTTCAAATCACTGTATTGTAAGCATCTGGACTGAAAGCTAGAAATTTAGACAAGTTAAAGGTAAATTTTAATAAGAATGGTAGTAACCTTTCTATTGTGGGATATTTTAAGATCAATATTAAATGTATTTTTACTTCAGACAGGAAATAATTCAGGGAATCTCTATGCCCTGTGTTATGCAGGAGGTCAAATTAGGTAATTGAAGCATTTTTTTCTGTCCTTGTGGTTTTCTACTATAATATGGTATATGCAATATTGGTATGTAATAATTTTAGTGTAGAGGAGTACTTATGAAAGAAATTAATTCTGAAAATGGGGGAAAATGAGCAGTTTGCTTTAATGGAAGAATAACATTGTTATTATTGTACTGATAGTTAAATATTTGCAATTAGTATCTAGCTTGCTCAGGTACAGCGGAGTACAATTACCCTCAACTGTATTATGATTTCTTTTACTATTTTCTTCTTGAGTAAATTAACTTCAATTTGCAGATTCAATAATAAGTAGCACAGTGCATATTGCACCATTATTACTACACCTAATTCATTAGACATAATTTACATTGCTATTTATATAAGTAAATCTAAAGAACCCCAGGAAAGGGGTAACCAGTTTATTCCAGAGCTCAGCTTAATCTGTAATATGGAAAGATGGGGAAAAAAGGCACACCTCAGAAGATTCAACCCTTATGTCAGGAATTGCTTGTGATTTTTCAGAAAGGAAGAAAGTACTATCTTAAAACATACCTCCAAAACAGAAGGCAGAGACTTAGAGAAGGCAAAGAGCACTTGGGAATAGGGCAAAGAGAGAACAATGAGGGAACATGTCACCTTGACTCTCTCTTTCACTTCTTCCTTTTTTTTTTTTAATTTTCCATTTTTTATGGAGTATATTATTTTTGACTTGCCTATTCTACAGAGAGCTGTGGATTAATATGAAATGTGCAGAGGGACGAAATTTCAAAATAGACATAGTACTGCTGGCAGGAGGTTGCCTGAGGCAAACACAGCTCCTCTCTGCTAATCACCACATAACCACAGTGCCAGATATTTCCTCTTATGAAATGATCAGATGCAGAGACTTCAAGGCTACAAGTACACTGGGGTAGCATACTGCTGGTGGAGCCCTCCCTTGTCAGCAAGTAGCCTTCATGAAACATATTAAAAGAAGTGAACTGTTGAGCCAGCAATGACAGGAAGCCGCACAGTGGTATAAATCAAGTGCCCTATGGAATAAGGCCACACTAATGATACAGAGACACGGCAAAACTGGAAATATTTTGTCTTCATAAAGCAGAGTACATTCTTGGGACCTGGACAATTAATGATACAGGGGAAGATACTCTGGATATGGCTCTGTTGTGAAATAGGAAAAGGCCAAGGGCCAGTCTCTGGCTTCAAGGCCAAATTGCATAGACTGGCTTTTACGATGCTGATTTGGTGCAGCTCCAGCTAAAGCACAGGGGCCCTGCACAGGCTGCACAGCACTTAACTGAGATGCCTGTAAGTCCAGTGTGGTATAGACTTACAGCTCTGAGGCAATGTCATCTTCTCTGTTTTTTGGTTTGTTTTGGGTTTTTTTCCCATTCAAAGTGTCTGAAACAATGAGGGCTGTGTCACAGCCCAGCAAGGAGTCTTCTAGGCTTTACATCCAGCTTTAGTTTAGTAACTATTTAAGTAAATATTAAAGCACAGGGTCAAGGAAAGCTTAGTGTAGACACTAGCATAAAAACCAGCTTTTCCTTCTGTGTCTGTTTTACGTTTCTGTCTTTACTATGACAAAACCATTCTGTGAGAATGGTTTTCTATGAGAAAAATGTAAAGAGACATGACATAAGCATTTTATGGTAGTGAAAGTGTATACTATCAGAAATCAAAACACACAAAATAATACTGCAGCTTCTTGAGACATTTTTTGAGATTAAGATTAAATATAGTAAAACCTGCACAGCAGAAGCTTTTCTGCATGTAGCACCACTTGTCCAGCCTTAAGCAGAATTGATGAATCTGAACTGTCTTTCCCACATACACCTTAAAGCCAACAAAAATAAGTAATTCCAATGAATTTCTCTTTTTCCCCTCCATATAAGACAAGGAATATACAAGATTATAACAAAGTAGCAGGTAACTTATTAACTCTGTTTTCAAGTGGAGAATGGGAGATAATGGTGAGATGGTTTATTGAGAGGTCACTGTATACTTATACTCTGAGCAGAATTTAAGAACACAGGCTCCAATCCTGACTCACAGGCTGAATTTCTGTGCAATTTCAGGTACAGATAAAATTTCTCTACAAGCAAAATTTGAAGTCCTTAGTACCTGGCTCCTGGTCAGGTACTTGAAGGAAAGGAAAGTTTTCTTATGGAAAACTTGGAATATTTTAGAAATTTGGCAGTTGATCCCATTATTTGGCCAAATTTTCCACCACACACACATACAGGAGTTTTCAGTAGCTCTTTCTCATTCACATTTGAGCTTCATGTGCTCCCTATCATGTGCTTTTAGCAGTTAACATCCAGTTCTGCTGATAGCATCATATGGCTGAGGCCTCTGTCATTACACCAAATATGCTCTCTGTACTCACTGTATGCTGTAATATTTCAGAAGGAATGAGAAACAAAAAAGCAAGCCACTTCTCTGGCCTGTTAACCACTGCCTTTTACAGTCCCTATCCTTTCCACATTCTGATACTATTTCCTGATAAATCTTTTATCCCACAGGCATCTCTTCCTCATTTCTGCTTTTACTTTTAAAGTCTTTATATTAGGTCTATGCACTAAAAGGAAAGCATTTTAAAAACACTTGACTTATTTTTATAACACCTACACAGCAGTCTGCTGTAACACGTAAATTTTTCTTTCACCTTGTTTCAAAGCATCACAAGTTTTTTTCTTGGCAGTAGTGCATATTTTGGTTTCTTCTGTATTTTGTGCAAAGCTATTCTTTGATAAGGTTCAGCTGGGGAAATTAATTTCTCTCAGGACCCAATCAGGGTTTTACATCAATTAGGCTAATTGACAGAAGGTTTAACACATTTCTTAATTATGACTGCAAATATGTTCTCAGAAGAAACCCCAAAGCACAGGAGTTAAAATAAAGAATAATAATAAAAAAGACACCAACCTTTTCTGTAGTAAAATAATTTTGGAAACATTTTAGGGGTAAAACATCAGGAAGGAAGTTTCCTAATTGATGGCTATCTCACCATGGCTAAAAGTGCTTTCAGCCAGAAAATTTACGCCACACCAAAATGATCACCCTATGCCTGACTGTGAAAATGTAAATAATCATGTAAATAATCACAGAGAAAGAGAGAATACAGATGTACATAAAGGACATACGTGAAGACAAAAAATGCATAACTAGCCACCAAACCATGAAAAACCTCCAAAATGAAACAAAAGTTCTTGAAAAATCCACTAAATTTTTTTCTGATTTTGTAACAAGACATCCGAAATAATTTGCGCTTGTTCACATCAGCTGTCTTGATCTTTTTTTAACTTAACTTTTTGTAACTCATTAAGCTGAACCTCTCAACTCAGGCATTCAGCTTAAGATATAGTTTACACTATAATTTGATATTGTGTGTTAAACTAATCTTTATCTTCTGTTTCGTATTCTAGTCTTTTATATTAATAGAAATGATAGGGTGCTTTTGAAACGTAAAGAACTGGCAGCTTCTTGATCTTTCAGTTTCCATGTTTGTCATTCTGCCTCTGTTTCTCTGTGCTCTTGTGTGCTGTTACCTCTCTGGAAAGGTAACAGAAAAAGGCAATTCAATACTCTTCAGAACTCACAGTCATAAAATATTTTCAGAAGAGGAACTGCTGAGGGAGGTATTTAACCTTAGTCTTTGGTGCTGTTTCTGAACATCTGGCTACACTATTTGAAAATATACTAGCAGTGTTGGGGCTTTTTGAATGCTGTGATGCACAAACTCCAAACAAGCAGTTTAGTGCATGAGAGCCCTTAGGGAAGAAGTACTTAAAAGAGTACAGAGGAGTTATATACATAACTCCCTTGGACATATTTTCTGTGTAGTACATTCGAAACCAACACTCTATTACTTAACATTGCTTCACTGGAGTTGGAGTCATTGTCAAACTGCAGTAGTGCTTTAAAATAAATGAGCCATGCTGCAGTTTTTGCATGTATGTGTGAATACCAAGGAAGAAGGTCATGATGTCTTTAAGTGCATACAGTACATCCTGAATCCAATTGCCAAAATCCATTTCCTTTTCTAGCCATACTAAAGCACCATCATCTCTTCTCTTTGGGATGGGACACGTGTCCGATGTCTATACTCTTGAAAGCCTCCCTCAAAGGTGTCAAAGCAAGTACAACTTTCATTTCAAGCCCCTAATTTTAAATACTGGGGGAGATGAAATTATTCCCTTCATAAAATAACCCCAACACAGTAATAACTAATTTGTGCCAGAATATAACCATACAGTTATTGTCATAAATCTTCTAGATCTCAGGTGGGAGTAGACTAGCCATGAGGAGGGACAGGACAGAGAGATGTCATGGAGCCTTACTTCCTGTTTCCTGGTAGTGTTTTGGAGGTTATCAGAACTGGAGTTGGTGGTTGTGGCATACACCAAGTGACTGGGATCCTAGGCTTTTCATAACAGGCACTAGTTCATGTAGGATTTGCTCTAGATTCACTCAGTAGATTTGCAATTGTAAGGAGCTTCAGCCCCATTCTTAATATATGGGAGGGCTACTCACTCTCTGTGATAATGGGCAGACTGCTGTGTAGATCCTGTTGAGTGACAACATATTCCTTTGAAAGATGAGAACTTCTTTTCCCGTCTTTAGTTCCCGTCTAGATACTTGTCTCATTTTCCCAACAATTCTAAACGTTTCTGCTCCTTACTCCACATTGTCTTCAGCAGAAAGGTAATATATCTTTCTAGACCAGGTGTGTCAGCTAGTGTGGTTTGACAACGAAAATATAGAGAGGTGTTAGTAGCAAATCTGTCCCATTTATGAATGTCAATGCTTTTCTTTATGATTTCTATAATGCAATTTAACACTGTGGGTCAAAGGGAAATGTTGCAAAGTAGATTATGCTCCATTCAGTAGCCCTTCAGTGCTACTTCTCTCTCGTAGACTCAAGATGCTGTTCGAAAAATGAGTACAGCAATGGTGTACAATCTATCTTGCAGGTGGTCTCTCTCCAAATGCTTCCCATGAATCCCCTCAGTTGTCTTGATCTCTCTTGATCTGCTATCCCACACCTCAGTCCCTGATTAATGGTGAATTAATGGGAGACCGAAGCCAAGCAGAGAAAGTCTTAGATTGATTATGCTCCATGTATTTTCACCTATTCACCGCCCAAATCCCAGTACTAACTGTCCTGAAGTGAACATGTTATGTCCAAAAATGGTGTGGAAGGGAAAGCCGACATCATGAGCCTGGAGAAAGCCCACAGTGAAGCAATAATAGGAACTCAGGAGCAGTCTAAGAAGAAGGATGGAAACCACTTTATTAAACCCTGTTCTACCCTCTCTGGTGGAGTGGTGTAAGATTTTTCCTCTGATAATCACGTAAATTTCCTTCTCTTTCACATGGGTGTATATGTGCAGAATTGCTTCCAGGATCACATCTCTCAGGTTTATAATCCATTCTTAAAGAACACTGGGCATCATATGAAAGAAGGGAGGGAAGCACATCTGCTGACTCTTCCAACCTCGAGGCAGAGTCAACTCTACCTATATTGTTCCTGACAGTTGTTTTGCTGGAGTGAAAAATGTCTTAGAAACCTCCCCTGGCAGCAATTCTTTGATTAGCCTAGTTGATCCACACCAGTAACTCCCTACTTCTATGTTCAGCACAGAACTGATCTGCTTCTGTACTTTCCTCACTGTAATTTAAACTCAAGATTTGCTGCCTTAGTAAAACTAGACAATGAGAATTTTATTCCCATTTTCCTTCCTAGTGTTGAATTCTGAAACAAGAATTTTCTAAGCAGGTGTGAGAGAGGAGTCCTAGGTTCTGGCCCATGATCTGAAAGCAGCTGCTGTGTCTAGTGCACGGTTTGGTTCTGGGTCTGGATCTGGGCTAACAATTTATGGTTCCAGCATGACTGCCATCAAGCCCATTGCAGCCTTCTTGCCTCTAGCTTTAGTAAGAACAGTGAAGTCAGAAACAAACAAATCACCATTTTCTCTTTGCAGGGTCAGTCTTCAGTCCTTATATTTGATCCTCAGCTGTGTGGCTCTTAAATTCCTGGGATGGGTACTGTGGGGTCAGTAGATCATCAGAGCCACATTTCACAGCCAGGCATCGCCTGCTTCAAAATCAGAGCAACTGCAAAATCAGAGTCCAGGGGTCACACACTAAATACAATTATCTAATGATCAGTGACAAGCAAGACTGATATTTCTGAGCAAACCCAAAATATTAGATGTTAAAGGAAGTCTATTGGTGAAAGTTTGGGCAAATGTAGGCTTCAGGGACTCATAGGGTGAGATGTCTTTGCACATCAGCAGAGCAAAGGCATGAAATAGTTAATCATGCTGTCCAACAATGGACATCTGACTGATGCTCTGAATACCCCCTCTGAGCCTTCTCTACACTGTCCGTAAAGGGATTTTACATTTCGTTTGACATAGTCTGAATCTCACTAATAAAAAGTGAATAGCCCTACTCTGCCACAGCCCTCTTTTAGACAATTAATCTCTTTGTAGACCTAAGTGCCAAAGCTGGTCCTATGGACACAGCAGTAACAGTGAAAGAAGTAATAACAGAAATTCATGTTTCTTTTTGTGGTCATTTGCTTGTTGTTCACTGTAGAAGTCATATTTGTACTTCAAAATCGTTCCACAGAATGAATTGCATAATAAGTCATTGAGTCACTGATTGTTGTAGTTTATTAGACTTGCTGATGGCAACTACACATCTACTCTATTAGGCAAAAAGAAAAGTGATTGTTTTAGAGGTTTTTTATAGACTTATTGAAATGCTTCATCTCTAATGTATACTGTCCCCCAAGACAGTAAAGTATGTACAGCATTACCTTTACAGCAGTGCACTGTTCAGGATTTGAGCCTGGCACAAACAGAATATCAGTATTTGAATTTGTTTTCTGATAAATAATATTCTGTAATATGTGGCTTGAGAAGATGCAGTTCTTCCTTTTATTTTGCTTTCCACCAGTGCTCAAGAACTGGTGTCAATTAAATCGTAGAGGGGTGAATCTGCAGTCATCTTGATGCACTTCAGCAGTTGTAATTTCGTTAAGGCTCAAATGTTCTTGTTCTCAACATTTCTTGAATGCTTTGAAAATCTAGTTTGATTGTGAGAGATGATTTTCTTTACTGGGAAGTAAACATAAAAGACTTCATTTAGCCTGAAATGGTACTGGACCCAACTGAACTTTTCTATCTTTTGGATGCTTAATAGAAAATATTTCAACTTCGTGCTTTTAAACAGATCACATTTAAACGGACTGTTCTAGCATTAAAGGCACAGTACAAGACTGACTGTTGTCTGAATGCTTTTCCATCCCCATGGTTCTGTTCCTGTGTCACTTGTGCAAATATAGGAGAGTTCAGTGATGCTTCAGCTTTATACTGGGTTTATTATTCTGTTAACCGATTTCAGGCACTTTAGTGCTAAAATAATCTTATGACCTCCCATCAACAGATGGTATAGTTGTTCCAGTAGCACTAGAAAAAATGTTTGCTTTGTTGGGATAAGTGGTAATGCTGCAACAGCATTTTCATTCTCATGCTTTATTTGCTGAAGAATACAAATTCTAACTGACTGAAACTATTGGACAATTCGTGAGATCTACTGAATTTGTTTCAGCTTATTATTTTCTAAGGAAGTTTAATGTTATTTTTTAAAGACAGTATTTTGATTTCAACAATAAGGAAAATCATGAATGAAGCAAAATATTTTCCTTTCTTTCCTCTTGGCTTTGAAGGGAATCTGAAAAATCAAATGTTTATGCAATTGTGAATGAATGTTGTTACAGCAACATTGTTCTTCCTTAATATATTTTCATATCAGAGGGGTATTTAAATCCTACTGCTTTTGCAAAAAAAAAAAAAAAGTTTTTATCTGATTTCCACTTGTATATTTTTTCTTATTTTTTTTGCAAATAATCTTCTATTTTTTTCATTACATCTGTAATTACATAGTGGCTATGCATTTTTACTCTTTTCAGCTATACCTGATAAACACATAAAAATGAAAATGTTAAACAGCTGAGGATGAACATACAAAGTAAGTTCAGAGGAAGGAAACTGAAAGTGAATAGAAAAACGTAGCAGATATTGATATCATCCTACAGTATTGTCTAAGATGATGAATTACATTTAAAGAGTGCTTAAGTACCATTCTGAACACAAAATTTTCTGAAGGCAATCTGTGTCTTTCTGTCCTTGATATTTGGCACGTTTTCTGTTTTTCTCCACTGTAAACCAGCTATGGTTTAAGTGCTGATATGATTATATGATTTGTTTCGTTGATCAACAGCTGTTCACAATTTCTTAACGCAGATTATTTCCTCTCTGAACTTTTATTAAGAGTGGGTCTAGAGTGCCTTAGACCTTTTTACTTAGAATGATAAAAATAATAATTTATCAACGTGATTCATATTCAATTCTCTGAGACTGCACTATTCTAACACACTAAAAAAAGAGGAGTGAAATCTGACAGTGATTTTTCTGAGTGTTGTATTTACAGGCTGTAAGTGAAAAATTGTGGTAGACACCACAACTGAAAACCTATTAGAAAAAATGACAGAAGGAATATTTTTAACTATGATAATCATACCATACTTAAAAGCACAAGAACTAGGATAAAACCAGTGATAGCAGTCAAACTTGTATGCAATTATTTTTCAGTTTCAGGTAAATTGCCTTATAAGTTAGTGGAAATCAAATACAAATTGCAAATAATAGAGGAACAATAAAGAGTATCTCACAAAGCTGTCCGATTTCTATGCTAAGCAATCTATTCATGTCAGAAAATACTTTTTTGGAGGAAAACAAATGAAAAATCTAAACTATGATGTCATGAGGCCAGATGTTTGACCAGATAAATACTCTTCGTGCTTTTCAGTCATCACAAGAGATGACTATATGCACACTCAAGATAAAACTCGAGTAGAAAAATCCTCCTACCTTTATGCTACTTACTCTGCTTCCTTTCTTCTGTTTTTTTTTTTGACTTATGATAGAGGACAGCTAACTTGGGAATAAGTGCAATTGATGCACATCCTGATTCTACTTGATAGTCTAGAAACAGAAAAATACAGCTGTTCCAGGAGGATAGGATAGCTTGTTCAAAGATCAAAAGAACTACTTCCTCAACCTTAGTCCAGCTACAGAAGCAAAGAGAAACCCAAGCTGTGGTGTATATGTGCTTTTAAAAATATTTTCTTACACCAGAAAATAAGATTTCAGTTTTGCACTTAGTAAACTAAGAGCAAATGAATGAAAAAAATATTTTTTGAAGATGAGGAGGAATTACGAGACCTCCAACTGAAGGATTTTAAAGAGTGCTCAGATGATTTATTAGCTCATTGAGTTTGAGGATGAGAAATTCTTTGATATAGATAGAATTTTATTTCTTTATGTACATAGTGGGTGAAATAAGAGCAACAATCTGTGCTTTGTTATTAACTGGAAAGTAGATATAACTGTATTTGTCTTTAATGTCACTGAAAGGTAGCATATTTACAGAACTCATTAGCCACCATTTGTTTTCCTGAAATAAGGGCAGGCTTTTGCAACAGGGAAATATTATTTATCTGTGGTCCAAAAGACAGTCCTCCTAAAATAGTATAATTTTTCAAGACATAATTTCCCATGGTTAGAAAAGCATTTTTAATTCAGGAAGATAAGACCCACAAATAGCAATTTCTCAAGGCTGCTTCTGCCAATGGCAGTAGTTTATCAGCACATCAGGAAAAGTCTCTGTAGCTTCTTCAAGGATTTAAATGTCCGGGTCCTGTGATTGGATATGCAGATACTAACAACCTCCACCACACACTAGATAATATGTCTCCATGCTTGGGCTGGACTAAGTTACCAAAAAATGAACGGCTTTGACTTGAAACAAATGAATAGTAGATTACCACAAATTGCATAAGCTGATAATAAAATTTGTTTCCTCCCACCAGATATGTGCCTGGCATCCTTTGGACTCATATGGATTTCATTATAATTTTTCAGACTCTTTTTCTTTTCCTTCCTAGTTTACAGAAAAGCATCAACTCACAAGGATGGCACTTGTTTTATGGTCTTGCAAGTGTCTTTCAGACTAGATACAATCCAGGAAGAACCTCCTGTACTGCTGGATGTGACAAGTCGTAATTTTCCAGTCAGTCCTATGGAGAATTAGCAAACAGTTGCAATACAAAAGAAAGGCAGAGAAAATCACACCAGAAATTTTTTTCCAAAGCTGAATAAAACCTGAAAAACAATGTCAGTACACAGTTTACTACTATGTCTCATTAAATTGGAAACACAGAAATAAGACATATTAAAATACCTGTGGTAAAGTGAAAATTGGCATCACACCAGTATGAATTCAGATTTTAAAAGAACAAATCAAATTGGGTTATTTGGAACTTGTAATTTTATGTGTATCTCATCAGTGCATAAAAGAACTGTGAACATTGAGAATGCAAGTAGATACAACACAATTGGAAAATTGCATTCAGGGTTTATTATAGCACTCCCAGTATCCCCTCATGCACTTCCATTCTTGTAATTCAAATTATTTACCTATCATTTAAGACTCTCCATAATTCGTACTATCATGTGTTGCAGTCTATTATGTTGCTATTATACCATAAGGATTTGATCAGTGCATGAGCTGCTTTAACTCAATTAATTATACTTGACAAACTGTGTGATACTATAAGTTTCACAGAATTATTTTTAACTGTGACAAGATGACACATCATTGTCTCTTGACTGCTAACCTAGACTGGATGATACCAGCTGATAGCAGAAGCTATCTTGGATGACATGTGTACATAGCAGTAATTGAGAATGCATCATGCTATTAAGCTCCAACAATTGCTTTACTGCTGTTATAAATGTAAGTTCCAATTTAACGATAAAAAAATTTTCACAGCAGGGCTCCTACTCACATTTTTATGGACATTGAGACTCATTTTTCTAGCAGCCTGAGCATTCTGAAATATATACAGTGCTGAAAGAGTCTGAGTTCCTTCTCAGTAGGTCTTACCCTACCAGTTTTAGACACGAGCTGAGATTTATCTTACAGTCCTGATAAGTGAATATTTACATTGCACTTAGGTGTTACCTATACAACTCAATGAACATAAATATGTGTTTGGGGTTTTCTTTTTGGAGATTAGTATGTAAGTATATTGTAACTCAAGAGTTCTGGCTCTTCAGGATACAAGACCAGTTTTCTGGCTCTTCACCACACACCCATGCTTGTAGTCATGCTTACGGGCTTTGAGTGTGCAGGTGTTTACTCATTCAAAAAGCAAACCAGGTGGCATATTTTCTAACTAGAAGGACTTGTAAATGGTATGTCCAAAAGAGCTTCTAGTCTCTCAGTGTGAGGAGTCTTGTAAACAACAATACTCATTGAGGTGAGTGCAAAAATCTTTATCATAACCTAAAAATATGCACCCGTTAACTCCTGGGTAGTAGCAGTGAGGGTAGTCAGAGTACAGTAGTAAGAGGAAGCTTGCAATGCAGATGATTTTAGTGTAAGCAAATCTAAGGGGAGATATGTGAAAACCTACATTTCTGATAACTCTCCATGGTATTTCAGTTACTGTGTTTTGATAAAGTTTACATTTTCAGATGTCTTTCCCAGTAGCAGGCCTATATTTGTTATTGGGAGAGATGAATGGAAGGTTAAACATCTTTGCTTAATTTTAAAGAATGTCTAATTTTCTTCATGTATATTATCACATAAATACCATATTTTAATCTTGGGGGTTTTTTTCCCCTTCCTTCTTGCCTTTTCTACCTTTTCATTCTTCAGAAGAAAAAAGGATAAAAAGAGATTTTTTTTTCCCCCCCTAGCAGGCTGTGAAAAAGGCTGTAAAAAGTGATTACCTCTGAAAAAAAGTATATTGGGAATAAGTATAACAACTTTCAGTATTTCCAATTTATTTAATTATAAAGCCTGTCTTTTCAACAGCAGGATAGCCTAGCAAAAGAGAGGCAGCATTTCAGTTACCATTCTTTCAGACTGTCATACAGTACAAGTCAAATTGACATCACAGCCTTAGCCCCAGAAGAACACTGAAAGGATAAGTGTAACACCAGAGAAGGGAGTATGTACTGGAATGTTTTTGCATAACAATTTTAACTCCAGTGTTAATCAGACTTTCCTCCAATAATGGGATAAACTAGACTATTATTGTCATTGTAATTATATTACTAATAATGGTTATATTTTGATAAGACTGTTAAATCTTTAATTGGTCTCAATAAACTCTTAGCTGCATATATCAAGCATGGAATTTGACAACTGCGCAATTTAAAATACACTATAACTGGGCTAAAAAAAATGGTTGTCTCACAGGCAGATAAATTGAGACAGAGCAGTATTTCTAGCTTATAAACTAGGCTGCTCAGAGTATTTCCTGTGTATTTCTGGATGGTTTCTGTTGTGTGAGGTAGATGTACTTTTTCTCTAAAGTTCCTAATTTTCTTCTTACAGCTCCCTTAACACTGGACTGATAATAATTTTATTATTATAAAGGAGAATAAAAAGAGATTCAGCTACATTAATCTAACTTAAACCTCATCAGTTGTTTTTTGTTCACCCCATTGAAAAGTCTTGTGAGGTTCAATAAAAACAAGAAACATTTTGATGATGAAGGAAGAATCTTTGTCATCTTTCAGATCTTCAATAGATGCTGCAAGATAACAGGAGTCAACTCCTGCAACCACCTCAAAAGTGCCACAGGGAGGAATGAAAGACAGATTTTAAGGACATTGGGTGCAATATTCATTTTTTTCATATCTGATGCATGTATTGGGACTGCTGGAGCAGGGAAGAGTGGCTGTCAAACCCTACCAACCCATCCCAGAAGGATTCATCTTTTGATTGTGGGGTGGCCAGCTGTCCCTGCCTCAGTTGCTGCTGCAGCCCTGAGAGTTGTTGATAGCTACGTTAGTGGCCAGGATCTTCAGCATACTCTCAGGTGTGGCTGGGAAGAGGCTGTCTCTAGTCCACCTGGGAGTAACTTGTCTGCCTGGGATGACTGTACTCTCAACTGCATTTGATCAGTAATTTTTCTTCTCTGTGTCCAATGAACACTTTTTTTCCTAAGAAGAAATTCTGACACCAGAACAAGTTTGAAATATGCCTTTACAGGATTTACTGATATCAGCTCAAATTTGATGTTGATATCTGCTCCAACCACAGTCAAAGACACCAGCTAATTCCAAGAGGAATTGCAGAAGTAATGAATGGCTGGCAGTGACACTGATGAAAGTTTGGTTGGAGCTGGTTGTTATAAAGTCTGGTTTGTTTGGACCCATTTGCTAATCTCTCAGTGATGGTGTCAGCAAATGAATATAGGAATAACCTGAGATATGCCACATGTCATTCTGCCTAATAAAAATAAATGCAGCTCTAATCTTTGATGTAGTACTGTAATCTTCTTAGCTATGGGTCTTCCTCCATTTCCGTCATAACCCATGTAAAGCTATGTGTGTCAATAGTCAGATGGCTGAAAAACCCATTTCCAACCCAGCTGTAACACTTGTCTGTCTAAATTCCTGCCTTGACATGGCACAAAGTGAATGTATCTAAACTAAAACAAAAGAGATGCAGTCTGTATAGACGACTGATGGTGTGAGCCCATGGCTCAGTAAGCAGTATCAGCACAATGTGAAAGTCTGCCACAAAGAGGCTTATGCTATTTCAAAGTTACAAATGAAAAGAAATTGAGGTCAGATGCTGCAGTGAAGCAAATCAAGCCCCGTAATGTTTGTATTAATTGCCAAAAGCAGATAGTGCCTGGGAAGCAGAATATAGAGTGGAAATGCAAAAAATCTTCAAACTTAATTTTAGAAATGAGCCCAGGTTTGGGGGAGTTAGAATCTAGTAGGACTTACTTTTAAAATTATAAGTCTATTATGAAAAAAAATCAATCTGAGAAGTATATTTTAGATCTTTGTTAATTTTTCTTTGGCTTTTAGCCAAATATTAGTTGAAGCTCTAAATACTATTTCACTTGCTTTTATATTCACATGGAAAGAAATGGTCTTTTTTAGAACAACAAATGCTCTCAGACTCTTCACTATATCTAATATACTCATTGTATATTCTATTTAGGATAAAAATACACATAAACATTTCAATTAACAGTACAGTGATTTGGAACTATTCTAGGCTTTTACCAATCGAAAGAAATGTTGAAATGTGGTATATAGCATCACTGTGCAATGATGCTATAATAATTTCCTTTTCTGCTGAAGAAGTAGGAACAGAATTCCTGAGTTCACAACAATGCTGAGGTAGACAATGAACATAAATGCATGGACAGAGCAGCGAGCCTCGACCAGCAATTGTTTATCAATACAAATCCAGTTGATGCACCCCAGTATCAAATGTATATCAGAGATATGAAAGAAGTTCGTGCTCTGAGAGGAAATCTTACAGCTCTGAAGCTGATGAAAAGTTGAACATTTTCTCACATAAATGGGGTGAATATTTGACTGCACATGTGTTAGGCAGCTGTTGTTTTGTTCTGTTAAATTGGCAATAGGAGGAAAGTGAAGAGGAAGTGGCATGAAAAGATGTGGGTGATGCTAACAGCAAAGGAATAGAAGAAAGAAAGAGAAGCAAGAGCAGTGGAAAGAAGTGTTGCTCATTTCACTGCCAGGCTTTGGCCTTTCATTTTCCCGTTTCTCTTTCCGGATATCTAGGGCTCACTGCCTGTTGTCTCCAGTGAAACCATGCTGACTACAGATCATTAGCTGGATGGCTTTAATGACTACCCAGAAAAGCCACTAAGAAAGCAGTTCAGAGAGTTAATAGTAATTATATCAATGAAGCCATAACCTGTCATTTGTAATACATTCTGGTGCTATTAAAATTTATACATTTTATGCTCTAAAAATAATGTTTCTTTTGTTGAGTGGAAGGGCAAACAGTTATGTTGCTAGCACTACATTTGCTCAACATTTTTCCCCACAAGCCAACAAAGTAAGGAAAAAGCGAGGTATAATATTAAAATGTAGGTATATGTCTGCACTGAGAAACAATACAGCCACACAAGCAAAGGTTTCTAAGAGAGATGTAGAATATATCGACAAAATCAGTTTTCTGCTGCTATAGCTTGCCATTTTCACAACCAGGTTTCAGATTTATTTTTCTTTTTAGTACAATGTCATGAACATCTAAGTTTTTGTGGGCAAAGTTATAGCCCTGGGGGCAGGAAAATAAAATGATACTAAGGACCTTCTAATGGCATTCCATGAATTTTCAAGTCCTTATTTTCCAAGAAAATCAACATATTCTTTTCTCCTATTCCAGACACACACACATCCTCAGAAAGGTTTCATCCATACACATCATTTGCTTGCCATAGTTTTCAAATAACTTCCGACACAAATCCAGGAAAATATGATAGAAGCTACAATTCAAACATATCAGGGCTTAAAACTAAGCAACTTTCTGATATAGTGACTCATTGTGATAGATGTCAGTCCCACCTAATTTACTTGAGTTACTTCTTGGTAGCTTAAGAATAGATTTGTTAGCCCAAGAGAGAGAGATGGAGAATGGGGGAGTGGGGGGGAGGGGAAGATTGTCTGGGTGACAGCACACATAAACAGAGACACTTACTTGTCAAATGCTAGACCAGGTATGATGTCCCTGGTGAGTCCACAGCACACTAGGAAGAAGAAGCAGTTGCACTGATGTTTTCACAGAGCTACTGTTGGGATTTTCCTTTCCTGCCCCTTTCTGTGAAGGTATTTGACATCTGGTTCTAGCACTGTTCAATTAAACATCTCTTTTCCACCTCAGATAACATTTTTCATTTATTTGTCTTTTCTCATCCTTAACTAGAATTATACTTTATTCATCCTCCCACATAGTCTTATGTTATTAATTTTATCAGAGATTGGAAAAATCTAGTCTGGTATTTGTGAAGAGAAGAAGTTTAATCAGCACAGAACCTGTTTGAGAATGAGAGTTTCCCATTTGAAATGGGCTGGTTGGTTACCGACATAGTTTTTTGCATGCACTGAAAATGCATTTAAAACTATGCCATTTGATTAACTTGTAAAGTCTGAGAGTAGCTAAGAGATTCAATTATGGATTCAATTTATGCTACTAAATTGGTCTAATTTTTAAAAGTGATGAATGAAGTGCATTAAAAGAAAGGGATGATACAGGTCTAAAAAGGAATTGGCAAGGCTTTTATTAATTAAAACTCAATGAACAAACGCATATCTTTTTTTTTTGTGTGAGTGGGTGTGCAGCTACAAATACAATGTGCCTCAAAAATCCAACTTATCATAATGTTTACCTTACACTAGGGTTAATTTCCTACGGGTCTGAAATCCATTGAAATAGAGGTTAATGATGACAGGAGGTATTAGAAATATGTTCCAAATATTGCAACAAGCAATAACTGTATTAACCACGTTAGGGTGTAGTGTCTTTTCCTGGAAGAGAGAAAGTGGCTTAGAAACATATTGAACATCCATACAAGATATAATGTCTGACAAGATATAATGTTGTCTGACCCTAATAATGACTCCTCTTGGTTGTGTCAGGAATAGCTCTGCAAGGTGCAATGATAAAGTTGCTTTCTAAGAATCCCCTAGCTGTAAATGAGAGGGTGGGGCACGGAGTTGCAAGTACTGTACCCACAGATCACCTCTCAGGGGCATCCATGACATCAGTAGTGATTCAATGGGGGCACAGTAGACCCTGCCACAGCCCAGGAGCAGGAAGACAGGAGGATACTTAAAGTGCAGAGTCACTAATGGGCTCTGCAACAACTTTCACTTCTTGGGTTCAAGCCATGTTTAGATTCTTGCCTCCTTTGTTGGTGAGGTTTTAGTTATATTTCTCTTTTTTCAAGGATGGAAAGAACCTGCTCCAAGACAATTGTTTAAAATGACCAGCGGTTCCAATGTGGACTTTCACACACCCCTTGTATATAGGACTTCAGTCTTTTTTCACGGATCCTTTCCTGCACTGAGAAAGAGACCAAACACATTGTCTTGCACACAAACCATTGTCCAAATCTATATCTGCATTTTTGGTAGATTTCTGTTTTAAGTAGAATGAGTGTCTAAGAGCTGAGCAGCCTTCTGGAGTATCCATCTTTCTATCTTTTTCCAAAAACTACAAGCTTAACACCTTTGTGCAGCATACTAGATCAAGACCTGCATGTCAGCCCTTTTCATCCAACTTTTGTTATTTTTTTTTTCTGCAGAAGCTTATTCTCATCATTTGCTAAAAAGCTGGCACACTTTCCTGCACCTGGGGATGAGGAGTACCTGCTTGCACGGCTGCAAAGCACAGAGCTAACTCCTCAAGTACCTGCTTTCAAGGCTGCAAAGCACAGAGCTAACTACTCAGGGACAGCCCTTTTCTGGTAGATGCGATGTGCATCTTCTGCAAACACTCAATTATATTTTCAAGATGAGAGATTAGAATTTCAAAGATTGTCACAAGTAGGCCTCTAACTGTTTAAATTTCAAGTATTTTCAGGAAAAAATTTCTTTTTAGATTTTAGTAAGAAATAAGAAAAAGTGGAATGCTTCAAGTTCCTTGTGGGTGAAAACTAAATGTTGGCTCAGGATGAGGACGTATGATGTGATCTGTGTGGTGGGTCTTTTACATGGAGATTGAGGGAGGGGCACAAATTGACAAAGCAACACAAATGGTTCTTGTCAAAAACAAGTAGAGACAGCTTCTGTTACACAGGTCAAACATTACCCTAACCAAATAATTCACAATTCATAGTAAAACCTTTCACTAATAAGAACGTCACATAACAAACAGGACAGTTGGTAGCCTATGAAAGGAGGCTGCCTCTTGTCAAAAGAGTCCTCGATTCACCCAGTTTAAAAGCAGGATCTTTCCCCATAGTCATTCAGGCATCCCTGCTTCCTGCTTCAGCGACTCCATCTCTTGGAAATAGCCTGTCAGGTCCCATCTGTTTTTTCAAGCAGCTGCCAGCCCCTTGAGAGAGGGTCTGCCATTCCCATCTCCTGTCTGATGCTGGAAAACCAAAGGGGAATAGCCTCTGCAATCTGCCAGAAATTGGTTTTTTGATAGCAGAGACTCTGTCTCAGGGAGTTGCAATCTACCATACTTACAGGAAAATTATTTTTCTAAGTACAGCGCCTTCTTTTGTTGACTGCTTATGTCCTCCATGTCTGCCTGTGCTCCTTCTCCTTACAGTGTAGCTTGTGGGACCTTAAACTGAAACAACTCATTAACAAGCAAAATTCAATACACAATATTTTTTATTGCAGCAGGTATTGTGAAAGGAAGGAAACAGTGGCAAAGTAACTTCAGGAAATTCTTGCCACTGTAATGAGAGTAAAACTTTGCATGAGCACTAAGCAGGCTATGGCTGGTATAATTAACAGCTCTTACGTTTGTCAGTACCTCAAAAATGATTAAAAAGTGTCCTAGTTGATATGACAAGTTCATTAATCATTGGAAGCTTTCCTTCAAATTGATTTATCAGTCTTTATGTGCCTCCACTATTGCTTTACAGAGGGCAATAATATTACATTGAGTATTATAAACATAAATAAACTGACATCTTGTACCCCAATGGACTTAGTGTCTAAATAATAAAAGAAAAACACGTACAGTAAAGACAGCATGGAGCAAAAACTGAGAAGTAGTATTTACCATGAGAACAAGACAACAGGGAGTTTCAAACAGGATTTTGGAACAGAGAGTAGTTGCTAATTGGAGAGGAATTGTTAGAAAACAAGTAGAAATTGTATGACTAGGAAAAGGGTTAAGATAGGCGTAGTCAGAATCCTTTACCTAAATTTAAATTTTTCCAAAGCTTTAAGGCAAAACATTAGGCTTTAGGGTGATTCAGCAAACGTGGAAAAAGGTGCAAGAAAACCAGCACCATCTGGTAGGAAGAACAAGGAAGACAAGAGAAAGGCTATAGAAATGGAGTTTTAGAACTGCAAAAGTGGACTCTTGTGAAATGACAGTAAGAGGATATACAATATCATTATCTTGACCTTTCCCAGTGAGCAGAGGAAAAAAGAGAAGTGGCCTAGTGTGCTGCTTGGAAAAGTTTCAGAGGTGAGAAGAAGGGGACTTACAAGTGATTAAAGGGCACAGGATAGGTGGATTTTCTTGTGGCTTTTGGTTGTTTTGCTTATTTTTGTTTTGTTGTTCTTTCCCCCTGGAAAATGAAACAATTCGATTTTTTCTTAAAGGATAGCCCATCCTAAAGCAAAAATTATTTCTCATGTCTCATCATTTAGACCAGAGTACAATATTAACCCAATAAATTCATAAGGGAACTGAGTTAATTTATGGCTTATGCTGAAACATTGTTCAATGACAGTGTCAGAGATAGAGGTTTGAAGGTGGTTGACCACTGAGTTATTCTGATGCCTATGTAATGTCTATATAACAATGTCTTTGCTAATTTTCTAGAACTTATTATTCAGACAGCAGGGGCTGTGTCTGAAGCTGAATACAGACAGATGAGTCACACAAGTCATAAATCTTGACAATTTCTTTACGTTATATTAATATTCCACAACACATCAGCTAAAGAACTCTTCTATATAGATTGCAGTGAGTTCTACTTCATTCATTTCCTAAACACACACACACACACACATATGTGTACATATATTGTATAGGTGCATATTCTTGCTTCCTTCTTTCCTTCTACATTGGGTCTTCTCTGTACTCTCTCTACAACAGGGGATCATTTTTGTAGGGATATTGCATACTAGGTCATAAGTAGGAATAGATGTCAGCTTCAGGAATCTTAGCTGACCTCAAAACGCTTCCAAGTAGGGCTAAAAGTGCTGCCATGTCCTCTTTTGGTCTAAGCAGTAGAGATGCAAGTGAAACTTGCTATTAAATTTTAGAGCAAAAGTACTGAAGTACTGTTCTAAAACTACCTCAGCTTCTGCCAGATATTCCTAAAGCTTAACATCTATCTACTTTAAATCTTGAGCACTCTTGCCCTATTGAAAATCTCCAGTGTCTCCATGGAAACTTGATAGGTCTCAGAGATGGAGGGATGATACTATTGCTGACAATAGTGTTACTCAAGTTGTCTGGGCAAAAGAGGTATTTCTTTGCCTATTACGAATGTCAATGCCTATTGAAAGTCTCTGTTATATAAAACGATGTAAAATTTTGTCAGAAAGTATATTCCCAAGATAGGCAATGCTACTAAAAAAGCAAAACAAACTCTGAAACACTGGGATAATTTGTACTTAGTTATTCAAAGGTATCAGCAAGCAGACACTATTTGTATGGAAAAGCAATTATTACAGGAAAAATGTGAGTCTGTAAATGCAGCACATATTGCTTTCCTATGCTTTTTATATAATTGGTATCATTATGCTACCTAATGACACCAATTATTTAAAAATTAAGGACACAATAATGCATACTTCATATTTATTATATTCAGACAGAATTTCTATCTGCAGCACTTCAGGGCTAGACATCCTTTAATAAATTCTACATGTTCCTTCAGTATTTTCTCTAGGGTTGTATTTTTTAATGCTTACTCTTTTAGTGGGGAATCTCAGGCATAAAAAATTAAAAAGGTCAATTTTATGATGAAACACATGAGCCTGGATATTCTAAGTGGCACCCTAGACTGCAGAAGCTAATTGCTTTTCGACAGAAGAACTCTCTTAAGTGCTCGCACTGGAAACAGGTTTATGTGAAAAGCAGGATGCATCTCTACTCTGCTTCCAAGCCTGCTGGGATTTGTCGAGATGAGTGACGCTGTGAAAAATAGAAATCACCTGGAACCTGTTAATATTATAATCAAGTGAAAGCACAATTACTGCTGTCTTAATCCATCTGTCTGTATGCATCCGCTCCACTTCCAATCACCTGCTTTAGTCACAGGTGTATTATTATCGAGATGTCATTGAAAAAATCCAACCTATGCATGTTCCAAATTGCTGGATGATCTTCCAGGGCAGTCTTTCTGTCTCTGTAGCTTTAGTGCAGTCATTTGTCAAGAAGGAGAGCAAACAAAGGCTCCATATTGCACGAAGTAAAACCAAAGTGCCTTTTTTGTGTGGAGTCTGGCTGAACGATGCCCAAATTTACGTTGACAGGTTGCAATTTTGACAAGTGCCATTTATGTTAAATGGAGGTAAAAAAAAATCAAAGAAATGTACTGTATTCTGATAACTCATGTAAAGCTCGGTACTTTTCAATATGTCATGTATGTTGATCGCTAAGGTAGCTTTAATAAACAAATATAAATTTATAGTATGCAATGGCAGTTCTGCAAAGCAATCTGACAGTATGATATGCTTAGTTTTTGATTTCACCCTGAATGATATTTGATAGTCTAAGTGACTGACTTGAGTGACAAGAATTATACGTGATAAAATCGAATTACAACAACAACAGCATCTACAATCAAGCAATAACAACTGTGACAAACAACACCAGTAGCAACTTTAATTTAGAATAAGAAAATGCTAAATGACCTAATGGTATGCTTTAAAATTTTAGCAGGAAATCCAAAAGGAGGAATGTTAAATAGTTTAACAATTTAGACATTCACCATTTCCAACTGATAGGTCTTTTTCACGTGAAACTTAAGTCTCTCAGACATTCTTTGAATAAAAGTTGAATAAGAATTTCACTATTTGAGTCTTTGCTTTGTTAACTGTGGTGTATAGAAAAGTACTGGATTCTAGGATTCATATTAAAAAATTCTTCATATGTAATCACAGAGATTCTTAGAACCCATTTTGAAAATTATCAGAAGAGTGGATTTTTGAAGGTAATTGTACATGGTGGAAAACAACTGTAGGTACTTGTACACCTCCCTAAGATATTAAAAAAAATAAAATAAAAAAAGAACTAGCTTTCCAGAAATGATGGTACATTCACCTCTGTGTTCATGTGCACAAATCAGGAGTTAATCTGTAATCTCACAGCAGTTTAGCACTGCTTGTACTTTTCCAGCTGGCAGTCTGTTTGGGACAGAAAAAAACTTAACAACCATTTCAGAAGAATGATACTTTTTAATTTCAGTGAAGCTTTATTTAAACACCTGAATTTAGAGGAAGAGTTATAAACTTCCTGAATGATCTATGCAGCTGCATATGCTGACTCCAAAATGCCACTGAATTCCTCTATGAGGCAGTTAATGGCCTAAATGCTTTTCATACCCTCTTCAAAATTCCCCCTGAGACTTGTTCAAAGTTTCATGTGCTGAGTCGAGCTCTCTAAGGAGCTATGGATCAAATGGAACCTGTTGCTCTTAAGAGTGTTAGAGCTGAGGAAGGCGCCTTTGCAAAGTTCAGTCCAAAGTTCAGAGCTGTTCTCAGATCAAACTGCCCAGATCAAACACTGCTCAAGTGCAGGGTGCTTGCTCAGTCTGCTGATGGCAGCTGTCATCTGTGGCTGTCCCTTGTCTGGAAATAGGTGGGATTAATTTTGTTATTCTGCAAGTTCATGAATTCTTGTTAGTATCTGAGTTGAGATGGATCACACCATGCAAAGCAATTCCCAGTAAGTGCAGAAAAGGGTGATACCTTCGTATGACTTTGGAAACAAATCTGTTGGGGTTTTTGAGGGTTTTGGTTTGGTTTTGTTTGTTTGTTTTTTGGGGTTTTTTGTTTGTTTGTTTGTTTGGTTTGGTTTGTTTTGTTTCTTTTTTCTTTTTTTTTGTTTCTTTTTTTGTTGACAGATAATCACACAACAATGAAACAAAACTCATTCCTTTTTCTTGTTCACTTTCTGCTTGACTGTTTTAATTAAAATGAATCAGAAATTTTAAGGAAGCCCAACAGCTACACAAAAGGAGCATTTCAGGATAGAGAATACAATGTACTGTGGTGGGATTTTGTCCATCCCCATATTTAAAAATCATAGGATTAAATAACTACTACTTATGGTAATTTTTAGGCTCATCATAGTGAACCTCTCATGGCAGTACTACTTCCAAGATCAAAAAGAGATTGGAAATGCAGCACATATTGCTTACCTACCGTTTACATATAGTTTAATACCACTAACTTCTTTCAGTCAGAGCTTCACAACCCATAAAGGTGTAAACATGCAGATGACATTTGGAATGGATTTTAGAAAATGACAATTTGTTTAACTCATGTAACTCAAATTTCTGTAAAATTTGCCGCATCGTTATATTCTGATCATTGCAGCAAGAAGTAATAATCATGGCAAGAAAGAGATAACAGCCTGGGGAAAAATCCTTTTAGTACGATACACAGTGATTCCAGAACCATCCTTACAAAATGCAAAGCCGTTGAAACCTAAAATGTAGGCTCAGACAGAGTACAAAATAATGATTTGTCAAGTTAATTCTTTTGAAGATGAGATCAATTCATGCAGTTTGTAACAGAAAATGTTTGCAGGAGTCCACTGCAATCTTTGAAATGTATCTGGGTCATGTATTTTGTACCATTGCTATCTAGCCACAGCAAAATTTCTGCAGGCATCTCTAATGGAGAATCAGGAGGCTGCCATCTGAAAATGAGGCAAGCACCACCAACTGATACAAATGCAAAGTGGCTATTTAGCAGTGCCAGCTCTTGGTAGACTCACAGAAAAACTACCTCCCTCCGCTTCTCCCTTTTGTACCTAAATCTTCAGGAAACTAAATCACTTCCTAAAAGCAGGGATGGAGAAAGCAGTCTATTATTCTCTGGCAGACCAGAAGGTATTGTCCATATTGACATTCTGTTTTGTGTAGGCAGGCTGCAGAAGCAATAAATCCTATTAACCTGTTCAAAGTCAAATGAAGACATTTAGGAAACAGAACTGCTATTACATGCAGTAGTGAAAGAAGAGCATATCAAAGAAAGGTTAAATGGATGCATCAGCTATTAGATTATGCACAGTTACAACTGGAAAATCCCTCCAAAACTTTCTATCACCCACTCTTGCCCTTCAGGATATTAATTATATCCCCCTCAGGCTAACTAGATGACCATTCAAATATTATCTTCTGTTCTGTCAATGATAATTTTCAAGATAAAAAATCAATTTCATGCCAACAGGACTACAATGGAAATGCTTATGTTATACTATGGTTTTGCTAATGCATGCTTCCTCTATCCAAAACATATGGCATTTTGTGTGTACAGACCATTCTGGAGATTTAATGTAATTATGTCATGATGTGCTTATTGCTATGGATTCGGCAGCCTTTCTGCATCTCTACCTGTTTTGTTCAAGGGCAGCTGCTAGCTTCAAGCTGTTGCCTGCTTCCAGTGGCAGAAGTTGAATGAATGAGTGCTTTCCAGGGAAGACATGTTTTGAAGCAGACATACTGACAATAAACCAGTTCACTAGGGAGGCATAACATTGACTGGATAAAAGTTGAATAATCATTCTATGATAATTTACTGAAACTGGGTGCAATTTGCTTTAAAATAGAAATTCCCTCTGCTGCCGATGTTGGACTTGGAGGCCTTTTACTGCTAGAAGTGTGGCATTTGCTTTTATGAAGTAGCTGATCTTTGGAGATTCATTAAACCTCATTATTTTTTCTTATGCATATGTGACTGAATACTTACTCACTGAATGAGAGGAATGGGAAGAATAGGGTTGTCTGAAGCAAGGCTCGACAGTCCTTCTCTTCCACCAACTCTCCCTGCTTGTCGTGACTGAATTCACTAGAATTGAATTACTAAGGAAAGCCTTGATAATCTCTTTTTAAAATGGTGAGTGCTTCAGATGAGACTGCCTAGCATTGCCTTGATTTCTGTGTCTGGTTTTCATTGTGAATCAGATGTGTGCAGTCAGTCCGGCTCCTCCCAGCTTCAGTAGAAGTGAGGAGGAGGGCCTGAGAATCCAGTCCCTTTTCAGTAGCCACTTCCCAACAGAGCACTTACAGAAAATAAACTGCAGTTTATCTAAATGGAAGGCAAGGGAACTGCACCCTAGTCCTAGGTTTATTTTTTCTAATCTTTAGAAAAAGAATATGTGGAAGTAGACATGGTTAACTAATTAGGTGCAAAACAATAGGAGCAAAAATGTCAGAGATTCCTCTGCTGTGTTCTTGCTACAACCTCCTTGCTGGAAATGGCAGCTATTAATATTTTATTGACTTGAAACTCTGAGGCAGATTCCAGATGTCACTACTTGATAATTGTGAACATATAAGGAAAAATAAATTCTGTCGTGGCAATGTTGAATTCCCATCTATGGCAACAATCATTACCAGCAGACAAATGCTCCTATAGCTTTGTAGATGCCTTTTTTCCTCAGGTTGTGAGTATGCACACATGACCAATATATTTGCAGAAAACATGGACAGACGGAAATAAAGTCACAACATTTCATTATGGAATTGTATACTTTAAGAAATAGCTATTTCCTTTATTGTGTTCAGACCAGAATGGAGGTTAAGTTGACAGAGCTTAAGAGACTGCTGCCTTCTGGGAAAAAATATCTGCTCTAATGGTTTTGAAAGCACGAATCACTTTATGCCAGTCAGTTGCAAGCAGTTGGGTACTGAAAAACTGATGTCTTAATAGTGCTGCAATTTAGGTAAATGGGGCTGCTTAGGGCCCCATCTTGAAAGCCCCCCAAACACATCAGAGGTGCATGTATGTGCTCTCTCCCTGTCCAACCAGTGCTGAAGATAACACCTGTTAGAGAAGTGGTGAGAATTGGCTGTCTACTGAGAATATGTGCAAAGAACAGATTACCTCTGATTTCAAGGGAAAGTAATTTTCTTCAGTTGGATGGAACAATGACTTTCTCACTAATGAATATTACCTGTCACTTAAACTCTCAGCTTCAGGTGGAAAATTCAGAAATTTATGATAAAAAGTTATCTCAGACTCCACGTTCCTTAAAATTGCAGCACTGCAGAAGTCAGAGAGCCAAGAATCCTTAGGACATGTCTACAGAGCATCTTTATTGCACACATTGTTTTGCATGCTACGTAAGCACTAAAAAATTAAGATTTTTCCTAGAAAAGATGAATTTTCCTCCCACAGTACTAGATTACAGTTCATGTTTCTTTCCTGAACTCCAAGGTGTAGGTCCACAGCTGGACTCAAAAACTAGCTGGAGATCTAGTTAGTGTTCATGTTCTTAAATCTCTAGGGAACCCAGGTTCTAACTGTGCAATAGCCATGACATTGGGGATACACAGTAGTGTATATAGACATAGTAGCAACTAAAATAACCCATAGACTGTCTTCTGGCCTAGAGGCCAAATGGTAAGGCACAGCTTGTGTTCACACAAATAAGCTCTTTTTATCTGTCATAACAAAATGGGCAGATCCATACTGGCTACCACAGATGCTCCCTGGTTTGTGCTGCCCCAACAGTGTCTGGGACAGTGTTAGCTGATCTGGGCTTAATGTATGACAGAGACTGTAGCAAAAGTTAAACATTATCGATAATCATGTCGCAGTTTTTAGGAGGTGTCCCATCCAAGTACAAATGTACCATAAAAGTCTAGAGCACAAGCAGCCGGCTAAGAAATCTGTCAGGAAACTAAGTACTATATTAAACATCGCTTGCCTACACTTTAAATGAAGTTTATGACACCATTATGCTAAGACAAACCATTTCAGGCTGATGCATTTTTCAAAAAATCATGTTCCTTCACAAAATTCCCAGTCAGCTCTACTTCTGAGATTGCATGAGAAACTTCAGTTATCAAAAATATTACAAGCAGTTTTCTGACCCCATTATCTTGACATGCCTCAGACACTTATTCCAAGGGTCCTAGGGTACACAGTTGCCACAGAAAGTGAGGTACCTTTTTTTTTTCTGGAAGGCAAAAAGTTTGTTATACTGTCTGTGCTAGAAAATGGGGGGAAAAATGCAGAATTCATAACTCAATATTATTGTTTTCATTTTACATACTCTGAAGTGTGTTTATTTTATACAAATCTAAATTCTTCCATGATTTTTATTTTCCTTAGGCATAATTATTTTTTTTAGTGGGGTAGTTAGCTCTACCAAAAGCACTCAACTTGTATTACAGAATTTCAGGAATCTATCATTGACCAGTACCCTCAATGCAGGTTCAGTTACAGTTCCTGACATTGTTTGTCTTTCGCGAATTTAACAGACCATGGTATTGTGACGATTTTCAGAACCATGGTATTGTGACCAGAATAGTTATGACTAAAGTGGTAAACCAGGTCATTCTGTGGTTTCATAGATAAACCTATACTTTTATGTGCTTGATTTATCTTTTACACAGAAAGCTGTGCTAACAGCACACAAAAATGAAACATGAAATATACTACATAAAATATACAATGCAAGTTTCAACACAAATTTGAAAACCAGTAATATCCTGGCTTTTTCTGCACTTTTTTTTTGAAAATATGTTTATCCCAATATCGAATTGAGGAAGTTGGCTGTATGTTTTATCATTCCTTATCTTATATTAAGGAAAAAATTACCCTAACTTATGAACTGAGTCCCCTCAATTCAGAACTGGAGGTTCTTTTTGGGATATAATACCAAATGGCAAAATAATAGCTGTCACTTTTGTATATGGCAGAACAAGGTAGTACTGTAATAGCAGCAAGAATACTGTGCATGGTGACACTGAACTATATCTGTATCTGGACGGGCTTTTTTAAATTTCTAAGGACCAACACTCATGTTTATTGTACCTTCAGAATTGGGTCAGGAATGGGGTTGGTGAACCTGGCACTTGACCAATGAGTTTTCAGTATGAAGATGTATTGCTTTTTATCTAACTACATGTTGTAGCAGAATACTTATGATTACAGAAGCTTGTGATATTTATTGTTATTGCTATTCTTAGTATCATTCTTACATCTAAAGCAAGTGTAATTTGCTTTCCCTACCATGCAAATTCATTTATACAGAAAGAAAATCAAATGGACTAAGCTCTTTATCCAGAATCTCTTCAAAACATAAGAAACCTGTAGAGGTTCACCAAGGCTAGGTAAATAGACCCCAGTCCAAGCCATCTAACCTGTGTATAGCTAGAATGTGTTCACATGCAGCTCTTCACATGCATGCCATGATAGTATCATAAATACAGGACTATACCAGTACCAGAAGAGAGGAATAATTTAAATGCCAACTGTGGAAGGAAGCAAGTCAGCAAGCCAGCACCACCAGTCAGCACAGCACCATTGGCATCACACAGCCCCAGGACAGCCATGAGGCACTGAACCTGGGAAACTGTAATCTTATTGCTTTATCATAATACTATCTACCCTACAGGGTCAACTAGAAACAGACTCCCCTGTGTGAAGGAATACATACGAGATGGTGAAAACGAATTCTCAGGAAACTTCCCTCAGGCCTCAAAGTAATGAATCTAATGTTCATCTCTTTGTTATCAAAATTCCAACCTCCCTCCAAAAAGTCACATTCACTGTTTGTCTTTGCTAGTGCAAGAAGGTCTGTGAGAGAGGCTTTTTCCTGTCTCAGCTCGTGCTGGTGCTGTTTTCTTTCATTGTATCAGGGAAATAATCCTTTCAGAGACAATTCCATGTACATTGTCAGGTAAGACTGTTTAAACCCAAATTCTCTCTTCTGAATTAAAGCAAACTTTTTTTCAGACAATTATCATTTACCTTAGCTTTATAGAAACACAACTCATTAAGGAGGGAAGCTTTCAGGGAAATAAATGAGTACAATTCTACTGACAAAGCTCCCTGCTTTATAAAAAATTTTATGCTTTGATGTGTGCAATTCAGTTTTTTACAAGAAGTAGTGAAGAAATGCAGGTAAAATTTGATAGAAGCAATAACAGATGAGATGTATAAGCATAAAAAAATCTCATAGCAATCCTTCAAAACATTAATGACATATGCTCTAGCATTATTGTCAAACAGAGAAACAGCAATATACTGTGCTCTGAGCCAATGTCAAAGATGTCTGAACCTGATGTTGCCTCTGCTAACACGGCATGACAGTGCTATTAAATTAACACTTTACAATGATTCATACCCTCTTCCCATTGTGCTGATTTTGCCCAGTCCCACAGTGAAAAACCAGTCTTTTTAAAGTACCAATCTATATCATTAAGAATCAAGTTTCTTTCAGTCTGTGTGTTGCCCTAGAAAAGAACGTTGCCTTAATTAAATAATGTTATTTTTCTCCACTAGGTTCAAAGAGTCAAAACTTGATTAAAGCTTGTCTCCTTTCTCGCCTATAAATATCCTCACCACTCTACAAGCACAGGAGGAGGTAGCTGATGTGTAAGGTATGTGTATGACATGCATATGTGTAGAAGAGGTAGAGGCTGCTGACAGAAGGGAGATGGGGAAACAAAATTAGCATGGGTAGATCTAAGTGAGGGCAAGATGTGCTTCCTGCACAACTGAAGACCTTTATGATGGCTAGAGAAGACCAGAAAATTAGGAACTCAGAATAAGTTTACTGCTATATTTGAGGGTCAGATGTTTTTCAAGAGCTTTGCTAACTAGCAGCAAATGTATCTGTTCTTTATCTTATTTTTTTTCCTCAGCATAGTAAGCTGTATGTATTTTGAGCACAGGAATGGAATATGCTGGTTTATTAGCAGAACCTGAAGGGTAATCAATAGGTGACTCTTCCTGAAAGATCAGTATTAACCATCTGAACTCAATGAAGACCTTTACTACAGTACAAGTTCTTAGATTGTTCCTTTGCAGCTGTGACAAAAGCACTTGACAATTTAGTTTTAGCATTTCAACTTGGACGAGCCAGGGCCAACTTGTGTTTTGTTTGCTTCCACTCATGGATGCTTTGGGACTCACAGAAACACTATTTTGCTGCTTGCCTCATTCCTAATGACATCATTAGTTAGGCAGCTTTATTTTTCATGCATTCCTGTGACTCCCCCATCTCCCCTGTCTTTGCTCTTTTACCTTTTCTCCTATCATGCTGTCTGTCCTGCCGATATACCTGTTGCACGATTCTTTTAGTCTTGCTCTATCATTTGCTGGTGTCTGTAGAGGAACTTCTAGCCTTTCTCTCTGCTCAGGTCTTATCAATATCTTCCCAAATAAAAACAAAAAAAATTAAAACCACAAAAAAAAAAGTACTTTCCGTTTTCAGAAGGCTTGTTTCCCTTTTCTGCCTTAAATGCAGAAGCTTTACAAGCCTTCTCTTTCTTTAACCTTTGCTGAACTGCTGATGACCTGATTTCTCACTCTTTGAATCTCAGCTTCAGAGGGTCATCCTGCCTCTCCTCCCACGCGATATCCTCTCCTTGCTCCTGACAATGCTTCAGTACAGACTGAGCCCACCTGGAAAGGTACTACTGAGATGATTTTCCACATCTTGCTTTATCCCTCCATTTCTACTTAGTTTCTTCCAGTGAAATTCAACTACTTCATTCTCTTGCAAGGCTCTCTGTGGCTTGTCCCACCTGGCTTGTCCCCTCCTGTCAGTATGAGAGCGCACTGTTGTTGAGCTACCATCTTCTTTTCAGTTACTTCATAAATTTCAAACTTTTACACAGTTTCATCTTTTGCTGCCTTTAAGGAGAATTTTCCACCATATAATACAAAGTTTACTCATTCCGCATTATAGCCCTTTTTTTTTTTACTTTTCTATCATGCCTACAAAAAAGCTGAAAATGGTCAAACAGAATCACAGAATATGCCAAGTTGGAAGGGACCCACAAGTATCATCTCCAAGAGTCATACCATGTACCTGGTAGTATTGTCCAAATACTTCTTGAACCCTGTCAGGCTTGGTGCTGTGACCACTTCCCTGGGGAGCCTATTTCAGTGCCCAATCGTCCTCTGGGTGAACAACCTTTTTCAAATATCCAGCCTAAACATCCCTGACACAACTTCAGGCCATTCCCTTGGGTCCTGTCACTGCACCACAGAGAAGAGATCAGTGTCTGCCCTCACTTTTCCCTTCACAAGGAAGTTGTAAACTGCATGCAATGAGGTCTCCCCTCAGTCTCCTCTTCTCCAGGCTGAACAGACCAAGTGACCTCAGCCACTCATCATTCGGCTTCCCCTCAAGGCCCTTCACCATCTTTGTTGCCCTCCTTTGAATGCTGTCTAATAGCTGAGTCTCTTGTATTGCAGAGAACAAAATTGCACACAGTAACAGTAGGTGCAATGAAATTGCAAACTAGTATTCTCTCTCCATCTTCCTGTCTTTTCCTCCTTTTTTGTCCATATGGGCTGGCTGACTTGTTTTGTACTTCGAAGATTGATTCTTTTCGACAGGTACTGCTGTTTTTTGGTTGTGTTTTTTTTTGGTTTTTTTTTTTTTTTTGAATCATACTTCTTCAGCAGCGTTGAGAACCTTTAAGTGGTAGACTGTCAGAAACATATTTGAGCATGGAGGTCTAAAGCACATATAGACAGTCCAGTAAATAAATTCCTATGAGAGTACACTCTTACTCACTATTCCTATCTCTTCACAAGGGCATGAGACTATTTAATGTCACCTGTGCTATGCTAACATCAAGGATTTTAAGAGTACCCTATTCTAATTACTATTAATCCTTGAGAGAAGCAGGGAACATTAATGCTATTCTGCTGTTCTAAGTGCTTAAATACATACACAGACCACCTTTCCATAATATTTGATTACCTACAATGTTTAATGGAATTATCCTGGCAGCATCTTTCTGAAATATTTAAGAAACATTGTTTGTATTGTACAGACAATAATTAGCATGAATTAAGCACCCTGCCAAAGGTCATATGGTAAGTCTACAGCAGAGCAGATTTTGATGCTGGCATCCTAACTTCATAGATGTATTATTGCATCTTAGTAACGCAGTTATGCTCCATGATGTTTAAATCAATTTGACAGCATCGGAGCTTGAAAAGTATTATGCATGATGCAGACTTTGCAGAGTCCCAAACATTATGCATTTACTGTAAATACTATGGATGGATAATTACATATTACAAATTTTAAAGCATGAAATAATAATTTTAATGACTGCATGAAGCATATACTCAAGTTTAAATACAGGAAGGAACAAAAAGGAATTAAGGCTAATATACAGCACATAAAAGTCAGCGGACAGGATCACTATGAAAATGGTCAATATTTTTGTGTAACAGTTTACTTATAGTTTAATTTATTTGGTATGTAAATTACCATCAATAATGCAGATAAGTACATAAGAAATGCTTTTCCTGCACTTATTTTACTGGAATAATATTACACAGTTCATCTTTTTGAGGTCTATATAACTAAAGCCCAAATTGGCTAAGGTGAGGCCTTCACATTAGTCTTATTCCCATAACTCGGGCACTTAGCTCTACTAAAATCAATAGATTTGTGAATGTGTGAGAAGTAAAAGACAAGCATACTAAATACCCTTAATCCTTTGTTGGCAAATAGATATAATTCTGTCACACTTATCTCCAAGGCTGATCTTTTATTTGCATATTTTCAGAGTTTTGATCTACAAATGGATTTTAATTTGTTGACTTTTGCAAGAACAGACTTGCGGGAGTGAGGGCAGGTCATGCATAATCAAAGAATAAAACCCAGGCAGAAGGAAAATATAGAGAATCTGAGCTCCATTTCTGTGTGAAATGCAATTGCAATTATTATAATTTCCTTGTACCACACAAAGGCCTTACTGTACTTGGTGTCATCGACATTTAGGGTTTTTTCAAGATATTCAAGAGATCTCTATCTATGCAAATGGTGTAGAGTCTTATGAACTGAACATGAAAAATTTAGGCATGCTTTCCTCTCTGAAGCACTTGGGAAGAGGCACAAAGAGATGAAATGATTTTCCAAAGGACATTGTGGTAGACCTGGAAGCAGAACCCACTGATCTGAACCACAGCTTGGGGTCTGAACAGAAAAGATTTCCCCCTTCTGTTATAAAACAGGAGTTCAATAAAAAGTGCAAATGAAAAAAAATTGTACATGGGCTCTGTAGCTATAATTAGACATTGATGTAGGGGGGGCTTGTGAATCTATGAGATTATGACTCTTTTTCAGCTGTATGACTGAAAGGCTGGGACGCAAATACTTTTTATACACAGAGACAATGACCATCTTAAGCCCTGACATTACACATGAAGGTTAGCAGGTGTGTATAACCTGCACTGTGTCCCTCTCAAGTGCTGCCCTCTTCATGGTGAAGTGACAGCTGTACCTCCTATTGTTTAGGAATGGATGGGAACTACCATTCAGCCTTCCACTCTGTAAATACTTTACAGAATGAAACTCAAATAGTTGCAAATCAAATCCCCATTAGTATCACTGACCTCATTCTTTACCTGGAAGAATTCTCTCCAGAGATCAGTAATTTAAGTATATCTATCCTTGATAACCCAGTAGGCCTGAAAATGAAATAGCTTCTCTAATGTAAGCAACAAGAATCAATAACCATTAAGCACGTAAGTATGTTTTATTGTCTGAAGCATATGAGTATACAAGTCAAGCCATCACTACACCAGTTCATTTTGGTAATTTGTAGGCACCATGGACAGGCAGAGTTGTGGTCCTTGCAGAGCATATGGAATAGGCCAGGTGCTCAAGATGTTGTAGCTCTGTAAATGAGACTTCCCTGGCAGAGAACAGCTGAGTGGAGAGTTTTGTCTGGTATTGTGAGCATAGGCTACATTAAGGGTTGGTTTTGTTCAATAAAACCATGGAATTAGCTGTGGCCAAAATGATGCCTTTTTTTCTGCATGTATCAGCAAAGCATTAAATAACTGTTGCTGTCAAAGTGTGATGAAGCTAAGATCTCATCTTTGCAGATTCAGCTATGATTCACCAAGAATTGGAGAGGGCAGGAAATGAAGGAATTGTTCCATAGAAATACAGAATCCCAGAATTTTTAGGGTTGGAAGGAACCTCTGGAGATCATCTAGTCCAACCCTCCTCCCAAGGAAGGGTCATCTAGAGCAGGTTACCCAGGATTGTGTCCAAGTGGGTTTTGAATTTCTCCAGAGAGGAAGAATCCATAATCTCCCAGTGCTCTGCCAGCCTCAATGTAAAGAAGTCCTTCTTCATGTTGAGGTGGAACTTATTCTGTTTTAGTTTATGGCCATTACTCCTCCTTCGGTCACTGGGCACCACTGAAAAGAGTCTGGCACTACCCTCTTGAGATATTTATGTGTGTTACTGAGATCCCCTCTCAGTTTTCTCTTCTCTAGACTAAACAGGCCCAGCTCCTACAGTCTCTCCTCGTAAGAGAGAAGTTCCAGAGCCATAATCATCTTTGTGGCCCTCTGCTGGACCCTCTTCTGTACCACCTTGTCTTTCTTGAACTGTGGAGACCAGAACTGAATACAGTACTCCAGATGTAGTCTCATTAGGCCCAAGGAGAGGGGGAGGATCACCTCCCCAGCCTGCTGACCACACTCTTCTCAATGCACCCCAGGATATCGCTGGCCCTTCTGGATCTCTCCAGATGTTTTCCCAGAGCCCACAAATATTTCCAATTATTTTGGAAATAAGTTTTTCCTATTTTGAAGTTTTTCTAAACCATGAGCATTCTGCTGGTTGATAGAGACCACCAAACTGAATTTTCTGTTACTTCAGAGTGAGCTAAACTAGCAATTTTTTCCAGAAATGAAAAGTCTCCAAAATGTCACCCTTAAAAATCTAAAGTCTATGTTTACTTACTCAAAATTGACAGCAGCATTTTTATGATGCACAGTCTCTTGCTGTTTGCTTCTGGGACACATTTCTCTGAGGTGAGAAGTTCTCTTGGAGACTATGAGGTTTTTGCACCTCATCAGGAGAGTATCTGTCTGGAATCCTTGAAATATTTCACAGCCCACCTTAAGACTTGCTTTTTAGAAAGTACAAACCATGAAGGCTTTATAGTTTTTATCTTAGTTGTCATATTCTTTCCACTGTCCACTGCAATTATCACATCTACATGAAACCTAACCTTCTTAAGCTATAAGCATTACTTGTGAACTTACAACCAAGCAGTACAAAATAAACTCAGTATAATGTTTCCAAAGGCTGATATAAGTGGTCCTCAATGAAGCAGGATAACTTTGCAACTTTTTGTCTGTAGGCAGTAGAAAGCATCCTTAAAAACATGCTGCAGTGCCACCAGTCCATGAAAAAGCCAAGGTCAGCATTAGTATGATCGTTGTCATGAACATACAGAAATACAAATAGAAAACAAGTATCCAATTCATAGGTTGAAAATTAGGTTTACAAGTAAAGTACGATTTTGATTTAAGTGTCCATAAAAAAAAATTGAAGGGAAAGATTAATTTTTTTCTACTAACTGGAGGTAGGTCAGATCTAATGCTTGGGTTTGTTAAAGCTAATTTGCTGGAAACAAGCAGTATCTGGTCTTCTTCCTTTATGCTATATGTCACTGAGCAGTACCAGGTAATTCCTCTGTTTCTCATAACATTTCATATGATAGTGAATTTAGACTAGCATTTCTATTAGAAAAAGAACCCCATGACCACAACTGGGAATGCAAAAGTGATGAAAACAGTAGTCAAGCACCAGATTTGGAAAACTGACCCACACAAGCAGCTCTTTACTTACGGTAATCATGTAAGTGATTAACACGATTAGATTAACACAAATGGAAATATAATGCAGATGTAGTTGGCTACAGCTAGCAAAATACCAACAGTTTGTTATTTTGAACCATTACGCTGACTTGAAAAAAATGAGTCTAGAAACACATCTCTATTTAAACACAGAAACACTGAAAACCTTGTTGCATCAGGAACAGAATTGACCTTGAACTATATATTCCTTAAGTTTCTTGTTCATCATTCATTAAATTAAAAAAAAAAAAAGGCAGAAAAATTGTCCTAGTTATCTCCTTTTGATGCCTTGAAGGTAGGAAGGCTCTACAGAGGAATCTGGACAGTCTGGATCGATGGGCTGAGGCCAATGGCATGAGGTTCAATAAGACCAAGTGCTGGGTCCTGCACTTGGGTCACAACAACCCCAGACAGTGCTACAAGCAGAGTAGCTGGAGAGTAGCCAGGCAGAAAGGGACCTGGGGGTCCTGGTCAACAGCTGGCTGAATATAAGCCAAGAGTGTGTCCAAGTGGTCAAGAAGGCCAATGGCATCCTGGCTTGACGGATCAAGCAGGGCAGAATCAAGTTTGCACCAGGGAAGGTTTAGATTGGATATTAAAAAAAATGTCTTTGCCAAAAGGGTTGTCAAGCATTGGAACAGGCTGCCCAGATTAATGGTTCAGTGGCCTTTCCTGGAGGTATTTAAAAGATGTGTAGATGTGGCACTAAGTATAGGGTTTACTGTTGAGCTTGGCAGTGCTGGGTTGAGGGCTGGACTTGATGATCTTAAAGGTCTTTTCAAATCAAAATGATTCCATGAAGCTATAATTCCATGAGTTAAACTTGAGTGATAACAAATACTGGGGAATAGACAGATGGAAAAGCTGCTCACTTTTTTGGATAACTGTGGGCCACAGTATATATCGTTCCCTGACAACAAGTGGCTTTCATCCCTTTGAAATTTTCTGCAGTGTAACAGTGGATTCTTACACTCCTAAGAAAATTTTAAGATTTCTGGGTTTGATTTTCATTCATATGCAACATTTTTTTTGGAAAACTTTTCCCATTGTACTCCAATGCCTATGGATTAATATGGTTAAAGAGAAATTGATGAGATTTGAGTCCGGCAAACTGATCAGTGAATCTGTTTTTACTGTTGGATTTTCTTTTATATTCAATTTGGCTTTCACAACAATAGCTGTAACTTCTTGTTATGTCACAAGTTATATACCATAATGTCATTTGAATGTAACCTGCTATCAGCGGCTTGTGGGACACTCAGTGGTCAAAACTGAGGCCAGGAAAGCAGAGTGTATCATGTCAGCAGTTCTTAGAAGAATAATAAATATGTATGTTGGAGGTTTTTGCATGCAGGTATCTCAAACTAGATGAAAGAGAACAGAATTTCATAACTAAATTAAGACTTAGAGCCAGAGTTTGTGAGTGAACAACACAATCCTCTGCTATTCTGGTAATGACAAGAAGAAATCCAGAAAAGATGGTGGAAGTGAAGTTATCTATAAACACTTACTGCAAGGAAGATCTGAAGAGAACTGTGAGCCACCTCTATGTACTGATATTCAAGAAAACACCCCGAGACAGTGATATAACGATGATCCTCTGGTGCCCAGTCTGGTGCTGGGGTTACTGAGGTCACGGTGCAGCCTGGCCCATTCTCCATCCACCAAGAACGATGCATTGAGATATTAAAGGTCAGAATGAGGTCTGTTTCCTGCAAAAGAATAAGTGAAGAATTAATGCATGGGGATGGTACTCCGATCTCAAATGCCTCAGCAAGAGATTTCACAGCATGCATAAAGAAGCAAAGAGCAGTGATAAAACTGCACTGTCACATGAAAGTTAGTGGAGCCTGCCTGCTGCAAGCAGAAGTAGGTGTACCTTGGCAGGCAGAAATTCTCTGGAGCAGAAAAATAATCCTTCAAGCCAGGATCTCTTCCTAGACATTATGGTAGGCTAGACTATAGCAGTAATTTCTGTTACATCACCCATTTTCTGGTAGATAACATAAGGACTGATGGATATGCACACCTACATAGCAACCCTCCTCTGCTCGGTTCCTAGAAATATGGCCTATGTTTTGTTGGTCTGATGTATACAAGAATCCTAAGGTATCAAAATTTAATAGACTTTGATATGCATGGAACATCTGCAAGGAGTTTTTGTCTAATGGACCTGTGGTAGCTCTACTGAAATATTGGAGAAGATGTAAAAAAGGATTCTGTGCATTTTCTTACAGGCAAAACCTCTTTGTAATGCTTCTCTCAGATTTCTAATTTCCTAGGAGCATGTAAGGAAATAGTGAGAGTTGCCTTGTCAAAAGATTGCTTGACTTGTTAAAAAGCAGGGGCGGAGGCATGCAACCTTTAACTCCCATACAGCTAGCATGATGGAGTAACTAGTCAGCCATGCTTTCCATTAAGATTGTATTTATAAATAGTTCATAAAGGATTAATAAATTATTAATATACATCATAAACAATACTACTAATATTACTTTCATAAATTATACGTGGTGGCACATTACTTGAGGGTGTTACACATAGTTATAACAAAACTAGGGACTGTGTGGATTCTGTAATAGCCTACAGTGTTTACCAACACTTTATGAATAATTTATAACTGTAACCTCATTGTAAAGTGTGACTATCTAGTCTGTGTGCACATGTGCTCAGTCATGCAAAAAAAAATTGCTTTTAAGTAATGTCTTTGCAGAGCCAAACTCTCCCCACACCTAACCTACATTTTTTTCAGCCTGTTGATATCATTAATAATTAAGATTCTCATAAAGATTTTAAAATGTAACTATTTAATTAAGTTTACTGTGCCAAAAGGAATAGAATGCCTTTCTGTAGCAGATACACTATATCCATATTTCCCTCTCTTCAAAATAGTCCCACTTATTTTCCATTTTTGCACTAACTCATAAAAAGGCAACTCCACCCAGAGAGGTTTTGGAAAATGTCGCATGTCACTTGATCTGTGACTACCCTAGACACTGAAATGGAGCTGAATGTTTTTTCTCTAAGTTGCAGTTCTTCACCAAAAGTACAGAAATTTTGTATATTAAAAAAAATTGATTACTGCCCTGCGTAAGCATGTACAGCTAGCAGATGGCAGAAAGGACCTTAAATATGCTCGTGATGAATAATTACCCTCCATTCTCACAACAGTCCAATCCAGCAAATAATAAACTCTAAGAGAAAATGTAAAACGCTCGTATGAATTTAGTCAGGCAATTAACTTCAAGCATTTGAAGGTAATCAAAGCAACAGTGAATGTATAAACAACACAAATTTTTCCCAAATGTATATATTTATGTATGGCTGTAAGTCTTCATCACCAACAAACCTCTCCTTTCTCTGGAACCCTAGCTACCAAAGCTGTAGACGCTGGAAATGTCTGCCATGTGTTTCTTGGAAATCGATACTTTTACCTTACACCCAAGCCGGAAAATTATTTTTTTTTCTAGAGTCAGGGCCCCTCAAGTAGAACACTAGTCTTCTTACCTGGAGTAAGAAGTTAAATAATGGGTATCTTTGGAGTAACTTTTCTTAAAGTACCATATTTATTCCTAAATAACTAAAATTGGAATCCATCGTGTTATTGTCAAAAGAACTTTCAGCCGTTCTAGTTACCATGGAAAATTCTTAACCTCTAGTCTCTTATCAGAGATGTAGCACAAATGAATAGAAGTCATTATCTGTCTCTATTTTATCACTTGCAATACCTTCAGAAGAATCAGGATGGACTAAAAATATTTTACAAAGTACAGAGAAGGGATGAAAAATGTATTCCTTGAAAAAGAATGGGATAAACTGGCTTGCAGGAACTGAGTGTTTGTTATGCACCTGCCAGATGAAGAGAGAATGGATCAGGAGGAGCTAAACATAAAAATTCAGAACTCGGCTCTGTGGGTAGAAGATCATTGCTCTAGAGGCAATTATTTTTGCTTACAAAGGGTACAGTAATCCAAAACTTTACAAGTCAAAAGCACATGTAAATTTCCAAGTTACACAGGGAAATATAATTACATATTCAAATAATTACATATGTAAATAAAACTTCACAAAATCTAGCTTTCTTCCATCCCTGAATTTATGCCCAGGTGATTCTCTGAAATAATTTGTAATATTTACAAAATTCCTTTGCTCTCAAATCATCTTTTGGCAGTTAAGTCAAATGTTGTGATTAGGTCTAAATAATGTTGTTTTGTTCAGAAATAGGCTTTGAATGCTTATTAGTGGAAAAAATTACAGATATTTATCAGATCTATATTCTATTTCTTACTCTGAATAATCAGTAAAATGCTGTGTAGTTTCCCTTGGTCATAAAATAGACTTAATATCCGGCACAGAAATACTATATTCCTTAACTCTTTATAATAATAATAAAATAAATCCTACTGAATGCCCCAACTTCAAATCTTAAAGAACTTTGAATAATGCAGTTGAGAAGGCTTTCAAGGAGCAGTTATCACACACTGAACCAGTCAACAAAAAAAGGTCAACATCAGAAAGCAAAACAATAAGCAGATATGAAATCTAGTTCCGGTAAGATTAGACATCATCCATGGCTCAGGTCCAACTTGGATGAATTAAGAATGATAATGAAATAAGATTTTGACAAGTCAAAGTTAGACAGTTAGTGTAAGTTAGACTCTGTAAATTCCTATCCCCCAAATATGTGGGACGAGAATAAATATAGAAGGAGCCTATTAACTACAAAATCAGCTGCTGCACAGTTAAATCTTCTCAGGTATAAATTGTTATGCACTTTGAACTTGTCTATAACCTTCAAGCCATGTTTCCCTACATGTAACCATATCAGCAGAGCAGTTCCTGTTACTCAGTATTGAAGGTCACCTATCTTACGAAAATGTTTCTCTTAGTGAGAAAACTGTTAAAGACTTGAATCCCCTTTTAGAACTGTGGAAGCCAACAAAGGGATGATGTATCTATCATTAACATCTCTTATACTGACAGCATTTAGAGCTATTTTTGGACAAACTCTGCTTGCTATTTACTTTGTTCCCTGTTTGAATACAGTTTTAGTGGACATAGACAAAGTCTACACCAGAGTCTGCAGATTTACTATACTCTCCAGTGTATTTGTCGTCTGTTTTCTTTCCAACATCTGTGGCTCAAACTTTGTTCAGAGTAATGTAGAAAAATGGTCTGATAAGCCTTGAAGCTATGAAAACTAACAAGAATTGTTGATACACATTGGGTAAGCCAATATGTTGTTGTTCACAGTCTGTATGTCAAGGAAGATTTCATTATCCTAAATTCAACAAACAGCTGCTTCCTTCATGGGCACAGAAATACATCTGTATGGGTTTTATTGCCAATCACTGTTCTTCTTTTGTAAATTCTGCTGGTATTTGTAAAGCTTGTTAATGAAAATTTGTGCATTAAAGTAGATTTTGCTATTTATCAAAGAGGAAAAAGACAGAGGAAAATATTTAATAGGACATCTTTGCTGACATTCTGAAGATGTGCTGTTATTTGTAGTGGTCAGTACTGCCAGATAAAGCAAAGCCTGGACTTTGGAGGTCTCCGAGACACAGATGTCAGAGATTAGGATCTGAGACATCTTCAAATTAAGTCTGTAATTTTATTTCAGTTTAGTTTGTAAAAAAATGTTGAACTCTGATGGTTTTGTGCCTGTGTTTAACACAGTAGATAACAACTTTTGCTGGGGTTAACTGCACAGTACATAAAATTTTCTGGCTGAGGACAGCTGAGGACAGAGCACGGCAGCAAAAAGCTTTGTAAGAGATTCCAGAAAAAGAATACAAGCTTCTCTGCAATAAGAAGCATCAGGAGTACAGCAGTGCTTAAAAGGAAAATAGCTCTGTGTGCATTGTATTAGCATTAGTACATATTAGTAAGTATACTATGTCTATGCAGTAATTACACTATATTACTGTTTCAATGAGTTTTGTTGGTTGCATTTAGAGAAGCTGATTCCAGACAGTGCTGTGAGAAAAAAGAGTTAGCAGTGGTTCAGAGTGATTCTCCTTAAAAATCCAGGAGATCTCACAGACTCAGGAAGTTAAATTGTACTGACTTCAATGGTTGTGGCTTGCTGTGTCATGGGAAATATTTCTTCCATTTTTCTAATTGGAATTGCTAAAATCTCTGCAAACCTGCCAAGCTTTTATACAACTTTTGTCAAATACAACCATGTAACCACTTGTTTCATTTATCAAACTCAAACTACCAAGAACAGGCTGCTTGGAGACTGAATGATCACATAAGGTTTCAGTGATAAAAGATCTGAGTCTGAAAGCATTTGTAGTTCTGGATGCCGCAGATGCACAGAGGCCTCTACAGGCATTTTTTTCTTCTGTTATCTCACTTATTCCACTAAAACTATCTCCCACCAGGCAGTACCATTTTCTCATGCAAGCAGACCTGTTCCTGTCTAAAGAAAAAATCTGTCCTCATTGAAGAGCCAAAACAGAGCTTGTCAGCTGTGGGTTTTTTTCCCTTTTTTCTTTTCTGTTGCAACTGAACTGATTTTTTAGCCTCCCCAATTTTTGTATGTGTGTAATGCTTTCTCTTTCATTTGAACTTTTTTTCAGTAACCTAGAATCACATACTTTAATTTCCTCTTGTAAAACAATTTTGTATCTGTAATTTAATTTACATATACCATTAATCAGATAAGATTTAATCAAGTCTGAATCTACCCAACAGATTTACTTCTGAAGTTTTTCAATGAAAATGAGCAAAATTTGTCTCACTGATAGCCTTTTTCAGTATTCTGTTAAAAAAGCTCCAAATGTCTCTTAGGTGATTTCCAATTTACTAATGCACTTCCAAACAATTCAGTGAATTATAGACACCAGCAAGAAGGAGATGATTCAGAAGTCCTGATTTTCTACTCTAAAAAGAAACTAGAGTGTTATGTTAATAAAATACTATAAAATAATTAGAATGAAATTATTAGAGCTGCAATTAATGTTATCAATTTATATCTCCATATTTTTCTAGTAATTAAATATGTACACTGACAAACCTAACAATTTTAATCTTCTCTGTTTCTACTCATTAAAAAGATACCTGCTAAGCTTCAGAATATTATTTTAATCAGTTCAGTGGCACCAACACTTTTTATTAACATCTTTCTTAAAATTTTTTTATCTATTAATTTCTTCAACTAAAATATAAAAAAGTAGAAACTTTCAGTTCATATTGCAAGGTTAACATGATTGTAACTGTCCCATGAATATTACTCTCCTGTGAATGTTTGTCATATTTAAACTGAATATTTTTAGACTAAGAATGTTCTGGGCTAAGATCCACTGATTTTTTTCCTTGTGCCGAACAAGAGAATTAAGCCCTTCCTAGTAGCCTAATGTCACTTATCATGGGGACTGAGAAGTTCAAGTCACATAGAAATTTTAATTTAGTTATGGTACATATTTAGTGAAGATCCTGAGAACTAGATATTTTGCAGTTTCTTGGAAAATTACTTTCTGGAGGATGTAAGCTTGTGCAGTGAAAAAATACACTGAAACAGGCAGCTGAGCAGAGGCATTCACATTGCAGAGTAGTAGCTAACTGTGGAATCCTGTTTATTTCTCACTGTGCAGTAATCAAGGATATCATTCTGGAATTGAGAAAATTTGTTTAAGGAAATTGAGTTAAATGTAATACCTTGCTTTGAAAAATTGCCATTCTCTGACAAAGACAGCTTGTCTCCAAGCCATGTTAATGTGGGTGTACAGCAGAGAGTTTTCCAGTCTCAAGTGTTCTACATTGTACTATCCTTAGGGTTACCAGATCTCACAAACCAACAACACATAGTTTTTTTCACTGCAAGAGACAAATCTATTCTAAATTTTGGATTAAACCTGAAAGTACAAAAATGCAATTTAAATATTTACTGTTGTAACTAGAAGATGATAATCCTACAGATATCTGAGAAAGTAAAGTTTCTGCTTTGAAGTGGAACTGAATGGCTTGATTTAGGGCATGGATCCAGAGCTGGAAACAGGGTGGTGACACATGGTCTCTATTACCACACCAAAGCTGTGTTCCATGAAAAAAAACCTAGCAAAGTATTTTATGATCAAATTAAACTCAGTGTGGTTCTGAATCTGTTTCTGAAGTGAAGGGAATATTCTGACTGGCTTCCAAACCCTGATTATTCATTTTGAGCTGAAAATGCTTAATTAAAGTGATTTCACAACATACCAGTACCAGATTTTTATGACTAAGGCATAATGCTCTTAAAGATGTTTTAGTTCATTATTCTCTTGGGGCTGTTTTTTCCCTTTCTTACTTTTAAACAGTAAAAGAGATGTGTCTCTCATCTTGGCTTACCCAGGCAAATACAAAGATCAATAGTGCTTAGAATTTTCAGACACAAATATACATAACCTCTTAATTCTAAATAAAACCCTTCTAAGCACAAGGACGTCTTATATTTGGATAGTATCCAAAAGACTATGCAGAGCTTTCAGTCAGCTGGGATCATTGTGTAGGCTGCAACAGAAAGGTCTAGGCCTTGATTAAAATCACAGCTTGAAATTATTATCCTTAAAATTCTTCCCTTTTCTAGAATAAATGGTTTATCAAGTTACCAAATCACCTCAAGAATACTTTCCTTGACCAAATCTGTCCAAGGAAAACTTTTAGCATGGTCCAACATTTAGTAAGGAAGGATGTAGAATTGTATGGTGTAGAACTTAAACATCAGAAAGTTTATAGAATATGTGCAGAAAGAAATTCCAGTTGTTGCAGTTTGTTCAGTGTCCCTTGGTGTTGGTTATTTCTTAGTGCTAGGTGCTGTAAAACGAAATGCATGTGTACAATGATAAACTTAAGTTTTCTGTTTTCTATGGTTTTTTTGTGTTTATTTTGGGTTTTTTTTAGATCAAAATAATTACCTACCACGTTCAACCTATGAAGGAAATAGTAAGAAGACTTGAAAAGAGTTCTCAGACCACAAAAACGGTGATGTTATCCCAGAAGCAGTGTTAGGAAACGTGAGATCATTGTAATGCAAAAGGGCTTCCTGAAATACCAGGCTGAGGAGAAATACATGTTGTGTACATTGTGCTCTACAGTCTAAACATTTCTAACCAGTAGTGATTTTATATGCATTAAGATCTCAGAATAATTAAAATGAAGCCTGGATAAGTTTGAAAATTACAAAAAAAAAAAAATGTGGAGTCATCTTATTCAGTTTGATTCAAATCTATCCCAAGGTGAATATTTTCAACAGGATTTACTTCTGTGGGTGGGTTGCAATAAGATAATGCATCAGTTTATAATGCTAATTCTCACAATCCACCTACATTCTCAGTACGAAATAAAATATCCAGATTTAAATGTTTTGAATTCCTATGAAGTCAATAGGAAGGACCCAGCTGAAATAGACTGATAAATATTCCTGAGGAACTTCAAAAAGCTTGTTTTGGGACCTAGATAAGACACTGAGCAGCACACCAGACACAGACTGATTATCAGGAAGTAGAGAAGGAGAACTGTGGGCCCTCTCCATGCAGACCTTGAGCCCTGTTTAAGAAATTGTGGGGAATAATGGTAGTGCATCAACTACTTCAGACTCTTTCACTATAACCTATTCCACTATAACTTTCACTATAACTTGACCAGGCTGATATACATCATTATCTGCAGCTTCAGATCTGAAGCTGTACAACATTTATGTACCTTGAAAATTTGGGCCAATGAAAGAAAAGTCGGATCAGTGAAGGCACACAGATACATGCTCAGCACGATGTGCACAAAGCCTGCATGTAGCAGGGTCTACTGCAACACTGCTGAATATTTATGATTGCTGACCATTGGTTTGACGCATTTCACATCTAGATGTGACTTTTACCAAATTAAAGCAATTGCACATCTGCAACCCATCAGGTGACACACCAAAACCTGTGTCACAGTTTTCTATGCTCATGTGTGGCAAGACCTACTTCTGCCTGACCTATACTTACCCTACAGACTTTAAAAACCACCTTCAGTTCCTGCCTGAAAGATTCTACTTAATTTTTTAAATGAAAAAGACATCTGTCACAGGAACATGTTATATGACTCTGATAAACTTTAGTTCATAAAGTGTTCATTCATGTCCTGGCAGGTGATGATGGTTATTATTAGAATACCAAAGGCTATATCAGATTTGATAAATCAACCTCTTTTCACTTTACATGAAGTAATTAATTTAGCAGTAGGTGAAATTGCTCTCTCTTTTTTTGGTGTGATACCACATCACTCAGCATGGGCCACAGATTAGTTTTATTAAAACTAATTTGATTAACCACTACTGTCATCTAAGTATGGAAATAATAAGATCTGGCTTATCTTGAAAATTGGGTAAATTATGGGATACTTTGTGTGTTGGTAGCTTCCTGTATTTGAGAATTATTTTAATTACTTTTAAGAAACAAAGTACACAGTTTCTCCTGTTCCAGAGCCATAATTCTTTTTTTTTCTTTTATATTGTGCCTCAGAAAGAATTTTGAATAATGAGACTACTACTCAGGAAATCCATTTTTAGCTAGTTTTAGTATTCAAAATGAAAAAAACCAAGAATATGAACCACACTGTAAAAAATGTATTTTGAAATTTTCATGGGAAAATGTTACAGTTTTTCCAAACTTAATTTAATAGGGTGCTTAGGCTGCATTTGAAATCTGGGAAAATGTTAGCAGTCCTACTATGCAGAGTAGGTGATATGGGTTAAATCCATGAACCAGAAATGAAAAATAAGTTATTCACAAACTTCTATTCTGACAAGTCTCATGGGAACTGACTAAAAAGAAACTTCATCATCTACATTAATAAACAAACTATAATCTCAAACAAGCTGACATTAGCAAACTTTTCAAGTGGGTGTCCTTTCCTCTTTTGAGCTGTTGCTACGATGTGACAATGCCCACCACTGTAGTAAACTGCAGCCTCCTAAGAACAATTCAAAGCCATTTAAAAAGATTCAGTGCATAACTCTGGGTAAATGCAAATGTATTACATCTATTAAATGTATTACAAAAGAAACTGTAGCAATCAAAACCAGTTAAGGTACTAATCCACAAATGAATATCCTGTCCCTGTTTTTGCATGTTTTCTCTGTGGCATGTAGTGCAGCTAAAGCATAATAGGACTATCTGCATATATAAGAATATGTGTATTCTTACATATAATGCGAGAACAATTAATTTAAGATGCTGAAATCAACTAAATAAAAAGATCCATTATTTTGCTAATCTTATACTTAGCACCAGTTTGTACAACATATATACTGGCCTGTATAATATACATAAGTTATAGAAAAAATATTCAGATTCAGTGTGTGGCGTCAAAATTTTGATCTGATGGTTCTCTTAGGTGGTAACAAGTAATTTTCCAGGTATCACACTATTTCTTCCTTCCAGTTTTTGTTTCCCATGATGTAATACTCTTTTCTCTTACATACAAATATTTTCATCTGGTACTTTGTGGAAGATATAGTGGCTAACAGATAAACTGTTATTTAATGATGAAAAAAATGCTGCTTGTTATTGTATTTTCCAGGGCAGTCTTGTAGAAACTTTATTCTACTTTTAAGAGATAAATCAGAATTTATATAAAGAGAAATAATACAGACTTTATTAGAATCTAATCAGACTGTTTTTTACTTTGGGTATTAAATAAATTTATAAGAGATATTTTATTAAAGACAACGTAGAAAATCCTGTTAATTGAAGAGTAGGATCTGGTACCTGGAAGGCATTCTTAAAAATTAATTCCTAGATCACCTGTATTTTAATGACAGTCCACTGACAGCTCATGTCAGCTATCAACTCCACTGTTGCTGAAGACTTATGTTTGGATGCTTTGCTTCATCTCACTCAGACAGTGGTCTCCGGCTCTATGCTCAGACAGGACCTCGGTAGTCTTTTCAATGAGAATGGAGCTCTCCCTGTGGCTGAGCACTGACTGGCAGGGAAGCAGCTCTGCAGGAAGGGACCTGGGGGTCCTGGTGGGTAACAACCTTCTGGCCTGTCTTAGAGGGAGTGTCACCAGCAGGCCGAGGAACGTGATCCTTTGTTTCTGCTCAGTGCTGGTGAGAGCACACCTGGAGGGCTGTGTCCAGTTCTGGGATTCCCAGTAGGAAAGAAACACACACAGAGTGCAGCCAGTCCAGCAAAGGCTTTTAAGCTAATTACAGACTAGAGTGCAGGAGGTTCGAAGTGGAGGAAGTGGGGACAGTTCAGCATTAATAGCAAAAGGCTTTAGAGGATGCTACTACTGCCCATAACTACCTAGAGGGAGGGCCTAGGGAAGGTAGAGCCAGGTACCCTTCAGAGGCGCACAGCAGAAGGACAGGAGACAACAAACTTGAGTTGGGACATAGAAAACTATGATTATTTTTTAATATTTTTTAGACCATGAGAACAACCAAAGACTAGAAGAGTTGCCCAGAGATGAGGTAAAAATTTTATCCTTGGAGACATCAAAAGCTTGATCAAAAAAGCACCTGAACAATGTCATTTAATTGGCCCTCCTTTGAGAAAAGAGTTGTACAAGTTGACCTTTCAACCTAAATAATTTTGTGATTCAAAGTGTCTTTCCTTGAAGACTTAGAAGGGTTGTTGCAGTTCCTCAAGAAACAAATAAAACCCCAGCCAACCAACCAGCTAACCAACCAACTGAACAAAAACCCCTAACTCCCAATTACAGAATGCGTTTTCTTCTCTAAGCATGAATATCTATGGGGTATCCTTCAAAATCCTACTGTAACATACTGGAGAACGTGGCAGTAGTGAAAGCATAGTATCTGGGAATAAAAAAAAGAAAGTGTTCAAAAATCTAGGAAGTTTATTTCAAAATATTTTCTGTCTTTTGCATTCATTCTTTTTGAATCATATCACTATACTTAGGTATTCATATTTTATTTGCAAGCATTTCCTACTGGCTAGCTAAAATTTACTTCAGAAAATCTCTTCAGTATCCAGTCCTGTATCCAAAGACCCTCCAATTTCCAGCCAGGATTAAGAAGAAACACCAGGAGCAATGATCTTTAATGAGCATAGCTTGAAAGGAGTACCTAGAACAGAGCTCTATCTCTGTAGACCAAATCAATGATTGAAAACTTTATTTAAGAAACTGACGGGGAGTAGATTTACCATTCTAACTGCAGTGTCTGTGTCAGTTTCTTAAATTGAGTTTTCAGGAGCTGATTTAGCTTGGGGAAATGGAGAAATCTGGTTGAAGTGTCTCTTGGGGCTGCTTATACTAAATTTTTTGTTTGTGTTTAGTGCTAATGCAGAACAAGACGAACTCCACTGTCAAGATGTTAGAAGATCGATGCTTTTATTACTTTGAATTGGAAAACTGGTATACACAACAGGGGGAAGAATGATACAAAAACCTCTTTGATTTCCTGGTGCTTAAGAATATTGCAAAATGCTGTGAATTCAAAGAAGAGGAGTTCATTTTTTTGGTTAAGGAATACACATAGTATATCTGATTGATTAAATTTAGACTGGGTAAAAATATTTTAAAGGAAATGCATATCTGCCCAATGGAAAAATATATAAACTTCAATAAATAATCAATTTTTTCAGTATCTATAGAATCACTTCACTATGAAATGCCAGCAATATATCACATGTCCTGTGTCTTTTTCTTTGCAGTAAAACTCTCATAAAATACTTATAAGAAGAATCTTTTGTTTACACAAAGACACATAATTTTGGATCAACATCACTGATTTTTTTTTCTTTCCTGAACAAAAGTATTGGAAGAATTAATGCTTCCCTGAATTCCCAATCCCATAGTAGTTTTCTACAATGTGCATTAGTGCAATTTTGATTTCACTGGGAGTTGAATTTGCCCAGAGAAGGCAGCAATAAAGGCCTATATGCTTTCAACCTAAAACAAATGCTTTAATTTAATCTGAAAGATGGATCTATAAAGTATTATTACATTTAAGGCATACATCTCTTAAAAAAAAAGGATCTATTATCAAAAATGTATGGCAGAGTTAAGACTGAAAACAAATATTGCATGGTTAAGTCCTCAAAGGTTAGGAAATGACAAGCTCCTTGGTTCTGCCCTAGTGCACCTCAGCACTACAATACAGTATTAATTACACACTTTTTTATCACCTGGGCTGAGTGCACAGCATCCTGAAAAACTTCCTCATTAAGCTGCCCCATGTATTTTTCAGTCTTTTAACCTGTAGAGACTTACAGCTTAATCCAAGATAATTTAAGAACCACTTTTTTTTTGACAAAAAATTGACTACTGACACTAGTTCCATTAAATTAATGGGACTCTCACAGCATGTGAAATGAGATGTTACACTGAGACACGACATTCAGATAAACACTTTACAAGACATTAATATATCTTATATATATATGAACCCATTAATATATCTTTCCTTCTTGATGGTGATACTGGTATTTTTTTCATTCTGGGTATATCAGTTTCCCTGCTGATTTTGGCAAATATACTGTGATTCCCTAGCACACTGCAGAAAATGTCATAAGTTTAATGTTGTTGAAACCATTTTTGTTCTGACCTACCCATAAGATATTCTGCAAAAAGGAAAACCATATCCAGAGAGAAATTTCAGTAGTTCATGGTCATACTGGAAAGAAATATGAAGTGATGTTATGCTGTAGTTTGTTCTGGGTCCAATACTAACATATTTTAATTAATTACATGGGTGACTGAAAAGTGAAAAGGCTAGTTAATATATAATATTGAGAGATTGCAAGTACATTTGAGGAAAGGAGTAGCATTCAAAATCATCTTGATAAACCTGACATTTGTGCATGAAAGTGCTATTAAGCAAGGATGAGTTGGAAAGCACAACATTTGTGTCAAAATAACTAAAATACAAACACAGTAAGGGCATACAAACACTGCACAAGCCTGGACATTGCTCTCTTACAAGGAATTGGAAACTTATCGCAGTTCACAATCTCTCTCTATTATTGGCAAGGCTTCAACTCAAAAGACTACAAGAAAACTTGCGGACTGACTGGAGAGGAGCCAGAGGGGAGCAATTAGAATGAGCAGATGTCTGAAAACAAGACCTGTGAAGAAAGATAGAAGGAATTGGGGTTTCCTAGCTCAGAAGACTGAGAGCATGACTGGCTGCTGAAAAGAACTGAGGAACCTGTTTCCCTGCTTATAATGGAGATACATCCATCATTAGCCCAGGAACTAGACTACATTGCAAAGACATTGCAAAGAGGATACAAATTAGATCTTGGGGGAAAAAGCTTTTGAAGCCAAGGGAGAGGAAAACACCGGAAAGAGCTGACTAGAGACTCTGTATGATCTATTGCTGCTGGCATTTAAGAACAAAATAGACAAAGTTCTGTCACCTTTTTTTTCATGTATTTAGGCTGGGGATGTGGACTAATTGACCTACTGAGTTCTTCAGCAATGTGAATTTATGATTCTAATAACTGAAAACATGGTTCTGGGAATACATAATATTTATAAATATGCAACACTTATCACCAGTCATTCTGTTGAGATTTGATACATTTAATATAATAATTGGAAGTACCTAACATGTAAAGCATAAACATAACTAAATTTAAATATAAGGCTTTTCCCTGGAGTTTTCTAAGATATGAGCAGTTTCAATGCAAGAAAAGGGAACTTTGTTTATAGAAGGAATTTTAAGTGAATGGCTCTCTATAAAAGTTTTCTTCTTTCTTAGGTTCACAAATTTTGATAGGATAATTCCTACAGTATTGCACAGTCCGTGCTGTGGAACTCTAGAAACAGTGTATGGCATGTAAGGGCTGGAATGCACTTCCCAAGCTTTGGCTGTCTACTTCTGTGCTAGTTGCCTATATAGTCATTGGAGCTGAAAGGCCCTTTTGAGGGTATGAGTCATCTTGTCAGGTGTGGAAGTCTTCTTCAGTATGAGAGGAATCACACCTTGGAGTCCTTTGGCTTTAGAGCAGCTCCAGATGCTAATCCAAAGGTACATATCTGCATTCAATTCAACTCCATATACTTAGGAAATAAAATCAGAAGCATAGATACCCTGTAATACATAGAAATCAGATTGAAAAAAGTTATTATATATATGTATAAAACCTGTCAGCCAACTGTATGTTTTCTGTAGATAGATGTGCTAGGAAGGCACTTCAAATAGAAATACCTGGTATTAGAGCAAATATTTGATAAGTCGGAAATTCCCTCATGCATAAAAAATTGTTTTAGTTAAATATATAATGTGGCATTTCCTTTGGAAAAATACTGAAGTTCTACTGGAAAATTGATTATTCACTTTGACACACATGCATGATTCCAAAACACCTGGAGCATTTTGGAAACTTGGCATTAACCAGCTGTGAACTCATGCAACATTAGAAATTTGAGGACTAAGAGACAAGGTTCCTGGGGGTCTGCGATGCCGGAAAACTGATTTCCGAGAGTAGTTGATTCGTGGGTGCCCGAGACCTCCAGGAACTGTGGCAATGCTGTAGTCTGTTTCCAGCCTTCTGCCATCATTTTGCCATGGATGCACTGCTCTGGATTAAAACTCGAAACTTCAAAACTTCCCCATTGGAACACCAGGTTCTCTGACAAGCCTCTCCAAAACTGGAAAGAAGACAAGAGAGATAATGTACACATAGTACATTATCAATATCAATACAATATCAAAACTTTCTGCAGAATTCATGTTTGGCAGCGTAGAGTTGATTTAAAGAGCAAAAAAAAAAATTAAAATTGCAGGCACTTTTACCTAATTCTGTAAAGAGGAATTGGTTTTCAAACTGAAACTACAGACTCAGTAGAAAGAGATAACATGGAAATTGAATGCACCTGTTCTTTTGTTGTTGTTTGGGGGGGGTGGTTCGTTTGTTTGTTTTGTTTGTGGGTTTTGTTTGCTTTTGTTTTGTTGGGGGTTTTTTTGACAGCATTAGCTTGAACAGAAATGGTAAATTGCCGCAAAGAAAGAGAACTCATGTTCAGTTATTAAAAGTTTCAGATGCAGAAAAAAAAATGTGTACAGTATTAATAGTAGCAGAAAAATAATACTATAAACAAGTATTTAAGCATTCAGAGACATGAAAAAGACAAATTGCATTTGGGAAAGAGTGAGACTTTGAAAAATAAAGTACATTAAGGTTGTTAAGATGTTTTTATTAAATGAACAGAATAGGGATAAAAAAGGTTCCAGATTTTCTTTTCCCCACCTATACCTGAAGCCAGTGGAACTTCCTGAAACAGTTTCTCTTAATGTTCACTCTAATCTTAAACTGATTTACTAGAATACAGCAACACATATTAAAAATTTTGAAATCAGAAATAGCCTGTAGTAGCATGAAGCATATTTGGGTTCATGTACTATTCAGAAGATTAAAATATAACTTGATTTTGAATCTTTAAATTTAAATCTGCTTACAAACAAAATGGTCCTTGATATTTTCTGGATTTTGTGAAAGTGAGCCCACCTGTAATTAATTTAGTCTGTGGTTAGTGAGACAGGTAACCACGTGTATAAGTTCAGCTTTCTTTCTATGAACCTATTTTCCTTGTTTCAAATTTCAGATGATGGTTTTCATATATGTTAATTCCTGATATCCTACTTACTATTATTCCACTTCTTAGTTGCCATCATACCTGTTGTCACCTTTATTCTGAATAATTCCAGTCTCTGCTTAAGGTCCTTTGCTACTAGTTGTAACTAGAAGCCAATATTCATGTAACATACCTATGGTTGTAATAAACCCAGTGGTTCTTGATTGCTGCACAGAGTTCATATGCTTTTAAAATATTGGCTATTTCTAGCTTCAAATAGATATTAATCATTGGACTAACATACAATATGTTCCTCTGATAACAAGCAGATTAAAGTTCATGATTCCTGTTCTATGTGCAAGGGTCTTGTTCTGTTCAGTAGTGAAACTCTTTAAATCAGTGTTTCCTCAGTAGTTGTGAACACTTCACTGGATCTCTGGATACAATTCTGTGAAATGGAGTGTCTAGTACTACCACTGAATGATGAATTGAACAATCATACTTTATATTTTCTATTAAAATTCAGTTCTTACTTTCTTAGAGGTATATTACTCCTCTGATTCATGGCTAGGCTTCGCGAACGAAGATTTGGGAAGGCACTATCCACATTTGCTGCAGGCACGCTGGTGGCTTATGAGGCCAATACGTGATAGACATATCCGATTGCAAAAGGCGCAGCAGAAAGACTCCTTAGATGGTGTATTTTGCAAGATACGGTTCTTTCTGCGTTGCCTTTTTTCCTCGAGAGTGATCCTGCGTGTGTTCTCAAAGGAGACAGCTGCGTTATAGATGGTGTGTCTCCAGGCCTCCCGATTGGAGGCCAGAGTAGACCAGCTATGGTGATCAATATGGCCAAGGCTGAGATGTTGTTTCAGGGAGTCCTTGAATCTTTTCTTCGGGGCTCCTCTCATGCGGCAGCCAGTGGCAAGTTCACCATAGAGCAGGATCTTAGGGAGGCGGTGGTCCTTCATCCTTGAGACGTGCCCTGCCCATCGCAGCTGCGTTCTCAGTAACATGGCCTCAATACTAGTGACAGCTGCTTGCTCTAGTACAGATGTATTGGTCACAAAATCTGACCAGTGGATGTTAAGGATTGTACGGAGGCAGCGCTGATGGAAGCGTTCTAGGAGACGCAGGTGGTGGCGGTAGATGACCCATGATTCGGAGCCATATAGGAGAGTAGACAAGACTATGGCTTTGTAAACACTGATCTTGGTGCTTTTCTTCAAGTGTTTATTACGCCATACTCTCTTGTGGAGTTTTCCAAAAGCATTATATGCCTTAGCTAACCTGTTGTCTATCTCTCCGTCGATCTTACCATCTGAGGAGATGAGGCTACCAAGGTAATTAAACTGTTGGACTGATTTGAGCTCTGATTGGCCAATGGTGATGTGGGGATGATGGAAGATTCCTGAGGTGCAGGTTGATGGAGGACCTCTGTCTTCTTTAAGCTGACTTCCAGCCCAAAGAGCTCAGCAGCATCTGCAAAGCAGGATGTTAAACGCTGCAGAGCTGCTTCTGTGTGGGCAACAAGGGCAGCGTCATCAGCATAAAGCAGCTCCCGGACAAGATGGTTTAAGGTCTTGGTGTGGGCCTTCAGTCACCTTAGATTGAATAGACTTCCATCAGTACGGTATCGAATGTAGATGCCATCCTGATCATCGAGGTCTGCTGTGGCCCTTTGGAGCATCATGCTAAAGAAGACGGTGAATAGGGTAGGAGCGAGAACGCAACCTTGTTTCACACCATTCTTAATTAAAAAGGGCTCAGAAAGTGTGTTGCCATATCTGACTTGGCCGTGCTGATCCTCATGGAGTGAGATGATCATTTTAAGGAACTTGGGGGGACAACCTAAACGTTCCAAAATCTGCCACAGACCTTTTCTGCTCACAGTATCAAAAGCCTTGGTGAGGTCGACAAAGGTTACATAGAGACCTTTGTTCTGTTCCCTACACTTCTCTTGCAGTTGTCTGAGGACAAATACCATGTCTGTGGTGCTCCTGTTGGTTCTGAAACCACACTGACTTTCAGGTAGAATTCCTTCTGCTATAGTGGGTATTAGTCTGTTCAAGAGTATTCTTGCCAGGATTTTGCCAGCAATGGAGAGCAGAGTAATACCACGATAGTTTGAGCAATCTGATTTAGTACCTTTCTTCTTATACAAAGTGATGATGACAGCATCACGAAGGTCTGATGGTAGTTCACCGAGCTCCCAGCAGCGCACCACAAACTCCTGAAATTTGGTGTGGAGTGCAAGGCCCCCATGTTTCCAGACTTCAGGTGGAATTCCATCAACCCCAGCTGCCTTGCCGATTTTCACCTGCTGTATGGCCTTGAGGGTTTCTTCTAAAGTGGGGGCTGTATCCAATTCATATTTTACTGGTTGTTGTGTGATGGACTGAATTGCTGAATCTTGGACTACACGGCTGGTACTGAAAAGAGTCTGAAAGTGTTCAGACCATCGATTCAGAATGGAGGTTTTATCTGTTAGAAGGGTTTGACCATCAGCACTGAGTAGAGGGCTTTGGACTTGGTATGTAGGTCCGTATGCTGTTTTCAAGGCCTCATAGAAACCTTTGTGATCACCTGTATCTGCGCATAATTGAGTTTTTTCAGCTAGATCGATCCACCAGTTGTTCTGGATGTCGCGGAGTTTCTGCTGATTAATACAGAGCAATGCATATTCATTTGTCTTAAATAAAAACTGAACAATATTTTCTTTTATCAAGAGCATATCTGAAACATTTTCATTCATTGTATGAAGGTTTTATAAAAAATGCACAGGAAAAGATGAACAGTCAGGAATCTGTAAAAAGTGTTACTGTATTATTGTTGGCAAACGATAGTCGAAGTTATCTTTAATTATCTGATGTTGGAGTTAGAAATCTATTTTGAATTAATCTATCAAGATAATGAACTGGTTTCCTTGGTTTAGTATGCATGAAGAGTACAAAGCTTATCGAAAATACTTATTAGCAAACTCCTCGATGTTAATGTGTCGCTCAAATCATCACAAGTGGATCACTAAAAAGAAAGCTATAATTTTATGGGAAATCTCTTTAAAATAGGGTTTCTGATTTTGTTTATTCACTTTAGTAACATTTGAGTATACGAATACACATTGGCCTGCAAACTACAGGTCCAGTAAAATAACTCTGCAATCTGACACATCAAAAAATCACAGAATATTCTAAGTTGGGAGGGACTCACAAGGATCACTAAGTCCAGCTCTTAAGTTAATGGCCTGTAAGGGGATCAAACCCACAATCTTGGTATTATGAGCACCATGATCTAACCAACTGAGCTGTCACAACTCAAAGAAGAGAAAGGTTACAGATTATACTGATGTGTATGTTGTATATGCAATATATACATTGAAAACAAAGAGTAGAAGGACCAATCACCTTATAAAAATACTAAAGACAAAACCAAAATAACATTAGTGTATAAAGTATATAAAGTTTGCTTTGACATGTCTGATAAATTCAGAGTAGAATCTTTACCATTCAACCCTCCTTTCAACACCGTTAGCGCCATAACGCATAAGCAATATTTTAGATATTGTAAATTCCTCTGTAATCAGGAAACTGTATATTAAATAATAAGCAAATTCTAATTCTATTTTAACTGATCCAGACCCCAAACTTTCTTAGAGTGCCATACTGCAATTTGTCTAATGAATATTTAGTTTAGTAATCTCTACTGGAATCCCACCTATCTTCTAGTCATTATGATAATTATGTTACAAACTGACATGTGAGTTATTCCAGCATGGACTTTGTGTAAAAGCTCACAATAACTGAACCACCTGAAGTGGAAAATTTTTCCTTGCAACATTGAAATTCAGTGTGAATTTGCAGCTCAGATGCATATGCTTTGGTTAGCTTTAATTTAACTAATGATTAACAATATTAATTAAGAAGATGCACAAAATAATTCAGTCACTTTCTTAGAGGATCTGAATGGGCTTCGGGCAGTAAGATCCACACTGCATTGACTATATGGCTACCAGGATTGAACCTAAAAAAAAAATAAAGCTGTCATGTTTCTGACTATATAAAATGATATAAAATGCCGTCTCACATGTTCCTTGCAATTAAAACGATATTTTAATTCCATATTTCATTTTATATTTCCTTTGCTTTGGTATGTAGTATAATACTACCCTTTTCCTGGTAGAAAGGTTGGCTGAAACAACTTTACATATTTAATCCAATATGCTTGGCATGGAGGAAAAAAAAAGGCCTCATGTTTTGCCCTTTCTCTTTCATTGTTCTTCTTTTTTCATAGCCATTCATTGATGCAGAAGTAGCAGATTTTGAATAGCGTAAAATAGCTACATTACAAGACACTCAGAGAACAAAGAGGGGAAAAAAAAGAAACAAGTGAACATTAAGTTAACATGCTGGATCATAGGTATACACAGGTGAGAGATGTCTTTGCAGAAAATAGCGGGATGTCAACATTATGTGAGAACTAGATTATAATGCTTATATACAACAAGGTATGAATTGCAGTTGTGTAAGAAACCTACGTTTAGAGTTTCCAAGTATGCAACACTTCAACTTCCAAGTATTTTTGCAATGGATACAGGTTGTGAATAATCTTAGGTGTTTACCATGTAAACCTCTGCAAACATTTGCTAGACTTTGTTGTTTACAACAACTACAGGGATGAAAGTGATGGTACAGATATTATTGCAGAAAAGTCCTTGGCCAGGCCAACCTTTCTTTTTTTTTTCCATTTGTTGAAAGGTATGGATTCCAAACTTGCCTCCTCTGGTACTTCAAGATCATAAAATGCATTGCTATTGTTGGTATTATTTTTAAACATTTTTTGATCCCTCTGGGAGGTTGTTTCTCGTATCCCTTTATGGGATTTAAACTAGAGTTTTCGGGCTTTGAGAAGCTCTGTGCATTTATTTTTACCCTCTAGAAAATCCTCCAAGATTTTGATGCAGTTTTTTCATTAGCCACTAATAAATTTGACTTGAACATACACATGCTAAAAGGCTTAGTTTGCAGTGTCTTGACCTAGCATACTTTGTCAGCTAAACCCCTAAGCTTTATTTGCAAAGGCCGTTAATGCCACATCAATATTCAGTTCAGAATTTCATTTAATAGTTCTTTCTTCAGGTACAATTCTATGAACACATGCAAAATCAATCTGAGATAATGCAACTCATAACAGCGGGGGAGAAGAATATTCCCTTATTATTGAGCAGTATCCAGAAAACCAGGAGGTAACTAGTAAATGAGACAAAATGAATTCTTTTATTTCTGCCCATCCTTTTGTATTTCACAAAGTGTGCACATTCTAGACAGGATGATACAGTGCAAGAGCTGGCATGGGTTACTATGACTTCTTTATGCTCTCAGTCAGTACATTTGATCATTTTTTGTTTCCTGATGCCATTGCGCTTCTTGAAGCTCTAATGCATTTTGTCCTTATGCTTTTCAAGGTTGCCTTTCAAGAGAGAAGCTTAATAAAGAATTTTGCTTTTACTTGCCTTAAAACTTTGGGGATTTTTTTTTTTTCAGGGGAGCAGGAGGGGGTGTTGTTTTTGAAGTTTTGGTTTGTTGGGTTTTGGTTTTTATTTTTTTCCTGACAAATGAAAATTAAAAATGTTTGTCTTCATGCACCTGAAAAACCTTAAAAAATATCTTAGAATTCAATCAATTTAATTCAGCCAGTTATATCAAGTCTAATAAGAAAATAAACAGCAACTAAGGTAGGCATCAGAAACACCTTTTTCCCACTAGCTGAAGACCTCCTCACTTCGACAGTGTATTATAAGTTACCAACTTCTTGGACGTGTCATCTAGTCAAAACCTATTCTGCCACTATCAGACAGTTTAACAAAGACCAACTAATTACATTATTTAAACTTATCTGCCTCTTTTAAACAAAAAGATGTGAAGTACTTCATGAGGATATAATAAACCTTGAAAGATGTTTGGACAATTGGCAGCTGAGACCCATGTGGTATAATCATGTCTGAAAAAGGACAGTTAAGCAAAGCCAGTCAATATCATGCAGCCTCTTTAAATCTGTAAAGGAAATAGGCAAGTCTAGAGTGCTCTGACCACTTACCAGTCAACTACCAGCTTCTATCGTCCAATGGTGACAGTCAATTTCCTGGAGGGTTGGCTTGGCCACTGAGAGCATATTCAGCACATTCACATAAAGACCATTACACGTATTTTTTTGGTGGCTTCCTGCAGTCTATTCCTAATCCCAGTTCTTGCCTTTTCCCTATGCTTCCTCAATCACGACTACATGCCTTCCCCTAGATATATCTTGAAACACAGCTCTTCATAGGTCTGGTGTCCTGTTCTGCAGCCTGGATGACAGACTAGTATTTATACTTTTCGGCCTGCTCTGCACTTACTTTTGCTTATCACCCTTGGGCAGTGCATTGAATTCCCTCCATTGGCCGGAGCTGTCTCCACCTATTCGCTTCACTCTCCATTGTATTCACAGGAAGAAACATTTTTTCTGTTGTTTGTTTGTTTTTACTTGTTTAATGATGATGCAACAATCTGAAAAAACTTCTAAAAGAGAAACCAGATTGTGAATTGAACGCCTCCTCCATTTTCCTAATTTTTGGTGAGAAGTCAGAAGACTGGTGACTGTAAAAGGCCAGTAGTTTGAATTTCCTGTGGCCTGATTCTATATGCAAACTATGTAGTATTTTCATCTCTTTATTGACATTGCAGCTCTCTGATGTGTCTAACATTTGAGACAGCAGAGAAATATTGGTATTTTCACATTTTACAGAATCACAGAATCACAGAATATGCTGAGCTGGGAGGGACCCACAAAGATCATCGAGTCCAACCCTTAGCCCTGCATGGGACCATTCCCAAGAGTTACATCATGTGCCTGAGAGTATTATCCAACAATTCTTGAACTCTGTCAGTCTTGGTGCTGTGACCACTTCCCTGGGGAGTCTGTTCCAGTGCCCGACGACCCTCTCAATGAAGAAAAAAGCATGTGATTCTGCAACTTCACCTGTGTTAGGTAGCGTTGCTTTGTCTGAATAAATTAAGATGTACTTATGTTCACAGTCTCCTCTCTCTGTTGAATAATATTCTTTTCACAGTTTTCTTTGTGGGGAAGTGAGAATTGCGCAGGATTTCCATGGCATACAAAAGTCAATGTCCATTTTGATGGGCATTTAAATCCTTTTATACACCTGTATCTAAGAAACTTTCACTGATTAAGTTTGTGACAAAGCATGAATCTGAATGAGCCTCCCAGATCCCAACCTGCTGATTTAAATATTTGATGAGTTTTACTCTCAAACTGGACTTCCCGGGAACAATCTCAGATTCTGTAAATACATATGTTATTCTTTATATTATCTTTAGATTTAAATAGGTCATCACACCTATGCAGAAAATTGCACTCATTGTTTATTGAAAAAGAATTAGTCTTTTCATTTTAAGGGAATAATAACTGAGATAATTCTAGATTTGCAGGTCATATCTTTTTGACTTTTTTTTCCTTCTGTCAATACAACCATTGGAATGACATGGCCTTTGACAATCTACCTGCCTACTTATAAAATGTAAAAGTACATACTTCTAAAATAAAATCATATTATGCCCAGAGATGCCAGATACAATTACTAGTGACTTCTACTGAGATCTGAACACATGTAGTAAAAGGGAATATTTGATTTTAAGAAACACAGATTAAGGATATATTACAGAGCTGGTACTACCTGTATATTGTAACCTAGCTAAGATTGACACTGATGAAATGGCCGGAGGCTTGTATTTCATTGATACTTTCAGGAAGGAGTTTCTGCTAGATAGTGTAAAGCTGAAGTTAAATAAAAAAACTCATTTATAAATATAAGGAAAAATAATTTTCAAAGTCTTAGATCTGATAATTTAATTGAGACAAATGTATTTAGAAGTCATTCAGGTGCATTTTAATGAATAGAAGCTTACATAAGTCTTCACTGTTGCTTATTTCTTCTATATTCACATGGGTTCTGCATTGTCCTAGTTTTGCTCTCACCATCACAGTTGACAGATCCTGTTTAATTCCTAATTATTGTTCGTAATTCTATTTAGACAGTTTAATTATTTTGTTAATTGATTTAATAGCACTTTGGAATTAACGGATAGCATGAGGTACATAGTGGCAGTAGTAAAATCACGAAACATGGAGAAACTGAGGCAGGAAAGTGACTTGATTTTGCCAAATTAGGACTGGAATGTTATTTTTTCAAGCTTCATTTTTGAGCCATGCAATGGGTTGATCTTGGCTGGATACCAAGTGCCCACAAAGCTACTCTATCTCTCCCCTTCCCAGACAGAAAAGGGGAGAGAGAACAAGATGAAAAATGACTCGTGTGTTGGGATAAGGAAGTTTACTAAAGCAACAAAAAGGAAAGCTTGCGTGCACAAATCAAAGCAAAAAATAACAAGGTTTATTGTCTGCTTCCCATCAGCAGTGATGTTCATCACGTCCTGGGAATCAGGGCTTCAGTGATGCGTAATGGTTTCTCAGCAGGTAGACATTGGAAACCAAGAATACCCTCTTCCTGCTCCTTTCCTTAGCTTTTATATCTGAGCTGATGTCATATGGTATGGAATATCCCTTTGGTCAGTTTGGGTCAGCTGACCTACTTGTGTCCCCACCCAGGATCTTGACCTTGACTAGGGAAGGAATGTTACAGTGCTGATGCTGTGCTCAGCAGTAGCCAAAACGCTTGTGTGCTATCAACGCTTGCTCCAAATGCAAAGCACAGCACTGTGAGGGCTGCTATAGGTAAATGAACTCCATCTCAGCCAGACCCAATACATGCCACTACACCAAATTGTCTCGTTCCCTTATTTTGCTTGATGAAGATGCAAGATTGGAATTTGCTTTAGTTAACAGTAGTTTAGAAGTTCTTTTCAGAAGTCAAAGATAAGAAAATTTATCTACTTCATATATTAACAATATCTACAAATGAAAAAAGAGCAGACCCAAAATGTATTTTAAGCAATTAGAAGCCTTTTTTTCACGAGTCTGATTGGGTTAGGAGTTAAAGCCTTAATGCAATTTCGATCACCTTTTATGGTGCTGTAAGTGAAATGCTTTTAGAAAAATACATTCTGCACAGGATGTTCTGACTTATTTTTAAATCCTTACCTCTGGGGATGTCAATGAATACATAACTATTTAATATTGAACATTTCGAGATCATTGTCACTAATGAGTAGATAGCCATAAAAGTAACTAAATTGTTCTTTCTGCTAATGATAGAGGAATTAGCTTTGTTCCAAAGGGGAATATACTGTTTGAATTTATTCCACTATTTTTTAACAAAATATTTTTCAACAAAATATTTTTCAACAAAATATTTTTCTAGAGAAGAGCACTTCTGGAGAAAACCCTACAAAACCTCACACACAGCCTAATGTAGTATTTATTATATGTTTTTGAGTTATCTCTTTAAGAACCATGTTAGACAATAAAATTACATTTTAAGCTGTCAAATTATTTGAAAAATATGTTATCATTGCAAGTAAACATAATTTTTGTAACCTCATCTGTAAAATTTGCAGAAGGATGTTTCTTCAGTAGAACTTCATATGTAGTTCAGAAAAGGAAAAGTTTGTTAGATCAAGACTATGATTGGAAGTTGGCAAATGTCACGCCCATCCAGAAAAAGCACCAGAAGGAGGACCTGGGAAACTATAGGCACATCAGCCTGACCTCAGTGCCTGGCAAGGTTATGGAGCAGATCATCCTAAGGGCAATAACACAACAGCTACAGGATGCACAAGGGATCAGACCCAGCCAGCACGGGTTTAGGAAGGGCAGGTCCTGTCTGACCAATCTGATCTCCTTTATGATCAGGTGACCCACCTGGTGGATGAGGGGAAGGCTGTGGATGTGGTCCATCTGGACTTCAGCAAAGCCTTTGACACCATCTCCCACAGCATACTCCTGAAAAAACTGGCAACCCATGGCTTGGACAGGGGATTAAGAACTAGCTGGAGAGCTGGGTCCAGAGAGTGGTGATGAACAGTGCTGCGTTTACTTGGCGGCTGGTCACTAGTGGTGTCCCCCAGGGATCGGTGTTGGGCCCAGTTCTGTTTAATATCTTTATTGATGATTTAGATGAGGGGATGGAGTCCACCATCAGCAAATTTGCAGATGACACTAGTTGGGGGGGAGTGTTGATCAACTGGAAAGCAGGAGGGCTCTGCAGAGGGACCTGGACAGGCTGGAGAGTTGGGCTGATTCCAACGGGATGAGGTTGAACAAGGCCAAGTGCCAGGTCCTGCACTTTGGCCACAACAACCCCCTGAAGCACTACAGGCTGGGCACAGAGTGGCTGGAGAGCAGCCAGATAGAAAGGGACCTGGGAGTTTGGATTGACAGGAAGCTGAACAGGAGCCAGCAGTGTGCCCAGGTGGCCAAGAAGGCCAATGGCATCCTAGCCTGGATCAGGAACAGTGTGGCCAGCAGGACCAGGGAAGTGATTCTTCCCCTGTGCTAAGCCCTGGTGAGACCACACCTGGAGTACTGGGTCCAGTTCTGGGCCCCTCAGTTCAGGAAGGATATTGAGGTGCTGGAACAGGTCCAGAGAAGAGCCAAGTGGGGGTTGGTCTCTTCTCCCAGGCAACCAGCAGTAGGACAAGAGGGCACGATCTTAAGTTGTGCCAGGGGAAGTTTAGGTTGGATATTAGGAAGAAATTTTTTGCAGATAGAGTAATTAGACACTGGAATGGGCTGCCCAGGGAGGTGGTGGATTCACCCTCCCTGGAGGTTTTTACGATGAGACTGGATGTGGCACTTAGTGCCATGGTCTAGTAACCATCTAGTAACCATGGATCAAGGGTTGGACTTGATGATCTCAGAGGTCCCTTCCAACCCAGTTGATTCCATGATTCTGTACTCCGTGTTGCTTATAAAATAACAGATACCTCAATTTATTGAATTATCAATCTGTGGTTGCAAATGTCAGGTTTCAGTCCACAGGCTTCTAGCCCCCAAATTCATCTTCCTCCAAGTAAACCACAACGCTGAATACTGCAAAGGGATACTTACTCAGCACTTATAAAAACTTCCTCCTCTGGTGATAGCATCACCACCACGAGCAATTCTTACTCCTTGTTCCTGGTGAGCAGTTTTGCTCCACTGATAGGACTGAATACCAAATGAATTGTGTTTCTTCCTGGTTCTAACTGAGTGTATGAAAACCCTTTCTATGTAGGAAATGAGAATAATAATCAATGTTTTACCATTCCAGATCAAATAGCTACATTTACAAGACTAATTTTAACAACCCTTTCAAGGTGTGAACTATTGAAGAAACCTCCATGTAGCATAGAGTTTACTCAAATACACACCACCACAGCAGCCAAAAAATTATTTAGATAACACCAGTGGAAACTTCACACAAAGGGTTAAAAAGGACTTCTGTTTTTCTTCTCCGTTTTTTTTTTTTTTTTTAAATTGCCTTCTATTATTAGATCATTCCTTACAAAGACATGGATTTTTTTCTTGATAGAAATGCACCTCACAGTTCTTATTTAGGCATGCACAGATATCACAAGACATCTGCTGCTAAGTCTTCATCTGCTAAAAAATCTTCTGTATTTTTTTCAGGATTTTATGGATTTTGGTAACAAATATAAAAGACATAAAAAATTAAATGAAACATAGCTTCTGACAACTTCCCTAGTTTTTCCAAGTTACAGAAGTGTATTCATGAAATCTAAGACAAAAGTCCCAAGGTCATAAAGCTGTGTGTTTTAGTCTTGATATTTTACAGCATGCGTTCTACAATGGGCCAGAGATCTGGTCTTAGTCTGGTATATCTATCTAGTTTTTCTTTTGTTATAAAACCCCAGATTCATGGCTGAACGTTACCTTTTCTAAGATTTACAGAAAGTGATGAGTACTTGTGTTGCCTGATCCAGGAAGCTGTTTCCCACCTAGTCACAGTTTTCTTACTTCCATGCTACTGGCATGCATGCTAGCGTGCTGGTCCCAACTCAGTCCATAACATCACAGTGGAGTCCAAACTTCTGCTGCATGTCAGCGAGGTGTGTCATCAGTTGTATATCACAAGTAAAGCATATATCTCACTGTTGCAAACTTTAGACAAAGATGATAGTTTAGGGGTTTTTTTAATGTTTCTTTCCATTCTAATTTTCCTTACTGCCTACCAAAGAAGAACATCTGGCATCCCTGGCTGTCCTGGTTCTGGCCAGGACAGGGTTAATTTTTGCAGTAGGTAGGAGGGGACATGGCTAGGATTCAGAGGTTATTCTACAATTTGGCTACTTTATATGGTGGTGGAGGGAACGGTTGGGTATTTTCAGTCTGGTATTTTTGGGAGTTTCCATGGTGAGCCATCACGTGTGAATTGTTCACCTTTTTCTTGTACACTCTGTCATTAGTATCGTTGCTGTTACAGTTCATTGTCTTATTTCATTTTTGTTTCCAGTAAATTGTTCTTATCTCAACCCATGATTTTTACCTTTTGTGCATCCAGTTATCCTCTCCATCCCACTGAAGGTGGAGGGGGAGGAGAAGGGGGAGGAGGGAATGATCAAGCAGCTCATGGTTTGGAGTAGTTCAGTGGGAACACTAAACTGGGGAATACCATTCTTAAACCACAACACCTGCCTAAAGAATAGAAATATTATTAGATATGGACTTATGCTCTTTGCCTCTATATCAAAGGGACTATAAAATCCATTGTCTATAGGTCTCCAACTGTTTTGAGGACTGACTAAAGTTCTTTAAGAGCCAGATTTTAAAAGCTGTTTACAAGGGCTATATGCAGCCAGGATGTGGATGAGAACAAAGACTTTGCAGCTGATGGAAAGATGCACGAGATCAGGTGGAGCTAATGTAAAAATACCACTCTGTAGGCACTCCCAAGTGTCAACATATATTACAAAACAAGGTGCGTATATGCATTTGGAAGGTTCACAAAAAGACCGACACTTTAAAGACTTATAATTGCGTTTTGGTCAATTAGGAGATTTTGATCTGTTGGAGCCAGAAGCCTTGTGCTGGAGTCACTCTGCTAATGAGAAATTCTCCCTTTCTCAGACCAAATGTAAGATAATAAAAAGGCAGATCATCTTTGTGAGACATGGGTTTAGCACTAGCATCAGGCAGAGATCAGATGCAGGTGCTCCAACTACTGTGATAATTTGGGGAATGTTGACGTGCTACTCCTAAGATTAGTGCTGTTTTTTCTGTAAGGTGACAGCATTAGCAAATTACTGACACAAAAGTGCACTTGCATGACAAACCTGCTGGAATGGGACTTTCTGCACAAACTTCATAGGCAGAACTAGCATGTGAGGTGCAATAAAATGCTTCATGGTGTATTTGCAGCTGGTCAGATGCAGCAATTATGTATATGTGATCCAGCGTTCCCTTAGTTAAAATTTTTTAGTTTCATTTTACTCATGCTCTTTTTTTTCTCAATATGGTTGTACACATTCAGATAATAAAGTGTGTCTTTCCAGTCTATTTTGCAAGAGGTACAAGATCCCAAACTCTCCTTCTGAACTGAGGGTTGTCTCTACACAATTTCCACCAGGTAAAACCAACCTTATTCTCATCCCTATGAGGTTGAACAGCATTTCAGCATAAGCTCACTGACTACAAAGGAAAATTATTATGCTCATTAGCATATTTTTTGGATTATTCTTTAGAGAACCGAAATTTATTGCTCTTCTGTCATACCACTCCTTTAAAAAAATCACAGCAGTTACTGGTTTTCATTATTAACATTTTTAACTGAATTTGTTAATTTATAATTTTCTTCTAACTATATAACTCATTCGACACCCATACTTTAATAAGGAACAAAACTCTGCTATTATATCAAGCTTAATTACATACCTACTATGGGAATAAAAGCAAAAACGATTGCAGTAATGAAATAACAAAACCCCCACATATCATCCTTTTGTGAAAAAGGAAGTTGCACTACTGCATAGCTTAAGAAGCATCTCTCCTTACTTATGAGAGATTTTCAGAGATTTAATAGTAGATATAGAATAAGGATGAAGTTAAGGCTGTGAATACTTCAGAAAATTTTCAAAAGCCTATCAGTTGTTGCTTTATACTAGGGAGAAAGCATGCACAATTGAGTCGAGGGGAAAAAAACTGTCCCCCAAGATTTGCAACTTGAAAATTTGTCACACAATATTGATTACATCCAAGGAAATGCCTAGAGTTTAATCTTATCTTACTTTTCAGATAATGTATTTGGAAAATAATTATTTTTAAATCTACTTCACAGGTTTTTCTGAGTTTGCCAAAACCTAACAAGGAATCCAAAAGGTCTGGGTTTTTTTTAAATCTCAAAAAGGAGATTTATTTTCCAGATCTATATGAAGTACATCAGCATATGAATAAGATACAGTAATACAGAACCTTTACCAAAATATGTGGTAGTTATTCATGGCCTCAGAACTGCCTAAAGACATATTGTCCCACAAAATTATAAGCCCCTGTTTTACTAACAATTTCAGCTTGTTAGTGTAAATTCAAAATTAATTAGGTCAATCCTTTAACATACAATCTGCCACTAAATTAATCTGAATGCAATGTTAAAATTTTTTCATTATATGATAAAGCCCCTTGAGATAATTAAATTATTATCTTAAAAATTTCCAGTATTAAAATTTCTTCTATATTTTTAGAAGGTCTTCCACAGTGAGGTGTTTTTCCATTCATGGGCCTCCTTTTTTCTATCCAAAACCAAAACCAAAATGTACCATTTTATCACTTGATCTCAGAGTAATCGAGAAATGACTCTATTACGATGTTTTTAATGACACTAAAATTAATGGACTGGACACTGTCTTCTTGGCAATTAATTATAACATTTGCTCCATATTTCATTTGTATCTGTTCTCTGAGTATAATACAGTGATATTCTTTACTCCAGCTGACTTTGCCCCGTGCAGAAATTAAAAGAATGAACCACATAAATTTCAATGGCACTGTGTGCTCAGTTTAGTGAATAATATGGAATTTTCAGAAAGGTCTTAATAATCTCCTACACAGAATTGGTTTGAAATGCAGTAGGAATATATTCTAGACGTGGTTCGGTATTGTTCTTTTATCGTTTTGGAAATGCTTGATACTGTAGAGTCTGTAATATGCAGAGATCTGCAAAGCCTAGGTATCTACAAAAGCAATTCTCTGATGGAAAGGTTTTACTGAAAACCACTCTAATTTCTTAGAAAAGTAAAGGATTAGAGAATAATAACAAGCTGCAAAGGGAATTCAAAGAATTAACCATTATATGCAAATTCAGACATTCACTGTAAATGCAAATCTAAAAAGCACCATAAAACCTGCTAGGCCCAGAGACTTGGTGAGACTGTCCTGGTGTTTTGACAGCTTTTTCTTCTCTCTGTATCATGTTCTATAACATTAGGAAATCTGTCTGTGTCTTGCATTTCAGCACAAAAAGATGTTTTCATTTTCTAAAATCAGGAGCTTTGCTTTTATATGTTTCTGCGAAGTCCTCCATTTATAGGTTGATGCTTTCATCCAGCTTCATGAAGTTTTTAAGAATCATGATGTGTTTAAACCAAAAGAAAGCAAAGCCACTTGCCACTGATACCAGCCATGGAGCTGAAACATAACTGTGGGTGCTTTTATGACCACTTTGTTTTGCATTGCTCTGTGCTCCATGACTGCTGTCACAAACTCAGTCTCCCTGCTGTAACTAAGCAATTCTATTTCATTCAATATAGCAGCCTTATACTGATCTCATCATTATAATCTCTGGCTGTTCTCCAGTAGTGACTGAAACAGCATGACGCACATCTGTGACAATGCGGTTTGTTTCCTATTGTTTGGAGGGGGAAAGGGTGGGAGCAAAGTAAGTTTTTGATCTCTATTTGTGTATATAAATCACTTTAATTGCATACTATATGACATGTTGTGTATTTACTGGTCTTAGGATGCCTGACTGAAGTTGTAAAACTGCTTTGACCTTGGCATTTACAATACGCTATATTGCTTTTTCCAAGGGAGAATATTTCTGCTTTGACACATTTTGAAATAATCTGCAATCTTTTTCCTAGATTCCACTCTGAGCAATGATGACAACCCTGCTGCATTAATTAATCACAGTAGCTCTGCTAAAACTAGCCCTTAAGAATGTTTTGGACAAGCAGAATAAAACAGAAGGCTTTGCCCAGTTTTACAGTAGATCCAGAAACCTGCCTCCCTGCTCTGACTCATTGTCAGCAGTTCTGAAATTACAGGCAGATATTTTTTAAAGCACACTTGAATTTATACATGGTTATTGCTGATATTCTGCTTGTTTCCTTGAGAACAGTGGTTTTGCTAAAACGTGGGGAGATTTTCAAGACTTTAGGCCAGTACAGAACACATTCAGTATGTTACTGAGTTTTTGAGAAGAGTTTATTATACTTCAGAAAAATGTTATTAATATTGCCTCTGCCCACATACAGTATGCTTTTCAAAGAAGATTAGAAACATTGTGGGAAATTACAGGGAGATTATGTGAACTTGTTTCAATAAGCAAAGACCCAGGGCCCTTTTGCCTCTCAGAATATGTTTATTGCAATTTAGTAGAGAGGGAAACTTCAGAAGTAGAGATGTCCATCAGATTCCACATCTCAGTCACAAGTCACTACCTATCCTCTTCAACTATCTGTGCAAAGATGGCCACAAATTCAGATGATATTCAGAAAACACAGTGTAGGTTGATTTCATGTCTCCTTTTTTTTAGATAATGGGAATAATCACTTGTCATATTGGTAAGGTAGAAAAACTATTGAGAGAGCTTTTTTTGAGTATTCAATTGATATGAGGAATAGAGTGCCTCATTCTATCTTGGATGTGAAGTTGGCTACAAATTAGAAATAACTAAAATCAAGTATGTCTTTCCATGTACTGCTATACTTTGTCAAGTCCTCAAAATCAAGATCCTGAGGGATGTAAATTGTGAAGGTGAGCTTTTTGCCCTTCTTTCCCAGGGCAAACTGTTGCTCTTAAGCTGTGAACAAAATGGTTGTATAATGGTTGTTAGCTCAGTTTGCACGTTCGCTGTGCTCTCTCATTTTAGTTATCATGGTGTCCTGAGACAAAGTGTACAGCAATGCAGTTCTAGGCTAGAGCGTTTGGGGCTTTTGAAGGTGAGTTAGGTATCAGCCATGTTGCTCAGAGAGGCTGAATCAAGATGCAAATGATCTTTGGCTTAGGCTTTTTGTTTCTCGTTTGGTTTTCCTAGAATCTGCTCCTGAGACGACAGGAGAAGCACAGGATCTAGCAGTGAAGAACACTTTGGTCTCTTTTGTCCTATGAGTTTGCAAGCCTTCACAAAACTATACCAATTTCTTTATGTTGCCAAGGTTGTTAGTATAACTACATAGTCTGTGGGAGGAAAAAAACCCCAAATATTCTATACCTAATTTTTGGTGTTGTTGATTTTGTTTGGTTGGTTGGTTGGGGTTTCTTTGTTGTTTTTCGTGGTTTTTTTTGGTCAGAGGAAAGAAAACATAGGGTCAGGGGCACCGGAGAAGGCCGCAGGGCAACAAAGAACCACCAGAAGTGAATAAAGCCTATTGTCCTTATCTATCTGTGGAAAGAAGCTTGAACAGCTTGGTACTCCCTGCTCCTAAAGGAGTACAGTGGGTGATCTGTCCAACATCCCAACCTGGAATCAACCTCACCTGTGGTCATATTTGGATGGTACCAACTTCTTATGACAGTCAAATGTATAATAAGACTCTTTGCTAATATTTACTTAGGATAAATTGTATGGCTCACTTCTATGATTAGAACTAAGTACTACTAGTATCATAGAATCAACTGGTTTGGAAAAGACCTTCGAGATCATCAAGTCCAACCCTTGATCCAACACCACTGTGGTTACTAGACCATGGCACTAAGTGCCACATCCATAAAAACCTCCAGGGAGGGTGAATCCACCACCTCCCTGGGCAGCCCATTCCAATGTCTAATTACTCTATCTGCAAAAAATTTCTTCCTAATATCCAACCTAAACTTCCCCTGGCACAACTTAAGATTGTGCCCTCTTGTCCTACTGCTGGTTGCCTGGGAGAAGAGACCAACCCCCACTGGGCTTTTCTCTAGACCTGTTCCAGCACCTCCATATCCTTCCTGAACTGAGGGGCCCAGAACTGGACCCAGTACTCCAGGTGTGGTCTCACCAGGGCTTAGTACAGGGGAAGAATCACTTCACAGGTCCTGCTGGCCACACTGTTCCTGATCCAGGCTAGGATGCCATTGGCCTTCTTGGCCACCTGGGCACACTGCTTCCTAGCCATTTGATCTCCAAAAAGCACAGCATTCTCCGTTAAGATTTAACAGCTTTATTTCTTGAGAGGATCTTGAAAGGGTTCACTTTTTCTTACAATTCACTGTCTAAGTAGAGAGAAAATTTTCCTTGGGATGCTGAAGTGACAGCCTTGGATCATCCACAAGAGAGTTTGTGTAATTTGTCAGGGGTTCTTGGTGAGATGTAAAAGCAATGTTTGCTGTCCACCTACAACATAGTAGTTGACAGAAGCTCCTATAAAATTGTGAAGAGAATTTTGAAGGTATAGATCTATAATTTATTATTCCTGCAAAAACTAGATTATTACGCAAATGGGAATTCTGTCTCACAACGTATTCTTGCCCTAGGCCAGACGGGAAGGATCTGCTGATCTTAAGCCTCTCTGCTTCTGGGACATGTGCTCTGTTCCTGGGAGGGCTCCAGTGGGCTCAGTGCAGCTGCACACCGTGAGATCAGAGCAGGAGTAAGGTGCCTGGATCATACACAGGGGATCCATGACAAATCCTCACAGCACCAACTGAACAGGTGCACCAGGAAATTTTAAGATACTGCTAATTTGGACAAATCTGACTGTCAAATGGAGAAGAGATGTGTATCTCCAACACCAGTCTTCACTATTCTTGCCAAGATGCTGTTCTAAAGTATGAATGATGCAGAATGCATCAGAAACCTGGGAATTTGTTTTTAAAAATCTACCACCTACTCTCATTCTTTGAAGTATTTGAACCTCTGCTGAAATTTAACATCCATCTCCCTAAAAGAAAAAGAAAAAGAAAAAGAAAAACCTGAAGCTGAGAGAAAGTATGGAAAATTTCAGCATGAAAAGTTGACAAGGCAAATTCATAAGCTACTGAAAACTAGAATTTCTTAGTGGAATGTACTAGGCAGCTTCAAATATAAATTTCTAACAATATCCAGTACCAGAGAAAGTCACTTTCATTTACTTCCAGTAGCTCATTAATGATACAGATTTTTTGTTAGAATTTCCTGCTGAGGTGGCAGTACAGAAAGACAACACTTTAATTACACAACCTGTGCTACAACTACAAAATACAATTTTTAATCAAATGTTGACAGTTTTGTAACAAAACACCACAGCACCATTGTTCTTGACAGGTGGTAACCAATGGGCAAAAATATTATTTTTTTCACACAGTTCCCTGCTTAACTATTGTTTACAGAAGTTGCTTTGACCTCGGTGCAGAAACGGCAGTTAACTTAGCTTCTGATAGGAAATGTTATTTGGAGCATCTTTCAGAATTTGTCTGTAAGTAAGTTTGTAAAAAGGCTTCTATTGGTTTTTTTTTCTGAAACTTTTGTTTAGGAGGAAGGCTATGAAGCTTGCTGTTAGATGTTTTGCAATGGAAAAGGAATGACTGATTGACAGGTTTAAAAAGTCGAGCTTGACAGCGTAGTTAAAGCTGTTTGATAGTAATAGTTAAATGTTCTGCTTTATTGGATGACAGGCTGAAGAACAGAAAGACTATCAAAATAAAACTATTTTAATATATACTCTTCTTTTTTTCCTACTTAATAATCCAAGGTCAAACATGCATTTTAATCACAAACACTCTGAACTTTTCCGCTGCATTGGTGAAAATAGAACAAATTTAGAGTTCTTTTCAACGCATTTGTCAGTCTACATACTGCAAGTGCATTACATATCTGTGTTAGCAAAGGCAAAGCTTTTCCTTGATTATCTAGGGAAATTGCCTTTGGACAAAAGCCATGCTTTTGAATGGGAATTTCAGACTTTGTAAAATAACGGAGCTCTGAACTTCAGTAATATCTCAAAGCTTTCTCTCACATTTCTGTTCATTAAAAAATTTGGGGGCAATATAAAGTGATCTCAAATTCTGCTTTTTTGTTTGATATTTCTACATATTCAAAAAATCATAAAGCAGTTTTCCACCCTGTTTTGTCAATGTCTGATTCTTTATGCAAGTTTGGGATTTTTTATCCTATGTTAATGGAGAGCTCAGTCTTAATCAACCTGACAAATGGATCACAGTGCACAAATTTCTTTCAAAAAGGTTGTGTTGTTCAGGATGATGTGTGAACATTAAACTGTTTATTGACAATTGCATGCTATTCCTCAGGAAAGTTTTCCTTCTTTAAAGCTCTTGCTGTAGACCTTCCATATCAATCAATGAATATGGCAGGTCTCTTAAATTGCAGCTGTAGAGTTCAAAAGAAGAGGGTTTTTTTCAGTATATTTTAGTGTCTTTCATATTGATATTAATTTTAGTATGATTATTATAACTATATATCTCAAATCTATTTCTTTGTTCTTCGTTACCAATCACTAATTCACACTGAGGGGAAAAATTTACTATGAGATTATATTTAGAAAAATAAATTTTCACCTCCACTTTTTCTCAGCTATATAGCCATGTTTTTGCCAGTGATAATATTTCTGTCTTAGTGCTTATTCCTGTATATTGATTGTAACGCATAATTTACATATTTTTATTGTAAATAAAAAGGTCATTTATTTGATGATAAAGTTATCTTTAAAATTAACAGAGAAAAAAGGTTTTTGAACTTGTAAAATAATTTAAACAACACAGTCTTTCAAATCCATTTCCTATGTTGCTTCTAAGGTCTGTTATAAAAATCTCTGAGATTTCTTTTTTTTTCTTCTTTAATTTTCCCAGTCACTTGGCATGAGGGGAGAAATATTCCCCTTAGCAACTCCCATTATTCTTCATTTATGCTGCAACTAAAGCCCCAGTCCAGGAAATAGCTGAACACATCCTTTTCTCCTATTGGGCTCAAAATATCCCCATGTCCTATCTTGAATGTAGGTCAAATTTTGTATGCATTTATATATTGAAATATATATAACTTTTAGAATACATTTTATTACATAACTGCATGATTGTTTGATACAACAAAATAATTAAAGCAAAATCTCTATGTAAGGAATAACTTTGTCTAGACAGAAATAAAACCCCAAAACCAGTGTTAAGGATTTATTTTAATGGTCCATATACAGTGCCTGAAACTCCACCAGATTCAACTGAGTTCATCATAGTTTCAGAATAAACCCATTGAATTCCAGATATAAATATGCACTGCATCAATAAGTCTTCCCTTCAACTGGATTTATAATTAGCTTGTTAGTCCTCCCACAGCTTAAGAGAAATGACATTTTTAGAGTCAAGGTATCCTTTCTCATGATAGCATCAGAGTTATGACAGTAAAAAATTATATTGCTTTGTTTATTGGACTTGCAGTCAATTACAGCTTTGCCTCTTAACATCATAAGATTATTTTTAAAGTCAAATTACTAGAGTTAGAGAGCATTTTTATGCAAATATTATCACCCATGAGAAAAAGTACAGTGCATATCCCATCTGCTATCCTAGTCAGACATTCACTCAGCTAGGTTTTTCTTTGTGAATGCATAAGTGTTTCACCTAAAGACCAAAAGGAACAATATCACTGGAGAAAAGAGGATTAGCTGCATCAGAAAAACAATACTAATTTGTTAGTGGTTTTGCTAATACATCAAGCTTTTTAAGGAACTCTCTGGCAACTTTCTCCAACACCTTTAACTGCTGCAGATGGCCAGTGGTGACTCCCACAGAAACACAGAAGATCAAAACCTTAAATGAGGACCTGGCCTTTCTTAAACCTGAATTTTATTATAAAAACTATCATGTTATAAAAATGTGTTCTGTTCAGAGGCTCAGATAAGTAAAGTACTTTGGACTCCACCTAATCTCAGCCTGACCTGTGCAAAATGACAAAAGTTAGGCATAAGCCTAAATCTCCCACAGAACTACTGTCAGAAGAATGATATTCTCCATTTTTTTTGACTTTTTTTTCCCCCAAACAGTGTGATATCAATGTTTCTGAAATTGCAGACAAAACCAAAAGCAATGATTAGGATGATGAGGAGATAGAGGCTGCAAAGGGACTCATTTTTCCTTGGACTTAGCGAATTTGTTGTTGGGGTATCCTCAAAGGGCTTACACATATCAGAAGACAATCCAGCTGAGATTCTGGCCTTTTTTAATTTTTTTCTTTTTTTCTGATAAACTTAAATGGTCAAACCCTGTTCAATACACTCGAAAAGAATCAGAGTTTTTAAAAATCCTCATATTAGGTTGTATCCAAAATACAGAAAAAGAAGATACAATTACTGTGCCTTGGTAAGAAAAAAAAAAAAAAGAAGGCCAAAAGCCATTCAGAACATTACTTACATAATGGCAAAGTATTTAATAAGAATTCTATCTACTGGTGCAAAAAAAATATTTCTCTTAGCTTCATAAGACCTGTTTGAATGGTGAACAACTCTTTTGTCAAAAAAGGAAATATTTTTCCTATGGTTACACAAACAGAATAAACCAGAAAAAGAACATGATTTTATATAAATGATCAATCTCTTCATGGCCCTTGAGGCTCATTTTGTAACAGATTTCTGCAGGGCTACACCACTGAGTCTGTGATGCATGTAATCGAATCAGAGAGCTTCAATACAATTCCAGACTGGGAGGATCTCTGTTTATCTCCAAGCTTACTTTTTCTAATATTGGGTCTAGATTTAATGGCCTTGGAAACTTTCAAAAGACCAGCAATCTGACCTTTTAAAATAGGTTTTACCTGTAGGCGGTAGCTAATATAGGAGGTATTTTACTTAAGGAAACTGAGGGAAACGACAAAGCTATATCATATATAAGCATATATAAGCAGATTAACATATAAGCAGATTTCATTATTCTTGCTGTAATATTTTCCCACAACTTCAAGTGCAGGACAGTTTACACTCTTAAAGAAAACACCCTGAATTGCATTAAATTGCCTTGAGCTATAATAAAAAAGCTCTTTCTGGATACCTCAGCAATGCTCTGTAGCTCCACAAATGAATATATAAAGACATAATAGGTTTCTTTAAGCAGAGAGTTCAGCTCCACTCCACTGCTTGTTCATATCCTTTCCCACATAGACACTTCAGTATTCACAGAAATTTTGCAGTACATGTAGATGCTCACAACCACAAAAGACAAATTCCTCTATAAAGGGAAACCTTACCTTATTTTCTTCTAGCTGCTGCCCAAAATCCCAACAGAAATTAATACTTTCTGGAAATTAACAATGCTTCTCTTTGTTCTAAAATAAACTCTTTTTAACCTTAACCTTGGAGTGATAGCACTGCAAATATTGAAACACAAGTGAATTGTGCAATCTATAGGATAACGTAAAAAATAAAAGACACTTGTTCTGACCTGCCCGAATGTAAGGCAGACTTCTAAGTATGTGGAAAAGAAATCACACGAACAGATTCTTGGAGAAGAAGAGACAGAAAAATTTAACTATCAATAGCAAGAACATCAGCCTGTATTGCTAATAGACTGTGTAGTCCTTCATCTGCAATTTTCACCCTCGACATTTCTCACCATTTGAATGATTTATAAAAGTTGCAAAACATCAGTAATAATTAAAAAAACCCCAAAAAATTTCACAATGAAAAATGTCCACTTTTATACTCAGCTATTTTCCATTCTACACCTGCTTAAAAACAAATCTAAGTTTTCAAAACAAATTACAGAATTGATTGTACAATTTGCTTTTGCCTCTGGAAAGCAAGTGAGGAGAAGGAATGTAATAAAAACAGATTGAAAATCTTTGGGGATTTGATTTCAGATCCATATCCAAACCCAATAATTTTCCTAGGGATAATTTGAGAGAACTCTGTTTGAAATTTAAAATTACCCATGAACCTTGGAAATTTACATCAGTTCATTTTTTTACTTGCACTTCCATCACAAATAATACAAATGTAATTTAGTCTTATTAACACACTGTAATTAATGGTAGAGCTCAACTTTTGCTACAGATTTTGCCAGATGATGCAGTCCATACAGCAGGACAGAGAGCAAGATAAAGGCTTACTTAATTTTGCTGATAATTGTCCAACAGGGTATGAGATACGTGTGAGGAAAAATTCCAGAGCAATGAAGTAAGGCAGAGCTGGTGTCAAAGGCTGATGATAGATAAAAACACTACCTAGCATGTATATATGTATATATTTGCATTGATATGGGGAGATAATCTACAAAATTGAGCAAAGAAATCACTACTTTATATATCTCCATTTTAAGACAGTGTTCAAAAGAAATAAAATTTATGGACTTAAAATCTTTGTCTGGGCTCCCTAACACAGTCTGCCCAAGGATTTTCCCCCAAACTGGAAGAACAGGAGCAACTGGTAGGAAAAGTTTTGACTGTTAAGGGCCTAATTTATAACTCTTTTAAGGATGATCACTGATAATCCAATTTAAAAACTGTAAAAACATCCAGCTAACAAAACCCTGAACTTTTCTTGCTTGTCTTCAGCAGCAAAATACCAACCCCCTAGAAAGATCATGACTGTGAATAAGATGGATAGGATAGGATAGGATAGGATAGGATAGGATAGGATAGGATAGGATAGGATAGGATAGGATAGGATAGGATAGGATAGGATAGGATAGGATAGACTGCTTCAGATAGAAGGGACATACTGTGATGATCTAGTCCTACTGCCTAACCAGTTTAGGGCTGACCAAAACTTACAGCATAATGTTAAAGGCATTGTCCAAATGTCTTAAACACTGACAGGCTTGGAGCATCAACTATCTCTCTAGGAAGCCTATTCCAGTGCTTAACCAACCCCTTGGTAAAGAAATGCTTCAGTAATGTCCAAGTTTAAATCTCCCCTTGCACAGCTTTGAACTACTTTTGAAATACTCTTGCACCTACTTCAGTGAAAGGTTAGGCATCTGTCATCTTAAGGCACTCTGTGACTAAAGATAACTTCATACTAGATAGGGATAATTCTACGTGCAGAGGTTAAGATTCATCTCGCCTATCTGTGGCTAACTAATTAAACTTAGTCTAGTTTCTAGACCAAGATAGCTATTTACACTCCTTTGTAAGGACTAAGAAGTGACTGCCACCTCCAGTGGATGAATCATCTCACCTACCCAAATGAGTCCTACCAAGATGAGTATCTGAAGCTGATTAGCTTTGCCTTAGACAATTCACCACCAGACAGCTGCAGCTGGAGACTCCAAGTAATGCCAGGCTTTCATAGCATTAGATTGCAATAGATGAGATTACATGAATTTTAGGAAATATTTACCCATTTTGGAAAGCCCAAAGACAGATGTTACAAGGAAACAGGAGGTTTCTCTCCTTGCCACCTGTAGAAGCAGGCACATTTTGACATTCCCATGCCACAAGTGATCAGGATCAGTTTGGGGATCCTACTGCCAGTGTTGTGGCTGGCTCTTCTCTCTCTGCTGCCACATCTTCATCCTTCCAGAATGATCAGAAACCAGAAACAGTGAAAAGTTCTTTTAGGAGCAGTTTTTCCAGACTGTGAATAAAAGATGGTTGGGAAATGTTGCAATACCAGCTATCAAACAATCAAGAGAGTTTCCTCAGTACATGCTGCTTAGTCACGAATTTCAATATCTATTTGCCTTGCCTTATTTTTCAGGCTGATAATGCCTTATTGTGTTGTTTAAACACAATTCAAATATATTAAATTATTAGACCTTATTTGTCCCTAATAATTTCATTTTATTGGTAGGAAATAGATGTTTTCAGTTACACTAAATCATATGTCTTTCCTTTTAAGTTTCTGAGTCTGCCCTGCAAATACAGACAAAAAGAAAAGATTTTTCTTTAAATCTTACAGACACCTGGAATAAAGGGATGTAGTGAACCACGTTACTTAACTATAGGTGCACAAGCAACATTGAAAGAGAACAGTGGCATTTTCTGAGAGCAAGTCTTTTGATTCCTAGAATTTGAAGCTTCCTTCAGATATTTCCTTCCTTCTCACAGCTTTCAGGTCTGTCATTCTATGGAAGAGACTGCTGTACAGGTTATTCTCTGTGAAAATGGGCTTTGTATGCTCTGGGTCATAGCTTCTGTAGTCAGAAGGTATGTCCAGAAGCTTTTACTAAAAGAGCAAAAGATACAACAGAAAAGACGGTTTTATACCAAATGAAAAATTGTATTGACTTTTTTCTTTCTTTATTTCACTTTTGCATTCTCTGAATGTTTATTATCTATCAGATTATAGACTGTGTTGGTGAGGGATTAGGTACTCCTCCCTGATATTTATTTATCTGTCTCTGACTAAGACTATCCTTATAAAATGCATAATGTTTTTGTGTTCAGTAACACCTACCACATCCCTGAATAAACACCACCTGTTTTGTGTGCAGATAGGTATACAGATGCCTGATGACAGAGAAATAAACCAGCTTTTTTCCCCAAAGTTCAGAGCTAGACAACTCCATCTTTCCCTTTCTTTGGCAGCAGCAGACCTTGATGACTAAATACATCTTTCTATAATAACCAAGAAATGAACCATGCCACAGGTTTCTTCAAGGAGATGAGTCATCATATTTTACGTGAGGATTTGTCTTGGAGGTTAGCATGACCTCAGTTGAAGCTGAATTGATAGTATTGACCTTTCCTTCATTTTCTGAGTACTACAGACATTAACACTAATTTTGATAAGGTTCAGTGAGATGTGAGAGATTTAAAGCCCAAAATATCTGAACTAAAAAATTCTAATTCAATATCATAAGTCAAAGTTGTGCTCTGGATGAACAATTTCAGACAAGGCTTAGGCTACAGTAAAATCTGAACTGGTAGTAGTTTCTATATTTTGCTCTGTCAGGTATATGAAAGGAGGGGAAAAACAAGCTCCCAACCACAGCTATTAAGCTGAGAAAATAAAAGAACTTTAAAGAATACCATCCTGAAATCCGTGTCAAAAAATGGATGTGGAAAGCTTTTTCTTTTCATTTTATTACTAATCTCTTTGAAAATAAAAAGGCTATGAAAGGTATTCTGCCTTATTTGTATGGCTAAAACTGACCCCCAAAGGCTTATCAAAAGCTGCACCGTGCCTAAGTCTTCCTAGCATAGGCCACAAGAAGAAGAAAACAAAATCAGAAAATCAAATATTGGATTCATTCTCTCCTTTGTTTAAACTCTGTTAAAAAAGATCCTTGGACCTTTTGATCCCACAAAAGCAAATATGAAAATGTAGACGTGTAACCTTATTATTACATAACTGGAATTATCTCACCAATTAAGTAGCATATTTTGCATTGATAAAAATTTAGAAGATTAATTTGTAACTTCCTCTATGTTGGAGAGCTTTGGATGGTATTAACTGCTATAATAACGACTCTTCTTTTTTCAGCATGAGAACTGTTCAACTACTGCTAGTGGCTGAATTTCTCCTGGCTGCTAGGGGAATTGGACCAGATCTATTAGCAAAAGAAAATTCTACAACAGAGAAGCCACAGCAATTAAGAACTCTTGGTTTGACAACAGGAAACTGCTAAGATATCAGAATATTCTTTAACAGTACATTAGGCTTGTATTAATCTATTTAAGGAAGAACATTTCTAAAAGACATCTTCTTACTGATCTCTTCAATATGCTGTCATTGGCTGGTTTTCCCTCAGAAAATTCCTGCATATTGAATGTGGGTAGAGCACCATAAACTCTAATCAATTCTTCCTCAGATGAACTGAATTGCATGCAGAAATCTAAGTGGGTCTGAGAGGAATAAAAGTGCTACTACATGGTACTTCAGGGCTGTTCAAACTGCTCTACTGCTTTCTTGAAATCAGAAGTCTGCTATGTCCTTTTGATAGTCTGGAAGGAGTCAGTGGAAAAAAACCCAAAGCTTCCCAACATACTCTCCCTTTTAAATATGAGGATTTTAAAAAAATAAACAAATACTCTCTGTGTGTGCAACAGCTAAGATTCATGTTGGTTACTATTGCAGGAGTTCATTCCAGTGCCTGGTGCAGCTCTGTGGTCCTGGGATTCAGATAGCATGAGCATGGTGGTGGAGATTTCCATTGCTCAGCACTAGGAAATCAGGCTGAAGAATTTAATTCATAGATCTTCTCTCCATACACTACTACAAACAGCAGAGGGATTTCCTAGGACAGACTTCTGAATCTTTGGACCACTTGATGTCAGATGCATAAAAGCTCTGTAAGAGCAGATGAGATGGATGAAGGCCAGAGCTTACCCACACAGCAGGTAAATACAACCAGAGTTGTCCTGTAAGGCACACTGCATTACATCAGTTTTCCCCAGTTGTGGCAAAGCATTTACAGGATTGGTTCTGCAGTTGCTGAATCTGGCCACAAACTCGGCTTTGGAGCTGTTTAGCAGCAGAGTAGCTTCAGTTCTCCATTTCTCAAGTCCATTGCATGCCAAAGTAAATGAGGCTTCTAATTCTGCTTTTTTTTGGCCAAAAGATACGAGGTAACTGACAACTGCTATGATGTGCTTTGGCCTTTCATCAAGGAATGATTTTCACTTATTGGTCTGACTTTATAGTTCCAGACTTGTCATTTAAGTGAAATATCCATTCATACTACCACACTGCTAATAGAAGCATTCATAGTCAGGACCATGTCTTGCTGTATTAACACAATAAATCCAGTTCAGTGGGTCATTTCTGGGTTTGGGAATCTGAGTCTGAATTGATCTGCGTTGGTATTACTCAGTCAAATGCTTCATCTCCACTGAGATAACAAGAACAGGTCAGAGTCTTTCAAAACGAGCATTTATATTCTGCTCCCAGATTATTTTCTTTTTCTTCAGGAATGAGTCATTACACAGTAACTTTGGTGTGGCTTGCCTTGCTTTCTACTTTCTACTTGCTTTCTTTCTACTTGTGCCCTCAATGGCACAAATCCATGGTCAAGATTAAAAAAAAAACCACATAAAAATGCTCCTTTATTTCTACGACTTTTAGAAGTAATTCATCAGCTATGAGCACCATTATACCAACATACCTGGCACAACTAATTTTGGCAGAGAAACCTGTGCTTACAGGAATGTATCTGAATGTGAAACAAACAAATAAATAAGCAAAATGAACATACTGGTGTAAGAGCACTCTAGAGCAGGCTTTGGACATGTTAAAACACATTAGGAAGAATTCTAATGACAGATGCACCAAAGCCAGTGAGAATTGCTAATTAGAACTTTTCAAAGGAGACAAAAGAATAGGCAAGATATTACATAAAAATCATAAACCAAATGTAAATTTAAAAATAAAATATGTGGAAAAAAAAGACCAAAAGAGTCAATCTTTTCTTTTGCTACTTTACGTTAACTACGACTTGCAATTGTTATAAATGTCATTTGCAGGTTTCCAGCTGTTCTGGAATGGGTTTGTTTTTAAAGCACTGACTGAATAGAATAATTGTTTTGTAATGTTGAAATGTATGGTGTGTTGGTTTCCTTTTTCTTTTTAATGTACTTAACTGAATAATCAAATAATGTTCATGCCTCAGATACCTACAACATGATAAGAAATACTCACTTTAAAATTTCATATTCACTTTAGTGATTTGTCTAAGCTGTATGTTTCCGTTATGCAGGATATATACTCCTGTGCCTCTGATCAAGTTAAACCACGCATGATTCAAGACTCATGTGGGGTTTAGCTATACTGCTAGTAAAAGAAAAAAATCACTCTTTATGTTTTTGTACAGTGTTGTTATCTACATCACAATCTCCAACTTCTGCAATACACTTTTTTAATTAGTATAGCTCTTTCAAGCTGTAATTTTGGGTTTATGACCCTTTCTGTTGATGTCATCCATAAATTCCTCTTCTCCCTTTTATTGTTGTGTAAGCTGTGTGGCCTAAGGCTCTGCTTCTCATGTTATTTTATTCCCTGAAATAAATCTAATGTCTTCAGAGAAGTTACTTGTGATTTAAACCCACAGTAGAGGAAAGCCAAAGCTTCAGGTTACAGCCATACAATCAAACACAATTGAATTGCAGTGACTTAACAAGCTGCCTCCTCTCAGCTGAGCAGCTACAAGGGCCCAGGAGCATGTTTTTAGTCCAATTAATTATGAGAGAGTATAACTTAGCTTAAATGAACGAATGAAGGTGAAGACAACAGAAGACATCAGAATAAATAACTTTTCTAGGCTATTTAGTGCTTGACCGTAAGTTGTAGCTTTGGTCTGTAACCAAAAATGGTGAATTGCACTCTGGGAGCCAGACATTTACAGAATCTCTTGCTCTCACCCTGGTGCCATGCTACTTCATTGCTACATTATAGACTCCCATTTTACAGCCAGTGAAGGAAAGGATTAACTTTTAAACTGTGATTTATATGACCTGTATTATTAGATGATTACGTTCAGATGAGATGAACTGTATCCTAGAACACATTAACTCTGTTAAATAGAATTCTGGTAACTGTCAAAGGAGAGAATGCTGACTGATTTAAACAGTTATGCATTGCCACCTGTTGAATCCCACCTTAGTGTCATATAAGCAGGTTTTATTTACTCAATGTAGTAACTGGGATTGAAGTAAGAAGTAGGTTTGCTTTGATCTCTTTTCTGGACACTTAGGGTGGGATTTATACATCTGAAACGTAATAACGGACTAGCAAAGACAAGCTGAGTAAGATGTCTGGAATCCCTTTACAAACAAAGGAAACAGCCCCTTCTAGAAGTAAATAAATATTGTTCCATATTGACTTAAAATGGTAATCTGGACAATTGGGTCAGATGGCGACACTAGGGAAGATGAATGTCCCAGCATGCAGCAACTGAGAAGCAAAACAGAATCACAGAATCTGCCAAGTTGGAAAGGACCACAAAGATCATTGAGTCCAACTCTTAGCCCTGCACAGGACCATTCTCAAGAGTCACACCATGTGCCTGAGAGTATCATCCCAACAATTCTTGAACTCTGTCAGGCTTGGTGTTGCGACCACTTCCCTGAGGAACCTGTTCCAGTACCCAGCCACCTCCAGGGTGAAGAACCTTTTTCTAATATCTAACTTAAACCTCCCCTGACACAACTTCAGGCCATTCCCTCGAGTCCTGTCACTGATCACCACAGGGAAGAGATCAGTGCCTGTTTCTCCTCTTCCCCTCATGAGGAAGTTGTAGACTGAACGAGGTGTCCCCTCAGTCTCCTCTTCTCCAGGCTGAACAGACCAAGTGAACTCTGCTGCTCCACTTTCGCTTTATTGGTCCTGTCCTATCTTTGCCTCTTCTTTTCTCATGCAGATTTTTCTCCCTCCACAGGTAGAATGGAAGACCATAACTTTTTCTCATTTAATGTAAAAACGAGAAAGTACATGCAGTTAGAAAAGTTTTTCAGGTCAGGAAAATTATAGTTGTAGTGATCCAACATGGCATTGGGATGGCAATGAAAGATAGTGGGATCTTTGTGTGCATCCTCCCCCTACTCCCCCACAACCCCTTCTCCCTTTACAACTTTTTGATGGGTGATGTGGTTTGTTCTAACATAAGAACACCAGGTGGATATTTCAAGGGGAACTGTCTGGATGCTCACATAGTGAATACATTCCAGAGGTGGGGGAACTGACATGTTTGTGATTGACTTGGGTGCACACTGACCTTCAAGAAGGTATAAAACACTCTGGAGACTGGGCCCACTAAAGCTCAAATCAACAGGAGGAACCAAAACTGGATTATACTATAATCTGCTGTAGTAGATAATAGACTTGTTATTTAGATACTGCATTGGAAATATTTAGATACTGTAGTAACAATAAACCTAATCATAATCATCCACATAATCACTGAGACCTACTTGTGCTTGCCTGGGAACCTTCTCTTGACTATTCTGCTATAGGCCCATAACATTGACCTGGAATGTCCTGCTAAATCCAGTGAGCCACTTGCCCTGCTTTACAAATCTCCCTTCTACATCCATCTAGAACTTATAGGGGAAGTTGGATATTAGGAAGAAATTTTTTACAGAGAGAGTAATCAGACATTGGAATGGGCTGCCCAAGGAGGTGGTGGATTCACCCTCCCTGGAGGTTTTTACAGTGAGACTGGATGTGGCACTTAGTGCCATTGTCTAGTAACCACAGCTGTGTTGGATCAAGGGTCGGACCTGATGACCTTGGAGGTCTTTTCCAACCCAGTTGATTCTATGATTCTAAGTAACAGCAAACTGGTAATAGACAAGGTCGACCAAATAACTGACTTTGCAAAGGAAAAGAGACATTGCAAGCAGCAAAAGTCCAAAATCAGTAGAAAAAAACAGTGCACAGTCCTGCATCTTTTGCACAAGTAGTTTGCAAAGACTTTTGCATTTAAAAAGCATTTGCTTTTAAATTAATGACAACTTTTTAAATTTAAGCTTTATAGACTTGTTATATCAGTAAACAAGAACTGTGTGTTATGAAGAGGGAATTTGAATTGTAACTTCACTTTGTAGTTTTCTCCATCACAAATAGTTTTAGACACAGCAGTAAAACATACTAATTTAATCTTTTCTCCATATCAGTTCTCTGTATTCAGCAATCCAGAAAATTGCTTTTCTAGAGTAAGTAGCACAGCATAAAAATCTGAATTTCCATTCCCAGGTTTCATTGTGTGCTCAACTTCATGATGATATACAGACTATAGAAAAAAAACCTTAGCTAGAATACAATGTGCATTTCTGTTTACCTGCTAGAGAAGAAATTATATTCTAGGGTTTTGTCCTGTCTAATTTATTAGTTGAAAACATTTGAATAGACTCTAAGGAAAAACATGGGAAGCTCAGAGTGGCAAAAACTATAATTGAAAATAAAACAATTTTTTAAGTATTTGTTTTGTTTTAAGCAGAGAGATAAAGTCATGTTATATTTGTGTGTATTTGCATTTTATATGTGTATTTGCATTTTATATGTGCTTGTAAAGCACATAAGAAAAATGCAGCCTTCATGTTGATAGAGATTGATAGGATATTACTAGAACACTCGGGACATGAATAGTAGTAAAGTATTACCAGCAAACAACAGTCTAGCAGAAGTAGTTTTGAATTAAATGGCATGCAAATCTCTGAAGGAGACTATGAATATAGAAGGCAATCATTAAAGATGTGAAACTCTTTAGTGGAGAGGCTCATAGGAGAAGTTTCCTCATATATCTTCTAACTTTCTGCTTTTAAATGTTTATCTGTGGTAAATAAAGCTTTCTTTCTCCTTCGTAAAATGTCACTGTTGCATTGTTGTCTTATTGATAATAGTTAAGTATAAAAACACAGTGAAAGAGACCATAAACACTTGTGAAGAACTATGGCTCCTGCGGCATACCTGTGAGTGCATGATTCCTTTTAGAAATATCATTCAGAGGTTTAGATTTATGCAATTATAGCTTCATTTAAATTCTATATTTTCAATGACTTCTGTGCTTTAGGATACTTCTTTCAGATAATAGCCAATTCGTGCCTTGACTCAGGGACTTCACAGTTGCACATATCAACCTACTGTACTTTCAGGTAGTTCAGCTCAGACACACGTTTCTTTCTGCCTTAGTGTATATCACACTGGGTCATAGGCTTGAATTGCAATTGCTAGGGTTAGGCTAAGTCAAGGAGGTTTTTTGGGACTGCTGTGAATAAATGTGTTTCTTAAACAATTCTTTAGGTGTGAGGGAATGCCTATTCCAGCAGATGTTATGGTGCTTTTCCACTCCAGGAACAGAGAAGAGATTATGTTAATATTATTTTTCTCTGCAGAAAGCTAGCAACTCTCTACCGGCCTACATTCGCAAAATTTTACTGTTCTCACTGTTCCTGTCACCAAGTTAACAGGTGTAGGCAAAAATCCCCAAATAACTATTCTCTTTCTCTTCCTACATACTGGTTAGACAAAGACAAAATTCTGCTTAGGGAAGACATAAGAAATTAATAACCTGCACAAAATATCTTACTTAATACACAGTCTACCTTTGGATTTTCTTGGTTAGACTTTTCTTATCTTAAAGTAGTAGAGGAAAATAAATCTTATGAGCTCTGAATAATTGCTATTGTTTCAGTTCATTTATTCCAGTGTACAAGTCTTTCTTGTTGTGGTCAGCTTCCAGTTATGTTGGCAGAAGCCAGCCATCTTGTCCAAGAGGTGAAGTGTTTCAAAGTGTGTAACGAAATCTGAAAAGTTATGGTGCACTTTCTGTGGTGCTGTGCTCCGTAACCTTTCTGCTGAGTGGTATGCAATGGTGGATCTGCCAATTTATTCTTCTCAGCTTTCCTGCCTACTCACATAAATAATACATGTGAGGAGAGGAAGAAGGCTCCAGTCTCTCAAGAACTACACAGGAAAAGGTGTGCTTGTCTCAAAAAAGGATTTGGTAGTGCAGTGTTTGAAAAGTAATTACAGGCTTCTCAAAGAAAAAATAAATAATAAAAAGGACCTCGACATTACTTTTGAAAAAGGACTCTGCGACTTAGAAAAACTCCTAAAGAGATAAAGCTAGAGGAAGGAGAAGCCAGGAATTCTGATTATTTTACTGCTTTAATCCTGACAGCAGCTTTCCCATTCCATCCAAACGTTACTCTTCTATCTTCAGTAAAAGTACAAACGTAGAATATTTGAACACATTTCTCTTGGGATAAGCTTTTCTCATAAAGGAGAAAAATGATGGTAAATGGAAACAAATATGTCCAAGAAATAATAAAGTTTAAACTCAAATCTTAATTTTCACAAAAAGAAGTATTCTAGATTGAAGTAGCAAGTAACAGCACTAAAAAGAGACAAGGATTACAGGTTGAGATATCTTACTGTAAGATGGACTCCCTCCCTTGTAGGTTTTGGTTACTATTAAACACACATACCCAAACACACAGACACAAAACTAGTACATTTAGACTGACTCTAAAAACTTCAAGGATAGTATAAGTCAAGCCCATAAATCCAATTCACATTTGGAAAATAGCTGACAGTATTTAGAACTAAAATCACAATTCAAAACCTCACAGATCTCACAGAGGTTTTAAAATTCAGATTTTGCCCTGGTCATGGAATGTGTTTGAAAGCCTTGAACAGACATTTAATACTTTACTGAGAAAAGACAATCTGCCTTGTAAAGGTCAGAATTATCTAAAATTTATGATTTTCATGTACGCTAATTTCTAGTTGTAGCTCATCCCAGGTCTTTCCCTCCCCCGCCAAGAATTTCCCTCCATTTTTTTTTTGGGGGGGGGGTTCTAATCCTACCACTCTTTCACTTCGGATCTCATGTGCTTTTTTATCGCCTATATAAAAAAAAGACACTCTGCTAGTGAATCTAACTGCTCATCACCCTATTTTCATGTCTTCTCTCTTAGTTTAAGTTGAAACTTTTCCACAAATTGTTCAAAGGTAATTTTTGATTTCTTCTTGCCTACATTTACTGAACAAACAGAGAACAGATGAAAGAGGAAGTCATATAATCCTAGACACATAAAATAATATTACAAAGGCTTTGAGTTGTAACCATATGCTCTAGTCAGAGCTATGCCAAAGTATGTCCACCACTGATGCAATGCTTCATTTTTACCAGAATCTGCAGCAGAATTCCTCAAAATTTCTCTTAGGGAATGTAATTGGGATATTATTCACTGCATTGCATAAGGCACTACTCTAAGCAGTTTGTCCATCCCATTAACAACTTCACATTCAACAAGTACCTTCCAGCAACTGCACACTAAATATGCTCAATTTTTTTCTCATGATGCAAATGTTTCAAAATTGGTCCTCTTTGCAGAGATATTTTTTAGGCTGCTTAGGTTGGATATTAAAGTCTAGGTTTGTTTTCTTGGGCAGATATTACCCTTAGAGGTAATAGAAATGGGTCATTTGGAGTTTACCAATTTACTGAATTTGAATATATTAGCCCCTGAGTTTAAGGGGTACTTCATCAGAATATTCTCACTTTTCTCTAAAGCATTCAATTTAAAGAAAGGCTGGCAAATCCCTCAGATCCCAAGGTGTCAAACTGTACATACAAAGAATTTGTTACACAAAAAGTAAACCAGAGTTCAAAACCAAACAGGATGTTATTCCCCAAATATTATTTAAACAAGTAAACCAAACCAGTAGACTGTATTAAGACTGCAATGAAGTAAAATTTTAGCCTTCTACCATGAAATTATAGCAATATTCTATACAGTTAGTAATGTTGGCCCTCCCCCAAAATTTACATCTGACTAAGCAGCACCCAGTTGGAGGTTAAACAACTGAGCCTTCGCCTTGAACTCCTCTTTTCCTTTTCGAAAAACAAACTCCCTTCTTACAACATCCATGCTTGCACTCCACAAAATCCCTTAATAGCAACCAGTTGTTGAGTGGAGTTGGCCCTAAATTGTGCTGCTTGAACAGTGAGACCAAGATGGGAATGAAGCTATGGACATAAATTGACCATGACAGCTGACTTGGCAGGTGAGAGCCTGGAGTTCCTACCCTGGGTTGCATATGAAATGTTAACATAGCTTGAGTAATCTTGAGAAGAGAAAGGCAAGGGTTTTATATTTTGCAAAGGATATTTATTACTAGATGTTTCAAATCTACATAAAACACATAGCTGCTCATTGTTTTCAGAAGCATAGATTTTAGTTGACAAACATCTAATCACTGGCATGTCTGAATACTCTGAAGAAGTCTCCTAACTGTACCCTATGAGATGTTATTTTGTGAAGACATCCTTCTCACAGAGTTGTAGGTACCCATGCTTCACCCCAAAATACAGCAAAAGGAAGTAAAGAAATTCAAGCTCTTTCAAATCTGGACCTTGTAATGCACTAAATGATTGATAACAACCCAAGCAATGCTTTATCTATGCTCTGATATGCGGTTCTTACAGACAGGCTCAAAAAAGCAAAATAAGAGATTACAGAGGTTACTATGTCAACAGATGTATTTTAATACTACTCTAGGTAGCTCTTATAAGATCAAGCATTTTTTGTTAAAGAACAGGATTCAATTTTAGTGCATTGAGAAATATATTTTTCTTTAAGTTGTGGTAATGCTGAGTATTATTATTGAAGAACCAAAATTGAATTTCAGTCCTGACTTTATATAACTTTTACTGACATTGGTTTCCTTTATTGCTTGGCAGTATCCTTTCATATCATGTTGCATTTTGAGCTTCACCCCATAAGCAGTAGCATACTGTCATCTAGCTGAATTCTTTAACAACTGTGCAAGTTCATAAGCAAACCCCAACCATACTTAGATGGAGATTCCCTACTGTGATGATGTGTAGTTATGTTTTGAGCAAATTCATCAAAAGAGAGAATTTATTTTTTATTTAATACTGAAGATAGTGGGAAAATTATAAAGTCTTTTCATCCTAGATAAAAGTCATATTAAGATAGAATGTTAGCACAGAAAAATCAAAATGTTTTGACTCAAGATTTTTTAGGTGGTCCTGAACTCTCAGCCCCAACATGGGACAAGCCAGATGCTGATGAACTACACCATGGACATGCACCTTGTTTTATGAGGGGTTTATGAGCCATGTCTTCAGGGCCAACTCCACAGGTGGTCTGGCCATGGGGCACCTTGGTCTCCCTATGGCTGGCAAGAGGTCTTCCTGTGCAAGGCGACACATCCAGTGTCTGAGACGACTGAGGTTGGAAGGGACATCTGCTGCAAAAGGAGACAGTGGGGAGCCTGAAATAGCATGATCCGCTTTCCCTGAAGTGAACACACTCTGTCACTTTCTCCTTTTCAAATTTCAATGTTCTGGATGACAGATTTCATTTTCTAAAAGCTAGGACAGGTTTTGCTCCTGTCCTCTTCTTGTATGATTCCTAGGGACATGTATGGTTTTGCTCTTCATTCGAAGGCAAGAATTTTTTTAAACTTATAAATCTTTTATGAAATAAAATCACTATACCTTGCTCCTAAATATTTTACCTCAGCTGTAGAGGCTTATTTTATTCTAATACATAATAATAATTCCTTTGAATATTTACATGAGAGGGTAGTTTATAGATATCTATGAAGCTGTTATTCTCTAGGTAACTGTGTTATGGTGTTTTTTTTTTATTTTTAATTTTTTCAGGACTTTTTAGATCATTGGCTACCGAGAGATTCTCCTTCTCTCTCATCTTTGTAACTCATTTGATTACCCTCAGCCGTAAGTAGACAGAGGAAAAGAAAAAATCTTAATTTTACTCTGCTGGGAGGCCAAGGAGGTGCTGTTTCCTTGAGGGCAAGTGCACCAGTCACTTACTATCTCTGGAAAGCAGGTGCTGCTGAGCTGCTACAAAGTTGCAGTCTGGATCCTACCAAAAATTCCTGTTAGCATCCACTCTTTGGACGTGGAATTTTTTTTTTTTTTTTGTGTGTGTGTTTGTTTGGTTTTTTTTTTTTAAATATAAGAATATGGACAACTCTACAAAGTGTTATGCACTTCATAAATATTTCAGAAGTTAACTATTTGGAGGTTATGGTAAACATGCAGGGATTTAAATGTTTTCTTAATATAGATGTTAACTTGCTTATTGCCATAGTGTTGTTTGTGTTAGAATTTAAGTATTCCTCTGTAGGGATCTTTCAAGCAGGAGGATGGGGATAGTTCAATAAAGTCACCTGACAGTGAACACTCGCAATTCATGCACAAGACAGGACACAACCAGTAACTCTGAGTCTTTGGCTGAATCACTGTTGAGACCAGAAGAGTACTTTGAAAAGAAGTCTCTAGAGTTGTTAAGACACACCCCTAACAAATTTTCTAGGAGTTTTTTAAGTGACGAAGGTAGAAGTCAGTCGCTTGAGTTTTGGACACAAAATTCCTTTGGACCTTTGGAGGCACCTGTACTCAGGTGGCAGTACTGCAAGTGATACATCTATGTCTTTCTAAAAAATTTAATATATATTTCCCTGTAAAAGTTTGCTGCACTGGCTGATTCAGGCGGCTGTGATAACTGTTTCTGGGGCTCTTAGCAGCAGAAGAGGAGAAACTTAGGAAATTTTTAAGACCAAACCAGTTACTATAGCAAGTTGTACATATTAGGGGACAAGAGGCTGGAAAGAGGCCCTGTGGAAAGAGATCTGGGGGCTTGGGTGGATGGCAAGTGTAATATGAAACAGTAATGTGCCTTGGCAACCAAAAGAGGCAGCCATTCCCTGTGGTGTGTCAGGCACAGCATCACCAGTTGATGGTCAAGGGAGATGATTATCCCGCTCTGCTCTGCACTGATGCGGCCTCACCTCAAGTGCTGTGTGCAGATGTGGGCACAACAAAGCTATTACAGTGTGTCCAGGGGAGAGTTAGAAGATGGTGAAAGGACTTGAGGGCAAGATTTACAAGGAAAGATTGAGATCATTTGGCTTGTGCAGCTTGGAGAAGACTGAGTAGTGCCCTCTTTGCTTTTTCAAGCAGGACAGTAGAGGGGGAGGTGCTGATCTCCCTCTCTGGTGACCAATGATTAGGACACAAGGAAATGAATGGAATGAAGTTGCATCAGGAGTTCAGATTGGACATTAGGAAAAAGGTTCTTCACTGAGAGGGTGGTTGGTCACTGGAATAGGCTTTGCTGGGAAGTGGTCATGATACCAAACTAACAGAGTTTGAGGAGTGTCTGGACAACACTTGCAGACATATGGTTTAGTTTTAGGAAGCCCTGTGAGAGGAAGAGAGTTGGACTCAATGATTCTTATTCATCCCTTACAACTTACGATATTCTATAATTCTATGATTTTGGGTGAGTGTCAGCAGGCTCCAGTCAGGGAACTCAGAGAAAGGAAGAAAGAGAGAAAGGGAGGTACACTGGTGCATCCCCCTGTGAAACTGCAGCAAAGGTGAAAAGACAAATTTTAACCTGGGCATTTGGCATGGATCTTGCTGAAAGTGTGTCAAACCTGAATGTGAGGTAATTAAAGACCCTATGCAATATTAGCTTACTTTGCTGAGGGAATAAAGTTACAAAATTTCACTGTGATAAAGCTAGGGACTTAGTATTGAACTTTGGTTGAAGCCCCTGGTTTTAAATCAAATACCTAACTTTCCTTTAACTGTGGTGTACCTGAGGTCACTGAAAATCAAATGTATCCCCTGCAAACCCAGTAACATTATTTCTTTGTATGATAATGTGTACAGAAATTGATTTGCCTTAAGAGTGGCAGACTGATCAGCCATCTAACCTCAGGACAGACCTTTGAGTTTTTTCATTATTATTTAATACTTTAATATTTTAAAAAGATATATCATCTTGTCTGAAATGTCCTAAGAATGTTTTCAATGTCTGTATTTACTCAGATAATCAATAGAACAACTTTTACTTCCCCTTGTAGTATGGTTGGCAGTATTATGTATGTAATTCCTCCAAGAGTACCACATAAAGTTGTTTCAAATAAAAATAAAACATAGTTTAAAAAGTAATTTTAATTATTTATCAATATAATTAAGCTGTATTAATGATCTTTATTATCCGTATTAAAAATTCACAAGATTTTCATCCCTTTCATCTTTATTAGATATGTCATAACTTGTTACATATTTTCATGAACTATTGATGAATATGAAATGCTTAAAAGCACTTTCCCCCTTTTAGTTATAATGACTATATGGGGAGTATATTAATATTTGAACAAGCAGTTATATTTGCTAGTTAGTATCATTTCTAGTACTTTTTCTTGGTATGCAGTACAAAGGCAACATTCTTAATACATAAAGCCTGCAACTACTGGCAGATGAAAAAAAGTCTTTTCTGTACTATGCAACATAATTACCTATGCCTCCTTATCTCATAAAAGTAATAGTATTTTGACAACATAAATTGAGCAGAAGGCATTGAACACGTTGGTAAACATTATGATGAAACAGGCAGCAGCTTCAGTGTTAGAAACAAGTTCACGGGGAAGTTGACTTTTTGTATGAAAAAACTTAGTGATCTTCTCTCCTAAGTTACAGTATTTACTCCTTTAACTTTTGGAGAGTTAATTACTTACTTGCAATAGAAAGATGACAGCATAAAAATAAAGTAGGATACATCCATACTTAAGAAAGACTAGTGGGAGAAATCTGGAACACAGGCCAACCTGGGTAAAGTTTTTATTTTAGCTGGTATTATTTTATGGGAATTTTTTTACTTCTTTATCTCTTCTTATTTTATAATCTGCATTTTGAGAAAGTGTTTTTAGGCCATAGACATCTTCTGATACATTTGACATCGAGCGTACCAAGAACTTAAATAATTTATGCTCCCTTATGCTGACCAGGGCATAGAACTAGGAGGACTTGCCTTCCTAAATTGTTTAATTACTTAGAGAAAACCTATCCTTTAACTGCCTAAATGAGAAGTGTGAATGTAGACTACTCTTAAGTGTTAACATTTCGACCTAGACACTTCAAAAAAAAAAAGAAAATGTTTAGAAAGTGGAAGTGATTGCAGCTCATTAGTACCAAGGCAATTTTGTTTTTAAGTTACAAGGACATTATAAAACTAGGAGAAAAGAATACAATAAAACTAGAATTGGAGCACTCAGACAACAATATTCTTCTTTGCCTAGCTCAAATTTATTTTCACATCAGTTGGCTGGTTTAGAGGGAGATCCTGAATTGTGTTATCCATTTGCATAAATAAAACAGAAGTAGTCACTGCTCACATGCAGAAGAGCTAAGGAATTTCTTAACCACCTGCAGTACAAAACATTTCTTTTAAGGGGATGTTTTATTTCTTTACCTCTAGATGTGTCACAAAATTCAGAAGCGATATCCTTACATTTGTGTCATTAAAATCTGCATTCATAATTTCTTCATTAAACACAGTAATGAAAAGCAGCAACGGAAAAGGTTTTGAAGTTATTTTTATAAAAGCTTATGCTCATTGGAATTTAAATAAATAATTTTAACAATGAATTAAGTCTCTTTGACCTGAAATATTCCATACTGGTGTAGGGAAAGGCAGGCAAAAATAAGACATGAATAAATTGGAAAATTTTATCAGTGAGAAATTGGGAGTGTATTCTAAAATTGTTTGGCATTGACCTTATACCTTAAAGCAGTTCTATAACTCAATTTAAAGGCCATCATGCTTTGCTCAGTTAGTACTCTTCCAGTATGGTTTAAAGCAGTCAGGAATAGCTGCTGGATCTAACTCTAGAATTACTTATATAATAAAAAGAACAGTTTGAGCTATTTGTTTTGCTCTTAGAAAAATATCTCAGGGAAAAATTAATTAATGCCAAAAAACCCCCAAAAGCAAAAAAAGGAACAAGAAAAAAATAGTTACTAGACAAAAGTTATGTTAGAAAGTGGACAGTAACATCACTCAGAAACTTAGGCAGGACAGACAGAAATGGAATCTATTCCTCCAGAGTAGCAATAGCTGTCTTAGTTTTTCCTCTTTCTTTCAGGTTCCTGCCTTACTATTCCAACTTCAGCAAAGGAAGTCCTTCAGAGAATAGTCTCTTTCATTGCTTAGATGTGATTTATCTGCAGATCCATTCCACTGTGCAATAAACGATGCAGAGATCTTGAGGAAAAATAGTATATCATAATATAATTAAAGATGGTGTTATAAGCCACAGGCAAAAGGCTGCGCAGAAAACATTACTATTCAGATATTTTTGAAGAATAAGTAGAAATTCTTTAGAGGAAGGGTGCTGAGGCACTGACACAGGTTGCTCAGAGAAGCCGTGGATTCACCATCCCTGGTGGTATTCAGGGTCAGCTGGATGGGGCTTTTAGCAACCTGGTCTACTGAAAGGTGTCTCTGTATATGGCAGGAGGGCTGGAACTAGACAACCTTTAAGGTCCCTTCCAAACTATGCCATTCTATGATTCTATGATTACATGACTTATTTTGCCAATTGAAAGATTTCTCAGGCCAGAGAAAACCAGTAACTAAATACACTCTTTAGTCTACTATTCCACAACACAGTAAGTATTGTTCAAAGTAAAACTCATTCTTGGGAAAAATATGACAGATTATAACGTGTTCTTTGCGTTCACAAAGAAAAGATGCTGCTGCAAGTATTTTATTCAAAAAATGAAATATAGTGGGTACAGCTCCCAGAAGACAGCATTTGGAAGAAGGAAATACTTAAAGCATCAAAATCAAAAGTACATCAAAAGGCAAACGGCAAGCTGTTTGTCACGGCAGCCCATCAGTAACCTAATTGCATGACAGAGTCATCCAGAGGAAACCTGAAAGATGCTTACAGAAGTGCCTAATGAAAGTCTTTAGGGAGATGGATGCCACTTTTGGAAAAACAGACTTTATGGCTAGAAATTGGACTTGCTGTGATTGTTGTCCAGAGATAAGAGGGCTGAAAATGTGATTGGGTGTTGAACGAACAGAATCCAATTTCTTCAGTAGCGGCAGCAATTTAATAATATGTTGACTGGGAGGATATGATGGCAATAAAAAGCCTCCCAGAGTCTTTTTGAGAAAGAATCATAAAAGGAATTTGCTGTGTCATTTAATTTTTAAGAGTACCATCTAGAACTTTTTGCCTATTTTTATGAATACAACGAAAACAGTGCATTGAGTCTGTAACGGGCTTTAGAACCCTCTAACTTAAAGGCATAAATGCATTATTACCAAGGAATTATATTTGTTCTATAAAATTATCTTGCCTTACACATTTGGTTACCTTCAAAATTGTTTTGGTTTTGTTTACATTACACATACAATTATTTGAAATGCTTTTCAATTAAATACAATCAGTTACTCCATGGCCTCATCTTTATCATAAACATTTTTCCCAACATTTGAATTCTCAGAATTCTTGGCTGGATGATGAATCTGTGTTTGGAAGTTCTTAGTCATCATGGCTGGGCTTTGCGAACGAAGATTTAGAAAGGCTGTATCCACATTTGTTACAAACACGCTGGTGGCTAATGAGGCCAACACGAGATAGACATGTCCAATTGCAAAAGGCACAGCAGAAAGACTCCTTTGGTGGTATATTCTGCAGGACATGATTCTTTCTGCGTTGTCTTTTCTCCTCGAGAGTGATCCTGCGTGCGTTCTCAAAGGAAGCAGCAGGGTTATAGATGGTGTGTCTCCAGACCTCACGATTGGAGGCCAGAGCAGACCAGTTATATTGATCGATATGGCCAAGGCTGAGATGTTGTTTCGGGGAGTCCTTGTATCTTTTCTTCGGGGCTCCTCTCATGCGGTAGCCGGTGGTAAGTTCACCATAAAGCAGGATCTTAGGGAGGCGGTGGTCCTTCATCCTTGAGACATGCCCTGCCCAACGCGGTTGTGTTCTCAGCAACATGGCCTCAATACTTGTGACTGCTGCTTGTTCTAGAACAGATGTATTGGTCACATAATCTGACCAGTGGATGTTTAGGATTGTGTGAAGACAGCGTTGATGGAAGCATTCTAGCAGATGCAGGTGGTGGTGGTAGATGACCCATGATTCAGATCCGTATAAGAGAGGAAGTTCTTAGTATACTTTTTTTAAACACAGTGAATACCATAAGAAATTACACGTGAAGATGTGTCCCTGACTGTTCATTAGAGCACTGGAAAGGCATGGGAAGTCGATGTTTGAAAACTCCATTTGCATTGTAGTTTACTAATTACACCTTATGAAAAAAAAAACAACTCACAAGGCATTGGATAGGCAGGGGTTTTTTTTCCTCTTTTTATAGCATAGGAATTAAGGAAAACGTTATGATGAGGTATATTCACTGGAATGTGTTAATGCAAAATCTGACTCCTTATGCAGCCTTCAAAGGCCTGAAAAAAAACATTTATATGTGGCTGTAAACTGAAATGAGAAAGGAGTATACCATGGGGTCACTGACCATATTTGTACAGAAGGCTAGTCTGCAAGCTGCACACATGTTAACCATCAACCCCCAAAGTGTACGTGACAAGACGTAGACAGTCGCTGCTAACTCCTAGAGGCTGTCTCTCATTGCATCATAATTTGTTTTTGCCTTTTGTGTAGGATCTGCCACTACAACTCTTTCAACTCTTTTGCATGGAGGGTAAAACTATTGTCCTAAATCTGTGATCAGAAAAAGAGATGTGGATTCTTTCTACTATTGTAAGAGGAACTTAAGCCTGTCACCAAGAATTTATCTGAAATCTAGTTCACCCAACTCATATGCAGCAGTATAAATTGTTTAAATTTGTTTCCACAAAGCCCACCGCATCCTGCTACAGTGTACTTTCTGACAGCAGGTTTAATTTGCTTGGAAATTGAAAGTACAATCCACGTCCTTTATGCGATCCAAAACATTGTGCATATTTAATGAGATAACATTTTATACTCTTACTGTGTAAGCTGCACCCTTAAGGTTGACTGAAATATGATTTAAATGTAAATCTGTCCCCCTCAATTTTTATCTTTTAAAATAGCATTGACAGCTATTCAGCCCAGTACATTCCCCAGCAGAGAGGAGATAATTACATATAATTTTTGTGTGAAATTTCATAAGAAGTAACTCATTTTTTGAGCAGATACAGCAGCATACAAGAAAGTACAACAGAAATTATTCCCTTTGTTCCAACAAAAGATAAAATCCTGATGTGAAATTTGATACAAAGACTTGAACAGTATTGGTTTTCATGTATCCTGATGTAAATTTTGAGTGCAAAACAATCGAAAAAACCAATCAATCAATCCCAAAGTAATTTTGAGTGCACAAAGTGAGGCTTTGGCATGTGTTTGCTTAGCACTGGGTACAGTTTATGCTGAACTGTTGTTATTCAGAAAGTGGTCTTCATAGGAGGTTGGGTACCAGGTTTGTGTTCTTCCTTTGAAGTTTGTGTCTGATATTTAACCTTTCCAAAGGTTCTCCCTTGGAGATTTGGGGAGACAAGCAATTACATTAAGGGAAACGAAATTTCCCCTGAATGTTACTTAGGATATCAGTAACAATCTATACTTGGGACCTTAAGGTAGATTTGAATTCAGTGAGTGACTTTTGTTTACAGGCTGCCTGAGGAAGTGAATTTCATCCATTTTGAAACCAATAAATCAGCCCTGTCATGACTGAACCCCTGGAAATCTAACATCTGGAATTCAGAATCCTCTTTTTTCCTGCTATGGTTCTACAGATTGGTCTTACTGGAGACGACACACAATTTCTTCAGAAGTAGTGAACAATCTCCAAAGTGTGAAACAAAACAGACATCTTACAGGTAGTCTTGAAAGCCCTTTGCTGCTTCAGATATGAATATTTGTGGTTTTGGCATTTCTCTTCCATTTTGATACTCCATATTATTTTAAAAAATTCCTTAGAAATAAATGACCATCCAAAAATAATCCTAATGTGAATCTTAACAGTAGTTTCAGTACTTCTGATCTTGTTAGCTTCTCTGAAAATTTTATTTTTGTAAAGTAAGCGACCAGAAGACAGTAAGACACTAGGCTCCTATCATCAGCAGAATGGATTTTCATCCCAGAATCATAGAATACTAAGTCGGAAGGGGACCTCAAGGATCATCTGGTCCAACCTTTCTTGGCAGAAGCAAGGTCTAGGCAAGATGGCCCCACATCCTGTAGAGCTGAATTTTAAGAATGTCCAGTGCTGGAGAATCTACCACTTCCCTGGGAAATTATTCCAATGGCTGATGGTTCTCATTGCGAAAAATTTTCCTCTTGTATCCAGTCAGAATCTCCTCAGAGTAACTTGCAATCATTACCTGTCATCTTTACCATCAAACACCTTGTAAAAGAGGAGTCTCCATCTTCATTTTAGCCACCTCTAAGTACAGGAACGTGGTGATAACATTCATCCTGAGCCTTCTGTTCTCAAGACTGAACAAACCCAGCTGTCAGCCTTTCCAAAGAACTTTCCCAGTCCTTTGATCATCTTTTTGGTCCTTCTCTGCACCCTCTCCAGGCTGTCCACATCTTTTTTGCATAGTGGAGACCAAAACTGAATACAGTATTCCAGCTGTAGCTTGACAAGTGATGAGTAGAATGGCATAGTGATTTTATTTCTGCTGGTGATGCCCTTGCATCAACAACCCAGCATCTTGTTGGCTCTCTTTGTTACAGAAGCACACTGTTCTCTCATATTGAGCTTTTAGTCCACAAGGATGCCCACTTGCCTTTCCACAGAGATATTCCCCAGCTAGGTGGGTCCCGGGCTGTGCTACACTCATGGATTATGTTTTCCTGGGTGCAAGACATTGTTGAACTTCTTAAGGTTCTTCTTAGCCCACTCTTCCAACCTACCTAGGTTTTCTTGCAGGGTGGCTCTCCCTTCAAAAGTCTTCAATTTCCCACTCAGCTTGGTGTCATTGGCAAACTTTGTCAGAGTACACTTGATTTTTGAAGTTAGCAAACAATGTTGAGCCCAATTTCAATCCCTGGGGATCCCCACTAGTGCCAGGTTGCCAGTTTGAAACTGAGTTATTTACCAACAACCTCTGGTGAGCTGGTCAGCCTGTTTCCCATCCACCACACAGACCACTTGCCTAGACCACAACACCCCCAGTTTCTCCAAGAGGTATATGCTGAAAACTGTATTGGAAGCCTGGGGGAGATACAGGCAGACAATGTCCACTGCTTGCCCTCCATCAACCCAGCACATTACTTTGTTGTAGAAGGTGATCAGGTTTGTCAAGCATGATTTGCCCTTGGCAAACCACACTCCTACTTAAATGACAGCTATTTCAAATTGCTGATTGTATCACTGTGTTTTTCCCTGTAGATAGACCAATACAGGTGACAGGGGGATTAAATAAATTACCTGTCTTGTGGACAGTAGGTATAAAAACCATATACCTTTTTTTTCCCCTGGGAAATCTATAAATCCAGAAAGTACTGCAGTTTTTATTAATTCAAAAACTTAAAACACAAAAATCTGCCAAGTGCCAGTATGTGCCACAAATGAAATATTTCTACCTTTTTATATTAAATGCAAACTTGGTCTAACAGCAGCGAGTCATTCTCTTCTTTTTATTTTTATTTTATCTATTCCTCTTGCTTTGTTCTTTCCTATAGTCAGGTCTCTTCACACAAGGTCTGAGCAATATAAGCGGTTTTTCATGGCTCTTGAATCAAGTCCAGAGATGCGAGTGTAGGAATTTTCATGTGGACAGTCTGCAAATGGTGTTTTACCTTGACTATTTTCCCAAATAAAAAATTTTATGATAGTGCCTAAAGCTTAGGCTTTGGTTTTGATGTATATCATGCAATGTCATGTCCACTGGACAGGGTTTTAATAGCTGGACAGGACATGACTGAATAAAACTCCAAGAAAACCTACTTAGTTTCCAGAGTGTACTAATGTAATTGTGCTTGTTGATTTGGGGAGATTTAATAAAGTCAGCTCTTTCTCTGCACTATTATCAAAACATAGCTGTTCCCATATTTGATCTTCTTTTGGCATCCCCCTGAAAAGTATAAAATTGACACAAGATACCACTCCCATCATTCAATACTCAACTTCACAGAAAATGGCTTCTCAGCCTTAGTGAACAAAACATCGGCCTGATATGGTCAAATTCTGTCATTGGCATAGGTGCCCACAAAGAAAAGCATAGCATCTGCTCCCACTCCATTACGCAACACTCAAACCTATAAAGAGCTGTAAAATGCGGAGCTGGGAGTAAACACAGCATCAGAAGGTAAGGAACACGTGATTAATTAACATCTCTTTTATGTCTCTGACAGTACCTGGCACAACAACGATGTGATTTTTATTTGGTTTTAGTATTGTGGGGTTTTTCCATTTTGTATTTTCTTTTACTGGAGCCATGGTTCTGGTGATTTTAAACTATCTACACATACTTGGAGAAAGCAAAGAAAAACATGTTCTATACAACCTAATCTTGTTCAGACTCTGGTCCTACTAGAAAAGCAAAAAGTTGCTTCCTCATTACTGTTGACCTTCTACTTTTCCCTAGAGACCAGGGAAAACCCCTCTACACAGCTGCTATTTTGCTTTTGTCCACACACCTGTAACCAGAAGGGACATGAAGTGGCTGGGATGAGAAAAACTTTTATTTCTGCCCTCTCTTCCTCTTGTCTTTTTGCACCATGCTGCTCTGCAGGAGGAGTCATGCTGCTTTGAGAAGGGCCAAAGCTCAGCTCTTCCTTTCTCAGAGGCTGTGGTAATACAGGAAGAGTATCCACACTGACAGGGCAGTACTACACCCTGCAATAAGATAGTCTGTAGGGCTCCTGGGGCAATGCCAAGAGAGGGGTAGCTGGATGAAGGACCTGGATGTCAGCAGAGGACTGGCCCAGGACATGCCCTGCTCAGCGGAGAAGAGAGGGAGCTCAACCTGTTGTGACTTAGGGACTGACATCAATGTGGGTCTTTGGCGACCTGGGCCCAGTGCCATTTTGTGTAAATACAACATGAAGCCAACACAGATGTTGCTGACAACAAGCAAGGAAACTGTGTAGGAGAGGCTGAAGTTTCAAAACAAGACTGCCCTAACCCAAGCCTGAAAATTTGCTGTAGCCACAAGATGTGGCTAAGGTAATTTGTGTCCTGTATCAATCACATCCAAGTGATGCGACCACACTGAGACACTGGAATAGGTTGCCCAGAGAAGCTGTGGATGCCCCATCCCTTGTTCAAGACCAGGCTGGATGGGGCTTTGAGCAACTTGGTCTAGTGAAAGGTTTCCCCGTCCATGGCAGGGGAGTTGGAACAAAACGATCTTTAGAGTTCCTTCCAAACCAAACCATTGCATGATTCTGTGATTCTATGATCTATTATGAGTGGGAATGGCCTGACCAGAACAGGTAAAGGAGTGCATGCTTTATGCCACCAGCCCAGCCCCCTCCACACTGCTCCACCAGGAATGCAGCAACATTCTGCTGTTCATCAGAAAGGAGAGGGCACCCAGCCCACTCCTTTCCTAGACTTATTCCCTTTGAAAGAGCTGGAAAAGAAGCATTTTCCTTCACTTGCTTAAGGACCAATTAAAATAGTTACAGAATGGCAACATCTTATTTAGTACACATAAAGCTTGAGTATACTAGTCTGCATAGGTAAATCATTACCTTTCCTTCTATCCTAGACTGTAAAATCTATATTATAGTTGTAAAAAGGTACTACAAACTATACAGAGAAAAAAGAAGAGAGTATTTGTCCTAAGGAATTTAAAAGGAAGTGCAATCAAAATAAAGGAGTATTTCACCTTTTTTTGTTTGTTTGTTTTTTACTGAATGTAAAAATCCCTGATACACAATTTCTGCCCAAGATTTTTATTTGGTTTTTTTAGATTAAGTTGTCAAAACTTGTGGAATCATAAAAACCCAAAATCTGTACTTCTGTAACTATTCACATATAACTTTTTATCCTGGTTGAAATTCACATTGTAAAGTCACAGACACTGCGCACACACTCAAGCATGTAGAAAAGATTTTTAATTTTTTGAATTTTCCTTTCTTTGTTTCTATCCTATACACTGTGATGAATTTATTTCTATTCTATGCATTTAAAATTTCTACCCTTTTGTATTACTTCTGAAAAACAATGTATCTGAGTCATTCTGGAAATTAAAAAAAAAAAGAGGGGGAAGAAAACACAGAAGTGGCAGCTGTATTGCTCTGTGAGTCAGAATGAGGCATTGGACTGGCATTTGTTTGCTGCTCCTCCTTCACCCTACAGAGGTCCAACAGTGGGAGCCAAACAGATGGTGCAATGCTGTTCATTAGTGGAACTCCCACAGTCACATTTAGCAGCCAGAGAAGGTTAGGAGAGGTGCGTGGCATCCCTGAGAGCGCAGTAAGAGGCATTTTAGCACGACCGATCTCAGAGCTGCTACTCTGAGCAGGGCTTGGAGTAAGGATGTACCTGACGTCCACAGACTGGAGTGGTACAGAGAAAATAACGTTTTCCTGACATTTCTCAAAGGTCATATGGTACTTTTTTATCTGAAAATAACATTAAAAAAGAAGTAATGATCAAAAAGAGAAAGGGGGTTGGGAGAAGCCTGCTTTGCACAGTTTGTCCTTATCCCTTACAGAAAAGTACCATATCAACTGTCTATCGGGCTACTTTGTAAATACAAGAAGTAGGACTGATCTGGCTGCTAGTTCTAATCACAGTAAAATACAGAAAACATAACAAATGACATGGGTGTAGTGCTTGTTTATAGACTGAGTTCTGCTACTATAAATAAATATTGCAGAACTGTAAACCATGATTTCGATTGGCAAGATCTACTTTTCAGTGAAATTTAAAGATATTTGCACAGTATTCCGAAGGCAGCCATCACATCAGACAAAAGTGACTTGGTTTAACTCTTCTGGGACTGTATTTTGTTTATAAAACTAGATTTATCCAATACACTTTTGGATGTGTCTTTATTTAGTGTCTTGTACAGCATTTGACACGTTCGCTCTTGGTATGCAGAATCTCACTGTTGACGGTGTCTGTAGTACTAAGTCATTAGAAAAGAGTATTCACATTGTTTTAAATTTTCTCAGAGTATTTTCTCCTTTACTGCAGTACAAGAAGGCAAGAAGAACTAGGAAAGAAAACATCATATTACCTGGATTTTTGTTCCAGACATGCTTAACAGGGGCACTGGCACCAAGATCTGAAAGATCCGTGCAGATTTCCAAGATTTGGTAAAAGTATATTAATAATTGGGGAAAAAACCCAAAATCAGTTCTCTTTTTTATACTTGTCAGTTCCTAAACAGAAGATAGCATTTTCACATCTCACAGCAACACAACAAAGATAAAGTGTGTTTGTTAGGATGCAGTGTTCCAGAGAGAAGGCTGCAGGTAGATAGCAGGAATCAGTTCCTGAACTCTCCTTCTCTGCAGGGAGTAGCAGGAAATGTATGAATAAGCACAGGAAGAGAAGATACATTAATTTAGAGCTGATGTAGAGTACCTGAAAATCTTATTTCTAAAAGAAGCAAAATTTTCCAGAAGGCAGATGATATTTTCTGGAAGGCCTGTTTTGTGGGTTTTTGGGGTTTTTTTAAAGATAAGAGTATTAGTCAGGGTGAGATGGGAATGTAGCAATTTGAGACATCTAGTCATTAGCATGTACCATTTATATTGCCAAACCCTAAAATTCAGATTTTCATGAAAATGGCTTCAGATTCACCTGTTTCTCACTTTTTGATCTGTGCACAAACATGATGTTTAGATACCTAAGTTGAACACCTCAAAGTCCTATTTAAGAACATGATGTCATATACTTTTCTGCAGTGGGACATCATACACTTTTCTGCAGTACAGAACAACATTTCTCAAAGCATTCCTACGTTTTCCTATTATGGTGCTTTGGTCGTTGTTTACGTTTGTTACAACACAGAAAAGAAGATGATTTCTTTCTTTAGTCCCTTATGGATGTTTTTTACCACCACACGCAGACTTGTTTTATGGAATCTATCAGAGATAAGAGGAAGGAGAAAATATTTAGCAAAAGTTGCTTTAAACATCTGATGCAAGGCCAGGGACTGGATCAGTACAGGGAATTAATTATTTCCCCGATCTCTGGAATTTGTACTTTCATAAAAAACAGAAGAGGAAATTTGTAGATTGGAGAGTACGTGCTACCCACGTTATTCTGTAGATTAGAAACATGGAACATTTTTCTGAGTCCGACACTCACTTTAATTAAAAAAAAAATCATATAGTAAGCAAACCTAAAAGAAATTACAATGTGGCATTGATTTTACTGAAAGGGCCAAACGTTCAATTATTTTCAAGCAAAATATTGTGTAACAAGGTCTTACCTTTTAAATGCAAAAATGTGGACTAATTTAATGTTAAATTTCTGAAGCTAAAGATTTAAAAATCAATCAATCAATCCCTAAGGTGATTATTACATCAGCCATATTGCATATTTTGCAACACACATCAGTGCCACAGACGAATACATTAAGATTTAAGGTAATAAGGGGAGAAAAATAGCAAATCCTGCATTTATGCAATGAAAACAGTCTAAAGAAAGAGAAAATCTTTTGTGGTGTATATATACTGTGGTTTTTTTTGAACATGGTGTCATGAGCAGTCTTTGTCACTTATCCACTGCAGCAGTTTGCTCTTGCTCTGTATGAATGCTGTCATCAGGCCCCCTGATAGCGTAGCTGCCCTGAATCAGCCTTGGATAATCACTGGGACCGTGCAGTGGTGTGGTTTTCTTATGCCTCAAGCTCATCATTGTTACTTCAAAGGTTATCTGCAAATGTCTGTTGAAGACATTAATGAATTTAGTACTTCATAAACTTTCTCCAGGCACTGGTTCATGACAATTCTTTAACTAGAGGGAAAAAAAACTAAAACAGGTGTGCCACTGAACCTGCCTATCAGGTCACGGGGTTCTCAGAGAAAATAAATGCATCCTTATTCAGAAATAAGAAGAAAATTTTTCCCATGTTACCCAAAAGTAATTAACATCAGCAACAACCCATAAAGTGGGAGTGCACATATTAAAGGCATATTGAGGAATATTTGTTGCTGGATGCAGAATAATTCCTCTCTTCTCCACAGTTTTCCTACTAGGGATTCAAGAACTGGAGGTATACACACACCTGGGTAGACATGAGCAAGCTGAAAAGAGGAACTAAAAGTCTAGTGTACCTTTCAAAGCGAAAGGTTTGTCTTATTCACTCAAGAAGGTCAAGAACATGCTGGCTCTTACTAAGCTCATCTACTCCCAGATGTGGAAGGAGTGGGAGGACAGGAGGTAGAAAACATATCCAGATCACATTTAGAGAGAACATGCTTTGCAGCTGGTGGGACTTGTAATATCAGGGGTCAGCTGCACCCACTGTGAGGGAATATAAATAAAAGGGTCTCCTCTCAGCACATTGCAGCATTTGTGGTCCATCTGCTCCACTTACTGAAAGGACTGGTCGATGCTGGACATGCTGTCAGCGCTGTACTCCTGTGCTTAACACAGGATGAAAGGCTCGAGCCATGCAGGCTGACAACAGGACAGACACTGTGTTTCCCTGTACCTCAGTTTTGACCTCAACTCCTTTCTGTACCACTGATGCACCACTTTACTTTCAAAGCTGAATTATCATAAGCTTTGGAATCAGTTAACCTATTATTTTTAACCCTTTTTCTCCTAAGCCTTGTGGTCATTTATTGATTAGTTCTCTGCCCTGGTATTTCTCTGTAACTATGCTAAGGCAGCTGATATGTTTCAACTCATCTTTTCATACAGTGAGAATCTGACACAGACCTGGGCAGCAATGATTTGCATTGATCTGACTTCCAAACTTTTACAGTGTAGATATTGAATTTTTAGACAGTTTTGCATTAAGAATAGCCTCATGAAAATAACAGCATATGGATTACTTTGTCCTTAAAGCTTTCTTCCTAACATCTCTCTCCTTTGTACCACAGCAGCAGTCCCCATAATTCCTCCACTTTCTATAAACCCATCCTCATCCCTCTGCCTCTATCCACTTACTTTCAGTTCTTCCAACTGTTTGCATATGATTGTCTGTGAGCTGGCATTTACCAAGTACCAAATAAGACAAACCCACATACACAGGCAGTCAGATGCTTTTGATTATTGCTATTTACAAGGGAGACAGGAGCTGTGCATATCACAGTTTGGAAATCTGTTTCTGTGTACTGAATTTTGTGTATTTCTCCATCACAATTCCTTTCTATTTTGTTTAAGGATAAGCAGTTATATTTTCAGACCTTTTCATTCCTTGATCAACACAAAGTGCAAGGTGTGCTTGGGAGTGGCAAGTTTCCCTATAGGGATTCTATGGCTACCTCCGAGTATTTATATTGTTCTGGACCCAGAGACTTGTATCTCTGCAGTCACGTGCTTTGTGACAATTTTTCTCTGCACCAATTACTTTTCCTCTGTGAGATTTATACTTCTTTTTTCCTTTTTAACACACAAATTCTTCACAAAAGATTGTTAGGTCTTCCAGAGGAAACAAAGCAAAGTAATACAAAGCAAATCAACAAACTATAGAGCAATTGCAACACGGAAGCTGGCTTTCAACATGGAGTTCAGCTGTCACTTCTTTATTTCAAAATGCACATGATGTACAAATGCAAATATCAGAATAGCCTGTAGCATAAACCACAACAGGAAGCAGTATGTTTGCTATACCTGAACACAAAGATCAGTTGGAGAAAGAAGAAAACAGATTTTTTTTTCTTAATAAGAAAACTAATAGTTATGTTGAAACAGAAGAGCAAGAATTGACTTGCTTGTACACATGGGGGCACATAGCTTTTATGTTGGGTTTTGGTAATGTAAGATAGATTCTTAATTTAAAAGAGAAGGCTTAGACAAAGAGCACTCCAAAAGAAACTAATTTATCATGATCTCTAATCAATAAATGAAATTCATAGGATTAGAAAAGGTGTCTTTGTATTTGCAAATTAACAATATGCCACGACATGTATACATTTTTTTCTACCCATCATGTGAAATAATGGTTACTTGCAAGCAGGTTAGTTCCTAATTTATTTTTCGAATAATCTAGTCACTGAGTAGCTGTAATACTTATTGATTGTGATTCTTCCTGATCAATAACAGAGTGTCAAAACAATCCTTTAGCTGTTCTATAAAACGAAACAAAAAATTATAAAGAAGTATTGGCTGTATGGAAACAGCACCAAACACTTCTTAATTATGCATTCATTATGTAATGTTACCAACAAAGACTGGGTTGTAGTCCAACTAATTCTAGTCATCCAAAGGACAGATTTCAGTCTATCATCTTATCCAGTCTATCGTTCTTATCCAGATGGCCTACAGAGGGTAAGATGCAATGAATAGCCTTCTGAAGATCACAGAATCAGAGAATTATCAAGGTTGGAAGAGACCTTCTGAAGATTATCTAGTCCAATCATCAAGCCAGTACCACCATACTCACCTCTAAACCATATCCCCAAGTGCCACATCCAGATGCTGTTTGAGCAGTACCTAAAATTTTCATTTTCTTAAGACTCCGAATAATTGCATACTTTTATTCTCTGTGGTTTTGTGAGCAATAGCAAATAAAGGAAACTCAAATGTTTTCTATCACCTCTACAGGTGTTACTGCAAGCTAACAAAAGAAATACCAAAAAAAATCCACAAAATAAACACAAGCCTAGCTCACTAAATAGTCTTCTGACATCCCTTTTCACGGAGTTTGCCCCTTGAGCAAAAGTCTCTGTGATAAAGATAAGCTCACACTGTAAGTGCTACTTTATGGCCAGGTACATTGAACTGTGCTAAAGGCAATATTTGTAGTTAACATTACTGTGCAAATTTCTTACTCTTTTTGAGATAGCTAGAAAGACTATGTTTCTGATGTTTTTATCAGAGTAATACTTCTGTCCAAACTTCTGTCCAAGTTTTTAAAGCTAATAGAATTGGAATTTTTTTTATTAATTTTCTTCACATATTGCTGATTTTGCTTTGCTTACAGAGAGCTTTTGCTTTACCCATTAAATTGTCTTTATCCCAGGAATTTTCTCACTTCTAACCTTTTGATCATCTTCCCCGTTCCCCTGGGGAGGGGGGGTGAGCAAGTGTCTGTGTGGAGCTGAGCTGTCCACCAGGGTTAACCCACAACATACTTGTTTTATGGTCAGCTAAACAGAGGTATAATGCCTCAAATTCATTCTAGCTTTGGCTATGACTTAAAATGCAAAGTTATACACATGAAGTGAAGCCTGTTCTCTACTTTCTGGCTTTAGAATACAAGAATGTGCATGAAGATAGAATCATAATAATTTGCATTGTCATTTACACAAACCAAGAGTATTCTTATTACTGGTCTCACTGAAATTGTCCAGTAAACAAGTGTAAGCCATAGGCATGTTCAATCTTTATGATAACTGCAGATAGGCAAAAATGAAGTAAACCCCGCTGTTGTGGCTGGGGTAGTCTGACTTGGAAAGACACACATTTTCTTTCTGCAGAGCACTCATGGCTTTTCTGTGGCATGTTACAGTAACTGACATGTGAAGAGATCTTGTTTAAGTGATAGTATATAAAGATTCAGTAAAATACTTAATCACTATCCTCCTTCTATATTTTAAGATTTTAAAGTTTCTGTTAACTGCTCTTGACACATTTTTCTTCTACAAATTCATAAAAAATGCTAAGGCCAAAATATCAAAGGGGAATTCTAAAGCCTACTACCAAATCTGTGCTGTCCACATTTTCAGAGATGATCACATATTTTTACTTACTTGTGAGCACAAACAGTTTAGGCATCTCATAATCCAATTTTGACTTATGAATGCACAGCATGCTTTCAGAAATATGCTTGCATGTGTAATTAAAAGATACGGGGTAATGCTTACAGCTCCTGCCAAAGCATTCATCAGAGAGCACCCCGGAGAAGGAGATGAAAGCAACCAGAGCAGGAGCCAAACAAATTGGTATATGGGGCAGCAACAGCAGGAGAGCAGAACAGATAAAAGGTTAATGCTCCCACTGGCGGGAGCAAGACGGGGACTGTATCTCAGGTAGGGCTTAGACCAGGTCCTGAGATTTGCATGAAACAAACTGGTAAGTGTGAGTTACCAAGATACAGTTCTACCTGGGGACTTGTAGCAATTTCCTAAGCCATGTTTGCTTTTCTCTCATGGTTTATGATATCATTGGAAACCCTCATAAGCAAGATACCCACTATTTAATCTCTATCTTGGGTAGAGATACTTGTTTACAGCAAGGATGACTTAAATCTAGTCACATTTGAACTCAAGGACCTCCAGAGATGAAAAACAAAACAATAATCTACAGCTTTCCAAGCCCATCAGAATACTTTATCACAGAGATGGAGGGTGGGGGGAGTGCATTTCAGTTTGTATGTCTGTGAAAGGAAAAGAAGGTGCTCAGGTTTGGGGGTTAGGTTAGGCATGTGGGAAGCAATGAAAATCCATTTTGAAAGACTTGCGATCACACAAATCCTTAAGTCTATGTGAGATGTTTGGCTAAATTCCATGCAATGCTGAAATTTGAGGGGAAAGTCTTTAGCCATTAACTGTGATATAATTAAGTTTGAAAGCTTAATGAGTGAGGGAAAATAGCATTTGAGGGGCAAGTAATTTGCATAGCCCACTTCTTCTACAGGTGTGTAATTGGTAGTGATACAGGTTTCATTAGAATATGCAGCAGGTTGTGGAACCATCTAAAATTCCACTGAAGATAAATGCATTTTGTTATCAGCAAATGTAACTGCTTGCACTGGGAATCAACACCAGAATATCCTGTATGACAACGAAACTGCATTTATCCTTTCATGCAGCTCTGAAAAAAAGCACAACACACAAAGAATTTTGAACATCTTGCATGTTGGAGAGAAACTAGTTTAAAAGACACAATTATGGAAATCTAAAGTTGAGGCGGGTAAATCTACAAGTTTATTAATGCTGTATTATTGTAGTCCTTGCGGGGAGCAAGAAGGCAACAGAACCACAGTCTGAAGTTAATGGGCTTCTCTACTTTCAAGACACAGCATAAGAAGGTAAAGAAGGTTCATACTAAATCCTGTGTGCAGGAATCAATTCCTAGATATGCTGTTATCTTACAACGTGTGCAGTATTTTTGCATTGAAAATATTAAGTATTCTTGCCTGAGGAGAAAATGGTCCTTGGCTGGGATGTGGGTAAGAATTACAAGCTCCAAACCACAAGGATATACTATTTTTAGACCACCTCACTTGTTTTTAAAATTGAGTGTGATTGTAAATACATATAGAATACATACAAAAACAAATACCATACTTAGGTCTTAAACCCACAAACGTAAGTGAAACTAGACCAAAGCAATCAGCTAAACAAAGCCAAAGTGAAAGGTGGGAAAAACAGGAAACACAGAGTTGCAGAGTTAAAGTATCCTAAACAGAGTTAACTTTATCGACCTCTCACATTTAAATTATGTTATGTTCCCTAGCCTTTGAAGTGTTTTTTTCTTATGCTTGAAATTGTGAGCACTTTTGCATAGGACTTTTTGTCATATATTCATAGAGCACTTGGCAAAGAAAGACTTGGTCGATGACTGATGCTCTTAGGCAAAATGCTTACACAAAGAGGGTTAATTAATAAGAAAGCATCTGGCTGCTATTATTTGTAAGAGGTAGAATTCTTGGGTATTTTGGAGAGAACAGAAGAGGAACTTATTCTGTTCGATATTTTTGTTCTTCTAACAGTAATAAACCTGAAAAGTGTTATCACAGGTGCAAAAAAAATCTCTCAGTTCTCTGCATGCTATGTGTGAACACAGGAAGGCATAACCATTAATCAGAAGATGATTTCTTATAAGAATCATAACAGTTTACTTGCACTTCCAGTAATAGAATATATTGGGGTGGGGTTTTTTGTTGTCTTGGTTTGGGCATTATTTCCTTCAGGAAATGCACAGAAATTTATAATGGAGAGACAGGCAGGCACCTCACTGACTGGTTCAAAGGATGCCTTAGCACAGAGATAGAGAACCTGATAGATTTATTGTGTTCACATTTGCTTTCAATAACCAGGGCTGATCATGTCTTTTCTGAGCTTCCTGGCTGCCAAGCAATGGAAAACCACCAAAGCTAAATGTGCCATCCACTTTGAGTTCCCAGCAGTCTGAAGATTACATGAGTTTCTTAGTTGACTACTACGAACTTTTCTGCAGGCTTTAATACTTTATAATAATCACCTGCTGGCTGCGACCTGCCACAGATCCTACACTACATTATCTGTCCTTGAAAAACTGTTATTTTCAATTACAGCTAGTGTTTCATGTAAACTGTGTGTTCTAAATCCCATATTATGTGTATTAATTAGACAATAAATAAAGATTTAAAGCTCTGTACTTAACTATGTATTACAGAAATTTCTTTAGAGTAGTTTTCTAAGAAAAAAAAAAGGCTTCCAGCATCCTACTACCTGCCTTGTTCTTTTCTCTCTTTCTCTATAACTCCTTCTTTCCTTCTCCCATGTAACTTTTGAGCCTGCTGGCAGATTTTAATCAAATATAGCAGACACATTTAGATATTAAAATCATACAAATTTCATAAAGAAAGAAAACAGGGAAGAAGAGAAACAGCCTATTACAACGTCCACAAAGGGAAAGGTTAAAATGTGCCTACAGCTTTTTCTGCAGGCTGGCTTGGTGGTCCACTGGGCAACACAGGCACCTGGACTAGGCAAGCAGCACAATCATAGCTTGAAACTCAGCACAACCAGCTTTTCTTGCCCAAACTGGTAGGTAGCAAATGTGACTGGGTGTTAAGCACTGTGTAACTGCTTTTGGTTTGGTTTTTTGTTGTTGTTGGCTTTTTGGTTGGTTGGTTGGTTGGTTGTTGCTGGCAGATGAGGTATTATTACAGCTGAAAAGTGAGGGTAGGAACGATTTGGTGAAGACCTGAAGGTTTATTCCTGGAGGTCACAAAAGGAAAAAAAATGAGAGTACTGTGGAAAAATAAGTCTTTTGGGCAAACGGCAGACACAGCAATGACTGTAAAGGATGCAAAATCACAGGAAGACAAATCTTATGAGTTATTCTGCCTATGTAACAACTTGTTTTGCATTTGCTTATTTATATTCCATCCTTTTCGGCTTCTGCACTTCACGCATTGTTATACTAGGTCTAAGATTATGTTCTAAACAGTCAAACTAGCCCATCCCCCTTTTAGCTATCAGTATAAAACAAAACTTTCCCAGCTTCATGGAGGGCTGAATGCATAAACATATTTTGCTTGTCCAAGCACTGCAATAGAACATTAAAAAGTGAATATTTAATGCATTTACTGACTATGGAGAACAACTTTTCTTGATGAATACAGTCATTCTGCAAACTATCCCTGAGCAGGCTGTTTATTAAATCTCTGTATTTGTTTATGTGTAGTAGTTTATATGCACAGATTTTAACCTCCTGTAGAATTTATTCATAACTGATCACTATGATTATTTCGTATGTACTCTATGCACTTTGATTAATCATCAGAATCAATGGTATTACTTCTGCTCCAAGAATGGATGACCTATGCATTATAAACAGGAAAAAAGCCTTGTTGTTTAATCAGTTATACATGAATATCCATTGTTTTTGATCACGCTTGTGATAAAGCCAAAAAAGAGGCTTTAATAAAGGGCTATGATGCCTTCCACTAGCTATGAATACTCTATAAATCTATTCTTTCTAGTATTCATGATTCATTCCCTTTCTTGGACTATTTGCATGAATAAGGTCTTCCTTGTACAAATGTGTGTGAACAAAAACACTGTGTGACTGAAATAAATCAGCAGATATAATCACAGAACACAGGTAAATATCTTGTTACTTTGTGTACCTCCAATTCAAATACTGAGAGAAGTCTGCTGGCTATTTTAGACAAACTCAAGTTCCTAAAATTAGGAAGACAGAACTGCTTTATAGTCCTTGAAGACAGAAAGAATCAGAATTTTTCACAGCTTAAGTTACACAGGAAGCCAGGTCTGCATTGTTCATTAGACTGTGAATATCTTGTAGTACACATTGCATTTGAAAAATGTATAGCATGTATGATACTAATTTTCATAGAAGAACAGATTTCTCTGCCTATTGTATGCATAAAGCAAGAGATAAACAAGAACTTGAGGGATACTTTTTCCCCCCGTTTTACCTATATTAAATTCCAAGAAAAAACACTGGATACAACAGAGTATACACAAAGGAGTCACTATGAAAAAAATATTAGTTATACTTGTCATGAAATATATGCTATATGAGACTAAAGAGCAATACTGCTTGGAAACAGAGCAATAAATTAGAATTAAAATGCTTTAAAATGCATAATTATGATGCATTAAGCTGAAAAAAACAGGATAGAAATATCCATGCTCTTCAAAATGTCAAGTTGAACACCTTGCTGAGAGCCAGACTGCTTAATGTATGGGAGGCTTTCAGTTCTGAAATTCTAATGCAAAGAGGACAGCATGACAGGATGTTATAACTTTATAAAGAGGACATGAAAACTGTAACATTTCATTAACATTAAATCGTTTACTAACATATTTGAAGAATTACATTTTTGAAGTCTGATACTTTTTTCCAAGTGAACACAGGCTAAAGTGTCACATTCCTGAAACCACTGCTGTGCTCAGTGTCTTAGTTAAGTATGTAAGTCAAGGGTCTCTGTGCTCAAGAATATCAAAGCAAGCCTGTTACTTTTTTTGCTAATAAAATAAATAAATCTTGCTAATCTGTGATGTATTTTAAAATTTAGTACCTTTTGTTCTTTTTCTTCCTGCTCCTGAAGTCATTGTAAAATTTAGCAAAAGCTCCTTTTTATTATCCAAATTCTTGCCAGAAATTCGAGGGTTTTTTGTCAGTATAGTTATCTAAAAAAAGACAGTTTTATTTGTTGTGGGCTATGGGTAATTCTCCTTGCTGACTCCACTGTTGAAAGGCTTAATTGTGGCACTATTATTTGTGATGAGTGATCCCTCACTTCATGAAAATAATCCCCAAAGACAGTAGAAGCAATTAGAATCAGACTCCACAACCAACCACGGTAAAACACACTCAAACTCTGTGATCCCTGCTTCTAAATATAGCGCTGATTGAAGGGCTATGGAGGCCAAGATAAGTCTGTATAATTCTGTTCGCTTTCTTTGTATCTTTTTTTTTTTTGCCTAAGGATAGCTTGATAAAAGTAATCAGTTTAATACAATGACCTTGCTTCCAAGACCTAGGTTACTGGAGATGATTTTGTTTGCATATGTAAATGTAATTATTTCCTGTCTGAATGCGTATAGCTGCAGACCAGACCTCAATATGTAGACAGAACAACGATTCGGGGGTTTAGGCAAGATATCAAAACAGCTGTATATCCTAATTTGTCACACACATCCATAGAAAAGTCTCCTTATAAATGTACTTACAATCAAGATTTCTCCTGTGGAATTGGTTACTATTCTATTAACTAGCCAACAGAATATAAAGGGAAATAGGGCATGCTAAATACCACAAGGATTTCAGAAGTTGCAGAATTTTCAGCTCCTTAGAGAAAAAGTTTAATTTTACCAAAAATTTAGTTTTTAAATTTTGAGGGGAGTGTTAATGGAATATTTCACTTTCTACTTAACAGGAAAGAGAATTTCAGGCTCTTCCACCAAGTAAAAGATACCGTCCAGTGACATTCTGTACAGAATTCAAAATAGCATACAATCATGGTTTAACTCCTGCAAGTGATGAGGGTTCCTCCAGTTCTTCAGGGAAGGTTAATTACTTCTATTTTATAAATAAGCCCTTTGAATTTATCTACCTAAAATTTTCAGTCATAGTTTTCACTGCGACTTTAGTTTCTCTCAGATTAAAAAATTATCTGCTAAGATTTTTCTGGTCATTATACTGGAGTAAACACATGGAATAAATTGAGTTTCCTATGCTTCGTGCTATGTTTTATTAATCATTTTTTTCCCACTGCTTTCTTCTTGTTCACTACCCTTTTAAAAATGTTGACAGCAAAACTGCATTTAGGAAACTAATAGCCGTTTATAACTTCGGTATTTTATATCCATAGGTTATCTTTATCCTTAGAGCTACAGTATCTAACTGAGACTTAACTTCTTAAACTCTTGTGCCTCCAAATTTTTTCTAGCAATAATACAATCCAAGATATTCTCTCATCTCACTTTTTTCTTGGATAATAATCTTTTTTTCTTGGATGCATGACTTCGGATTTTGTATTCTTTGCATTTTTCAGATAAGCCTATTTCACCAAGAAATACAGATTAATCCATAAAGCTGACTTGACCCTGGGAATTTTATTTGGTTGCTTATAATTAGGTTTCAGTCCTAATCAGATCCCAACCATGTCCAAATCAGACATGGAACTCACAGGGCTTTAATCCCACAAATGACCCTTTATGGCTTTTAAATAAAACAGACATTTTTGTCATACCACCGTTTGCAGAAAAACTGTCACGAGTATCATTTTCATTTTCTATTTGTTCTCCTTACAACTGTAAAAAAATAGAAATAGTTGCTTTATTAATCTCAGGGACAAGCTAACACAGTTACATTTTTGTGAAATCATGTCTAAATCCCAAAGTCAAAATTTATACAACCTTTCAGCATCTAAAATAGGAAGCATTGTCCAAAACCACAGTGAAGAAAGCTTGAACAAATATTTGCCTTTTGCTGCCTCTGGAATACATAAAATTTGCTACAAACAAATCCATGGGCAGCACTGGGCACTAACACTGTCCAGACCCCATTGCCAGAACAACACAGTGGAGTTAAAAATGAAAAGCTAATCTTAAGCATCTTGAGCTAATTCTTGTCAGGAACCTACCTTGGGGGATGGAGTGTTTCCAGGGGCTTGCAGAAGTGATCAGGACCGATCGTTTTGTTTAGACTCTGCCTCATGGAGGAAAGAGAGGCAAGGTGACATGAATGCTGGCTGCTGTTGAACCAGAGCAGGAGAGTGGCTTGCCCATGGTCTGGGCAGAAAGGCAGTCTCCTGCCAACTACTCGCACAGAGAAGTGAGTTTCCCAAACCATGAGATATATGTAAATGCACCTGTCTGACAGACAGGCGTACATCATGAGGCGGTTTGCTAGCTTCCACTGCTCATGTTTTCTAGGTTTTCTGAATGAGCTGACAGACTCTGTGTGCTGAAATACGCCAGCAATCTTATGCAGTAACAAGGTCTTGTGTTCATGCATATAGATTTTTTTTTCTGTTTTCTAAATTAATGATTTCAAATCAGTAATTTCAGATGTTATTGTCAGTTCAAAAATAATTATATGACTGGAATAGATATTGTGTATTAACCTTTAATTTACTCCTGGGATAACAGCTTTATCTGTTTTATTTATCTAAGACATATCAAAGCAATCCAGCTCTGACTGCTACTTCCCCCAATCTTACCAGATAGAATGTATGTAAAGAGAAACAAATGGGCGACTTTGCTTTCACCTTGACAAGGACCAATTTTCCTCTTCTCTTGGAAATGTTTTCTCTTCCCAGAGTTAGAATTAAAGCACAACCTTTCCAAGCATAAAGACTTAAGAATAGTATATGTGTATTCTACGTGCACTTACATGCGTATTCTGGTCTTTATTTGGCTTGTGGCACTGCACAGTGTTTTAAATGATGATGTGAATTACATGGTTCATAAGATTATGACAAAAATTGTCTGAGCGGGCTTTGGCTCTAAAGGTGTCTTATATTTTTTTTCTAACTAGCAGTTGACAAGCTTGTTAACTTAAAAGGAGGTGCTGCATCTCACTGAATCCAGCTGTATAAATATTTTAACATCGTAGCTGTTTTCCCTAGTGCTGCAGCACATGGTGGTTTCAACGCCTAAGCACATCAGTATAATTCTTGTTTCAGCTGGGAGGTGAGGTAAGTGAAAGAGAACAAACATGTCTAGTGGTGAAGGGAAGGCAGGTGAGAGTCAGATAAGACAGCAAAGGATTATTTAACAAGTGACCAGCTTGGTGCTTCAGCTAATTTTGTATTCCATTTTTAAGTCCCCCTGGGGTGCTTTTTAGGATTTAATGCTAAGGTGCATTAGTGGAACATAATCTTATTTTTAGTGATTGCAAGTATGCTTCATTCAGAATAATTTATACAATCAATGGTAATTCCCATTGAAAAGTATTTAGTCCAGACAGAGAATCTTACTTTCAAAGTAAGAAACTGCTGCTAGATACTCTTAATTTTCAACAAGGTGTTAAATTCAGCCTTCAAGTACAATTCAGAATGTGCTTTAGAAAGAAAAAAGAGAAAATTCAGGAAGATATTATCAACTTCTGTGTAAACTGTGGTAAGGAGGCATGCTGCTCCAGCTTGCAGAATGAGAAAAATGCTTATTTTGAGACTAAATATTTTTTTAGTCAAATGTAAAGGGCTTGCTATATAACTTACAGGGCTGCTTACACAGAAATAACTTTGTGTGATAAATGTGAAGCTTTATAGAGGCAAATCCTTGCATCCATCTACTCAGTTTCCTATTCACTTGTTCCATGAATGGCAAGTGTAACCACCCCATGCCACAATCTTTCCCTCTTCTGGAAAAGTCAGAGGTTTCCACTGACTGAGCAGAAACTCCACACCCCCACAAGAGGTCTCTTTGGCTGTGTTTGCTGCCTACACAAATGAATGGGTTTACGACATGAAACCTCTCCAATTTTCACTTCACTAGTCTTACCAACCTTGCAAAACTATAAAACTATCAAAACTATACAATCTATAAAAACTATAAAATCTGTACTTTTTCACAGTTTTCAAATTATTCTGTTGTATTAATGTCTAATACAACTGAAAAGCCATTGTTTTAACATACAAACTATAGAGTACATTGAGAACACTTACCCCATGTGTTTGATATTATTACACTTTATGAATAAGAACTTGGTCTGGCCAGTTACAGAACAGTTCTTAAATATTAATAAAACACATTTTTCTCCTAGTTTAACCCAGGGAAAGCAAAGCTTTCTGGTGCACTATTGCAATACAGGTCCTTTAATACCCTATGACTTGTGATAAATTATTGACTACATTTTTCTAAATAATGTATCTTCATCAGTTCAAAAAAATCAGTAAAGCATGATAGGGCCATCTGCCACTAGCTTGAATTTGAAACGTGTGGTCCTGTACATCTAGAAAAGAGAGCACTGCTAGCATTGAACTAAATATTTCTGGAGTAATGAATATAGTGTTATAGAAAAATAAGATAAGTTTCAAGAAATTGAATTCACACACAGCAGCAGGGCAGACCACATCTAAACCTTCAGCTTACTGGATAATGAACTGGATAGCCTTGCCTCCAACTCTGATGCTGGACATGTTCTGCTGTTCACCTGGATGGACCCTGGACATGACCCATTACCTCTTCTTGTCTAAGGCTGTCAACAAGAACTTTCACTGCTGCCATGTGGGCCTTGTTTTGAGCTGTGGGACTGTGCCCAGGGCCCTGAGGGCACTGCTTGTTTTGTGGTCAGCTGGTTTGCCTCAGCTCATCCTCCCATACCAGATCAGCCCTGCTTTTGCTACCTCCTCATCCAGCCTGTACCAGATGACAGTATGGACAGGCACTGTCTGCCTATGGGAAAGCAAGGCATTGGCAGAAGTCCTGAATGTTTTCTATTCTCATTTTGTGAAAGTACGCAACTTTGTCTTGATGTCTTTTACTTGCATTGTACAAGAATGTGAAGACTAAAGTGTCATAAAATAAAATCTGTTTACAAGTTGCCTACCATTACAGCTGTTTACAACACATAGTCTGTTTTCCAGTTACCTTCTTCAATCCTTCCCCTTCTCCCCCCCCCCCCCCCGTGCTTCTCTTCACTCCTGGACATGAATTCTGCTCTGAAATTTCTGAACTAACTTGCTGGTACCAGATATAAAACTATGTAGAATGATTAGTAAAATTACCTGCATTCTTAAAGTTTTCTCCTTTAAAAACCAAGATTGTTCTTAGCTATGATGGCCAAAATAATATCCTTTGTCTTTTGTTCTTGCCAAGGAGGAAAGACTGCTCCCAATCTAGGACAGCTTTCCCTATTATAATGCTTTAGTGTGTGGTGGTGTAACACAACCAGAAGCCATTGAAGCTTACCCTGTTGCCTTTCACTTGTTTTATCTCAAGTGTGGCTGAACCAAAGAGTATTCCTCAGTTTCAGAACCTCAGCTCCTTTGTTATTAAAGGATTTGGGCTTAGCTTGATATTATCTCAACAGCTTTTTTGTAGTGCTTGTGGTTCCTCTGATGGACATTGCATGTTTGGTATGAGAAAATGTTTTGCCCTTTTGGTCATTCCTGACGGCCTTTGTTGAGCTTTTCCCATATTCCTTCTTCTGTGTTTATGAGGTGCTCTCCTCCCTGTTGGAGCACCCTACCAACTCAGCTAACCTTGTTTGTTCACATACAGAAAACACCTCATCCTGGATGGACTGACAGGTGTGAACAGGATCACTGGACTCACAATGATACCTTCTACACGTTTTGAAAAACTTTTTATGTGCAGTGCAGAACCTCACTTTATGTAAATTTCTCACTGTTTCCTAGAAGCTGTGCAAGTTTCAGCATGGCCAGCGTTGTCTTTTCTTCACTGATTTGCCATTTTCCTCCTGAGTTGCATCAAAACCAGTAAAGTATTAAATATTGTAGTCTCTTGTGCTATGCTGCAGGACCTATTTCACATTTTTCTTACTGTTCCCTAGCACTATGCCTTTGTTTTCCATCTGCAAGCTGTGCACGCCCCTTGTAACTCTTCTCTCTCAGTTTGACAATATTTTGGTGCTGCACCGAAATTAAATAAATGGATTTCTTTGTCCAGCTCCCTAGCACTTGGTGCCACTGATGTTTGCAAACATCTACAAACCTTGTCTTTCTCCGGAATTTCTTAACAAATTACTGCATGTTGCTACTGGCCTCCTAATGTTTTCTTTTTCTAAAACATTAGCACTTGGTCATGCTCCTTCAATATGATACTTCGTCTTTTCAGTGTGATAGGGGTTACAACGCATCTGCCTCCATAAATCAGCTGGAATAAAATTTTTACTGATCTAATGGCATAGTTGCAAAATGCAGCAGTCAAATGGATGTCACCTCTTGTAACAAATGAGATGTTTTGGAAGAATGTAATAATAAATATTCTATTGACATATAACAGATCCTAGGGTATGTAATGGAATAGTAAAAAACTACTGCCTCAGTGTGCTAGAAGGCTTATATGTGTTTCTGTGCATATATATGCATTACAGCACATGGATGTTACCTATATCTATAACTTCAGTAGAGATTAACATAATACATATTGCTTTGGTAGAATGGGGACATTAAATTAGAACAAAAAAATCACAAACTAAAGAGAATTAGTTCCTACAGGTGCAATAGGCAGCGTTAGGAAAGGAATGTGTGATTGTAAGCTGCTTATTGCTCTGTGATCTATTTCTTCTGTTCTTTTACTCTGAACAAACTGTACTATAGTCTAAAAGCCTGACCATCCCTGGGCAACTTTGACATTGCCTGAGAAGGAGCACAGATGTTGATGTTGGTGTCACATAGCCCTGGTGGGACAATCAGAATACAAGAATCCTTGAAGGGATGGCTAGTATTATTTCTTACCCTCTTCCCCCCACTGATAGCAAGTTAATATTTTCCTTCCAGTCATGCTGATCTTAACAATATCTGTACTGGCCATTGCATGACTAAACACTTAGTGTTTCTGTCCTGCTGATTGAGCTTAGCTCAACTTAGCTCCTGTTCTCCAACAGGGATTGTCACCTTCAACTTTTACCGTGGGTAGCTTGGTCACTCTTGGGGAGTCACTTTAGTGTAGCTATATTAGTTTCTTTGAAATAATGCCTCCTAGAAATAGGTGTTACAAATCTCACACCTGATCTTCACTCTGGTACTTTCCAAAAACTTTGTATTCTTTCAAAGTGACTGGTGCAGTGTATCCTAAGAAGAAAATACTAAGGAGCAACGTTTGAAAGATGGAATGACTGTATTGAGTCACACCAAAAAATGCATCCTGCCTTGTATCCTGTCTCTGTCAATATCCAGAAGCAGGTGCCTTGGAGGCAGATAAGAAGGTGCAAACATATTGCCTTTAACTCCTAAATTACTCTTACAGCAGAATGGATTATATGTTTTAATAATCCTTACAGAATTTATTCTCCATGATAACAATTTCTTTTCATTAAATGTAATCAAAATTGGAAGAAAATATCTAGGGCTATTAAGGTTCTCGAAAAGCTAAGAAATAGCTTTGATAAACACATTAGAAATTTTCCAGGTACAGCCTTGTGGGAGCAGTAGGGATAAATAACTTGCTGAGACGCACTGGTTCCAAAGTAACCCCAAAATTTTTTTAAAATTTTATCACTCTAGCCTTTATTGATGAAATCTCTTTCACTCAACCTTTTAGTTTCACTAACACTGAACTAACAAAAGTTTCTATAAAAAGAGATAAATAATCTTTGACTTTGTTTTTTTTTAATATGAGGTGAATTGCTTCTGGAAAGAAATTTTGGTTTTCTCTAGTCCCTACAAAGGGAGTCTGCAGTGATTTACGTTTAGACTGGGCACCTGATACCAGCTGCAGATCAATTTCCCCTAAAAGACAGGTCGTTTCCAATCTATTCTCTCCTATGTGACAGCACTCAAATAGTTGCCAGTCATTTGGTATTTAGAAAGTTATGTCTAGCCACACTGTCTCATTGACTTCCTAATCTGTTCTTTAAAAGGAGTAGTAATGAATTTTATCTTCATATTCTCATTGTTTTACCCTTATCCCTCATACTGGTTACAAATACAGATTTAATTTTTGTTACCATCACTTTCCTGTTTATTCAAGGTTGTTTTATCTTCCTTGAAATAAGGATTACAGGTAGTCTGAGTCTTTCCTTGGTGCCTGCTGCTTTGTTCCAATATGTTGCTTTCTTTCCTTATTAATCACTCTCTCTTCCTTGCTGTGAGAGCTACTTTTCTTCATGCAATGTGCACTGTGTAATTACATTAGAGGACCTTTGCTATATGTCTGAATTTTTTCATTATTTATACGAACTATTTACAAAAATGATAGAATTAGAGGAAGAACTCTAGCCCTATGCACACAGGCTGGTGTCCTGCCTCTTCTTACAAACTTCCTTCTTGCGATTGGTGTTTCTTCACCCAAATTTCAAGCATACTGCTCATGTCCAACATTAAAAGATGCTTACACTTCTGACACTGGCATAGATGTTGGGAATAATTGAGGAATCTTGCATCTGTTTTTGAAATACATTTATTGAAGCTCATAAAACTAGACTGATGTCAAGATGGGACTGATTAAGTCACTGTAGCTGGTTTGCTACTTGCACTAGAATATGAAATCCCAAGAAGGGTGACAGTGCTTCTTAGGTACAAACAATTCTATAGGGGCAAGGGAGTCTTTCTGCTTCAGTGACTACTCTACTTGTCATCATTAAAAGAACTCCGGTCTGATCCTCGATTTTTGTTGCTACAGGCAAATCAATTTGTTATTGCATTTGATAAATCAGACAGTTAAATTTAAAAAAAAAGCAGCAGATATTCTCTGCTCATATAATTTCTAAATCAGCCAACAGGAGACATCTATAATGCTATACCGTACTCGAAAAGCTCAAAACCTTTCAGTGCCTTTATTATTTCTATTTTGAGACAATTGAGATTTGAATAAGAAAAATAAATATCAATTGTTACTTTGCAGCAAGGATTCACTGCTACCAAATGTTTCAGAATTTTCTTAGTCTCCATGTGATACAGCTTCTATCTTGCTGAGAAACTGAATTATCATTTTTAGCCTTTAGGTAGGTAAGGAGTTCCCTTCTAGCTAACTTGAGAAATCACACAAAAAAAATCTTTAAAGAGCAAGTGCTGTTAGATCAGTTCTACCAGTATTTCCAGTGACCTTACATGATTAGCACAGCCAAGTATTTTTTAACCCCCATCTCTACCTTTTTCAGTTATTGAATTCCAGAAAGAAGTGCAAGACATTAATACCTCAGCTGAAACAACCAAGACTGAATATTATTGAGCTTTCTTATTAAAAGTGGCATTTTCATTAAAATTCCTTTCTTTGTCTTGAAAAATCATGATACTGTATTATCTGTTCTGATACAGGAGAGTCGCAGCATGTGCCTAGGAGATAATACAGTTTAGAAAACAATTATATATGATGTCTAACCCAAAGGCAATTTATACATTCATTTCCTTGTTTTCAGGCTATATTTTTAACAACAAGTTATGCACCTGAAGCATCAGTGCCTTGCTTTCACAGTGACAAAATAAAGAGAAAAGTTGTTTTGCATAATTCTATCTACAAGGATGGGTAAGTCTGTCAAGAATGACAGGAGTTAGATATTTCTGTTAAATTTAATGGACTGTCATGTGAAAGAAACACTTCAGTAATAAGAACATAGAATAATCAAAGTGAAGTGAACGACAAACTGCAAATTTGGCTTATGGTTTGATTTAGAATTTCAGATACCAACTCCCTACAAATTTCTCTCTCATCTGAAAACTGTGTTCTCTGTGCAGACACAAGCTGTTTTTCTTGAACCATAGATGTCCACTTTTAGCTTACCTTCTTTGGGATGTCTGTATACTTCAGAAAAAAAAGAAGTCAACAAAATTAGTTTAATTTTTGTTGTTCATCCCTGTCCATATTTCTCCATTTCATAAGAAAGCACCAATCTGTCCCTGGCCCCTCAAGTCAGTGAGTGGTTCATGAAGAATCCCTAACTGGGGAAATGCTGCCCAGTGTGACAGTTGGGGAGATGTTTCCACTGTTTTAGCTCTGACAGTTCTGTGTGAACTGTGCAGTTGTAAATGAAGTTTTTAACCACTTTATTTTCTTCATAGACCATGACTGAGATGCTTAATGTTGAGGTATAGACATCTATATTACCAGGGCTTCTCTTCATCCTGTTATCCTATAACCAAACCTGTGATGTTCATCGCAGTTGTGCAATAGTGTACAATGGACCAGAGCAGCAGATGTAGTGGCTGCTCAAGAAATAGTCTAATAGTGTCCTTCCAGATTTGACACAATACTCAGGATTTGAGCTACCATGTATGAGGCCAGTTTGCATTGTGGATGAGGCTTGCTTGCAGTTACCTGTAGTTAACTACACAGATATTTAGCTTCTGATCCTTCCAATATTCAGACATGTACTTAATTTTGACCTGTTATTCGTGTGAGCTGCCCTGCTGAAATCAATGAGATTACTGTTGTACCGTAAGACAGCGATGCTGGCAGGGCCAGCACCTAAGATGAGCCCTGTTCAACAAACCACTCAAGCCTGTGTCTGCCTTTCCTCATTCAACAAGTCCCATTAATGGAACTCAAGTGTGTGGCTAAGTGCTTTCTTAAGCATGAGCAGTGATAGCTCATATAATTGGGGTCAATGAACAGAAACTGTGTTAGCAGCCACGTAATGAATGACATTTTCTCCATGTCAAGCATAGATGAAGTGTTTGAAAACAAGGAATGGTATTAGGCATTCCTATTATATATACAAAGTGTGAAATTGATACCTTGAAGTAATTGCAGTCTTGAAAAGAAACTTTTTTCTTTTCTTTTTTTTTTTTTTTCAGTGAAACCATTCTATCTATTATTTGGTCAGAGAAATAATAAGAAAAATGTGCATTTTATACATGGATATCCATTTCTATGGAAAAATAAATTGAAAAATACTTCTCCAATCAGTGACCAAACAATAACATCTAGAAAATGTGTAAGTATGGTTGAAATAGTACAAAAGTAATTTCTTTGATTTTCATCACCAAAACTGGAATTAACAATCAAACCTTAGTTATTATTATACTTACTAATATGATTCAAATCAAAAGATATTTTTTTCATATTGAAAGGTTGATTAAAACTTCCGAAAAGATACTTTAGAATTTATTTTTCAAATCAAAAAGTGAAAAACATTATCTAAAAATATTTCTTCAAAATGATGGTTTTCCCTTTCTTGATGAAAACCATTTGCTAATTTTGACCCAGCTTTTAATATGTCTGTACTATGAAATGCAGTTTTCAAGAAATTTATACGAATTAATGAAAAATACCAAATTAGTTGGCTATAGTAAATTTCATTTATGAATTTCAGTTATGAAAACAATTTTAACATAAACTTATCTCAAACAGAAACTTTTTGTTTTAAATTTGCTAGAAATCAAAGTCTGGATCATCAGGAATGGAAAGTAGGGAAGGCCCTTTCTCTTTAAATCCCATTCAGTGACCTGCCATAGGTTATGGTTTGTATAATATATAAAAAAACAGTAGAGAAAAAAATGACAAGTCCACTTTTCAGTTGCAACATTACTCTTTGTATTAAAAATGCAAATAGCCCAGTAGGACTGCAATGAGTTCTTCTCATTCTACCAATACATTTTTTTCATACAAATTAGAAGTGATTTCTGAGTATTAGATCACAGCACTATATCAAGGCTTTAGGGCAGCTAATGTGTTTGAAAGACACTGAGCCTTTGTTTAAGTAGTTCAGGTAAAATTTATTCTTCTAAATTTTTTATTTCCTGGTTTAAATATTTTAAATTCCTAAAGATTTGGGGGTTTGGTTTTGTTTGTTTTTTTTTTTCCACTATGAGAGTCAAACTTGGTTCTCCGAGAAGAAAGTTCTCCAAGAAGAAAGAAAGGGTAATTTAGCCATATAAGAAAATTAATCTAAAACACAGTCACAGTCACACATACAAAGACACATCCTCTTCTTTCTCTCCTATCCTATAAGTATACAGCTCACTTTTTATGAATGTTACTGTTAGGGAGATATTGATGCATGTTTCTCAAAAAAGCTGTATGAGTGTTTTGGGGTTTATTTTCTCCTATTCAGATACCACCATCTGTATTTTGACTCGTCTACCTTCTTTCCAAAACACTTCCAGCATTTTACCCAATTTATCACTTTCATCTTCTCCAAAACATTTCCTTTTTCTGTTTCTGAAACATTTTGTCTTTTCAAATGCTACCCTTCCAAATCAGTGACATTATAAGAAACACCTTCATTTGGCGGTCAGCCTTTAAATAATTGGAGAATCAGAGAATCATTTAGGTTGGAAAAGACCTGTAAGATCAAGTCTAAAAATTAACACAGCACTGCCAAGTCCACTACTAAACCTTGTCCCTAACTGCAACCTCTACATTTTAAATACTTGCAGGGATGGTGACTCAACCACTTCCCTGTTCCAATGCTTAACCACTCTTTCCATAAAGAAATTTTTCCTAATATCTTATTTAAACCTCCCCAGCACAACGTAAGGCCATTTCCTCTTGTCCCATCACTTGTTACCTGTGAGAAGAGACCAACCCCCATCTCACTACAACCTCCTTTAGGTAGTTGTAGGGAGTGATAAAGTCTCCCCAAAGCCTCCTTTTCTCCAGGACAAACAATCCCAGCTCCCTCAGCTGCTCTTCCTAATACCTGTGGTCCAGACCTTCATCAGCTCTGTTGCCCTTCTCTGACACGCTCCAGCACTTCAACGTCTTTCTTGTAGCAAGGAACCCAAAACCACAAGACTCACGGTGTGGTCTCACCAGTGCCAAGTACAGAGGGATAATTGCAGTCCCTATCCTGTTGTCCAACTATTGCTGACACAACCCAGGATGCCATTAGCCTTCTTGGCCACCTGGGCATACTCCTGGCTCATGTTCAACCAACTGTTGCTGCTGTCAACCGACATCACCAAGACCTTTATGATCAGGCAGCTTTCCAGCCACTCTTCCCCAAGCCTGTAGTGCTTCATGGGCTTTTTGTAACCCAAATGCAGCACCTGTCACTTGACCTTGTTGAACCTCATACAATTGGCCTTGGTCTATTGATTAAACAGGCCCAGATCCCTCACTAGAACCTTCTTGCTCTCCAGCAGATCAACACCTGTCCAACTTGGCGTCTTCCGCAAACTGACTCAGGCTCTACTTGATCCCCTGGTCCAGATCATCAGTAAATATATTAAGTAGGATTGACTCCAATAGTGAGCCCTGGGGAACACCATTGGTTACCAACTGCCAGCTGAATGTAACTTCATTCACCAACACTCTCTTGGCCCAGTTGTCCAGCCATTTCTTTACCGAGCAAACAGTGCACTCAATCAAGCCACGAGTAGCCAGTTTCTCCATGAGAATGCTGTGGGAAATGGTGTCAAAGTCTTTGCTAAAGTCCAGCTAGACAATATCCACAGCCTTTCCCTCATCCACTGGAAAGGTAGCCTTGTCATAGAGTGAGATCAGGTCAGTCAAACAGGACCTGTCTTTCACAAACCCATGCTGGCTGAGCCTGATCCCTTGTTTGTCCTGCACATGCCATAAAATGGTACTTTGGATGATCTGTTCCACAAACTTTCCTGGCACTGATGTCAGGATGACAGACCTGTATTTCCTTATATCCTTCTTCCAATCCTTCTGTAGATGTAGGCTCTGTAGATGGGCATCACAATTGCTAAGTTCCAATCAACTGGAACCTCCTGGGTTAGCCAGGACTGCTGGTAAATGACTGCACGTGGTTCGGTGAGCACTTCTGCTAGATCTCTCAGTACCCTTGGATGAATCCTATCCATCCCCATAGACATGTCTAAGTGGTGTAGCAGGTCACTGACCATTTCCCCTTGGATTATGGGAGCTTCATTCTGCTCTCCATCCCTGTCTTCCTGCTCAGAGGGCTGGGTACACTTATGCTGACGTTCAACTCTCTTACAGTGAAGTTCATTCTTAAAATATAGACGTCCTTGCATACCATCTTTCAGCCTTTCCCCCCTTTCCCATGTATAGCTTTAAATTTTTACTTTGCCTCTTGCAGAGGGACTCATGTTTCTGTAAAGAGAGAGATCTTGTCCTTCTGTTTCCATGATGAGTGATGTAGAAGGAAGTAAAAGGAAGGAGATGGAGTAATACAGGAGCTGTAAAGCTAACAGAAGTGATTTAAGTATAGCAAGATGACCTCAGTCCCTCAGCGGTGAGGCAGTGTCTGTGTCTGTGCATAAGAAGCGGAAAAATCCGTCCCTCAAGCTCATGGAGAAATGAGTTATTGCTCTTCTGAAAGACAGTAATGAATAACAGCAGCCAAACAGAGGAAGAATTATTCATGGGCTGCAATATTTCCTTGCAAATTGATAATTTATAAAATTTACTATCTTACTGAAATCCTCTAGAACTGAAAATCTTAAATTTACACAATAAGCATATTTATTCAAAAACCAAAAATAAATTCATTTTGTAAATGAAAAGCTCGCCATTCTACAGATAACATGCAGTGTTAAGAAATCCGGTTTACTGCGAAGGGAGGGCAGCTTTTTGAGTCTATTCTGAGACACTGACATTCTCTTGCTGAGTTATTTGCCCTTTCAAAATCTATTCCCTCATAAAGGCTCAATTTATAAAGGTTCACACTGATCTGAATAATCATAATGTGAATGATTTGAACAAGAATACTCTGCTGATGCTTATAAAGCTCTTTGGGAAATTCAGCACGGCCAAATTCTGATTCCAAGAAACAAATACAGTGCAAGATTAAGATGCCTAACTCCATGTCTCGTGTCAGGTGTCTCCTTGTGTGATAAGTATCTACATTCCCATTATATGAGCCTAGAAGGCTCTGCTGCAGTCAATTGGGCCTAAGGAATGATTCAAATGACCAAGTATCTGCTTTTGGATGAAAAGACTTGCTCCAACCATAATGTGCTCCACAGCACAGCTGCATAACAGGGCACACAAGACCCCTCTGTATAAAAGGTGCCTAAATTCTGATGCCATTATATTAAATTAAAGGTCTTGTGGAGGGGATCTTAGGGTTTCTCTGATCCAGCCTGGCTTATGCTGCCTAATGTGAAACTGCTGCTGCAGAAGTGTCAGAGCTGCCTGGCCCACAAGGGGTAACCAGACACCTCAGGGCATTTCTAAAGCTACATGATTTCATGTCACTTACTCAAGATCCAAGAACCCTTTTAGACTTCAATTTGAAATCCCTTAATTTTCCAGGTTTTTCATATCACAAGGGTGAGACTAATTTACTGGTTTATTTTGGGATGAGACTGCAGGTCACCTCACTTCTGACCTCCGTTCATGGTGCAGAGAGGTCTGAAAATCCTTTTGGGAAAAATAAACCAGATACACTCTAGGAACCTTCCAATGATTTCCCACTGCTGCAGGCATTAAATCCACAAGGTCTGACTCTGAACCCTCCATAGTGTACAAGTCAGGTCCTCAGCACCAACAGCTTCGCTCTGAAAATCTCCTACTGCACTTGTGAGTAGTGGAGTGTTAGTACCAAATTAGTATGGAGTTCATTTTACTACCCCTGGATTTACAGATTCTGTCCTAGGAAACCTGGACAGAGAGTTCTGCAATGGGGTATTATAGTAGTGAGAACAGCTAACTGTATGGATCACAGTGTGGATTTTTAGATCAGATGTCATGCCTGATTAAACATCTGGCATTACTGTAGTTGTTATATAGTGATAGCTCTAATGATCAACTTGACTACAAGTAGGGTGTTGGAAAGTTTGAATTTTAAGCATGTTGGTCCTAAATGAAATTTGGACTTATTGGACTAACTCCGAGAACTGCAACCTAAAAATCTCACACAGTGAACAAGATAGATAGGCTATATGTAAAAAAAAAGGCTGTATATAAAAAAAAAAAAACCTTATGACAATCTTATATTCACTCCTATGTTAAGTATTTCTTCCTCTTTGATATCCAACTCCTTCTGTTAGGTCTTGAATGTAAAAATGAGAAGGAGTCCAACCCTAAATTTGCATTTCTGTGAAAAGCATCAGGTGTTATATTATTTGCTATTCATGCTAGAGATACATTCCTTCTATGTTTATGAAGTTGTATCACTACAGGAAATAATATGAATCCTCAGGACCTTAGGAAATACAGTAATAAGATGAACATCAGAAGAAAAGAGATCAAGGTTCTCTAAATGAGAATGTTCTCTAAAAGATGCTATTCAATATTTTAACCAGTGGTTTTGAAACACAAAATACACAAGCAGAACAGAATTAGTATATTTTTCTTATAAAATGAATGCACCAATTGCAAGACTGCAGATTTATGCTTCTTTCTCAATACAGTCCCTCTTTTGAGTTGCTCACTGCAGAATCTCTCCTTCAAAATGGTGGAGAGATTTTTACTCTTAGCTTGTTGACTAAGGTATCTCTCTAGGAGTTGGGAGACTTTTTGGTTTTGCGTGCTGTTACAGTAAGGAAAGAAGTGAATCCAGATGACCTACTTTCTATACAAGTAATCTAGACTCTAGACTGCCAAAAATAAAGTATTCCAACTGTATTAGGTTAGAGATTAGTCTCTTTAGAGAATACAGGCATACAAATCACGGATTTTAGGTGGAAAACAGGATCCTCAAACAACAGCAGTTCTGAACACATGCAGAGTCACTCAGTGATGTGTCTGATGACACTTTTGTGGTCAAATAAAGCTGAATACTAATAATTTTGTTTATAGCCATAATTAGTAGTTCTGTTGCTCAATATGTGTTTTAGATCATCACAACCTTCAGAGACCTAAAAGCCTCGGTTCTTTATTGCTGCCTAGTTTTTTTTCTGCCTCCCAGATCTGTTAGCAAATCTGCAAATGTAATCCTTCCAGACACTATTTTTAATGTTGATTTTGTTCAATTGAAGGCAATTTTATTAATATAAAAGGAAATTTTAGCTTTTTGATCAAGTTGAAACTTTTGCCTTCTAGTTGTTTTTTATGTCATACAGCACAGATTGATCTCTGCAAAGCTCTGGATGCAGGAAGTGAATAAAAATTACTATTGAGTACAGGAGTATTAAATTATAGGAGATGTTAAAATGTTGCTGAAAGCTCTACAGAAGAAACATTAATTAACATTGTGACCATATTTCAATAAAGACAATGAGATATGTGTCTCTTTTGCAGGATCATCAGACTCATCAATTTTTGATCATCACCGTAAAAAATTTCAGTCAGTGGCACATTTGATGTTGTGGAATCCAAAGAAACCTATTTTCTGGGCTTTTTGAGTTCAAAACAAATTCGTTCAGTCTCATGAAGGATCACTGTTTCTTAGTTCCGATCTCTCAAACAATCCTTTGATGTTTTTCCTTCTTTCAAACTCACTGATGCAGAATTGAATAAATTCACAGATTATTTTTATTATAATCAGTGAACAATAATCACATTTGCAATATTGATTATTGGTTTTACATTTAGAACTGTTACATTCCATAAAATCTGAATAATACCATAGAATGCATTATATGCAGACAGGTGGAGTGATATAAACTGTTTATTTTTCAGAGGACCTTTCGGATTTTACCCAGTTTAATCTCCCAATATTTCACAAGTCTTCCCCTCTCACTTTTTCATTTTCTTCTCTTATAGTCAGGACAGCTACATTCATTTTCTTAATCAAATCTCAGTTCTGCAATTGCTGTCATAATAACGAAAATGCTGTTCACACTACAGGTTAAAAACTGTTTAAATCTTATATTTGGGATGTCTAATGACTGGGATACTTCTTCCCTACGACTGTTTTAGATTAATCTTCTTCGCAATATAAATATTTTTTTCTATAAGGAACTATTCTTGACTAAAGCATATGTTTAATGACAGCACATACACACACACAAACACACACACACACACACACACACACAAACTAAACCAGAAAGAAGCAAGTGATTTGAGTTCTACAGAGGAATTTCCAGAGTCTCTAGGATATCTCTGTTTAATAACTAAAGTGAGTACTTCCAACTGACATTTAAAGAAATAATTTTCCCTCTGAGATGATATTTAAAACTAAAAAATTATACTCACAAGCTAACTTAGAACCCATATTCAGTATTCTGAATATCTATGATTTCAGATGCTGACTGTGAGGAATCTGCAAATCAGTTGAAGTCCATAAGATCTGTTTTCATTTTCTCTTTGACTTGTTTTTTTAAACTTATTATTATTTTGACAGCAAGAAATAGATATAAATTGTTCTGCTGAAGAGCATCAGACATCAGTTTTGATGTTTTTTCTATGATCTCAACAATGCTAAAGCGTCCTACAGAGTGTAAGTGATAGTTGTCACACTTCCTTTGCCAAAAGCAAATCTGCTCTCAGTGATCATAAAACTGTGAGGGTAAAAATGTCAGCAAAGCCTCCTAATATTATTTTAAAGTGGGGGGTTATTTTCATATATACTTATGATCTCCTAGAAAAAAATACTGAAAAGAGGGGAAGAAGGAAATAGCAGGTAGGTAATTATGCTACCATGGTTACTCTGAGGAGAGAAAGCTTACAGCAAATTTTAATACAATTGAAAAAGGACAAAACGAACAGCATTCAACCAAGGCACAGAATATTTCTATAGAATCTTTTTAGAAAAATAGTACCAAGTCAGATTTTCACCTTGCCTGTGTCTGCCTAAATTTCCAGGTAACAGGTATGAATCAGAGTAAAGTTGTGGCCTGGTGGGAAATGTCCCTAGAGTACAAAAAGAGGCATATCAGTGTCTTCACTGCCTTCATATAGGTTCATCCTTAAATAGAAACTCTTTCTAAACCCCGTGTTAGGGGTAGAATGGGGGTAGAATCTAAGAGACACCATCACCTAGGTAAGGCTCCTGCCCCTGGAGCTGTCTGAATGATCCTTGGCATTACAGTGTTTCAGAGGGGGAAAGCAAAAGAACCTTTTTGAAGCTGTCTATTTTTCAGCTGTAGGGGAAAGGCTGGAGAGCTGAAGCGACAGCACCAAAAACCACACAAAGGCAGTCTAGTCTTCAGGCAAAGGGATTCAGAACTAAGTCTCTCCTTAAAGGACAAAACCAAAGAATAACTCTCTCCCTCTCCAACTTTCTGCTTACATGATGTTAGATTTGCAGAATTACTTTGATAGAGACAGACTCAGGCAACACAGTTAAGGTGCCTTGGTTCTTTCACTGATACAGTTTGAACACTCGTACGTTTCTGGTAATAGGTAATGAAATAATCCCATCAAGTCTCAGGGAAGTATCCACTTTGGAGTTTGATTAAGGTACATTAATGCATTTTAACACATCAGAATACACTTAAATGTTTCTGTGAAGAGACAGGTGCACCTGTCCACTCATTGTAAACAAAAATAAAGGCATTTTAGGGTAAGTAGCTTCTAAAGTAACTCAGCTTTTCACTCATGCATCCTTTCCATAGAAGAGATGCATTACCCTTTGTTAAACTTAAGTAAGTTTCCTAGCAACCCAGTCATTATCTCTGTGGGGGATAAAAAGACACCAGAGTTATAAAGAAGTTGAGTCTTTGACAGCACTGTGTTTTTTGACCACCACAATTAATTACCAAACATGCTGGCATCAGTTCGAAAGTCCTCTTCTTCAATAAGTATCAGCAAAATACTTTGTTTAATGTTAATCCATTTCATATTCTGCTACATGATAAAATCAGATTCTGTGTATCTAGTATACTGAGCAAAGTCCTGAGCATCCTAAACAAAAATCTTCAAATTAACCTTGTGGTTTTGCATGTCCAATGTCAAGGATAGCAAACATCATGAAGGTGACTTCTTAAGATTTATTTCAGAAGGTAATTAATGGCCTAAATAGAAAACCTTTTTAGAAAAAAACCCCCTCTTCCTCTTTTTTTCCTATGGGTTATTTGTTTTGCGTAGCTTGCTTGTTGGTTTTTAAAGCAATTTGTCCAATTCTGTAGTGTTAGGTAATAGCCAACAATGTCAACTTACTCAGGACTAGTTGTTATCTCCATGACTGGAGCAGTAAAGAATATAATTTGCAACTGAAATATTAGGATAATTAAGTTATGTTGTCCTGTGTGTATGGTTAAGCTTTTAACAGATGAAAGAGATCTCAGAAAAACAAAAAGCAAGAAAAAATGGACAAGTGGAAAAAGATTCCCCATTATTATTTCAAAACCTGTGTTGAAATATCTTTATCTTTGTATGGCAAGGGATTCTCATATAACAGTTTTCAAGTCTATGGAATGTAAAAAAGAATGATGACATTAACATTTAGAGATACTTTTCTTTTATATTGGATTATTTGTGGTTCAGCAGGCATGTTCTTGAATAAACCTAGATCTCCTCTCCATACAAAATTCCACTAATAGTTCAAAATGTCAGGATTTTGCAGTAGTTGCTTTTCCTGCACATTAGAGACTGGGACAAACCAAGCTGAAAGAAGATGTCACTGCAGTTTACAGGAAAAAACTTATATTCATTTATTGGCAGTCCAACACTTCTGGGGAAAAAAAAAGAACAAAAAAAAAATGGAAACAAAAGAGAGGTATTTCTTTCAGCTATGTATAAGGGACAGCACGAAAAAGATGCAACTAATTTGAAACATCTTTTCTTCAGAAGCTATACTACTCCAGAAAGAAAAGAAAAAAAATCCCTCATATCCCCAAAGAACAGTAATTATATTTGTAATCTCCTTATATTTGTAACCTCCTCTGATATATGTAACCTTAGGTTACTGGAAGCTGTATTTCCTTTTCCAGGAGTAGCTCAGAAACTGGACAAGACTGTCATTTGAGAGGAAGCTATGACAGCAGTTCCTATATTATTCATTAGTTTCCACGCAGAAAGAAGCAGCTATGCACATTTCCTGACTCTTGACCTTTTTGAAAGGTAAATCTAAAACAATACCAGTTTGTATTTGAGTATCTGGACTTGGCTACTTTGAAGGATTGTTGTTTTCTTTTTTAGGTTGCCTCTGTAACCTACAATGATACAGTGAGGATAATTCACCAATAAGGCTGTCTGTTCTAGAGATGTTTATTTTCACCACAATGATTTCTATAATATGCAGGCAACATGATGACAAAACAAAAACTGTAGACACCCTATATTACCTCATGAAGGATATGGCCTAATGTTATGGTAATCTATAGCTCCATTGCATGTGGTTGTTTAAAAGAATTTAAAAGGAAGAAAAAAGAACCAAGCACACATAGCACTGGTTTGTAGCTTGACACAAACTGAGAATACATTTTTTAACTAAATGGGCTCATTAAATTTTAGGGGTCTGCTATTTCTTGTCTAATTTTTAATCTAAATATAATACTATGGTTTCTGTGACTCCTGCATAGTGCCTTCTTTTTGATGTACAATCCATTAGTCATACTCATCTATGAACACAGATATTATATGGTGCAACCTCTACACCTACTGCTGTATTCTAGAAAGAAAGTATTAATATATTACTTTGTTCTGTAATTAACATTAGTACATAAACCCATGCAAGTCCAAAATAGCTTTTAGGATTCAGGATTGGATGATAAAAAACCCCCTGCTCCTCAAGCTTGTTTCATGGATAGTGTAAGGATAATTTGTTATGGTAATAACAATTCCTCTAGTTCTTGCAAGAAGCATGATGTAAAGAAGAAAAATATGAAAGCTAATGGAGAGTCTTTTCTGCAAGACACAAAATTAGCAGTCATAAAGAAAGTTAATAGTCTTTACATGCTAAGAATCAAAAGACCTTCTGATATCAACTTTCCCTGAAGAAATTAAAGACCTAGAAATTAAAGCTATTGCTTCTTGTCTGACTCACAGGTCTTGACTGGGTCTTTTCCAGATCAGATTGACAGGATCCATGCCAAAATTTGAATGGGTATATGTTAGCAGGCCAATTGTGAAAAAAGAACTTCCTTGTTAATAGTGCAGGACCAAACTTAAAGTGCAAACTGAGATGTCTGTAAAAAGGAATTATAGAAAAAAAAATATACATCCTTTAAAAATTAGCCTCATTACTCTGACCCCTTCATAGTTAAACAAACTAAATGTAAAGTCCTGCATCTGGGGAAGAATAACTCCAGGCATCAGTATAAATACCGGAGGATGGCTATCTGGAACGGATCTTTTAAGAAAAGATGGTGAACTTCAAACTTGTATATGAGCCAGCAGTACATCCTTATGGCAAAGACAGTTAACAGTATCAGGAAGTAACAGTATTAGGCTGCATTAGGAAGAGTATTGCCAGGTTGAGGGAAGTGATCCATCCCCTCTGCTTAGCACTGCTGAGGCCACTCCTGGAGTGTGGAGTCCAGTTTTCAGTTTCTCTGTACAAGGCAAATGTGGACATATTGGACAGATTCCAGAGAAGGGCCACAAAGGTGATCAAGAGTGAGCTCTCGTATCAGGAGAGGCTGAGAAAGCTGTGACTGTTCAGCCTAGCATGAGGAGGCTCAGGAAGATCTTAGCAATGTATATAAATACCTAAAGGGTATCTTTTTCAACCTTAGCCACCCTGTGATTCTGCAATTCTCTTCCATATCCTTTTACAGAGATCCCACCTTGTACCACTTCCTCACCTCCTGAGAAGTTCATCTTATGAAGGAGCTGAAACAGAACTACATTTTCTGTACATTACCAATCCAGCAGGCTGTTCTAATAGGGAAATAAAGTTATAAAATGCCAGAGTAGGGGAAACACAGTCACTAATCCTTGTAATAACATACTAGATCTTCTAAAAAGAGGAGAGAAACTTCTCAGGATTCAAAGTTCTCCTTTCCTGTTTGTCTCACTCTTATTCTTGTGACATAGTTGGTGGTTGGCTTTCTCTCCCTAATCTTAGTGCTGTGAATGTTTCTGAGTCTTCCAGCTTTGCAGGTAGATGGATATTTGGGACTTACAATGAATGGCAGCATTTTTCCATATGATTGGCAGCTGTCAGTCAGATTATTTTTTTTAGGAGCTGAACTGACAAACTTAAAAAAAAATTACAGATCAAAGTGAGTACAATTTTATATGCAAGCCAGAAAATAAGATGTTGCTGGGAATGAATGAAACTTTTTAGTTCTCTTGGTTCCTTTTACACAATCTCAGGACATCCAGAGTGACCACTATCAGGTTAGTCTCAAGGTTTTGGAAGTTTCCCTCCCAGCTCTGCTCAGGGAAACATATTGTCCAACTTCAAAAGGACTGCCAGGGTTGTTATGCCACAGAATCACTCAGTGCCTTTCTGCAGTTCATGCAAAAGAATTTTCTACAAAGCACAATAGCTTAACTAGTTAAAAATAGGAATAATGCACCTCAAAAACTTCATTAGCTCTATACATGTATTACTGGGTCTTCCTCTAGGAGATAACAGACATAGTTATCTCAGTCAAATATCTATAAATAAAGGAGAGGACAGAACCAGGGACTGAGCACTGTAACTAGTCTGCTAGTCAAAGCATTTCTTTCTCCTCAATTTTGTGATTAAAACTAAAGGATTTAAGATTATTACTTTTGTCATAATTTGTTAACATCTGTGTCTACACTGATTTTGCTCACTAACACTTATCACCTGACACAAAACGTGTCATGAAGTGTTAAATACTGGCTGCAGAACACTTTGTGATACACATATAAAAGCAACTCTTATTGCTATTACTGATTCATAGTTTTTTTAACGCATCCTGATGGTGCACTTGATCCAGTCAAGTGGTAACACTGCTTTAAGCACCTCTGGGAGATTGTTTCTTGTTGCACACAGTTTTACTGTAAGAAAAGTATGACTGTACAGGAAAATGTGCCTAAATCCTTCCTTTGCTTCCATCCAGTTACTCCTGGTTAATTCTCTTTGAACCACCCTACCTGATTCCTCTCTCATTTACCTCCTTAAAACACTTACAGATATTTAGCATGCCATTCATGAATCATTATTTAGACAGGCACTCCATATTTAGTTCTTCTCCTTTCCTCATAAATCAGTCCCTTCCAGACCCTCAATCATTTCTATTGCTCTTTCATAACTGCTGATAGTACTCGTAAATGAAATGCCTGTAATGGCACTAAGCAAGAAAAAGGGAACAAGAGACCAAAGCTGGAGTTAATAAAATAAAAATAAAGCATAACTTAACTTGGGCATCCCCTTTATTTTGGTAATTGAATAGACATAAATAATAGCACAACAAGGCAAATGAATTACCAGAAGCTAAAATGAGGCCCAGGCATACTTATTTTCCTTCATATTTTTCCCTTGTAGAGAGGGAAGTAGAAAAACAGCTTGTGTGAACATCTATTTCTGTTTTTTTTTCAAATCAATAATCTAATATTCTCTGCTCATGAGTGGTTTCTGGCAATCAAACTTCAAACAACTCAAAGCAGGACTCATGTTAAGCCTGACATGTAAGAACAGCATCTGTTGCCACAGGACAATATTCTGAGCCCCTTTAACATAACTGCTGGAAGATGGTATCATGGGAGAGCTTACGGTATTTAAGATACTGTAATGGAATATAGAGAAGCAGTTATTTTAATTAAGACCAGATAAGAGCTTAGCAGGGAAAGATGCTTTTGACCGTCTGATATTTACAACACTGCATACTAACAGTTTTAGTTTAAAAGGGCACGTGCTTTTCCCCTGTGAGGCTAATGAATGCTGGGATCCTGGATTTTTAGGTTTAAAAGGTGAGAAGCAAGCTTTAGGCAGATTTTTAATTTGAATTTCTGAATGATTAGAAGAGGCAGAAAACTTCATGGAAGTTCAAATAAACTGCCTTTGGCCAGTGAGCTGCTCTCTGTATGATGTGTGTAAAAGTATGCACATGACAAATTTCTAAATGTATGGAAAAGAGGATGTATGAAGATGAAGCCAGTAGCATCTATTTTTAGAATGTATTACTGTGTATTTGAAAAATAAAGAAAATTGCACAAGTAAAATTTATAAAAGTAACTACTATCTACAGGAAACTCAGAAAAAAAAAATTGAAAATAATAATTCTCATTGTGTATTCAGCTGTGGAATCTTAGTGCTCAATAGCTTTATAGCCTTTCTTATGGATCCTTTGTCAAGCTTATCTTAAAATCTATTTTAATTGCTTATAGCTGGATTGTTTTAGGGTTTCTTTGCTGTTAAACAAAGCATAACCTGTCAACTGGCTGTCACATTAAGATTAATTTTAAATTAAAAAAAATATTAAGTGTGTTAAAATGCTGTTTTGGCACTGCAGGTATGTAAAAACATAGAACACTTAGAGTTCTAACTGTGATACTGATCATAAAAAAAAATCAAAAGAGATGTAAATAGACCAACAAGAAACAATTGGCATTCCTATCTATATTAGCTAGAGCCTGTATATCAAACCAGATCACTGCTTCTCAGCAGAGGAAGATTTAAGCACATGTAATTTTTTCAAGCAGGAGGACATCACATGAGGAAAAGAAAGATTAAAACACTGTAGAAAAAATATTTTTATAATAATAAAATATCTACTCACTTATATTTGGAAGATATAGGAGAACGTTAGGGGTCATAGATTTAGGCTACCAATTCATAGAGAGGTTGTTTATTTCACAAAGAACTCAGTTTCTCCTATATGCACACACTCTCCTCTCTACCTCAATGATTTAGACAAAAGGAAAGAAAATGTCTAGAAGTCTTTCAGACCAAAATGTGCTTTTTATTTTGCTGAAAAATAAGCCCAAAATAAGGTATCATGATGCAAAAAAAATCATAAACCAGCCCACGGCACCAGAAATTTTTCAAACTTTTAGCTGTTGTCTGACCTAACAGAATACTCTTCTAGTCTGAAGACATTACACTTGTCTAATGTAACATTTATGACTTCAGTGCTTTAAGTAAAAATAGTAAAAGAAATGAGTCCATAATCTAAAGCAAGTATTAAAAGCTGAACCTTTAATCGTTACTTCTGATGTAGTAACTCCATTCATCAATCATTCTCTTTCAAAGTCCATGAATAAAGAAGGAGTACCTATACATTGTAAGATCTGATAAGATAGTCCAGATTGCTTAAAATCAATGATAGTCTTGGCACCCAGAAAATCTCTTTAAAATCTTTTAAATTTAAAGGAAGCAAACAAAACATATGTTAGTTTTGCGGGAGGTCTCAGAACCATGAGAAAAGATTTTCCTCACACAGCTGTAGAAATAACAAATACCATATAAAAAGCAAAAAGAGTATTATCTTCTGTAAGATATGCAAAGCAAGGCTTTTCTTATCCCAGCCCTGGCAATGACTCAACTGGAGCATTTCAAACAGTTGTTCTCAGCACAAGTTCCCCAAAAAGTTCTGGGCTGGCAGAGATGTTCATGACAGAGCAGAGATGAAGAGCTGCAGGAATGAAAATATGAGGAAATGGCTCAAAATTTTCAGCAACATAAAAGCAAATCTGAGTGAGGGCACGGTAACAATTGCTGCTAAGCAATTGGTCTATTACGTCTATATGAAGATAGGACAAAACTAGCAGACTTAAGTAGAAAATTTTTTTTGGTACAATAAAAGCTCTTTTAATTGTAAAGCTAAGTACACAGTCACCATATGGAAACTAAACTTACTTACTATATATTTCCTACCCCACAGCTGCATTTTAAAAGCCTCTTGACAGCCCAGTTTTGAAGGCCAAAATAGTGCTTGTCAATTGTCTGGGCAATGATTTGGTGGCAGAGGACAAAAATATTTCAGGGACCTGGCTAACGAATGCAAGAATACAGACTTGAGCCAGAGATTCTGTCCCTGTCTGAATTCTTTTAGGTCTAATAACATAGATGTAGGCTACATACCAGGATGAGAACCAGTGAGATATCTGAATAAATAATATGTAAATGAAATTCAGTACTAACTGCTGCAAAGTAAAGCACATACAGAAAAAAAGAGTCTCTAATTATATCAATTCACTGACGGATCCTGAATTAGATATTACCAGTCAGAAAAGAGATTTTGGAATGATTGCAGACCTAAAATCATCAACAACAATAGAACGACAAACAGAAAATTTGAATTATTTTCTAATAAGATAAGTAGGAAATCAAACAAAAGAGGACAAAATAGAAAACATAATTATGCCACTGTACAAATACATAACCAATGGAAAACTCAAATACTGTGTACACACTTCAGGTCACTTGTTTCAGCCATTAATTTCACAGTGCACATAAAGTGACAAGGATGGCTGGTAGCACGGAATAGCTTTCTACAGTTTAGAAGGTTTCTAATACACTAATTCACAAAGGCAGGAAGAGATATTAGGAAAATAACACCCTCCTCTTGCCCTCTTTCCTACATATTTTTCTTTATTCAACTGAAAAATTTGAACTCTTGTATTCAGTTCTTGCAAGCTGTCCCAAAAGCTTCTGTTTACATGTTTTATTTTTGAATATTTGGTTCTTCAATGTAAATTCTAGGACTATAGCCTGTATTTTGTATGAAAATTCAGCCACGCCTTCTAAAAAAGCTTCAATATCTCCCTGTTTCTAGTGGAAATACCGTAGCTGACATAACCCAGGGCAGCATCTGTTTTTTTTTATGATGCCATTACATTCTTCCTAAGAGTCATCCCGTGGTCAAATAATGAAAGTTACTGAATCAAGGAAGTAGAAGATACTTTATGACTTTGAAAATCAATCAATTTTCATTCAGGTACATGCTAAAGAGTTTAACAGTAACCCACCAATTAAAAATAAGCAAACAAACAAAACCCACTGAAAATAAAGTTTTCATAAACAAATATGAAATGTGAATAATGGGGAAAAGATTAGGACAAGCACGGAGAAGAGGCTTAGAGTATGCTTTCCCTTCTCTTTCCTTTATTCTTTCCATGACTAATGATTCCATCCATTGTATTTGTGTTTTCACACAAAATATCACTAACATTCTGATTCCTAGGGCCTACATTCTAATTTTAATTAAAATCAATTATGTCTAGTTGTGTACGTTTTGCTTCAGAGGAATAATTGCACATTTATGCTGTTTTAAATGAGAACAGAATTTAGCTCACTACATTTTTTACACACTTCACTGGTTGGGTACTGAGAATGTCTTACTGGATTGGCTGGATTTTTTCCTCATAAGAAACAGACATGATTATTTTTATTCGGCAGTTAAGCACCTGGTCACTAAATATTTAAAATTCTGAAACGAAATGCCAGTCAATAAGCTGTGGAGCAATAATATGCAGTACTTACTTATACTCACTTGGCATATAACAAGGTATGAACATTGTCTGTGCATTGTAATGAAGTCATGCAAATGACCTCTGAAGCTGGAAAACACTGCCAAAAGTTTGAATTGTATCCAAAATAAGAATGCCTGTTTTCCCTACAATCTGCTGAGTGCAGAATGCATTAGTATCTCAGCACTGCACAGCTGTGTTTTTCTATCAAAGGAGGATAATGCCTGCTTTCAGATTTGGAGAAAAAAAAATCCTTCCTAATTGAGTTGGGTACCTTTATCTACATTCAAGCTGCTGCTTATTTATTTTTAAATAACTGAAGTCTGGCAACATTTTGTCCTGAATAAAACACACAGTTAAAAAAGAGTTAGACATTCCATGTCAACCTTCTGCAACAAAAACACAGTACCTACATAGGATGGATCTTGACCTTTTATTCTTTTTTCTTATCACTAATCAGCCAAAATTTCTTTATGATCTTACCTATGGCTTCTAGACCTTTTTCTCTATTGTTTGATACAGGGTTACAGGACAATCTTAACATATAGTCACAGTCCTCCCTTTAACTGCCCTGGTCCTATATCCAGCTCCATGCTTCTTCAAGTGTAGGCTTCTGTTTCAGAAGAAGAGACTCATCTTGCTGCGAAGTTGCCCATCACTTTCTCTTCCATACCTTTATCGTGTAAACAGTATGTTTTAGCTCCAGAAGATCTGGATTGTTCAGCAAGACAATATCAAGGAGAGGGCTGCTCAAGTGAAGGCTTCAAGATAAATCGAAGTTGAGAAGAAATGGTGCCCTGAACCACTCCATGGCTCCAGACATGAAATGTTTGTGATATTTTTGTGAAGCATCTCTTCTTCCTTTACCCTTTTCTGGTGTCACAGTGAGGACATCTACCTCACTGCATTTGGCACATGTGAGAGTGTTGTTGAGCAGCCTAGAATAAATGTATCTGCTTTTTGCTGGGGAAGAGTTCAGTGAAGTCAGATGTAAAAAAAACATCAAAGACTGATGAAAGTGATCTTCAATACAATTTCCCTATAAATATGATGCCTGTATGGTATCTACATCAGTAGAACATGTTCTTTTTTTGCAGCAGAGCTACAAACCCCTCTCATCCACAAAGAGGCCTCAGGCTGCTGTAATAGAAATATTTCCAAGGCACTGTGTTATTCTGCAGTCAAAAGCAATTTCTTTTTCTCAGTCATACTCCATTATAACACAGGAGAACCTGTACTTATATAGTTAAAGATAATAATGGTGCAGAGTCCCATTTGGAAGAGGTCCATAAGTATGTGCTAAAGTCTCTCTTTACTCAGAAGTTTGATAGTAGTGAGGAACACATTTGAAGATTATTAACAGTTTATCTTAAGTGTTTTTCTTAAAAATTTTATTGGCCTGTTTTCTGGTTTGTGTATGAAAGAAATCACATTTTAGTAGTATACTAGAAGGTAGATCATTAGATAATATAATAAATCATTTCCAGTTTCATTACAGTGAAGAATCTATCACCTGAACCAAGATATTTTTTCATTTTATTCTTACTTCTCTCTGTAAGAGAACTTGCTTTTCAGAGAGCTGATTTATTTATATTTCTTACACAATTTTTTTGTAGTGTTTACACTTACTATTGTATTGTAACCAAATCAAATTTTTATTTCATACCTTTGCTTTTTATCTGATATATTTCAGCAAAGTACATATGCACTCTGATTACTATGTGTCAAATATGACTTCTTTTACGCTTTTTTACGAAGACATGGAAACCGTATTTAACAATCTTTTATCAGTTTTGTACAGCAAGAATAAACTTTTGTTCACACAAGAGATTTGTGGTTTATTAACTTAAGTTTTTTCATAAAGTGAATTAGTTAAACTCCATTGTGTATGTATAACTCAGTTTAAAAGCAGTTTGTTTCAGTTTAGCTTATACAGATTTCAATTTATGCTAAATTGAAAAATGCCTCATTTAAACTGCAATAAAAGTATCTGCACAACTTCATTTACCAGTTTAGTTAAATTAGTTAGATTTATTACATTTGGTCGAACCAAGATAACAGTATCACAGATTCAAGGCTGAAATTTTAAACTATCATGTAGCCTGTCACCTGGAAAATTTATCAATTTTAGCAGCAGATAGCCAGTATTGGTAATTATCTTGCAACTTTGGGCAGCAACTAATAAAACCCAAGTCTGAAAATGGTTACTGTGCAAAGCAATTGAGCTATGCATGTCAGACTTAACAGCATATCACAAAGATGTACCAAACAATTCATGCCAAGTTAAAATACTGGATTGGAACAATCCTCAAATACAACAAGGCATTTTAAATAAAAACTGAGCCTTATGCAGATCCTCTTCATGACAAGGAATTGATTTGGAAGAAACATCTTTGTTTTCTGAATAATTTTTCATTGGTCTCATTCAGCTCATATTGAAAGGGAAAATATTATATGACTCTTCCAAGGATTTTCTTAAGTCATAGTTTCGTATAACTCTAGCCCAGGTAAAAAGAACTCACTACTGATGTGACCTATTCTTGCTTAAGCTGCATTGCAAGTTGCTTAAACAGGTTGCAAACTTGCTGCAAGTATGAGTGAGGATTCAGCTGCGAAAAACAGCAAAGCAAGGCAGCTGATTACAAACAGAAGAAAGGAGGAGCCCATGACATTAGCCTCAGCTTTGGGCTCACTGGAATCTGCCAGCAGCTTTCTCTCATGACAGGAATAGTTCCTTGATAACAAAAATGAATTCACACACAGACTCAGATGCCAGAATCAAAGTGCATCAAATTTTAGCCTTAACAGGCAGAATAAATAAACATTCACAGAAGTTATAATTATTCAGACCCTATAAGTGGGTACATGGTCAATTGCCACTGTTCTTTACACTATTTTTCCCAAGCAGTCTTTTGAAATGACATACCTGTATATCAGTCTTTTGAAATATATACCTGTAGCTACCACCTTTTCAACTATTGCAGTCTGGTCATTCAGATGTCATTCAAAACAAATTTGTGATTGAACTCAATGCATTTTTTTGTTTTATTTATATCTTCAGTTTGAAAACAGACTTTGTTTTTCATAAAATGAAACTTTTTATCCCAAAGAAATGACAGAAACCACAAGTTCTCTACTTAATATTTCACTTATACATAACCCCTAATGAATAGAGCCATTATGAGAATTAACCCTTTCATAAATAATTTCTTTGCCCACTTAAGTTATAAACTACAGTCTAAGCATTATTTTACTTTGTTTTCCCATTATATACAGTTAAACAACTATAGAAAGTTTGAACATATGCAGTCATTTGCATATATCTGCATACATTAATATGCATAAATACACATAACACAGAAGGTGAAACTCTAAGAATGCAATTTATGAAACTGAGATTATCTTCAAGGGCTGTTCTAGCTTTGAAGGTAACTCAATGAGCTGTGAGGGAAACCAAGTACTACATAAATGTATATACTTGTTTTCTTCTTAAAAAGAAGAAACACTGCCTTGCAAGCAGATTGCAATTAATACACTACCTTCTCAGCTTGCAAGGTCTAAAGTAAGCACAGCGTTCTTTTTTGTTCTTCATCTAGTTTGTGATCCTTTTTTCAGAAGGGGGGAATCTGCTATTTTGAAATACCATTTACAAGCATTTTCATATCAAAATAGATATCTTCACATGAAAGTCAGAGGAATCTTTTTTTTGAAATACATTCTTTTTAAGTTTTTCAAAGAATTCTTTTCAGAAAAGGCAAGCACCTCATCAGCTCTCACACCCACAAATCTTCAAATGCTGTTTTTGAAGAGTTGCATTTAAAAGTATGTTCAGTCATATATCAGGCATGAGAAGTTGGAAAAAAAGTCTTTGAATCTGAACTACAGCTCATCATAATCTAGTTAAAATTATCTTCAACACCACCTGTCATTATTAATGCAGGAAGAGGCAGAAAAATACCTTCAGCCCAGCTACATTATTGCAAATAAGGTCCATCTGCTTTTCACTGTTGTGTCATACAGTAATAGCAGGTATATTTATGATGGATTTAGGATTTTGCCTGTAGTGGATGCATGTGTATCTACCTTTATTAAAAATGCTCTCTTTGAAGGTGCTCTATCATCTTAGCAGACTGTATACCTAATTTTTAATGCGAAATTCTCAGTCTCCGATATATTCTATTGCTAGGTAAATTATTTTTTCAATTAATTATATTCCTATTTTTATATATATTCATATATATATATGTACATATATACATATAGCTCAAAAATATTCTATGTAGCATTTTGTGTTAGATGATACACCTGTGCAGAATCTGATTTAAGGCAAAATGGCTAATAAGAGCCATTTTACAATAGTAATAGTAAAATATTTATTATCTGCATCCTTGAAGGAACACATTAAAAACTTGAAATCTACAGGGTAATAATTTCTAAGAAAGAAAGCAGGGATATTTGAGAAAAACAAATGAAAAGGAAAAGCTTAAGATACAAAATGCTTGCTGTTATCATGAGTAGTGTACAAAGCACAGCTAGATGATTCAGAGTAAACAATGGCTGTGTCTACATTAGCCATTAGCTAGTGGTGCCATCAGCCCAGGGCCTGTGGTGTGACTTATTGTTGGCTTACTGTTTGTTGTCCATAAATTATAGTGACTTTGTGCTCCCCCCAAAGAGTGTGATGGTCAGAACAACACTCATCATTAAAATTTAAAGCACAAAAAAACATAAGTTAAAGCGGCTATCTGCAGTAAAAAATATCATTCACAAATTGCTATTTGTGTCCAGAATAGAAGAATAGAAAGAGTATAATATCCAGGAATCTAAATGCAAAAGCATGACACAACAGGCCAAAAAGAGAGTATGATAAGTACTTTGTAAATGCAATAGACTCAAAAAAGAATCTTTTTTTTTTCTAGACTCTTTAGAAGTATTCAATCTCACAAACAGTCTTCAGTGCCTATAGATGTGCTGTATAAGCACTCAGAGAAGAAAAGATCACAGTAGAAAACAAAGACTAATTATTTCTTACTAATGATGATTACTATAACGATTTTTTCCTTCTTTTCTCTTTTTTTTAGTTTTGGTTATGACTCTAAAATGTCATAGAGTGGAAATCCAGTAGAGTAGGTTTTAGAATAAAGTGATAAAGTAAATCAATACATGATAAACTAGAAACAAATCACCTGAACTTTTTTACATTCACTGAAGAATGAATACAGTCAGTATGTGCAAATCTCTGAGACTTTAAAACTTTTCCTAATTTCTATAATAAAAAGGATAATTCAGGACAGTGAGAACTGGAACAGAGACATGTAACAGAGTTGCAAGACACTGCAATGCTGAAAAAAAATGAGCAATGAAATGACAGATTAAATTCAGTGTTGATAAAACCTGACAGGAGTTTTTAATTTATGTATTTCTCATTCGTCTGGTCTAGAAAGAGGACTAGGTGCAGCCTTACTATGCATAATACACACAGTCTTACCTACATGATCTTCAAATATGTGAAGCTGAAAGAAGAACTTGAAAAAATGAGGAAAATGGGATAAGGTTGATCAAACAAGTGGAATGGCTTCCATAAGAAAAGAAGCTATAACTGTGGCAGGGACAAGTTGATAGCCTGTGACTCCACAGCCTGGAGAAGATGGGGCTATAAAGTTGTATGCAATGACAGATATGATGAAAGAGTAAGTAGGAAATGAATTTTTTTCCTTATTTCTTCTACTAAGAAGATGCTAAATGAAGTTGAGAACTAAAAAAAAAAATAAAAATGGAAGTACTTTCTTTGTACTTCACACATTTCAGTTGTGGAATTCATTATTATCAGGTTCTTTGAATGCCAGAATTTTAAATAGACTAGCAAAGTTAACACAGAAATTTATAGAAAAAAGGTTTGTTACAGGCTACTGAACAAAACAAACTGGTAGCAAATTTTTGTTCAGACTGTTCTTAGAAGTGTGATTAACTGAATCTGTGAGGCTACACAAGTCTGCTTGTTCTTCTGAACCAATCATTGCCTAACAACAGACACAGACAAAATGTACATTTGTTGAGATTTTTGTTCATTTTTATATCTTATATGAGGTAAATAAAAGCAAAGAAGATTAATATCATCTCCAAATATATTATAGGTGATAAGAAGCTCAAATCTGGGAGACACATTATGCTCTCAATTCTATTCCACTTGATCTAATGCAAGGTGTCGCACACACTGGTATAAATGGTTGGGGTAGGCTTACTAATAAGTAGCATTTCTCTCTAAAGCTGTTAGCAACTGCTTCAGATCATATCAAATATTTATGTTTCTGTGAAAGAAACTTCCAGTTTTCCCAACAATTTGTGTTGTGACTGACTCACTGTTCCTTCTCCTTGCTTAGCATGCACCAGGAATCGTCTTTCTACACTTATACAGCAACACAGACTCTAATTAATTTTAACTTTAATTATTAAAATGCACTTTTATAAAACTCCCATTCCACGATCTGGGATCCTTAAAGGATTTAAACATTAAGCGAATTACAACAGGCATTATTCTCTATAATAGGTAACACTTTATTGTGTGATTCCTTGCAGCAAGTCCTGTATCCTGGACGGATCAAAGAATTGAAAAAGAAATTGTTGGGGATCTAAATGGCAAGGGACATTACCATGAAATGAGATCATAGTGTGGGCTGGGATGGAGAGGAGGTACCACCACAGGCATAAAGTAGCTAACTTGACATGGCTCACATCTTATGTCACAGTCTAAAACAAGTCACACTTATCCATGAAGGATCAATTCCAGAAATAGGATCCGAGCACTATGAATAGCATGTGACTTCTAACCTCACTGCCCATGGGACAGGTAACTAAACATAGGAAACATGGACATGCAGAGCCTAAAAAGCTGTATTACAGGAAAGTAGATGTTAAATAATCAGGGCTAAGTACAAACACCTTGAATTTCACCTAAGGTTAACTGGTATTTGATGGAAAATACACAGCACCACAGCAATATATGCCTGACATTCTAGAGTTTGTGAAGGCGAGCAATTTAGTTTATGTTATCTGTTGCTACCATGTGAATAACTCATTGTGGTAATGAATTTCTCAAACCGGTGAAGCAAGGTCAGCTCATGTGGAAGGAATGAACAGGATTCAAGTTCCTGAAAAGGCTTTTTTTTTTTTTTTTGGCTATTTTCCATCTTTAAGATCTTGCAAAAACCTGCAAAATTTTGTGACTAAGGAGACTACTTTGAAGGGATATTCTTTCATCGGTATTTTGTTTTTAACTAACAATTTGCATTTAATTACATTCAGGTGCAGCACATATAAACTACAAATATGCAACAGCCAGTTTGGTTTGGCTTTATGCCTGATATATCAATTTGCATTAGTAGGATTGACATTTTTCTGCTATACTTGAAAAGCTTTGTGTAAGGATGGATATGGTTAACTGTAATGATGTAAACAATTTTAAGCAGTAAAAGAAAAAAATTATCAACAACCTACAAAATGCTAGAGACCTTTCTTAATCATAATTTGTTAAATTCAAAATAATTATATTTAATTAAATAAACTTATATCAAAGAATGCTGAGTTACTCACAATTTTATTCCATGAAGAGTGCTTACTGAAATCACATGGTACTGTTAACTGATGCCTTTTTTAATAAGAATTCCTTCCATCCAAAGCCCTGAACAATTATTGCCTTTTATAACTTCACATTGCAAACCCAAAACACAGTTCATATTCTAATAATTTAACAAATATATCCTGAAATTTTCAGGTTTCTTCTGCCAGAAGAGTACTGGGAGAGGATAAAGCATATAGAAAAAGCTGAGTTTTCTACTGCTAAAAGGAGGTTATCTTGTAAAATCACTAGGGATTTCTGCCCAATTTTTGAAAACTTTTCAATAGAAGCAAAACAGCATCACAGCAGATTATTTTGGTTTCACTGATTTTGTCAGGCTGAAGATACTTTGTTGAATGCTACTACTACAAGTCGTATTTCAAAGTAGTTTTACAGAAATTAGAGGGATTTTTTTGTTCACATTCACGTTTTTTGAGGGATAAGGAACAAAATCTATATTTTGTTTTATAACTGACTTAGAGACAGAAAGGATTCTGAATTAATTCAACTTCATGAATTTGAAATAGTATCAACTTAATTTAAGAACTGTTGGAAAAAATCATTATTTTACACTTAAAGTTCAGTGAATGCTCTTTATCTGATTTCTGCTACTATGCATAAATGAGTGACGGAGAAGAGGTTTGCTCTGGTGTGTTCCTGAGAGCATAGCCAAGTTATTCTTTGTGGAATGCTGTAAACTGCAGGCCTTATTTCATGTTAAGGGAGTAGAAAGATTTATTATAGTGTTTTGTTAAATCTCACTTAAACCTGTGTCAGACTCCTGACAGGCCTCCAATATAGGATAATTCTTTTAGTCTGTTGAGCATTTTCTACATACCTCATGTTTACAGGTCCTGGCCTGTCATGAATAATGTATTTAACGTATGTTATTACCATAAGATTTTTTATGTCAAGAAAACTGTCTTCATTGCAATGAAGGCAGACCAGGTAAAACTTAACTTTTGAAATAACTTCCCTGAACTATCTACTCAAAATAGAAAAGTTTCTACTCAGGTTGCTGCTACTAACAAGCACCAAGTGACTAAATATGTAGGAGGTGTGACAGAAATGTGGGAGACCCAGCTTAATACTCAGTTCTGAATCAGGAAAAAAGCTTCATGTAAATGCCTCCTCCATGGCAGTCATCAGGAGTATCCCAGGGGTGATGTCTCTGACTTTGATCAGTTAATCTTTTTAGAAGCTGTGAAATGCTAAAAAGATGAAGGTTTAATAAAAATTGCTGTTTTCTCACAAAAAAACCCCAAACAAACAAATAAAAAATAAAACAAATAAAAAACCTAAATAAACCAACCAAATATTCCCCCCTCCCTCAAATTTAAAATCCTGAACAAATTTAGAAATATTTTTTTGTCATGGAAAAGGACTCTTCTCTCTCGCAATTAGAATGACATACCAATATCAATTTGGATCAGGAGAGACTGCAGTGTGTTGCAATCTGTGGTGCCTGCATAGTACAGCTTCATCTTCAAATAAGTCTTAAAGCAATGCCCCGGTTTATGCAAATTGATGAACTCAAGATATAAGCTATACCAATAAGTTAGAGCTATAGTTGGAAAGTTTGGTCTTATAGATTTTACCTAATCTGATTGCTAACATGTTCTTTAAGCCAAAGTATGTAATAGAAGAAACACACAAAATATCTTTCTTCCCATGAGCCCCCTAATATAACCTAGTTGAAGCAAAAAAAGAAGAAATCAGTTCATTACTTCAGAGTCCTAATGAGTTACAAATGACAAACAACTGTTTACTGTGCTCATCTCCACCATGGCTTCAGTGAAGGTTTCAATTCACCTGAATAGTAACAGTCTTTAATCAATGCAGGGAAGATAGTGGAATCAATGCTACCGTCTGTGGATTCATATGATCACTCCACTAGCAGTTTTTCTTCTCTGGCAGGTTTCAGTCACTTCGTTTTCTCACATTTCTGGCTCAACAGTTCAGAATGAAACTGGGCTAATGTTGCTGTAGGAATTGTTCAAGGTTTTCTCTATAAATTTCTTTTACTTATACTCTGCAGGCTTCATATTTATAAGCATCGATGGTTATTTTTCTCCCCGCTTTTCTGAAGCCATAGGATTAATACAATTTTGCTTTTGGGGCTTCAAGGAAAGCATATTAAAGTGACTGCTACACAGTAAATACAACATCAATTTACAATGGATTTTCAGGTGTTTACAATTTAAACTAGAAGAAAGGTGCCTCTCAGAAAAGGGAAAATTCTATACTGCAATTCAAATTCCTACTGTTTCCCTTTAATAGGTCATTTTTCAATATCATATCAAAGGCCTGAAGGCCACTTTTTATTTACCATAGCAACAACATACATACATATCTCAATCATTCCTCATTCTTTTAGGATTACACTGTAGATCTCAATCAAATGGCGAAACCAAAATATCTACCTGTCAGAAATCAGCATTTGGCCTAGCTATGGAAATAAAGCATAATATATTTCATAAGAATGCTATAATGATTGCTACTATTAACAGGTTTTGTTGTCCTGTCATATTTTTTATTACTGGTTAAGTAATTATTGTACATTTCAACCAAATGAGCTACCCAAAATGAAGCACTGAAGTGACAGATCTCTCACTGAGGAGTAAACACGATATTGGAAAAGATGCATTTTGTTCTGGCACTATGCAAGTTATCTCCAGTTAAAACCTTCCATATATATTTTTCACTAAACACTTCCAGTTATGCGTACAGAAATTAATATGCATTTAGCATGTGTTTTTAGAAGGAAAATAAGATTAAGTTATACAGATGTATCTTATACCTATTCAGGTGACAAACAGCAGAGATATGTGATAAATTCCATCTGCCTTCGAGCTTATGTATTGATTTCTTTTATAGCACCCATCACACTAAGTGTGAATTATACATGCAGCTCTGAGCACTCCACTCTGCCCACTACTCCATTTCTTCCAGGATTACTTGTAACATATCACACCTCTACACAGTGTGAAATGTTTGCCACTTTCATTTCTAAAACCTGTCTTCTAAGGATGTGTTCCTTTCTTCACTGAAAAGTTACAGTTGTTCAAGAGGCAATACAGGCTACATAGAAAGTGAGAACAGGGAGGAGTTTTAGCTCTGACACCTTGCAACACTGTATGTAGAAACAGAAGCTACACAAATTCCTGTAAGGAGAATGAATTTGCTTCCAGTTGACAACCATCAGTTCAGTTTGAGGGGCCTAAATACCATCATTTTGTTTTTCTCAAATAGCTGTGTCTACATGGACATTTGAAGTGTCTAACGACTAGACAGCACGTGCTATCCAGTAATTCCTAGTAAATAACATGCTAGCTTCAAGGACTTTTATGGAAACTGTACCTACATTACAATATAACTTTTCAAATTGCTGTCATTCATGAAAAAGAGATTATTATTAATATTAATATTAAAACATACTACAGCATTTAAAGTACCATGGCCTGCAGAACTCGTGTTCCTTCACTGCCTCTGATGCTGATGAATGAAAAAATTGATGTCTAAGTAGGCAGGGGATCATTGCATCTACCTCCTGTCAACATCTTTCCTAAATGGCAAGGACACTTTGCTTTTAGAGTTCCTGGCTGAAAAGAAGAGGCATTTGGCAGAAATACAGTTGTTATAAAAAGGAAGTAGTTCAGACAGGGTAGGGAAGCATAAAATAAGATGCTCTCTCCATCTTTTGCTGGGAAGAAGTTTAATTCCCCATTAATACGCTAGCTATTTGCAATGGTAATTTGGGATCTCACAGTGGCATCTGTGGCCTAATGTCAGTACATAAACCTTGTGTACTCTGAAGTTCTTCTAACAGTCTGTCATTAGGTACAAACAGACAGTTTGTACCTAAGTTAAGTTGTGCCAATATGAATGAGATGAAGACTGTGCTACTACAAAGCCTTTTAAATTAAAAACAGCCTTGAACAGCATTTTGGTGACTAAATTTACAGAATTAATATTTTTAAACTTAAGAGATTGTGGCCACAAAAAAGGTTTTAAAAAAGTGAATGAATAAAGAAGCAAACACTTTTTTTGTCTGATAGAGAAAAAGCAATATTAGTTTGGAGGTAGATTATAAAACGCTTTTCTTAATTTGGGGAACAATAATTTTCACAGAAACCATTTTTTTAATATTACTTTAGCATTATTTAGTAGGTAGAGTGGATCCTCTGAATGGGTTTCCACTGCCAAAACTCAACAATTAACGTAGAAAGTTTATTCTTTCAGGATAAAATGCCATTGAAGAACTGTCTACATTGTTTATCATTTAGAGTATTTTTGTTCATTTCTTCCCCCTTTCCTCAAGAAGTTGTCCTGGAAAAAAGGTTAAGTGAAATTTGGTTCAGCTAATTGGAATTTCACCTGAAATCTGACGTGGCTGAAAATCAGTTCATTTAGTTAGTTAATCTTGATGGTTTTACTCAAATCAAGACTGCAAATCAATGTTTATATACAATAACTTGTATGCCAGAAATCACATTGAGGTGTTTCATAATTGTGGTTTTAAAGATGTCATCATAATTATATAGGAAAGCGCTGCTGAGTTAATTACTTCTTTGTTAATTTCTGTGAAGAATATTCCCCCCTGTAGCCTGTTACAATAATTTCAGGCTAATTCATATTGCTATGGTAGCTTAGTTGGCAACTGAGGATAGCAGACATTTATTGGCAAAGTTAAACTATACAAAAGGGGAAATATAAGCCTAAAAAGAGAAAAATACATGTTGTTAAATATAATATTTCAAGAGCAACAAATACAGACATTACTAGTTGTTAGCTTAGAGTAAGCTTTTGCCCACTTGGAAAATATAATTTACACAAAGTAAAAATCACTGTTAAGTTACAAGAAATATCAAAACACTAAAATTAATAGAATTAATTTTTCTACAAGGAAAATGAAGGAGAAATATTTCTGTCTAGATATGTATTTAAAAATATTATCTGAACTGAATAGTACTGAAGGCTGGATGAGCTTATTTATCCATCTGAAATAGCCCAGGCAAACAGACACTCATGTTGTTTCACTCTGAAATTGAACACTAGATTTGAATCAGATAGATACCTATTGCATAGTCTGCTTTTGAAGCACAGACTGTTGTCTAGGAGACCTAAACAACATTCATTTTTCCCTTCAGCACACAAGAAATTAGTCAGAGCCAGTATGCTTGACATGTTGAAAGATCACAGATAGGTCCCTTGTGACTCTTTTAGGGAAGATGCTGTATAAATGTATTGTATTGTTACTGCACTGAAGAGACTGTTTAAATTCTCCATTGCTCATAGGTTAAAACCAGCACATTTCAAGACACCAATCTTACATCTCAAGTGAAAGAGTACAATATTGATTCTTCATTATATAAATTTTTTCAGATACTGCATTATTTTGCATTCCTGTTCTTTGAGGCAGATTATTCCTCTCCATTCCATAAGTTTACAAACAATACGTTCTGGCATATAATATTTTATCCTTTTCAAAATGTGTGGCTACAGTCACCATATCGGCATCTATTTTTACAGTTCTTAAGGACTGAGTATAAGCTTCTGCTACTGAACAAATGTCCTTACAGAGGCTGAAAGACGTGATACTGGTGTAATGGAAATGGATTGTTGGTGAGAACAGCATCTGTAAGTGAATATTGCATTTCACCCCAAAAAGAAATGAAAGCTTCTCAATACATCCTTTAAGAACAAAAAGTCCCACAAACACTTCAGCTCTTTCCTGGTCATCGATTGCTTTTGAAATAAAAAAAAAAAATCCCACCATACAATTTGAACAACAAAAAACTTATGCTGAGATTTAATATTGCTCTTGTTTATGCATTCACTATGAGGGAAGGGTGGCAGATTTTATTGCTCCTCATGCCATATTATTACTTTTCATAGGTATCTTAAACACCCAAATTCAGTAAGCAAGTCCTGTATATCATGAAGTCACTTCATGTCAATTTTTCCAAATGAGAGTAATTACCATATTTCAAGTAATGCAAACGTAATTGTCTACCTCTAGTGTCATATTCTCAGGAATATGGTTGACGTTTAGATTAGTCCAACCTGAGCAAATCATCAGCTAGGTCGGGAGTTTACTTTTTTTTAAAATTCTGAATAGAACAACATTTGGCGGAATTTTGAAACACAAAAGTTACATGCACAAAAAGAATAAAACCTGGATTTGTTCATTTTCCCACATTTTCCCACGAAGCAACATCTCAAATGACAGACAGATGTGTGCTGGAGATTTTTCTTTGCCTGTGAACATTTTGCATTTGGTAGTGCTCAAGATAGAGATTGTTGCAAAAAAAAAAAAGCTGATATGGAAGGATGTCACCTGAAACAATCAAACATACTTAAGAGATTTAAGATGTTTATGCATAAGCTGCAGTTTTGTGACACTTATAGCAGTTGTAGAATAGGATTTCAAACATTCTAGAAGAGAGGAAAAAGCTTGAATGGGGTTACAGCTTTTCAAAAGATACAGTCCAAGTCGGGGACAGGTCAGCTTGCAAAATTCAAGGTAGCGTTAGCTTTTATTTATTTTCTCTAAAGATACAAAGATTTGCCATTACAGTATTCAGCAACATTCACCAATATAATCTTAGTCATAAATGAAGTAATGTCTTCTAGACCATTATTACAGTATTCTCATTTACATATGCAATTAACTTTGGTACAGTGTTAAACATTATTTGCCACATATATGAATAACTAGACTTTCTACTGCACTGTTAGTTTTCATGTGATTGTAACTCTACCTGAATCTGTGCTAAGAAAAATGGAGAGATAGGGAATGCTTTTGAATCTCTGCACTATATCCTCCTTTTCTTGCCTTAAATCAGCCTCTGTAGCATTCTAAAATACACAAAAATTTTGAAAACATCCATATGAGAGAAAAAAATTAGCCAAGAGAGACCACTCATTCCTGAACTGACGAAAGCACAAACTTGATACAAAAAGTGCTTCAAACACTTGCAATTAGAAAAATAATTTCTGTTAGGCCAATATATACATGAACTGTATCCATAAATGTATTCCTTGAAAATATTTCCAAATTTTCAACCAAACACAGTGTTTCTAAAAGTCATATTTTCAGTTCTTCACTGTGAAGATGAAACACTCCTCTATGAATTTCAGAAAATAGATTATGTTGAAATTTTCCATTGAGAGTAGCTCTAAAAACATACCACCAGCATTTCAGAGACCTGTTCTTCAAAATTTTTGTCCAAAATATTATATGATTTTTGTAAACAGCAAAATGGTAAAAAGAATAGAGTTATGTCTCCCAACATCTTTAGATTGCATATGTATTAATGAAAAGAATTTGCATAAAGGATGATACATCCTATAATTTGTATGGAAAACTCTAAACATAAGTGTTTTACTTTGACAGGATCTTATTTCAATGAATATACATATGTACAGGGAACATGGAAAATCCAAATAAAACTACTACACAGGAAAATTGAGGGCACATTGAGGGGTACCATGATTTTAACTGGTTTTTTCACTTCCAGTTTTGCTGACAAGTATTTTAGAGGCCTTCTGTATTGCATCACAGCTGGGCTGCATCTATTTTTCATGCATCACTATGAACTCCTACACTGTGCTCCTAAGCGGTAGATTTTCAACCCTTAAGCAATTTGAAACATAGACACCTGAAGATCTCAAACAACACAAGGCCATTTAAGTAGCATAGTGATTTTCCTAAAAGTAGATTAAATTAAAAAAACACTTTTCTTTAAATAACTTTACTTCTTTTCAAAAGACTGAAAATTAACAAATTACCAAATAAATAGCATAAATATTTTATTTTCTCTAACAATCTGGCCTACAAAAATAACTTTTAATGTCTTTGAACAATTATGTCTTCATCCAACTATGCATTCCCCATTCTCTTCTTATTTCTGTTAACAAACCTCTAATGTTTTCTCCAAAGCATTTTGCATCACAAACCCCATGTTCTATCTGTACTAATGTTTCTCGCAGTTGATTTCACCACCCAGATGAATATTTTCTGATAGAATGCTTTATCCTAAACATGCATCAGAACATTCAGCATTTGAAGTGTTGGACTCAGTGACACAAAATACAGTAGTATTTCTATTTAGCCTTTGAAATGAATACACCCTTAATATTTGTGTGAAAGTTCCAGAACTCTATGTGTGCAGAATATGATTGGGATTGAGAGATGAGTTTATCACAGATCCATATATTTGTGCTGTCAGTTGGTTTTTTTTTGTTTACTCCAAATTCAAAAGGTACTTTCAGTTAACTAAAATTCAGCTTCAGGTTTCAGCTTTTAGAAGTCTGCAGCAGTACATAATAAGACTCTGGTTTTTCTCTTCTGTTATGGATAGCATCACTTAATGATTCAGATCCCTTTTTCTGTGACCTACTTTTAAGAGAAATTCAAGTCTCTTAAGCTCAGGGCATGTTTTTGAGTTTGTGATTTGAAACTAAATTTAAAGAACAGGAACTCAGTACTGGTGGTTTTAAATGAGTCAAGCACAAGCAGATGCTATCACAGTTTCTTTAAATCTGCTTTCTACTAATGTTTATAATTTCTGAGCTACAGAACAATGACACACTAAGAATATTTATAACCTGCTTAAATTTCAGATAAAATGATTCACAGGTTATTTTTTTCTTTCCAATGTCTTTCTAAAAGGCATTGCCTTCGTTATGAAAGTGGTGCTTCTTAGTTACCCACAATGCATTAACCATTGTCTAAAGTCTGATTCAGAGTGCCAGATGAGCTTAGGCCTTTATGGAGACCCATCTTCTCCACAGCAGTCCTAAGAAGTGATGGAGGAGGAAGAGTCTTCTCATCGACCAAGTAAGGAAAGGAATTTACCTGATGGAAAGCAACGAAGATGAGACCTAGACTCCTTCTCTTTTCAAATGAAAGAAGAGGCAATGGACATGAATCAAAGTGCACGAAATACTATCTGAACATAAGAAACACTTTTTTATCCTGAGGAGGGTGGTCAAACACTGATGCGTTCCCCAGAGAGGCTTAAGAATCTCCACTACTGGATACTCAAAAGTCAGATGTAGTCCTGGGCATCCTGCTACAGCTGATTGTGTCTGAATGGGGAGGGCAAGTGTGGTGTGTGGGATGTCTGGACTATATGATTTCCAGAGTCCCTTTCCAACCTGACCTATTCTGTGATTCTGTGATTCTATGAGTTGAAGTCACCCAATTTTCAAAAACAAGATTCTGATTTTGAGGGCACTGAAGTAAATATTGGAAATCCGATGTCTTTCCCTGAAGTCAAATCAAAAGAGGGCAATAGGTTTCTCAGAGCAAGATTCACAGTCTCATATAAGCTTGGGCATTCATGGAGGTATTTGTTTCCAAATAAGAAAACAAAATTAATTTCTTTCTTAAAGAATGGAGCAAAATTAATTTTTCCATCTCACTGAGAAGAAAGTCATGTGAAGCAAGAAAATAAAAAAGGACAAGCTTTATTTGAGCTTCTTTTTGATTCTTATGTGGGAAAAAAATAACTTTGGGGCTCCTCTGAGTAAACAAGCCCATTTTATACCACTGTTGAAATAGTCTGATAATATTGGGATGAAAATTCATAACATTTCACTCCATCACCTGCTATGTGAGTCAGAGAACAGTATGCTGAGCAACTAGGCCACCTACGTTGATAGGTTAAATCGCACTAATAGGAAAAAGCCTAAACCCTCAAGATTTAACACAGTTCAATAACATGCACTTCATTGTGGTTTTTTTCTTTTCTTATATAAGGGAAAGAGCAAGATACAGATCATTAAAAAAATAAGTAAAATCGGACATTACACTGAAGATTTAATACTGATTTTTTTCCACTGCCAATGTAATCAGAGAAATAAAATTCCAGCTACTACACACCAAGCATGATAAACAATCACAGTTTATCTTCCCAAAAAGCACTGCATTAATTGCCTTGTCAAGTATTAGCAGTCAAGTTTTATCCTTTAATGAGGAAAGTGTCATGAATTTAATAAGTGAAATATCTAGAATAATAATCATAAAGAAAATGAATGAATTACAATAAGGGATATGTACAATTTTTTGAAGTATGATCATTCAAGATAGAAAAGCAAAGTTAAAGAAAGAAAAACTAGTAAAGGTAGTAAAGCATAGTAAACCCACTATGAAAATACAAACACAAAAGCAAAAGACATATCACAAAGAAACTGCATAGGTTTAGTATAAAAACCCAAATCACCTGCTGCAAAGTCAGCTGTTAAAAATCAGTGGAAAGTGAGCAGAACTAACTCAGTGGAAGTAGGAGTACCTTACTCATTTCTTTACAGTGTAGGATAATAAAGTCTAACCAGAATATAAAGGGATCATTAAAAGCTCAGAGTTAGGTGGAGGAATTTCACAAAATGCCATAACACAGCCAGAAATATGCAAAGGCAATTAAAAAAATACTAAGATTTTTAAATTATGATAAAAAATGTTCCATGAGAACATTGGCAGACTTAGGGAAGCTTGCTTTAGACACAAATAAAAATATTTTTATTTTTAGTTGTTTTGAAATATAGCTGATGTTTTGTACTGTAAATCATTAACACAAAATTTAAAAATTGAAACAGTAAGAAAAATGTTCAACTGAAAAAAAAAGAAAGCTTTTTAGTGTTCTTATTCTATTTCCAGTAAAAAACCTTATTAATAATGTAGTATTTTTGAAAGCACTGAAAATCTGTGCCCTTCACAGCTCTGGTAATATATACTATGTATAGGAAGATTTCTAAGAAAAAATAGGTAAAACTGCTAAAGAACCCATGATCCCATTGAAAAAAGATCAAAAGAGCTTTTTTTTAAACAGTTAAGAGCTACAAGCAAGAACAGTTATGAGTGTTTCGAGTAAGATCTTCAACAGACTTGATAGTATATATTATTATGGCCAAGCATGTGCAAAGGCACCACAGTACTGTTGAAATCAAATTGGTTAAGGTAGCCTAAAAATGATTCTCAAAAAGAGTAGTTTGATTAGGGTTAAAGACATAATAAATATCAACAAGTCAGCAAAGAATTAAAAGATTTGGTGACTGTCATTTTGTGGAAAAAGGGAGACACTCTTTATTTTTAAATGCATATTTTAGACAAAGCAAAATAGTGGAATTAATGTGCCTCAATGATTTCTGAATACATCTGTATGTTTAGGCAGATGAAGAAGTCTTGCATGTCAGTGATTTTTCCAGCTTGTTGGAACTGGATTGTTGCAAATTCTATATGACAATCAAATCATTAGCTCTTGTTGCCAACAGAAGTGACAGATTTCCATTTACAGAAGAAATCTGACATGAATTTGGTCTCTTGTCAGATTTTTCTCAACATCTTGCAGAGAAGGGGAACTGGATGCAAATTCACCAAATGAAATGTTTGCCATTGGTAAACATCAATTTGAAGAAATCAAGGTATTTCATACAAAACAGCCAGTTTCTACTGAGACTTCTGAAGATAAGGAGGGAGACAAAGCTCCTCAGATCCCTGTGGGCATCTGGCACTTTTGGTCCCCATGTCCTGAATTATAGGGCCACACTTTCACTCTCAAGTCTAAACGATCTTGAATTCTATGGCATATAATAGGCTGTCCTTGAAGGATAAAGAGCATTACTATCTCTAAAGAGAATATTGCTGCCAAATCATTTTCTAGTGTGGCTGGAGGTTTAGGGTTGACTTTCCCAGGACAGAGGGAAAATTTGAAATATTCCCCATTGGCAGGTGACTGCCACGTCTCCCTGTAGCCCCAGCACTACTGTGCAAAATGAAGAGTCAATGTTCTTGTGGACTGGCTCTGTCCCTGACCCAGTGAGAACTGCTCAGGGTGGCCTATGCTTTACATCAGCAGATGACATTTGTAATGATTTGCCTTCCATCTACTTCATCATTGATATTACAGTAGTAACCCTCCTCGCTTCTCCCCTTAGTGGTGTCCGAGTCATGCTCTGAAAAGCCTTCTGACAGGAATTGCATAGGACTGCCAGATATTTCATCTCTTTTCCCCAAGCAGTCTATCAATGTGCATTGAGTCAGCCCAAATGTTTGGTTGAGCTCAAGTTCTTGTGGACAAGAAAGCAGAAGACGCGGTGGAGCCATGCAATGGGGAGGATGAGCCAATTCGAACAGCTACCTGGAATGCATCAACAGAGCTGATGGACAGCAGAAATGTAGCCAGGAGTTAGTCCTGAGGCAGACATGGGGTATGACTGAAGAGCAACACTTGCTGGGACCTTAGTATCATGGTCTAGTAACCAAGGCAGTGTTGAATTAAGGTTGGACTTGATGATCTCAGAGGTCTTTTCCAACCCGGTTTATTCTATGATTCTGTGATTCTATGACCTATGTTGAAGTGCTTGGATTTATACAGCAGGGAACTGAGGCTGAAGAGGAGAATGCCTGGGTAACTTGGGTATACTGAATAGATAGGAGGACAAGGGCTATAAAAGTCAGAGACTGGTAGATGAGCATGGGGAGAGAAGCGCTGGGGTGTATTTTGGGCTTCAGAAAACAGAGAGGCTAAGGACCAAGATTTTTACATATAGGAGTGGTTGGCTGCCCTTGCAACCAGTGTGGAGCAGTGGAGGCAGGGTGTTGTGGGCTACAAGTCTGGAGACAGGCGGGGATGGCGGCAATACTGTTACATCTGCATCTGTTGTATCTGCATCTCTGAAACTAGCTAAAAGAAATACACAGTTTGAATTGCCCCTTGCCTCCTGGTGATCATCAGCATCTTTTATTTTATCTCCAGAAATATGTTAACCTAAGCAGCAAATGTAGCTGAGGGATATGGACTCCACTTTGGGCCCAGACTCTTATTCATTAGGCTTTGCAGTGTGTATGGCATTGCAATGTTCAATTAATTACTCCTCACAGACAGATATTTCATAATGCTTTGCACCCTTCTAGTTTTTGGCAGAACTGTGTCTAAGGAGTGGTGCACATGTATAAATAGATTTCTTATAATATAAATTCAATAAATGTAGTCCTGTGTAATTTCTTTATGGTTTCTTTATCTGGTGATAGTAAAAAGACAGAACAAAAGCTATCCTTTCTCTGGAATTTTCTCTGCCATAAGCATGACAGAACCCTTACAAAAATCATCTACGTCAAGATGTGTCTTTGCCTTTAATGTTTATCGGTTGCTAATTCTGACATAATTTAATTTTTTTATTATGAATTAAAAAAAGAAATTTTCTCAGGCTCATTCTCAGTTAACAGAATAGGCTATGTTAGATAGTTAACATTCAAGGCTTCTGCTGGTACCAGTGATAGTATGCTTTTAGGACTTCCTCAATTAACTTTATTCACAGTTCAGTCTGTGAATCACTGTTGATTCTATTCTAATTCTTGAACAGAACCAGAAAATCTGGAATATTAAGGCTCAAATAAATAAAGCAACATCATGCCTACTGTGGTTCTCATCTAGCTGGACCATGGATTGGCTCCGTTTTTCTTTTTTGTATACTACCCATTATGATTTTATTTCAAGAAATGGAGAAGTTGACATGTTACACTTGAATTTCTGTAGAGAAATAGCACTCTATTACTGGAAAACAGAGAATATAATAAAGAAATCTGAGCAGCAATTCAACTACTAGAAAGTAAATTATTTGATCCCTGAGCAAGATATACACTTTCTCACCCTGTAAAGAACTAGCTTTCATGTTAATCTCTGTGAGAAAAGTGGAGTGATGCAATTTGGTGAACAGACAGTTTCACCTGTCATTATCTGTACTACTGCATATAGTTTGAAAATGGCTCAGCAGCTGCATTCTTACAAGACCAGTTTTATGGCAGAATTTAAATAATTAATTCATTAAAAACTTCTAGTAAGTTCTTATCTTTTTTTAACAGACTCTCTACCCATAACAGCTCCTAAAATTTTACTATAAAATAAAATGGAGATAGTCATATAACCATGAACATATTCACCAGTAATACTGTAAATGAGGGATTCACAAGATCTTCCACATTCTTTCTGTGGAAGAATGTGTAATGTTTGTACAAAAGGACTGCTGCAAGTACAGAAGGGTATTGTTGCACTGACTTCAAATCCTTTGGTTCTCCATAGACTTTGGTTAAAACTCCACATATTCGAGGGTTTTTTTTGTCCTTGGGAGTGCAAATCAGAGGCAAATAAGACTCTCATACAACAGGATGTTAAAAAAAGTACAAGAACCAGTGCCAGAAATCATGGGAAGGCACTCAGGCAGGTAGTGTGGACACTGCCCGTACGACACTCTTCAGCTATACATTTATTCTAGGTGTTCTGGTTTTCTTCTGTTAGTCTTGCCAGCTTTCATATTGGTTCTATGATACAAATATCTTTCAAATGTGAACTATGGACTGAAACTGAAAATTCATTTGGTCTTGCATTGCAGAACTTTGTTTGAAACCAGAATCTAAAATAGGATACAGTTCATTTAGGAAATATGACAAACTGAAGGTGTACCAGTTGCCATCAGAGCTTTCTGAAGAATGTTTCAGAACAATTTTCAAATTCAAATATTCATTCAGAACATACAAGAACTATCAGACAGATTCATCTGATAATCAGTATTAGGCAAGATGGGAAAATACTTTTATAGCACTTTCAGTCAAGATGGATACCTCTTTAGGGAAGTGGAAAACAGGATAAAATTAGACAAGATCTTGACTCAAATGAGAAATTTTGAGCCACATCAAATTCTGTAAGACTTCATAAATCTATGATTTGTAGTTCATGCTTCATAGCTGAGGCCACGAGAAAGAAAAATCAGTTTCAGATTTGAGTGAAATTCAAAGAGAAATCACTCCTGAACAATAACTGCAACTCAAGTTAGACTTAAAGGTTCTTCCAGGACCGTCTGCTAGTTAAGAAACCTGACATGTATGGTTTGCTCTTTCCATTTCCCCTTCCATTTCTCCCTTTCCACTTCCCCTTCCATTTCACCTATTACACTTCCTCTTCTTTCCTCCTGCTTTTTCCAATGCTGAAAATGCTTCTTTCCTCATCCCCTTCTCCATTTTCTTGCCTTACCTTTCTGACATAATATACAAACAAAGAAGAGACATAAGATGTTCTACATTGGGAAAAATGATCTGATATTCTGAAAAAATGCAGTTCTTCCAGTTCACGCTCAGCTTTTCAGTCACTAGGGAGAGCAGGGAACTGTTACATTGAGATAATGATCATGGAGCTCTGGTATCCTAGCTTGCTATCCCTTTTTATGGTCAGTTATGTGAACACAAAGAAGACAGATACTGAAGTGATGCATTCCTGTGAGTTCCTGCTCCCTGCATAGAGAATTTTGATGCTCTGCCACAAGATCACAATCTCCTGTGTTCAGCTAAATGAAGAAACAAAAGGAGTGGGAAAATATATGGTGATATTTATGTTAGAATTTCTCAAGACTAGACTAATGTGCATTTCACTATGTTCTCTCAAAGTTTAACATGACAGATGACTGATATGAAACATGAGGACTCTATGACTGTAATTGTCCTGTACTTTCTTTATTCTGTCTACACAGAGTCTGATCCATTTATGACACTCTTCAGTTTTCAGTCCTCTGCATCTCCAGCAGAGAGAAATGTAAATGAGAAAATATTTCTTTGTATTTATTATTCCTAGATGAAATATGGTCCATGAAATGACAAACCTGTTAATCTGATCTGACTTTGAATTTCTTTTTCTATTTTAGAAAGTGTATTCACTGAGATTCTCGAAGCTTAAGGGAAAAAGATTAAAGATAAGAGTTGGTATACAGCTTTCAATCATTAAAGCAAATAAAAGCAGAGCAGTATTTGAAAAAAGAAATGGTACCTATTAGCAATGATGGGAAAGGCTCAAGCACATGGGAAAACACACTGGGCAAAACAAAACAGCACTGGTTTAAAAACTCAGGTAATAAACCATCTTTTAACATTAGCAATATATGTGCTAGCTGTACTTTTACATAAATGTAGAAAGGTTTAATGTTATTCTAAATCTTTATAGCAAGAAAAAACCCACTAAATCAAATCTGACATCATTAACAGTTCTGGCATAAGATTAATCTTAACTTTAATGCCTGGATAGCCTTGGCCTTCTTAGATTCTCCAAAGAAAATAATAAATTACGTTTTCTGTGGAAACTCAGGAACACAGTCACTAATAGAGATAGACCATGATTGTCCTGGGCGGGTTATTTATATATTTATTTATTATCTAAGAAAAGAACTGCAGATCTAGGAGAAAAGATTCTTTTGAATAGAAGGCCTAGAAGATTCTAAGGAACTATATAAATGAAATTTCGTGGCATGGATTTTTGTTTGTTTGGCATTTTGTTTTGGTTTTCCTTTTTTTTAAAATAAAAGACATATTTGATAATTATTTAATTTTTTTTTTATGTGAAGTCTTCAACTCTTTATTCTCAGTGGGTGTATGATGGAGTGGCTTTCTGTAACTGAACAGGTATTTTAAAAATATTTTGCCTAAGCTATGGACACCGGCAAAGGCTTGAAAACTATCTCATTTCTGAGATTATTGTGTGTTAGAGATATAGTTCTGATGTCTGATACAGGTATAGTGGTGTTTGATTCACAACATAGACTTGCACATAGAATTAGGTACATGAGACATATCAGTGTGAGTGAGAACATCACAGCCTTGTTTCTAACTGCTATATTAGATTCTCTTTTGGGAGTCTATCTCTCTGTCTTAAAAAGCAGTCTGGTAATAACACTTGCAAGTTTTAGGAACCACAATATAAAAAAAGACATTAAGCTATTAGAGACCATCCAAAGGAGGGTCAAAGGATAGTGAAGGGTCTGGAGAGGAAACCATATGAGGAGTGGCTGAGGTCACTTGGCCTGTTCAGCCTGGAGAAGAGGAGACTGAGGGGAGACCTCATTGCAGTCTGAAACTTCCTTGTGAGGGGAAGAGGAGAGGCAAGTAGCAATCTCTTCACTCTTGTGACCAGTGACAGGACTTGAGGAAATGGCATGAAACTGAGTCAGAGGAGATTTAGGCTGGATATCAGGGACAAGCTTTTCACCCAGAGGATGGTTTAGCACTGGAACAGGCTCTCCAGGGTGACAGCACCAAGCCTGCCAGAGTTCAAGAAGCTTTTGGACAATGGTGTCAGGCACATGGTGTGATTCTCAGGGATGGTCCTGTGCAGAGCAAAGAGTTGGATTCGATGATCCTTGTGGGTCCTTTCCAACTCAGGATATTCTACAATTCTGTGATTCTATAATCCCACTCATGTAGCACAACAGTCCAACCTAAGAGAATGTTTAATGCTGACACCTAGGGACCAAATCCATTACTGATAATTAAGATTAGAAAAAGCTAAATGTTTTAGCATCTGAGTATCAGTGAAACAAATCTGGATTTCTGTTAGGAAATCTAGCTGTGCAACCATCCTCAAAAAAAAATGCAGGTAGCATCCATAGGAGCTTTTTGAACAGACACCAACAACTGTTAGGAAAATTCTGTGCAACAGAAACACGGGATAACATAGAAGTAATTTATGCTGATCTATTTTAATATGAACACATACAGAGTAAGTTCTTCAGCTTTGACCTGAATCTTTTTCTGCCTGGAACATAGATGTTTCTAACAATTTGTAATTGTGGCAGACGAAGGTCCTCTTTCCTCTGGGTATGCACAGGTGGCTCTGAGGCTGTGTTTGTATTGCAATTTTATGAGACACATAGTGACAAATGCATTGTATATGAAATCCCAGCAGATTGAGGATTCTTTTGTTTCATTCAGCAAGGGCTATAAATAAGCCATGTGGCACAGAACAGACGGCTGAATGAAACAAATGCACACAAAATAAATCAGAGAAACAAAATAAAGCAGAGAAACAAATGGACATTTTCAACTGGATCCAAATAGAGAGGCAGAGAGCTTTTTTTATACAAATGAAAGAACAGCTTTACTACTTTCTACAGGCACTTATGGGAAGAAGTTTCTATCAAATATTCATGGTAGCCTCTTGTCTACACAAGTCTGGTTGACAGAGTAATAGTGTAGACTCACATGGCACCAAAACTCAGCCATTTTCCCTTTCCCCATCCAGTAAATCTGTGGCTGTCACTGATAGGAGTTGATGGGAAATGATAGCCTTATTGAGCTGCCTCATGAACTGTAACTCATTTGTTCTGAAGACCCAGACTGACAGCCTCTGCATTTCTCCCTTCCAGCGAAATTGAGTATAAATCACTTCATCATTTTTCCCCATGACAGTTTATCAGAATTCTGGAGTTTTATATGAAGTCATAGAGGCTGGTGGTAGAAATAAGACTTCCAATCGATCTTGTTGTTGGAGAGCACTGCATCTTGAAAGGTTTAACATTCCCACAAAAAATTGCAATTTGACTTCCACTGAGCAGACACACGTGGACACACACTTGACATGTGGCAGAGAGGGAAAGCTAATCAGGCTCACTTGTACTGGGCAAATCATCTGAGCTCATGATTCACGTGAAGTTAGAATTTACAATCACTTTCAGTTCTTGGTAAGGCAATTTCTCATTTTGACTTATAAGTCTCCTAATATATTCCCCAACCAAAATAATAATAAAATCCTTTTATACAAAATACTACTTCACTGGAGAAGAAACCCTCTACTGTCCTTTGCTTCCATTCTTAATAAGGTGCAAAATAGAAAAATAGGATGTGTATACTAAAGGTAAATGTAGACTGCTGCTCTAATCTAGAAACTATTTTATGAATTTGTTATTTAGAAAAATTAAAGACAATCACCATCTATCAGAATTATATATTGTCAAAGATATTAGTCAATACAAGAAAGTCAGCTGAGTTAATGATTTCTCTTCTTTCAAAATCCCCTATGAGTTGATATGCACTATGTAAATATTATTCATTAATTCCAGCACTGAAGAACTTGCTGTCCTTAAGCAAATAACCATCTCTATTAAAAAGGTAAGAAATATCAAGCTAGGTCCACAAATTCTCTACATGAAGCAACAAAGAACAGAGACACTTAGAAATATATATAAATGTGTAAAATAAAATGACTTACAGTCTGACTTAGGTCATTATAAACTCAAGGACATTTAGGGATTTGATGACCACTGTCTAGGAATACAAATCATAATTGAAGTCAGATTTTTTTTGGTTGATTACACTGAACTAAAGCATGTTTCCTTGCATTCCTGGAAGTAGAGCACAGACAAAGACCCAAGATGAAATGGTTGAGTTTTGCTTTCTTTTGTGCTTTAGGATGAATGAAATCCTCCAACTGATTATTTCTAGCTTTGGAAGTTATTACATCAAATTTTATTTTCTTGATCCCTGTAGGTAGGTAGTCAAGAATGTAAACCCTTCTATATAAGTGACAGGATAGGAGGTAATAATTTCTGCAGGTGGATGATACAATGAAACTGTCTGATCTAGCATGTTCCCAGTTCACTACATTTATTTTGTCAAAGTACAGCTCTATGGAGGTGTACCGCACAGTTCTCCCTTCTTACCAGCCACACTGACTGTGGCAAAATTCACAGTAGAAAACACATTATATCAAAGAATAAACTAAAGCCACCACAGAAGAGGACATGGCTCAAAACTGAAACCATTTACTCATTAATGTTTAGGCCATGGTGTAACGCATGCCTAAATGCCTAAACTTAGCTTAAAAGTGGTTCAACGAGAGCAAAAACTTCATGCAACGCCAACCTGTTCCCCTTAGAAGGCATGTTAATACTCTCTAAGTTGCAAGAGAAAAGGTGTTAGAATTTGATGGACTTGTCAGTGTCAGTTTAATGGTTGGATTTGATGATTTTCCAACCTAAATGACTCTATGATTCTATGATACTTGTAACAGAGCAGATCATGAGCATGTGTCTTAATTATTTTAGATGGCTGAATATTGGCATCAACTGCCTGTTTTCTACTCCCTTTCCACTGACTACTGTCATTCTTAACACTGACTTGTGCAGCTGTAACCTCCCCCACCTTTCTTTATTAAACTCTGCTAAATGTTATTTCATCTGCTTTTGTATGAGGTTGCATCTATCATTAGACAACAGACACTTTCTTGCTCCATTACTTCTACTGATGATGTGGAATTTTGCATAGCTGATGGATCAGTAAGCTAGAAAAATGTGCACAAAGTATTCAGAAAAACATGTGAGATGAATTTGAATTAAATGTAAACTAAAAATAAAATATGGAGATCCCTGGGAGATCAAGATTAGGGCCATAAATAGAACATAATAAAATATGTCAAAAGTCTCTTATTGAATCCAATGCTAAAGGCATTGAGAAGGCATTTTACATCCATGACATGAACCTAAACCAAGAGCGGCTTAAATCTGAATGCAACCAGATCCTTAATGGTGGTATTTGTAGGAGAAGAAGAAGAGTGTATATACAAAGGTATATAAAAGTGTTTAGGGTTTTTTTTGTTTTGTTCTTTTACATTGTAAAAATTAAAACACAGGGATCACTTGTGGTGAAATACTTTATTTTCCTATCTTGCTATTGAAATCCAGATTGTGAAAATAAACCTGTTGAAATCTTTCCTCTTAGATAAATCAATGTATAAAGTTCCTAGCCTCATGCAGACTGCAGAGAAAATTTCAGAAAGGCAGCTGAACAAATATGTGTAAGAAATAATATCGTAGGGCATAAAAAAGAACACACAAACTAAAATGGATTTTCTTTTCTGTTCAAAAATGCAGGCTCTCTACAGCAAATATTGTGCATATGCAAATTTAGTGCATCTACATAGTTGTCTATTTTTGAAAATATTGTAAGGCTCTTATGAAAAATTATTATAGTTTTGAAGTCTGGTTTTGCCTTTAACTTCTTCAAATATGCTGACATTGTACATTACCCTTAGGTTAAAAAATGTCAAGTGAGCAAATGTTCAGAGAACACACTGCTCTGCAACTGTCATAAGGTTATTGCTGTTTTCATGTGGAGAGTTTTAAAGGCTGTTGAGATGAAAAGGAATTATAGCCAAGTCACTTAAGTGTCATGAATTTTCCACTATGCTTCAGGCATGCTTTTGGGAGCTTATGTGTCTTGCTAATAGCTTGACCTTCATGGTATATTAAGATGAAATTTTATGCAATGAATATGCTGATAAATTTGAGCTAAACAGCATACTTGGAAACAACCATGTTTAAATATGCTAATTGCAGCAGTTTTGTAAAGCAAAATGTTACTATAATTGCAGAGAGGATTGAGATGATGACTATCACACAATGGTATGCAAGCAAGTCTGTCTTAGCATTTTATGGGAGTGTTTTCTTCCTTTGGGTAACCTATATTCCTTTCTGAATTTATTTATAGATTGGAGAACACACAAGAGAAAAAAAAAAGTGGCTTTCTTCAGACATTTTACTGCTCCCACCCTAAAGTGAGTCAGAAAGATAACATTTCTTAGCATATTAATCAGACTGATTTTTCTTTCCTCTACATTCCAGACAGAAATACGTGTATTATAAGCAAAGTTTCATTGCTGCTGAAAAGATGGTGCTGAAGCACAACAAAACTACTGGAAAAAGGAGGCAGGTAAATGGTATCAAGGCAGATGCATCCTTGTTGCTGTAGATGAATTGCAGGTGTTCCATGGGGGTCATGGGTTGTGATCAGTGAAAAGGTTTGTAAAATTTCCAAGACAAAGCACTGTAATTCAACTATATGAGAAAGGTATCCTTATATGGAGGGAGACAAGAATCACAGAAAGACTTCTGTGAAAGAAATAATAAATCTTCTAAAAAAAGGAAAATCAGGAGAGATTTTTGGAAAGATTAACAGACTGAAAAGCAACAACTCTCCGAAAAATATCTGGAGTTCAAAAAAATAGAGTAGGCAGATGGTACAAATCCTTGACTTTATGTATATAATTTGGATAGTAACATGGATAATTACTATGGGACCAGATGGGATCCACCCAAGGGTGATGAGGGAGCTGGCGGAAGAGCTTGCCAAGCCGCTCTCTGTCATCTATCAACAGTCCTGGTTCACTGGGGAGGTCTCAGATGATTGGAAGTTGGCGAACGTCACGCCGATCCACAAAAAGGCCGGAAGGAGGAGCTGGGAAACTACAGGCCCGTCAGCCTGAGCTCAGTGCCTGGCAAGGTTATGGAGCAGATCATCCTCAGTGCAATCACACAGCATCTGCAGGATGGACAAGGGATCAGACACAGCCAGCATAGGTTTAGGAAGAGCAGGTCCTGTCTGACCAACCTGATCTCCTTTTAGATCAGGTGACCTGCCTGGTGGATGAGGGGAAGGCTGTGGATATGGTCTACCTGGACTTCAGCAAAGCCTTTGACACCATCTCCCACAGCATACTCCTGAAAAAGCTGACAGCCCAAGGCTTGGACAGGGGCACTCTGTGCTGGATTAGGAACTGGCTGGAGGGCCGGGCCCAGAGAGAGGTGGTGAACGGTGCTGCATCCAGTTGGCAGCTGGTCACTAGCGGTGCCCCCAGGGATCAGTCCCAGTTCTGTTTAATATCTTTATTGATGATCTGGATGAGGGGATTGAGTCCACCATCAGCAAATTTGTGGATGACACTAGTTGGGGGGGAATGTTGATCAGCTGGAAAGCAGCAGGGCTCTGCAGAGGGACCTGGACAGGCTGGAGAGTTGGGCTGATTCCAATGGGATGAGGTTCAACAAGGCAAAGTGACAGGTCCTGCACTTTGTCCACAACAACCCCCTGAAGTGCTACAGGCTGGGCAGAGTGGCTGGAGAGCAGCCAGGCAGAGAGGGACCTGGGAGTTTGGATTGACAGGAAGCTGAACATGAGCCAGCAGTGTGCCCAGGTGGCCAAGAAGGCCAATGGCATCCTGGTTTGTATCAGGAACAGTGTGGCCAGTAGGACCAGGGAAGTGATTCTTCCCCTGTACTCAGAGCTGGTGAGGCCACACCTGGAGTACTGGGTCCAGTTCTGGGCCCTTCACTTCAGGAAAGATATTGAGGTGCTGGAGCAGGTCCAGAGAAGAGCAGAAAGGCTGGTGAAGGGACTCAAACACAAGTCCTGTGAGGAGAGGCTGAGGGAGCTGGGCTTGTTTAGCCTGGAGAAGAGAAGGCTCAGGAGAGACCTCATCACTCTCTACAACTACCTGAAAGGAGGTTGTAGACCAGTGGGGGTTGGTCTCTTCTCCTAGGCAGCTATCAGTAAGACAAGAGGGCATGGTCTTAAGCTCTGTCAGGGGAGGTTTAGGTTGGATATTAGGAAGAAATTCTTTACAGAAAGGGTAATCAGGCATTGGAATGGGCTGCCCAGGGAAGTGGTGGATTCTTCGTTCCTGGAAGTTTTTAAGATGAGACTGGATGTGGCACTTAGTGCCATGGTCTAGTAACCACGGTAGTAGTAGATCGAGGGTTGGACTTGATGATCTCGGAGGTCCTTTCCAACCTGGCTGATTCTACGATTCTATGATTTCACTTGTTCCATATTTTATTTCTTCAGTTTTGTTAATTCCTTTTTTTTGTTGCATTTTATCTTTGTTACAGAATCTGTCTTTGTAGGACACCAAATGAGAAGCATGTTTAAACAACTGTTTCCACCATTCCCCAACAAAATGTTCTCTTATGATACACCACTTGCAAAATGGTCGACATCTTTTTTGCCTCTATTTCTGTATTTAATAGTATAGTGATTAGAATATTTAAAATGAATGTGAAATTCCCTTGGCCTGTTTTAGACTCTCCCATCACTCAGATAAATACAATCTCTTATCTGCTATAATGTGTTTTGAAGCACAAGTGTGTCAGCCTTGCCTACTGAAATTTCAGGTAGAACTAGTAGCAGTATTTCCTTGGAAGTTCATAGTTGGAAACTATTCCAGTTGAAAACTATTCCAGTCTGTAAAATTATAAGGTATTCACGGAGTCAGAAAGTGGGAATAACTGCTATGACCCTGTGATTAGGTTTCCTATATTATCATAAGGTGTCTCTATTCTCTCTCCTCTGCCTTTTCAGTGGAACCACTCCTGTGGGCTTGTTTAAGTTTACTCAGAGGGGAGATTTGTGTTGAGTTTTCTTTCTGATAGTGAGACCTGTATCACTGTCTCTGATACTACAGACTCTTTGAGGTCTGTAGCATTTGATTTCACTATATATATATATATATATATATATATTCTTTTTTCCAGATACTCTGAAAGGTCTGAAAACTCCCCTGCAAGAAAAGTTAGTTTTGTTTCTTCTTGATGTGTTGTTTGTTGTTTTTTTTTTAATTTTGTAGGATTGTACAATTTGTTTTTTCTTGGTTAGTTTGGTCTTTTTTTTCCTATAATCAATGGTTAACAAAATAATGAATTACAGAGTTCTCATACATCCTCTTTCGACACATTTTTGCTTTGTATATATATTTTTTGATATTAGGACTGTCATGTATCCATAACTGAGATATATTGTCTGTGCACTGAAAATATAGTTCAATATCTAGTTCTGGATTCAGGTTCACTTAACCTAATTATATCCATCAAATATTAAGTTTTCTTGGAAGTAGATCCAAACAAAAAATAGTTCATTTGCCTGTGAATGCTGGTAATGATAGGATTGCCTTATCATCTGCGTTTCTTCAGTTGTGATCTTGTCAGATCTCATACGGTAAGCAGATTCTGGCCTGCATAATAATTTGTTGGGAACTTTCCAAAGAAAATCCCAGGTGCCAAGGAAAGTAGCATTGATGATTTAATATTTGGCAGTCTTCTCTCTGTTCAGTAGCAGACCACTGTCTCAGTATAACATTGAGGAACCATTTGGTAACTCAGTGTGCCAGCTTCCAGGGGAGACACAATCAGTGGAGACAAGACTTGCAGAAATTTCTGGGGTACTTTTTGAAATTTGAGAAGACAATACAGCACTTTTGCATATAAACCAAAGATGTTGCTTGTGCAGTAAACTGCTAAACTGGCTGGGAGGATTTGGTACGTGCTATTGCAAAGTCTATTTTAGAGCACTGAATGAACAACATGAACACACAAACTTACATGAAGTGTTCAGGGACAATTCATGACAGCTATTCTAGACTATTGTTGGCATTAATTCCTGGTTACTACTTTTGGCATTCTTCCTAGAAAGATAGACGAGTTTTTAGATGCAGTGTAATTGGATTATTAGGCACCCTTAAAATAAGTAATTTAGATAAAAGGAACAGTTCCCATCAGATCAAGGAATAGCCAGGGAGTTGAAATGCCTGATTTGTCTTCCTGTTCTGTTAATTTTGTGCCTGTGGGAAAACATTTGAAAAGAAAACTGGACTGCCTTATCAGGATGCAGTTTGCACAACTATTTCTAATCTAGTCATGTGATGTTTCAGTGGGTACCTTCACATGCATTAGTTTTTCACCTATAATGAGCTTTTTAATTAATAATTATTGTATTACTTTCAAATAAAAGTTCATCAGGGAAGGGGAAAAAAAAGTGTCCTTATTATGGCTGAGCATTTTTTTTTAATCAAAGGGCTGACTTCTGTAAGAAAATTTTATATTTATAAAGGCACCTTCAAGAGAACACTGCTATTACTCTATGCAGAGACTTGCAAATAATAAAATTGTAGAATCACAGAATCAATTAGGTTGGAAAAGACCTCCAGAACCACTGAGTCCAACCTTTGACTGAACACCACCATGCCAGCTAAACTACAGCACTAAGTGCCATGTCCAGTCATTTCTTGAACACTTCTGGGGATTATGACTCCACCACCTCCCTTGGTCAGCCCATTCCAACATCAAGTGTACAACATGTAAATGCATATTATATGCATATTCAGTGCAAAATGTGTAACAAATAGGTTATGTTGCAAACAGAAATAACATGCTACTGTTTTAGACCAGCATTCTGTGCACTTAATGTGACATTGGTTGTGATGCAAAAGCTGTGTATGATCATCTAATCACATTCTGTTTAATATTACCTTCACAAAAGGACAATAAATTAGGATTTCCCTTTCCAAATGCCTGAATACGAGTCTTTAAAATTGAATAACATGAATTCAAATATGGTAGGGTTGGCTGTGGGGCTTTTTTCTGAAGATATACAGAAATCTATATGGAACCGAAAATTTTGAATATAACTGTTGATTATAGAGTATCCTGCATTTCACATTCAGTAGACCATTTATTTGCTAGCACCACAGTAAGCATAACTCTTAAGGACAGCTTGAAATGGAAGAGTATGAGTATTTTCTGTGTATTCATAGTAGAAAAAGATATCTGTATGAAAAGGTGACACAAAGTTAGATAAAGGCAAGTATTTAAGACATGAATTATAATTAGCCTCATGAGTCCATCACTTCTCTAGATTTCATTTTCTTAAGAGAAAATTAAAGTCATGTATTATAGAAATAATTCTTCAGGGAGGAAGTAAATTAAACATTATTTTAGCCTTTCCATACTTTTGGATTCTTATGCTGAGTATACTCTAAGCAATGCAACTAACAGCTACCACACGAATTTCTCTAATCACCTTGACCTAAAGAAGAGGAAAATGAGAAGTAAATGTGCAGTGAAGTATCATTTTTTGGCAGTATTACTGCTGTTATGTTTGAAAAATATTGTTGTACTTCCTCAAAATACATGTAGATCTGTATGTATATTAAGAAAGAAAAAAGTGAAAGACATACCATCATTGTAGAAAGAGTTGCTGAGGATGGTGATTGTTCCTCAAGAAGCTCATTTCAATCCTTCAATTTTCTCTTGTTTGTTAAAAATAGCAATATTCTTGTCTCTCTCAGAAAAAGAAATCTAAATTAAATGGGTTTGTCATCTTACTAAAATAAAAAAAAAAAAACCACCAACAAACAAAACCAGAGAAAAATCACTTGACTTGGTACCAAAACTATTTGGAACTGTAACATTGTCAAGTCACTAAGTTGCACATATATCATGGAATTTCATATTTGAGAAATTGCATCTCAAGAGCTGAGAAATGGGAAGTCACTCTGTAGAAGATGAGTCCTGCTCTGATATGACTGTTCTTTCCCTTTGCCCTTGATTTCCACTGAACATAAAAACTTAAAGGAAGATGAAGTCCTTACCTCTATTCCACACAAAACTCAGTAAAAGCAACAAGCCTCCACCCCTGTAAATTGTCTTCAGAAACTGGATAGCAGATGCTTTCAGGAATTAAGACCGCTCACTCAAAATGAGCATTCATGGTGTTTCTCCTGTTTTCCTTGTACTTCCCCCTTTCACCTCCCAAAAGTGAAAATAATTCAGTCTATGACACAAAAATATCAAAAATAGCAAAATATGATGAAGCCCATTATAACAGCTCGAAACACAATAAAATGTGGAAAGGAATAGAAGGAAAAAAATCCTTAAATTTGTATCAGTGAAAAATCTGCCTGTTCATCTGCCATTTTTCCTAACTATTTGCAATCTGTCTTTTTATTTTGTTTATTTCATCAGTGTTTTTACTCTCTTCTACCCTCAAAACTGTCTGATATGTTTTCCTGTCCTTAAATATGGAGCCAAGAGACCCGATTAGCCTCCACCTTTCCTCTGAAGTGGTTAAGCAGATATTACTGAAATTAGAGTAAGGAAAAGCCATGTTATCTTAATTAAGTGTTTTAATTCCTTCACACCTGTTTTGTCATAATGCTGTCAAGTCTCTGAAATGCCTTCTAAACACTGAATTTCTAAAAAAAAGGAAATAGGGAGGAAAAGCACTCCTAATTTTTATCAATATAAAAGCAAACGGTACAAGTCTTTTTGCTCTTCAAAAGGTCTAACTATGAAAAATAGATTAATTATTTTAAAATGTATGTGTACAGTACCTTATGGAAATCAGTCCACTTATATGCTAATTCTTTTTAATCTTTTGTGGGTAATTTTTATAGCATTAATTTTGTTAATGTAGCTTTTTATCAGTTTTTCCAACAACCACTAATAAAAATAAGAGAGACTTTAGAAAATCTAGTCTGCTTATGAGAAACTAGTCTTACATACAGGAATGTAAAACACCCAAGAGTCTTCTGTGTCTTTTCTGCATTGACACACAATACTTAATTCATGTGAATTTTCTGTTACACTGGGGGAAGTTGGCTGGGAGGGACTGATCACTTGTTGCGGCCAGGTGGGGCATTGGTCAGTGGGTGAAAATGCATTGTGCTTCACTTGTCTTTTTTGGTGTTTATTCCTCTTTCTCTCTTTAATTATCATTATCATTAGTAGTAATAATAGTAGTAATGGTAGTAGTACATTTTTGTTTGAATTATTAAACTGTTCTTATCTCAACCAATGAGTTTTAGTTTTTTTCTGATTCTCTTCCTCATTCTGCTGCAGAGAGAAAGTGGCCGTATGGCACTTAGCTGCCTGCTGGGGTTAAACCATGACAGTACTACCTGACCTCCCACCATTTCATGTGTTTGACATGCCATTCTGTGGTATGGAATATCCCTTTGGCTAGTTTGGGTCAGCTGCCCTGGCTGTGCTCCCACACAGCCTCTTGTGCACCTGTTCACTGGCAGAGCATGGAAAACTGAATAGTCCTCAATTTAGAGTAACCACTACACAGCAACAACCAAAACAATAGTGTATTATCAACATTATTCTCATACTAAATCCAAATCACAGCACTTTACCAGCTACTGAGGAGAAAATTAACTCTATCTCAGCCAAAACCAGGAAAATAACCCCCGAAGTCTGCAGCATAATCAAATCACAAAATAGTAAAAGAAAGCCTAGTAAGACTAATGTAAAAAATAAAAGCTTCCCAAAATTCATACATTATCTCATCGCAATATGAACAAATGGTTCTTTGATGCTGTTTGCAGACAAATCTTTATCATCTTCATTAGATCATAATGGAAAGATAACATGTTAATAGTATTGATATAAAAGCAGATTGTTATGGCATGCAGTAATAATATTTAGTCAGAGAGTTTCCATGGAGAAAAAAGAGGTACAGTTTCAGCACTATACCAAGTGCTGTGATGTTTCCCAGAATGAGATCGTGTTTGGTTTTCCAGGTTAAATAGTTGTCTTCAAAACACAAAGCTGTCCATTGAAATGCAAAGCACACTTACACAAAGTCGACATCACACTGATGTCTACCACTAAGGATTCATAACAGCTTCTGGCCACAGGTGAGCACTACCAAGTACAGACTAATTCTAGATAGAAGTAGGCAAACATAAATAGAGTAACTGCAAGTAGATCTCAACTAATGGTGTCAGTTAACTAGAACTTCCCTGAAGACTGACCAGTACAAAAAGTTGGCATTCAAAGACTTTTAGGCATTTTATAGTTTAGAAATTGAATTTCTCCACCACATGTGTTTTATAATGAATAGGTTAAAGAAAAATTGTTTATCAGATTCAGGAAACTGGACTGGATTCTTCAATCACAAATTTTGATAGCTTTGAGGAAAAGTCATCATGCTTCAAATTTATTATTTTCAAGTTACTTTGGCCCAGATCAGAGATAATATATATGCTGTTCACAGATACTAATATGATACACAGATAATACATATGCTGTTTACAGATCACGGATAAATCAATTCTGTTCAAGACCAGACAATTTTATTTATATCAAAAAATATGACAGGTAAGAAGAAAAATTACTAAATTAATTTTTGAGGAAATCACTTACAAAGAAAACACCTTAAACCTATTTTGAGGAATTTGCAAACCAATTACAATAACATTTTTGAAAGCACAACATCTAAACCTTTCCCAGGTCATGGAATCAAAACCAAAGAATAGGTGTGAGTTTTTTATATTTTTTTTCACTTCTTGATTTTAGCAAACTTACAGAAACATCCAATGAAAGTAAGCTGTTCAATTCCTAATAGCAATAGGCATTAGAAATTTCCTAAGACAAAATCTCCTTAGGAGAATTCTGGATCAGAGACATTTCATAGATTCCCTGCAGTGCATTGTGAACTACATAAAACATATAAGCTATTTCATTTTATTTCATATAATTCCAACAAAAAGTTTTAATTGGCAGTATTTTTGTCTGCAAAAATAACTTGTACACGTACATGTGCATGAACATATGTTAGCAATTGCTCAATGTGACTTCTCTTATGAATTCTCAATTGTAGCATAGTATGCAGATCATATTTTACTTTCTCCCAAGTTTATTTATGCTTATTATACATTTTAATACACTTTTCATAAATATGGATAATCAAATAGATTTTGTTTACACTTTTTTCTCCCACATAGAAACCATGGATATTACACTGTATTTTAAATCCCTGTAAAGTTTTGCTGATGTTCAATGGATTACAGTGCAACCTCAAAATAAAAGAACTTCTGATATAATATTTTATACTGTTACATTTTGAAAACACTCTGTCCTCCAATTATTTTCTAAGATCAAGATGGCAACAAAATGTGTATCTGATTAGCTGGTAAAATAACACTACAAATCATAGCTACTTCCTTTATATATGCCAACCTCATTTATTGTACAAGAAAAGACTGAGTTTGTAAGGCAGAGAAATTAAGCCTTGTTTCTTAAAATTGCACCATTGAAAGGGCATGAGCAGGCATGAAAATATTAGATTTTTTTTTCTAAGTTTTTTTTTTCCTGATTGTGCCACTTTTCTGTTCTTTCGTTCTTTGGCATGACTTCACAGGGAACCTCTTGATCTATTAATTTGAAAAAAAGTTGGAAACAGTCCAAATACATTCTAAATACTTAAAGACATCAAAAAGGTTTTTGGTAATGCCATGCAACTCTTGTAACTAATCTGCCCAAGTAAAAGCCAAATACAGTGTTAATGCCACTTCAGAATACAGATGGCTGCTCAGCTGCTGTAGAAATCATAGTGATATCGTGGCATTCAACAGAACATTGCCTGTTGACACTGCTTTACCCTCGTTGAGGATCTGGCCCAGAGTTATAACTACATAAAAATCATAAGATTGAGAACTTATGATCCATACTTATTGAGATCCATAATTGATAAATATTCTACTTTCTAAATACATTAAAGTCTTTCTGATCCATCATCATTGAAAGCCATACATGCTGTGTAGTGATCTTGATCTGTCTTCTTGGTTTCTCTGGGACATGTATTCTGTGATGTCCTGCCATAACAGACAGGACAGGGATAACAATACTGAACTATGACACAGGTTTTAAAAGCATACCACTGAAAGAGATTATCTGATACCCAGAACAACTTAATGAAGCAGAGAACAGTTTAAGCAAGCTGTAACCTTTCAAGTAACATCATCATTATGCGCTCTGTCATGTGAAAAGTTAGTGATATTCAGCCTCTGCATATTTATTGTAGGTAGTCTGCCCTGTGTGGGACAGTCTGTTCCATGGCCTGCAAATCTGAGTCCTTTTGAAGGACATACTACACAAAACTGTACTTTCCATTCTGCATGGAGATCTAAGGTTATATTTATAAAAGATAATATAAAGGAAAAAGATCTGTAATTGTCTATTGTAGTATATTTTGTAAAGGGTAGGTGAGATGACCCAAATAATTATAGTCTGGTTAGCTGAACTTCCATTCTCGGTAAAGTCAGAGAAAAGCTAATGCAACAGAAAAGCACTAAAGAATGAAGGATAGTAGCATAATTAGTGCCAATCAGCACAGTTTTATGGAAAACAGATCTCATCAGAACTTCTGATGAGGTGACAAGTTCAGTTCACAAAGGAAAGTGTGTTGACATAATATGACTTCTGTAAGGGCAGTTGTCTGCACAACATCAAGATTAAAAATTAGCACCATGAAAAATTCCCTGTAGCACGTAATAATCATTTGAAAAACTTGTTCACTGGCTAATCTCAGAAAACAGCTGTTAATTGGAAACCATTGTGCAAAGAAAATTTCTAGTGGTCTAGTGCAAAGTTCTAGATCTATACAATATTCATTTATGCAGAAGAAATTGCACATTCATGTCAGTAAAAATTTGCAGTTGATAAAAAATGGTGGAATGATGAATACTAATAAAGAGCAGACATTGCTACACATACACTTGCATTACAGAGTAAAGTGGACTTTTCAAAATAATACATTTTAATATCTTACAACAAAGATCAAGGAACGCAGATCACAGAGTTTCTGAAGAATACCTGAATTTTGTAGTTACAGAATCATAAATCAGAATGGCTTGGGTTGGATGATCTTCAAATATCATCACGTTCCAACCTACAACTCATAGGCAGGGACATCTTTCACTAGACCAGGTTGCTCAAAGCCCCATCCAACCTGGTCTTGAACACTTTCAAGGATGAGGCATCCACAACTTCTCTGGGCAACCTGTTCCAGTGCCTCATCACCCTCACAGAAAAGAATTTCTTCCTAATATTGAATCTCAATCTACTCTCTTTCAGTTGGAAACCATTCCCCCTTGTCCTGACACTACATGTTCTTGTGAATTGTGTCTCTCCATCTTTAATATAGGCTCCCTTCAGGTACTGAAAGGCTGCAATTGGGTCACCCTGAAGCCTTCTCTTTTCTAGGCAGAACAAACCCAGTTCTCTCAGCCTTTCCTCATAGGACAGGCGCTCTATCCCTCTAATCAGCTTGGTGGTCCTCTTCTGGACTTGGACTTGTTCCAACAGGCCAATATCCCTTCTATGCCGGGGACCCCAGAGCTGGATGCAGGTGGTGTACTACAGGTAGAGTCGCACCAGAATGGAGTAGAGGGGCAGAATCACCTCCCTTGCCCTGCTGGCCATGCTGCTTTTGATACAGCCCAGAGTACAAGCCCAGCTTTCTGGGCTGCAGGTGCACATTGACAGCCTCTCGTCCACCAGTACCCCCAAGTCCTCAGCAGGGCTGCTCTCATTCTGTTCATTGTCCAGTCTGTATTGATACTGGGCGTTGCCCAACTCAGGCATAGCACCTCGCACTTGGTCTTGTTAAACTGCATGAGATTCCCATGAGCCCTTTTCTTGAACTTATCCAAATCCCTCTGGATGGCATCCCGTCCTTCAGGTTTGTCAGTCATACCGCTCCGCTTGGCAAATTTCCTGAGGGTGCACTCAATCCCTTCATCTATGTCATTAATGAAGATACTGAATAGCACTGGCCCCAATATGGACCCCTGAGGGACACTCACCACTTGTTACTCATGTCCCTTGGGACTCTGAGCCATTGGCCACTACCCTCTGGATGCAAACATCTGACCACTTTCTTATCCATCTAACAGTCCACCCACTGAATCCATTGTTGTCCAGTTCAGAGAGAAGGAAAATCATTCTCAGGCAGGATTTTGAGACCTATAGTGATTAATGAACTAGAATTACCAGAGAAAAATTATGAAAAAGAAAATAGATGTAATCCCTGAACATATATGTAGGATGTGTATGTTTGAACCAGATTATTTATTTACCCTATTCTTTACATTGCTGAGACCATTACTGGAAAATGGATGTCACATCTCACTTTTGAAGGGAAATCGAAAAACCTAATAGAGGTCCATGAAGAGCTCTAAAGATATTTTGGATCTGGGAAGTCTGAATTACAGTGAGAGATTTAAGAATTTCAATCTATATAACTCATCCTAGTAGTTCAATAGCAGTAATTTTATAGTTTAAACTTGGTAAAGATGATACAGTACAAGTGGTGCACGAAGGAAGACAATATAAATATGAACAGAAAATCTGTGATGATGTTGTAAGATGCTGAGTTCAGCAGGCAAAGGTATAACAAGATGCACAGGATGAAAGTAGAAGCTAAATAAATTCATATGAGATAGGAGCATTGTTTTAACTCTAGAGATACCTATGCAGTAGATCAGCTTATTTAGAACAACGGATTTTCCATCACTTTAAAACTTTACAGACCAGATTGAGTTTCTTTCTGTATAATAAGGGAAACTCCACCAGAATTTGAAAAATTACTCAGTGAGATTCAAAGGACTGTGTTATTAAAAGATCAGACTAGACGATCACAATGGGCTTTCCCAGTCTTAAAATGGATTACTTACATCTCCCCTCACAAGTATGTAATTTTAAACAGAAGAGTACATAGCAAGTATAAAGTCAAAATTGCCCAAACATTTCAAGAAAAAACTTTGACCTTTTTAGTATTCCTCCACAAAATATGGGTTTATTCTCTTCCTCAGTAGGAGTTATCACTTTAATGACTTTTTCTGACAGATAGTGTATTTGATGATGCTAACTTGGACTGAGTGAAAAAATTTTCCCATGAAAAAGCGTCAGAAATCCACAAATACGTTTTTTTACTAAGACAGGTCACATTATTTTTATGTTTTTATTTATTTTTGGGATTACTTAAATATGTTATCTTTCCAGTAACAATAAAAATCTACTTCTTTATCATTTAAAATAACTTTATAGTTCTTATTGTGCAGCATCCAAGCTCTCTTGTAATACTTCCAACTTTTTTCCTTAGCTTCCTTCCCTTCCACGTTCTAAAACTTTCACAAGGCGGTAGTTGCTTACAGTATTGTTACACCTATTAAATTATAATTACTGAGAATATTCTCAATTTAAATTTATGCTTGTAACCTTTGAAAAGTATAAGAAAAAAGAAAGTGTTATTTAATGACCATACTAATAATCATAACTTTTGTCCTCATAAGCAAAAACTTTACCTCATATTCTGGCAAAAACTTCATTGCTTTCCATGATCCTTAAAGTAAAAAGACAATGGTAGAATATTTCAACAAAAAAGATTCACAACAGATATATACGTGTCTAGTACAACTACATCTTCAGATGTGATCCTAGAATTACACAAGACTAAATACATGGCTGCGATTTTAATTTTTCTAAATGGTTTCTAGATGAAAGAATAAAGGAACACAAAATTCAGTGTACAATCTGTAGGCAAACAGTGCCTTCTTTTATCCTGCCACTACATAGGGAAAGATTTGTTGAGGTAATTTATGTCCTTTACGGCTCCCAACTGTCAGTAAATGTGTCACCAGACTGGTGACTAATATTGTTCAAAGAGACTTAAAAGCATAATTCACCAAATAATGCCAGTGATTAGACATGGAAAAGACTTAAAATCCCATTTACCTGTTCATATATTTGTACCAACATGGCAGTGAGGCAATAAAAATGGAAAATATACCAATTTTGGTGATAAAACAGGAATACTCTAAAATATCAGAAAAATGTTGAAGAAAAATATTATTCATATTTTTGCTTTTCTCCACAGAATCACTTTTACACCACTTTTTATTATTTTGGGCCTGCCACCTACATATTTCTTCTGCTGGTTTGTGAACTGCATAAAGGGCACCCCATGCAGAACCCCTCATTATTCTCACACAAACAAACAACTCACATCCAGAATCCAATATCCAGTATTTAAGTACTTAGAAATGCACCTTAAGCAAAGAGAATAAGCAAGTAAACCTCTTTTTTAGAGGACTTAATTAAGAAAACTTTGACTAATTCCACCTAACATTCCCTGGCTCTTGATGCTTGTGATTAAGTTATAACTTTGGCTACATCATCATATGTTGAAAAATTTTATTGCAGAAATCTGAAAGTAAACATTCACATAATATTTCATCTACATGGAAATATATTCAATGGACTTTCCAATACTGCATATTTTTATTACCACAAGTATTATTTATGTCTTAAGTGCTAAAACCTTACATTCCATGAAGAGTTGGTGTTAACCAATTTTTAACACCAATTTTGGTGTTAACCCTCAAATCGGTTAACCCTCTGACAATATTTAGATATTTTTAGCGTTGCACCGTTAGTGTAGAAAAATTTTATTCTTCTATTTTGCATGTGTCAAGAAGATTTCTAGTAGTCCAACAAATTACTAACAATTACCATTAAGATGCACGCAGTTATTCCAGACACTGCAGTATTTAAATGTTATAGCCTAAATCAGCAGAGGAGGCATTGTTTTATCTTCTGCCATCAAAAGTGCATTGCCTATCAGAAAGACGAAACAAAGCCATGAAATAACCTATTCTAAGCCAAGCACTGTACATGCAGTTTTGGATGGCTTTTAATATATGACAACTTAAAATAAATTATAATATTTTAGCATTAAATTCAAGGTCTAATTAGTCATCACTGATACCTTTTTTACAAATAGCAAAAAATGACATATTCTTCAGAAAGATACAGTAGTGTGACTTATTGGGATTTTCCTCTTTTAGCTTAATATTTATTTTAAATGCATTGCCTATAATTTTAGCTGTGCAATTAATGTTAAGGTAGTGAAGACAGAAAATATTCTTACTTTAATGTTTTCTGAATTCTGCCTTCATTAGTTCTTCTTTTTTTTAACATTTCCATGAAATTATAAAATTAAATTGAGATTTCTCCTAAAACATCCTACAGCATATACAGTCTGAGCACTAATGACTATAAGTCATTAGAGACAAAACCTGCAAGAAGAACTGGTGAAGGGAAGGTATCTCAATATTCAAGGGAAGGTACCTCAAGATTCCCAGCAATCATGTCACATCCAGACTGCATATTCTCTAGCACTCGGGCCTATCATTCCTTCATCTCCTTGACTACATCACAGATCAGCAATGTATCTCCATTTCCCTAGTCGTTAGTCTTATGTTGTTGAAGGCAGAACTGCATAAACCACATTTTAAAAGGAAGGGAAACAAAATACAATCATGCAAATCCCCTCTTACCTCAATGTTTTCAATATTGAGATCATGTGTGGCAAGAGCCTGGATAAGGGCTACAAAGACAAGCAATCTTCAAGTGGGAGCAAGCACGGCTCAAGCTGTTGGCGTCAATTCACTAGACATTATCTTACAATGGTCCTTCAAAGTAAACATAATTGTGCTCAAAGCATGGCCTTTTTTAAAAGTGATGCATTCAGTCTCTATAAGGAAAATGGACTGAATTTACAAATTGGAGAGATAAACTGCCCTAGAATAAAGCACTAGGCCCTAGAATAAAGCTCACAATTTAAAATCATCCATGTGATACCTGGTTGTAGTAGAAATATCTACCATTATGGGTTAGTGGATTCTTTTTCTCCTAGTGTTCCATGGAGTCTTCTTATTTTGCATTAGGACATAACTATGGATAGCACACGACAGTATAGGAAAAATGAAGTAAAATATAAAATGTGCATAAACTAAAATTTTCCATAGGACTTTTAATTACATTCTGAGCTTAAACATCAAGAAACCAAAAAACAATTTCACTTTGATCTTTTAATATGGTCCTTTAAATCTGATATCATTTGGATTCAATTTTAGTATAGGTTATTTGTCTTGTAATTCTATGTAGACTGAAGAAATTCCAAGCAACAGCATTTTTAAGCATAAATTTGAGATATCTGGAAGAAAGGAGTTAAACCAGCTTGTAATCATCAAATCAATTTTGTGTTTTAAGCATGCAGTACTTAATACATTATTTTCACTAACCTAAGAAACAAATATGAATGATCTCAACAATACTTTTGAATGGGCATAAATTTGGGTAAGAAATGCAGAATGAAAATTAAGCATATCCTTTCAATGACAGGTTTTAGAGAAATCGTAATGTTTAAAGAAATTATAGGAATCCATTAAGAGTAGATATGTTTCACTTGCAATATTATACGCTTTGAATTTATTAGGATATACATTTATTAACATTTTATAGTGGCTGTAATGCTGATCATTACAAATGTTTCATCTGGGTTAAAACATAAAGTTGCTTAAAATTGCCTTCCTTTCCTGAGAAGATGCAATACATGTTACTAATATTAAAATGTAACTGAAAAGAAGTTTGCAAATTAATGTGAACTACTGAAAGAAAAATCCTCACAATAATTAAATGAGTTCACAGCACAGTAGATGCAATAGAATAATAATATAATTTATTTAAAAAAATAAAAATTTTAACTTCATGTGGTTGTTCCTGTAGTAGCTTTTCCTAAAGAAAAAGTATTATTACTGTCAATTCAACAAGGCTCTGAATTGTTTGGTGTGCATGCAGAAATGATTACTCCTTTAGTGAAGTTTCCCTGTGCCAATCTCCTTGGAATGCAGCATTTATACCTACCAAACAAGTGTAAAATATTTCAGTCCAGGAGGATTATCACCCCTGTCTTCCTCTTTAATGGAGCAGAATAGGAGGGGGAGGAAAGGTAGGCAGGGTGTTTCATCAGCTACAAAAGCAAATAATTACAAGAAAATTCCTAAATAATTTGATCCAGTTGTCTTTATTCATCAGTTTTTTATGACGGATTTTTTTTATTGTTGTTTTCAAGAAAGCAATATTTACAAGCAACAAATAAAAACACATCCTATTTCCCGAAAACCAAAAATCATAGGAACCACAGCCTAAGCTAAAACTATAGCCCTGATGTTGTAAGTGGAAATCACATACTGCAGGAAAATATTCTTTACTCCAAGAAGTTGTGACATTCATTCATCATCAAACCATTCTAGCATACTCATTCCTTCTAAAACAATTTTATACATTATTTCTGTTACAAATGAACAGTAGCTAATACTGGAGGTCCTCATGGGTTTTGTCTGTAGTATGATATTCCTTGCCTGGTAATCTTTTCCTTTCCTAGCAAGCCTTAACATTGTTTATTCAATGTTGAGTTGATGCTTTCAGAGAACTAGTCACATGATACATCTTTTTCCTAACTTGCAGCAGATAATCTAGAGGGACCTGTTTCTATGAGCAAGGCTTCAAGTAATCCCACAATATGAACAGGACTAGGTGAACCAGCAGAGTAGGGTGTCTTCACTAGTACTGTGAGACACTTGAGGAATACTGAACTTAACCTCACTGTGGGGCTGTCCTTTTCATGCAGGCAGCTGAAACCATCTTTGTTTTACAGTAGCAAGAACTGAGAGCAAAATTTGAGGTGGAAGCTCTGATTTGCAGGAAATCTGAGTCAGAGCTGAAAAGTGGACTTAAATCTCCCAAGGTTCAGTAAAGTGATTTGAACTACAAAGTCATGTTCCTGTTCCACATAACTGGCTGTGGTGGGTTGACCTTGGAGGGACGCCAGGTGTTCACCCAGCCACTGTATCAGTCCCCTTCCCAACCATAAAGGTGAGAGAGAGTAAGATGGAAAACAACTTGTGGGTTGGGATAAGGCAATTTATTAAGGCAAATGCAAAGCAAAAGCTTGCAGGTGCAAAAGCAAAGCGAAAAAATAACAAGGTTTATTCTCTACTTCCCATCATCAGTGATTTCCAGCCACTTCCTGGGAAGCAAGGCTTCAGCACATGTAGTGGTTTCTTAGCAGGCAGCCATTGGAAACAATGAATGCCCCTCTTCCTGCTCCTTTCCTTAGCTGATCTGAGATTATGTCATATGGTATGGAATATCCTTCTGTCAGTTTGGGTCAGCTGGCCTACTTGTGTCCCCTCCCAGGATCTTGCCCTCAACTGGGGAAGGAATGTTACAGTGCTGATGCTGTGCTCAGCAGTAGCCAAAACACCAGTGTGCTATCAATACCCTTCTAGCTACCAATGCAAATCACAGCACTCTGAGGGCTACTGTGGGTAAATGAACTCCATCCAGCTCAGCCAGACCCAATACACTGGCTTACTTGGTGAGCAGATGATATTTAATAGATTAATAAATGTTTACTTCTTCACGTATGTATTCAGATGCCCTGCTTGCACATCTTTTATATTCCAAGTTCATTGAAATATGAAAGCAAAAAAACCAAAACACAACTCATATTATTACTTTGTTTATTTGTGTTTTGTGATAATAAGTAGCAGTACACCTTTTTTACTAAATAAATTAACAACATTTTGGTGAGGATGGAAATTATCAATGCATGCTTTACATGGTGTCAGTTTAGACACCAAATACTTTCACAATACATGCTCCATAATATGATTTCCATATCAATGAAACTAAAATATTCTCTTCTATTATGAAATTGTTTTTGATGTTCAGAATTCTCAAGACATCATCATGCTTTTAGGGATAAGACTTGACACTTTGAGATGCCCTTGAAGAGTCTATGTCAGCTCCTAGCTTCATTGTAGTCAATGGAATAAAAAAACAAACCCTTTATTGACTTAAATAGGGACACGATTTCACCTGAAGTTTCTGACTTAAGAAAAAAAAAAAAGAAAAAAGCAGAACTAGTTAAGAAAAAAAAAAGTTGACAGAGCAACTACAGAAAGACAGACTTATTTTTTTACAGTTTTACTTTAGTGAATTGGCTTTTGATCCTGAGGTTCTGTAACAAAATTGCTAATCCATCAACCCCTGTGTACCTATGTAAGTAAGTAAGATAAGAAGATGAGTTTTCAAGAAAAATATAAGTTTTCAAGAGCAAATAATTCTAAAATAACTTTCCTTCTTCTGTGATAAGTGAGTTAGGTGTGGTGGCTTTGGGTAGGCAGAACAGCAGAGAGGACATACTTTATTCTGGCTTCTGGCACTGGGCTATGTGATGTCCCTTATATACAAATAAACAAAGTGCATAATGGATGTAAAAGACCAGAATGAGCTGCACAGCTGGTTTAAAACCTATTTACAAAAAAGTATTCATCCATGATTGGCTGTTAAACTGAGAAAGGATTGGAAGTGGAAGGTGGGTGTCCACTCCAGATTCAACTCAATTAGCATTTTTATGAAGGATTTGGGTGATAGAATTTAACACTGTTTACGTTGTGCAGAAAAAGGATAGCAAATACTGCAGAGGACAAGTCTGCAGTCCAAATAGTCTCAGCAAATTGAAGAGATGACCCAAGAACAGCAAAGTGAATTAAACAAAGGAAGAGCAAAGTGCTTCCTGTAGGCAGAAAAAATCAGACAAATTGAGAGTAAGTAACATTTGGCCAGGTAGTAAAATATGGCAAAAAAACCTGCAGAAGATGTAATAGTGACTCAGAAATTAATATCAACACAGAAAATCCTGTTCACTAGCACTGAATGGCAGTTTTATAGCCTATAGGTCAGCTGTACTTGGTTATGGTAAAGTCTCAAATGGAATAGCCTTTTTTTTTTTTTTACTTCATACTTAAAAGGCTGTAGAGTATATGAGAAGAATCTAGAGAAGTGCAATAAGAGATCTAGAAAATATGAGCAATAAGGAAATATGAAAGAAATGTATCTATTTTGCCTACAGAAGAGAAGAAAAATGAAGAATCAGCATGATAAATGTCTTTTAACATGTAGACAGAATAGTAAGGAGAATTTTTGTCCTGGTTGTTCAGGAAAAGTCAAAGTTAGTCAGTAAAATCATTTTGGTTGCCTACTAGGAAAAACTTCCTGAATGCAAAAACAGGTTACTTAGTGACAATACACAATTAATTTTATTAGTTTATAAAAAATCACTTGGCTAACCAAGTATTAAAACCAGGTGAAATATCATTATTAATTTCTATATCCAAGAAATATTATAACTATTTTAAGCAGATATCTTCCATCTTTATATTTCTATAATTCTACTCTAGGGAATTTAGCATCACCTAAGTAGAGAAGAAAAAGAGACAGGACACTCTGGACTCATGGGTGTTTTTTTCTAAATATATCAACAACATATGAATACGTAATTTGTTTATCTGTTTTTTTCTTTTTCATTCTAATGATAAAATAAATCATCCCAGTGGACTTTATACTTAACATAGTTCCATGTGACTTTCTTTATGTAAAATACAGGAGTTCCACATCTCTACAGTTTGATATTTAATTCTAAAAAAGTAAAATAAAATATTTATTTGCTCAAGGACTTACAGATTCAATAGTGTGCCTCTTTCTCCTTTTTGCCTAATCTAACATGTACCACATAGCCCAACACAAAGGAAATACTACAGAAAAGAAACAGCCATTAATAAAAATTTAGCCTTAAATTTTTTAGTAGGCTGAATATATATCCCTTCCTCAGTATTGGAAATCTTCATATCAGATCTTTTGCTTTGAATTTTTCATGCAGTCTTTCTATCTTTCTTGTTATGAGTGTCTTCTATGGTACCAATCAATACAGAGCCACAAATTCTTGACATTGCTCTTTGCTTTGAAGCATGTACTTTACTTCATTTGCCTTTGTAAGGAATGTAACTATTCCATATTCTAAACCGAAAGCTGTTTGTTGGTATGAATTTTTTTATTAGGTTTTCAAAACTGACTCACATTTTTTCATAGAAAGGTAGGCAGGTTTTTAATTTGTTTTGTGTGAACCATCACTGCCTTTCTCTGAAACAAAATTGTAATCAATGAAGGAGGAGAATCAAATAAACTATGCAACTCCAACTGAAAACTAGAAGCAGTTTATCAGTATGTTTGTAAATCAGAACTCCACCATTGCCATTCTTTTTCCTTTTCTTGAAGGCAAATCTATAAACACAGGATTTTCAAGAAAGGATAAGGATTTTTTTGTTATATTTGCCTTCAAACCCCATTTTCAGAAATTACTAAACAGACTAAGCACTCAAATTCTTATTTAAAGGTAATTTAGGTTTCATGGCACCACATTTTAAAATATATTAGGAGCCCAGTGTTAAAGGAAGGCATCCCCTTAGTGCTTAACTATCATGAATTCCGTGGGTGATAAGCACTGAGGGTTGGATTGTTCTCATTTTACTACAGCTCTCTAGAAGTCAGGTATCTACTCTAAGCTATGTTGGCAGCCTAGGCAGAGAAGCAGGGATCTCCAAAGAGAGTTTCAGCCCAGTACCACCTGCATCAGGCAAGTGTCCAGGAAAACATGGGAAGTGTAAAAAGGAGTGAGAGAGACTGAAGAATTACACATGGGAAAGGGGCATGTCGTATGGGCATGGGAGGATGGCAGCAAACCAGGGCATGTACTGCTGAGAAGGAGTAGAAGGCACATCTTTGTCCTCTGGACTCACAGGGGCTTGCTGGTTTTCTTCAGTCTGTGTTTTCCTGCCAATAACTCACCATTTAAAATAAATAGTAGATTATCTGACTATTATTTGAAAACATTTCTTAGGGTTATCAAATACCTAAATTATATGTGAAACAATACTCTACTTATTAGCAATTTGCTACATATGCTTCTAATATTTTGCACTGACTCTGTATAAGACATGGAAGAGATGGTACTTGACACTTATCCTCTTTGACAGCATAATTCTTTATGATAGGAAACAAAAGAGCACTGTCTTATACAGCACAGAATGATATCAGTGTAAAAAATATATTTTTTATAAATTCTTTTTAATGGTCACATTATTGTGCTTGTGAAAAATGGAAATATTGCCTAAAGCTAATAGAATGTGTACACGAATCAAATAAATTTCCTATACAAGCTTTTCCAACAAACTTTAGTCTTCTGTGGCTTTTCATATAGAGGCAACTCTTTTCTGCAGAATCTATCATTAATGCTACATGCTGTGACACAGGCAAATGTCCTTTAATGACAAGTTAAAGAATGGATGCTACACTCATTTTCACTTTGAGACCTGAATGAGAATCAGTACTATTATCTCCTGGAGATGTTTTGCCAGAAATTTAACATCAAAATTAAGTCTCCATAGTCTTTTATAAGCTCCTGCTTTCACTATACAGACAGAGACATTTTTTGAAGGAATCTCTATTACTTTAGATTTGTACTTTACACTATTTCTAAGTGTGAAAACCCAAGAGCCTGGCAATTATCATTATATTCTCATTCCTGTAGCAGGTTGTATATGCTAATGAAGAGAAAAAATATCTAATTACATAGTATCATAGCATGTTGTTACCAAGCTCTCCTGCAGCCTCTTCTTCCAAACAGCTGTCTGAGCTTATGACTTTTTCCTTTATTAAAAATTAAACCCACAGAATTCATGAAGGCAAACACAACAGCCAGAAGTTGTAGTTTTAGGAAACATCTCACGCTTTGAACCCCATCGTTGTTTGTCAACCATGAGAAATGCACAATTAGAAGCTCCAAAGATTTCTTATTCTACACAAATCACACTATAATCTATATCTTTGTACTGAGCTGAAACTAGTTTTGTCATTGAACTACTTTAAAGCATTTGCAAAGGCACTGACAGTATTTAGTAATTAGAATAAGAACTATTCAAGACAGAATAAATAAAAGAATATAAGACATTTATGCGCAAGAGTTAAGAACAACATATTATTTAATTAGAATCATGCTGTCAAATGAGGTGGAAAATACTGACCTAATATATAACTATATCTATATCTATCTATATCTATATCATCTATATCTATATCTATATCATCTATATCTATATCTATATCTAATCTATATCTATATCTATATCTAATCTATATCTATATCTATATCTATATCTATATCTATATCTATATCTATATCTATATCTATATCTATATCTATCTGTATCTATCTATATCTATATCTATATCTATATCTATATCTATATCATCTATATCTATATCTATATCTATATCTATATCTATATCTATATATTTGTTTCTCAATAGAAGTGAGTGGTTTGTTCCCTAGGCCTAAAGAGAAGCTTTTCCAACAGAGGAATCTCTTTCAGCATTGCCCATGGCAGTATTTCTTACATTGTCATTTGAACACCCAGGTGCAGTTGGGTAAATGATAATATTCACAGATAACCTTTGCACAACCCTTGGTAACAATTTTTATATAATTCTTATGTGAATACTTATGCAAGAAGTTATTATACTGTATATTATCCAGATTATATCATTAATATGTTTAACAATGTTTCATTACAATTTATATTAGGATGTGATATGCAATGTATGAAAGAACAAATACACCTACATAAACTCTGTATTGATATTCCAATGAGAAAAAAAAATATAAAAAAATGTCTTTAGGTGAAACTTTAAGATAAACAAATATGTCACATCTGGTTAACTTGTCCACCTAATGCAAATCAATCCCCATCATTAATGCTGCAGGACAAATGTCTCATACTTGCATTTTAAGAACACCTGTGGGAAGACAATGAATCAAATGGATTTGGTTGCAATGGGCAGTGAAGAATAACAACAATTAGTATATACTGTAAATGACAGCTAAAGAGAAATGCATAAATGAAAATGCACTCAAATACAGTGTTTCTCCATACTGCCAAATCAAAATAAAACTTGCCAGTTTAGCCAAATCCAGCTAGGATACATTTGGATGTGCTAATTGTCAGAGGAATGTGCCAGAGGTGAGCAAAGCCAAGATTAAAAAAAGTGTTCAGCTTGTATATGAGGAGGGAGGAAAAGAAGGGAGTGACAAATATAAAATTGCCAAAAAAAGAGAGGAAGAGGGAGATTGCTTTGTGCATCCAACTGGAAGTCATAGAAGAGCCCCTATACAGGCAGAGCCCTTCACTTCTAATATATGGTCAAAAGCCTGACAAATCCAACACCTTTTTTTTTTCATCTAAGTGGTGAGGTATATATCGATTATCCATAGAAGAGGAAATGGCTTCTTCACATAGTTTTGAGCACTCTGGTCTTTCTCTCTAAATTGCAAACAGCAGTTTTTCTATTAAAAAAATTCATTGGCAGTTTAAAGATACCGGTGAGATACTTAGATCCAGCACATTACTGATCACCTCATTATTGCTGAATTACTCAACTATTGTAGCATGGAAGAAAAATAGCCAGAGTTACACTATGGCCTGCCAAAGAACAGGCTTTTAGCATGAAACTCACTTTAGTTCAATTCAGAAGGTTACTCAATCAATCAATCAAATCCTACCCTCAAAACACAGAATCCAGTTTCTATCCAAACAGGTATTTGTGGGAGTCTGATAAGTGGAATGTAACACCACTACTATAGCACTCCTGAATAGATAGGATGCTCCTTAACATTATTATCATTGAAATAGCAGCAGCAAGTTTTGAAAACAACACTAGAGTGAACTTACCCTCTGGGGATAAACTCATGAGGGTAATCATTGAGTTTAATGGGTTATTAGAAAAGGAGAGCAAATATTTTTCATAGTTAGTCCTTCATTCTGAGTATATGGAATCAACAAAACAAAACCAGCTGAGAATGTGCTGTCAGCTGCAGTGTGACATCACTGAAGCCAAGGAGGTTTTGCCAGAGAATATTTTTTCTGTTTATTATGGACAATTAATAAAAATCCATCATCAAATCCTACACTGTTATCAGTGGATGGTATATGGATTAGTTAATTCACTAATCCATATACCACAGATCATTGCATTTCAGTAACAGTTTTGGAAACATTCATTTTAGTGTAATGAGAAAGGAAGAAAAATTATGTGAAAAAAATACTAATACTTAAAATAATTCTACAGTTTTGAAGTAACAATTTTACAGGAAGAAAAAATTAATTTTTGTTGTATGTTGAATAGTTACATCGCAATATATAACCTGTTTAAATGGTTAAGGAGATTTCTGTAAATTCTCTTGTGGTGCAGAAAGCTCTGTGACTAGGAAAGACATTTGCTTTGAAATATTTCTGAGAGTTTAAACACATTACTGTCTCCTTAGCTTTTTATTAGTGCCTTCTGTAGGAGCTATTCACCTGCTTCAGTGTAAAGTTGTGTGTGTGTGTAAGAACATACTTTATGTGGCTGCTCGAAGTGGCTTAAGACACATCTGTATATTTTAGCCTAGAGATAGATCATGAATGTTCAAGTGCTTTAGTACTCTAGCAGAAACATGGGAGTGGGAGCCTCCAGCAGAAAGGCAATTGCTAATATGGAATGCTATAAGAGGATGAACCACTATAAGAGATAATCAGTCACCACAGTCTTTTTCAATACACGGCCTGTGAGCTTGCTTCTACCATTGCAGTGCTAAGAAAGGAATATGGGGGGGGGTCAATATTAAACAGGATCAAAAAAGGAGAGCACTTCACAGCTAACATTGCTTTCCCAGGTTCAATAAATGCTTATTCACATGTGAAAATATGCTGATAGCAACACAGAATTTTTATTTCCTACAGGATTAACACTGGCATAATTTTTAGTGCCATAAGGATCAAAATGGTTTCTTTCAGAAATTCCAAAGCTCCTCAGAAACTGTATGGGTTTAGTGCTGCCTTAAAATTTCTGGTAGACCCCAGGTTCACAAGATGGAGTTTATCTGACATATTATTATTGAAGGTCAATTATTCATTTATATTTAGAGTAAAAGTAGATGTGGGGAAAGTATATGCTAGCCATTTCATCTACGCTTAGAACAAAAAAATGTTAGGGACTATGTTAAAGTATTGCATCTGTACCCCAAAAGAATAAATAATAAAACACAAAGCTGACACCATGAGATAGTGAAATTTAAAAAGCAGATAATATATTCCTATATTTTTATACTTTCATAAAAGATGAGTAGTTGCTCTGTCAGACTCCCCTGCTTTCAACTACGGTAAATAATCCTTCAGCTCTTGTTCCATAGCTGATTCATATATCCATAGGAAAGGTACTGCATATGAGAGGCATAGATAACTCCCTAGAAGAGCTGTCATAGAAAACATGCATTCTGTAGCTGTGATCTTCTGAGCATCTGCTTGACTAGAAATAAATTTACCTTCTGATCTTTCATTTTAAGCAAGTTCAACAGTTTTTCCCCCAGTGCCTTAAACAACTGGTGAAACACTAGCAATGGTGCACCATAGCATACAGAAGTGGTTTCCTTGCAGAGGTGGACCATGAAAAGCTGTAAAAGTAGGGCTTTGTGTCACTTGATTATCAATACTCACAGAGACAAGAAACATGGGGAAAATATGACAAGAAAGTTGTGAAAATCCAGACTTCATGAAGAGTTTGAAAGATATAGCACTGGTTAGGATTCTTGCAACATTCTACTATATTTTGGTTTCCGCTTATTCTCTTATTCTCACAAAATTATGTACTAAGACTATGTACCATATACGACAAGGTCTACTTATACTATGTGTGTCTAGGGCTCATAGTATAATGGCACCCTGATATCAAATTGGGGCCACTAGATGGTAGTGCAATATAATTAAAAATATTAGAAAGTAATCTCATAAGTATATATTTAGATATTTTTCTGCAATGGTTTGGCTGTAACATTCAAAAGATTTGCAGAAATATCCATGGTACTGCCTTTAGATATATAGCTTCCCTGTCACTATAAGTTTTAAGGAAAATGCTAAAATGTGTGCTTAGCAATCTTAACAGCATAACTAAGGTACTCAATATATATGTACAGATATGTAAATTGTCATATGAAATTATCATCTGATCAGTCACTACGCTTACTCATTTTCATGTGTTGCTATATTCAGTGCAAAAATATTAGATTATGGGAAAATTAACATGCAGATGTATGTTTATTCATAAACTCAAAAAAAATAACCCCAGGATTTTAAAAGATAAAGTTGTTACTATTAGCAACATCTATACAATCATATTTCATATTTTTCTATACTTTGAATGATTTTCTAATACAATTTTCTTCACCATTAAAGAGATGAAAAATTCTGCTTTTATCTAAATGTATTCCACCATATGCCATGTCTACAGTAAGAAACAGATTAAATTTTATAATCAGTTATCTTCTAGCTGGTAAAGATATTGAGGTTTAAAAATGGTCGCAAAACTAAATTTTATGAAACCATTAGCAAGCTTAATAGTATCTACCCATGAAACTACCCTCTGAATAACCTAACACTGCTGGTTGCCAGCACTATTTTCAATTTTCATCTGTTAGATACATGATCAAGCATGTCAAATCTGCCCTAAGTAATGGAAGTGAAAAAATAAAGTCATTTACTTAAAACATTCTGATAGCTATTTATCTGAAAACCTTGGTCAGATTTACTGCTCAAAGGCATTTACCTACAAAGTTAACCAGATGCTTTGAGTTGAAAACTAATTTAATTTCTCTGTTATCTTAACAGGACATCTGGTAAAACAACATCCAAGGAAGGTAATATGTTCAAAATTAACCATCCCGCAGGTTGTTTTATTAAAGTATGTGTGACATTGACATTTAACTGTTAATGACCACCACCTTACAAAAATAATTAGTAAATGTGGAATTGAAACAGTATAACAATTATACTAATGGACACAAAGCAATGTAGAATGAATTTGTAACTGGGATAAGTTCAATCTTGTTACCAAGTTCATTACTTTGTTACAACTGAGTTATGCTGAAGATGAATTACCCACTTCTTTTCTTTCCTTCTTTCATCAGCTTCATCTGTGTATCAAACCCTCCCTTTAAAATCAGAGTATATTAGCTGCATAAAGTGTTCAGCACTCATAGCCGGCATGTTTTTAAGCAACATGAGTGACAAGCTATGCAAATCATACCCTGAATTAATTTGCATTATTGTAGTTAATTTGCATTTGGATATAAACTGGATTTCAGAGCAACTAGGTATCAGTCCAAGCAGTGGTATGTGAAAGTAAGACACATAAGTGGATGTTAGCTTGCAAATGTTGGGATATTCAAGTGGAAAAATACTAAATATTACAAGGTACCTATTTCTGGTTGGTCCTGACAACTTTGCTGAATAAGACAGTGAGGATAAGTGAGAATGGTAGGAAGAAACGTATTTCCTCTTACTCCTTGCATTTTTTTCCTCCAACAATGCAGTACTGGTGTTAATTTGTTTACAGGGAGTGCTACAACCATTGCTGCCTATTCCTCTTCCCATTAGAGTCAACTAATGGAAAAGGAAAAAAAGACTGGGCTGCCCTACAGCCACTAAAAGTCAGCCATATCTGGCTAGTCCTGGAATAGCATCTCGGATCAACAAAGGAAAGGAGGGCTCAGTGATGAAAAGTTGCTAATGCATGAGCGTCATATGTGAGTGGATTTCTAAACTGCTCATTTCCTCCTTAAGATCTTTGGCATAAGATGCTCTCCCATAGTGCAGGTTGGTTAGCCTGGTTGGAGGCAGGAGAATGGACTAGCCATATTCTGAAGTCCCTTCTGGCCTTACTTTACTATGAGCCATGACTATGAGTACGAAAACACTGACTTTAATCACAGTGCACTTTGGCAGTTGGAGAATCCTACTGACATGTTTTCTTACATTTCTTACATTCTCACGTCTTTATTCCTCTGATTTCATTATATAGAAAAAGACTAACTTGCAGTTCAGATACAGAGTGGACAATACTTGCAAACTCTCTCCCTAAATCTTTATTTCTTCAGTAGTTCCTCTGCCTTGAAGAGCTGTCTCTCTCCCCAAGGGTATTTCTCAGCAATGCCATTATAGAGCCTTCCTACTGCTACCTATCAGTTACTGGGAAGACTTCATCAAAATTTGGTTTCATACTCACCTCAGCAGTAAAGAGGAAGAGTATTTGCAGCATTTGCAGCATTTTACTTGACTGCAAGGTTTAGATGAAACATTTTCAATGTTTTGTTAAATACAATATCAGGAAACTTAAACATTGGTATAAATTGAATTGTCTTTAAACTAAAAGATTCTAATTCTTTTTGAATGTGTTATTACTTTTTCCAAACATGGATAACCTTCATCCTTCCCCATTTTACCTAAGATACTATATAGCTTTACATATATGTAAAGACCCTTCATTTCTCTTCCATAGTAAAGCATGTAAAATTGTGAAAAGTGAACTGATTATTTATGACATGATATATAGCTTTTTTCTTGTGAGGTGCAACAAGCTGTCTGTGGTTGGAAATAGGAATTCAACTGCAGAAAGGATAAATAGAAAGCTGAAGTCCTAAACTTCATTTAAAAACCTAAAAGGGGTGTTAGAAAAGATGAAGCATGACTCTTCTCAGAGGTATACAGCGAAAGGACAAGAAGCAATGTCACAGATTTCAGCAATAGAAATTTCAGCTGCTTATCAGTAGAAATTTTTTCACAATGACAGTGGTTAAGAAATAGAGAAGTTGTGAAATTTCTATTCTAGGAGACTTTTAAAACTTTCCTGGCTAAAACTCTGAGCAACCTGATAGAACTTCTAAGTTGGTGCTGCTCTGAGCAGGAAACTGGATTAACTGACCTTGAGAGGTCTCTTCCAACATGAATAAGTCTGTGATTTTGTAAGTCTGTTATCTTATATTTCCAGTTATTTGGGGTGGGTAGGAGACAAAGTGGTCAGAAATATTTTATTTCCATTAAAACTTCTGGCAGGAAGCAACTTGATTACAAATTTTCCTTTAGCATACATTTTAATAACTATGGTACATTCAGTTCTTTGTATCATATTTAACCATTTCAATTTTAAATAAGTTCATTTTTTAGTCTTCCTTATTATTTCATGTTCCCCTGTTGCAGTTCAGGGCAATATAGGAAAGGAAGTAACACAGTTTGAATGCACATAGAAAGGTTTTTTCTAGAACAATACTCATATCTGTAGAATGAGTACTAAAATCTTCAGGAACCACATTCCAACTACATATGGTGAGCCATGTACACAATATCACCAGTGTGCTTAGAGCTCTTAGGTACCACGGTTCTGTACCTAACCTTTTATATTCTTATTCTACATGTTTTCAGATCCAAACTGAAGTACAGGTTTTACTTCTATATTTTTTTCTCACTGCTGCAGTACACGGAGTAAGATCCAGTATGGCAGTGTCATTCAACTCCCAGACCTTCATCTCTAAAATAGGCCATGTGGTATAGGGATTAAGGAAAGGATAGCGAAAAAGAAAAGAAATACAGTTGTGACTGTGTAATTAAAAGCTATATAAAAATTAATCTAAAGAGCGAGCTAAATCATGTGAAGTAAAACAATCTTAATTCTGGCATATCTTGATACTGGAGTGTTAGATTTTTAAAAATGAAATTTTCATGTCAAAAGATATAAAAGTACAACCTTATGATTTAATAGATTAAATGTAACATTTGTATATTATTAAGTATAAATAAGGAAGATGTAAAGAATGCCACAAAACTAGAAAATAAACCAATTTTGACAGTTAAAATGAGTTTATAAAAAGTGCTTTCTTGGTCACAAACACATAATACTCTAGGGACTACAGCAAAGTAGTCAGAGCTCAGACAGGCAGCAGTGAGAGGAAAGCTCTTCTATCTGGTCACACAAATAGGGTTGCATGCAAAGAGAACCAAAGTACTGAATCAAGGCTGGAATCACGTGCATCAAGGGCTGCTTTGGACCCTGAATCCCAGCTGGCTCCCCTTGTTCGACATCCCAAGCCCAGCCTCTGCCTTGACTTCCAGAAACTGACAGTAGCAGTATCTCCACCCGTTATGCTTATGATAGCAGCAGTGCAAGCTCAGCCATGCATTGTTTTCAGCAAAAAAATTTTTACTCATTTCTAAACCAAAAATAGGAGTATGATCGGTCTTATTCTGCTTCTATTCTCCTTGTGGGATAATTAGGCATCATTAGGCATCATTAGGGGAAGTGTTCAAATGCCTTGAAGCAAGAATACTGTTTCTTAATCAGATGAGTATTTTTTTGTTGTTGTTGTTCTGAGATAGCTGAATCTATCTCCTTATGTCCTCTCCTGGGTTTAAAAAAATCACAGAAATATTATATTTTTCTCATAAATGCTTTCTATTATGTTTTACTCTTTTGTTTCACTAGTGTAATTTAGATGTGCCTTATTCAAGACAAGAGGTTATGCTTTTCATATGCTACATTTGCTTAGTCACAGGCCAAAATAAATATTACCAGTCCTGAAAGCAAAAAGTCCTACTTATACTGAGTATGGCACTCACCAGCAAGCAAAACAACACACAGACTAATTAAATGTTTTCAAAGCATAATACTGAAAAGTAAGTTTGAGAAGTGGGCTTTCTAGGCATTTATTCACAGATCCACATAAAAATCAAGGTTAAGAATAAGTCATTGCACTTCCTCTTTGTTACAAACCTTTCTTATAAGGCCACAAATATTCCAGTTTGATGTGAAAGAATTTCAGCAAAGATAACTGTGCCTTGAGGATAGAAAATACTTAGTGTGATGCCATTTCTCACAAGATATCTATGATTGCAATGGTGTATAATGCAAATGGATTTCCCTGTCTCATTGTTCTAAAAATTTCTGTCTTTGCAGACCTGTTTCAGTGTAATAAGGAGAAGCTGTAAAAATGTCATGATCTATGCCCCCACAACTAAAATAAAAAAAAGGATGAAGTTAGCAAGCCTTTTGTTATAATTATTAAAAGCAATGATTAATAATAACAGTGAAATATGTCCTCTCCACTGTATTGGCAGGTGATGATGGAAAAATTGTTTTACACACACATAGATTGAAAGCTGTCCGCAAAACTTAAAAAAAACCCAGTCTTGCTTTTATTTTATTCGGTAGTAAGCTATGAATTATATATATAAAAATAAACTATACCCTTCTGAACTATTATTAGGCTGTAATTTTAATCCATCAATTCTTAAAGCCATGCTGCACAGGAGCCTCTCTTATGGTTTACAGCCTCAGAGGCATCCCCCTAGTACTTGCCTAAAGGTTATTTTTTATTCTCTGTTTAGAACCAATTCAGACCCAGAGCTTTTCTCAAGGTTCTACATGCCATTCCAAATAAACAAAATATGTAGGATTATCACTACAGATTTAAAGTTGCAGTTATTCCCAGATGAAAATATAAATAATAAAGAAGATTCAGTGCAAGATTTATGAGTATGACTGAGAGACGTAACGCTTACAATGATCCATTTTGTAAGAAACCTACATCAGTAAAACAGCCAGAGACTCTGAAAAGGTTTATCCTCCTAGAACAGGAGGGTATGTTTCCATTAGACATATATTTCTAGTCCCTAGATCTTGCAGAATATTCGATCATGTAGAGGAGCTTTGACATACAGTTGAAAAGGAGTGGAGAGTGATGCCTCAAATGTGAATTAGACCTTTTTTAGAATAGATCTCTACCTATTTCTTGAATCCATTTTGTAGGAACTTTTCCTTTGCTTTCTCTTTTTATCAATTCTGTTGCTCTGAAAGCCAGTTGAAGTGTAAGGAATATACTCTACTGGGTATTTCAAGGAAAATCATATCACTGGAACAAATAGTACCTCTAAAGACCAAATAAAAAAATTAACTGCATTCAAGCATAGGCCTGAACTCTATGGTTGGTTGGGAAAACTCTAGATGACACATCCCTAGACTTCAGAAAAAAAATCAGTTCAAGGTTTAGGTACCGTTTGTAGCCCATTTGTATTCCAAATAGCACTTACTAGTGTTTTTAAGCTGTTTTTATACCCATTAAGACACAGTACTCAAACAGCTGCCTCTATTTTCTCCATTCTTTTCCATCCCCTTTCACTTCCCCAGACAAGATAAGCATCCCAACATTTACAACTGTAGGAATGCAGGTGGTTGAAACAAGTGGGTGGAAAGAGGGCGGATTGGATTGAGTATAATTGTACAACAGGTGCTGAGTTTGTTATATACATTAGTTCACTTAGCAATAAAGAAGGTATTTTAACCAAAAAAAAAAGATAGGCAAGTTCTTTTATTTACTATGTTTTTTGCCAAGCTTCTAATGAGATTGAAGATATAAAACCCAGAAAGTGTAATGTTTTACCTGCAGAAAATTACTCTACACTCTCAGGAAATGAAATTCTGATCCTTTTTGAAGTCAGTATCTTTTGAAGAAACAGAATACATGGGGATGAAATACCCTTGTCTCCAGTAGCTTTTTTACATTGGGGGTGATTTGAAACAAAATACAGGTAAGGAAGTATCTTTGCCCCATTTATTCTTCCTATAATTGTGTTTAACTTTCTGTATCATAAGATATCAGTAACTCACAAAGGATCAGAGAATTACATCTTTAATTTACAGTTGGGCTAAACTCCCTATTAAAAATGTCAGTCAAGAATGGAATGTGATCTGTTTGACACATGAGATTCTCCTTGATGGTCAGTTCATAGCACTGTGAGCATAATCCAGCACTGGCAACAATATTTAGAAGTGTATTATTCTAAAAAAATAATTTGTTGCCACTGCTAATCTTTTATCCCACAGATTGCCAGCTTTCTGGGAACACCTTAGAAAGTAGAAGTTTTGGGTTGAAATGTTGGATTGAGCCATTACCAACTGCCACTTTACGTGTTATCACTTGCAGTGTCAATAAAACCCTGTAAATATGTAATTCTTGGGAAAATATATTTTTCCTATGGATTTTTACTGTGTATAAGTGTTCAAGCATAACATTACTACCATAAGCACAAACTTAAAAATCACTGCTGTAGCCAAAAGCCAATCTTTTCTGGCATCTCCATTTACAACTTGATTTAATGAAAGACCCCTTCTTTTGTAATTGTTATGCTATGATGTAAGAACCCTGAATCGAATCCAACTAAGTAACAGCAAGCTATATGGTACAATAAATATTTGTTTACCCCTGAGATGGCAATGTTTTGTATTCATGAGAGCATTAATTAATGTCTCTCACAGGGGTGAAATTTGCACTGCAAGACTACTGAGAGGGGCAAAAAGAAGTCATTTTCTTTTAAAACATATTTACTATTTTTGTGGGCATCAGAATGCATATGCTCATTACTTTCTAGTTTAAAAATTTCTAACACTCCAGAATATTCCAAATTTCCATCATACTACTACACTCCTTCTGATAACACAAAAAGGATGAGTAAAACAGAGCACAGTCTGTTGTTGACTGGGGCATGTTAACAAAGTGCTGATGGCTTGAATTATCCAATGGTAAATTACCTTTGAAAGGTCCCCAGCCTCCAAATAGAAGCAGATAACAAACACGTTCCACGTAACCCAAAGAACCAGCCAGACAGCATACTGTAGGGAGGAAGAGAGAAACACTGCATTAACAATTCCACTATCAACTGAATTAAACTGAGTTCATTAGACCACTAGTTCAGCCCAAGACAAAACCAGACTATAAAAATGGTGCATATGGATAAAAATGTTGTACGTAAAATAGAACCATGAGTAAATTCTTCCCTTTCCCAGACACAGTTTAGGGTGACCTAGTGAGTACTTAATCAGACCAGAAAATCTATCTCAGAAAACAGTGGATAGATCTTACATTTGATTTGAGACTACTCTGTATCTCTTATTTTTGTTCCAATGGGGAATACTACAATACAGAGACACATAATCTTAATTATACATTAGAAGTGCAAAGCTGTTTATTCAAATGGTTATTCAAATATAACTTACTAAATAACAGTCTAATTGAATTAGGCACTGGATTCTGCAACACTTCAGGTTTAGTCTCAACAAACCAAACATATATATAACCTGAAGAAAATAAATCTCTCTATATATAGGTTATTTTGCAGCATTTCTACAGAATATGGAGGGATTCGGTCCTGACAGTTGCCTCTATCAATATATTTTGTGACTTTCCAAAGCATAGTTCATAATTATTCAACACCCTCAAGGAGCAGGCTGCATTTTAAACTGTTAATTTCTTGGGGAGTGTGGGTGGGGGGGGGTTGGCTGGTTTGTTTGTTTTGTTTTAGAGCATATAGGAGAAGGATGCATGCTTAAGCAATATATATTCATTGGTAGTTGTAAAATTTCTTATTCATGTATCTGATGAATAATGGAGTACATGTTTTCTATCCTTCTGTCCACTATTTTGCTTCTGTTTTGTATTCGTAAGACCTTATGTGCTAGGACTGGAATCTACATTCCCCTGCTATAATGCTAGAGAATTTCATATAATAAAGTTTGACCTGCTATTGCTACTCTTATCTAATGTTTGTACTTGAGAACTTCCCTTGACAAATTAGTCTGTCATCTAATAAACTTTAGGATCTACAAATGTTTTTCTAATGGCTGTTGTAGCTATCCTCTAGTTCTTCACAATTCAATTCTGCACATTTTCTAATTTCATTCCACATGGCATTGTGTATGTGTGAAATACGAGTGATAGGACACTATTCCCCCTCTGTAATAGATAAGAGCTATTTTCTCCTTTTATAACACCACCCCATTTCTCTAAAGTATTTACAGACTTATTCTTCATGTCTTATATTTTTTTCTTCAAACTATACTGATTAAACCTCGATAAACTACATTTCCAAATCAGGAAACGCTATTTTCTGCACACCTCCGTGGCCACATTCTGAATAAGCAGACAATATTTTGGACTTTATACTATCCATCCCCCACAAAAGAAATACACGACAAACTATTGTTTGTCATGAATGACAATCTCATTCTCTAAATTCAGTAACAACTGATGTAGAATTCTTCTTGCATTTCTCTTGCAAGTGCTGTTTTGTATCACATTGTCTATCACTGAATATGCCATTTTCTCATTAATCTTCTAGATACTGTGAAAATAATATAATTCTGTCCTTTCTCAGGATCTAAAGTGAGATTATACCCAATATGACTAAAATTTAGATCTAATTTCTTATTTTTATAGATAACAAAATAATTGCCAGCTGGCCTAGCTATTAAATAGACCATGTACAGATTTATAAAGAATTATGATAAATATTGTTTTGGTTTAATGAAGGCTAACACAGCTTTAAAGGCTAGAATTGATTTATACAGAAGTAATTTCAGGTAATTTAAAGCATACAGATTACATATACTTTATAGGTCAACTCTTTTTGGTCACAGATGATAGATTTATTTAGGTCAGGAGGGACCCTCTGGAGGTCACCTGGTCCAATCTCTGTTTAAAACATGACTGGCATGGATCAGATTTTGCAGGGATTTTCCAGGGATGGCCTCAGTAATCCATGAGTGCAGGATCCTAATAAAACCTTAGAAAATAGGAACTTAGTTCAGATGCACGGTACTAATAACACCAAGGTTGTGGGTTTGATCCCCTTATGGGCCATTTACTTAAGAGTTGGACTTCATGATCTTTGTGGGTCCCTTCCAGCACAGAATACTCTGTGAAATCTGTGAAACGCATTCAATATTTTTTAACCCAACTCTGAGACATTAAGTATATTGAGCATGTCATTTTCCTGTAGCTCGCTCACAGTACACCCAGCTTCACATGTAACATGGAGCTTTATAAATACAAGACAAGAGAAGAAAACATTAATTTAGATTCAATAACCTTAATTTGGCATTTTTTCTGCATTTTCTGCAGCATTTTAACTTACTGGTTTTTACCAATTATTTTAATACTGCAATGTTATATATTCTGATGGAGTTAATACAAGTAGTCCTTCTGACATGTGGATTTCTTATAGTGAAAATTCTAAATACTGCATTTAGACTGGTTTCTAAAAAAAATGAGACTGAAAAAGTAGTATTTATGTGCAATGTCTGTTCCCTTGAAAGATCTTTTGTGTTTCAGAACAATTTTAAGCAAACTAGACAAAACCATAGAAGATCTGAGGATATTTTTTAACAAATTTCAGTAAAAGAGGACTACAAATGGGAATAGACACTCTCTTAAATCCTTATACACAGAAAGACTTACAAGATCATCATCTACCAGTCAACATGAAGGGAAAAAATTAGGGAGAGAGACACTGGAAACTAGGTTTCATTAGATCGGCTGTTCATGGCGCAACTTGTCACATTGCATGTAAGCGACAGCTGGTTAAAAAGTTCATCATGCACAGCACATTCAACAGAACACTCCAAGGTACATGGGACCTGCTTGTCCCAGCAGAGAACCTTATTATGTGAAGAAGCAAAACTTTTCTTTTCCACTGTCTAGTCTATCACCAAAAAATGACAAGTTTATCTTCCATTTAGATACACCCTTTAACGAGCATCTGTTCATACTGAACTACAGATAAGGTTAAAAATTTCTTGTAAAAGTACGCTTTAAACTGCTTCCTTTTGAACATTATATTAAGTATTTGTTGCCCGAATGCCATGGATAAACACTAAGTTTAGTTGTCTTGAAATACAAGGATGTTTCTGTTTCCCACTGCTTCTTATTTCTGATGCTTCAGATCTAGCACATCTCTTATCTCACATGCAGTCATAAATGCCTCTTGTTGTCTATGTGCTTCAGCAAATTGTTGCAGAAATTCAGCTCTGAAGATCTGTGACAATGAACAAATCCCTCTGGCACTCTCTTATATGTGTCTAATTAGAAACATTTTATAAGAGTTCTTCAAAGGGCTATAGTTGTATTTTTTCTTATATGTGGGAGTTCAAGACAGCTGCATTATCTGACAAAAGCCACCACAATGCTACAGCAGTCACATGTCAACAAGACAAGGACTTTGATAAATACACATTGACCAAGCAGGAGATACTGACAGGAAGCACAACAATGACAATGCAGTTTATTATTTTTATGGAGCTCCACACTGGAAAGAGGTATAATTGGAAGGTTAAGACTGAATGTTTGAATACTTACTATCTGGAAAACTTTTAGCCAATCACTAAAAGTTCCTTTTATTTGTAAAACAAATTATATTGATACAGCTCTTACATGTTATAATATGCTTACAATTCTTGAAGTAAACATGAATTTATAACCCTCTGCAAAAAATTTGAAAAGAATTAGCTATCTTATGATCTATTGATACATGTTTGAAAATTTGCTATGAATCATCATAAGCGAATGGAAAACTGAAATATTGAAATACTGTTTCCAGAAATAAGAATCCATACATTCTTCTTTACACTTCTGTCAAAGCTGGCTAGGTAACATTATCTACATTTTACTAACAGGGAAACTGAAGGTCAAAGAAATTAAATCACTAGATTTAATTCCTCAGCTGAACAGAAAAATGATTACAAGGGCACAAGAATCAAAGTTTCAGGTAGACCTATAAACCTGGTCACCAGAGCTCACATCTAATACTCTTGTAACTCTTTGCTTGAAGGAGAAACATGTCACATACCTTTCAAGTATAAATAGTGAGCAAATCTGAAAGCTCTGAGCATTTTAAATTCAAGCATTTTTTTTCCACAGAACTTTACACGACATTTCTCTTGCTCCCAAATTCTTTTCTGATATGTGAGTCAGTTACAAACACATTTGACTGAGGGATACAAGGGTTCCAAAGGGGAATCAGAAGCAAAATTCTCACCCAGTAGAGATACAGTTACTGAATGTGTGAGAACCAGATGTTTTAAACAGAACTGCTGCTCTCAGCAACCTAACACAAAGAACAATCATGCTCTGCTTTTAATGATCCAGATGAAAGTCTTCCCTGCCCAGCAGTTACCTACAGGCCTCAATGAAAGAGAGCTCAGGGCCAAAACCAGTAGTCTTGACAACAAATTATATTCCTCGAAGTAGAGTTTTGTGCAACCAGTTCAACTTCAATAAATGTTCATTCACTTTTCCTCAGTGTACTGGGAAGTTTTTGCAGAATGACATAATTATCTGGATTTTTTTCATTTGGTTGTCACAGCATAGAGGTTGCACTAGTTTTGCTTGTCTGGATTCTTCATATCATTAGGACTTAGATATTTCTTGCAGTCTTTTATTTCTTTTTATTTATTTTTAATTAATCATGTCTATAGTATCAGAGCACTGTCCATCTTGTGAGTTTCTGTTTCTAAGCAAATATGAATTGATTTTGTAGCATCCATTTTGAGTTGTTGGAGTTTTCTGTCTCAGATTGCAATGACATTCTAATTTTCTGCTTGTCTTTACTAGTGAATTTTTTAACCCATTAGCATTTTGAATCCATGGCTCTTCAGTCTTTCATTAGTCACAAATTTATATATATTTTTTCTCCTTCTCTTTGTTCCCTCAGATAAAAAAATTCTGTCTGATATTTTACTTCCTTGTTACAGTTTAATAATTAGTGTCCTCTGCCAAGACTGACTGAAAGCTGCTGAACTGTCAAATGCATCAGAACTGGTCACTACCAAACAGAAGATTACTGTTGTGATAGTTTTTTACTCTTGAGCAATCACTGCTTTCAGATACAGAGCAAGTGTTGCTTAAAATTTCTTTCCAGAGGTTTCCATATACCCAATGGCTGTGTACAAACTTTCAAACTCCTTGAGCTCACTTATAAGTCCTGATTTTATATAGGAGTTTATTAACTCTATTTTCCCCTTAATTTCTGTGAGAAGGATTCATAAGCATAAAAGACAAGAAGAAAGCTGAGGCACATTCAGCTCAGGTTGAAACTGGATGAAGTAACAGCCCAGAGCCCAGTATAATGCTATGATGTACAATCACCAGTCATTGTACTCATAGCCATGGAGTTATAGCTTGGGTGGGACTCACTGGGTTTCTTCTTTCATTTGGCTTCTTCTGTTTTGTTTCCATTTTCTTGTGTGCCAGAATTATACTGGGTACAGAAAGCACAAGCACAGATTTCCTTCTGAATACATGGCATCAGCTCCTTTTGCATAAAAGAAGCTGAATTTCTACAGAGAACATTACTGTCAGAGAAATATCCATCTGCCCACAATTAGATGTCTGCAATGCAGATGTCCTCCTCTGAGCAGCATCTAGATTCCCATTATAGTCAATTGAGAGGAAAGGCACTTTAAGGGTTCAGTTCATCTCTCAGTGTTCTGACACAGATCACTCTATCATCGCTGTTTGGAAAGCCAAACTTCTCAAAGGCAAAATTCCCAGTGTTAGAGAGCCTACTAAAAATATTTTACTGGGGACATAAAAAATAAGATAGTAACACTGCACTGTGTGGATATGCACTCCTTTTTCTCCACATTAAAAAAAATAAAAAAGAAAAAGAAAAAAAAAGAACTAAGCAATGTCAACATCACAAGGGTAAAATATCACCAATGGACTGCTGAAGAGACAACTACTGTCTCTTGTATCCTATACTTACTGATGGTCCATTAATGCTTGAGGTTGAATCATTAATTTCTTCATTTCCTGTTTCTTGGATTCACAGCTCTTTAGGTTTCAGTGGAAAAGACTGAGAGAAGTGCTTTTTCGTATTGCATCACTTTCATTTGTTTTTCAGCTTCTGTATCAGTGTCCAACTGTACCAGTGAAAATATTACCCTAAAAACTAAATGACAAACCTCCCAGGAAGAACTCAGGAGACATATCCATCCATTCATACAGCTTTCATAAGAAAGATACACTAAATTTTCTCAGTGCAGTCACTCTATTCCTACAAATAATAATTTCTTTCCATATGAAGCTATAAGGGTGAATGACCAAAATATAAAATTAAGCACACAGAAATACGTAACTTACACTGTAGCATTGTAGCATTGTTCAGTCAATCTACTATGTTACACTAGGGAGCTACAAACACTCTAGATCCCCAAACAAAAATATCCTGTAACCGAGGATTTACTTTAAAAAAAAGTTTTCTTTAAACAGATAATATTTCTGCCATTTTTACAAATGGGGAGCAGACAAATTTTCTTCTTGTTATCTCAAATTCTTTTCTTCTTGGCTTATTTTATCTCAAATTCTTTTCTTCGTGGTTTGTTTTGGTTAGGGCTTTTTTAGTTTGATTTTTTTTGGTTTCTGTTTGTTTGTTTGTTTTGTTGGGGTTTTTTGTTTGTTTTGGTTTTTTTTGTTGTTTTTTTTTTTTTTTAGGTTTCTTCTGCATCCATGTGTTACAGTTCTTGGCCTTTGTAAAAAAAGTGTATTTTATGTACTAAACAAAGTAAGGAAAGGTAGAGATTTTAACAGGATATATTTATTTTATCTTTTTGACATAGCAGTAGAGATTTGGCTACAGTTGTCATTCAATTCCTGTATTTCTTTTGATCACATCTTTGTTGTGAAACATTTATCAGCAGGAAGCAACTTCAAATATCTGAATACTCAATGTGCTGCAACACTGTACATATGGAAACAGCTGCAGACACATGCATATACATGCATATATTAACAGATGGACTGATATTTTTCCTCTTGTGTTACTTTCATCCTTTTTTAGTATTCTTTCTTTTGTTTGGGGAAGAGATTATAAAGTCTCTCAAAATAGAAATTACTAATTAAATGGAAGTAGCAGGAAAATGATATGCAGATAATTCTCACATAAGTAGAGCTCAAAAGTCTTTATACTAGAATTCTTATAATAGCTCTATATTTCAAGACATAACTTGAGCTGGTCAGGCAATAGTGAACCTTAAAATAGTGCTGTTTTGATCCTTCTGTAACCTTTCTGCTTCAATTCCAACATTAAGCTACCAGGATCTACCTCAAGAAGTACTAGCACTAGAAATCAATGCTGTTCAGGATCTAAAAACTTGAACTAATGGTTTGGAAATTACATTATTTTTTACCAGTTCTAATCAGCTGTTAAATTCATATTAAAGCTGGCATAGGAAAAAAAAAAGAAAGATACAAATCAAAATTGTGTGATTTTGGACGTCATTTGGTTCTCCAATTCAAGAGCTAGAAATATTTTGAAAGAACTTTTTCAAACCCTGCCTTCTAGAACACTCTTAAGATACTAAGCATTTCAAGCCCTGGTTTTTCTCAGAGTGAGTACATAGTGATCAGTGTAGAAATTACATTCACAGGAATTCAAGTTGTCTTCTATGGATATTTTTTCTAACAAATCTTACGGAAAACTGCAGGAATTATTGACGTAAAATTTCTCTGAGAACATTTTACCAATTAATTAGCAATGAAAAAGAAACATGACAAAGATCACTCAATACGATAAGCTGCTTTCTCCAAGGATTCACTGAGAGTGAATATTACTATGGAATAATTACATTGCAAAAAAAAAAAATCCCACATATTTAAGACAAAAATGATAGGTGGAAGAATGGTTTTGTAGACAGTCTGCCTCAATTGTTAAGAAATATTTGAAAACATGCTCGAGAAGATCATGTAATTGCTTTTCTGAAGAATATGTGAATAGCCCTTTACCAAGAAATAGTGTTGCTTGTTCCCTGCCATTGCCCAGTCCAGGGACCACTCTACCAAGAGGGTCTGCTGATGGTACCAGTTCAACAAGCCACACTGACTGTCCGACCCCTCCCCAAGTGCAGCAGGGCTTCTCCATGTGGGCTCCATGCTGTGTTGACTCTGCCATATGCTTGCATTTTACCCAGGGTAAACCAGGCTCACCAGCTGGGGACCACTTCTCTAGGTTCTTTTCAACCTCAGGCAGTCCTAGGAGGAACCTACACCTTCTGCCAAGTGATCAGACCTCAGTGGGAACACTGGCACTCCCTCCCGCTTGAACTGGACAATGTGGAGCCAGGAAGGCAAGGTGTTTTTTGTCAGCTAAAATAAACATAAGACATATATCCTCACTGTAATCTAATGAGAAGAGATTCTCACTGGAAAAGCTGTGGGAAGCTGTAATCTGCTTCAGACATCAGCAACTGGTGGAGCTAGACATGTATTGACTGTTTCCTTGGTGTCTCTGTCTTTTTTAGAAACAGACAAAAAGAAAAATCTTTTATTATAATTCAGTCATTGAACAGTTTATTTTAATGGAGTTTTTAGCAGCTGTTCCCATTTAAATTCCCTATTAAAAATATAAATAAGGACAATCAGAATTCTTTCAGTGTTCATTTTTAACAGAATGCAAAAAATAAAATCAATAGCTACTGTTGCTAGGAACAGAAGTCTACTGACATTTATCTAGATTCTTTTATTGATGCCTCAGTATTCGAGTGCCAACTACAACTATTTATAAAGGGAATCTATCTCCCTCAGTGAATATACCAAAATTCTTGCTAAAACTAAGCCATTTATAATAAGATCTTTTTGATAAATTGAGAGGTTTGTATTCAGCTTTCCAGGTATTGTTTTCTTCCCTCCATATTCTTTGACTTAATGCCTTAGTAGCGAAAGTCATGAGGAGCCTGGCTGTTGAGTTCACAGGGCTTTGAGTGTGGTCCCTGGTGTTCATATTCCAAAAGCGATTTAATTTTAACTAAACATGTATTTGTAATGAGAAAAATGCTTTCTTCCCTCTCTCTGAACTGTTTTTTAAAGCTCAAATTTTAAGAAGTCCCTAAGATCACTCCAAAAGTTTAGGAAAAAATTGGGAGTTGACTAAGATACTAGCAGTGTTTGTCTTTCATAGTTGCAGAACAGAGCACACAGACCTTCAGCCACTGGCTGGACGCTCTGTTTTGGGAGGTCAATAGCTGTTTTGAAAGTACCAGGTAACTGCAAAGGTCACTTCCCATTCTCTGGAAATAAGAAACAAACAGAAATTGGATCTGCAGAGTGTTCTCCTTTAAAAGGAACCTCAACTAACACAGCCATTTAGAGCAACCATACTATGGAGCCAGACTGAATTTTGTTTAGGAGGCTAAGGTAGCTGGAGTGGATGGAGCCAAATTCTAGAGGCATAAAATCTAGCCTCATGGAACTATGTGGTGAGTACAGGGTTAGATGCAACTTCCTTGTGTAGGGGGTGCATACCTGTGAGATCTTCATTGTGCCCACATGCACAGGACTGACTCACTGAGTGAGGCCAATGAGCCACAGGGAGGGGAGAGAGGAAGACAAAGAACACCCTTTCACTTCCATTATTTCCTTCTAGTAAATCTGATAGGCAAGACTGCCTGATTTGGCAAGATCAGTATGTTTTAATACAATATGGGGTTTTTTCAGTCTTTTTCAATCCTGAAAGTGTTGAATTAGATAAAAAAGAAATCTGAAGCTATAGCAAAAAAATAAATGTAAATACTTAAACATGACTTTCTAAAAGAGCATAAAGTGCAAAATGGAATTAATTTTCTAATGTCTTCAGGGAGATTTAAGACTGTGTTTGTCTAAAAAACATTCATTTCATGCTGAAACCAGAGTGCATATATTCAAAGGAAGTAATATTTTAAAAATATTTTCTTCATGTATCATTCAATCAATATCTGATTTTTCTCATATCACCATAACACATTACACTTTGCTCATTGGATGAATTACAGCCTTCTTCAGGAAGGTTTACACCTGAATTTGCGTGCAAGTTTTACTCTGCATTGTTCAGGAAACAAAGAAAAACCCTTCTCTTAGAGTGTCTTAGGGAAACTACCTTTTCCTTTGTTTTCAAAAGGCATCAAAAAACATTAGCTAGGAATATTCCATGCCTTACATTTTTCCAGTTCTGAAAAGAAACCAGAGATGTAATCAGACAATGTTGTGGCCCAGGCCTCTTAACATATATAGATTGACCAAATTCTATTTCCCTAAATGTGATACAATCAAAGAATAGCTTAATGTTCCTTATTCATGCCTTTGAGGTTTTTTCTTTCATGACGTAACCTTCAAATCCTTCTTTTTTGGCAAAATTATGGTAATGAATGTATTTTATTTTCTTTCTCTGAAAGTACCTGTTGCTTCTCTCCTCTGCATATCTCAAATACACTAAGAAATGCTTTCATTGTCCTTTCTCTGGAACTCCTGTTTGCATCTCAGTTTTGGATGAGAACATGTGCCTGTTTTGGACTGGGAAAGGTTATTGTTACTATTTCCTTTACTATTAACCTTCTCATCCCAAGTATCTTCTAGGTCAAGCATTCTCAAAAAATTCCTTATAATTTTTAAACAAACCAGGAGAAATTTTCAAACACCACCCAGGACTAAGGGTGGCATCTCTGTAACTACAGATGCAAAAAACTCGGGACATTTAATCGTTAAGACATCACTGACTGGGAAGCCTGCCACCAACATCCACACTTGATGCACGTACATTGTCTTTTGGCTCTCTACAGCTATGCCCATCTGCTTCAGTGGCATGGTGCCTGCTTATCAGCTAAGTTGGACAGTTTCAGTATGCAGAGGTGCCAAAAAAAGGTTTTACATGGGTAGCCTGTATAACCACAAAAGTGCCATCTCTTTTGTAGGAAGAAATGCTAGAGCTGAGATACTAATAGACTATATCTTTGTGCATTTTTAGTTTTTTTCACGCACTGAAGAAGCATCTTGCCATAACCATTTTAACATCTCTTTTACAAAGAAAGATATGGTACTAAATGGAAAGAAGGCAGTATCTAAAGATAAGACTCTCATAAACAAAACCATCATGAGATAAAATAAGAGTATGGCAGGTTAGGAGCGTAGTTTAAGTATTGTGCACCATACACCGCTAATTCAAAGAAAAAAAAAAGGCAAAAAACCCAACCCCACCCCAGTTTACACATTTTGAAACAAGGAATGCTTTACAAATGAAGGAATTGGATCACATTGAGAGACAAGCAAATTATTTATTATATGACAACATAAAGCTGAGGTAGTCTAGATAACCCTAATTTGTCCTAAAGAGATGGCACACCATTCTGACAGAAATTTAAACATTTGGTGGTTTTCTTTTAGGATTATTGTTCAGTGTTCATATTATTTCAAGCTAAGGCTAGACTTCATATTCTTTTTAGAGCAATTCTAACTCAGCAAACTGAAATCTAAAGAGATTATTTAAGCTCAAATTAAACAAATCTTTAAAAAAAATTCTTGAGAAATACAGGATGAGGGAATTAAACTGCCTTTAAGTGTTCAAGATGCATAAAAACTTGTCATGTATCATTAATACAATCAATTACAGCATAATTTCTGATGTAAGAACAGTAGGAGATAGAGCAAATAAAGTCAAGAAAATCAACGATGGGTCCAAAAGCTGCCATGAAACCTCAGATTACACAACTTTGCTTTCCTTTGAGAGGGATATTTGGTAATAGGATTTTCAGGGTTTTCTCCCAACCCAGCTTTTCCTCTGATTTCTTGATTCTTACAGACCTTTCTTGGCATTATGACCCTATGCACAGCTCAGATGGAAAAGCATACACACTCAGTGTAACACAGACCCTTTCCTGGCACTTTTCATAAAAAATAAAAATAGCAGGTTGTTGAAAGGATGATAGCTCAACAAACTATAAGGAGGTAAGAAAGGTCAACAGTGAGGGAATAAACAGCTGATACTTGAAATGAGGTGGGAATATATCCAGATGTCAAGATGGCATTTGATGACATTAATATTGAAAGGCACAGTAGCTTCCATATTGTGGCAGGAGAGCCATGTGACTTTCATTGGAACAACCTAACTTGCCATGCAAAATCTGAGCACCACTGAGCCAAGAAGCTTCGCCAGTGCCCCCACCACTGCCATATCAGAGAGACTGTGATGACAGTTTTATGACAGGAGACAACAGCATGACAGACTGATAAATTTGCTTGGAAAATCATTGGGTTTTTTAAGAGACCATACTAAATTATTCCAAATTCTGAAAGGTATAATGAAAATTGAACTGCTCTCCAGTTTCATTTCACAGTGCCAGATCAAGTGCATACTCCTCCTGGTATGTGGAAATAAGTACTGAAACATCCAGTAGGAAAATACTGTCATTTTTTAATTGCTGCTGCCTTAAAATCAACAGGATAACTTTGTGACCATTGAAAAATTTTGTATCTATGCAAGCTAAAGTCATGCTTATATTTCATGTTTGAATTAAATTAGAATATGATGCTGGTCTGATTGCTTGAATGCTTCAAAAATACATTCCTGTCCAAGCACAATAATGTACTCCATGCAAAGACAAAAGAAATAAAAATCAAATAAAAAGAACATGTTTCCAAGCATCCAAAGGCAATTTAAATACAGTACTGGAAAATGTAAAAAAGTGTGAATGAAAAGTTATCCATGTTAAGTTATACCAACATCCAATTTTTTTCATGCATCACAACAGAGGTTTCTGCTGTTCAATATTTCTTTTTACCTTCATCATCCAGTCCAGACTTGTGCCTTATTTACTGAATATCATCCAAATTGACTTGTTTGCTGGATTTTCTTAGGCTAGCTGACTTACTGCAGCTTCTGAGTACATCTTAAGCATGAATTACCTTCCTAAACCCCTGGCTGGGCAAAGTAATAGTTATTAGTCCCATGTTAAAGATGAAAAATTTCTGCTGCAAATGAGTCTGAGGTGCTGAAGGTAACCACATTATTCACTACCAGTATGAGAAAATCATGTTGTGCACTAATAAGGAGATGCTCATTTTGATCACGCAATTAAAGACTGTAGCATAATTCAAAAACACAGGTGGCTAAATAAAGGTCACAGAGGCAGCCTCAATTCTGGAACTTTCTTAGTCTCAGATGCTCCATTTGCAGCTTTAATAGACTGTTGTTCAAGTGCATGTAAAAGTGTGTGTAGGCATTTTCGCAACTTATTCTGTGAATAGTAGGTGCTACACAGTCAGATAGCCACAGTTAATAAGGTGTGATGAGAAGTGTCCTCCACATGAGCTCATAATAGCAGAAGAATAACGCTCTTTTAGCTTCTAGATAAGTCTTCTATTAATACATATTTATGTTGTTTAAAGGAAACATTGAAAACAAAAACAAATTCGAAAACGCTGTTACACAGAGGTGTTGATCTACACGTGAGCCATGAGAGCCTCTCAGCCTCTCAAAACAGAGCTGTGCCAATCAAGGCAACAAAATGACAAAAGGCAACAGCCCACCACCCATAACTATATGGGTAGAGGCTTCTGTGCTCTTCCTTCCTCTCTTTCCCCACAAAGAATGGTGACTTCCTTCCTCTCCTCCACATCATGGCGCAAAGAAAGAATAGTGCCTTTTGTTCTCCATCCCACACAGGTGCCAGTTGCCTAAGCCAAGACAGACAAGCAGAGTAGGGGCCCGCGCAACCCTCAGGGTTCATCCCTCTGTTCAGCAGGAGCAGATCCTGCTCCTTCAGCACTGTGGCTCAGCTGTGGGGCGGATGGCTGCACGCTGGCTCTCTTGCCTAGAGTTTGTTGCCATCCCCTAATTTGAAATCCTCGCCCATTCAAACAAAAGTAGATGAATTTGCAATGGGGACAAATGACAGCCTGAAATGATGCCCTGTGGTATCTCTTCCTTCTTTCTTTCTATGTCAAATGTCACACTGACTTTGCAAAAAAGAATTATTAGAATGCATTAGTATAATGGCTGTCAAAAACAGACAAAAAATACCCTGTTGATTTTTTTGTTAGTTTTTAATTCCATTGATCTAGATGATCACAAAGACTTTAATTGTACTGAATTGCTTTAATTGTAAAATAATAAATAGACTTAAGCAAAACTTTACTTAGAAAGGCTTAACTGTACCCCACTCATAAAAGTGGTCCTGTAACAGAAAATGCTAGACAACTTTACGTATAAACAGTGATTGCCAAACCTGACAATGACTACGTAAATCATTAAACAGACCCAGTAATTTCTTTTTCCCCATCCTGCTTTAGAACTTCAGATGTTGAGTAAATGCACTGCTGGGACTTCAGTAATATTCAGCAGACATGTCCCCATTCTTTAATGATACTTCAAAAGAAATAGAGTCCTATAGAAAAACTCTGCTGTCCTTTTGTCTACAAAAAATTTCAATAGGTTAACCAAATCTTTCTGCTCTTTTTCTGCTCATCTCTCCTCATGTTAGATATTCCTTTGCCCTCATTTCTACATTACATGTATCCCATAGCATTAGTAATACAGAGAACAAACAGGAGAATTTCCAAAGCAAAGTGGATAAGAAAGATAGGAGTATTAATACTGCAAAGAGATATAAAGTCTCAAAACAGAAAGGAGCAAGTGAAAGGTTAAGTAAATAAGATAATGTTCAAATACATAAGCCACACAGAGTATGGTCACATCTTTAAGGCATAAAAAATGTAATTTCACTGCCAGAAGAAAAAGAGAATTCTAAAATGTAGACAGGATCTGTGACTCACATAAGAACTTGAGAACAAAAGCCAGGAAGATAAATATAAAACTCCAAAACTCCAAGGGGAAAAAAAGAAAAAAAAAAAAGAGAGAAAAAAATGTCAGAGTGCCATTAGCAGGTCAGTAGTGATCAGCAAGAAATTGGAACTGGAGAATTAAGAAAACTTCCATAGCAGTTGGATTCTGTCCCAGAACACTAATGAAATGGCAAGAAAGATAAAAGAACAATTAGCTTATGTTTGCAATCTCAGCTACAGGACCATGCTTCCATAGAAAAGCAATGCAAGTAACTGCAAAGCAATTTGGCATTATAATGAAAAGATGGAAATCTAGAACACACATAGACTTGTCATATACATCTAGCTACAAAATTAGAAAACTCTCCCCTACCAGACAGAATTAGTCCAAAAGAATCAGTAAATCTTGGCTGAGCAGTATAAGTATGGATTTATCTCAAAACTTAGGTAAATGCTCACTGTGTTAATTAGGTTTTGGAGCAGATTTAGACCTAGAAAGAGGGAAATTCTTACAAATCTCTGTCCTTTCCCATTAGTAAACACTAGCTTGTCCCAACCAACCTGAGACAACATTCACCTGGAGGTGAATGGATGGGGAGAAAAGGATAGTGCACCTGGTACTCTGCCCAACTCCCAACACTTGCAATGTCTTTGGCTGAATTAATTCCGTGGCAACGTTGTCTACTCCCAGTTTAAGTGAGAACCTACTGTCTTGATGACATTCCCATGGCACTCATATTTGAACAAAATGCTGCAGAAAGCAGATGAAACATCATAAGAGGCTGATGTGTGGCCTCACATTCCCTATTTAATTCAGAGTTGTTATTTCAAGTGTGTTGAAACTTTTGCCTGTTGAACATGTATTGGGAAGCAATGAAGTGGATCTTTTTCTAGTTATCCCATGGGATGTACTTGCAGAACATTAAAACTAATAAATGGTAAGTCTTAGAAAAGGTCTCAAGTGAAGATCGCAGATGCAATCCTCTAACTCTCACTGGAGAGAGTACTGGTCTGTACAATTGTTTTGATTCAGCAGGGATTTCCATCTTAATACCTTATTTTGTCGTGGAAACTGAAAGGTCACTGAATATATAAACCTGCAGAAATTAGGCCTTAAAAAGCCTCCAGTGCAACATTTTTATTGATGAAACAAAGATAAGGGAACATCTGCCTAACTACAGGAAAATCCTGAATCTTTATCTTAAGAAATATGTTAGTCCTCTGAATTCTTGACTCTGGCATGAATTGTAGTGTTAAGAATTCTTCCTCAAAACGATATGTAGCCAGCATGTATAAATCACTGATATGACAGATTGAGTGAGAATATCTGTTTAGTGCAGCAAGTCTGTAGCTCCTTTCCATATGCCTTTTGATACCCAACCTATTCTAAACTTTGTGGATTTGACATAGCAATAAAGAAATCCCAGGAATTCAATGGAAGGAGACAAAGTGCTGTCCAGCAAATTTTATATGATTACTTTCCTCCCTTTGCTTTCTACATGTTAGAAAGCAATTAAGAAATGGACCCTAAACTGGGTAGGTAAAATATAGTGTATCTGGGACACAGAAATATAATTAATAGAATGTTGTAAGATTTAGAATTACAGATAATATTCAAATTTTATATTAATTCTTAGGAATTAGAAAGAAGAAAAAAATGCTTGGGTTCATTTAGTTTCACAACTGGAAGATGCCAAGACTATTAAACACATAGCTATATTTTGAAAGATATATCACAAGGATTGTGGCACTTCCACAGACAGACGTTTATCAAAGAACAGTTCTAGGAAAACCAGTCTTCATTTGGAAATAGCTATGATATCCATTGTACTTAAAAATGGTAGTTAATCCAGAAGAAGACTGCTCAGGGAGAGGTAAAACTTCTCCAAGCAATGTGGAGTAGACCTGCTCTAACTCTTTTAGTAACAGACACCTGACAGGAACCTACAATGTGATATAAATAACATTTTCTGATTCTTGAACAAGAAGATGAGATGTCTGTAGAAGATCAGTTGTCCGAGTGCTTAAAATGCTCTTATTTAAGGTTAACCACCCTGGATCTGGAAAAGATCATTCCTATTACAGGACAAATGCTACGGAAGGCAATTTATGGATGCACGGGAGTCTTATGCCTTTAAATTTTGAGGATTTGAAACCAGAGCTTAAAAGTCTGAGGTAAAACAAAAAAAAATTTGTTGCAAATAGAAAAATAATGAATAACACAAAAGAACATGTTGGAGATTTTATTCCAGTGTAAAAAAAGCACGTTTCTATTCTTGCTTTTTGCATATTATCCTCAAGTGGGAGAGCTGCACAACAAACTTAGAAGCCTCCAGATAAAAAGGAATGCTGTTTTACTCAAAGAGCCCCCACTATGATGACATTTTAAGCTGTGATCAGCGTTTTCTAGCCAGAAGAACAAACTTCAAAATGTTAATAAATTCTAAATGTGCATAGAGATCTGTAAGAATAAAAGGAGAAAAACAGAGTTCTGTCTTTCTAATAATAACACAGAAGGACTTTAAATTCACTCGTCAAATAAGGGTTCATTTTTGTTCTTAATGGAAATGTCTGAGACCTGGAAGGGGAAAATACATGTAACTACATTTAGATGACTGCTGTTAAATCATCAATATAAATACTGCTTCATTATGATGCTATCCTTCCTTTCAGTTAATGTAATTAAAAAAAAAAGAAAAAATTATATATACAAAGCAGCTTCTATTGGAGTGTTATTTATAAAGACATTTTTGATTTAGATCAGACTCATTTTGAATGATGTGATGAAAACTGTGCAAATATAAAGAGCAAGTATTCTGAACATCACCTGAGCAGGCAGTAAAACCAAAACATCAGCCTAACAAATTTTCTTTCCAAGGTTGACTTTACAACTGTAGTGGTTTGACCCCACCTGAATGCCAGGTACCTACCAAGTTGCTCTTCCCAGCTGGACAGCAGAGAGAGAATAAGATGGAAAACTGCTTGTAGGTTGATATAAACCAGTTTACTACAGCAAAAAAAAGCGAAAGTTTGCACGTGCACAAGCAAAGGGGAAAATAACAAGGTTTATCCTCTACTTCCCATTAGCAAGCAATGTCTGGCCACTTTCCCGGAAGCAGGGCTTCAACAATGCTTAATGGTTTCTCAGTAGGCAGTCACTGGAAACAATGAATATCCCCCTTCATGCTCCTTTCCTTAGCTTTTATATCTGAGTTGATGTCCTGTGGTATGGAATATCCCTTTGGTCAGTTTGGGTCAGCTGGTCTACTTGTGTCCCCTCCCAGGATCTTGCCCCTCGATTCAGGAAGGAATGTTACAGTGCTGATGCTGTGCTCAGCAGTAGCCAAATCACTGGTGTGTTATCAACACTCTTCTAGCTCCAAATGCAAAGCACAGCAATGGGGAAACGAACTCCGGCTCTGCTAGACCCAATACAACAATCGAACTCCTGCCTTTAATTTTTTGATTCTGTTTTCAGACTTACTGTTGAAATATTTCTTAGCTTGTTTGTAGCTTTGTTTGTACTCCAAGAGTAGTTTTACACTTGTCAGTTGCTTCTGGTTTATTTAGAGATTTCTCGGTAGTATGAGATTTCCTGCCTTGTGTTGCTGTCCTAAGAAAGATCAAGTAAGCAGTCTTCAATATTTCCCTGGCTTAGTAACTACTTATTTTCTTATTTTTTTTCATTACTATAAATGATATCTATTTTCTTCTGATAATTTCCTTTAAAAAATATATTTTAAAAAAATAAATAGTTTTATCTTTAAACTCCTGATGCTTTGTGGTCAACTGTCTGAGATTTGATGCCTTTATTGACTCATTTTTCAAGCAAATGAATCAGAAAAAAATGTTGCCATATTTTCCAACAGACTCCATAATTAAAAGCAAAATAAAAAACAATCAACCAAACAACAACTTCAGCATTATCTTATCATAATTCCTGGCAGAAGTTTTTCAAGTCTTTTCTAAAGCCACCAAAGATTATTGATCTAAAAGAATTTTTGAAGAGCAGTGAAATGTTTGCAATTATTTCAACTGCAACATCTGTTCTAGAGGCTGCTCAGGTCCTGAGCTGTATATTTTGTTCCTGGAGTATACAGCTGTAAGCAAAATCATTACTTCAGAAATTCATGGGAATCAGAGATGCAATAACTGCTCTATTTACCCTTGAAAGCAAAGCTGGATAGCTGCAGCTTGTGAACTCCACTATATTGGGTTTTTTCCCCCACACTTTTATCCATTTTCCTTTCACTTCTAGTAATATTGTCACATATTGGCTGACTTTCCATGGACATTTTAATCAGCTCCAGAACCACCTCTCTCTGTATCTATGACAACTGTTTCTACCTTCATAACAGAACCATGACTTTTTCTTACCAGCCACACAAGCATTCACTTGTTTTGTTTAATTTCTTACCACTCAGTATTTTCCCTTTTGCAACTCAAACATCTTAATAATTAAACCTGACTCACAGTTCAATTGGTTTCAAGAGCTAATAATTAGAGACACAATGCTACAATTTATCATGACTTCTCTGCAAAGTTCTCATTTCTTAATGACCTGTACTAGAGTTGCTGTGGAACTTGTATGTTTACATTCTCTCTGTGTGCATGCCATACGTTACCTCCTTCATGTTCATTTGTGTTTCCATTTTAGCAAGCTCCACACAATGTAAAATTTGACAGTACATTTGTTATGTGATAAGTAAAATATAATAAAAATATTAAGCTGGGGTTGAAAACATTTACCTAGCACACTCGGGAATTTCACACTGGATTCTAAATGTAGGTCCAAACTTTTGAAGATTTCAGGAGTACAAATCAAAGATTTCTTAAACATTTCTGTGACAGGATCAATAAACTTCAGTTAGCAGCAATAAATGAAGACATTCTGGTATCATCATCAGGTAATATCTATTGCATGGGCAGAGATCTACATTTGTTTGTTATCCAATGCTTTAATCTAGCATGATTAATTTAATCCTCATTTGAAAATACATGTAGATATAAATTACTAACTTCAAGTAAAGTCCGTTGGAGTCAATGGAACTTAAACACTTCCTAAGCATGAGATAGCTGTCTGAACAAAATGTTAAATGTTATTCTATTAAAGAATGAAGTTTTGGTTTTACTGAATTTGGTGGTTGTCTAACAGACAGTATATATCAAAACTTTATTCCCTAATAAGTGTTTGCAATGATGTTATGAAATCTCCTCTATAAAAACAATAGAGTAAAAAGAAGAAAATCAAAAAAAGAAATAAAAAAACTTCCTAAAGCAGCAGGTTATGCTGGAAGAAAGATGTTATGCTTCTACCTATACATTTCTTTATAGAAATATGACCTAATTTTCCCAGTTTTAAAATACTATTAATGTAAAATATTTATAAAGCACTTGGAAACTACAGTATCGAGTGCTGTAAAAATACCTATTTTGACTAGATTATATGTGGCAGACATGCCAAAGGTTATACAAGTACTCTCACAGTTATGGTGCTAATTTTGTGGTGGTGTTGTTATTTACCATGGAGAAAAAAAAGTATTCTATAAGTGCTTCTTTTAGCCCTTAACAAGAAATTCTTTGCTAGCACATTCAGTTAAGTTCCACTGAAAGCAATAGCTTCCCATGTGTTTACACGAGGGTTATAATCCAGAGAAGGATTTTAAATCCTTATGTCTGCTGGCCTGTGATAACTGTGTGATCCCTTTGTGACATCCTGTATCTGATACAGGCTAGACATTTAATAACTTGTATGGCATCTAATGTGTCATCTTATTAGAAAAGGAGACAAAGCTGAAAAGATGCTTATCTTCAAGCTCTTATTTTTAAGATAATAAACTCTTCCATAATAATTGTACCCTGGCAGCATTCGAACAGCAGACACTGGACAGAGTCACAGTGATTCCTCTCTGTTCCCCAGGGAAATGAGATAAAACTTCATAGGGACTCCCCTGCCTTAACAGTCACAGAAAGAAGCCAGAGAGGGAGCATCAGCCTCTGAGACCTTTCTGCAGTTACAACTAGACGTCCCTGTGCTGAGCCTCTGAATGTCAATGCTTTTCTCTTCTGTTCCAGCATTTCTTTTCAAGCATGCTGAGGGTGTGCATGGGGTGATGCTCCCATTCCCAGCCTCTCCAGAGAGTTTGACACTCATAGGACACCACAGCAAAAGTCCAGTCTCACCTAGTGCATGGTCTTTAGATCTTAATGGGGGATTCCTTTCAAAATGGCAGCCTGGTGTACGTCTGACATAAAACACAAATGTCTTCCCTTTCATCTTTACTCCTGTCTTTGTCTCTGTGATTGCTATGTTCTCTCACTTTTTAACTTTTCTCTCCAGGTTACCGTCTTATCCCACCATTGCTGTATTTGTACACTGTTTAGCACATCAGAGCACCTTCTTGGTTAGCTCTTAGATTCACTGTAAAAAAATTGACTAATAATGATATTAACAGCAGCAACCTTACAGACCATGCATTTTACTGGGTGATAATTCAAATCTCAGCATTCTGACAAGAAAGCTTGGTTATACTAAAAGGTGTGAAATAAGTCTGCAATTTTCCATACAATGTATAATTTATTACTTGCCTAAGTAGGTGAAAATGCCCATAAAAGTCTTTTCAAAATGTAAATGCATAGAAATAATATTTTGGAAACTTGACCTTTTTACTTCACAATTAATCAAAAGTATTTATGTAAATACATTATTACTCAAAGTTTGACTCTTGACATCACACAAGAAAACTTCTTGATGCATTATCTACTAGATACCAAACTTAACAGCAATACTTTGATACTTTGTCTAGTTGTGGCAAAGAAAGTATGTATTTCTGTCCTTCAGGCTGTTTCAGAAATCACATAAAAGCACAGCTGCTTTACTTACATGAACAATCAATACAGTAAGCTAAGAATATTATACATGAATGCAGGATTTGCTTTCAACTTCAACTAATATTCAAATGCACATGATTATAATCATGGGGATTTTTTGTCTCTCAGTCTTCAAGTTTCATGCTTCTGAAGGTCATTTATGAGAATACTCCCAGGAAGGGAAGACATGGGGAGCAATGTAAATGCATTTGCTATGTCGTATATTTACAAAAGTGTTTTTGCAAGATTGACCAGATATATTTGTTTGGTAAGATATTCTCAAAATTCCTGCTGCAAGTGCACATTCTCCATAGATATGAAAAGTCATCATTCTGTTTATGAGGATTAAAAAGCTCAGTAGGCAAGAAAACTCTTTCACATTGTAGATTTGCATTTAAATTTGATTTAAATTAAAAAGAGAAGTTGTTTTTTTCTATCTTGTGCTAGGTCTATATTAAATTCCAGTGGAAATTCTCTTTTCAGTCAATCATATTGTCAATCAGAGTTTATAACCGCAGTTCCCCAAATGCAGTCATACTTATTGTTATACCTAAGTAGTCCTGTTAAGTTCAGTGTTTTACTGATATATATGAAAAGTTAAAACATGTAGCTAGGTGTATGTAGGATTGGTTTCTTAGTTGTTCAAATATCTTTGTTCACTTCAGCAAGCATTTCATGACTCCACACAACTTCCTATTCATAGAAAATCAAAGAACAGGTAACTCAATGACTTTAATGAATGAGTGAAATGAAAATCTTCTAATTAGATGTAGTGTTAGCATCAACATTAACCTTTTTTTACTTTTAAGATTCTTAGTACCTTGTCACAACGCTTGTGATACTTGCTAAGGACTGTGCAAAGTAACAAAATAGTGATATTCCGTACTCATTTTTTTCTTCCAAAAGGGTCCTTAAACTTTTCGAGAAAAAGTTAGAAATTAATATTCAGTTATGTATGGCATTTTATGGGATGCAATTTTTATTAGAATAAAATTGAGGTCATATATAATTTAATTACAACAAAACTCTCCTCATTTGGTAAAAGCAGAGGTAAATTTTTGGACATGTGCTTATTCTAGAACAATATATAGAATTATGCAAATAGCAAAAGAAAACTTGCTATTGGAGAAATTTTAAAATAAGTAGCTCATCAAAATGCAACTATTTATTGTTTAAGACGTTGTTTATTCTCTGGATTAGTTAAAGGAAAGAAATAGAATTTCAATTACAACTGTTATATGCTATGTATATTAAAAGCTTTCCATTTTCACTGGTAACAACCACAGCATGCACACAACTATTGACTTAAAACCTTTCATGAGGAATGGATTATAGCATTTCTCCTTTCAGAAGATATAAATATTTCATGTTTAGCTCAGGAAAACTTCAAATAGTTAAACTCTTAACAATATCATTCTCCATTCACTTACCATGCTCCTTCTCACAGAGATTTTACAGCAGGGAAGCCTTATAAAGGTGAGGAACAGTTTTCACTGTAGTAGAGCATATTTATTGTATGCCTTAACCTTCTGAATGTCCCCTTGTCATATAGTTTTCTTAGTTTTGGTGCATGTAATTAGAAGTATAACTGAAACCAGTGCATTCTAGCTTCAAAGGGAGATTTATTAAGACAGAACTTAGCATGGCTCTATTATCATCGAAGTACAGACTGATCTAAGTTGGAAAAGACCTCCACAATCACTGAGTCCAACCTTTAACTGATCACCATCTTGACAACTAGACCACGTGTCTTAGCTTAATGAGACAAGGTGTTTGCTACAGAGGGCAGGAACCCCACTGGGGTATAAAAGAAGATTCCTCCCACAGGAGAAATTCACCCAGTTTTAAGGAAACATTTGTTCATTTGGCCCCAAGAAATTAAAACAGTGATACAATGATAGTATTGCATTACTACTTTATGTGTTGTCTGCTAAGAAAATAGCAATCCTTTTCTATGATAGGCTGATCAGTTAACTAGTTCTAATGGGCACTAGGCCTTTGAAGATTGACGTAAAAAAATAGTATCCTACTAAACTACTGATTTCCATATTTAAGTTCTCAAGAAACCTTTCTAAGTGTAAATGTTTCTTTATAAGTGAGTAGAAATGGTTCCAAGTATCAGGGAAATGCAACAACAAACTACTCACAAACATATTAATGAATATTCCTGGCTGTCTTAATGTAGCTGTCATTGACATTCAGCACTCACTGCTCACCATGGAGCTTCAAATAGATTACATAAAAAAGATGGAGAGACAGATGATAGATTATTCATTGAGAGTCCATCCCTACAGGGAGAGGGCTTACACTTCTCTGATTTTCGTACCCCCTCATAATAAAGGTTACACTGTAAAGAAGTGGAAACTGTCCTCCCATTCAAGTAATGGCAGGATCTGACTGTGACCACTTCGATAGATTTAAATGAAATGGGAAGCATCAAATGTTATAGTTACCTAGTCTAAGACCTCAAACTGGAAAAAAATCCCCCACGGGATACTTAACACCATAGCTATGCCAAAACCACCCTTTCCCATTAGACAAAATGAGATTTGACATTTTAGGGTTTTTTTTAAGTTGTATTGGAGACAAAAAAATCCCCAACAAACTAAACTCAAATTACTTAAAAAGATAACTAAATAGAGGTCAAGAAAATAGCCTTTTAATACAGCACCAGCCTAGAAAGTATAGGAGCAATTCAGAGCCTGTAGAGCCTTAAATCTTATTCCCTCATATCTCAGCTGAATGGTCTACTTTCTACTTTCACCTACTAGCCTCCCCACACAGCTAGATTTGAATTATCTTGGTAGAAAGTAATTCATTACCAAAACAAATATATTACTATGTTCAATTTAAACTGTGATAAAATCAGACTTCTAGCAATAGCAACAAGCCAAATGAAAAATTCTAGTGAGTGTGAGCTATTTTGTTTTTGTCGGAAGTTAAACTCATGGTTCAATTAGCAGTCATCTTCATCTTGAAGCATTCCTATCTCTGGCTGGATTTCACAGAGAGACAGACTAATGTAAGCAAATCCTAATCATTAGTGTAAATAAATGCCAGTTTCTGTGAAAATCTACCTTACTGGTAGCAAAAGCAAGTGGTCAAATTGATTGTGCTAAACCTGGATAGTTGCTAGATATCAAAACTGCTAGGGGACATCTGAATTAAGTGTTTTGAAAGCAAAGAAACATACTGAAATATTTTGTCATTCAAATAATGAGATAATACTTATGTACTATTAAGCAACTAATTCAAAAATAGTATCAGTCAAACATAGTGCTTTTTAATCCAAAAATACTGTCAGTACAACATACTGTTCTCTAATATATCCTTAACTCCCTTGGAGTCTGTGACAGGAGCACTTCAGATCTTTCATCACTAGGACAATATTTTGCAGCTCATCTCATCAGCACAGTTTTAATGACCTGAGGATTATATAAATGTGAAACTTACAGAGTCTAATGGTTTGTCTGGAATATATATGTATAAGACAATATTCAGATACTGGACTCAGTCAAGTTCAACATGTACCACCCTATCTAAACAGGACTCGAATTAGCAGGGAATATGCGAGCCTTAGGAAGTAGTAATTATGCCAAGGAGGCAGACAAATCAAAACAAAAATTAAAAAAACAAAACAAAACAAAACACAAAACTAAAAAAAAAAGGAATAAAAAAAGTGGCTATCCCATTTTGCTTGTAGAGATAGGACTGAAAACTTAAATTTCCCGAATGCAACAACAGGTGCTGAAAGATGCTATCCTTTATTCTAGGAACTTATTTTGTGTGGTATATCTAGTATGAGAGTCCAACAGGGACATGAAGGTTCATATGAGGATTAAAAGAAATGTAGAAGAACTGAAGACAAAAAGCTCAGAGAGCTGAACCTCAGAAGGATAATTTTTACAGATAGGTTAAACAGAGCATGGGTCCATAGGCAGCAGAACTGTGCAGACCCCATTTTTGAGAATGGGAACTGAGTAGATAATTTGCACCACAGCGAAGTCCAGGAGACCACAGGTGGAAGTGCATCTAATTACTGCCCAGGCACAGCATACATTAAGGAGCACAAGATCTAATACAGGTTCCTAAGTTATGAGAATGGTGAGAACATTCATTAATTTTTGTAACTACTAAATGAAGGTTTTCTATAGAGAAACAAGGCCAAGAATAATACAGTGTGATTAAGTCCATATTCTATTTTGTTTACATTCAAGACAAGAAAATTTTAGTTTTGGGATCACTTTGGTGACGCAAACTCTTCTAAAGACAACAAAAAAAGTCCTCACAGATTTCAATGTGTTTCAATCCTCATGATTTTCAATGCCAGCACTTACTTGGCACCTCTGTTTCCCAGATGACAGGAAGGGATAAATCTGAGAGTCCCATTGCTTCTCCTACCAGTGAAATGAACGCTAGTCTTATGGGGAAGGCAACATTGTATTTAAAATTTCGAGTCATTGTCATACATGAACATACCCAACACTAATCCGACTTAATCAGAGCTTTTTAGTTTCCACAAACTCTCAGTGGTATGGTTTGTGCAAGAATCCTCCTATTATGCCCATCTTTTAAAGTGCAATGGAGTGCAAATCAGAGCACAGAAGGATCAAAATTTCATGATCATTTTGCTGGGTTTGATGTCATCTAACATACAGACTTTATCTTCCAGTTCTAAAAGGAGTGGCTGCGCTTCAGATATTACAGCCGTATTATTTAACTTTACATAATCTCTAGTTACATTTTTTACTATTTTTCACATCAGGTTTACAAAACAAAAATTAAATATATATGTTTAACATTCATATATTGACAACAATTTTTCTTAACAAGTAGTGTAGTACTGCATTTTTATAAGTAAATTCTCGAGAGTGGAATTGTTTATTTACAGCTGCGAACAGTGTATGCCTTTTCTAAGGTCAGTCCATCTAGGGCTTTTTAGTCAACATGTGGATTCCTTTTTTTTAAATCCTAAGACTTTCCTGTGACTTGCTGTAAGTTCAGAGTGGGCTGGATTTTATTTCCATTTTGGTTTTCTTTTTTACATTATACATTTTTGCACTTTGATTAGAGATTGCACCTACTTAATTATAATATTGATTCCTGAATTTCTGTGGTAAATCTAACTCCTGTGCAGTATACTGAATAGACCTAAATATCACGTTTAGGTATCTGGAAAAATACATGATGCTTTGTTTATTTGTGGTCTTATCTGCATCTGAGCTGAAATCCAAACTGTTGATCAGTGCCCATTTTCAGAAGTTTTTGTGGCCATAAGTAAAACTGACCATTTTTAGAATCAGTTATGTTAGAATTCAAATAGCAAATGGCAATAAGTCAGTGTCATAAAGCTATGTCAAAGACCCTTCTCACACAGAAACAGCAAATTATCTTAGAAACAGACACGTATCACAAAAGTGTGCTTATTCACATCACGTCTATACTTCTCTGAATTTAACAATGACATCTTTATGAGAAAAAAACACTGTCAATCAACCTAAGACATGCAGGCAAAACCACTAATACTGGTAGTAATTAAGTTATTACAAGGGTAAGTCTTTCAAGACTGAAATTGGATCTTAATTTTTTACAGAATCAAGCACATGAAGATGAAATACAAAATTTGCTTAACTAGCCCAATTAGAGGTGCAGAACCCAGAACCTTTGTATCATTTATATCACTAAACCCATTTCAAATCTATGAATATGTATTTCAGCAAGACTAAAGGCAGAACAGTTCTTGTTTCACAGTATGTAGAAGTAGTGGGTAGGTAAAACCAAATTTATAAATAAAATCAGTGACACACTTGTTTTAACACTAAATTTCAAACAGAAATTTGCTCTTCAAGCAGATACAAAATTAAATATGCAGAGTGATAGTGCCACAGTCTATGAGTAACTTTTTGGTATTTAGTTGTGAAGAAGAATTTTTAAGATTACTTTAGATCTTGACTAGAAAAGCCAAACTGATTAACAGCAAACTGCTAAACTAAATGATACCAACTTAAAATTAATTATTTTCTTTTCAAATGCATCATAAATTCAAACTATTTAACAAAGAACACATGGTTGCAATAATTTTGTTTGTTTATGCATTAATTACAGAATGCTATCCTTTAACAAAAATTTTTGTCCAAGGACCAACATCTATGATCTTCCAAAAGATGGTGATTTAATAAACTTGAAAACTTTTGTAACTATTTTTGATGAGTTCTTCATTTTTCTGGTTGGACAGTAAACCCATCAGCTAAATATTAACTTTTTTTTGTGAGCCATAAAGTAAAGAAAAGCAAAACCACTCATTGGTCTCAGAGCAAAAGCAGCACAGAATCTTTAAGTGGCTTAATGGCTGACAAAAACAGCATGAAAACCAAAACTGGTTATGTCTCATTCACCCAAAATTGATACTGAAATCAATTAAAACAGCTGCAGAGCTTAATATAATAAATAAGTTGGAATCTAGCAAACACTATGAATGTAAATAGCTAAGAAATTACAGCTAGAAACCAAATTGAGCAGCAGCACCATTGGTAGCTCAAATTGGTATGAAAGGAATCATGGCATTCACTTGTAAAACTACAATGTTACTTTACTAGACTTGTTTAGAAGTAAAATTTATATTGATATGCAAAATTCTGTCCTTAGAGGCATTTATAATTCAAATCATACCTGCTGAGTTCACAGCACATAAAATGCTGCTTCACTATGATCTAACCAATATGAATGTATGTAGCATTAACATTTATGCCTAATATACATAATAACCCATAGAACAAACAGCAAATAAATAGTGCCCTTGACAGCAAAATTATAGAAATAGGGAGCAATGGAAATTTTGGAACATGTTTAGTAGTGCATTTTACAACTGTACTCATTGTTTATCTTGCCATTCAGTGTAATTCAGAAACTGTATCTTTAATGGTAATGGTACTCATAGCAACAGGCGAAGCTTGAAAAAAGTACAGAGCTCTGTTTCTTGTGGAGCTTCAGGAGTTGAAAAACACAATGAAAACATTAAAAAATTTAAAAGGTAAGTACAGATGGGAAGAGAAAAACATCTTTGAAATTCTGAAATGAAGATTTGTGACAAGATTTACAAATTATTTTTATGTAGATCATTGTTCAGAAGGAAAAAAACCCCCACATTTGGAATATAACTAAAGAAAATCGTCTCCATCTTCTCTCAAAATTGGAAATGGAGATTTGTAAATGAATAGAGTAGTATAGCTTTGTGTGATTCTCAATGCACCTTTCTTAAAGCATAACCTCAGGGTGACAATGAAGCTCACAAAAAAGAAAGCCACATTTCCTAGAAAAAAGAAACCTCTGGGAAAAAAATATAAGGATGGACTCCAGGTACTGTCAGGTCATCCTTTGTGAATTTATAAAACAACTATGGCTAAAGTTTACTTCACTTGAATTATGAGACTGTGTGAACTTAATCAGTTGGCCAAAACAAGAACTTGGTTTCAGTACAGTACTGGTAAGTAATGCTGTGCAGATTTCATTTAATTTAAAGTGGACAACTTCATTTTAGCTACATGCCATACAATGCCATTTTAAATGTATATGTACAGATTGGTGGCTGAATTAAGGTGAAGAGAATAGAGGGAGACACAGACAGAAGTACAGAAGGAACTGGAAAAGAAAGAGGAGGAGGAGCAGAGCTGTTGCTACATGACAGTACTCCAGATCAAGCCCTGAAACTTGTAGCCTGTTGCAAAGGAGAAGCAGCAGTGGAATGTGAGATTTGGACAGGTAGTCTGGACTAGAGGTAATGTTTCCTGTTCTTTTCTAATATATATTTCATTGTGCTATAAGTTGTTAATTAAAATAAATTCATCTCTTATTGGAAGGAGCACAACTATGGGTCACAGTAGCCACTGAGTTATCACTAAGAAAGCTTCAGGCATCAGCAAACTTTTCCCTTGCTGAAACAATGTGCTGGTTTTGGCTGTTTTCTTCACAGTAGCTGGTATGGAGCTATGTTTTGGGTTGTAGCTGAAAACAGTGTTCATAATCTAAAGATGTTTTTGTTGTTGCTGAACAGTGCTTGCACCCTGTCAAAGCCTTTTCTGCTTCTCACAACAACCCACCAGTGAGGAGGCTGGGTGCGCACAAGAAGTTGGGATAGGACACAGTCAGTACGGCTGATCCCAACTGATCACAGGAATATTCCATACCATATGACATCATGTTCAGTATATAAAGTGGGAAAGAAAGAGGCAGGAAGATGGGGATGTTCCAAGTGATGGTATTTGTCTTCCCAAATAACTGTTAGGCGTGATGGAGCTCTGCTTTCCTGAGGATGGCTGAGCTCCTGCCTGCCTTTAGGAAACAGTGAATGAATTCCTCATTTTCCTTTGCTTGCACATGTAGATTTTATCTATTAACTGTCTTTATCTCAACCCATGAATTTTCTCACCTCTACCCTTCTAGTTCTCTCCCCCATCCCAGCAGGGGGGAGTGAGCATTTGGCTTTATAGGACTTAGCTGCCAGCTGGGACAGAGAGATACTTTCCAAAGACTGTTTTATCCTTTTTTTTTTTCTTACTGTAGTATTCCACACTGTTAGGTAGCTGTGATTCAAATCTTTATTCCTAGACTTTATAGAGAATTTGAGGCATTTTTTTGTTTGCAGGATGCATTGGACAAAACACTGGCTTGTAATGAGAAAAATGAGTTCACATGCATTGGACAAAACACTGGCTTGTAATGAGAAAAATGGGTTCACATGCTGATCTGTCTCAGCCTTTCCTCTGATACTCAGAAAACATCTCAGACTTTTAGTTTTTCAGTTCCCATGGTGTAGAGCAGTGCAGGGGGAATACTTTCCTACCTCAGTAGTGTGGCATGAGGACAGAGACATAAAAACTCTGAAGTGAACAGATAACTTTGTGAAAGCATGCTGTAATGGCATACAAGATAAAAAGATAGATTTATGACCTCTTAGACAAGCATATGTCAGCAGTAATTGATATATGCCAGCTAGAAAAAAATACTAAATAAACACTGGGAAAATCCACAGTAACAAGTATAGGAGCAAGTATGGGAAATATAAGGAAATCTGATTACTCTAGATACAAAAAAACATTTGGCACTGAACTGCAGAGGTCATCTCAGAGCAGTGGAAACATTACCTTGCTTGATTTTTAATCATCTCTAGCTGGCTAGAGCTTCTAGGTGCTTGAGAGAATTTTAATGCTTTCCACCACAGTTTAGGTAGCGGTAGCAAACACCATGGATTTTGTCTCTAATCTCTTCCTTTAAGTATCTGTCTAAAGACTTCATCAGCTAAGTCATTCGTTCTCCATGATCTTTATAGTATTTCAACTAAAAAAGTGCCAATTAGACATTATTTTAACAGAAAGAGCTACTAGTTCTTATAAAAAGAAAAAAACCCCAACCCCCCAAAAAACAAACCACAAAACCCACTGTGGAATAAAACCCACTCGTCATTATGGTGACAAACCAGAGGATTTATTCCAAAGAAAGGGAAAATGAGAAACTTCATGTTTTGGCTTCTTTCCAGGCGGAGTTCTCTGGTTTGAATGAAAATAAAATATTTGTTATATATTAATAGTAATTGTACATGGAACTGTACTCCTCAGTGTACAGTCCCCAGAAAACCATCTTCCTTTTCTGTGGAATGGATGAGGGAGAGACATTTTGGATGGCCACTTTTTAAATGTGAATACAATTCATTCAAAGAGGACAAAAGCACTGGGAAAGGATGAATATAGCTGAATTCTACACCAGTCAAACCTGCTATGAGACTAATAATTGAGGATTTAAATTAAAAATATCAGACAGTTTCATGCACTGAACAGGTTCTGCATAATATTTCCTGGAAATCAATGCTGTACTTAATTATATCATTATATCATCAAATTATAATCTTTCATCTTCTAATACTCAACAAATATATCACTTTAAAAACAGTATTAGCTAAGTATCTTTAAATGGACTTCTTATAATGGAAAACTTTAAAAAAAAAATCTGAAAATTAATGAAAATCTGTTTCAGTCTGAAAGAAAACAAAACTTCAAGCAGAACACTTACTGAAGTAAATTCTATCCTGGACTCTTGTCCAGGGTGTGTTTTGCCATATTTTCTGAAAACATATCAAATTAATTTTCAGGAATCAGTGGTTCTAAGAACATAATAGATCTCTTGCTCAAATAAGTGAGAAGAGTCTATTGTGTTTTCAAAATGTTTACTATTTAAGAAGCCTCTTGGAGTCTGGCAGTTTCGCCTTAATTATCTAAATTAAACATCCAGAGGGCTAGTACACTTTTTGTCTTTAGAACTCTGTTTTATTACAGTAGGGGACTTCTGAGAAAATAATGTCCTACACAAAACTTAGGAGAGTCAGAGACTAAGGATCTCTTATCTGGGATTCCTTTTTATGTCTTGACTAGTTCTCTGATCAACAGGGTTTTGTTTTGGTTTTTTTTTTCTATTGTACTTTCTTAGAGCTGGTAGACTAACTGTCTGGGTACTCTTTAATCTTGAAATAATATTTTACACTTTTTAAAGAAGAAATTTCCTTTCCATAATTTCCTTTAGATTATTCTTTGTACCTCAATGCCTCACACCTAAATATGTCCCAGTGAAGAGAGTAGATGAAAGTAGTCAAACTTTACCCAGACAATCAGAAAAAAATTACTTTATTCTAAATAGTATTAGAATATTAAAATCAAAAGCCAAAAAGGGGCAGAAAATGCAGAGAAATTTACTGTAGAATGTCTTCTTTCATCTACTTCCATGCAGTCAAGACAAATGCACTCTGTGTAATACTATACTGAAGTGATTCTCAGACATATTTGCCCAAGACTCAGCTGAATCTCCAGGGCTTAAGAACATGAAATCCACTGAGATCTGTTGCAAATTGTCAAAATATTTCTAAAAGGAGAAGTCAAAAGCCCAGTGTCATCAAAACCTAGACTAACTTTCTGGACTGATTATCAGGTAAAAAAGAAGACCATCTGTTTTAAACTTTTATTTAATTTATAAACTAACTGATGATAAACACAAAGAAAGAATTGGGCTTTGATCACTGGAATACTTAAACCTTTCCTTGATTAAGTTCTGTATGTGTGTAAGGCATTAGACTCAAAATTTGGACTACTCGAACTCCAAGAGCTATGACACTGACCATCAGGCTACTGCGTAACTTCTACTCCCTTCAAATTCCCAACCCTACCCTAAAGCAGGCTAGATTCAGTTACTAAAGTAAACTGCTGAGTCTGTCCTTTTAAATAAAAATGAAACCATATTTAAATCCACAACATACTAAAATCTAATCTTTTATCACAACAGCAACAAAAGCACTCTATTAAACAGTATATCTCCCTGTGAAACAAAATCCCTTTCAACATATGTTGTTTAAAGTCCAAAGGGCAGTCTTCTGCTTACATCCCTACTGATTTTTCACAGCATCTGCCAGAAGTGAGAAAAATCCTCCAATAAAATAGCAGTTAGCAAAGTTTACAAAGGTCATTCTATGGAGGTAACATCAGTAGTGAAAGGACAGACTATAAAAAGAATCACAAACTCTACTCTTCTGTGACATCCAAATTGTATCAGTAATGTTTTATAACAATTTTTAAGAGAAAAAGTTGTAATAAGATGCTCTTGGTCCAGGTATTTCTGAACATGGAGATATTTCAGAAAACCCTGATGAGATCTGAAAGAGAACTACTGTAAAGGTGACCAGAATAAAGGATACTTTTTAAGAAGATGAGCTTTGACAAACAGCAAGCATTCCTCAAACAAGATATTTAGTATAAATTCTGTAATGAAAAGAATGCCAAAAATGTTGAATACTTACCATGGAAAGTGCTACAGAGAATTCATGTTGCTATTCATGGCATGAAAAGCACTTCAAGAAAATGCCTCTGTGCAGTAAATATTATACCATAAAATACTAGTGTTTCATCTAGCATCAATTTATCTGGTATAACAAAAATTAAACCATGAATGAAATTTGAGGTTCAGGATGGAGGTGGATTCTCTAGCACTGTAATATTCTTAATTCATATTATGATTTGGAGTTTTAACAGAGTGTTCCAAACATGACTCTGCAAGGTTTACTACTGGTCATTTAAGTTTTCTATTTTTAGTCTGTACTTTTTTTGTTTGTCCTCATACACTTGGTCATGCACTTTGTTTTTTCTTACTTCTATACAATCCTATGCTGCATTATATTTTTAGCAATTTTATTTCTTAGTTTACTTCATCAGACACAACCTCTCACAGAGATGTTTATTTTAGTTAACCATGTCTACTAACTAGCTATATGAGTGTGCTGTTTCTCCTTTACTTTGTCTCCTTTTTGAGTTTATGGGGATTCTAAACTATGAACAATATTCTAATCCCTCATCCCTGGAAGTGTTCAAAAAACATGTAGATGTGCTGCTTCAGGAGATGGTTCAGTGTTAGGTAAATGGTTGGAATCAATGATATTAGAGGTCTTTTCCAACCTTAATGATTCTATCATTCTACAATTTTTCCCCAAGATGAGGATTAGTAAAAATTTTTTTTTCTTGATATTTCCTGAGGCATCATGACCACTGATATTGTAGTCACTGTATGACTTGGATATAATTATGTTTTAACAAACTCACCTGATTTTCTTTCAAACTCTCTACATGACTAATTTTTAATCAACAGAACCGAGAATAAAATGAGTTAGTACTGAGGAACTATTTTGTCTAAATTTGACCTGAACATTTGGATGAGTGTACCATTAGCAAATTTGCAGATGACACCAAGTTAGGGGGGCATGTTGATCTGCTGGAAGGCAGGAGGGCTCTGCAGAGGGACCTGGACAGGCTGGAGAGTTGGGCTGACTCCAACAGGATGAGGTTCAACAAGGCCAAGTGCCGAGTCCTGCACTTTGGCCACAACAACCCCATGCAGCGCTACAGGTTGGGGACAGAGTGGCTGGAGAGCAGCCAGGCAGAAAGGGACCTGGGAGTGCTGATTGACAGGAAGCTGAACATGAGCCAGCAGTGTGCCCAGGTGGCCAAGAAGGCCAGTGGCATCCTGGCCTGGATCAGAAACAGTGTGGCCAACAGGACCAGGGAAGTGATTCTTCCCCTGTACTCAGTGCTGGTGAGGCCACACCTGGAGTACTGTGTCCAGTTCTGGGCCCTTCAGTTCAGGAAGGACATTGAGGTGCTGGAGCAGGTCCAGAGAAGAGCAACAAGACTGGTGAAAGGACTTGAACACAAGTCCTGTGAGGAGAGGCTGAGGGATTTGAGCTTGTTTAGCCTGGAGAAGAGAAGGCTCAGGGGACACCTCATCATTCTCTACAAGTACCTGAAAGGAGGTTGTAACCAGGTGGGGGTTAGTCCCTTCTCCTAGGCAGTTATCTGTAAGACAGGAGGGCATGGTCGTAAGCTCTGTCAGGGGAGGTTTAGGTTGGATATTAGGAAGAAATTTTTTACAGAGAGAGTAATCAGGCATTGGAATGGGCTGCCAAAGGAGGTCATGGATTCTCCATCTCTGGAGGTTTTTAAGATGAGACTAGATGTGGCACTTAGTGCCATGGTCTAGTAACCACGGCAGTGTTGGATCAAGGGTTGCACTTGATGATCTTGAAGGTCTTTTCCAACCCAGTTGATTCTATGATTCTATGATTCTATTTAGATGTAGGCAGAACTTTCCATGATGGCCATTTTGGGTGTTGCTTGAACTTACACCGTGTGTATTTTCTGAATCTTTTTGGTTTTTCTGGTTGAAAATGTAATGGTAGCGTGCTTATGATATTGTAACTTGAAACTGGAAGAGGATCTCTGCTTTTACTTTCCCAAGTGTAAGAACATCTTAATAAGCATACAATTTTCAAATAAAATAGCTATTCTGTCCTCCCTGTTTAAGGCACATATAGTGGAATTCTAATATCTGAGGAAATTACTATTCTGTCAACATTTTCTTTTATTGCTTGTCATTGAGATACCTCTCTTTTTTGTTCTGTTTTAACTTTTCCAGTGGGTAGATACCTATTTGGATTATCTCTAACTTTTAAGACATTGCTTAAGTTTTCACTGACACAGATTTTTCTACTAACATGGAAATATAACCTCTGTGGTCACAGACTTCCTGGTTGATCTGGTTTGTAAGTACTAAAATATAAGTCACATAGCATCTCAATATTTTCAACCTGAGTACAACAAATAAATACTGGAAATTTTTACACTGAGAACAGCACAGACAATGAAAAAATGTTTTCTACAAGTACCATTTCCAATTTAAATGGATTTACTTCAGTCTTGTTCAGCTTGCTTTCTGATTCATATTCAGCAAATATGTTAGTAAATAGAGTGACAGAATATCCCCAAAACATAATCATTCTGTTGCTGGTGTTACTGGTATTTGCAGAAACTAAATTCTAATTTTTCAAACTCATTCATGCCAGAAATACAAGCTTAAGGGGCTGGTCTTCTTTGAAAGAAAAGTAGATATAATATCTACTTTTTACACAGCTAAATGTTTTGTCGCTTAATTTACAAAGGAAATTACCAGAAATCTATGTTGAGCATTAGAAATAATGTACTCATTAACTAGATTCATTGAAATACAGAACTGCATATATAGATATGAAGACACAAACAAGAGACATAGACAAGGTAGAGATGTTTAATTCATTCTTTGCCTCTGTCTTCAACATGGATGACAGACCAAGGGGGTCTCAGTGCCCTGAGCTGGTGGACCATGACTGCAAGAATGTTCAACTCCTGGTGGACCCAGAACTTGTGTGGGATCTGCTGCTCCAGCTGGATCCCTACAGATCTGTGGGACCTGGTGGGATTCCTCTGAGAATCCTCAGGGCTAGCTGATGTCATGGTAAAGACCATCTCAATGATTTTTGAGTGCTCTTAGGAACCCAGGGAGGTTCCAGTTGACTGGAAGCTGACTAACATTGTTCCAATTTTCAAGAAGGACAAGAAGGAAACTACAAGCCTGTCAGTCTCTCTTCAGTTCCTGGTAAAATCATGCAGAAGATTATTCTGGGAGGTATTGAAAAAAACCTGGAGGACAAGGTAGTCATCTGTTACAGCCAGCATGGATTCATGAGAAGAAATTCCTGCTTGTGGAATCTGATTTCCTTCTATGACAGGGTAACCCATCTAGACGATCTAGGAAAGCCAGTAGATGTAATCTTTTTGGACTTAGTAAAGCTTTTGATGCTGTCTCTCACAGTATCCTACTGGACAAAATGTTCAGCACACAGCTAGATAAACACACCATGCAGAGGGTGAGCAACTGGCTCATGGGTCAGGCACAAAGAGTTATAATGAATGGGGTAAGATCAGGCTGCATGCAGTCACTAGTGAGGTTCCGCACGGCTCCATCCTTGGCCCAGTTCTCTTCAACATCTTCAGAAGTGACTTGGATGCAGTGCTCAAAGGAATACTAAGCAAGTGTGCTGCAGACATCAAATTGGGAGGAGCTGTCAACTCCTTCAAGGGCAGGAAGGCCCTGCAGGGAGACCTCAGCTAATGAGAGAGATGGGCAATCACCAACCAAACAACGTTTAACAAGGGCAAGTGCCAGATTCTGTACCTGGGATGGGGCAACTCTGGATGTATGTACAAAATGGGGAAGGAGATGCTGGAGAGCAGTGCTGGAGAGCAGCACTGTGGAAAGGGTCTTGGGGGTCTGTTGTGAGTTGAGGTGGCTGGGTTTTTTGGTAGCTACATAGGTAGAGGTAGGGGGGTCTACATAGGGTGGCTTCAGTTAGAAGCTGCTAGAAGTTTCCCCCCCAGTGAAGCCAATGATATCTGGTTACAGGAGGGACTTCCTGCTACTGGCTAAGGGAGAGCCAATAATCATGATTCTGTGATAACATATTTAAGAATAAGTTGCGCAGAAGCTCCTGGGTGGCCCTGCCGCCTCCCCTGCCACGGGGGGTGAGGGAGTGGCACGGCAGCAACCCAGCCCAGGCCTCTCGGCACCTAGCCTGGAGCAGGCAGTGGCAGCCCTTGCGAAGGGGCAGCTGGGGCTGGGGCATGCAGCCCTGTGGAGAGTGGCCCCACAGCCCCCCAGGCCCACCCCACAAGTCGCTCATGCTGCTCTTGGCAGTGCCGGCCAAGCCAAGAGGCAGCCCCTGCGAAGGGGTGGCTGGGGCCAGGGCTAGGGCCAGGGTGTGTGGCCCCACGGAGAGCGGCCCTGCAGACCCCGGGCCCGCTTTGCGAGCAGTTCATGCTGGAGCCCGTCCTGCCCGAGGAGCCAAACAACGCTGACAGCACCAAAGCCCTTAAGGTGAACTGCAAGGGGTGGGGGTGGGGGTGTGCCCCACGGGCTAGGCCAGGGTGGCAGAGTGCTCCCTGCTGGCAGGCACTGCCCTCCCTTCCTCCCCGACTGAGTCAAGCCGGGTCAGGGCCGGGGCGGCCCGACGCGGTGCAGCCGAGCCCATGCTGGAGCAGATGGATGCATGGAAGAAGGCCTTACCCCCATGGAAGGCCCAGGATGGAGCGGAGTCCTTCGAGAGACTTGTGGCCTATGGAGAGGAAAATCCACGCCGGAGTAGGTTATTCCTGGGTAGGATTCATGGTCCTGTGGGGGATCCACATCAGTACAGCTCATCCTATGAAGGACTGTATCCTAGGAAGGACCATCGGGGTGCAGAGACCCCCCTCCTGCACCTCAGGGAGAAGTGACACTCGGGACAGTAGATATGGAAGAACTACTGCCTGAGGGATGGACCCACATTGGAAAGGTCCATCAAGGACTGTTACCCCATGGAGCAGGGGAAGGACTCAGAGCTGTGTGCCCCCCCCTTAACCCATGGTGAGAACTGTGGTGAAGCAGGTTGTCCCCCTGCAGCCCACGGAAGAGTGACCTACAGGACAGTAGATTTGGAAGACCTGTTGCCTGAGGGATGGATTTGTCCCACTGCACTGCTGCAGGGTGAGGAGGGAGAACATGGAAGGAAGGAAGGGTGGGCGGAAAGTGTGTTTAAGACTGTTTTTTTCTCACTCTTTAGATCTTATCCTGTTAGTAATAAATTTTAGTATTAACCCCATGTTGAGTTTGTCTTGCCTGTGTGACCTCTCCCAGCTCAGAGTGACTCTAGTGGGTGCCTAGAATTCGGCCAAGGTCAACCCATGACAGGTATTGGTCAGTGGCAAGTTGAATATGAGCCATCAGTGTGCCCTGACAACCAAGAGGGCCAATCATGTCCTGGGGGCATCAGGCAAAGCATCGCCAGCCAGTTGAGGGAGGTGATTGTCCCGCTCTGCTCTGCACTGGCCTCACCTTGAATATTGTGTGCAGTTTTGGGCACCACAATATAAAAAAGGCATTAAACTATTAGAAAGCATCCAAAGGAGGGCCAGGAGGATGGTGAAGGGTCTGGAGAGGAAGCTGTATAGGAGTGGTTGAGGTCACTTGGTCTGTTCAGTCTAGAGGAGACCTAGCAGAGATCTCATTGCAGTCTTCAACATCCTCACAAAGAGAAGCAGAGGGGCAGGTATCGATCACTTCATGACCAATGACAGGACTCAGGGAAATGACTTGAAGCTGAGTCAGGGGAGGTTTAGGTTGGATATCAGGAAAAGTTTTTCACACAGAGGGTGGCTGACCACTGGAACAGGCTCCCCAGGGAAGCAGTCACAGCACCAAGCCTGTCTGAGTTCAAGAAGCATTTGGAAACCACTCTCAGACACATGGTGTGATTCTTGGAGTGTCCTTTGCAGGGCCAGAAATTGGACTCAATGATCCTTGGGTGTCCCTTCCAACTCAGCATATTCTATGGTTCTATAATTCTATGAACTACAGAAAAAACATTCACATTCATTATTATCCATGAAAAACCACTGAAAGAAGGAACAAACTGAAGACTATCATTATGTGTGCTTGAGCAAACTTGAACAAACAAAACATTTTGCCAATGGCACATTTTGAAACAGAATCAGTATCCTGATTCAGAGTCTCCTGTGACAACCAACAGACAGTGCTGCTACTATAATGTTCAAGGTCATTTACTTAATTGTACTTATAACATTATTAGGCCTTAGCTCAAAATGTTTATGCAGAAAATTATTGCTTATATTCCCAAATTATCATTTGCTCTGAAAAGTTGTGTAAAGTACGGAAGTAGTGTGTGTGACTGTGTGCCTCCTTCTACAAACAAATGTCTACATTTTATTTGTAACACAGTAAATCATCACATAAGTACAATTAAGCTTAAGCACTGAATGGTTTGTCTCAAAATGGATACAAAAGTGCTTCCTAAGACAAGAGAGAGCAGGCTCAGGTAGGACTCTAACTTCTTCAAAAACTTTGTGTCTTGCAATCTGATGAGAACGTACAATGACCATTCAACTTAATTTCATCATCCTTTTTATTAAATGGATTTACATATAAGTTTTTCTCCCAACAGCTATAGAGAAAGCAGAAGTAAAATATGAGGAAGGACTTCTTTACTGTGTGAGTGATCGGACACAGGAACAAATTGTCCTGAGAGGTCGTGGAGTCTCCCTTACTGGAGATATTCAAGAACTGTCTGGACGTAATCCTGTGTAATGTGCTCAAGGATGACCCTGCTTGAGCAGGGAGATTGGACCATATCCCACTGTGGTCCCTTTCAACCTGACCCATTCTGTGGTTCTGTGAAAATATATTTTTTAACAATTTCTTTACTGAGCTTGAGTACACACACTTTCTTATTTTAAATAAAACAATTATCTGGAAAATAAATTGAATTAGGTTAATAAGGTGAATTAATCCAAGAACTCACTTATATGTTAAGCATAAGCATCCTTTTCTTTCATTACAAATATCTGTTTACCTGAAAATTAGTTCTCTTAACAAGATTTAGCAAAACAGCCTTCTGAAATGTTTTCTCACCAAAAATGCTGGCCAAATCATTCACTATTTGCAAACTGTCTTACTATCTTTAAAATTCAGAAAGGTAGCTCAGAGAGCATGGCTTGGCTTCACAATTTTCTATGGCATGATTACAGTTGTTTGAAAGTCCCTTGGTATGTACATAGGACAGATGAACTGCCGCACGTTTTCACATCCTATTTTCAACATTTAAAAAACCAGAAGATAATAAATTACCAATTAAAATGGTCTTAAGCTATGCCAGAGGAGGTTTAGGTTAAATATTAGGAAGAAATTTTTTACAGAGAGAGTAATCAGACATTGGAATGGGCTGCCAAAGGAGGTAGTGGATTCACTGTCCCTGGAGGATTTAAGATGAGACTGGATGCGGCACTGTGTCATGGTCTAGTAACCATGGCAGTGTTGGATCAAGGGTTGGACTTGATGATCTCGAAGGTCTTTTCCAACCCAGTTGACTCTGTGATTCTGTGACTACAATATACAACTGAAATACTCCAAAACAGATTTAGTAGAGTCAGGGCTACTTTTTATATAGGGCATTAAGTAGATCCCCCTAGGTGTGTTGAGAGATTGAAAATGTCTAGTCTTTAAAAAGACATGGATTAACTCAGCTATACTGTCAAGTGCCTAATGGTTTGGCAGACTGATGATGCTCAGACACAAGGTAATTGCCTCTTTCTCTCTCTTTTTTTTTTTTTTTTTAAATGCATATCATGTACCAGTAATAATCTATCCTTTTCTCCCAGACTTAATGTTACCAGGTACAAGACCGGAAGGGACCTTTAAAGGTCATTTAGTCCCCTGCCATGGGCAAAAATCTTTTTAGTTAGATTAGGTTCCTCAAAGCCCCATCCAACTTGGCCTTGAATACTTCCAAGGATGGGGCATCCCCAGCTACTCTGGTCGATCTATTCCAGTGTCTTGCCGTTCTCATTGTAAACATTTTCTTCTTTAAGTTCAATATAAACCTACCATTTTCAGCTTAAACCTACTGTTCCTTGTCCTGTCAGGACCTCTGTCTTTCTTATTAGTCCCCCTTATATATTGAAAGGCTGCCATAAGGTGTTCCCAGAGCCTTCTCTTCTACAGGCTGATCAACTCCAGCTCTCTCAAACTGTCTTCACAGGAGAGATGTTCCATCCCATTGACTGTTTTCATGGCCCTCCTCTGAACCTGCTCTAACAGGTCCATGTCTTTCTTGTACTGTGGGCAACAGAGCTGGACACAGTGATCCAGGTGGTGTCTCAGAAGAGTTTAGTATAGGGGGAGAATCACTCTCCTCTTTCTGCTGCTCACACTTCTTTTTATGCAGCCCAGGATATAATTGGTTTTTGGGGCTGTAAGCGCACATTGCTGGTTTATGTTTAATTTTTGTTCACCGGTATCCACAAGTCCTCTGTAGGGCTGCTCTCAATCCATTCATCCCTCAGTCTGTACTGATATCAAGGATTGCTCTGACCAAGGCGCAGGACCCTGCACTTGACCTTATTGAACTTCATGAGGTTCACATGGGTTCAATGGTGTCCAGGTCCCTCTAGATGACATCTGTTTCTTCCAGTAAATCAAGTGCATCAGTCAGCTTGGTGTCATCTGCAAACTTGTTGAGAGTGTATTCAGACTTACTGTCTAGTAAAGTGGGTGGCTCAATGTTATATTGGAAATCAGATATTAAATACTATTGATCCCAGTACCACTTGTTACTGATTTCCAATATGACACTGAGCCACCCACTTCACTCTCTGGGTAAAGCCATCCAGCCACTTCCTTATCCATCTAACCCCCTCCCCCAATTTAGTAGGCAGAATGTTGTGGGGGACCACATCACAAGCCTTACAGAAGTCTAGATAGATTAGATCCATAGTTCTTCCCCTGTCTACTGATGCAGTCACTCCATTGTAGAAGGTCACTAGATTAGTCAGGTGACTAATAATCCCTACTAGAATATGGACTATGCACTAAGCATATCAACATAGCTGTAATCCCTCTATAGAAGAAATGGGGAGAAACTGAGCCTCCAGGTGGAGCCCTATCCAGGTGAAGTGCTTTGCTTCTTTCCAGAACCCTTAAAAAGTTGCATTGGTATTACCTCTCAGGGACTTTAATGCTAAAACCCACCACATTTACATCATAGTTGTTACCCTGGATAATCCTTGTTCCTACTGGAATCCTCATTCTCTGTTTCAGATTAGTGCTGTTAAGCAGTCCTTTTGTCATAATTGTTTTCACCAAAAAAGGCTTAATTATTATCTTTTGAAAAGATATCTTTGAAAAGACTTATTCCCACCCTCAGAACAGATGTTTCACCTCCTGCATCAATTGCTCATTTATTGGCTTATGGCTTAAGTTTACAATCAAAAATCAATGTGTTCTTTCTGAATCTATATTAAGATTAACCACTTTCATGATATTAGACTTTAATTTCCTGTCCTCTTTGTCCACCACAACTCCTGAACCCCATGTAGTTTGAACTATATTCCAGTGCCTGAGAAGACACAGTCACTTTTTTCCCTCATCCACTTCTAAACTTCCCTGACATTCTTGAAAGTTCAAGGAGACACTTTCAGTTGCGGTGTTCCATCTGTCTGAAACTTATTTCCTCTTCTCCCTAAGCCATTGAATCATTTCTTTAAACCTCACCTTAAAATCTCCCTGTTCTCTTTAACCTATAATTCACTTCCACTGGAAAATATTTTTGTGATATCCTTTATGAAGCATGTACAGTAAAAAGGAATTTTTCTGTAGTCTTGTTGAAGCAAGCTAGACTTGAGGTACTAATGTGACTGGATTAAGGGTTCTGTAGAGTCACTCAGGATAGATTGACCCTTGCAGAATCTATTGAACTCTGAGTATTTACACATACTCTCCTGAAAACCTCATAGCTACACCCTTGCAGGCTTATAAGTTGTTGTCTTTCTCGTTGCCTTTGAACTCATAACTTTATTCTTGATATCAGATGGCAACACTGATTTATTCTGGGTCCAACACAACTAAATAAAAGGGTGCAGTTCCCTTTTCTCCCCCTTCAATGACCAAAGAGAACCGCAAAAAAATGAAAAAAAATTAAAGCACTCCTCTGTTTATCCAACTAAATAAAGGATAAAAATTTCATCAGTGTTTTCTTATCTAAGCAGTCTGTGATAAATGGCAGATTCAAGTGTCTATTTTAAACTCTGAGCAAGAAAAACAATTTGATCTTAGATTGGTTCTATCCAATTCACCAAAAGGATGCAGAGAGGCATACGCACAAAGCCAGATGGGTTACAAAGTGAAGGTGAGTTCTGGGAAAGATTTATATGAAAATTAATAGAACAGTGTTGTACAAACCACATCATCCAGAAACTTACGCAAATGATCTCAATTTATAAGGCTGGTATTCCTCCTCATTCACAATGCACTTATCATAGTAGTAGGCCATTTAAATCTAACTTGTTTAGTTCAATTATGCATTTTATATTCATGATCAGTTTTATGCCATGGAATAGTCTTGCGATGGAACATTTAACCCTTTTTCTTTAACTGATATTTGAATTTTGGATATTTATTTTCAAGCTTTTTGTACTCGTCAAAGTACGAGAAATGGAAGAAAACTCTAGTTCATCTTCACATGACTCCAGTGTTGTAACTTGAAGGAAATGCGAAATATTTAAGGCTTGCAATATATTTTTCAATATTGATGGTAAATTTTTTGGAATACATTAAATTTTGTGCATACATAAAGACATTGCACATGTGGACACACATTTTCTGCATATAGGAGAGCGCAGAGATAGAAACACAGACAAAAATATTAATGTACTTCTCTTAGCATCAAAGTAATGCAATATGGATGGTAGCAGAGAATACAAGTGAAATCTTTCTATATTCTGAGTAACCACTGGTATATGAGGGAACAGATAAGAAGAAAAAGACTTTGCAGAAGTAGGTGCAGATTCAGTGGAGTTATTGGAGACAAGGGGCAATGGCTTTAAACTGAAAGAGAATAGGTTTAGATTAGATACTAGGAAAAATTCTTTACCATAGTCTGGTGAGAACCTGAAACATGTTGCCCAAAGAAGTGGTGGATGCCTCATTCCTGGAAGTGTTTAAGACCAGGTTGGTTGGGGCTTAGAGCAACTTGGTCTAGTGGCAGGCGTCCCTGCTGGGCTGGAACCAGACAATCTTTAAGCTCCCTTTCAACCCAAATCATTCTATTGTTCTAAGATTTCCTGATTTTCATCTGACATGAAAATATGGTTGTGTATGGGAAAATCTTTTCAACTCTTATCTGTCTCTGAAATGTATACAGCCTTTAAGTGAATTAATAGTTGATTTTGACAGTAATATTGTTATGTAAATCTATTTCTAACAGAAGGTGTTCTGAATGACGGCTTTAAGAGTTGCTGTTATTCTTTCTTTATAGAACTACAAATGGTAAACCCCCCACAAAGTCAGAGAATGAAATGAGGATTAAATTAATACTGCATTGTGCCCGAGTACAGCCATACTAAGTCTTTGTATGAGAGGTAGCTGAATAAGGAAAGAAATGGATTAAAAATATTAATTAAGTCCCAAATTCTTACTTTCATATTGGAGACCTTAGTTCATTATTTCTTACCATACCATCGCATTTCATTTTCAGGTTGGACTATAACTTCTAGGAGGCATATAGATAACAGATAGGCACTCTAGCAACAATGGTTAATAAAAATAATGAGTAACTATAATAAATCATGGCTCTGTTGAGGAGGTCCAATGTATATAGGAAAGTTATGGCTAGCATTTACTCTAGCTCTAAATTCCTCCAATAGTGAGGATGTTGTAATTTCTTAAACTGACTCTACTTCTCGAAAGTTTGTATTGTCATGCAGTTAAGGATCATATTGACTTTCAGCTTTTGTAGGTAGTTACCAGTTGTGTTGCACGTGTCCCAAAAGCATAATAAGTTAATAAAATGTTACAGAAGAAAATTAATCCAAGATAAGATTTCTATTTGCTTTATGAGCAATGTAATTTGGAGTGCTGTTTTATTTGTTTGTTTGTTTTATACATGCATATCAGAATAAGCAAATGAAATTCAGTACTTACTCCTGTTATGTAACGAGGTCTATACTGGATGGTTCCAAATAAGCCAAGTATGACTACAATAATATGTATAAAATTTGCCAGGATAGGTGCCCACTGATAACCAAGGAAGTCAAATATCTGCCTCTCGAGCACAGAAACCTATGATTAAAAATAAAAGCATAAATAGATTAGAACAAACTAGAAAACTATCAATATGAGTGTATTTCCCCTTCCCATACCCAAGATAACTACCCTGAGTTAAAAAATAGTTGTCAGCCATAAAATGAAATGAGTTTACAATGTTTTACCTTCTTGTTTTAATGAAAGCTGCATTTCTCACTGTTTACGAAGTTATATTCAGTTAGCTAAAATATTCTCAAGGGCAATTCTACCAAGGTACTATACTGTTCACTAGGATGATATGTTTGCAGGAGGAGAAACACAAATCACTTTGTTATATACAACAGCAAATGCTATAATGTTCTAGGGTATCGGTGTTGAAAATAAGTGACAGGCTTATGACATTTCAGCTATATTGTTTGCACTTACGACATCATCCTTTAGCCTAGTCCTGTCTCTTTACTTCCACCTTTCCTTGCATTTTGATTTTTAACTCTTCCCTCTATCCCAGCTATCCCAGCTAGTCAGTAACCAAATGAACACAACTTTTTGACCTGGTTCTCCTGATAATGACTCTAGTTTACCTCCTTCCACTGTCACAAACATCACCTGAAGTATAAGGTGTTCCCCAAGATTCTAGATAAATAATTTAAAAAATTACTTAAGGGACAACCTCGGGCTGATGACTACTGTTTTCAGGCAATACCATTACAAACAGATAGATCAGACACTAGACAAATTGTCTTTTAAGAGTATCAGTAGTAATAATTTCAGAATTCCACTAGTAGATTTCCCTTAACTGATGTTTAGACATTATATCAAAATACAGTACTCTAGCCCAACCCATAGGCAGAATGGCATGTTTTGACAAAAATAATATTTATGCTAATATTCGAAGGCAATTTAGTGGTAAATTTAGATAGAAAGACTAAGGAGTTTCTCTGATACCATTCCAAAAATTTCACTAACTGGAATGGTGAATAGATGAGCTTCATGAAAATGTGAAGAATAATAGAAATAAAAGAAAGAGAATAATACTGATAATTATTAACAATAATAATTAAAATAACAACAATGTGAACACCACAAACAAAAAAAAAAAAGAAAGAGTGAGCAGGTTGTTTCTTGATTAAGTTTCATTAAATGACAGCTGATTGTTTACTGAGTTTATGGTACACTGTGGATTAACCGAATTAGTTTATGTGTCACAACTTCATTCATTTAAAAAATATCATCTTTTGAGATCAAGTAGTAAATGAGTAGTAAATGAGAACTGTTCACCACTGTTCTTGCAACAATATAGTTATGGGAGAATTTTTCAATTTTCATGCCACAGTCCACTACCACAGCAACACTTTCATCTCAAAATTAAGTAAGAAAACTTTCTATTAAAAAGACATCCTACATTTACACCAGCATTGCAAATGTAAAGATTGTTAATTATATAGTATGTACTGGCACATGCTGAACTTTAAAAGAAAGACTGTCAAAATAATTCTGGGGAAGTTTGTCAGCCATGTAATTTCAAATTTGAGTGTTCAGGTTTCATGTTAAATATTGAATTTCTTTCTACAACAAAGACCCCTTTCACACAATGCATCCCACTTATAACCAGTCTTGGTATTTCACCTACCATTTTATTTTACATATTTACTGACAGAAACAGATTCTGTTCCTACCTCATCCAAAATCTTTATGAACTGATTTTTGCTATCCTACCACTCTCTGCAGCAGAGGAACATCATAGAAGACTGCCCAGAATACTAAGACATGTCTAACGGTGACAATGTGATGAAGAAATAAAAGGAAGATCAAGCTGTATTAGAAACTTCATGAAAACTCAAACTGCCAGTGCTTCTAAGTTTATCATTAAGAAATATTTCCTTGACTACAGATATATATATATAAAGGCCAACATGTCGCATAAAGCAGTATTATGTAGGTCAGTATGAAGTCTGTTAAGCATATAGCAAAAGACCTGTTACACCATAAGCGCTGTTAAACAGGTAACAAAGGGAAAATGCTCACTCTGAGCACAGAGCTCTTATTTTCATCAGCTAAACAAAGAGGGAATGAGAATAGCAAAGCAGTAGCAAAAAGAGTCTAGACTGTACAAGCTTCTAGTGTAATAACAGTAGAGATTCAGCAAGAAAAAACAATACATGGGAAGATGCAAATCATTAAAACAGCAGGAGATCATACAGTTAAGTATCCCAATTATAGAGGAAAATTGCAGCATGCTAGTTAATTATATGAAAAGTAGAAAAACTCATATCCCTGCTACAACCTTTAGGTTAAAAGGAAACTGCAGTATCATGTATCAACATTTTGTTTCGGTTTGTTTTGCTTGGTGAAAGGTGAAAGATGCAGTTCCATCAAAACTTGCTTAAGGGACTGTTGGATAAATGGATATTCTGTAAGAATCTTTTATTTCTACAAATCAATGTGACTTTTTTTTTTTTTTGGTGACTAGTAATTTCTTTAGTACTGATTAGATTTTCTCATTTCACTCAAAAGAATCAGCTGTGTGTGGGACTGCTGGATATTGAAAATGGCAGTATTCTGGTAGGCTGTCCACAGATGAAATGCTGTGGAAATGCAGCTGCTCTTCTGTAGAAGATCAGACTACTGCAGCAAGATACATCGTGGATTTATCAAATGGAAAATATAGGACAGATCTTTATTCCCACTTCCTGAAGAGATGAAGGTGTGAAGAAAATAAAACCAATAAAACCAATGCACAAACAAACATAAAAATAATACAAACTTTTTACATGAGTTACTTAAAAAAATTCATTTGGTCTGTGTTTCTAAAAGGGGAAAAGTGAAACGTAGGAAAAAGTAATGACAAAAGTTATTAAAAACAGCATTATGTAGCTTCCTCCTCTTCCATAGATGTCAGAATCATAAGGGATTTCCTTACATAGCAAGAGAAAATATAGACCTGATTTTGAAAGCTCTGCATTCCTTTACTTCAAAAACTTAAAATTTTTGGTTAAAAAAAAACTTCAATTCTTTTTTCAAATCATACCCACAAGCTTCAAATGTTTAATGATGTTTCAATGATACCCCATAGAGAAAGGAAAGAAGTAACAAAGTAATACTAATCTTTAAAGTCAAGGAATAGATATAGAATTGTCTGTTTTCTTTCTTCTTCCTCAGATTGTCCATATGGGTATCTCTATCACTGACGTGGACAGTGGGATTTCCTACACTGTCACTAAGTCTGCTGATGACACCAAGCTGTGTGGTGCGGTTGACACAATGGAGGGAAGGGATGTCATCCAGAGGGACCTTGACAGGCTTGAGAGGTGGGCCTCTGCAAACCTCAGAAAGTTCAACAAGGCCAAGTGCAAGGTGCTGCACCTGGACTGGGGCAATCCCAAGCAGAGAATGGATTGAGAGCAGCCCTGGGTAAATGGACTTGGGAATGTTTGGGGACAAGCAGCTCAACGTGACCTGGCAATGCGCACTTGCAGCCCAGAAAGCCAGCTGTATCCTGGGCTGTATCAAAAGAAGCATGACCAGCTGGTAGGTCAAGGGAGGTGATTCCTCCTCTCTACTCTGTTCTTGTGAGATCCCAACTGGAATATTGCATCTGGCTCTGTGGTCCTCAGCACAAGAAAGATATTGAAGGCCACTAAGTTGATCAGAGGGCTGGAGCACCTCTCCTGTGAAGACAGGTTGTGAGAGTTGAGGCTGTTCTGCCTGGAGAAAAGAAGGCTTCAGGGATACCTTACAGCAGCCTTCCAGTACCTAAAGAGGGATTACAAGAAGCCTAGTGAGGGACTTTTTGAAAGGGCATATAATGACAGGACAAGGGGAAATGGTCTTAAGCTGAAGGCAGGTAGGTTGAGATTATACATTAGGAAGAAATTCTTTACTGTGAGGGTGATGAGGCACTGGAACAGATTGCCCAGAGAGGTTGTGGACCATCCATCCCCACAGGTCTTCTAGGCTGGGTTGGATGAGGCTCTGAGCAACCTGGCCTAGTGCAAGGAGTCCCACCCTGATAGCGGTGTTGGAACTAGATAATCTTTAAGGTCCCTTTCAACCTAAACTACTCTATGATTCCATGATTCTTTTGGAAACAAGAGTTTAAAATAAGAATGGGAAAGAGAAAAAATGGGTCCTTTGGATGAAAAAGTATAGTACGGCTAGAAAAGAAAAATTCGTTTTAATTCAACTCCATTTTAATAATGCAGTGAACCCAAAATGTAATTATGGACAGTCAGTTCCTAATGTTAGAAAATAAACACACAAAACATTGTCTTCTTAGGCTTCCAAGTAAATAAAATATCATAGATTATTTTATGTATTCACTGATAAAATTATATAATAGCCTATTTAAAGCGAATCATTTTACTAATGCATTATTTTTTCCCAAAATTCCGCTAACTGTTTTAAAAATAAATACAAAATAAAATCAACTCATATACTGTCAAGTTGGAATAGCTGAAACTATTTCCAAATTCTTGTCAGAGGCTGGTTGTTAATAGCTTAACAGTGTTACTGACTTTGAGGGATCTAAGAATTGAATTTCCAGTGGAAAATGAAAACCACTTGGAGATGATTCTTTAAGTATATGATTGGACTAGAATTCCTGACAGGAACTACAAAGGAGAAATCAGTCAAACGATGATTTATAATATAAACTCTAAAATGGAAAATGATTAAGTGTCTTTGCTCAGAAAGGTCCTTGAGAAAAACTCAACCATGATACAGAATCTAAACTCTGCTCTGATATAAATTACAGTGCACGCGGGTGTACACACACAAGTGAATCTGTACAGCTCCAGCCAGCCATGGCCCTTGGGCAGCAAACATTGCACAGAGGCACTCAGCATGCTGGGGCTTGAGGCAGGGTCCCACTGAACTGATGGACTCACAGCTGAGTGACGGTAACAGGCTCTCAGTTCACTCTAAAGGAAGAAAAGAGTATTATCTTAAATTGCATTGTAGGAGAATTAAACAACTGTGGTTTATATCATTGACTGGTGCAGGCTAAGAATGAGATAAAGAAATTAAGCTCTAACATTAACTCATTAGGTCCCCTCAGCAAAACTGTGTTGTATCAGATGCCCACAGCATCTAATAATTTGCTTGTGTTTTTAAGTTAGTTTTTAAGTTTTTTAATGACTTCCAGTTCTTGGTCCTATGGCATAGAAAGTTAAAAAGTACCAAATAAACACAAGTATTTTTGGCCTTTGGCTTATGAAAGATTTCTAATGCTAAAGTCTGCCTGCATCACATACAATGTCTCCAGATAACCCTCCACCAGCACTTCCATCATTTTGAGGCAGAATGCATATATTTGGCCCATTCCTTAGAGAGGTTAATTTAATTTTTCATCAAAATTTCAGATAGTATCCTCAGATAGAGGACCCAGTTACTCAACAAATTCTCCACAGTCACCCAGCAGAAAAACAGATTAACATTTTGAAAGTCAAATGTATACAAAATACATATACCCATCTGCAGGTGTGCATGCGAGTCCAGCTGTTTACTGCTAGACAGCAGGAGGAAAAAAAAATTGATTTTTTTTTTGTAAGAAGAAAGGCAAAACTAAAATGAAGTTCTGTGAAGAGCTGTGGACACAATCGTGTTCTCAGGACATCTAATAAAAACTATCCCAAGCACAGGTAATTCAAGTTAAAATCCAGAAGGAATTAGTTTTCACTTGTCCATTGGTTCCTTAAAGGAATCACATATAAAATACGGAACCCCTGTCCTTAATCCGTTTGATGCTGCTAAGAGAAGGAATAGGCCTTCACCACACTTGATAAGAAGGTAATCATAGTTTTTAAAAATCCTGTGTAGGACCACATTACTGCATCGTATTGTGTGTGAATGGATTTCTGCTGTGACCTACTAAGGACAACAGAGCTCTCCACAGGTACAGAGTGCATTCTAAGTCTCAGCTGCTGCCTTCCCTAACTAAACACAGCAATGTCATGGTTTGACATTACGAAAAAATGGTAAATACAAGTTTTCTACAGTAGGGTTTTTTTATGTAGTAGTGAGAAGCAGAGTTGTTATCTAAATAACATTTCAATTATTATTACTCATTATATGAAAATTAGAAAGAGTCTAGCCAAACCAAAGCTGGTGAAGCTGACAGTTGGGTTAAATAAAAAATATTTACTGTGCATTAAACATATATGTATTCATATATGTTTAAACATATATTGTATTCATGATTTATATACATTTAGACTTCATCATGAATACATGCAGATCCAATGACTCAGTAGCAAACTCCAACTACATCCCTGAAAGAATCACATGATGAGTGAGCAGGCAGCAAAAAAGAGGAAAATGATGGCAAAATGCTAGATCAACAAGTTCTAATCTTGCAAAATACTTTCCCACACAACTTATGTACACCGATATTCATGAAAAAGATAAATGATAGAAAAAAATGGGGGAAGTCTCTAATCTAAAAATAAATTATTTGGTATTTTTAATAATTCTTCCTAAAAAATTTTTAGAATAACTTTACAGGAACCATATTGATAGAATAATGATAAAACATAATTAAATAAGAGTTGTATTTAAGACATAAACTTTTGAAATCTGTAGCAAATAGTAGAAGTCACAATGATATTTTTACATAGCTACAAAGCACTGTAGAGATAATTGTGCCTCAGATGGCTATAATTGTTACTGTACAAGACCAAGCTCACTTTTGCTAATAACTTAAAACAACAACTAAATTCAGATTTTGTGAGGTATAAGTAGATTTCGATACTCTTGAAAACAGCAGAGCATTACAGTTTATTCGTCTTCAGAGCAAAGCTTTGTATACAGTTGCACACTTGACCCCAAAGACTTGCTTAAATGGGTTAGAGTCTTAAGTTCATGCTACAATTTAGATCACAAATCTTATCATCATCTTACAGCAAATTTTGTATGTGTGTGTGTGTGTGTGTGTACATGTGTGTATGCTTTAAGACAACAGAGTTTCTTGTTTCTGGCTGCCCATCAGTAGCAAGACTTAGAGATATGTCAGAACCACATCATTTTGCATATCTGAAAGAAAATTTGAAAAATCAGTCTCATGTAAACTGTTCTATTTACTTCTTAAGACCATCAAGAAGTTAGTAGCTCAGCTACAGGATGAACTTAAGCAAGAGGTGCTAAAAGCTTTAATCCCTGTAAAGTGTTTTATTTCCTGTTCATGAATGCACGTAATAACAATTTGTGCACTATTTTAATAAGACATATTTTCACTCCACTGAAAACAGTAATATGTTCATAAAAGTGGTTCACTCTCAAACAGATAAATTTATAAACCTCAAGTTATGAGGTTCATTTTTACCTTAAACCCAAGATAATTTTATGATGCAAAATACTCAGCTGCCAGGTTCCAGCTAGGGGGTGTAGCAAGCAGGCTAGTTGTGACTGTGGCCAAAGGAGGGATCATGGCCAAAGGAGGGTTAGTGACCACCAGTGGGAATAAATTTAAGCACTGCCAACATACTCAACCCAATATTCATCCCTTCTGCCATTGACAATGGGAAAATGTAGACTGATCTCTTAGCAGCTCCCTCCCACCCCTCTGCCCTACCCTTATTCCTCTCTCCTTCCCTCCCTGCCTCTCTCAACCCTTTACATCCTTCTTCTAGCAAGAACATTGAAGCACTGGCACCCACGCCTTTAAGGTGGCAAAATTCAAATTTACTGACACTATTGAGAAAGTTTGAACCAATTCTGAATGTAAAAATACTTTTGAATTAAGATTTAATAATAACTTATAATTGAATAGTATGAATTTGCCTGCAGTAAAGCCTGAAGGCAAAATCTAACATTCAGAGAGCATTTAGAAAGATTAGCCTCATCAAATAGTTTCAAATTGTTTCTGTCTTTATGGAAATATCCAACAATAAAATAGGTCGATTTCATTCACAAAGATACAATTCGTTTCTACATAGTGATTCACATTACATTACATTTGTAAAATCAACAAAGATGTGATAATGCAGTTATGGAACTGATGCAAGGATGCATCTAGAGTATCTTCAGGTAGTGAAACTATCTTCTGTATATGTTTCCTCAGCCTAAAATAGAATATGGCTTAATACCTGCAAAAAATTACCTTATAACAACAGAAAAAAATTAGTCCCTACTCCTCAGCAGGAAAGGCACACCTGGAAGAAACCTCATTAGCCAAATAATTTTGAGTTGGTGTTGGCAGGGATCACTCATTATCTCATCAGGACTGAGCCTTGTAATAATAAGAACTGGGCATTTGGAATCAGAGAACTACATCAAGCGAAAATTAGCCAATTTAGAGTCACTATGGTAGTTTTACTTGTATTCAGGCATATAAGAATATGCTGAATACAAAGCAAGAGGAAGAATGACAACTAATCCATGTGAGAACTGCAAGGCACATAAGGCTTTGTAGTCTCTCATTCCACAACTAAACCTGGATAAACAGGATGATGTCTTTATCTGACCTTACAGAAAGCTCGCTCTTAAGATGCTTCTGCTTGAATAGTCATTATTCCTATGCAGAATATGTGAAACACCTGCTACATTTTCATGCCTTGGCACTACTTAAAAACTGATACTTAAACTATGCAGATCACTTCATGGAAGAAAGATAATTGACATCAGTTATAGACAGAAAAGTTTCTACCTGTTAAACTTTGCCTATTACCCATGTATAAAGCCATCTGTCCTTAGGGAACTCCAAGTAGTGCTGAAGGAAGCAATGCATCTTCTCTGCAACATGGCTGCCTTAGAGACAGTCTTGTCATCTGATCTCTACACCAGATGCCCAGGGACAAGCACAAGGTCTCAGATCTCATCTTCCAGATATCTGGTGTTCCCAATTCCCAGCTCCAGTGCCTTTAAATTCAATGGCAGCTGGGGAACACCGATCATTGCCTACAACCCAGTTCCACAAACATAAATTTCTATCCAAAGTGTCAAGTGGGGTTTTTTTCTTTCTTTTTTTTTTTTTTTTGATAAAGAAAATGTGGTATTTTCATAGGCTAGTTCAAGACCGTTGATTCAACTCAAGAATTGTTGATTAGAGCTAGCCAAATTGCAGCAATTTCAATATTTCACCATTTGTATTCAATTTGCATTGGAACATGATTATAAGGAAAAAAAGGCAACATATGAAGCACTCTGTGTTGTCACAGTCATTACAGGAAAACTCCAGGTCATTGGGCAGTCAGGGTAGGGTTCCCCATTCCAAGCCCTGTGGACAGCTAGAGTGAGTCAGTCAGACACTGCCCCCATCAAACATTTCAAGGAAAATACAAAGGTTTTTTTTCTGATTTTATGAAACAAAATGTTTAAATGAGTGGGACCTTAAGCTTTCTGTTTTGGAAAAATACCAAAACCTATCACCTGCTTCTGGAAAGCACAGCCTCCGTAATACAAGTAAGCAGTACAGTCTCATTCTCTTGCCTTTTCCAACACTAAAGCTATAATAAAATTAAGAAGCAGATTGACCATTCCTTTTCCCTAGCCCTGATGACAAATGTAATGAATAAAAAAAGCTAGTCTGCAATGACAAATGTACACACGCCATGTGTTGAATTCTTTTTAGTATGCCAATTCATCTATGGATACAAATATTTCCTTCTCTTAAGTATATTGTTTCTGAAATACTACCTGTTTGCATTCAAGCTTTATCAACCTGCAAGGTAACAAATACAGAAAAAATGGACAACAATAACAAAGTTCCAATTTAAGAATCAGTGAATCACAAAGCTCTACTCCCAGTCTGTTATACTGAAAAGTTAAGATGTGAGGGACAAGGAAAAGGATAGATGCAAAGCTGTGACAAAAGACTAAACACACAAGATGAATGCTTGCTATATTATATATAGCTAATAGGTGCCACTAGTGATGAGAATGGTGTCAAAATGTCCACTTCCATGCAACTAGATTGTCCAGAAAAAATATAATTGGATCAAAAATAAAACTTCCAAACAAAAGAGAGGTACTGGAAAAGAAGCAGAGATACTAAAGCTGAATATAACTGGCCTGCTTATTTGCATAAATATTTACTGCAGTCAATAATGTTTCTCTGATTTACATGGAGATAATTTACATCAACTAATTTGAGGATAAACTCTAATTTTTACTGGATGTTTATTTTGTAGGAAGGTTAGTGTTGTGTGCTGGATTAAACACATTCGTTTATCGATACTAGGCATTCAAGCACAGCAGCAGTTTCTTGGCAGATATTTTGAAGATGACAATATTGCTAAATACCTAAAATAAGACTTTTTTAAACTGTACTTCTGTACTTCATATGGGAAAGTACTGATAAATAGTAGTATAATTCTCTGTATTGGAACAAGAATGACATCCATTGGCTGCCACCAGTTGGTACCTTAATTTTGTGAGGAAGGCTGGAGAAGGCTGCCTAACAAACCTGCATGGCTGACATGATGGTGTTTGTGGAAGTTTTTTGTTTCATAAGGGAGCCAGTCACATATAGTAAACCAAAATTTGCTTCATTGTCAAAAATTATCATCCCCCCCTTCCACAGTTGCCTTCAAATCTTTGTTTTCCCCACCTTCAAATTTCCTTTCATTAATTCTGTGCCCACAGCTATTCCCCTTGGAATGAGCAAAAGCTATAATCTAGAACTGCTGCAAGCTCTCCTCCAGCAGAGTCCTACCCCTGCCAATAGCCATCATCATTCAAGTGGCACTTGCTGGCAAGATAACACAGAGTTGCAGCAATGTCTTTCCACTTTTCCATACTTCATATCCCCAGCTGTTCCAAGGGGGTGATCACCTTGCTGGTTTCACGAGGTCCAGAAAACACAGCAATAATTATTGTGCTGGCAGTGCTGCAGGCAGCCAGCGTCACTCAGGCAGGAACTGGAATGCAGCCCAACCAACATAGCAGAATCCACTAATCTGTTGCACTGAATATTTTGTTTTAAGAAATAATCATGAGCCTTGTGATAGACTATGAAAGGCAAATTATATTGCCTGAGCCAGTCTTCTACAGTTCTACAGTGCCTAGAAAAAAAAAAAACAACAAACCCACAAAAAAACCCCAAAACAACAAAAAACCAAAACATAAAAACCCCCAAAACAACCAACAAACAAACAAACAAAAACCCACAACAACCAAACAGAACCAAAAAAACAAACAAAAAAATCACCTGACAATTTTAGGCTACCTGCTTAAACCTAGCCTTTTAAATGCTCTGTCTTGTCAGTAAATGTCCTCCTCGAATTTACAAAAAAACAATCCTCTATCCAATCATAACCTGTCAAAAAAAGAGCTGTTTATAATTGGTTTTGACCAATTTTGTGTGGATTACACTAGAAGAGGAAGGCTAACAGTGTTCAATTTAATTTCATATGTTACAGAAAATTGTAAAGAAAATCTAACTGTGGAGCCTTCTTCCTATAAACATATTAGTCAATGATTTAAATGATGCATGTCTATTGACTTTCTAACCCTTGCTAGACAGCAGATTTGAATACAGTTATTTGAGGGTAACTACAATGTCTTTTTCAAAGTGGACTCCTGTCATTAATGAAACAATTGGAAAAAATAATATTCATATAACACCAAATGCCTGAGCATTTCTTAGTGGCATAGGTGACCTCTCCAGAGAGTATTTTTATCTCAAGAAAAACATTATCTGATAATATTCTGTGCACTGCTGCTCTGCTAAAGCAACAGCATACCTTTATGCAATGAATGCCATACCTGCTGATTCCTGCTTTGTGCTGCATGGCACTGTTTTGACTGTGGTAATGGCTTACCCTGTGGTTTATTTCTAGGCTGATGACATACTGATTAGAAGTCCACTTACAATGAAGATATGGGAAACTTACCTCCCTGGCAAACAATGCAGTTAGGTGAAAAAGGAACGTAGCTTAGTGAGAAGTGCCTTTTTCTAAGCAGAATCAGACTCTTTCACCCCTGCTGTTCTGTTACCTCAACCAAAGAAAGAAAGTATCAATGCCCATACCTGCTATTGACAGGTAATTCTACACTGGGGAGAAGTAGGAATAGATAAAGTTTGTGCACATCTCGGAAAATATGAAGAAAACCAAGAGTCATCTAATTTTCCTACAACATCTTTCACTACAAAGAAAATCATGCCAAAAAATAACACTTCAGGATAAAGACAGCCTTGTACTCTGGGAAACTAACCAAAGTGCCAGTAGATTTCCCAGATTTCTGCCGAGAGCTGACAAAGGTTGTCAGCATCGATAATATTTTTAAAGTGATGTTCATGTTCTCGCTTTGTGAGAAGATCAGGTAGGAACCATTGATTCCTGCATAGCTGCCTTTCTCCAGGTGGAACTGTCTTCCCTGCTATGATGAACACTGCTAAACTGCAAGTCTCTTCCTTCATCCTCTGCCTAGCAGGTTTCACCTCACACATGGATAAAAAGCCCTTTGAATTAAGCAAACAGACCTTCCTCTTGTAATGACACTATCCTAGGAAAGAAGGCACTGGCCCATTCCAGTCATAACTTCTATTTAGAAAGCAGAGGTGAGGTCCAAACTACCTAATTTAAGACTCTAACTTCCATTTTCCTTTTTTGGTATTGAACCCACCAAATTTCTGGTATACCAAATGAAAACGTATGTCTCTGAGGGCCTCCAGAGGCAGTTCTGATCTAAGAGCAGGTACCCAGGTGAGACAAACTGAATCTGATCCATCCATCCATTTCCTCTAGAGGAGTCATCATTATTACTAAATTAATTGATACATGTGATTTTCCAGGAAAAGACTGCAACACTGTATCCTGTTCCAGGGACTGCTACAGATTCCTCTTGGGATTAAGACAAAATTTTTTAATTTCAGGCAGTAACAGGCAGTATTTAAATCCTGATCTCAAAATGAAGCCACTTGGAACTGTGGATTTCATAGACTTTTTTCAATTATTAATTTCCTATCTTATTTAAATATTTCTGAATGTTTTCTTTCGTGTTGAACGCTAGTCAGCAGTTTCTTCTTGTCCTGTATTGAAGATTACAATTAGGTTAGACTGGGAAAAAATTCTGATGGACATAATTAGTTGTGGGAGAATGGACACTGCTTTTGCTAAAAGATGTTAAGAATCAGTGACTGAACCTTCTCAATATAAATTCTTTCTAAAGCTTCAGCTTGAAGAAAGCATGTTGTAAGAGGAGGTTGTGTGAGGAAGTGCTGAAGTTTGATGATCATCCAAATTTGCAAGGTAGACAATATTAAAATCACCAGCATATTGTTGCAAAGGATATTAGAGCACTGAGTGACTAGGCATCAAAACGGCAGATGAAATAAAGTCCTGATAAATACAAAATTATGTACCTCCTTGGGAAAAATTACTTAACATACACAGTGAATGGTTCTAAAGTAACTATTACTACTCAGGAAATTATAAAATTATTCCAGATAATTAGCATAAAATGTCAGCTTGATGATAAACAAAATCCAAATTCAGAAAACATTAGGAAAAAGTGGGCAATTAAACAGAAAACTGCACTATTGAAGAGAGTACCACACCTGCAGCAACACACACAGTAAAGTTGGAAAAGTACAAAGAAATATAACAGGGATTATGAAAACAGTGGAACATTTCTGCTGAGTACAGACTAAACCAATTAGGACTCTTAAAGTCACTAAATAGAGAGCTGCACAGGGATATGGAACACTCTTTAAAATCAAGGATTACATAAAGTAAATAAGTAGGGAACAAGTTTTATTACTTTTTCTAGCTCTGGCCATAGAGACAGCTGGCTGCAATGAAGTGAAAAAACAGAAAAGAAAAAAAAAAAAAGGAAATATATTTCCACAGAGTGAATCATGAAACTGGGAAATATATTTCCACAGGCTTTTGTGTTTTAGACAGAAAAAATTCAGATAATTTCATGGAAAATTAGTCCATTGATAGCAGATAAAAATTATGGTCTTGACACAGCCTTTAGTTTAAGAAGTCTCATAATTACTAATTGCTGAAAGCTGAGAGGGTAAATTGAAGGAATGGCCATGCTCTACAGGGTCCTGCACTGTTCACTAGATAACTGCACCTGACTGCTTCTTGAGGCCAGTTCCTGTGCTAAGGTGATCTTTTGTTCTCATCTAATATGGCTTTTTATCTGCCATTTGAAACAGCTTTCAGGTTTGTTTTTGGGGTTGAGTTTTTTTTTCAGCTTAGATTGCAATGACATGACTGCAAAATCTCAAATCTTATTAAAATTATGCCCATTGACAGCATACAAGAATACATATACTTATGCTTAAGTCACAGAATATTATGCCTTCAGACTTTTGAAGTTTGAAGTGTTAAGATTTAAACTGGGTCTGGAACAAAACCAATATGAGCTAAAATCATATTGCCTAAACTTATTTATAAAATGACTTTTAAACATGATCATTTTGGAGACATCCCCCATTTACTTTTCAGTAACTCTGCAGGGCAGTAATCTCTTTCAGGTCCTGTAGAAAGCTGCTCTCTAATGCCTAGTGTGAAAGACCAAGAATTAGGAGAGCATAAAATGAAATCACTTCCTTTATTTAAAATTCCTTATCTATTTGTTTTCATTTTCATCTTATTACACACGTCCATAACCTTGATGTTGAAAAGCACGAATTCAAAACTTTTGAAAAATACTTTAAAAGGCTCCACTTACATGTCAAGATACAGTGGGGCAAAGAGGGCAGGGAAAGCTGAGACACAAGTCAAGCTTTTGTGGATAAAATGAGAAAGAGACAAACAAGAAATCTGAGCTGTGTTTGGATTTATTCATCCCTTGGGATGGGTAACTTTTGTCTATCCTGGGATAGGTATTGCTGTGCTGATCCCACTCAGCTACTCCTCTTCAAGTGTTCAGATCCTCTGTAGTCATTAGCAAGCCTAAAAAAGAATTAAATAAATTTGGAATTCTGTTACTATGCCTTTTGTCCAAAAACTGTTGTGAAAGGGAATGAAACACCACTATCTCGATTTTAAAAATAAGGACTTGAAGTACAAGTCAGATAGAGATCTATCAAAATTTACCCAGCTGAATACTCCATCTTGGAGAATAGCTAATCTGCTCAGTCCTGCTGAGAGCCCTAACCAGTGAATTACACCGCCTGTGCTTGCACTGAAGAGATCTGTTAGGTAACACTTTCCTTTTATTATCAAGAACCTGACTAGAGCCATCTATCCATTTCTAATAAACATCTGTTACTTGCATTATTACCTAATAATCTATGCCATGAAAAAATGTAAGACCGTAAGGTACATTAATAATAAGTTGATGGTGTTCCTGATACTTTAAAAGCATCCAGAATATGAACACTTCCTTGTTTTAATTAGCCCCTTAATGGGATGAACATTAGCTAGTATAGCCCCAAGAGGTGACATATCTGGTAACTCTTACAGGACACACCCCCAGTCAAATACCATCACTGTAATAAGAACAAATCCATAAGTCTATTTTCAGATGAAAAAATACATTCAGATATGGCAGATTAGTGCCACATCATGCAAGCTTGAGTACAAGACAGAAAAAGTCTTTTGCAGGCTTAAAGGGTAATGTTTGAGGAGAAAATATATACCCTATGAAGCCTAGATAGGAAGAATAGAATGGCAGATGGAAAACTCTGCTGCAGGCTTCATCAGCCACCTGCCAACAACTGAATGTTGGCCAGTAAAAAAGCTACACCTTATTAAGTTATAAAAGAGAAGGTGAATTTGGCACAAGTGGAAAAATGCAGCAATTTGGGGTACTGATGAATAGCTGTTTTTAGACATAAGAAATTCAAGTTCTGCTTTGAAAAGAACAGACATAACTGAAATAATGAGTGGTGGACAAGGCACACAAGACTTTGCAGATAACCATCCTTGTAAGTCTTCCTGGATAAGTAATCTAAAACTTGAAGCTTTCCATACCTAAACTAGCAATCTGTTTTCTTTGGGCCACAGAACATGAATGAACGTTAATTTATTTTTGTGCTAATGATGATGGCAAACAGGTTGGATAAGGGAGTTTCCTAGGACTTTGCACAGTTTCCTTGAGATGCAGGTAGCTATGAGTTTTAGTCTCCTTTACTTTGCAAAAATACATTATGCTACAAAATACATATCTTCTTAGAAGAACAAAAAAATTAAAATAAGAAAGATTACTCTTAAGAGACCTCCAAACCACAATTACAGCACTTTCTTCTTGTGAATCCACAAAGAGAAGTGACTAGAGATAATAGAAAATACAAGCAATATGCAGTCGATTGGTATCAGAATTCCATAGATAAACTGCATTACTGTAGCAATGATATGACAGTTTCATTGCCTTGGAAAGCAGCAGTGATACCACAGGTACTGATTGAAAGCAACACAGATCTGGACACAGAAAGTAGCAAGGTAGGAAATCAACCTTGTTTTCCTACTATTTAAAGACAGCAAGCATCGATGTGAGCTAAACTAGGCTAATGGTATTTGCAAAAAAGGTTACTTATGTACATTTATAATATGGGCTTAAAAATCTGCACTTCTTATATCTCTGTGGTTCATTAATGTAGGCAATGTGGAAAACAATTCTACTTGTACCTAGATATTATGATTACCATAGCAGGTAACCTAATAATACTGTCTTAGGGATAACATCATCAGATATCTAAACACAGTCAAAATAATGTGAAACAGTGCACACATTCTGTAGAAAAATATTATTACCTCTTTATTTCTCAAATATTTGAGATAGTGTTAAGACACAGAAAGATGTATGATGTCGTGGTGTGTGTTAATGTGATATTTTTCATTTTCAATGTATTTCTTAACTTGTGCTGTTCCTTCATGTCACTGTGGTTCTCACTCTGTCCTTCACTGGTGGCACTATGTAAAATCGTCCTTCCAGAGCTTGTTTTATGGGATATTGCCTAACATAGGTTTGTATGACTGTGCAATACCTGCTAGTGCAGCATTTCATTACTAAATCTGACTAAACTATTGTAATTCCATGCATGTATATAGCAGAAACTATCTCAAAAAAATAGAAGTCACATTAAACTGGTACTGTTCACTTTCCTCATACTTTTCTCAGAAGGATTTTTATGAGAAACCTCCTCAGGTTTTCATGATTACCTTTTTATTTCTTTAACTCAACCCTCTACATTAAGAAATGTATCATTAGTGAACAAAATTAAAAACCTCATAGTTATCAGAAGTATGAAGCCCAGGCATAAAAAAAGCTCAGATGAAAGAAACTGTCTTTAACTCATACTGTTTTCATTTTAGTACTGTAAATTAACTCACATTTTACTTGTAAACCTATGCTGTGTATGTGTGCCCAGGAACCGAGGGAATTCCCTATGCCAGATGGCCAGTTCCAGCTGGCTCCAACATACCCATCTCAGGGCACAGCTGAGCACCCCAGACACGATGGTGGTGTCTCGGGGAAAGCATGTGTAAAGATGGGCAGAACACTGCTCATAAACAATGAATGACAGGAAAAAAGCGTAAGAAACATGCCCCACGAGTTCGAGGATGGAGGGGAGGAAGAGGAGGTGTTCCATGTACTTGGCCAGAGTTCCCTGCAGTCCCTCAAGAGGCCAGGCTGGAGCAGGAAAACAACATAAGGCAGGAGTGGGGTCTGTCAAGGACTGACCCTAAGCCCACATTCCTCATTCCCCTGTACTAGTCAGGGTGGAGGTAGAGAAGCTGGGAATGAAGGAGTAATGTTGAGTCAGGAAAAAAAGTGTGTGTGGGGGGGAAAGTGTTTAATTTTTGTTTCCCACCATCCAAATCCAGTTTAATTAGCAATAAATTAAGATATTTTTCCCCAAATTGTGTCTGTTTTGTCCTTGACAATAACTGGTGAGTGACCTTCCTGTCTTTATCTTGGCCCATGAGCTTTTTCATCTCATTTTTTGTCTCTCTTCTGTTGAGGAAGGGGAGTGAGAACAGCAGGGTAAGCACACGGTAGCTGACCAAGGTTAGCCTGCCACAAGCCTAGGACAAACCTTAACACATTACACCTAAGTTACTGCTACAGAAGCTATTTATTGGACAAAAAATATTGCTCTTAATGATTATGATTCTGATTAAAGATAACTTTCTTTGGAATTTATATTTATTGACAATTTCTGCAGAAGTTCATAAAAACTGCAGCTCGTGGTTCAGCACCTCTGAGACTCTTAATTTTTAAAAAAATCTTTCTTCAGAAATGGATTATACCAGTTACATGTATACATAGCACAACAACTTGTATTAGTACAAGTAATTTCATTGATTAAAATTCCGTTGAAAAATAAGTTCCATGGCTTTTCAAAATTTGAGCTGTTTTACTAACCTACATGAAACCCACTTTTTTTTAAGCAGGAACTGTGGTGCTGCTGGAGCTGTAGTGAATCTATTGCACCCTGACTTACCTGACTTTTTCTATGAAGCCTTCAATTATTTTGGTTGAGCTTGCCTTGTCTTGCTGGCCTTTATAGAAAACAGAAGGCACAAAAGATAACTGATATTTCCCCATCTGGTTCCTTAATAAATGCCCTTTGCTACAAAGGACTGATGTGTGGACAAGAAAATAGGACTCACTTATCAAACGATACACTCAGTGCTGCCACAGATCCAAGCTGTGTTTTGATAAGGATTTCCTGGATGATGTGACAAATTTCTGCCTGAATCTCAGAGGCATCTTAGGCATTTGGCAAAAGCACTCCATCCAGATCATGAAAACAAATTGCTTTTAATTAGTCAAGTTCTAAGCCCATCTCTCCCCATCCCTAAAAAAAAACAAAACAAAAAACGTCCAACTGAAATAAAATACCTCTGGCTCTGACATTTAAAAACATGATGCCATGTTATCTCCTAAAGGCCCCAAATGACAAGATTAAATAACAGAAGAAAAGCCAAAATCAAAATCAGACTCATATGTAAACATAAAACGACCTTCAATTTGCAATCAGAAAAATCCGTATGTGATTCTCTGTGCAATACTCACAAATTATTAGTTTGATTTTGAATATATTTTTAAATGCAGCTGTATGAAACCATAAAATGTTTTCAAATACAGATAGCTAACAGCATTTTTGTTCTGGTCAGATGAAGTTTTGTAACTTTAAATACAAAGAAAGAGGAATCTGGATGCACCCTTTATTTAAACTTCCTTACTGTGATGAATTTCAACAAACTAGATCTATCCAATGTAATTGGCCAAAAGTGCTTTTCATACCAATGTTGTCATCACAAAATACTCTGTCAAAGATCTTGCACTCCTTGTGTCTTGCATGGAGGACAGGCTCTGTTTGAATATCATCCTGCATCTTGTATCTGATAAAAGGAAATCCAAACAATGGACCCTCAGGCATGCTGCAGTCACAGGTGCACCCACTACAAAAATAATTTTAAAAATATATACAATCAAGTTGAAAGAATCAATTCATCCTGCTTCACTCAGAATAACCCAATTGTTCAGCTGCCATGTGTATGATCTCTTTTTTGCCATCATGTGTTATAAGCCACTGCCAGAGGCAGAACTTTGAATGAGATAAATCAAAGATCATTCCCACATGCCAAACCAAGAGTGTCAATAGGGTGACGCACATTCCAGTTTAAATGCCTGCAGCACCTTCCATATGTCTTAGTAAGGAGAGGGGGTCCCTGACCGGATTAGTCCTGATAGCCTGGGAAGGAAGCAATAGATTTCCCAGAGAACTATCACTCTGGAGAGAGTAGCAGGGAGAGAAAAGGGTTATAGACTACAAAGCTCTTTGGCAAAAGGTCAAACTGTAGATGAGTATTATTCTTCAAGGAGAAAAGACAAGAAGAGATTGAAAACATTACTGTCAAAAACAAAAGAAAAAAGTAAACTCATAAACTGATGAAAGAGCTGAGATAAAAAGAAACCTGTGGCATAACAATTAGATAATTTTGCGGTGCTTTTCTTGACAGACGAGTTTCTGGATTTGAAGTAGGTCTTTTAGAAAAAGATTTTCTGAATAGGTTTTATAGGTTACTTCTCTGGATACAGATCACTCTAACAACTTGCAGAACTGCAAGAATGAGGATAATTGTAATTCTCATACCATGGATATTATTGTCTCTGCTCTTCCAGCAAACGGAGCAACAAAATTAGCTTTACATCTGAAAAGGGAGCAGAAAAAAGCCTGTTGTCTTGCTCGTCTTTTGAAGACAACAGATTTTGCAACTTTTTTTTCCCTTCACTGATGAAGAAAATACCTCATAGTGAAAAAAAAAAAGTCTTAATAATTTGGAATGACACACCATGAAAACAGTTTTCAATTCTGAATTCTTCCTGAGATCAAAGGATTGTGTTTTTCCCTGGTATACACTTTGTATAAAATAAAAATGACCACTTTTTTTATAATCTCTGTTGAAATAAGGTCATTGTGTAATTGTACTTTGATGTCAATGAGCCTTTGGTAAGCCTTCAGCCGAGCATTTCAGAAATAGCCTCTCAATCTCAATCTATAAAATCTTTTTATTTTTTTTACTGCATAGGTTTAAAAAAGGGTAACCAAAACATCCCTAATCCCCATTTCAGAGTTTTCTAAAGCAGGCCTAACTCAGTGCTTTAGCAAGCAAGAAGATTAATTGAAACATCCTTGAGCCTGTTGCTGCATTGACACTTACAGCCTAGATTTCTTTGTGACACACTGCTACCTCCATGAAACCCAGGTGTTTCAATATGACTTCTCTGACCTGAAGCAAAAGGATTGATATGTAGACATTAAATCTGACCAACTGTAGTGATGGGGAGGTCACCTAAATCACTGTCCTTATACCACCACTGTCACAATAGCCTTAATCCTTGTCCCATTCTTTATAACCTGATTGTCCAGCAAAAAGTCCAGGTAGTAATGACAACCCACAGTCTTCATATATACTCTGTATATACACTCAGGTGGTTCTGAGTTACGTATGCACTGAAGTGCATATGAAGGTATACTGTGGCCATCAAGGAGATCAGAAAAAAACCTGATGGCTATTAAACTCCCTTGCAGTCTTGCAGACTTGCCCTCAATGATGCCAGTAATTCAGTGTCTTTCCTCTTCAGCTATCCATCGTACCTTTGCATACTTAGAGTATTATTTTAGGGAAAATAATGTATCAGGAAAAACAATGTAAGAAATTAAGAAATATGGGAAATGCATGTATGAAGTAAATGCGAGTTTTGGGTACCATTGACCACACTATATTTTATACATATAATCTAAACTAATAGAAATTCCATCAGACAACTGAAATTACCTTACGTTTTCTTCTGGTTTTGAGATTGTAACTGTTGTGCAAGGAAGGATGATAATGCTTTAAGAAGTACTAAAGTATGACAGTGAGCTTTTTAAACCTGTCTTCTAGGGCCAAATACCTCTTGTTACGAGCCCAAGAGGGACAAACGTGCAAAACTATAGTACTCCAATTTCATTCCTCCTATCCTTCCCACTCTGTATAAACCATCCTTGTCACCATCTCTTTTCCCTCCATCAGCCTTAATTTCCACTGAGAAGTTGTCTTCTCTTTAAATTTCTTTTTCCTGTACGTTTTCTTGTTAAGATGGTAAATTTCTCTAAGTGACTTTTCAAGGACTGCCTAGGTAGACAACTTCATGCTTCTGGAAGCCATAATTAGCAGATCAAGACAAGGTTTGCACCTCAGACAGAATTCTGCATGTACAATGTTAATCTATATCCCTTTAAAGATGTTCTGTCTTTTGAATGAGCTTGTACTAAGACATTGGGATTATTAAATTGCTTTTGGATTGCTTGTCTTGCACTTTCTCTCCTCTTACCCCCTTCATAACAAATTCAGAATACATTCCTAATTCTGTAAAAGTTTATTATTAAACTTCATTTTTGCATCTACGCCAACATGAAACCTGAATCAGACCAAACTTTCTTGAGGAGAATGGTACCTTGTGCTATTTGGCCAATACTTCATGATGGGCACTTTTCAAATAAAATATTCAGTCAAACATAACCACGACAGTAAAAAACATACTGATTTTAAAAAGTCATACTGGATGGAATTTATTATAGAACAGATGGTTGGAATAATGCCAGTGCCCTTAGTGAAGAACGCTTATGCTTATAGACCATTCTGACATCCAGAGATCCCTGCTGCTTAAAAAAGTGTACAAGAATGTAACACACAAAACAATGTCTCTATTTGCCAAACAGCATGTGCTGCAAATGACTTTTTAAAACAGACTAGAGCAGAGCAGCCTTAACATGAATTTCTAATGTGATGTATACTGAGCATCCTAATAACTTTTGCAAAGTTGAGCAAATCCATGCTCCTCTCTTTGACCAGTCCTTTTTCAGATTTACAAACCACATGCCCAAATCCCATGAAGCACCTGGTCATATGTGAGGGTTCAGGGCGTAAATACCCAAGAGTTCAACACAAACTACAGCAGTTCAACCACTTCTAGTAAAAAACATGGTAGGAAGGATAAAATAAATAGATTTGGTGACAGTCCTCACCTCAAAATATAACATTCCAAATACTATTAGACACCAATGTAGGAAATTGGACACCTGATGAAAAGAGACAGAAAAGTTAGAGAGAACATGCCTCTATCCCAGCCATGCAGGTGCTTTTATTACTAATACAGAGCAGGTAGCTAATCCTATGACTGCCATAAAAAGAATACAGTTTTAGGCCCTCACTGACAGACGGTGAGACTTCAAACTATAACTTTGTGTGTATTTTTCCTTGTTCACTCTTGCTTCATAAATCTTGTATTCTGGCTCTTCAGTGTAAGGAAGACATAGAAAAACATGAGAAAATATGAAGATAAATAGGAAAAAAAGTTATTGAGTGAGGAGAACAAGAAAAATGAGCTAAAGGTGAAAAACCTGAATTTATAATCCAAAAAAAGAAAAATTATTTCAGTCTATAAAAACATTCAAGCTAACAATATAAGAATACAGATATATGAACACAGGAAGGAGGAGTAATAGCCTGTGGGTATGAAAGAAAAAAATTAAGCAGAACATAAAATAATGTATTCTCAATAATGAGAATACTGTGGAAAAGCAAATGGATTCCTCAAGGAAAACAAGCGTAAAAAAAAACTTGTACATGTTCAACAGCAATTAGTGAAACTATTCACTAGTGAACTACTAGCAAAGTTATTAAATGGAATAAAAGTGGTCTTTGAGGACTGACCATAATTAATTATCTATTTTCGTGTAAAAGAACTAAGAATCATATGGTGCTAGGGTTGAGGATTTATGCGGCCATTCATTAAATAAATAAATAAATAAATAAATAGGTTACAACACCTTAAGGACAGCCACACTATCTGATAAAAATGCATGTGGAAAAAATAAAAATATTATTAAGATATTTTAATAGGCAAGAGAGGAGTTTTAAATATCAAACAAGACATGAAATATAAAAAATAAATACATATCTCATAATAATTAAATTTATAACAAAATTTCTGAATAATAACATTAAACAAGAAGGATCTAGTGAAATCAAAATAAATAGCACACAATTATTATTGTTTTTCCCCATAACTTATATTATCACAATATTAAGATTCAGTGAATCTTAATTAAAAAATTGAAAGACATGAATATACATATAGAGACAGACAGATAAACAGTTTACACAGACAGACAGATAGATACTGAAGTAAACTCAATAAGAAATTTAATGTAGGTTTACAAATGCAGATAAATTATTTATAATTTATTGTTAAACTATGCATTAATAAAACAGAAAACTGAAGCCATGATACACACATGACTATTCTGAACCTCAGTTATGGATATGTTTTCTGATTGTCTTAATTTTGCAAGTCTAAACTTGGAACCAAACCACTGAGCAGCATGATTGCATTTTGATTTACAAATTGCTCCTATTCTATTCCACTTGAAAAAATGAATTTCAAAGGTAAAACAGTAAGACAGTATTTCAGACATACTCTATGAGAACAAGTTCCATGTTCTGTACGATTTATCTTTTAAGCCCTAAAACGATAATTACATTTAAATTACTCTCCAATTCTATTGCATTAACATAATTGTGTGTCAACTAACAAGATGTACTCATTAGATGGAGAATTTCTGGGCAATTTACACATGTAATAACATGTTGTTGTTAAATTTATAGTACACCTAACAATACTTTGCCTAGCAACTTGGTCTTACTGAAAATAGTGCTACTAAATAATAGAAGCTCTACGGTTTTCTGTTGACCTCAACAAACTCCTCAGTGTTCTGTAGAGGACATAAAAATTAGCATTATGATATTGCACCTCTCTAAAGAAAAGTATAGACTTAAAACACAAGTCTAGAGTAAGCATTGTCTTAAAACTGCAACACTCTCTTCAAGCTGGAAAACCATATTGCCTTTGTAACAGGTGCAGTAAAAGCATCAGGTTTTGCTTTAGTTTTGTGTCAGATTAGTAATTCAGAAAGACATCTGGAGAATTCAAGTACGCAATTTCAGTGGTTTCGTGCTGGACATGGGAAGCAAAATTTTTTTCTTCCCCCTACTGGTATTAACAATTTTCTCTTTCAAAATTGGGTCTTCAGAGTGAGAATTTAATCATCCTATTGATAATTGTTAACTTAGTTAATCTATTCAAGTATACATATATATAAAAAAATTAATAGTAAAACCCTGAGACAATGAGTTAAAGGTTTTGTGTGAATTCAGGAAAATGGTCTGATGATAAGTAATATTGCTAGGTTACAATTTACTTGCTTTTCAATCTCAGTGCACATGTGCTCCCAACAGTACAAATGTTTCTGAAAGCTGAAATGTACATATGGACTGCTTGGCTTCTGATGAAACACTGTTAAGTCTAAAAGGTTCAGTGAAAGTTGAATGGTCTGCTTGCAAGTTGTAACTTGCAAAACTCTACCTAAAAGACAACAATTCCATAAGTCTACAGTCATAGTATATTTTGTTGTTTAAATACTGTTTTCTCTGTGAGACTAAATGCACATACTTCTGATGTGACAGCTGAGATTTTTCTGCTCTATTCCCAAAGCAACACTGATTACACTCAGAGAAGTCTTAGAAGATGCCTTGATTTTATTTGCAAGTAAAGTTTCCCACAGAAAATTGAATGTACTTATTTTTCACAGACAAGTCTGTCCATTTTTTGGTTTCATACTAATAAAAAAGAAAGTAGTCCTGCAGTTCTATATTTTTCTCAATAGTTCTTGGATATATGCTACTAGTTTCCAGAAACTGCTAGTTTCTTTGAGTCAACTATTCAATCAGAATGAATATTCAACAGAATATTCAACCAGAAAATTAAATCTCCCATTAACAATCAAAGGGTATGCACAGTTTACGGGCGAGCGGTTGTTCTAATTAAAAGAAAAAAGTGAAATAGAAAGTGACTTAAATCTGAAAATAGCAACTGAACATTTGCACTAACTACTTTGCTAATCTGTGCACTCAGAAGGGCAGCCGTGCTGTGCGCAGACCTAGAGATGCCACACCAGAGTGAAGAACAGCAGAAGGACTGGCACTCCAAGAAGCAGGGAGGGGAAAAACTGTTTATTAAGTCTCATACTTGCACTGTCAGTTTGTTCCCTACAGTATTTTAGTTCAGTAGCATGTTGAATCAGGTTTTAACGTCCCAAGAGATGACGTTACCATCACTTTTCCTAAAGAGCTATCTCAGAGCTGAAAGGAAGAGAGGAATTTTATTCTTTTTGATACAGGATTCCAGCACTCTTACAGAAATGTTACCGCTATGCACCACATTAAAAACAACAGTGAAAAGGAAAAATGAAATATCTTTCAGATACTTGTTTCATGTTTCCCTTTGGTCATGAAAGGAACGTTGGATGGAGAAAGAATTTATGGCTCACTGATTTTAATATAGTGCTAGTCCATGTAATATATTTTGTGAAGTAAATATGCATTATTTTAAAAGCAGTTAGTTTCTTATTTTTCTGTTTCTGATAGAAAGCTGTAAACACAAACCTGTCATGGTTAGAAATCTTTTAATATCCAGCTTAAAATAATTAACTGACAGTTTATATTCCATTAATTCCCTTGGTAAAACTAATTTCTAACTTGGTAATTTTCTCCCTTCCTGTATTTATACTTTCTGTGGATTTATAAGAAACAACCATGTATTCTCTCAGCTTTAGTTTTTTTCATCTCCTTGGTATCTTCTACTATGTTATGTCTTTCCCCTGCTTGATTCTTTTGGGGTGCTTTCATGCATTGGTTACACTGCGAATTCATTTTTTCTTAGACTTAATAACCCAAATTTTATAAAGTTTTTCAGAGGAGGCCTTAATACTTCCTTACACAATGACATTAGCATTTTTTCATTTTCAGAGCCAACCCCTCAAGTGAGTTTACTTTCTTCACGTCTGAATTATTTTGGTGATTCAGTCATCCAATATACTCAACTGATTTTCCCCTTCACCTACTGAGTATTTCCTAGTTTATTGTACAAATTTTTAATGGTCCCTAAATGTATTACTATCCACAGCACTAATGAATTTAATTCTATGTTCCTATTTTTATTATTTAAACCTTCTTTTTTTTATTATTTTTTTCTTTTTCCCATGGTAGTTTTTCTTTGAATTGTCAAAAACTTTTAAAGCATGTACCACAGACAAAACCAATGACATTCTCGTACATTTTAGACCAAGATCATTAAGGAAAATACTAAATGAGAACACTTACAAACTAGTGCTAAAAGTCTCCCACAATAACTCCCTTCTCTTTCAGTGTATCTAATCTGTTTTAATATCACACATGATTTTCTCCTGTTTAGTAATTTCCTTGTAAGATAATAAAATTTTTGAAACAATCCTATTTTTAATTTACTCTTTGGCACTGAATCAAATATTTAATCAAAGTCCAAATAGATGAGCTTTACTGCATGCCATTTGCCTAGAAAATTATTTATCAAAGAAAAATTGCAGTTAAAAACATGCTGTATTTTGTCCCATTTCTAATTGCCTTCATACATTTAATTATAATTTCCATTGAAATTTGTTCTAAAATTTTGCATGCTATAAAGGCCAGATGAACCCACTATCCCAAATCACTTATCTTCTGCCAAATTTAAGTGTAGGCTTTAGCATCATTCTCTGAGTATATGGTATCTGCTGGGAAAGGTTGACTAAGGATAGGTTAATTGAATAGATTTGCAGTTTCAAATATGGTTCTTTCAAAGTTCTGGAATGAAAGCTATCTAATCACCCTCATATGGATCACATAGAATTTTTTAGCTTTTTTCCTTCTGTGAAGCAGTAAGTCACATTTCCATGTCCTCATTTTCATCATTTTCTCCATATTAAACACCACTGCCTTTACTGAAAGCTTTGACAAAATTTTCATTTAGAATGTGAGGCAAAAAGAGGCATTTTTAACATCTGTCTATTCCTAGAATAAAGACCCTTTTTCTTCATTTTTTGTTCTCAATTTTGCATAGCTAAAGATCTTTTGTTTTGATTACTTTTTGTATGATGTAGCTTGGCTTGATATTTGGCCATTCTCACACTCCCAATGTGTGCTGAATTCTAATATTAACCAGAAAAAAAAAAAAAGCTGGCTGCCTACATTCATTTTCTTAAACAAAAAAAAAAAAAGGAGTTTTTTATTTATCTGTTGTGAACTTAAACTATTCCTTCTGAAATATTTTCTCTTAACCCGAGTGCCTTTTGCGTTTATGATTAAGGAAATTCTAAATCCTCCTAATTTTTAAATTCTGTAACTGTTTAGTCCACTTAGTTTCACTAGACAGTGAAACTAATAAATAATTTCTCTCATTTCCTCTTCTAAAATTAACTACCTTGTATGTATTCTTTACATAATCCACCAAACTGATCCATTTCAGGAACATGCACATGCAGGGTTGTTTTTAAGCACTAGGTCTTGTAAAATGACTGGCCACTGCATGATATAAAGTACTCTTTTGTTGGTAGATTGATTATGTGGTGTAAAAATACATAAAACCTACTATAAATTACAGTAGTTGCTTTTTAATTAGACAACTTTAAATATCTCAAAGGAAATTTATCCCTTTAATACTAACAATATTGCACCAATATTATTATAACCTAACATTGGCAATCTGTAACAACTCTCAAATTAGACCTCTGAATCTTTTCCACTCTTGTGTCACATATCTTGACTTACAGATACTCAATTTTTAATGATCACGGGCCTTTTTTCTAATACCCTAGCATTTTGTAAACAATCCTGCTTTAGTACATTTACATATTTCGTCACTAACCAATTCTTCCAGGTTTTGGATGCCTTTTCTCTCCTAAATATGTTTTCATTTCCTGTCAGCTTTAGTAATCTGTGAATTTAGTCATTTAGTTCTTTGAAATCATTAATTAGGATGTTAAATCAGAGAGTACTCTGAAAAAACCTAAGTACTTATTTAACTTTAACCTTGCAGATTCTCAATGCAATGTATATTATCCCACATATTTTTTGCCTTTTCACATGCACATGCATGTAAAAATTATAAAAGTCTGCGTCATCTGAAATTTCAATCACAATACCATCCTTTTTTCCTGGTCTAGATGCACGTGATCTTGCCCTGCTCTCTCTGTGCATAACACTGTTGCAAGGATCTTTTTTTCTAGTGAGTTGCTCAGGGGTATCCATTTTACTCCATTCCACTTGTTGTCTTTTCTGTCAGTGTTGACTCAAATATCAAGGCCATTTCTCTCTCATCAACCACAAAGACTGAATTCTGCCACTGATTAGATCCACTTACTATGATTAAAAAAATCTGTTTCTTTTCTCCCTGTTTTGCTTTTCGGATTTTGGAAGATTTCCTTGTAAGCACATGCAGAACTACCTTATTGTTCTCCTTCATGTGCTTTTATAATTTTGTTTTCTTTGTTCTGAAACTATCACAAAGCTAAAATGTTAACATGCTGCCTATCACACTCATCATCTTTGTTTTTTCTTTCATCTCTGACAGGGAAATTTCCTGACGTGCGGTCAGACTTTAATATAATTTGGTTTGGTATTCCCACATAGAGACCTAAGCCATGATTGAGTTTTCTACAAAATACTAAAAATAATATATGAATAAACTAGAAAAACTAGACCAAAAATAAAAAATTAGAAACCCTAAGAGTTCCTTGCATCTTGATTTTATATTAGGCATCTGCACAGTATTTCTCCAAGGTACTATAGCAGAGCACACAGAAGTGCCTTTCCCAAACCAGTTTTTTGCCATTATATTTTTTCAGTGATATAGCTAGTAGTTAATCGACCTAATTGTATTCCTATTCAAGCCAATAAGAAGCATTGCTAACACTTTTCCAGGGAGCAGACAATGTGTACAATCTTTTGCTTTTATATAAATCTAAATCACAGAAAATTATCATATTGCTTAGCATGGTAATCGTAGACTTCAAATAACAAATACTGGAGTCACTGTGCACAGGAGAAGACCTTATAAGTGATCTGCAGGCTGACATTCTGCAGTATATGACAAGTCTCAGAATAACTGGTAGCAAAATGCAACTCCAGAAAAGATGAGTTGAATTGGAATCCCTCACAAACTGATAAGCAGTGAAGTCTTCTGCAGATAATTTGCCAGAAAGAGAAACTATGCCCTCACCATGTGAACCTTCTCACTGAGAATGTTTTGCATGGTATTTCTGTGAACAGCATTTTTATCTTTAGAGCGTGCAAGTTTGAGGTGAAACAACGGACAAATTCTGTACCCTGTTGAAACCTGACAAATTTTAAGTTTCACGGAATTGACTGCTATGATCCAAGGTTTATAGGCCAAATTTCACTAGGAAATTGTTGGACAAACTGATTATACAGCTATCACATTAAATACACAGTATTTAAAAAGAGAAGTTTTGCACAGTGTGTTTAGCTAACTCAGTAATAAATAAGTGAGATAAATTTTAATGCACCCAGTGATTCAAAAGTGGGTATCTTGAAAACAAACATACTTGTGCAACTCCTGGAAGAATAACTGGCAGGACTGGGTCCAGAAGATTGCTGCTCACTCCCGAATAACCTATTCAAATTACGTTTGGTTCAAATTCAGAGAAAATAATGATCTTAAACTAAAACTGACCATTTTCAGAGACAATAATAATTTTCTAGGAGTAATGAAACCAAGGTAAGATTTTCTGAGTCACTCTTTCAACTTATCTGCCTTTGGGTCTTTTCTACCCCCTCCCATTATGGGGATGCTGCAGCTTAGTGAATGAGCTACTCTTAGAAGATCTACTCCTTACTTATTGTTGGGTGTCATGGTCTGAAGAGCATGATGTAATCATCCCTATGCACACAAGTGTACAAGGGAATCTAGCAATCTAACAATCATAATTTCTGAAATATCTTATTTTCTTGTAATATTTACCTCCCTATTCAGCCAATACTGAGTTTCAACGTAAAATCAGTTGCAAATTCTGGGAAAAGAAGAAAACAGGGCCTCTAGGTTTTTAACCTGTCAAAAAGAAGGACTTAAGAGCCTCCTATATATGAACAGTCTTCTAATCAATTCTAATGTTTTTCATAGCTGATATATGTAGATGCACTTCATCCAACTTTTTCGACATATAACTCTGAGTTTAGAAGAAATACAGAACTATATTCATCATTAGAGAGTAAAAATAATCTAACAACAAAATGTGCAACCTTCTTGATTTTAAAACTTTTTTCTTCACATTTCCTCATTTCTTTATTTTTCATTAGAGCATAAAAAGAAGAAATTTAAATAAATCACAGATCAGATCAGTTATTTTTCTGATTAAATCACCTGGTTCTTGAGTTACACCACTACATAGCAATATACTTTTATTCTATTGCTTAACTTATTTTTTTTTTTTTTGCTTCAAATTGTCCCTTCACATCATTTTAGCAAAGATTTTTATATTTAAACAGGCCTATTTTTCTCTTTATCTGTACACACGGGGATTATCACTGAATCAGGTCAGATTATATGTTGTATTCTTGCAGTCAGTAGAATTTTACAGCTGTCAAAATCATTCTAGAAAGGTAGAAAAGCTTGTACTTCTGCTTCAAACAAGAAAAGACTTTGTAAGACAAGAAAACTCCATAATACACAGAAGGAAATATGCTGCAGAGTCCAAGTGATGGCTGAACATATGGTAGAGAGTTCTGGTGTAAACATCAGGATGTAGGAGGATTTTGACAGTTGAGAGAAAAGGAAAGGATGCCAGATCCTCTCTTCTATTCCTGCTGCAGGCACACACCATAGTGAGGAGCACCCAAGAAGTCATTTTACAATAAGTGTTATTTCTCTCAACTATTCAGGAATCATGGGGGTTTTCTGAAAAACCCAAAGACTTTTCCCACAGTGCGTCCTTGCACTCCCTGACCTTAAGAAACCAGACTGGATGACTCTAGCAGTTAAATATGAACAAAATTATTGCCCTCTGAAATCAAAAGACATACCTGTAAGTCTCAGCCTCCAAGGAAATTCCCACACCCCACAAAAGCAGACTACCTGATGGCAATTGAGATTGTAAGCTTTTAGCTTATGTCTTGAACATTCTGAACCTCCAAAAACAAGAATATAAAAAAAAGATGAATCTTCGACAATATTAGAATAAAGCCTCCTGTAAGTGTATCTCTGTTAAAACTGAAAAAACATTGAGTATCCTTTTAGCCTGAAGAGATGTATTTAAAATTCCTCCCTCTCAGTCCCCAGACAATTGATGCTGCCAATTATAGGACTACTTTTTTAACATCAAGTGATGAAAGTACATCCCTACTAGCAAAGTAGAATGAATTAGAGCTTACAGTAGCTAGTAGAGAGCTGTCAGAACTATTAAGCTCCCAAATCTCTATCCTGGCCCACAGCCCTGCTATCGCAAAACCCAGAGTCAAAACATAATTTCACTCAAAGTCTTCTTTAATTAAGAGATGCCTAATCCATTTTTGCTGTATTCTCGAAGACATTATTTAAAACAATACTGTTTGGAACGTTCAGGAACTTATTCACATTGGGTTTTTTTCTGGTTTTAAACAGGTGAAGATCACTTTAAATACTTCAAAATATTCCAAGTGACAGAGATGCACATAAATTTGAATAATCTCCTTTTTTTGTTTAGCATATCTGTGGTAAGATTCTCTAAAGCTGATGCCTGTATGTTTTTCTCTTATATTCCTGTTCTACTCTTTATTAGCTACTATCTTTCAAGTCTCTTTGTTTTACATCTACTGTACAAATTTCCTTAGCATTGTTATCCTTTCCTTGCAAAGTGCACTTAGATTTGGCCACAGAAGCAAGTATGCTGACTACAGTTTAAATTCTATCCTGAATAGGTCTTAAATATAGGGGTTTTTAAGTAGCACTTTATTGCTTTTATTAATTAAGACCTTTGTGTCAGAGTGAATTTAATCCACATCTCAGAGACTCCCCAAAAAAGGACCAGCAGAATGGTTCAGCACATCCAGAAAAGTGATTTGATTACAGCTCAGGTCTGCAAGTCATACCAAGAAAAAATATTTCAATAGAATATAAAATAGTGTTCCTTATTTTTAAAAGAATATACGCCATTCTTTATTTGGGGTTATTATACACAAAAAGTATACATCAGCAGGCATAAATCTCTCATGATCTTACTGAAGTCAAGGCATTTGGCCTCATCTTCTTTTTAGTTATTTATTTTTCGTGACACCTTTCACCTTTTTGAAGTGATAAGCTGAACTGCATGGATAATCTCTTTTTTTAGTGCATCTATTAAAATGCAAACCCAACAAGCACGAGCTATAAAATGCTGCATAAAAGAACATGTGTCATTAGAAGAGAATAGGTCCATCTGCTGGAGTTCTGCACAGAGCATTTGCTGAGTTCAGCAGAGGGGAAGGAGCACATGGGTTGATCCATTCTTGCCACATGAGCAAAGCATGGGAAACACGCTGGATGAATGCAAGTGCTAATTCTGTTGCATGGAATGCATAACAACACTTTAAAACAAAGTAATTGTGTTCAAGAAAATGCATTTCACAGCATTTCTTTATCATCTAGGAATTATTTTTGATGAAATAATTTAAATAACTTGTCCACGCAGCTATAAGCAGTATGGAAAGATCCCGGGTCAGGAAGAAAGTATTGCCACTTTCTGACTAATGAGATTGACGTTTAAATTGTATCTACTTGAGGTTACTCATGCTGCTATTTGTCCAATGTTTATTAGAATAAATAGTCAATCAGATACTTAGCACTAAAAAGGAAAGATTTACTGCAAACACTAATCAAGTTTTGTTCTTGACATTTAGTATCAGAAAACAGTTCTTTTAAGAAGTTTTTTTTGAAATATGGACATTAGCTCATTCCTCAAACTATTTGTGGCAACAACTTTCCCATTCTCAACTTACATCACTATTTGTTTCTAGCAGCTTGGCCATTAGCAAAAAAAAAAAAAAAAAATTGGTTTGGCAACTGCATACATCCTCTGAAGCATAAAGGCCATAAGCTGCCCTGACTAATCTTCAACAGCTCAGCTTCTTCCCCTGTCTCATCAACACCATGGCAGTATAATGACATGTTCTATTAGAGACTTATTCAATCTTGAAGTAAACAGGATCTTCCAGGACCTAATGGCTTTTGGATGATGTCCTAGAGCTCCTGTTCTCAGATACAGAGACCTTTAGGTGTTTTGGTAAAGAACCATCAGATCTATCCAGTGAATGAAGAACTGATAGAAAAGCCATAAATGAAGCATTGCTTGACCTACTGTAAACCATAGCAGAAGTATGGGGTCACCTTTTAAGGACCCATGCCAGCCAGCAAGCAAGCCCCACACAGCTGCTCGCTTACTCTCCGACCAGTAAGATCAGGGAGAGAATCAGAAGGGTAAAGCTGGAAAATTAATTTACTGCTTCCCATGGGTGGGCAGGTTTTTAGCCATCTCCAGAAGAGCAGGGCCCCATCACATGTAATGGTTATTTGGGAAGACAAATGCCATCACTTCTAATGTTCCCTCCTCCCTCCTTCTTCCCCCCACTTTATATACTGATCATATGGATGACATAAAGTATGAAATATCTCTTTGATCAGTTTGGGTCACCTGTCCTGGCTGCATCTCATCCCAGCCTCCCATGCACCCTCAACTTCCTTGCCAGCGCGGCAGTACAAAAAGCAGAAAAGGCCTTGGCTCCATGTAAGCACTGATCAGCAACACTAAAAACATTTTATCAACCCCGCCTTCAGCACAAATCCAAAACATAGCCCCATATTAACTACTACCCATATTAACTACTACTATTCTGCCCCAGCCAAAACCAGCACACATGCAAACAAAAAGCTGTGATTAAGTTGTGCTAGGATGTTACATGCTGCCTAGAGGCGAAATGGGTTAAACGGATACCAGCCTCAATGCCCTTCATCACAAACACAGTGCAGCATGGATCTAAGTCCAAAAGTTGTTCTTAAATTGGCAGCATGGCCTGGTTTAATGCGGCCTTAGCGTTAATGCTGTCTCATCTTGATAGGGATGGGTTAGAGAGCAACAACCTGTGTTGTTATGCTGTCAGATATAAAAGCATGCAAACCTCTGGGAAGTGGCAAGGAATAGGGTCAAGAATTACCCTGCATCCAGATATATCTGCTAAAATCACAGAAAACAAGACTGATTTTTTGACTTAATGCCTTTCAGTGACAGTGATGCTATGACTTGTGATAGGGTGATAAAGAATTCCAGGGAAGTTTTGACCTTCCACAGATTTGGTAATATAATGAATCCCTTCTGTCATGACTTTAACAAAATTTGTACAGATATATCACAAACTCAAAAAGACAAGTTAAAATTAAGTAGATAAAAATTCACCCTGTAAAATTTGTTATGCTTGTAACCTTTGAGATGTGTTAGGGAAAGAACCTTAAAGGAACAATAATTTGAATAAAATAAAAGGAAAAAAATAAGCTTCTGGTCCTTAATTTCTATCCAAAATGAGGATGTTTAGCAGAATACTACATCGAACACAGATGAAGACAAAAATCTTAAGAGCTTAATTCCGCATGAGTGCTTAGTGATTAGGAGGAAAGGTACATCAAGGTTTTTGCAATTCCAAGTATCAGGTCTTCAGTCAAATCCTGCTGTCTGTTGTCTGGCTAGTTAGGACAAAATTAGTATCCTTCAGCTACACGTTTCCAAGAAATAAACTCCCTGTAGCCTAGGGGAAGCACTGATCCATAAGCCAGAAGAATGTGTTCCTGTTGTACCTATCCTGGCAGCTGTTTATACTTCCACGAAGAAGTTTGTTGAGGATAAGATGGAGTTAAAAGGATGGTCACTATTGTCTCATATTAGTACTAGCTGGTTGTGTTGCATGAGAAAATTAATACCTGATCTGAACTGAGAATTTTGAGATTTTTCTCAGCTCTGCTGAATGTGACATCAAACATCCACTGGTCTCATGCTAGGCCTCATACAGCACATATGCAAAGTGTAAGGGGTTTCTATCAGAAAATACTTGTTAACACTTCTTACCTAGCTAGATACACCATTATTATGAAACTAACAGTAGCCCTTACTTTTATTGATTGAAATTTGAAAATTCTAGCATTTAAATTAAGGACCTATATATTGCTTTCTTTGGATTATAAATAAAATAGTTCAGATTTATAGACTTTTTAAAAATTATTTTTGCAGCCTGGGTTACATGTTTGGGTGACCCAACAGGGATTTAGACTCAAGGTGTTTGGCAATGAAAACAACTACTTCTAGAAGGAGGTGAGAAGCGGGATACAGCACATGGGTGAGGTAGAAATGATGTCAACTTCCATAGTAATTCCAGAATACGTTAGCTGCCATAAACATATGTTGGTTTGAAACTCCTACAAGACATCATTCTTTTTTAAAATTAGTCTGATAAAACAAACCATACCCTGAAAAGATTTGGCAAACTTTGATACCACTGGTATTAGACACATGATACATATTTAGAATCATCTATTCATCATCTATTCATAATTCTTAGGTTTTGATATTGATGTGGAACAACTTTGAACCTTTATTAGAGAAAATAATTGAAGTTTATTTTACTTTCTTAAAAAGGGCACCACTGATGTTTTACTTCCTTTCTGCTAGGAAAAACTAGCAGGTACCTATTTTCAAAAAAACTGCCTACAGTTTGTCAATGCAAATTACAATTGAAAATTTATAATTGTATAAGATCTAATAGTTATGAAAGGCACTTCATACAGCATGTCAGAGTTAATGTCATGCAAGGGTTTCCATTATCGTTTCACATTTGTGTGTCTTCTATCTTTATGAAAACTATTCCTTCCTTGTTTAAGTGACCTAGTGTAAAGCACAAAGTAGTATGGAATTTTTGGGCATTCGGTAAGTCAATGGCAAAATCTCTTTGTTTATTAAGACATGGAATTTGAAAAAAACCAACATTATGTCATCCAGTCACCTTTAGCAAAAATTATATCGTGTGGGTGTATATTAAGGTGTATTATACAGAGTGCATACTACAATTTAGACGGAATGAATAACATGGCTTAGAATATATGTGATACTTTTTCTAAACTTTTGAATACATCATTTAATAAATCTCTATGTTCAGTTTAAGAAGAACTGAAATAGTACATACTTAGGGAGTGCAATTTGGTATCTCTAAAAATTCAGCAGTTTCTTCATTGCAATGAAAGTTCTTTGGCATGATAAAGTTTCCTGCTGTTGAGGCTTACTGGACAGGGTTTGTGATTTTTTTCATTCTGCAGTACAAAGGACTGATAAACTTGAAATAAAAAGCATGGAGATTTAATCCACTGAAAGTAACAGCATGAATGTTCTTAATCTGTTCATTCTATCTGGTAATTTTATGAGCAGCTCTTTGTACAGCAGTGCATCTTACAGGAGCTGTAAGCCATTTTTACACTTCATTTACATAACACAGGAGATGTGACCTGCGGATATAACAATTCAGGGAATCTCTCTATATTCAACCAAAATTCTAATTGAGGGTATGAAGTTGCTGCATCATTAAATGTCCTAGAGTATATGATACCAAGGCAATGCCATGGGTCTCCTAGACCACAAATAATAAAATCTTGATAGCTCCCACTTGAATGGCATCATTTTAGGACAACAGACTGCTGAAAACTAGGGAAAACCTTAGCTATTAGGAAAAAATTCTTTACTGTGAGGCTGGTGAGGCACTGGGACAGGTTGCCCATGGAAGTTGTGGATGTCCCATCCCTGGAGACGTTCAAGGTCAGGATGGATGGAGCTATGAGGAACGTGGCCTAGTGTTGGAACTAGATGATCTTTAAGGTCCCTTCCAACCCAAACCATTCTATGATTCTATGATTTTATGGTTCTATGAACAACCTCTCACTCAAGTCGGGCAATGACTTGATTCGGTAAAGAGAACAAACATGGTTCATACTAAGGATGTGAGTAAGTCAGAAGTACTTGCACAGTACCAAATGAGCAGCAATTTAGCATGTATTTAAAAAAAAAAAAGTTGTGAAATAGTTTGCTTTAATAAAGTCATAATTTTACTGCAGATTAGTCCACACTGTGCACTGATCTCAGCTTGACTAGCTGCCAACGTCAGTGATGTGCGTATCCTACTGCAACTTGAGAATCAAATGCACATTTATAATTTACTTAGTTGGTAAAAGTTCATTTCTATAAATAGTTTTGTGTGGTAGGTTATAGAGCAGAGACGCAAGTTAATACCTTTTAAAGAAAATTTCTGGTAGGTCAAAAAATTGAGATGTCCATGATATACCTCCCTGAAACACAGTGCCAGGTGTGCAGCATCACACAACCAGATTGCCAACTACAGCCAAATAGTAGACCAGTAAAATATTTATTATGTGCAGTCATTATGCCCTCAGCAAACTGTAATTTGCTTACAATAGCTAAACACTTCAGGCAAGGTGTACTAAAACACACTATCATAGAAATGTAGAGGTGTTTCAAGTTTTCTAAAGCAGCTGTTTCAAGTTTTCTAAAGCAGCTTTCTAGAACAGAGCTAGTTTTCCAATTACTGCTTTTTATCATGTCAAAACTGCAAAGCCACAAAGACCAAAGTCTTAACATTTAGACATTTGGCAGAGATATGGAATTCTTATAGGTATGGAGTTACAGCTTTCAATCACAATAGATAAAAAGAAACAAAAACTTTTTTTTTTTAAATAGAAAGAAAGATAGGATAAATTAATTTGCAAAGGATCTCTGAAAGTCCAAATTCTTGCTCATGACTGGGCTAGTTTCAAAGTTAGATGGGTTGCACAGAGAGCTCTTCAAGTGAATTTTGGAAATCGCCAAGGGTGGAGATCCCACAGCTCTGAACACTTTCTCCGCTGTCAAACCACTCTCAGTAAGACCCATTTTTCTCATAACTCATTATAAATTCCATTGGTGCAACCTGTAACTATTCTTCTTCCACAGTAAAAAAGAGTCTGTTCCTGTCTGTAATCTGCATTTGGGAATAGAAGAGTGGAGTTATCTTCACTATTCCCATCTCTTCTCCTGTTCAGGTTAAACTAGCACAGCTTCAGCCTTTTTTGTTTGTCCTGTGCTGTAGTTGCCTAACAGTCTTAGTGATCCTCTTTTGGACTGTTTCAAGTTTGTCAATGTTTCTACAGTACTGAGAGTCCCAAATGGGAACCAGTACTCAAGATGTAGTTTCATCAGTCCTTTGTTGAAAAGAATAATCACATTTTGACCTGCAGGCTCCACTCTTGCTAATATAGACCAATATTAGAAGGGGCTACTAATATGGTGTTAGTTTTCATTACCACAAAGTCACACTGATAAATCACGCACAATTTGATCCACCAGGACCCCTAGCTCCTTTTCTTCAATGCTACTCCTATCCAATCAGTCTCCAGACAATGTTGCTTAATGGGTTATTCTATCTCAGAAGCAAGTATTTACATTTATTTTTGTTGAACTTCAGTGAGATTTCTCAATACATTCTTCTAATTTGTTGAGGTCCCCCTGCATGGCAGACCTTTCCTCCATCAGTTCAATTATTCTCAGTCACTCCTGTTGTTGCTGATTAGGTTTCATGCCTTCTTCCTCTGTCCTCCAAGACCTACATTTCTAGCTCCTGACACAAGTCCTCTTCTTGTCAAGTTCATCTTCCTCCATCCTATCTGACCTTTCCTTTCCCATACACCTTGTCCACAACTACAAAAACCAGTGTTGCCATAAAACCTTCCTTTTGTACTATCCACGTGTCTCACCTCCATTTTTTCTGATCTTTACCTTATGGTAACATATCATAGATTTTAAATGGGTATATCTCTGAAAACTGGGAGGAAGGGAGGGAGGGAGGATGGTGGTTTGGTTCAAACACACAGGAGCACAGACAGCACACTGTGGAGACATGAGTAGCTTTCAAACAGAATATACTCTCACAGACTTTGAGAAAAAGTGATAATTGGTTGACAGAACATTAAATTGATTATCATTCATGAAATTAATTATGGTAAAACCTTGTATAGAAGATTGTCCGATTGTACTTTATGTCAGGTGTAATACTGCCAGGACTAAGTCATATTCCAGCTAAGAGCAGAAGAAAAAAAACAAATACTCTGAGCACTATTTATAGAAAATATGATTTCCCCCTCTAGTTGTAGAAAGATATCTATTTTCAGTAGTTTATGAAGGTTCTGGTTGTTACTGTTTCAAATTATATGTTTGTATGAAGCCAGACCCACTATTGAAATGTTAATGTAAAAGCTTTCTTCTAGAGAAAGGTTACATGACACAAAGAGGCTTTATCATGAAAGAGAAGAGTGATTTGACTTTAAATTAGAATAATTTCATTTCAAATTAACTATGTAATCAGAGACAAAATAAGAATAGCATAAAAGTAGTCTAAGTTGGTTAAAAGAAAAAGAACACAAACAAGAACCCCCCCAACAAAACCTGAAACACCTCAAACTTGGAACTTCATCTATTACTGTAAAAAGGACAATGGAGATTATTTTTCTTCCTTTTAAGTTTCAAGTAAGAGACTACATTAATGCAAAATTAATTTTTCCTCATCAAAAATCAGAGATTCAAAAGTTAAATTTGAACATCTGAAGCCTTATCTCTTGTGCATATGAATATTTAATGTACCTTTTAATTATATAATGATATACTACCCTTTGACTTAGGTCTCTCTTTATTAAGGGAATTTTATTTTTAAACCAATTCAATATTTTGAGCTGCCCCAATATTATAATTCCTATATAAGAAAGTCTTTTCCCTAGAAATAATAACGTAATAAAACAAAAACTCTAAGAGGAACTCCAAGCAGAGCTAATACTTAGTAGAGTGGCAGATGTACACCTGCAGGACAAAGCCTGTTGACATTTTTTCTCACAAACATACTGATTTTCAAAGATATTTATTGACAAAATGTCATATATGAGATTGAGCTACACTTCAAAGATCATTTGTAAGAAGATCCCAAATGAAACTGTGTTGGAGAAAGTGCTAAATTTTGATGAGTAGAAATATGGGTAGAAGGTATTCTTAGCTCTTCTTGCTTCATACGGATTGATTTGCACTAATTGCATCACTTTGTTTTCTTCCATTATGACTCTTTCATAAAATTTAGACATATTTTATAGAAATTCATCTTTATGAATTTATATCATATATTCACTCTTGATAGAAAGAAAGATGCTTCAAAGCACATAAATTCTATAAAAAGACATCTTGTCTTTTGGGTGATTCTTCAAATGGATAGGCTTCAACAAAAAAAACTATTTAATCTGTTCCTATATTCAAATTTTGATTGATATTGCAAACTCCATTTCACTTGTGATATTCTAAGTTAATGGCGGTTTTTGAAACTGCCATCAATTATTGGTGTGGACATGACAAATAGTAATATGAAGTTCACCCATTCTTTTTTTTAACTCAGTGTATTCAAAACCTTTTTCCGCTAAATTTGCAAATATTCAGATTGAGGGCTGTGTACATGCTGTCTAAACCGGCCTGTGAACTTTAGATACCAAAACAGGCTATTATTTCACAACTGAAGCAGAAAAGAGATCTTGCAAAGAATGTCAAAGAAAGGAATAGTATAAGAAGAGACTGTAATTTGTTTTTCCCTCAAGAATTAACAGTAAACGCCATCCTTGCCTTGGAATTATGAGCAAATTATAAAAATGTCTTTTCTTGAATAAGGCAATTACTATAATTGAAAGGTATATGGAGAACATATGTTTTGTTCAGCAAGCACTGAGAACCAAAGCATTTGAAAGAAGTAATTTTCTTTCAGTATCTGGGCCTTAATTCTTAGAAATCTGCACTTGGACAATCTCTGCACAAAGACACCACAGGTTCTAATCAGATCATACAGGAACCCCCTTGAGTTACAGTTTCCCACATAATGGTCCTTTACTTTCGAAACAAAACATCCATAATTCTCAGAGGTCATGGAAACATAAAACAAAGCCAAAGTTCAACTTCGTGGGATTCCTTTTCTCTCTTAGGGGCTAATTAGCTATTTTATTTTAATCCCAGAGTAGGAAGGTTGCTAATCCTTGATTTCAAAGGACCCCTAATTCTAAAATGTAATTAACGGAAGCAACTCATTCTTCCAACTTGGGAAGTGTTGACTTAAAATTTCTGTTTCCCTTTTTTTTCCCCTGCTTCCGAAAGAGCTTTGGTTTGCAGGAATCTCTCCCTCCCATTTAGTTCCTCAAACAGTGCTTAGGGACATAGGGCTACCTGAGTGTTAGCTTTTAGTTTTTATCCTTTCTAGCTGTCTTGGATGTAGGTGTCAGGTACTGGTGCAAAACAACCGCCTACAGTGGAAATACAGCAACATCATGGAAGGATATGGCACTGTCCATGGTGGAACAAGAGCATACAAGCAGATGTAGTCAGAACTGTCATTAGAGCATTATTAAAAGTGTCCTACACAAATATTTCACAGATACTCACAAGGAAGGATAAATATACTGTAACTTCATAGGTAGTATCATCATGACACAATTCTTTCAACAATAAGTTGAAAACAAAAACTTATTTAAATTTCATATTATTTTCCCCAAATATGTTTTAAGTGAATTTCAACACTACATAGAAGCACAACACTTTTTTGTAGGGATTCTTTATTGGAGATTCCATTATACTTTGTGAAGTAAAAAGTAAATCAGCGTTAGATTTTCTAAATTACAACAAATTATAGCAAGTCGACTTTCTAGTTACCATGGTTACAGGTCCCAACAGACCATTCTTTAAGAATTTTCTCCTCCACCCAAGATAGAAACAGTCCTTTAAAAATGTTATCTAGACTACAGCAAAAGTCGATTTATAGTATACTTATGCTGATGTGCACATTAACAGTTTTTGTTAATGAGATTGTCACTTGGGTACAAGAATGGGCATCCTTATACTGAGAATGAAAGCTACTGGAACTGATAGGTCTTAACTCTAAATAAGCCATGAACACTCTAAAAATAAACTCCACAGCATTTTAGCTTGACAAATATGAAAAACATTTCCTGTAATGATCTGAGTAACCTATGAATAAAAATCCCATACAATGACTTTTTCTCACTTGGTAGTGTTCATTTCTGTCAGATGCCTCTGTTCTGTTTTGCACTAATCTATACTTCTTTGATAACGAGAAGAACTTTTCAGACACACGAATACACACTTTGGTATAAGGGGGGAAGGGAAAATATTACAAGTTTTATTTACATACATATATGTATGTAAATATATATACATATATACATGTAGCAACTTAAATATTTCTTCTACACTAAAATAATATATTATATTACATTAAGTCTCTTCTTTCTTTCAAAAAGAGACCAAGAAGAAAGGAGAAGTCGTCCTTTTTTCACTTTCAAACTATAGTTCTTCTAAATTAATGTCTTGTGGTGCTGTTAAGTGTCTCTTGTCTTTATCCCCTGTTTTAACTTCGTGAAAATCCCGGCTCCCTCAAGCCCGAGCTTTTGGGGAGCTTTTTCGAAGATTTCACTCCTCCATCTCGGGGTAAAAGAATTTTAAGGGTTCTTAGTTTAGTTCTTATCCTAGAATTGATTCCAACTGATTCACGGGTGCTGCCGACCTTTTGCAGGGGGCCTCTCTGTTCCCAGCTGTTGTGACAGCTCAGGCTACTCTGCAGAAGTTTGTTCCGTTTGTTCCGTGGCTGCCTCCGCCTCAGAATTCATAGCTGAAGAGCTCGGCTTGCTCCGGCCACCCCTCGCTGGTTCAGTTCCAGCGCTGTGTCTGTCTGTTGGTCGCAGGCTTCTGCCTGGCTGATTGAGCATTTTGCTGCCATTTTTCTCCCCCATCTCTGCGAAGTGGAGTAAATTCGACCTGGAGGCCTTTCCTGATCCTTCAGGGTGGGCTCCACTGCATGGCTGGCTGCTCCTGGCCCAACCGGTAGGAGCTGAGGGGGGCAGAGGCCCCCCAGCCCTGCTCCACATCAGGCACGCTCAGACCATGGCTGCTTCTGCCTCTAGCCACACAGCCAAAAATTAACCTCTTCTCTTCCGTTTCTATGAGTATGCAACTTCTGTGCGAGCGTGTAAGTTGTTAATTGGTCCAGTATGGAAAAAAATAGCTCCTGGGAAAAAACCTTTTCAAACCACCACAGTCATACACTGAGGGGAAACAATCTTCAGATTTCTAGAAACAATGGTTTGGAATGACTGGAATAATAAATATTAATGCCTTGGCCAAAACTGATATTTGTTGGTCTTTTTCAGAAAAATTATGGAAGTGCACTGCTAAAATTATTGGCTGCAACTTTAACAATGTCAAAGAAACTGGACAGGTTTAAGCTACCAATGGCTTTGTCTGCCACATATGGAGTAATAGTATGTTATCCTGGCAACTGTTTAAGGAAATAAAAATCAAACACTTGTGAAATATTTATCTCGAATGCATTAATATGGAGGAACGTACACAAAAAGTTGTTTCATATATACCAATAACTAAAAAAAAAGAGAAGCAAAATGTTTCCATGCATTAAATTATCCCCTAACTATCGTATTTTCTGGTTTCCTTCATATCAAGAGTTTTTCTTTTTCCCCTCAGAGTCCTATGACTAAAACTTATATATTTTTAGGTTTATAATGTCTTACAGCTACTACAAATTCCTGACATATTTCATTCAACAAATCCTTTCACTACTAATAGATTACACTAAACTAATCTTAACCTGCTAATATATTTATCTTGTTTCTAGTACAGGACATAATATAAAACATTGATGAAGTTAGAAAAGCCGTAAAATATTCAGGTAAATATTAATTCAGCAATTCATCAAAGTATTAGACCACTTGCTCAGGACTAAAGAATTCCTTATCACTGACAAAGATGGGAGAGAGTGTAGACAGCACCTACTAGCTGCAAGCCCATTCAGGTAGATGCATTTCCAGGGGGAGAAGTCATCCTTCTCATTTAACAAACCAAATCCGCCTATGTCATAGGTTTATTTGTTCTAAAAATCCAAGCACAAATTTCTCTTTCCCTTGTCCCACTGTAAAAGAAGGTGTTGAACGAGGGAGGGGGAAGGGGTAATTGACTATACAAAAGAACTAGCTGGCAGACCTGCATGCTAGGCTGATAGCCTTCTCTAAGGCTGGGGTGTGTGGGGGGGTGTGGGGAGGGGAAGGAGTTTTTCTCCCCTCCTCACTTTGGAAAGAGGCACTTCACTTTTTGCCTTAACAGGGACAAGGTGTGTGTTGGAAAGGTGCTGAGACTGTTTTGCTCTCGACCTGGTCATCTGGCTGTTCTCCAGTCTCGGCTTGCCTGTGATCTGCTCTGTTGCCAGCTGGACCTGCTCAGATTTCATCGGAGAGGTTTGGCCCATCCTGCAGAGGAACCTTTTGGGGAGGGGGTCATTTTTTTTCTTTTTCCCTCCTCTGATCCCATGTCTTGGCAGCAGTTTGTGCTCGTGGAGGATGGGGGGGCATCCCAACCACAGCCAGCCACAGACAGCGTGAGTTCTGTGGGAAAGAAACCGCCCTTCTTTCCTCCCTTCCCCTCCTCAGTGTGGAGGGAGGAATCTCCATTGTCAGCTTCTCCTGCGCACCAGGGCCTCACGTGGCAACCACCAGAGCCCAACAGCACTCCCTGCTAAGCAACACAGAGCACTGCAGGCTCTGCACCTCCAGTGATCCAACAGAGAAGTATCAGACTGTTTCCTTTTTGAAGGGGACTTTAGGGTACAGGATTATTGTTAAGTTGTTTTTGTGTTCTTTTGCTGGTTTTGCCAATATACTTATATCCTTTAATAAAGGATTGTTATTTTTTTCCTTTTTCCATACTTCCTTGATTGGAGCCTTTTAATTTTGGCTTTACAATTGCTAAGAGAAAGGAGGTTTTGTCTACCTCATAACTCATCCTCCTTAGCAAAACACTTCAGTGTCCTTAAACTGAGACAGCTTATCCAAATTGTTGTTTAAGTACTTTAAATCCATCTAGGTCAACACTAATATAGCCCACTTTCTAACTCAGGGTGAATCTGTTTTCCATCCTCCCCCTTTGAGCTAGACTGTGGGTAGCCAGGCATGTAGAAGTCGAGAGCCAGAAGACCAGAAGTAGCATGAAGAAACTTAATTCTAGGAAGGTGTTTGGCACCAAACTGTCTCCTGGATGCTGCTGCAGTACTATTTCTTTGTCTCAAGCAGTCCTAAGTGGAGAATTTTCCTGTTCATGGGACTGATGAGGAATCCAGTAGTGCCCGCACTAAGTGTCCTGTTTGTAAGGAGAGACTCGCAGCTCTCCACTGAGCTGTCAGACATGGCTTCTGCGCTTCTAACTCCCTGTGGCATACCGTGGAGAGAAAAGCACATGTGTCTTCAGAATAGGGATTGGGACATAAGATGATGAGTTCAATCTTTCTTGAAATGAATAGTGCCAAGAGCCCGGGTTGCCATTCCTCACATGTGGGGCTTCTCTCTGCCAGATAGTGAAGGAGGTCAGAAGTAGCAGTAGTAAGGTAGTAAGTGTGGGTACAGCCCACACCCCATTAGGTGCACGTTCACAGTAGAAGGTTATGCAACACAAATGTGTTGTTAGACCCAGAAAGAAAAATGAGACTGTCTGGGAGAACTGTATTGGATTTGTCAGATTTTCAACTAAGGCTGTTCTAATAAAATAAAACAACTATCATAACTGATCATAAGCCACTAATTTTCTAGCAATTCCCTAACTTATTTTCACTGTTGCATATAAATATATGCATTTTAAGAGAAAGCAGAAGTAAAAGTCATTGCAAATGTTGGAAGCATTGAATAAGGTGTTGGAAGAATAGCAGAAAATTGATTATATAGAATAAAACTAATGAATCTTGGCAGCACTGTCTAGTTGATCTCTTTCTTTAGGCTTCACTTTTTCATTGTCCATTCAGTTTAGGGGTATTAGTAAAAAGTCTAAAAAATATAGTAATTTTATAGTGCCCAAACTTTCAATGGGGAATGAAAAAGCGTCTTCGGTACCTAATAATCTTCTATGAGCTGCTTTCCTTTTGTTCCAGTGGCATCCAGCCTGCTTTTGAATTTATCTTTTGGTCTGAGCAGCAAAATCATTTGGTTCCTATTTGTACTGGAGATGACTGTTCTTTCATGACAAGGTTATGTTCAATGCTAGTTAATTAGTAAGCACATGGTTCCAGAGCTGTCCATCTCTCCCTTTATCACACAAACCTATAATTAGTATGCAGCATGTGCTGCAGACTTAATATCAGGACAAGTCTTGCAGTGGTAATCAAGTTCTTACACTTGATTTTTTTTTTTTAATGGTAATAGTTTATTTCTGAAGTTCCACCTATCTATCCATTAAGTGATGAAGTGTCAGGGCACAGAGGGGACCAATCTTTTATGTTGTCTATGAATAATTTAACTCTTAATTCAGAAGGGGGGAAATCGTATCTTGTATTAAACAAAGATAATTATTCTCATGTGCATTAGTGCTTTCTTACTTCCTCTATGATCTGTGCTGTTAGGTATGTGTTATAGAAACCTAGCAGCTTTTCAATTTACACGGCAAAATTGGTGACTGACAAGTCTGCAACATCAGCCTTTGCACAGAGTAGCCCTACAATACAGAAAGTGTGAAAACACTACAAAACTATAAAAAATGCAGAGGTCTGAGTGTCTATTCTAAAATGATTCCAGGACACAAGTCACCACACTTGCTCTCACTTTTACATAAAATCTGTGCAAATCCTGTCATTGCATATGTCAATCAAAATATTGGGTTTTGGTCAATAAAAGATAGTAAAAACATCCAAAAAAATACTTTAAAAAAATGTTCAAATATTGTGCTACTCCTGCTGAGAAAGTGAGCTTCATAAATTTATTTATAAGATTAATATGATGAAGATTGCAGAGTAAATAGTATATAATGGATTCTATACATATTTGTGAACATAGTGAATACTGATTAGTTTTCTTTTATCCATTAGAAAAATATTAACACAGTTTATCAAGTAAGTTTAATAAGATATTTCACACATATATATATATATATATAAAGTTAGACTTCTAAGAAATAGTTTTCATTTTAAAATGTCTCAATACAGAAGGTTAATGCCAACTTCTTGTCTTTCCCTGTCATCCCTCAAATAAGTTTGGACACAGTGGATCAATTTTAGGTAGAGTTAACAAATAGGTAAAGACTCAAAGAGAATTTGACTTTCTAAAAGATGTTATAAATTTGGAAACTAAAAAAACGAGAGGTTGACAGATAACTGTGGACACAGCTACATCCTGAGATACAATTTCCTAAGAGGAAGGTAGGCAGAATGTAACAGCTACACACCCCATCTGAAGGCATCTGGGTCAGGCAATCTGGACATATCTAGTTGCAGACTAATGACTAAATGCTTTATCTGTCGGGGTGTCACAGACAGACCCAGGAAGGAACAGATGTTATTGCCATGGAAGACAGATCTGAGAGATTAGAGGACAAAAGACAGTAGGAAACCAGACACACTCATTAGCTCTACAGCTGATAGAACAATTAGTACTATACTTACATATATTCAGTAGCATGCTAAAGTTATACTGCCTTCCTAGGTGGCTGAGTAGAAATATTTTAATGGCTTATCATATAGGTAATGTGGGTACATAGACAGATAATCTTCATTAACAGGACACCATTTTTTTGTTGTGTGGCTCCCACAGTTATCATTTGAAGACCACATGTGGCAACAGAAGGACTCAGGGAAGCACAAGGAGCTACGCTGTCCCTTGCAAGACATACTAAATAACAATACCCAAACTTCTGCTACCTACAACTATACTGACTCCCTAGTGCAGATCTAAATTTCACTTCTCTTCAAGTCACAAACATGAAGACCTCCAGCACTTAAAATGGTAGAAAATACTGAGGGCTGGCTTCACTGGAGACTATCTGTCATGGATAACTCCTGACACATTGAGAGTCACAATACAAAGAACTGCTGCACTCGCAAATCACTGTAACCAACAAAAAAGAGCTGATTTCCTTTAAGCATGTAATAAGGATATGCTTGCCATAGGGCAAGCAGGCAGCCCCTTTCAATAAATTCTTCTTGTTCCTAAGAGAGAAAGAATACTTGCATAATGATAGGTAAATTATATTTTTTATCTTGGAATTGAAGATATTTAGAATTGCTTTCTTGGTGACTTTAAGACCCATTATATTTGCTTATGTTTGTATTTGAAAGGCTTTCCTAGGCACTAAGATTTTGTTTTACAGAGGACAGCAAAGTTAATAGCAGTATTAGGTAGACAGAAATTCAAATGCTGTAACATCTAAATGATCAACAGCAATAGAATCAAAGTACATTTACTCTAGACATACTTTGCAGTATAAATCGGATATGAACTGATGAAAAATGCGTGTGTGTGTATTATTATTTTTTCCAGTATATTATTTAACTATGTCCTGACATTGTAACAGCTAATGTCCTTTCCTGTTCTTGGTGGGGCATTTTAATTATTCAAAGTAGCTGTACTATATTAGTATCATGAAAGATCATTTCCAGCTTGTAGAAGAGGTTCCAGATCTTCTGACAGATACCTGAACAAGAATCAAAGCATTTTTCCTCAAACCTTTCTCTGACATGTTTTTAGTTCCCTGCAGACTCTGAACTGAATTGACTGCTGGTGTTCAAGAATAAGTTTTGCTGTCTGTAATGAGAAAATTTTCCATGAGGTCTTAATTTGCTTTTTCATAATTTTTTACAAATTTCCCAAAAGTTTCCTAGCTTTGGGGAAGATTGGCCAGCTTTTGTAATTAGAATTGCATAAAAAAAAAGACTGAGGCAAGCATTGCTTGGAATTTCTCAATCTTACATCAATTACTGTCCACTTAAGAGACAAGCAGCAGTTGCCAGTTTAATCGTTTTATGAGACTCCATTTATCATTCATGTTAAAACGGCCCTGGGTAGGTTCTTTTTATCCATTATAAATCAAAATAAATAATGAATAATGATAAGTAATTGCAACTAATGAATCAGACATGGCATTCTGTATTCCCAGTATATCAACTCTAGAAATGTGCACTGCTTAGAAGCAGCAGAACTATCTTAACAGACAGCAAAAAATAGCAAAGAGGGCGACACTGCTACTTCAAAGAGCTTTTGCAGCAATACTGTATTTGGCACAAGAGAATAACTTGGAGTTAATGTGTATGATTTAAAACCAAAGAGAACAGTGCTTGCTTTCTTGTTGCAGAGCTGTGAGGTGGACTTGTATCATGACTGAATAATTTTTTACACAGTTATTAGTAGCGTGTGGGTTACACCATGAGAAATAGTACTCAGGCCTACACTGAATAAATTTTTTCATACTATTTAAAAAATCCCTTAATTCAATAAAATTCTTAAATACATTTCATGCTTACGAAAGCAGTCCTTTAATAAATTTACACTTTTTCCTTTGACAGTTTTGGCCAATATATATCCCATATGGCGGTGAATGAAGTTTAAAAACTATGCAGCACTCTTATTGTTGGGGGTAGCAAAGGAATTCTCATGACAGAAAGATAGGAAGATAGAAATAAACAGTTGATATACAAGCACTTTGCATTGCTTTATACAACTTCTAGGTCAACCAAAATCCAGAATGTACATAAAGCTTAAATTAAAGGAGTATATGAACATTAGAGAAGAATTATATTTATCTTCTCTAATGTGTAGTATCCAAAGATATGTCATACAATAGGAATCTAGACAATATATAAAGCAATTCTGCACACAATGTTAATTTTGAGCCATGCTCACACTGACAGCTCAAAATTTTATTTTATAATAAATTTTGAAAATAAAAACCACCTAACAAATGAGGTAAAACCAAATGTTAGAATTAAAAGAAAATGTCAAGAAAATATTTCATTTGATTTAATCTGAATCTCACTTTTTTGTTAAATACTAGAGAAATAATGCTTAACTTCAGAAAAAAAATATTTTCAGACAAGAAATGGGAATATCTTGTTCTAAAGATCTAGAGCAGTTTTTATGTTTTCACTTTTTCAAATCCTGTTAGTCAAAACAACTTGCTAAGTTCAATACAAATTGTTTACCTCAATGAAAGAGAGCACAATGCTCAGTGAAAAGTAGTATGCCAGAAAATTACTTCTCCTCTAAAGTATGTCAAAAATAGCTTTATGAAGGTATGATCTTGGAGGAACAGCTGAATGAAAAGGAAGTTGCTGTTATAGCCTTAATCATAATGCAGTACAAATACGAGGGGAAAATCTAAATACAATAATTGGATGTTTTTAAGTAACACAGGAAAATAACCGATGTTTGATTTGAAAGAAAACAGAAATAAGAACAGTTATTTGAACAGTGATAAAAAGTTATTTGACTTGTGATTAAAAAATGGTATGCAGTTTTTTCCTACATTTCATGCATGATTTAGCAGAGACCCTTGCACAACAATGAAGAGCTTTCCAGAGAGGAACTAAAGTCTTGATCAAACAAAGCCGATTGCATCCTTCAAATATCTACTGGTTTTGCAATGATCATTTTCCCAGTGTACTGCATTAATCAGTGCTGTGTTAAACACTATGCAGTCCATTCAAGCATAAAGTTTATTTCATTTGTCTTCATTCAATTTTCAAAGCATTATATATACTCATCATGGCTAGGTTTCACGAACGAAGATTTGGGAAGGGCTCTATCCACGTTTATTACAAGCGCACTGGTGGCTAAAAAGGCCAATACGAGATAGGCACGTCCAGTTGCAAAAGGCACAGCAGAAAGACTCCTTAGGTGGTATATTCTGCAAGACACGATTCTTTCTGCGTTGTCTTTTCTCCTCAAGAGTGATCCTGTGTGCGTTCTCAAAGGAAGTAGCAGTGTTATAGATGGTGTGTCTCCAGAGCTCATGATTGGAGGCCAGAGTAGACCAGTTATGTTGATCGATATGGCCAAGGCTGAGATGTTGTTTCAGGGAGTCTTGTATCTTCTCTTCGGGGCTCCTCTCATGAGGCAGCCGGTGGCAAGTTCACCATAAAGCAGGATCTTCATCCTTGAGACGTGCCCTGCCCAGTGCAGCTGTGTTCTCAGTGACATGGCCTCAATACTCATGACTGCTGCTTGTTCTAGAACAGACGTATTAGTCACATAATCTGACCAGTGGATGTTTAGGATTGTACGGATGCAGCATTGATGGAAGCGTTCTAGGAGTCGCAGGTGGTGGCGGTAGATGACCCATGATTCAGATCCATATAACAGAGTAGACAGCACAATGGCTCTGTAAACACTGATCTTTGTACTTCAGGTGTTTATTTCGCCAAACTCTTTTATGAAGCTTTCCGAAGGTATTATATGCCTTTGCTAACCTGTTGTCTATCTCTCCATCAATCTTACCATCTGAGGAGATGAGGCTACCTAGGTAATTAAACTGCTGGACTGATTTGAGCACTGATTCACCAATAGTGATATGGGGATGATGGAAGACTTCCTGAGGTGCAGGTTGATAGAGAACTTCAGTCTTCTTTAAGCTGACTTCCAGCCCAAAGAGCTCAGAAGTGTCTGCAAAGTAGGATGTTAAACACTGTAGAGCTGCTTCTGTGTGGGTGACAAGGGCGGTGTCATCAGTATAGAGTAGCTCCTGGACAAGATGGTTTAAAGTCTTAGTGTGGGCCTTCAGTCACCTTAGGTTGAAAAGGCTTCCATCAGTATGATATCAAATGTAGATACTGTCCTGATCATCGAGGTCTACCACGGCCCTTTGGAGTATCATGCTGAAAAAGACTGTGAATAGGGTTGGTGCAAGAACGCAGCCTTGTTTCACACCACTAGTTATTAGAAAGGGCTCAGAAAGTGCATTGCCATATCTAAGTTGGCCGTGTTGATCCTCATGGAGTGAGATGATCATTTTAAGGAACTTGGGGGGACAATCTAAGCATTCCAAAATCTGTCATAGACCTTTTCTGCTCACAGTATCGAAAGCCTTGGTGAGGTCAACAAAGATTACATAGAGACCTTTGTTCTGTTCCCTACACTTCTCTTGCAGTTGTCTGAAAACAAATATCATGTCTGTGGTACTCCTGTTAGCTCTGAAACCACATTGGCTTTCAGGTAGAATTCCTTCTGCTATAGTGGGTATTAATCTGTTCAAGAGTATTCTTGCCAGGATTTTGCCAGCAATGGAGAGCAGAGTAATACCATGGTAATTTGAACAGTCTGATTTAATTCCTTTTTTCTTATATAAGGTGATGATGACTGCATCTCGAAGGTCTGATGGGTAGTTCACCTAGTTCCCAACAGCGCCCCACAAACTCATGAAATTTAGCATGGAGTGCAAGGCCCCCACGTTTCCAGACTTCAGGTGGAATTCCATCAACCCCAGCTGTCTTGCCGATTTTCACCTGCTGAATGGCCTTAAGGGTTTCTCCTAAAGTGGGGGCAGTATCCAATTCATACTTCACCAGTTGTTGTGTGATGGACTGGATGGCTGTGTCTTGGACTATATGGTTAGTACTGAAAAGGGTCTGAAAGTGTTCAGACCAATGATTGAGAATGGAGGTTTTATCTGTCAGAAGCGTTTGACCATCTGCGTTGAGTAGAGGACTTTGGGGTTGGTATGTAGGCCCGTTTGCTGTTTTCAGGGTTTCATAGAATCCTCTGTGATCACCCATGTCTGTGCATAATTGAGTTTTTTCAGCTAGACTGATCCACCACTTGTTCTGGATGTCACGGAATTTCTGTTGGAGCTTGCTGCATGCAAGACGAAAGGTTGTTGTTCTTACATGACAGGATGGCAATGCAAGGTGTGCTTGGTGGGTGGTTCTCTTCTTCCTCAACAATTCCTGTATCTCTTGATTGTTTTCATCGAACCAGTCCTTGTTCTTCTTGAGGGAGAACCCTAAGCTTTCTTCAGAGGACTGCAGGATGCTTTTTTTAATATGGCGCCAAAGTGTTACAGGAGAGGTACCTGTAGAATCTGTGGAATGGTTATCAAGCCTAGTTTGAAGATTAGCCTGAAATTTGTTTCTCACTGTGGTTGATTGGAGACCGTTAACTTGAAGTCTCCTCCTTGGGATACTGCCCCTTTTAGGTTTGAATTTAAGATTGAGGTTAAGTTTACAGCGCACCAGTTGATGGTCTGTTTGGCATTCCGCACTAGGTATCATGCAGGTGTGGTGGACATCGCAGACATCTCTCTGTCACACCAAGACATAATCAATGAGGTGCCAATGCTTAGATCTGGGGTGCATCCATGTTGTCTTCAGACTATTTTTCTGCTGAAAGATAGTATTAGTGATGGTGAGCTGTTGCTCCACACAGAATTCTAGCAGAAGTCAACCATTATTGTTGCAGTTTCCAACACCATGCTTGCCTAATATTCCTTTCCATGCTTCAAAATTCTTTCCTACTCTGGTGTTGAAATCACCAAGGATAATGATCTTATCATCTGCAGGCACCTTCTGGGTAAGGTGGCGAAGGTCGGTGTAAAATTTATCTTTTTCAGCAGGGTCAGCTTGGAGTGTTGGGGCACATATACTAAAGAGGACAATGTGTTGCTTGTTGTTTAGTGGAAGGCATAGGGAGATAATGCAGTCAGAGTGACCTGTCGGCAGATTTTCAAGTTTAGGAACAACAGAGTTTTTGACCATGAAGCCGACTCCTGAGAGATGCTTTTCGGTTCTGGGTTGGCCTGACCAAAAGAGTGTGTAACCGGCACCATGTTCTCTGAGGCTGCCTTCCTCGTGAAGGTGAACTTTGCTGAGAGCAGCAATGTCGATATTGAGACGTGACAGTTCATGGGCTATTAGGGCAGAGCAACGCTCAGGATGTCCACTATCCGCTGAATCAAGCATGGTTCTGATGTTCCAGTATGCTAGAGTTAATTTGGGTGCACCTTTGGAAGCAGGTGTATATGCCTTTATCTTTTGATCTTTGTGTGACTGCATCTGTAGAAGACGGTCATTGGCTTTGCAAATGTGGGTAAAGCCTTCGAGCCTGCGCAATGGATTTTTTAGGTGAGATGCAGTATGTGTGGAACTGAACCCACCCTTTAATCCTAAGGTTAATCCACCAGGGCCGAGCGAGCTTGGATGGCGGCAGCGAGGTCCTCAGGACGTAGGTTTAATTAGAGTGACCTTCTCTTAGATGGATGGCCTTACAGGGCTATGCGAGCTCCATCTGCCCCAGTTTAGAGTTGTCCTTCTCCTCCGTGTGCTCCAAGGCTCCTCCTCTCATCTCCCACGAGGGTGCCGGCGAAGCTCCCTTTCTCACTCTCCTTTCCCTGCCTGGGGCCAGGCGCCTGGGGCCGTGCTGTGCTGTGTGCGTGCTACTGGGACCGGGGCTGGGCCACGCTGCATGCGTGCTGCCAGGACCGGGGCCAGGCCGTGCCCATTATATATACTATTCCTTTCCTATATATACTATTCCTTTCTTATATTTTGTTTCCATTTTTCACAGTTTCCATCCCTGATCAAATTATGATACTGGCATTGCTAATAGCTGTAGTTTCAAATATACAAAGTCTTCAAAGTTGTCTCTACTGTCTAATAGGAGTTCACCATAAGCATCCACAAAGGCTTCTCTTTAAGCTTTTTTTTAAGTCCCTCCTTGAAACTCACTGCCAAGAGACAGTGATTAAGTTACCAGCGGACTGATAATGCCATCCCTTCATCTGAGCAGTTCCATCTTGTTGTTTCAACCCATTTGCCCACTTTTTATAGCAACAAGAGGTTATAGAGGTCTTATAACCTCTTTAAGCAAAGGCAATATTTTCACACCATGTTTATATACTACCTTTTGCAATGGGATTCTGTTGCATGAGTGTGAATGTAAGTTTGATGAAATACTGACAGAACATTTATAGAAAAAACCCCACACATAAATAAAAAGTGATGCTGCCTTGAGTTAAGCTTCTGCTCTCTAATTAAAGCAAAATGTTCAACACCGCAGAGGGAATGAAAGCAAGTCTGCCTGTAAAATGTCACTTTTCTCTGGGGGCTGTGGGCTTTGCATAAAGCTGTGATTAACCTGTGTGTAAACCTGAGTAGAAGAGAGGAATTTTTTTCGGGTAGGGCTTACAGAACTCACTATCAGCAGATCCACAAAACCACAGAGGACTTAAATATCAGTGCGTGAAAACTCTTCCCTTGCCTTGCTAACCAGGACCTGCAAGAGCCCTCTAGCACAGAACTGAATGTGTTCACTCCACTGCTCCTGTGGCAGTCCTTAGTAAATGAGGAGAAACAGTACCATGGCCATTCTGTATCTCACAAAGACGTAGACTAACACTAAGTGTGCATGAGGATCTATCCTTCAAAATCGAAAGAGAAACAAAATATTTGTCAGTCCTGCTGTATCAAGAGAAGTGATTTAGAAAGGAATGTGTAAAAACCCTGTGTAACAGGTGGGCAAGACAGAGATGTTGCAAATGTCTTGTTCACAAGCTCTGCTCTCATAAATCAGTATTAATAAGCACAAGAATACACCCAAAATAATTCATTTATACTGGATAGAAAATTAGACAGAAGCCCTGAGTCTTTTTTTGTCCAAGAATGAAGAAATATTTTGAAATAAGAATGCAATCATTGAAGCATAACACATGAAAGGTATGCATGTGAAATGACATCTGTATTCATAGGACAGAAGCCAGAGTTTCCAACTCATGGATTACATATATGAATTATTTAATTATTATATTTAAAAAAATTAATCTGAACACATTTTCTTTTTCAGCCTGTAACAGGAAACAGCAGAGGTGCCTTTGTAAATCAGACCTGAACTATTAAACTTCACATGTAATGCAAACTACAGGAGCAAGAGGATTTTAACCAGTTAAAAACTATTTTGACTGTGCAAGAGAACCTGAGGAAAGGCAGGACCAGGAATCTGGTTTAAGTAGGGAATATATTCAGGGATGACTGAGAATGCTGAATACTAGAACACATTCTCGTTTGTACGGAATAAGGTGGGCAGGGAATTCTAGGTCCATAATGAAACAGTAATAGAGACATTTCCAGCTATGTACAGGGCAAAGGTACATTTTAATTTTTGTAAACTCTATAGTTTTAAAGGGACAGGAGCTGAAGAATATTTGCAGAATCCACAAAAGCTAATGGAGAGGATAGATATTTCAAGGAGGGATTTTAAGACAGTCTCCTGTTTAGAAGCATTTATCTGTAAAATTTCTACCAAAGATTATGATGACCTCTGTAGAGCATTAAAAGGAGAAGGTTTCATTTTTTTTTTTTTCCCAATGACCTTTCTGATAATTTCCCTGAGATTTTCTTCAGGCCCATATTGAATAAGGCATAATTAGACACAATTATAATGTATCTAGACCAAGCTCTGCCTATCTTATTATCCCTGATTGGACAGTGGTCTTTAGCTGATGCTGAGAGAACAGTATAAGAACAGCAGCAGTGGGCAGGGACCCTTCCTCTCATGTACACTCCCTACTTCCAGAGATGACAGGTCAGGGTCTATGGATTTTGTGTATGCTGGTATTTTTTTTTCTGTTAGTGATTCTTATTCTTTCACCACAATAACTTGCAAGTGCTTTTTCAAACCAAGAAAAGTCTGCTAGCAAAAAAAAAAAAAGACATGTCATAGTCTTCTCTGGATTATTACACAACTAAAATACATGAGACAAACAAGTTTTTGGCGAGCTATAAAAAGATTTTAAAAACAGTAATTTTCCATACCTAACAGATAAAACCAGTTGTTTATCACAATCCAATGAATGCCTTAAATGACAGTGATATGAAGGTACTTTAATACATACATTCACTGTTTCAACTGGCAAAAGTTCACGATAAATAGCTCAGGTCAGTTTTGCATTTACCATCTATTTACCAGTTGAAAGGAAGGGGAATGCAAAAAGATGGCTTCTCCTTGCCAGTCGTTATCCATAAAAGATGGTATGGAGCAGTAATATCAGACACAGTGAAGATGCCTGCTTGGACTTCAAAATGAGCAGCTTGTGGTTGTCACCAAGTATAATTCTAACCCGATTTGCTGCTTTTACTTAGAAAAGTGAGTTGTATTTTTGCATAAGATTTTTAAGAAAAATTACTCTCAGGAACAGTATAAAATAATTATTTAATCATTGAAAAAATAAATTACTAACAGTTACTTTTCCTTTTTAGTACACTGATCTATCAAAAAAATACTTTTGACTACTGGCCATCCAAGTATTTGCAATGACTGAGAGAAATTATTTCAGTAAAAATCAAAGCTTTCAGTAGTTATCGATTCTTCATGAGTCTACATCATTATCATTGCTGACAACTTAGATATGTTTCTGACAGTTTAGGTATTCTTATTGAATTTACAAAGTTATTCAATAATCCTGCATTAATATACCAAAATATATGCACATACAAGAAAGTATAACTGCTTTGCCCCCTTTTTTCACTCATAGTTCTGGACAGAAGAATCCAACAATTCAATAGTGTTAAATTATTTAAAATAATAATAATTCTTCAGGAGGTCATTATCAGTCTTAATAAAGTCCTTACTATATAGATAAATCTTTTCTATGGAGTATCTATGAACATAAATAAATGTTATTGCTGTAATGATAAAGTGTCACCTAAGTAAAAAAAAAATCAAAAACTATTCAAGATAGAAACAGATCAGTCCTTCTTCTCTTTAAATGCTTAAATTGTCCCTTGTAGTAAAATTGCTGAAGAGGAAGCAACATATTAAATTGACCTGAGACAGATAACATTACTGGATTTTAGCCATCAAATATTTCCTTTTATCTTAATTGGCTATTAGACTCTATGAACATGAAATGCTCAGGAGAAAATAAAGGTTTTATCTTTGTTTTCCTCTTGCACATTTGGTCATAAAGAGTGTACAAAGACCAGGAAACCCTCACACACTGTACACCAGGTTCTTTGTAGAGTGTGAGATTTTGAGGGTTTATTCCTCTTCTGAAAACAAAGGATCAGAATACAAAGAACAGCAAGGCTAGCTAAAATAATGGCTTGTGCTACCCATGTGAGCTGCATATTTTCACTTCCAAGTCATTATCTTTTATAACAAACAGTTAGCGTAACCAAAGAAGCTCAAACCAAATGATGGTTATAGCATCTAATCAGATGCCCAGATGGTTAGTAAACAATATAAAACTGTAATTAAATGGGACCTAACAATGAACATGTTAATTCCAGGTTTTTTGTAAAATAACTCTAGAAATTGAGACCACCTACAATTAATAACTACCTATGGAAAGTTAAATTCAGTGGAAATTTTTACTCTAAACTGAATGAGCAATGTGTGAATCCCAGTTTACTCAGCAACTATGTCTTACAAATTTAATTATGAGGAGGGTTTGAACCACTGCTGTGTTCTTCAAGTTTTATGTTGCCGTCACTGCACAAAATTACACTGTTGGAAAACTAGAAACTATTAAACTTCTAGCATTTGAATTTCTCTAACAAACACTACTATGTTATGCATTTTAGAGCAGCTTTAGAGCTGCTGTAATACAGCATTGTAGTACAGGATCAGGTACAAGCTCAATCAGAACATTGAAACTAATACACCAGCATACCCTGACAGACAGAAAAAAAGATGGAATAGAAATTGTTGACTTCTGCTAGATGAAGGCTTCCCAGAGGGAGTAAGAGATAGACATCTTGTTCCACCATTTTAAATCAACTAGAAGATGTAATTTTAATTTTAAAACTTCTTATTAAAAAAAAAAAAGAAAGACAGACTAATAGAATCACCCTTACTGTTTTAAATTTAGTTGCCACTAGTTGGCTGATACTTTTAGATCAACTTAAGACCAGCAAAATCAAAGAAAAGCCCTTATTTCTTTCTGACAATTCTAAATTGTTCTATCATATTATCTGGTATTTTTAATTTAAGGCCATAAAGACTTTATTTCTTCCCTTTCATTTTTAAATAATAGTTTTGCATGTGAAAAAATGCATTATAACTGCAAATGTGCCTATTGAATAATTACAGATACTGTACTCCATTTTTTAGTTACAACACAAATAAATGCAGGCAGCATAAAAACAGGCACTAAACATCCCCCCTTCCTCTCTGCTAAGTTTTTATAACGTATATCTTCTCTGATATTTCTTAGTAGCTCCAAATCAAGCTGACAGAAAATCCAGCATATATCTTTTGGGGAAGTAAAGACTGGGTTCTCTATCATTTGTATTTTGGTTTTGAAACATACTTCCTTTTAAACCTCAAAGAGGATATTTAATTCTGTCAAAATAATATTAACCTTTTCATGATACATTTGAGTACTAGAAAAGAGTTTTAAGGAAGATTTGCCTGAAAGGAAATGGAGAAATTAAATGCAGCATATTAGCAAAAAATGTAATGAAACTAAAGTCTGCTACTTTCATATTGTTGTTTTGATTAGATGTAATGTTTTTTGCATGCTAGTTAGTCCTGGGAGTGTATCATTCAATATAACCTCAATTCTCTAAGGTATTTACACATATACCAGGTCTCTCTCAAATCAACTACTCATGTACCTGAAAACTAGGCTTGGTCTTAAACACTCGCTGAAGAGTAGTCTCATTTAATTTTCATTAGAGTTGGTGGAAGGACTCACACTCAATTTTGAGAGACAATATTCTAGTTCTAAACCCCACACCACATTGTGAATTCTGCATGGGTGGTTATCTGTATCCAGTTCTTTTTGGTCTGCCATAATATTATGGCATTCCACTTTAGTTATTTCTCACACACTGGAGAGCTTGCATGGCAGTTTGATTTTGCCCCTAGACTGTTCTTTCCCTTCTCCACTCTCACACTATCTTCTGCCATGGTCCCACATCTGGTGATCTGATTACGCTAGTGAAAGATGTCAACTGACTACAAACACCTCGATATTAAAGGTGTTGATCTAAAGTGTTTCAAAACTTAAATTTATTCCCTTGTCCACCTACATGAAATGCTATAGAGAGCGTTATCTGCCTCTTTGGCCTTTGCAAAACTTGAGGAAAATCTGAGGCCTCCAGGTAAGTAATCAGGAAGAACCAGTATGTTGACAGAAGAGCTCAGGAAACCAGTAACAAGAGCTAAGGGTCTGGGTGCAGCAGAACTCCTACCCATGCTCAATGCATTTCAATAAATCTAGTTTCCATATTATCAATCATCTCTAAAGAAAAGCTCTGCATTATAATTAAAACAAGTACTTTGGAAACTTTAAAACCATTTTCTTTTAAGTAAAAGGAAGTTACAGGGTCCTATCGCATCACCAATAATATGGCAAAATTCTCTGTAGTAGTGATAATTTCAGATTAAAAGTTGTGAAATAACTTCCATATTTCCTTTCAGAACTGCACATTCTGTCAGAGAAAAAAAAAAGAGTGAGGTGTTTAATTTGCTTTATGTCATACCATAGCAGAAATGGTTGTCTTTCACATATACTCAGTACAAGAACTAGGGTGTATCAAATGAAACGTAGGAGATAGCAAGCCAGAGGAGATTCTGATGAAATATGCAGTTAAATTGTGGAACTACTTCTTCAGAAGTATATGGATGATAAATATTTAGATGAATTCAAGGGGACATTGGACAAGTTAAAGAAGAAAGAACTATCAGACCTAGTAAATAGAAAGATAAGATAACCCCTTAAACTTCAGGAAGGTAGGATATCATTCCAAATGTTATATATTATATCTAATACTGGAGTATGAACAAGGTTGAGACTTTATTTTCCTGAGTACAGAAGTAATACAAGAGGTTATAGCTGTAAAGGGCCACAGACCACAGCAGTTTATGCTCTTGTTTAGAAGCCCACATGAGCAGTGGAAAATTAAATGTGTAAATTGTAACAAACTTGTAAATCTTTGATTTCACAGTCTAAAATGGCAAACATTGAAGAAACAAGGGATCATAAAAACTATTAATTAAGCACACTTCAAATATTTCTGACTGCTCTTCAGTGTCTCATCAATAGATTGGCTAATTAATCATAAGTATCTTAAATACTTCATGATGTTTTTGAATGTTTTGGTTGTCCTGATGTTTCAGATGAATAATATTTTTATTTTCTCAGCTTAATTTTAAAGAAAAAGAAGTGCTAAAACAATCACTTTTTAAAAATGACCTTTTCATTTATAAAAAATTTGAGAGCCTTTTTTAGAGTTCAAAATTAATTTTGAGTTGAAGATTCATAAATGGGAAGAATGATATAGGGGTGCATCAGGCACAGCATCACCAGCCAGTCGAGGGAAGTGATTGTCCTGCTCTGCTCTGCTCTGGTGTGGCCCCACCTTGAATATTGTGTACAGTTTTGGGCACCACAATATAAGAAAGGTATTAAACTATAGACAGCATCCAATAGAGGGCAGTTGTTACCTTAGAGTTTTTGATTTTTTAGTTTTTATAGACTTTAGTGAATGTAGAATTTAAAATAGCTCCATTATATCCCTCACCCTTTAGCACAGTACTTTACACATTTTCCAAACACTGTTACCCCTTTCCCATATCAAAATTCCATTAAGTCCATTAGTTGTTTAGTCTTTTCAATGTAGATTTGCAGAAAGCACCTTAATGCCTGCCCCAAGGAATGTAAACATGGGCACAACAACCTTCAGGCCGAGACTCTGGAGGGCCTCCAAGGGCTGCCTGTCCTTTCATGAAGAGGAAGATGATGAAAGAGGGGTCCCAAACTCCCCCAGACTCAATTCCCGAAGGGGTGTGCCGAGGGGTGGAATGGGGCAGAACTGGGGGGTGGACAAGCGGGGATTGGATGGACATCACTATAAAATTGTAGCACCTGGGTTGAATGGGCTTGCAGGCTATTCCCAGAGCCTGGTGGCTCATTAAAGCTTTCTGCTTTCTTATCTTATCTCCTACCTAATTGGGCCTGGAGTTTTTTTCCAGCAGCTGAGGTCACTTGGTCTGTTCAGCCTGGAGAAGAGGAGACTGAGGGGACACCTCATCACAGTCTACAACTTCCTCCTGAGGGGAAGAGAAGGGGCAGGCACTGATCTCTTCTCTGTGGTGACTGGTGACAGGACCCCGCCTGAAGTTGTGTCAGGGCAGGTTTAGGTTGGATATTGGAAAGAGGTTCTTCACCCAGAGGGTGGTTGGGTACTGGAACAGGCTCCCCAGGGAAGTGAACACAGCACCAAGCCTGACAGAGTCCAAGAAGCTTTTGGATGATACTCTCAGACACACAGTGTAACTCTTGGGGACGGTCCTGTGCAGGGTTAAGAGCTGGAGTCAATGGTCCTTGTGGGTCCCTTCCAACTTGGCATATTCTGCAATTCTGTGAAGCCAGTCTTTTTACTTTATGTTGAGTTACATTTCCTTTGTCCGTTAAACCTTTTTCTTGTTTTCTGTATTGCTTCTAATATGTAGTGAGTGAACTAGAGCAGAATGCCATGTTTGACAGGAGGCATGGCAAGAATTTATGGGAAAGCCTGTATGTGTCTTTAAGCTTAAGTCACAGTGTCTGTAAAGAGCTTAAACATAGCCACGTCTAATGCCATCTAAAAAGGCTACATTGAAAATACTGCACAGTGTACTTTTATTAACAAGTTGTAACACTGCTAATTCCAGTAGCCTGTCTCAAACAGAGAGCATGACAAGATGCCTTGGGGAAAGTAATGAACAGCTATGGAATAATCTGCCTATTGGGGATGTTTCTTCTTAACTGTTAAGCCTGAAAGGCATATTGCTTGCAAAATCTTTATTTGATATAATACAAAGGCAAAAGAAGTATGCAAATGTCTTATTCATTTAAAAACTATATTAAGATAGTGCCCTCAATTCTATTCTGCCCGTGAAAATGAGATTCACACATAGTCTGTGCTTACAAAATTTGTATTTTAGAAAAGTACATTTTTGTTCTTTATTTTCTTTCAGATAGCCATTCTTATACAGTAACAAATTTAGGCGTGAGAGTGTTTTATCTTCCCTATGTGTACCTACATTTTATCATTTTTTTATCTAATCTTTTATAAATTAAAATAATATGTTGAGTCTTTATATAGATTTTATTTTTACTCAGCCTCCCTTCATATACCAACCTAGTAGCCTTCTTCATTTAAACAAATATAGTGACCTTTTACAATGGAGTGACTACATCAGTGGACAAGTGAAAGCTACAAATGCCATTTATCTGGACTTCTGTAAAGCCTTTTACACGATCCCCTGCAAAATTCTCTCTAAATTGGAGAGAAACGGATTCAGTTGGTGGACTGTTAGATGGATAAGAAATTGGTTGGACGTTCGCATCCAGAAGGTAGTGGTCAATGGCTCAGAGTCCCGATGGACATCAGTAACAAGTGGTGTCCCTCAGGGGTCTGTACTGGGACCAGTGCTATTTAATATCTTCATTAATGACATAAACAAAGGGATTGAGTGCATCCTCAGCAAATTTGTAGATGATGCCAGGTGGAATGGTGCAGTTGACACATGTGAAGGATGGGATTCCATCCAGAGTGACCTGGACAAGCTCAAGAAATGGACTCATGGGAACTTCATGCAGTTTAACAAGACCAGGTGCAAAGTGTCGGGACAACTCCTGATATCAGTACAGGCTGACAGATGAGTAGACCAGGAGCAGCCCTGCTTAGAAGGACTTCGGAATGCTGGTGGATGAGAGGCTGGACATGAGCTGGCAATGAGTGTTTGCAGCTAAGAAAGCCAATCATATCTCAGGCTGCATCAAAAGCAGAATGGCCAGCAGGTTGAGGGAGGTGATTCTCCTCCTCTACTCTGCTCTGGTGAGACCCACCTGGAATTCCGCATCCCGCTCTAGGGTCCCCAGCAAAAGAAGGACATCGATGTGTTGGAGCGAGTCCAGAGGAGGGCCACCAAGATGATTAGAGGGATGGAGCACCTCTCCTACGAGAAACAACTGAGAGAATTGGAATTGTTCAGCCTGGAAAAGAGAAGGCTTCTGTGTGACCTAATTGCAGCCTTCCAGTACCTGAAGGGAGCCTATAAGAAAGATGAAGAGAGACTCTTTACAAGAACGTGTAGTGACAGGACAAGAGTTTCAAACTGATAGTAGGTTTATATTAGGTATTAGAGAAAAATTCTTTACTGTGAGGGTGGTAAGGCACTGGAACAGGTTGCCTAGAGAAGTTGTGGATGCATCATACCTGGAAGTGTTCAAGGCCATGTTGGATGGGGCTCTGAGCAACTTGGTCTAAGTGAAAAGTGTCCATGCCCACAGCAGGGGGGTTGGAAGTAGATAATCTTCAGAGTCCCTTCCAACCCAAGCCATTGTAAGATTCTATGAGTCTATTATATACCTACTCTATTTTCTGAATTATCTTTTTTGACCAGAATGGAATGTCTTATTCCAGCTGGGTGGTTATAATTGACTTACGTGTAACATAGCACTAACTTTCTGTCTGTTTAAACATTCCAACACCCTGTTTGCTCTTCCAGTTCCTGCTGCAGTCATTGAACAATCTCGACATCATTAGGTCTTAACTGCTCAGTTAGAACCCAGCACTGTATATGGTAAGCTCAAATTATGCCTCTGAATGAGCCCTAACTTTCACTTGCCAACTCTGAAGTATGTCATTGACTGAGCTAATCACTTATCTGACACTGACATGCCTCTCCATAGTCCTTTCCACCCACCATTGGTTTGCAATATTGAGTTCTAAAAATGGTCCTATCTTCTTCTAGTCAGCCACATCTGACAGAGCCAGGGAGGGATATCTGGAGCACTGAAACATTTGGCTACTTGTAGCTCACCTGCTGTAAAATGACTTCAGCAGACAGCTTTGTCAAAACATCTATGCCACAGAAGAAAGATGGCACTGTAGGTTCTATGGTCTATGTCCTTCTGTAGGAGAATACTGATTCATTGGAATTGTTTCATGAAGATTATTCAATTTCTGCCAATTTACAGGAAGACCCATGTTTTCCAGCTCTACCTTCCAGCTTCAGATATGAGCTTCCAGGCCTTATAGGCCTTACTAGGCAGAAAAGAAGACAAGAGTCAAGATGCTAAGAGTTGTTGCAAAAGCTCTAACTTATCTTATGGTATAGCTAAAAATCCAAAGAGGAGTTTTGGGAAATGCAAAAGCCCTGGAGTGTGTGTTTTTGAACAAACCCAGGACTTCAAGCCTGGATGGAGGCCACCACTTTTGCATTCTCCCTGTCTTGTGAATCTGAAATGGGGAATTCTGTTCTCAGAATTTATATCCTTTTTTATATATTCTTTTTACAGGAAAATAAAATATTTGTGATGAAAACAGGACTTTGTATATCTTTTTATCTTATAAAATATATATATATATTTTTTTTTATCTTATAATCTTGTCACAGAATTTGGTAGGACTGAGAAAACTGTGCTCAAATACATCACAATGCAGAACTGTTAGTCCTGCATAACTTGCATATATACTCAGAAAGAGACTTCCTCTTCCTTGTTAGAAATTAATATCTATATCAAAGAAATACATTTATTAGATAAAAGGATGGTACAACGTGAACAGATTAAAAAGTTTTTGACTGAACAATTTTCCATTGGAAAATAAATACAATTTTGAAAAAAACTACACAGAAAGGCATGGTATCAATAATGAAACTTCTTACAGCAGTGAACACTTTCAGAACAAATTTAATTTCGTGAATGGAACACTTATTTTTAATTTCAGATTAAGCTTCAGTTTTCAGAAGCATATTTATAGGTTACAGCAAAATGTCTTTTAAAGCTTGATTATGGTTTTTAATTTTGTATTACAATTTTAATTTGAATTTTCTGCCTTTGAAGTTCGCAAATTTAGACTTCACAGAATACTCTGCAAAATAGAAATTTCAGTTTGTTACAATTCTAGTCAGAGTAGATTTCTGTGTTCTTCAGAACCTGTTTCAAGTGGAGATTGCAGTCACTGCAAGGAATCTTGTCAGTTTCTAAACATCAAAACATTGTACATCTACTATACATTTTTTTAAGACATACTGGTTGGGAGTTCTCTAACACTGGGAATAAAACTGTATGGAAATACCCATTGCTAACCTTGCTTTGACTTAGATGGAAAGCCTTCCTGCATTTCTGGCAAGCTGTGCAATAACTGGCAGTTATGATGACTTGGTAAAAGATGGGATTGCAATGTTTTCAACACAAGGACAGGATGTGCCTTTCTCTGGCTAAGCCCCCCTCCAGCAGCAGCCATTTAAACATTTCTTTTTTTTTAGCTCTGAATTACTTTTTGTAATGGGGTGCCCACACTTTCTTCTGCATCACCTGCACAAATTAAGCTCTTTCCATCTGTACTGCACTTAGAAAAGCAGAAGGCAGACTAGCACCCCCGAGACACGCACACAAACACAGAACAACTTTTGTTTCCTTTGTTTGACACTATTTCAAGCTGCAGACAAGCTGCTGTTCTGCTGCAAGCCAATCTATATTGAAATCCTGTGTGAACTTTCAGTGTGGCTTTTAAAATCATTCAGTATGTCATATGAATCACTTTTTTTGCAGAATCCACAAATAAACATGGCAATAGTATTGAATGTACATTTACCTTGACATCTCACAGCTCATTTTTTTAACCTGTACATGCTGAAGGGGAGAATTATAATAATAACCTGCAACTAGAGACTTCAAACTGTCTAGAAAATGTAATCTGGCAGACACAATGTACCACTAGCTACAGGACAAAATCTTAACAGTCAAAACACTAAAAAAGCCAACTTATTTAATTAAGAAACTTAGTACAAACTATATTGAGTGCTAATCCCAAATAATTTATAACAGTATTAACACTTGTGGTGAAAAGACTGTTATAATCATGCTTGACTAGTAAAATTCAAGCCTGGATTAGGCCTCAAGGGTCTATTAAAACTAAAGCTTGAATAGGAAAAAATCTACTTTGTTACAGAAACAGAATGTAATCACCCAATTATAATCTGTGTAATAAACATTTGTGCAGAAATATACACAGATTTATGTGTACATGAGTTTTTATGAAACAAAATTCTAATCAAAGGACATTAAAATGGTTGCAAGGTTGAGTACTCAAATGTAAGGCCATTCCAGAAGCTGATTGTGAAACTTTTCCATAGACCCTTTTCCATATAAAGTATGATTATGTCTTTGACTGCATGCTATTTTTTTTCTGCATAATCTCCAATTTATTTGGAGCTCCCAATGGATAGTACACACTTGAATAGGTGATAATTCAATGTTCTGATTTCTCTTTGTTGTTCAACATGTGGCTCCACGCATTACTTACAGCATACTATTCACATCCTACTCTAAAGACATAATTATTAATTTCTTCTAAGAGTTATTAATGTTCTCAGTGCTACTTCTCTGGTGCTTCTTTCCACACTTCATATGATTTTCCAAAGTTCACTAACTTATTTTCACAACAGCCTTTACACTTTTGGCTACTACAATTGTAGCACAGAGAGATCAAGACCAAGGCATCCATTATTTTCTGAGTGTCAGAATGAGACACTTAAGACCTGATTTTCTGAGCATTCATACACTGAAGCCCATTTTCCACACCTGTGAATCTGTATTTTAGGTTAGGAATCTTAAAATGAGGAACACACAATCACACCTAGGAAAAGTCTGCTTTTAATCACCTGTCAAGCATAATATAGGAACTTGATATCAGTGGCAGGCTTAGAATATAATTTCTCAGAGCAAGTGGCAATTCCTTCTATCCTGAAATGATCCCTATTCCTCTGCATTCCTTTGCCTACTCAGAGTATGCTTTCCAACTTCTGCAACAAGTGATGCAAAAGTCAGTTTAAAAAAAAAAAACACTTTGCTTTCATTACTTAGTATTGATGAATTCCCAGAGTAGGCCCATCCTACTCTTTGTTTGAAGTGTGAACAAGAAAAAAAATCTTAAAAGTGTGTTAGAAGGGGAAGGTTCTGAAGTTGCAGAAGCATTCAGAGCATTGTCATTTCTAAATATTGAGCTATGCTTTCATTACTTTAGTTTTCTCCTTATTTCTGCAACTTGTTTCTCAGTTGTCTAGTTTGATTTTAAAAACAGAATACAAGAAAAAAGCCCAATCCCTGATATTTTACTCAAATTTGTGTTCCAGTACCAGTTATTTGGGAAGCTTTTAGATCTCCCTTTCTATTTAAGGCAGCAGAGTAAGTAGCAGTAGCAGGCAGGATCACCACCAACTGAAACATCAGTCCAGAATCTGCTGGAGGTTTTTAGAAAACTTACTTTAGAAAACACAGCTGGCAGAAAAATGACTCTGTTCAGTAACTGGAGGACATACCAAGGCACTGACCATCTGGGGAACAGATTCTTCTGCCTGATCTTCACTGGCCTGAACCTGTCCTCACGTCTTCTTACAATCTGTTCTTCACCCACTCCTGGAAAAACTGACAGCGCACGGCTTGGACACTTGCACTCTTCACTGGGTTATGAACTCGCTGGATGGCCAGGCCCAGAGAGTGGTAGTCATGAGTGGTGCTGCATCCAGTTGGCATCTGCACACTAGTGGTGTGCCCCACAGATCAGTATTGGGCCCTGTCCTGTTCAGGATCTTTACTGATGATCTGCATGAGGGGATCAAGTGTACCCTTAGTAAATTTGCGGACAACACCAAGTTGGATGGGAGTGTTGATTTGCTGGAGGGTAGGGAGGCTCTGCAGAGGGATCTGGACAGGCTGGATTGATGGGCAGAGGCTAATGGTATGAGGTTCAACAAGGTAAAGTGCCAGGTCCTGCACTTTGGCCACAAACCCCATGAAGCACTAAGGGCTTGGGGCACAGTGGTTGGGAAGTAGACCAGCGAAAAAGGACATGAGGGTGCTGGCCAACACTGGCTGGACATGAGCCAGCAGTTTGCTGAAGTGGACAAAGAAGGCCAATGACATCCTGACTTGTATAAGAAATAGTGTCATCAGCAGGACTAGGGCAGTGATTCTTCCTCTGTACTTGGCACTGGTTAGTCTACACCTCAAGTGCTGCGTCCAGTTCTGGGCCCCTCACTACAAGAAAGATACTGAGGAGCTGAAGTGTGTCCGGAGAAGGGCAACAAAGCTGGTGAAGGGTCTGGAGCATGAGTCCTATGAGGAATAGCTGAGGGAGCTGGGGTTGTTTATCCTGGAGAAAAGGTAGATCAGGGGAGACCTTATTGCTTCTACAACTACCTGAAAGGAGGTTGTAGCGAGGCTGGGGTCGGTCTCTTCTCCCAGGCAACCAGCAGTAGGATAAGAGGACATAGTCTCAAGCTGCACATGGGGAGGTTTAGGTTGGACATTAGGAGGAATTTCTTCATAGAAAGGGTGATTAGACATTGGAATGGGCTGTCCAGGGAGGTGGCGGAATCACCACCCCTGGAGATATTTAAGGTAAGACTGGATGTGGCACTTAATGCCATGGTCTAGTTGATATGGTGGTGTTAGGTCATAGACTGGACTTGATGATCTCAGAAGTTTTTCTAACATAATTGATTCTGTGATTCTATTTCTTTCTAACCTGTTTTTTGTCTAATCTGGACCTATATTAGCCTATCAACCAGCTTCAACTTTCTTTACTCCACCTACCTTAGCATGATCCTTCAGACTTTGAATTTTAGGAGGCTATACCCCATAACGTACTGAGAAGTATATTATATACAACAGAGTGATTTGAAGCAGCTTATAAGAGGAAGCATACTGAATGCTCTGCAGACTGTATGTTTCCCTGCTGAGAAGTCTTTTACCACAGAGATGGTCTTTTTGTATCTAAACTAACTCATTTAAGCTTGCTTAATTTTCTCTGACACATGTTGAATACTTACCCCTTTACCCATTCCTATTTTTGTTATTTTTCTTCCTTGATCCCAGATACCTTTCAGTCACTAACCTTATTAATTCATCATCCAAAACATTCAAAGCTATCCCATGCCAGAATGACTCTATCCTCACAGCTCTATGCTCCTCCTTTCCTCACTTACTCCTGGTCTTGCTCATAGAAATGTCTTAGTCCCTTTCCTCATTTCCATTTTCACCCTTTATCCCAGCCTCCTCCATCCCATCTACCCACCCTGCCATGCTCTCTCTCTCTCCATTCACTTAGTAGATACTGATTTTTATTCAATTAATTTCTGACGAGATTTTCTTTGAGGTAGGGTCTAATATGTAAAATTTAAATGTAAATAGGACATGTATGCAGAATAACTTGTCACCAGCTCTTCTAATGCTAAATGACAGGCACTTAATGGTAAATACTTACTGGTCATGAATATAATACAGTAAAAACTGATTGTGTAAAAACAATTCAGAGTTTTACATTTGGATTTGAGCACACCTGGCAAGTATTACAACCCGGAAGTTCCAACCAAATTTTGCAACTACATCTAAAATTTAGCGATACCATGCATCATATGGCCTTCATGCTGTTCAAGAATTTGTTACATTATTAAGGATTTTCTAGGGTGACTTGAATTATTTCTTATAAATAACAAAGATGCAGAAGTAATCCTGTTGTGAAAAGAATCCATGAATGGAGAGAAGCCATACAAATATTTAGGGAATAAAGCACATCATAATAAATGTCTCTCTACAGTACATTTATTAATTTATACTTCTAAGATCAAAATCTTATGCTTCAGTTCCACTGTATCACACATTAAATTGAAAAAATAGTAAAACTCTACTTTAACCACAAGACACTATACTGGAAAATATATTTGTGCTGTTTGCATGGAGCATATCACTTAGTCATTGGAAAAGAAACAGTACATGAATTTCTCATGACCTCTAAAAAAACATGCCAATAACTGCAATTCCCCTAAAAGAGATTAAAACTGAGTTTATCATAAGTCTAAATTAATCCTGCTTAAAAGTGCATTATTCTTTCAGTGGTAAATTACATCTGGGATCCAAGTAAATTTTTTTACAAAATCTGAAGTAAGGAGGTTTCTGAAACATTATTTGACTTTATTGCAGACTAATAAGTAGGTATAGAATAGAAGTAAATAAAGTAAGTTTAAAAGGTAGGTTAACTGCATTTGTCTATACAAAATTTAATGCACAGAACAAATTATGTTAAAAAGCATTAATTATTCAATAAGGAATACTAAATAGGGTTGCCAGTTCTGGAATGTGTTAAACACTAGAGATCTGAACTTGTATTTGGTAATAATTAAAATAATTCCTTTCATGTGCCCAGGGAATTAGTTGAGTCATCATGCCTGCAGGTATTTAAAAGATGTTTAGATGTGGCACTTTGGGACATGGTTTAGTGGTGGAGTTGTCAGTCCTGGGTTAATAGTTGGACTTCATGATCTTAAAGGTCTTTTCCAACCTAAATGATTCTATGATCACCAAAGACAAAATATTAAGTTCACAAACTCAAATAATACGTATGAGGTACAGGTCATCAAAGTGGTTAGCTAGTACACATCCACAAGGGAATGTCCTCGTGGAACAAAGTAAACCAAGAGGTTGACATATTCTATCATTCTTTCTGAGAAATATGCACATTTGGCAGTATTTCACAGTTATTTGCTAACATAAAGGGTCTGAGATTGCATGTACTTTGCTTAGCTCTTCCTGATCTCTTTCTTGCTTTTGGGTTCCATCATCCTTCCTTGGGACCTTAACTTTGAAATCTCAGCCAGGCTCCCACTGCCATTCCCTGTGCTGCAGGCACAGATGTAGTCTTAGTCTCCCTTGAATTCATTATTTCAAAGGCTGATAACCACAATCTGATATATCCTGCAATATCCTACTAAAATTTTTCCCTGCTGCATGCTGTCTGGAAGTTTGCAGAGAAGACTAAGGGACATGAATCCCAGTGTTTCAGTTCCTGTGCCCCTAGTGCTCCTGGGTGTGGAGAGAGCTGCAGTTGTAGGGAGTGTACAGAGTTTGGTGGAGAAGCTCTCAACATCTATAAAAATGCCAAAGAATCTAATATATGCAAGTTCAAATTTCTGAAAACTTGACTGCTTGTTCTTCTAGTCTTGGTCCATAAACTGAATACCTGCTTCTCATTCTTCCTCCCTCCTTTCATGCCCTCTATCTTCACATAGTCTGTTGGCATCAATATCTTTCTCCCTGCCCCTTTTTTTCCCTTAACTCCAAGCTTACTCCCATCACAGGACTCAGGAGTTACCCAGCATAGATCATAGCATGGGAAGTAATAAAAAACATAAAGGAGACAGGGTTCCTGATCTTTCCATTAGGGTCAGGCTGCCAGTTTGTCAGACTTTACATAGTGATAAAGTTAATTATGTAGAAGTCTTAACAGTTCCCAGTTGTGTACTTTCTAAATCTTTCTTTGAAGTTTGTGTCCACAGCACTAGTTCACTATGATGAAGATATTTTGGAAAGAAACACATTTTAAATCTGTATTTCTGAACATACATTACATATACAAGGGTAGATATGCTTTATGCTCCTACTCATACATTCATACATGTGAAGAATTATTTTTCTTATCTTAAGCTTTGAACTCAGCTGTTCTTTTGTACTAACTCACTATTTAGTGGGAGGGAAGTCAGAATCACAAGGCTGAAAATGAATCCTAAACAAACCAGATTATTCATCATAAATTGATCAGACCCTTACTGATCACTTGTTTATTTTAGATCAAAAGTCTCCAATTGACTTTAAACATTGATCCTCCACATAACAACAGGATGAGCAAAACCAGCAGCTTCAAATGTTTTATTCTAATGTGAGATGTGGATCTCATTAATAAAATCCTGCAAAGCTTCTCCAGGCAGTCCTTCCTTGGCACTTCCAATGGCAAGGAGAGCAATAATTTCCAATCTACAGTTCTTAAAAGTAGGTAAATGTCATGAATAAATTACTGAGAACTTCTGCATGGAAAGAGATTGGACTGGTGCTAAAATGAAAACATAAAGATTTATTATAATTAAAATCCTCCTCACACAGCAACATTTCTTTACAATATTTAACATTTTGATACCAAGGAGGTCAAGGTTATAGTGCCGTAGCAAAAGATGACCTTTACTTGTCTTTGTGAACAATACATAAGCAGGCAAAATGCAAAACAGCACTTTCTGTATTTATCTATATTGGGTAATTCATTAGTGTAGCTTTCTCTTATGCCTTCAAATGCACTTACTAAAGTTTCCAAAGTCAAACTATCTTCATTAGGTGAGAAATAAAAAGGCAAAATGATAATATTAAATAAATTGAAAAAAACCAACCCCTCTCAAATGACTTCACACTCATTCTCAAAGGTATTTAAAAGATGGCTTCAGATTGCCATTTTTACCTGCATTACCGTCAGTTATTTTGTGCCAGAAATAGCATATAGCTTTCATCAGGGAACCTCTCTGAAATTCCCCAGTTACTGTTCAGGATCTTAGTTTCTATTGCTTGCTTCTGCAGACATCAATCCCAGGGAACTTCAGCAATGAAAAAGATGGAGCATGAAGGCTCTTGAATTTGTGAGGCTTTTCCTCACAGCTTTGTGACAAGCTACATCTTCCCTACGAAGCAAAAATTCTGTCTGGTGTAGTAACACTACATTCTGTTTTGTGTTTCTAAGACAATATTTTTTACAATTTTTCTCTCTTGCAACTTAATGTAGGCCTGCAAAAATCTCAAACCATCCGGAGGCTGACATTTCCTAATTTCAGTCAGACATCACAATTCTAAACAAAGACAAAAGAAAGAAAAAAGTAGTGTGATAGGAGAGGATGAACTGAGTAAAGATGAGATTTTCACCACAACAGGAAAACCCAGCCTGACTCATTTGAGTTTCAGTACTGAACAGTTCCTGGAAAAGACTCTGTGTAAGCGGTTCAGGTGCTGTGACAGGCTGCCCTCACCTTCCATCTGCTGTCCACAAGCCTAAATGTGGCAGGTAATGAAAGCCATGATCAGAGTTAATCAGTCGAATCAGATTAAAATCATATATTGTTACCTTAGTTCAGACTTTTTTCCTCACTCTGAAGTCCTCTTAGGTGTCTCTAAGAAAGCCAAGAATCTGTCTAATGGTGCTATGGAGAAGCAACTAGTAAGATGCAGAGGAGACAGTAGTTAGCTGCTTAATTCACAGTGAGTGCTGTGCAAAGCATACAGCTATTCTCAGGAACTGGTCCAGGATCCCATTCATGCTAGATCCTTTGCAGACTGCTGAAGCCAAGCTCCCTGTTGCTCCTCCCTTTCTCGCCCTTTGCCTCTTACAGTCCCAGATGCATGATTCCCAATTCCAGATAAGGGTGGACCACATCCCCCTCCTGCCCACAACAGCATGGCCAGCCACCAGGATAGCTGAGGCAATTGGGTATACTAAGGATTCAAGCCCATGAGAGCTGAAGAAAGCCCAGACCCAAGGTCTTCCAACTGAGACAGAAATCTCCATTATCTCACCCAATGTAACTGTAACTCCCATTCTTCTTTGTCAAACAATACTAGGAGTATTGATAAGTAAGGAAGTAAGTTTTGACTATGACTTGTAGGTAGTTTTGAGTTAATATTAAATTCTCTCTGGAGCTTCACTCTCATAACTTTAAATCTCAAGCATATTGGCTTGAATGGGAAATGGACCTTGTCCCAACACATGAAATATATTTACAGGTCTAAAATGAGGAACATGCAGTAATGTTTTGCCTCACTGTCAATAACAGCAAAAATCCAGTGAAGATAGAATGTACTTTCATACTTGATATTTCTGTATTCCCTTTTTTCAGTATTATATTGTTGACAGAAATGTTTTATGTGTGAACAAGTAGTCTTTGAGAAGCATTTTTGAAAAATGGTTAACAAGATTCTGTCTTAGGACTTCTTTCAGAATCTAAAGCAAACATGTATTAACAAAGCCCAGCTCCAGACATGTTCGGGCAACATAAAGACACGTATCAAAGGAACACCACATGATATTCGCTGCTTAACCAAAATCCCAATATATAGGTCAGCAGTGTTGGCACCACCCAGCACCTACACTGCAGTAAACCATGGTGCTAAAAGCACTTTCTATTGATTGTTTCTTCTAAGAAAAGGATGTGAAAGTAGTAAGACAAATTTAGGCAATAGAAAGTTGAAGGAAACAGTCTAACAACAACAAAAAAAAGTGAATCACTATGGAACACCAACAAAGTGAAAACATAAGGTGCATAATACATCACCAGTCTGGAAATAAACAAGGAGGCTTTCTGCCATTTTTTCAAGTTTTCAGGCAACCCCGATTAATTATCAAAAAAAAAAAGTAATAAATCTTCTATGAAGTAGATATAGTAATACACAGAAATTATGTGCTATACTATGCTGACTTTATCAGTAAGAAACTTGGAGTCCTATTCTGCCCTTGCTTGCATACTTGCTGGTCCTGCTGTATTCTCTGAGTGGTGAGCATATGTATGTGAGAATATTTGGTCTGTTGTGCTCATAAGAGAAGACAGGATGACAGAATTGCTAAACTGAGACCTAGTATGGCCTATTAATCTGATTCTACATCCAGTGTGAATAAAGCACTTGAATTGCTGAAGCTTCACCTAAACACATCAACCTCCAACTCTACTCCCCAGCAAGGATGTGGATGTTGTTATATGTGGTAGTGTTGGAGGGTCCTACAGCATTAAAAAGCTAATTTTGTGTTAGCAAATTGTGCTGGATTTACAGCTCTGGAGGATAAAATGCTTTAAAATGGGTAAATAACTCGACACTTATACAGTGCCTTTCGTCCTGAAGATTTGCTGCAACATGCTTATCAAACTGTACACATTTGGAGGCATTGAAATACAGCCAATTTGGTGTGCAGCCCAGTGTGCAACAAAGCAAGATGAGAAGGAAGGTATTTAACTACGTACGCCAGGGAAAACTTACTCTTGAAACCATTATTTAGAAATGTAGTGTCCATGTTGACCAGAGGGAACTGTGCCTTTCAAAGTCTCAATCCCAAGGCTGTCACAAAGATGACTACAAAATAGGTTTGCATTTTCCCTCTCTCATTTGGTTTTCTAACTCTAGGTCTAGAGAGTTAAGCCCACAGTTTATACTAGGACAGTGTGTAAACTGCAGAACTGCCTTTACATGCCTTGTTGCTGCCAATCTCATCTCATTTGTTCACTAGGACAAAATACCTCTAATTCTAGATCGGTATTTCCAGTAGGCACAGGTCATTCCTGTTCTGTAGCCCACTCAATATGCAATTTTTCAACTGAGACTGCAAGCAAAAAAAGGTAGGAAACAAGAGTGAGTTTTGTGACTCTGGGCCTGAACTAGCAAAATTCAAAGATCAAATATCCTAATATCATACAAAAGATTAACTTGACTTACTTTGAACCTGCTGTGATCCCTCCAAAGTTCTCAATTGTTTGTATTTGCATAAAAATGTGAACATACACACATGTACATATAAATACGCACATGTACACATATTTAACATGCTTACTTACATTTTCAAGAAAGCATGAACATGTAGACCAGACAAAGTAGATGTAAATCATGGACTTCCCAAAACACAAGAAGAGCAAATGCATAACCAAAATAGGAGCAGGCTGCAGTCTACCAAGATAAAGAATACAGAAACTAGGAGTGAAATTAGTGTGTAGGACCTAGGACTGAATGACTCCTGCTCCTGGGCAGCTTCCATGCTGGCTTTTTCATCATTATTTTGGACAACTGAATGAACTTCTTGGTGTTAAACTGATGCTCTCAAAATGGAAATTATAACTGCAGTTGTTTGCATTAACATTTATCTAGATTTTTCACTGGAAAACTGAACTATAGCATTGATAAATTTTAGAGATGAAGAGTTTGGAGTTGATGTAGAGGGACTCATAAGCCATTCTCGGCAACATTAACTTGCAGAAAGAAGTCTCCTAGTCCACATACGTTTGATTCACTTTTGCAATATCCCATCTTTTGTTTCATTCCCATTGAAATCTCTGTGACAGTTGTATGAAAGTTTCTCTATTTTTGCTGTATGGACTGCATGGAGGAAGCACAAATCAGGCCTCTGAGCAGGGCACACACTTTTTTCCCTCAGTCTTCCTTCCATGACCGATAGATATTTAAGTGCAACCATGAGTGCCAATCTAAGCAGCATGATTTTTCTTTGCCAAATGTATGCAGACCAAAGATTTGGCATACTACACCCTAGTTATAACCTCTACTGAAAGGTATTTGTTGTGGGGGGAGGAGTTGCGTTCACAATCTTTCCCAACAGCTGAAAGCAAACCTTTGGCAGTTCTTTAACATCTCAGATAATGATGAGAGACATCATCTAGGGGTAAAGCCTCAGACTATCAAAGGTTATTTATAGTAATTTGATTAGCCAGGGAGGCTTCAGAGACACTATTTTACCACCCTCCAATAAACCTCCCAGTCATTCATTAAAATTAATACACATTAAAAAATCCATTTAAATTACAAGGTTGTATTTGAGATATTAAGAATGAATCCAATCATACATTTTACAAGTAAAAGATATTAATGTGGCTTTCAGAGGCTCGAGCAAGATAGCAGCTACCTAATATTACCAAGAAAATTCTGGTTTTATTTGCAAACTTATTTATGCTTTACAAGCTTGCAGAATTTCAGAAGTGTCATTACTTGGCAGCTGACTATTTGACATTCACACAAAATATGCCCAGTTTGAAAATTTTTTAGCTACTTGAAAACAGTGAGGTCCAGCCGTACCCGTCTCCAGAAATATGTTGTCCTAATGCGAAAGCACACACAAACAGGATATCAAGTCTACTCATCACTAACGTAGCTGTTGATGAAACCATCTGTGATCACAACACACTCTAGAAATCTTCTGACGCAGCCTAGTTACAAGTAAAAAAATCCTCAAACTGAATTCTGCTTGGAAGCTTCAGCAGGCGCATCCTGCAGAGTGCACCCCCATCAGCATTTTCAGACACCCACAGTCAAGAGAGGATTTTCAAGGGAAAATCAGCATATCAGCTGCTGACCCCTGAAAAATTTGGTCATCAGTGTCACCACGGGCCATGCTTTTGATAAACTGAAAATCTTTTCAAGCTCTATGACCCACAAATGGATATTGAAAGTTTAAAAATCTGGCCCTGAACTGTTTTGAATGTTAACGAAAAAAAATTTTCCTTTGGCCAGAGCTGAGTCAAGAACAAAAATTATTTTCACAAATATTTATCTGAATCTCGAAGTACACGAAACTTCACTGTATCCTTTTGCTTCTCCCAGATACTTTAGAGTACCAACATAAACAGGAAGGATGCTCATAATCTAGAATTTTTTTTTGTTTCAATCCACAGACTGTGTGATTGCATAGTTCAATCAAGCACTCCAGAAATTGTCAGTCAACCAAATACAAAAAATAAAGAGCACATGATTTCAGCTCTTAAAGTTATCTGGTCAACATACACATCATTTGATTAAGGCCTTGGATCTCAGGATTTGAGGACTGGATAGAATTTCAGCCTCAGTCATGTCACGGGCTGCCTCCAACATCCAACTTCAACCAGCATGTTGAGGACAGCACTCTTGCAGGCACACGTGAACATTGACAACAACTTTGATATCTGCTTTCCCTCTAGGGTACACTAGTTGCTTTTTGTTCTTTGTTGTTTGTTTTTCTTTTTTAATTTTGGTCTTCAATACTTTAAGTGTTGGAATTGATATCAGATATTGGAAAATACTTTGTGCCCAGTTTTGTATGGGGCAGATGTTTCGTGGACCATCATGACCTGTGTAGCTGCTTGATGCTTATCTGCTGATGTAGCGTACTGAACTTAGAGATCTACTTAGCAGTCTCCTACGATCTTCTGTTCCTACCAATTTTCATATTAATTTTATTACCATTGTTCAAATGTATTCTTAAATGTTAACATTTCTTCCAAGAACATCATAGCCTATGAAATACTATTCTGTTCTAGTGGTATTAGTTTGATTAGTATATTTAAAAGGAGGAGGAAGTTTTTTTACATCAATTTGAAATAATTGTGCTTGTTAAGTTTATATAAAAAAAAACTTGACTACTTAGAAATTGAACACTGTCTTTAGGAGTAGATTTTGTGGATAACATTGATAAATTTTAAAAGTGCGTTTTGAAAGTAAATGTCCTGAGCTGAAAAGCTGAATTTTTTCCTTCATTAAATGTAAGTATCCACTATTTTAATTAATTAGTTTGAATTAAAAATGGAAGTGATAGATAAAACGTTCATACGTTCAAATTGCCATTCATAGACATCCTGGTCTAAATACTGTATATGCCAAAGAGAACCAACCCCTTATCTACATATCCCTGCAGACACAATCTGATTTAGTGTACTAAGGACAAATTTGTCTTTCATCTTGTGTTGACACTTCACTGAAAAGACTTTCATGATAAAATGTAAAACAAGTGGAATACAGCATATTACAGATAAACCACGTAAAACTGTATATTGGCCTGTCAGAAAAATAAGAAAACTTCCATTCTGTAGGCAATAATATTTTCTAAATATAATATATTTATATAATTATATATAATATTTTCTAAAGTCAAAATTTAATCAGAGCTTAATATGTCTGGGAGGACTGTCAAAAAGACAAAGAAAGTGGTGGTGCAGGAGGAGTGCAGGCTGCATAGGGTACATGTATACAATGCACTTAGTGCACTAGAACCATCCTGTTCACCTGGTCAGTGACAGAAATGAATTGCATTATATCTGTATTAGAGTCATGTGGTATGAACTTCCCTGCATCTTGAAATGCACTTGAAATGCTTCTCCTGAAGTGGAACCAAGGCTGAGGTAATATGGCAGGGCAGAGTGCCTCCCACATGCTATGTAGGCACAAATTGCCTTCCTCAGGAGAAAAACACATTCCTCTCAAACGTCTTCCAGTAGGGTACTCAATACATATGCATGAATTTCTATTAGTAACAGCATGTGCAGTGGGGACAGTCATCTGGGATGGCTGTACAAAAATCTACTTTGTGTCATCTGCTGGATGCAGATTCATTGATTCATTTTATGTACCTAAAACTATCAACTAGCATCATATTCATTGCTGGAAAACAGAAAAAGCAGATACATCCACCTAGAACAGCATCAGAACATTACAAATCAACATGTTGTCCTTCTTTCTTCATGCTGCACTAATCATTATTAGAGACACAGTGTACAAACATTGGCATGATGGGATATAGGAGATGAAGGCCTGCATCAACTCTAAAGAGAGACATTACATAATTTATGGCAATCATTTCCTAAAGGTAAGCATTACTTTTGTTAACTATTATTTTGATCACTAACCATAACTGTTCTGAGATTTGGTGTTGTGATGAATCAGATCTCGCGATAACAGTTTAATTATCACTAATCTTTTTGAGTGACAGGTGATCAATTTCATTAACTCCTCTTCATTTGCACTTATACTCTTCTTCATCCAGGCATCCTTGAATGATTGTCTTTCTCATCTCATCACAAATCCCAATTTACTAACTTGATTTCTAGTTGATAAAATTTTCTGTTACACAATTCTCTTTATGAAACTAACCCAGCCAGTAGACTTTTTCAATGGCCATACAACTCTAAACAATTCTCTGTAAGACCTAGTTTCAACTGTCTTTTAGAAATATAAATTGAATTAAAAAAAAAAAAAATGTTGTAGTCTGCCTCCAAAAGACAGATTGTCATATTAAAGTTGAACACTCGTTGATAAACTTGCCAGGGCTTTCTTTACTCTCTTGGGTAATAAACTATCACATATACCAAATTTGCGATCTAAATAAAACATTCTCCCTCTCCATCAGAATCCTGCTCCTCTTTTTTTTATCTGTATTGTTTTGGCTATTAACTGCAAATCTATACTATTTTCTTATTATATACATCCCTTTCATTAACTACAAACTTTCATTCATCATCTTATGAAGTAATGAATTTTTTATAACTCATGTACCTCAAACTACTGGAAAATCTACTCTTCATCTTGAAAGATTCTCTAAATCTTTCCACCACCTTTTTCATTTCTCTTTGTGTTGAATAAATGAGGTGGTATTGTGCATCCTCACTTTACTCTTTTACTGATGGCAACCCCTTTATTAATATTGCTTACACGTAGATATCTTAAACTAATCTTTCTCTGGCTCTTGAGGGACTCATTTTAAGCCCTAAGTACTTTTATTAATCTGTAAAGAAAGAAATCTTTTGAATGAAATGTGGTTGGTTCTTTTTAGAAAAATGCTATTTTTTCCTCATAACTATGGATTTACCTTAGAATTTTAAACACATTGTTATTTTTGTTGTTAAAAATTCACATAGCCAACAAAAGGCTGAGTGGAAGGAGAACAAGTATTTAGATTACCAGAAAGAAAATTATTTAATTATTATGAATGAAGGACTCTATGACACAAAGACATACAGGTGATGCAGCAGAAAATGTTGACTGTGCAACTGGTTATAACTCTGTAGGATGCTGAGAGTTATAAACAACCAGGAAACCTTGTGTAGGCACTTTGAAGGGCTTAATCCAACCATCATATATATGGTTGATCATCACTGCCTTTCCAAAATCAGCTGAAGATGCAGAGCTTTCAAATGCATCTTTTCTTCAGGAGATCTCTCACTCTGCAGACTGAATATGTGTGGACAATAGTAAATTTATTCATCTTTGTTAGAGATATTTATAATTAAAAAAAAACCAACCCTTTCTGGAGAGCAGGTGTAACTGTTATTATTGGAAAAGAAGGTTTTAAAACATATTTAGCACTTGTTAACATAGGAAGATTCAGGTACCTTACAGTTTGAACTTGCAGTGATACAGGAAAAAACCCAACTGTTCAGTTAAGCATATGGATAAGATAGAGATTTTTTGGAGGTCATTAAAGATGTTTATGAAACAGACAGAAACAGCAATTCACACAAATAAACCAATGCTTAACCCTTAGAAAGATATTCTCTACTATATTTGACATCTCATAACACTCGCTTTTCATTTCCTATTCAGCTGTAAACTTTGATTAGAATTTCCCATGCTAATCCATCCAACTCTGGACACTACAATCCCTTCCAAAAAGAAAAGCCTTTCAAAACAAAACAAGCAACAGTATCAACATCAGCATAAATTCTCAACATAAACTCTTTTCCTCCTATACTTGAAAAGCATATTTCTCTCAGGATATTTTTCTTTACTAAGTGTTAAAGGTGGAAAATATATCAGGGAATGAATACACCAGCCACACCCACGAGAAAGGCAGCCTGTAGACACTGGACTGTAACATAACATTTGATCTGTGATGTGACACTACCTGAAGATAATTATAGTCTGATTTCCTGGATTAGTAATTTCCTCCTTGAATAGAAAGCATGTGGTGGTTTTTAGCTGGGGTATATGCTGTCCTGCATAGAAGAGATATACCAAAACCAGAATTTATTATTAGCTTTAGTGTCCATGACTATTTAACATAATGAGTGTCTACTAGGTGAAACTGGTCAAATACTGATGTTTGTGTGTAAATAAAATATTAGTATTTTATAATATTAAAGAAAAGGACCCTGTGAAAGTAATGTCATCACTTATCTGCTGGAAAGCTGATCTGAAAGATCACACACTTCAGCATCCTTCTGACAGAGTAGCTACACTGATGTAACAAGACAGCTAGTGCTAGAAAAGGGAAAAGATTACCATCAACACAATTTTTCATAACTTTCCTTAAGTCTCCCACGGGAATCAATGTCTTTGGAGGAGGGGGGGAGTTGTTTTTTTAGAACAATTTGCCATCTTCATTATTTTTTCCACTGCTTTTTATCTAAGTCTTCTTTGAGTAGAATGCAAATAAAGTAATATTCAAGTTTAAGCATAGTAGTGCTTTTCAATACAGAGTAGCTGAGATGTTTTTAAACTAGACAAAGATTAGCAAGAATAGAAAGTGCAATGCTCTTCGGCCAAGGAACTTCCCATGACATGATTATTTTGGTCTTTACTTTTAACTCTGAAATATGTTGGGTTTTTTTTGCTAGCTGTCTAATGCTATACAGCTTTAGAAAGTTTAATTCCTTCCAAAGTACATATACCATTTCCCAGCTTCAAGTGTCTCTGAATTGCTACAAGAAGACATAGTTTCAAAAGGTAACAGAAAGTCTTTGCTAACAGAACTATAGTCCTCCTTCCTTTGTGGTATTATTCAGCTCTGAATGGTTTGCAGTTGGAGGGAGCTAAAGAGAACTGTATGACCCTGTGCATGTCTGCAGGTTTGGACCAGGACATGCTGCTGCTATTAGAGCTCACTGTGTGGGAGGTGAATTTTTCTGTATGTAAGAAAAATGTTCTTTCCGGCTTTCCTTTCTGAAGCTTGCATTGCAGCTACATTTTCCTAGTTTTAACTCAATTGCCATTCAGCAAATGCAACCTTACTAGCTTTGCAGCATGTGGGAGTCAGCATGTGTACCTTATCTTGTCTTTCTATCGCACACAAGGAGAATATTTTTAGCCTTCAGCACCTAATTAAGAAAGGTGAGGCTGACATCTTCTTCCACTCCTGTGCTGGTGACATGGAGCATTGCAAATGACTCTCTGCTGGGCAGAGGGAACGTGAGCTTTGTCTAGCTTTGTGCTTCAGTTACAGTCCCATGCTAGCAGGCAATTTATTCCAGTTGTCAAAGCCCTTGTTTTCCTACATCCAGTCCCTGGTTACAGAGACCATAAGCTCTGCTGATCTATGGCAATGAGCAACATGAAGGAGAATCTTGCCTTCACTGGAAGGAAAGAAGAATTAATGGTTGGACCCTGGATGGATGGAAGGGGACTTTAAATACCACCTCCGGTGCCCGTGCAGTTTAAGAAATGTTTTGAACTCTAACACTGCTGCATAATTCCGGCATTCAGACACCTCAGAATTTTGGAATTAACCAACATTGCTTTTGTTCCATAAATAAGAAGCATAGGTTTACTTTAATTTCCACTCCCAATTCCACAAGTTGAGATCTTTTGCTTGATAATTTCTATAAACTGTACTCTGTAGCTTGACTTTCTTTGTCCCTATATTTAAGTCTTTTTTTATTATTTTGTTTTATCTCTCACTTTCTTAATATCCTCAAAGATTTTTGCTAATGGAAATAATAGTTTAATAATAATTACTAATAATTATTTTGGAAATTATTTGAAATGGTTTAGATCTAAATTTAGGTAAAGAAAATTGTAGTACACTGACTTTAAAAATGGGATTAGATTTGTTAAAAGAAGCATAACATGTTAAAAAATATAGATTTTATTAGGACAATATGTTGTAATTTGAAAGTGCTTTCTACAGAACTGCTTTAAAGAAGTTGCTCATCAGCACCATGTTGCTACACAACCTGAAGTATATAATTTGCTTGCTTTAGAAAAAGTGCCCTTGTTCTTCTAGGTCAAGGAGGTATAATACCAAAGTACTAAGAGAAGGCAACAGAAAGCTGTCTATTAGACAGCTGCATTTATCTTTGAAAAGCAAGAAAAAAATAATACCTTAAAAGAACCAGAGAATCAAGTGGTAAGAAAAGAAAAGCCTAAACAAAAGAAGAAAGGTATTCCAACTGTTTTTTGGTGGGGTTTTTTTTGTTACATTTACTCTTAAGATCCTTTAATATTACTGGGTATTGCATGCAAGGGCATTAAAAGAAAAAAACACTGTAAGCATGTTTTAAAAGAGATGGAAGTAAACAGGAAATAGAAAAGGTGAGTTGGGGAGAGAAAAGAGAGCTTTTTTCCACAAATAAGAGAGGTAAGTCATTAACAACTAAAAGTTAAAAAGTAACTGGAGTGATGTGACAGCAGTAGTAATACTTGGGGACCATAACTAAAAGAACAATTAAATTTCTGTGTTAACAATAAAAATACAGGTAAATGTGAAAGACACAGTATGCAGGGAAGGATGGGATTTTTCAAACAGTTGCCTTACTGAGAGCTCAAATATAGGAGAGAAGCTTCAATCCTAAAAGCAGCTCCCTTAATAAAAATAAATTGCCCTTGGATCCTATATGTCAGTATTTTACATTACAAGTCAGATTTGTCAGGAAAGAGAGAATATTGAAGACAAATACCAAACTGATCTTAAATTTAGCTCTTCTAGAGAGACATCTGGACCTCTAGACTTCCTCTATAGCCAAAAGAAAGCAACAGCAACCTCTATGGGGAAATAAATTCAATCCAAAAAACTGATGTCCGAAACATGGAATTGAATTTCCCTCTGGAATCTCCAGTGTTCTTGACAATAAGTTGCTGCCAGAGGACCTGGTTAAGGTCAGATGAATGAATCCTATCTCGAAGGTTCTCAGAGAAGACCCAAGGCAGTGACTGTCGTTCCATATAGGCCTATTTGCTGAATTACCTTGAAAGAACTTGATTCAAACATCAACAAAACAAAGCCAGGTACAAAAGTTAAAAAGTGTTGCTTACCATATTAGCAAAATAAATAAATAAATAAATAAGGATATAATGCAGAGAGCAGCAATACAGCAAGAGATATAAATAAAGAAACAAAATGTTTTATTGGCATCAGAAGTTCAGTGATCAATTCTTCCACTGCCAAATACTTTACACATAAAACCTTCCTGAAACTTGTATGGAAAATTATTGTCTCTCAAATTAACAAACAAGTCCTTTAGCTAAGCTGAATAAGATGAAATTTTTGCTTTCTTAAAATAGGATCCCACTATACTAGTTTTTCTGATGATTTTTTTTCCTGTTTATTATACTCGGCAGAAGTATTTAAGTTGATACTAGGTAAATTGTGTTAAGCTAACACTAAAAGAAGATTCAGATTTTTCCAAAAACTAACTCATTAAATTCATTTTTGTACATGTCAATGGCTTCTGCTCAGCTTGTGCACTGAGCACTCTGAACTGGTAGTTGCAGAGATGATGTTTGCTTGATCCTCACAGTGCTGGGTGCTGAGACAGAGACAGGAGGAGTCCTAGAAAACATCCTACAAGTGTCCTTACTTCCCAAGGCGACAAAGGAGCACTTTGCTTCCCAGAGTAAAGGGATATTGGAAGAGTGCAGCTGCCACATCTGGGATTTCCCATGTACAGCAGCTCCTCAAGAACAGCCCAGACAGGAGCTGCCAAGCCAGCTGTTTGGTGGGTACCTACCTCCAGCCTATCTAGTTTCCTGTTAGTAGTTGGTACCATCTCCAGCAGAAAGGTGCAAGAGATTGTTAAGAAGTGCTACATCACCAACTCAATACAAATAATAAATCTGGTCCTCCTCAGCAAACCATTTTGGATGGTGAGAATTCAGACACGGGCATCCCTGGTGCTAATTTCATTCACAAGATACAATGGACATGAAATAAAGCAAAAAAACTGGCCTCCTTCCCCAAAGGAAAAAGAACCCAAACACTCAATGCTCCTGTAGCTGCTTCACTTTGCAGTCATTATAGCAAAAAGGAACATAACTCTGCTTAGTTCACTAGAAGTAAAAAATAAAACCATGAATTTTTACAAACACTCCTTTTAAGTACTGAGAAGGAGAAAAATATTTACATTTTAAGTGAGGTGTACATGATTATCGCTAAGTACTCAGAACACCAACAAGAACATAATTGCTTTATAAGGTTTTCTAGATCCTTTTTTCTAAAAATGTTTGGAGTTTTGTTGTTGGTTGGTTGGTTGGTTGGTTTTTTGTTTTGTTTGTTTGTTTGTTTTTGTGTTTTCTTTTGTTGCTTTTTTTTTTACAAATTGACAGTTTAAATTGTTCCTAAATGGCAAATGGCTTTCTATACTACTTAAGAATGGGAGAACCATACATTTTGCTCCTTTTAATTTTATTTGTGACTACAATTTGAAAAATTCATCTGCTTTCAATTTACGGTCCCAGAGACCACCTCCCACTCAGTCTTGAATATTTGCATTTAAGGGCCTATTAAGGTAAGTAAAATCCATGTAACTCTTCTTTATGATACAACTTGAAGCATAATAGAGATCATGGTGAATATGTTTTTTTTAAAAAAGAAGTTTAGGACTTTTCAGGGAATACCTGTGTTCTTTCTATTTATGTGATTCTAGACTACTTTTCGATGTTCACCTTTTAATTAGACAAGTCATATTCACTTCCATGTGATGTATTTCTTTCCCACTCAGAAAACAGGAGATGTGTAAAATCAAAAGTTGTTTTATTCAGAGGTTTATCTTTCCCTGGAAGTGCCTGCTTCACTGCTATCTGGAGAACACTGATACGCATTATATTTCTATTGCAGTTCATCTGCTTATTTAAATAGTTATTTACGGGAACTGTATTTCTATCACAATAATCAGATATAAGACATATTAAATGTCATGAATATTCAAAAGTTTTCAACCCCACTATAAATAGCAAGCCAGCAACCTGCCTTCATGAAGGAAGGGAGATCTTAAATATAGATTATTAAGAAGGATATATGCATGTATCATTAGTTATTTAGATTGACATCTACATCCATTAAACACAACCCATATAAATACTAACTTAAAAACCTAGTATAATAAAAAAAAAGGAACCTGTTCTTAACCAGTGCAAGAGGCCACAATATAAAAAGAAGAACATCTGCAAAACTGGGTTCCAATATCACATCCTAATCATGGTCTAGTATGACATATTCAGCATAAAAGTAATTTTATATAGCCTTGTTAAATATAGTACTATGATCACTAGAGGGAAAAATTTCTTTACTGTTGAAAAATTTAATCCTCTATTTAAATGAGTTAATTCTTATGATTTTATTAACATTAATAAAACTACAAAACCACATTACACATCTTTCTCAGAGACTACTACAAATAAAACAAAACACAGGGGGCTTGAGGAGATACATGTTTTATTCCAATGACTTTCACCCTTAGCATCCATGTGCAGTCATGTCACTATGGCAGTCTTAAGACTGATTTGCTTTACTTGTTTGCCTGTGACTTCTTTGTCCTCAGACTTTGTCGTAAACAAGCGAAACAAATTCGGCATTGCCAGTTCTCTGAAATAGTCCATTTATAAGAAAATTATTGCTTAGTTCCCCACTATATTTTTTATGTAAAACAATGGCCTATAATTGGAAACACCTCTGCCAGTGAGATACCATGACATGAGGATTTTTCCTTGATTCTATTTAATATGAATTTGAGCAACATACTAGGCCAGGATCAGGGGAAAATTTAAATCTCAAATAATAGCAGCAACACATTTCCTGGCAATATATTTTTCATTCTTTACTGTAATAAGCAACTGCACTCTGCAAAAATATCTGTTTTGCTTGTTATCTGCTAAAACATATCAGTCTTAAAAATCATTCAGAAAATATACTGAAAGGTATTAAAACCTCAGAAATATGCCTCAGAAATATTTTAACTTTCTTCTTGTTTGTTTTCTTTTTTTTTAACCATCTTTAGTAAAGCCATGTAGAACAGATTCTGATATTAGCTCAAAGCTCCATCTTCCAAAACTTTTTCAATTGATTAGATGAAACCTCAGCAAGTTGTTCATCACATTCAGGGCCTGTGGTGCAACATACTGATGTTCATTAACTCTAAGCCTGCAGGTCCTGCATTATGTTTAGAGTATACCCATGTAATTTAGGTGTTCGCTCTTTGTAATTTCCATTAATATTAGTGAAAATAATAATACACTTTATATAAACCTCAAAGTAACAGTTAGTCCACTTTTCTGCTTCTATGAAAATAGTAACAGGAATTTTCTAGAAGACTGACTGGAAATTCAGTGATTTTCCTAAGAGTATGCTGCAAATAACTAATATTAATTTTTATTTCTGGGAAACAGGAACAATGGTTCTGAAAATGTATATACGGTTCAACACTGTACACTGTTCTTAACTGTATAAAGTGCCTTTTATAAAATATGGTGTAGTTACTTCTGTAGAAGGACTCAATGTCAGCCCCTAAAATGTCATAGCAACAATGAAGCAAATAGCATTTTAGGACATGGTGGTCTTGGGAAACATGCTGCACAACCTATTCAAAATTTCAATTAGCTGAAGGGTGAATTGTGGATTTCACCAGAAGAAAAATTAAGAACCTGAATTTAAATTAATACTTGACTATGTCAAACATTGTAAACCCCTTTTAAAAGATGTAAATTTGAGAAAAATAGATGCCACATGCCTTTTTAATTTATTTGTAGTGGTAGATTCATGTAAAGTATTTCAGAGTTTTTCCCTCTCACAATCTACAGTGAATGAGTTTCGAGGTTGTTACTAAAGTGAATTCCAAAAGTGTAACTACAGCAAACCACTAAGAATTCCATTTCAATGAAAAGTGAATGTCAAGCAGGTTTTTTGTAGATAGCATGTTTACTGTAGAAGACTATAATAATCTTTAGCTCAACTAAAAGAATATTTTTTTATTATGATAGGAGGCAAAAAGAGATGCTGTTTTTAATTTCATTTTCTTGTTAGTGTCTTTCTTTAATATGTAATAATTATATGATGCATCCAAAGCATGTGGACCTCAAAATCCAGATTGTGATTTAGATTCAACTTTCCTGGTTGAAAGTGTCAACAAAATCTCTGACACGTCAAACACCTAAGTCTTCCATTCATTGATTGATTTGTCCAGAATGAATAAGAACTAACCCTAAATGAACATCTATGTTCAAAATAAATTCTCTCTGTAAATGTTCTAGTGAACGGAATGCTAAATAACTACAATCTCATGCTTGATTACCATCAAGAATACTCTTTATAGCACTGAACAACACTAACTAATTAATCCAGACAATACCCTTGATGGAACAGTTAAGCATTTCCCCATGGCACAGGAAAAAAAAAAAAGAGAAAAAATAAAGACCCTTTATTTATTTATAATAACGGAATTGTGGACAAAGAAGGTACAATTAACATCACCTATAAGTTAGTGATTCATATTCCTTTGTTATTTATTCTGATTTTGTACCTATTAAGCTACCTGGGAATCTCTCAGGTACTGATGTCTAAGATGCTGTCTAGAGAGGTCAGAATATTTAAGTTACAGTGAGGCAAAAAAAAAAGAGATCTTTCTTCTAGTCTTGTTTCACTGCATGTTGATTTTTATTACTGTTCAAACAGACAAGGAGAAGGTAGCAGCAATTCCAGAAATACTACTACAGGAACAGGAGCTCAAGAATAATTGCACAAGTGCAGTAGTTTTTTTTCTAAAAGCTACTAGTCATTTTGATAAGGTAAACTATGAAATGAACTATTTTAAGACTGAAAAAGTCTTTTATACTTTGAACTTTCTCAGAACTTTAAATATGTATCTAGAAGTTAGAGAAATTAAATTTAAATAAAAACTATATACACCTAGGAGAAGATAATATGGTATATTTTTTAGTCTCTGAACCACACTCCTGAATGACAGAAAAAACATATAGAGAAAAAAAGGGGTTGTGTGCCAGAAATCTTGTCTGACTCCCTCTTCCATCTGTATCAGTTGCTTTAATAAAATATAGATTCTTTACAGGCATTTTTCTACTTACATCATTAAACAATCACAGTTATACAGTTATTACTCACTCCATAAAAAACCATTAACACACACATAATAAACATTTTCCTTTTAAATGTTTGTCAGATGTTTAATTATTGTTTTCCTGGTTAACAATAACATTTCTTAGAAAGAAAATACTTTTTGACTTCTTAAGTTAAAATATAAAATATACCTCAAGAACAAATTTTTTTTAGGAAAGTTCTGGAGGAAGTATAATTCATACAGCTTGGTGTGAATTCTCTGATTCTAACTAGCTTCCTACTTGAAGACTGTTTCTTCATTTCTTTTTGGTTTTGGCTTTGACAAAATGACTGCTTTATATTTCGTAGCAGGTTCAGTATTTATGATTTATCATATTGCTAGATGCACATCCATAATTTATTAACAGTGCTATTTAAGTGTTATGAAGTTTCAGGAAATATCTAGATTGTCCACAAACACATGGAATAAAACCACTACACATAATTACACATGGCTGCTCAAAGCAAAATACAGATAAATTCCATCATCAGGCTATGTCCTGATATGTAAGCATTGGTACAGAGATAGGAGTGGGAGCTCTGACTGTGCAAGGAAAGGGGTACTGTGCAAACACTAAGGAAATACCCTTCTACTGCACCAGCAACTGGGAAATAAAATGATTGCATCTGTATCAATCATGCAGTGTCACAGAAATGAAATCATGGTAATGGGACTGTTATCACAGGATCAATGCTGCCTGTTTTGAAATGTCTTCTGATTCACCTTGTGGCCTCAGCATTTATGTGGCAGCAAAAAGCCATTATCTGTTCTATTTCAGTGACATTTACTTTTTCTCCTCATCTGTTCAGATGTCCATTCTTTGATGGCTCTAGTATATCATGCTTTTCATATTCTGGCAGTTATGTGCGCTACCGTTTTTGGCCACTTTGATGCTTTGAATGAGAGAGGCTTTTTCTCTCTTTTCTCAAAACTTCATCAGAGATGAAATTCTGTTGGTGTAATTACATGATTGCATTTTCTTTATCCAATTGGAAGCTCCATGAAATCATATTAGATGCAGTGCTACCTCTGGATCAGGTACAAAAGCTTTCTCCTCACCAAAACGTTCCCCAAATAAACTATGAACCATAACTTAAATAAGTGACAACAGCAGTAGTCTAGCTGTAAAATTAGTTGCTGAAAAGTACAAATGATCTCACTCAGAATTTCCAGTTGCTCACAGATTTCACAGCATCTTTGCTACTTCACTAGGATCATAGGTTTGCGCTACAAAAAACCCCCAAAACTAAAGTACAACTATCACAGGTAGGGAGTAACTCTACAGGGAAATCAGGGAGTGTTCATGGATCACTTGTGAAGGAGGTAGGACATCTGAGAAAAAATTGTGTAGGCCAGCTGAAAATTAGCTTTTTACTGTAATCTTCAAGGATAATGTAAAAATTAAGTATAAGTCTGGAAATTCATAGATTTTCTTTTTTTCCTTCTTGAGACAGAAGGAGCATGGATTTTTCATTGAAGCTTGTCAAAGTACAGTGATGTACTAATCTCTGAAGCCCCAGAGAAGCCAAATATGAATCTATAGTTATTATTATAGTTATTACTCTTTAAGCACAGATCAATATTAAAGCATTAATATCTTCCAAAGAGTTAACCTGAAAGACAACACAACTCTCAAATATTTAAAATAGTAATATAACTGTAGCAAAATTACTGTTTTACTAGTACAACTACCAGCAGTAATGCATATTTTAATTTATGCAATTATGGGTGATTTATAGTGAATGGAGATATTTTGTAGACTTTACAATTTTTTTCTGACACTGGCAAATTGGTTCTATGATTTTTATCATTAAATTCAAAAGGCTAAGCCTTTGGAGGAAAAAAAAAAAGACATAGAAAAAGAGGGTTGCAATTTACTCGGTGGAAGTCTAAAACACCAGGTGCAGCAGAGAGACCAACAGCTTTCAGATTTTTAGTGCATTTTCATTGCAAAAAGAGGTTTTCAATCAGCTGAAGAACTTGCCCCCTCATTGAGAATGACAGCACCAGCATAGTTGCTGCTCCAGGGAAAGAACTGAGCAAGGCAGGCTGTCAGGGGCTGTTACAGCTGTTTCAACTGCCACCTCAAAGGTAACCCTGTTACCAGAAATAAAAAGTCCTCTCAATGATACAATGTTTATAATTTCAAATTCAACTTACTAATTATATTAATCAAACAGTTGCCATAACAATAAAACATGAGTGAGACTCAGATGTGCAGCACAGAATATGCATGCCAGAATTAGAGTTATCAGCACAGAGACTTGGTTTGCCTGCAGCTCGTATACTGTGTAATAGAACCACTGCTGTAAACCCAACATGATGTAAGAGAATGCCAAATCAGCACAACTGAGAGGATGGATTATGAAATAATACCATACCTCATCTGCAGTTTGTTAACATTAAGAGAAGCAGCACCATGTTTATTTTCTTTTTTTGGAAATACCTAAATTTTCTTTTTCAGCTGTGGATGTCCCATCCCTGGAAGTGTTCAAGGACAGATTGGACAGGGCTTTGAGCAACCTGGTCTAGTGCAGGGTCCCCCTGTGCACAGCAGGGGGTTTGGAACTAGATGATGCTTAAGGTCTAGAAGAAACAATCATGAAAACCTCACATACTTTGAAGAACAAATCAATTATAGGTTAACTTGTCAAACAATTACAATAAGATAATGACATGTTTGTAAAGCATCCAAAGGTAAACAAGTTCAACTGCAGATAGGAAAACTAAAATGACAAATCAGGTGGTATAGGAAATGGTCATTAAATAGGAAATAAGGCCAAAACAACCGTTTCCAGAAACCCTGTACCGCATAGTACACAGTAAGGATTGTGATGGTCTCTATGAACTTACTGGGCAATATATTTGAAGAATATATGTATGACATAGAAAAAAGGAACAAGATCATGTTACCACTGTAAAACATGCTGTTTTCAGAAAACAGGAGGCCAAGGAAGGCATCACTAATTTTCAAATACCACCACCAAGAAGAGTAAATGCATGATAAAGATGGCCAGGTTTAAAGTCTATAGCTCCAGATGAGAAACAATAACATGTTCACTGAAGCTAGCTAAAATTTGTTGCACAATAAATTTGTTTCATTTCCAGTACACAACTTACAAGTGATTGATTATCTACATATTGTTTAAAACAATGTAATGAGAAAGTGCAGACATCTTTTTACCTTGTTCCCATTTCTCTTTGCTAGACAGACAGTCCTGATGGGAGAGAGAAAATACCTCTTTTCTGGGGGAAACTGAGCATGTCTGGCTGGAAGAAACTTCTGGAGGCTCTTGAGAAGAAGGGAAGAGCAGGCAGGCAACCTGCTGTGTTGGGGCGGTTGGGCCACTGCTCAAAGGAGTAAAAGCTTTCCTGCAGCAGTGAGCCAGCCCTGAGAACAGGCAGAAAGCAAGGGGGCCTGGATCAACGAAAATGAGCTGGAAGCAGAAAGGATCTGGAAGCCTTTGTTTTCAATAGGTCTTAATCGGCAGATAGCAAGTGAGTACATTGAATTACTTATGATCTAGCTACAAGTTTATTTTTCTTTTATGGAAGAGTTGTGAAAACTTGAGAGCTTTTTGGTATCTTTTGGCTTGTTCTACATGAAGTTAAGCCAGGCCCTTCCATTTCCAGGCCGTCTCCAACTCAGGGAATTCTTTGCAAAATCCAAAAGAATTCTTTATACCTAGGCAAAGTTGTCTTGAAATGAGACATGATAAAGATGTCTAGAAACAACTTCGTCTTTCTAAACATTCAGAATACTTAGACAACCATCTGACAGATTTAAAATTATTGATTCCCTTTCATTTTATACTTAACAAATATGGAAATTAATGTTTACTTGTCATAAAAGCATATGATACTGCTCAGTATCGACTTATTAAGAGTTCACACGTTTTTCCTTCACTGAAAGAGTTTACATAACCACAAAAAAATACATATGCAGTAAAAATTGGGCAGGAAAACTGACTCTCATTAGGCCAATGGAGCTATGCTTTGCACCTGTACTTCTCAATTATCTCCCACCTTCAAGGAAGTATCTGAAGGTGAACATTTAATCTCTAGCCATGTCACAAAGTATCCACACATACTGCTTAGGAAAAGGGTTTTTCTGGATCTTAAATACTTGCTGGTTTTGCTGGTTTAAAAACTTGGACAAAAAATGTTGAGCAAAAGTATCACTGGCGGTACACTCTTCTTTATTCAATGGTACAATTGTGAATGACAAAGAAAACATACAAGTAACTTTATAGAACAAGACACAGCATGCTCTACAGTAAAACAAAGAGTGGCTTGGCCTGTCTCATACCAGAACAATTAGTACAAAGCAAGTTTCCATTAAAAAATTGGATGTGAATGTAGGCTATCATGAGGTGTTTGTCTAGTCATCAGGATTTCTTTTTAAATTGAATAAACAAGCAGCTGAGGCTACACAGTTTTTTATTACTTTCTGTATCCTAATTTGAGCAACTTTGCAAATAATTGCAGAGTTTGCAAAGACAACCACTACAAGCCATCATGATATAAGGCAGAGTACTGTAAGAAATCAGAGGTAGGAGGAATGCTGCAACTCTATCACTTTCATTTCCTCTGTCAATCAGTTTACTGAATAGACAGAGCAATGACTTTTCACAGAAACCTCTTTGTTTACTTCATTATCTAAACACTGACTTGTTTCATGGTGTTTTTGTTTTGGGTTTCTTTTTTAGTTTTGTTTTGTTTTTTTGGGGGGGTAGGAGAGTGGTGGAAGCGACGATGTTCCTTTTTCTTTTGTGTTTTCCAAACTAAGCCTTTCCAGCTCCCAAAAATGACCTTGTGTGGTTCATAAACTACTCATGAAGGTAATATGATCAAAGGATGAACAGAGATTCGAAAAATGCTCATGCATGGGTATGAATGTGCACAAGCTCACACAGACAGGAATGTTCACATTACTACGCACACAGTGTAGCTTCACCAACTGCTATTTCAAATAGTACAGCAGCCATTATGATAGTACATCTAATAGCACCCATGGGAACTACTGAATTTGATGTTTAATACAAAGCAGCTTGCTGAAAAATCTGACCTCTTCCTACATTTTTTTCCAAAAGGAAGAGAATAAAATTGGAGTCTTTAACAGCTGTTTCCTGTATATGGACAGACTGAACGCTTCTCATACTACTCTTACAAAAGAAGGAATGTTCACTAAAATATGTAGATATTCTTACATAACAGAGTGCAAATTCACAAGAGGCAATAACTGGATAGTAGATGCTTGAGGATATGGGTGCATTTAGAACAAATTAACCACATCTGTACAGGTTTTGTCTCCTACCTACCTGAAAAAAATCAACTGCTCATTCATTCATTCATTCATTTCCAGGAGAGATGTTTTAACATTTCAAATCACTAAACAGCTTCATAGCATCTTTTGCATGCAGAAAAGTTTCCACATGTTAAACATTTTCTTCAAGAGTACACAAAATAAACCCCACATACTCTTTCTCCTGGGAACACAGCTAGATTTTTTAATATTAATAACAAAAAAACAAACAAAAAACCCACAACAAAACAAACAAACAACGCCTCCAAAACAAAAACAAAACCACAATTTTAATATTAACAGAAGGGAAAAAAATTCCTCAAACACAATTCAAGTGGTGTGATCTTATACCCTTGTAGAATCAGATTACACTGAATGAAACATAAACCTCAAAAGGGATCAGAATTTTCTAGTTTTTAATCAAGCTAGAAATAATTTTTTTAAGCTTTGCAGAAGCTCAAGGTCCGAGAATTTAAAGTAAGTTTTGTTTTTCTTTGTTACACAGTGATCAATCATTAAACATTGGAGAATAACATGTATATTTTCATGTTTCATACTACTCAGATCAAGAACAAATAAGGTATCTGTCTTTTCAGTCATTAAGATACGAAATACAGCTCAAATTGTATTTAAAGAGCAGTAACCCTTACAATAAACAAAACTAAGCCCTAAAACCTTTGAAGTGGTGAAGAGCTTTTGATATATAAAAACCCAGCAAAAACAATCAAACAAAAAGCAAATCCAACACAAATAGAGAATTAAGCATATTTTGAAGTTAAACTATGACAGACTGATTATACTGGTACAAGGAAAAAGTTCATTGTGTTATTTCTAATGGGAACTTTTAGCCTGGGAACCATAAGAAAACCAGTACTTCATCAAAGATGATCTTGGTCATCCTTAATTCTTAATGATCCTCAATCCTAAAATTTCTGAAGCTACATCCCTCTTTCAAGAGCTTTTGTTTATGGTGCATCCTTCCATGTTTACAGATAATTCATTAGAAAAATCTAGCAAACGTGCAGGGTTTTTTCAGAGGAGTGGCTACTACTGGGTTTTTTGGTTTTATATCCAAATACAAGAATCCAAGGAAGCCTCAGTGTAACTCATTTCCTAAAAAATTCCTCAATTTCTAGCAGCACACCTTGAGTCTCCCTCCATGGCCTCTGCAGACACCTACTGTGTGAAGACTAAACACAGTCACAGCATTCTGCTGCACCAGTGCCTCCCCTTCATGTCTGGTGCAGTATTGTTCTCACATTTCTGCTTACTCTAACATATATTAAGAGATTTCCACCAGTTCCACATTCCTTTAGGAGATGACAGTTCAGGTGTGCATCCTTTTCTTTTGGTCTCTATAAATTCTGCTAATGACAGCATGAACACATGTGCATCTTTCTTAATTTTCATCCATATTAAGCATAATGACAGTATTAATTCCAATTTTAAAATAATAATCTGCCCAGAACAGTTTGATCTCCTCATATGTTAACAATATAATCATCCTAAATTTCAGGTATATTTTTCTAAAAGTGGATGGGTATAGAGGAAAATTGTTTTAAAAAATAAAAATAAAAATTGACCAAATCATTCTGATAAATTGTTTTTAGAAAAACATTTATAACAAATCAGTGTCATGCCATTTATCAGTATCGAATCATTCTTGAGTAAGATGCATGGTGATACAAAGAAGGAATTACAAAATATTAAATGTGTCAAAATACAAATACAATTCCTTGGTATGCTGTCCTGAAAAGCACTAAAATGCTGATAGCGAGGTGTCCCAAGATTTAAACATCAGAAGTTTGGTGGTTGTTTTTCCAAGAGTCAGAAGACCCCCACTTACCCTGCCATAATTTTGATTTTGCAAATTTCTTCTGTGAGCTACCTGCTGCAATTTCATTTCCCAGAAGCAGATGAAATACTTTTATGTCTCAGTTCTCTGTTCCTGTGCTATGTGATTTTTTCATATTACCACATATTTTAGCTGCCACAGCTCCCTGCTGTGTTCTGGATCATTCTCTCTACTAATTCCCCCTGGTTTTGTGGTGCTTTTCTAATCTTTTTTTTTAATTATTATTATTATTTTTTTATCTTTCTCTGTGGAGGATGGTTCTATTTCCAGACAGATAAAAAGAAATCAGACAGAAGTAACACATGCTTGATACTTTCCATTTCAATATCCCACTTTTCTTAAGCGAAACAAAACAATTTTTTTTCCCCACTTGAATACTGTATGAGTCTTATTTATCACTGGGAATTGTAGTAATTTGAACATCCCTCCAGCTTCTAAGAGTTCTTTATGAATGGGTAAGACATTCATAAGGTGTCTAGCAATTACATTGCAAGCATAGGGCTTCTGTTTTCCGTGTAAATCTATTTCACTTTTTGTGTGTCCAAGCCTCTGGTCTCTCATTGACAGATGAGATATCACAACCAGTTCCACGATATTAAGAATCATAGAATATCCTTAGTTGAAAGGGACCCACAAGGATCACCGAAATTGAGCTCCTGGCCCTGCATGTAACTTCTTTGGAAAGACTTGACTCAATTTATACCTTTTACTCAGTAACAGCTGATTGAATTTCTTAATGTCATGGGAAAGTCGACCATCTTCTCCGAAACACAGTCCTTCCTATTCCTGTCTCATGAGGAGTTTTTAGCAGTCTTGATTTTCTACAATTATCTATTATAATCTGTGATTTACAGTGAGACATTTTTAGAAAAGGTTGATTTTCTTTTTGGAAGCATTCAGATATCCTTTTGTGTAATAGGTTCAATGGCAGCCTTAATATCCATGAAGAAACCTTTTACTGCTAATGGTTGATAGAAATAGCTATTAGCCAAGATATTTTGGCACTTTTTGGTATGCCTAAGGAGGTTACACAGTATTAAAAGACCCATTACTCATTTCTCTGACATCTGTAATTTCTCCCATATCAAGAGGAGAATAATGAATAATGTATAGTATTGGACTTTCCTTTGCTCCCTGCAGTGGGTTGAACCAGGCTGGATTCCAGGTGCCCACCAAAGCAACTCCATCACTCCCCTTTCTCAACCAGACATGGGTTGAGATGAGGACTGGGCAAAAGAGACTTGAGCTGGGGAAATTAAGTAAACACCTCCCCTGCAGTGGTGCAGGAGGATGGGCAATGGGGGTTGTGGTCAGTTCATCATGCATTGTCTTTGCTGCTCCTTCCTCCAGAGAGGACTCTTCACACTGTTTTCCTGCTCCAGCATGGGATCTCCCACAGGAGACAGTCCTTCAGCAGCTTCTCCAATGTGAGTCCTTTGCATGGGCTGCAGCTATTCACAAACTGCTCCAGAGTGGGTTCCTTCCACAGGGCGCAGCCCTTCAGGAACAGCCTGCTCCAGTGTGGGTCCTCCACAGCGTCACAAAGTCCTACCAGCAAAACTGCTCCAGTGTGGGCTTCTGTCTCCACAGTTCCATACATCCTGCCAGGAACCTCCTCCAGTGTGGGCTTCCCAGAGGGTTCCAGCCTCCTTTGGACACCCTCCTGCTCTGGTGTGGGGTCCTCCATGTAGATCTCTGCTCCCCTGTGGACCTCTATGGGATGCAGAGGGACAGTCTGACTTCTTCACTACAGGTCTGCACCTGGAATACTTACTCTTCTTCCTTTTTCACTGACCGAGGAGTCTGAAGGGTTGTTCCTCTCACATATTCTCAGCTCCTCTCTCCGACTGCTAGTGTTGTCACACAGTATCTTTAACCTATTATCCCATAGGCACAACCACCACTGCTGCTGGGGTTGGCCTGGGAGGGTCCATCTTGGAGCCAGTTGGCATTGGCTCTATAAGACAGAGGAGAAGCTCCTAGTAGATTCTCACAGCCCCCTTGCTACCAAAGTCTGGCTATGCAACCCAAATATACTATCAAAGTTGCAGACAAGTAATTCTTCTATTCACCAGCATGCTATAACATTCAACCTTGCATAAGTGAAAACGTGGGTTAGCAGGTTATCATGGCTGTAAAGGGTGAAGAACTGTGGAGGGTGTGTAGAGGTGATGTTTGTCAGTTACAGTGTGACTTAAAGGCAGAAACTTCAGCCTTCCTAAATCAATTTGTTAATACTTTTTAGCTGCAGTTCATGCTTTGACAAATATTCAGATATTCTTTGTTTACCTTCCTAAAGGCAACAGAAAGGGAGCACAGAAGTTAAACCACAGTAGGGAAAGACTGTAAAAGTTACTAATACCAAGTGAGCAGCTGTTTTTTTCTCTTGTTCACAATGCAGCAGGCTCTTTAGATGGCATATAAAATGATGCAATAGAGATGTGAATTTGAGGAACACAAAGCAGATTAGGAAGACCAGTTTTCCAGAGAGCCACTTCTAACTTCCCTGTCCTTAAGGCAGCTTTAAATATCTAACCATCTACCTTCCTTTCATGTGTAGTGTGTAACACAGAAATGGCCACGCTGTCATTGTTTCTAAATGTAAGATGACTTCAGTCCATCCTTTATGAAGAATATGTGCCCTAATAAGAATGGTCAAAAAATCCTCAGGAAACTACCATTTTATCAATCATTTGAGATCTTGCCTATTTGTAATTTACTTCTTATTCAAGAGCCAAGTACATACTACTCCTTATAAGTTAAATGTCAGATTCGTCCCTCTACCTAGCAATTTTCTTTTCAAGGCACTCAACATGACTTTTAGATTCTGAGGTATTGGCATTCCCCTTCAGAACAGTTCTTTCAGGGTCCTCTTTCCACATCACCGGACAGCCTTGTCTTTTTTCTCTGACTCTGAAATGGTTTCATCAGCATCTCTGTAAAAAATCCAGTTACTTCTTTCCAGATTTCTCCTCATATGTGTTTGGACAACTAACTTTAATATGTTAATTTCTGCCTTTATGGCCTAATTTCATCAACTGTGGCCATTAGTTCATTTACCTCATTCATAAAAGAAATTACAGCTTGAGATGCTTTTCCCCTTGAGAAAAACTCCTGCTGCTTCAGTTTCTGATATGACTTTAGCACACAGTGGTTTAAAAGGACACCACTTTCCTGCTTCCACTTTGTTCTCTATCTTCTGTTATTATTCTCCTTTCTACCTTTCAATGTGTTAACACCAAGTTTCTGAAACTGTTTTTCATCTATGGATTAATACTATAGTTTTGTAATTACAACAGCATTAAACAAAACATAGTTGACAGAAAGAGAGGAACCATACACAAGGTGTGAATGTACTTGTGAAAAAAACTGCATTTACTGTTCCCATTCAGGACTCTTAACTAATAAATCCTGAGGTGGTTCTTTTGGCTCTTGTTCTGTTCTTGATTGCTTCCTGTAAAGTTCATTATCAGGAAAGGAGTCACAGATGAGACCTCAAGATATGCATCCCTTTTCACAGATGGAGCTTAGGTTTCTCTTCCAAGTTACTCCCAAGCTTCCATGAGCTCTTCTTCAGTGTACCTTTTTCAAATCCCACATCTGATTTGAGGAGCTGAACTGATAATATTTGCTCTGTACTCCTGATGGGTAATGCCAATCTGTGCAGCAGTTTATTTATTTATATAAATTAGTCCCAGTTTCCACAGTGATAAAGACATGCTTTTAGAGGGGCTAGGCTACCTCCTTTGTTTCAGAAGCTGCACCAAAGGCATGTTTAAATGTTTTCAGTCTATCATTTCTAGGTAGCTCTAACCTATTATGATGACTGCTCCTCCTGTCTAATACCATTTGCATTGGTAAAAACACACAACTTGGTCTTTTAACCCCAGAAAGGTAAGCAATTCATAGTGTCCCAACTATACTCAAGTGTCTTGCTTGCATATTTAATCAAATCCAACTCTGTTTGCTGCAGTCTGTTCTTAAAACACCCAAACTCACTGGCCTCTCCTGAGCACTCATAGCTTAGCCTGAATGAAAGTCCTCCAGCTTACACATGAAATATGTCTGGTCTGGTAACTATTATAGCCTGGCTTGGACACAGTACAGGAGCTGGTGGAGACGGCTAAGATCTCCAAAATCCATTCCTTCCCCTGAATAATTTCCAGTGATTTTAAAATCAGAGTCAAAATGAAATCACAACACTGCACAGAGCTTGCATTGTCTACACAGACTAACCTTCTTACAAGAGCACCACAAGCTGTCACCCTTTCACCTCTGGCAAAGGTCCTTAAAAAGATTAAGGAAAAAAATTCAAAAGGAACCTTGCACATAATGCTTCAAGGGCATGGGGTGAGTGGAGCGAAAGCGGCACTAAACCTCATAAGTTAGGATGCTTGCCTCACATGGAAGTGGAAAGATATTTTATGAGCTCCTAGGGTCATCTAAATTCTACCATAAAGGATCTCCTACTTCCCACGTGTACAGGAGAAATTGCCTGTCAAATGTCCTCATATACAACATCTATATTCTTGCCCCTATGGGAAACAATGGCTCTGGGCTTCCACTAACTGACTTGCTTCAAGACAGGCAGAGGCTCACAAAACGGCAGAGAGCTTACGCATGGAGCTAGAGTCCACCCTTTGCCCCACTGAGAAGGCTCTGTGTGAAGCTGCAAGTCCCATCCTTTCATGAAACAAGAGCTGTTGCATTCACAGAGACAAGACGACACTAATCAGATAATCGATAACACAACAAACAGTGGCTCCTATCTCCTGCTGTGCACTGGTTCCTGTTAAGTTAAAGTTATCAGGAGCCAGGAGGCATTGGTCACACAGCAGTAGAGTAACTTCAACACCTGCCTGGAACACTCTTGCCTTTGTGCCAGGTGATGGCATCTGAGCCAGCCAGTCCCTCAGCCACAATATGTCACTGCTTACAGAACAGAAAAAGCAGTGGCATAGCATCTTCCCCAGTCTGGAAACTGGTTACATAGCACCCAGCACTAAAATAAAAGTATTATAAGCACCGCAGTCTCAGCAGTTTCTGGATCAAATGCTGAACTCCACTAAAATGGACTTCCAGACGAATGGCAGCTATGACAGAATTTGGATGAATATATTTGAAAGTGCCAAACCAGTCTTACAAACACAAAATTACACTTAAGAACAATATTTTGCCTTATACTGGACAAAGCCACTATCTGCTTTTAGCCTTATTGCTCTTTGGTAAGGAAACTAAAGGCACAGCAATGCAATCTGTGGTCTGAAGAAGACCTCAATACAGAGGAGGAAATGCATAAAGAGGTTAACTTTAGAAGACAATAGATATGGAATACAAATCTCCCTCCTCAGGAAAACTGCAATAATTATCCTAAGAACACATCCAGCCTTGAAACTCAGCAATACAAAATCTCTGGTATTTCATCAGCCAGGGAAACAGAAAATCTATTTTTTTAAATTATTATTTTTAGAAAAAGATTAAGACTTCTGTTCCTACAGTCAAAATTTTACCTCATTCCTTGCACCTTACGTTTCATATTGGTGGATTTAGGTTTTCATAAAAGTGACAGAAAATTTGGGGCTGTGTAAATGTGGCAAAACACAAAATGTAAAAATATGAAGCAATTAACTGATTATTGATGCGAAATGAAAATGCAGCAGAGTTAAATCTGAAAGAAGTGAGCACAGCATTGCCACCCTAGTGGCAATTCCTAATTACCCTATTGGTAATTCCTCAATTACACTTGCTTATTATCAGTAAAGATGTGTCCCAAATCCTCCAGCTTCTCCTTAAGATGGCAGACATGCCAGCGTACAGCCTGATCTCAGTAGTGAATGGGGATAAATGGGGATAACATTTTTTTTTTCCTAACCAAGGCAGTGATGGAGCACACAGACAATTCTAACTCCACTAAAACATTAATGCCAACCCCAGTTAAAAATGCCATTGTTCCCATTAAAAGGGAAGGAAGTTTTCAGTGGAAAACAAGAACTGACAGAGTCTCACACTTTATTATACTTATAGGGACGTAACAGGAATAGGAACAAAGGATTTTCTAATTTCTTTAAAAGTTTTCATTTGAAAATAAATACAAATCATTTGAAAGCTCAGAAGATAATGTCCCAGTGGGAAAACAAATACAGTAGCTAGGAATTCAGTAGCAATTCTTTCTAGACCTCACAGAGATTAAGGTATACAAGGTGCAATAGGGACCTTATAAGATCTCTAAGGTCAAACACATAAGAGAGAAGCTTCTCCTAAATTGGTTAAGGTACACTATATAACATTACAGGAAGACTAACTGATAGTGTCAAAAATAATTGTGTTTTTAATACAACAACAGTCACAGCTAGTTCTCTATAGAAATAATTCCCTATGGTCGTCTTTGAATGAGGATAGCAGCACAGAAGCCATTAAAAAGCACTACACAGATCGTATTTGCTATTGTATGCATATGTCACCATCAGGAGCATGTTGACTCCTCCTTACAACATACACACATTTTTCATTGATAGCCTCTCCATATCAGCTGAGATTTCTCCTGTAACACTGACAATCTTTCACTTACATGTCCACAGAAAATCCAAATTGCAAATCAACACATTTATACTTTTTCTAAAATCTCTATATACCTTTCATGATGAAAAAAATAACTAAATTTATACCAATTTAAAGTGCAGACAGAATGGTGTGTCCAACTGAGCACTTGCATGAATGTATATTTTTTGTTGGTAATCTGAATGCTTGTGAAAATGTAGCATGGCTACTTTTTGCACTATTATTACTCTGCCATCATACACAGACCTTATTGTTTCAGCATATTGCTTTGCTTATTTAATCTGTGTACTTCAAGCTTCTTAATTCAGGCATTTATAAAATTATTTCAAGGTTGCTTAGGTATTCCTATCTAGAAGCTATTTGTTTTCAAAGAGATGTATTTCTTTCTATAAAACCCTGAAAAACTAATTCCCCAGCAATGCACAGCCTTACAAATTTTAATCCAAGACATCTACCGCAGTAGATATACTGTACAATTTGTCGTTTGGCATATTTTAAACATAAAATTTCTAGGTTTATTTCCTTTCAGCATTGCACAAATTATAGTTCTGAAATCTGAAAAAAAAAAAAAGGAAACAAGAAAGAAAGCTTCCTTAGAAGTGACTCATGGACAGAAAATGTATAGATTTTTCAATTCAGAGCCAACATAAAAAAATTCCCCACAGTAATGCGATTGCAAATGCTAATTGCATTCCAGTAAATTGCTTTACATTCATCAAACAACAATCAATGGGAGACACTGCTATCTTCTTTTATTGTAGTGATGCTGTTCTCAGCTGTACAGATAAGGTAAAGTCAGACAGTTATAATCTTCCCCCTTGCTATTTTCAGGGGTTTATAACTTCAGAATAAAAATTTATGCTGAAATTCAGCAACTCAGCCCAAGAGTCTTTCTTTTTAATTGAAAAATGTACTAGCATGTATCTTGGAGAGATAAAGAAAGACCAAGACAAATATTCCAATTCAAATACCTAAACTAAACTAATTCAAATCTATCATTAGAAAAGCATAAGTTATTACAGTCTCTAAATTTCAGAGGTACTGCTCATCCAAAGCTCCTGTGAAAACACTAGCCTTTTATTCTAAATGTGTTTTTCTTTCTTTAACTTGAAGAGCAAGATGAAAAAGTAAGCAACTGTGATTTGGAGGTTATAGTTAGAGTTGCTAACCATGTCAGGTCATTAAGGCCTGTTACAATTTAGCAACCCTGTGTCTACATTTAGGGTGTTCATGCCTACAATTTTTAAAAAATTGTGTATATGTATACACATACATGTACTTGTACACTGACATGCATATATATATAAACATAAACAAATAAAATTACAAACTCCATTTTAATTTCTGAACATCATCTCAACTTCAAGGGTCTCTGCCAATATTTCATTCCCCAAATTTCAAAACATCTTCTGCTACATTGTCTCCAAGATGGAACAATGGACATGATTCACCAGAATGGTCGCACTTTCAAGAAAGAAAAATATTAACAGTGGGATAGCACAATCCACATAAAACTTGGCTAAGTGAATGAGTTTAAAACAATAGTTGCTCATCATAATTTTTTTTAAAAAGAGGAAAAAAGAAAGAGTTATTAGGAATGGAAAATGAGCACACAAATACTCCCAGCTGTTTCCTCACACTTTTACTAAAATAAGTCTTATTTTAGTAAGTATTCATAGTGACTGAGATATTCAGATAACATAATAGTACAAGGGAATGTCTTTTTACTGCTTGAAGTACAAGTTCTACACAGAGACCATTGTAAAGACAAGACATGTGAGGTATGAATAAGAAGACTGGAGAGTGAGTATCTGCAAACTGACAAAAATATTATGAATGCCTCAGAGTGGATAACATACAGGAAAGATTTAATTTGCAGACTTTTTTTTTCTATTTCTTGGATCTCTGCCTCATACTACAATGAGAACTCCACCTTGCAAAATGTTGCTTTGGAGATGCAAGAGCACTGGACCATCTCTTCAGCTGAAGTGTCTCCTGAAGTTGAGCTAATGGTTGTATACCACTGTGCCTTGTTTTCATCTGCCTTTTTTGTCCGCATTCCTCCTTATATCCTTATATGTCAACAACTTTTGTTGTTTACTGAGACCTTTTTTCTAATTATTTTTTAATAAAGTGCTTGAACTCTATGCATCCATCTCCTCTCAAAATTTACCATGTTTTCTCAGATAAATTTCTGCTGCTTTTCCTCTGGGACCTGCACAGCCCACTGAATAGGACAGCTCAGATAAGAGTGGGAAGAGAGATTTCTTCCTTCTGTTGGCAGCCAGTCATTCAGTCAGCTGAGCAATGTGGGAGCTAGTGCCAGATCAGTGACTCATGAAACCATTCCATGAGAAAGGGTATTACACTGAGCTTCTGTTCCTCAGGAACAATTCTAAAACTCAGAGATGCTCTACCAAATGTTATTTATGCTCAACAGGCTAAACCACAGCAGCTCAAGGGATAGAACAGCAACAGTAGGTCAAGGAAGTCTACAGAAAGAATATAGGTTGGTACCTCAAATTCAGAGATACTTCAGAAGACTGGGGAGTTGTGCTGCAGAGAGCAGCACTTACAGTCAGGTACTTACACAATAATAGCAAAGAAGGGGTAGATGAATGAAAAATGCTAGAGGTAACAAGGAAACCCAAATCACAAGAGATTCTAAAATTACAAAATTTCATAGAATCACAGAATGGTTTGGGTTGGAAGAAAACTTTAAAGATCATCTGGTAATAATAGTGATTGGGAAAAACTGAAAAAAGTTAGTGAGCTGAATTGGACCCAGTAAAGGCAATTATAAGTTCCAGAGGAAACAAGGGGGAAAGTCCACAAGATGTAGGACTGAGGCAGTGGAACAGAGAAGCTTCACATGCCCCTTAAATAGTTTTGAATTGTTAGATCAAATCAGTTTTAATGGGTAACATTAATTCTGGAAGAGATTTGCTGGGTTTAACTGCTCACATAAGCAAAATAGTTAAAAGTCCTGATTTAACAAAACCTTTAAAGAGTATGATTCAAATAACACCTTTAAGTGCAGTTTCTTTCTTATCATTTCTTTTAAAATTTGGATAGTTTTGAATGGTGAAAATTTACTATTTGCATTTACCTCTGGTCAGTTTGTGGAAACTGAACGTAGAACTGATAAGAAACTAGCATTAATGAGCAACAATTGTAAGACACTGTATTACAACAGAATTGTAAACAATTTTATTTCCCTATATATTCTTTTTTTTTTCAGAATTTACAGTTCAGTGTTTTAAAACTGAAACTTCTGCTGTTCGTTGTCAATTAGCTTTCTGCTTTGAATTTTATGACTTTTAAAAATTTTATAATTTGCTTTCTATTAGATCAGAAAATTAAGTATTTCTGTCATTGCACTTCTGTACAACTGATGTTTCCAGTAAAATTAGTTATAAAACACAATATGTGTACATTTGTCATTATATCATATTTTGACAAATTAATTAAAACCACAGAGAGTCCTTTTCTTTATGACATAAAAGGCCGTTCCAGCTTTGGTCCTGAACTTCCTGCCAGGAGCATCACTACATACTTATAAGATCAATTGTGCATTGATATAAACAAATTCCAGATCTAGATGAACTAGCTAAAATGAGAACTAGTATAGTAACTTTTAAAGTCCATTCAGGGAATTACTAATGTCCTGCACTTCCACTGTCTCTAATGGGGACTGTGGCTGATATTTTTTTCCATTCAGATTACCATTTAAAAGAAAGAAAATAGTAATAATTAGAGTACTGTTATCTAACAGCATTTATAAGATGACCAGCAACAGAAATTTAGTCAGTCTAGTACATCCTCTAATGCATATTTCTCTACAGAAATTCTAATCTTGTCAGCTGAGAATTAGCTGTTTTCTAAACACACATTTGCTCCGTAAACTCTCACTGACTCCCCCCATCATTTTACTCATTCATTTCCAAATGAGTCCTTTTGCACCTCAGCAACCACATTATTAAAACAAACACACGATTCCCAAAATACAGGTTGAAAACTACTTCTTGTTCATATCCTCACAAAAAAATAGTCTGGAGCTCAAAATACTCAAACCAAACAAAAGGATTTGTATAATCTTAATATTGATCCAATATTTGAAATTACTAGATGCTGAGTATACTACACTTTTACTTTTGCAAAATATTTAAGAGTATTCTGCACTTACAGCATGAAAGGGCTTTCACTGAGGTCAACAGCATTCTAAAAATACCACCAGTTTCAGGCTGCAGTATTTAAACCTCATGCAAAACCCCTGTTGTCCACTGCAGGTCATTTATTTACTACTATAACACGACATGGACCCATCTAGAAAAGTGTGGCACACTGTTTTAGTTGCTAAGCTCCCTTCTTGCAGATATCTAGGCTTAAAACTCCCACAGAATCCACTGCTCCATGTTCCAGAGCATTATTTACATATTTTGCTTTTTCTGATGCTTTTTCTGTTATTAAAGTGCAGCTGCAAAAGAGGTTCTTGTAATGAATATACCACATAAATTAATTTTGATAGTAGTGATTCAGTGAGAGTGTTACTAGTAAGTCTAAGTGTCCAGACAATCCTCATTTTGCACTGCTTTCCCCAGAGGTTTCCACACGTTCTAGGCAGTACGAAAAGGACCAGTTTCAGAATCACATGGCACAAACGTATAGTATCCCTCAGTTATGCAAAAAGAATTCCCTCCTTGTCAAGAGCCACATCTGAGTGCATGTGGACTGAAAAGGGAGGTGTTCATGCATATTTGTCTTCTATCTAGAGGTCCTTCATGCAGCTCCGAACTCTGCAGGGAGAAATCTAACCAGCATACCTCATTTACTTCATCAGCAGACACAAATGAACCAGCTCAGCTAATTTTAAACTGTAGAGCTCTTAGGAGGTTAAAAGTTAAGCACTGGCTATCAACCAGCAGTTGGGTGGTATTGTCTGCAGTGAACACAGCTGAATTTGGAAGACTGCACCTGTCCCTGTATTAATTTCTAAGGTTCTTTAGACATGAAATGTTGCAAATCTGAGTAATTTAAAAGTTAGCTTTAACTGCTACAGAGCATGGCCCTGGCCATCCCTCACCATCACCCACAGGAAAGGCTGGGACAGAAAAGATTCATTTAAGATAAGGTTTGAAAAACTGAATAGCTGTCGACAGTCTGGCTTCAGGCATTTTGCTGTTGAATAGACTCCCCCAAAGAAAATACAATAGTTAAAACTTGTTTTGGTATAGACCTAGAGGTGGGAAGAAGGAACAAGAGTGTCACAGTGATTTCCAGCATGAGTAATGCCAGAGCTGTTATGCATTTTCATGTTTTAAGGTTGCAATCTGACTACACAGCATTGGCTCATGCAGGGATGTAAGGCTGGCAGACATCTCTATTCCACCAGCTGCTGCCAGAACCGGGACCCAGTCTAAGAAAGCTTCCAAAAGAGTACAGGTTCCTGGCATGTTCTTGAAAGTGTCATACAAGTCTTGAATCTTTTGCACAAGCCCACATAACTATCCAGATATAAGCATACTGCATATTGCAAGGCTGATGAACATTTATGCTATATTTTCCCTGAAGTTCTTTGGGCTTTGTGTAAAGTATAGGTGGAAAACAGCTGTCCACTTCAATCCACCCATGCTTCTTACACACGTAAGCTATATACTCTTAATTTTTTTCTGTATATTACAAGACTGCGGTGGGTTGACCCTGGCTGTTTGCCAGGTGCACACCAAGGCTGCTCTATCACTGCCCTACTCAGCTGGACAGGGGAGAGAAAAATATAAAGAAAGGTTTGTGGGACAAGGTAAGAACAGGGAGAGATCCTCAGCAGTTACGGTAATGGACAAAACAAACTTGACTTGGGAAAATCAATTTATTACCAATAAAACCTGAGCAGGAAAATGAGAAATAAAAATGAAATCAATAAAACACCTTCTCCTCACCTCTTCCTTCTTTCCAGGCTCAAGTTCACTGCTGATTCAATATCTCCTTCCCACCAGTAGTGGGAAGGCTCCATTCTTGGAGCCAGTTGGCATTGGTTCTGTCAAACAGGGGCAGCCTCTTGCAGAATCCAACCCTGTAGCCCTCCCACTACTAAAACCATGCTACACAAACCCAATACAAGGAAATTTGCCCACTTGCAATTTTGAAGTATTTTGTTCACTTGCCATTATATATTTCTGGTAGCAATTCGTACTCCTGTGCTCCTTGGATCACATCTTGACAAGAGCCTTGGTAGTACTCACATGTTCTTCCTTCACATGTTGTTTACACATTGCTTGTCTCAGAGAATTACTCATCCAGTCTTCTATAATTTGATGGCATATAGTCTGAGAACATAGACTGAGATAATTTGTTTCCTCCACCCCCCAGTTCCACTGAGCAACCCCTTTGGCAGTCTTATCATACAAAATATTCCAATGTCTGTCTCCTGGCCACTAGTTCCCAGACTAACACTCCAAAAACAACCGTGAGGTGGTTCTCTGATCTACACAAAACACACCAACAGTCAAAACCCAGTCCCCTAGTAAGAAAAAAGCTTCAACATGAGAACTAGAAGGCCTATTGACTTTTTCAGCAGCAAAGCCACAAACTCTGCAGGGTCAGGGAAAGGTAGACCTCACCTCTCAGGTGGTCCCTGCAGAACAAGGCTGCTGTAGGAGATTGGAATAGTTGGCATTACTTCTGACTAAACAGGTCTTTTGTTTTCTGGCTAAGTGGAGCTCTCCATACTCCACCTTTAATGAATAGTAAATTTAAAATGATTTATAAATCAATGTGCTTCCTCCCTCCTCCTCTCACGCTGTAAATAATTGCAGCTTTCGATTTATCTGTGTGAGAGATGAATTAAAGGTAGAGAAAGTTTGATGCCAGAGGAAAATAAGCTAAGTGAATGATGATAAAAGTGAAAAGGGGAGAATATAACATCAGCTCTGTTGATTAGCATAAGAAAGGCAAGCCTCTGAAGAATAATTCTTCATGCAGTGAAAGGATGTCATCTGGGGGGAGGTGGGTGCTGAGGTATACAAACACAGAAGTGATGTGCCTGTGCTCTGTTCCTCCACCCCACAGACATGGCTCCCCAGTGACAGCCCCTCCCTCTGACTGGCGCTGTCGGCTCCCAGGCATGGCGGAGCCAGGGCCATCCAGGAGGAGCAGGGGCCCAATAAGGAAAGCAAGTGCTGCAAATGGGCTCAGAAACCCCATGTCCAGAAAGTGCCTAGTGCCTCATCTGCCACACTTGCTCAAGGCACTGCTGGAACAAGGTGCCAGCATTTATTAATACAAATAACTTTTGGAGAAAGGAGAATATAGGTTACGCTTCTCTCACTTCTGACCCACTAAATGTCCAACCCAATAAGAAAATGAAGAAATATACACCCTATTGTATGTATTTGTGTATGCATAAATAAATGCCAAGAAACATATTTTCTGTGCTAAAATTCTAAGTTTTGCAAATATAATTACAATAACTAAGTCATGTAGAACCTCTATGAAACACCAAGAGCTTTTATCAATGAGATTGACCTGTATATTGTTACTTCTGAAGTAAAATTTTACAATTAGCTTACCAATGTGTTATACCAAATAATTGTGACATAACAGCTCTTTTAGAGAAACAGTATTAAAATAATTGCAGAATGAGTAAAGTTGGAAAGGACCACAATCAGGCATCTGGTCCAACCTCGCTGCTCAAGCAGGATCATCCTAGAGCACATGGCACAGGATTGTATCCAGATGGTTCTTGAGTATCTCGAGTGAGGGAGACTGTGCAATCTCTCTGGGAAATCCGTTCCATTGAACAGTCACTCACACAGTAAAGAAGTTCTTTCTCATGTTCAGGTGAAACTTCCTGTGCATCAGTCTCTGGCCCTTGGCTCTTGTCCTATTGCTTGGCACCACCAAGAAGAGCCTGGCTCCATCTTCTTGGCATCCTTCCTTCAGATACTTGTAGACATTGACTAGGTCTCCTCTCAGTCATCTTTTCTCAAGGACTGAACAGGCCCAGCTCTCTCAGTCTTTCCTCATAAGGGAGATGCTCCAGTCTCTTAATCATCTTTGTTGCCCTCCGCTGGATCCGCTCCAGGAGCTCCATGTCTCTCTAGTACTAGAGAATCCAGAAATGGACACAGTACTCCACATGCAGCTTCGCCAGGGCAGAGTAGAGGGGCAGGATCACCTCCCTCGACCTGCTGGTGTTGCTCTTCCTAATGCACTCCAGGATTCCATTGGCCTTCTTGGCCACAAGGACACACTGCTGGCTCACGGACAGCTTGTTGTTCACTAGGACCCCCAGGTCCTTATACAGAGCTATTTTCCAGCAGGTCAGCCCCCAGCTTGTACTGGTGCATGGGGTTACTCCTCCTGAGGGGCAGGGTTTTATTTGCTTTTATTGAATTTATTTGCCCTTTTTTATTTTTATTTGCTTTTTTATTTTTATTGAATTTATTTGCTTTTATTGAATTTCAAACAGTTCTTCTCTGCCCATCTCTCCAAACTGCCAAGGTCCTTCTAAAGGCCTGCACACCCCTCTGGAGGATTGGTCACTATTCCCAGCTTTGGGAACGTAGGACATATCTGAGATTATATAATCAACACCTAATCGCCTTGATTCCTATCCAAGCTGTGTTATTGCAGAGAAATTAAAATACAAGCCTCCACTTGGTTATCTGTCCACAATGTGGGCCCTCACCCTTGATGAAGCAGTAGTTAACTAAAAATAGTCCCCAAAGCTGCAGAGAGCAACGCTGATAGCAAACAAAATGCAGAAAAAAAAGATAAGGGGGAAAAAAAATGCACATTTTTGGAGACAGACGTGGGACTTTTTTGGGTAAAAGTACAAAATAATTAAAACCAAAACAAACCCCACAATTTGAAACCTAATATGCCCCACTGTTTCTATCTGTGATTAAATTATACAAAGAGGACCTGGCCAGTTCATAAGATGTCAGTTGGAGATATATTAACAGATTAAAACGTAAAAGTCTGCTTCAATCAGGAGAAGCAGCAGTAGCAAGAGGGCCTTTAAATGCTGTGAAGAAGTTTTAAGTTGCTTGGATGTATGACCAAACCCACATATATATAGGGACATGTGTGCATGTCCTACTGACAAACACACTGAAGTACCATAACAGGTTGCCTGCACATCTTATAGAGTCTCCATCATCAGAGGTTTTAAGATCTTGCAAGTAAGATGGATGAAGATTTGATGCTTTCCAGGGACAGAATCACCGATCACGAGTGTTACTTTGCACATCTAAAAACCTTTTTCCATTTGTATGGTACACCTTTCCTTATTGCAGTGATGTAACAGATGACAAAGGAAACAATGCAGAATCAAGACCTAATACCAAGCATAAAAGGAAGCAGATATCCCAAGCAGTTTGCAGCTCCCTACTCACTGCATCTATCAATCAGCAGAAACAGTTAAAACTGACATAAAACTTTAGCTTAGATGGCAAGGGAAGCCCTAGCTTTATTTCTGGAGCAGCATATGTGTGAGGAGGCAGGCTCTCAACTAACCTCTGTGCATAAAGGAAAGGTTGGGGGAAGGGAAAGGAGTGGGTGTGAATTCAACAGCCATTCGTAAAACTATCATAAGCAAATGGAAAAGTTAATATGGAAATTACTTAATGTCACTTGGATAATACATGATCAAGTGAGAGGCTGCTGCTTCCGAGCAAGTGTATGAATGATTAAAACCCTAGAAGCACATTCAGACACAAGCTCTTTCATACAGTCAACATGAAGAAAAAGTACATGGAGAAAAATACTTTGTAAGACCTTTAATTCCCATCTCCAAACTCATAGCACTATTTTAAATGAAAATATAGTTTTTGATAATTTAAGTATCACATAATCAACAGAAAAGAAAGCATCACAAAAAATTGCCATGACTTTATCATTTAGGTGTGACTAATGATTAACTGAAAAGGGTTCCCAGTAGACTAGCACTAAAGTCTGACACGTCTCAGGTCATACCAAGAGCTTGCCCGTGATTTTTTTAGGTAAGACTACATTCTTCACTTGTCAAATAAAAACAGTTTCTTCAGTATACTGTCAGCAGAGCCAGAGTCTCTTCACAACCAAAAAAGAAAAATGCCAGAGGATTTTCTTTTTTTCTTTAGTAGGGTTTGAAACTGATATAAAAAAACCCAATAAACAAACCACTTTTAAATGAGTAAAAACACACTACGCTGGAGAATTGGAAGGCAATAAACTTTAGCTCCTATTGCAATTACCACTGCAAACTATACACATAAAAACTGCCTATTCCATGAAAATAGTACCAAGATGCACCTTGGAACATTATTGCTAAATAGAACCTTAGTACGAACTTCGTTGAAAGGCTTTTTTTGGTTCAAATAGAATCTCTACAACTTTTACCACACATTGCAGATTTAGTCTTTTCTGTTGTAATACAGAGACCCATAGTCTATAACTCTGTAATTCTCTAACAGAGTAAAGGCTATTAATCAAAATGCTGTTTTGATGGGCTGTGCAAATAAATAGCAGTACAGCTACGCTTAGTATGGCTATGGTGCACGAAAACCTGCTCCCAGAACAGGTTGAATGAAACGTTATTCATTTACAGTTTCTAATCACATTCAGTATCTAGAATGAAAATCTGATGTTTTTTAATTGCTTTGAGTATCTTATTTCATTTTTCAAAACCCTGTAACACAAAACTGACATTATTGACACTGTTCACATCCGTAGAATTCATTCTTTCAAAGTGAAATTGTTATTACCCCTTGCTTTGTACAGGAAAAATATACGTTATAAAAGGATACAGGGATGATTTTAAAATATGCTCAGTAACAAGTTTCAATCTTTTCTAAAAAGTAAAAAGGTAAACCCTATGGGTAAAATTTGTCCTCTTTCTCATGCATAAAACCTAACAGGCAAGAGAAGTTGTGCGATTCCTCTATGCAGGAAGGGAGGATTAGTCTCCCGGGGCTCCTGCTGATTAACATCTACAATGATTTGAGGGTAAACTCAGGTCTGGATCACCAGATCTCAACAGGGATGTTGAAAGGATAAATTCATCTATGTGTCTGAGGACTCAGATGTAAATGTGAAAAAATATTTACCTTAAGAGGTGAATAGGAGAATTTTGAGTCCTGGTGGGAATAGCTGGGGCATTCTCTTTTGTTAACCAAGTAGGTGAGCTTAACATCTCCAAAGGAAAAATTTGATTTCTAATTTCTTTCAAGAATACAAATATTATGCATGTAAATCAAACACTATTTATTTTAACATCTGTGGACAACAGCTGCAGAAACTAGACCTGATCTCCCTCAGAGGAAGTTATGCATTTGTGTTTGCAACTTTAAGTACAGAATTGTTTTACTTCTACTCTCCTTGCCAGAAATTATTGCAGTGAGTATTGATCATACTCACTTCATATTTTTTTTTAGTGTACCTTGGATAAATATATTTGCCTTAAATTCATCTGAACAGGGCAAGTTTTACACATCATAGTTCCATTAGTCAAGAACTTAACTCTTATCTTATTAAAATGATGTTTTGGCTTGGTTTTTTTTCCCTAACGCTTTCAGAAATACTGAAGTTTAGAATACCCTAATTCCTAGATTAACCGTTAATGTGTTTTAAAAATTTTAGAAGCACAGTGCAACATGTAGCACCTTCTGACCAATTAAGTAAGGCAGAAAACTGTCATTAGGGGTTGATTTTTATAGCACCTTACTTTCATCATTCCTTGTGATCAATTTCTTTTGACAAACTGGTGAATCATCACCAGTAAGCTACAGCCTTGGCTACTCCAAAATACCCAAGGACACTGCAGAGCTGTTAACCAGTACTTCCCCTTGCCCTCCTGCTTCTAATGTACTACATTAGAAATGAAATACATGTTGTTTTGCCTGTGTATTTATGACCTCTTCCATTCCATTTCCCTGCTAAGCATCATCATTTGTCCTGTGACTTTTTCTTAGAATGACCTAACCATTCTGTATCAGCTTGGGTTGATTTGAAAATAACCTCTACTGCTTAAATGGTGATGAAATTTCAGCTACAAAACTTCTCCAACCACGTCATTTTAACATCTACTACAAAGTTAGCCATGGCTAACTTGTCCACATGACAAGTTGTATCAGCAAAGCATGAATTTGAGGTTCTGTAGCACATCTATGCAGGTTTTTTTGTGAACATTTGCATTTTATGATTTTCTATATGGTCTGAGAAGAGATTTACTATGTAAAACTGGAGGTACATCTATGTAGGTGCGTAACAACACTCAAATCTATTACTGACCTGACTTATTAAGTCATATACATAGTACGAGGGTAATAAGCTGAAAATATTTTCTGTTTTTCTTCACAAATACTCTCTACTTTGGATTTTGTTTCCAAGAAATATTTTATCAACCTACATGGAAACTCAAAACAGTAAAAATGACTACCAAGACATGGCACTTCATGGATTTTCTTCCATCTTGCAATGCCTGTCTTGTTGCCATCTTAGCTAATGCCTGAACTGGTTGCCATCTCCTAGAAGTCATATTTTCTCCATATCTACATATTTTTACAAAATGCTGAAAACGTTTCTTCACTGAGTAAAATTTTTTATCTAATTGTTGTCTTCTTCACTGGATTTCCTGAGTTTGCTGCCAATATGCTGTGGGCCATGGCTGTCCAGTGTCTGCTGATATTCCCCACTTTGAGTAAAGTATTGCAATTACCATCATCTCAGAGGAGATCAGAATCAGATTCCAAGTTCATAGAACAATCTATTTTTTCAATGAAAGTATTTCTCCAACAGATTAAAATTTTCCATTTCCAAGAAACAAACTCGAAAAGAAAGAAACAAACACTGAAGATGGTTGTGCTTCTATATTTTCTTAATATACCATGATATTATCTGAAACAGATCTGAATATTATTGATAACAAAATTATGCTCTTTTTTGCATTTTTAATATTAAAAGACTCTCTCTTGACAATTTACAGTCTGGATATCACACTGGATTTCCACTGAATACCACATCTAATCTTCTAGTTTAGAAATATATTAACCATGCTGCAGTAGATAGATATGCTTAGGATCATTCATAACATATTTTTAAGGTATCCTCTAGAGCAACTAATTAAAAGGATCAAATTAAAATAAAAACAGCAAGTGCATCCATTTTTTAATATGTGATCTGTTTTTCCTAGAACTTCTTGCTATAGCATCTACTGAAATTTTTTACTTCATTCTGAAGACAAATGATCAAGATTTGGTCACATCTGCCTCCCAAAGTGCAGAACTCTCTCCTTAAAGAAAGAACTTTTTTGGGCTTAGTTCTTTAAACTTATCCCAATCTAGCAAACAACTTAAGAATTTTAATAAACTTAAGCACCCATCTCCAAGTGATTTCATACCTAAAATGTGAGGTGAGGGGGCAGCTAGGCATTTAAAGCTGCATACATAAGTGCCTTAGTGGACCGTGGCCAGGCAGCTTATCTTCTGCACAATTTGAAGGATCTGTGTTCTGCTTGGAGACCTGCTTTTCACATATTTACTTGGAGAAGTTTATCAACCATATTACTCAATTATGAAATACTTAAAGCACTTGGGGGAAAAAAAAACTAAACAAAAAATTGCACAGCATAATATTACAGTACCTGGAGACACCAAGCTATTCCAGTCTATCCTAGTAAGTCTTCCTTTAGAAAGCATGTGATGCATATTAAAAATCTTTGCAAAGCCTTTACCATAATAATCATGCAGAAACAAGCCTTGATTACTCAAACTAGTGCATTTCTCCCTTCAGAGAACCCCTACACAGACACTGTGTTTTTACATACCATCTCTAGGCAGCAGTGAAGCACTTCTGCCCTATTTAGCACTATTTTTTAAATTATCTTGAACTAAAAAAAAAACAAACAAAACTCAAAACACTAAATATTCTTTTCTTTGTGGCAACACATATCTAGTGCTATCCATTTTACATCTCAGCAGTAGATGAATGCAAGTTTAGTCAGACTCTTGAGCAGTGGATATAAAACATCACCAGTAAAATTTCATCAAGCACCATAAACCCTTTAATATCTTGGCAACTAAAGCCAGCTCAGAGTAACTCAGGAAAAAATTCTTGTCATTACTTGATGGCCTATGGTCTGAAGTGAACTATAAATAGTGAATCGAATTGGTAAACACTTCACTTTAAAGAGTTTGCTCATATGAAATAGCTTGATCCTATAGAAATAGCTTTTAGCCAAATTCTTCTCATTTCACCAAGTCATATTCTAAGCCTTTATAGAAGGTAGTCCACACTCCAGGAAAGTATATTCTGTATCTTCTGTGCAGCTTCAGAGTTATTTCAACTGACAATTGTGTCTTAAAATCCTTTTCCTTTGAACAAGATTTCCAATAAAATTTACCTAATTCAGTTGTAATCTTCTATATGGGCAAGAGTCCCATTAACATTTACTTTCTAGCTTTCATTTTATGAGAAATCACACATTATATAAAATTTATACAAGTAAATTCAGTAAATTACATCCCCCCATTTGACACTGAAACACTATAGGACACAAATAAGTGAACCTCCAAACCTCTTGCTTGAAAAAACACCCTTCCACAGCAGTATTATTGAGCTTAATAGCCTTTTGTCCATCTACGGTAATCATGTACTGTGTGTTATTAGCAACCTCTATCCAGGGAAATATTACTAACACAATAGCAATGAATGTTAAAATCCTCTGTGGGTATTGATACATTACAACACACGTGAGATAGCGTAGTGAAGTGGTATGTGTACATGAACATTATCAAACAATTCCAGCCAAATCGAAATAAGTGTGATCCTACTGGAAAGGATTTTGTACAGACGACTTTTAAAGGAACTGTGCTGAAATTCAGACTGAATGAACTACACTGGGGTCCAAGACTGTGTCGCAGTTTTATATCCATAGTTGCTGCTCAGAGAAAAAGGCAGAGAAGACCAGTGCATAAGTAGCAAACGACAGAAGTTAAAACCACAATCATACAACCAGATGGGAGGAAGAAAGCCAAAAATGCAGGGAAGTGCAGGAGAACTTTTCATAAATCAGATGTTTAATGACATATTCATGACTAATAAATGTGCTGTGCTGTTGTGGTTTTGTTGTTTTGGGGGTTTTTTGTTTGTTTTTTTTTTTTTAATGTAGATCATTAGCTAAGCATTAAATTGAATGGAGTTGTGCCAATTTATACTAGCTGAGTGTGTGGCCACCCAATATCAAGACAGCAAAAACAGGACAGCACCAGATCAGACAATTCTTCCCTTAAGATATACCTATTCCAACAGCTGAGGCCAGGACCTGTCAGACACATGATCTGTTAGTGAGCCTGGACCCATTTCTGAATTATCATTGTGCTGATGATGGCTTGTGGTGCAAAGAATAATCCTGATCAGTGTAGCCAATGCTGAACACATTAATTTTTAAGAAAGAATAATCTAGAAGTCTTCCCAGGTTATACATCTGCCTCTCTAATTCACACTTACTCAGAAAGTAAAGGCTTCTCTCTATGACATATTTGTGGGTGACCTCAGAGAAGCTTGCAAAAAAATACTAGTTAAGATGCTGACTGCATTTTAGATACTGTATATACAACTATAATTGGAAACACATTGATTCATCTGCATAAAATGTCATGGACCAATTGTTTGACTTTGGGCAGCTAGAAATTGATTTGATTTAGAGAGAAATACTTAGGAAGACATTTTCTTCTTGGCTTTATTTCTCTCTCGTCTTGTTTTCCCTTTGTCATATGAGTTCTGAAGCCTTTTAACCTTTTCTTTCACAACAGATTCCACTCCTTGTTAAAGAGCAAGCAAGTTCTTCCCCTGTGGAATTTTACTGTACTTCAGAATGGCTAATGGCAATGATACAGTGCTTAAGCTATTCGTACAACATTATTTTGGTCAGCCAGCCAGGTTTCCAAGATCTAAAGTATGACTCCTTTCCTAGCTTTTCTAACACTAGGGATTTTCTCAGAAATAGTCTGAGAAAGATGACTGTACTGTTTTGAATCATCCTCATTGTTTAAGACTTTCAGGTGCTGAAAAATTGGCACCTTGAAGCTGATTTCCTCAGTTGTTTTGTGTGTGTGCTTGTGTGTGTGCCTGTGTGGTAGCAGACAAATCAATGTTTCTGTCTAGCTGGCTTCTTAGATTTTTTTGATATGCCATCTGTGTCCTGATATACTGAACTCACATGTTTTACACACGGAAATAGCACATAAACCAGTTTAAGGAGATGAATAATATCCAGATTCAAGTGCTTCTTAATGATGCAAATGGAAATGCTGTAGACAAAAAAGCAAGGCCCCACAACAGGGCAATATTCTGAAAAAAACCCAAAAAAACAAAACCAAACAAAAATAAACAACAACCAACCAACCAACAACTCAACTCACCTCCCAAACCCCCAAATCAAATAAAAGAAAACCCACACACAACTAACACCCTCTCCCCCCAACAAACAAACAAACAAAACCCCACAACCTCTCACATTATCATATCAATAGCCAAAATGACTATCCAGTTCGGTCATCCTGTGGTACACCCATTCCCACATTCTTTGAAAATCCCTGTGCAAGAGCAGTGGAAAACCACCTAAAAGGGAGAAATACAGCTAGGAGAAGGTAAATTATCATAATGTGGTAAGAAGTCACTGGAGCTTCAAGTACCAGCTCCATGTGTTCTCTGAGGGATCTCTACATTTAATGGAAATATAACGCATCCTGAAACGACTCATTACTACAGATTTTGGGTCAGACTAAAATGCATTATTTCTTTGCCATGAAAGGATTTTTTTATGGACTATAAATTATGAGTATAGCAGAGGATACAGACTTTAGATTGGATGGTATGATTTTACAGCACACTATGTTGCTACGTTCTGGCACTTCAAAAGGATTGATTTTTTTTTTTTCAAGTCTCCTGTTTAGCCGGAGGGCATGCAGAAATATTTTGCTAGCAAAAGGGTTAATAGATTCAACCTTTTGAAAAATGTACTTCTTTACATGCATATAATATGATGGATAGTTAACTGCATGCACATTGGTAAACAGAGGTGAAAAACAAATTAATTGGAAGGTATAGAGTTTATTGTTTGTTCTCTGTTTGATAGATGGATCTCATTATTTTCATTGGACAGACAAAGCCATAACAGTTTCCAGAGAAAGGAGAAGTGGCAGCTCCAGGAAACTGCTTACAGATGGACACCCAGCAGGCTAAAAATATTACTTCTGTCCATCTCATCAATAAACTGCCTCTATGCAGAATGGCAATTATTCTTTTCCTGCTCACGTTGCCCTTTGTGAGACCTGAGGACTGTTATTGATAACAGGGTATGGAGTGCAAAATATATACAGTAACTCAAACTCATTTACTATGGTAAATCCATACTGGCTAGCAATGATGCCTTTTATGCCATTATTTAAAGTGGCAGTGTGCACTCATCAATGTCCAAGAGGATTAAGTTGATCCTGTGTTTTGCGACTAGCCTATTAACGATTAAGGATACACAGTTATTATTTGCCTATTTTAGACATAGCACATTCTGAGCTGAAAGAAAAAGAAAACTCTGTGTTATGTCTTTAATAGATAAAAATTTGGCAAGCAGCAGGATGCTTCTGATCTTTCTTTCACACCGGTGCACACACAGGGACAGATCCTAACTGTAACAGTACATAACCTGGAGAAGACAGGTTTTACCAGGTGAAGGCAAAGGGACTACAAATGTGCTTAGCTGGGGTGTCAGCAGTGCTGTCAGCCAGCCTTGACCATGAGGTGGAACAAGCCTCACGTAATGCAAGAAGCAAAGAGACCCTTGGAGCCAAGCTGTCTCAGGAAGCGACCACAAATGTCTTCAGTATGAATTCCTGACACGCACAAATGGCTTATTTTACATTTACAGTCCTCTGCCTTTTCACCCAAATACACTTTTTGAATGCACAGCAAACTGAAGTTATTCTATATGAAGTAGTATGATCAGGTTCTTTATAAGAATCCATATGGATCTGCTGACTACACAGTTGAACTTCATATGAGAGAAGCTATTTAAGGTTTTCAATATTTAAATGTCAATTTCTATGTGGCAAATACATCTGTAAATGGAGAAATACTACAGGTACATTGCTTAAATATACCACAGTCACACAAAGGGAAACAATTAAGTTCCAGAAATATTGTAAGAGCTGGAATGTGCCTGACAATAGGTGATTTCTGCCCATAAAGTAGGTTAGATGGACACTTGATCTTATTCATCCTGAAGGATCTTTTCCTTTTTCAGCAAGTGAGCTATGTGACAGGAAATGTTAATGTGATGCATAACAAAACTATTACTTCATGAGATCCAAGAACTGCCCTTCTGAAATGAGGAAAGTTAAGGTAATAAGAAAAACTGGAAATGCAGAGCTTAAGGCAGATGTAGAGGGCTACACTCAGAAACCACTAAAGCCAGTGGAAATACTGCCATATACTCAAATACAGTCAAATATTAGCTTGCTTTTTCAGAGAGAATACACCTACAGGCACAGAGTTACACTTGTGTTGCTGGTGTTCGCTCCTACTAGTGATATCTACACCTTACAAAGATTCTTTCACCTGTGCAGTTTATAAAAATTTGCAACTGAAATTAAATATTCTGTATCACATATTTTAAAAAAATCCATGAAATTATCTGGTCCTATTTCTGATCACAGAAGCCCTGTTGCTTCATACAGAACACTCACTCAGGGGTCATACACCTTCACTAGATTAGTCATACTTAAATTTGTTTATCAATGTTACTACCTGAGAAGCCTACTTCAGCAGCTGTTTTTTATATGCACACAAACCTAACTTTCCTAAGAATTACTAACTTCACAAATACATACCCAGTACTACGGAATTATTAAACATGTGTTAACAAAAATCTCAACCCCCACCAAAACCCTAAAAGTATGCATGTTTCCCAGCTATTTACCAGAACTTGTTTGGAGCTCTGCAGGACCTGGAAAGTAAGGATGCTGGTTCACTCATTAAAACCTTATAGTTGGTCTTCATTCAAAAGTATTTTTAATGCCCAGAGTGAAATTCAATACACAGTGAAGTTACATGTCTAATTTGTACTGAAGAATCATAAGATACTAATTTCTAGTAAAAAAATAAAGCTATAATTTTTAGAGGACTTTAGATTTGTTTGTTTGTTGTTTAACATATAATAACTAGAAGATAAATTTTGAGTTTCTACTGTTACATCACTACATCCATCTTGTACTAATTCACATTACCATGCTTCAGTGTCAGATTATTTTATCAAAATGTTGTTTCATCAAGATTTCACCATCTTGCTCTAGTAAGAGAAAAAAACAAGTAGATTCTTAAGAGTTTGCACTCTTCATAAATGAAACATCACAGTGCTTTGAACTGCATATTTTTCGTGTCCATGCACTTATGCTCTGCTAGGTTTTATGACACAAGTAAAATCAGGTTACTAGTCTTAGCATTCTTATTGTTCTCCTCATATGGTTATCTCCTTTATGACCTAGATTAATTACTTTTGCTCCGTATCTTTCATGTGTTATCAAACATCTTTGTTTAATTTTATTCACAGTCCCAGCAGCTTCTATTATTAATTCAAACCTAAAAAAGCAAGTAATTTACCTATAAGCAGAGAGTTTGCCCAGCAAGTTTATGAGCACACATAAATTAGAATTATTTTTTGACCATGCAATAGTTTCCTTAGAATTCACTAAATCACTTTTAGAATTACACTGTAATGAAAATCTATTATTCTTATAATGGTTTACATACAACAAAAGCAGCCTTTCTAATGCAACTAAGATATCAGGGCAGGAGGGAGAGGAAAAAAAATGTTTTAGCATTTCTAGATAAGATAGATAATGCATGAGTGGCCAAAATGTGTCTTAAAAATTTTTAAGTTATTTTTTTAAATTTATGAAATGATTTTTCAATTTATCTGTGTCCTGGTTTCAGCCAGGACAGGGTTAATTTTTGCAGTAGCCAGGAGGGGGTATTGCCAGGAGGTTATTCTATACTTGCTCACATCATGGGGGAGGGGAGAAGGGGTTCCTTCCAGTCCAGTGAGCATGGCAGAGGGGGCTGTTGGATATTGTGTCCTGGGGGTTCCATGTGAACTTTTCTTGTATTGTCTGTCATTACTATTGTTGCTGTTACTGTTCATCTATTAATCCCATTGCTGTTTCCAGTAAATTGTTCTTGTCTCAACCCACGATCTTTACCTTTTGTGCCTTCAATTGTTTTCTTCATCCCACTGCAGGGGGAGGGAGAGGGGGAAGCAGGGGAGCGAGCCAGTTGTTTGGAGAGTCTCAGTGAAGTGTCATTCCTAAACCACAACAATGTTAGGAAGTACCTCTGCTTGCAGGTCACCACCCATAAACAAAATAGGCATGAAGTCCAAAGCACAAATGAGCTGCTATATTTTAACAGATTAGTCCTTCTATTTATTAGTATTAATTCATCACTAGATGATGCTCATTTATTAATGTAAATAAGAAAAAAATTTAATCTTTAAAAAAAAAAATTGATGTCTAACAAGCAGCGGGCAAAGTGGCAAAAATACCCAAACTCAATTCAGTTTCAAATGAGCTTTTCTATTCTCATGTTGCCTTCACGTATTTCCAACAGTTCTTCTGACATGACACAACAAAATAGTTAGGTGTAGCTGACTGTTGGCTTTAATCTCTTTTCCTAGAAATTGATGTTTTCTCAGTAAAGTATGTTAGGATGCATTTTTCTAAACATAGAAGTTTTGCCTTACTGTAGGACTCCATCTTGAGAAGAAAATTTTTAATAGACAAGGAACAGCCAGAAATTGTAGTTTAAGCTTGTGTACTGAAAATTATGTTACCAATAAAAGCTAGATGCTGCTTCAAAATGTCATATTGATGAAAGATTGTACAGCTATTGAAATCCATTAAAGTCATCCTGTTGTCTTGAATGAGATTTGGCTAAGACTCAAACCTCCACAAAAAAAAAACAAACAAAAAAACCCAACAAACCACAAACCCAAAACTCAGAAAACCCATTCATTATTTATAAAAATAAAAGAATTAAATATCTGAGGAAGTAGCAAAAATATTATTCCATGTTCTCTGTATCTAGATACCTATAGAAAGGAGAGTACTCACTGGCTAAATATTGTCTTCTATTGCATTGCATAGGTGAATACATAGGCACACACTGGATTTTCATGGCAATGCTAAAATGTTTTATGTACTATTTACATATTGGGTGGGGGGAAGTAGGCAAAAAGAGGAAGGATTTAGCATAGTAAACCCGATCTTGGTCTAGTTATTTAAAAACTGCATTCTATCAATTCTTATTTTTTAAAAGTAAGTTAAACATAATTTAAAAAGAATCAGCTAAAACACTATAATCATTACAACCATGAAAGAACCATTTAGCCTCACTTTTAAGCCTCTGAATGAGACAAAAGTTACTAGGTTACCATCCCTGCTCTCTATCAGTAAAGAATTAAGCTCTTATGCCTGAGGTTTCCAGCAGTTGTTCAGACAAGAACGTGTATGATAAGAAAAAGCAGAAACTGATTAATTTCCTAAGTGTCCAAATTAACACAATCCAAAATAAGAATTTTGTTGTCAATATTATTTAAACTTTCTGACAAGATTGCAATAAGCCATTAGCATTGTAGTATATTCCCATGAGTCCATACCTCATTGCTATAAACCACAAACAGGAACCGAGTCCAGCTTTCTGTTGAACAAAGCAAACCCACAGGCCAGTGCCTTGCCATTTAATGTGTGTGTCCATGGAATCTGGCCCTAAGCTCTAAAAGAGTATTTTCATTTTGTATGGCATGGTAGAACAAGTGTGTTACTTTTTTACTCCACTCTGTCATTATTTAGTTAATTATGGATATAAGAAGCTTCCTGAAGGGGCATATATATAGGAAAAGGCAGATAAAGAGGCAAACCACATCCTATAGAGGTGTTCTAAGATATCCTGAGGCTGTCCCTCTAAGATGCTAAAGAGGTTGTCTGTATGCACTGGAGCCAATTTGAAAGCCAACCTAAGCTTTTTTAAAGACAGAAGAATGTAAATATGCATGGCATACCCTAGAGGAAAAAGAAAATAAACAAAAAATCAAAAGCAACAACAAAAAAACCACCCTTTAACTATTTGCATTTAAAAGCAAATAAAACTGTTTAGTAGGATATATCCTCAGTTTCTAAAGGTTGCTGACCTCTATCAGAACTTCCAAGGAAAATTAAAAACCCAACCAACCAAAAGGAAACACATAAAACACCAGAAATTAAGTCACTTAAGTCAAAAGTAAAAATTCTTTTTCTTACTGGAGGTCAAAAAGTTTTCTTAAAGGCTTTAACAAATACACTATAGTGTTTTCTATACAAAAAAGTGAGAAAAAACTCAAACTGGAAAAGAGCCAACAAATTAAGATACAGGTCACTGTCGGGGTTGACAGAGAATCTGTCAGCAGCCTGGCAATTAGTGATGAGGAATTTAAACAACTTTTAGGAAATATTTACTGTAATGGTGGACGGAACAAACATAATGCAGCCCAGACCAAAGGTCACCAATCAAAATGTGTATAGTGTCACCAATAGCATGTCACAGCATGCACAGTGTCTTCAGTGTCACCAATAAGAGTGTGTGCAGTGTCTTATGCTTGAGACTTTTGACCAATTGTGTTGTGACACGATAGTGTACAAAGAATATAAAAGAAACACTTGAGAGTAATAAACAGCTTCCTGATCACCTTGCACCTGGACTATGTCTGACTCTGATATCTGTGTCGCATTGGTCGTTCCGACATTATCAGCGACAGGTCACAGTTCAAAAATTTCCTGCTATTGGCTTAGACATATATTGCAGCTAAGGAATTCTAGTAGATAAAGTAAAACCTCCGAAGTTTAACAGACAGAAGAAACTTGTCACTGTCATAGGTGTCTGAATTGAAAATTACCAGAGTACAATTTTATCCACTTATATATCCTCTAACAAAGTAAAACAAATGATGGCAAAGATCCTGATCCCTTCAACCCTCCAAATTAGTTCCAGGAAGAGCAGCAGTCATTCAGTGAGTGCCAAGGATCAAACAGTACATGGACTGCAAACAGTACATAGACTGCAAACCGGGGTGTCTACTGATGGCACAAAAATAGCTGCAAGAATAGCAGTATAACGTGTTATCAATATGATGTAATATGTAACCGGAAAGGATTATAAAATGAAGAAACAGCCTCCTCAACTACCCATATTAATGATAAATGGCCATTTTGCCATAATGCCACTTCCTTGCATAAAACTGAAATAAGTGAATATTGTCGCTTTGCTAATTACTCATAAGAAAAAGATATTAAACGTGCAAAGCTAGAATATTTTACTATGCTAGGCAGACAAAAATTAATTACTGAAGATGATATAAATATGTAATTATTTAGTTTAATCTATAAATATGGAAATTATAACTCATAAAACTGGTAAAACTCCTATTTCTCTATTTTGCCTAAGCAGTATGAAACAGAAATAAAAGTATTTCCAGCAGTTTTACAAGCACAAAAACATCTCTTGGGAGCCTTTTTTGCAGTAAGCACACACAGATCAAGGCACCAATGCTTCTTCTAATCCAAATGTTTGCCAGGCACCATTGTTTTACCTTGAATCTTCCAGCTGTTGATGACTAAGCTTTTTGAGCTATGAACTAATAGCACCATTCCCTTTTCAGTATTAGAAAAGTGATACTGTCCATTCTTAAAAAGTTGTTGGATTGTAAGCACTTTTAACTCTATTAAATGCTGGTACAGAAAGCATTTATTTCTGTTGTTATCTATCTGTGCAACTTCTTGGTCTTTGCCACCAAAAATAAATGTAGTATTTAATCTCTGTGCTTCATGCAAAGCATTCTTGTGCTAATTACATGATTTTCAGGCAGACCTTGCAAGACCTACAATCATCAATTTGTACTTTACAGTGTCTTCTCTTTGTTTTGTAGCAAATGTGTAGACTGAAACAAATGTGAAAATTCTTCCAGAAGCATCATCCAGCAAGGTCTAATAATGCATATAAAATATTTTTTTAATTACTATTTAAAGATTTTCTTTATTTAAGGATTGGGTTTTTTCTATTACCAATTACTCTTGAGTAGTTGCTTTCAGTTGACACAACAAAAACCTTTTTGGAAAGAGATAAAAACCATTGATGGACAGTAAGCCACTTTACCTTTTTTTGACAGAAAATATCACTAGTTTTGGATGTACATCTCAACCAGTCAAAACCACCAAGAGGTTCAGAGAGACATGCTCAGAAACATTACCAATTGACACGAGCACTAATACTTGATAGCGTACAAGTGAAGTATATTAATGGTATTAAGTTACCTAAAGACCTCTGAAGTTCCTGATCTTTAGTAGGTGTTTATCCGCTTTTAAAAAAAAATACTAATTCTTATGAGGTACTGACTTCTGCTCTCTCTAATGAGCTGAAGTCTTTAGCAACAGAGATTATGTATTAGAAACAAAATATGAAGGACACTGAAGTCATACAAGTCATTAGTTGGAACAGAACAAAAGCATTTTACCATTTAGTCCATTCAGGCAAGCTGAAGTATTAAATCATATTGTGAGGGTATTAAAATAACTCATTGTTATTGTTATACAGTTACACTAGGTTACCCCCTGAGTAACACTAGGTGCTAAGGAATACCTCTGCAGAGCCTGGAAAACTTGAGGGAGCAGACAATCATGATGATTTCAGAAAAACATCAGAAGTTGGTGACTCCATTGTTCTCACATACATATATAGTCTAACTCCTTTTTAATCCACACGTTTTGTTGCAGAGGTCATCAGAGTTATGGACTAGTATGAATGGTACGTGCTATATTTCAGTGATAATACTACTTAGAAAAAGAATATTCAAATTTCATTTGATAATCTGATCTTCATTTACCATAACAGGTCTCATTAAAATTCACTAATAAATCTATTCGCATTTTTCTTTGAATCCCTATTGTGTGCAAGGATTTTGTAGCTTCCTCTAACTATATATGATATTAAGCAGTTCTTCAGCTGGGAAAGCTCTAGTGCCCCAGTTTAAGTGATCGCTAGAGAATAACAAATTGAAGCTTTTGACTAAATAGCAAGAGGGAAAACAGTCAACCTACAGGGAAATAATACTTTAATACATGGTAAGAAGAGGAAAACAGATAATCACCTACAAGAAGAAAACTGAGTAATTTCATCTGCAGTTTTGTAGCTTGATATTTTCAAACTATCCATGAAATGTCAGCAGATCAGTGTTCTCACTTCAATACCATATTCTAGGGCAAGAATGAGACTCTGATAATTTGAATACACTTTGATAGTGCATCAAATTAATTTAGTCCTGAAGAGCAAAATGGTTGTTTCTGAACCATAACCGGATGGCACAGAGAATATGTGAAGAAAAAAATGAAAGCTTTATTCCACTCCTTCAGAAGCCAATCTTTATAATGTTTTCATTAGCAGTTAAAAACCAATACTTTGAAACAGAGAAAAAATGGATTTTATGATCCTGAATACTATGGGGTATAGTTTTGCTTCCCCATTTTACTAAGAGGCAAGCTAAGAGTTTGTTTTATTGGTGTTAGACTTGTAAAAGGTTTATTTGTAGAAGAGTCAAAGAAAAATATAAACAAAAGGAACTGTAGGATTCTTTTTGTCTTCCAACCAATTTCAAAGGAAACTTGTTCCTACATTTCAGAAAGAAAAGTGATGAAGTACACTTTTCTCTAGAAGAAGACAATTCTAGCAGTCTACACAAGAAAGTGAAATTTTTCTCTTGTGAATGTGGGTAAAATAAGTTTGCTTATAGCACAAACAAACAAAGAAAAAACCCAGACGAAGCTGTATGCAATAATGTACATAACACGATACATACCAAAGGAAATTTCTGTTACGCAAAATACTAGATTGCTACCTGGAATATGAATTTTACTCAAGACTCCTAACCCCCCCCCCCAAGGAAATCCTTTAGGATCAGAGAAATTCGGACAGAGAAATGTTTCATTTTCCTATCCAAACACAAGCTATAAGTTTACCTACACTTTGTCAATTCAGTGCATTTTATTTCCCAGATATAAACACTTCAGGTATCTGAGTTGATAGAAGGAAATGTGCATTTCCATGAAGTCAGCAGACTCTCACCAAAAGCAGGTATTTCCATTGTTGGATGGAGCAAACTGCTTCCTCCTACTTGTTTCTCTCCAGTAAGTAAAAAAGTTGGTCTAGACAAATAGGCAAGTGAAATAAGGTAAGATGTTCTGAATTGTTAAGGCACCATTACGACCTAGGAATACAAGCAGAATTATGCTGATGGCAAGCGCTACCACTTCAAGCACTGTAAAAGAAGGGAGCACGTAAAAGGGGTGAGAAAAGAGAAGCAGTGACTTGGGATAGTCAAAACAGTAATGTATTATTTTCTCTATTGTATATTTGAATGGTAAAAATCAGCACTAAGAACATACTTTCCCCATGTATTTTTATCTATCCACCCTGAGAATATCAGACTGGTACAACATTTTATAAAAGAATAAGGAAGAGAAAAAATACTTTGATGATTTTTCTACCTGCAACGATGACAATTCAGGGAAACCTGACTTCAGATACCAAAAGGACATACCGTGTAACTGTGACATGGTTTAATCTGAAATCCTGAAGACACCTAATACTTTAAAGCCTTATCTTTGATATTTCCCTGGTCAAAGATTATTGCATGCCTTTTGACTCCAGGTTTCTCATCAGTTGTTATTCTTGAAAATTGTCCCAGGAAATTTAGACTATTGCAAGACTTGAGATTATACCTGTCTTCTCAGTAAATGTTCAGTAGCATGATTGCTCTTATTTAGCATAAAACTTCAAGAGATCACTTGCTAAATAACAGATCCTTTAATATTTGGTGAATACTGATTTCTAGTCATTGATGGTCATATACTGTCTTACTCTCTATATGTCTAAGCACATATAGAATGAATGATACAATCAAATGAATGATTTTACAGTAAACCAGGTACCCTTAGTTCTACAATTCAGTGACTGAAAAACCTTTACCTATTTTTGCTGACCGGTACTAGCATACACACGAAGAACCAGGAAACAAACAGACCAATTATTCTAGCAGAAAAGTCTTGAAATAAAAATGTTCCTGTTGTAACAGTTGTTTTACCCCTCTTCCAACAGGATGCTTTCCAGACGAGCAAATGCTCAGGAGAATAGACAAGCCTTATGGACTAGCAATCATTCTAATGAGCTTGTCACAGAGAATTTTGAGTTTCAGAGCCACAGACCCCACAGCTTACTACAGCCTAAGTGCTAACTAAGACTGGAAAGTCCTCCTGCCGATCACAACCCTATCTCTCCAAAATCATAGACTTAATCTTACTTTAACTCCCAGTCAAACACAGCTTTTTCTCCTGCCTATGATTTTCAACTTGCCTTTCCAGGTGGTTGTTTTATGATCCAGAACAAAGGGAAACTGCCTCAGCCATTGCAAGTATCCATTACTGGTCCTGAAGGGCATATGGCTGGCAAAGGAGCCAGACAAATAGAATGCTAAGCAGAAATGGTGACACCTGAACCATTTGAAATTTTGGCTCAATGTACTTGGGAAACTACAATGAACTTCATAACACTATTAATTGCTTGCAAATTGTCAAGATATCAAGAAATCTTCATATATGGTTTTAATGAATGGTTAGAATAGGAAAAAAGGTGAGGGAAGGGAAGAATGATCAAAACCTATGGAGTTGCTCATAAATCAAAACAGAAACACATAGATCAAGATGCTAAATTAAAACCTAAATCGTTTAAGCCTGCCCAGAGTGGTTGTGGAGTCTCCTTCTGTGGAGATATTCAAAACTCGTCCGGCTGTGAACACGTGCAACCTGCTCTATGTGAACCTGCTTTAGCAGGAGGTTGGACTAGATGGCGTCCTGAGGTTCCTTCCAACCCCAGCCATTCTGTGATTCTTCAAGTTGTCTGTATTGAATCAAAAACATGACTGTGTTTTCCATTTCAGCAACCATTTATAAATCCAGTTCAGCTATAAGCCACCAAATATATGTAAAAAGGTTTCATCTTCCAAACTAGGCAGTTGATCAAGTTATTCCTGTTTCCCTGACAACCTGTCAGCATTCATGACCCAGTGAAATTCCCAACTGAGTTGTTGATCAGGCAGTTAATAATTTAGATGTTTCTTTCTTTTGTGGGCTTGTGTTTGTCATTAATGATAGAGCAGCAAACAACTCTTCATCTAGTCCATAAATGGGACAACACCAATTGTTAAATTAGCTAAGTCCCTTCAGACGTCTTTGCCTGGAACCAGGCCTGTTTACTCCATAGTAAAAACAAAGGACAAGAGCTCTGCTCTCATCAAGACTATGCCTTGAATATACCTGGAGTTATCATCATTACCTTCATCCTTTTTAAGTGCTGTTTTATTTCAAACTAGGATGTGAAAATACTTAGTATAGAGGTATCAGTTCATTGCCACTGTTATCAGCCTTTATCCAACATAGAAATGTCACTTCACTGACAAAAACTTTATTACATGCAGCGTAAGGCTTCACTTTTTTTTGTGTAATCTCTCCATTGAGCAGAGCAGATGAAATAACATACAAGGCTAGACAGCACTCTTAAACAAAACCTTGAGCAGGGAAGGCACTGTGCATCCAACCCTTCAAGGAATCTTTTTCCTACTTATTTTCCTTGTACTCCTAAGATACATTGGGTTCTTTTCCTTTTTAACCATGCTTGGCAAAGATGAGATATTTGCCACAGAGATGCTTATTCCTGCACATCCAAACCCAAATACCAGTGCAGCTGTATGTGGGAGTCAAGGCTATGAAATAGTTGAAATAATGATATCTTTGGCTCATGAAAAAAAAAATTACCCAATAGGACCAAATGTGTTTTGCCGCAATATGAATAAGTGGCAATTTCCTGGGTGCTCTGAGTTCTGCAGCTTCTTCATAATTGAGTCCTTCATTAGCATTTTTCAAGCATCTCTCTCGTTTTCATTGCTTCACTGAAAGAAAATTATGCTTCAGCCTTATTTTATTTCCAACACTATTGCAAGTCAATATTCATCCCCCCCCCTCTCCCTTCAAGATTAGGATCTTCTAGTAGGAAAAAAAAAAGACATCCTCTAAAAGCCTGGTTTCTACAAAAAATACATTCACAATTTCAAGAAAATGAAACCTGAAATTTCGGAGTGGCTATATTCTGGTACTATCAGGAAATTAAAATAGTACAGCAGTACAAAGACCAGAAAATTAAATTCTCTAAGAATGGTTCAGTGCTATCTAACTCCTCAGGCTGAAGGGAGTTTAAAGAGAAGTAAGGCTTAAAGTCTATGTGTGTGTATATTTTAGGAAAAATTCTTTACCTCCCTCCAGTGCAGGACCACAGCATATTCAGCATTTAAAGTTTTTCTCACATGTTTACTAGAACCAATGGGGTCTTTTCTGACATTCTGTGCCTTAATTTCTTTTGCCACATCTCAAAACATTTCTTGTGATTTTTCAAAAGACCTAACCATATGCAAATACATTTTGGCAACTTTATACATTGCAATGAGAAAAGGCATTGCAACTATGACCATAATATATATAAATATATAAATAACTGAATAATAAAAAAATCAAACAAATGTGCATTTTGGACTGAGTTTTTATGTTTGGGGTTTTTTTGTTTTTAAGTGCAATAACACTTTCTTTAAGAGTAGTAATTCTGGGGAGCAATTAGGAGCATAAAAACATGCATCTAGTGCTTTAAAGTGTCCTGCGTTTTCCCCAGTTGCTAGTTCTGAAGTGGCTCCCATTTATCACAAAGCCTACCTGCCCAGCCTCTGTTGGTGTCTTAGATGATATGTTGTGTATCCCTCTGAAGCTCCTGTTTAGGTACCTGGGTTGCTCCTTTTCAGTTTGGTTTGCCTGTACAAAATAAGACAGGCAGCAAGGTTTGCTGCTCCATAAAGCTAAAAAGAGGTTTCAAGAGTCACCGATCAGCCTAAGAAATGTGAAGAGGTGGCCCAAATTGGTTTCAGTAATTTGGCACATTAGAAAAGTAGGGGATTTGTTCAGGAAGGCATTATACTGTGCAAGTGATGAATGGGAATCAACCTGCGTCACTGAACCAGAATACACAGTCCAAGTAGAAATGAAGTGTTGAAGCACCTCAGGTGGTGTGGTACCATTAGGAGAGGAGTTAATGAGAAAAATCATGATATGGAGAAACATCAGGAAAAATTAAAGTTGGAAAAATTATAAGAAATGAGGTCTGGCTATACTCTATCAGAGACTGACTTTGAGCCTAAGGAAATGCACTTTATCTCCTAGGCAGGTGGCTCGGTGTGAGCTCTAGAAGAAAAACTCTTAAGTGCAGATAGGCTATTTTAAGAGCATATGAAAAAGCAGAATAACCCCAGGAACAGTTTTAAGTTTTTTGTATTGACAGTGAACTATGAGATGCAGTTTAATGAATCAGGATGGCACCATAAAAACCTACTTTTCTTTTAACAATTCAATGTAGTAATAAAATTAGATGAATTAAAGTGGAAAGTAGCACACCATATAATAAAAATAGGATGAGGTAGAACATATCCCTCCAAGAATTGCTAAGTGTTTACTCCAAGGAATGTATGCTAATACCTGTTTAATGCTGAAGTAAAAAAAACAATCCACAAAATAACCAATGAAGCAACATCAGAAAGGCTTAAACAAGAAAATTCAGCTTTTTTAAAAATATTTTTCTTTTTTAAAAAGCAAAAGATGTGTTTGACTACTTTTATAGATCTTTTTCCAATTTTATTCACTGTGAGCCTGATCCAGCATACACTGAAGCCACGGGGAATTGCATAAGACGCAGTCTATGAAGAGTTGTCATGACAAGATGTTTCATCCTTAGTAACAAAATCCACACATTTCAATGCAGCATTCAAAGATAAATAAACACAAAATCTCTGATTCTACCTAGACTTTTGAATCAGTGGCAGTGCTGTTTCTGGATACTTTAAAACATATTTTCATATCCAATTTTTAAAATCAAGTTCATTATCTGCAACTGTCAGAAGAAACAAAAAATGATCCAAGAATGTTAAAGAAACAGCATATTACTCATAATTTTTAACTATTTGACGGTTATTACCATTGTAACTATTCACATCTGCCAATTACTTACAGAATCTCTGTTTGTCATGTTTTCTCCTCTAAGCAATAAAAGTTACGGCAGTTCACTATTTTATTTTTTATGCTGTGATGTTCTGGTTGGATGCTGGCTTCCTTCTGACTTATCTTTCAGATCTCACAAGAGCACCATGGTCTTGCCACTACCACAAGCTCCCAGCTGCTGTCCCAGCTAGACTGGGTCTTATACATTATAAAGAGTTGTTTAGTCTTAAAAACATTACAGAATCTAAATGGACACTTCTGTATCCAGTCTTAACACACTAATGAAGCTTTGCTTCACACAATCTTTCCATAACACTGTAAAAATTGGCAAAAAAAATAAGGCTGAATTACCCAACTGCTTATCCAACTCTCCTATAGCTACATATATGCTTCAGTCTCACGCGTACTTTTACATCCAACCATTTACAAGATGTGTCTCAACTCCTACCTTAAGTCAATTTTTAATCCCTGAAGAAACTGTTCATTCATTGTCACTCTATTTTCCCCAGAAAATCTGATACACTATTCAGAGATTACCCTGTTTTATAGCATATTGCCCAATATTTCCCTAAAAAATGAAGATAAATTACTGTGATAAATGCTGTTTCCTTCCTTATTTCCAGCTTCCTAATGGACTGGATTTCAAAATCTACTATCCATAAATAGCAGGACAGTTGCGCCAATCTCACTTTTTTGCCCATAGGAATGTTTGCAGAGTAGAAATTATTAAGAAACCAATGCTAAGAGAGCAAAAGCAAAGAAATTGAATGGGGGTTTTTGGACCCTAATCATTATTGCTTGTACAGATATGACTCAAAGACAAGTGAAGCACTACCGTACTTGCTCTTAAAACACACCCAGCCCCTATTGCATCATATCTCTCTGGTACCTGCCATCTTAGCAGGGTAACTCATTTCTATGGCAGTCACATACTGGTGGTGCCTCTGAAAATGAGTGACCAACTAAAATGTATCTCGTGTCATGAGAGTTTGTATTTCTAATACAGATGTTTCCATACTCTCTCAAAAGCAAAATAGCACCAAAAACAAAAAAAAGAAAAAAAAGAAAATATTAGAAAATAAGACTTCATGTGTGTCTGCTTCTTTCTTCTGTTCCTTTTAAACCTGATAATGAATGTCTTAACTTCTATCTGTTGAGTAGATTTTTGTTTGGTTAGTAGGTTGGTTTTTTTCTGGTGGTGTCTTTTTTTTTTGTTTTTTTGGGGGGGAGTTTTTGTGGGGGACATGGTGGGTGTGGGAGTAGGAAGGCAGAGAAATTGCTGCTACATTTTCTGTCATTATGTTCTAACCTGGTGGTACTGTTTTCTTTAGTTCGTGCCTACCTGCTTCCATCAAACTTTGTTTAGTGTAAAAGGGAGAAGTTCAGAAAGGATGGTAACCCTAGGATACAATGAATTACTTCTCTAAGAATGTATAAAAAAGCCCAAAACCTTGCTGGACTCAGTCATATTATTACTTGTGTGCCTTACACAACCTCCAGGGATGGTTAACAGCTTGTTCTTGAAAACAGGCACAGAGATCCTTCATATTTACAGAAGAAATTTCTAAAACTGTTAAGTCCCTGAGATTAGCTCAGTTGGTTAGAGCATGGTGCTAGTAACATCATGGTTGTTGGTTCAATCCCTGAATGGGCCATTCACCTAAGAGTTGGACCCTTGTGGGTCCCTTCCAAATCAAAATATTTTGTGACATTTCTGTAATTTAAGTGAAACAGCATTTACTACAGTCATGGTCCATGGTAAACACTGTAACCATGCTCCTGGTCCATCTTATTCAGTGCTAAATGGAGAAGCAGAATTGTTAAAAACAAACAAAACAAAAAAACCCTCTAGTATTTAGTGCTATAATTTTATACCAGAAACACTTGTTTTTTATGATATGTGAAAGCCATTTAGAAGGTTTTTTTTGTAGGAAGACAACAAAAAATAAAACAAAACCTCTTTATTCTACTCCAAAAACAAGCTAAAAGGCTACTTCAGGACTGTTACTCTGTTTTCAGGTTTTTGCATGATTGCTTTTAATTAACATCATAAAGCAACATTTTGCCTACACCATTTGAGTTTAACCCTAAACACTTCCAGAAAAAGGAGGAAAGGATATTTACCTCATAAGAATCACATTAGATAAAAATTAATTTTAAAGGGGTTAGCCAAGGAAGGAATGATAAAAGAAAAGACTAAACATAGCTTAACACTAAATCACTCATGATTATCAAATCTATTTAAAATGAATCTTATTGTATTTGGAAAAATTAAAGAGGGTTTGAAGTCTGACGGATTTGAAGTGTTGATGGAATACAGCAGGAAACTCAAAGGTATCTCTATTTTGAGCTACAAAATACTAGCAACAGTTTTTGAAATGTGTTTGTAAATTGCTATGTTAATCAAGGTACATCAAGCCTTTCATGGAATTCCTTTGGAAATAATAATTCAGTTTTATTTTCTGTCTAAATTTTGAGGACAGTTGTTTGAAGATAGAGCATCAGAACTTCTCATTAAGAGATTAATTAAATCCATTCCTTTTTTTTTTTAGGGAATAATTTAAAATAGCGTTAAATAATATGAATTAAAAAAAAGCAGTTCAAGTCAAGGAACAGGGATGCAAGATGAATGAGGCTTAAAATAAATGGTGCTGTCACAGTTAACAATTTTACTGCTTACTTGAGGCATGGCCAGTTAGGCTAGAATTACTTAGTAGCATAGTCTCTGCAACCCAGTGGTATTTTCATTTGCAACTCAGCTGCTGGAGGAAAATGCAAGTCTTTTAATGAACTATGAAATCAACCAGTAAAACACTTTAGCTTATGAGATAGGCTGACTAGTATCACAGTGATATATCATACACACAGGGTGCTGTTCAGTCTACTATGGTACAGTGAACTCAGTCTGCAAAACTACAGTATCTGCCTGCAGATACTTACCAATAAAAGCTTTGCAAGGCAAATGAGAGTGTCTGAGGACAGCTTTAAGATATTTTATTGCTCTTAACTTCACAGAAAGCACAGCAAGGGTTTGAGAGAGGGAAGGGGTTTTCATTACTCCTCTTCATTGACTCCACACAAAATTTGGTTCCCAACATAAATCAGATCCTCCTTCTAACTACCAGCGATTTCTGGCTGAGACATATAAGGAACATCTGGCTGGGCTTTCTAGCAGAAGCATCCATATTTCTTAAAAATACAAAGAACATTCCTATTAGTTAAAAATGCAATGAACAATCCTGAACACATCCTTAATACTTTGATCAGGCATTTCTGTTATAGTCTCAGATAATGCAATGATTATAATATACAAGTATTATAGGTTAAAAATACCCCAATTGTGTTTTTTTTTTAATAACTACGGTCAGGTGAACTGTACATTAATATAACTGGCAATAAAATTACTCTCTGATACAAGACCACAAGGAAGAGCTAGCAAACAGATTGGATCACCTAGCTTCTTCCTCATACAGGAATTTTATCAGATAAAATACAAAGCAGTCAAAGGAAGTTAAATCCCTCAGTCTTTACAAACTCAAACTGTGTAAAAGATTCAGGGAAGACATACCTTCCTGAGCTAGTCATAGTAATAACAAGAATCCCAACAGGTTATGAGGCAAAGGCAGAGGAGAGATGATGAAAATTAACAACAAACAGCATAAAATTGACAAATTACAGAAATTGCTTTCTTAAAAGGAAACATCACTTCAGGCAACTTACATGTTTAAAGATAAGCATGCTCAGGAGTAGATAAGCATAGGAAAACTTAAAAGTTGATATCAACAGGTACTTCAGGAGGGCTTCAACTTCATGCTGAAGCTTTTACACTATTCCTAAGCTAAAGAAAATAGGGTAAACAACATCCCAGCAAGCATGTTTGGGTCAACGACTGGAGAGAATGGAAAAAAAAACCCAAAAAACCAAAAGCCAGATTAAAGCCCTTTTATCAAAGGCTGTTGATGATGCCTCGACTACCCAACAGGTAACAAAACTGTCAAATCATGCAACATTACTCCTGAAAACAGCACAGTGTTACTATGTATTTTTCTCTGTTGACCAACAGCTTAACCTTTCTCTGTATCTCAGAGATTGTTTGTTTGAAAAGGCCAACAACAATGCTAGACTCAATCAACTGTTACTTCATTTGTACATGCAAAAAGGAAATGCATTCAGAGACAAGAAAATTACAGCAAATGCAAAATATTCTTCAGAAGTCACCCACTGAGAAGAGAAATACTACAAGTAGTCAGAGCAATTGAATTTTGCACCATCCAGTATCTGAATAATATAGAAGGTGTTTAAGGTTCATGACTATGAGCCCCAGGATCCCAGTAAGAAGCCTTACTACTAGAACTGTTAACTCTTGATCCCACCTTGGACATCCTTTCAAATACCTTGTTGTGCTACCAAAGAAAGGTCCCCAAATTAGGAAGATTTTTTCCTAGGAGGAGAGAAGGCTTTCTAAAGCTAAGTAAACATTTTTACAGAGAAAATATGTGTCATCATGATTAGCTAGCTATTGCAATGTAGCTATATGAATTAAGTATTTGTTTTTAGTGAACACTAAGATTTCTTTGCAAACCACAAAACAGAAATTCTTTGATGCCCCATGTAACGAATAATTGCAACAACTGAAAAAAACCCCCAAACTCAAAGCATCAGTCCTCCCAAAGAATTGTTACTATTTTTGTTCAATGGAATAAGATTCTTGGGTCCTTGATTAAAAAACTTTTCATGTGACATGGAATTTCATTTGGCAGCTAACATCTATTTCGAGCATTAGAACAAAGGGATCAAAGAGATGAAGCATACTTGTACTGTGAAATGTGGCCATAAAAGTGGTATCATTATGGTCTATGCTTGCTGTATCTCAATGACCAAATGTGTCTGATTAACATATAAAAGTTTTTTTGTCTAATTTCCAAAGTAAACTCAACAAGGGAGGCTGTTATGTAAATGTGCACTACACTCAGCAGTGGCACAATGGCACTAGAACAGTCACACTGAAAAATGAGTATGTAAAAGAAAATGTTTATTGAGAAATTAATTTGGACTCAAGAATTGGATTTTGGGGCTCTCAAACTATGACACTAATCACAAGAAACATGCTCTCAAGTTAACATGACCTTCCGTACAGACTGGTAGAATATTTTGGCATAACAGTATGTTTTCATTTTCATTGTTTTGTGATAATAAAACTAAAGACATATTCTCGCTTTATCATGAGAAAGTTGATAGTGCCCCAGAACATTTCATCAACTACAATGACTGCAGTTGCCTTAAAAAATTCACAGCACTGGCATCTGTTATGAACGAGACAGGCAGAGAGACAAGCACCAGAACAGAGACTAATAAACACCCAGAAAGAATGGAGATCTGACATCTGGGAAAAAAAACCAATGCCTGGAAGCTTGAGAAAGAGTAAGAAAATTGCTCAGAATGCAGAAAAGGTGAAAGAACAGAGCTGATTATCGCTAGGTTTTGTTTGGTCTTAGTTTTGCAATGTTTTGTAACATTTCACGTTAGTTTGTTTCTAACAAGTCTAATAATTGGAATCATATAGTGACGTGAGATTTTTATGACCCAGAGAACTGCAAATTTTGCAGTTTGATTTGGACAAACAAAAAGGAACCTATGAACACCAAAGAATTATAATAGTGCCAATAGCAATCCAATACAACAAAATTCCTTTCCAATTACAATGTTGGTTTTATTGCTATCACATCTTTCAGGCACTTGCTGCAAGTTACTATGAATCAAAAGAACAACAAAAAAATCTGTTGGATGTGGGTCAAGCTGTGTGACCAACTCAAAGATTTCTGCTGAAGTGGCAGCCATGAACATGATCATAGTTCCTTGATTAGGGACACAAAACAGGGACCCTAAGAACTCTTTCTGCCCTGCTAAATCCTGGCTGTGCCTAAATATTCTATCCAGTCTGAAGAGTGCCAAACGACCTCATAACTTATAAGCACCACCACATGCAGCACTGGCTTTTGAAGGGCCTGATTCACTTTTTAGCAATGATATATACCCAACTCAAGAGAAGATGATAAATGGCAGTCACTTGCCATAAAAAATACAGGCCATCCAAAGGCTGGCAGGCTCAGTCCTAGAATATTTTAGCAAATAGGGTTGCAAGTGAAAGCTGCCAAGACAAACTCTTAATGGAGCTGTTAGAAACTGGGAATAATAAAAAAAGCCAACAAACTCAAAAGCCAACAGAAATGCAGCACTGTGATTGAGAATTCCATCAAAAAGTACTAATACAACTGCAAAACTTAAGCTTTTTGTAGCAAATTAGTTTATCTAGTTACTTATGATGGAAACTCAGAGCAGCACAGAAGCTATAAAAGGGATCATGTCAAGGGGTAAATAGCTCTCATGGCCTCAGTTACACAGTATGTAGGGTCTTAGGAGGAACAGCGCTAGTTTCATTTTTACAGATTAAACACATGCCTGTCTTTACTTTATGCCTAAGTGACCGCATCAGCATTGCAGAAAGACCAGAAGATCCAGAGTGTACCAGGCAGTTTTTTGCAGGGAATACTCCTGCTCATCTACTACCTAAAAGTCCTCCACAGTAGCTGAAGGACCTAGGCTGGTCACCAGATGTGCACAAACTGAACCTTTCTCTGTTTCATTGGGAAACTATCTGCAATATCAAACTGTGTATTGTGTTCATTTTCTCCCTTAACTGTGCAAAGACAAATACCAGTGTGTAAGCACTCATGCTGCTGTTGGGGAAACCCATCGTACCGTGTAGAAAATAAACTGTGCAAAAGGGTATGCTGAAGACCTCGGCACTCCATGTAAAGGCAATAATTGCATTGTCTTTAATCCTAATGTCCCCTCTAAGAATAGCTTATGGTTAGATAGAGTCCAAAACTGGTGACAGCTTAGAGACCAACATGCTATTGATGCAAGCTGAAGACTCAGCTCTCCACTGGTTTATTACTGCCATCTGTCTCCTGATGTAACATCAAATTACTTGGAGAATCAACAGGTCTGTGCTCTGATTTTGTTTAGCAGCTAAACACACACACTACGATTTCTCATATTTGGTGATCAGACTGTGTCAATCATATTTTAAAAAGCTAAAAATGACCACCAGAATTCAAAACTTCCCACGTTTGAAACGTGTATTAGAAGAACAGACTGTTCATTCAGTCACTAAAATATATATTTAAAAAGAGGTTGAAGAAATTTTCTTCTGCCACAGGTGGTAATCAGGGGAGATCTAAAAAGAATTATGATTTAACACACAAAGAGTAACATGCTTGTTGTTATACACCCTTTAGTTTGACACACTCCTGCTCTACCCAGGACAGGGCTACACTGTGCAACAGTCTACTCCATAGACACTAAAACAGGGACCCTGCTAACCCTTGGATCCAAGTCATCCTAGTCACCCCCTAAAAGACAAAGCTTTTTAATTCAGGTTGGGCAGCACATAGAACTGCCTATACTGCCGGCATCACAACAAATACCATATTGACTAGTGTGTTCAGATGAGTGCTCTGCTGACAAAAGCAAAATTGTAGGTCTTGCAGTCCCACGTCCCTTAGACTGACAGAAGAAACAGCACCTGACTTCTGGATCACATTCGGATTGCAGCATCTGAGTGTAAGGAAGGACAGAGTGAAGAAAAGGGCTCAGGAACTGCATACATTTTCAGTGGCATCAAACACATTTCTCTGGGAAAAAAGAATGTGTTTCCTGAGAATAAAAAGTTTTTTAATCTACTTCTTAACCATTTGTAAGGGGAAAGAAAAAAAAAACCCACAACACTACATGGATTTCTTTTCTTCCACAGGTGTCAAGACTCCAAATAAAACTCCTGTCATTTTCTCTTTATCACCAACATTAGAGTTCTCACTGAAGCTGAATATCTTTGGGACTTTTCTGGAAGCTCAAAATAAAATGGATGCATTTCAAAGCTAACTACATTCTATTTATAACCCAACCAAGTGCACCTTCTCATCTGCAGTGGGCTTGTGAAATCATATTCAGTATAAAACTGCAGAGGCTGTCAACCCTTTCCAAGAGATCCATACTGTTATTCCTCTATTCCCTCACAACTGCTGTGCTTCCTGAAAAAAACAAAATCCAAAGTAATAATAAAAGTTTCAACACTACATGTCCAAGTCATCACATCCAAATACAATTCATATTGTGGAATTGTCCACAGTTACTCACCTCTTCCTATTTGGAACAGGAACTTTTAGCAGAGATTCTTTATTGGTTGGAGTATGATGCTGCTTTGTGATGATAGTATGTGAATACATGTATGTCTATAGTTACTTTGAGAGCACCAAAGGCAAGAGAGAAATAGACTCTCTACCTAAAATCCTCTTAACAGAACCTGAATAAAATATATATAAAAGATATTTTTAAACCTCTCATGATGTTGAAAGTCACGATTCATTAATATTTTAACCTTCCAGCCTGAAATATTTTATGTTCTCCTTTTCCTTTAGTACCTGATTAACCACTCCAGTCATTTGGGTGAAATTACAGGTATCCACACATGTTTAAGTGTCACTGATTCCACGTTTTTAAAATAAGTACGCCATTTCCTAGAAAAGAAAGCTGTTATTGTAATAGATCAAAAGCAATTTTATGCTTTGTCTTTCAGGCGAGTTTGATTTTTCCTTATCTTACACATTCTACTAAGTAAAAGCTTAAAAAACAAGGCAAGCACTCTCATCCCACTGTTTTTCAAAAAGACCATGCAGAAGACCAAAAGCAAAAAAAAACCCAGTATCATACAAAACCTTTAAGAGATTCCCTTTCACTTTATCAGAATGGGATTTCATGTCTCTTGTCTTTATGAAAATAAGAATATTATTAAACCAAATGCTATACATAGAGAATATTCTCATTTGCGAAGAATTTTTCAATGTTCTTAAGATTAATTTTATTTTGGAAAAAGATTACTTGTAAGCAAAAACTTTTAATTGGGCAGTAGAGATATTTTTGCTTCTTATTGAATGTTCCATTTCATTAGTTTCCAAAGACCATTCATCTCACTTGGTAGTTTTCTCATCTGTAGAATTCACAAAGTTTGCAGTCCAAACACAGGTCAAGATTCTCAGATATGTTCAGCTCCATTTCAACACCAAATATTAGCATGACTATTACACTGGGTTTTGATCACTTTTAAAAATCTGACCTAACAGCATAACTGAAATCTTTGGCAACAAAGATCTCTTCCCTCTTCAAAGGGACCTGGACAAGCTGGAGAGATGGTCTGATTCCAGTGGGATGAGGCTCAGTAAGGCCAAGTGACAGGTACTGCACTTTGGCCACAACAACTCCATGCACATATACATCTGCAAACTTCTCATGAAAGACTTTTATTTTCAACTCAAGACTCATACAGAGTTATCTGCATACTTTTTGAAGTTCCCAGTTTGGTCTCCTTCCATTACCTGCAACATGTTAATAAGATCTGAATAACCTTCTCATTCTACTCAGTGGCTTCTCTCCAAACAGAAATTATGTTCTTAAACAAAATACTATAATAGTTTTACAAAGTATTTGCAAGGAACCACAAACACTGGTCAGGATGTGAAGAATTCAGATGAGGCACACTAAAAATGCACGCATTTGTCCTTTCAGCTAATGGCTTGCTGGAATTTAGACATACCTGCTGGCCCTCAAAAGCTGTTGCAGCTACTTGTGTTCAGAGAACATTTATGTTCTCACCTCAATTCAGCCTTTTTTTGTGGGTCTGTCCTTAATGCATTGTAGAAACTGTCTATTCTGCTATTTTCCCCTCATTTACACTTCTTGATTTCTCAGGGTATGTATTATTGAATTGCATGATATTTGGAGAGGACAACAAATGCCAGCATCAATTTTATTATTATTTTCTAGGAAGTCTTTATTGTTGTGTTTGGTTTTTTAAGCATATTGAATAACACTTCATATCTTACCCACCAATGGATAAAAGGATAAAAAAAACAAACTAGTAAGCTGCTACCTTCTGAATAAATGTAAGAAAATGCAGATGTAGTAGTATTTTCCTAATGAATTCCACTAGCATCAGGAAGAGGTTGCTGTTTTGGTTTGCATGTTTTCAGACTTTAGGCCTACAAGTTTTTTCACACTTTTTAAACAGGATTTCTGCATGATGCAGATTTTCGATCTGGTTAACGGTTAAGGACTCAGCTTAACAGTTAACAATTTCTATGAACATTTCAGCCTCAAGTTACTTCAGCATTGGCTTTCCACTTCTTTGAAGTCTTGCTTCATTTGCTATGTTTAAAAAAAAAAAAGATCGAAACGAGACATAGCATCTTCAACTCTCTCCTTTGGTTTATGTTAATAACTCCTGTGAGGTGACAAGTCCTGCACTAACTCCAATGGCTAGAAAATTTTTTTAACGTATTAAAAGAAATGCTCAAACTCCACGTTTTATTTCTTGAGGGAACCAAACTCTGTACGGACTGTCCTGGAGATGTAGAATCAGATGATAGATAAAAATTAATTTATGAGAGAATTGAAAATAAAAATCTCATGTGAAGCCTCATTATTAAGTATCTGTATTTTTGATGATGTGGTTGTTAAACTTATTTAAATATAGAAGGTGTGAAAACACTAACATTATTTACGTCTCACAAACTGAAATGCTTTCAAGTCTTAAAAGTGACTAAACTCTCAATCTCCAGCAGTAAAACACAAATAAGAAACCCATCTTACTATGCAGATTTTATTTTAAGATATGATGCAAGTATATAACTATAAGTTAAATCTATTTTTCCCTGCTAAGAAAAAGGTTTATAACCATACTGTTAAGCATTTTTTTGATAACAGTTTGTGGAGACCACTCATGAAAACATAGTTCTCTCTACTTCTCTATCTTTACTGCATTGTACTCAGAATACACACTGTGAGCAAAGGTATAAAAATCAACAGAAACCTGTTCAGAGAAATATTTAAAATTATTTTAAACTTGCAATGCAGTCAGGTGCCATGCTATATAAATTGGCACAGAAATAATGGATGCTCTTGGTTTCACCTAAGGGGTCAAAAGAACATCCCACAGGGTTGACCATGTGCTATGTTGTGTTTCATGGTTTGCTTGAAATGTTTTAAATAACTATTTTCCTTCTCAGGAAAATCTTCATCTATCAATATATGCATTAATTCATATTCATTATAGCAAAGTGTTCTTTATGCATCTGCATGCTGCACACTGACTACTGGACACAATACGAGTAGGACCTACAACCCTCCAAATCAGGTTACTCAGTAGGTATTATAGTGACACAGTCTTCCTTTTTTTTTTATTCTACTGGGCTTCTTGCCCATTTATGTTCAAAGCTGCTGCTTTGCAGTGGCAATGTATGGCACTAATGCTAGCAAGCTAAGAAAGGTAGCTCCAGGGTATCATGAAGAAATAACTTGTTTTTAAAGGAAAGGTCTTTGTTACCCATTGCCTGCCAGGTGCCCTGTCTGAAAATCCTCTAAGAGTTTTGATGCCCAAGCAGCAGCATAGGAAGCTGTCCATGTTAATGCAGTTACCAGTTATCTCCTTGTTTGGTTTCGGTGTGTTACCTGTTAAAGACTTTCCAGAGGAGATGGAAGATATTAATCACAAAAGGCCACCTTTTGCCTACTAATATAAATTACAACAGTCAGATAGGCAATCTAGACAGATTCAACTCAACAAGATAAATTTACTCTTTGTGATCATCCCCCTGAGCACCTCCAGTACAATCTTTCCTGATATTTGAATAACAACAGACTATCTTCTTCTAGGTTATATTTTATTTATATTAAGGATAACAGTGATATGCATCCTGTAAGGCTCACTTTCACTGGACATGATGCTTTCCTATGTTTCTTCAAAAGAAATAGCACAACTTTAATCTCCACAAGTGCAAACTCTACTAGCACTGTGCATGGCAGGATGAAATTATGAGCCTTGACAACTAAGTGCAGTTTGACATTCTCCATAAACCATTACTTGATTCTAAGCAGTCTCTCCACACTCATTTATACCCTTCTTCCAAGGTTGTCTTTTGACAGAGCATTATTAGTTTCTAGAATCTTGTGCATATTTTTATGGCTGGAGTATCTATTCCAGGCAGGCTCTCAGTCTTTGTGTATCTTCACCTTTCTCTCATCATGATTTGGAATTGATTTTCTATGAACAGACATACATACCCTAGGATCACCATGATTCTGTTCATGTCTACCACTGAAATTAAAGAGGTCAACTCATGAGCAGAAGAAGGAATCTGGTAGAATGACATTTGTTCCGTATAAAAAACACACACAAGTTATACAAAGATATCTGTGAATCACATACCAACTTAAAGCTTCCAGTAAAGCAGTTTCAGATAGAAACATAAAATCATTAGGGTTGGAAAAGACCTCCAAGATTGAGTACAACCTTTGACTGAACACCACTATGTCAATTAAACCATAGCACTAAGTGCCACATCCAGTAGTTTCTTTAACACTTCCAGGGATGGTGACTCCATCAGTTCCCTAGGCAGCCCATTCAAATGCTTGATAATCTTTTCAGTGAAGAAATTCTTCCTGCAGTCCAACCTAAATCTCCCATGGCACAGCTCGAGGCCACTTCTTCTTGTCCTGTCGCTGGTTGCCTGGGAGAAGAGGCTGATCCCCACCTGGCTACAACCTCCTTTCAGGTAGTTGTAGAGAGTGATAAGGTCACCCCTGACACTCCTTTCCTCCAGGCTAAACAACCCCAGCTCCCTCAGCTGCTCCTCAAGAGACTTACTCTCTAGACCATTCACTAGCTTCGTTGCCCTTCTCTGGACCAGGTCCAGCATCTCAATGTCCTTCCTTAATTGAGGATCCCAGGCTGGACACAGTACTTGAGGGGCAGCCTCACCAATGCCGAGTAAAGGGGGACAATCACTTCCCTAGTCCTGCTGGCCACACTATTTTTGATACAGGTCAGAATGCAACATACAACATTTCATGGAAACTACAACTTGAAGCTAGTAAATCAGGTTAGGGGCTCTGCTATACATTTTATGTTATTTGCAAATGCATGCTTTTCCATAAACTTGTCTATGACAGAGAAGTCCCTGTACTGGGAGTTTCAAAAACAAGTGGAAGCATTTTTCCAATGATCTGACTGCTTAAGAATACTTCAACACAGTAATTAAAATGCAGTTACAGGTCATGCAGACATGCCAACTCTTATGCAGCCAAGCAGATGCTGACAATGATGCAAAGACAGCAATTGGGTGCCTTGGGCTGGCCATGAGGTTTAACCAAAGTCTTCAGTAAGAACTGTAATATCTACCTAATCCTGCTGCATCATTACCACTATCCCAGCTATGCCTATGAAGAAGACTGAAACACAAATGTACTTTAGCAGAAGGCACACAGCATGTAGGAAGGAGAACATTATCAATGCTACATTGAGCCACGTATTTTAAACCAATGCCTTGAAAATTCCATTCAGCTGTATGTCCTTCCTGTGCACATACTTAAAACCACTTACAGATCTAGTCTTGACTGACAAATTACTAAGTAATCAAATAAAAGTTCTCATTGATTCTGAAGAACTGAGAAATATCAGTCTCCTGTCTCTTCATAAGTTTAAAGCTTCTCCTTTTAACAGATGGGATTCATCTATCAGCTTAAAGGGAGGAGCAATAAAGCTTTCCTTTAACTAAGCTGAAAAAAGGCTCTTTTATTCCTGAGGAAAAATATTCCTCAGATGATGATAGGAGTGGTAAAAAAGGGCATAAATGAAAATACATAAGCTACAAAAGAGATATTTCCTCTATGTAGGTTCTACTATGCTTCCCCCATTATTTCCTGAAGAAAATGTCTTTTTTCCGAAATGATGTGGAAATGCTTCCTTCTTTAGCACAAACAGAGGAAACAAACAAACCTCAGCTGCACTTTTTTCCTTGGTCTTCTACAAGACCACCAAGTTTTGGTTTCATCATTACCGATCGCAAGCGAATGAGCTACTAATTAACATGAGTATATTCTTACTGGCTATATCCATATTAGTAAATGCAACATGCCACTCATTTCTGGACACAGAGGCTTATTGGTACAGAGGAATATATCCAAAAACTCCTGGCTTATGTGAATGGGGTGACCGCATGCAAACTGCACATTGGGAATATTCACCCAAGCATCTCATCTGAACTCTGCACACACACACACACACACACACACAAATACTTGAGCATGCTAACTTTTTGTTACAGGCAAAAGCAGCACTCAGAGGTACTAATGAGATACATATGAGATAATATGTATATATGAGATATATATGAGATACATATGTGTCTAAGGAGATACGTATTCTCATTCCAAAGACTGGGAAATTAGAGGCTCGTACCAAGTTAGTGTTTTCTGTCCCTGGAGCATCAATGAGTCATACTAAGCCTCAAATTCACCAGCACTTCAGTCCACTACTGTGTTTTAGTAAGATGGTTCCAGCAGGCACAGAAGAACATATGCCAGAGAATGACATATGGATCTTCTGTGAGAAGTAAGAACTCCTGAGTACAGGACAGGGAAAGTCACCAGCAATTCCACTCTTATTCATGAGTTATGGGTTTCCTGCTATATATACACACTCAACCCTTTGTCAGTAAACATTTAATAAAGCTAAACAAATGAATTTACTTCAAAGTGCATGAGTTTGAGGGTTGTTTTTACAGATTCAATATTTTTTATGTAATTTACTACAAAAGCATCCAATTCTTTTTACTTTATGCTAATGTTTGGAAAATGCAGATCATTTTAAAGTGTCAACATGACAAAATGCTTCTTAATAATACTCCATCAGCTTAAAAGTTCAAAACTGAAAATGCTGCCACATATATTACAAAATCTAAAAACACTATATCAGAAGAAAATAACCAAATTTTTATTAGAAGAAAGGATCAGATCACATATGTAATTGTAAAAGTACAAGAACGTGCAGAGAGAAAATGGGCTAAAGTCATCCTGAAATTGAGAAATACTTATTTGAAAAAAGCTCCTTAAGAGCATGTCTCACACATGCACAGACCACCATCTGTGCTGGTCAGAGAAAGGACAAACCCCACACAGTTGATTTTATAAGGACTGAAATAAAAAAAAACTTCAGACTCACACAGTGAATGTCATAGCTGATAAAAGAGTAAGTAAAGGACAACAATAGTTAACAGTACACACGGCAGTGACAAATCACATCTAGTGTCAAAGAGCACTGAATGGAAGGCATTAGTCTGCAGCTGACTTTCCTGCATAATCACAACCTGAATTGGCATTCTCATAATTTTTCTAGAAATCAGGGTGTAACCATCTCACTGGAGACAGAAAGACTTAATTGTGCGTGGCAGAAGATACTTATGCTATCAAATATACCAAAACACAATACAGAGAAAAAGAATACTATGTAAAGGGAAATCAACAAATGTTTATCTCTTTTGTGACTAAGCTAAGGAAATTTGCTGATATAGAATTGCAATTTCATCATGTCTTTAAATTAAATAACATCTACTGAATAGTAACTGACATTATTCTACAGAAATCACGGAAGCAAAAATGTAAAGTGTCAGTTAAAAAATTAAAGAAGTCTTCTAGCAACACGAGAATGAGACAATGCTTGTATCTCTTTCAATTTCAATTTTCTGTCTCTAATGTGTTGAGTACCCCTGAAATAGAGTAACCTTATTTGGAAGAACAGCTTTACCCCCTGCAGCCAAAGAACTTTCCTGGATGCCTGCAAGACCAGAAAGCTCTTTACATTCGTACTATATCCGTTATCTTGCAGATTCCAATGTCAAACACAAAGTAGAACAAAGATGCTCTGCTAACAAAATCGCTTGGGTTTGCCTCTTCATTGTTTAAATACACCCACGATTAAGGATGTCAACAGCGTAACCCCTCAGGCATCCCCAGCCATTACAATGCCACTAGAGGGCAAGCGAAGCACCAAGATCTTCCCATGCTGATGTCCCCAGCAGCAGCCTTGGTACCACATTTGCACCAAGGTTGTTCTGGGCGTGTTGGAGGGATAAGAATAACAAGATGGATGCAAACGTAGTTTAGTATATTTTGACGCTGCTTGTGTAGGAAATATTACGGCTTTTGTTTACAGAATTATTATTATTACTTCCTTACTGTAATAAAGTACAACTTATACTGCGCAGACAATTACACACATAAGAGGAAATCCAAACAGGTAACTAAGCTTTGAATCCAGTGGATCGTAGTCCACTTGAATAAGCACCTCTGTATTATTGATAATAGCTGCACTGAAAACAGAGGACATGAGGGTACAATTACATTTTAAATTATCACATTCCAAATCACTTATGTTATACAGGTACAAGACTGACACTTATGCTAACACTCACTCAAGTTCAGAGTTTTGATTTCTGGGACAAGTCTAATCTGACTTGTAGCACCTCAGGTGCCCTGAGGGATGTTCTTAGGCATCTTGTAAAATGCTGCTTTTGCTCCTATCTGTCTTGCCACAATACAAGGCTACAGAAATTTAACAATGACATTTTGGCACCTCTCTTGCAAAGGTGAGAATCAGACTAAGTTTGAAATGCTGTTGACTAGCATGCCCTGATTTAATCACCATACTGGTATTAAATACAGTGCAAGTAAAGGCAAAAGAAAAAGTTTTACTATTTCTAATCTTCAGTCTTGTCCTCCATTAAGTGTTTAAACCAGGCCACTCTTGCATAAGATATCATGAAGAAGAGGTTTACAATTATTTCTTTTTTTCTTCACAATCAAAAGCATTTATACTGGAAAGCTTCAAGTTTTCGCTCTGCCAGTGTGATATAGAGTTTCACTTTCCAAAAGTTAACCTATAGTTATCCTTGCTGGTACAGCGTTTCTTGTTCTCTTATTCAATATCAAAAATCAATTAGGGAGAGAGAGATTTGGGTAGTGTTAGTGTAGGTAGTTCTCTCTCTCCTTTGGTGAAGATATTTGTCACATCACAAACAGGAATGAGCTGACAGATGCTAAAACACTGTTGGCTTTTTAACATAATCAGAGTTGCCACATGTTATAGCTGCCCTTGTGTTGAGATAGTAGTGCATTCAATGACTGTGTACTTCTTGGTCATCCAAAAAGGAGTTTTGTTGTCAGCTTCTTTATCAGTTTTGTCTTGAAAAAGTACTACTGAGGTTCCTTTCTTATGAAGAAGTCTATTTTAACCTCTCTGTAATTAGTGGCCGCACATCTACTTCTCCATCCTTCTTGAGGAGGATGAAAAGATACGAAAAATAATTTGTATAGAGAATATACATCTTCATTAGGGCTGCAAACTGCTCAGATAAGAAAAGAATTTCAAAATGGAGGAGAATCATCTTGGCTGTGTATCCAAACATATTTGAGAATACCTTCAAATGGTAGTGGATGACAGTTCACACCAGGAAAAGTGTACTGGCCTTTCTTGTATGGTATCATAGTCATTTAGGGAAAAGATGCTGTACTGCTGGCCTGCTCAACTTACTTTGCTGAAACAGCCCTATCTCTGAAAAGTTTTCTTACTCTCCACTGCCTGCACACAGGCAGATGTGCTGACTGATGCTTTTCTTTTTATTATTTATTATAAAAGAGATGCTGAATGCAACTTCAGTGATTTTTAGATGCACACCTCACTTCAGCACAATAGCTCCCACAGGTAAAGACCATATAATTTTTATGTATCCTAATAAGCTCTTAGTGTTCATACATACATTCTTCCTACGCAGTTGCACTGACCCTGTTCTAAACTTGGAGTTTTTTAGGTATCTGGACATTCATCTCATTTTCTGTACCACCAAACTGGAATCTATAAGCTGGGTTTCAAGAGCTGAGTTAAAAATAGCCAACTTTCACGGCTGTTGAAGAAAGGGCTTGGGTAGGGGAGCAGAATAAACCTTAAGATTAAAAGAAAAAAGGAGAAGAAATACTTCAGTTTTCATTAAAGTGAATCAAAGTGGACAAAACATCACCAATGTAAAGGGAAAAAAAAAGAAAGTACAACCTTTCACAGACAATGACAACAATCAACATAGCAAGTTTGCCACGAAATTTCTGAAAGTAATCATTTACCATGTTAGCCTTTATCAACCTTTCCTGGAGTCACAGAGCAGAATCTTGACCTCAGTCCAATAAAAAGGCTTATAGTAGTAACAATGAGCTAAATATATTTCCACTTCATTTTTCTGTCCTTTTTTTCTTCCCAGTATCTATATAGATATAATAGACATGATATAACTATCCTCCCTTTCCACTCAAGCTGTGATAAAGGACTTTCTACACAGTCTAGTATCACTGCAGGTCAACAGCACTGAGACAGCAACACTACTGTTTCTGCTAGGAGAGGGATTCTATCAAACCTGACATATGTCCTGCTGCTCTGGTTACAGAAGCTTGCAGGAAGACAGAATGCCAGCAATGGTGAAATGCCTACCAGGATACATTTCACCAAACATTTTCAGGATCAATGAATGGTGGTGGGGGTTTTCCGCCACTTCAGTTATTTCCATTTTGGGGATAAAACCAGTTTGTGATCTCCTAATGGATTAACATATCCTTTTTTTTTTTTGCATGCACATATATAATAAAATTACAATCATAGAAAATTCCCAAATATGACAAAAATAAAGATATTATCTTGGATTAACCCACGTGCAGCTTTCCATTATTTGGGAGACCCCATTATGAAATACCATTTAAAACATGTTGGTGGGTTTGGGGGTTTTTTGTGTAAATTTTCACCATTTCCTTGATAGGACTAATGTCTCACAGTCACTAGTTAAGAACAAAAATAACTTGACGCTACTTTCAGCAATACTGTGGCTGGTCAGGATGCTCAGGAGTCAGGAAACCATGTGATAAATACCAGGTCTGAGAGAAACTACAATATCCTGTTCTAGAAAAGTTCTTCAGATTGTCTAAGAAATCACAGGTTGAAGCAACAACCACCCGAATCAGGGAAATTCAAACCCAGTGCATGACTTAGATCACACAAATCAAACAGACCATAGAGCGATAAGAGTAAGAAATCTGATCCATTTTCTGATGCTCAGGAGGATAGAATTTCTCCAGATAACTGCTATTTTGTGAAAAGGAAAACTTGCTCAACAAGTCCTCAATCAACACTCCATTGAAACCTGTAAACTTGTTTGATGCAGGGTTGGATCATGTAGTACAAAAGCGTGTCAAGAAGGTTTAATGTATTTGGAGAAACTGGTGTTTTGTACCAAATAATGACAGATCTGGAAGTATTTGCCCATACTTACAGTATTTTTTTTTTTGCAGTGACTAATACTTGCTAGCCCTAATACAGCTTACACATCCACAAAAATGATGAATGTATCAGGGGGAAAAAGAGGAGCAAAGTCTATATTTACACTGTCTTTGGAATACTCCCTCCGAACAGGTGCCTATCTAACACCCTGGATCACTAAAAAAATACAAAACATCTAGGAGAGCCTGAACACCAGCAGAGAACTGTTGTCTACAGAAAGTTCCCAAACTGACTGAGTCTCAACCTTATTGAATCACAACCCTTTCATTTTCTTTTCAGAATATCTAAGAAATATGACTATATCACTTGAACCTTAGTGATGATGGTGCTCATAGCATTCAAATCCAAGGTGGAACTAGCTGTGCTTCATTGATCCCTAAGCTATTTTCTGTGTTATAAATTTAACACTTGCATGACTCAAGGGTTTGCAGTAACACGTATAAGCTGGCTGTATTTAAGCAGAATTTAATAGCAATGTCAATAAATCAAAAGTGAAATTTCAGCAGAGCTGAATGCAGAAGCATCCGCATCTCCAGACATGTGTCTTAACTATTAGTAATGTTCATTGAAATCTTAATTCTCCCAGACTGAAGTAGAGTCAAGCTAACACAGGAAACAATAATGCTATCTGACATGCATGACCTTTCTGATTAAAGCAACTTGTCTTTCTTAGAGAAGACAGCCACTACAACTCATTAACAGCTTTACACTCTATTCTTCAAAATACTGTATCAACCAATTCATATTCTTAATCTCTGGTGGCATTTGGAAATGTTTCAATTTCCTCTTGAAGTTAATGAGAGACAATGGATATTCAATTTTAGGTCAGCAATGATGGATGTTGCCACATAAGTAACACACTCATTTCTTTCTACAGAACATTTTGGGCCTGTTCCATTCCTCTGCCTCCTTCCACCCTTGAAAAACAAACTTATCAAAAGATCTGAGTAATACATAAAAAGATCTTTCACCATTTTTTTTTTACACTGAACACAACTATTAACGTGATATATAGAAATGTATTGCATTTTAAAAAGAAACAATCATGTTACTGTCATAGGTGCTATCAGAAACTCCAGAACAGAATCAGAAACCCAGGAAAGAGATGATAAACAGTTCTTCTTTCACAAATTCAGCTTTCACATTTCAGTTGAAAAAACACACCATTGATCACAGACCAGGAATACCAGACACAGTCCATTACCACGCTTGTACAAGACTCATCTTGAAACTCTAACTTCTTTCATAACATGGATTTTTAAGTACATAAATAATACATGTTTTACCAATGCACTGCATTAAAAAAAAACACACCAGCTTCCAGAATATCAGTGTGTATCTTCTAATAACACTATATTCATTCCAACAACTGATTAACCTTTCCACTACAATTCCCTTGATACCAAAGGAGCTAAAAGTTTAAGAACATTACCACAGGGATTGAATTCACATCAATTAAATTAAGGGAATTTTTACAACCTTGTTGTCATCAGCTGAAAAAGTCAACTGTATCCTGGGCTGTATCAAAAGATGCGTGGCAAGCAAGTCAAGAGAGCTTATTCTGCCCCCCTACTCTGCTCTGGTGAGACCCACCTGGGGTACTGCATCCAGGTCTGGGGTCCCCAGCACAAGAAGGACATGGACCTCTTGGAGTGAGTCCAGAAGAAGGCCATCAAGATGATTAGAGGGATGGAACAAGCTCCTGTGAGAAAAGGCTGAGAGTTGGGGCTGTTCAACCTGGAAAAGAGAAGGCTTTGGGGTGACCTAAATACAGTACCTGAAGGGAACCTACAAGAAAGATGGAGAGAGCCTATTTACAAGAGCATGTAGTGACAGCACAAGGGGGAAAGAATTCAAACTGAGAGTAGGTTTAGATTAGGTAAGAAATTCTTTACTGTGAGGGTGGTGAGGCACTGGAACAGTTTGCCCAGAGAAGTTGTGGATTTCCCATCCCTGGAAGTGTTCAAGACCAGATTGGTTGGAGCTCAAATCAACTTGATCTGGTGAACGATGTCCCTCCCCATGGTAGGGGTGTTGGAACTGGTTGACCTCTAAGGTCCCTCAACCCAAGCCATTGTATGATTCAGAGATGCTGTGAAAGGCTGCAGTATTTTTCCAGGGAAAAATCTAACAAAAATTTGCATTTGAAGCCTAAAAAAATTAAATGAAGTTTGTTTTCTAGCACTTAAAGAGCTACATACACGCAAACTCATGTGAAAATTAGATATGTTGTCATTAGCTTCCCCTCTTGTAAAAAGTTTAGTTGCCTGATTACATACAAAATTAATATGGAACAGCTACATACTGAAAACACAGTGATCTATTTAACACTGATAAAATAAGAACTACGGAAATGCTGTAAGCAAACAGCTATTGCTCAGTATTTGTGTGTGTTATTTGGGATATAAAACTGACAGCTTTTCCATTGCAAAGTCCTCGGTTAATATCCACAGTTATTTGAGCATATTTAGTGATAAACATCACATTAAAATGGTTATTTAAAATACACAAAAACTGCATGTGTATATTTTTGCAGTTTCCTCCTCATTTGCTCAAACTAAAACCAGTTTTCACCAGAACACTGAAATCTGCTTTTCCACAGTAGAGGCTATTACAGCTTTCTACCTCCCACCTCATTGGCTAGAGGAACACTCTAAGCACAGATCCAAAGAGTCACTGAAGAGGAAAGGCTTTTTCCCTCAGCTTTCATACACTTAAAAATGGTAGAACTGTTATTGTTGCTAAAAGGCCACGGTAATACACCACCAGAACCACATTCAAGTAGGAAAGATGACTGGCAAAAGCCAGCACAAAGAGGAAAATGTTACAGACATTTATGAGCAACAAACCAGAAGTCTGGAATGGAATCCTAGTTCACATAAACTTAATTTCAACTAGTAAATGGGAAGGCTATTTAAATTGCCATAGCACTTTACTAAGCTTTCTCAAATACTTTTAGGAAGTATTATAAGTCATGCAATCACTTTGTTTCTTATAACTTCTAGGACGTAGAATGTATTGTACAGATCAACATCGGGCCTTGGCCCCAATCCAAAGCTTGCAAGAGTCAAGTAATGCAGTATTATTGCTTCTGAGGATTCAACACTACATGTTGAAACAGTACTTCAGTTTCTTTGTAAATGTTGATTCATTTCCTGCTACAGTAGCACACTTGTACCCAATATTCTGTGAAGGAGAAGTGACTTGATAATCAATTTAAATTAGTATTTCCAGCATACAAACACCTGCTTGAGGAACATGTGGCCATGATATCAAGAGGCCAGCAAAAACGTTACAGCATGCTTCTCAGAATGAAATGGGCTCAAGAAATATAACAGTACATTCCGTAAATGGAAACATTTATGGAAATTCCGCTCAAGTAAGTTGGGAAGTCAGCTCTTAAGAAAAGTTTTGCTGACCAAATAGAGTAAAACATCTATTAAATCCCCACAACATAAAATACCAAGCTGGGTGTGCCTTCACAGGACTGCTGTCTTACACTGCAAGTACTACACTGGGCACAGTTTTTGAATTCCAACCAAGCCGGACCTTGAATGCCTGCCCTTGTAGTGCCCAAATTGAAAGTTATGTTCCTCAATACAAACTTTGGAGCATCTGTCTTTTGTCTGCATCAGTCAAGAATGTAGCTCACTTCAATCTCAGAAACACATCAACTTAACAAACCTACTTTGTCGGTTATTGTAGCTGACAATATTTAAGATGCTTACCCTAGGTTTTGGGTTTGTTTGGAGTTTTAGGGGTTTTTTTGAGGTCAGGGACAGAAACAGGGATTACTTGGGAGCAATTCATTTCATCTTAGAGTAGGCATATAAAGTACATCAAATTGCATTCCAATGAATTAATTTATATCCGTTGCCTAAATGTTCAATAAATCAGCTGTTGCAGACAAATCTTCACATCGTAGATGGCTAGAATTAGTTGAGATTAATCCTCTGGGCACTGACTTGGGTGCCCCCTATAAGTGATCTAGAAATTTCACTGCCAGATCCGATTCAATAGATGATGTCATAATGATAAGTCAATTCACTGATAAAGTCTCCTTTGCATGTCTTCCAAGTTATAAGAAAGCTCCTTAATTTCTGTGTAGGTAATCTCATCCCAGTCTTGGGTGTGCTTTCCTTTTGCTGAGTGCAAATGATGCTCCATGTTGACTTAAAGCAGGACAGCTTCTCCTCCTGGGGAGCCTCTCCATGTGACAGAAAGGGGGAGAAAAGATGATTGAATTTCCCAGCCTCTGACCCCTTGGGGCTAATATCTGCCTGGTATTTCAGTAATCATGCATTACATGATTGGACTGAGAGAAATAAAATATCGTGTTTTAGATATTCTTGTATTGTTAAACATTTTGTTTTCCCTTTGACATATCTATTTTCCCATGGACTTTGACTTTCTAGAGTTACAGAAACCAGACCACTGAGGGCAGGGTTAATACTTCCCTGCCAAGGCCACTGCTACGTCCTACCTCCAGAAAAATATCAAGTGGGTAGTTACTGCTTCGGAGAGATCTAATATACTGTCAATTGAATTCTTACCTTTTAAATTTATTTTTAATACATTACACCAGAAGAGCAATGCTTTTAGTGAAAATCAGTGGATTTGGCTGTGTAGGTTTTTTTTTGGTTTGCGTTGGGTTTTTTTCAGTGCCACATTATTGACATTTCAGAGTTTTCCTTCAAGGATCTCTAAATATATCTACATGTCTTGTCTTAAGGGGAAAGAATTAGTCTCCTTTTACTATTAGTTTTTCTCCTTTTTTAGCTTCCTTCCTTCTTTGTTGCCCATGCCTCATGCCCCATGCCCCTCTGTCCGCCTCTCTTCCTTTGCCAGCTGCAACTCTGAAATTTTTATGACTATTTGACTACAGTATCAAAGAAATCCTTCAGGAACAATCAGTCATGAGTTTCTTCTTTAAAGTCCTGTGGGTCAAGTGCCAATACCTCAGCCTCCAACAAAGGAAAAAGTCTTTGATGAGGAAGAAGACTAGACGAGTTCTTAAGCCTTAAAATGTTTCTTAATTTTCTCTTTTTTTTTTTTTTTTCCTTTTCCTTCCCATGAATTAATTTCTTTTCTATTCCTTGTTCTGGAGATAAAAGGCTATCCTCTTGCATTAATCACTTTTTCAGGGTCACTGTATAAAATCTGATCCAGATTCCACATTGCTAGTGCTTTTTGCTTAAAAAAAAATTTTAGGGAAAGCTGTACTAGAAAGGAACCCTATGTCTTGCAAGGTCACAATGATGCGCCTCAGCATTTTTTGGTGGAAACAATTCAAAAACTACGTGTGTGTTTGCTAACTGAGTAAGAAAGGACAGCAAAGCTTCTTGTGTAGAAATCTTGCAATTTTCACATTTCCTACCCAGCTTGAAGAACTAGAGAGGACGTTTAAAAGCGTTGACCCACATTTTGTGCTCTCACTCAGCACAGTATTTTTGTTCAGTCTCAGTCCTGTACTCTTTTCTCTTTATCAGCCTTGTTTGCAGAGGGCACAAAGCTGATAATCTAGAGACAGATCCAGACTGTGCTCTACAAACTAAGGGCTCCCTTTGTGTCATTTTGGCCTCCTGTGTGCTGTCCATCTGCTCAACTGCAAATTTTGCAAAAGCTCAAAATTCTCCTGTTGAGTCAAAGGGCTGGCAAACAGTCCCGCTGTTGATGAGAGACAATACCCTCTTTTTCTCAGCAACCAAGAGGCTTACAGACAACAAGTATGAGAAATTAAAGTGAATGTCAGGGATGCTGAGGAAACGTCAAAGTTTTTTCCACAGTTTTTGGAAACCAATTTATCTGATATTGTTGGTGCCCACGACTGGAAATAACTTCCCCCAAACTGTGACTAAAAATTCTTATACAGGCAGGCAACAGGCTGACCATAGTGTAATAGCAGAAAAAGACGAAGGACGATTTGTGTTTTTAACTACTAAGTAGGAGCCAGGGCAAAAATTTTCTAAAGGTTCTGCAAAGCATTTAAATACATAAAAGATCAATATATGACATGGACAACCTTCATAGACTGAAAGTCGTACAATAAGCTTGGCTGGATCAAGGCAAAGCACAACCAATTTTTTGTTGGCTTCTCTGCCACTGATTTGCTTTTGTCTCAGTGGTAGCACTCTCATCCAGGTCAAGGCTGACAGAACTGGAAGATGGTCAGTTATGCTGGGTTTTATTCAAATAACTCACTAAAAAACCTATATACAGTAGATAATTTAACTATCAGCATTCAAATGCATGATGTGATTTTGTTATTTCAGGGTGAAGATCACGTTTCCAGCAGCTGCAAGATTTTGAACCACATTCCCCAAAAAACACTTTCAAGACTAGATGCCTCAAATGAGGGCCAAGATTCTGGTCGGTTTCATGGTGCACTGGCACTACTCTACCTTCCTGTGGCACTCCAGACTTCCCTCAACCTCCTGACTACCCTCATGACCACCGGACACATTGGCACAGACAGTGTTCAGCTAATCTGAGCCTAATAACATAACATGTCAGACCTCTGGATCTTTCAATGCCTAATCTAGGTTCTTCCAGTGGCAATCTCTGTCCTGGTTATAATTGGATTACAAGGGATCTCATTCAGGCACTCTTTTGCAAGAAACTCTCCAAGTAGAAAAACAGATTTAATTGTTCGGTAAACATAAATGGTCCAATTAAATGCAAACACTACGGCTGAAAGTAAGTCTAGTTCCCAAAACCTTAATCATACAAATGCTCCCACTTATCGTGTTCCCATTTATCATCTTGATTGCCTGTTCTTCTCACAACTCTCTCTGAAGAGGCAGGTAAGGTAGAGGCAGGTAGAAACAGTATGGAGCTTTAGATAACTTGGGAAACAGAGCAGCACTGAAACCTTCAGAATTTTCTGGTTTGTTTTGCATTTTCATTGATTTGAACGAAACAATCTACACTGGTCTAAATTTTTCATCCTGAGCGCTTATTTGCTTTAGGGTGTCTCTCACCATCAGCAATTAACTAGAGGAGGGAGTTGGAGCAAGATGATGCATAGTATTCCAGCTGATGCTGGAATTCGAGCATCAAACATCAAGCATTAGAGCCTGCAGTTTTGTCTCCTGCCACCTGCCACCTCCCTAATGCTACATCCATCTGTTGATGGATGGCCTCTTCAATTCACCATGTTGTTATTAGAGAGACCCCCATTCTGCCAATTCCCCTGTCCTTCTCAAGGAGTATGCTTTACCCTCCTCTTCCATCATACACACACAGTGTTTGTGAGAGGAGAAAGAATGTGTCTCAAATCACAAAGCTGAGATTTTTCACAAAGGGCTTAAGTATTTTTAATTATATCTTCTAGATGTTGGCTTCCTAAATACGTTTGAGTATCAGTTCTCTGGTATTTCTGGCACCTCCTATCAATCCTGAAAAGCACAAGGGTTGCCTCTTTTCAGACAACAGAAAGTGCATCAGCCCAGCCTGCACCAAAGCGCTCACAACAGTCATTCAACTGATGCTATTTGGGAAACAAAGGGTAAAGAAAGTACTAAAAAACTCCATAAGAATATGTTACCTCTTTTCCTCTTTGTGTGTACAATCACTTTATCAGTATGAAAAAGTACAACAGTTGGAGCAAAGAGCATGATGAGGCAATCAGATGGAGAACAGAAAGCCACAACACTCACAGCATTAGGGAAACCGCCCACACTGCTATCAAGCATAGTCCAGTATACAAGAGTAGATGATTGTACCTTCATTTGAATGGAGTCACAACTAAAATGAATGGTTCTCAGTTACAGCTAATCTTTCATTATTGTGAGATTATAAATACTAATGTATATGATTACAGGCTGAATAATACTCAAAAGTGCCTGTATCCTAAGGCTAATTAAAGACTACGCACACTCAAAGAAGTGTAGCTCTGTTAATCATCCTCATTTTCCAAGAACTTTATTCTTCCTGTCTCTTATAGTTCTTTAGCTACAGTATTAATTCGGAGAGTTAGGCAGCTCCCACTCTGGGAATTTAGCTATAAAAATACAGTTTTATCTTGGAATATGTATTGCTATAAAGCTTCCTGAAGCTTTGGTCTACAGAAGCACAAAAAGCCCCAAAGATTCTTCTTTTATATCATAAACACTGTTGCAGATTTAAATGGCACTATAGTAATTTACTTGCCCAAAATAAAGCCTTTTAATCTTAAATGCTTCTTATGTGTAATACATCTTTTAAATTGAACACTGACTCCAGAGTCCTGCAAAATGTTCTACAGCTGTAACCAGAACATTTTCAAAAATATCGCTATATACATAAAGCAAAGAAAAGAAGCAGTCATGTCCCAATTCAACAAGTTAACAGGAAACTGATTTTCATTAGTTGATTTCAGCTGAGCTATATTAGTGACTGATCTCCAAATAAGCCACCTTATATTGAAGACTTTTAGCATTTTAATTTTGTCTTCCAGCATCCAAAAATAAGTTCTCAAAGTGCAGCACTCTCCATTTTACCATATATCATACCATAAATGTCTATTTTGCAGCCTGTTTGTATTTTGCAAAGCTAAGCAAGACAGAATGAACAACGTTCTTACACAAGACCATCTTTGCAACCACACTTGATCCCATTTTCTTTGTTCTACAGTTATCCTTCAGTGGCTAACTGCTATTTTTTCTAACACTAGCTTGCACTTTAGAGAGCTCATCATGTTTCCTTTATCAATGAGCTAATTAAGGAAAAAAAAAATTATCCACTTTTTTTGATTGAGAGCATTAACTCTGGGACTATGTGTACAGGATGAAAAATTTCGATTGATCTTTTCTGCTGTCAAAGAAAGAAATTCCATTGTTTTTAAAACTCTGATCAGAAGCATTTCTTTATTCTCCCAAACATGTCTAGTTTTGTCATAAAGCTGGAACTTTTTACTTTATCTAGCTTTCCATCTGAATATTTCTTTAGATCATCTTCTAGACCACCAGCAATGCAGCTATTAGGTCAATAGAATTCAATAATGCAAAGTGAAGTGCTTCCATTTCTCTGCTCTACGTAAAAACTATCATAGCTTCAATAAATCTCAACACAAGTGTTCACTTGCTATATCCTCAGGAAGGATACTTTTACTAGCTTGGACTCAAGGAAAAAAGATTTTCTCTGGCTTTGCAGGCTCTAAGTGTGATTAACTAGAGTTACCTGCTCCAGAACACTGGTCAAGGAATTTCACCCAGTGATTCCTCATTAAAAGAAGAACTTTTATTACACTAGCCTTTGGGCAATTTCTTAAAAATTAAAAGTCTTATCATCTTACATCAAATAACTGACATCATGGTCACACCCTTCCAAGATTAGAATTCCCTAACTGTAATTCTATATTGATCTCTTCTTGTTCCCACATGAAATCTTAGGTCCAACTATATATGTTTCCCCTATTCTCTGACACTCAAACATAATTCATGGTTCACTCAAACCTGAAGATATAACCAACCAATAACCTAGAACAAAATTTCTTCTCATGCAACCAAAGTCCTGTGCCCTTCTTCAGTTCACTTGCAGAGAACAAACATCACAAAAAGGATATTCACACTGAAAGCAAGAAACTTGTTACAGTAGAATCATCTACAAAACATACCTTATTGTTAAGGCACAGTCAAACTAGCAGATATTAAAACAAGTGCTGGATTCTGCACCTAGGATGGGGCAACCCTGGATGTACATACAAACTGGGAAACAAAAGGCCTGAGAGCAGAACCATGGAAAGGGACCTGGGCATCCTGGTCGATGGCAAGTTGAGTATGAGTCAGCAGTACCCTGGCAGCCAGGAGGGCCAACTGTGTCCAGGGGGGCATCAGGCAAAGCATCACCAGCGGGTTAAGGGTTGTAATTGTCCTGCTCTACTCTGTGCTAGTGTGGCCTCACCTAGAGTGCTATGGGCAGGTTTGAGTGTAAAGCTATTGGAGATGTAAAGCTATTGGAGATCATCCAAAAGAGGGCTACAAACATGGTGAAGGGTCTAGAGGGGAAACCCCACAAGGAGCAGATGAGATCATTTGATCTGTTCAGTCTGAAGAAGAGGAGAGTGACGGGAGATCTCATAGTTGTCTATAACTTTCTCATGAGGGGAAGCAGAGGGACAGGCAGGGATGTCTTCTCTCTGCTGTCCAGTGACAGGACCTAAGGGAACAGCATGATGTTGTGTCAGGGCAGGTTAAAGTTGCCTATTAGGAAAAGATCCTTTACCCAGAGTGTGATTGTGCACTGGAACAGGCTCCCCAGGGAAGTGGTCACAGCACCAAGCCTGACAGAGTACAAGAAGCATTTGGACAACGCTCTCAGGCACGTGGTGTGACTCTTGGGGTTGTCCTTAGACAAGCCAAGAGTTGGACTTTGATGATCCTTGTGCATACCTTCCACCTCAGGATATACCCTGATTCTCCATTTCTTAAGTATTTTTCTATATGCAAAAATTGTTTGCGTCACCAAACAAATCTGGTGTATGCTTACCCAAAGACCAGTCTGACTTCTCACAATATGTAAATTCTGACTATAAATAGTCAAGCTGATTGCAAAAACAAGTTGACAATTTAATTCATTGATGTAGTATAATTTTAAATACACAACAGACTATTTGCAAGCAAACCTTCCACTCAAAATTTGTCAGCTCTATATCAAAAATCACACAGAAACCTTTATGCAAAAGTGCTTAAGTATTTGAACGCACATAGACCATGCAATACAAACCTGCAAAAACACAGGTTTAATTCTATTAATCGGGGAAACTTCTTCTCTTGGCTTCAGGGGAGACAGTTTTTAAGTCTGTGTAAGCAAACAAGCCAACCTTATGCTACATATACATACAGAAAGAGAGACACATAAAAAGACTGTGTTTCAAGAGGAAAAGATCATCAATCTTGTACACTTGCATAAATTATTTGTAATTTGCTTTAGGAAATATTACTTAATTTATACTTCTTCTTGCCATATATTCATCTGTTTCCTACCACTATACTGAGGATCAAAGTTCTTGCAATTGAAACTCTGAGAATCATTACATATCTATGCCTCCATGACTCCAGAGATCAGAGTACTAGTTCAACTTCAGAAGTAATGCAAACAAAACAGCAACTTCCATGACAAGCTAAAACCTAAGTAGCCATTATTATTCAAGATCTTCACTAACATCCTGGTTTTCTTATCCCAGGACATTTATTTTAACCAATTTCCCTGTGGCAAATCAGCCCTACAAGATTATAGGGGAGATGGCACTGAAGAATAACACCTACTGAAGTCCTTAATCCTCTATTTACCTTAAGATTCAACAGATTTCTCTTTGTTCCCATGCATCAACCTTCTACCACAAAAAAAGACACATAAAATAACCACATCCAGTGGTAAACCTCCTACATCGAGATAAAAAAAGCAATCTTACTCCAGCCATCTTCCCACACACTCTGAGTTACAGACCTGAAATGATAAGAGAGATCTGCAGAAGGGAGATAGAAGAATAACTCACAATGGAATTTAATTTAATCCATCCACCCACACTAACCACTCACCCTTACCAGAGGTGAATAAGTACCTGCACTTTGGCCACTGAGACATCTTTATAAAGTTATGACATTATAACCATTGCAAAGCTAGCCTTACATACATGCAGAATCTCACTTTCTTGTTCCCTCCTAGAAAGTCACTAACCTGAGTTTGCTGAAGCTTTTAGCCATGTCCATCTGGAAGCATCACTAGCCTTTAGATTCTGTTTTCATTCAGTCTGGTAACCAGTTTAGTATCTGCGATGATGAAACTAAATCACTGAAGGACTGAAAGCGCTTGAATACCTCTTCACAATACCTTTTTTTTCCCCTCCAATCTCAGGAGAATGAACTAGCTCTTCTATAATCTGCCAAGTGGTTTTACTCAAAACACCAGAGCTAACAGCTGTACAAAATAACCCAAGCAACAACCCTACACACAAATAGCTTACCTACCACACAGCAAAACCACAGTAACTCCTTTATAACCTCTGCTGGCATTGAACAAAGGTCAGTTAAAACCTTCACAACTGACTACAAATTACTTAGGCTAATATGGGGTGAAGACACACCAAAACTAATCAAGGAAAATTAATCCTAAATCGAAGCAGGAGAAAAGCTTCCAATCACTTACTCGCTTCACCTATTGTAATCAGATGCTTTTCCTGTCATGTAGACAGAGAGCCAAAAGTTTACAGTTTATATTTATGGGCTTACTGACTCAAAGAACAATGTCTCTCAAAAAAGGATTTGTGCTCCTGACCAATTCTACACTCCTTCTGGTTCTCCTGATCACTGTCATTCAGCCACATTTCCTTCTGAAGTGTATGGAAAGCCCCAGCACATGCAGAACAGGTGTTTACTCAACTGTACCATTTACCTGAGTTGTTTCCATCATTTTAGCAAACTTACAGTCTTCAATTTCCAAAGTGCAACATTCCAAGCTAGGTGGGGCCAAAGCGCTCAAAATATTCACCCCTTTGCTTATTATGAAAATTTGAGCTAAGCTGGTCTAGGAGACTCCCTATTCCTCTGTGAGGCCCAGCAAGGACTTGTTAGTTCTGGTCCAGAATAGTGTTGTTGCTAGAATACCAAAAATTCTGGCAGTTTGTCCCATCTTTTGGGTGACCGTCCAAGTACGTATTCACATTTGTTTGCACAATGTGGGGTTTGTTACAGCAAAAACTGAACATGTTTTTGCACTAAACTGAAGCCCAGCTGAAATACCTGCCTACATAAAATTACTGGGGTTTTCTGGTTTCTCTCATCTGCAATATTTTCCATAGATGAAGTACTGCTTAGGAACACGTAAGATATACTATGGAAATATCATACAAGTCCCACAGTGCTGATTAATAGTAATAATAATGCACAAAGCATTGTGCTTTTATTTTTCCACATTTATTCTATGGCCATTTTCTCCACAAGTTTGATTATTGCAAGCAAGTGTTCAATGAATCAGGAATAATAGAAATATACAGCACGAGAGCTTTATGTAAAGTTTTAAGACTTATTTCCTTTTGTTGCTGAAAATAGGACACTGAAGGCAAGTCAGTGCGTTTATGGCACTATGTCATTCTTTGCTAGAATATCACATACGGATTTACAATTAATAACATGCATTTTCTGTTACTGAAAGTGATAGCTGCAATCAAAGACAACAGAACTGAAACTGGAGATGTGCATACATCTGGCTTTACATTTCTTAAGACATCAGATCCATGCCTTTAACAGAACTGCATTGCTTCAAAGATTTTCAACCAGGTTACCTCCACACAGCCTTTTCCCCCCCCTTGTTTTTGAAATATTTCCTGCTCTTGACAGTTGATATATGCCTGTCTCTGTTCCAAATGATCTTTTCTTTAAATCCCTGTACTTATCCTACTAGGTATTTTATCCCACTTGTCTTGGATGGTCAGTTCCAAAATAACAGCTGCTGAAAATGATACAGAGTTGTGTCGTCCTTCCCTCCTAAGGAAAATCTTGGAACAAACTGGAGTTCCTGATTAGCTGTGTTAACACTTAGAAGAGTTTTCTGTCTCCAGTGACCTCTCTGACTTGCGTTACCTGGTATGCCTATAAGTTCTGAAATGCATCAGAACAAGATAGGAAAATGATGACATGAACCAGGAATGTGATGATTTATGGAGGTATAACTTTTCATTATTTTTTTTAATTGTATGAATGTTTTTCCAGTGTGACACTTAGTCTGCATCGAGTAAAGTACCTAAGAGTTTAAAATTAGTAATATGTTTTACTCTATTTATTACATGATCTTTTATGTTGAAATTCAATACAAAGGTTTAATTTCTTAAAAATTCTACCTAGTGTACTGACATGTAAATTAGAGTTCCTTACACTTTGACAATGGCTGCTATAATCACCAGGTTGATTGTCTAAAACATTTTGTGTTAAAGAACACTCACAAAATAGCCATTTCTTTAGAAAGATGCTTTATTAAGAAATGTTTTTTTAAGGATTTCAGATATCAGATGTATTGGATTTCATCTATGGGATCAAATCTTCCAACCTTACTGCTTTTTATCATTTTGGTGGGGTGAAGATATTGGAGACCATCTAAATCTGACCAGTTGAGTACCTCTCTCATAGCAATGAACTGCAAGCAGAAAGTTATCTCATACATGTAATATTTGCCTTGCCCATCAAGCAGAGTAGAAATAGCCAGTAGCTCCTTGTCCAGGTTCCAGACAGGACGCGGTTAATTTTTTGCAGTAGCTGGGAGGGGGCATGGCTAGGACATGAAAGTTATTCTATACCACCTCACCTCATTGTCAGGGGCAGGAGAAAGAGACACTCTTCCAGGGACAAGGGGTTCCTTCTGATTGAGAAAATGTGGCAGACAGAGCTGCCTGGTCTTGTCTATTATCAGGGTTGGGTTTTTTTCCATGTGAATCCTTTCTTTTCTTATGCCTTCTGTCATTAGTATTGTTGCTATTACTGTTTATTTTCTTACCTCATTGTTGTTTCCAGTAACTTGTTCTTATCTCAACCTGTGATCTTTGCCTTTTGTGCCTCCAATTCTCCTCTACCTCCTGCCACAGCCAGGAGGAGGAGGCAAAAATGGAGGAGCAAGAGAGAGAAGTGTGTGGTTTGGAGAGGATCCTGAATTGGGAATTACCATTCCTAAACCAGAACACTCCTCCTAGTAAAGGTACAATACCCTCAGTGGTAGACACAATTCATTTGACTGCTCTGACTTCAGCTGATGGTGGTGCTTGTAAGGATGAGCACCATTACCTTCTCTGCAACATTGTGCAGACACTTGGTGCAGCTGGTCCACACACTGCCATTTTTATAGTTCCACTGTTATAAATGATAAGTGGCAAAGCTGTTAACACAGATCTGTTTAGATCCAGAGAAACCAGATCCTACTTTTCTAGGAGGTTGAAGGCAGCATCAGCGAACCCAGCCCCAAAGCATCAATATCTCTGCATGAATGGCACTGGCCACTGAAGACAGCTTGGCAAGTTACCTCCACAGATCAACAGGCTTTAAGGAGACATTTAAATTTGTTATTAATGATGGGAAAGTTGGTATTACATACCCCAGTCATTATGAAATCAGAATCTATCTAGACACAGCCGTATATTTGCACAGGAGTACTTTAGAAGTATTCTTCATAGAGATGTTCTATACAGCCTATTTAAAAAGAAAAGCTGTAACGATTTTCTACAAAAAATGTAGATGGTGCAGAGTCAAATTCGTCTTTATGTGATAGCTGGTATTTTGTGCACCTGTTCAGGCAGTACAATATATTAAGTTCAGAGGGTTTGAATTCTCCAGAAATGCATACATTAACCAATCAAAACTCCTTTTTCTTTGCAAGGTCTTCAGCAGCCACTGATTGATAAGCCATAAAAAGCTCATTCCTTGCCCAGAGCTTCTGATGAGTAGCGAAGATTTAACTCTCCCAACTAGTGCAGCAGAGCATTAAGCAGAATTAGGATATTTAGAATTATATTTCATCTAAATATGGTTTCTTTGGGGTAAAACAAGCAGTTAATTTAGATATCTTTGGTTTTGCTTACTCCTCTGTATGTGAAACTATAAATGATGCCTAGGGCTGAGAAAACAATCACCTTTTTCTCAAAGTCAATCAAAGTGTAAACACATTCAAAAGAATAACAAAAGTAACTAAGCTGGTAAGCACCACAGAAATGCCCGGACCTGAGAGCAAAATAGACTTTAGTGACTAATAGAAAAGATGAATACAGCTTCTTGACATGTCTGCTCTTCATCCCATAGATGATGTGCCTCCATGAAGTACCTTCAGGTTTCAAAGTGTCAGTAAGTGAATATGCTGCAGTACCTGGCGAAGGTTGCAGTTCAGGAAATCCATGTAGGCATATTGACTATAAAGAAGCCATCTCTGACTTCTAACTCTTGGAGGCTGAGAATATTCTGGTGAAGTATCAGTACATGATCCTGCATTATTCTCAAGATATGTGCTGGGAAGGTGCTGTAAAGAGCATGACAGGCTACTTGGAGTTTAGGTCTGTCCTTCTATGCACATTATGTTCTTATATAAATTACATAAAGAGAAGATATAATGAAAGCTTGTATCTCCTAAACCACACGGGTCATCCTGGTCTTTGCAAAAAAATGCCTTTTTTCTTCAGTTTGCCAGGATCTTTCTATCAGAAGTAAGTAAGGAGAGAACTGCTAGCTATATGTCTAAATTGTATCTGTACTATGTTTTCAGATAATGTTGTTATCTAGTGTAGACACAGTTAAGAGTACTGCCATACAAAAAAAAAAAAAATGCAAATTGATCTGAAGGTATTGTCAAGTACTTAATATCATCTGAGAATATAACAAAATGTTGGAGGTCTTTCTTAATTACAACAGGGTAATGAAGGTAGGGAGAGCTCTCAAGCCCTCCTTTGTATAGGAAAAATCATGAAATAGTGTGAATAGAAATTCTTCCTTATTCATGAGGAAGTTCTTCCCCTGTTGCAGATCATAGAGAAGATTCACTTCCTGTAGAAACAGATTCTGGCAGAAGTGGATTCTAAGCAGAAGCTGAAACAGCTAGGGACAGGTATGAGGCAAGCTAAAATGTTCTCTGTCCTTGAAGTCTATGGTGTTGAGTACTTCAATACCAAGAATGAGAAAACATAGTTTGCAATGCAAAGAAAAGTGACTAAAATCCATAAGCATGCCAAAATGGTAATTCAAAAAACTCTTGTCAGGATTGTTACTACATAAAATCAATAAGAAACACAGTATTTTGTAATACCTTGAGCAGGAAGCAGGGTCTTCTGCCATCTCAAAGAAGAAATTTCTTTATTTTTTTTCCTACCCGGTACATGGATTAGCTCTCAGAAAATCCTGTTTTGTTTTGCTGTAGTCATATATATATTGAAAGAAAAAAATCAGCCAATAAATACTCCAAAGTGTGAAGGGCATTGTGCTTTTTCATGCAGAATTAATTCACATCATCCAAACAGAAGATCCTTCTTTGATGACTACACTGCTCCTGGGATCTCAGAACTCCAGAGTGAAGAAGATAGTGGCTCATTAACACACATTCCCATTGACTGTGACATGGTAGCTGCAGCATCCAGAGCTGTTTGTAAAGGTGCTCTTGCTGCTAACTGTCCCTCAGCAATTAGAAATTTAAATTCTTTCCTGTGCTCCTGTGGTGACCTCATCAACAAATCTATAAACATACCATAATTAAGAAAATCATAACATGCCAGAAGGACCTAATAATTCGACATTCTAAACTGCAAGCTTGCCAATGAATAACTTTTATGACCAAAGCAGATCTGACCATCTTGGCTCCCTCTCAGCAGGAGTTTGCATCAGTCTGTTCTGTCCCCACAAATAGCACACAGTATATGTATATTTTGTTTGCTGCCTTTGAATCTTCAATGACAATTCAAGGTCCTTGCTAAATATTTTTACAGGTTCCAATGAAGCTTCATTAATGAAAACTGTTTTCTCTACAGCACAGAAGTATGCAGCATTTCCAACAACCTACAGGTTTGATGCATATTCTTAAGCAGAATTTTGAGCAATTTGGTTCTCTTTTTCATAACTTTCTGGAAACTCCAAGAATTATCTTGGATGCCAATGTAGCAGAGAGATCAGCTTGTATTCTAAAACAATGTTTGAATCTTCCCTTTTCCTTGAGGACAGCCTAACAAATTCTTCAAAGTTATTTGTTTCAACTCTGTGGAATCCTGCAGCTAAGTGTTTGTAGAGGCCTCGCTGATGTTCCGGAGGTCAATTTTAAATTTTATGAGGCAGGAATCAAGAAAAAGATTACTTAAAGTATATTGAGTCTTTTTTAGCTTTTGATATCCTTTTTCTAGAAGTACTTAGGCTGTAATACAATAAATCCTTAAACTAAACAAATTTAACACTGAATCTATCCTAACAGGAATACTTAACTTGGGGAAAATAGTCAATAATTAAAACTAGAAGACATGAATCTTACATTCCTTATACTTGAGACACCTACTAGAGAGTGTTTTTACAGAGAACAAAATACAAAAAAAAACCTGCCAACCCCTGTGTGTAACTGCAGGAAAGTTTCCATGAAGCATACCTGCTCATCTCTGATGTATCCTCACTACTTTAAAAGGACTGCTAGTTCTGCTGCTACTACTGAATCCAGGAAAAGAGGAAACAACAGGAAAAAATAAAATATTTACCAGTGTTGTTTTACAGTTTATTATTTGTATTACCATATAATTAGAAGTCCAAGTTACAGACCAAAAATCATTGTGAAAAAAAATGAAATTTGGGAGAAGCTTCAGGTTTGTCTTCCTGAAAAGGTCATAAGCTGCTCATCTGAAATACTTTGCCCATCCCGTATTGTACATTATTTACTAATCCTGAACTTTCATTAGATGGATGTAGTGGTTTGGATCTTGTTTTCCCCCCAGAGGCTAAGAAAAGTGGTAACCCCCAAGGGGTGGAAACCCCTGGAAGTTTTGAAGTTCTGTCCAATGGGCGCTCCTGCAAGAAATGTAAACATACCACAAGCAAACGGAAGAGAAGAGTTGTAGTTTTGGTTGTTAGAAGAAGTAGTCATGTTGTAGAGCCATGAGGAAGGGGCTCTGAGCCCCTCGGGGTCTCTGGGGCCTCCCAGCCCCTGGCTAGGGGGGACTGCAAAGACTTGGAACAGTGTTAGACTGGACTAAGTGTCTGTAGTTAAGCTGGAAGATGTTTTCTCCAAACTGGGCAGCGGAGACAGAGCAGAAAGCAGAGACACAGCGTCCAGAGACTGGCAGAGAGCCAGGATAGATAAGACCTGAACCGGAGGAGCAGCAGGAACAACATGCAGCACCGCAGAGAAGACTCCTGGAAGGAGAGCCAAGGAAAAGAGAGCCAGCAGCTGAGAGACAGAGTTCTGGGGGTAAGAACTGATACCAGACCCCCCCAAACTCCTTTGATCCCTCTGAAAAAAATCCTGACAATTTCCTGTTATTTCCTGACAATAACAAATATAGTCACTGTCACAGTTATTCAGACCAATTCATCTAGTCCAACATGCTCTTTCTGTCAGTGACCAGCATCAGAAGAAAGGGCAAGCAACCATGAAATTGGCAATTTTGGAGCAATCTTTCAATAGGTAAAGATGCTTCTAAAATTTGAATTTAGAAGTGATGTGCCCTGAGGCTTAAGTGTTCATAGAAATTGTGCTAAACTTCTGACTCATATGGTATCTTATGGCAGCAAGTTCTAGACTGCTTAAATGTATTACTGTACTATTATTGTATAAGCTGAATCTGAAAGGTATTTCCTTGTGCTTTTACTTTTGTTCCACTTTGGTCCTGAAATGCAAAGGTAATACGATGTTTTTGTAGCTGCAATTTAAGCAGCCCCTGCATCCATCCTCAAGGCAAACCCGAACCATATTTCTGCACTCCTAGAAGTGAAGAGAACCACATAACATAAAAGCTTAGAAACAAACACTTTGCATATAACTTTGCTTAAAAACAAACACTTTGCATATAGCTACATTCCTTTTCTACTCTATCACAATTATGGCTTAAGTTTATATGCATGTATACATGCATTCATATACATGTGAATATCTACTTCTAATAACCAGCCAATACCACAAACACATAAACACAGACATAAACATTTAAACCTCTATATTGCTGAATATATTTTTAAACATGGAAAAGCAGTGTTTAAACCCTTGAAGAGAACAGTGAAGGAGAAAAAGGAAAAATAAAAATTTAAATGTACATTGCCCAAACAGCCTAGCAAATTTGCCCATGTATTTAGACATTAATTGTAACTAAAGAAATGTGTACCCTACTACTTCAAAAATATCAGCTCCACTGTTCAGAAGATCCAGTAGAGGATCCAATGATTGCAGAGCAAAACAAATACAAAACCTCCAAGACAACTGAAAAGTTGTATATACAGTGCAAGTGCCTAGAAGATAACTTTGAAAATCAAAACCTATCCAAGTAACAAAGGAAAACAACTAGAAATGCTGCAAAGGAATGATCCCTCTATATGATATATTACTGAATGTATCTTCTACAAATGTTGTTGTACTGGGAGAAGTTGTCTTAATGAATATGCATATCCAGCCACCCATGTTGAAAACACACTATAACTACAAGTCCCAAAGTCAGTGTACTGAGTTATAGGAAAACTAATATAAATTGTATACATACAACTTCTATCATGCTCATAAAACAGAACAATGTGCAATAAATACTGTCCCTTACATGAAAAAAAAAAGTAGCTGGAACAGTTCCTGATACTTAATAACAATTTAGTAAAAGAACCATACTCAATTACTACATAAATTTGTAATGTTATCCCCAAGAGTTCAGCTGTTTTTACCAGATACTTTCAAACAACAAGAAATGTTTCTGAGAGCCAGATCAAACACTGGCTGAAATTCCAGTAAAGACTCCCATTGAGTGGCTTTTGAATGGAGCCCAGAAATTATTAGATCTGCTCGCTTTGGAGAGATTGCAAAACTTCATACTTGTGGTTAGTCCTATGAAGCACCAATATTTAAGAAACCAGTCCTCCTTAATGACAAATCACACCTCCAAATTGCTTTCACAGTGGTGATACCCTGCAGCTATGCAAGACCCTGAGCTGTCCTTCAGCATTTTGCCACCAAAAATATTGCCAGTAAGTACTGTTCTGTTTCCACCTGCAGCATACTCTAAATGAAGGTAAATAAGGCATTCATGCAGGAAATTAACACATGGCATAAAATAATACTCAGCTTCAGGGTGAAAGCTAGCATTGTGTCACAGGGAAAATCAGAGTGTAACAGTGTGTGTGCACTCCCAGGCAGGGGCTTAGTAAGACAGCTCAAACCTCTTAGAGATGTATTGACAGAATAAGGACACAAACCAAAACTAAGTTGTCACTTGTGCTATCAGCCTGAAAAAGCACAGATGACTTTTTGTAACTTTCCTTGATTTTTGTAATATTCTTGTGTTCTTAATGTGTATTTTGCTAATTGTTTGCAAAACTCACATTCAAGCTACTTAACAAAACTATCTTAATATATGCTTCACGATCTATGTATATTAATAAGCAATGTAATTCAATTCCTGTTTCTGGTACCATTATGTGTGGGTTTCATTATTTGGGAGAGGGGGGAAGAACCAGTGTCAATCAAAAAGTCTATGGGAGTCATACAAGTGAGGCACAAGAAACTAGCTAAAGAGTTGAAGTAATGTAAAATACTGTGCCCAGCATCCTAAAGGTGTGGCAAAAGGGTCACAAGTGAACCTTGTCAGTTTCAAACTCCACCAGATGCCAAAGTACCTCTAACCACTTTATATTTTGGTTAACCCTGAAAATTTCCATGGTCCATTTGAGATAGAATAGCTGGGATTCCATCACCAGAGTGCTTGAGGTATTTCCTACTTCACTAGGTTTCCTACTTTGAGATTCAGTTCTGGTATATCATCAGCCCAGCTTCTTACATGGCAAAAAAGTGATTTCAAATGGTGCCTGTGCCAGTGACCTTACAGCCTGGTCACCCATGGGTACCCATAATACCCACACAATGCTATGGTAGCATTTAGTGCAAGAATAATTTATAAGGATTTTTTAAACTTTCAGCAATGTACATTTACAAACTAGTCCACAGTTAAGAGTACAGCACAGGAGTCATATGGAAGACAGCTGAGTTTGCACAGCAACATTCACATAAAAACCTGAGAAACAACTTGAGAACTAATTCAGAGTTTAAATAAAAAAAAAAAGCCTCTATGAACAGATTTTTGCCACAAACACAGATGAGAAAAGATAGGCTATAAGACCAGTAACATCTCTAGATAAAGTTGTAAAGCAGTTGCTAGTTCACAAAGGTGAAAATTTCAGAACTGCTTAGGAACAGAGGAAAAAGAGCTGCTGTGAACAGGACTAAATTTGCTATTCCTGCCACAAGAGGAGAAAGCAAAGACCAGGGTGAACAGAGGGTCATTTAGCAAAAGCTGAAAATGCGGAGTAGGTGTTTTGGATGATGCAACACTGTGAACCAAGCACTAGGCAAGAAAAGGACAGGAAGAACCTTGTGTTTGCTGATACTGATATGCAAGGGCCAAAAGCAACAGAAAGCAGTAGAAAGAATACTTCTTCTCCACAGGTGGTTGAAACTGCAGAGAAGATGCTTAGGGGCTGGGGTGGAGGGAAGTGGGACACTGCGTTCTCCTGGCCAACTGAGCTCTCCAGTACACTGCATGAGAGACTTAGGAGAAAGAAAGTTTGGGGCCGGGCCAGAGCATCATTGCACTAAATGGTTTCATGGAGCCAAAACTCTCCATGGAACAGCTGCTCGTATGTGCTGCATCCCTATACTGTGAAGCAGAAAATGCAAGTCTGCTGCCTGCTGTCTTCTAAGGAAAGCTCTCTGTAAGCTGTTGACATTGTATTTGTGCATTGCTCTATCAATCTGCTCAGGTTTTCAGAAGGATAAAAAGCGGCAAAGCAAAATAAAACAAAGTTCCTGAAAAGTAAATGCATGATGTGTGAGAGTTTAAAATGAAGAGAAACCTGGGTGAGGAGGAGGATGGAAAGGGGAAAGAGGTAAAAAGAAACCCTTTGTGGAATCTGATTCATCACTCTACTTTCCAGTTAAGATTATAACAATCTCCTTTATTTTAATATATTCAGTTGGGTCAGGAAATTACTTTATTTCAATCAGAATTGTCTCAGGATGAAATGACAACTGTTAATGGCAGTCTATAAAACTCAGACATTTTCTCCGACTCATTATATAATTCTAGGGGAAGGTAGAAAATCATCTATCTATCGGAAATCATTGCTGCCTCTAGGCCAGGCAAACACTCACCAGAAAGCAACACAGAAACATCCTCCAGAAGCACCAGCTTCTCTGGTTTGAGCAAGGAATCTCTCTGTGGGCCCAATCTGTCAATTCTCTGGTTTTCAGTCGACAAGTTATGGCCTTTGCACTCTGCTACCACACTCCTACAGCATTTGCCTTCAGGAAATACTCTAATAAATGAGTTTATTAGGAAGATTTTCACAAGAAGACCAGAGGAAATTAAGTATTTTTCAAGGAAGAGAAAACCTTATGTTTCAGGGGATCTCTGACAATAAAGACTAGGAAGATAATTTGCCATCCAGGAAAGCTGACATTGTTTCTAGGAATACTGTCCAGTCCAGGACAGAGAAGTGGACTGGACTTGAAACAGCTGTTTCTCTTCTCCCAGTAAAGCAATTCTGAAAAAACCAAACCCACATAATTTTTCCTAGAGGATACAAACAAGATGCTCACCTAACAAAATCACTTGTTACCTTTAGTACCTTACCTTTTCCTTCCTCTTAGTACTTTTTTTTAAAACAACACTATGCATATTTCAAGGTTGCCAATTACAGAAAAAATGTAAGGTGGTTGTGTTTAAACATAGCCAAACATAGAACAATGTTTGACTGCAGTAAATCTAAACAAAAATAATTACATATAAATTATTTTGCAGTTACCCTGTACTGAAGTAGAGCTTCTTAAAGCATAAAATTTTAGGTGAATACTGAATCTGCCATTTGAATATTTTTTAAGACAGGGAGTTATTTATTTGAGTCATTCCTCTTTGAAATTATCTTTAAAAGACAGTATGCAATGTTAAAGGCTGGTCGTTACAATTTTTTGACAGTTTAACAGTGTTGTGGTTGAAAATGCTGCAACATGCTACATAGGTTATGCAATTTTTGTTCTTACTTATGCCACTATTGGTTCTAAAAGCAACAGAGACTGCCCCTTAGAAAACAATTTTTGTATATGTCTAAGAGACCAGAAAGGGCAAATAAATAGTTTAAGCTGAAAATGAAGTTGACATAAGAACATGTTGATTAAGTGTTTGTGCCTCACACCATTAGGTCACAGAAAGTCCTTTAGACAGGCTGTTAGAGGCAGCACTAAATCCAACATGAATATACACAGCTGGCAGAACCCTGTCTTTTGCTATCTGTAACTCCGTAAAGTCACTAGTGTTTATCAATATCAATTTTAATTCAAGATGATCCAAATGGTAACATTTCTCAAAAGTTTCCATATACTTTTATTTGTTTTACATTATTTTATTAACTAACCATTTTAGTGCTTCAGTTTGAGTAATTTATAAAATGTTACCTTACTTCAGTGCACTTTTCATCACACAAATGAGAGAAGTTACATTTTAAATGCAATACTATTTGGCTTTTTTTTTTCTTTTTTTCCCCCTTCTCTTGCTTTGTCTTACTCCTGAAGATGTGTGGGTTGTTGGGGCTTTTTTCCCTCTTTCATCTCAATATTTAAATGCAATAATAGAAGGAATTAATGTTTAGCTGTTTAACTTCCATTTTATGCAGAGTAGACATCTGATGATCAAATCCATCCAATGTCTGCAATTAGACCAACTTGTGCAGCTGCGCTTCTCTTGCTAGCTGGAATGCACTTCCCTTTTGCTCTGAACTGATTTGTGATGCACTTGATGTACAATGTTCCATGTACAGATTTGAAATAAATGTGGGATATTATTCTATCTTCAAGGCCAAAATAGAGAAAGGCTGTATTAAGCATTTAGGTGGGAGAGGGAGGGAGGGAGAGGAAAATAAAATGAAAAGGCAATGACTACAGATGTCCAGGCTGTATGTGGCACTGGAAAATCATTGTCAGCTTTGCTGTCACTGTCACACTAAACTTCCCAGATGTTCATAACTGGAAATGTCACAAAATGTCATGGCATAAGTTGCTGTATTTTGTTTTCTGTAGAAAGGGTGCACAATAATAAAACAGCCTCAGGAGTGTATGGCTAGCCAAGAGCAGCTTGTAAAGGTCTCAGTAAAACAGCATGTGTGCACATTCTGGAAAAAGAAGCAAACATCAGCTTCTTTTCTTTTGTCTTTTTTTTTTTTTTTTAATTAATAATATAGTGCTTGGGTTGATAGAAATTTAACATTTAAATTAAACACGAAGAAAAGCCCCTTTTGTAATCTCTTCTAGATCTCAAAGCTGCCTTTTTCCAAGAGCTAAAATGCTGATGTCAGATTAGTTATTGACAGAGCCAGTACAAATTTGTTCCATGTTCATTTATCTTCTGGAATTTGATGTAGTGCTCTACAATTAAAAACAAAACCCTTTGTGAAATAAGGTCTTCATTGGTGACATCGACATGGGAGAAAGCTTTGCATTTTAAAGCAAGGTCTTTCAAAGCACAGATTTTATCTTCTCCACAAGGTTTGTGGTTTTGAATGAAGTCCAGGCCAGGTTCTCTCTGTGAGAAAACCTCTCTCTTCTTCCTCTCTCTCAAATTACTTCCATTTGCTTTTCAAAAAGCAAAACCAACTATACAGGCATAAACTCAACAAGACACCTTCCCCTTAACCATTAAGATTAAGCATTATAAAATGCTATCTGCAGTCTACACATCCAAATAAAATGGCTTTGGATAAAACGATTTTGGCTCCTTCACAAAAGAAAACAAGAAAGGGAATCAATCATCTGCTTTTCTCTGCTTATAGAACTCAATGCAGATCCAGAAGCTACAGTTAAAATCCTTCCCTTTCAATCTTGCTCTTGCATGTAATTAAGTTCATTGTACTACATTAATATTCCAATGCTGTGACCTACTTACAAAGTCAAAACTGTCAAATGGCTAAAAGTGACCCATTCACTTTCCTATTGATTTTGACTAAGTCACTAAGTTCCTTTGCTGTTTAGTGAATCGTGCCTCTGCTTTATGTGCACAGCATGTGTGGGGCACATATACTCGTGCCTTTTTACGACATATAGCACAAGAGCTACTGAACAGAGAGGGGGAACTACAGAACAGAGGCGGGGATAAGAAACTAATCAAGAATAAACGCTGAGCCAGAATCATTTGCTTTCAAAGATATATTTGCTCCAAGACAGTGATTTATTTCAATGTCTATTTCATATATGCCAAATGACTCAGATGTCATCATTTAGTCTTGTAGTCCTTGGTACATTAGTCTAATGTAACATCATTGAGCATTCTCTGTTATTTGAAGGACAGGTGGAAGCTATGCTTTGGTCAATTGTAAATTTGTTCCCTCTAAATTTCTTTTTCATCACACTATACATTATTCTATAATGGCTGGTGCTACCCTTTTCAGTGTTTCAGGGTTTTTTTCCTCCCAAGCTTTTATCAATATGAATGAACTAGTTAAGAAGTAATCAAGCTTAGAAACATTTTGAGCTTTTCAGTTATTTTATTGTATGCTATGTTTCAAAAGACAGGTGAACTATTCTGTTTATTTAATAAAACGAAGTGAAAGACTCCGCACATAATTCTGGTCCTTTCTATTGTTGTCTGAGATAGGAAGATTTTACCTGGTCATTCATCATCCACCATTTCTTGGAACAGGAGGCTTGGCCTGCTTGGCCTCCCACAGTCAATAAATCTACAGGAAGAACTACCAAAACCCTTTAAAACAAAAAATTGATACTATATCCGTATATTATGAAGGGAAACAGACCTTCAGATTTGTCTCCTTATTTTTTTCTTATTATTATCTCTGTCTCTCCACTTCTTCTTAAATACTGGGCAGAAAAGGAAGCTATAACTCTCAGTTCTCCTCATAACCATTCTGTCTTTTCTGTCTTCTGGTACCACCCAGCTCCTCAAATTTACAGTGTAGCTATGTGCAGTGTTGTCATGTTAGCCCATCACTGAGGTGGCCGATGGGAAGCCAGTTAAAGGCATCCATTCTGATTTATACATCTGCCAGTTGCAGCACGCATAGTGCATATGCTCTGCTGAGAATGGCTGTGGAGCCTCCTGGATGGAAGTGGATGCTTGTCCTGGAGCAGATGTGTTTGACTGCAGGATGGAGCAGACAGAATGACTGAGAAACACAGCAAGCTAGGGGCCTCCAGCAAAAACAGTGACTAAGAGACTCCTAAGACAAGCAGGGAACAGGCTCAAAGCCAAACTTCAGAGTTGATAATAAAAAAGATACTTTCATAGAGGTTTAGAAGAGGCAATACAGAATTTGATGCAGCTCAGAGAGCTGACGAAAGTTGCTGGAATCACAGCAGGACAGGATTCACTCAATCACAGTGGACTGGGAGGCATAAAAGATATATGCTGTCAAACCCTTTATTTTAACCCATCTTGACCAATAAATCTTGAGTTTTCTCTGTTTCAAGAGCTATTCACCTTTAGTGTTTTGGGTTGTTCATTTGGAAGAATAGATGTGGCCAGATCTCCTTGAAAGAATCAACTGAGACTAAGCTGTCAGACAATACAGGAAATGGCTGTATCACTTCTGGCTGTTCATTATAAACTTCTTCCTCTACATGGGCTCAGTTACTTTCCCATTTGCAACTATCACAAACACACTTCTTGTAAAAAAATTGGTAGCATCTCTATAGCCGCTGTCAATTCTGTGTACTGGGGTGGCATAATTCTACTCTCCTTTTTCCACATAGGTACCTCTCTGGAGTAGCTGCCTGTCTCATACAGACTATTTTAAGGACCTAAAGACCTGAGTTTGCAGGGAGAGATTAGCACACATTATTAGCATACATAAGACTCCTTGAAAACGTGTAATTCCCACTCATATGAACTTCCAACAACAGCAGATAATGTCAGCAGGAAAGTGATACAGTCTTACAAAAAACAAAAAAACAAACAGATGAAGAAAAAGAGTAAAAATAAAGCAAGCAGAAACACTGCTAAGAAAGAGGTTTTTGTTAATATACCTCATATGGCAATAAGCACTCACACTGCATGAGACTTCTAAGTCAACCTCTCATTTTGTTTCAGCTTCTACTATGCTATTTAGTCCTTATCCTGCATAACTATTAAGCTGTTATTTCTATTTTATGTTTTAATGGATGGCATTAGGCAATAGCTTATTTCATTAAATGAACAATGGAAGTTCAGTGCCTGGAGTCTCCTCAACATTTCAAGGTATTTCAAAAACTACATGCTTTTCTCCTTTCTTGTCATAACTTATTTGGAGAGGGGAATGACTTTCAGGCTTTCAATGTACTGGAATGCAATTGTCTCCATTTATAAATATCAATACTATTGAAGGTATATCTGTATATATTTACTAAAAAGCCCAGAGTTATAAAATTTCTAGTACAAGAATTCTTATCTCTCTAATTTGTTTTTGGAATTTGTTTCTTAGTATCCAGTATTTACTTCTCTGCATCTCAGATTCTCCACTTGAGTTGTTCACCTTAATCTTTCTGACAAATGAAAGTATTGTACCAATACCTGAGGCAGAATCTTCTGATAAAGTCAGTCTAATGTGTCCTTTAAGATGAAAGTAGGAAAGCTTCATTCCAAAACACTGAAGTTTGCAAATCTAGCTAAGGTGCTACATCGTATCTTTATAAAACTTTTCTTATAAAGAAAAGGGCAGTTTTTTAAAGACAGCTTTTGACATTCAAAAATCCAGAAGGCAACCTAAAATTTTACTTCTAATTTCTCAGACTGAAAAGTTCCATCTTTAATTTAAAATAACATTTGGGGTGTGGGGGTATTTATCTATAGTAATTAAAAAATACACAGAATTGAAACAATATTACAGAATTACTTCATTCTATCTCAAACCAAGAACAGTTTAATTTTGTGAAAAAGAGTAAAAAATATTGACTTTTTATCTCAATTTGGGACATTATTTTTTTTTACTTACTTCCATTTTATAGAAAGCCAAATAATTGTTTCTCACTCAGATCTTTCTCTATAGAATCTTTGAAGGGCTTCTAGCCTTATTTCTTGAAACTTTTTGCATATTACATTTTTGGATGAGTAGATCATAATCAACCCTCAAAACTACCTGTGACTGCCCCTTACCAAATTCTCTGTTCTAAGAGGACAGTAAAGGCAATATAGTCTCCTTTAGCTTCTTGTTTCATTGTTTCCAATGCTTAGCAATATATCTTTCTTTCCCGACATGACTACATATCCTTACTGTCTACTTCAGCCCATAGTGGCATACACTATGTTCATTCCTAAGAAAACATTCCTGTCAACATCACATATCAATGTGAACTACTCACACTATCATTTTAGAGGTATAAGTTACTTCCATTTCAGTGAACTTTTAGGTATCATGCTGGAATTTCAATATCCTTTTGTGTTTCTGCATGCATTTAGGGTAGGTAGAGTTATACAATAGGAACTGATCAATTCTGATGCAGTCTTCAGTCAGGAAATTCCCACAGAAAAAAAACATTAGGGAACCCTGACAGGCACTTCTTTCTTTTGGTCACAGCTTTATAAAGAGGTTATAAACTGAGAATAGCCTGCCCTTCTTCTTCCTCCTTGAAAGGGCTAAAGTTGAATATATTACTGAAAGTCTGTACAACTTTGTATTAAAACACACTTTCAAAAAAGGTACAAAAATGAAAAGGGTTCCTTTCTGTCAAGGAGGACTATGGCTTTACCATAGGATCCTGTGACCTAAAAATTTCTCAATAAAATGAGAGCATAATCCTATAGCCTCTTTTCCTTTCCCTTCTTTAATTGTAAAGTTATTTATTTTTCTATAGAGGCTGGTTAGAGACACCAAACCAGATGTCAGCCTCCCACATGGATGCATATTTATCTGTAGTCTTGGGGTCACTGTGACACATCCTGTGCTTAGCTCAGTTATTCAGCAGAAGCCATCTGCTTCAGCCTTGGCCTCCTCTAGACTAAAAGTGGTCACAGCCTGGATCCAACACCTGTTTGGACAGCACACTCTGGAAGGCTCCATTACCTTATGAGTGAAATTAACCTGTGGATTCCTCACTTTTCAGAAGACAAGCTTTATTTAGTGATCACTAGGAAACTACTGAGAATTCAGACATAATCTAAAGCAAGAAGTGAATATAGGGCTGCTAGCTTTGTGTACTTCAGGTCACTGTTTTAAGCTGTGACTTAAAACAGTGCTACCTACGGTTTTCTCCTTAAAAACTATAATTAAGATCCTATAGTTCACTCTAACTCCTCACATGGCTGCAACACAACACTTGTAACAGTATATTTACTCTTTTGTTTTCTTACTCAGAAAGAGGCCTGAATTCCAGTGTTTATATATATAAGAAAGGCATGAAGTGGTAGAAAAAAATATGTAGGTCATTAAGAAAATGCAAGATCTACAGAGAATAATATTTGAATTATTTTCCTCCCCTTTTTTTAGTGGGTCATTCATCTAAGAAAGACTACTAGAACAGAGGCTGTCAAAGCAGTAAACTGGTCTCAGGAATACATCAATTTAACTGAAGTGCCGAGTCTTTTACTAATGAATCAAACAGTAAAAAAAATCTTAGTGATCCACATTTTCTTAACTTTGAATATTGTAATGCTGCATTTGTTTGAGCCATGCTTGAGGCAAGGGTAAGGATATTCTTTGCAACTGCCTGATCACGATCAGCTCCTTTGCTCTCACAGATTAGATTAGGTCTTTACTTCTTTCTGTTCTCTCATTTTCACCAGATACCATAGTGTCACAGGATGTGTTGCAGGCTGAGGAGTTTCTGCCATGTGTCTCTTCACATTTCTCTGGTGGTGTTCTGAGAGATGGTAGAGTAAAATCTGGCTCTGCTGGTCCCACATCCACATAGTAAAATATATCCAACTCCTGATGTCTTTGCCCAGGCAATTTGACTCAAACTGAGAAGAGATCATGACCTTTCCATTTCATTCTTCCTCACTGCCATGTTGTAGCCGAGCTGTCCTATCCATCAGAACATATTAAGTTGTATACATGCTTTGCTGAGTCTTAGCCTGTACAATTATGGAAAAAAATCAACAATAGCTTACAATATAGTTGTATTTTTGATAAATGTCAAAGGCATTTTCAACCCTGGATGGGTGCATTTTAATGTGTCAAATAAATCTAAAGTAAATACACACTGCTGGAATCTACAAAAAATCAAATACATTTGTCTTCAAATAGAGCAGTTAGTCCCATAAAATCAACACTCTAGTCCTTTCACTTGACCTCAAAAAGTGATTTTTTTTTATCTGTGTAAACTTAGAAAATTAGCAGAATAAGAACCATTCTCACGTAAATCTTATATTATATCTTCTTTCCTCACATTCTTAGTCCACATAGGTAACACAAAATTGGTCATTAAATGGGCACTAAGGACCAGGCAAAACAGGGGAGGAGCTCTGCTTCACAAAATAAATAATACTCTTTTACATCTATTACCTATTCCTACAGGAAAAAAAAACCCAATCCTCATCCCCACTCTTCCCCAAACTCAAGAAATCTAAACCAAAACTAAACAAAAAGCGACATCCAAATGAATTAGTGAAGGGATTTTATTTACATCTCAAAAGAAAAAAAAATAAAAGCAGTAAGGTTTTGCACTTTTGAGCCCTTAAATGCACTCTATATGTAGTCACTATGGTCAATTTTGTGCTGTAGTTTTTCTGATCTAGTGGACCATTTCCATATTATCATTTTTTCACCCAAGGACACTGTATTACACAAAACACAGAAAACATCTTATTGCTTTCAACACTCATCCATTGGTGTTAAGAACTCTGGTGGTTTCACCCCAAAAAAATCCAATCTCCAGGCTCCCCCACAATTTGCCTCGACGTGAAAGAGAAGTTTTCAGACAGCCACAACTCAGCATGGGGAACTTATATCAGAATTTATTACTAACACAATAAATACCATAGAAACTAAAAAGCAAATAAATACACAGTATTAATACAATCTCTACCACCCCTGGGGTCCTTCCACATCAATGCAGAAGAAGAACTCTCCAGGACAATAGCTAAAGTCTCTCTCTCATTGGGGTATAAAGGAAGGGGTCTTCTTTACCCCCACCAGATGCTTGGCCTCTGCTGAGGTCTCCTCCTGGACTACAAGAGAACACTTGTTTTACCAGGTCTGCATCACAAGTTACAGGGAGTCAGTCTTTGAGTCCTTTCTCCCTGTTTCGTGAAGGTTCCCCCCAGAGAGTAAGATGTCCACTTTTCCTCTCCAGGTTGCAGGGTCTCTGGGTTTTGCTCTGTCTTTTATATACCCCAAATAGTTTTCACCAAAAGTCCTTACCCAGAAAAAGCTTGCTTGGTTTGGTTTCTCTCTGTTTCATCTGCAGCTTCAGCTCGACTTCACGTGGCAAGGGGAGGCATTCCTCCCCCTCTGCATTCCTCCTTCGGTTTTCGGCTGCTCTCGCCCAAACCTCGTGTTGAGCACCTCCAAGCCCCTCGGCTTGTCTCTCATTGCTTCAGTCTCAGCTCAGGGTCGCCTCCTCCCCCACCATTGTGGGGGAAGTGGCAGCGAGATTGCTTGAAGTTTTTTTCTCATCCTCTGCCTGGAATTCCTCCAGCTCTGCATGATCTCTGCTGCTTCTGCAGCTCCAGGCCACCCCTCGGCCCATCTGGCTCGGTTTCAGTGCCGCGCCTGCCTGCTGGGGGGGGGCTAGCTCCAACCCCGGCTGGCCTCTCAAGCCCGCTAGGGGGGAGAAACCCCTAGCCTTTTGGCCACAGCACCTGGTCCAGTTTCAATACTGTCCCAGGCTCCCCTCAGCCCTGCCAGGGGTTGGGGAAGGGGGGCAGAAAGAGGGCTTGGCCCCCCGCAAGGGGCCCGCAGGCCTCTCTCTCCCTCATCTCACCTCATGGCTCCGAATCTCTCTCTCTCTGTCAACAGCTTCCTCCAGCTGTTGTAATATGCTAATTTCACAGGGGCGAAATGCAGCTCTGATTGGCCCCGCTTCGGAAACTCACCTGGGACCAAACACTTCCAGGCCCCCTGGCTGGGGGGTGTGTGTGTGAAACCACCACAAGAAGTCATATTGTGCCTATCCATTCCTTGCCTTTTAGAAGACAGAAGCGCTCAGCAACGTAATCCTCATCAGACTCAGAATCAGATTTTTTTCTAGCATAAGCACTGTGTTCCTTCTACGGTTCAAAAAACTATTCCAGTAAACACTTTCAAATATTTTTAATTTTATCTGACTTCCAGAGGATTTCAAATGAGTCAATACATTTAAGAAGTATGAAAAAGTGCTGAAAGTACTATAGGCAAAAACAATTATTAAAGAGAGATGCTAACATATAAATTGCATGTAATTTTCATATATATATTAGAAATAGTCATCAAGCAAAAATATTCTCATGTTATTCCATAGCAAGTACTTAAACTAAAGGTAGGGATCATTAGGTGACAACTAAAAATCATTTTTTCTTAAACTGATATTTCATTATGCCTAGTCACAGTAATATATTATGCCTGTAACTCTACTTTCAAAGAAACTTCTCAAAAAGGAAAAATGTGCAACAGTACCACATTAATAAAGGTCATTCAGCTGTCTTCCATAAAGATAAATTTAGTGAATCAAGGGAAGTTTTACCTTCCCTTACATGTACAACCACAACAAGTTAATGACAACTAAGGAGAAATACACAGACTAAACCATCATCAATTTATTCAACAGATCAACATGACATGATTTTAAAGGTACCAGAAACCAGGATCTCAAGAAATCTTAGTGGGTGCTGGAGGAGTGAAATATATTCACTCTTCTGTGAAAGTTCATTGATGAAAAAAGTCTCAAGAGTTTCCCAGTAAAAATTTCAAATCTTGTTGCAGTAGAGAGTCAAATACCAAAGTGCAAATCAACTGAGATTAAGCAATAATCAAGACGTATTTCCCCCTTATGAGACCAAGGAAGAAATGGTCTGCTGTCAAGGTAGGATCAGAAACTAAGCAGACTTTCAAGTACATCAAAGACCGAGCTAACAAAACATCAGCAGTGGGGTTACTTCAAGTGCCAGACTGCCCCTGAAACATACTGAACAAGGCAGGTACCTTGAACAGGTACAAAAGTGATGGGATAACCAGAAGCCAAGATCTTCTACCAGCTTTAAATGTATCAGGCTCTTATCCACCAGGAGAAGCAGATGCTGCCTGGTACTGGTCTGTTAGAAACTGATGAGAACCAGGGAACCATCTGTAAAACAGCATAATGTTTACATGCGCTGAGAAGAACTGGGTGTCTGAGTTTTACTCACCTCTGGTCATTTCGTGGAATGATCTCATTTGCTACTAGTACCTTAATCACAATAAAATAAAAATTCCAAAGAAAAAAATTTCCTTCAACCCTTCCGTAAAAGCTGGGGAGGGGCCCATATGCTACCACAACAGGCAAATGACAGTTTTGCCTTCATGTTTCATTATGACTCCCACCAGTCAAAGTTACTCAGATGAAAATAAAGGAACAAGGGCAATGACAGTCCTACAGTAATCTAAATCCAGATGCACCAGCTTGGAAATTACAAAATGTTGCTTACCACGTCATGAGCAAAGACAAGGCTATTTGCACCACAGAAGGGAAGATGGTGGGTTGGCTGGTAAACAGAAGGAAGCTAACTGGAAGTAGTCACGTTCAACATACCTCAGTGCTCTTCTCAGCTGTACTTTTGTTCTTTTGATCATAGTTTTGTTGCTATACACTAGCAAGTGCTTTTTTTCCCTCCTGAATGTAGCAACACATGCAATGAATAATCTGTGGTCATCCACAGCAAACAGCTACTGTAGGGTTGCACAGTGGCTAAGGATATTTAAAACCAGACTGTAATGGCTTTAGTGTCAGAAAAATAACCTTTGTAATCAATCCGATATCATTAGCTATATCAGTATCAGAAGCAGAAGAGTTCAGCAAAAACTTTCCCTTTACCAAAGGATGCTACAGAATCACTTAGGTATGTCATGCAGAACACTAATGGACTGATTAACACTGATGGTTCAAAATTAAGTGAATTATTATAATATAATGTTCCTTTCTATCAAAATACTACAAAATTAGATATACAAACAGAATGGTATCTCTAAATCATGGTAACACTACCTTGAAGATAATGTGAAATGAGTTAATCAGTTCTGCAGAGCACTTTCCGGGATCATCCATTTGCTAAACTGGCAAAAGAAAAAACATAGTGTATAAACATTCCCTTCAGTAATGTTTTCAGAAGAGTTCTTATTGTGGCTAGGACATGCCACAATTATTTATTTCTCTTTAAAACCAGCATCCATTGCATCACCTAGGAAAGCTTTAGCATTAATTTCAGAAAGGGCATACAAATTTTCAGAATACAGATCTGAAGATGCTCTGAAAACTAGTGGTTTCACATGTCAGAAAAAAAATATGTTTTTCATTTTGGCAGAAGAAAGTTACTTCCAGGAAGCTTTGGAGACAGTTTTCTGGGTGGCAACCTGAATTTCTAACTAATTGCAGTCACACTATTTGCCATGTCATCAATGCTGAGCATTTTATTGCTGGATGCAACTAGATTAAAATCAATTAAAAAGATGAGGGGTTTTTTATAATGCATTTTTAGCTAGTCTGACAGCTGCTTTCTGGATGGAACAGAAGAATGCCTATGAACTAGTGGATAAATAATAATAACAACCATTCCCCTCTGATATATTCTTTAGCTCTTTTATAGGTGATGCACTTCATCAAATTCTGCCAGTTGTCATGCTTGAAGTCCTCTCCCAAAACTGAGCAATCTGTACTGTTTGTACTGCAACAGGGCATGTTAAAAGCAAATGAATGAGGAAATACTGCTAGAAATTCTGTAGGTATGAGCATGAAGATATCATTGGAAAGCTGAAAAGCGGTTAAAAGAAGAAAGCAACAGAGTAAGAAAGAGTAGGAAATACTTTAGCAAGGCTGACACTGCTTTCTGCCTTTTAATGTAGCATTCTCCTTCTTTTGCTTTCCTGCGATTGTTGTACCTTTGGAGCCCTTTGGGATAAATAATAGCCACTTACACAGTTTCTTTGGGTGTTCTGTAAAGTACATTAAGTAAATAAACTTCAAATTTGTCACAAAACATTAACATGGTTTTTACGATTAGGGTTGTAATTCAAAACTCTTCTGGTAACTGAGCTGATAAAGCACAGCAGCACTGGCACCACTGCCACTCACCAGAGACGACATGCTTCAGCCTTGCATGAAGCTTCATCCCAACCCATGTCATGCAGAGCTTGCCAATATGCTTACGCTGGATTTCTTTTCTATGCAGGAATTCTTTGGTTTTTGTTCCCACATTTTTCTGTTGAACTTTTAATTCTGGTTGACCTTGCTACTGACATCAACATTACAACATTGGCAAGACAGGGAAGATGAACTACAAAGTATTTGCACAGTAGATAATAAACAAGGGAAGTTATAGAATTCCCCAAGCTTGCAGAAAGATCTTCTATATGAACTCCTTTTAAAAACAAATGGAAGTTGACAAGATTGATTCTTTGGCTGTCAATTACATTTTCAGTTGTGACTGCCTACTGAAATCCCCAGTAGAACATACCAGTCTCTTGACAAACAATCCAGAAGTTACAATATGAAAACCACAATAGAAAAACATAACAGTTTTCTATGGTTTTCCTCAGTAATGTTTTGGATTTCTTCTTTGGCTGTAGTTTGTTGTCAGATTGTTTTTTTTTTTATTTTATTTCTTTTGGAAAAAAAAGCCTTTTTTTTTTAATTGAAGGTGAAGGCGTTCTTCCAGGGTTTCTGGCAGTATTAAAAGCATATTCTGCATGGAAAAAGCTGAAGAGCTAAGTCCAATATGAAAGAAGTGAAAAAATTTCCCTGGGTTAATGCTGGAAGAGCAACCTTCCAGTACAGGTGGAATACCAAATACAATAATGTTTTCTCTGGTGGATGAGGGGAAGGCTGTGGATATGGTCTACCTGGACTGCAGCAAAGCCTTTGACACTGTCTCCCACAGCATACTCCCGAAGAAGCTGGCAGCCCACAGCTTGGACAGGGGCACTCTGTGCTGGGTTAGGAACTGGCTATAGAGCCGGGCCCAGAGAGTGGTGGTGAACGGTGCTGCATCCAGTTGGCAGCCAGTCACTAGTGGTGTCCCCCAGGGATCAGTGTTGGGCCCAGTTCTGTTTAATATCTTTACTGATGATCTGGATGAGGGAATTGAGTCCACCATTAGCAAATTTGCAGATGACACCAAGTTGGGGGGGGAGGATGTTGAATGGTTCAACAAGGCCAAGTGCTGGGTCCTGCACTTTGGCCACAACAACCCCATGCAGCGCTACAGGCTGGGCACAGAGTGGCTGGAAAGCAGCCAGGCAGAAAGGGACCTGGGAGGCTGCATTGTGACAGGAAGCTGAACATGAGCCAGCAGTGTGCCCAGGTGGTCAAGAGGGCCAATGGCATGCTGGCCTGGATCAGGAACAGTGTGGCCAGCAGGACCAGGGAAGTGATTCTTCCCCTCTACTCAGCACTGGTGATGCCATACCTGAAGTATTGGGTCCAGTTCTGGGTGCCTCAGTTCAGAAGGATATTGAGGTGCTGGAGCAGGTCCAGAGAAGAGAAACGAGGTGAAGGGACTCAAGCACAGGTCCCATGCAAAGAGGTTGAGGGAGCTGGGCTTGTTTAGCCCGGAGAAGAGGCTCAGGGGAGACCTCATCACTCTCTACAACTCCCTGAAAGGAGGTTGTAACCAGGTGAGGGTTGGTCTCTTCTCCCAGGCAACCAGCAGTAGGACAAGAGGGCATGGTCTTAAACTGTGCCAGGGGAGGTTTCGGTTGGATATTAGGAAGAAATTTTTTAGAGAGAAAGCAATCAGACATTGGAATGGGCTGTCCAGGGTGGTGGTGGATTCTCCGTCCCTGGAGAATTTCAAGATGAGACTGGATGTGGCACTTAGTGCCATGGTCTAGTAACCACAGCAGTGTTGGATCAAGGGTTGGACTTGATGATCTCGGAGATCTTTTCCAATCTGCTTGATTCTATGATTCCCTCTCCACATAACTAAGCAATGTGGTATACAATTACTACAAGAAAAGGGCTATGGAATGAAGAAAAGTAAGTAATTGTAAAACTGTGGTGCTGCTATTGCCATATTTTAATGCTGCTTTGCTTATTTATTTATAGAAAGCAACTGTAAAAATACAGTACTCATTTATCAATATGCAGATTGTTTTATGACTCCCAAGTAAAAGAACATCCTAAGCTTAGTTATTGAACAAATAAACAAGCTTGGATTTCTTAGCGTCTATCATTTTTAACTATCAGAATAATTTAGGAGAAGTACTGTGACTTTCATACTTATACCTCTACCTGTTCAAAAATAAGTACAAGCCTACAGCAAGCTGCTTAATTTGTTCCTCAGTATAGGCTTCATCTTTAGAAAGCAGCTTTAGTGCCTCCACCCTCAGCTGATAAATCCTATACTTCACTTTATTAATTAGAAATATTTTGGAGGCCATCACATGAGCATAACTAGTGTTGAGTGCTGACTCTTTTGACAAAGTTCCCTATCTTCCCACATGCTTTGACAGTTAACACCCTAAACTGATAGAATAAAAGAACTACATATTCTTTTCCGGAATCTTTTATTAAAGGTCATTAATAGGCAAGATATGCCATTGGGACTGCATGACTGTTCTTGTTTTTCCTTTTTATTGGGTGTTTCCAGTCTACACAGGCTCCCTACATCTCTTTTGAATCTAAACTGGCCCAACAGCTAATTTTTTAGTTTACAGGTTTTCCTTTAACCCTTCCTTTTAGTTCTCTCACTTTAGTAACATGTTCTTACAGCAATATGGTGAAGTTCTTGCAATTTAAGAACATCACTTGTCAGAGACTGCTTCCAGAGCTTAATTCTACAATCATTCAATTTTTATGAAAGAGTTCAAATGGTGGACATGCCCAATCTCCAGCTAAGGAAAAGCTTTTCAATTCCTGGTTGAATGGTATTTATTATTTTTTTAACAAGTATTCTTGCAATTTAGTTCAACTCTTCAGAAAAGCTTCAGTGACAAATTATGAACTTGGAAGTAAGGACCAAGAGTACAATCATGCTGCCAAAATTAAGCATTGACAGGTTATCTAAGACTAGCTGTGCTCTATTCTAGTATTTTCTATAATCGAGAGAAATAGGCACCTCTGAAGTGTGCTTCATTTCCTCGTAAGGATGTGGGATGTTTGCCATTGCTTGATGTAGCCGCTTCTCTTCATTGGGTAAAAGAAGTGAGTGAGTCACATGGGGTGAGATGATTAGCTTTTAGCATTTAGTGGGTGAAAAGAATCTCCACTTAAATGTCTGAAAAGGAGGAAAATGTGACCCCAGCTGATAGGAATGTGTTCCAGGAAAACCTGAATCTAGAATATGAGCTTCTTTCTCAATGCAGTTCAGCGCTATGAGGGGTGAGAGTTTGAAACAAAAACTACATTGATTACAAAAATTAATTTATAATTTGTAACTGTGCAGATCAAGTTGCCCTTTTAAATATCAAAGAATTGCTGAACAAAAATCCCTAATGCCATTTGTTCTACTGGCATGTCTAAGTCCACTATGTATGAACTCCACATTGAACAGTCCATCCTAAACTGTAATTCAGATAAATTTAGTGGTTTCTCTTGCCAGTCAGATTGCTTGCCAGTTAGCTGTCTTCCATAAATTTGCCATTAATTTAGCTCTACTCCAGAAGTGCTATGACATGGTATAAATATATTACTAAGTCTTCTAAAAGACAGTAATAAATAACGTAACAGCAATTAACTGAAATCTGGGATTTTAACATTGAAAAAGGCAATGATTACTTTTGGCATGATCCCATAGTGTGCTGAAAATTTAACATTTGGCAAAAACACTAATCTACCAAAAAACAGTCAAGAGCTAGAGTATTTATTTAGCAGATTTTGAACATCAGAGAAAATAAAACCGGTGTTAAACAAACAGGGACACAGTATATCCCATATGAGAACACAGATCAAAATCACAAATTTCATTTTCAAGTAGTATTAATTCTGTCTTCTTGTTTGTAGGAAACTGCATAATCTAACAGGAAGGGCTTTTCCAATGAAAAGACTTATAAAAGATATAACGTCATGGATGTCATTATAGTCAGAAAAATCTACACCAATTAAGAACAAACCTGTTACCTTAAGGTCCAAAATTTAGATTTTGTACTTCCTGTAATAATCTTTGAACTTTCAGTCAATGTTCAGTAACCTGTAGTGAAATATCAGTAATTTAACAATGCTGAAAGGCTTTCTGACTTGCACCTGGTCAGACATCTCCCCTCCTCCTCTTTAGAAATCCACAAATTATGCAAAATCATTGTATTAGTACAAAGCGACACACATTCAGCTAAAGGTCTGGCACAATATGGACGTAGAGTTCACCTACATTTTTAGTATAAGAAATTCTTCCAAAATTATAAAAGGTATAATTTTGGCAGGAACTGACAGAAATTGGTACTTACTCTTGTAGGATGATTTGAACTGCTTGCACCATGTTCCTTATACATGAGTTTATTTGACAAAAGACAGTACACTAACTTAAGAAAACAGTACTAGAAAAATCCCACCTTTACAACTTTGTACCATCACAACACGCACAGCAAAAATGCAAAGATGAAACAAATCTCTGAGAAAGAACTATTCATCATGGCTAAGGAGAGCTCCTTGAGACAGAAGGTGAGTATGCTGACAAAGTAATGCTATGGAAGGAAAACAGATGTTCATGCTGTATCTCTTCTGCCATAGGGACACACAGCCTAAGAGGCTATTCTTCTATGAGGGTCAAATTCATTAACAGCAAGAATACACGAATATAGAGTGAGCCTGCTCTAGAGTATTAAATCAAGCTAAAAAACAAAATCACAACAGATTCCTTTTATTTAGTTGGAAAATCTTTCAGGGAAGGTAATGGTGAAATAGTATTATGAAAGCCAGATCTAATGTGAAACAGAATCTGACAGATCTGATATGATACATCAAGGCAAAGCAGAAACTAAATGCAGTTTCTTTGAAAACTGATGAATATCTACTGTAGTTTTTAGTAGCAGTGGTGTGATCCTCAAAGGTATCACCACCAGCTACTGAGCAATTCTGATCTTATTTGTTCCCTGGTCCCAGCTCTCAAAAATGTGATTTTTGTGATAGAGGAAAGAGCTGACAAGACAAGGTGAGACAATCACCAATGCTTTGTACTCCAGCACTCCTACACAGGCTGAGATCACGTCCTCAGCAGCAAAAGTTGATGGGGGTTTGGGTTGCTCCTCCTGAAGCTCTGCTCCTGTGCTCCTCAGTAACACAGCTCTCCTTGCCAGAGGCTGCAGAAGTGGTTCTCAGTACAACCCTAGATTCATTCTCTCTTTAATTGCCTTCCCTTCCCTAAACTCAGTCTTTGATGTATCTCACACTTTAGGGGCTATAAGCAGACTCGCACAGTACTATACTCTCTGCTCTGGCTGAAGGCTACTTCTTGCACACAGAGATTGTTTCTGTGATCATCAGGTTCCTTCATACTAGTAGGGCAACCTAAAGAAACCTTAATGTAACTGAATCAGGTTTCTTGCTACTGGCCTTTTGCAGAAGTAGATTTACTTAGTTATTTGTCCCTCAGTTCCCCAAAGCAGGACATTAGCCACTGTACATGCTCCCAAAACCTTCTGTGATTCATCATGGAAAAAGGGACCGGGTGTACTGCCATGGACTTTGAGACATGAATGAGGCATCACAGCTCCTGAAGAGGTGGAAACCTCTATTTTGTATGACTCAGACCAATCAGATTACCTTTGAAAGGTTTATTGTTGCATTTGGTACTTTCAAATGTCACAGCGGATCATTTGAGAGCATAATTCCAGCAGCCTCATCTATAGTCTCAACATGCCTTTCTGTTATGGCTTTTCCTATTCCTGCTCATATCCCTCAAGACTGTGGGATTCAGTATCTACCAAAGGTAAAGCTGATAAAGTTAGGATATTTTCAAAAAGCAACACGGAATGTTCCCACAGCCTTAGTAATTGCAGGTAACTGTAACATGGAAGATTTGAATTTAGATCTTGGGAAAGGGTATCTTGCCTCTACTTGAGAAAATATCTCCTAATCTTTGAAAAGAATAACAGGAATAATATTCTACTTTACAACAAAAATAAAGGCACAACACCTCATCGTTCTTTTTAAGAAACCTATTCATCAGCAGTACTGCAAGTAGTAGGAATACAGTTAGTTAATAATTTATTGAGCTTTCAGTAAGAAGTCTGAAAACCTCCTGCTAATACTCTTATGATCTCAGGTTTTGGTAAGAGAGACATTGTACCAACTACCCTGCTGCTTGCCACTGTAATTTAAAGAGTTTTAGTGCCTGTGCTCACTTGAGGGAAACTCTAGTTTTAATGTGGAACTTTCAGCAAATCAATATAATCTGCATTACAATACATGGTCCGATTCAAGTGACAGGATTCTTTTTAATGATCTCCCACTGTGTACCGCTTTTATGTTTTATGTTGTAATATTATTTCAGTACCAGTAATTTCCCCTGAAAAAAAAAAAAAGACTGCTTTTGTTTCTGCCAGTCTCAGCTGCTTTATTTCAGCATTGCCTAAGTTACGTAACATTTCCAGTGAGTTCCACCTTCACAATAAAGATAAAGGCAAGGATTTATAATAAATTATGCTACTAATTTCACAAAGCATGCATTAAAAAAACCCAAAGAAGAGGGAAAAAACCCAAACCCACAACACAAAAATCCCCACCCAAACCGACCCACAGTAAATAGACAATGTTTCTACCATGTTTCTATCATTTCTACCTACACAGTTCTCTCTCCCTTGGAGCTAAAGCCTAATGACCAAGAAGCATTTACTTCTATTTCTATCAGCAAAGTAGCAATCCTCTTGCAGACATTTTTATTGTGTGATGCCAATGTTTGATATTATTCTTTGAAGCTGCATCAGAACTTCTCTCTGACTAAATACTCTAATCCATCCTCACTGAAGAGGAAAAACTAAAACTTAGAGAAATTACATAAATACAACGATGTAGTAACTTGCCTGCATTTCCTGACTTTTTTTTAAATATTACATATTTGCTCTGGATACTATAAAATGTCATCTTCTCACATTTTAAGAGACTAATATATTCAACAAGGTGGCTGAAAATCAGTAGTAGTTAAGACATCAAGGTTTTGTCTGCACTTTATACAATGACTTAAAGGAGGGGAACACACTAGTGTCTGCAGATACGTGACAATATCACAATACAGCCCTGCAATCTTTCTCCTTACAGTGTCCACAGTACCACAGAGAGTTGTGTAGTAAGAATACAGAGAAGAAACTGAAAATACCTATGAAACAGACAAGAAAACTACAAGAACACTTTATATATGTTAACCTGGGATATTCAGAAATCTGGACACAACTATCAGAGGCGTAATCTCTAAGAACAAACCCTTTTGCATAAGGCATTATTAGGTGTAGTGTGGAAGGAATCAGAACTAAATGCTCCCCCATCTACACTAGCATATAGTGAAGACTAATAGGATCAGACTTGCTGAGCAAAACAATTAGTGTTGAGGACTTAATGCCCAAACGTTTGAGTGGTTTTAACTTTCAACTAGCCCAAAGGCTGTCTCAAGGTCTCAGTTTGCTTTCCTAAAAAGAGCACACAAGGTTTGTTCCTGGCAATCTTGGCTTAGTTTGATTCAAATGGGATCCAGTTGAAATCCTCATCTTGAACCAAAGCCCAAAAGTTGGGAATGAACAGGAAATTCACTTCAAATGCACATTCCTGATGCAAACTTAAACACTATTATAAATGCACTCAATATACTCTGTAAAAAAAATTGAGTACACAGACTAAGAACACTGAGTAGTTCTGACATAGGACACTTAATTGAAATAAGAACATGAAAACAGGCAAAGGAGAAAGTTAGATATCAGTATATAATACACCTTAAAAGGGAAAATCATTAGGCTACAGTATACCTGTGGATAGGTATTTTATATTCCTTGTCTGTAAAATCCTTGATAGTGGAGCATTTTAGGTAACATGACAAGACAAAAAACAAACAAACAAAAAAACCCGAACAAACAAAAAAACCCCACAAACAAACAAAAAAAACAAACAAACAAATGTCTGAGAATGAAAAGACAAAAAAATCCAAGTCCTTTGAAAGACTAGTAAATTCTTGTCTTAAAGGAAATTTTTGACTGACCTTGAACCATCATAACTTACTTGGTGATTGACTGTGAAAGAACAACTTGTTGCTAGAGAATTAAACTAGTGGCTGACTTGTTACCAAATAATATCTCACATCAGGAGTATCTACAATTATATGAGAAACCATTTTGGAATCAAAGAATGAAACATCTACAGAGTCCTGCGTGAAAACAGCATGAATAGTCCATGATCCTAACTTTTTCAATGACTATGCTTTTTTTAGTCCTGTTTTCCAGCTGGCTGCTCAGGAAGATATACAGGTCATGAAAGAACTCACTTCTCTGAATCTCTCCTTTTCTGTCTTTCATTAACAAAACATTTTCCATTTTAGTTTCCACAAGGGTGCTAATGGAAACCCATATTGGGCTAATCAAATGATTAAGGCTAATGGATGTTAATGCATATTACTATCAAAATTTTACAAAAAGTCAAGCTCTCAGATTCACTTATCCACAAACAGGTGAATGTAGATATGAAAAGAACAGTAACAGTAGAGATTGATTTCTGTGCATGAATCTAAGGGAAGTAACTGGGGGGAAGAAAAGGAAGAGACACTGACAGCTATGAGAACAGTCAAAAATGGTATGGCAAAAATGTAGCTTTATTACACATTTATAGTGATGTACTGCTGTGGAGCAGCTTCTGTTTCTACATCTGCATTTATCTACTTTCAGTGTGATGCTGACCAAAAAGTAAGTTATATAGGTATATCCTGCTGTAAGTCTTAGAAAACCATGAGAAGATCTCAGGTGCCTGTATGGAGCAACAGATATTCTGCTGATTTGTCTTGGAAACCAGAATATATCATTCCTGTTTGCTTCACTTCAGTAGCATAAAAGTTAAAGAATCTGTAGGGATTTCAAGCATAGTATTTTGCAGAGAAAATATGAACTCACAGACAGCTCTGGGAGGTTTCAATTTAACCAATTCTGCTTGGTACTTAAAATTGTGTTTAAATCAGTTGTGCTGAAAAAGATTGTCAAAAATTAAAAGGAGGAGCATTTATGGAAAGGCCATAGAAAGTATTTATCATAGTAGCATTTAAAAATATCTATTGCTCTGTCACTGAAAAATTACATTTAATGCAAAATCACCTCTCTGGATTAAGCACAAAGATATTTTAAGCTAACCACTTGCCCATTTTGAAGCAGTAATTAACCAACAAACATAACTGAGACCCTGTGTTAGTATCATTGAGAGAATAATTGAACCAAACAAATTACTCCAGAAGTGGAAAAAATAATGAGCGTTTCTGCACCATTTTTTTCCTGACAAGAAGATAGCAGGAAGTTATTTCTCAGGTATAACTCTTCTAAGTATATGCCATATAACCTCTTCCTTGCAATAGTTTATTAAGATATGCTGCACAATTCCTGAACATATCCTGCATTTATTTCAATATTATTTTTTTTTAAGAATGATTAGAGGATAATCTTTCCTTCCATTTGGGAAAAATTCTCTTGCTAAGTTACACAAATTGTTATGAGATTTTTATTAAACTCCTTGCATAATATATATGATATCTCATTAGATCATTTTAGCTCTGCGTAGTACAGCAGTTTAAAGTGTTTGCTCCTAATTATCTTTTAACAGAGCAGCATTTTCTAATAGGATATTCAGTATCGGTAATAAGGTACAGGTTTTGTCCCAGCTGTGTCTTCTAGAACAGTCATCATCTATTTGGAATCCTATGTTTCTTCAGAAGCCTGTATTTGCTCCAGAGAGATCCTTCTCTTACAGATCTCTTTGCCTCTGACCCAGAGTCTGTCGTAGTAGTGCCCATCTGACTTTCTTGATGAGGTTTGTGCCATAATTCCCACAGCAGTGTTAAGTTCAGCAGCCATCAAATGTGATTTTATGTGGCTCAAGAATTTCACCAGAATATTTGTTTGAGCAGTCTAACTAGCCCTTTGCTGGTTGTCTACTGGTTTTCAAACAATGTTTCTTGGCAGGATAAAATTATTTGACCTTATTGCTCCTGTGATTTGACACAAATGCCATAATAAATCATTTAGTTTTCAAACTCAGTCCTAATTACAGAGATGGATAGTTGAGGAAGAGGGTGAACTCCTACTATGACTAGTGGTAGTATGTTTAGACTATAAGATTTTAAAACATAATGCTTTTCTTTCAACAGAAAATACCTAACAATCGGTACAAAAACCTTCCCTTGAACAGAAGATGGTGTTTCTAGACACTGAGCACACTGATGTCTTTTGGATAGAGTGGATTAACTGCACCTATTAAAGAAGAGCTTGGGTCATGTTAATTGAACCTCTCTGTTAAGTTTTACTGAAGTCTTGGGAGCTTGGTTTTTTTCCATAAGTAAATGTTTTTATTGCCAAATTCTGAAAGATTTGAAAGGATCAGAGATCTACAAATTGAAAGGAACATAAACTTTAAAACTGAGGATGAGAATGGAAATTTTCATCTTTCACTGGAATAATATACTTTGTTTTTAATTAGAATTCTGAGATTCCTGACTGATGTGTCAGACATACAAAGTGAAAAAAACAAAAGAAGAAAGCAGTTGATTTCTTCATAGATTCTATTGTAGATATTTTGGAACAAAGATAGAGAAAACAGAAGAGATGAAACGAAGTAAAGGGTCTTAAAGAAATATATTCTGGCATAATCGATCAGAAGCCAATCAGCTCTTTCCCCAGATGTCCTCCACATATGATAACCTGCACATCTGCCAACCTGGAGACTACAAACCCAACTTAAAACTTACAGAACGGCATTTCCATATGCTCTAGTTTACATCATCTATCTATCACCTAACTTGCATTCTTTTCTCTGCTGGAGGCAAAGGCAAGCCACGCATAGAATCACTACAAAGCTTATGAATCACCTAAGTCCTACTTGAAACAATGTAAGGACAAAACTCATTCCAGTTTAATGACAGGAATTTTGGTAAGAAAATGCAGACCAGAATGACCATTCATGGTAAATTAATGTGGTTTGTTAATTGTAGTAGTTCCATTTCTACATATTGCTAGTGGAAGATCAAGCCTTTAATGTTTAACGTCTCTATCCTGTTTTCACAGATCACATTTAAAAAAGAACTAAAAAACAAACCCCAACAAAAACACTGTTGCTTCACCAGAATGTTTACCAATTTCTCAGGTGGAAAACCTGAAGACAGGGTTCTGTGTGCTGCGCAGCAACATTGCACAAGTTGTGATGTCAAAGTTCATTATTCAGCAACTCCTCCCCACTCCAAGCTCTGAAATTTTCTGACATGCTTGTTAAAACACACCAATAAATTAAGCAACCTTTTCAAATGCTCCTATGCCCCAATACACCATGTATAGAACTGAACTGTCACCTCCATGAGCCAAGATGTTACAACAATTCAAGGTACATTGCTCAAAAGCAAAATTGCTGTTCCCTTGTCAAATTGAATGATCACTTGCTCCTTTTTTTATTAAACATTTTCTTTCCTCAGTAGTATTTAAAACTCCCTTCAGCCTCATGCAATCTCAAAACACAATTAACAAACTGTATGCCTCTTCAAGAGCATTAACAACAGTGTTGGCAGAGATACTGTGCTGCTCTAGGATCCAGGTGGCACAGTAGAAGGGAAGGACTGCTGAAATCTGGCTCTTCAACTGGTAAATTGAATGTACAGCTTTGGGATCACTCTGCCATACACCAGCTGGCAAATACAAAATGGGAGAAAAGCAGAGCTTTACTCCTCAAAAATATCAGGGTTTCAAAATCTTTCTACGTTCAGCACTGGAACTAAACCAAAATCTTAAAACAGACTAAGGTAACAATACTGAACAGCAAATAGCCTTGAGATCTGCACACTTTCTTGACACCTGTGAGACCAAGCTTTAAATTAAGTATAGCAGACACACTAACGTGAGTTTCATCTCCTATGGAGGTGTTTCAATACCAACTATCCCAGGAAGACATATCTGGGTAAGACAGTGTGGGTGCTTGTAGTTGTTTCACTGGAATTCTGACAAAGGTTTAGGTTGTTTTGAAAAAACATTCTGACAGTCTATGTAGATTTATTGCTAATACTCCCAAATCATAACTTATTACCTAGTCAGTGATGCTGGACACATTGCAGGAAATCCACAACTATTCATGAGGGTAGGCTGGTTTTTCATTCCTAGCCTAGTACTCTTTCTACCATATATTAATCACTATTCTTTCCCTAAATTGCATTGTTTGTTTTGCAGGTGATCATGAGATCCATTGATACCATTAATGGCAATTCCAAAATGCTTTCCAAATGTGACTAGAAGTACAGTTCTTTCTCTTTTTTAACCAATCCATACCCTATGTCCTTTCCCTCAAGACTCTTAAAGTACCTGAGGAGACTAATTACAATTTTTTGTTATTTATGGGGGACTGGGTTTAATCCCACTATTTCATGAACAGGTTCAGATTTCTTTGCCTTGCATTTTTAGTAAGTTCAGAAAACTGCCAATATGTGCTGATGAGAATTATCTTCTAGAAGTAAATGGTAACTTGATTCAATTATCTTCTTGGCAACTCTGAGTCCAAGGTTTGTAATTCATGAATAGGGAGAAACAAACATGATGTAAGGCTGGCACTCAGTAGCGTGCTGCCATTTTCAAAATCAATAGGCTTGGAGAGGCAAGGACGAATCAGAGAAAGAATAAAGTGCTTAAAGTAAAATAAGAATGAACACAAACAACTCTGTATAAGGAAGTCCACAAGTCTGGGCACATAGAATCATAGAATCAAACAGGCTGGAAAAGACCTCCAAGATCACCAAGTCCAACCCTTGATCCAACAGTGCAGTGGTTACTAGACCATGGGACTAAGTGCCACACCCAGTTCATCTTAAAAAACCTCCAGGGACGGTGAATATACCACCTCCCTGGGCAGCCTATTCCAATGCCTGATTACTCTCTCTGCAAAACATAATGACAGAAATGGAAACAGAATCACCTCAGCAAATCTTTGTGCACAGCCCAAAGAAGAAAAGCTCTCCAGAGTTCAGTTGTATAAAATGTAGTGACTGCATTGTGATGCTGAAACTCAACTCATTGTGAACTGACTGACCCTCTCAACTACTTCTTCCAATCCATTCTCCACTTCTCTGTAGTAGGAATGAATGAAGAGAAACAGGGTGGAGACAGGAAAAAGTGTGAACAGGAAGCAGAAATCTCAATAATGTTTACAGTTTAGACAACTCCAACCATTTGGCATGCTCAATGACAGTGCTTCTCCCCATCATGTCTGTCTGACTGAATTACTTTTGCTCTCAACATGTGCAGCTCAACCTACACACCTTCAGCATTTTCCTGTGGTCCCCTGTGGCCTGGGATGACCATCCACCTAAAGGAGAGCTCCAGCCCCAGCCCCAGCCCTCCTTCAGCTGCTGTCCAATGACATGGTACTTTCCAGGCCATCTGCATGCCCTGATGGCTGAAACTTCACCATGACATGAAGAAGTGCACTCCAAAGGGTGTTTCACCTGTCTGCTTCTAAAAGTGTAGATGTTGAAGACTTTATGTCTAAGAAAAGTTTATCCCTCTGCAAAAAAAAAAGTCCTTGGAAAAATGACTCAAAACTTCATAGCTGAAGAATTCAGAGATGATTTTGCTGTTTACACATGCTACAAGAATATACAAACAAAAGTATTTTGAAACCAGGCACAGCCTGAGGACTTTGAATGTGAGTTTTCTGTACATGTTATTTTTTGTTGTATTTTTTAATAGAGAATCCCTAAACAGCAATTCTAAACACTGATTGATTTTAGTGATACTGGAAATACAACTCTATCTCTTGTATTGTCGCTGCTTAAAAAACAATAGGAGATTAACAGAGTTGGGATAAGGGGCACAGAGTATGGTTTTATCCATGCAATTGATGGAAGAATCAGTGTTGGAATAAACAACAGATTAGCAAAATATCCATTGCTAGGATGAAAGGCTTTCCATGCACTTTCTACTGATATATGTTTTACTCAGAGGCATTTTGAAATGTTGCTTACACTGACACAGTAGGCTTCATACTGAACACACAATGATGTTCTTTGTTTGCCTTACAAACAGCAATAGAATTAATTTCTAAAAGTTGCTTTATGCAAGATTACAGAGATCTCTGAGCAATATATTGAATATACAATGCATGAAAGTGATGCACAAGGGCTTTCGTAGGTAACACAGTCATGGTGAAATCTGTGTCATCTGACATCAAAACTCTATCAATAATTTGGTTACATCTGAACTAGAAACTCAGTGCTGCCTGTGGTGACTGGAAACAAATAGGTTTGTCCTGTGGACAATTCATTGCAACATAAGACAGAAGTTTGAACTGGACAGACACTTCCAAAGAAAAATTTGCTTTTTCCTCCTACATTGCAGCTCTAAGTAGTTTTATTTTGATGGATCATCTTTAAATAGGTAGCCCTATGTCACACGCCACCTCCTAGGGAAAGAGATATTTTGTTTTTTCCCCATTGTCTCTTCACGAAATCTCTGAAACAGGGCTCTTCAGAATGTGGATATCGTCTTGAAGGATATGAATTTGTCTATCCATTTGTCCACATGAAATACAGACTTAGAATTCTGATGACTGAAACATCATTATTTTTACCTCTTTCACTTTTAGCCATTTCAGTTCATTGAGGGGGGGGGAAACCTAAGTTGAGTATAGCAGGAGCTGTCTTCTGTTATATCTTTTCTTCATTATTTGCATATATGATTGTGTTGCATATTTTTACAGAGGGTAATTCTGTAAAGCTCTAGACTGCAAGGGCCTGCTATACTGCAACACTTTCACTAAAAGGTAAAATCAGTTCAGCCTGTGGCTGATTTGATGGTCCTGGAAAAGCCCATTCAAGGGCTGAGAAAAGACAGAACATTATTCATCTCTACCAAGTTGATGCCAATTAGTGCCACTAGTAACAAACTACAAACTGGATTAGGAACCAATCAGATATTTACAGTGTTGCCTTTTAATAAACTCTTCTGTGAATGACTGATAGAAAATGTTTTTATGTTGGTACATCTAATGGCCCTTCTGTATACAGTGGAAGATCAACAAATTAGTCAGCTAATGAAACATCATTACACTACACCATAAAAACAAAATGAAAGACATACATAAAGTCTGACAGTGTTGTTATTCCTAAATGGTGGTGCTGTATCTAACTTTGACATGCATATTGACATTACAGCAAACTCTTCCTTCACAATACACTCATCTCAAAAATCTTAACAGGTTGTTGTAGTTTAAGAACTCTTCTCTTAATTAAATTCTCCAACTTTATTCTAACATTCATATTTAGGCACAATTATTCTCCAAACTCATCCATTCTTCACTTGTGAGCAGCATTTTTCTTTAAACTTGCACATAAAATTAAGGTATTTACAATACACTTAGTGAAATGACCCACCTCTTTTCCTTGCTAAAAGATTTCTTTTGTGATGGAGTTTGATTTTGCTTTCAGGCACTTGGTAGACATAAGCTCTTATGAAAGAAGAACAGAACAATACCCTCTTCTCAGTCATCAGAATATGTGCTGCTTTTTAGCTCATTAGTCTTGTCAGATTCAGAATTTGTATCACTTTTACTCTTCAGACATAATTTCTCAGGCATCTGGATGTAGCTAATTAAATATAAGAGAAGTTAAATGAAATTATGAAAATGGAAGCTTTGATCTTCTGCTCCCACACTGCTCAGGAACATTACTGAGGTCTTCAAAATACTAGGCATTTTCTCCCCTTTTTTACTGCAGAAATAACTTCTTCACACAAACTTCTATTTGCTGCCAGCTCTTACAACACAGAAACAACCATACTACAATTTATGAAGAACTATCAAGGCATTTTATTCCTCCCATTCTTGTCTCCATACCACCTGCCAGATGCTTTTGCTCCCTGCCACGGACTGCCAGCTAGATTCACCCCCCTCGTTTGGCAAGTGCTTGAAACATGATCCTTATCCCTGATGCCCTGCTTTTTCTGCATATCTCCACAGCATTTCTCTTTCCCATTAATGCAGAAAATTGGTCCTGCCCTCTCCCTGTTCACCTCTGGCCTGGAACAAGGTGAAAGAGGCTTGTTAAGGGCATGGACTCAAAGGTTCAGTGGTTCAGAATGTTAGGCAACTCAGAGATCAGCTTCAGGACAGAAATCAGGAAGTTTAACAGAAGGAAAACACTGTCGACACTACCAGTAACAGCAGGTAAAACAGATAACCTCCCAATACCATTCCTGTCCTTCCTGATCTACAGCTTGGCAACCTTTCCCTCCCTGCAATTGAAAGCCTAATAGCATCAGATTTGTAAAGTTTATCATAAAATCATAGAATATCCTCAGTTGGAAGGGACCCATCAGGATCATTGAAGTCCAGCTTCTGGTCCTGCATGGGACAGCCCCAAGAATCACACCATGTGTCTGAGAGTGTTGTCCAAATGATTCTTGAACTCAAACAAGCTTGGTGCTGTGACTACTTCCCTCGGGAGCCTGTTCCAGTGCTCAACCACCACTTGGGTGACAAACCTGTTCCTGATATCTAACCTAACCTACCCTCACTCAGTTTCACGCTGTTTCCTGGAGTTCTGTCATTGGTCACAGTAGTGAAGAGATCAGTACTTGCCCCTTTGTTCCCCTCACGAGGAAGTTGCAGACTGCAACGAGGTCTCCCCTCGGTCTCCTCTTCTCCAGGTTGAACCTCAGATCAAGTGACCTCACTCATTCCTCATATGGTTTCCCATCCAGACCCTTCACCATCCTCATGGTCCTTCTTTGGACACTTTCTAAGAGCTTAATTTCTTTCTTATACTGTAGTGCCCAAAACTGTACACAATATTCAAGGTGAAGCCGCACCAGTGCAGAGCAGAGAGGGACAATACCTCCCTCGATTGGCTGGCAATGCTGTGCCTGATGTCCCTCAGGATACGGTTGGCCCTCCTGGCTGCCAGGGCACTGCTGACTCATATTCAACTTGCCATCGACCAGGACCCCCGAGTTCCTTTCCGTGGCACTGCTTCCCAGTACCTCATTCCCCAGTTTGTATGTAAATCCAGGGTTCCCCCATCCCAGGTGCAGAATCTGGCACTTGCCCTTGTTGAACATCATACTGTTGCTGATTGCCCATCTCTTTAATTTGTCAAGGTCTCTCTGCAGGGCTTTGTTCATGTCCCAAATGTTAAATCATGTCGACATTTTCTTTCATGAAGCTCTATATTCAGTTAGTCATATTTAGCTGCAAAAATGTCAATCTGGGTCATAAAGCCTAAAAATAAAAGTCACAAAACAGCCAACAAAAACCTAAGCCCTATCTGCTAAATCGGTAAGGGTTTCTATTCTCCAGAACAACATTTGAAGTCTCCCATAGTGTGGAACAACTGCTTTTTCTATTAAGAGAAGATCATTTTACTATTCTTTCCTTAAAATGGGATGTGGGCATGTGGACTACACACAGCACCCACATTAAAGTAGTGCATGTTGGCTTCAAAGGAGCTATTATGCAGTCTATAAGTTCAATGATCTGCAAAGCAATAAAGAGCTCCTTCTGTAGCCCTCACGGCCTATTGAGTAAATAGTAAGCATTTAAGAAAACTCTATAATTACATGTTTACACACTGGAGCCATTATGGGCAATCTAAAAAAAAAGTACATGTAGTTTTCTAAAAGAAATCCTTAATCACATTTTTTACATGATTACAACTCCTTCATAGCCACTAAGGACTACCAGCTACAGAATATATAGGCAGAAAAGCTCACATTTACAGTCTGTTTTTATATGCAGTAACGACATAATGAGATGTCAACTGAATATTTTAGATTTTTAAGCCTAATACTTTAAATACATTCAAATTTAAAAAAAAAAATATAGAAAAGGGTCATTCTGAAATTCTCTGCCATAAACAATCAAGAAAGGTAATATGAATACCTTAATATACCATTCCACATTTCAGATGTGTGTCAAATAGTAAAGAATTGGTAAAGAATTAAATAGCTTTTGGTAAATAATTAAATAGTAAAGAATTTTTGGTAAAGAATTAAATAGCTTGATGCTTTTATCTTAGTTATCAGGGAACGCCAATGGTCATATCCTTAGAGACCTGTGTATTGGACTCACTCCCCTATCTGTGAAGCACATTTCCATGTTCAGAGCTACAGCTACTCTACCCTGGTGAATCTCAAACTTTGGCTGCAAAACCAGCCTGTTTAATCCCTGCCTTATGTAGAAGTATAAATTTGAGGATTTAACAGACTGTACCATATAGATGGAACATGCCCTGAAATTGAATTTATATTAGCTTGACATAGTGGTCCACAGGTTAAACATGCAGTAAAAAAAAGAAGAGCATCCATTAAGAATGGGACCAACCATGACTCTTCATATGAGAAAGCCATATAGGGCAGAACACCAATTTAAAGCTGATTCCCATCAGTCACGTGCCTTCAAAGAATCATTTGCAAAGAATCTGAATCAGACAAATGCTTCTTGTACATGCTTGTATCCTGCACATTGTAAAAGTGACAGAATGTTCAGCTAAGAATAATTTCAAGTAGTATTTCAGTTCCTTTCTTTGTGTTTTGTATTCTAATTAAACCATCTCATTTTTCATATTCTTAAAACAACAATGAAAGCCCATTTACTAGCTGACATGAACATCTCGTGTTTTATAGGAACACAGAAAAATCCTTACAAAAACATGAGCGAAATGCTACTAGAACAACTGTGGTTTGGGATCAAAGACATCCTTTTAACTTGCAAATACTACCACACAGACTGGAGAGCATGTGTTTTATTGAAGAATTCACCTTAACCTTCATATAAATAAAAACAACGATTTCCCCACTTTTTTCCTCCCAACAATTAAGGGTCAAATTATGGGTCATTTGGCGTTATAATAATTCAGGTACTTTGGCAATCATAGTATACTTTTACCTAAACTTCCAAAACTATAGACCTTTTGTAATTGCTTAGGAATACATTTACAGTCACAGGTTACCAGCGGTGTGTTCAACCTACTGCTCGTCTGCAACATTACAATAGCCTTAAAAATTTTGACAGAAGACTATGCAGACCAATTAGAGTAATGACATTCAAATGAACACCTACTTAGGATAGCTTCACACTAATTTAAGACATTGAATAGTAACATTTACATTCCAGATGCTGAGAGACCTAAAATGTCAGGTAGTTGTGAAGTTTAACGCACAACATGAACGCATGTGTCCACCGTCACATCAGATATTGTGTCATATCTACCACATACCATTAAATAACAGAAACCCTGCAACAACCATGGATGATATATAATAATCTGACAACAAAGATTGATAGAGAATGTAGAATTCTATTCAGGACACCGATGCTTAACAACAAAACTCTCTGCCACTGAGTAGCACTGTCAGTTGTACACTACTGCTTGATAAATACACAGGAGAAGGAGGAATAAAATTGAGGTTGGCATTAAAATGCAATTTAACCAGAATTTCTGTTTAAATTGGTGTCTAGCATGGGTGTAGTAGGTCATACTACCTTGACAGCAATTTTTTTAATACATCATATATTTTCCAAAGGTCATTTTTACAATGAATAAGGATATTCTCTTTCAGTGTATCTTTATTTACCCAGCTCTTCCTACCATTTAGATGCCTATGCAGATAATAGTAGCACACAAGACAGCAAAGATATCAATGTGTGTTAAATAACAAAGATGTATTATTTAAACATTTAACTCTTGGTGAAATCAGTATTGGGTTGACATCCAAATATCTTTAAAAACTGACTGTCTGTGGGAAAGTTCTCCCTACTCAACAGGTCCCTTCTGTTTAAGCAGTTAGCATCATGACTGCTTCCTCTAGCAACAAACTGCCATCTACACCACAGTTCAACTCCGTAAATTCTGGAAAGATATCTTTCTTTACTCTGTCTTTTTCATCATCCTACCATTTTTGGCAGTCTCTTTACTACTCTCCTCCAGCACAGTCATTCTACCAATAGCTTCATGCCACTTGGTGCCTTTTTCAAGTAGGAAGCAGCTGCAATCACACCATCCCAGTTCCTGGAAGCAAACTGGCCAGAAGGCAGGCTACAGCTTTCCACAGAGAAATGTTAAAGAAATACCAGAACAAGGGTGAAATGCAGAATGAGAGTGCAGCACTGTATTACGTTTCACACACGCTAGCGCAATATGTAATGAACCTAGATGAAAATGACAACTGCACTTTAGTCCCTATGAAACCTCCCGATCTAACACAGGCAGCACAAACTGGAGCTTGTCATTTCTGAGTCAACAGAACAGCTTGCTAGTTCTGATCTGATTTTATGAAACACATGTTTCAAACGGAAGACCTTTTAGTAATATTAACAATCCATGGTCAGAATCTCCGCCCTCAGTCCCAGGTATGCTGGTAGATGGTTAAAAATAGGCATTTAAAGAAAATAGTAATACTGCTTTACTTGTAAATTGTTCACTTATGAGAGACAAAAAGATGATACAAAATGGAACCTTTTTAGGCAATTTTCAGGGAATTGCTTTTCAAGTCAGAACTGCACAAAATTCAACACTTACAGCACAGGAAGGCTAGAAGTAACACATAAGAGAGGTTTTATATTTTGAGTTATTATAGTTACTTCATAAAGTAGTTTGACTGTCAAAAAGGTGGTGCTCTTGATCAGAGAATAATAACAGAATCAAAGAATCATAGAATATCTTGAGTTGGAAGGGACCCCCAAAGATCATCAAGTCCAACCCTTAACCCTGCATAGGACAGCCCCAAGAATTACACCATGCGCCTGAGAGGGTTGTCCAAACAATTCTTGAACTCTAGCCCTGAGGAGCCTGTTCCAGTGACCAACCACTCTCCGGGTGCAGAACCTTTTTCTAATATCTAACCTAAACCTCCCCTGACACAGCTTCAGGACATTCCCTCGAGTTCTGTCACTGGTCACCACAGAGAAGAGATCAGTGCCTGACCCTCCTCTTCCCCTCACGAGGAAGTTGTAGATTGCAATGAGATCTCCCCTCAGTCTCCTCTTCTCCAGGCTGAACAGACCAAGAGACTTCAGATACTTCTCATATGGCTTCCCCTCAAGGCCCTTCACCATCTTCATGGCCCTCTTTTCGACACTCTCTAATAGCTTAGTATCTTTCCTATATGGTGGTGACCAAAACTTCACACAATATTCAAGGTGAAGCCGCACCAGTGCAGAGCAGAGAGGGACAATCACCTCCCTCAGCTGGCTGGCAATGCTTTGCCTGATGTCCCCCAGGACACGGTTGGCCTCTTGGCTGTCAGGGCACTGCTGACTCATACCCAACTTGCCATCGACCAGGACCTCTGAGTTCCTTTCCGTGGCAGCGCTTTCCAGCATCTCCAGCCTGTACATATATCCATGGTTGCACCATCCCAGGTGCAATTCACGCCATTAAACAATGAGTTCTATGGACACTTCCACCATCAGTTATATCATATGTCCACATGATCTACATGAAATAAAAACAGTGGACTCATCTGCACACTTACTAGATGAAGAATCATGCTTGTAGATGGCCAACACAGCATATTTCCATCACTATGTGCTGGATCCAAAGCTCAGTGAAGACTCAAACATACTATTTGACAAATGTGCACACACCCACAAATAGACCTCTGTGCTAGTTTGGCTTCAAGTGTTTATGCTGTTCACACTAAATGGAATTAGAATTTCTGTGGGCTGTTTGCAAGAGGCTATGGTCTTTTCAGAAAATTGGCTTTTCACTGTTATCCACCTTAGCCACGTTGCTTTGCTCTTGAAAAGAAAATTATTCCTCTCACGTTAAGAATTTATGTTCCCTTTTTTCCTCTGGAACACCAAGCCAAAGGAAACACAGACCCAGGTTATTTATATAAACTGTAAACATATGAATAGGGAAAGTGATAAAGCAAAACTGAAGAGTAAGTAATTGCAGGCTATCAAGTCAACCTACCTTGTATACCTTGTCCTTGCTTTCTTATTCTACATAATATGTGATGATCATCACATGTTCAGAATTAGTCAGAAATAGCAAGCTGACATTAAAATAGCCCAGAGGGAAATTATTTTCACAGATGTTAGGAGGAGCTAGTAACTGCATCAGTTAAATTAGGTTTAGCTATATTTTAGATAAACTCATTTGCATTTCAGAAATATCCTATAGGTGATTCTACAGAGAAGCAAGAAAACACCATCCATCCATCCAAGTTTAATTAAGAATAATATTCCTCTTAGTGGATTATCTTTATGCATTATCATAAAAAGGATAAATTATAAATGGCCACAATCAAAAGTTGAAAGCAAAACATAACAAAAGCTTCACTAAACTTAAAACAGAATGCTCCATGATAGCCTCTTACTTTGGAATGTACAAATAAGTTGAGTATGGAAACTAGCATAAGAAAATATTTGATGTTATAATTACACTTTATAGTTACTTTCTAAAACACAATGCCTCAAGTGGAAAATATAACTCCAAGAAAGCCCAAAACTTCACATTTTCCCATTCCAACTTTATTATGAGTCAAAACTTGTAAATCTATATGTTTAACTTTATATATCAACCACATTGTATTGAGACGCTACCATTTTGTAACTTGTCAGTTACCTTTTTCCTAGGTCTTGACCTTAAAATTTCAGTGACAAAATCCATACTTACCCCTTTTCCTCGTTCATCCTATCTGCTACTAAACTTCATCTTAACCTCTTTAACACCTCCATTAGACAGAAAAAAAATCAAAACCAAACCCAAGACATACACATCTTACTCTAAGCATCCCCTTCTTGGTAACTAACTTTTCTGACTCCTTCAATCTTAATGTTTCAAATCACTCAGGGTTTGAAGATTTTATTTTAATTAAGGACAGATAACTAAGACGCTAACCTGGCCTATTTCTGGAAATTGCTTGGCCTGATCAAAAAGTCATGACTTTTGAAAAGTTGCAACTATGGGAAAATGACGAGATCACATAGTACTAGCTAAGATATACACTTGAGAAGGGGCCACCAAGCCACCTGCCATCAAGACTCATACCAAAATAGTTATCTAAGCAGGAGATAAGTCAGACCTTACGCCTCAGGGAATCAAAGGAAATAGTTTATAAGATGTGGATAACTTTTATCATCCCTGCCACATCTCTGCTTCTTTGTGAGTTACAAAGGGCACCTTGGGGTGAGCCAGCTTCTTTGTGCAGCTGTGCTTTCAGGTGACCAAGCCACACATACGGGCCTGGATCAGAGGACAGTATCTGCGCAGCTCCAAGCCCCTGAAAATCACAAGTCATGGGAGTCATGCAATCCTGTGCCATGGCACTGAAGGGGTGTAAAATCAAGATTAAAGTGAAATATTCCATCAGGGAAACACTGAGTTGCAGAGCAACTTCCTAAACCATAAGGTTCATATTTCAAGAAAAATCCTTTGTCTTTGGTCTTCTTCACAGGATAGCTCTCCAAAAATCTAACAACTTTCCAATAATACTAGTCACCAGAGTTTGCTGTTCTGCTCAACCGCTCCTCTCCATTTTATGTTCTTTCCCAGCAATGGTGGGTATGAGATAGTCATCAGCTGCAGTAAGTAGACCGGCCTACACCCACCCCTTCCCTTAATCTTGTTACAAAACAACCAGGAAATTGATATTAACCTGAATGTAATCCTTTGTTCCACTGTTCTCTTTGCATATTAGTACTAAAAAGAGCAAAATATAGTATCTGTTCTTTTCTGTAGTACGTGAGGACAGAGGAAAACAAAACTGTTTCCACTGTAAGCCTGCTCAAGGATTTTATTTTAGCTTTTATTTCATTTTAGTCCACTGATAGGAATATCACCATAAACAGTGGTAAGAGCACAAGAGTGGTAAGAGCACAAGAGTCAACAATCAGACCTACCCCAGAAAACAAACCAACAAACAAACAAACAAACAAACAAACAAACCATGCTATCTGGCTTCAGGTAAGAAAATGTGAACTTTTACTGGAATGAGTGTTTAATAGAATAGCCAGAAAAAGCAATGTGGAAGTACAGTTTTAAAACAATTTAAAAGGACAAGCATAGAAGATACAAAAAATACATGAAAATCATCAAGCCTTAGGAACCAAAGGAAGAATATACTAAACAATAAGAGAGACTAAAAATCAGAGACCTTGCAGTTAAATTACCAGAAGCTAATATTTCTACAGAGCTAAAAGCTTCCAGAACACAAACAAACAAACAAACCCAGTTGAACAAAAAAACCCAACAGATCAGCAATATCAGCTTTTTGGTTTAGAAATTTCACAAAATGCCCCTGAAATTGCAAACACCTGAGTAGAATAGGTATTTTTATGGAACTGTGTAGACCAGCCCAAAGGCTGTAAGTGTATTAATAAGAGATCACCAACTTTCTAAAGAAATCATATGATCCTTGTTTAAGTCCCCATTCTGTGAAAAACAATAAACAAATCTGTAAAAGGTTGATGATCAGGGGCATGATATCATGATTTCCCATGACTGTGCATTGAACAGATTTCTAAAATCATCAGAACCCACAGGGCTACAGATTTTAATATAAGTACTATTTGCCTCAGTCACTCACAGACAACAGCAAATTAATTTAAAAGGGCAATGAAGGACAGGATTATTTTTTTTTGCCATCAAGCCTGTCTGTCCCAAAAATGAGACTGGCAAGGCAGGGGGAGGGAGGGAAGGAAGCAAAAGGCTGCAGTAGCAAATCAGCTATGGAAGGAAATCTTTCATAAAACAGAAAGCTTGAGCTTGGTGTAATGTTAATCCAGTCTGTACAGAGAAGTTCTGCATAATTTTGATTGCCTCTTTCTTGGCAGATAAGGAACCAATCTGCTAGGAACAAGCTGGCTAGGCTAGTCAAGGGCAGTAATTAAAAAAACAAAAAGGCAAAAAGGGGGTAAAAACATCCATTCTTGTAGCATAAAAACAAACTGTCAATGTGAAAATGCTCAAATGTCAAATTTAAAAGAAAAATATTACAGACTTGCTGATTTCCAGAAGGGTAAGGGTGGGTGGGGAGGAGGAAAATATCATCATAAGCTGATCGAAGAGCCTGGGTTGAAGGTCTGACACATGCAATCTGGCAAGTAGGTATCACTAACCAGTCAGAGCAGAAACAATAAGCCAGGTTCTGCAAAAACAACAAAAAAGTACACAATGCTTTTATGTCAAAATTTACTCCATCTCTTTTGGTTTTTCTTTGGTATTGGAACTTCCCAGCTTCATGTGTCCACAGATATATATGTGTTTTCATGCATCTATACATCTGTTTGTATGCATTACGTTACTGATTAAACACTTTTTTTTTTACAGAGCAAAGAATGTTTCAGCACTGGTGCTCTTAGTGTACAAGTGCTACTATGTACACACCTCAAAAACATCAGAGTGAATTCTGATTTGCTCTATACCACTGACATCGTATCTTCACAACCCAGCTGACCGCTAGTGGTAGATCTGCAGTTAAAGTAACACCTTTCTCCTGCTATTAATTATGAGCACTTTCAATAGTACTGGTGAACATGTGGGCCTCATTATGTTTCTTAATTATGAGCTTTCTTGAGGCAGGTGAAGAAGTATGAAAAATTAAATATCCAGAAAAAAAATACATTAAATGAATACCCATATTGCACACATTATGAAGCTAGGAGAGGTACATGCAAAGAAAATTCAACATCTTGTTTTTTACTCATCATATGTGTTTTAGTCAATTAATTACATTATAATCCTTCCAGGGGGACTCTGGAGTGCTCAAGAGAAACCATGCCTACTACTCAAAGCAGGTCAGTAGAAAATAATGTGGCAGAGCACTCTTATGTCTTTGAACATAATCATATTTTTTGGAAAAAAATGCAGGTGTTCAGAAGGCTGCAGGTCCCAGTGAGATCCTGACAGCATCAGGCAGTATTCTGGGGGCAAAGCAGTCCCAATTCCTACATCATCAAAGTATTTTGACTGGTAATATCTTACTTCTGTGAAAAGTGTGGGCTCCTGCTGGAATTTGCCCCCATGTCTCAGTTTCTGAAGGGTCTAAGAATTGCTCTTGTGTTTGGAAACCAGCAGAAGTGAAGAGCTAGGAGAATCTAAATCCCAGCAAAGATATCTGGAATATTTTACTTCCCATTCTTATTGCTAGCAGTGCTTCAGGATTAGTGATTGCATGATGTAGGAGCTTTGAAAGTAGCCTAATTTCAAAGTATTAAATATTACAGTATTGCTTTGAAAATTTACTTTTAAACAGAGAGATGATTACAACAGTTTCTACATAAGGAAGAGCACAGTAATAGTGGTGTTTTTGTAGTGTGTAAAATCCATGGCAGATCTCAAGACTCGGCATAATGCAAACACAATATAGATAGTAAATGAGGCAAAGAGCATATGGCATGTCAGGAAGACAGCAGAAGGGTATAGACAGTCAAGATACCTCAGTGAATCAGAGAGCTATAAGCCTGGTCAGCACAGCAGATTGTAGCCTTAGCCTACCTGCTGGCACACTAGCAACAGCCTTGATAGTTTTATGGAAAGACATGGAAAAGGCCGACAAATAAAAATTGTTCCAGTGAAATAACTCCTTTACTGTGCACGTGAGCTGTAAGAGCTTGTGTGGTTTATTAGCAGAGGCAAGGCAAGAGCAGAATCTGCAGCAGGGCAGGCCCATTGGAGGTCAGCACACAGCCACCAACCATTAGCTTGTGATACTTTATCGCCTGAGAAGCATGCTGACTTCTCAATAAAGCATACATCTTTCTAGGTCACTTGGCTGAAGTTTGCTTTGCCATGTATCTGAAAGTCTCTGCTGAGAACAGCTGACAGCCTAATAGCAGTGTTTCTCCAGCTACTGATTCCCTGATTATTTTTTTCCCCCATAGATTCACTGTATATCTACTTTATTCTGCACATCTAATGAATACATACAGCATCGTAAATAAATGGCACAGCATTTTGCTGATGTTCCGTCAGAGTACTAAAAAGATAACTAAGAGAGAAAAGCAAGATGCAGTAAAGGGACCTTCTGCCCCCTGCTCTGGATCACTCTCAGCAAGGCATGAAGACAGATATGCCAGAGCTGTGGCACTGCTGGGCTCCGGGCCCCACAGCCCTTTACTGTGGTTCCCTGAGGAGATTGTGCTCAGCAAGTTTTCAGGTCAAAAGCAGCAACGTTCTGCTCTGTGGCCCTCCTGCCCTCAGCAGCGGCAGCAGTCAGCCCCAAATTAGCTCTGAGCCCTTATGCTTGCAGCAAAAATCAGGTACTTTAAAGAGAGGTATGAAGGATGACAACAGCAGAGCTTCAGAAAATGGACAGTAACATAAAACTATCATAAAATCCTGGTCAGGATTGCCACATGCTGCCAATGCTTTACTTGATCAGAGGTAGTATTGGAGAACAGCAGCAAAATAGAGCCCCCAGAGGAACGGCAATCCTCCCATGCTAGAAACTCAACTAGTTTAAATCCATGAGCTCCAGGATTTGATTCCTTATCTAATCTACCTGTCTACAAATACCTACCTTTTAAATAGAAACTCACCAACAAATTTTTACTTTGAATGCTTTCTGATTGCTACCCAAGGCCCATTCTACACTCACCACTCACTTCTGTATTTTTAACTTTTTAATTCAATACATCCTGTGCCACCCGTTTCTTTCCTTTTTATCCCTGCTGAGAGAGAAAAAAGCCCGAATTAGTCATAGACATTCAGTGAAGATTAAATTTCTACTCTCTTTATCATCGATGATTCCCAATGAAAACTGCAAAGCTGTAGTTCTTAATTTACTTAATAAGCTACAGAATGTTTTTTAACTTCTATAAACTACAGTCCCATAACCAGAACTTGTAAACTCCACTAGAGCAAAATGTCAATGTTGCAAATTAGCATCATATGCTCTTCTTGCAGGATATTTCTTTTACTTTCTTTCAGAATTGAATAAAATGCACATACTGCACTCAGAATCTAGTAATTTTTTCCTAATGCCATCATATTGGGAGTGGAAAATCACTTTGGGCCAGTATTTTTGCAGGGGAACAACAATTTCATGGATCCCACCAAAGTAAATCTGCGATTTAAAATCAACTGTTGTATCCAAAATTCAAAGTACAGTAAACAGGAGATGTGGACACAAACCCCAAATTATGTCCTTCTGTATTTCAGTTTATACATTTAAAATGAAGATATCTGAGAGCAGTGGCCACTTCTGAAAACATGGTCCCCCATCCTTATAAAACATTTTCCTAATGCTAACAAGTATATCTACCAAAAAAGGATACCGGAAAGATGAAGGAATCTGTTTTTAAACATGCAGAGCATATTACAATGCATCAGCTGATACCATAACTTGCTTGTGCTTCTGAATTACTTGAAATCCTTAGGTGCTCAGAGCTATTTGTGAAAGACCTGTGTTAACCACCTCCACCTGCCCCAAATACAGTCCCTATCTTGTCCCCACTTTCCCCTTCCCCTCCCATGCTACGGACCCTCACTCTGCTGTAATTCTCCTACATTCCTCCCTTCTCCTACCGTTCTCTTTTTTTTCCTTCCTACTTGCGAAGTCCTTCAAAGGATGAATGATATTTAATTATTCTGGGAACACTGAGAGGAAGAGCACTGCCCTGAAGGGCTGCCAGGAAACCAGGATCAAACTTAATGTCGGATCTTGTATTATTTAGCCATTTAACTTACCAATTAATTATACAGTAAATAAAGACTACTTCCATGGGGAGTCAAAGTGCAATTCTGACAATCTTGCCACACATCCCCAGATCAGTGACAATCACATTATGACAAACTTTGTGATTAATGAATTCATGATATTCAGATTGTATGACAGCTGCAGTATTGCCTGTGGCCATTGCTCTATAATTCCATCGCTGTTTAAACCTCTGAGTGACTCATGGAGTGGACTATGACTACAGACCTTGTGCCTGTTGATGAAATTTTGGACTCAGGATCTTCTTCATCCAGAATTCAGACCAATCATTTCAACAGTGAGATTCAGTTACATTTGTGTGTCTGCTATGCTGTTGGGTGGGTACCCCATGCAATGTCAGGACTCTTCCAAAAACTGCACCCCCAGGAACTGAGTAACTGCTCCATGACTCAACCTTAATTCTACCCACATCAATGAAAAGCCAGTCAGATGGGGACCCCACTATGGACACATCCCTTGTGACTTCCCTTGGCCTCAGCAGCATTTAAGCACTTCTCCCCACCAACTCATAAACTGTCAGGAGAATAACAAATACTTGCTATGTCTATCACTCCCATCCATCATGAGACCTTGTTGGCCTGACTGACGGTATTTTATAAAATCCAGTGTTATTCCCATTTCTTTAGTGTAACCAGTGTTTTTTGCAGTCACGAGTAGATAGAACAAACCATATGAAGTTCATTGATAAGGTGTACAGTAAGGCACACAGAGGCATTTTCAATTTGGGTAAGAATAAAGCATTCATTCAAAAGATGTTATCCAAGACTGTATGATGTAAAATCATAGTGATTTTATTAATCACACTGTCAGCAAAACCGACACAAGAACTACCAGAACACATTACACACTTTTTCAAAATTTACATTTGTCTTATTTAGAAAGTGGTAAAGTAATCATAATTTCAAAAGGTGAGGCTGGAAGGTTGCCTAACAGTGTGTAAAGTCCGATGAAAATACATTCCAACAATCATGTTTTTGTCCAAATGTTAATCATGCAATTCAAAAGTTTAACAGCTTAAGTTCACATGCTTTCATATTTTAAAGAACCACATCTCATATACTGAAGACAGTCACATGCCAGAGACTACAAATACACATCAGAAATTACTCCTCTTGCTTCCAAATCAACATTTCTCTCAACAATTAAACCTCCTTCATTTACAATGTCATTATCAGGTTAGACGTTATGCATTTTTCATTCCAAGAGTGTTGATTTATGACGAAAAATTGGACTCACTCCTGACATGGTTTCTGCTCCACTAGCCGCATCTTTCTTCCATACATTAGCTAGTGATCTAGCAAGGATGTCAGCCCTCACTTGAAACAGTACCAGGATCTTTGCAACAGACGGCCCACCCAATGTGTACAATGAAGTTGAGGAACTGCTTGAAACATGTCTCTGAGGTGGAAGACCAGTATCCAGAAGAGGTGGACAGATGACAGCACCACCTGACTTCAATCCACGTGGGGTTTTTTTCTGTGTCAATGCAATAAAATGTTATTTTAACTTAATTTCTGTGATACCAAATGATACCAAATGAAGGAAGAGGCAACCTGCCACCCACAAAGCAGAACAAGGAACAGGGAAGAAAACGAGTTGTAAAGATGAAAATGAGGGAGAACTGAAACAAAAAAGGAGACCTGGGGGAATGGGAAGAATCATGATGGGAGGGAATGGGAAAAGTAGGAAAAGCAGAACAGATACACAGAGGCATGAAAAAGGGCTCAGGTGATGTGGTTAAGGTAGAGTAAATTGATACTAGGAGAGAGAGACACCATAGTTTATCACTTCTAATACTGAACCATATAGTGGAGCAGAGTTCTTTGCCTTTTTATTTTAAGGGGGCCAAATTAGGAAAGTGAGTTAAGAGTAGGTGGGTTGCAAGGATACAACAGATGGGACGTGGACAAACCTAGTACAGAAGTGGGAAGGGAAAAATGACACCCTGTGCAGCACAGAGAGATGAAGGAGGGAGACATTTGGTGCAGTATGAGGCAGGATACATGTCTGGATACTAAATCTCATGATGTCACAGGAGATGTTGTCCCCAACATGTCTGCAATACGCTGAGCGCTGCTCTAGACCCTGAAGATGCTGAAGACTCAGGAAATTGGAATCATGTTTAATAAGAAAGCCTATCTAGGGAATGGAAGCTTTCTTTCCCTCTCCAACTTTTCACTCAACCTCTCGGTTTGTAAGAGAGGTTACAAAGCCAGTAAAAGCCAGAAAAATGAACACAGAATGTAATCAGTGGCAAGATCTTGCTATTTTGAGCAACTATTTCTGGAGGCAGGACATTTTGACAAAAGGCATCTTAACTTTCTGCTGAGAACAGATAATGATGAGGACTTACAACTCCAGAGTGAAGTTCACAGGAAGCATCCTTTGGTTTGGGATGGAAACCTCTGCATGACTTATAGTCAATGGTACTGTATACCTCGCATGTCTCAATGCTCCTCTGCTGTCAACAGACAGCTATGAAACCCATCCACAGAGCATTCTGCAGGCACTAGACACTCCTAATGTCCGACATAAGCAACACACAATAGCTATCAGAGACTGCAGATTCCACAAGCAGCTAACAGGGTTTGAAATGGAGGAATTTCAAGTCTTTTTTTTTCTGTATGTGCATATGTGTAGCATGTGCTTCTTACTTAAAAAAAAAAAGCTAAACATTTCACAAGAAAGTTTGAAGAACATGCACATACACATTTTAGAAAAATGTCAAGACAGCCTCTGCGGATTTAATCTTCTGACCTTATGATACACCATTAAGATATGCATTATGATATTGTCTTTAATCATATGACAAACCAGTTCTCAGCAGATATTTAAAACATACTAAAGGTAGGTGGAAAAAAATTGCATTAAAAAATATGAGAGCAAAAATATTCAGACAGAATTCTCGTTTGTTGCTTCAGAAGTCTGTTATTCTTGTATCCTTGTGTATCAAAAGCTCTGACTACCTTTTCAAGTCAGAATCCTGTTAGGGAAAAAAATAAAATAATAAAAAAAATCTAAACCTTTTTTGCAAAGTTGAGCACTTGTCAATAATAAATTTGAAGGCCACCTTTGATAGAAGAGCAAGCTTGAGGAATCACTTTCTTCATCTTTTTGTCCTGTATGTTCTGCTATTTTATAAGTTGGAGATGTAATTTAAATGCAAATTTTTCCTGAATACCACTTCAACCATTGAAAAAAGTAAATATTTTAAGAATAGTATATAAAAATTTGGTAAGGGTATCTAAGCAGTATTTAAAGAATAGTGGTAATTGAAAAGAATACCATATTAATCAATTATAACTTTTACAGTATGCGCTATATTTTCTAGGTCAAAGTAAAGGATTAAATGAAAAACTGAAAATATTTGAAGCTAAACATACATTTAGGAGAAGCATACATATTAGGTGAAGTAAAATAAAGCATATATTAAAATTCATTCCACCGATTCCAGTTTTTATGCCTAATTAAAATCTAAGCACTATCCTCTAAGAGATTCCTTGAAATAGATGGACTGAATACGGCCCAAAATAAAGTGTTAACCCAGACTGTGTTTCGCTACTATTTTAGCTGTTGGTTTGATCACTGTTGCTCCTTATTAAACAGGCATTAAAAGTTAATGTACTAAGCCAAATTCAGATATAGCTTAATGATGAGCATTTCCGAATATTTGTTTAAATTGGAAAACATGGGTGATTCACTTTGATCATTCCAACAATATTTATTTCTGAAGCTGCTTGGAAAAAACCATTGAAGAAAAAACTTTTCAGAAGGCTATTCTGCATTTTGAAATCAGTTGACACTGTACTTCAGTACAATTATTTTTTACTGCCTAATCAATGACAATGTTGCAACTTCAGCTTTTCAGTTCATATGAAATGCAGAGAGACTGTTGTCCTTTAAATATTGCAATGAGTTATATGAGCATTGTAAAAGAGTCTGAAGATGTAGTGCAGTGTAAGAGTACACATATATAACACGAGCGAGAGCATTTGTGAACAACAGAAATTTGTACTTTTCTGGATTGGCCTCAAGAGGTTAACCTCCACAAGTTAGTTACAACATCACATAGATGATAGTAAAACAAAGCCATTTAATAGTATCATAGAGCTTAGAGACAACAAGTTGGTCCCCTTCAACAGATTTCTAAAATGAACAGGTACAATACTCTTTCACTCGACTTTTACTTAAAGGATCATCACAAAGCCAAGTCACCTTCTCAACTCTGTTTTCAAGACTGGTAGCATCTGAACTTCCATCTCAGCAGGCACCATCACTGGCCGCAAACTATAGTACTTAAGAAAATTTTCAAATATATAAAAGCAGATCTTTAATACTTTATTGGTTGCCATAAATCCTTCATGCACTAGGTTGCAAAAAAATGAGGCAACGTGAATGGTAAAATAACAGGATCCTTTTGCTTTCCAACCAGTTCTTGGAAGAGCTTTCAGGATTAAGGAGAAAATTCTTGGCAGCCACCTAAGAAGACAGCACCAGTGATAACCACTTCCAGCCTATATTTATATTCCTCCAGGTGACTAGGAACACTGCAAAGTTTGTAACCTTAGACAATTTACCCAAACTTGCATACTGACATAATCACTCTGACAGCCTTGTCAGACAGGGATCTATATTCTCTCATATTTTTACATGATGACTAGGAGAACACATCTGTAGTCTAACTTCGGTACTGCCATACAAGTTAACAGGACAGATGTACTCAAATACTGAAGATATTCCATGTCTTCTTTCACCATACCCATTTTTGTTTTCTTTAGACCCAGTGATAATCACTGTCTGTATTTTTGTCATAAAATGAAACTCAGCTTAACTGCTGTTGTGCCTGTGCTCCATAAACAGAAGGAAAACACGCTTTGAATATAACAAAAATTAGGTTTTGATATTTTCTTAAATTAACCTCTCCTCACACACAAGTTCTAGCTACTAGTATATATTGGGTTTGTGTGGCAAGGTTTTGGTAGCACTGGGCTGCAGGAGTGGCTTCTGTGAAGAGCTGCTAGAAAGTTCACCCAGGTCTGACAGAGCCCATGCCAGCCAGCTCCAAGACAGACCTATCACTGGCCAAGGCTGAGCCCCATCGGCAGCCATGGTAGCACCTCTGGGATAGTGTATTTTAGAAGAGGCAAAATAAAAAAATAAAAATTAGATCTGAGCAACTTCAACCAGAGAGAGAAGTGAGAATACATGAAAGCAACAACTCTGCAGACCCCAAGGTCAGTGAAAAAGGAGGAGGAGGGGCTCCAACCACCAGAGCAGAGATTTCCCTGCAGCCCGTGGTGCAGACCATGATGAGTCAGGGTGTCCCCCTGCAGCCCACAGAGGTGCACAGTGGAGCAGAGATCCACCTGTAGACCCTGGAGGACCCCACAGCAGAGTAGGTGGATGCCCAAAGAAGGCTGTGACCTTCCAGGAAGCCCATGCTGGAGCAGGCTTCTGGCAGGACTTGTGGACCAATGGAGAGAGGAGCCCACACTGAGGAAGGTTTGCTAGAAGGACCTGTGCCCCCTTGAGGGACCCAAGCTGGAGCCCACACTGAGGAAGGTTTGCTAGAAGGACCTGTGTCCCCTTGAGGGACCCAAGCTGGAGCAGCCTCTTCCTGAAGGACTGCACCCTGTGGTAGGGATCCATGCTGGAGCAGTTCGCGAAGAACTGCAGCCCTGTGGGAAGGACTCACACTGCAGAAGTTCATGGAGGTCTGTCTCTCATGGGAGGGACCCTATGTTGGAGCAAGGTAAGAGTGTGAGGAGTCATCCTCCTGCAGAGGAAGGAGCAGCAGAGACAATGCAATAAATTGACCACAGCCATTATTTCCTGACCCCCTGTGTCACAGCAGGGAGGGAGGAAATAGAGAAGTTGTGAGTCTTGAAATAAGGAAGGGGTGGGGGACAGATGCTTTTATGATTTAGTTTTTATTTCTCATTACCCTACTCTGATTTGATTGGTAATAAATTAAACTAATTTCCCCAAGTCAAGTCTGTTTTGCTCATGACAATAACCAGTGAGTGATCTTGTCCTGTCCTGATCTCGACCCACAAGTCTTTTTATATTTTATCACCCCTGTCCAGAGAAGGAGGGAGAGTGATAAAGGAACTCTGGTGGACACCTGGCATCCAGCCAAGGTCAACTCACCATTATAAGTATTATTACTTATTAATGTTCCTTAAAGAGAGAATAACTTGTACATGAGTAAACATTCATACAAGTATATAATTTAAAGATAGTGAGATAGCATCTGATATCATGCATACAATTACCCATCTGTTTCTACAAATTACATTTAACATAACATTTAATCCCTTCATACAGAAAAGGAAGTCAGATAGGTACATATGCTTTAAAATTTTACTGGGAATTGTACAGGAGAAAAAAGGGAGAAATTAAAAAGGTAGTCAGGAAAACTGTTTTCTACTATATTTCTTCTTTTTTGACAATATTTACAATTGCAAATATTGCAATACAGTATTACAATTGCAATACAGGAGAACAATGGAAGGTAAAAGAAATAAAAATCAAAACTCGAAAACATCCCCACTGAGCTGTTTGCCCAATATAAGGTGCAGTCTAAGCTTTACAAATGCCAAAAATCATCTTCTGTTTAATTTTTATTCATATAATAAGAGAAATAAAACTAAGACAAGGAAAAGAAAATAAAACAGAAGATTACAGGAATTATAGCAAGCAGCACATTTCCAATGAAGTAGTCATACTTTTTATTACTGGTAGGCTGGATGAAAAAGTGAGGTAAGACAGCAAAGCTACTACAGTAATGTTTTTGCCAATGAAAACAAAACCATAATGGTGGCTACCAATAATTTCCTTGAGTCACTTGGCAGGTTTCATGGACTGTAACTCTGGCAATTGCAACAGAGATCCCATAAGCTAACACTTTCAAAGCTGACAGAAAGGCAGTTGAATGTTCATTTTATATTTAAGTTTTAGCAGATTTGGGTGACTGAAAAAAGGAGAAGCTTTCAAAAATTTGAGTCTTGTTCTCACAGAATTGGTCTGTTAAAAGCACACTTGCTTGAATTAAAAGACTTTGGAAACATGAAGAAACATCACTAACCTTCAGTAAGCCCAGAAACACCACCACCCATCTGACAGTATGAGAACTGTACTTAGAAAGACTGTAGGTCTTAAAGAAATACATTTAACTGTAAGGGTTTGTGGTTTTTTGTGGTGTTTGTGGTGGTTTGGGGTTTTTTTTGTCTGGCAGACAGCAGAAAGGTTCAGATGTATTGACAAGAAATAAACAATAATACCTTTTTTCTCCCCCCAGATTCAAAGGAAAATACAGCTAAAGAGAAGGACAGTTAGGAAAAGAACTGCTCAGTTCTGCCTGTGGGATAGCAAGGACAGAGTCACAGAATATCTGAAATTGGAAGGGATCCATAAGAATCATGTAAAGCATGGGACTATGGTCAGCAAAAACTACTTTGTTCAAAACATTTTCCAAGGACATTTAAAAGAGCACCCAGGAAAGATTACTCTAAAAAAATAATCTCATTCAAACATCAGAGTATTTTCAGCAGTTCTAGAAATTGCTGTAAGGAGCTATTCAGAGAAATAAAACAGCCATAGAGGGATACTCAAAGACAAAAGACTACAATCTGGCAGAGAGTGACAGTGTTCTGGACAATGCCACCGGCCCCTCACGTGTGGCATCCCATGTCTGAAGATGACTCTCACACTTGGTCTGTGGCAGGCTATGCACTCACAGCACTGCTCTGCACAGAAGGTGCAAAGTTAAGAGCATGAACCTGAAGTCTGGAAACATGGGGGTCATGGACTCCATGCTAAATTTCATGAGTTTGTACTGCGCTGTTGGGAACTAGGCGAACTACCATCAGACCTTCGTGATGCAGTCATCATCACCTTATATAAGAAGAAAGGAATTAAATCAGACTGTTCAAATTACCGTGGTATTACTCTGCTCTCCATTGCTGGCAAATTCTTGGCAAGAATACTCTTGAACAGACTAATACCTGCTATAGCAGAAGGAATTCTACCTGAAAGCCAATGTGGTTTCAGAGCCAACAGGAGTACCACAGACATGGTATTTGTTCTCAGACAACTGCAAGAGAAGTGTAGGGAACAAAACAAAGGTCTCTATGTAACCTTTGTTGATCTCACCAAGGCTTTCGATACTGTGAGCAGAAGAGGTCTGTGGAAGATTTTGTAACGCTTGTCTCCCCAAGTTCCTTAAAATGATCATCTCACTCCATGAGGATCAGCACGGCCAAGTCAGATCTGGCAATACACTTTCTGAGCCCTTTCTAATAACTAATGGTGTGAAACAAGGCTGTGTTCTTGCACCAACCCTATTCACAATCTTTTTCAGCATGATGTTCCAAAGGGTCATGGCAGACCTCGATGATCAGGATGGTATCTACATTCGATACTGTACTGATGGAAGCCTTTTCAACCTAAGGTAACTGAAGGTCCACACTAAGACCTTAAACCATCTTGTCCAGGAGCTGCTTTATGCTGATGACTCTGCCCTTGTTGCACACACAGAAGCAGCTCTGCAGCGTTTAACATCCTGCTTTGCAGATGCTGCTGAGCTCTTTGGGCTGGAAGGCAGCTTAAAGAAGACAGAAGTTCTCTATCAACCTGCACCTCAGGAAGTCTTCCTTTATCCTCATATCACCATTGGCGAATCAGAGCTCAAATCAGTCCAGCAGTTTAATTACCTAGGTAGCCTCATCTCCTTAGACGGTAAGATTGACGAAGAGATAGACAACAGGTTAGCAAAGGCATATAGTGCCTTCAGAAAGCTTCATAAAAGAGTATGGCAAAATAAACACCTGAAGAAAAGTACAAAGATCAGTGTTTACAAAGCCATAGTGCTGTCTACTCTCTTATATGGATCTGAATCATGGGTCATCTACCACCACCACCTGTGACTCCCAGAACGCTTCCATCAACGCTGTCTCTGTACAATCCTAAACATCCACTGATCAGATTATGTTACCAATACATCTGTTCTAGAACAAGCAACAGTCACAAGTATTGAGGCCACATCACTGAGAACACAGCTGTGCTGGGCAGGACACGTCTCAAGGATGAAGGACCACCGCCTCCCTAAGATCTTGCTTTATGGTGAACTTGCCCCTGGTTGCTGCATGAGAGGAGCCCCAAAGAGAAGATTCAAGGACTCCCTGAAACAACATCTCAGCCTTGGCCATATTGATCATCATAACTGGTCTACTCTGGCCTCAAATTGGGAGCTCTGGAGACACACCATCTATAACGCTGCTGATGCTTTTGAGAACGCATGCAGGATCACTCTTGAGGAGAAAAGACAACGCAGAAAGAATCGTGCCTTGCAGAATTTACCACTTAAGGAGTCTTTCTGTTGTGCCTTTTGCAATTGGACGTGCCTGTCTCATATTGGTCTTTTTAGCCACCAGCGCGCTTGTAACAAACGTGGGTAGAGCCCTTCCCAAATCTTCGTTCGTGAAGCCCAGCCATGATGATGACAATTATCACACTGTCCAGATTTAAACTCACTCAGTATTTCTCCTAGGCACAGAAAACTCCAAGTATACTCATTTACTGTTATTGTTGGAACTGACATTAATGTCTCACTGAATAAAATCTAACCATGAGCAGTAACTGAGCAGAAGAAAGCAAGCTTAAGAAATTTCCCTCTGTAAGGTTTTTTTAGCTAACTACTGATGATAATGATATAAATGACCATATCTTACAGTGCAAGAAAAAAAAGGAAGAAAACTTATGTTTTCTACCATAATCTTGCTTTTCCCAATAATGCAACTTGATGTTGTAATAAAAGTAGTCCTCATAAGAGATCTTCTGATGACTTGAGTAACTATATAAATAAGACCTTTTGCTTCATAAAGAGGTTCTTGTCCCGGGACCTGAATCTACTTTTTTGGTAACAGAGATGATTAATGTAACTAATCTTTGAACCACTTTACCAAGAAGAAATTAAATAAGATCAGTCCTGAAAAGTAAAACATCAAGGGTTAAGGACTCAGATCCAGTTCCCACTGGTTGATGTCATGACTCTGAGTGAGTAACTAAGACTATTTCTACTAGACTCTATACCACACTAAACAAATTCCCAGTATAGATCTGCTTTTAATGCTATTTATGCCTCTTATAACTCCAGCACAGAAAATGAGCTGAGTACTCCAAAGAGCCGAGTCCACGTACATTTCTTTAGGGAACTCCTATTTTACATGTAGGAAGCTCAGGCCTCTCAAGTCTCTTTTTCCTTTCTCTGTCTTGTTCTTGGCCCAGACTGAAGAAAAGCTGGATGGATGTTCCCATTGCTCCTGGGTTGCTGGCAAGGGTACTCTCTCTCTCAAAATGGCTAAGAAACGAAGGCTTCAGCGCCAGTCTTCTCTGGAGGGCAAACAAATGGATGTTTTTTTCTTGTGTGCGCAAAATAACAAGTCTCCTTAACATATGAAAACTGGGCAGCACTACAGTTACCACTGCTCCTTCTCCAGACACACTGTGACAGAAAGGATCAAGCTTCATCTTGGGGATGAAAGAGCAATCTCAGTGTCTGACTGACTCAAGCGCAGGTTGCAAGTGTGGATCCTAGCCCTGCAGAGACACCTAATGTGCCACTTAAACTCAGCTGGGGGGAGAGTGCAACACCTTCCACACCCTCAGAATGACTCCAGGAGTACTTCTACCTGCTCTGAATACCCCATTCACAGCAGAGAAACCAAACAACCAGCCTACGTTAAGGACCTAAGGCAAGTCCATGGAATTCACCTAAACAGCTTTCACTACATTGACTATTTCTTACCCTACCAAGTAGCTAAAGCAGCAAGATATCTAGTCTTCGGGTCTGAGTAGCAGCTAATGTAAGTAGAGAAAAGCTCATTAAGGGGAAATGATCTAGCCTAGACAATATCAATATGATACCAGTAAAGTTTCAAGGGAGTTTGGTACATACTTAAAATTTGATCAGATTTTTGGGGGGTGATTGATAAACTCCAGGAAACAAACCCAGCCATTTTTAAAGGAGTATATAAATTATTACACATTCAGCAACTACAAAGTGTGTACTCTGCTTGACACAAAGTGAAAAGAAAAATGGAAAAGGAAAATTATTTTATGTTTTTGTAAGCTGAGTGAAAAAGCAAACAGGAACAGGTTTCAGAAGTAGAAGAAACTTGCAAACTACTACCTTGTCTTAGCCAAATGCTCTCTCATGGTGGGTAGTCTTAAAACTAGCACGGTTGCCTGACTGTAATGCATTCTTCTCTTTATTGTGTGCCTTGTTAGTGCGGGCTTTAAAAAGCAACATATACAATTTATGAATAAAAGTGTCTTACTGATATTACACAGGGTCCTCATTTTATGTTGACTGCTTTATCATAAAATCTGAGATGAAGCTTGAATTTTAGCAGACTTTCTAAATGTACTCAATATAAACTACAGACTACATTACAACTTTTACATTACTGGTCTAAGAATACTTTCAAGTTTATTTACAAAATGAACTTTAAATGCACGTACTTGCTGATACGTAAGCTAGAAGTATAGCACATAAGCTGGAAGCATGGACTTTTTCCACCCCCACTGTTCAAATGCCTCTCTTAGGTGAGTAAGCCATGGGCAATTGGAATGAATAGAAACGCAGAGTATTTCTCCACCAAAATAAACATCCATTCTGATGGTCAGCAATACTGGTTAGTGGCATTGTAAAGCCATCTCTGTGTGCACACAACAGCTTGTCCATCCCTCTACAAACCTCTCCTTCCCCTGGAGTGCACTCTTAATGCTGCTAAGGAATGGCTGGAACCAATGCAATTCCCGGTCATCAAGATCCAGCAGGAAATGCTCTCTATCTGCATTTGCTTCTGGAGATTATACCAATTCTATATTTCTGTGTTCCCAGAAGGGCCTAGTGTCTTGTCACCTTCACTCATTACCCAAGTTACTTTTTCTTTTCTTCTGCTCTCCTTCCTTTTTATCCCAAATTAGCAGTCTAGCATTGATAATAATAGTAGGAAGTGGCAGAATGAAGGACCTTTCCCATTTAATTCAATGATATAAATATGAAACATTTATCATTTACTCAGCTCGTAGGTCTGCTAAAGACAAATTCATCTGTGACACATGCAAGATAAATTCACATCTCTTTCTAATAGACTTCCATTAGTATCAGACTTATAATCCATTTGCCTAAAGTCTTCAGTACCACCCATGCAGCGTAGGAGATTATGATTCTATTCAATTCAACAGGAATCTATTTTAAAAACTCACAGCACACACATTCAGAGCTATGACTTCATTCAAGCATATTTGCTTAAGCTGCTGTCTTCTTTGTTGCAACACTGAGCTGAAAAAGGATATGTAATCCATTGCTTGTACGCACCCTCTATTCAACATATTGTTTAAGATTCTGCCTGTGCCTAAGCTCCATCTACTACTAATCTTTTCCCCAGAAGCCCAGTTTTCCAGCTCAAGCTATAAAAGTATGTGAGTTTTTCTTTGAAAGTTCCCAATTCTATGATACACTCAGTGTCATCATGTACACACTGTAGTACACCTGCACTACCTGACACATCGTTTTAAAAATGAATTCAATGTCAAGTATGACATCTTTACACATCACTGAGACATACACATTTTTTTCTTTTATATAAACACATATATATCTTCTGTATATGTATACATATATCAAATAAATGTTTCTAATTAATGTTTCCTTCAGCCCCTCTATCTAATCTGAACCATAAATCGCTAAAAAATGTTATTCATGTTATCCTTTTGGATTTCAGACCAGTATAAAAAGAGGTTGGTCTAGGGAAAAAAAAAAATCTGAAAATAATTTCCAAAATTAAAAATCAGTCCCATAAGGTGCATTAGAAATATTTACTTTAGATTATACTAGCTGACTAGTGAAAGCCTGTGATGACCCACCCCTAAGAGCAAGGAAGCACCTTGTATTACTTCTGCAGTCATAGGGAGACTGTAGACACAAGAAGAAAGGTGATGTAAAAGAAAAGAACTGTATGACATTTTTCAAATATGAGTGCTTGTTAGAAGGACTCCATAGATAATCTTCCCTAAGTGATTAACAAATACCTACAAAAATGCTTCCCTTTTCAAGGCCAACATCGGTATGGTAACACCGCTCACTCTGTGGGGTATCCAGTAAAACCACTACAGCGTAAAGCATTCTTCTTTATGAAATTAGTAAGCTAATAATGTCCAAGCAAGTGTTTATTTTCTTACTCTGTAGGAACATTAAACAAAAGACAGAACTTTCTAGCATATTTTTAATCAAAAATGAGAATGGCCTAGTGTTGCTGAAACATTCATGTAGAGACAGTGTGGAACAAAAATCTAGGTAAAGCTATGTACAACTAGAAGTGCTAATCAAAAATATTTATGTAAATTTGTAAAACTACTTTTCAGCTCACCATCAGCTCCTGCTGAAACAGTTACTGATCAATATTCTCTCAAGTATAACATCATCCTAGAGATTTATTTTCTTTATCCCTCACCTTAACCTAAGACCTGCTGAATTTCAATTAAAGTAAATAAATCATCTTTGCTTTTTGACCTTTTAAAAAGATATTCTCTAAGCACATTTTATCTCTATCAAATTTGATGTTTTAAAGAGATTTGGATGGCTGGGTTTGTATACTGACCTTATACAAGTCCTAGGATTGCTATGATGTAGAGGTTCCTCACAAACACAAGCTGACACTTTACATAGAAACTCCTGGAAGATTAACCATTCCTACTGTCAGCAAGCATGCCTCAGCACACTCCTCAACAAATTTACATCTTCAAGATAAATGGGATAAAAGCTCTAAGTTACAACACCCCGATAAAGAAGACTAGAGACAATCCAGCATCAGTCTCAGGTCTACGCATGAGCAAAAACATTCCCCTCCTCCTTCCTGCTGGATTATGTGGTAAGACATTCACTATGAAATAATTTAACACTGTAAGAACACGGCCAACTCAGCAGCCACAGCTGTGTCAGGGTATAAAGGATGCCATTAGGGTTAGGTCTGCTGGATGCCACCAATCACAACTTACATGGAGGACATTGAGTATATCCTCATCAGAGCCCAGCCACAGCTGGGCACTGCCAACACAGGAAGACATCTATGAGAGCAGAAAAATATCTTGTCCTAAATTGTGCAGGTGGCCCTAGGGTGCAGAGGTTTTAGAATCATGCTCTCATGAAATCTGCAGAGGTTAAAATATGAGGTTTGCATCTTGTTAGGACAGACATATCTTCCAAACTGCCTTAGAGAGGACTATTCTAAAGTACTTCTCTGGCACCAGTTTTCACTTTTATAGAGATTTAAAGTATCTCAGACAATTAAAAAAAGTTTTCATCAATTTTTTAAAGTTTACTGCAAGGCTATTTCATGTTTCTCTCTCAAACACCTCACTGGTCAGTCTGTGAGGGCAAATGAATGCCCCACCTACCCAAGCCATCTTTATTGAATAATTATAGAATATGCTGAGTTGGAAGGGACCAACAAGGATCATCAAAGTCCAACTCTGGGCCCTGCACAGGATCATCCCCAAGAGTCACACCATGTGCGAGAGTTGACCAAACACTTCTTGAACTCTGTCAGGTTTGGTGCTGTAATCACTTACCTGGGGAGCCTGTTCCAGTTCCGAACCACCCTCTGGGTGAAAAACCTTTTCCTAATATTTAACCTAAACCTCCCGTGACACAACTTCAGGACATTCCCTCTGGTCCTGTCACTGGTCACTATCGAAAAGTGATCAGTGCCTGCCCCTTCACTTCCCCTTGTGAGGAAGCTGTAGACTGCTATGAGGTTTCCCCTCAGTCTCCTCTTCTTCAGGCTGAACTCGTTAAGTGATCTCCTTGTATGGTTTCCCATCTAGACCCTTCAACATCTTCACTGCCCTCCCTTGGATGCTCTCTAATACCTTAATATCTTTTTTATATTGTGGTGACCAAAACTGCACACAACATTCAAGGTGAGGTCACACCAGTGCAGAGCACAACAGGACAATCACCTCCCACAATCAGCTGGTGATGCTGTGCCTGATGCCCCCCAGGACACAGTTGGCCCTCCTGGCTGCCAGGGCACTGCTGACTCATATTCAACTTGCATTAGCTGGAACCCTCAGGTCCCTTTCCGCGGGGCTGCTCTCCAGCATCTCTTTCCCCAGCTTGTACAAACATCCAAGGTTGCCCTGTCCCAGGTGCAGAATCCAGCACTTGCCCTTGTTGAATTTCATATGGTTGGTGATTGCTCAGTCCTCTAATTTGCCAAGGTCTCTCTGCAGGGCCTCCCAATTTAGTATCATCCTACTTGTGCTGAACATCAGAGCAGCTGGAACCTTTAGTCAGAGACCTCAAACTGAAGGGTAGCAGGGAACTTACTATAAGCATACATTTTCTAATTAATAAATAAACATACTAGCAGTTCTTCAAAAGTGAGTTATTTTAAAATGCTATAAGCATAAAATGAAACACCAAATATTAACTGGTCAATCCATTCATCACTGTAGCTTTACATCTTGTCTTAAATTAGTAAGTAATCTATCTGGAATAGATGCTGTAGTTTTAAGATTAATACTTTTCACCTTCCAAAAAAAGTCAGGGCTTGTCCTCACACAGAAATCTAATTAGTCACCGCAAGTCACCCCAATTTACTCAAATTTTCAAAAGCAAACAAAAAACCAGTAACAAAAGATAAATTTAATGTGAACATAGAGGTATGGGTTTAACATTCCCTAGGTCAGTTTGGGTTGCCCACCATGCAGGTCTGAGCTGAGAGAAGCAAGTGCTTACAGATTTACACATCCACCTCATTACAATAGCTAAAATGCCAAGAGGTGGTCCTTGAGAATATGTTCTTGGGCTTGCCATGGCCAATAAACCTTGTTGTTCACTGCAAATGATTTTCTCCAGCTGAGTTTACATTAGCTCTTAACAGCATTACGATGGCATTGTGCCACTTCTATATTCTCCTTTATTCCAACTTGGTCAAGTTCTCAGCAGGACTGACAGCAGCCAAAGCACTGCTACAGCATCTGAGTAGCTTCGGAAAAATCTGCTGGTCAACCTTTTTTTCAATCCTGATGGACTTAGGGAAAGACTGAGGAATTTACATAAAATGCTTACAAGTTGGAAGTACCTCCTGCATATCAACCTTCCTTGTGACTGCTCTAGGCTGATGGGGACCTGAACGCCTGGCCTTCTCAGCACACTCTGAAAGACTTGATGTTGTGCATTTGGACAGTGCCTTTCTTACTCACCTGTTATGAAGGCCAACTAATAATTGCTGGAAGTCCAAAACCTCCTTACAGGCACTGTACTCCGAACAAGTACCTGAATAGTTCCAGATCCATCACTGTTTCACTCACGGTTTTATACCTAAGTTAATTAACTGAAACCAAGAGAGCTCCAGCATCCCCTTCAGTGTAATGCAGAGGAGGGTTACACATAAGTTCTATTATCATCAGTGGTAGTTATGTATATGTGCTGGGCAGAGAGGAGCAGCTGTCCTCTAGTAAGGCACTAGTCATGACAAATATACTGACGTGGAACCCCCACAATTGTCTTTATAAGCACACCACAAAGTAAGAATGATTGCAAATGCCAGGAACCAAAAAAAAATCCCCAGCATTTTCCCCTCCTTTTTTTTTTTTAATTTTAATGCGCAAAGAACTGCACATTTCTCCAGCAAATAGAGCTGGTTACTAAACCAGCTGCCTTTTGTTATTGTCCTTATGCCAATCTGTGATATTATACAACAGATACCACTTTATCAGTGTCCATAAATAACTTTTATTATGCATCAGAAAAAGCACAGTTTAGCATGATGCAGAATAGACCTTTCTTCCAGTCATTGAGGCCAATAACTTCTCTTCTGTACCTGCCATTATGACCTTACCTCTGGATGATAGCTTTCAATTACAATAAAAGAAAGAAAAAACCAAAAAGAGATTGTACCAGACAGTACCCCTCCAAATAGTCTGAGAGGTTGCCAAGACCAGAAATAGGCATTATTAGGGACATTGCTGAATACTACATCCAGCTCCAGTTTGTTGTGTTTTTTCCCCTGCAAGTAACAAATTTACTGCCAGCTCCACATTCAGGAAAGCCAGTCTGATAAAATCCAAGACAATGAACTCTGTTTTCAGGATACAGTGAAGCCCATATCTTATGTTAACACTACCAGTGCCATCATCTGGCTTGTTACCAAGTTGCTGTCACTGGCTGGGAGTGCTGCAAGTGTCAAAGAAAATAAAAGCTAACTGGCCTCAAGGGCATGGGATGGGCATGGACAAAAACTTAAAAATAAATTTAAAAAAAAAAAAAAGGGAAAAACAACATTATATCTAATGGTAAAAATAACATCTGAATTCTATTTTTTTTTTTTGACAAGCATCTTACCATTTTGCATTCCTTTAGTGCTAATGTTTTCATCTGTTTTGCTGCTATTCAGTTCTGTCAGTTTGAACAACGAGGTAATGACCTATAATGCCTGATATTCATGCAGTACTCACAGCACCTTTGTCACTGGTGGCTCAAGAGCACAATGAACAGTATCTTGAGTTTAATGTATTTGTGGCTTTGTGAAGGTAGCAAAGGGGTTTTTTCTCCTTTTGTTTCTGTCCTCTGTAATAGAACACCCTGCCACCACAAAGACTGTGACCAGAGTATAATGAAAAATGCGAAGCCATTGTTGGTCGTGGTAAAAATTTGCAAACTTTACATTTTGTTTAATTATGGAAGAATAGCTTTTCAAAGAGACATGCATTGTTCTAGAGATATCGTAGCATCTATCTTCCTCTCCTCACAAAAGCTTTTTATCTTCAAACAAGAAGAATATACTTGTTGAGGGCCAATTAGTAGTCTGTCTATGAAAAAGTTTAAAGGAATTTTTAATTAGTAAATTGACCCATACTATGAGTCATCTGGAAAGGAATGACATCATTTCCTAAGACAGTTAAGCTTTCTTACACAAATATTAGCAAGTACCTTAGACTGAAGACCCTTTATCTCTTTATGCTATCTTGTTCTTGTACACCAATTTAATTCACTACTGTAGCATCACTCACAGCGACAGTAAATGCTATTCAAGGTGAACATGGGGAGGCCTCTGACCCTTGTTCTAGGCCTCTAGCACGACTTCCATTCATCCAGAAGAAATGTTATGTATCAGTCAATTATGTTCTGCCTGAATTCTAAAAAAAGAGTTTGACAGTCTGTCTTCTCCTCTTCAGTACAAAGATATCATCAAAAATAAGCAGGCTTAACTATATAATGAGGTAAATAAAGATGCATGCATAATAGAGGTTGGAGTTGCATTCTCAACTCAAGGATCCCTATATCGTTAACAGAAAGAAGCAGTCACTTCCAGAAGGTGGTTCAGAGACTATTAATTACATGCTTAAATGAGATAGCATGAATCTCTCTCCCACCATCTGCAACTGGTCCTGTATTTTTGCCTTCTGAAAGGTGATGTGACATCTAAACATGACAGGCATCATCATTTCAACATGTCTCTTAGAAATAATAGAATTAACCTCATATGCTGCTTTCTGTACAAAACTCCGCTAATGAGAATTCCTTCATAAGAAAAGCAGGGTGAGGAGGAAACCAGAACTCAATCTGCTATGGTATGAATATAGAATACGACAGACTTTTCCTATTCCCATTCACATAACTGGTAACTTGCCAGTTACATGTAACTGGGGACTTGCCACTAGAGATGCTGCCTAACATCCCAACTGTGAAAAAAAAGAAGAACATCTCTCCATCCCCCACTGCCCCAAACTCCAATATTAGAAAGCTATTACTCTGAACAGCACAAGAAAATCTGAGATTCATTTACGTCATGTAACTGGTATTTTTATTGTTTTTAGCAATTAGTATAATAATCAGCATTTCTATATACATCACGTCATTACGTAGCAACAGAGTAGCAAGTTTGTCTATAAAAAGTAAATCTGAGCCTCAGATGAAAGATATTTTCAAGGTATCCAGACACATGTAAACATTTAAGTGGGAATCAGCAGATACCTAAACTGAAACATTTCTCATAAGTTATGTATGAATTAAAATCAAGTTTTTATGAAAAATGCATAAGTATGATCTGTGATGAATAGAACCATTAGCTATGCGTGTTTACTTTTTAGTGAACAGAGAAATTGGTAATTTTTCTTCTAAATGTCATTTCTATCCGAGGGTTATAGAGTGACAAAATGCTTAAACAATTCTCAGATGCCATCCAGCTGGATGTACAACTGGAGAGAGGGTATAAAATGTTTATTTGCCACTGGGGTAAGAAAATGTAATTTAAACTATTGTGTCCGTTCTACTTTACAAGTCAGGTAGCACCCAACAGTCCCTCACTTTCAGTCATCATGATAAAAAAATAAATGAGGATTAACCTGGATGATAATAAACTAAATGATTCTTTAAAGTTATTGTATTTCTAACACAATTTTTATGATCACACTTTATAGTGTTTCCTGTCTTCCTCAGTCCTGTTGGAAGCTACAGAAATCACGCAAACCCCAAAGTGAGAATAAATTGGTTTCATCCATGTGATTTTAGTATCATATTTTTACGGGATCTTAAGGGAGTATGCACAAAAGCTGACACTGTTCTGGTGAAAGCAGGCTCCTTAGTTTCCCTTGACAGGCAACAAAGACACAAATACTTTTCCAAAACAGCATTTCTCAAAATGTAGATAACACTCGTCCTTAAAATCAAAAAGTCCTCAGCAAAATAACTAGTGAAAATGCAAGAGGAAGAAAAATATAAATAATAAACTCTGTGAGTGGTAAGACATCTTATAATAGGGGTCTATGATTTTTCTTCTCTCTCCGACTCCCAGAAAGCCTACATTAGCTAAAGGACCACTTTACTTAGGTCACAACTCTAATGGTCAGTTAAGGTCAAGAAACAACATTAGGCACTCTGACCTACCCCCTTAAGGAGTCCCTCTTCTGACCACTTAGACGGCTTGAGAGATTATTCTGACTTAGTCAGATCACCAATACTCTTTTCCCCATCCAAATCTGAAAATACCCACTATGGTTATTGTCTACAAAATGTCACTTAAATTCAGAATATTAAGTAAATTCTTCAGAAATTCAAGATTTCTGATGTACCTTTTGTAAAACACCATTGGGAACAGCTGTGTCTTTTGGCATTTTACATCCAGATTAATCTCCTGAGCTCCGTGGAACAACGGGACCAAAAAGGCAGTTTGGAGTGTATTGGTGTACACAAATCAGTTCACTGACATCAGCCTCCAGAGCAAACGCTGGCTGAATCTCTCTAGTCCCCAAGCCCAGGAAAGTTTCTAAAAATTTCATACTAACTGAAACTGGATGTTGACATCTGTGTCATCAAATGTACCATAACATTGAGAAGATCCCACATGGATTTAGATTCTTTCCTGGAACAAGTCACCAAGTACTAGTTTACAAATCTTATCTGCTACACTTTGCACTGTGTACATTCTCCAACTCAGTCTAGAACAGAAAAGCCACCACCATCAAAATATTACGTTTCTGTTTTGAACCACAGAACCTGTTCCTTTCTGTTGACTACAGAATGAGAGATTTACCTCCACTGACAACAGACTGACTACAGAGAGCTTTTGGTGCATTTTTAAAATGCTTACTTAGTGCTTTTTGCAAAGCAACAGGAAAAAGAAAAAAAAGACAAAAACATAACACCCTGCATTCATCATTCAAGGTGTTAGCTCAAATCTCTGTCAATATGAAATTAATTTCTACTGTCAAAGATTCTATTCATGGCTATACAAGAAGAGTAGCTTTGCTAGGTATTCTAGGTGCTTATATTCAGGTAGTTTATTCAACTTCTCTCAATCTATTTCAACCTTTCATTCCTACCAAACACCACAGTATCTGAATGTTGAGTTGGTTCACTGAACTCTAAAGGACCTCAGTTTCCAAAAGCAGTGAATTAAACCAGTTATTCAAATAGTCAGAAATCTTTTACACCTGTAACTTAAAACAACATACTCTGCTTTGCTTGAAGAGCATGATGGTTACTCACGATTATTACACATTCACATTTCTATGGAAAGTAAAACTGTACCATTCATAGTGAATGTCAAGCACTAAAATTAAATGATATAATGGACCGTTACCTTTGACATCCACTTTTTTGCATTCATCACCATTTTTGACCTCAAGTTATATGGGGGAAAAACAAAAACAAAAACAAAACCCCAAAAACAGTTTGGTAATGAATCACTGATATTTTATCTCAAAAACAGAATTTTAAAAAAAAAAAGTGTTTATTTTTCTACCAAGGTCTCACAAACCTAAAAATGTTGCTACATATTTTTTCAGAACAAGAGATGATGTTGGCTCTCTGAATTCATTATCAAGTTCCTGTTTTATATATTTCCAGCAACACCTCAAAATCTACTCGTTATTTTTATACAATAGCACACAATATACACACATCTGCTGAAAGTCTGCTATTCACGGGACTGTTTCCTTTTCACTGCTAATAGGATCACATGCTTTTGGATACAATGAAAATAAGACTTTCACTTTTCTATCAAATTTGAAACAAAGCAAGAAGAAGAACATTAAGGAAGGCAGGCACAAAGTTGTTGACATAGTCACAATTTCAAAGGCAGCACTTATATTTAAGTACTATCCAAAACACAGAAACCAAGTCTTTCTACTTTTTGCAGATTGAAAAAACTACAGATCCACTGGCTAAGCACACCAACGACATCACTTTCCATTCCACATGAAAAGCCTATGTTTTTAATTCCCCTTTTGATAGCAGAAAATGTAGGAACATGTACATGTCATCAGAATTTCCTATCGCAGACACTTGTCTCCTAAAGCTGTTATTGAAAACCACTGGCAGCAGTGACAATGAAACACAATTAAAATACACATGTAAAAAGAAAAGAAACTCTCACTAAAACCCAGCAATTAAAAGCAAAACTCAAAAATTTCACTACTGCTTCTCTGTAACAAAAATGGAAAAAAAGCCAGACATGCTAAGTCCACTGGTTATGTGGTGAGCTATAGGAAAGTACCCAGATGTTATATGCATGGTGTAAAACCATCAACAAAATACGTTCTTCACTGCATAATGCTTCAGGGTAGCTAATCCCAGGGAGTATCTGCTGTGAATGCCTTTGCTTTGCATTTAGTGGGACCAGAGACAATTCAACCTGTAAACTGTTAAAACATGAGGTTTTCCTCAAGAAAGGATATTCATGGTATTAAACTGAGCCAAACCTTGTAGCTAGACCTGTGATATAGACTAGAACTTGTGATGATCACCACTCCTGAACTGTGTGAGCAAGCATAAGAATGTTTACTATTCATGTTTAAAAAAGGCAACCCAAAACTTTACAGGACTGATCACTAAGACAGATTTTTTTTCTCAGTAGCTGTTCTCTGCGGTTACATATACCAATGTTTAATAATGCAAGCGAGAATTGGAAAAGAACAAGACACTCTTCAGTCATATATCAAGTGTGCAATATAGATTATGGGCATCTGTCATGACATTTGTTGTCATAGAAGACATATGATAGAAACTGTTTCCCAGCTTTTATGTAATTAATTTCCTGGGTTTGAGCAGTTCCACCACTTTACCTACTCAGATCAAATAGGTATACTCATGTCCAATAGGCAGTTAAATACCTGTTTATAGACATTTGTATCACAGTTAAGTACAGAAATTACTTCAGCTGATACAGTTTTTGAAACAAAGTATTTGAACTTTCTCTTAATCAGCATCGTTCACTTGCGTAAGAGCACAGAACAAGGATATTCTATACAAACCATTTTGATCATTTTTTTCATTAGTTCAAAGCAAAAAAAAAAAAAAAAGATTGGGCCTATGTTAGCAAAAGCAACCAAATCTGGGTGCCTATTCCATTCTTTTTGGCCAATATGACAGACCGAATTGTAACAGGATGAGTTCATGAAGAAACACCACCAGGTTTGTGTGCCAGTGTGCTTATGGCCCCAACTGTGAGCTGTCAGCAAGGGAAAGGAGAAAATGCAATTGCCACACATTGGTATCTGCAAAAGACACCTGTTTTCAGAAACTGGGGGTATGTGCCCATGATAATAAATGCTTGGTTTAGAGCATCACATTGAGTGCCCCAGAATCACTAACTGACCTTTTGTATCTATGCACCTTGTTTATAAATTTTACATAGTTTTTAATACTCAGTTGGAATATCTGAGTTACGGTTTACTTAAAAAAAAAAAAAAGAAGAAAAGAAAAAGAACAGGTAAAATTAATTATATAAATAAACAAAATTAATTATATAATTAATAGTTAATTATATAAATAAATTCAGTAAATTCAGACGGAAACTGAGAGATGGGAGTGTAAAGGCTGAATTATCTGTCATCTAATCAGCCTTAGGAGTATGGCAAACTTTGCCTCATGGATAGAAACAATAAGACAATGATTACTGGAGACTTTCTTTATGAAATGTTGTCCTTTTGCATCATTGCACTTGGGAGGAGACCTTTTAAGCTGAACACAGGCAGTACTTTTAACTGTTTTGCCATGCTCCAAGTTTTCCCAAGCAGCAACAGTGGGCAGGGAAAAAGTTAGAAAATTGGTTTTTGTGGGGTTCTTGAAGACTTCCAGAAAGCACAATAATCTTGGTAGTTTCACCTTTGCTGCTCTTGGTATTAAAAAGACAAGGCAACAAGATATTAGTGTTACCGATGTAAGCTATTAATAGAAAGGAGACACCCAAAAATAAAGAGGTTTAAAGGACAAAATGCAACAGCAAAGAATTCTTTCCTTGCAACCAGGATAGTTAACACACAACAAAAACCACCAGAGCACCTATGCCTGGGATTCTCTTCAGAAGGAAAAAGGACAAAAGAGACCAAAATTAGTACCTTAAAAAAATGAAAACATATTTTGAGATAATTAATTTGCACATAGAAGGTGATGCCTTGTTCCTGACATGAGCAAAATTAGCTCTTACTTACTGTTAATTCTTCTCATTGGCTATAAAAGCAGATGAAAATGAGCTGTCAAAGGTTGTTTTCCATAGTGCAAATGAGAGCACAAACAGGAAGGTATATGTATGTTAATAAGGAGAAAGCAATGATCAGTATGCCCTTGAGAGCAGAAGCATTCCTTGAGGTTTCTGATAAACTGATGGTACAGTATGTTGCCTTAACTATAAGCACTAAAAATGCATTTATGAAAAAAATTCTGCTTGTGCAGGGTCTCTCAAACTGATGGAGCTCTTCTCCTGCACCATTACTTGAAACAACCACCTTTTCTGTCCATCTGCGACATCTACATCATTTATACATACACAACATGCAACAGCCTCTCTAATGAACTGCAGTATTCCACAGTATTATTTATTGTGCAGTGCCTACAAAGACCAATTAGATCTCCACACCCTAGCTTTGCAGTATTTGAAAAATATACTTACATTAAAAAAAAAAAAACAACCTTTCTAACAACTTTTTTTCCTCAAACAAAAGTATACTCTCTACTCAAATACGACCATTTTAAAGCTGTATCCCAGGTATCAGTAACACATAATCTTCACATTATAACTTTTATGCATTTTTTTAAAGTATGGTTATCATTGTAGAAATGCTTCCCGCACCCATCTCCTCAGGCCAGATAACTTCTAGATCCTCTGTTTTTGAATATGCATCTACATTAATGTGTTTGCTAATTCTAGGATGAATCTTGACAGCATTTATTCCTTTAAATAGTTTTTACCTAGAAAAGTGGTGACAACCAATTAATCACCCATGGGCCTACTAAGGGGAGTTAAATCTTGACTTAAAACTCATGATCTATTCCCCTATAATAGTATATGGTACACAAAGGTATATGACATGTGATTTTAAGAAAGTGTATAATTTTTTTCCATTCTCATCTCCTTTTTCTCATGCAAATGATTATTCCTGCTTTTAACCTATCTAAATGTCATTACACAGGCCAAGGGTGATTCAGAGGTTTGCATTGCTGCTAACACATCCTTTTCTTGCTCAATAAAAATATTGAAGTTTGCTGTCAGTTTATGATTCTGCTAAAATTTCGCTTAAGCTACTCCAGAAAACAGCATTTATTTTTAAAAAATACATTTATTTGACCTTTTATTTTAGAGACACTTGTAGAAAGCTTCCACTAATGCTACAGTAATGCTAGTAATTGTACATTAGCTTACCTGCTCATCCACCTGCTGATACATTCCTACGGGGCATTTCTGTTGATATTTTTACTATGAATTCTGCATGTATTTTTGTCAACATGAATTAGCAAATATGTTTTCCTTCACAGACTTTCAAAACAGTAATAATTTAACATCTTAGCACATTCTATAGTCATCATAACCTCCTGGTTGTTGAATGCATTAAAAAAAAGCAAAAGTCAATCTTCGATCTTTAAGACGTACAATATAAACCACTTTTTGTTCCCTTTGCAGGAAAAAAAAAAAAAACAACAAACTATGCCTCTGAAACTTAAATAGATTTGAAGAACTTCAGTCACTAATTTTATGTTTCCAAATTGCTGGAAAAGGTTACATTCCCACCATTCCACTCGAGATTCAGTACTACTATTCAAGATTCTTTTTTTAGACTATGTGCATGAATAAATCACTTCTGATAAGATACAACCAGTTACAAAGAATTAGATAAGTTAGGTGAAGAACAGCATATATAAATAAAATGTTTTCCAGAACACAAAAGGATAATGGGCTGATGACAACTTATAAAAAGACCACAGGCATTTTGAATTTCTGATCTGCTCACACATCTTTCTTTCCTATGTACTATTTTACTGATTTTGGTCCCTGAAATCTACTAGGTGTTTTCTTCTGTAGTTCTCTTAGTATCTGTCTGCAGGAAATGAATTGGTAACAATGCTGGTTGCTATTTATACTAACTTACACTTTCTCAGCAAAACTATTCAGTAAGAGGTAGAGGGATGAAGTAACAATATTTCCTTTCTACTGTGAGGTTAACTGCTTAACAAAGGTGCTTCCAGCACCTGTTCTGCCACCACATCAACATTTGGTTTAATGAAAATAAGAAATGGGACATATTCAATTGATAGGTCTTTATCTGTGCATTACTGCATCCAAATCCATAGGAACTCTATATATCATGTATCTGATTTCACAACAATAAAATAATCCACATATACATTACAGGAAGGGACATTAGTTTCTTAACTTTAAACCCGGTCTCTTTGAAAGTGCCACAACACAATTGCACAGACTAACCATCTTGCTAAGCAGATCTATTTTTAGGCAGTTTCTTTGTTATTGTACCACAGTGCCTACTTTTTAAACTCAGTTTAGTTTTGCTGGTAGCTGAGCTTACGAGTTTTGCCACACGTCTCCTCAAAAGGTAAATATAAATACGTAATTGTTTTAGTTGTGTAGCACCATAAGGACACAGTGTTAACATACATTGGACAGTAAGTCTGAAAGGGGAAAAAAGAAAAATTACACATCTGCAGAAGAGCTCAGGCGTGATAACTTCACACAGACACACACCTGTACGGCAAACTGTTTACAAGCTGCGCATCACCCCTGACACGGCCGCGTCCCTGCCTTACACAGGGCCAGCCAAAGGAAACCAGGTACCAACTTGAGTCAGCGCTTGGGAGAACTGCCCGAGTTTATTAAGTCCGCCGTGAGCCCACCGCAGCCTCCCTGGCAGAGCCTCCGCCAAACTACCTGTAACACAGCCCCTTTTTCCCACCCCGCCGCCGCACGCGGATCCCCATGCCAGCCCACGCGTCCCCTCCTCGCCCAAAGCGCGGGCGCTGCCCTCCCCCCCAACGCCGCTCGCGGGGCTCCCGCTCCGGGCAGCGGGGGACCCGCCCCACTATCCCCCCCCCTCCTTCCCTCCCGCCCGCCTTCCTTTCCCCCCCCCCCCTCCTCCGCGGGCCGCCCCCGCCGCTACTCACCAGCTGCGCGCCGCAGACGGCCACCAGTGTGCACCGGCCACTGCAATAGCCCATGGCTCCCGGCACCCCGCGCCGCCGTCCCGCGCCGCGCCCACTCAGGCGGCGGGAGAGCACCGCCCGGCCGCCGCCCGGCTCCCGCCTGCCGCCACCGAGCCCCAGCCCGGGACCCGCATGGGGGCGCGCCCGCCGCCAGCCCTACCCGCGGCCGCAGCGCCCGCCGCCTCGGCGGTCGGCGGCAGCGGGGCCGGCCGCCCCCGCGGAAGGCGGCAGCGCCGGGGGGAGGGCGGCGGCAGGTGCCTGCAGGAGCAGCCGCGCTCTGCCGCGCAACCCCAGAGGCATCTAGGCTTCAAAGTTTGCCCCCTCAACTCCGCTCGCAAACCATCCGGGCTCGCAGCCGTCTGCGGCGGGGGGAGGCGGGGGGAGGAGGGGAGGAGGGGAGGAGGGAGGGACGGGGAGGCGAGGCAGGCGGCAGCGCCGCCGAGCTCGGTTCACGCTCGCAGAGCGGCTTCCCTCCTGCCCACGGCACAGCCGCCTCCCCGCCCGCTTTCCTCCTCCTCCTTCTCCTGGTACGGCTCAGGCAGCCCCAGCAGTGGGAGCCCCTCGCCTGGGGGCTCCCCCGCGGGAGGGCACGGAGGGGCGGCGCAGCCGCGGGGGAAGCGTCCGCTTTGTCTGCGCGGGCGCGGCGAGAGCGGCTGCACCTTCCCGGGCGCCTTTGTGTCGGCGGGACACCCCCTCCGCGCCCACCCCTCCCGGGCTTCCCCGCACCGCACGGCGCCCGCCGCCACCCAGGAAAAGCCCACCCGGGCGGGCAGCAGAGCCGCGGGGCATAGCGGGGCATGGCGCGGAGCGGCCCGCGCTCGCAGCCGGGCAGGGCAGGGCAGAGCAGCGGCGCGGAGCGCGGCGCGGACGCGGAGCGGGGCCGGCGTGGCCGCAGCCCCGCGGTGGAACGCGCTGCTGCCGCCTGGCGGGCTGCGGCTGTCGGTGCACGGGGAAGCCGCCCCGGCCGGCTGTTCCTCCGCGGCTGCTGCTGCTGCCGGCACCGGGGAGAGCTCCCCGGGACCGCCGGGGGCACGCCGGCCCCCACTTGCCCTCTGCACCTGCGTCCCTCTCACCCTGGGCAGAGGTCACAGGCGGAGACCGATCAGAGGAGCCTGACTGGGAGGGCTCCGAGGCAGAGGCCAGGAGCTGCATGATGAGAACTGCAAAAGAAGGACTAGACTAGTCGCATTTAGAAAAAAATATCAGTCGGTTTTAGGGAACTGGTTCTACCCACCATCATGATAAGGTACGTTTGGACTTAGTGACTTGGTCCAGCGCTACTCTGCTATTAAAAGCATCCAGAATACGTCAAGTTGGTGGGAAATTATATGTCAAGATCTGGTGTGTCAATCAGCCTCCAAATGTTATTACTTGCTGTGTCATCAGCAACCACCTTGACATTGCATTTGGACCTGATCACTCTTTTACTGAGCTGCCCACTAACAAAGATAGTTTTATCAGTGACATCAACAGTTATGAACTGGAGGAATGTCACTGGGTTTTCTGAGCACATGTGGATGTTTGTTTGCAGCACAAATATTCTGTGAAGCTGGAAGCTTAGAACTCCATGTAGTTTGTCTCTCACTTGCTAAGTGAGTTTGTCAAAATAGTTGGCAAGCTGCCAAATGATAGTTATGACTCCTAAAATTCTCATAAGGTAATGAACACTCCACAGGGGAGCAAAACACACACAAAGCTGACAGTATTTTTCCTCAGCTCCATAATGACATCCTTCTGATTGTCAATCTCTGTGTTATCAGAAACAGCATTGACCAGGAAGATCACTGGTCCAAACACTGTGTACCAAACACAGAAAACATATTCACTTTAGGATCTAAGGAGGCAATTGCTAGGGAGAGCTGTATCTGAGAACAAATAAAGCTGTGGAGCTGCCGAGGCTCAGAGAGCAGAAATGTTCAGCAACTGGCAGTGAATAGCTCAGGTACCTCTGGACTCAAACAGTCTTTCTTGACTTCTTCAGCATGCCATTCATGCATTTATAGGATCACAGAATGGGCAAAGTTGGAAAGGACTACAGTGTGTCATCTAGTCCAACCTCCCTGCTCAAGCAGGGCCATCCTAAAATACATAGCACAGATTTGCAATCAGTCGGTTCTGGAATATCTCCACTGAGGGAGACCCCACAACCACTCTAGGCACTCTGTTCCAGTGTGCAGTCACCTGCACCATAAAGAAGTTCTTCCTTATGTTCAGGTGGAACTTTCTATGCATCAGTTTCTGCCCATTGCCTCTTATTGCTTGGCACCACCGAGAAGAGCCTAGCTCTATCCTCTTGACACCCTTCCTTCTGATGCTTGTGTACATTGATGAAGTCCCCTCTCAGTAACCTCCTCTCAAGACTGAACAGGCTTTCCTCATAAAAGAGATACTCCAGTCCCTTAATCATCTTCATAGCCCTCCACTGGACCCACTTGAGGAGCTCCATGTCTCTCTTGTACTGAAAAGTCCGGAACTGGACACAACATTCCAGATGTGGCCTCACTAGGGCTGAGTAGAGGAGCAGGATCATCTCCCTCAACCTGCTGCCAATGGTCTTCTAAATGCAGCCCATGATGCCATTGGCCTTCTTGGCCACAAGGACACACTGCTGGCTCATGGACAGTTTGTTGTTCACCAGGACCCCCAGGTCCTTCTCAACAGGGCTCCTTTCCAGCAGGTCAGCCCCCAGCCTGTACTGGTGCATTTTACAGAGGTGGCATTGGTGTATTAACTGGTATTATGGTTGCTTGAACTTTAGATTTGAACTATACAAGATGGAGCAGGAGACTGCAGTTGCTCTGCAGTTACTTCTGTCTCATCCCAGGCATGTTAGCCTTTGTGTACTGATCTCTTCCGGTATAGTGAAGCCTGAAGAGTCAGAGTGGTCAAAAAAAAAATTACAGCAATTGTCTCCTGGTAAAACTGGTAGTAGCAAAAACAGTGTATTTCATTATCTGAGACTGGGAGCTGGGAAGCTAACAGAAGGGGCAACTTGTGCTGAGAGGAAGCTAACACTAGTTCCCTCTGTGTGAACATAACTGATCTGATTGTTTATTACTGTGGGAGATTTCCTAAGGAAAATGTGAGCAATAATGACAGAGTCTGAAAGGATGGTCTCCATGGACTCCTACAGCTCCCCAAAACTCCCCAGTCCTTTTCTCAGCACTTTCTCCTATAACTTTGGATGGTAGTAAGAATCTCTACTTTGCCTTCTCCTGAGTACCTTCAAAGTAATTGTGTCTCTTTCTGTCACTGTTATCCAGTTTCCCCTGATCAGTGGCTTAACTATCCACACAAACTGCCTTTCCTCACGTCACTTTTGTCTGTTTAACCTCTTCTTCTTTTGGGCTTCTTTGAGTTGTCTGTGTCCCCTTTTTTTTTCAGCAACAGTTGGGTAGCCTTTTTTGCTCTGTCCTACAGTATCAAATGTACAGGTATGGACTGCATTTTGCCCTGTTTGGCCACAGCTTGTTGGAAATATCATTCAAGAGCAGAATGAGGCCTCAGCAGAGGCAGATGAAGTCAAAGAATCAGTTGTGTGAATTGCTCTGTTCCCTGACCTTTGTCTGAGCTCTGTTGCTGCTTCCCTCTGCTGCTGTTCTAGTCTTTCTACCCTTCCAAGCATGAATCTTCCCAAAAGCTGAGATTTAAAGAGGAAGATATTCCTCTAGCTCTGTTAATCTTTTTGACAATAGTCACACTTATGTTCTCTGTGAGATTCTCCAGCTGTAACCCACCACTGAGGTGTCAAAGAGGATTCCTCCTCCCTGTAGCCAACATTCACCACTGTTAGGCTTGCTGTGGGCTTGCCTTTACTTGCTTTGTGCAATTAGGAAAGCTACAAATTATATATTGGGAGAGAAAAAATGTTATGTTATAACTATGTAGAGTAGGTGAGGAAGGATGAGTGAAGATCTGAATCCTTCTGCTCCCAGAGCAACGAGCCACAGGTTTCAGCTCTCATTGGGTCAAATGCTCAGGGCCTTTTGCAGTCCAGTCTAAGCCTGTTCTTGAGGCCCCACAGCTTCAACATGCAGTGAAATCAGCTGTGTACATACAGTAATACTGTTTTTTAGGTTTCCAGTTTGACTTAACAAAAGGCCTGTTGTGTGTGCTCAGTGAGTAATCTCCAAATGTTCATAATTTTATCAAAACAAAATCAATTGTCTTTGAAGGCAGGCTGTGCAGTGCTCCTCACTGAAGGTTATTCCATGCAAAACATTACCTGGTAGATTACAGCGATTTCACCAGTTGGATTGTAATCATAAAGAGACCAAAAGGAAAAAAAAAAAAAAAAAAGATAAAAATAGGTTTCCCTGTTTCCCTTCCCTCTTCTTATAATCAAGGGTAATTTTATTCCTACTTCTATAACTCATTTCTGTGAGGAGATCAGATCCAAAATCTGTGACTCTCACTTATGACTGGAAACAGGAGGCTACAGTTCCAGCTGTAAGAGCTCATTGCCAGTGCCTGTACACCCACGGTGTCTGCATTTTGAAGGCAAGAGAGGAACACACCTTTCAATGTCATAATGGTAAGGTCTGTGTCCCCCACAGTGCCTTCCCTGTGATTTCACAGGACTTACTAACTGGCTGTAAGCCTGACCCTAGCCTGTTCCTTCTCTGAGCCTGTGGGAACACCTGGGGAAAAGGGAAGCCCAAGGAGGGCTGCAGCTGCCAGCCTGCTGCATCAAACCTGCAGCCACAGGGGAGAACAAGGACTTGAGAGAGCAAGCTGCAGGCCAAACAGACTGGTAGGAAGGGCCACAAGCAGCTTATGAACCATAGCTTGTATATCCCTTTCCTTTAATAAAATTTTTATGTGAAATCCGTTAAAGCCAGCACAGCGTGGGTTCAGTGGCACATCACCCCAAGCATTTCAGCCATGTAGGAGCTTGTCACTGCCAGCATCATCTACCCAGGCTGTCCCAGGTGTTGGTAAGTCAACATGGGCTCCTGCCTACTGTATCTGTTCTCATATCAAACCAGTCTGAAAATGCTTTGTAACTGATAATGTTGTCATTAATAGTAAAGGGAAAATATTGTTGTAATTTAACCAACACCTTGTTAACAGAGCAGACCTTGCTGTGTGACATACGTATACATTATCTGGGGAAAAAAATCAATTAAGTGGGGAAATAAGTGATTGAAACATAATATGAAATTATTGCAGGCTTAAGCACACCATAATAAGAATTCTATTTAAACCTCTAAGACTGTAGCAGTATTAAATGATCTTTTTAAACGTCATCCCTCCCATGAAGATTGAGTGTCAGGTACTCTTTTTTACCTCCTGCAGGATTTCAAGACTTGATTGCCCAAATGACAGTTTACTTATTTTACTGTCACATACTTTTGTGAAATGCCATAACAAGTTGATTACAGGTTTCACGTTTTGCATAGTGACAAAATCATCTGTCATATAATAGTCTGATGCCTGAAAACCATTTAACTAAGAAGCAGTTTCTGCTGAAAATAATGTTATTTGAAACATTCAGATGAGTTTAAATGTGTACACTTTCTAAGTAAGTCTTTGTTTTAACTGAATGAGAAGAACAATGTTATCCCTTTCAGACATGAATTTAAGACTGGTAAAAGTCACTAGACAACAACTAGACAGAGGGTGAAGCAAGTTAGGAGGGCCATCATTTAATGAATTAAATGAAAGACAGAAATGGGAAGCCTAGTGATACATCCTGGCTGCTACAGAGATGAAAAAATGTTTGCCTACTATTTGCAAAACCTGGCAACCTACCAACCTATGCTGGAGGTCTGAGGCCATGTCACACACTCTCACTAATGGAGATAAAAACAGGCTCCCTTTCCCCTCTGCACAGAAATATTGGGTTACTGGAACTGGTGTGAAGAATAAGATTTACTTCTTTATTCAACAATATCCATACCTTAGATGAGATGTAAGTAATAACAGTAATAAGGATAATCCATTCATTTAATGTATTAAGGTTTTTGACAGATTCTGACTAGATTTCGGAAATAATGTGATGGATCATTTCTACTTAGCAATACTAACCAGTAAGGAAATTTTCTGGGAATTTTATTACTGCTAATGAGTGGATGAAGTAACAGTAATAGCAATCTCACTTCTTGGGTACAGGCAAAGGACAAGCCGGTTTGCAAAATGTGATGGGGAAGTTCAGCAAGCTGTTAGATTGAAGAAGAGAATGATGTGTCCATGCCACTCTGTCATACATTGACCTTGTAGACAATGCAGCTATCACATACTTGACATTATGAATTCTGGCAGAAAATGATAGTGAATTATCTTGAGGGGTGCTGCAACCGGGTACTCAGCTGACCTCCTACAGTGGGCTGCAGCACACAACTCCCAGTAGGTATGAGCAGAATTCAGCAGAGTAGCACCCAAGTGTGTCTGAGCTTCCTGGGCCACCAACTGCAGGACATCACAAGTGGCAAAAAGCCTGCTCTGGGGCCACAGATAAACAGCAGCCAAGTGCTGTCACTGCATGCTTGCTGCTGAGCTTGTTCTTCACCCAGACTGGAGAGACAACAAAGATGCAACAACTCTGGCAATTCTCAGGCAGCTCCACCTTCTGTGGAAGAATGGGAAAAAAGAGGAATCAGAGGGGAAGAGGGACTCCTTGCCATGTTGCCTTGCTTCCCACAGGAGCATGGTTAACAACACTGTTATCCTGAAGGCTTACCATTGCTCTCTGTGGACACTATTTTTATAATGTTTTTCTTAACTAACGCTGTAATTTTCTGTGCTTTTATTAGCCTTTCTGAGACAAAAAAGTGAGTCTAATAATGCCATCACTATTTTTACTTAATGTTTTCTCACTTGTGGATGTTAAAGCATTGTATAGGTAAATTAATATTATTTATCTTAAATTTCAGTAGATCTGAGTATAGAGATTTGAAACACTTCATGTGTTAGGTACTTCGGACATTCACACAGTAGATTTTTCTTATCTGTCTCCTGTAAACTTGTGTAACCTTTAGCAAGTCGATTAAACATTCTACTTCTTATATACCTCATCTGGAAAACAAATGTGTTCTCATTTTGCCTAGGGCAAGGTAACACAAGGGAGAAATCATTTTCATAGCACTGGAATTTCTTTTCACTTCTGAAACTGGCCAATGTGGAGGTCAAATTATTCTTTGTGACCATTATTTTTCTTATTTGCTTCCCTGTCATGGAATCACACAAGCATTTCCATCAACAATATATTTTTAAGCATTCCGGTGTTAATACACTTGTAAGTTGCCTTTTCCATAAGCTACTGTCAAATCTTATTAAGTTTGTATTTAATATAATCTATTTAACAAAATAACATATTTTAATTCTGAAATAAACAGGCTCTGTTTTCGGCAAATATTTTGATTGCCAGTGAAATTAAAATCCTGACATTTGACAAACACAAGGATGCTGTCTTCTGTGGTGAAGCTGTGACAGAAGTGTGATTGTGGTCTTACAAATGGGGGGGGGGAAGTCCCGTGGGAAGAAGGGTAAAAAAAAGACTCATATTCAAAAAGGAATATGAGGGGCAAATAGATCAAAATATAATGAACCCTCGTACTGCCATTATGGAAAGATCTGGTTAGCTTCTGAGCGGCTGGAAGAGCTCTAGTAGCGCTCAGCCACAGCTGAACCTTGATATTCTTTGTAAACAGAGACCCGTCAAAAGAGGGCACTGTGTTCATGTGCAGACACGGCACCCGGCATCGGCCAGTCCTGCGGATGCCTTTGGATGCACAGACTTCCAAGGCAGCAGCGCGACTGTCTGCCCTGCCCGCCGCCCCGCCGACACCGCCCGGCAGCCGTGGGACGGAGATACCCGGTGCAGATACCAAGCTACAGAAGGCGGCTGTGCCTAATGCGATCTCACTTTTTCACGCAACGTATTAATGGACTCCATGAAGAGAGAACTGTAAGAATGAAAAGTAAAAGACGTACAGTAGATCTGATGATCTCTTCTGGACTCTGATCTTGGAAAACCCTACTGTTTTCATGAGAGCAGGAGCGGTCTTGTATCTCACACAGCAGATCAGAGAGAAGAATAACCCTAATTGTATGTGTTTATAACATTTAGATGGCTTTCTATTTGAAACGAAGGAAGTCCCTTTGTTTACCCAGATTGGCCTCCTACAAGAGGACATGTCTTCCTTTGGTTGGTTTCTGATTGAACTAAATTCAGGAAATGATGTACCAGACATTTTTTAGAATTTTCTAAAAACAAGGAATGTACAAAGCATTCCGAAATAAATCCTAGGAGTTTAGTAGAAGAAATGATATTAAAAAACGGCATTTTAATTCTAATCTAAAGCTTATTTTTAAAGAACTTCTACTTGCTCAGCTTCTGACTGCAACACTGAAAAATTCCTTTCAGAAATCAAAAAGGTTAAGTTTTCTCCTCTCTATAAGCTTATCTTGACTGTTGCCATTTCAATATATAATCTTCCTTCTGATAAGCTAAAGACCTTGGTCTCCCCGTGTCTTCTACGGTGAGGTAGATTTTTCAGTCCTTCAATCATTTCACAGAATTTTTTGAAATCCTCCCCAGTTGTTCAAGGTTTTCTAGAAATGTGGGCTGTGGAAGTGAATACAGCATATTATGAAGGAATGTGACATTTTCAAATGCAAAGAGCCTCACAGCAGTTTTACTTTCATCATCCTGATGAGATATCCTGACCATGTTGTGCAACTCCCATGACCTCTAGAGCTCCTTCTCTGGTTCTGTTTCCCGAGATAGACTTCTCCATGGATTCTCTCTCAATTACCTTGTCTTTTCCTAGCAATGGGACTTTGCATTTGGCTCTGCTCTGGCAAATGTTTCTTTATGTTCAGCTTGCCAAGTTACCCAAGTTACACAGAATGAGCCAGTCCACTTCACAACATACCACTGGAGCTATTTTTTCATCTTCAAATTATATTCATAGCAATTTCTTTTTTTTTCTTTTATGTAGAAATAATTGAAAAGGGAGATAGTACAAGGTGCAACTGACATATTCAGAGGTTATTTTCCACGTTAAGTTAAAATTTAAGATGTATCAGTTAGCTACCTTTTTGACTAACTTAAAATGCTATACACTGACTTTTGTCATTCTAGTTTTCCTGATTGAATGGTCATCAAAATGAGCTAGCAAACCAACATTACCAGCATCATCCAAACTTATAATCTCATTAATAAAAGCATCAAGTTAGCTTGATAAGATCTGTTTTCCATAACTCGTGTTGGGCCATAAACTCATGATCAAGTCATGTTGATCAGCATAAATTATCCTCCTTTATTTCTTTATTAATTGAGTCATATCAGCAGTTTCATTATTTTACTTCAGATCAATGTTAGACTGGCAGGTATATAATTGTTCAGGTCATCTCATTTACCTCACACATTAGCTTTCCTCCTTTTCTCTGGGGCTTTTCTGGTGCTCCAATTCTTGTTGGGAATCAACATTAATGGTCCAGAGAATTTCTTTGTCAGATTTTGCTAAACCTTCTCAATGAAAATTACCTGGACTTTTTTATTTGAGAATGTGTGCTGTTAGTAACTGCCTTTCAATTCTCTGGAGTGACCACTGGAATAGAAATTACTTCATTATTACCTTATGATAAAATTTCTACTTTCTCCCCTCCTAAACACAGAATGTAGCTATGGACTGAGCACACCTGGCTTGCCTGCATTCTTTATTCTGCATTTCTCATCTGCTAGTGCAAAGCCAATATTGTTCTTCTCTTTTATTTGGTTTTCATATCCTTTTAAAAAGCCCACATAGTCTCTCTTCCTATTGACCTTAGCAGCCATGGCAGGTCTTATTGCCTTTTCAATTTTGTAATTGATTTAATCTTGACTTACTTGGATGGTGAGGTCCATTATAAAACGATTGTGTATTCTTTTACTTTTGTTTCCTTTGTCTATTTTCTACAGTTCCTACTTCAATGTACGCTCATTATGTTGTGATACAATTTTCCCCCTTCCATTTAATTTGGTTCTTAGTTGCTATCAATTCACTGAAATCAATTCATTTAAAGCAATACAGAATCAGTGCTGACTGAGCTTTGTTTTCCGCGCAAATGACAAATCTGGGAATTTGTATGAATATAACCATGATTTTTACCTAGTAATATGTTAGAAATTTTCACCTATAACTTTTTGAAATTCTAGAAAAAATTTAACACTGGATTCAGAATTTCTTTACCATAAGTTACTAGGGCTGATGTCCCTCTGATTACACACCCACTTAATCCTCCTGCATTATAGAGAGGTACTCACCTGAACCCCCAGCTTCCTGCTGCAGTATGGTAACTTACAGCCACTCCCAGTTGGTACTTTGTTCTTTGCCAGTTAAAGATTCACCCATAAACCTTCAATATTGATCACTTCTACACTGTCAGCACTTGGAAAGAGATAGTGCCATTTTTGACATGAAGTGTCTTTTTGCACTCTTTCTCCCCGCTTCATCTTTCTTAAATAGATTACAAGCAGTGATTTCAGTATTTCAGTCATGCAGATCACCCAATCAAGTCTTTTTTCAAAACCTGCCTGTTCTGTTCCCCTCATCCCTCCATCATCCCCTTTTGTTATTTGCTTATCATCACTAGACAACATTTGCAAAAGGACTCTGGTACCTTACTGCCTGATAAAATGTGGAGTGGAAGTTAGATGTTCCCAATGTGATGCATGTCAAGAGGCACAAAGTGTATTCCCAATGCAAGACCAGAGTGCTGCCAAAGATAGGCAGCACGAATTTCTCCAGAATCAGGCATCTTTTTCAGCCATTATTCACATTCATTCATATCCTTTAGGATACGATTTCCCATTATGTTTCTACTAGTAGTAAACCCAGTCAAAGAAGTTCCTGCTTTCCCCTCTCACTAAGGCATTCTCCATGATGGACCACCTTTCCAGAGATGCTGTACAATTCTGCATGGAATCAGGCTCTAAATCAAAGTTGTGAAGAGATTCAGCTTTCCAAAAGCCACACAGGCTGGGAGGGTGGAGAAGTATGCAGGACAGCTGGACAGCAAGCTCCCAGGTGGGAGTGGGGCCCCTGGTAGTCAGTCCTTGCCCCAGCCCTGTTGTTGCAGGGTTGGCTGCCAAAGGTCCGTGATCAGAGATGCAGGGACAGGAGTCGTGCCTTCGCTTCTGCACAGTGAACACAGGGCCCTTCTGTGCTTAGGGAAAGTCATACTCGGAGTTGCCATCTGAATTTGCAGGTTCTTCCAGCTCTTAGGCAGAAGTTTTCAGCCCTATTTATAGGGAGGACACAGGCAAAGAGGTCTTTGTGGTGATGCTACTCTCCTGTGCCTGGAAAGCTGGTACAAACAGGACAGGAACAGCTTCCAGCTCTGTGATTATTTCTGTGATTAACTTCGTGATTCACAAAGAGTCAAGAAAGGGCTTTAATGGATCAAATTTTGCTGACTGGATTAAAAAGTTTTTCAAATAGCAGTGTCACATTTTGTGTCTTGGTATTCAGATAAAAGCAAACTGGTTTATTTTTACTTGAGGAAGATTCTTTCCATTTATTGTTCATGAATGGTGATTTTCTTCAACTGTATAGCTGACACAGAGATTTGAGATAGATTTAATATGCGGAGGTGATAGCAGTAAGATGTTATTGTGCTGAAAGAAGATACTCGTTTAAAAATTATTAACCCTTTAGACCACTAAATGTATATTAGTTTAGCTGTTAAAGTAGCCCCCAAACAGTTTTGGTTTGGTTTTTGTTTGATTTTGTGTTGCTTTTTCGGATTTATTTTCTTTTTCTGTAACAGTGAAATAAAGATAGTTTAGGTCAAACAACTCCTTGAGACAGGAATTAGAATATTTTGGTGGAAGAAGCTGCAACAAACCTATGATCTCATCATAAAAACTGTGAAGTAAACTTCTCCCCTGCTATCGCTAAACTACCAGAGATCTGTGAAAAAAGTTTAAGCTTTGATTTTTAATTATAATTATTTTTTCTATTTAGTAACAGGCTCCTGAAGTTCCCATCAATCTGATTATTTAGAAGTAGTAGTCTCTGATTATTTTTGGAAATGTAGAGTCTATTTTGCTGTCTCTCATTCATTTCATTACCTTCTCCTTCTAATCATGAAACATAGGTTTCACAATCCACTGAGACACGTGTAAGCTTAAGAAGCAACCACCTGAACAGTGTAGCCTAATAATACCAATTCCAATTCTTTTTATGAAATACTTTTTTTCTAAGCTGTGCTTTAAATATAAATTGAATTCTTCAGGGCAAAGATTGGGCATTTAACTGTACCATAAAATGTTTAATACATTTTGGGCCTTTAAAAAATGAACATTAAATAGGCTAGACTATTAAAGAACTCCTTCTTTAAGCTCCTATTTTGTGTATTCTAATAAGATTTATTGCAGAATTTTTCTGTTGCTCTTAAATTCACCGAGTATTTCAAATATATTTAATTTCATTTTTTTCTTTAGCTCTGGCAGATGTCAACTCTCTCAGTTTTCTTGCAATTAATGCTTTTACAAATTTTTCATGTTCTGCCTTGAGGTTAGATGTGAGTGAGAAAGGTTTGTCAATTCCTGCAGCCACCAGATCTGGGGCTTTATTGTTTTTGTTCCTACAGTTTGTATTTTTTTTTATTTGAGATTTGTTGTTGCTTCCTTCTCCTCATGCCTTATACTGATAGTCCAGGGTGTTTCTTTACCTTCCTCTCTGGGGAGAGCCTTCCTGCTTGAGAGACCTATTTCATTTGCTTTGTGGGTGCAGAACACCTATCTCTATTTTTGTGTTTAGGAAAATATGTGTCTTGTTTCTTGTTTGGTATTAAAGTTCTTGCAGTATATTTCAATTCTTCATGCCCTTACCTAAAAATACATATGTACCTCCTATGTGTTTCACATCTATCCCTCCAGCCAGCAACTGAGTATTACTACCTCATGAACCTGTGCTAGAAGCACCACAAAAAAAGTAGGCTAATTTTGACTTAAAGACTTCTCAGCACATATTAATTTTACCAACATTTTCCTACAGCTCCCTGGAAATAATGCAAAAACTTTCTCTTTTTTACAGACCCTCAAGAAACAGTGAAGCAGATGATAGTGAATAAGATGGTAAATAAATGGTAAATAATGTTAAGAAAAGACCATTAATTTCTGAGGGTAAGAGTTCAGTACTATTTCTACCATTACATTCAGTAAAAGTCCAAAATAAATCTTCCCTTCAGTCTGTTTCTCAGGATTATTTTGCCTAAGAAGGTTTAACCAGCCTAGAGTAATCTTTCACTGCTTGTTAGGAAGATTTCATTCACATAAATAAATCATCCATAGTAAAACTATAGTCTCTGATCACATTTTATTCCTGTACCTCTTCTTCTTTCTTTCTTTATCACTTTTTCTTTGGATGTTTTACTCTCTGACACTGTTCTCTTTGCACATATTGACTCACTTTCTTTTCGGTCTCATTGCCTGTAGGTGTTGTTTCTTTCACTGAGATTTCTTTGCTTCACTGGGGCTCTTTCTTCACTTGCTAAAATACCTTCCATACCCCAAACTTTTTTAAGAAGTTTGTGGTTCATTTGCAGATAATTCCACGATGAATCTCAAATTGATCTTTTTGCTAATCCTGGGGCTTTCTTTTCCATTTATTTGTTTTTCTTGACTCTCAAAACATTACTCAAAGAAGTCCAATTATTCCTTGAACAGCACTGGGGGAAAAAAATCACAGCAGCTGTACTTTCAACATATGGCTACAGGGTAAAAAAAGGGAAGACTTAGAGATGCTAGATATTCTTCCCACTTCTGCTATTTTCCCATTATATCAATTTGATCAAAAAAATATTGAAAATACAGTCAAGAAATTAAGATACTTCAGTCATGCAGATTTTGACATGGCCGAAGTTCCCTATTACAAGTGAATCTTCAATTAGATTCTATTTGTAGCTTTCTTTTTAATTATCTAAAAATGAGATGGAAAATGAAATGGAAGTGAAAAAAACCCCAAATATCAGAAACAAATACCCTATGAAGCTATAAACCTTCATTTTTCTTCTTTCTGTAAGCAACTCCTCCTGCAAATATGCGGAGTAATAAAGTTATAACGTAAGAATAAAGAATCTTGTTCTCCATACCCTCTGCAAACTATATTACTAAAGTGATTTTCATTTCATCAAACAAGAATCTAGGAGTGAATAGAGCTGACTGGAATAATGTAAATCATCACAAATAAGGGAATATGATCAGTGTTACCTTTCTATTTTTTTTTAACACCGGCCTGTATGAGTTAAATTTATTTATCTCCAAATTTGTCTGCTTTATCTGTCCTTGTTGCATTTATTTTGGATGATTCGCTCAAGGTGATCTTTTTACAGCATAAATATGGCAGTTGCCATCTCAGCCAGCATAGTGGGACTGTTTTAAGGACCTAACCAGAGGCATAATCAGTCAGAAAGACCATAGGCTTCCCTTCTCTCCCTCCTATCTCTGCACATCCACCCCACACACCATGCAATCGGCTTATGGATACATCAATTGCACAGCAATAATCTGCTCCCCTGTGGGCTGTGGCTTTTGCAAAGGAGTAAGACCTTCTTTTTACATTTTACAGATGTAAATGGGTCTCAGCCTCCCATCCCCTTTCTGATTTGATTATTCCTTTCATGCAGGCCCACACATTTTTTAACAACATTGCAGTCAACTTAAACTTCTGTTTGAGAGTTACACCTTCCTGTGCCAGGAAGCAAAGAGCATCTCTGCACTGGCATTGGGCACAAATTCAGTTTCTGAGCTAATCCGCCTGCAGCTGCAGCAATAGCAGTTAGCATCTGGTTTTCCTTGGTTCAAGGGCTTTTTTATTAGCTCAGATGAGCAACCTGCAGAGGGGGAAAGTGCCTTTTTGGTTATATAGGCTAACATTTGCTGTTAGCCTGCTCCACATACAGATTTTAAGCCTGCAGAGAGAAATGAGTATAAAACTGGGTCTCAGAGACATACACTGTCTTTGAGAGAGTCCCTCAGCTTTTGTGTGTATTGAAAATCCTAATCCTACCTGTCTTAATAACCTATGTATGTCTCTTTTTTTCCTTCTTATTCATACAAATGGAGTAAATAGACACAGGTGAGAGAACAGAAACATGGAACAGTCAAGGTGTCTTAAGTATTAGAAAGCTATCTGGTTTTCTTCAGTTATTTGTCACAAAAACATTTTTTTATATCACAGCTAGTCATCTGCCAGTAAGATGCCAGAAAGAGTGTTAAAAATACTGTATCTATTCAGCTCAAAGTGTGTTTACATCTACAATATGTTCTTTTGTGTGAAAGAACAGAGACAGAATGAAAGGAGAATCCTTCCCTCAGTAATGACTATTTTAATGTCTGCTCAAAGCTTGGTAAATAACGCAACACTATAAAATTTAGTCATAAGAAGTAATCATTATCGCTCAATAAAAGAGAATAATTTTTCCATTTGACCTGCATATAAATGTCTATAAATATTATATTTATCTTTAAGAGTGTTCCTTCTATTCATGTTCTAATACAAGCAATGTGAAGATTTCTAATATCTCAGAAAATTACCCCAAACTATACCTAGTTTCCAAAAACTGAAGTCCTGAACAGGGATTTTTATGCTTCCAAGAGATTGGGTCAGTCACAGAGCAAACAGGTCCTGAAATCTTCTTTTGATTACTTTTGTAAACTTTCCTCTTTTGGGTGCTGAGAGATATATTAGCGAAACATACTGCTGTTCAAATTGGCCAAAACCTCTTTTCACAAGATTCTCAGATGTCTCCTTGAGTCATGATGAGAAAATTGTGGAGGACTACATTATATCTTAATTGAAAACTTTTAAGTATGACTTATTAATTAGGAAAAAAAAGGCAACAGGTAATTATTAAACAATTTTATATTACACTGCCTTGAGAGAGAGGTGGTAAGTGATGACTGATATGTTGCCAAGGGATTTTATCTTCTTGTTTATGTGTGCTACTGTTATATGGTCACAAGATATGATACATGCTCTGTGCACCAAACTGGGAGATATTTTGTGTGTGTGTCAGTTTGGCCAAGTCCAAGCTCTCTCCTCCCCCCTCCTGCTCTCTCAAGTGAGGGAAAAAAAAAAACAAACCACAGAAAAACCAAGGGAAGTCTGAATGAAAATGTGATTATATCAAAAATATATATTTACATATATTTACAATTATATATACAATTTAAATATATTATACACTCAATAGGGAACTCCCGAGGGGGGAAAAAAAAGGGAAAAGGGAGGGGGAAACAGGGATAAAAAAAAATAAAAACAAATACTCTCCAAATATACATCGCTAATAGAGAGCTAGCGAACAAACAAATTAAAAAAATCCCAATTAAATACTTCCCTGAATGAGACAGCAGAACCGTGTGAAGCACCAACTAACTCCCCACGCCTTCCGAAGGGACCGGAGATAACGGCAGGTCTAAGCAGGCAGGCCTTGGCCTATACAAGCAAAGACCATCTGTGGAGAGACCTCTCGTCTTCAGCCACTGGAAGAGAGAAGAGAGAAGAGAGAAGAGAGTGAGGTCTCTTATCTCCACCGTATTTATATGTTGTGTTACGCAAAAGGATAATATGAAATACTTCCTTAGATTTCTGACCCCTGTTGCTAAGGAAGGCCTAAAAAATCCAAAAGCCAACCCACTACATATTTGAATTCTGGTTGTTGCCATAGTGAATAAAATTGCATTTTCTGTGATAAATTATTTACGGTTGGCTGAGATAAAAAGATTTAATGTAGGAAAGGGAAACAGTAGCAAACCCAGCATGACACAGTACAGAACACTAACATAACAAAGGATGTATCTGGGGTTTTCTGGAAGATTTTAATTCTCTGGTCAATCTTGAAACATATATTTAAAAACTTAAAGGTTTCCATTTGCAGAAAGCAATGAATGATGAGGTAAGATTCATGAGTGCTACATGATGACTCAGGGTGGGAGTCCTGATTTATAGAAAGCAAAGCCCAAACATAGATGCATCGCATTATCCTCATGGGACAAGAGAAGGAAAAGAGAACTTTTCTTCTCCTCCCAACACTTCCACACGTGCTCCAGTTTCCCTCCAAAAGAAATCTGAGTGCGCTTTCCAGATGATGCACTCCAAGCAATACCAACCAGCATGTTGCAGGCCTCAGGGCTCCACACACTGTGCAGCAGACAGCAGCAGAGATGCACCCCAGAAAAGTCAATAAGTCATGCCTGCATATGTATGTGAGGGTTTTAGGTAGTTACAAGTGTAGGTGAGACAGCACACTGAAAAGTCTTGCTTCACTCTTATTGTCTGAAGATCTTGCGGGTCTGTTTTTTGTCAGTGTTGGTAACCAAGAGGGACAACCGGGGCTGCTAATCAAGAGGTTTGATTTTCTGTGGTTCAGTAGAGTTTCAAAAAGAGCCTCAGTAAAATGTCTGAAAGAGTTTCTGTACAGATAACATAATATTGTTATAAGCAATAGTTTCTTAGATCTTTCATGTGAATAAAAAAATCAACAAGAAGTACTACAAAGAGGGGATTATGTGAAATCTTGCTAATAGCCACTTCCCCACAGTCTTCAGTTGGCATATATATGAAAATGGAAATAAAGAATCAAAAAATGTTTTCTTGCAATTAGATTGTTATTATTTTATTTTAGAAAGGTATAATGGGTCATCTTTGTCTTTATATAGTGTGAGCCAATGAGGAAAATGTGATTGAACATCTCTTGTATATAGTATGGCTAAATAAACTTTTTGACCTCTATTAATCACACAGTTTGTACTTTTGCTTGTAGCTACAAGATCTTATGTGACTAATCTGGAGAAGCAGCTACACACTACTCTGTTGTCAAGGAAACTGTCCTAATCACCAGTTATACTATAATAGTAAGATGTTTCTCATGTTCACTATAAAAACAGGGCATTCTCCAAAGATACGGGAGAAATGGGAAAAGCACTTGTAACAAATCACTGAAAAGAGTCTTTATCTGGGAGAGAAGACACTTCCAGCTTCTGATTCCTGCTCCAAGTACCGTTGGTATATTTTATCCTAGTATTATTAAATATAGAAACTTGGGAGCAGAGAGGTCTAAATCTTCAACTCTATCCTTAGAGCTGTGCTGAATTTCAAATACAATTTATATTAGGGAAAAAAAACCCTACCTAAATAATTTGAAAATAGCTTGAATATAATCACAGCGGGTGGTGGTGTTATTTATTATTATTATGAATATATATGATATAATTACTTTTAAAACAAAGAAAGAGATATAAAATAATATGATTTTATAAGAGAAAAATCATATAAGAATTTAAGAGGTTATCTATATTGTCAACAGTTAAAGTCGGTAAAATCACTCCTACTGAATCAGTGATAAATCATTCTGTTTTCCTTTCTAAAGTAAAATCTCAAAAAAGAGTGGAATAAATAGCATATTCATGATGTAGGACACAGTGCACTGCATTTTGCAGATACCACTGAGGACATATGTAGTTTTTTCTGGGAAACAGCCTAAACCAATATAATCCATAGAAGTAATACCCCGATTTTCATTATATTTTTAAAGGAGGAAGGACATCAATAGTCAGCAAAGCAGATATGCAATTCTAATATTACATCTATGAAGGGAAATAAGCGTTTGCTTGGCATAGGCAAAGAACATGCATTAACGTGGACATAATTACACCTCTTCTGGCAACAGTTGAAATGACCAGTTCTGGACATCTCTATATTTAGGACTATATTGCAAAAAAAAAAAAAATGGAGGCAGTTCTGAGAAGACTATTTTAAAGATTTTTAACAGCTTTGAAAGAAAAGTCACCAAGAGAAACTCACAGATCATATGCAGTAAGCATGTAGAAAACAAGGACACACAAATCATTCAGCAGCACTGAAAATCTGACCAGTATGAATATCAAATTTGGTTCAGAATTCTTTGTTTTCTCACCAAAATCATAAAAATATCTAAATATCTGGAACCTAATCCAGGAGGTGTGGACATCAACGCAAATCTTTCAACAGATTGCTGTAGATTCTATGTAAAACTTAAATTGAGTCTAATATTCCAACTGTGGTTATCTCTGAGTTTCATGGATGAGAATTTTCCTTTCTCACTTGTGTATACTCTGATTTTGTAAATGAAGATCAAAATGAATTCTGAAAGTCACTTTGATATGTAAGAGTAAAAGATCTGATGCTTAAAAAAAACAGCCCTTCAGATGAAAGTCAAAGGAACAAGATCATGTTTTTCTAGATGTAACTACACTGAGCAATGGCTCATTACTAAAACAAATGGAAATAAATCTAGGAGTCATCTGAAAAAAAAAAGATCTTTGAAAAATCGTCATGCAGTGTCTCTGTAGTCAACAGAGACCTGTTAATTACAATGAAGAGAAGCTACAGAGCGATTTCCTCCTCAAGTAGATTCTGTGTTGAGTACACAGACTAGTTTCCTTTGACAATAAAACCAGTTTATTTAAAGTGACTGTTTCACATATAGACATCTACATTGTGGGCAGTTAAAGTCTGGGTCAGGGAAAGATGCTGAATCTGAGAAAACAACATTACTGAGTTAGGATTATATACATGGGATAAAAAAGGCAACATTTGTCATGTTCTCTGCTTTAAAACTAGGAAAATAAAATGTCAGGAAAGAGAGCACAGGGAAATTATCACTAATATAAATGCATTTCAGTCAGCAGAACATCAATGGAACTAATATAGGAGCTTGGATGTTTTATTTTCAGGTCAATTGACTGCAATCTGGCCTCACTCAGCTTCTCCCTTTGTGCTGAGGTCAGATATTTTCTCTCTGAATAAACTCAGATTAGTCTTGTTTCTTTACTGTATGCAACGATAAACCATGAAAAAGGAGTCTTTGCATTGCACTGTTCTTGTAACAGGGGTGGAAAGTACAGGAAGAAAATGCCTATACGGGTCACATTTACTCAGATGTATTGCCAAGTCCTGTAGTATACAGGCCCCTTTAATATAGCCCAGAAGAAAATGTCTGCTTCTTGAGAAAGGACAAGGCTTTACAGTAGCCAAATTGTAAAAGCCCTGTGGGGATCCTGAGCCCAAAATCTGGAGAAATTGATTTTAAGCTGGAACAGATAACTAAATAAATTATACCATAATGGCCCATTAGAGTATAACAATATGTTGGCTTTTAGATAACTTTCAGTTTACTAATTTGAAAATTGCAACCATATGAAAGCTTTCAGAGTGGCAGCACATTTGTTTGTGGTTCAGTATTTGAATATGCCAAATAGTCGTTCTATTAAGCTATTGTAAATCTAAACATCTACATCAGACACATTTTCTTTCTTCATGAACACAAAGGCATAATGTTGCATGTTTTGCTGATGTCTGCATGATTAACTACATTTGTTTTCTATTTACCACAGAAAGCTCTGCTCTGGAAAATCTACTTTAAATATTCAAGCTTTCACCCAGGGATATTTCTCCCCATATAATGACCAAAGAGCAATAGGTGTCACTAATCAGAAATCTCTAAGGACCCTGATTTTTACAGCCTCATTAGTAGTGTCTTAATTAGTTGTCACCCAGGTTAGCACTGACTTGTTAAGCTCATACAGAATGCACTGAAGGGCAACTGATGTGCTCTCGAAATGTCACATCTTATATCTAGGCTCAATTATATGACACTTCTGTTTGAAAAGGTTGGTCTAAGTAAAAGACAAGTGGTCTTCTGACCTCTTTTAGCTCTCTTGGTAGGCTCTGTAGATTTGCCCTTATTTCAGGAGGAAAAGACTATTATTTTAGAACATTTCATATAAGCATATTCCTTTTTACAAATGCAATTTCTTCCATATATGTATATGTACATTTGCACACCCTTTCATATGTCTTTCCAACCTCTGTGTTTCTACCTTTATATGTGGTGCACATATATGTGCATGTAAAGAGGAATGTGTATATGTTACAAAGGTAACTGAAAAATTGTGTTGTTATTGTATATAACTGCAAGGTACTAAATTACTTTATCATGAATGGGTTTCTTTTTCATAGCTGTCCTGATGCTAATATAAATAAATAATTTGCTATTTCTAGCCTAATTAGTGAATATATGTCTGTCTTGAGCAAGGAGGCTGGGGAAGCTGACTTCCAAAGACCTCTTCCAATCTAAATTATACTGTGACCCTCTTTACACACAAAAAAAATGTGTACGCTTACAGACGCGTTTCCTAAGAAAAAATGAATTGCAAAAATGTCTTGATGATGACTAATTGCATGTCTATGTGTGTCCAGTGTCTTAGTAAGGTGGAGATTAAAAAAACTCACTTAAAGAGAAGTTATATATAAAAGTTGTGTATACAGTGGCAATCAGTGATGAGAGAGATGGTGCCTTTTGTGGCTCTGAAGCTTGATATCCATGGTTTGGAAGAGAAACTCTTGTACAGGGAGTAACAACAGTTGGGAAGAACTGGTTTACTTCATATTAATGTTATACACAGGTTTAATTATTATTATAATTATTATGGTATTATTATTGTTATTATTACTGTTACATCCTGATAGACTTCTGGATGACTTCACATCCTGATTTGCCTTTATCAGCAGCAATCTTTACATCTCTGTGAACAGATGATGAATTTCAAAAGAAGGCAAAATGTATGATTCGTATGTTTAAATTATGTGGATTTTTCTAAAAGAGTTATGGGTGATCTGACACCAACTGTGTGATTTTTCTCTTATAAATATAATCTAAAACAACTAAAATGATGAAATGTGAAAAATTTCTATAAAGAATGCTACCAAATTGATCCTTACAAGTCACAGGTTATAGAGATACATTTAAAAAAGCTACATTTGTGTTCATAGAGCTGTGGTGAAAGGCTTTTTTTGTTTGCTTCTTCTAAATGATATTTTAACCTCACTGATCTAAAATTTCCCCAGTGTATTTTCTGAAAGCTGCTCCTAAGATATACTGGCCATACATTCCTTTAAACCTTTAACCAGTAGTAGTAAAACTACCTGTAAGATGAAAGAGCTATGCCACTCTAGACAGTAAAATAGCTCAGACTATTACCAGCATATGATTCACACAAAAATATTATCCTATCTACTCTTCACTGACCTGCTAGACACTGTGATGATGTGAGTTACTAAGATAAGAGAGAGAAGTTCTCAGTGAAAGAATAGGTGGAGAATAAATTAAAACTCACTTGAAATAAATTAATATAAGAGCCTTCCACCTGCCCCATCATCATCTGCTGGAGTGATACATTGGGCAGCAACATTAGCGATCAAAAGTAGTCCCCTGAGTTGCTGATTTTTTAGGTGGCATAGTAGCTGGCTCTAAAACATGCATTTCTGGTAAAGAAGATTTTTTTTTTAACTTCCGGGGGAACAGTGATGTGTTGCCAATATATTTAAGGGATTCAACTCATAAAATATGCTCCTTACACTGTCATAAATTATTCCAGTAAGGATTTTTATTACAGAGAGTAAAAGCAAGGTAGCAGGAGGTATTGTTAGCTCATTAGCTTGCTTAGGCAGAAACACTTTCCTAGGGAAAAATAGCAAAAGAAAGAAGGAACTCACTAGTTGATAAACACCTAAGCAACATCAAGTTGAAATTTTTTTGTCACATGACTCCTTCCTGAAAAAGTCTCTCATATGTTTATCTTGTGCAACAATTGACAGCTGGTGTGTTTTAAAAGGTGATATATGTATAGGGCAATTTTTAGTACAACACATTTTAGTACACCCACTTCCACCATTGAACAATCATCTGCTGTTGCTACTGATTTTTCACCAGTTATTCATCTGATTTTCAAAATACAGTTGTCTTCTGTGGCAGGATGATCTCTTGTACTACATATCTAGTTATTTTAGTCTTCCTTTACAGTCATTAATTCAATTAAGCACCAAACTGTAGTGATATACTTACTGAGAGTTATTGTTATTTTATGGCTTAATTAGTAAAGTTAATTATATTTTGTAATTTTAGTATGTTTTGTTTCTATAACCATGGAGGTCACATTATGTGTAGTCAGATCTGCTGTAGAATTTAAGGTAATGGTTATTTAATTATGAGAGAAATTTATTTTTTTCAGTTTTAAGGCTATAAGCTGTCAATAGAAATTGGGGTAATGTATTGGCTCACTTTTTCACCCATTTTTTATACAGTCTCTGTCTTTTAAGACTCATTATTTTGCTCCTCTTTTACCTAAGATTGATACATTTAGCGTGTAAGTTTTCTTGATGGTCTCTGAAATCCCATATGGGAATCCAAACATATGAAATAATTACATAATATGAGGAATTTTATTTACTCACCTGCTTAAGGATGAAGAAATAAATGCAAGAACTGTTGAGCACATATCTGGGGTTTTTTTACTATGTTAATGTCCTATTGAAGTAGTATTTTATTAGAATATATAGAGAAGGGTTTTAATGCTCAAATGTAGAAGTTAATATGCATGGTAGTTTGATAAAAGATGTTGCAAAAACTAATCAACTTTTAATGATATCTTTTATTTTATTAGTAGAACAAATCATGGTTTTGCATCTAAATGCATGCTCATAAATAACCAGCATAAAAAACACCTTCCTGAAAGAATCTCAGCATATGAATGGGTCTCTGATTCAGTTTGGGGAGTGAGATTTTAATTATGCAGTTCTTCAAATTCAGCTGATATTTTTGATTGCTATTTCTGTTCTATTCTCTTGATGATTTTGGTCGTGATAAGGTTTTTAATTGCATGACTGTATAGCATTAGCGAATATGACACCTTCTTCTTTAATAAGAAAAATTCAGCAAAATAGAAATGTACCTTCTCTGAAATCTCATAACACTGAATTCATCATATATGCTATGTAGTCTTTTAAAAGAAGCTGCTATGGTAATGTACACTGATATAATCACATGAATGAATGAATAATTCGGAGAAAGTCTACCAGCATAATAGGTATATTATATTTTAGGAGTCAACAAAAAAATCATTAGCAAATTCACAGAATGGCTTTACACTGCAGTTCAGTTACAACAGGTTTGTTGTAACAATGCTTCTCTAACAGTTTGCTTCTCTAATGCCAGAGCATCTCACATCACTTTTACAGCTTCATACTTCCGAAGACAGTAAACGTCTCTCATGAAAGATAAGCAATTAAAAAATTACAAAGTTCTAAGTCTTTCTTGAAACTGTTTTGACCCACTACAGCCCATCAAATGTTCAATAACCAAGATAAGAGGAGAGTAACTACTATAGACAAAGTTCCAGTAAATATAGTAGACAATGCCCTTGCTTCTTTTCAGCCACTATGGGATAATTTTTAACTGTTTTTCAAATGCAAAGAAACAGAATACACTTTAGTATATTCTGGATTTTATGCAATTAAGGTTTGTAATTAATATTTCCCATGTTAATAAGTTATTTTTGCAGACTGTGTGACACAGATTTTTGTTAATGTATAATACAAACAACTTTATTTTCCAGTCACACCTTTTAGCTTCAGTCAACAGAAAATTTTGTGATTTGAGTTGATGACTCGTGTATGAACAACAGTGACATCATGTGGCTATTGCTTTGGGGATAGATGTGTCAGGCAGTACAAAAGGAACACATCTGTCTTTGTGGCAGGAATATAAAACATTAAATGATGCCCACTGTAGTTCATTATAGTGAGTTCAGTTTTTTGTCTTAAGACACTGTTAACTACAATATGTTTATTGCAATACTGCTTGAGAAAGGAGCTTGATGAATGCAGCCATAACATTGGCCAACAAGCTGTTATACATAGTTAAGGTTTACCTAATATTGTGCTCAAAACTTTCTGACTTCTTCTCTGACAAACTTATGATTATTAGTTAGCCATCAAAACACTCTCCTCTTCCCTAAGAAGTAATTCTGTTGTTTGGGTTGGTGGTTTTTTGTCGGTGGTTGTGGTGATGAGTTTTTTACATCTAGATTTAATTGCATTCTATAAACTATAGGATAGATGCATGGGTGGATACACAGATATGTGAATCCACATATCTACAGAAAATTACTTTTTGGACAGTGCAGAAATCAGAGATTCACCATCTATGGTATAAATGCATCTGAACTGACCTAATGGGGAATGACCGAAATTTGGTGTGACTGATCAGCTCATACAGCTTCAGTAGCCATTTCCTCCTAAGCCTGGGAATTGATGGCAAATTAAAAAAAAGGGCTACTCCACAAGAAATCAGCCCTAATTAGGAAGCTTTAACCAACTTAATTGTTTTGCAGTTGCTCACAGACCAATATTGGGTTGGTTGGACCTATCCGTGTCACTGTCCTTAGCTGTTTTGATGCTAGGAAGAAGTATCAGCTTGGGAACTGAGCTATGCAGATGGAGGACTACCTCTGGACCTAAAATATTTCTAGTTAAAAATTCACCCCATAAGCTGGAACAGACAGAAGGATGGCTGGAAGAGCAAGAAGCAGTAAAGTTATGACATCCACTCTCAGGGGCTTTCTTCTACGCTCAGCTTTCCAGCACACCATTGCTGCAAAATAAGACATTGACTAACTGAAGCAAATTCAGCTGAGGACCATTGTGATGATCAAAGACTGCAGCACCTGACATATAAGAGGAGGTTGAGACAACCCAGTTCTCTCAGCTGAGCAGTGATCTTATTGCTGTCTTCAGCCACCTAATGAGGGTGTGTAGAAAAAAAAAAGCAAGACTATTCTTGGAAGTCAGCAACAAAAGGACGACAGTCACAAGTTACATATAGGGAAATTCTTAGTATGTATTAGAAAGAGCAAAACCAAAGTGAGTGCAATCAAACACTGAAGTGGGTTTCCCAGACAGGCTTTGCAATCTTGCCCTGAACAACCTGCTCTAAACTGCTTGTACTTAGAGAAAAGATGACCTCCAGAGGTGAAGAACCAAAGGCAGAAATGTTTTAATTGTATGTAGCAGATTACGGTTCCACCAAATTGCCCTGATTTGAAGGAGATCTTTTTCAGCTCCATAAAACTACTGGATTTGGATAGAACATTACTGAAACTGATGAGTTTAATGGTTTGTGTTTACCAGGAATATTAGCGTAAGTGCTTTCACAGGAGACAGCTGAGTAAATAGCAGTCCTCAACACAAAGCCCCCGTTTCCACCCAGTTCAAAAACAGAAGGACATTTCTCACTATTTTCTTGAATAGGTACATATATGTGTGCATTTGTGTGTGTGGGGAAAGAGAGGGAAGCAAATTGAAAATTGAAAAGGGGAGGGGAAAATATCATCTCTACACTGTAAATGTATTTGAAAAGAAAGCTATAAAGTCAGTACACTATCTGAAAAAGACTTCGAACTGTGAACAAGAAAACTTTCTAGTGATTTAATTCTTCCCATATTCAAGATAACATGATGATTGCATTCATATTAATAGGATATCATGAAAAATGCTTGATTTCATCAATATGGCATCCTCAGATTCAGAACTACCAGACTGATTTTTATGTTATGGGTAGTTAGGGAGAATATAATAATGGCATTTGTTAGAAATGAGAAAAAAATATGTCCATACCTAAATTCTGCAACCAGCTGTTTCCTCTGCTCCAACTGGGACAAGTGAATTCTGTCCTTTATAACCAAACTCTCTAGTTTTAAGATTTTCACAGTATTTAGCTAGAAAGTGCTTCTTTTAGCAACTCTCACAAAAGCAGTTGTGAGGCCATGGCCTAGACTATGCATCTGCTTTGGCAGACAGCTATGAGCTGCTGAATTCCAGCTGCAGAGGGAAAAATGTAAGTTGCCAAAAATATTAATCTGTCTTTATGTCAAAAAAAAAAATCATTAAATTTGTTTTAGATGAATACTTGCTTTCCTTTTTTCTTGCTGCTTCTTCAGCTAATGCTTTTAAGCTGGGAGGAAAAGATAGTGTGAGTGTGACTGCAGGAAAAAGGGAACAATGTTTCTTTTTTTGTTCTTTCTGACTCATAGTACAAATCAGCCAAATCTAGCAACTATTATTCTCCTAAATCATGAGATTTTGGTCTAACAAGGATTCCTGTAAATTAGGGGAATTTGGCCTTAATTAAGCATCTGTTTCATTTCTAATATGTGAGAAGTTTTGCAAGCAAAAAGCTTTTTATAGATCAGGGGTTTCTGCAGATTTTTTAGGTTTTCTTCCTCAGCTCAGAACCATTTCTATATTTAGCACAACCTTTGCAACAAGGAAGCCATCCAAATTCTAAGATAACAGATATCAGTATGCCTTGTTTTTTTAAGTGGTGAGATCTTCTGTCCTCCAAGTTTTCCATTTCAAAGCAGAATTAGTAGTCAAGTCCTTTACTTCCGAAGGTTTCCACCTGATGATTAAGAGAAGCAGGATTTCACCCGCCATCTTACAAAAGAGCTCCTACATGTATTTACTGGCTGCTGGATTGCACTTCAAATGCAAGAAATAAGTCTCAGAACATGTGCAAAAAAGTTATTTCTCTGAGAGAATGTTGCTCTTATGTCCATAACCATACATCCTCTGCAGGACTGCAGGCCTTTTCTAGATGTTGTGCCACTTTCAAAATAAAATGAAATATAACATATAGACAATTACTCATATCTAAGTAGGCTAACAAGAGAAAGGAATAGTTCTCATCTAGGCTTCCTCTCCCTTTCCCATGGAAGGTTAGACCTGATGGTCTTTGAGGTCCCTTTTAGCCTGGGTTGTTCTGTGATTCTATGATCCTGTGACTTTCAGTTATCCCTTAAAAATTACAGGGATGCTTTTTTCATACAGAAGTCAATTGGAGAAACTTTTTGACTTCAAAAGAAACAGAACAATGGCTGCAAGTTATAAAAATACATTTTCAGACAGAGTAGAATGTAAATATAGGTAATGAGTTGGAACTTCTTCAACTGTAGCTTTAGCCTTAAAAACAACTGATTCCTTCTGAAAGTCTTTATAGTTGAAGATGAAAATTCTTGTTACAGTAGAGTGAGTTGACACCACACAGGCATAAGTAATGACTTGTGCACCAAAGAAACAAAACACCTTCTGGTTTTGTAGTTCTGGAACGGGAAAAAGAAAGGGACAATCATCTTTGTTTGAGCGAATTATGAATGAAAGTTCATTTTTATATGCTTACTTCATTTTTTTTGTTTGCAATTGCTTCTTTGATCCATACAATTACTTGAAGAAAAATTAACCATACGTGTTTTAGGGCAGCAATGATGCTATTCATGAATATTTTGTTTCAAAATTAAGAATAAAATAACCCTGAATCCAGATAATCCCTCATTTTCCTTTTTACCTTCCAGTTTCATGGTAAAAAAAGAAAGTAAGTGCTGAGAGGAATAGATATGAATGAATCATCCTACCTCTGCTCACAAGTGAAAGTAAATGTCATGACATCGAAGTAGGAGCATAGAATTTAAAGTACTGAGACAATTTGTCCATCAAAGTATGTCCTATAAAGTATGTCTGGCTGAGCCTGGTAGCTGAAACATTACAGAAAGAGGAATATAGAGACAGGGAGTGTTGAAACAGATAATGCTTTGCTTAATGTTGTCTATGCATGTTTTTTTTGATTGTGGGGTTTTTGTTGTTTGGGTTTTTTTTTTGAATTCTGGTGCTTGGAGATTGCCACTTAATATATTACAGTAATCAGATGCTGAAGCAGCCAGCTGCTTTCACAAACAGCAGCCATAGCAACCAATCTCTTTCTGCATTGAGAGCCAATTCCACAATTTTTAAGTAGTTCCGTGGATTTTTTTCCTGTATTATAAAGCCAGTTGAGCCATTCAGCAAAATCTCAAACTTCAAGAATATACATTTGTCTGTGTTAATACTGTTGATGTGAAAAGAAAATTCTGTACCTTCAACATGACTGAAGTCGTGATACCTATACATAAGGAAACTGGTTTTTTTATTCTAATTACAAGGATATTACTTGACAGTATAATTTAGCAGCGTTAGTCTTCTGCTGTGTTTCTAGATTCAGTCTTGCAAAAGTCTGAAGTTGGGGTCTGGTTAAGATTGTTATCAAGGCTGCATACAAGACATTAGAAAAGCTTATAAATGACCGGTATGGCTCAGGAATCCATATGATTAATGTCCACTTCAATGAAAATGAAAAGTGTCCAATCAAAGGCTGATTTTGATTCCTAAGCATCATATATAGTAGAAATCTGCTCAAGACAATAATATAATTTTAAATAGTACTAGTCAAAGAACATATAATGACAACTCTTAATTTAATATTACATTACCAAGTTAATAGCTTTTGAGGGAAACCTCTACATGTGGAGAAAAACACTTGTTTTCTCTCATATTCTTGGTGTAATTAAACTGTATTTTCACTGATTTTCAGACAGCTCAGATATACCTTGGGGAGAGAGGAATAAAAATTAAAAAAGAGGTTACTCTCCATGTCACTGTTTTGGAAAGTCTCCAGTTAAAGTGCAATGTACATTATTAGCAGTCTTAATCAAGTACATCTATCTCAGAGACAGTGGTGTTGAAAATTTCAAAGTTATTGATGAATTTGAGTCAAGTGTCCACTGTGAAGTTGCGGATTCATGACTTCAGAGAAGAAACTGTCCCAGACCATCTATGATATCCTATTCTGAGGCAAGGAGGTGGTGTTCTTATTCATTTACTTATATTTGCTTTGGATGAATGGAAACTTTGCCTAGATATTTGAGTCTGGAAACAGGAACACTAACCCTTATGTTTCCTTTTAATCATCCCTTCAGAGTTTTAGCTAGGTATGCACTAAATAAGTTGTATAATAATTTAGCCCAATTTCTAGTAAGTTATTTTCACCAAGGGTGAGCAAAATCCAGATTTCACTCAAGTCAGTCATCATCAAAGATCTTGGAATTACATCAAGATGACTGGAATGTTTATATCTATCATAGCCCTGCTTTACCAATCAATTGCTTTAGCAAGTGTCTGTGATACAGCATATATTAATTTAATTAAGAGTTAATATGAATCAAACAGAACAAAGTTCCATGATAATAGTCTCTTGCTTCTATGTGAACCTAAGACATTGGATTCATACAATAAACATTAATTTTCAAAGAGGTGCTTCTCATTATGTGGTTCTTGTTACTTGGCTCTAATAAATTTTACTGCATCAATGTTTTTAAGTGAATCTGAGGCTTGAGCTACATCTAGGATAATGTGATGCAAAGTGAAGAGTTAAACTTTATTATTTTGCTTAGGGAAAAAAATAATAATAAGAAAAAAAGAAATATTTGGCTTGGGTGTACTCCAAGTTCTCATTTTTCCAAAAAGCTATTTCCCGTTTTTTTCCCTAGTTTACCCCCTCACAGAAATTACACATTTAGGTCATTTCTATCTAGTAAGCATGGCCATAACCTTGTCTCACTGATTCTGAACTTAGCTGACTCTGACATATTTACTGAAATTTTCTATGGAAGACATTATCACAGTTTAATCTTTTACCTAAATAGCTCTATTTAGATGTTAATGTTAATCTGTTATTATTTCTACCATATTAGCTGTATTTGATTCAGATTCTCCTTTGCTGTCTCCAAATACATAGTGAGAAGATAACTGCTGCTTAATGTTTAAGTATATAATGATAAATAGCAGGCAAACCATACAGCTGACAGGAGGGGTTTTGTTTGTATTGTTTCTTTCACTTTTAAATCATTTTCCATGATGTGAAACTATCATGTACCTGCCGTCATAGATTTCTCATGTTCTGGCATAAAATTGATTACTTTTCTGGGTTGCCTGAGAGGCTTTTTGGAACTCAGCCCTCAAGATGATTAAATAGCTTCTAATTTCCAGCCTGAATTAATTCCTCACCAATGTACATGCATTTGTTTTATGTCAGTTCTGTCCTTCACTGTAAATCACCCTTACTCCTTTCTCATATCTACCCTCTGAGAGAACAATCAACTCTCTTCTCAGATTCATGATTTTAATGGTATTTATTCTTAATTTATATCTGCAAAACAAGGATCTCCTGTAAACACTTTCAGGAATTTTGGCATTATTTTAATAAGAATCAGGAGTCCAGAGTTCTGTAGCATGAAGGTAGAAGATGCCTGTAAAACATTTTAAAACACCTTCCCCAAAAGAGTTTGACTCATGTTAATTGTTTTGTCTCTTTTTGTTCTTCTTATTTCTCTGCAGCCTCTCATGGTTTTATAATTCCCTGTGACTCTCTCTTACCTGCCTTTATTTCTACCTTTCCTGGTCAGTCTGTACCCTGTAGCACCTGGGCTCCACCATAGTCATGTCAAGAAGTGGTAGCAGGATATCGCAAAGCGACAAGTAATGTTAGTTTGTAAAGAGTTAGCAAATAGCTAAACTCTCATTAAATAGTTTTTCTAAGGGTTAAAAAACCAAATCAATCTGTTAACTCCAAGGGTTTTTTTTCTGTAGATGACAAATACACAGGGGAAAGTAAAGAGGAGAATGAGGACAATCAGATTAATGAGTGAAGAAAGGTGACATTATGGTACTAAATTCTATGCAGAATAAGAGTTGCTACACAGATGGTGTTATTCTGCATCTGCTCAGCTTGCAGGTATACAGTAGCTCCTAATTACTCCTTGCACAAAATTCCTTCCGGGCTATTCTCCTAAGGAGGACTTCCAAAGATGCTTCCAGCAGGACTTTGACGCGCAAATCTCTTGTCTGTTTTTGAAAATTCAAACCACAATAACCGGCAAGAAGCTTTGGAACAGAAATCTTCTAAAAAATAGATGTTCTAACAATTCTCTCTTTTACTTGTGATTTACTTGTGATTATTCTTCCATACTCTAGCAGATTTTATACTTGATGTTATTGCGTGAAATGCATAATTTCCTCCTTTTTTTTTAAGTTTTCTTTATTCTGATTCTTTGAAAAGCACCTTATTCTTTGTGGTATTATTTAATGTAACTATCATATTCTCTGAGTTCTGAGGCCAAACAAATGACAAATCCATGTCTAAAATACTTAAGATCTGATATGCAAAAATCAGCATGTAGCATGGAAATAATGCTGGAATAAACTTGGTAGGATTACTGTTCTCATAGAGAATATTATACATGAAAGAGGTACATTTTAGAAGTTGGGATAAATTAAGATACTTCAATTAAAATCTAGAGCAATAAAGAATAATTTAAATAGTACTTTCCTAATCTAACTAGAGCAAAGTAGTTCCTAACACAGCACCAATTTTCCATTCTTACAGCTTATCAGCCAACTGCTGAATTAGTTGATCTTTTATGCTTTGGGTGGTGCCTATCCAGGGAACAGAGAAAAGCTGTGCTACAGTTGTGAGAATGTCATTCTACCTTCTCTTCTGCTCCCTCATTCCCTGCCAAATATCCTAAGGAACAAATTGACCATGCATTTTAGGTATGCCAACACACTTAAAAGGAATATAATTTTGGCTAGGTTTACCACAGGAGTGCAGAAGTAACTCCAGGAAACTGTTTGAAAAGTATCACTGGTAAAATATGGGAGCAACTCATTTATTATCATGACATTTAAGCTAATCTGCATCACTGAGATGGATATTTCTGCTCTGGATTCTTTCTGTCTAAGAATTCCCTATTACTTTTTTTTTTTTTTATCACCAAATTTAGCCCCAAAGTATTTCCAGAAAGGTTTTGATTATAACTAAAGTCTCTGTGTGTGTGAAGAAATGTGATGTAAAGAACTAAGGCAAAATCAAAGAATAAAGCAAGAAATGTTATTCTCCTCCTACCTACATGTACACAGTAGATTTAAAAAAACCAAAGATTTCTGATTTAGTGTCAGCTCATTCCATCATTTGTGTTATTTAATTAAATTGCATTGAGTAATAATATATGCGTGGCATGCACATGGCATATACAATAAAAGTAGCTAAATAAGCTAATTGGAAACTTAGCTGCTACAATGACAAATGGATCCATCTCCTGTTTTTAATCCATATATCATTATATATCGGTAGGGACTAATTTGTAAAATGCCTCACAGGCTTTGATTGACACTAACTGACTAGCTAGCTGTAGCTGCCTTAATGATAGACATTTGCAATAGACTCAAGGGTAAAAAGATCAGTATTATGCAACTTCTAATATAGCTCACTTGCACATGTTTGAGTCTATGAAGAATAATGTTACAGTCATGGAACATAATGTGGATTGACATTCTCTTCCAAGTCATGTCACATGACAAAAGGATTCCCTTTTGTCAGAAGTATTTAACCTCATTACTATTAAAGGCATTATCTTCAAACACAGGTTCTTCAATTGATGGTTTTGGTTTGTTGATGTAATTATTGCAATTGGTTTACTATGCAAATTCTGTGTCTTTCTGAACTAATCTCACGCAGAGATTTTTAAACCAGTATTATACCGACTGTGCCAAGCTGTTCTTTTCCTCAAAATAAACAAAAAACCCAACCACAAACAAGCAAACAGAAACACAAACAAAATTATATGTAGAGAACTGTGCTAAACTTATGTCTGACAGACATGATGAGTCCAAGGAGTGTGGGATCAAAAATTACTACATTTAACTTGGTGGATAAAAAGGGGACCTCAGACAGAAGCAAGCTTTTGAAGAGATCAAGCAGGAAATTGCCCACGCTGCAGCCCTTGGGCCAGACTGTTGGTATGAGAGAATTCAATAGGAAAAAAAAGTATAAAACTGTAACAGAAACTTACACATTCTCAAACACATTGCCAAAAGCCAGTTAGGGAATGGAAGCAGGAAGTGCAGGCCTTGAGTCTTGCCCTGGATTATGCACGTCCAAAGGAGAACTGTTGTCTCTTCAGGTTAGTCAAAAAGAGAGCATGTCCTTCATCATAGTTAAAAAGTTGTTAAACTCTAGTCCATAATACAAAAGTGAAGCTCAGAAACAGAGGCTGCATTTTCCTTTTTTTTTTTTAACTGCTCTTTTTTATCTTCTCTTTGTTTTTGTTTATCCTGTTTTGTTCTGAAGGACACAGGCTGCAATAACAGCCTCATTTTAAACTACTCTTCCTTTTTTTCTCTATCCCAAATGGACTGCTATTGCCATCCAGAAGCTGTGATATAAAAAGTCTATTTCTAAAAGCTTTAAAGCAAAAGAAGAGAGTAATTGAAAAAAAATGCTGTTTAAAATTAGCCTTGTTTAGTTTCTTATCTGTCATAAAGTTTAACTATTTTCTCTTGCTATTTCTGTATGTTTAATAAAAGTTAAAAACCTTTTGGATAGCATTTATTATCATGACACAAATTCTGAACTTTACTTAGGTATTCATGGTATTATAAAACAACGTGTTATGAGAACAACTTTATAAAGCCTAGCCAACCTATTCCATCTGAATTAATGCAGCACTATTATATTTTTCTAGGTTTTCTGTTAGCATCTGTCATTGTACTGTTCAAGCTCCCAAACGGTCTTTTTTAGAAAAAAAATGCTATTAAATGACTTTAATAACATGATGGATATAGATTAACCTTATAAAATGGGTATTTTAGGGTTTTCCAGTTGCAATCCCCTTTCTGCTTTCAGAGTTCTACTCATGTATCTCTTCTCTCATTCTTCCTTGTAAGATTTAAAATTAATTCCTCTCTTAAAAAAATACAGTGATTTCAGTTGTCCTATCTGCATTTCTTTGTTCACCATAGGAGAAAGGGTTTAGCTTAGCTAGATGCACATGTATCTTGTTCACACATCAACTTTTTATCTCCAGAAATGCTTTTCAGAAAGTAAAATGGTGATTTTAGGAACATTTCCTTATTGGAACAAATATTCCTAAGATAAACTCACTTATGCTCATGGTCCTGGTTCCAGTCAGGACAGGGTTAATTTTTGGAGTAGCCAGAAGGGGGCATGGCTAGGACCTGGAGGTTGTTCTATACCACCTCACCTCATTGCCAGGGTGTTAATATCCAATTATTAAAATTATTAGAGATATGCCTCTGCCCGAATTAAGGTACAAATAAGATCATAAGCCAAAGTCAATAGTATGGATTTTTATTTAAGAGTAAATGTGAGGTAGAGAGAGATAGAAAGAAATAGGAAAAAGAGAGAGGGAAGGAATAGAAAGGGAGTGACAGAGAGACAGACTGAGTAGAAAAATATCACCACTGCACGGATTCTGACAGCATCCCATTGGTCCTCTTCTTCTGGTCTTCTCAGTGGTGAGGGTCCCAGTCTTGTTGAAGTGATGGTTGCAGTCTGGTCCATCAGGTGGTGACGCTTTTTTAATGGATCTCAAAAAGTTAAATTCTAATGAGAAACTTTCCCATCTGAAGATAACCTCCAGCAGCTGCTCCCAGCAGGACAGCAGGGTCTCCAAGACAAGTTCTTACTCAGCTGGTTCCAAAGGAAAGAAACTTCCAAGATGGGGAATGATGTAACCTGGATACTTGTGATGACTTTTAAAATACGAAAGACAAGATGTGGTAATTTTGTCCACAGTTAAATGAATATTAAAGTACTTGGCCCAAAATGACATGTTATGTATGGCATGAAAACTGAAAACTTCCTATATTATCCGTGAACTAGGTTATCTCAGTTTGGCCTTTGCTGTTTAAATCACTGAAGACTGGAATTTAAAGTAAATCTTTACCTCATACATCCTGGGAGAGTCTTTCAAGCATTGTTTTTCTGCTCTTTCTTTATTGCTTTTTCTGCTGACAATCAGAACCACTTTTTACAAACCAGTCCTTTATTTGCTTGTTTTCTATATGAATGAACAATGCAAAATCTGTTACTCTGATGTTAACAATGAACATAATTTAGAGTAAATATTTATTATTATTTTTACCTGAAGTGAATTTATTTTATTTTTTGATTTCATGAAATCTAATTTTAATTTCTTGCATTTGTTTTCTGCACAGATGAAGTGGGGAAAAAACCCTCTTATTTCTCAATTCCCATATTGCCATCCCTTTGCCATACCAACAGAACAACATAGTAAGCATATAGAAAGGAAGATACAGACATGTAATCCTTAAGAGAACAATCAGAATCAAAATATGTATGCTCTAATTTAATACAATCAATCTTTCTTTATGGGAATGGGTTTTAGAGAACAAGAATTCAAGGCATGAACTTAAAAATGCTCATTTTTTAATGCAACTGGCAGTAAAGGTGCATTCATTCATCACATAAATATTTATAGGAGTAAAGTGGCTCATTTGAGGATACTAAGACTTGAAGAGAATACCTTGGCAAAAACTATGAACACTCTGAATGCTCTTAAGTGTTAGAATAACAAAAAGACTTCAAAGTTTGCCAAACATTTTCGTGAAAAAGGGAATTCTACTCAGAGATAAGAAACATTATTAAAATTAATGAATATATTTAGTTATCCAAAGACTGATTATTTGTAAGGTTCTCAGGAAATGTAGCAAGAGAAGACTTATGCTCTCAAACTTCAGCTCTCAGGCGTATCAAGACTTAAAACTCAAAGGATAGTTAGAACAAAAGTTAAAGTTTTTCTCAATTCCAGATAAATTAGGATACTGGGCCATGGTGTGTAATAGGAATGTTTCCAAAGGTTTGAAAGGTTTTAAAGTCAATGTAACAGATACATAAAACACTTGTATAAGATTTTAACAGCCAACAGGAAGTTGTTCTCTGAAAGAACAAATTAGAAATATTTAGGGTTTTAGCTATTGAGGCAGAAAAAGCCTGATGAAAACTCAAATTTAGCAAATAAGCATGCACAGTGTGGTACAATAGGTACTGCAATGGCCACTTCTCAGAAACATGAAGAACATCATCTTTTCATACAACAATTCCGCCCTGGTCCTATTAGGAAAATGGGTGGCCCGTTCTTTTATCATCTTACGCTCACAGAATCACCGGAGGAAATGCACACAGGATTACTTGGTGATTATCCTTGGGAAAGAGGAAGGGATAGGGGGAAAAGGAGGTCAAGAGTGACAGCAGGATGCTGCAGTCGTTAGTGGAAGGAAGAAGGGATGGCAGCAGTTTTTGGCAGCAGCTTTCAGCACTGAAGAGGCTGTACTGCTTTGGGAACCTTGATACCCAGGATTTGGCCATAGCTAACCTGAGGTAGCGGCAACACCTGTAGGCAAAACCACCAAAGACTGGACATGAACTTGAGGCAATTTCCATTATAATAAAAAGATAATTAAATATGTACTGCAAATAACCTGATGACACTGAGCCCCTTTGGAAAGCAGTTTGCATAGGAATACTTATTCAGTAGCTTACAAGAGTGAAATACAGAAGGCATTGAGTAGGGTATATGCAATGAGAACCAAAGACTAAGTCCAAACCAAGACCTGAAGAATAGAAAGAGTAAAGGTATGTTTTCATATCCTTCCACACCTTAGTTGTAGCTGATCCAAAAGAGCTTTCACTAAAGGCTGAAACAGTTGTGTTACTTCTCCATACTTCCCGCTATCAGGGGAGGTTAAACCCAGGAAGCTGATTTGACACAGATCAAAACCAAACCAATGTCTTTGTAGCAATTTTCTGTCAATATGTAAGACCAAAGCTGAGCCCCCCGAAAATGAAAAAGAATTGTGTATTTCTCAGTTTATTTACTTTAAGATGTGTTTGAAACACAGATAAACATATTCTGCTCCACCTGAAGTTCATGACTTTCACACACAATCACATTTCATTTCAGTTTTGTAATTTTGATGAATATGTTCCTTTGACTCATCATTAATTTTCTATCAGAAAACAGGGTTTAAAAAGAAGCAGCATCCCACTGTGAAAAATAAGGCTGCAGCGATTAGTGTTATGTCAACAAACTAGGCTATCAGTTTGTACAGATTAATGGAGGAAAGAAATGCATTTATAGAGTGCTTTTGATAGCAGTCTGGGAAGTATTTACATTGTAATCTAATAGTGTGGTTGTAGATGAACAGAACTGGTTTATAAACAGCTGGTTCAGACATCAGTACCTCTGTAATGCAGCAGTACTCTTGAGTTCAGTCTAGAAGCATGACTCTTAGTTAGAAGTTACTAACATAGGGTATTTTTTCCAACCTGTGTTTTTTCCCTTCAATTGGGTACTGTGTTATGGCAAACTGAATGATCCCTGGAGAATATTTTTTTGCATGAGTTTTCCTAATACCTTCACTGCACCACGGTTTTCTTTCAAATAGAATGATATGACCTTTACTACTATTACTGTAACTTTTTAGTTTGGACTTACTAGAACAGCAGCCTTCTGTAAAATTTATGACTGTGTACTAAGATATTGATGTCACAAACAGTAGAAGCAGCTTGATGAAGCAACCTTCTAGGGCAGAAATACTACCAAAGTTTGAAAAATACTTGCAAAAGCAGACTTCTCAGAAAAAAAAAAAAAGAATAAAACCACATTTTTTCTCTAAGGTTATTGCCAAAATTACCATGGTGTACTATCACAAACACAGAAGAATTGCTTAAATAAGAAATTATGCAGTCTTAAGCCTACAGTGTTTTCCAGGTCGGGAACACTTCCAATTAGGAACCAATGAATATATGTTTCCATGGTGATTAGCTAAAATGTGGAATGAACTTAATTTCATGATAATTGCTACATATTTGCAACTGAAATGCATCTTTCAGCCCAAGATTTTCATGTTTTAATCAGAGCTCTGGATCTGAATCTACTGATGAAACCTATATAAAATGCAGGGTTACCCTGCATTTGTTTTGGAGGCAGGAGGATTTACAGGACACGGGATGTGATTTCTCTTAATGCATTTCATTCTTTTTACTTTTCTTTGATTGTTTGTGTGATCTTTAAAGAAGCAGTACACATTACACTTAAAAAAAAAACAAACACAGAAAACTTTAATAGAAAATCTCTTCTTACAACATTTGTGAAAAACAGCCAGTACTTTGATTATCTATCAGTAAGAGTTGCGTGTTTCTGTTATGTTTTTCTCAAAACTTATATGTAATGCTACAGCAACTGAATTTCACTATAGCTCTTTCATACTTCCACACATTTTACAACCCAATACACTTACCAGCAAAAAGTAACAGCATACCCTTTCACAATTGTATGGCATTGTGAATGTGTGCAGCAATTAGACTGTAATAATAGATATCAAACACTTTAAAAGCTATTCTGAAAGCTATCTTTTCTTGGTGGAATGGGCAACTATTTACAAATCTGTTTATTTCACAATTTTGAGTTGAAATTGAAGGGAATGATTGACCTGTTCGATTAGGCCCCCATGCAGGTTCAAAATTAAAAGTCTTGCTTCTCTGTTGAAGGAAGATGACATACTCCTTAGATTAGATCATATCAAATTTTGGACAAAAAACTCAGTTATTTTTTCCACTGGTCTGTGAACTGTGTAGCTGAGTGTACAGGAAGAAAAAAGCTATTACTTTCAGCTATTAAAATTTCTTCCTTGAATACATCTTTTAAGGACTAATACCAGTGACCCATTCGTTGTCATGCTGAATCTGATTTCTGTAGATGAAGGCAGTGGAAGACTCACAGATCCACCCTGGGAAAATGAGTCACCAGCTTTGACATGGTCCTTGAGAAAGACATGAAGGTCACCTGTGGGGCTGCTGAGCCCCAAACTCTTGGTCAGTATGCTCCAAAATGACAAAATCACTAATGTATGTGAAAACGTGAATAGTTTCTGTCATTGTATACTGAGTTATGCTGGTATAGTATGACACTGAAGGTGTCTGGGAAGATAGGATGGATTTTACAAACTTATGAATTTTAAAAATCTGAGATGTATGTCACGCACTAAAGGATTAAGTTTTGTATAATTTGCCTTTGTGTGAAAACTTCTGGTATTTTTCACTCATAGCTCAAAAATGGCTGTTTGGTAATACAAATACCTTAATTCTGTCTATTAATAGCATTACTTGCACTGTGGAGTCCATTTCTTACTGGAATACTCAGTTCCACTTACCCTGAGTGATTTGCATAAATGAGTCAGCAAATGCAGGAAAATGAAGACTGTAGCAGTCTAACTACTTCTTTTAAGTAGTTAGATCAATTTTACCACAAGTGATGGAGGAGGTATTTGGTCAATTATTAATAACAAGTCTTTCCCTCATGTCAACAGGCCTTAAAAAAATAAAAAAATAAAATACTCATTTGCATTACTTTGTCCTGTAAGTAATTTCTTTGTCCTGTAAGTCCTTTCTTCCTTCCTTCCTTCCTTCCTCTCTTCCTCTTTCTTTCTTTCTTTCTCTCTTTCTCTCTTTCTCTCTTTCCCTCATTCTTCCTTTTTTATTTCATTTTTAAAAAAGACAAAAGGAATCTTTATTGCTCTGTAATAAAACACCTTTTAGACAGAGCTGGAAGTGTTGCTAGACCATATTATTTAGAACAATGACATTCTTGCAGGCTGAAAGGCAGCAAAAGTGTTATTATAGTTGAAATGACAATACATGATTTTTGAAGTAAGCCCCTGATACCTATTTTATCTATGACTAATGTGTCACAATGATCAGTGAAAGGATGCACTAATGAAATGACAACTCTCTTAATCACTCGATTAAAGTTGCAATAGGGCTGTATGCAAGAGTGTGTGAGCCAAATTAACATCTGGCATAAGAATAGAAAACCCATATCTAAAGGTAAGTGGATGTCTTTGCAACAGGAAATTATGTTTCTCCCGTAATAATTTAAATTTATTTTCTGAACATTTTTGAATTGTTTTTCTTTAAAACTTACCACAGAAGGTAAGCATGTGTCTTGAGGAAAAAACAGAAATAGAAATCATTTGTAAGTGGATTTGGTCCTATGAAAAACTTAACACTACAACAAAATATCAAATGCATCTCATGCTTATTGGATAATCTGAACCATAGATGGCAAAGTACTTCTGTAATAAGTTTATTGAAGAGTATAGAGGTGATCAAAGAAATAACTAGAAACAGTGGGAAGGTTTGAGACTGAAGATAGCTGGTTTACATTCCACATTCTGTTGTGAAAAGTTGATGGTCTTGGTAAACATATATTTCTCTCTGTGGTTTTTTTTCTCATGTCTGGAAATGGAGGTCAGTAATGCTGTGTCATGACATAGAACTTTGAGAACCACCAACAGAGAGCAACCTATAAGAAGTATATAGATTTGGCCAAGGTTTGCATATTTTCTACACTTTATTTTTTGTTAATCATCAATGTTCAGTGTTATATAATAGCAGGGAATACGAAAATCATAAAATCACAAAATGTCCTGATTTGCAAGGGACCCACAAGGATCACTGAAATCCAGTTCCTGTGTGTCTTCATAAGTTGCATATAGCTATGTAGGAACATTTTTTTCTGGGTGGACTTTTGTTCTGGTGCTGAATTATAATTTTAGAACAGGAAGAAGCGGTCTCTTCTGGTATCTTTGAAGAAATAAGAAACTTCAAGCAAGTAAGTGGGGCTACCTTTCACATCTCCATGCATGAGATGCAAGTTGAAAAATTAACAGGACCACCGGACCCTGTCAAACATTGTCTCTGAAAGCCACTGAGACTGTAAATTAATTAGATTATGCCAAGTTTGATCACACATGGTAGGTTGTGCCTCTAAGGAGTTTCAGTCTGTTATGATGCCTTCCCGGCATGTATTTATGTTTGTCTTACCTTGTTATTTAATTGAGAACAATGAAATTGAGAGTGGAAATATACACTGGTGAAAAGCACTAAAATATAGTGTATACAAAACCTTCTCTGAAATTTGCTTATCTGATGGCAAATGTTCTATTTCTTCCAGCTATTAAGAACCTTTATTTACTCCTATAAGTTTTTGTAAATTGATTAAAATCTCATGATTTTTTTCTTGATTCAGGAATCCACAAAAACTTATAGAGGGCTTGGCTGAGTTACTGTTTAACACATTTTTAATCTATATACTTTCCATCTGCCACACAATGTTCTTTTGTAATCTTGGTACAAAATATAAACACTAATGGAAATATGATTATTATTATTATTAGAGTTCTGGTATGCTCATAAACACAATTCAGGGGTGGAAATACATTTTTACACTCTCTATATGAAAGGAGATATGAGACTTTCTATAATAATAGCTCCTTCTATTTCAAGATTTCTTAAAAAAATAAGAATGTTTTCCTCTCTAAAAGCTATTGTTCAGATCTCTCTCTGAAATTCTGCTCATTTTTCAAGTTGGGCATGAGGGACATTGTCCAGAATGCACCCCTTAAAATCTGCGCAGTGATAATATGGAAAATTAACGTGAAACTCAGCCATTAGCATTTACTGTTATGCTATTTATAACTTGGATTGAAAACTGCTGGAAAGGCCTGAGGGAATTATCATCATATGATAATCAAACTCCCTGTTGCATGTCATTGATTATTATTTTTTCCTTTTTTGATATTTAAATTTAAGGAAGTTTTCTAAAATTAACTTTTCATTTTCTTTCATGTATTAGTATTTAGATATTTCCATATCTTTTCAAGATTTATATCTATTTTATCTTGTATTTTATTTGGGTTTCTATAACGTTAATTGATCATGACAATGGTTGATACATGAATATATAGAAAATAACATTATACTGCTAATCAAACATAACAAATATTGACAAAAATGGCATATTTCACATGTGAATATGATTTCATTTATGTAATAAATAAATAATTTTTACATAGATAAAAAAATAAAAACAAGAGAGAAGAAAAGTGCATCTTAGCTATTTGACATGATCTTACCCCCACTTTGGTTCCACGATTTCAATATAAAGACTGAGGTTAGCCATGTATAAGGGCTATGAAAACTCCAGGTCCAGGCTGAGGACAACTCCTGTGACTCAGAAACTAAGGAAAACAGAAGCAGGCAGGCTCTTTATAAACTTCACAGCAGTCAAGGTATGTATATACCAGTGATGTTCTTCTACAATGCATAATACGACTGCTGAGGAGAGAAATGTTCTCTTCCCTGGCTTCTGTAGCACTCCCTGGATCCTAATCCTGATTCCAAATGGAAGGTCAGGGAACACCATTTTTTTTCAAAATTAAGTATCTTCCTTCTGTTATGGGGTTGACAAGGACCCCCCAGTATCAAGCTGCTTCCCATTGTTTCATTGCAACTACTACATTGTTGTAGTACTGACCTTCCTTCTTGAGAATTACCACTCCAGATTACACTCTGTCCTACCTTGGTTCAAAAATGAGAAATGAAGTGAACAATGCCTGTTTTTTCCTAGATTTCCTATTCTCTGTAGATCTTCTAACATGTCTAATACAGCCTGATCTTTTATAAAGGACTTGATCAAAGGCTGAACTACATATTTGCAACAGGGAGTTGGAAATCCCTCCCTCTTTTTCTCTAGCCTGCATGTAGGACGGTGAGCAGATGATGATAGCCAGTAATTGTCACTTTGGCAAAACTCCATCTCCACAAACAAACTCTTCGTACCAGTGCACTGTGAAACGAATCAACAGGGAGAAGAAATAGTAAGTGATACAATATGTTATCCCGTCTGAGTGGATAAACACAGTCACTTAAGATACCAGTACATCTTCAGTACTCTAGTCCCGAGCAGCAAATTGAAAATGTGTACAACTTTGATCTAACATGAAAGAAATGTTCAGCACAGAAATATTCTCAGAGTTTGGAGCACTGAAAAGACCTAGTAGAGACATTTGGCTCATTCATAGCAAAATATTCGTCCTCTTTTTCATATTTTACCTTTTCTTCAGACTGTTGCTTTGGGTTGTAAGATCAAGGTCCTTACAGACTTGAATTATAATAATTAATAGAAATTATAGATCAACCATTATCTGTGAAAAAAAATAGCAAAAAAATGCAGTTCTGACATGCTTATTTAATATTTGGGGGAAGAGATAGTAAAAATTCTCTGTTTTATACCTCCTGTGCTTGCATACTCAAAAGGCAATTACTCTTTCAAAGTTGCCTGGTTAGTAAAAATTTCTAATGTGTTTTATTGAATGTAACATAAGGTATTTCTTATTCTTTTCTACCTAAGTGGTACATGATAAAAATCTCTACATGGAAAAGGTATGTTTATGCAGAACAAGAAGAATTAGGGTGCTTGAAGCTCTAAGATCTCTTTTTTCATGTCTACCATTGCTTTTCTTCCTTCTACCAGACTAGAACTGAACATCTGGTTGTCACAAACACATGAGAAATTATTTTCTTAGTGCTCAAGCTGTTATCTTCTACTACTAGGAAAAAAAAGTCATAAGAAATGACCAATGGAATAAAAATTACAATCTAATTCAGGATGCAAAGGGGCTGACTTCAGAAGTGACATTTGGATGCTCTTACTGTATTTCAGGCACTGTAAACCCATCACCTTTTACTGACCCTATCAAGTGTTTACCCATGTTTCCTGGACAATATTCACTGAACCTCTGGGCATGGGTTGTCTGTAGTAGAAAACTTTAAGTGGCTTTCTCTAATGGCAGTGTAAATGGAGGATATAGCAACTTACCTCCAAAATTAATTCCCATTGCTCCCTGTTATTACATTTCCTGTTGATATTTCCCACTGCATTCTAAGATTGCTCCTTTCTGGAGGCTTCCACTCTTTGTTCCCACTGTACACGTCTCATATTCCCTGAGAGGTCAGGTTTAGAAATGAAGGCTCTGTTGTAGAGAATTGAAACCCACGTTTTACTGAAACACTAAGCACTGTCCTTCTGGATTTAGATTTGGAGCAATACAGGGGTAATAAAACTCTAAATCCCTTTAGGATGTGTAAGTTTGAACTGTTCAAGAGTGACCTGACAAGAAACTGCTAAAAACTTAATCCTTTGCTTTCAAACTTTCCTTTTCATTCCATGTAATTTTTAAATTCCTTTTTAGTTGCAGTAACAGTTACAATAAAAAAAATATTATAATGATGTACATACTATAAGTCCAGTCAGCTTCTAACTGCCAAAGACTAATGTGGATTGTAGGCAGGAGGAGAATTCTATGATTTAGTTTTTAGTCAGTGAAAATTAACAGAATTATTTATATTCAGGTCTCAGATACCCCAAGACAGTTTTCAGCCAAGTGGTCCATCCATATTTAAAGGAGAGAGAGAGAGAGAGAAAGAGAGAGAGAAAGAGAACTCATATATATTTTACTTTTTGAAGAAATGTAGCAGAAGGAAATTGATTCATGAACTCGTTATATCTTGGTGCGAAGACATGCATGTCAGGTTGACATCTTCAGTGATTTCAATAATAGGCCAACTACCAAAATAACGAATACGACTTAAATAAGTAACTTTTTCAATATCAGAGGCACCTTCAATATACTCTGAGTTGCAAGGATAATTTGAGTCAGTGGTAAACTACATGTAGGAATCTGGAGTCCTGAGAGAAGGATTGAATGAAGGACAAAAATCACAGGACTGTTTTTGAAGGGAATATTTCTGTGTAACACAATTCTCATGAAAGCTTTTTTCTCTCTTTCCGAACCAGTGTTAGACTGCAATGAAGTGTGACACGGGTACCTTAATAGCACTGCTCATTCACAATAGGGTTAAAACCTGGTACATTTCAACTCCTTAGAGTGAGAGCAGGGGTAGGTTCATAGGTCCCTTTTGTCCTCATATACACTGTTATATAGTTTGTTACTAAACTGTGTTTAAGTCTTTCCAATGGAAAACCAGCATAGCTTTGCAGAGCCAACTAATGGTGTTATAATAAGCGTTTTCTGTGGAGTTTTTTGCGAGTACACACCGCTGACCATCAGTGCTCTGATACTTAGTTCAGGATGACAAATCTTTCCTTCTTAAGTAAATTTTGATTTGATTGTTGACTTTGTATTTTATTTGGTTTTTAGTCTCCACTTTAGACTCAAATTTGAAATACAGAGATGTCCATATCTTGCATCTGAGTTTTGATCCTTAAGGAGATTTGACAGGGAGAACCAAGATGAGTGTGCTGAATCCCTAGAATGGAAAGAGTAGAAACACTGATGCAACTGTCTTATAAATTAGGCAAGCTGTCAAGTCAGCTGGAAGCAGGTAGGTATTGTGCAAGACAGTGAAGGTCTCAAAGGATGGATGGGATTACTAGCTCTATAATTTTCTTTTACAAAAAAGAGACAAGCCTTGAAATCAAGGCAACAGGTATTTTGTGACCTTTGGTTTCAGCTTATATTTAACTTTACATCTCCAACAAGTCACTGGAGATTCTGCAGTCACTAAATAAACTGTTATCTCTATGTGAGAACATTATAACCATAAAGACTGCAGTGGAGCTGCCAGCTCCCTAGCTGGTGCTGTGGTCATCCAGAGAGAAGTTGTTTGTCAATAGTTGCTTCTATGTTCCCTGATGTACTGTACTCGTTACAAAAAAAAATCCAGCCTCAAGTGACAGCTGGAGGCTCCATGTGGTTAGAAACAGTACCTGGAGACTCACAGGGGAAGAAAAGGCCTGTAGCTAGTGGTGCTTTGTCTGGTGAATGTCTGTAAGGGCCAAAACTCAGCCATCAACAGGAAGGAGCTTGACGGACTTAAGCAGCAAGCCGTGGACAGCAGGGGCTGAGGAAAATTCCATCATCTAAGGACCAGACAAGACCCATTGAAATTCAACCACGTGGATTGTCCTATCTCCTGCAGCAGGATATGGAAAGACTTTGTGATGATGCTATCAGTTCATGCAGAAGCCCCTTTGTTTTCTCCCCTCCCTTGTAATCCTTTTTTCGGGAAACATCAACCATCCTCCCCCCAGTGTAATCCTGGTTGCTGGAAATATTAATCCTCTTCCCCCCACATGTAATCCTGGATACGGGAAATGTTAGCCATTTTTCCCCCATATATGATCCTTGTTACTGGAAATGTTAATCAATTGGATAGTCCCCTAGTTGGTATAACCCAGCCTCCTCATTAGCATGCTCTGCCCCCGAGACCCTTAAATAGCATTTTGCACATTCAATAAAGATTCCAGTTTCTACCTCCAAAACTGGGATCACTTAGTTTTTGGACCTATACAAATGTCTGTAGCAGGAATTTTGCTGATAGAGACTGAATGAACTGCATTAGATTAATCCGCTTCTTCTGCCACCAAGAAAAAGTTAGTTTAGTCTAACTACTGATATAATTAGAGATATTTTGTGTTGTGCTAATCAACTAAAACATGGTAATTATACAGCTTATTTCTGATGGTCCTTTCAAGACAAGGCAATCTATTGCTATTTATCAGCCCATGTATTCACCTCAGTTTCATACAGACAAAGAATAGAATTGTTGGGGTGGTAGAGGGCTTTCACTGGAGCAAGAGAGCTCAAAATGGTAGTAGTCTGATAGTCTTCAAAAGTATTCATTGTCATCAATACTGGTCCTCCCAAACCAGTAAAGGCAAAACCTGATAGCACCAGAAGAAGCAGTTACGTTGAAGTAGCTGGAATGACTTGACAGTTTTTTCTGGTCCATATGTCCTTGCAGTGTACGCAAACTATCAAAGAACAGTTTGAGTGTACTGTCAAAAGATAGTAGATGTGTGAGAAATACCAGGGGAATATTTTCTTTCAGTATTCCTTCTGTGTCAGATGATTGCCAAAGCTAATGAAATAAATGATGAATTTAAGGGATTTTTAATAAAGACTTTGAGATGGAATAGTGAAATACGCCTATCAAGAAGAGACTAACTTCATCTCAAACTCTACAAGAATCAATCTGACATTGTAAAGATTCAGGAGATGTTTGAAAATCTGGAAGACAAAAGATCAAATTTGTGAATGCACGATTTTCCAGAGGGAAATGAGAGAGAAAAGAGGCTGTCATTTTATAAATAACTTCTAAAGGAAATCTTTGTGATCAAGTGTGTGTGTGTCTGGTTTTGCAATAAAAAGGCAAATCCCTCTGCTGACAAGTCATCAAGTGCAGTGATAGTAGAATTTCTGATCCTCTAAAACATGGTGAAGGTTTTAAAATTTACCTGGAAGGGAATTTAAAGTAGATATGGATCTATGAAACAGCTGCGGTATGTCAATACAGTCTGACCAATGAACTGGCATTTTGGCTGCAGAATGATTTTTCTAGCAGCAGAGGATAAACACCAGTCTGTTCACATCAAGTATCCTTTATTCTCCTGTTCTTTTGATATTTCATTTGTACGTATGGTCAGGCAATATTTTTTTATACTGTGATGAGTGAATGTGGTAGATTTGCTCCCCTGTTTGTTAGGAGATTCTTGAGAATGTTCTCTATTTGCAAAATTAGCATATTAACTTCACAACAGCCAAAGAAGGTAGGGGTTTTTTTCCTGTTAAAAGCTTTCTTCGGCCCATTGGGATCACAAGGGCTCTAACCCTAGATTATTTTGAAAGGGATGGGTGGATAACACAGAAAGTTTCAAATTCTGCATTTTCTTTGTCTCTTTCCAAATCAGAAAGAATAGAACACTACTTGTGCCAACCTTATCCTACATACATGGCAAATATGGGTGCTGAAAGAAATGAGGCTGCACACGCACTGAGTTCAGTTTTGGAACTTGTCCACTGATTTTTCCAACATTCCCCTTTTATTAGGGTTCCTTTGTAAACAGCACCTGTTGTTGTGTTCAGTTAAACAGAATTCCCAGGATCTTGCTAAACTGGTGTTTTGGTTCCACACATTCACACTCATATCATGTTTGACTGTTTTCAGCCACGGCAAAAACATGCAGACCATGCAGACCATTGAGCAGTGTTCGCTTTGAGAACACAGCACTCTATCAAAAACACCAGTCAAGGACAAAGCAGTCCTTTTTGATCCTAATTGACTGAATGCAGGTGCTGCTGACTTGCTGGCTTAACTTGTTCCCACAGCATATACTGGTGTATCATGTCCTTGTGGTTTTGAATTTTGGCATTCACACTTTCTAAACATACTTTTTCATACAGCCAAGTTAGGTTCTTTCATTCTAACTTTGACAGGTAAAAAATGCTGGGTATTCTCAGAAGTCATAAGGTATGAGTAGCCATCGTCTGCTGTAACGAGTAAAATTGCAATTGCCACTGGAATTCCTCCACCTTAATGACACTACACTGTCTGGCTGTCAGAAAGCTTGAGCACAGTATTTCAATCACCAGTGGTTCCTTCTGAACAGCCTCAAAATACCCTCTTATTCTCTGTGTAAGATAAGCATGAGCAGTAAAAAGAGCAAGGCATATATATTTAATTTTACCCTACTGGTTGTGACTGCAAAAATAGCAACTTGATTTGAAAGGAGAACCTTTAAAAACTCTTTCAAGACTAAAGTGTTCATACAAATCACTGTGTTAATTATATATCCTAAAAATTATGCAAATAATCTTTTTAGTGGTGAATTAATCAATGTTAATCACTTGAAAAATAGCTATTAAGTGTGGGATTTTTTCAAAAATGTGTCAAAGTATTTAACATTTTCATAGTGAATGTACATATTAATAGTTCTGTTTTATTTCTTTTTAATAGTGACAGATGAATATTCCCTATGTTATTTTGATGTTGAGCAACAGACACATTAGGCAACCATAGGTGTAAGCTTCTTACACTGGATTCCAGAGTCTTGCATAGGTTTGTAAAATAATAATTTAGATTTCACATCTTGATGTTTCATTTTAGATGTCTCTGGCACAGCAGAAATAATGCTAATGAAAATGTAAAAAGTATAGCAACCGAGACACATTCAAACAAGGCACTTGACCTCTTCTTTAGAGTTGTGGACATAAATTGCTGCCTAATTTGAAAACATGATATAAAATAGTTCTCAAGACGAGGACATGGGAATGAATTTAGATCAGAACTTTTAGTTCATAAATTATTTTACATACCTATATCTATTTACTGTCCCAACGATGTACTTATTCCTAATGTCTCCTCTGGTGAAGTCTAAAAAGTGAGATAGTCAGTTCTCTGTGCCTTCCTCAGATCTGCTGTAGCAGCTAAAAAGTGAGATAGTCAGTTCTCTGTGCCTTCCTCAGATCTGCTGTAGCAGTAGACCCAGTGCTTTCAAGCACAGCTAGACACAGGGACCACAACACTGCTACTGTTCAAGCTGGGGCTATATATACCTTTACATCTGAACCCCTGATGTAACTCTGAGTCTCAAAATTTTCCAAGTTTTGACTTGGGATTTACATAATCAGAATCCTACACAGCTAGTCAGTCACCACAGCCTCTCCTGGAACACACCCAGAAAGCGGCAGTAAAAATTTGTGACCTCCTCTGAGGCCAGATTTTAACAGCAGGCCCAATCAAAAGCTCTGACTAGATCTTTAGGCAGATTTGGAGCAATGTAAAAGTTCCTATCTTCACAGTAAAACAAGGCTTATGCATTGGCTACATGCAACACACTGGAATCTAGCCAAGACCTAAAAGAAAATTTTTAGTATAATATTACTGTGAAAATTGAATCCCTAGAAACTCTCTAGAAACGTGTGTGTGTGTGTGTGTAATGTGTTTTCCACACTAAAGCTCATTTTCTTCCTATCTGTGACTATGTTGAGGTAAGCTGCTACCACTATGTGAGACACTGGCTAACACTATTGATGAACTACTGTATTTTGTACAGTATATCTGTAATGCTCCAAGGAAGTACAAAACAAACTACTTACAGAGTTTACAAAATTAAACTGAAATCTGAGATGGAAAAAAGCTTCAGTTCTGTGGAGTGTACTAGATTTTTTTGGATTATTTTAGAAATAAATAAAAGTTTGTAAAGAAATGTAGCAGATATTACATGTCCTTTTACATTGATAATAGCAAATAATAAAGGACTAGACCTTTAAAATGAGTGGCTAGTATTAGTTCATTTATTCATTCATTCATTCATTCACTCACACATTCCTTCCATAATCTGACTCAAAATCTCAGCTATATTGTGCATTTCATGAAAGACAATTGTTGAAGTCACTGCAAAACTTTGAATAAATTAATAAATTGTTATCTTTCAGCATGATCATAGAATCTACATGCTTTCAATTAATACTTAAATGTTTAAAGTTATTGATTGCATATGTAATGCAAGCATACAAACAATAAAGTAGGTACTCCACATTCTGGTTTTGAAATTTCCTGCAGTTCTCACTTGCTGTAACTGAGATCTTTGACACTCTGGAAATTGGGCTTTAATTGATCAAGTTGGATGAGGAAGAAGTTCTTTGGACCTCTACTGCAATGTATGATCAAAAGGTGATTAAAAACTTCTTCAATCCATGCTGTAGCAGGAAAGTAACTTTCCATTAAATGGTCCTGTATTTCATGATTTCTGTGTGATGAACCACTGAGACGGTTACGCTTTTAAAGAGGTTCACGATTTGCTGTGCTGATGTTGTTCCATTTAGAAACAGCAGAATGCAGAAATTCTTTCATGAACTCCTTCAAATAGACAGATAATTATCAGAAATAACTTGCATGGTCAAAGGTTCTGCATCTTGCATCAGTCACGTACCATAGGAGACAGGTACACTCTGCCATGAATAAAGGAACAAAAATTTCCTTTTTTATGCCTGTTTACTTTTCTTGACAGTGATGGTCCATTGCTGGTGTGCAAGTGAAGACTGTGTTTTATACATATCAAGGTACAATACTACTACCACAGGAGGGATTTATTAGCATAAACAGTGAGAATTTTTTTTAGTTAGTAGATTGTATTCAGTTCCATTCCCTGAGTCATTGCATTAGACAGTATTGCTCTTTCTCAGGACTCAGGTAAAAAAATTTGTAGGATCAATTTCTATTTTTTTGAAAGAATACATATCACACTGGACTGTCTAACATATCTACTCTGCAGTCTTTAGTTTATCAGAAATATTTCTAAAATATTTTTGATCTTTTTATGAGGTTCTGCTCAGGAAAAAGACTCCATATTTTTGTCTGATTCATTTCTGATCAAAACTAACAGTATGAAGGAGTCTGGAGGTTGGGTTTTACACCTGAAGGTGAAGGAGGGCTGGTAACATGGCAGAATCCTTCACACACAGGACTCAGAAATACTGATAAATGCTAGTGATGAAATCCTAACCACCCAGCAATGACTGACACAGATGTTATTTTTGCAGATAACAGTCTTACGGTACATGAAGCGTTAGTCATATCTTTTAAATAATTCAGGAGAATATTAATATACTCCAACTGCCTTGTACTTAAGATTGACAGGTGTGTTTAAATTAACCTCTCAAATACTTGGACAATTCAAGACATGAATTTACTGCAGGACCACTAGCTTTAAGTGCCTGCTTCTCCAGTCTTTTGACTCTAATAAAAAGGTTGACCTTGCATGGTCAGACAAGGGAAAAGAACTTTTATTCTCTTGCTAATACACATTGATATCAGCCTTTTAGGAGGAAAAGAGTAGGAGTAAATTTATATCCCAGTTCACTTGTGTTAGTATGGAGTGGAAGAACTGATCACGTTAATCTGAATGGTTTAAAAAGACCATTAGGATTTAGTCTGCCAGTAATGTTTGCCAGTCACTGTCAGGGCATTACTATGACAAATGAAGAGTTGTTTTTTTTAACAAAGAAAATAAATTTGCTAGTGGGGAGAATGGGGTGAGAAGGACTCATTTGACAAATGCTGTAAAGTAATGGAATGGTATCATTTGCAGAGCAAATTTTGTCAAGTCAGGTAGCAAAGGAGGGGAACGGGGACCGTAATCCTGTTTGTGGCATGAACCACTCACTGCTTGTAGTGTTCTGCCTCTGCATAACCTCTCCCAGGGCTGTGCAGCACCAGCATTTCTGTCAGGCACCTCTTTGTGGTATATGGATCATAAATGTGATTGTGAACATTAGCTCAAATTTGGTGACATATGAAAAGTGCACATTCTGGCTGATTGTACTTTTAGTCCTGCATTTCTGTATCTTTGATTCTGTGTGGCTTTCATTTTTTCTGCAGCTGAACCAAACGTTTGCTTCACCCAGTTGCCATGCTCTGGTTCTCATAAGTAGAACAGATAACATTTTTTGTTGTTACTCTGAAATGTGGAAATAGGAGTATTGTTATATCTGCTTTTTGAAAAGATTAAGTAAAACCCTAGCTACCTTTCCTATCTTATGAAAAAAACCAAACCAAAAACCACAACACAACAAAATCAAAACACCTTTCTCAATTGTCTGTTACCTGAGTAACAAGAAACATGTTTTTTCCTTGTTCATTGTAAGAGAGCATTATTAGGTGAAGCAGAATCCAAATACCCATGCTACATTTGCTTCACAAACCTTTCACCAGGTATGAATTTTAGCAAAACTGTGAACTTGCAAGGTGGCTCAGGAAAGAGGAAGAATCAGAAGTAACCACAGAGGAAAATCTTTAGGGCACAAGAGATATAAAATGGTATTTTATAGCCAAATGCTCGCTTCAGAGAATGTCTATGAATTTAAAAAATACATGTACAATTATAATTACTTCCAAGACACACACAGTGATCTCAAACACAAACCTCTATATTGGAGGCCAGATCCTCCTGATGTGGAAAATATTCATGTCCCAGTCTGGATTGTTTTATGGTTGCACAACAGCTCAATGTCCTGTCCTGCCAAATCTGACTGAAGGGCCCCTTCACCCCACAGGGAACAACTGCTAACATCTCCTTGGCAGCTGCAGTTTGTGCCAGTTTTACCAGTGCTGCATGCTTTCCTCAGGCCCTGGGAATGCATCCAGGAGCTTCCAAAAGTCCCCAATGTCCTTGCATTGCCTTCTGAGTTCTGGGGACACAGCTGAGGATCTTCTACTTTGTGTGTCTGGGGTAATACTTTTATTTTCATTTAAACTCTGAATTTGGAAAAAGAAATAGTTTAACTGACCGTTAAGGATCATTTTAGTCTTCTACACGTGGTCTATTTGTGTTTTGCTCTTCCAGCAAGATGGGAGGAGTAAGAAATACATAGCAATTCTTTTCAGTAAATGCAGAAAAAATTCTTTATGGTTTGCATTAGGAAGTCGACTTTGTACATATGTTGGAGCTTGGACAGGAATCTAAAGTGATTGGCAGTGACAAACGGTGATGTACTATTCTAGGAAAATTTGTATATATCTGCTATGATGAGTTTTAAAGACGTTAATGCTCGAACTTATTTTTCCTTTTAAAAGATCCTTTATTTTTTAGGCATACTTTTTTCAGCGCAGTTGCAGCTGTCAGCACTGACAAGGTTGAATTTACTAATTCATCTCTTCCACTTCTACTCTGTAAAGAAGCTAAATTGCCTAATGAAATTGGATTAGATTTTCTTTTTAAATAACGATAATAATAAAGTGAGTTCTTCATCTGTAATACTAACTTTTATCTCTCCAAGACTGTGACTAGAATGAGGGAGAAAGAATGACAAAACACAAAGAAAAATTATAGCTGTTGTAGAAACAATTTCTTATATATAAATCTGTTTTCTTTCATATATTTTCTTTCTTATAACCGATAATTGATGAAATACTTTGCCTGCTTTATATTTTTTCTCTTTTGTTCTGTCTCTGTCTCTCTATATACTTATGACAACAGATGCGTTTTGTTCTTGAGCATTTTGTGTCATAGGTTTGTGTATGGCTGGGTAGGTGACTGAATGGGGCACATAAAGAGTTAATTCAAGCTTCAGGCTTTTGTATTTCAGGAGTCAAAAAATGATTTATCCACTACCAGGAGCTGATATCTATCACATCTGTGGAAATGCATAACTCAAGCAGGTCCTAATGTCCCAGGGCAAACAGGGACCTGGGAATAACAGAAAAACTTGCTGTTAAAATAAACCCAAACAAAAAAACACAGCAGACGCACACTGTCAGTAAAATACTCTTAGAACTGCAGCTGTATCACACACACAAAAGGATGTCCAGGGTAAAGAGTGCGAAACTTGGAAATGGCTTTTAATTTACTATGCCTAGATACTGAGTGTCAGCTGTCAGAAAGGCTATGAAAGTGCCCAAATCCAGATGAGACTCCTAAGGTTTTGACTGGGTTTATTTACAAGGCAAATCCTTTGGTAATGTGGCTGGGGAAAGTCCAGTCTAGCATGAGTGCCTAAGAACACGTGGTACATAATGTAACAAATCAAGCAGAAGAATAATCCATTAAATGGAAAAGAAGGTGAGATGACTCCTTGGTTGTGAAGGTCAGGCTGAGCAGATAGTTTCAAGGATCCCAAAAGCAGTTCATATTACTGAAGATACTTGAGACTTAGTTTTACTCCATATTTTTTCCCCAATTCTGTGATATGAGAACAGATATTTGTCTTTTCACATCAGACCTTTTTTTCAAAATTGTCTTTCTCTTTATCTGTTTTGGAAATGTGCTCAAATATGGTCATATTTGGGAAAAAACCCACTATATGCTGATTTCTATTGATATTTTTCATAAGATTAAGACAAATTTAAAATGTATCAGTGGAAATTTGGAGCTGGTTTGGAAATTTGAAATTCGGGAACAATTTTGCTCTTTCACCACATATTTTTGTGTGATATTTCTGAATCTTGTTCTTTTTGCATAGAAACCTGGTTTCAAATAAAATTTTGAAAAAAATCAGTAAATTTTTAGAAATTTCCTCTTCTCTAGGAAAGTCACTGGAACTAAATTCACCTTGCTTTGCAAGAACATTTTTGACCAGCCAGCACTCCAAGTACATTAGTATATTTGAAAAATTCTCAGCCAGTATTTCTAACAGGGGTAATTCAGGTTGTGTCAGAGACACTCCCCATCTCTACTGATTGGTCGACAACTTTCTATGTTCTGTACACAGTAAAGCTTGGATACAGATTGCTCTGAAGTAAAGAATAATTAAAGTGTACTTTTTGTCATTATTTCTTAAAAAGGGTCATTTCCAGATATTCCTTTTTCACTATCATGGATGTTGTCTTATCTGTGAGACAGCTCCACAGAAATTTTCTAGGTGTGAAAGTAAATCCAAATAGGTGCTAATAAAATGATACTCATTAAGAATAGTGAGAATAGAGTAATCAAAGGAAAAGCATGTAACATGGAACTGCTAAAGCTCATCCAAATACAGTCGACCTTGACATGCTGCAATAGATGCCCTCCCTGAACCTAACTCATAGTAATACTCAGTACAGTTAAAGCAGAGAATACAGAAAAAAACCCTCTGTAAACAAGGGGGCTGCTTTACCCCGATTTCCTTCCACAAACTGTCTACTCAGCCAGCTTGCAAGACTAAGTAGGAAGTCCTTGTTTCCTGGAAGTGGTTTTATAACTTTAGGCCTTCTTAGTTGTTAGAAAGTGTTCATTATTCAGTCATACACCCAGACTGAGGCTATTTCAGTAGTTTTGCAGTACAATGACTAATTGGGAGTATTTTCTATAGCAAAGCAGAATAGTCTGTGTCATAGATATTTTCCCACTATGTTTCTATCTTATAGCTTTGGAGTAATTTCTTTTTGGGAAAAGTAACCTACCAAATGTCCTTTAACAAGCTCAGAGTGCCAAGGTGATGTGACCTCAGTGTGCTTGTGAGCTGTCCCTGGCAGAGGCTGATTTGCTTCCAGATCACTCTGCCTACGGAGGTAGAGCTTCTGACCCATCAGACAGTTTTTCACATTATATGTAGGACAGATCTTCTACAGACTTCAACCAACTCTCTCCTACATATTAAATATAAAGTTGTTTAAAGGTACTATGTATGCAATTCTCTAAATGAAAAAGTGGTGGAGACTGATTTATGAGAATGCTTAAACACACATATAACAAGATTTAACCTTGTCTTATTTAGTTCTGCATTTTGAGTGTGCTTTAGCATATCCAAAATAACTCTATACTTTGGTCACGCTGATTCCAAAAACTTGCAACTGTTAATCATGAAATATCAATCACAAATGGAAAACAATTACTTTAGAGTTGTGTAATGGTCCATAGAAGGTCACAGTTACATTTTTGACTGGTCAGAACTTCAAAGGCATCAAATATGAATGTGTGCTCCTATTCATATTGAAAAACACAGAGTATTATTAGTAGGGCTGAATGACAATCTCATCTATAAGTAACACTATTCCTAAACAAAAATAAAGCAAAAGAAGTAAAAGTCTATTTCAGAGGAAAACAGTTTCATGTGCACATGAAAGCTCAGTTGACACCACTCTAATCCTATATTTGCTTCTGCATATGTTTTTACTATTCACTTGATTCAGTACCATTCACCCTCTCCCTGGCGTTATACTTTCATTCTATATTTAGTTCTTATCCATTGATTACTGTCTGTTTCTGATAACAATGTATTCCCATCTGATAGAGGTACGTCTTTAGATGTATCAGAGTTAAAGTTGTTTCCTTTCTCTGACCCTGCTGTGCTGTTGAGCATGCATTGACATACAAAATGCTTTTGTCATGCACAGTTTGATTTTCTAGGACTGAACGCTGAGAATTCTTCAGTAATGTGTTAGCAGACAAGCTCAAATATTGTTCTTCATTCACTTGTTGACTGACAGTTATACTCAATTCCTCCAATGTTTCCTTGTGTCAGTATGAAAGTCTGTCTTCTCATTACCTCATAATTTGATGTAATCTGTCATTTCTCCCAATTCCCTTTTTAATAATATCTCCAAGACAACCCAGAAATCAACTCATAAAGTATTTGTATATTTCTATCTTAATTATATGAATAACCCAACTTTACACCTAAAAGCAGGAGTTTGTATTAGATTCTGTTAAATAGTACACTTCCTAAATATCCTAAAAAAATGTTCAAATGGAATCATCAGTTAGGATTCTTAGTGAAATATACATTATCTGAGATCAGGGTACATGGTTACACGCACACATTAGTACAATATATAGTATTTACTCCTCCACTCTTCCTAAGACTGTTACTTTTTTCCTATCCAGGCAACTACAGAGCAAAGAGAACCTTTATTTTATTTTCTTAAACACAAATTTGGGTATCTCAGGAATCTGATGTGAGGGTTTAGCTGCTGCTACAATTCCCTCCATCAAGAGCGAACTCAAGTACTGATCCTAGGACAATTCATTTACCAGGTAGCCTCACTTAGTGGGAAGGGAGTACCTGTTGCCAGCTTGAACCAAGAGCATTTTTGAGTTGTGCCAAAACATGGTGGGAAGAAAATAAGGAGAGATTGCATGTGTCCAGGTTTGGATATCACTTTAAAGAATCAAATTAGTTTCAATTTTTCAGTTTTGTTACTGTTTGAGGGACAAGGAGAGAGAAAGGACACCTTACAAAAGAATATTTCTGATAGGTTAGACAGAAAATGCTCCTACTAAAATGCAATTTTCAATATGTACACTGGGCCAGGAAATTAATGTTTACTTTGTTGGATGAAGAGTTGAATAGATTTTGTGCTGGCATTCTGCGTACTGTGAATTTCACAGAGTAGTGTAAAACAAACTCCTAAATTGAGTCAGGAGCTGAATTTCAGATTTTGACAAAACTTCTAACTAACTCTAAACAAAATTTTCAGAATTTCCCTTGCTTAGACTCTTTAAGAATAAATCTGATATTCTGTATAGTTTTCAGGTGGCAATGCTTGTTTTACAAACAAATGTACATGCACAGACACATGCACAGAACTTGGTTTCACCTTAGTTCTTTGTGTTTTTGCAAAGGCTGTGAAGGAAATATTATACAAAAATACTTTGACTTTGAAGGGAGCAACTATGTAACTTCCAATACAGTTGCCTAGAATTATATTTGTAAGATATTGGTGCATATGACATCTTTAGCCCACTACTCAGAATGAATGCTTTCTATATACAAGGAATGGAGGAGGTATCAACCACTTCTTTTTCTGGCCACTGGGCTGATGTTGAGGTAAATTTATTTCCACCTGGATTCTCTCACTTCCTCTGCTCTTATATTTTGGTTTCAGAATAACAGCCCATGACTGAGAGTAAGCATAAATAGTAGCAAGGAAGTAAGGTATGGAGGCAACAGAGCAGGTGGCAGAAGATGAAATGGAAAGCAATGAGGTACAGACATTTATGCATATGCAGTAGGTTACACAAACAGATATGTCTGGGTATAGTTCACAGTCTCAGGATCTTGCTTCATAAAACAAGAAAAAATTCAGAAAATTTTTCACCATTACTCTCTTCTCATATATCCAAACTTAGACTTTACTATTTCATTTCGAGTAGTAATACAAGTGAAACAATCTTGACTTTGCAGTATTGTCTGTGCTTTGAATAATCAGCTGAGATGGTGCCTCTCACATTTCAAGCAAGTAGCAAAGCTGTCAAAACACAGATGACCCAAAATATTTAACTGTTCATGGAAAATGGAACTGCTCCAGAAGAGAAATAGTTAAGAAGAACAAGGGCTTTCCCTGAGTATCATATCTGCTATCATCCTTTACTAACCACTGAGCTATTGTGGGCAGCTGTTTTGTCAATATGAATGTAATTTTGGTATTCATGAAAGAGTATTTTTGAAGGAATATGGTTGTGTCTAAAACTCCTTTATCAGCTTTAGTGAGGAGGGTCTACTGAAGGACAGGTTAAAGGAGCAAACAAAGGGTTAGAGAGATGAGTACTTAGCATCAAGTAATCAGAACTTGTCAATGCAAAAGATTTGGTCAGTAGGGCTAAAGGAGAAAGGGGTTAGAGCACTGATTGTAAGCTTACGTTTTCAGTAAAGTGACAAGTTTGAAGTACGTTAAGAGTACTGGGAAGAGAAAAATCCTGCTGGTGACCGTACTGATCAATGAACCTTTGCTTCTGCATCTTGTGCACTGGACAAACAGATTCCTTTCCCCATACTTTGCCACAGAGTCAGGTGCTTATATCTCCTGGGGGGAAGATGAGAAGTGTAAATGCCAACTCATGTAACAGAGAGGAGTTGACTATAGGTTCCCTAGTAAGAACTGTTTAGGATGGTTTCTGATTTCACATGACGATGACATTTATGTAGCGGTATGCTGGCTCGAGGGTACTTTTTTGCTAATTTCATTTTCAACCTATTGACCACATACATAATTCCACAGTTGTGAAATTGCAAGCAGTGCAATGAAAAGATTGCTCAGGTTTTAAAATCATTATTCTTATTTAAATTGTTAATACTTTTCTTCCTCTAAATAGTTTTAAAAATCTACTTGTTTTCAGTTGTATAAAATCTTTTTTAAAATCACAGAATTTTTGAGCTATTTAAATATTTCCATCAATCAGACACACAAAAAAAAATCTACCTGTTTAATATTTTTGCATATTACCTTTATGTATTTACACCATATAAACTGTTACTATTTGAATTTCAACCATGTTCTGTAATATTTAGATGAACTTCACAGGTATGTGTGATAATTGCAACAAATTAGAAGAAGATGAAAAAAATCCAAACTGAAGTTACCATTTTCATAGGTTTGAATTGGTGTCTTAATTGGTTCTGAACTATGACTATCAAAGTTAAGAAAATCACCCAAATTTACCCTCCCCCTTAGTCAGCGGTAAGCTTCATAGGACCTCCCCAAGCCAAATAAGGTCAGGAAGAATGTGCTAAGCACTGAGTGTGCTAAGAATAAAGTTGAACTGGGATGGATAAGGTTACTTTGAACTCTATATTTCATGTTTCCCGACATACCCCCCAAAGAACTGCAATTATGCTGGAGAGGCTGCAGAAGCACTGAACAGCTCTTTCCGAGTTCTTTTGATTTTTGTTGCCTTTCCATGAGTTCCTGTCCTGTTTAGAGCTGTGTCTTTTTACTTTTTATTTGTAGTGTGCGTGGTTCTGAGGATATTAGAAAAATGTGCTGAAGGTTCACTGTGAGGCGTGGCTATTTTTGTTAGAAGCTGATACTTTAGACTGAGCTTTAAGTGGTGCTTCTGGAAGACCTTGGGTTGCTGTGAGAGGGCAGGATTCTGCAGAGGAAAAAGACATTTCAGAGGGGCACAAAAGAAGAAGGAACACAATTAGACAAAGCAGAGGACCTCCCTCCTTCTCATTCTACAGCTCCTGCAAGAGCCAGCAACCCAGAAGTACAGTCTAAGCTACCACAGTAGATCTTAACCATTTTACCATCATCATGGCTGAGATTACAGCAGAAGGTACAGTAACTCTTTTCAAATATAATTAGCCAAAAATTATATGTACTTTAACAGTATAATTGAGCTAGCATGTCAAAAAGGTTTGTTACTCTTATCAAATAATGCTTTTACTCTAGGACCATTTCATTTTGTGCGCTGGATTGCCTTTTACTTTTCTTTCCTGTTTTTTCTTTCTTTTTTTTTACTTTTTCAATCCTGTAGCCTGAGTTTTTACCAGTTACTGAAGCTAGTTCTCTGTACATGTCTAAAAATAGCCTTAGTCTCAGTTGCAGAACATCACCATTTAGGCAGCTCCATTAGAGTGATACAAGAGGGGAATGTCTAAATTTTCAGGGCATTCTACTCTTTGCTCAGGTAGTCCCTTATAATGAGAGATTTACCTGAGTCAGAATAGTTTAATTTGTTGGCCCTGATTTTTCCTTAGGGAGCACAGAGTATTTGTGAACTGTATATATAGTCACTGAAGGGTAAAATGTAAAAAAACCTCTGAAATCCTTATTCAGATAAACTTCTAAAGGAGTCAGAGAAAATTGTGCTGAAATAAGTATGCGAAAGCTTGGCCTGCAAGAATGAAAGGCAATAGTATTAACCAATAAATACACATTCTAAAATATGAATGTTTCATGTACTTTAATATTTCCTGACCATTCATATTTTAATAATATTTTAGATGTATAACAATATTTTATCAACTGCAGTCAGTCGGAGGATATATTTAAAATGCAACCCTCTTTAATACTGAATATTTTTGTTGCATTTAATTCCAACCTTTTTTTTTACAGTGTTTATATGAATTTAATAATGACATTACAAAAGGTGCTTTTAAAAAGTCTTCTGAAGGTTATTTTTGTTCTACTTCTCCCAATTATGTTGTCTTTCAGTGCACGAAAGCTGTAGTTTTCACCTTCCATTTTTTATTGTTCATACTTGTAAGAGGATTCTGCATTGTGTTACTAATGAGTGACCCCCTTCCTTCTAAAAGGTTGATATTAAGAGTATGTCAAGTTGTACAGTCGTTGTTTGATGTCTGATTAGCCATAGCAAGGAGACAATGTGATTTTTGAATGGTCAGTTGGACGGTTCTCTTATTTACTTCTGGCTGCAAATACTGACAAAACAGGTGTCTCAGCCTGACAGCTAAGACAAACACTAGTTTATTTGAATATTCTTAACCAAATTTGTTTTAAACATTGGTTATATTGTAGCTGTGATCAGGGAAATCCACAGAATAACCAAATTAGTAAGATTTTTAGTCCAAAATTAATACTAAAAATAGAAGACTTTTCAATCAGTCTGGAAGTCTTTTCAGTCATTTGGTTTATTGAAGAAAGACAATAAAAGATCCTAAAATGAAATAAAAGACCCTATAATAAAAGAAAACAAAGAGTCTGAAAATGTTTTTATTGTGTTTTTATAGTGTTCTTATAGGTATTCCTTAGCTATCATAGTGTGTGTCTTTCTTCTGTGTTTTTCTTGTGCAAAGTATAGACTTTAGGTAGTAAAGGGCACCAGCTCCACAGAAAGCTGACCTTCTGTATGACAGGTAAATAAGCCATATAATTAGTTTGGTTTAGTTTAGTTTAGCCTAGTTTTGTTTTCACATATTTAGAACAAACTTATGTTGATAGACTGATTTTAAAACTCTGTATCCATGAGATGGAAATTTTACTCATGGAAGAAAAGTAAGAATTCTGCCTCAAGCTAACGTTTCACTGCAGTTTATTTTCCTCCAGGGCTAGTACTGGCACTCACAGTCTGAAAGTTTAAATATAAACTTCAGCAACATATAGTTTGGTTAAATAAAAAATGTATTAAAATACCTGTTGCTTCACAGAATTTCTTCTTTTTTTTCCCCATATTACATCCCATCCCCTGATTTTCTGAGGTGTTCATGACTTGATTAGGATTAAAATACTTACTCCTTGGGATAGGTGTTCATAACTCTATCTTACAGTGTCAGCCAGACTGTCAGGCTCCTTGCCTTTCAAGGTACCATGATAACACGTAGGAGAGCAGGGCACAAAAGTGATGCAGGCTTCAACTCTACCATGGCCAGTGTAGCTGCTGGTTTAGAGAGATGGTCTAGCCCTGGTAGAGTGTGTGGGTGTATATCTCAGGATAACTTTTTCTGGCAGCCTATGTCAAGACTGTGATCTATTCAAAGATAGATGAATAGGGATGATGGGGAGCTCCTTCAGGTCAACATCATGATAGTGACAATGAGACTAAGTTACCTAAAAATGTTGCCACTAAGCAATGACCCTGCCCTGTCTACTTGCATCACAAGTCACATGTGCTACCTATTCTTTTCCACAGTTACAAATTAGTTGTAGAAATACTGGTGAAATCTACACTGTGAAAGACAAAATGAGATCTCTGAAGACAGCAACTTATAAGTGTCCTTAGAAAGTTGGCAGGACTTCTGTCTCCTGCTGTCAAGTATTTAGGAGAAGATTCCAAGGGATTATCTTCAGCATTCTCGTATTACATGTCATTGCAGTCACAGAAATGTACTATTAAAAAGTGGAAGTCCTTAAAACTGTATTAAAAAAAAAATCTCAGTACAGACACTAAGTATTCTGTCTTTCCAACTCTCTCAAGGTCTAATACTAATATTATTAGTATTATTAAAATATTAATATTAATTAATATTAATTATTGATATTGTTATTGTTACATTTAAGCTGTTATTGCGTATTCTTGTAATGGCCAGGATCTTTACTGTGATCCACCTAAGTGATTGTCTAGCAAGCTATGTTACTTTGCTGTGTTTATGGAACACAGGGATTGGACTGGACTTGATGGCAGATGTAGTTCACAGAATCACAGAATATGCTGAGTTGGAAGGGACCTATAAGGATCATCAAGTCCAACCCTTATAGGACCACCCCCAAAAATCACACCATGTGCCTGAGAGTATTGTTCAAATGCTTCTTTAACTCTGTCAGGCTTGGTGCTGTGACCACTTCCCTGGGGATCCTGTTCCAGCAGCCAACGACCTGGTGAAGAACCTTTTTCTAATATCCAGCCTAAACCTCCCCTGACACAGATTTGTGAGGTGACTTTCCTTATCCTGCAATGGGCCAATATTTCTATACTGCTTATTGCCATTAATATATATGAAAAAACTCTTTTTATTGTCCCCCACATTTCTGCCCACATTCTGCTCCAATTGAGTTTTGGCAGCACAAATTTTCTTCCTTCAAAGGCAAGCAGCATCTCTGAATTCTTCCCATATCACTTGACCTTGAGCCTGGCACCTCCGAGAAGTGGCCTCAACCAAAATACAGCTTAATCTGTATGTGCACAGTAGCTCCAGCAGCAGCCTTATAGTTGGTCCTTTCTAGTCTCCTGCAGGTCACAGTGCAAGGTTGATGGCTGTCCCCTGGCACTTTATGCAGGGAAGAATGAACAGAGACTCAGCTCTGCTTGCTGCAGTGCCCTGGAGACTGTGCACTGACCTAATCCAGGGAGGTGAGAAGAGGAGAAAGACGAGGTTTCTATGCCAACTGTTTGTCTGCCACAAGTTACTTCTCCAGTGGAGCAAGAGAGAAGCAGGAGTCAAATAGAAATAAGACAGGTTACAGTTTGGTCTTTATTTTGCTGCTGAGAGTTGAGCAACTACATATTTCCTCTATCTGGGAGCAGGCTGCAAGCAGACAGGCTAGCCCTGAGGCCACACACAACTTGTCAGTGACAAAATCAAAATTAGATTTTTCAGGATTTCAGTCCTTTACTCAGGCTTGTTGATAGCTACAAAAAGTTTTAAGATGTAAACCATTTCAAAAGGCAACAAGATCTGCATGCCTGAAGATTGATAGACACAAAACTAATAATATATGGGAAATAACCCTTTAGGCATATGAGGTTTCCTACCTTTCACTTAGACTGCTGTTCAAGTTTGGAATTAGAAGGTTTCTATAGAATTCATTTAGCATCTAGTGAATTTTCAAAATGAAAAGGTGTCTTCTTTTTCTGGCTTTCAGTGTTAAGGAAGCAGATAGTATACCTTTTACAGCAGAGTAAGGAGAATACAACAATTTTAGCAATGATTTTTTGAAGGAGTCTGTCTGCTCCTCTTCAGAACTACCGGATAAAATTAACAGCATAATTACCCAGAGAGACAAAAAGTCAGAAAACCCTGCCTGTAAAAAAGTCTTTGTGGGGAACAAAAGCTCCAAATTCTCACTGAAATTCCTTAAAATTTGTATTCCCCTGTGACTGCGGGCCTGGACAACTGAGCTTGTTAGTTTGGCTCCAGCCTTGGTACTTTCTCATGGCCTGTTGAAGCAAGTGTGAGGTCAAATTTACTACCTTAAGTTTTAGGTTTAAGAATTTGTGGACAATGCTATTCACAGGTGATACAGTATCCATGCATGTTCAGCTGGTACAGGGAAGCTCTTTAGGTAGCCCCTTAGAAAGTTAGCTAGCTATGGACAGCAGGAAGACTTAAAACCAATAAACCAGAAGGCTAAGGTGTTGTTAGTCTGTGATGGGCTGAAAGTGTCTGCATACAGTTAACTCCCCTTTACTTGTGGTCAAAGAGTTGGACTCTAGGTCTGAACATTTATTCATTTCTTTTTAAAAGAACCTGGTGCTCATAAGTATTTGGAACGTATTTTAAGGTTATTTATATAATAAGAAACATGTTTAAAATCCTAGTAGTATTTTCAAGTTACTGGGGAGATCAGTCACCACTGACTTAAAAATGAAATCTGTGCAACTACTTACACTCTCAGAAGTCCCAATCTACAGCTTCAAGTACCGAAAATTTGAAAAAAACTGGTCTATAAATATTTTGCACAATTTTACCCATTGTCTACAGTGTAAATACTGAATAAGAAGTAGATTCATGCTGCTTTTACTGCTCTGCTGTGGAAAGCAGAAACTTTTTTTTTTAACCTTTTAGTTTAAATCATATTTCATAATATAGTCTAGCTTCAGTTTAGGGCATCCTGAAGACAGAGAAACAAGAGTTATCCTATTTGAATCAGGTCGTGTGGCTACAGAAATGAAAAATCTTTTCTTTCTGATTTTTTTTCTGGTTTCTTCTCTCTTAAAAATATTGAGCTAGTGGACACTATTTATTTTACCAAATTAAACCATATTCAAAATAGTGGAAGGTGAATTGCTTTAAATCAAAATGATTGAAAAAACTTGATTTATTAAAACACCAATTTTAATCGTGATTTAAAGCAATGAACAAGGAATCTGGATTTCAAAATAGCAATTTTAATTTTTTTTACATATTGTTCTTTTTCCCAAAAGAATGGAAAACAGACACTGACTCCTGTTGGCTGCTTAGTAATATGGTAACTGAATACAGTCTTTCTCACTAAATTTGTGCCTTTTACTCTTGGAGAGACAGATAACCTGAAAATCCATCTATTAAAAAAATTTACAGTTTAGGAGCCATTTATCCAGATTCTTAGTCTTTTCATGTTGTTTTGGTTGGGTTTTTAATAATGGAGAATGGTAAATGGTGCATTTCTCTTTTACTAGATAATGATTTAATTTTTACTTGTGGTTTCTGTCAAGCTTCATTAGGATAGAAATTGGAATTCAATTAAAATGATACAAATCCAGCATTTAAAAATTGCTTATTTGTGTACTGTAAAGTATATATAATGCTATTTCTAATTTAATTTCTGGTCATTACATCCTTCAAGAATATGTTACTGATAGAGCTCATTTTCTTTCATGTAATATTTATTCAAAAGTTAGAAAAAGAAAACATATTTCTAGGGTTTTTTTAAAGGCTTAATTATTTCTTGTTATAAAATAATAATTGAGTTCAAATAGTAAAATAAATTGAATTAAGAACACATCCTTTGTATTTGCAAACAGATCATACTCTCAAAAAAAGGTTACCTTAATTTAACTGCATCTGCTTAGCCAGTGATTTCCAACAGTTCAGCGATTTCTTTAAAAGTTTTCACAACTGTAATGGTTTGATCATGGCTTTTTTGTTTAAATAAAAGTGATTTCTATAGATAGTAGTGTAAAATTGTAGTACTGTGAAAGTGTGGTCCTTAGCACAGGTTTTCTTAATTTCACATTTAATTTTTAAAAGGGATTTTTATTAAGACTTGTAAAGAAAACTAGTTTATGATTCAAAATCCATCAACAACTGTATTCCCTTCCTTCCCCCCCTGCAAAATCATTTTAGTGGGTCTTAAAAAAGAAAATTGTTGAGGATTAATATTGAAATGTATTCAGATATGTGTAAAATGGGAACACAGGGTTTTTCATACAGTGCTTTCACATTAAACTAAAACCAAATCAAAGGTGTGATCAAAGAGAATTTACAGAGATGGGCAGGCTTAATATCCTTAGTGCTTTACATTGACAGATCAGACAGGTAGCACAGTACATGAAGTAGATAAGCAGATCTGAACTATAAAGTCACCCCATCTAAAGACTTAAGCTATGGACAACCAGCTGTATTTCTTATCCATATCATCCCACTGTCATGTTCTCTTGCCAGCTTTAAACATTCTTACTGGAAAAATGTGACTATTTAATATTTTAGTGTTAGCCCTATGCCTTCATATAAATCTTGCTTTAGTGCATTGGAACAGACCATTCAGACTTTAGATCCCTGAGTGGGAGTGTGTTTAAGCTGTATGTGGTCAAAAGGGATCAGCAAGATTTAGCTTCTAGGTCTTTTTCCTAATGTGTGCCGACAGCACAGTTGATTTATGTAAAAAAGCCTATTGGAATTACACAGCAAGTACATGGCTACCAAAGCTACTAATGGTAGAGTTAGTGACACTAATAGGTAGCAGAGATACCAGATGACACTGTTGACAGACCTTGTCCTGTCCCACCTTTTTCTCTTTCTTCTCTCTTCCCCCTTTCAAAATATGTTAGATAATATTGCAGGTAATATTCAGGAGAGGTAACTGATCAATTCTTTAAATGCAGGTATTGAAGGTATTGATTTTTTTTAATTATTGTTTCTTCTATCCCAAAGAGTCCATAAGCTAAAGCTCACCTAAATTATACTTTCAGTCAGACTAGTTCAGTTGCTCAAAATCATGGCCAGTGATGGGTTTTGCCCTTAGAAATCAGAATGAAAAAGCAGTTCTTTAAGTCTTGAATAAGCCTCACTTGAGTGCTGTGGCTGATTTGTCCTTTTTTTAGAATAAGTCTGACAGCAGAGTATGAACTTGTATCTGGCCTAAAAGTTCTTCTTGGAGCCATGCGAAGGCATTTACCATAAGAAAGGAAACTATTAAATGCCAAGCACAGGAAAACCTTCTCACTGGAGAAGTCCCCTCTTTCTATCTTCAAAGTTAGTTTTAAAAAATCCTTTACAAATATGTAATGAGTAAAGACCTGCTACTCCCTGTACGTGCTTATGTTCTGACAACTTCAAAAGTATCTCAGTACCTTTGCCTGGAGTCAAATTGTCAAAGGCACAATGAATCTAAGCCTTTGTAGCCTCCTTTGGTATGTAAATGAACTCATTTTTTTCCTATATTCCATTATGTAGATTTCAGTCGTGGTTCTCTATGCATGTCAGGAAGGCTAAATCTTGTTTCAATCTTTGCTGAGAGGCTATTCACAATTGACACAATTACCATAAATATAGTTTTCTGGTAACTATTTTACTGTTTTTAGAGGCATAATTTAATACATTTATTCAAATGTTAAGGTCCTTATTTTGCATTGACCTTTTCCTCCTATAGCATATAGGACCTTAATTTTGACTTCAGGTCTATCCATGTGACTCTTACTGAAGTTAGCTGTATTAATGTATGAGCATATCTGACACAAGATACAACTTACCATCCCAAAGAGGTGATATCACATGTATATGATACAATTCAAGCTATATACCTTTGATAGTTTTAGAATCCAAATAGTTAAACTGTAATTGCAGCATAAATTTAGTATAATTTCAATTGCTTTTTTTTTAAGGAAAACATTCAAACCTTCTTCTTCCCAGAAATTTTGTTCAATCATCATTCATGTTAGGATTAAAAAATGTGACCATTTTACAAGGAGATATCCAAAGTTAGACTCATCCTTTTAAATATTTACTATTGATTTGGTTTGTTGTTTTGGGCTGGTTTGGTGGAGGGGGGGCGGGTTCTGGGTTTTTTGTTTTGTTTTTTTTTTTCCATTTGGTTTTTTGTTTGGTTGGTTTTGTTGTTGTTGTTGTTTTCTTTGTGTGTGTGTGTTTTTGGGGGGAGGGGGGGTTGGTGGGGGATTTTTTGGTTTTTTTTGTTTGGGTTCGGTTGGGTTTTGTGTTTGCTTTTTTTTTTTTTACCAGGAGTGTATATTATATATTCCATGTTACGTGTATATTATAGCAAAAGACCTGTGATACAGGTTGAATGTGAACTCTGCCTGGAGCAGCTACATCACTAGATGGCTGACTGCATCCATTGACTTGGAGCAGAACCACTACATACTCTGCTCTTAATTTGTCTCACAACCTGTAAAGTCAATGAAGATGTTATTTTAGTAGTGGAGTGAGTTTTGAGAACACAAGATTTTCTACTGCTTCAAAAATGCAAAGGCTCAAAAATCTTTTGATAAAGTTTTCACTTTAGTAAGAGGCATGTCAACTTAGAACTAAATACATGTGGGTTTTTTTCTCAGAAAGAGTAGCCCTTTTGTCAGATGGTCAAGCAGAAGTAATCCATGTGAGATACATCTATCCTAAAATGCACGTCTTGTTCTACCATTTTGTATTGATTACCTAAAAGCCACCTGAAATGGTCTAGAGAATGTAATGCTCTACTCTGCTGTTAGTTAACCAGATGAAGTGACGAATTTCCAGGGCTGTTACTAGCCCAAAATCTCTTTTCTCAACCTACTCTCTCTCTTCCTTTTCCAGAAATAAGTGCTGTGGGATCCTCTCCCCAGAGACACACCTGCATGCCTATTCCTTTCATTTATCACAAGGGAGAGACCCATGCATTTTGTAATACAGCTTCATCATATTTCACTTGCAAGTTTCTATTGAATCAGAAGTGTCCAGTGATTTGCTGTTGTTTTCTTTTAGTGATTTATACAGAGGTCATGTAAGAAAGATCACAAGGGAAATTTTGCTAGGTCACCATTACTCTGGAAAGAGGGGAACTTTGGAAATTATGGGGACAACCATATTGGGGACAAATTATGGGGACACTCCAAATATATGAGAATGTAATTTCAGGAAAACTTTGTGAGGTTGGCTACAAATATTGATAAGGCTTCAGCACAGACTTAAGATTAAAATTAAATGTGAATTAAAATGTGCGTATGCAGATATTAGTGCATTGGGAAGGGGAATGTGGAATTTTATCAGTTAATGAATTAAGATAATTTCAACTATACAGGCAAAACAATGATGACGGTTAGGTTTTTGTCTTAAAAACCAATTAGTGGGAATTTCCTTTTAAGAATATATTAGCCATTGTTTCATTCATCATTCAGGATAGGCTAGTGCATTTCACACTGTGAAGTGCTAAAGGCAGTTTCACAGAAGAGGTACAAATGACTTAGTTAGTTTTACAGCAATATTTCTATCCAGTCTTCAGCGTGTCATGCTAAGCATAGAAAATTAGAGACAATGCCATTCTTGTAGAGGCTGCCAGAACAATAAAGTGGCACTGGATCTGATTTTTTTTCCCCACGGTAGTGCCTAGAGGTCAGGACTACATTGGACTAATCACTTTACTTTGTGTGATCAGAAACAGTCTCTATCCTAGAATCCTAAAGTAATTTACAATTTTAAAGATATTTCCTTAATATCTTGGAGATTAAAGTCTTTTTGATAATAATTTTAAGTTTTCATTTTCTAGTGAAGTGAATATTAAACTATACAACTCTTCAAAAGTACTCTCACTAAATTCGTGGATGACATCAAGTTGGGTGGGAGTTTTGCTCCGCTGGAGGAAGGAAGTCTCTGCAGAGGAATCTGGAGAGACTAAATAGATGGGCCAAGGTCAATGGAATGAGGTTAAACAAGGTCAAGGAGTCTGTTCTACACTTCAGCCACAATAATCCCATGCTTCAGGCTGGGGGAAGAGTGCATGGAAAGTGGTCCAGAAGAAAAGGACCTAGGGGTGCTGGTCAACAGGAACAGAATATGAGCAATCAGTGTGCCCAGGTGGCCAAGAAGGCCAATGGCATCCAGGTTTGTATCAAAAACAGGGTGGCCAGCAGGACTAGAGGAGCGATTGTCCTTCTGTACTTGGCCCTGGTGAGGCCACACCTCAAGTACTGTGTCCAATTCTGGGCCCCTCACACCATGAAAGATGCTGAGGTGCTAAAGCATGTCCAGAGAAGGGCACCGAAGCTGGTGAAGGGTCTAATGATTAAGTCCTGTGAGAAGCAGCTGAGGGAGCTAGGATTGCTTAGCCTGGAGAAAGGAGGTTCAAGGGCGACCTTATCACTCTCCAGAACTATCAGAAAGGAGGTTGTAGCAAGGTAGCAATCAATCTCCTCTCCCAGGCAACTACTTACAGAACAAGAGGACATAGCCTCAAGTTGCACCAGGGGAGGTTGGACATCAGGAGGAATTTCTTCATGGAAAGGATTGTTAAACATTGGAATGGACTACCCAAGGAGGTGATGGAGTCGTCATCCCTGGAGGTGTTCAAGAAGCAACTGGACATGGCACTTAATGCCATGGTCTAGTTGGTAAGGTAGTGATCAGTCAAAAGTTGGACTTGATGATCTCAGAGGTCTTTTCCAACCTAAATGATTCTGTGATTCTGTGATTAAATTCTTGAAAATATTTTTAGTTCTAATCAGTGCTATTCTGATAGATAAACCATGCTTTCCACTTTCTGTTTACTGACTGGATTTTTCACATGAGTAAACCAAAGAAGAAGAAAAGCAACTATTGTACTCCTCACTCTGCTGGAGACGGCCACATCTGGTGGGCTTCAGGACCTATGAGATTCTTCACTACTCCCTGCCAGAGCTAGTTGCAGTGGGATGCCTCTCTTCCCGGTGCTGGATGGCTGTGGTGGTCCCATGCCCCCAGGAAAAGGAAGAGGGTGGCTGAGCCCACGATACCCATAGGCACACACTATTCCAACCCAGCTTTGTTCATCACTTTCCCCACCTTTGGTCCTCCCACTTATCGCTCCATCCATTAAATTCTTAGTTCTGCTGTCTCAAATCAGTGTTACTCAAGCAGAAGAGGCAGCAACAGTATTTCTTGGTTCTTGTACTTACAATGCTTTTGAGTTTATTCTCAAAGATCAAAAACATTTCTGTTCTGAAATAATTTTTCAGTATAGCAGAAATTTGTCCTAAATATTGCAAACTTTATGTAAAATTCAACTAAACCTGTCCATTCTTCTCTCTACGATACTGAGCCACTCTGAGATGTGAATGCAACATCATATTTATTTGTAAACATCATGAAGGTGCAACCATTGATTCATTGCATCTGCAGGCTCTGCCACTTTCCCCTCTATTCATTCCTCAAGCTATTAATATATTAGTGGAATTTCTCAAATGTGAACACAGTTTTAACTTCCAGATGCTCCTTCTTTCCCTGCAAGTACCAAGGTAGACAGATATGAATTACATCTTCTCTTGAAAATAGATGTACCTTGGTTGAATTGGAACAATTCCAGTGTCAGTCTTGTCCCACTGGAGGAAGCAGCTGTTTTCCAGGTGAAACCATTTAGCTAGGAACAAAAAAAAGCATCTTATCATGCGTCTGTTTTCTAGCCCAGAAATCTCATTTTCTGGCAATTCCACATCTCCCTGATTTTCTATGTTTGTGTAAATAAGCATTTATAGCATTGTCCCATACAATATCTGTAAAAAATTATGCGGGAGTCTGAATTTCTGGTCTTTTGAGCACACAGGACACAGTAAATAGTTATGATTAATATTAGGATTAATATATGATTAATATAGGATGAGAAAGTAATGGTGGAAAAAAGCTTATATTAGTAAGTCCTTAAAAAAATTCTCTGGATCTTTCTTTTGCCCTGCACTACTCATTTTCTCAGATATCTGGTGAAGAGCTTGTCATCATCATGGCTAGGCTTCACGAACAAAGATTAAGGAAGGCTCTATCCACAGGCATGCTGTGAAGAGCTTGTAGTTCACTATGTAATGTGGAAATCAATCTCCAACCTGAAAAAACAAAACAACCAACCCTCCAAAAAAACACTAACATGTTTCTTTTTTTTACACAAGAATAGGTATCAAAACAAACAAAATATGTGAAGTCTGCTAAAAAAATGAAGTGTTTACAAAAACCTGTGAAGTCCTGGGTTTACACAATGTTCCTCTTTCTCCTCTCAGTTCTCATCTTTGAATGTAAGCAATATCAAAGCTATCCACCTTCTCTTTAAGAGTTCAGAAACTTCAGTGTATTTGTGAAAGTACATTTTAATATAATAGTTGTCTCAATAGTTTCCTCACTAGAAAAACCTTTTTTCAGTTGTCTCTAAGGTATATACAAGTGAATACCACCTTCCCATAGATACACTGGTTTAAGTTAGCATAAATGAAAACTTAGATAATGTGTTCATGTTTTTACAGGAGACATTCTTCACACTTCCATTCTTCAAGATATCATTGAAAGTTTTTCTCTATCTCAGTCTTTTTGTGTTTGTTATCGCTAACTCTTCAGCATTTGTAGCCTTATTGAATATGTCCAGTCAAAACTTTTGAAATAACTATTGTTGCTATTACTGCTAACAAAATCCTTATTGTCTTTAAGGTATTGTTGACAATAATTTCACTCTGTCTAACTACATAATTCTAAGTCTTCCAAAGTAGAAGCACTTACTTAGGTCTTCCATAAAAGTTGCCTGGATGAAATTTGCTAAATCTCTGAATTTGGTTTTGGAAAAGATTCACGTGTTTTCAACGACGGTCGAGACTTGATATCTATGTTTACTTTCAATTTTTCTGTTTCTTTTGTTCTCACAGTATTTCTTTTATTCTCGCAGTAATTGAAAAGCATTTTTTCAATAATTTTGAATAAAACTAGAACTTCAGTAGTGCCTCATCAGCTGAAAGAGTACACATTCTATTTGAAAGAACACATATTTTTAGTCCTTATTGTCATTCAGTACCTTACTGATTTACTTTTGGTTGCAGAAACTTAACTTTTGTTTGGGGTTTTCAACTTGCTTAGATGCCATGGCAATGAAATGGGAAGATAAGAGAATCCTAAATTATTTTATTCTTCATTGATTTTATAACTAGAATTTCATGAACATTTTTTGGACATAGATATGAAAAATGTGAACTTCCCATCACATGGACTATTACTTTTCTGCAGATCTCTTGTATAAATACCATTTTCATGGCTTGTATGCTTCTGAAGGTATCATCAGAATTTATTCTGTATAGAAGTTACCTGCCAAAATTTCCATTATATAAATCTGCAAGTGCTTCAGCACTCTAACCCTTTTTAATCTCTACTTCTTTCTGCAAAGAAGTGGCTCTTGATTAAAGGTGATGTGAACTGAAGTATCAGCTGGGACAGAAACACACTGTGCATGATAAAATCTTGACAATATTTTTCCATGACAAGTAGATCTTACGCTTTCTCATATTGCACGCTTGTTATCAACATTTTCAGTACTTGGTCATGAGAATGGTGACTTTAGCAAGCCCCAATATCTAATAGTCCTCTACGTCCCTTTCTGTAGTGGTTTGCTAGGGAATAGCATCCCCTGAGGAATGAATACCCAAGGGACACTGTCAAGTTGTAATCCACCAGGTCTGAGCATTTCTGGAAATACAGGGAAGACAATCTAACCTATACCTGCCTATTTGGTGTCAAGGAAAATTTTCCTACTGTCTCTCATAACAGGTATGTTGTGAATGTCCCTTAAAAGCTAATACTGCTCCCATCCTCGTCAGCAGGATGAGTAGAAATGAACCGTTGATTTGCACTGTTGATCAGGCTCAGCTGTATGTGAGACTGATGTCTTATTTAAGTCTTATCTCAGACAACCCTTTTGTCACAGTTCTGAATGATGGAAGAACCCTAAAGACACTTTAGCTTTTCTCCACTTACCTGTCAGAAGCACCCTGCCCAGGCGGGCCCTGGGGAGTGGACAGTGTGCTGCACAGTATGTAGGTAGAGTTCCTTAAGAACATCATCCTATACAGTTTATTTCACACTTCCTATGTGACACTCAGCCTAAGGTTTAAATAAAGCACTACCTTAAACAACAAAAAAACCCCAGGAAAAATAGAAAGCATAGTACAATTTATCATGCCCTTTTTCTATTTCATTATTTGAATATTATTACTACTCATTCAATTATATTAGATACATTTTGTGTACATCTTGTCTTCTATTGAAATAGTTTTATAGCATGCTACGTCTTGTAGGTTTGGGGAGGTGAAAGATTATCAGTTACATGACCATAAGAACACAGTAAATGTAAGCTGTAAGGCTGAAATATTTATCGTAAAGTAAATGTTCGTTTTCTATAAACATGAAAGTATGCATTTCTTATGTATTAGCACTTACCTAATTACAGCTGAAGCTGCACTCTATTGATATAATAGAAGAGGAAATTAATAAAGAAAGGTTAGATGATGAATGGGCCTTTGACCAGAATATAACACACAGCAAAATCTTGCAAACATATAGGCAGAATAACTAAGTAACTCTCAAAAGCTTTATTAAAAATTTAGAAAGGACCATCAATTTCTACATCTGCAGAGGACATCTCTATGTCTTTTTATTATACTGGCAAAGTTATGAGTTGAGACTGCTTTATTAATACTAAATACAATACTAATGAAATATCAGACAATTGCTTGAAAGTTTCCTGAAACAAGAAAGTAGCAATAGCTTTGGTATGCTTAACATCCAAGGAAATTTTCGAGAAACTTTATACATATGTATAGATATGCTGAATGTGTATAAATGGCTTAAAAAGATGTCTAAGAAGCCAAAAAACTACATTCATGGGAAGCCTGTGGCATGTTTAACATAAACATTACACGATGTAGAGGAGCAGTGAACTAGAAGTTAGAACGGGAGACTTGGGTTCAGCTCTGTCTCCTACCAGTCTTCCAGTATGATCTCCTCTCTTCCCATGACTGCTCCATTGCTTCCTTTCTTCAGAATGAAAATAATATGGCCTTTCATCAGAGTGTGAACTGAGGGGAAGATAAATGTTAGAAGACCAGGGGCAGATAAATCCAGATTTAAAGATCTATAAAAATATGTAGACCAGAACTGCACATTTTGAATATGACCTGAGACTATGTGAAGGATTAGTAAATAGGAAAGCATTGTATTTATATGGGCATGTTTGAGAATCATTAGAAGATTTGTGTTTGGAAAACAATACCAGGCTGAAAAACGTGTTCTTTCAGTTATTGTCTGAAAATGGGTTTTTCTGTTGTATGGGAAAGGGTGGGATAAAATCAGGACAAATATGCCTAAATATTCTTTTCATGGTTGAACTTCAGGCAGAGGTATACAACTTTGTTCTTCTCAGAGAGTGAAGCGCAAAATAACTAAGGTTGGGGCAAGATGCCAGGAACATTATAGAGGTCCTGCAAGTTGTCTGATGTTCATGCAAGACACTCAAGCTCAGTGGAAACTTTACAGCAGCTGCTGTTACTATGGGCTAGGAATACTGGAGCTCCTACTATACAGATCTGCTCTAGAGAGAATGTGGGGAGGTGTTACAGCTTGTGAAAGATAGCTGAATGTTTTCGTGATGACTTCGTACATGTTTACAACACATGCTAGAGATTAGTTGATTTAGAATGCATAGAAGGAAATAAGGAAACCAGGTCAAAATTTTTCCCCAATGTAGATCACTTTCTGTTCCAGTTACCGATAGCAACTTGGAGGGGTCATCTCAAGGTGATGGGTTTGTTTTAACTTGGAATAAAATCTTTTTAACTGTACCGAGGTAAGACTAATATTATGAAAGCTTCTGGGACTGATCATGTAATTAAAAAAAGTGGAAAGATTTTTTTTTCTGTTCTAAGATGTACCACTAGGGTTTGATGACTACTCTGCTGAAGTCTTGCTTACATGTTAATTAGTCTTCCATGACCCACATAAGGTAGAACCCTATGTGTAATATTATAATGCAGACACGGGAACTGAGAGGCTATGAACTTCAGAAATAATCACATTCCAAAAATGTAAGCAAATGGATTCCTCATCCATACCTAGGGCAGAAAGTTGCCCAGAAAGAGCAATTCAGAGACATTTCAACATTTTTGTCCCATTTTTATGCTAATCAGAAAAATGCAATGAGAGTGAATTAAAATGAATGATAAATTTGCAACATTCTATGCTGGTGAAGAGCCTAGAGCACAAGAAGTCTTATGAGGAGCAACTGAGGGAAAATGGGAGAAAAGGGGGCTTAAGGGGGACCTTATTGCTCTCTACAGCTACCTGAAAAGAGATTGTAGTGAGGTGGATGTCAATCTCTTCTCCCAGGTAACAAGCAATGGATAAGAGGAAATGGCCTCCAGCTGTGCCACAGGAGGTTTAGGTTGGACATTAGGAAAAAATTTCTTCATGGAAAGGGCTGTCAAGCCCTGGAATAGGGTGCCCAGGGAAATGGTAGAGTCACCATCCCTGGAGATCTTTAAAAGACATGTAGATGTGGCATGTAGGGACATGGTCTAGTGGTGCCTTGGCAGTGCTGAGTTAACAATTAGACTTGATGACCTTAAAGGTCCTTTCCAGCATAAATGATTCTATAATTCTGCGCTCTGACCAGGACAATGTAGTTTGAATTTGTTTTCTAGAATTTGGAATCTTATATTGTTGAGACGATTTCACAAATCTCTCTCTCATTAGACAATATTTTTATTTCATGTATATTGCAAACACATAAGTTTATAATTAATGGATTCTTCCTTTTGTTTATGTGTGTAGAAGCTTAATGAGAGTAGGATAAAGAAATATTTTAGAAATAGTCTATATAGATAGGTTTTAAAAATATTCTTCTACTTTTGGAATATTTTAATTTAGAGAATATTTCTATTTTCTCTTTTATTGATATGTTTAAAGGACTGCTAGCCTACAAGTAAAACTTTTATTCAAAATTAAGATGTCACTTCTCTGAGTCACTTAACAATGGATCAAAATTCTTTCTCCTTTCCTGACGCTTAAATCCTACACTAAAAACATCGTCCCCACATATCATATTTTTATATGGATAAATATTTACATTTTCAAGGAGATACAGAAAAAACTATTTTTAAATGTTATAATTGAGCAAATTTACACTAAAAAATAGATATATATTCACAATATTAGGAATTTTTTCTGTATTACCATTGGAAATTTTGTGCTTAGTGAAAAAATTTACTTTAAAATTGTTTCATTGGTTTATGAGAAATCCATTAATACAGAATGGGTTATGGCATATATATTTGAAAAAAAGCATTCATTTGGAATTTGGATCTACTCTGTCAGATGGCAAAATAGGTTAGCATCTTTTGTAGGAAACAGGAGAACCTTGAGCTATATTAATCAGTTAATAATTCTGCCAATTCTTTCTCCATAAATCACAAAAGTTGTATAAAGCCATTATCATATACCAGAAAAGACTAGGCAAAGAAAATATCCTGCCCATACAACAAGAATACTATAATATAAGCAAAAAAATACTTACTTTAATAACCTTACACTTCTTGGTATCTTCCATGCATATTCCCCAAGGCAATCATACAACTTAGGTGACATTTCAAGTTAGAGTTGATGTAGAAATTGGAACTTCACTCACAGTTTGTAAATAAAGCAAATAGCCTTTTTAAATGCACACAAAGTGTTCCAGGAGCACTTGGATGATACTCATGGGCATATGGTGTGACTCTTGGGCATGGTCCTGTACAAGGCTAGGGGTTGCACTTGATGATCCATCTGGATCCCTTCCAGATCAGCATATTCTGTGATTCTGTTCCTTTTCACCCATTCATTTTTGCAAGACAAGGTCGTAGCAGACACCCAAAGGCTAAATTTGGATTTCATAATTTGTTCGGGCAAGCAATAGTGGAGAGGTACGGAACTGTACTTACTTGTGCATACATTTTAATCCAGACTTGCCCATAATTTCAAGTTTTATTTTACATGCTACATGAATATCTCTCTTTCTAGTGAGAAATATTTCTAGAGAATGGGTCAACTTCTGGAGCTAAACTGTGTAACCAGGTAACCACTCCTCAGCATTTATCACTAAGATAAAATAGAGACCTGAATCTCATATCTGTGTGATCAGTTGAGCTCCTTATTACTATATCTCATCTACTCTGCAGAGATCTGAAGAGATGTGATAGGAAGATTTGAATTGCAGGTAAATCTCTAGCCCCTTATAATAGATGAGGAGATTTTGGGACCTGATATCCAGGTCATGGAAGCAGGAGTCCCTAAACCAATCTTTACGCTACTCATTATGTTTCTAAGCTGCTCTTCTGGGTTTGTTTGTTTGTAATATAGTTGGTAATATTAGAAGTTCTCCAGACTTCGGTATGGGTACAAGACAGATTCACTAGTAGTCCCATTTGTTGTTAATTTACTTAGTCAGCTATTGCTAACAATTTCTAAAACGTGGTCATGACCTTGTTCTGCAGACAAGTGTTGATTGATTTGGGCTGTCGGGAGGAAGGATGCAGAGAATGGATATGACTACTGAAGTAATTTTGTTTTTTCCTCAGGTAACATTCAAAGAATCCTAAGTGTTCTTAGTTTTCCTTCTTTTCTGTGTGTAGATGAGGTGACATAAAAATATCTGCATAAGGAGAAAAAGAGAAAAGAAAACAAGACACCTAGGACTCTCTACATGTACATGAATACCATGTAGTGATCTTTTCTCCTCAAACTTAAATTGACAAGTTTTTCACACATTCCAAAACTTGGCCAGGGTATAATCCTGAATAAAATGGATTAAGATATGGCTAAATCACCATAGTTGCTTCAGAAATGAGTGTAAGTGAGGGCACGTCGACTTTTTCTTACTTGGATTAAGATTTTGATTTTAAAATGGGTCTCAATAGTCTCAAAAACATCAAGTTTTCTCCAGATTACTTAATATTAACTTGAAATAATATCCTCTAAGATGCAGTCATCTGGCATAACCTTCTATTAAGGAAACCTTTGTAAGACAGTGAAAAGATTTCTCAGCTCTTGAGGATTCCAGAATACATGTTAGATGACAGGTGTGTTGTGAATATGACCCCTCAACAAAGATCAACTGTTCTCACTGTGACAGCATAGTCTATGTGTCTCAGCTGCCCGTAGACAACATTCCTATTTCCAAATAAAGATCAGAGATGAATGACATTATTAATTTAGTCTATCAACATCATACTTCATCTTCAAATTGCAATTTTTGGAATAATTATTGCAAAAAGAAAATGATGAAACACATCATTAACTTTTACCTTAACCCTGAATTCTATTCCTTGGTGTCAGTTCAAGAGCCCTTTTGTGCCCTAAAATTGAAAGGATAATTTCCAAGGATCCTGTCAGACCAAAAAAAGGAGAAAAGAAAAAAAAAAAATCCAAAACCTTCAGAAGAACCATTTCTATAATGACTACACTGCGTCCTAGAATTCTTTTCTTCTGCGGACACACACTGAATATAAAGAGTACATCAGAAAGGATCTTGTGCTTATATTTTGATAGAACAATAACTTTAACAACAAGTTTCAGAAAACCTTGTTTCCCTAGTATTTTACATGCCTATGCAGCGGACTTGCCTTTAGCTTTTCTGTAAGTATGCAAATGTCATACTCTCATATTTATTATCCCTGACAAGATAGACCTTGGTTCATCTGTTTACCATAACTGACAACTGTCTCTTGTGAAATTGGTTATACTATTTTATAAGCCATATAACAGTTTTCTTCAGTAGCTCTCTTTCAGTTTTCTCTCTCACAGGCAGCATGACCTGTAGTTTTGTAGCAAACTGTCATTTACAGACGAAATCTGTCAATGACATAGATGACTGACTTGCCGCAAGCACTAATTTTAGTTTTCCCCTTCTGTCAGATGAGGAATTTTGTCTCCAATTTTTAGCAAAGTCTTTTATATATATATATGTGTGTATATATATATATACACTGCATAACTCAGTTTTGCAATTTCTGCTGTTTGCTAAAAATGCTTTTTTCTTCTGTCTCTGGTAAGACACCTGTGACCAAGTTTCTTAATATGACTCATGATATTTACATTTAAACTGTGCATGTGGTGAGCTCCATATTTGAGGTCTACTGTGACTGGGTAGCTCCATATGGAAAACTTGACAGACTTGCAATATGAGACACTGTTGGCACCATAACTTGCAGAGAGTATTTTGAATTATTGTCAGAATTTCTTTTGTTCTCAGAGTCTGTAGATATCAGTCCATTAAGACATATAAAGTTGGTCCTACCTTCTCAGTCAGGTTAGCTTGGAATAAATGAAATCAATAAAATAATCTTATTAATCATTCCATAATACACGTATTTGAGGGAAACAGTAGTTCCACCATGGGAAGCACAGATCTGGAATTGTCTTTACAGAGTCTCTTTATACTGACACAGTGGTCCAGAGTGGAGACAGGTGTTTGTAACCTACTATTTATTCTAGTAACTTTCACTATCTATTATGACTCTCATTATTTCCCAGATGGGAACAGATTTTTTTCTTCCATAATAAAAAAATAAGTCAATGTTTTTCTCTAATCCCTTCTGAATGTTTCAAGGATGTGTAGAGTTGAGTTTCCAAAAACTAATAACAAGGGGAATGCATACAGTGCTTTGCTTCAGAAGGTTTCCTGCTATTTAGAGATAAATGGCAATCGTTTTCCTCCAACCTTCATTTTGACATTTTAAGAGATAAGAGGTACCTCTCAGCTTATATCAACTCAGGAGTGTGTCTAAATATCATTTGGCATCTCCTTCTGAAATGTCAAATTTCTAAGATGAACAGGAAGGTAAAACTTTTTACTGTTTTAAAGCACCATTTTATTTTCAAAGAAGGGAAGGTATTACTACAGATCAATAAAAAATTCAGGTATGGATCCAAACAAATAATGGATTTTTCAGGGTGTTCAGAATTCAGTTACATTCTTATCTCATCTGCATACTGAGAAGTTGGTAATGAAACATTTGAAACATTTTCAAAAGACAATTTAAAAAACATATCAAACTGAAGAGTTATTTCAAAGAGAATATTTTAAATGTCTAACTTTCAGATCATGAAAAGACAAAGTCTACTGCCTTTTGGAAAGGAAGCAGCTCCGTGTCCCTTTGCCATACTTGGTATCTAGTTTATACTGAAGTAAATGACATTTCTCTTGTTCTTATCAACTGTACTTAGTGCAGTTTTGATTTTATAAAATAGTTTATTCCATTTTGATTATTGTTCACCCTTGTGGTCTGCTAAGTTCTCAAGAAACTACTGCAGAAAATGATAGAGTTGTAAGTAAAATGATCTATAAAATTTCCCAATAAAACCTACCATCTTTTAAATTTGGTCCTTAGGATTTCCCTTACTATTTTGTATAAAGTAATTTCAGGTATGAATTATTGCAGAGAGGTTACAATCAGTCATATAAGACTAACAAAGAAGATCTTTTAACTACTACCACCTAACTACTAATCCTTTCCATGTCTGAGGTACTTAAATCAGAATCATATAAAAGCTCATTGAAATACATATACACACTGGAAACATTTCCACAGATCAGAAAGTTAAAGGTCATATCAGCATAATATTCTTTATAAGGAATTTTGGAATGAAGTAAAGACATTTTTACACTTCCTTGCTAAGGTATGAGACAAGTTTTCTTCTGCCTAACTTGAAGTATAGACGAATGCTCTACTGGACTATGAAATTCAAACATAAAAGAAAGGAGAGAAATTCAGCTTCAAATCTCTGAAGTTCAGCTTTCCAAGTGATTTAGGGATCATCTTGTATGAATTTTCAATGGGATATGGTCTCCTAGATCCTGCAGACATCTGTTGACCTAACTGAGACCTCTGAAGTCAAAGGTTAAATGTAAGTCAGCTGAGAGGGAATTAACTTATTTTACTGCTGATTGTATTTTAAAGCACAGTGTAACCTGGGTCTGGCTGAAACTGGTTTCTCCTTCCCCTCTTTGAAGTTCTCAGATTGTTTCAAGACATCTGTACAAAGTGGTAGAATTGCTCTTCTTCATATGTAATTTATCTAATACTACAGTTCATACCTTGGCCTATTCCAGAACAGGTAATAGCAGGTATTAGTATTTTTTTTTACAGGACCCAATATTGCATTCCTGAAAAAGCAGGCATTTTCTTTTCTCGGGGGAAATCTTATTGGAGCAAAGAGACCTTTTCATGGTTATATATACTTATTCCTCTTCAAATCTTCTGAAGACCTTTTTTTCTTGGTTACACTGGTTGCTAGAGAAAATTGAGTTTTCCAACTGTAGATGACTGTCTTCCCTACTAGCCCATTCCCCTTTCTGAGCTTTTCTAGACAAAATATCCTCTATTTCTACTACTTGAATTTCTCTCCTTGATCAGGAAGGGGGAGAAGTCCAGGTTGCCCTCAGGGGATTCTAACTCCTTTTGTATAGCAAAGGTCCAAATCCATCATTTGAATCTGCATGGCAAGGAGTTAACCACATATGCCAATTTATTACATGAGGTACAACTAATCTTTTACATACATAAAAGTATTTTCAAAGCAATCATTGAAGCTGTCTTCAGGAAAAAAAAATCAGATACATGCATACAAATAATTTTGGATAGATGTAAGTCAAGGGTTTGAAATAATTTTGACTTGGTATCCTTGGAGTATGATGAAGAACTGCTGTGCTTCCACTGGTTTATTATTTAAAAAAGTGATTTATAACAGGCATATGATGCATTACATAAGAAAAAGCAAAATATAGTAAGAAACTTATTTAAAAATGTTGGAACTTAGTTTCTGAGTTTTCCATAGTTCTTTTGTTTAGAGTCACTAGCACTTCAGAACAGGTTTTGTAAAATTACTCCATGTGGAAAAAAAATTCTCCCATACATTTTATATTTCTCCTTTTTATTATAAAGGACACTTACACAAAAATAGTAGATTGGTTTCTTAAAATTTTATTTTCTTTATCTACTCCCTCCCATTTATAATCATCATAATCCTCACAATATATTGACATGGAAGTGACTGTAATATCACAAGGGAAGCATTATGACTGCAAATAGGCTATAAGCAGCAGGTTCTTAAAGTGAAAAGATCCAGTTTCAATACAAGTAACATTGAAAATAAAGAGCACTGGAGAAGCAATAAGATAAATAAAACGCTGTTTAAGATGGATTTTTTCTTTGATATTTGTTAGGTATTATTTGGTAAAAAAAATGTCAACAATATAGGACAAGCCAACAAGTCAGAGGATTGGTCCAATTTGTGTACTGTCCTGTCTTCACCAGCATCCACTGGTTGAGGAAAAGTTTTGAGTTCAGACATTAAATACTTAACCCCTGCCCTTCCAGAATATTTGCTCAGCATGCAGGGATATGAAATAAAGAAAATTCCTGAGTCACAGACTGCATCTTCATTATTCCAAAGTCCTTTTTACTTTCATGTAGTTGCCCACTCCCTATCACAATCTGTCTGTACATCACTAGAAAGTAATTTTCTGATCATGCAGCTATGGAGATTTTCTAATTAATATTAGTTAAACTATTTTCTTCAGAGATTTGTTACTTTCTTTCCACATAGCACACGATAGTGTACTCTATCTGTATTGGGTTTGCATGGAAACGTTTTGGTAGCAGAGGAGACTAGAGTGGTGGCTTCCATGAGAAGGTGCCAGAAGCTTTCCCAATGTCCAACAAAGCCAATGCCAGACAGCTCCAAGATGGACCCACCACTGGCCAACTCTGATTCCATCACGATAATGTGGGATAACGGGGGGTGTGTGTGTGTGTGTGTGTGTGTGTGAAACAACTGTGTAACTTCAACCAGAAAGAGTGAAAATGATCAGTGAAGAAGGAGAAGGTGCTCCAGGCACCTGAAGCTCCTGATGCAGCCCCTGGTGAAGCAGTCTGTCTCCCTGCAGGCCTACAGGGGAGCAGATGTCCATCTGCAGCCCCTAGAGGACTCCACACCAGAGCAGGTGGGTGCCCATAGGAGGCTGTGATTCCATGGGAAGTCCATGCTGGAGCAGGCTCCTGACAGAACTTGTGACGCCACAGGGAACTCATACTGGAGCAGCCTGTGCCTGGAGGACTGCATCTAGTGGAAGGGATCCGTGCCGGAGCAGTTCTTGAAGAACTGCAGCCCATGGAAAGGCCTCAAGTTGGAAAAGTTCAGAGAGGACTCTCTCTTGTGGAAGAGATTCTGTGCTGGAGCAGGGGAAGAGTTTGAGGAGTCATCCCTCTGAGGATAAAGGAACAGCAGAGACAACATGTAATGAACTGACTGACCACAACCCCCATTCCCTGTCACCGTGTGCCACCGCAGGGAGGAAGTAGAGAAAAGTGGGAGTGAAGTTAAGGGAGGACTGGGGAGAAGATACTTTTAAGATTTACATTTTATTTCTCATTACCTATTCTCATTAATTAAACTTATTTCCATAAGTTGAGTCTGTTTTGCCCATGATGGGAGTGGGCGACTGATTCCTCCCTGTCCTTATCTTGACTCATGAGCCTTTCATTATATTTTCTCTCCCCTATGAGGGGAGTAATATAGTGGCTTTGGTGAACACCTAGCATTCAGCCAGTGTCAACCCACCACAGTATCCTAAGAAATCATAATTATTACAATTCCAAAATATATATCACATATCAGAATACAGCATTAATAACTTCTAGTTTTCACCTCATAGTACTTAGTAGCAGTAGTACTGCTATTAGTATTATTTACCGATACTTTATTAACTACGTAGTTTCTTTGAACTAGATAATGAAATGGCTTGATACAATGTACCTTTTATTCTACAAACTTCTTATTCAAATCAATGAAATTGGTGTACATAATTTCTTGGAGAATGAATAGAAAGATTAATGCAATTTACTTCTTTAAATTATCAGATGCTCTCTATTGATCAAAAATAAAACCATTACAGTTATAATAACAGAAAAGGAAATTAAAAAAGTACACAGCACTATATGTAATTATAAGTGCCTTTTCTGAATCCAATCATTCAGCTAATTTTCATGCACCATCTTCTCCATATTCCATAATTTCTATTCTATTTCTTTTGTCATGTAGAATTGGCTGCTGCATAATCTCTAGCCCTATTTTCCACATTTCATAAAGAATATTACATTTTTATAACTATCAGTCACCAATAAATCTGCATATATTCCCTTACATACAGTCTGAGTCCCAGCTTTCTAAGCAGAAAAACTACCTTAAAGTCTAACATTTGCCAATATGCACCATATGTGTTGAGAGGTTTTTCTCTTTGCACTTTTATTGCATAAACAATAGAGTAACCCTTCAACACATTGTGTAGGGAATTTAAAAGTGTGTAAATTGTAGTATCAGTTGTGAAACTCCTTTTATATATTACTCCCTTTAGTTATTTGAGTTGCATTTATTCATATGTACGGGGATATAATATGATTCAAAAGAGAAGAAATTTCTGGATGACAGTCATCTCAAGAGATTTATCCTTGAGATAAATTAGCTTTTCTTAAAATTGTCATATTTCTGCTCAAAAGCTTGTAGAAGTTTCTCCATACTCAGAAGACCTGCAATAGGTGCCCATCACCCATTTCTGGGCTGAACTGTAGATTCCTGCCCTTCTCACAGAGTCTCTTACAGGTAATTGTGACAGAGAGGAGCTTTCAAAGGGAAGCTGCATTTGCCTATTTAAGTTGTCTTTCCCTGTTCCCATCTGCTTCTCTGTCAGTGTTAGAGTATTCCATGCATGTCCAATAGAAATCATGATCCGTGTTAGTGGATCTAGCTAAGTTTCTGATCTATTCAAGTTCACCACAGCTACAGATCATCCACAGGAAATGGTTTTAAATCTGCTGTAGTTACATACTTTAGCAGTATTTGGAGGTTTTGACCAGATCAAGATCCTCTTGATCTTCCTCCTCTGAAATGTTCTGCAGTCTGTTGCTCGTCATTCAGTATCTGCATCTTTGGCCTCTGGTGCTGGCCAGATAAGATGGTAGGGCCTGTCTATTCAATTGTGTACAGTGGATCCTGACCTCTTCTCTCTGCTCAGAATTTTGTTTTCAGATAAACATATAAAGAAGACAAAAAGCATGACAAAAGCCATAAGACCGCTTTAAGAAAAAGTATTATTACTGGTATTTTATTGTAAACTACTGACTATTAACCACAGCAGATATTCTGTCTTTTCCTTTCTGTAAGACAAGGGAGAAGAAACCATAGTAGAGAGGTTGAAACAGGAGGATACCAGAGTCAGGCATAAGTATCACCTGAGGCACCGGTGTAATCTTTTCTTTTGGTAGAAATCATTTTCCCTGCATGGGAAAAGTGTGATTATTGTGATACCTGCAGGTCTGTGGACTCACTAAGGGTAATGTGCTGTGCTTGAAAAAATGCATCAGATTATCATATATCCATTGCCCAGTTCTTCACTTAAGGGTTCTAATCCCTTGTCCTCTTCTCCCTGTGGTACCTTCCTTTCTGTAGGTTGAGACTCCTGCCTGCATTATCACAACAGTGGTGGATTGATAAAGTCACCAGGTTCAAGCCCAAGGCCTGAGCTAGTGCTTAACATAGAGTGTCAATTTATACAGTTAGTTTTACTCTTTTCTACTTATTTAATTAGTATTTAAATATTCCAAGTGAAGTGGAATAGGTCAAAGAGGAGCTAGCAATGACCCGAATCCAGAATACTCTATAGCCTATTTATTGGAGAGCTCATCTGGGGAGTGAAACAGACAAGTCAAAAGCTACCTGCTCTCTCATTAAGAGCAGACTGCACTGAGGTTTCTCACATCCTAACTGCATTGCCCTAGCAACAATATTATTATTTAAAAGGGAACAACCTCTTTTTTCAGTGCTGTGACTAGCCTTCTTTTAAAATGCCTAGCCTTAAAAAGCCATTGCACACTAAATATTTGACTTAATTTTTTTGTACTGTTGGCGAACTAAGACTGTTATACACAAAAGAGTTGTGAAATAACAAAAATAGAGAAAATTGCTCTTTTACATCTGAATGAGTCTGAATGGAGTAGGTTCGTTTGTTTTGGAGGTTTTCTTCTGTTTTGTTTTTCTACTGGAGTAGTGGAAGATATAGGTAAACCTGAACTGTAAAAAGGTGCTGAACTGCAAAATCAAGCACTCATCCTTAACTGTGGACTCCTATGCTTATTATGCCTCAAGGAGAGTTCAACTCACAAATACAAAGGGTATTTTATTGAAGCTGCCAGAATTACAAGCTCACTCTGGACTCTGAAAGTCACACAATGTTTTACTCAAAGTTGTCACCAATTGTCAAGGTTTATTTATACTTATGAGACCTTATAGGTCTTCAGATTGTATTTTAAGTGACAACTCTGAAACCAGAGGAATAGTAAGAATCTCTGAGTTTTAGCTGTTTGGAATCTAGCAAATCAATCTGTTGATGTAAAGGTGACATTTGTGACCTGATGGGGTAGTTCTGTGCGCATGAGAAATTGTGATGTGCAGTCAGAGGTATATATCCCTGGAGTAATCTTTTTATAGAAATGTATATATAACTTCTAAAAGTTCCCATCCTCATTGAAAATCAATAGCAATCACAACCCAAAGTGCCAGGAGGCTCTGGCAGACATGTGGTGGTGGATTAAAATTGGATGGCTGAAATTGTAACAGCCTTCAGCTGCACCTTCCACTCCTATGATGGATGTTGCTCCCCCAAAGCAGGGACAACTGATCTGCTCATGAATCACTCGGTCCACTGCTGTGTTCATCTAAAATAAACTGACTTGGATTCTGGTTGGCTGTAATACAGACATTGAAATTTTTCTTGGGAGAGAAAATGTTTATTATATGGGCAGCAAAGATACCTGGAGAAGTTCAGGAATCTGATTTTAACCTGCAGCTGAATGACCTCTGTTAATTGTAAAAGTCAATAGGCTCTATCAGGTGATTTCAAAGCAACAAAAATGCCTGTTTTTCTCATTCCCCCACTGTGCACGTGGTGACCCAATGACCTCTTGGGCAGGAGCTCTGCCTAACTTTGGTACTTTTCTGAGGAAAAGGAGAATCACTGCTGGCTGAACTGATGGAAATATTGCCCATATCTGTGTCCCCTTTTCTCTACTTGTCTATCTGTGCAAATACCAATACTGCAGGTTTTGGGAGGAGGTTAGCAGTGGTAGGAGATGGATAAAAATGAACAGAGCACTTAGGCACTGCAAAACAAGAAACAGGCAGAAAAAAGCATGAGGCTAGCACCAAGGTACTACAGTAAATGCTTGTAAGGGCGAGGGCAGTCATCTTGGTGTTATTGCCTCTTCTTTTTGGAGTCATGAAATGATGATGGTATCAATATACAATCCATCCTACATGAGATTATGTAGTTGCAAAAAATATCTTTCTCAGGAGTCATCAGATAAAGTCCTCCAGCCAATTTTGTTTATATTGGTATCTAGGGACATAAAAATTTGATTTCTATTTTCAGTGCTTTAGGACATCCTGTCCGGTTTTTGTTTTGGTTTTTTTTTAGGCAGTTCAGGAGTAGATCTTTACCCTGTAGATGTTGCTTGCCAGTCCTGTGAGGATGTCTGTGATATCATAAAGCATCTATAACAACACTGGAGATTTTTCTTCGGCACCTGAATCATACTGCAAACACCTGCGTTGGGAACCTCTAGCAGTATAACAGCAGTTTTCTTAGCTTGACTTCCAGTCAAATTTGAATCAATAGCTGTTCACTCACACTTCAATGAATTTTAACAGTGGTAATTTTATTGTATAACATCCTGAGTTTTCAAGGGGAAATCTGCCTTGACTACATCAGCAGCCAAAAGCATGCCATAGCTAACCTTCTAGCATACTTGAGCTTTGCCTCTGCAGCTTTACTCTGATTGATAATTTGTCAGTAACTATTTTCTTCACCAAAGAAGACACATAGCAGTTTGAATTTGAAAAGTTAGGTATACTTAATAGGAAGGAACTATTTTTACATAGAATCAGACCTAGAGGAATGATTCTTTGACCGGTGATTGTGAGTCTGTATCTGTGTACACACTCAGAGTTTTAATTGCTTGTATTATAATTGCGCAAATATCTGTCATTAGGATGTCCTTGAAGATAGGCTGTGGTACTAATCAGATTTGTCGACATGAGACAGTACGTTTCTATTCTCTTTTACACATCATAAACTCTGACTGATATTCCCAAGGGGAAAAAATGCATAATGTGTCATTTATGACCTGTTGCTTGCACAAATTGCCTGCATTTTGTATGCAGTAGGATAACAAAATGCTATTGATTTTGAATTTGACTTAGAAAGCTGATCTTTATTGCTAGTTGTCACTTGGTAGATTTTTCCTCCCACTGTGAAATGTTTGATCTAAAATTAATGTTTTGGAGAAATGGAAGCAGTGATGGTTTTACAATATTTAAAAAAATTGCATACATTCTATCCTAGGAGATAGACATTATTTATAAACAGAATACACATTCTATAAATAAGACTAAATTTCAAATAAGTTACAAAAAGCATGTAATATGCCAATCTTGTTCTGCTTACACAACACTGCTGTGTAGCAGAGCAGCTTTTTGGGGCTTAAAGCAAGGCATGGATCAGTACCAGCATGCTTGTGCAGAGGCAAGCTTAAAAGGTAGAGCTAAGGGAAACACACTCACACAATGCACTACATAATAATAATAAAAAGAAAAGAAATCTAGACTAGATTGGGATATGAATTTGAAAACTCTACAGATATGACAGATTAAGAGTTAGGGAACTTCTGACACCAAAATTTTCCTTCCCAGTTCTACAGTTTTATGAGAGACACATAAAGGTCATTTCAATATCGCTCTGGAATATTGTTTTCACTTTCTACAGAAAAAGGAACAAAACCAGTGTTCATTAGCACAAGGATTGGAAGACTTTTTTGGGTTTTTTAGGGAAAAGTGCATGTACCTACAGGTAATATTAAACATCTTATCCTTTCTTCATGTATTTCTTTAAGAATACTGTGATTCTCAGAGACAGCTACATACGTGTTGTGATGGTGAATGTCTGAAGTCTTCAACAGCCTGTACCTTAGCTCCAGAAATAGTTTCTAAATGCATATTTGCCATTTTCTATGTCAAAAGTGAAATTTTAGGTGTCTGTGTGAGCAAAGGCCCCTGAAATAATTGAAATTAATTATGAAAGTTGGTTTCATCAACCAGACCAAGAATATATGTAACATGTAATTGAATATTTTAAAAGTAGATGTTGCAAACTAAACTAAGTGGAGATACTGTGGTCTTCTACTAGTTTCGACTGTAGTGTTATGACTATTTTTAATATTGTTATTGCATATAATGAAAAACAAATGCCAACCAAGACTGTTTAGTTTATCACTATCCTATATGAGGAAGATTAATTTGAGAACTTTCAAATGTGGTCAGGCTTCAGTTACCATAATTTTGGTTTGTGTCCAGAATTAACATTTTTAATACCCCTGGAAGAAGTAGGGTATTTGGTAATGTCCATTAACAGTTAATGTGTGTCAACTGCTCACTTAGCTAAGTAGTACTCACCTTCATACCAGGTTTCTAGCACCAAACCTATACTTTCTGGAATTAAGTCTGCTTTGGCACTGTAATTCTTGTTTCTTAGGAGATTATTTCATTTAGTGAAAAATTCCACAAACAAAGATATTAAAAAATCAGCTACAAGCTTCTTCACAACTTGTAAGGATACTGCACATGTAAATCATTTGTGTTTCTGTGAGATTAAATGAATTAGATGTATTTCTACTGCCACTGATACATGTCCTTGACAGCAGAATTCCAGCCAATCCTCAAGTGGTAGACACATTAGCTCCATCACAGTCAATGGAAGTACACTTAATCACATCACCTGAGAATCTGACCTGCAGCCTCTAACAAGACTGTCCTTTATAGGGTAATGTTACTTTATGCTTTCATCAATCACTCTTCTAGGTCTGTAGCTGCTTATGGCAGATTAAAAAATGTCATATTAAAATCCAAAAGGCTGTTTCATCATGTTGCTCCCAAATTGCCTTTACTAAAAGCAGGCCCAGCTGAGGAAAACCTTCTTCCAGAAAGAGCAAAACCTTTTTTTAATAATGCAATATTTATATTTATTTTAAACATTCTTATTATAAAGCAATTTCAAAACAATATTCATATTCTTGATTTTTAGGCTCCAAGTTGTCTTGACTTTTCTCTGCTTTGACTGTTTGCATAGGACATATGTCTACAACTACAACAATAATAGATGGTAAGAATGGATCCGTTCCTTCATCATCCATGAAAGTGGGCAAGAAATCAGTTACAGAAGACCTCGTGACAACATTCAGCTCACCAGCAGCATGGCTTCTCGTTGTTGCTCTGATTATTACCTGGTCAGCAGTAGCTATTGTAATGTTTGACTTGGTGGATTACAAAGACTTGGCAGGTAAAACTCAACATATTTTGTTTGACACCTTGTATATTAAAATTTTAAAATTTATTAAGGAATGTATATTACATAGTTATGCGTGTGTCTCATTTTGGGGACAGCATAGTGTCTCTGCCGAGTTTACCAAGAGAGAAGATACAGGAAATGTCAAAATGTATTATTATAATTTAAGTCTTTTCATTCTGCAGCCCATCTTCATCCTCAAAATCATGCATATTGACAGTAATGTAATATGTATATGAGCATGTATAGTCAGATTTCCATTTTGCAATTTCTACATAAATTTTTTCAAGAAAAATAAAGTTAATTAATTCATATTTTCTGAAATATAAAGCATTTAATAGTTGCCTTAAGTATTCTGACATCTGCTTACACTACTTCAATGACTAGAAAAATGCAGATCATTTCTAAACATGCTAACCCTAAAACTGATCTTCAAAAACCATAAGCATAGAGGACCAGATTCCTAATATTAGCTAGGTCACATCCTTGTCTTCAATAAGACAATAACTCTAGCCTAGTTTAAGACTTGGTAAGATGACTGAACAAGATCGAGTTTAAAGGTACATATAGATTAATGAGGGAAAAGATGAAAATAAAGTGGGTGGTACAAGGACTGTGATTCTAATTGAGGAACTGGAAAAAGTAACAGGGAATAGAATTTTTATGCCTTTTGTCTGACAATTATATATAATGAAAAATAAATTATCTACCTATGTTTGCAAAGGGTGTATAATGATCAGCAAGACATTAAGGCAGTAAAACTTACGTGAAACAAAGAGCCTGTAACAACTGGGAAACACGTGTGTGATGCAGAAAACAAATGATTACAGTCCTTTTCTTTCTTAAAGTAGAGCTCCAGCTCTAAAGTTATCACATCTGTCACAATAATTAACTAGGAACTGAAATTCAGACTTCAACCTTTTAATTCAAAACAAATTGAGTTGATGTTTTGGAGTAAATTTCCTGGACTTTATTAGTTTACTGATAAATTCATAGATTTTTTTTTGTCCTGCTATATATCAATATTGACTTCAAGATTTACTTAAAAAGCTTTTGAGACAAAGATAGATCTTGAAAGAAACCAACCAATCCTGGATCAATGGATGTCACAGAGTTTGAAATGTGGAGAAAATGTACACAAAACTTTCTTAATTTTTTTTCTCCTCTGTCTTTGTTTTCAGAAGGACATCACTTGAGTTCCAGCAAAATATAAAGTTATTTTTTAGAGATCTTTCCAATATAGACATCAGATTTTAATTTGGACACCACACACTGGATACTACAACGTATATAGAAACCAAGAAAGAGAAACTATCATATTCTGCTTCAGTTTTCCAATTAACCATTAATCAATCAATCAATCAATTAGTCAAGTTCTTAATATATTTTATATGAACAATCAAGAAGGAGAACATAACTGAGACTACACTCTTATACTAAGCAATTCCTGAACTGGCTGTCAAGTCACACATGTTCAATATATAAGTCAGGGTAATGCAAGTCAGGGTAATGCTAAGTAATAAGAATTTGTACTGGAGACTGAAGGAAGCATCTAAGATGTAATTCTGCTCATATTATATTGACTAAATGAGTTTAAATGTCACCAATGTTGATGGAAACTGACATTTTCAGACCAGGATGTAGAAATAAAATAATATTTAATCTGAAGGGCGAGTTTGTATTTTGTGGAGGTCTCTGACAGATGATACTTTAGTACTTTGAGTTTATGAGTTCATTTCTTTTCTTTTCCAATTATATTAATTGATTAATTAAACCAGCATTTAAATCAGGTCTCAATGGTCAAGAGTTAAGAGAAGAAGCTGCTGTACTTCTTTAGACCAGGATGTATTAGACTGTTTTCTGTATTTACATAAATTTAACAATAGCTACGTCGCTCTGACCATAACCCTTGGGTTTCACTTCTGGAGTTCCTACTTCAAGTTAAACCCACTGATTTATAAAAATTCCATTAAAATAGCTGAAGATTTCACATAGGCTGTCATTATTAATACTAGAATGATTTTCACTTTTGGACAGCTTGGCCCTTTGCCTCCACTGGAGGCCCTTTGCCTTCTTTTCACATAGAAAGAATTTGGAGCATATTTGGAGCATATATAAGTGACTCCTTAAATCTAAAACCCAGTGATATTTTCTCTTGAGTTTGACACTGTTCTTTGAAGAATCAGACCTGCATAAAAAGCATGAATAGTTATTTTCAGACTGTAAATATAGTTTTGCAAGCATGATTAAAATTAATTTCCTAGTTTTCAAATGCAAATGAAAGATGCCAAAGAAATTATATTCAACTGCATATTTTTTAATCCATAAAACACGGAAAATTCCATGTGTTTTTCCTCAAAGAACACTTACCTTTCATAAGTCAGTGCATTCAATTTCTTTCCCATTTCTCTACCTGAAGTTCCATGAAGTTCAAGTTTAGAAAGTATGCATAGCATATGAATGAGGCAAGCTGAGACAGTTGAACTCAGCCTAGAGAAGAGGAGAGGGAGAGATGGCCTGGGAGCAGTCTGCAGATTTTTGAAGGAGAGTTACAATAACAGAAGACTCCCATCCATGGGCTCCCACCAGGGACTTCCACTATGTTTCTGTGCCAGAAATTACTGTTTCCATAGCAGAACTGTTATCAGTAATTGCACTGCATAGGACTGGCTGGAGCAGAAAACAAGAGCAGGTTGACATAGTAAACCTGCCTGGGAACTGTGTGGCTGAGGAATATACATGGATTTGGTCCCCCTGACTACACTACAGAGCTGCTAGCCTCTGGGCAATAAAGGAAGTGCAGTGCCCTAGATTATGAGTTACCTAGACAACACACAGAGTCATGGAGGTCAGTAGAAGCACAACACATCAGCAGAGTAGAAAGTACTTTAAACTGGAGCATTGTTTTCCTTCAATAATTAGCAATTTTTATCTCATTATCTGAAAGACAAATAGTTCCAAAAAGACATATAGTATTAGTCTATTTATCTCTTAATGTATTTTTTTAATTTATCAGTATGAACTTCACACTACCTTCTGTGATTAGAGTGTCAACCCATAGATTTTGCTTTTGATTACTATGGTTTCATGTTCTTTTAGAAGCAAACTATCAAGTTTGGGAAATTTGACAATTTATATAGAATGAAATTTGTCCCGCGAGTAACTATATGAAAAAATGGTGCTTAGTTTCATCCTAAAGTAGATGTGGTAAATTAATTTTGTGGGATGCCTTTTTACTCAGTATTTGAAAAGTAGCTTTTAGAACTGAGGGAGGCCAAGCGTGGAAAAAACTGAAGGTTCAGGTAACTGAAGTTAGATTACATGAGTTCAAGCTTCACTCATAAAAAGATTTACAATATATTTTTGTGTAATTTTACATGTCCAGAACATGATGACTGTAAATACTATAGTACTCTGTATTATTCAGGAGATGCTGGTTATGATATAAAATATATCATAAGAGGAGAACCCTGTGTTACAGGTTGCACCTCCTGTGTAAAGCTGCGCCTCCTTGGTGTTTATGGATCAGTTTGTTCAGAGGTTAGAACAGAGATCGAACCTGCAAGTCAGCTTTGGCTTTGGCATTGGATTTTGAGGAAAGCATGAGACAAAAATTAGATTAGTGTTGAAAGTTTCACCCCAGTTCTATCTACCCAGAAGAAGGAAATTAAATTTTTGCAGTGTTGTGCTTTAGTGTATTATGCTCATTCCTTTGAGGAAAGAAATGAAAACTTGCATTCCTATCATGCTGTATTGTACAACTATAAACATGACTGAAATATTTGTAATGTGGTATGAAGGTGACATGCAATACAAAAGCCTGAGATAAGAAACCAAAAATCTTAAGCAGTACACAGTGTGCATGAATATGCAATAAGTATCATACTACATTGAATGGTCTCATATATTTTGAATATCTTCAGATATGCAGAAAAAAATTTGTTTTGATGTGTGTGTTGCAACAGTTTATTACTACCATCCTTTGTGTTAGAAAATACACCTTGTTAATTGGCTTCATAATTCAAGAATATATTTCATACATTTCTTGTATGTATAACTGGATTATATATTTTAATTGGTAAATGTTACTAAATATTTTAAGATTATTTTAGTCTTAAAGATTAATTACCCAGGAATTCATATTTGGTAATGGGCTAATAGAGTGTTCAAAATTCCCTGCCATCTCTGTGACCAATTACAACCAATTAACACCATCCTAATTTCAGATTCAGTGTTCAGTATTCAGAGAAAATTGATAGTGATTTAGCCAGTCACCTAAAGGCCAGACTAAATCAAACCTAATGAAACCTCAACAAATCTATGAAACCCAAAATTACCCACAAAACAATCTAAGTGAAAATATAGAAAACACACACACACTCCTAGCAGGATGAGCTTAGCATTTTATCATGACTGCTTTCATAAATGAAAAAAAGAATAGGCTCTTTGTTGTGGATAATTTATTTTGCTCAGCCATCGAGAGGCTTTTTAGACACCTGAAGCAAAGCAGATCTCTGTGGAGGTAATACCTGTCAATGATAGAAATGGGGAGCTAACAGGAGATGGAGGCATGAAGCTCCTATCCACTTAGATGCTGTCTTTAATTTTTTTCTTTAATTATTTTTTTTTTCTTTTTAAGATAATGGCAGAACATCTGGCCAAATTGTTGTGGGTTCTCCCATACTGGCTTCTGAATAACACAGCCTGAATGCACCATTTCTCTGCCTGAACTCATGGTCATTTCTATTACTGCCTTGTAATCACAGAAAATTTTGGCTGGCCCTGGATAGTGTGCATAAAATATACCTATTATTATTCTCCAGCAGAGGAAAACAAATGAGAATTAAGAACCATTTATCACATGAAAATCTATATTTTGGAGCAAAAAGATGCACAAAAGTAAAGAACATGACTCTAAACCACTTGTATTTTATCACTGACATGGAGATTATTTTCCCTAGCCTCCTTCACAGTAAAACTGTAAGGTGCAAAACCTGCTAGGTCCAGAGCATTTTGTCATTAGGAGACACGGAATTCAGCAAAATATGGCTATTCTACTGGGTTTATTTTCTTTTCTTCTTTTTTTTTTCTATTTTTTTGTGAGATAATCATTATTAGGAATATATACACACATTTTTCTCCTGCAATATTATCTCACTGTAGTCATCCTGTTGGGCTCATGTTCACTGGAAATTTTAAGATATGCAAAAAAAAGTGTGCTTATATATACTCTTATATTTACAACATATTCATCAATGTTAAAACTGACAATACCTCTGCACTTATTTAGGAAAAAAATGAACTTCTGTCTTAGTTTAAAGCACCAGAAAATTTAGTGGAACAAATAATTTTGTCTCTTTTTCAAACTTACAAAACCCTAGGCAAATCACAGAATCACAGAGTAGGGTGATTTGGAAGGGATCCACAAGGATCATCAAGTCCAACTCTTAGCCTGGAATTTATCGAAACGGTGCTATAGTCTTCTGAAATACATTTTTTACTGTATTTACAAGTGTCAATCCAAAGCATGATTAAACAGCTTATCTATTTCAAAGTTCTTAATGAAATTCTTAATTGAATTGTAAGAGACTTCAACTAATGTACCCAAAACCTACAAAATACTTTTTTCTCTTTCATAATGATAAAAACAACTAAAGGGATTTAAGCCAAATTCCAATTTAAAGAAGGGCTGCCCAGACGACATCTGGTTTGTCATGTTTTACTCTGCAGCGGATCTCATAGCTGAGTTATAAACCCCTAGAAAATGAGTTTACAGTGGAAAGAATGACAGTCTATGAAGTATTGCAGTGCTGCAAGTGCTGCATTCATCCCAAAAGGTCTAGCATATAAAAGATGATAAATTGTGATAGATCAAACTTCATGAGGTCATGAAGTTGAAAATATTAAATTTTAGAAACTGTTTCCATGAATAGGGAAGGATTTAAGAGGAGAATTCATGCTTAAATATGCTTCATGGGAAAAAACCAAAAACTAAATTTCAGGTGCATAATGGTATCTGTGAAATTTTGAATTTTAAACAAGCAAGCCAAAATGGTAATTCACTTCAGTAACAATTGCAGTGATGAAATTCTTTGGTTATTTGCTGTCGAAGGAATCGAAGTAACTCAGCTAGAATCAACTGTATGTGATTTATTCTTTTCAGTAATAGAATTTGTTTGTAACTTGTGAAAATACCTGTATCTTATTCAATCACATTTTCACATTGCTCTGATTCATACTGTATTATCTTACACCTAGATCATATTGGGTTTTTTTGAATGACCTCCAATTTCTGCTCCATAACAGCAGCCCCACAGAGATTAAAAAAACTCCTCACTTCACTCCTTAAGTGCTTCCTCTAGCCAAGAGACAGCTGAGAATGTTCATTATTGCTAATGGTGTTTCTTCCTTTTTTCTTATTGGCCTTTCTGGGGTTCATCCTGTTGCCATCAGCTATAGACACCTATTCACAACATTGCGATGATCCCTGTTTACCACCTGGTAAAGACCTTCTGCCTGCAGTGTTCTGAATACGTGTGTGCTATGATAACAAAGCATGGGCACAAGCAGAGTGCCAGGATGTGGCAGCCTTGCTTCTCAGCTAACCCCAACTCTGGATGGCTGGGGCTGCAAAGTTCATTGCAACAGCCTATTCCTGATTTTCACATTGTGCTTGAAGTAGACCTGACTGCTAAGAGTTGACTCCAGTCAGGAGATTCCCAGAAAATGGTGTCAAGCTGAGATACTAATTTTACACTTTAAATGTCCTTTAAAAATGCCATTGTACAATTACTTAACAGCTTTTTAACCTGAAGCTAAGATCTGTGTTCTTAGTCAGAGAACTGAACCCATAGAATGAGGAAAAAATAAAGCTTCAAATTATTTTAGATAAAATGTCTATCTGTTTCAGAAAAAGCCACTTGATGAGGGTCTTACCCACCAAATCAAAACCTTCCAGCTGAGACCAAATCAAGCCATATAAATTACATGTAAAGCCCATCCTAAACATACACTCCTGTCCACGTGTACAGTTATATCAAAAGTACCTGAAATTATCTGATAGTTTATGACAGTTTGTGAATTTTTTTCTAAATTTTGGTGAGTAGGTTCTAGTTATGCCTACTTCTTTGTCCACTTTCAGGTGAGGTTTTCTCTATGGACTTGACCTCAATACAATTATCTAAGGCTGATATTCGAAAGAGACAGAGAAGATTTAGACTACAGGCTGTAGTCTTCATATTTACAATATCAGTACTTATAAAATGGAAATTACTGGGAAGTGCTTAGTCTGCATTTTTTGGTATTGTTTTTATATGCAATAATTCAATATACTTATAAGTATTAAAATTAAATCATTATTTTTATTTTTATATTTCAATGACACCTGTCCAAGTTTTTTTCTGGTGCTTAAGTTAGTGCTATAAAAATGTTAGTCTCTGAAACAGAAAGATAAGACCTAAGGAGAGCTATGTTGATAAACTGGAATATTAATAATGGAAGATTTTAAGTTTGTATTGAGTTTAATATCTTAATTCACAGTGTAGAAATAAAGTACTATTACTACTAAACTTAAGGGATATAAACTTTTGAATTAAAATATAGGTCTCTATATTTAACTATTTTATTTTTTACTAAAAATAGAATATGTTTTATCACAAACTAGTGTTAGGCTTTTGTATTTTATCAAACATGACACAAATTCTGTCTTCATCAGCTGTACCTTGTCAGTGTCAATGAAGTAGTTTATATTTCATAGATCAATCTTTACACCAGATAATTACCATCATATGTAATTTAATTGCATTCAATTCACTGAAGTCAAAATATGTAATTGATGAAAATCTAACAATTATTAACTAATTTGCTGTAATTCATTAAAAAAAAGTGCCACTTTAGCATAGATTGAACTCTGAATTTGTATTTAACAATTTGACAAACAAAAAAGATTTATAGGGGACTATATTTGTGGTAAAGTTATTAAGACTGGAATAATTACTGAAGTAATTTGCACAGATAAATCAATTAGTCACTTATGGTAGTGCACTTCATAGGAATAGATGACACAGACCATGAAACATAACCAAATTTGCTTGAGGCGCTACAGCAAATCATACTGTGTGATTACTCAACTCTTGTTTCCAAAAGTCACTGTTAAAGGACCCATTATTAGTTCTGATGAAACAAAGCATTCTTCTGTTCAATCATGCCCCAATTTTACTGAAGTTACTTTGTCACTTTATCAAAATTATCTTCTATCCCATGAACACACTTAATGCCAGTTGCAGGACTTGAGAAATCTGTCATTGGTTAGTTTCAAGGAGCTGTGTTAAGTGTGAGATATTAATTATCATTAAAGTTATGAATTCAATTTTCAAATCAATTGGAGTTAAAACTGTGAGCCAAGGAGACTTCAAAAATGAAGAAATTAATTGTTTAGAATTCTTATTTTCACATTTTTAATCAAATTACTGTTTCTGTACCAATAATGCTAGAAAGCTACAAAGAATTTGATGTGCCAGCTTCAAATTACATAGGGAGTTTTTAGAAGTATTAAATACCTACAACATGTCCAAAAATATTTCTTAGAAAATTATTTCTTAGAGAATTATTTTAAAGAAATTTGCATATTTTTAGTAAAGAAAATCCAAACAAGCTTCTAAATTGTTATGCAGATATCTATAGTAGATAAAAAGCTTTCTCTGACTTTCTACAACTGAGTTTTCCTACAATAAGGTTTTGTTGAAAAGTAACATACAAAGTCCTTCAATTTGATTGGGATTCTTTCTCAGTCAGCTTTAACTCTTACAAGTTTCAGCATTTTCCAGAAAGTTATGGACTTAGAATTTTGACTTCCCACTGAAAACGAAAAGGCAAAACTATTAATTATTCTCATATCAGTGATTATGCTAGCAGAAGTACAGATAAACTTTAACTGATCCACAAAACATCTCTTATGTTGTACCAAGTAATAAAAAAACATGACAAAACAAAATGTTCTAGCCAAGCCTTTTTGTTGGCACTAGTGTTGCAGAATGTAAGTAATTTATCAATGTGAATAGTTGTACTTACCTGGAATTAATTATAAGTGTAAAGTTACAGATCTAAGTGCTTAACCTAAGTGTACAATGACAAATAGGATTTAAATATGAAATAACATCACTAATAGGATCCATGACACATACCTCAGTCATATGAAAATAAGATGTCATGTCCATGCTTATTTTTCAGGCTTCCTTTCCATTCTAGTCAATGGAAAGAAATTGACATCTTTGGAAATTAATTCATATAATACTAAAAAAGATTTCAGAGGAAAGTAAGAGACTTGCCTTCAGAAGTTCACAATATGTTTATCTGCATTGGCTTTTGAGGGAGTCTAGAAACCACCAGGGATTCAATAACATTTCAGGTACATTTGTCTAGGTAGGATAATCTAAACTTAAAGCTGCGATGAAAGGAAATTACATACTGTCAACAAAATTCTTCAATATTAATTTTATGTTTCATACCCAAGCTTAACCTCATGAGTATCCATTTACTTCCTTTCCCCTCCTTGCTCCTTCAACAGGCATTTAGTAATTTTTTTACTACATTATCTAAGGGAAACAATTGGCTCAGTCGCTACTTAAAAGTTCAGCAAAAGGTAGAACATCACAGCCTGTATCTGTACGAGAAATACTCTATATTCATAAAAGCTCTTTACAGTTTAAATTCAATATCCTGCCCCTTCTAATCCCAGCACAATAGTTTATAGATTATATGTCATCTATTAATTATAGTTTATAGCTATAGATTAGTTACAAATTATATATTACACACTATATAACATATACTAGCAAAAAAAAAAGAAAACTGTGACCTTACTTTTAAAATAATTAGTGTTCTAAGGTTTACTAAGAAATGAAAAGTTGGACAGAAGACAGCTGATCCAGTCTGAATATATTGAATGCAAAACTATCTTAAAAAATCTCATCATACTATTCCATTGTTGGACATTTGTAAATAAAAAAAAAAATGAAATTAAATTACATGAAAATATCAAACTCAAACTTTGTTATGAAAATCTGCATTCTTTCATCTTCACCCCTGAAGCAAGAATATGCAAGTCTTCTGGGAATGGTTGACTTTCTTTGCATGTGTTTGAGATAAATGGAATCTTTCTCTGCACTTGTTACCACTAGAACTGTTTAATTTCTTTTTTTTCTAGTGTGTTTTATTCTACTAGGGACCTAATAGAACCTGTTGTCCAAGTTGTGGGTAGAGCTAAAAGCCTGGATTTAATCAGTTGCAATTTTCACTTTAGCATTAGTTGCTGTCATGTTCTTCAGAATTTTAGGACACATCATTACTGTTAGCATTACAATTAAAAAATGTTGGAAATACAACAAGTTAAACAGAAGATCTGTGCAGGAGATAATTTTCCAGGCCTGTACCACTTGCATCAGACCTCAAGTGAGATCACAGTATCTGCTTGAATACAAAATTTCGTTTTGCAAACACCAATAAAGCGTCATCTATACAGCTCCAAACTGATTTTTCTAAACTTCATGTGTTAAACAGGATTTGCAACTTGGGCCTTTTAGTGTGGGTATGACCAGAAAATTTTGCCTCCAGAGACTTATAATTTCTAATACCTTTTCTTAGTGGGGTATGAAGATGTCCTGAATTAAAGACCAGGATCCGATGTTGAAGACTGATTCATGGGCAAAGATGGCTTGCCTTGGGGTGGTTGGAATAATTTCCTCTGCTCTTGATCTTGCTCCTTCTCTGAGCGTCTCCTTTGCCTGCCCAGGGGGGACAGCTCTGCTACCTGTGAAGCAGTTCTTCCACTGCTACTTGATAGATGAGTATATTCAAATAAATTGATACCAGTTCTTGTTTAGTTTTCAGCTGTATTCCCTGCGGCTGTAAAAGCCTGTGGCTGTAAAAACAACTGAGCCCTCTGTAAGCAACCAGTGGATAAAAGGAGGGTGGGTATCCACAGTGGAAATCAAGGCAGCTGTCCAAAGTTCAACCATCCCTGCTTGTGAATCAAAACCTCTGTTATGCTAAGACACTTCTGGCCATGTCCATTCTATTAGTCGACTTCTACTCCTCAGCATCTCCAGATTAGAATGAAGTGAGTTTGGGTCACAGATTTACTTTTTAATAGCCTAAATTAGTTATTCATTCTCCTGGTTAATGCTTTAGAAGAGCATCTGTGGCAAATCAGTTGAAAAAATTAAATCTCTACATCTCAATGCATGAAGACAATGAAAATAAACAAAGTAAATAAATTAGCACTCAGCAATTTCCTTAGTCTGAACTTGTGTAAGGGAACAGTTCAGGGGGACATGTGATATGAAGAGCAGGAAATTGATGGCACTGAATCCTAAACAGGCATCAAGACGTAGAGGACCTGACTCAAAATAAAAAAAAAGCAGTTGAAAGGAAGAGCTTATCTGAAACAATGAATGTTAGGTAGAAGCAAATCTACTTTTATACTTTGTCCAACCAAGCCTCAGAAGGAGAGCCAGAACCTGGAGCACAGCATCAGACCAAATTGTACACTGAGTCCCTAATCACTCTGCAAATAGCAAGTGCAATAGGATACAGTTTATACCAGTCTTGTACAGGAAGGGGAGCTGTCCTCAAATCCTCTAATAATAAAAATTAACATTCACAATCCTTATTTCTGTTAAAAGAGGTGGTCTAATTAGTCATGTATAAAATGAAGATTAACTTTTATCATCGAAGGAGTTATTCGTTGGGTTTTTTTGAAACCACTTTTGTTTTATACTCTGCACTCAGGAAGATCTGTTAACAAGCTCAGCACAGAACCACTGAGAATCATTCATGAAGCACTGGAAGAATCCGCTGATTGGATTTATGGCTTTTTTTCTTTACTGTCTGACATCGTATGGAGTGATGATGATGATGACAGTGATGAAGGTATTTGTAATGTAAAGACTTTTGTAACTGCTCTAACTGCTGTTTTACACGCGTTATACTGGCTTACTCAGCTTTTAACCTCACAGACAAGGTCAAACAAAATGAAAAGTAACATTGTTGCTCGTAAAGCATCTACTGGCTATTCCAATCAGTAAGTTGGTCTCTTTGTTAGCTTTCATCTCATGTTTAATGTACCATTACAGAAAAGCTGTCAGAATTAAATATTGCCATTAGTACATCTTAAAGTAAAGAGCATTAATTTGGCTATACCAGAATATAATTAAAAAGCAACATGTACTGAAATTGAATTCTATCTGCTTGTTCATAAACTTTACATGTCATCAAATTTCTACCTTTTAAATACGTTCATGAGCTTTTTACATTAGCATCATATATGAACACTAATAGGCTGCTGCGTGTGAGTCTGTGAACTGGGCATCCTATTCTGAGATAAGATTTACGACTAGTAGAAAGCCAGTCTCTCATATGGTTGAGAAACATAAAAGATGAAATATGGAGAACTTGGTAAAATTTGATCAGAGTTCATTCTTATAGTTTAATAGCTCCCAAAGAAGCCACAAGCTTTCAAATACTTGAGTGTGTGTTAATGGCAGTACAAAAGGTCATAAAATACCTGACATAGAAAAATGCAAGATCTGAATGCTCACCAGGTGTTTGGAGACCTTAGTCCTAGCAGCTTTTAGCCCAGGAGGAATTTCATCAATATCAACCAGCAGTATGAAAAGGCAGTAAGGCATCTTACATAATAAATATATTAGCACTGTATATAAAAACTAAGTGCATGTGAGCTCTGTGCTGCAGTCAGAGCAGCTGAGGCCGCACACTAGCCACAGTCATTCAGGCTCAGGCCTTTAAATTGTCATGTCCTACATGGAGGTGGAATAACATGCTGCAGCAATCAAGTGTTCATAGTTCCACTGAAATAGTTTATTTTTTTGCCTTGGATTTCACTGGAAGCATTGCTAGATTTACAATGTTCCGAAACTGCATATACATTGTGTCATTTCGAACTAAACCCAAACTACTGGGCCTTTCCTTAAAACATGGAAACGTGTATAAAACAAAGCAAATTGTAAATCATAGTTACAAATTAGTATTCAGAAGCACAAACGCAGATTTGGATCTTTCCTTGGTTACTAGTGCACCTTGAATTTATCCACCCAAAACTCTGTGGTAAGAGAATATTTATGAAAAATTCAAAATCTCAGAATAGACGCTTACCATTTAGCATATAAAGAAGAGAAATTATTTTTTGAAATTAAAATGAGAAAACATGAGAAAAAATGTTGGGTATTTTTTAATATCTTTTCTCTGACATTTGTTTTCTTCTCTTGGTTTAGGTGACGTGGAACCTTCCATGAAAAAAGGTTGGTCAGTTGCTTTACTATAGAGGGAAAATACTTTGCACCTATTTTAAGAATTAACTACTATATCTGTGATATAAAAGAAACTCAAGTAATAATACTTGCTGTGCTGTTTGCTGCTCTGTGAGACTTCTCGAGTATTCCATTATTACCCAGAAATTTTTAAAAATTATCATAAAAAATAGAATTATAGAAATGTTATCTGTATCCTTGCCCTTCATGTGGGACTCTTGTTACTATCAATGAGTTACATGTATGTCTGGATAGAAATAAAAATCAAAAATAATAATATAGAATACTATAGAAAGAATATATAGTGAGAAATAATGAGGCACCTTAAAAGCATTTTATCTTGTGCCAACACAAGACTCTAAAATAAGGCCTGATTCTGAGTCTTCAGAAAAAGTACTTAGTTATAATTGAATTCTTAAAGCAGACAAGTGAAGTAAATAGGATTTATAAATCTTTATAGATATTTAAATTGTTATGATGAAACATAAAACTTAAGTTCAACTTCTATTAAATCAAAATGAAAATGTATTAGAAGGCTTGAGTTACTGATGATATGATGTAAAGCTTTTCAAAACTAGGGTGTGTTTTTTCGCCATATGGAGCAAAGGCTGAGAACAGTAGGATATGGAACCAGCCCCAGGTGATCTGAATTTGATATTCATCAGTTTCTCAAGAGGTAAATGCCTGTGTTGAAGAATCTATCACCCCAGTTGCTGCTGAGATCACAATCCAGTTTTCTCTGAAGTTAATTGGAACTGGATCAAGCTTCTATTTAGTGACATATTTTGTCATTCTCAATAGAGCATCCAAGGAATTAATAGGCTTGAAGATCAGAATGAATCATCTTTCTATGGATGATCCTTCATTTTTAGGAAAACTTATAGACAGTGCAGGAAAACATTCCATCTGTTTACTCCATCAGTAAGAATTGTAAAATGTTCAGCACCACTCTGCCTTTTCTCCCAGAGAGAGAAATGCATTGTTAATTTTAAAAAGGGGTGCACAGAGTTTGAAGCTGTGGACTATTGTTTGCAGGGATGCTAGGTACATCCATGTTTTTTCACCATGGGCCAGTGTAGCTGGCCAGGTTGGAAGTGCCATGAAGATTCTTCATGTCTGGGAAGGTATTACCTATAAAAACACTACAGAAAACACCATGTTCAGCGCTGCAATCCCTGCTTCTCTGGAAATCAGTGACACACTCAGGCCTAACCCTTTGCATTGGGACACAAGTCTGTAGAAACACAATTCAGAGAAGCCATCCAAATAAGGTGGAAGCTGCTTAGTTGGAAGTGATGAAATGAGACAATTGTTTGGACCTAAAAGTCTTCCATCCAAGGAGCTAAGTATTTAACTGCCGGTTTGGAACGTTTTCCTTACTATTCGAAGCTCATAACCTGGCTCTGGAGATAAATCCTGAGAGGGACTTCTATCTTTGGTGTGAAGGAAATGGGCAAGGAACTGGTGATTCCTAAGGGTCTGGTGTCTTACAGGTTGACTCAACCACACAGATGTGAAAAGACCCAAATTCAAACATGCTTCATCTGGCTGAGAAGTAAAAAAATTCTGAGTAGGCTTTTCCATTTCCTGGATGTGTCCTCAAGATCATTCCTTTGTCTTTTAGAGGAAAAGGCTTCCCATCTTTGTCTCCCTGCTAAAAGCTGTTCCTTGACTGGGACTGCTGAAGATAGTACCCCTTTCTGAGTATAGCCATAAGATTTCACATAGCAACATCCTCAAATAACTTACCATCTCCAGGTAACTAGAGGTCTCCATTTCATTCTGGCAGCTGGGATCTGGCCTTGTTTATACTTGGTTTTGTCACCTCTTTTACTGGGCTACAGAAATACAATATATGTGGCCTGCAGCCACCAATCCCTTGGAAATACCAGTGCAGAGTACTGCATGGCTGTTCAGTGACAGGTAGCTCTGAGCCCCTCAGAGCTGTTCCTGCCTCTCTGCAGACTTCTCTTAAAATTGTATAAACATCAAAAGCTGAATTACCAGCACTTTAGCCTAAACAAAAGTTTTCTGAGAGCTCTGTGATACAGTCTAGTCAACAGCTTTTCTACTTAGGCAGTGAAATTTATTCCCAGAGCTAAAGCTCATGAGCGCAGAAGGCAAAGCCCTGGGAGGTGAGCCGAGGGCTCAGGTGAGCTCCTGCAGATAACACTCTAACAAACATCTGTTCTCCCAGCACAGGGTGCAGATCTCTTTGAGTAGTTTTTCTTAACTAATGTATGCTGTTGTCTGTATGGTCCAGAAATAAGACTTCCAGAAGAAAAGCTTTCTAAAACAGAGCGTTGCATCAGTCATTTTTCCAACAAGGCTGCTGTTAGGACTGGACCCAAAGGAGGACCACTACACAAATAAACCAGGAAACTTCTTGGGTAGCTAGATCCATGAAATCAGAAACAAATATTTTAGTTATGGTGTGTTCTCTGGTGTATGTAAAGGACCATTTCTGCATCAAAGTCCCTTCCCTTCTGAGCAGGAATTTTATCCATAGCTTTGTGAATGGTCTTTCTTTGCTTATGGCTTTTGAACATCCTAAAAAAGAAAAAAAAAGACACAGTGAGATTGTGCAATACACTACTGCTGTCTCTAGAAGATGAACAGATTAATATTTTTCACATTTTTATAGAAAACCTCTCTCAAATTTCACTCTGGAAATGTGCATTATGGGATGCTATGCCTGCTTTTTAACTATTTGTATTGGATTTAATCCACAGTTATTCCGGTTTTCATGAACAGGATGAGAATTTGTTTAAAAATTGTCATACTTATTTTGAGTGTGTGGACAAGCCTTCACACTTTTGCATTGTTGACTAGCAACCTTTGTGAACGCTAAAAGGTTTGCATAAAATTTACTTTATAATGGAATAGAGTAACTGGAAAAAATAAGAAGATCGATGGTATCACAATGCAATTAAATATTGGAAAAAAACTCAAGGGAAGTGGCAAGGACACTGACTAGTCATGAAAGAAGAAAAGCCTAATGATAATTATGATCTGAAAGAAAGCAAAGATCACTTTCCTAGAGATGTAAATTGAAAGTAAAGGTAATAGAAGTACAAGTAATGACAATGGGCTTCTGCAGGCAATGGGACTAATATCAGCTTCAGAATCCTTTAGAAAGGATGAAAATATCTCTCAAGCACCTTTTTTATTGCAATTATTTTTGCCAGTCCAAGTCTTATCACTAATGTTTATCTTTAATAATTGGAAAAGAATGAACATTTAATATTGTCTAGAAAAGCAATGTTCTTCAACGGACATAGTGAAAGATTATTCTGTAGTCTTTAACAATGCATATTTTCAATATACTAAAGCTGTAGGGTATTTTCACAAAAGACATAGAGAATTTTAATTCTTTCTTGCAGGCTTAATATGTTTTTGGCTTAATTTCTTTCTACAACAGATATGACTGATCATGTTCTTCATTTTTTCATGTTATTCATTATCTGACAGCTGCATGTTTTGTCATATTTTGATCCCTTTTACTAGAAATTATTGTTATAAAAAAAAGAGAGAAATTTTTATTTTTTTTTCTTTTTTGACACTGCTGGCATCAGTTGTGAGTTTCAAAAAGAGCTGAGAAATCTAGTGAACAAAACTGGAAATAAAGATCTGTAATAAAGCAAGTGCAGACACTTCAGCATTGACAACCATGGCTAAAAATGTTATTATTAAACTGTAAATAATTTTCACTTCAATAAACACAAATCATTTAAAAAGTAGACTAAGAAATAAAGCACCATCATGACAGTGTTATCCATCTCTGTATTACCAAAAAGTTTTTTAATTAGCATAATATTATTCTTATTGACAATCAAAAGAAACTTGATTTCCTTGAGGTAGAGATGGATCTCTAATTTTCTGTTAGACTACATATGAGATAGAAAAATGCTTTAATAGAAATTTCTGTTAAAGGTTGCAAGAAATTTTGGAAAATGCAAATAATTTTTTTGGAAAAGCACCTTAGCCTTCTGTCTTCAGTTCAAATGAGAATATCCTTGCCTGAGTAATAAGCTGGTTACTAATATGCTGAAGACATACATGTCAGGCTCTTAAAATGTGGTAACTTCTAAAGGTATAGTCAGTTACTCTGAGTTACCCTCAGCAACTCTGGCCAAGGTCCAACTCCCCCAGACCTGACTCCAGACACCCATCCCTACTAACCCCTTCTGCATCCCAAGGTTAGAACAGTCAGAATTTATTCAGCACAATGTATCTGCTTGTTCAGACCTGGATATTGATCTGTGTTAACAATGACAAACAAAGTGCTCCCAAAAGGAAGGGTTCTCAGGCCAGACCATTTCCTAGATTTCCTTTTAAGAATAATCAAGCAAACACCTACAACTTTGTTGTAGGGAAAGGGGAGGGGTAGGAACAACCTGCTTAGAGAAGACTGGTAGGGAATTTGTTAATTTGGATTTGAAAGCAGTTTTGGTATACTAGCCTGTATAAGTCTAAAAAGAACTGGTTTTGGTATCCAGGTAGGGTAGGGAAAAACATACTGACAAATTCTTAAGTATTAGTCCTGCAATTTAAAATGTGTGTTAGATTGCTTTTACCTATTTACATACCTAAGAATGTAAGATCAGACCAAAAGTTCAGTTTACTCACTGGATAGGACAGAAGTCCTTATTGCTGCCCAAGAGCGACCAGTGCAAATGCATCAGGAAGCCCAAAAAATTCTCCATACTCCAAGCATTTTCCCCAGTGAGGGGACAGTTTTTGCATCTCTGTAATCCACCTACCACTTCCTGTGAACCCAAGGCTACAGACAGTTTGGAAATGGACTAGAGAAAATAAATTCAGAATACCATAGAAGCAACCTGAAAACTGTGTTAAGATATATGTATCTTAAAAAATAATTATGCATTTTCATTCATCCCTAAAGTATATACCTATTTGTACTGGTAATGCGTTCTGAATTGAGTTTCTTTTATGTTGCCGCGTGATAATGTTCACTTTTCTGTATATGAGTTGCTGTTACAGATCTCTCTAAAAGGCTTTCACTGTCTCCCTAGGCTACATTTTGCTACAAAGCATTTTGCATATCTTTGTGTAAAGTAGACCCCGTCTTAAAAGATGGAAATCATTGATTGGTTCAATTCTCAGATGTTAAACTGCTGTTCCAGATATGTATGTTCTGCATTTTTCATTTTTGCGGCATCCATTTCTGTTATTAATGTTCTTTTAACAATCTCATCTTGTTTTACTTAGGCTGATCAATGCAGCAATAACATATCCACCACAAAATAACGTTTTATAATGGAAAGAAAATATTTTCCATATTATCCAGATGAAACAATACTGTATACCACCAGGGAATAGTGATGTTCAATTATAGTTCTTTTGCCTATTGCAGAATTGTGATTGGGTTTCAACTTCAGTTGAAAAATTTTAATACAAACTTACCAACTATATTTTAAAAGATAGAGAGAGAACTTTGAGCCACAAGGCTAGTAGGAACCCCTGACAGAAGTGTAGCAGAAGAGAGGTTTGCAGCTGTTTAAATTATCCTCTTAAATCAAAGAAAACCTGAAGTGAAGCTATCCATGCTACTTTCATGAAAATCTTCATTTGTACCCTGTCTATGGAACCTTAGGGAGGTTCTCACTCTGAGAAGAGGGGGCATTAGGAAGATGCCCTGCTGGCTGGAGTATGCTGTGCTTGAGACAGAGTAAATTCCTGGCCTGGAAAATGAAAAATTTTTTCCAAAACTCAGTTAAACCCACAGCATCAAAACTGAAGGTGCTGCATACTTTTCTGAGTAAACTCAAATCTACTCACAGCTACTGCTATTCCAAGGAGATGATATAGCAAGTCCAGCCCATGTTCATGACCACAGAAACTTCTCTCTTCTGCACACCAAACCCCTAAAATAAAATCAGTTGGATCTAGAAGTGATTGAATTTATAGGAATGTATATTTTCACACTAATTTGGTAAGGTAGAATCTGCACTGCTGATGTTTTTAAAAGCTGAGTAGAGTAACTGTGGTTAGTCTTGTGATTTCTTTTTTTCTATTTTTTCCTCCTTTCACAAAAAACAACAACAACAACAAACAAACAAAAAACCCAAAACAAACAACAAAAACCAAAACCATCTAACCAATCAAACAAACAATAAAAACTACAAAAAAACCCCTATTAAATAGATTCACATGGGAAAATATTTCTTCGATACTAATCAAAATTAAAGATTTTATGTATTGCTGTTTGTATAAAATTTTGCCCTACTAAGAGGTCTACAAGTCTTGCCTGGAATTTTTCTCTATAAAAGTATAGTCTATTAAAGGCAGACTGATAAAATTGATTATGAAATTTAAAAACTGAAATTATTTAAATACAATTTAAAATTGGTCCAATAACAACTTTGTAGGCTAGAATCCATAAAGAGAAGCTTACCAAGAAAATTTCGTGTTCCACAGAAGGAAAATAAAACCTGGTTTTGATCACATGGCTCTATCTCTGATGTATTAGGGTTAAGGGTTTTGCTGTGTTTTGTTTTGGTTTTTGCTTTTAATCAAAGTGCAATTAGCATTTATTTTACATTTCAGAACCGAGGTACCAGGTTGCAGTCTGGAAATGAAAAATATAGTCTTAACATATTTTCATACTAGGAATAAAAATTAATTTTATGTGAAAAATGTTTTGGATTGAAGGTCTTTTAATACATTCCCCTTTTAATTCTTTCAAAAGCACAGTCACTGAAATTCCACCAGATAAAAGTCTGTGTATGGTCTTCCTGAAGAATGCTGTTTACCAGACAATTAGTCAAAGATAATTGCAAGTACCCCCCTTCCCATAAAAACCTTTCTGATAAGATATTGCTTTTCTACTTCAACTGGAAACCTTACCAGAGGGAAATTAAAACTAAAGAAAAATAAAAAAAATATTTAGGCTTTAGAAAGAAATGAAAAATGGTTGTGCACCGTGTTAAGTTCTGTTTGCCTTGGTAAACTGAGGATTTCTAACTGGAATTAGCCACAACCATTCCATTTACTTTCTTTTCCATTTTACCTCAGCTCTTTGGGAAAAATATTTTTTCCCTATTTTCTTAAAAGACAATTTTGTATTGAAATAATTAGTGATATTACATTTTTAAGAAGCCCTGGTAGATACACGAAAATGCCCAAATATATAATAACAAATAGAAAGGTCAATAACACCAATCTGTGATTTGGTGACAAAATGTTTTCAATAAGTACATAGTAATACAGTGATACACTTCTAGTTACCATTAATTGCTTAAGCTATTTTATTCTATAGCAGAAGGAAGGCTGTTTCAAACACAGCAATATAAAAAAAAATATGTACATGTTTAATTATCTTTGACATAATGAGAAAAAGAGGACTGGAAAAAGTTCAGTTTAGAAAACTGGAGATCAAGAAAGAGTGACTCATAATAAAATATTTAGTAAGGCTGGGATGTTTTGCTGTTATGAAAATAACAAGCATCCTGTCTGCAAATGCCTTCCTAACAATGCATCTCCCTTGCTGTATTCTTGTAAAAGTAAAAATAAAATAAAACATCACCCTGGAATGAAAGCCCTCTTCAGCATGAGGATGAAGATGTCAGTATGTCATCTACAGTAAATTTTTTTTATAGACCAGTGAAACTTCAATAGTTCGGAAACAATTGAATATCTGTTGAACTGGGATCCAATCTATTCATTTTTGTCCTTTATCTTACAAAGAGGGCTTAATATATGCTAAATCCCTGTGTTCTTGGGGGAACATAAAGCCTACTTGCTCCCTGTATGTTACTCAAGATAGGTAAATTGTCCAGAAATATTTGAGGGTCGTGTTCTCTGTATCTCTGATAGCAGCTTAGTGAAATCAAACAAAGTACGAAGTGTAGGAAATAAAGACAACTAAGGTGAAGAAGCTGAACTTTGCTGAATAGGACCCATCAATGTCACTTCACAGCAATGTTCATAATTTAGAACAACATGTTGATTTGGATAAATATTCACTAGAGCAGAGGGTTCAGACCAAGAAGAATGAGAAGCGATGCTGTGTGAGCCCTGTCAACAGTAGTGTCATACAGCAAATGAAAGAGACACTGTATAATTCTGCAAAATATAAAAGAAAGAAAAAAAAAGAAAAAAACCATCTTTATTCTCACTCTAAATTCTATTTTTTATTTCCAAAGAGAAGGATAAACAATTCTGAAATGATACTTAAGAGGCACTGTGGCCTGGTATCTCATGCAGTGAATGAGCACACCAAGTGTTCAGCATTTTCATCAATAAGAGCAATTTGTCCCTGTTGCATTTTCAAGAAAGGTCTTACAACACATAACTTCAGAAAGCGTTATTATGTACCCCAACCTGAAGTTTCTATGAATCCCCAGAATAGGGCAAGATCTAAGAAAACTGTGCTACTAGCAAGCTGGTAGAGAAGTCACCTGAATAAGTCATATGTGTCACTCGGACCTTCCAATACTGAATGCTAGTATTAAAGGTCTTCTGTTATGCTGTCTTTAGGTCCTTGATACAGGCACAATACACTAATTTAATTCCTCAAATATTTCCTGCTGCTTTTTTCTTTCTTTTTTTTTTTTTCCCTGTGATTTTTGGCTGTTGCAAAATTTGTTTTGGTTTTATTGTGGATTTTCTTTTCATCCCTCTAGAGTACAGCTACGTGATCTATTAGTAGTTAGCTAGAAGTTGCTCTAGCTTCCTTTCTTCTCCTCCTAGCCCCACAAGAATAACTGTCACCCTCACCAGCTGGTACTATCTGGATTAAAAATAGACATCAGCTGCACAATTGCAAATTTCTCCTGAGGATACCAACAGCAAGAGAGTTGCCTAAAATTCTTCATACAGACAGCATCTAAAAACACATTAGAAATGACATCTCTCTCATCTTCTAAAACTCTTAACACTACTCACTCTTGCCTTGCCCTCAGTGTCTATTTCCACCAAGTCTTCAGCTGCCTGCTACCAATTAGTCTTGATAACCTAACAAGGATATAGCCCCATTAAATTGCTGGCAATAGCTGTAAGAGTTTTAACTGCTCAAAAGCAAATCATTAGCCTCTGGCGCACCAGGACTCTGAATTGGACTCATTTTCCTTTTCACACTTAGATATTTATGAGAGAAAGAATGTCAAAGCACTAAAGGGGTATAGTGCTGTTTTACCTGTAACAGATTATGAAAAAGACAACCACCTGGTAAAATTTCCACAGAAAAAATGCTTTTTCATTTTGCATAAAATTCCACGTGCTTAATTATACCTTTAAAATCTAGATATATTAAAACTACATTCTATGCTCATTGTAGCATTTAAGCAGAAACAGGATGGCTTTAAGAATGAAGGGACAATCGTCAGGGCTTGAATGGAATGTCAGGGCTTAGGGTTAAATTCCCAGTTCCTTTGCTGACTTTGTGGGTTACATTCAGTAAAGCATTCTTGTATTTCAAATGAGAACAATAATCCTTTTTTTTTTCTCACTTTGTCTCTCATATCATTGACATTTTTAATATGGTTTATTGGGATTTTTTAAAGGTATATTTCATATGTAAGATGAAAACTCAGCAGAGGATAAGGTTTAGGGCCTGTTTTAACAATTGCAGAACAATAGCCTGTTTTAACAATGCTAGTCACCACTTTATCCTCTAATGAAGCAAGATGCAGGGCTGTGCTTTCCCACTAGTAGAAGGAATGTAGCCCTCAAAGTTTGAACCTCTGTGTTACAGAGGTGGGATATTTATACTGTGTTATAACCCCATGTGGTGCCTAAAGTAATTAATGTGGTCTGAGGCTCCTAAATGCTATCATAATACAATACAACTAAAATAGCTAAGAATAATGTCATCTATTTTACCATGTTAAAAAAAGGAGATAATGAACAATCAAAATCAGAAACACAAACACAGACAAAGAAGGGAACCAGGACCAGGAGAATCTCCTCATTCCCTACCATGAAGGGCTGTGCTCTTCATTCACACTGATGTAAACCTGCAAGTGCTGACATACTATCTCACATGGATTCAAGGGACTGTAATTATTTTCTCCCATCCTGATCTTCCTGGAGCTGGAGTGTGTGGCCAGTACTGTGTTGTCATTAGACACTGTCAAATGCTGTTAATGAAAATTAGCTGGGTGAGGGATGGGGGAAGCTAGTGCCCAGACTATGTGGTCAGCAGGGATTTTCAGTAAAGCTGCCTGCAATGCTGATCCTCAGCTGATTATGAGGGTCTGCCTTGGGTCAACAATATATAGATATATCAGCCTGCTAACAATATAGTCAACTGTGTCTCCTTTGAGCGTCTTGAAATTGTCAGTGAGAAGACTACTAGCTTCCCTTCTTGGAGTTATTTAAAATAATCACCCTGCCTGTTCTGTGTATCTGCACAAGACCTGAGGTCTAGAGAAGTCGGCATCAAGCAGTATCCATATTTAAGGAAATAAAGTACTTATCCATTCAAAACCGAAGAAACACAAGGAGAAAGATAATTTATCATGTCTGCTTAATAACTTAAGAAAACAAACAATGAAATATGGCTTTTAAAATACATACTCTTTTACAATAATTTAATAAACCATGCTGTCATCTCATAAAGAATCTGGATGGTTGCTGTGGTGACAAAGATTATCCTTGTTGCTGCTTGATTCTATCATTTTTCTAAACAAAAACTCGTAATATTTAGGATTTATAAACAATGTGTCATTGATAGAGATAAATTACGTGCTTTAAACTGGCCATGTAAGTCTTCTACGGTATTACAGCCACTTTCTCAACTCAGCAATAAGATATGATATGATTACTAGAAAATTAAGGCTATTTGTCATGAAAGATGAAGCAGAGAGTATCAGAACTCTCAGAACAACAACAACAAAAAATATCCAATAATCTAATGCCTTTCCTCATTTTAAATATTTTGAAGTTAGTAAACAGTCACTATTTTCTATCTTGTGAATTAATCCAGAACAGCTTATACTGAGATGAGATTTATTTGTGCTGGGAAAATTTCTGTCGTAATGTAGCAGAATTGATGTGTTCCAGGCTGCAATATTTTATAATGGTTCAGACTATAATGGAGAGTTTGTAAAGATATCTTAATTATGGGATGCTTCGCAATATATAAAAGCATATATGCACACACTAGTGTATTATGAAGGCATATTTAACTTCAAGGAATTTCTGTATGGTTTTTTGTATGTGTGGTATCCTAATGTAACAGGGAGTTAGATGAGATTCTCAGTGCAGTTGTCTAGAAAGTATCTTTTTGTGCACCATACTGAAATATTTGTGTAAAGCAAGCTTCACTGCTGATACAATGTGAGCCTAATTTAGACAACCAGTTGTACAGTCGTTGCTCCATACATATTTTGCAGTCAAACTAGCAATAAATTTCCTAAACCCACAGTAATTTTGCAGCCATTTTTCATTAATTTTTTTGATTAAAAAATGTTTATACTTATTTTTTCAAGAAGAATACACCTATCTTCTGTAGTGAGACACATACATATGTAGTGAGACACATACAGATGATGAAAACACAGCGGAGCTGAGGCATTTTAAGGCAAGCAAGGATTATGTGTCTGTGTGAATGCCTCTTACCGGAAGAATATGATTTATCACTTAGTGGGTTATGTTCACTTCTGTGTGTAGGGTGACCTCTTGAATTGGGTGAGATATGTCTCAACTGTATGTTGCAATGTAGAGGAAGTGACTCAGCCTTCATTAAGTCCTCTGAGTCAATGTTTGGAGGCAATCTGGAGCAATGGCATGGAGAATTTCTCAGATGTCCCCAGAATTAGGGAGCAATCCTCCAACTGTTCTTGTCTTGCACCATTCCTACCACTTATGTTACCTAAACTAGTTCATGCATCCATTTAAGCAGAAGAAATCTCAATTGAAATAAAATATTCTCACATAGATGAAGAAAGAAAAGTGATCCAGGTTCAGCTGATATACAGTAAATCAGTAGAGTATATTTCTTCCTAATCACAGCCTTTGAGGTTTATAGAACAATAAATGAACTACACACCCAGGCTGAAAAGAGCAAGATGAAAAATAAATAAAAAGTCCCTTTAGCTTAATGACATCATATAATTAGCTTAGTTATGCTGCCATGCACTAGCGACTAACAGTGGTATGTATTTTACCTGTTCTTACTCTTTATCTCGGTGAAATAAGGTCCTCTATGTGAAGAAAACATAGGATGATGCTATAGAATAGTTATGTTTTTGCAAACCAGACACAATCATTATTTCAGACACCAAATACTATCTAATAAAAATATTCTGTATTTCTTTTCAAAGACCTATACAAAGATTTGGGGAGGGAAAGTTCCATTTTCTACTGGGTTTGTTTGGCAATGTACATCCTGTTACAACCTGAGAAAATAACTAAGGTTGTAAGTGGAAGATTTCAGTTGTCTTCAATAGACATTAAAGTAGCTCCTTAGAGTTGAGATGTAATATGCATAACTTTTTTCTGTTAGATTAACTTTGGGGTCAGTGTTCTTCTTATTTAGACCCTGCAGACAAAAAGTAACACTGAAAAACAAGGAGGCACCTCCCACAGTCTAGTGAGATCTGCATTTGCTTTTGTCAAGAACAAATATGATCCAATATTTTATACCAGTTTCCTACTGCAGGAAGTATATGCACAATACCATAAAAAAGGCACTCAGTATAGTCTTAATGAAGTTATTATACACCTATTAAAAATACCCTTTAAATTTCTATAACTACATGCCAAAAGGGCTATGAAAGCTTGATTTAGTTGTTTGATCTTTCTTAAATTCAACATTTTTCATTTTCAATATTATCCTGGTTTTGGAACAATAAGGACAGTAGAAAAATGCTTATGGAGGCATATAGCGTAATTTAATATAAATATTATAGTTGAAGATTTTTGTTCAAAAGAGATGGCATAAAAAGTGCAGATAAAAGCTGTAGCTGCTTCCTCTTCTAACAAGGTAGTTCTCAGTGCTTTGTTATACAGTATGATTAAAATGTCGTTCTGCCAGATGATGATCCCTAATCTGGAAACTTATATCTCTGTAATTTGTAGAGAGCATTGAGTCTACCTTTTATTGTGTGTTGGAGATACCAGCTCAGTATGTGAGCTTTAAAAATTTTATAAAACATAACAAAAAGAACATTTTTTTCCCTTCCAAAGGTAATTTGGAAAACATACAATGCTAATCTTGGTAAACAACTCAAGACACATACAGGAAATATTTAGTAAAAGCATATTTTTTCTGTTTCATGACCAACATGTTTCTGTATACAGATCAGCAAAACCTCTTCTTGCCTTTAAAAGTAGCTATATGGCTCAATTAAAAACAGAATAATTATTAAAGACGCTTAATGCTGTGATTTTTATCCATATATATTGTCTGTGTATGTATATATAAAATTGAACGATACTGTATGTAATTCTGAATATGCAGATGATAAAGCCACAGTTCTGCTATAATAATTGAAGCATTAGCACTTTTTAATGTTTTATTATGAGAATGCATCTGATATTTTTGTGTGTGAAAATTATTTTGAAATTGATAAATCTGCATTTCGTTGTTTTCAGAAATTCAAAAAGAGAAAACGGAGAGACACGAAAAACGAACACCAACAAAGGGTAACTTTGTTTTTTTGTCTGTTTACCTACATATATGTATGTAATTTACAGTGTCTTTGTTAACTATGTTACCACCATTGTATTGTAAAAGCATCCAAAGATCAGTTGGCACTGACTGTAAAAGATCAAAAAATTCTGTATATCTTAGCAGTAACAAAAATAATGTAATTTTATGTTTGTGTGGCTATATTGTAAATGCAAATTCTTAATAAGATTCTCTCAGACCAAACTTTTCCAGTAATCTTTTTTTCTAGCATAAGTGCAAAAAGTAGAGTGTTGATGAAAATTCCTCTAGTGCAAAAGGCATGAAGTGTGTTAGGTAAGGAAGAAAGTAAGTTTATAGGCCAGTGGGTGCCATCCAAGTTAAAAAGTCATAGTAAAAAGTGAGCCAGGTGTGTATCAGAGATAAGAAAGGCCTCCATTTTAAGAACCTACTCTTTTTCAGACTGTTTAATCTCTTATAACTGGCACTTTCCAAAAATCCACAGAGGGACTGGTTTGGACTGGTTTTCAGAGGTCATGTAAACAAAGAAGTTTCCCTGGGATGTGTGCAGATTTTTTGCCTAAGAAAGCTCTCCTGTAAAGGTTAGGCCACAAAAAACTTGATGAGCACCCCTCTGATGCACCAGTGCTGTGCTTGGTAATGGCAGGAGGAAGCAAGGAGGAATCTTATTAAATGTAGTAGTTATACACATACACTCACACACAATTACATTCATTTCTATATATATTCTTACTATGTTCTTATAGTATTTTACACATCTTGAGCTAGCTTACCAGTTCTGTGTTAATCAGGGTCCTCTGGACTGCCTAGGACTGCTTCCCAACTACTAAGTAAATCACACTGGATCAAAATGAATTTTTTAGGGTACCAGTGGGCTAGTTAGGCAGTAACAAACTCAGATCCATTAGCAAGGCATCCAGTTATGGTCTTTTCAAGCACAATAATCTAAAAAAACAAATGGTGTTGCAGTCTTGACCAGAACAGCCAGTACCATTTCATATATATGGAATTACGCTGGTTTACATTAACCTTGCAGACATGATTACTAAGAAGTTGTAAATGCCAAAAAAAAAAAAAAATGTTCAGGTGTCATTAGTTAAGTCCCTTTATGTATGTGCCTGATAATGCAATCTTTAATTATACAATCAGTTACTGAAACACAAGACAAATAGTTTTTTCTGTTTTGTTTTCATGTTTAGTCCCAAAAATGCAACATGTATATAGAAGGATCAACTACTAGAAAACATTCTGTCTGGCTTCAGTCTAGAGTGGGATAAAGGCATGAATCTTTAGGGGAATTTTACTGTTGCCTTCTAAAATACCTTCAGGAAATACATACAAACATGATCTTTTGTTGTTATTAATAGGAAAAAACCAGAGGTAAAATGAATGTTTTTAATAACAGCAAACAACAGAAAGAATTTCAATTCTCCACCCAAACATGTGGGGACAATAGAGTTTTAAAACTAATTTAATTATGTATATATTTTCTAATAGTCAAACCCTTTCATTCCAAGTCCCATAATTTACAGTGGTGTTCCATTCATAAGACTCATTTTGGAAAGATTGAACCGAAATATGAGGAATAGTTGTAATGAATAAAAATCCCAGATGGAAGTGGCTGAAATTATGAGATTCTAACAGTATTGAGAACCAGGCAAACTTGTGCCCTAAAATTTGCTTTTAATTAAATATTTTGAAAAACTACCAGCAATAATGTCCATTTCAATTACTGTAGTAAATTTAATCCTGGAAAGAAGAAATACTGTGAGAAATAATTCCACAAAGCAGTTGGTCATGCTTAAGAACCCTGATATCAAATTATTCAATGATTATGTGTACACATAAGCACAAATTCACTGCAAAACAGGGTCTTTCCAATTTGGTATTTGATGTATTAGTACTTTCACAAGGGTCAGTGGCACCCTGGACCGTATGAGCAGGAGTTTGGCCAGTCAGCGGAGGCAAGGGATTAATTATCCCCCTTCACTAAACTCTCCTGAGACCACATCTAGATACTGCCAGTTCTGGGCCTCCCAATTCAGGAAAGACATCCATAAACTGGGGCAAGTTCAGTGTGGGGCCACTGCAGCGGCCAAGGCTGGAGCAGTTGTCCTGAGGGGAGAGGATGACAGATGGTGCTGTCTCAGCCTGGGGCAGCTGTCTATTAGTCCATCATTTTGTGATACTTTGTAGATTTTGCAGGACTCTCAGCTGCTGCTGAAGGCTTCTCAAGGAATAGGTGTCATAATTATTATTGTTGCTAGCAATGAATAAGCTGTAACTGTGCCTTATGTTGTCAGCAAGTAAGAACAATAATAAAAAATATCAAGACAAAAGTATATGTAAGTTCTGTCTAATGGAAGGTCCAATGATAATTTCTGATTTTCATGGAAAAGTAATTGTCCTGCGTTTCTGGGAAATAGCTCTAATTACAACAGGTATTGAGACAAAATGAGAAAAGTTTGATTTACCATGTGTTTTTTCCCAAAATCACTTCACTAATACATTGGTGTTGGAGTAAGGTAAGGAAGAAAACAATATATGATGGCTACCTCTGACAGACATATTTTAAAACAGTGATTTTAGGACAGGTACACGTGTGCCTCTGGGTTAACACTAACCACACTGGGTTTTTTTCAGGAAGTATCTCTGAATTCAGGTTGATTTGACAAATAGAGTCCAGGCTCTTCAAGACTATTTCATTTACTATACATAGCATAATGGCTTGTTAATAAGACTGTACTGATAATGGAAATATTAAACATGCCAGAATAAAGCTCTCTGTATTTTAGCATATGTATAAATTATGAGATTATAAATACAAATATAGTGTGTCCCAATAATGTAATTTGCTGTAGCTGGAGGGCAAAGTATTTGAGACAGTTAAATAGATAAATAGACCTGGACCATATAAATCCATAGCATACTAGAAACCTACATAATTTGACCAAGTTAGCAAATTAAATGTTGTATTTTTAACACGGGACTGTCTAGCCTGATTTCTCAAGGTACAGCTACAAACGTGACTGCATTAACTTTAAACCAGAGAACATGGTACTGATAGTGATGTAGCTGTGGTTTCCTTAAATTACTGATTTGGACTTGGGAGTCTATGCCCCTCTCTAGACAAAGCTCTTTTTTTTTTTCAGTGTTCCTTCAAGAAGAATTAAGTTATAGCCATCTACAGTTACTTTACTTCCGAATGAAAGCATCTACACAGAGATTTAATGCTCTCTGACTAATGCACTGTAACTTCATTGTATTAGTTCATTTATCTTAACTTTCCTGAGAGTGCTGTTCTGTAGACAAGCACTTAGTCAGTTAGCTGGAGCAAGCAATCTCTGCTTCATGCTTACTGCACTCATCACCTAGCTTTAAACTAAGCAGCAGACTTAAGGCTTACTCAGATGGAAACTATTTTTACTTCCCTTTTGTATGGAACTAGTGCCTACTTACTGCATCTCTTATATTTGCACTTTCTGTTTTGGGGTGTGGAATGCCTTTGTGGAGAACTTTATGGGAAAAAAACTAAATCATATCCCCCTTTACTATGTCTTCAACTTGATGCAAATAAAATCTATCATGATGATTGAAATTTGGAAAATCCTCTCATATATATGCTATGTTTCTTTTTTTTAATTTTATGTGAAATAGATAGCAATATTAACTTTGGAATGCATTGTTAAATTACCTTAAAATTTTCCATAATGAGCTCCTATTTTAGATTACTTATAAATTTATCATACTCCAGTCACTGAGGATGAAATTTCTCATGCTCATCTTTTTGCCTCTGGCTGAATTTTCATTCAAAGACATATAAAAATGTTTCAGCAATTTCCAAAATCTAGGTTAGTGAAAATTAGGTTGGGGTGTTATATTTTTTTCCAGTGCTAATAACAGTTCCTTCTGAGTTTATGACTTTTGGTATTTGCAAAGAAGTACAAGAAAATTTCTTTTAAGTTGTGGAAAATTTTTAGCTTACACAATTATTATAAAACATGTTTTACTTATTCTTCTTAATTTTTTTTCTGGATGAATCCAGCATCCTATTAACAAAAGAGAAGAGGTGATCTTTAAATTACAAAGTGTGTCATAAAACAAATAAAATTGTTGAATTAAAGTCGAATGAACAGGTTTAGCTTCAGCATTTTTCAGCTGAAGAGTGTGTGACTGAGCAGCCTTAAAAATATTTTTTTATGCTTTCTTGTTTTCCTTTTTTTTTTTCTTTTTTATATATGGAAAAGAAAATCTGTTCGAGTCTAATTTGTTTCACAGTATGGCCAGCCTGGCTTATTCTAAAACCTAATGTTTGTACCGAGTGCTGCAGGCTTGAAAAAGGGCATGTATTAAGCCCTTTACAAAGAAATAGATATCCAAGTGACAAAATCTGGAAAAGATCTATAGACAGTAATGTATTTTCTATAACAGAGTTTTTAGGACTATATATGAAGCTGAACCCAAAACTTTTCAGGGGAGAGTTAATACGCTAAGAAATATCATATTTAAATTTGTCAGATCAAAATCTTCAGTGCATTTTGGTGGACTTACGACTGAAGAGTCAAAAATGGCCAGTCATCACAGTTCTGAAACATGAACATTTTAATTTTTGGCAGCACCTGCCCTTCCCAAATTAGGGAACCCATAACTCTGACAGTGTCCATAAGAGGTAATGGTAAACATTACAATCTGAGATTAGCAACCTCTGAGGCTATGGGTATATCAACACACAGGATAGGGCTCTTGAACTAACCAGAGATCACCTTCGGCCTATAACTGGGAGGAGAAAAATAGCTTATGCTTATGCCAGCCTGGTCTCTGCTTATCAACATTCCAGGCTCCCTGCCCAGATACATCAAGGTTTTTATTTCTCAAGAAGGGGCCAACTGATGCCTTCTCCACCGTTTTAGTTCTAGTCCACACCAATATTAATAACTTTATACATCTTAGTGCTTTATACTGCTTTGAGGATGTGAAGGAATCTTAAATTTTTCTGTCCACTTTCAGATCTGCTGACGCTCAATTCAGTTAGTGTCATTCAAGGCTCATTTTCTGGTGTTATGTTTTTTGTTTTGCTTTGGGTTTTTTTCTCCTCAAATCATGCCCACAGCAGTCTCTCTTGCACAAATAAGATATCCTGTAGCTAAAAACAAGCTTTCTGATTACAAGTCTGTTCTGAATAGTTCATCTGTGTTTTTTGGCATAGCCACTACAAGGGCTTTTGTCTGAATGTGCAAAAGCTCATGTTTCACTTACGTGGATCATCACAGAACTGTTGTTAGCAAAACTGTTCTGTTGCCCCAGCCAAAACAGACAATACACTGGTTTGAAGTGTTTTGCACAGAGCTAGCATCTGCTAATACAAATGTAAGATGTAAAAGCATGCTACAATTTCTGCAAAAAATATTCAGTAAGTTCTACATGGTATATATAGAGAGGAGAATGATTTTTCCTTGGTATGCTACTAGATGTCCTAAAGCACTTGAATGAGTTACAGCCTGTAATTCATTCAATAATACATTGCTGGTACTGCTGCATTTTTCACAGTCTGCTTTTTTTTAGTGTAAATTTGCTGTCCACATTTCTAAAGGCTTTGAAAAATCTCCCTTCAATCTCTTTCAACTGTACTGCTATTTGTTATCAACAATAATTTACCTGTTATGACTGGAAATGTATTTGGATAATGCAAACACATATAAGACATAATGAATTTACTGAATGTTCTGAATTATTTTTCTTATGGACAATGACCTATTTTTTAGTGCAGAAATACTTAACAAGTAATGCTTGTACTTCTGTGAAATGATGTTCGCTACAAAGCTGGTAAAACGAATGGATGAAAAAGCATTAATATGCTTGTGTATAAAGCTCACTGTTGTCTTCTAATCAAAGTTTTGCTTTCTGGGGTTTACTTGTTAAGAGAAACTTGAGTATTGAGAAGAAAATAATTTTTCCGTGAAATTGCAAAATTCTAGTCTTTTAGTAGTACAAGTTGACGAGGAATGACAAAGAATGAAGTGTCTACCTAAATCATTAAGATGTGGGATAGAGCCACACCAAAAAGCTGCATAGGCAATAGAGTCCATAAGGACTCATGTTTGCCTGCTTCTAGCAGGACATGCAGTCGGTTGTGTTTTGAACAGCTGCTCTTCTTGAAGTTATACTGATTAAAAGAGATGTTTTCTTGTTAATCTACCCTGTGACGGAAGTAGCAGCTAAAAATAAAGGAAAAATAGCATAGAAAGCAATATGCTGGCAGGTTTTTTGGTTAAGAATAGAAAGCAATGCTGTCAAGGACTGAAAATAATTTCTTCTGTCAGAAATCTTAGAGCCAGGGTGCTTGTGTAATGGGACCAAAACAGATCAGACAGATTGGATTAAGGTTGCTGAATAATCACTTCTTTCAGAAAAATATAGTCTAACATCTGAAAGCTTATTCAAAGAAAAATATTTCTCTTGGACCTGGAATTAAACATTGACATTAAGAAGGTCTATATATCATCAAGTACCCATGACTCAGAGCTAAAATCCATTATTTGAATTTACAAATGCTTTTCCTTGATAACTTTCGTGAGATAATAAGGGTACGTAATACCTCTAGATTACAAATTTATTGTGAGCTGGGTTGTATTTATTTATTTATTGTTTGTTTGTAGCAATTCACAGAGATAAACCTGAAAAACAAGAAAAAATTGAGAGGAAGGAACCCCTAAAGGGTATGTATTCAGCATTTTATATTTTTTACCTTTTTACCAGTGGTTCAAAATAGTCTAACCTATTGACTCCTAGACTGTTCTTGTAGATCCCAATTATGTTTAAGGACGGAGGAGGTGTTGTGAAAGCCAGCTGGAAGGAGAACAAGGACTTTAAAAGCACTTTGAATTCATCACTGTACAAAAAGTCTGAAATTATATCTGAATAAATTTTTACTACATTATTAACTTATGTCAAAGATGTCCAAAGCATAAATAGGTGCCTTTTTTATTCTTACCAGAGAATCACTGAATATTTTGAATTCTTGAATAAATCCAAGCATGATATTTGTCATTGAGAATACTCCTAGAAAAATGTACTGAGTAAGTTACAATATACCAGACATGGTCCCCGGAGACATTCTACTTTCGAGACCCTCCTTAGAAAAAAAAAAAAAATCCTTTGGATTCCTTTCAGAGATATTGGGGACAGGTTTTAGAGAGATTTATTAATTTTCTGTTGGTGGTGCATGTCAACAACTAATTAAGATCTGCCTGTTGCAGGAGTCAGAATCAGGATACAGCTTACTCTCTGCCCATGACTCATGACTTAGCTCTGGGTTCCAAGAGCTACCATCTCACCATTGCCTTTTGCAAGGCATATTGTAGCAAAATGAAACTTTGTTGTAGGGTACCTAATTGTCAAAACAATTTAAACCTCCTGAAAACATGTCTTTTGCAACAAATGTGGCTAATGTAGCCTTGGACTGGAGGAAGAAACACATTCTGGAAGAGCAGATAGACCAGCGGTCATAATAAATCACCCCAAAAAAGGGAAGACTGAATATTCAGCAACAACAGACTTATTCAGGCCAAGAACACAAGTCTCACAACTTGAGTGAATGTACATTTCCTGAAATCTGTGCTTGACTAGTCCTTTCTAATGATCTCTGATTAAAGCTTTCCCATTTTATGTAGGTAACTCAGAAAGCATTGAGTTAACAAGACTAAATTTAGAAGTTAAGTGCAGGCATATAAATTTAGGTTTCTGATGGAATGAATATTTATTACTAGAAAATGGAATGGTGGTAACATGAGGAATTTTTTCTGAAATTTTGAGAAACGACATTGCAAAACAAATAATGTCCGATATTAAAACACGAATGTGTCTTTAGGAGTTCAGTTATTATGTGGAAAACAGGAAACTCTTCAATTTGATTTCACAAGAGAACAATATTTAATGTTTTTTTAAGTTTCTTGAAATGGGAAAAAAATTATCCCATCCAATCTCAGACAATCAGTGAAAAAGAATAATGGCTATTATGCTAGAATCACAGAATATGCTGACTAGGAATGGATGCACAAAGATCATTGAGTCCAACCCTTAACCCTGCACCCATTCTCAAAAGTCACACAATGTCCCTGAGAGTATCATCCAAATGCTTCTTGAACTGTCAGGCTTGGTGCTGTGACCACTTCTCTGTTCCAGTACCCAACCCTCCGGGTGAAGAACCTTTTCTAATATCCAACCCAGACCTCCCCTGACACAACTTCAGGCCTTTCCCTTGTGTCCTGTCACTGGTCACCACAGAGAAGAGATCAGTGCCTGACCATCCTCTCCCCCTGACAAGGAAGTTGTAATTGCGCTGAGGTCTCCCCTCAGTCTCCTCCAGGCTGAACAGACCAAGAGATCTCAGCTGCTCCTCATATAACTTCCTCTCAAGTCCCTTCACCATCCTCACTGCCCTCCTGTAGATGCTCTCTAATAGCTTAATACCTTTCTTATACTGCAGTGCCCAAAACTTCACACAATATTCAAGGTGAGGCTGCACCAGTGAAGAGCAGAGAGGGACAATCTCCTGCCTGGACCGGCTGGTGATGCTTTACCTGATGCCCCCCAGGACACAGTTGACCCTCCTGGTTGCCAGGGCACTGCTGACTCATATTCAACTTGTTATCAACCAGGAACCCCAGGTCCCTTTCCGTGGCACTGCCTTCCAGCATCTCATTCCTTAGTCTGTATGTACATCCAGGGTTGCCCCATCCCAGGTGCAGAATCCAGCACTTTCCCTTGTCGAAATTCCTATGGTTGATGATTGTCCAGTCCTCAAATTTGTCAAGGTTTCTCTGCAAGGTCTCCCTGCCTTCGAGAGAGCCAACAGCTACTACAAGTTTTGTGTCATCTGCCAACTTGCTTAGTATCTCTTTCAGTCCTGCTGACTTAACTTGCCATAATTCCTATTAATATTCTGTTTACCTAATGGTATTTTATCTTAAAGTTAACATATTAGTTTTGTTTAGTGAAATATTGTCATAATTGCTTCTGAAACACTACTATGTGTAGAGACTCTGTATTCACAGCACTAAGAAACATTGCTTTCAGACTGTACATTAAATTTCAAAACAATGACTATGGATATGTGTCTTTCCAAGTCCCATTTCACTGTAGCATGGCAGGAAGACTCCAGAGACTGCATCCCTGTATTTTGACTGCTTATTTTCTACTCTAAACACATTCTCTTTTCAAGATATAGATAATGGAGAATGTAAATAGCATTCTATTCTAATTTATAATCAAATTCTGTGATGAAGTTTAGGAAAGTTATTTAATGACACAGGGAGTAATTAGAAGGGTCTCAGTCACTTAGAAATTACTTGGTCAGCTGTGTCAGGAACCCATTTTCATGTATTTCATCACTATATTGCTTAAAAAATGTGAAAGCTGGAATGTTCCCTACCATTCTTCTTTTGCTTCCACTTAGATACGGAATTCATGATACTGTAATGGAAGGTCATTATTTCCCCATGTTTGTCAAAGGGAGCTTTCCTAAGCTTGAATGAACTCTTCACAGGAGTTAAAGCTAGTCTGCAGTTTCACAGCTGACTTTTCTGAAGTGTTCTAAAATCTACATGTTTATTTTTAATTTTCTGGAAAATTATAGTGTAAAATCTTAACAAAAATGAGTGTAAAATGTGCTCTGAGTGGACAGCATAATGCAGTTTCCACTGTCATAATGTTAGTCTTCACTTTTTTTTGCACATACTGGGCATCTAATTATGGTTCTGAGATCATCATTGCCAGGGACTGATCTCAGCTAGTGTCCATTACTAGCTATCCATATCCATTACTGGTTATCCATTTCAAGTCATCTGGCAAGTGATAGATGCCTCATTTGTGCATGTGATGCTCTTATGCTCCAGGATCCGTTCCAGGAATTTTAAAACCTATGTCTCACAGAGTATGGAGTGGACAGGGTGAAGTCCTCTTTCTATTGCAGGCAGCAGCATTTACTGTGAACTCTGCCTTAGTCCTCAACAATTTTCTGAAAATCTGTCTTCAGGAATTGACAGACAATTGCAAGAGATGATGCTACTGTAATAAACAGCTGAAGCATGTTACCATGGCAGTAACTTGTTAGCCAGAGTTGGCTGCTAACACCCATGAAGTGTGATGTATGCTGCGCAAATATGCATGGGATAGCTCAGGAGTAACACAGTGTGCCATTTTGTCTCCTAAGGCTTAGGAATTATTTTTGATTCTTAAGTTTTTCCACTTTTTTTTTTTTAATATATATAACACTTTCTTTCCTAGTGACACATAAAGACAAACTGGAAAGACAAGAAAAACTTGAAAAAAAGGAAAGGCATGCAGGTAATTATTTAATGTCGGATTTTATTTCACATTTGGAGATATCCCAGAACTAATTCTCTACTCAATTTCCATTTATGTATCCCCCTTGATTGGGAAAAAAGTTATAGAATAATATGAATAAAAATTATGAGATTATATAAAGGTTTGTGGACTTACAGACCGAGTAGCATTTTGTATTCCTCCTGCAGGTTTTTTATTTTTTTTTCTGAAGAATGGAGATAATATATTTTGTACTCTGGATTAGTATAATCTCATGGTAATTGCTGAGTGTTTCCAGCACTCACAATAAGTATGGTTGCTAAGAGACTATGGTCATCCAAGAAAAAAATACCCGATAGACTGTAAACAAAGGTAATGAGGCAGACCATGAGAAAAAAAAAGCATTTTAAATACAATACCGTGTAGGGACATTTCAAAGGCATTGAATAGGGCAGGATTAATTCTTTTAGTACTTACTTGCAATAAAAAATGTCTAGCACTGTTTTATCTTCCACAGTTCTTACTTTCTTTTTAAACACCAACACAATGCTCATGCATACATTTTTGTGTTCTTAATATAATCTTATATATCAGAGTCAAACAGAGAGCTGAGTGTTTTCACACCCGTGGTCCCTCTAGGGAATATGAGCATATGCAAATATTGGTTCTGCATACTTGTGGACAAGTTACTGTGTAAATATTAATCACAAAAAATTAGCAAATCAGAGCCCACATAGGAGAATATTCCAGACTACCCACCACTCTGTGACTACTGTGCAACTCAGGTGTATTTTAAAACCTGAGCCAGAAATCTAGTCACTACAGTGTAGATAATTTGAATTTGTAAAGTGTAAATTAAAAGCAAACAAAAAGCCCCAAAGAGCATTAGTTATAATGTCATTGCAATTAGATCTGTAATTAATTATAATGTTAATCATTCATAGCTGGAAAAACTGTTAGTTGTTCTGTGGAGTTCAGCAAATTCTTCAGATATTAACCAAAGTTATAAACAAGAAAGCTCAAACATAACAATAAACTAAAATTAACCAATAAATTACATTATACAAATATATATTAAAGAAAAAAGAACCCCTAAACAACATCCGTAAGTATGACTCTTCTTGACTAGTTTCTTTCATGGGATTACAGTTGAGCTAGAAAGGCCACTCCTCCCCCAGCCAATGGCAAAGACCTCAGGAATGGTAGAAGAATTTTTGAAAGTTCGAATCTCATATTTTGGCATCAAGAGCAGACAGCAGCAGCTAAATCAATCTTTCGCATTCTTTGCATGGATAACCCTGGTGCCTAGTTGTGTTTCTTCATCTTTTTTTCTCCTCTTTCTCTCTTAAAATGCAACTTTCGTCTTCCTAAATGGCCATTAAGAATGTTGGTTTTTATTTCTAGCTATTCAAAAAGACAAACCTGAAAAGCCAGAAAAACCTGAAAAGAAAACACCTACTAAAGGTAACGCAGATTGTCTTCAGATATTGTACAATTTTAGATTTTCAATGCTTACATAGTGTAGGAGAGTGTGGAGATGAGTATTTAAAATATAAATCTCTTTCAGTTCATGCTGTACATTTTTTGGGTGTTCTAGCTTCTGCTTGAGCAGGTTTTGATCAACCTCTGAGTGAAGTCTTGCTCAGCATATATCTCTTGCTTAGCTCTCTTGTTTTGATGGACAGAGTTAATTACAAATCATTCTTACACAGCTAAGGAACTAAGCCTATTACTATTTTATTTGCATTCCACGATGCCTTTTCCTCAGCAATGGGATTCAGTAATTTGCCTGCAAAGTAGGTTTTCTCTTGTGTATCAGTTTTCAGTCTGATGCAGACCTAATGCAGGAGTGTTCACTGTCTCTCAGTCTGGGTCTTCCATCATATCCAAAAATAGATTTTCATTTTCTTGCTTTTATATTTTTCAGTAACATTTTAATTTCAGTACACGATTTGCACTGTCCTCCCTGGCAGAAGTGGCTTTGGTTACGATTTATATATCAACTAATTGCCATATATATTCTAAAGCAATATTGTGTGTGTGCAAGAGGTGAATTTTACTATTTTTTTGACTGATAATTCCATCTTAGCTACAATATGGACAGGGGATTTAAAAATCCAATCACCTTGTCCTATTATGCCATTTTTTAAAGACTAACATTTATTGTTGCTTGGCATTTGAATGTTTTTCTCTGAGGGTAAATATTTGTCTGAGGCAGACACTTCTTTAATGAAGTTTAGTTTCAGTCTTTGCTTCTTTTTACTTTACTCAGTTAACTCTTGAAAAAACACTATGCAATATGTCTTAGTATTGGTCTGTTATGACATTCAGATTACTTTCATGATGATGAGATACATAAATTAATTAGGTTTAATTTTAATCTGTTCGGACAGTACTTGACCATACTCTATGGAGAAAGGTAGAACAGAAGGTAGGAGTGAAGAAAAAGAGAAAGCAGAATGAAGACTTAAAAAATTTGGAAGGTAGCCATTGTCCAGTTTCTCTTTTAAAGGGATATTTGTTCATTTTTTCTACTTTCAGTGTACAGCTTGAAAATGTAGAGTTGGGGTTTTTTCCATAAAACAAAATCACACTGAAGTAATCCAGAGAAAATAAATGCCCAAAGCATCTGTGTAGATCTGAAAAGCAAATAATTTCCAAGAATCACTGAGATAGCTGATAATGAGCAGACAGTCTGTTTACCCATTTATCTTCTGCTAGCTAACCAAATAATCACTTAGAGCTTTAATGTGTTTAATAACAGCCATAACTCCAGTCACTGGCTGAAAAATTTTATTAAGACTTTGGATACTTTGTAGCTGAGGAGATTTACTGCTGCAATCTGACATACAGTCATGCTGCCCTCACTTGGGTAGTTTCCCTGCTGTGTGAGTCCCTACAGGTGGACTCAGGGCACCAGGGAAGTCGTTCTCAGTGTACTCAAAGGTGCATTTTTTCTTGCAATGTGCTACTGAGTTATCTATTGCTAGGCTCACCTTCCTTTTCTCATGGGTCTGCTCTAAACTAGATCAGCCACTAGCAGTGCTGAGGAGCTATTTCAACCACTTGCAGTCCCTAGGTAATGAGGATATTCAAGTCAGGCCAACCTCAGGGAATGGGTATCCTGAAAATTGGCTGCTTCCCCCACATTCAGCAGATTTTCTCTATTCTTAAAAAGACCAAAGGTAATTCTTCAGCCTCTATTAAAGGCTCCAGAAAGCCTCAGCGATATGAATGTTATTTAAACACATCATCTAAGAAACAGCTATCTTAAAAAAAACCAAACCCAAGTCTAAATATCAGTCGTAGCTCATACAGGCAGCAATTCCAGGATGGAGTTCAATAAGGCAGGATGTTGTTATTATGTAGTTGTCAGTTGAAACAAGTGTAATTAACTCTCAAGGCTGTTTTGTTCTGGCAATCTGTCTGGATGGTGACCAAGAGGGGAAAGATAGAAGTCTCTGCATAAAATTTTGTCAGCCTTTCTGCGACATAGCAGTGTGTGTTTACACAGCGTATCCTGTGCAGACATGAACTCACTCAAGCCGGGCTCTGAAGTGAGTGCCAGACTTGTGGCTGTGTTTGTGCAACAATGAGCCCAAGCTAAGAAAATCACCTTTCTGTAAGACAAATGTAGTCACACGGCTTCTTTTTGACTGGAGCACAAGAAGATCAAGTCCGTGTATTCTCGGAACTTGAGAGGAGCAAAATCGTATCTTCTGAAATATGCAGTATAAACGTTCCCAGTGAAGCTTGAGATCTGTGTGACAAATTTGGCTTCTGGTTAGAGACTCTCAAGAGATATTTTGAAGCTTTTTACCCCACTATGTAGACCTGAGAAAAAGAAGCAAGAATTTTGAAAACTGAAAAGCAGGAATTATAAGGAAATGTGAAATTTCCAGGGATATTGTTGTATTTTTGCAATATTTTCTCATTCTTTGTGAGGTCTTTTCCCTAACATACAATTTTTCTCATTTCTAGTAGCTCAAAAAGACAAACCTGAAAGACATGAAAAAGCTGAAAAGAAACCTCCTCCTCCAAAAGGTATTTATTTATCTATATTTTTTAAACCGAATTTACATTAAAATGCATAAACTTTATTTTATTCAAGCAGAGATTTTCAATACGCATGAAAAATCAGCTACATGAAACTAAAATGAAATTAATATATAATTAGATTTAAAATGTCTCTAGAACATCCAGGGATTAATTCTATGCTTGATCCCCTTTCAAATCTGTTAAAATTTCAAAGATGAGAATTAAAAATACGGACCACCATTTCCCCAAAAAGCAACTAGGCCTATCTGTACGTGATATTTTCACTATAACTAGTTAAGGAAATTAATTCTTCACTAGCCAGCAATACCTGTTTGTGCTGTGCCTTTGTTTGGGGGGAGAAATGCTCTTACCCAAATACCTACATTCTGATCTATAATATTTAGATCTATTCTGTTAACATATTGATAAAATCAGTCTAGTCAGCCCAGTGGCTTAATAGAAATAGAAGTCTAGAGCCTTACAGAAAACATAGGTTTGGTCACACACAAGTTTTGCCTCAAAGATGAAGAGCTATGAAGAAAATAGAAATATGAACATCAAACTAAAGGATTAGTTTAAAACATATTCAGTGGCATTTTATAATACTACTGGATTTTTCACTGGAGTGAACTAGAAACACACATATTGTCAACATCCACATTTCAGATGAGAAAAACGTTGCTGACACACAAAAGCAGAGGGAATACTCTAGGTCTCACCAAGCCCTGTGTAACTTCAGCTACTGATATTTAGAATTAGGTAATTCTCTTTGGAAATCTCCTTGGTCTCCTGCAGTGCACCTTGTGAATTGGTCCCAGACTAGTCTTTTGACCTGGGGGACTGGTGTAGAGGCAGATTCAAGAACTCAAGATTTCTTGGACAAAGACAGAGAATCAGTGCATGAAAGTGACCCTTAAAAATAGCCACACACTAACTACTTTTCCAGCTTACAACAGAGTTTAACTCTGAGCTCTGAATTTTAAATTTACTCAGATTTTGCCTGGAAGTACCTTCTGTATTTGTTTGCTTAATGACCAAGATTTGTCTCCCTAGTTTATACCCTAATAACTATCATACCATCATTAGAAACACTTGATATTATTTACCATAGCCTACTTCATTTAGTATCAGTCAAGTACTTGGTAAAGGACTGAAGTTAAAACCTGTTTGCATCTCATATTTCTGTTTAAATCCGGTTTGAGGGGATTATAGTTTTCATCAGATCTGATCAAGGTGTTAATAATGAAGAAATGCTGATTAGTAATAGCACAGTATAAAATAAATGACACTGAGTATTATTTTGGGGGGAAAGAATGACACTGAAAGCTTTTTCTTTATTACCTGCAGAGGAGAAGAAAGTAAAGAGCACTAAAGTGGAAGCAAAACTTAAAAAGGAAGTGAAGGATGGAAAAGGAGAAACAAAGGCGGCCGAGAAGGTCAAGCAGGCAGAGACTAAACCAACAGAAACTGGGCTAATAAAGGCCAAAACGAAAGTTAAGGAAGAGAAAGCTCTTCAGACTGTAACTAAATCGGACAAGAAAGGTAAACAAAATGAGGAGGAAACAGATGAAGATCTTAAAAAGGTAGTAGGGAAGAAGGAGAGAGAACAGAGTTAAAGCTGTCAAGGACCAAAGTCTGCCCATGAAAAACAAAAGTGCAGTACGAATAAATTCCAAATGAATCTCACACTGCTAGGAGGACACTACTGAAAATAAAATAAGTTTCATACACATAACAAGAAGATTCTAACAGTTTGTCATGGCTAAAGATTCATTTTAATTTAAATCCTTCTTTACCAAGGACCAATTTCTCTTCAGATAGTCTGAGACTTCATGGATTTGCTCAGTAGCATTTTATATAATGGATTGTTAGCAGAGTTATTTTGGAAAATACAAACCGTCCAATGACCTATTGGGAATTTTGTTTTGTTTCTACATCTGCACATGTCCTTTGTAATGATAAAGGAAGTAGCAACATAGAAAAGGGAATATAATAATTTATCTAATATCATATTGTATGAGGCACTGTCAGGTTGTCAGAAAACGTATAACATAGTGTCATACCTGCCTGATGTAATTTAATGTGAAAGCTTTTAAACTTCTAAAAAAGAAAGAAATGCTATTACTTTAGTAAAAGGAAGAAATTAAGTGATAAAACAAGGAATCAACATGCATCAACACTATACAGTTAACAAAGGCGTTAACTATAGTCTGGGTTCTTCTACTCCCAGGTTGCACCGACTGATTCTCTGATTTTCCTGTAGCCCTTTCATGGCATTAGATACAATTTTGTATAAATGCAGGCAGCACGACCTGGTTTTCTGTATAAACTGCCACACTGCAGCCATGGGATTTTTTTACATTGATAGGGGCAGCTCAGTGTTGCATGACACATCTATCTGATCGTTTCAGCTGATCACCACAGATAAAGCTGTGCCTGAGCATCAGTGAAGCCACCCCTTACTGGATATCTGAATCTGCCTGGGCAGATTCTCTCAGAATTTCATAACCATCAGCTCTGGACCCCTTGGGAGTTGCCTAAATTATATGTTTTTTGGAAAACTGAGAGACGTAGCCCACTTTCTGACATGCACAAGGTACCGAACTAGCATTTTTTCACAGTATTCTAGATAATTTTGTCTTTTGTTTGAAATATTCAGACCTCTGAGGCATGAAATCACAGCAGCATTTATCACACTGATTGCTATGATCAAAGAGAAAATTCAGCAAATTCTTCAGTTCCCGTGGGAGGTGCAAATCTCTTTCAATTTTTGTTTGCTGTGGCAGAGTTTCAGTGCACATGGGATCCAGTCCATACTGTTCAGGATAAAGCTCTCAAAAAGAAATGGTGTACACATGAGGCACTTTACTCCCAGCAAAATATTTTAAGTAAGTAGGGATCGAAGATTACAGAGATCAATAGAGAGTAGTGGTGGTTTTTTGTTTGTTGGTTTGGTTTTTGTGGGCTTTGCGCCACACACCTTCACCATTTTTAGCTGATAAATATTAGCAAAATGATCCATCTTGACATCAGACATTAACAGATCCCTTTGTAAGTCTGCTTTGGAATGTGACCCCAGTGACTGCACAGAATTCCATTAGGTAAAAGTGAGAATGAGCAGCTGGAGTGGTGGAAGGAAGGAGCCTCTTCAACTGCCCTTATCACTGGAGATAGGGCTACACACATCCAGTGAAGGCTGCCTTTTCTACTGTCATCCTTCCCTTTTCCACCATAAGCCACTGCTGCCCATCTAAATACTCTCAGAAAATTCATTTCTATGTTTCAGTCCCACTGTGATCCAAGGTAAACATAATTTTAAATTCGATGCAGTTTTACCAAGATTTCATGACCTTGCAATCTTTACTTTTATTTGGTCAAAGGGGTAGTTCTGCTGGCTTATCTGAAACAAAATAAAAAATATAGCACTAATCACAGAAAGTTGTTATGATTTCCCTGCTGTTGCATCATTCCTTACTCAAACTGAAATTAAAAAAATATAGGTTATCTCTCTGAGTAAATCACATGAAGTTCAAGAACAGAAATATCTTTGAGTATTTTTATCATTAAGAATCTAGTCCCAAACTTTGACATGATTTATTAGCACTTAAATGGATATTTGGGCCACCATTACAGAGTTATAAGGTGAAAATTATAGTGTGAAAGTCTCCTTTTTAATAAGGGTGTTTAAATTAAAAGGGATTTTTAGCCATGAAGAGACATATGAAAAATCATATTAATTTAAAATTTCTTAGATTTCAATTTTTGCTGATTGATAGCATTCTCATGAACTTAAATGGGATGTTATAGAGCACCTTGCTAATTCATATACAGTAGAAATTATATTTTTGTTATTCAGAGTTTTACATTATGCCTTCAATTTGTTTTATAAATCCCAGTTTTTAGGGGTTGAGTTGCTAAAGAAATCCTATGTGGAGAAAATGAATATAAAATCTTTGTTCTCAGGTACAATCAAGATAAAGGCTTTTTTTTTTAAGTTTATTCAAATTACATTTACGAAAACAAAACAAAATAAACAAACAAACAAAAGAGAAACTAAAAAGCCCCCCAAAAGAAAAACAAACTAAAAATAAACAATGAAACCCCTCACACACATAACGAATAACACAGTCTGGTTTATTCCTGGACTATATTACTATGTTGAAAGAATGGAATATTTTAATATCAATGAAACTGTGTGATTCTAGGCCCTCAGGCTATGTTTATATCATAACTTATATGGAAGCAACACAGGCTTGCACTCTCTCCTGTGATTGTCCATATAGCTTATTGTCCCCTGACATAGTTTTGTACCATGCCATCCAGCAGACTTTTGTACAGACATTTTGCCCCAAAATGGTCCAGGGGATTTTCTCAACAGGCAGCATGGATAAAGGCAGCTTGTTTTGGCAAAAGAGAGGTAAGGAAAACAGCTTTTTGAAAAAGAACTGTGCCCTTTCATTAGCTTTGTGGGTTGACGAGTTGGCATTGCTACATTTTATTTACTAGTACTCATTGAGGTCTGAGTTCCAAGTGTACAACTGCTGACTTCAGTGGCTTTAGGTGGGTTTAAGAACACAGATCTGTATATACTTGTTTTCTCACACATATGCTGCTACTTTTTTTTTTTTAATTATCATGTAGACCTAGTTCAGACGTTACAGCTTTAAGGATGCAATCCAAAGTTGAAACCAGGCAAAAAATGATAAATTTGAATTCCTAAATATGAAAATAAAAATCATGAATAGTCATTAGAACAAAAACAATGTTTACAGCAAACAGCTCTGTGTACATTCTGAAAATTTTGCCCAAGGCTCTACATTATTAACTAGTATTACCCTTGTCATGTCACTAACACACACATCCAAGGACTTCTATGACAGTCAACACAGCAGCAACTACATAAATGCCTCAGCATCAAATGATACTGATGCTTCAGTGAACTATGTATGAAAGCAAATATTATAATGAGTGTCACATACTTGGGAATGGCATTTTGCATTTAGATATAACTCCAATGCCATTTTTAAAACTTAAATTATTTCAAAGTCTGCATAATTTTATTTTGAAATTGGCAAAGCAAAAGTAAGTGACTTTGTACACAAGTAGAACAGAGATACAACAGGCAGCGGAGACAGGAAGAGCTGTAACTTCTATAGCATAGGAACTGTGCTAGAAGAGTGTAGAACAGATGAATGGATATGCTTCACTCACGGACAGTTGGCAACTAACTTAGCTAACCACAGCTGGCATTTAGTCATCAACATTAATTTTCAAAGCTACTGGCCCTTATAGTCCACTGGGTACTCAGTTACAACTGATAACTTTTCTTCAATATTCTTAACGTTAGAAATTTTTATTAAAGTCACCAACTTGCCTATGTATAGGAGAAATCAGTAGACTATCAACATTTTTAGAATCTGAGTTTCATTTTGATTCCAAAGCCTAATTTCTGAATAGTTTAGTTTTAATATATATAATATATATACAGATTTAATATATACATATATATGTTTGTAAAGATTAGTGTTTAGAAGATAATTCTGTAGTGAAACAGTAAAATTCTGTGAAAAGTCTCATTGCTATTGGAGTGTAAGTACACGGAGTTCTCTTTACATTCCCATTCACTAAGCATATGCATTCATTATACTGTTAAAACTATATTAACAAAATACCACAATACAAAACTTTTTTAAAATTTTCTATCACCTGTCTCTGAAATTAATCTTTAAGCATAAAGAAAAGTCTTTGAGCCCTGTGTCCAGACAGCAGTTTACACACTAATTGTGCATGGGGTTAGGATATATGCCAAAACCAAAGTTGTACACTGCTACCCCAGAAGAAGAGCTGTTAGCTCTGGTGTACTGGAAGTTCTGCAGTTCTTGGTAGGGGTTTTGAATTAGACCTGGACAACAATTGTTGCTTTTGGAACATTTGAATTAATTGAAGGTCAGGAAAAAACCACAAACATATGTGTAAGACTACTTATAAAAAGACTACTGAAACGTCTTTGCACTACCAAGCTTTATCTTCACTGTTAAATACAAATGACATGTTAAATTTACTTTCTTCATTACTCTTTTTTTTCCTTTTTGCTCTGTTAGATCAATATGCGTTCTGTCGCTATGTGATTGACATGTTTGCGCAAGGGGATTTTTATCCAGGTATTTTCCTATATCGTTGGACTCTGTTCTAATATTCTTCTGTTTCCCTGAGAGTACTTGCTCCTTTATGTATTAAAAGTGCTTTTTGTGTTATTTGGAGGTCTCTTAAGAGCAGCAAAGAGTGTGCAAATAGTTTTAATAAAGCATAAGAGCTAATGGCTGTTTTCTTAAAGCTTTTAATTTTCTGCCTACAATGCATGAATTAAAATCAAGATTATGTTAAAAATAGAGTCAAAGGAAGGCTGTAGAAATTGCTAAAATTTTCCATGCTTTTTTTGGATTAGATGCAAAAGGAAGAAGCTTATTGTTAATAGCTTATTATTTGTTGGGGATTTCCCCCCACAAATAACAAGGCTTAAGCCCAAAATGTTTCAAAAATGAAAGTAATTTTTGTTCTTAGTACATAAAATACCTTAGCTGATCTATTACTTCTGTGCTTTACATTCTCTCTTCCCACATCTCCATGCTAATCTATTCTAACACAGACAATTCCTCACCAAAAAAGAAGATGGAGCTACTGATGATGACTGAGCATCATCTCACATCATTAAGTCACTCTATCCTGACCTTAGTTAATAGGTGTTCTTCCTGCTGAAATCTAGTGCAAGAGGTCTTACTATAGAGAGAACATAATCCTGGGAATGAAAAGCAATGATATTCATGAGAAGAGTCGAGGAGAGAATATTTAAGGATATACTAAGCCTTACAAATTTTGTTTAGTTAGTTATTTGCTCAACAAGCCCTCCACTAATATACTTCTGAATTGGATGGGTTTTCTTATCTCTGTCTTGTGACTTACATCCTTTCTTGACATGCCCAGGTTCAGAAAGATCTGGGAAATCCTAAGGATGTCGCTGAGACACAAAGACTCTCACAAAGAGGAGAAGGACACAGATTTTTGTGGAGGGAAAATGAAAATCTTGGGATTCTGTAGGGAAAGGGTTTGTGAAGCCTGTTCTCAAAGAGTGACATGGAAAGGTAGGGGGTTCCATTAAGAGCGAACAAAATATTGTATCCCCTCTATGACTTTTAAAGACAGTTGGTTATAAATGGAGGAACTGTTTTAGGCTCATAGGGGGAGTAAGATTAACAAAACTTTCAAGTATGCTTTAATTTACAAACTGCCTGTACCAGTGTGAATGACCTAGTCTCTGCCTTTACACAGCTGTACCATCAACAAATCACATGACAAATACTTGCATGGAGATCTTCAAGATCTTTCTTACAGCTCTTCTGACGTTTACAAGCAGCCGTGACACGTGTCAAAGCCCCTTTTTTCCAGATGGCTCCCTGTCCTGTTTGACACTCTCTGAAGGCAGAGTAGACATGCTGTGGGAAGGGAAGGTTTAGGTTCTTTTCAGTTTTATCCGTTCCAACTACAAGGAAACTGGGAAAACCATGAAGGGGAGCAGCAAGGTAGAGAGGGAATTCTGTAGTGACTTCAATTTAAGAAGATAAAAAACCTCTTGCTTTCCAATGTTTGTCTTGTGTCACACCAGAGTGCTATGACTAAGTTGTGCTAAGAAACCACAGGTTAAACAGCTGAAAGACATTCAATGGCCATTGGGTGGTCAGATGGCCTTACAGGTGAATGAACAACTAGGGTGACAGCTCTAGCATCTTAATATAATCTTAAGCATCTTAAATAATCTACTTTGTAGATTTGCAGGTGAAATGGAAAAGGGCAGCCCCTTAACATCTCCTAAACATCTCCTAAAGTTCACCTGTGGCTTCACCTGTAAAGCAACTGCTATCTGACCTCTTAAATCAGTTCTTGACACCCGAAGTTGAATACTGTGAGCGGTTGTTGTGATGAAGCCAGATGCGTTTTTGTGGGAGGTAAAAAAACCCCAAAAAACATTGCCTTCAAATGTTTATTAATTGCCAACAAGCTTTAGTTGACCCACTAGCTGTGAAAAGCAATACTGAAGCATCCACACTGTGTTTCTGAGAAGCAAGGTAAAGGTCAGGTATGTTCAGCCTCGATTTATAGAAATCATCAAGGCGAGTGCCACCAAACATTGCTCAGTTAGTGTTTGTTGTTGTCTTTCGCAGGCAACCTGCTCATTTCACCCTGTCTTTTTGTGAACTGAAGTATTACTATAATTCATTTTATTGAATGTGGGGAAAACACCCTTTAATAAACCTAATATCCAACTAGCTTCAAAATCTGGTATATTTTATCCTTTTATCAGTCTATATATTTTATGATAAACAACTTTGTCCAAACAAAGAGATCTGAGTGTAAATCAGCTGAGGAATTTAATTACAGTGTTTGACACTGTAATACCTTTAAAACAGGAATTATTTATATCAATCTCAATAGTGCCATTTGTGAAGGAGAAAAAAACCACAATTTTCATCATCGAAAATTCCTTCACACAAGTATATTGGCTTTCTGTAGGATTGTTTGCATCAAACATGTATTTCTGTCTTCTTGAGTTTATAAGACCAGTCACCCACTTATTAGATTCCTTAAACAAAATACATGAATGTGTAATCTCAATGATAGCAATTCAGTATTTATTCTTTTATAGTATTTTTGCAATATTGCTATTATAAAATTTATATTAATTACTTCCTATGTTAGATTATTTTAGTTTTATATTAATTTTAAGAAGGAATTTGTAGAAAAGTAGATCACTTAGGATGGCATTTTATAATCCTCAAATAATTAAAATTAAAAGTAAAACTCAGATCCTTACATTTCATTAATTAAACACACTTTTCAAAACGTACAACTTAATACATTGTTACATGAACAACCTGTTGGAGGTCAGTTAATGCTCTTCTGTTAATTTTAACAAATGAAGCTGAAATGTTCTTCACTTACGCAAAGTTTTGTCATGATATTGAAGTCTTAGCTATAAGAAATGAATGAAATATATGCAGGGAATTCATAGGAAGCCAAATAAGGAAAAATTCTTGCTAAGCTGCTTCATGCAGCGTTAGCTGGTTTTCTTGTTTCTCTAGCTAGCATTCATCTCTAATACTGACCAGTTGCATGCAGATCCTCCTAAAAATCACAATAATTGTATCAATATTGACTAACTTCTAAGACTACTATTTTACTTTTTACAAAAGAGAAGTATCTGAGGTTCTCAGCCCTTTACAATAGATAACAGCAGAGTTTTAGCCATAAAGTAATTTTTTTTCTAAACCAGAAATCTGTCTCATGAATATTATGACTGCAACAGTGACCAGTAGGAGTCTACTGAGGTCCTACTGAGGTCCTCCTCAGTAGGAGTCTACTGAGGCTACATTTACAGGTAGCCCACTTGAGGTTTACTGTATACATTATAAAAAATTGCTTTCTGAATTTATCTGTTGAGAAACGGAGCTTGAGAATTTCTTTTACTTTCTGTCTAACATGCTTGTGATAAGTGATAGTTTCTCAGAGGGACTGCTGAACCACCTTTCCTCAAAAGCATAAATTTTTTGATCTTATTTGTCACTGGACTATGTTTCTCAGCCAAATATGGGGAGAACTGTCGCAGAATTAACAAATCTCTCTGTCCAAATTTCTTTGTACTCCTGCCTGCCTGTAAATGAAAAATTAATATACACTTCTTCCAGGGTTCATTTCCCAAATTTTACTTATAAAACTTAAAAACCAAAGGTGGAAAGTTTGTTTATTAAGAACTTTGGTACCTCTATTCTTCTACTGGCACTTCTGACGTCCAAAGTGGCCTTTCTGATACAGAAGGCAACTGACTTATACAGTTTCGTGTAATTGATAATTTGTTTGATATTCCTGTATTTTGTTCTGAGTAGAATTTCTAATGTTTTTATTCATAGTTTTATTTTTTATTGGTAGGAGAAAAGGTTCTATTTTAGTAGAAAATTTAAAATTTAATTTTATAACTATTTTTGGCCTTAGAGAGTTTGAAATTCTCACCCACGTGGATGGATTTCAGGGACACTAATTGGTCACTCTTTTAGCATGGAGCACATGATTCTCTAAGTTAACTGAGTCTACTCTATTTTATTCCTCCTGACCCATACACCTGTTTTCCCACTCATCCCCTGCTTTCCCTGCAATGTTTGCCAGCTTGCTTTATGTTAGCACATCCTGAGCTACTCTGGCAGATCAAGGAGCTGTTCTGATGAAATGCCTTTTTTGGTTTGCAGCTACATAAAGTGGATTCTTGTGTGTTTCTCTTTTTGCATGCCACCTTAGCATGGGGCTGTGCATGCTGCATACTGCTGAATTAAGAGTGATAAATATCTCTTGGGTATTTCTTCATAACATGGCACCTTCTCTTTCCACAGGCACACTCTCTACTCATGGTCTGATTTTGTTTTCATTTTAATCACTTAGAAGTTATTTTGTGTGCATAGTTTTATGGTGTTCTAGTTTCAGTTAAACCACTTGCATTTCACAGTACTCTGGACTCACTGCTGGATGATCTTCAAGTTGCTTAATTGGCAACAAAGACAGTGGGAGAACAGATGTTATATTATTCACAGTTTAGGCCTTCTAAAATCTTTGCATGGAAGTACCCAATTACTCTATGGAGCTTATACCACTACATACCTCTTTCTGATAACAGCTAGACTACAAAGGAATGTGGTCATATCTTTTCCTTTCATCAATTTACCCTGATATGTTTATTGTGTATTTCCATGTCAGGGAAAGTGATGTAGACGATATTGCTAATCTTATACTGTTGAACAAATATTTGCCTTGGAGAAAATCATCAGGATTTCTGGCATGCGTACATCACAAGAGTGTATCATATAGGGTAAAAGAGTCATCCCACCTTCTCATTAAAAAAATTATTGAAGTCTCACCTTTTGCAAATATGCTTGTGAAAAAACAAAAAGGAAGAAAACCTGACAAACATGGAGCGTCAAGAAATTCAGGCAAATTGTGATGAATGACCATGGGGAATCTTAGAGATTATTTCGTCCCAGAAAAAAGTGGTAGACTGAATATCACTCACATCTACAATCTTCTTCCAAGGCGTGCCTCTTCTCCGTTACCAAGAAGTATTCAGTCAAAAGAGAGGTATTATTGTTATTACAAAATGTGGTAAGAGAATTTCAAGGCTGTCAGTATGATACTTGCCATATAATATAAAACAAATTGAGATACTGGTATATTAATAGTGAAAGATCATGAAGTATACTGCAAAAAACCCCTAGAGCAATAAGTACCTAATTTTGAAAGAAAAAATGCCTGTGTTTGCTGTGGGTGGGCTGTAGCACTGGAGTTAAATACTTGCCCTGTGCTGTTTAGATAGTAAAACACTTTAGGCTCTTGAACTATTTTTAAGTGTCACTCCTATTCAATTAAAGACCAGAATGTGCTTGTGGATGTCTCAATGACAAGGTGTAACTTTTCACCTCATTACATCACATTTACATGGAAACAACTTTGATACCAGTGTACTTTCTCTGGGTGTATATTTGATGCAGTGCAAATAGAAAAGAAAGAAAAATCAATTGTAATAAATAAGAAAGTAGTATGTTATCAGTTTCTTGTTTGGAGAAATTCAGCAGGAAATTTATGGGCTGAGTTATAGGCTTTAACATTTGAGAAAAAATGCCAAAGAATAGGATTTTTTTTCTATGGTGACATGCTTTCTGATGCTAACTACTCAATAGCCCTCTCCCCCTTGGTAGAAAACAAACAAGCCAGATATTTGTTTTAGTGAAATACTAAAGAAAGAGTAAGGGAGCCATGATACTTTTCCAGTTTTATTTTCTAAATATTTACTTTTTTACTGCCTTCTGAGGGCAGTACTGTACCCCAAAATTTAAAGAGATTCATCTGGATTCATCTTCAGAGTTGACAATTAATTGTCCAACAGTTTATCAAAAAGCAGCTCATATGATGAAACACTTATTGACACATTTTTTTTCTGCTGATGACATAAATGGAGATGATTGAGTGACAGAGGAGTTTACTCCTGTAGTAATCTGGGAGAGTTTTGAATACTGTTCAATCAGTGTGAAAGGAAAGAATTAATGAAGAGTGATTTTAAATACATGTATGAGAAACAGAAAATTAAGTTTTAATTGTTGAAAAATGTATAACTATTTTATTAATGTTCAATTATTGCAATAACTTTATCTGCCATTTGGAGTCTAAATATTGCTTCTTTAAATTTCTATTCAGCTATGAGAAACAATGAGAAGATATCCAGTGATCTTCATTTGAACAAGGTTCTTCTCTTTGACCCCACTCTCACTGTCTCTTTGGTCAAACTCTGGAATGACATTGATCTCTCAATTGGAATGTTATCAGAATATAATCCTGATACCATCCCACAGAAGCAAAATAGCTATCCATTATTATCTGCTTATGTCATCCCACTGTGAACCAGAGCCAGATGCTGGCACACAAAGCTGCATCTGTCAACACTCTTATGGCACTTTATTGAAACTTTGCCAAAAAAATTTCAAATGACTGACTCTCTCAGAAGCAGCTACAAAAGGAATGTGTGGTATTTTGCTTCTGTAGAGAGGAATGGATCTCTTTCTTTGATAGTTCACTGTAAGGCACTCTGAGGAGGCAAAACTATGGTATACCAGAGAAAGTCTAAACCTTTGCTGGTGTGACTCTAAATCTTTGATTTTAATGGAAATAAACCAATTTAATCTGTGAAGGCAGAGAGACTAGAGTAACTGTTTTTCTCACACTTGCTTTTTATTTTGTTACTACTATTTAATATTATAACAATTTCATATAGTACAGTAAACAAGTTTAAAAATCAAGAATCATTTCAATGGAGGATCATCAAAAGACTCAACTATAGTTTTGAAAAGTAAGCTATTTGGAAAATAAGAGCAAAAGTTAAATGCCAAAAAAACCCCTAAACTGCTAATAGTAAACAAACTGAGTCTCATATTTAAAAGGTCATAATAAGTTTAAGAAGTGACCTTGTAGAATATGTATTACATTTAGTGAACAGTTATACATTAGTGGCCAGTTATAGTTATTACAACAAATAGTGATGATATGTCAAGTAGGTTAAAAAATGGAAGCATTCTACAGGCAACCCAAAGCAGTCTCAAAGTAACAGGTATTGGTTCTTGTGGGGGAATTTAACTTCCTAGACATCTGCTGGAGAAATAACACAGCAAAGCACAAACAGTCCAGGAAGTTCCTGGGAAGCAATGATGACAGCCTTCTGTCACAGGTAGTGGAGGATCTCACAAGGCATGGTGGTGCTGCTCAACCTCATACTAACAAACAGAGAGGGTCTTGTTAGAGATGTGAAGGTAGGGGGCTGTCTTGGCTGTAGTGACCAAGAGATTATGGAGTTCAGCATCAGGCAAGGATGAAGCAGGGCAACGAGCAAGACTGTAACCATGGATTTCAGGTAAACTAACTTTAGACTTTTTAGGGTTCTTCTTGAAAGAACCCCAGGGGAACAGGTCCTTCAGTGAAGAGGGGTTGTTGTGGCTGTTGGCACTTCTTGATCTTTAACTTGCAGTAGTTATCACAGGGGTCCAAGAGAGATGGTTGATATTCAAGGATCACTTCCTCCATGCTCAAGAATGATGCATCCTGATGAGAAGAAATCAAGCAAAGGGGGCCAGAGATTTGCATGGATGAACAAGGACATCCCATCATTTCTCAAGAATAAGCAGGAAGTACTCAGGAGACAGAAACAGGGTGAAGCTACTTGGAATGAATATATAGAAGTTGTCAGAGTAAGTAGAAATGAGCCAAGGCCTACCTGGAATGAAATCTGGCCAATGATGTCAAGGACAACAAGAACAGCTTCTTCAAATACATTAATAACAAAAGGAAAACTAAAAATAATGTGGGCCCATTACTAAATGGAGAGGGGACTCTGGTAGCAGAGGATGCAGAGAAAGTAGAGTTACTGAACGCCTCCTTTGCATCGGACTTCACTGACAAGACCAGCCCCCAGTAGTCTATGACCAGGAGACCTGGGTAAAGGAATGTTGTAAGGAAGACTGATCAAGGAGGATTGGGTTAGACAACACCACCTAGGCAAACTTGACATCCACAAATCCATGGGCCCTGAGGGGATGGATCCATGAGTGCTGATCCATGAGGCTCCCTGCAATCATCTTGTAAAGGCTGTGGTGATCAGGAGAGTGTCTGAAGACTGGAAGAAAGTAAATGTCACCCCAGTCTTTGAAAAGGGCAAGAAGGAGGACCAAGGGAACTACAGGCCATTCAGCCCAACCTCAGTCCCTGGAAAGGTGATAGCGCTCCTCATTTGCAGGCCATCTCTATCCACATGAATGACAAGAAGGTAATTGGGAGTAGTCAGCATATATTCACTAAAGGTAAATCATACTTGACCAACTCGACTGCCTTCTACAATGAAACAGCTACCTGGGGGGATGAGAGAAGAGCACTGGTTATTGTCTACCTCGACTTCAGCAAGGCTTTTGACAATGTCTCTCACAACATCCTCATAGGCAAACTCAGAAACTGTGAACTGGATGAGTGGGCAGTGAGGTGGATTGAGAACCGGCTGAATGGCAGATCCTAGAGGGTCATAATCAGTGGCACCAGGTCTAGTTGGAGGCCTGTCACTAGTGCTGTCCCCCCAGAGTCAGTACTGGGTCCAATATTGTTTAACTTGTTCATCAGTTACTTGGATGAAGGGACAGAGGCCTCCTCAGGAAGTTTGCTGATGACACAAGGCTGATAGGAGTGTCTGATACCCCAGAGTGCTGTGCAGCCCTTCAGAAGGACCTCAAAAGGCTGGAGAGATGGGCAGAGAAGAATTTCTGAAATTCAGCAAGGGAAAATGCAGGGTCCTGCATCTATGAAATAATAACTCCATGCACCAGTACATGCTGGGGACTGACCTACTGGAAAGTAGCTCTGTGGAGAAGGACCTGGAGATCCTTGTGGACAACAAACTGTCCATGAGACAGCAGCGTGTCCTTGTGGCCATGAAGGCCAACGGGATCGTGGGGTGCATTAGGAAGAGCATCACCAGTAAGTCAAGAGAGGTGATACTTACCCTCTACTCAGCCCTGATGAGGCATCTGGAGTGCTGTGTCCAGTTCTGGGCTCTTCAGTACAAGAGAGACATGGAACTCTAGGAGCAGGTCCAGCAGAGGGCAACAAAGATGATTAAGGGACTGGAGTATCTTTCTTACAAGGAAAAGCTGAGGGAGCTGGGCCTGTTCAGCCTCAGGAAGAGATGGCTGAGAGGGGACCTCATTAATGTATAAAAGCATCTGAACGGATGGAGTCAAGAAGATGGATCGAGGCTCTTCGTGGTGGTGCCAAACAATAGGACAACTGCAATGAGCAGTAACTGATGCATAGGAATAAGGGGAAGAACTTTACTGTGCGAGTGACCGAGCACTGGAACGGGTTGCCCAGAGAGGTTGTGAAGTTTCCCTCACTGGAGACATTCAAGAACCATCTGGATGAAATCCTGTGCCGTGTTCATCCTATGCTGTAGGATGAACCTCCTTGAGCAGGGAAGGTGGATCAGATGACCCACTGTGGACCCTTCCAATCTTATCCATTCTGTTATTCTGTGATTCTAGAGCTACACAACCATTCTTCAGTATTCAATATCATTGTCAGAAGTGAATTTAATATGAAAAATACTTGCAGAAAATTATTTAAGCCAAAAGTAGTTTTATACGTATTTGTGAGGCATAGTTGGCAAGGTAACATCTCAGAAACCTAGAAAAACATAAGTTTCAAATGTCAACCTATAAGAACATATGTTTCTTCCTTAGAGCTTGGATGGCTTCAAGTATGAGGAAAAACACAATTCGCAAAAGAAAGATCCTCCTTCTCAAGCCTAGATTTTTTAGCTTTTAAAAACCTGTATATGCAAAAGAACCCAGACAATGATTATGTATGTTTCAGATTTTGCTGACAGTATTTCTATTTGGAACACCCATAAGGATTAATTATTTAAAGGGATGGAATATAACTGTTGATAGATCTGAGATTGCATTATAAGCAATGTTGGTAGAAAAGACAACCATTGAAGTTAGCTACATATAACTCTGCCAAACCTCAGCTGAGTTCAGAATTTGCTATGACAGATTATTCTTCCAGTAAAGATGCTTATTTTGGACAAAATACTTCAGCCATTTCCAACACAGAGAAAGATAATTTGTGTTGGTCATTTAAAATTTGTCTCTTTTAATCCTTCCCTGTCAAATATTCGAAGTGCTCCTAAACTAGCTAAAAAGGAAGTTCATTAAAAGGTTCAACTTTCTTGTTGCGCAGGTTGGAACAGATACTCAGCAAAATTGATAGCATATTTAAAAAGACCTTAGGATTTTCCACATAGGTCTGATTACAAGTACCTCTAGGTTCCATTATTTTCTAATTTTGGAGACCAAAATTGACCTGTAGAAATATTTTAGTGTTGTAACATTGAGCACTACAGAATCTATATTTTAAATACTTATCAACCTAATAGTCCCTGAAGACCCTAACCAATTGCTTAATCTTCTTACACAATGAATGAGAAACCATGAAGTCCATCATAGAGTTACTTAGGCCAAACCAGCCAGCCAACTACATCTTAAATGTCAACCATTTCAGTAAAACAGGAATCTTTCATGGGTTAGAAGCAAACACTTGTCTTTGATGAGACATGATAACCCACAATCTTCTCCTTCAGTTAGTTGTATAAGGCCAGGTTATATAACTCTAAAATATATTTATTTCAAAAATTATAAATGAGCTAATGAATCCATTACCTTTAGAATATACTTCTGAAAATTCTTGGGGAAGTTAACCACCATAACAAGTAGTCTCTCTCAACTTTAATTAAAAGGAAAATAGCTGAGATGCATACAATGTGTCTTTAAACACCTCCTGATGCTAAATACGCTGAAACATCATGAAGGAGGAAAAATGCATCCAGTTTTCACCTGAAATATTCATTAACAAGGAAGAACCTATAGCTCCACTGTGGGACTAAGAGAAGTTACTCTTCTTATCCAAATATAGATTCTTTGCTGGAAAATGATGAGACTCAGTTTTAACACTGACTGATGGTACCAGGTCACCATATCACGTAGATAAGGAGACCATATAAAGGATCTACAAATGCTTTGACAAGATACATTCCATCATAAAGCATTTCCATCTTAGCAATAATTCCTCACCTCTTCTGCTCTGAGAATATGCAATTCAGTAGACAGAAGAGTGTTCAGACATGGCCTAAGCAACACATGCTCTCCCTCCCTTGTTGATATCCTCCTCCTTCTGCATCTTATCTGCAGCCACTGTGACAGTAAGCTGTGGCAGATCCATTCTTTTCACCATTCTCTCTTCAGGTGAATCTTTCTTTTGATGTCCACTTTCTTTCTGCATGTATCTGCTTCCTCAAAAACACATGTAATGTATGACATATACCTAGACTGAGACAAGAGCAATTTATTTTTACTTCATCAGGAAATGCTATTCTTCCCTCTGGTACTTCACTTTCCTTCCTATTGTTTCGCTTTGTCCTTCAGTACACTCAGTATTATCTGACAAAGTAAAGAACATATAGAGTTCAAAAAGTGTTCAATGCCTACACACATTAAATCTAAACAACACTTTTATAATTTTTTGTTTGTTTTTTGGGTATTTTTTTCTGTTAAGCTTAACAACAAAATCCTTTTTCTATGTGAGATTCATGCATATAATTGCTGGGGGGTTGGGGAGCACTGCTTTACCAGACAGCATTTAGAGTGTGAAAAATCATGCATGGCTCTTGATTTTAGTCCTGTAATATTTTGGTGGCACATAGTGTCATCTTTATGTAGAGCTGCTAAATAAGATGCTTGCAATTCATTGGACCTCGCTTAGATACCCAAAAGTTAATTGCCAAACTTTAACCTTTAGCTGTCTTTATAGCCAATAGTATGAAATGGAGGCCTCCAGAAGACAATTTCATCCTAAAAAAGATGCCTTAAGATAAAAAAGATGAATCACCCTTTGAAGGTAGCAATTTCTCTCCATTGACTATAAATGGATCCCTTGGGTGATTTAACTGTCTGAAAGTTAACTTTTAGAATGTCTAGTAGTGAAAGAGCCTACATATATTCAAGAAGCATGCTGAAAATGTGCAAACAAGGATTTTGCTCAAATGAAGACTTGAAATTATGAGTTTTCTATAAGATTTCAAAGGATACTATCAGGAGCAGCTGTTAATCAAGAAAACAGTGGTGACACTTAAAAATATGAATAGCAATTGCTATAGCATTTTGGATGTGAGAAAAAGGGAGAAGAACTATAGAGGGAAATACTTTCTTGAATAAATATGGAAGGTATTCCCTGTCCAAATGAATCAAACAAAGAAACTAAATGATTTTAACATCAGAACAAAAGCTTGGTCTTTACAGATTTCGCTTTCATAGAATTTAAGATTGGGAATTTTTAGTTGCTCTATGCATAAACCATTAATTTTTTTTTTTTAATTTCTGTTACATCCATTTATAGGTGTAATGGAAAGGCATGGTAAGTTCAGTAATTTTCTCAAAAATCATAGAGGAGGCCTTGAACACAAGGATTAGAACCAATGACAGTGAATCACAGGACTCTTTGTTCTAAAAATAATATCTATATATACAAAATATATCTTTAAAAAACAGAGGGTCTTTCCTGTGAAAATGAAAGGGAATGAAGAATCAGAAGTCACTAAAGCAAGATTGGTTTAAAGTAATCATTATCTCAAGTATTGCAGTTTTTTGTTCCAGTATTTCTCATAATTTCAGCCATAGCACTTATAGAAGAAAGAGAATGCTCACTGAGTTTCTTAATTACAAGAGCCTAGCCTTCAGAGGAATAAGATACGAACCTAATACTTAGTTCTCATTGATTTCAGTGGGAGTGAGGAACAGGAGTTAGGAGCCAACACCTCTGTACCTTTGGGCCCAACTCCTGATAATTGATCTAATAAAACCTCTCTATTCTTTTCCCTCTGACTTTAAATTGAAATTATTATTGAAATCATAACTGCTGAAAAATGGTTATGGATTCACTGTCTTAGGTGATTGTCGTTAACTTCTTGTTTCTCTCATTTTGGCAAAAAGATAAAGATATGAAAAACTTTGTGACTTGTGGTCAGAGATATTTGGGTTCAGTTTGACTTCCAGTGGTTTCTATATTAAATATATTCACTATCTACAAATATCTATAATTATGAGAAATTATTATAGTGATTTTATCTATCCTAGGTTGTCTTTGTTTTGCAAAACCTGGCATATTCACTCTTTCTCGAAGACAACACAAAGTTTTAGCATTCTTGCAGTAGTTACCTTCGGCTTTTCTGACTTTAGCACTTAATGTTTCTTAGATGTAGTTGGAATAAGGACAGTTGAAATGATGCTATGTACAGATAAACCAAATACAAATAACTTATAAATTACCTACCAGTGATCCCATGGCATAGTCAGTGTTTATTATTTTTCATCATAACAGCTTATCAGTCCCCTCCATTCTGCTGCAAGTATTTAGTTACAGTGTTTTCTTTTCTCTGTTTTAATTATTTTCCCTTGGATACTTCATATTGTGAAAAAAATGCATCTATACCAACTCCTGATATTCACGTTAATTAAGCTAGAGGTCACTGTATATGATACCAATTTATTAAAGGTTATTTGGGGAGAGAAAGGCTGAATATGGCTTTCCATTTTATAATCTGCTTTTACAGTCCTTTCACACTCAAGTATGCAGCAATAACTATAATAGCCCATCATTTCCACACAATAACCCATCATTTTCACTGTCCTACTACTTAGTTCTTTGGGATCCCTCTTTCAATATTTCTAAACATAAATGTAGAATTATTTTTATCTGCTAAATGCCCATGATAAATAATGGCAGGAAGTGGATGCAATTGAATTTTCAGGTTTTTCAATTCAATTTTATTTTGATGTCAGAAAAGGCTTTGTGAGTTCTTACTTAATGGTAAAATTGCTAATACTTAACTTTTAACTCCTAAAAGACTTCAGTCTTTTGAACACAAAAACTAGAACAGCTTTCACAAGGTATGGATTGAATTAAAGAGGGATTTTGTTGTAAAAATCTCAGTAAAATAGTTCTCAACAGATATATTGTTTTAACTGGATTTAACTGTGCAGATCTGCCATGCAGCTAAAATATATTGCATACATTTCTGGACCCATAGTACTGGCTGTAGGTTAAAAGAGAAAAAAACCAAAACACCTATAACTTTACCCATGCCTCTCTTGCCTGCCTCATCTGTACACTTGCTCACACTTGCATTGTGTGAGATATAAACCCACAGGAAAAGAAAAAGATATATCAAACAGGTTCCCAGCTGTGACTTTAATTGGATTTGGTGGCTGAGTGAAAACGCAGCAACTAACTGATGTTCACATAACCTCCAGGAATCTGCAACAATGAATCTCACACCTGTTCAATCACCAAATCAAGTATTTTCTGCTCAGAAACATCACTAAACCACAGCAGGAATTTGGAAATAGATGGTTTTAAGGTCCCCTCCAACCCCTTTCTATAATTCATTCAAAATAAATACCTATATGTATTTGTGTATATATGTGTGTGCATATGTACACATATGCCCATGCATGCAGATATACATACTATATATTATGTAGGTATAACTGCATGTAAATATATAAAAGAATGTGTCATCAAAAACAAAGGATGAACTCGAATCTCTTTGTATTAAGAATAGAAGACCATCAAGTTGCTGCTACTTTTTGTTTGGTGCCTTGAGAAGCAAAATTTAATCCCTCCACATACTCCATTGAAAACAGCATTTACATTTACATTATCAATCTGCATCCATACTTCCTACACCTTCACTTTTAATCTACTGGGCCTTAACTTAACTTAATAGATCAATGGCCTCCCAACGCTGTAAGGTTATTTATAAATGCCTCATTTTGTTGTCTGCGTGTTGAGGGAACATCTCTCAATAATATGCTTTACTGATAAGTTAGGATCTATGAAGAGTTCCAACATTGCCTGTGATATTTTTAATGGACTTAAATGCATAGATATAGTGGAATATAGATGGACAGATAGATTTGGCATTATCCACGTAATTTTCCCTTTTCTTCTTTTCTTTTACATCATAAAGGTAACTGGTTGATAGTCAGTGTGCACCATAATATGACAATTTAAAGGATTTCATTGGTACTGGTAATCACTGCACCACTGTAACAGAGTCTTTTCTTAGGTAACATCAACCTTATCCAAAATCAGAGTTTCACTTTATGTTGAGCAATTATCCATTTAATAAGACCCAGATCCCAAGTGCAACTGAAAAACTGAAATGTATGTTGGCTTCCAAGATATTCTTTCTTAAAAGCCTTATTTTATTATCCATTAATTCCATCTGCCACTGCCAAAAATTCAGTTCCAAATAGGTCATTAAGACACTGTTTAAACTATTTTTTCCATTTGATATAATTTTGTTATCACTTTTAAGACTTGTGGGCTACACCTAGATTAGTAAATCAAACTCAATTCAACTGTTCCCTGAATGCAATTTCTTCTGTCATAGAGAGATCTACATCCAGTACACTTCCTCAAGGTCAAAATGGGTTGGTTGTCTCCTGGCTGTCTATTGGGAGTGGTCCCTGGCCCTTGTTAACTCCTAAATTGAGCCAATTAATTGTTTGAGACATTGCTGCTTAGCACAAGTCAAAGTTGTCAGGGACTATTCAAAAAAATGTTGCAGGATATGTATGTCTGAAGTCCAGAGCCCAGTAATGTTCTCAGGCACCATTTAATTACTAGTGTACATGAAACCATTATGTCACAATATGTTCCTTAGGAAAGAATACCTGTACAGGTGTCAGTATTTCAACTCATTCTTTCCTGAAAATGAGTATTTGCATTGTTCAGTACAGTTGCACAATCTCACCTCTTGATCCACAGCTGTTCTTTCTCAATGAAAAACAGTTTGCTCATAGTTTTTCATGCACATGTACTAAGCAGAGAAACCCTTCCTCAGCACAATGGCAGTCTAATGTCTGGAGAGTAACGACTTCTAGCAAGAGAGAGACTCACATTTAACTTCTAGCATCTTACATGTCAAAACTGGAAGCCTGGAAAAAATGTTTGGCCTTCATGAAGTTTTCAGTCCTCTAAAAGCATATTTGGCAGTCTTACCTCATTCTGTTGATCCATATCTTGTTCCAAGATTCATGAAACATTTGATTTGAATTTACTTTTTGTAACAAACGACTCTGCAAAGAGCACATTTATTTTATTTCAATTATTTTTACTATCATTAGAGAATGACATCACATCTGAGCAGAATGAGATTTATCTGAAGACATTTTGCTGCCGCAGAGAGACACGGTAACAAAGTGTTGGTGCTGTTGGACTGTAGGATTTCTGCTGTTCAAATAACTGCTATATAGGTATGAGGAAGTGAACAGTAATAGGAGTGGTATTTCCACATGTTACATTCTGGGGTGGTATTATTTCTCTCTATATCGAATTGGAATATTCATCTGTCTACAACATGTTTAGTTGTTTGATAATAATAATTTTAGAAGTATTTTATTTTATCTCATGATCTTTTGAATTAGAAAGATAGTTTGACACTTAATTTATTAAGGTTGCTGCTGACAAATAGAACTCAAAAGATCAGGGAAGAAAGAAAACTCATATGATTTGCTGTTGTCATAAAAATTCAATTTATCCACAATATCTGGACATGACATTTTTGATACATGTAGAAAGGCACTTCCTAGATTGAGAAAATTAAGGTAATTAAATTTTGTCTTGTATTCCTTACCATGCAATAAAATATCTAAAATATTAATAAACCAGGTCAGAATTAATTTATTCAAGACATCTCAAGTGATTTAATAAACACCAATGACAGAAGTTCCGCAGAGCCTGAGGTCTGTAGCTTATTTTCAGTTAAGTATTCATGTTACCATCCAGTGTTTTGAAACTTCTACTCATCCTTACAGCATATTTCTTGCCTTTCAGGCAGTGGAAGAAGCTACTTGTGTGTTAATGTGACACTTTTTCTTCTGATGAGAACATTCCCATGAGATTAAAACCAAAATATTTCACTATTTCAGTTGTCATCTGATGTAATTTGTTGTTAGAGAACTGTTTACAGTATCATATATGACAGAGAGATCTGTAGCAAAAATGCATGGAAAGATTATGCATGGAAATGTTGTGGAACTGTATGGACAGATTAGGCATAGAAATGTGTGCCCATTTTTGTGTTTGCAATTACATCTTTTTGAGTAATCAAGCCCCAATAAAAGTTTAAAAAAATTTTAAAGAAAGCAAGTTAAATGAACCTTTTCATCTTATCTCATAGTAGAAAAGTAAAGTCTACATTTGAAATGAGAAGCAAATAACTATGCAGTGCTCTGCTGCATTTCTAAAGCACTCAGATAAACGTATGTCCAATAATAATAACAGTAATCTGGATAATGACTTCTCATGATTCATGGACTAATCTGGTTGTCCACTGGGAGCATTAAAAGCATCCTGCCTTCCTCTCATTTACATCATGGATATGTGTCCAACTGGCCACTGCTGGAGTCAAGATAGCAGACACCATTAATCCTAATGGTCTGATCTGCTGAAGCCAATTCTTCAGTTCTATTTGTGAGCCATCTGTACTGCAGAAAACCACTTGTGCTTTATAACTTAAAGAGGAGAGAAAAAAGGAAAGAAAAGAAATTTGGCTTAGGTTATCCCCTTTAACATATTTCATCAAAAGAATGAATAAAATATTTATTCAGCTACTGTCCTTTGCAATCCCATCAAAGTGAATATAGAGACATTTAATAAGACATGGAGACATTAAAGAAGCCTTTTATCAGAGTGGATAGGAACCTGCTCAGAACAAACATTTTGGCCTAAGGGAAAGTTTCTGATGTGTGAAGCTTAAGATTTTCGTGCTTAAAACACTCTGATATTGGATCATGTGGTCAATTTGCATGAAATAAATTATTTTCTTAGAACTTGTAAAACTATAAAATAAAACTTGACAAGTCATTAGCAATAAGTGGTACCATACTGGCAGTATATTCACACTGGTGCAATCATTAGAAAACTGCTGCTACAGTAAAGAACAAGAAGATAATGGAGCCAGCCTACAGTTTGACCTAGAGGTGTTAGATCATTGCCTCACACTGTAGATACTACACAGCAGTCCAAATCATTGATTATCCCTCTTCATTACTCATCCACTCAACATTCTGAGTCACTGCTCTTTATCATCTCTCACACGAAACAATTAGTCCAACTTATAGATCAGTTTTCCTACCTGGGGGTTCGGTGATCTAGTTTAGGGGGAAAAAAATAGTGATCTTTAGTCTGATCAAACCTAGCAGAAAGTATAGGATCATCCACTCTTTATTAATTTTTATGTCGGTTTTTTGTTTTCATTCTGAACTAGAAATTCAGTTGATGAAGTTTCTGTATTTTGACAAATGTTATGAATATAATTTTTCTATTTTGGTTGGTAACAAAAGTGTTCAGTGGATCATTAGTTGAGTTTGCAACTTCAAGATTTTTTTTTTTTAAGACATAAAGTGTTTGGAAAATCATAGCTAAATACCTGGATTCCTAAAGTTTACCTAACATTCATTCTAAGACTATAATTATTCTATTATGAGATTGGTAAATGTCCACTTTTCATTATTGCCAAGACAGGAATTATGTGTAAAACCTGATTTTTACTATTTGTTGCAAAGCACCTTCAAGCATTGATTTTACCAATGTGTTAACATTTTCTCAGTAGCTCAGGCACGAGTCAAGTCTGAGCAGCTCCGTACGTGATATTTTATACAAATTACTGGATGAACTAAACCACATGCCTGCAATTGTACATATGCTGATGAGATGCAATAACATTAAGACCATGATGCTCAAATCCCACTGCTGTCTCCAAGATGATGTTTTTCTCATGCATTCCCCATGAGTACACATACCTTTGTAAAATGAGAGGTGTAAGTAAGATGCTGCAGTTTCCAAGGCCCATTAAGATCTTAATTTCTCTTCTGAGAAATCAAGCATGAGGCATGACTTTGAGCTTCTGATGTGGAGCTGGAGCTGAGATTTAACAGCCTGATTGCATGTGAACTCTGGTGCAGTGAATGTATGCTGGTACATAAGACTGAATCAATATTATATTTAACTACTTAATTTTATTTCTCATGTCACAAAAAAATGTACTTTCCAAATGACAATGATGTGATTGCTACTGAGAATAAATGTCAGAGAAAGGAATTAAAAGGAAATGAGACTGAAAATATGTTAGAAACTAGAAAATAAGCGTAAGTAATAGGAGTAGGCTAAATCAGCTTGAGAATCTTTGTAGAAATGAAGTGAAAAATATTTTGTTATAAAGCATGATATCTGCACGTAGGCTGAGACAGTACAGAAAGTCCCAGTTGAACAGTCTGAGAGAGTAGAGGTGTTTCAACCAGCAGCTGGAATCAGGACCTCGGTGTTTACAATGCATGACATGGTTGGTATTGCCTAATTAAGAATAACCCTTAAGGATGAGAAACATCATCATTTTTACTGGTGTTTCAAGGAGTTCATAATAAGTGGACTTAAGGGAGCTGCTGAAGATCATTTCTTTGACAGAAGAAAATAAGCCTTTACTGTAGAAGAGGCATCATGACTATGTAACCTTATTATCAAAGTATTATAGTTCAGCTTTGAGTCTAATGAAGAAAAATAAAACTGTAAGCATTTCAGCATATGCTTGAGTCACCTAGACTTCATTGATTTCAAATGTGTCTCTTAAAAATAAATTACTCTGTTTGTTGAGAAATACATTTCCTTCCTAAGGTGTCAGAAAGATAATAGCTTTTATGCACAGTGTAATATTTTAAACATGAACAATTTTGAAGAGAGTTCAGTCTCCCAGTGAAACTGCTCAGCCTGTTAACGAATACATTTTCTATGCTTCTTAACCCGTATACTTGTATGCAGGACATAAGGAATTTGTACCACCTCGTCTTCTTCTAGAACACAGTCCAAGAAAGAAACCAGCAGCTGTTGATGGCAAGTTTGAGTTTTTCTACTTTTATTGGCTTCTTCTCATTAACTTGACTATCTGTCCTAATGAATTTTTTTATTATTATTTTTTGTAAGTATAGCCTATATTACAAAGCTGATCTAATAATTAGGGTTGGGACACTGAAATAAGCACAATACCTAAGTGTTCCTTATGGTAGTAGCCACCCACAGATGGCTTGGGGGATTTCCTGAGTGAAACAGATTACAGAATTGAGGCCTAATATGTAAAATGCTTTGAATGGTGTTCAGCCATGAGTTGTTATCTAACTATAAACATAATCAACATTATCCTCTTAATATACTTTGGATTACTCTTTCAACTATTGTTATTCAGTAGCGTTTCTGTGCATTATCTGCAATAATGAACATAAAATTTCTGGCTCTGCATTTATCAACCCTATTTCTATTGTTAAAACTAGTAAAAGACAAATACAAAGTCAGATCTTACCGTCAAAAGATTAAAACATAATCCCTACCATTGAATTATATTGTTTATAGTCTAACCATAACAGTAAAGTGGTTGAAATACGCATTTTAATTTTAAAATGGACTACATCCAATGACTTAGAACTACTACTGCAATATACATTCTTGGTCTTTATACCATACATTTTAGTAATACAAATTTAATAACACGTGAATCTTTTCATGTAATTATATAGAAGTTTTCATATGATACTTCAGAGTAATTCAGTCACACCACAGCACTTGTTAATCTCTCTCATGGAGGTCTTAGTTCTACATTATCCAGAAATCAATTGTAGTCTAAGAGAAAAACAGATGGGATGGCAGCAGAATAAGTAACAAGAGCTACAAGATTTAACTGCATTTGGAAACAGAAAATGAGACTTAGATTTTGGCAGGACCTGTGACTAAAACAAAGCGTTAATTAGATATTTCTGTGATGTGATTATTGTGACCAGAACATTTGGACAAAAATAGTTATGTGGCTTATTATCTCTTTCCCCAAAATCTCGTTACCTCAAATGAATATTTCTTTTTAAAGGAGTGTAAAACTGCAGTTATTGTGACACAATATAGTTTATAAATAGATTTGCAGTCCTGTTTATTTTAGGAAAATGCCTGATCCCTACTTATCAGCAGAAAGAAGTCCCTGCAATGTTAAACGCTGTTATCCACCAATTAACCGTAATGGAAAAAAGACATAATAGAACAAGACTGCCACATTTGCTGAGTGATAAACTTCTGCTTTAAATATAACTGCTATACAAGATGAACTAGCATTAAATTAACATTAGGTTCTTGATTTTCAAAATCATGAGGAACATGCAATTACTGCAATTGCACTTAGAAATTACTATTTATGACCAGTTATACATTTGTGTGTTTCATTAGCTCATTTATGTGTGCAATTGAGGTAATTGGGAATGTAAATTAGATACCCATTTGGCAAACAAATTGGGGGGGGCAGATTATCTGCTCAGAACCATAAAACTGAATTTCCTTTAAAGCTCAAGGCTGGTCACTGAGATACAATACTGCTCATGCAAGAGTTTTAAAGGAAATGAAGAAGGCAGAATTACTTGTAAAATGCTACTGTGAAAAGCTGTTATATTGTGCTATTCTGTGTTTTCCATATATGAGAAAATATGTCACACTACCTTTAGAAACCCTAAACCCTGAAGCTTTATTTCAGCCCTGAGGAAAAAAAAAAAAGTAATTTATGGGAATATTTGGCACAAGATCGGAAGGGAAAAAGAGGACTAGGTAGAGAAACATAAATCTCTGAAATAGCTAAAGAGACATCTGCATGCGACTTCTTAGTGCTTACATACCTTTATGACTGGTACATCACTAAATATCCCTGATCAGGAGAAGGGGCAGATTGAACCATAGATCCTTCTTATCATAAATATAATTGAAAATAGTATATTAAGTTCACAGAAAAGGGAATAAGTAGAAGCATTTATTAATTGAGAAATGCACTTTTTATAAAAAAGACTGGCCCAGCCTCTGACAGAAGAAACCAGCTCCAAAAAAAATGGTAAAATGGTAGGAAGTAACAGAATGGTTAACCCACAGGAAATTTATGAAACCAATCTATTTACACCCTGGGCTTTCCAACTCAGTGATAGTCAGACACTATATACATAATCATGCCACTGGTGAAGGCTGAAAGGATCTTACTCTTTTTCTAGAATGACATGTTTTCACTTTTACTCTGTTTTGCCACTGCTTTCTTACGTAACCTTGGACTATTCTTGTTTTCTGATAAGGTGAAAATAGTGGTAGTATATGTGCCAGATATCTCCAGAATTTTTAGATTTTTTGATACCTTCAAATAGAAAGCTTTTCCTGGATACTATCCTATCCCCTGTAAATACTATGTTCTGCTGAATTCTTGAGGTCTTAGAAAAAGAGCATATTGTTTTAATGTATTAAAACTCAAACTTTCTCTCCTTGCCATTGCCATTTGCTCTTCCTTCACCTCCACAGTAAATTTTTTGGAAAATGTAAGACAATCCCAATTTGTATACTATATTCTAGTAGTATTCAATAAATGGCATTAAAGTGTGTATGTGAGTTGAAATTTTCAGCTATCTCCTGATCAAAACGCAAAATGCTTTGTATTCATCCAGTCAGAAAGAAAAAGAACAGATCATTGCTCTCCTATTTCATGGCTCCTTGGCTCTTTTCAAAGATCTTACCGTCGAAGTTCAATGAAGAGTTTGAAGTTTCAGGTTACCAACAGAAGAGAATAATACAACAAAACAAAAGATCCTGTAACAATAAACAAGAGAAACAGGAAAAGGAAATTTGTGAAGAGAAAGGCATTGATACCTAACTTCTATCTAGGTTTCAAGCTTGGAAACCTTGTTTGGTAAACTGTGAAGTGAAATAACTTCTAAATTCTTTATCTTATCTTTTTCTGGAGCTTTCACAAGGACTTGGAAACAGTACTCAGCTTAGCTGACACTCTGATGCTGCCATCTAGGGAGGACACTGTTGTCGCCTGTAATTTGAACAGATCAGTTTTCCATGGCTTCCTGAACTTTGACTTTAATATTTTTCTTCTTCCTTGACTGTACTCTTCTCCATCTCTTTTAACTCTAGATTTCTTGTGTTTTGTTATTCACTGGCATCCTAAAACTGCTTTACAGTGTATACTGATCCTCTGTGATTCTCTCAGGTCTTGACTTTTTCACTCAGCTCACATAGCTTTTAGCTTCCTCCATTCCCCATTCACCTAAGAAGGACTCTCCTTTCTGGCAGTCCTCTCATGTTAAGCTCTCTGACATGGTAGGGTAATCTCTCAGGAAGATGCTGCAGTTAGACAAGAAATGTCAAAACTAAGCTCAGAGGCTTAGGTAGTTATCCATAAGGCTTCATGTTAATTGCTCCAGAATAGTATGTCTTTGCCTTCTCACAAGATCACAGCACTTTTGTGAGAAACCTCTATCAAAATGTTTTTCCTGGTGGAAAGAATCTTAATGAATATTATATATGATCTCAAATAGACTTTGCTTTATACCACTTTGAAGAGCCCTGTATCATGAAAAACCTTGGAATGGCATTGTATCTGAGTATGATTTTCCAGGTTGTATTGTCCTAGAACTCTGTGCTTGTATCTTGGAGTAAGATAGCATTGATCATGGAAGAGTCATCAACATAACCATTCTGATCTGTTAATGCATTGTGACAGGCTCTGTCATAACTCCCTTCTTTGACTGAAGTATACCGGCTGTTCCTTGTCATCTTGCTGGTATTTGTGATATTAAATGAAGAAAAAAAAAAAAAGAAAAAATTAAAGTTTCTGTAGCATCTTCAGGGAACCTATGAGGAAAAGATATTTTTTCTAGGTCACTGTTTGAATCCTCTAATGACAAATTTTGCAGAATGCAATAAAGTGAATTGCTGTGAAATATGTTTAACTTCCTCCAAAACTCCTGTGGAGGCTGAATTGGCAACTACATCTATGTTTATTGCTGTATAGAATGTACACTATCCGACTGTCTTAAGAATTTCTAATCTATACCTCTGTTCATGAATATAATATTACAGGATATAGCCAAGAATATTTAAATTACTAAAGTCAATACAAATTTTGACAAAGCTTCCTTGATGTATAGAAGTGTATAAATCTTTTACAAATCAATCTGCTTCTGTACAGTCTGTCAATGTCTGCCTTCTCTTCTGTACAAAGATTGTTCTATAAAAAAAACTCGTTTTTTTCTTTTGTACTATAAAATCAATTACCCTAAAAAAAAAATCCTTCCAGTGAAAGACAGTGATTCAAGATACAACCAAAACCTTTCCAAAAACGACAGTTTTGAAAAAATTCTTCCAATTTGAAGTATTCTTAATAATACTGACATGAGTTGTGGATAAATATTCATTTTCTGATAAATTTTGATCCAAGAGAGAATAAAAATTAAAAAAAAAAAAAAAAGAGAAAAATAGTGCTATGAGAAATAACCCAATACAACAGGCTAGGTTTTAATCTAGGTTATTAGATGGAACAGTTTGGTTAGCTTTAACACATTATGTGTAGCATAACAAGGTTTTTTGAGAAACATGGGCCTTAAATCTCCATGAGTCTGTACTGAAGACAGTAAAACCTTTGAAATAATATGAACAAGGTTTCAAAGTGAGTTATTTAATGATTTAGATTAGACATATAAGCAGTACATTCTAATGATTTAGCTGAGATGAAAAAAACCCTAAATTGTCATGGTTTCAGAAAGCCCTTGACATTTTCCTTAATGACATGAGGCTCTTCTGTACTACTTTTATTCTAGCACAAAATACAAAAAGTTAAACAGACACTAGAAAAAAACTTACTCAAATGTAGAAAGATATTTATGAAGATATGTCTGTTTTGATTAGACATATTTTGTTTTCTCATCATTAATATTAATAATAATAATACAATTTACAATATTAGATTATCCATTTTAAATATTCACCAAAATCTACCCAATAAAATAAAAACAATTAGCTCTGAAGATTATTTTAACTTTTTCAAATGCTTTTTAAATGTTACAGAAAAGCAATAATATTTTGCATATGTTGTACCTGCAAATGGAAAATACTTACTTGGTTGAGATTCTCTGGGCTTTCAAAAGCAGAAATTCCATTTTTCTTTGGAAAGAAAAGGGAAACTCTCGCAGAAGAGGTCCTGCATAACCTCATCATTCCATTAATAAAGCTCAGACATTCTTGCTCAAAAGCATACCCCATAAAAAGTGACAACAATATCCTTCCCAGCACTGGTAACACAATTGGTGCTGCTGTTGATTCATGTTGCCTAGTAGGAATGTTAGTCATAAGGATGGAGAAGGCTAACTCTGCTGCCTTAGCTCTGTTGGTTTGGCTCTCTCTAGTGAAGGTTGTACCACAAGTCAGTGTTCCCCTGGGAATTTAATTCTCTGTCAAATCATATTTGCATCATGTTTGCCATTGACCACTGTCCAGTGGATTTCCTATTGCTGGTCTTGTCTTGTAAATTGGCCTGCCCTCTCTTTTTTCTCTTGGCATGCATGCTCTGGCTTCATTGCACTGGTATTTTTATCCCTTTACTCCCCACTGTGTTTTTTAGTGAGGGCAACATATGGCTTCATGCTATTAGCAAACAGTTCTGATGCTTAATTCAACAGAGCCATGAAAAAGGAGCCTATAATCACTACAGGAAGAAATGAGAAACATTTATGTAGGTCACATGAAAACATTAGGAATTTCAAGCATGGTACTGCTATTACATAGATTCTGCAGGCCTCAAAAATATCTCCATAAGCAATCTTCACAGCTGCCAAATAGTGTTTCAGATTGGGATTTGAAAACAGTAACGCAGTTTCAAAAAGCAAAGTCAAGCTGGAGAAATTGCCTAGGATTTCTGCTATATCTCCAATTATCCATGTGCCTCAATAATCTCTCGCTTGCTGGATATGAGAACAAATCGTATTTCATTACTCTGCTGGAAAAAAAAAAAAAAGGTGCCACTTAAACAGAGCTTTGCAAAAAAATGCACTTCATTTTGGCCTAAGCATTCACCTGTAAGTTAGAGAGAGTATGTGAGTGTGTATGTGTGTGTGCACGTGTATGTGTTTGTGTGTTAAAAGAAGCAATTCTAAGAACTTAAATATTATTTAGGTTTCTTTGATCTTTCTTGACCTTTCTGTAGTTTGACTGAAGCTAGAGGGAATTATTTCTCATAGAGAAAATAACTGGACCAACAAGGACACAGAAAGGGATTTTTTTCAAAGAGAGAGCTGAGGTAAATTTTTAATTGAAATTTAGACGTAATCTTAAAACTATGAGTTTCCATGACATTCTAAACTAAGCATAAATATTTCCTTGCATTGTTTTTCCATTCCTCCAGAAGCTTTGTAACCCTAAAGGGACCTTATTTTGTGAATGTGTTAAATTGTTTAGAATCGAAAGTGCAACTGACCAGTCATTGTCAGTCTCCACTCTAAGCAAAACACAAAGGGGAAAGAAATATCATCAAATACTGAAACACAACTAGTTATTTTAATATTTAAAAGGGTATCAAAATTGCACTGAAATCAACAGCAAAACTTTCATTGAGTTCAGCAGGAAAAGTATTGCAATCACCAGTAAAACAAAGAACAACTGTAATCCCCTAAAAATTAATAAGGAATGGTCTTTTAAAATTATGCCAGTGACATCTTAAGATGTACAGAGCTGCTTGGAGAAAAACGGAACTAAGTTACTGTGTTCAGTCTGAATTATGGTTTCTCAGGAAAAGCTACATCAATGTTTGGTTTGTTCTGGTTTGTATGTAAGTGACTATACACATATCTTTGCTGCTCTTTAGTTCTGCCAGGATGAGAATCAGTAGGCAAGAAAAGCTGTTGTAGTATTTCACAAAGTCAGGCAATATCTAAAGTCTCTCACAAGAGCTTTTCTCCTGAGATTTCCTGGCAACAGGGTTTTAGATAAATGTAGATAAGCCCTATATAAGTATCTGAACTTAAGAAAGCTTTGGTGAACCAAAACATCTCCAGACTTCTGGCATTCAGTCCCACTAGTCAGTGTTTGCTGTATGCACGCCTCTCCACAAGAAAAAAAATTGTGGCTGTATTTTGCTGCCCTCCTTACCTCGGTTTCTGAGAGGAGACGGGATGAGCTGACAATTCCTTTGAGTCAGTCTTTCCATAAACACATGAACCATCAGTAGTAATTCAGAGAAGAAACTTTCAGAGTACCTTCTTCTTCCAGTTCCTATGCAGCGTTCCCATGACACTATGCCCAGTAACTCATGAGCATCCCCAAATTTAGATTCCACTCATTGCTGGCACAGTAGCAGACCAGTCTCACAAGGCCTGTTTTCAAGTACTGCATTGTTAACATGCTTCTGTTATCTCCTCTCCCAGTGTTGTTCAAGAATTAGTTGCTGTTCGATCCAAACAACACAAAGACATTGCCAAAGATGAGTAAAGGCAATTCACATTGAAACACTTCTTGGTGTTTGTTCAATCTTACTTAGATTTCCGCTGGTCTCAGTCCTTCACCCCTTATTCAAAAATAAATAATTTCATCTTAGATGCTTCTTTGCTCTAATGGCTGTTCAATTCAGTCACTTCTCAGGAAAACTACTCTATGCTGCTTCTTTTTATTTTTCACCCAGGAAAAAAATTACCTGAATTTCCCATTCAGTAGTACATCACTGCTTTAATTCACATTTCTTGTGATCACTGTACTTCTTACACTACGTAAAGCTCAACTTCTGCCAGAGCCTACATAAAAAAAAGCCTTGATTAAGTGAAAAGTCCATTGCTTGCCTGGCTGACTGATTCTGTCATGTACTCTACCAGCTGCATATATCCCTATTTCATTCTTGTAAAGGTATTGAAGGCTTTTGAAGATGAGGTCTTTTTGTACCCATATGTCTTACACCCTATCTGTAAAATGTGGTTCAGGACTAGCACTTCTGATGTGTGCTAGCTTAAATGTAAACCTGCAGGAGAAATGAACCCAACTCAAAAGAGATTATAAATCAGAGTTACAATTTAATAAAAATAATACAATAAATACAATATACAGACAAACAATTGGTTTTACCCCACAAAACCCAGATGTATAACCCAGCACCCTGGGGCTGGAACAGAATGGTGTTCTTTGGCCCCTGTGCTGAGCCCCATATTGATCCCCCTGAGTCCAAAGTAAAAGGAAAGGAAAATCTCTTGATTAGAGTGCTGGTCGCAGTCTGGTCGAGGTTCTGGTCCTCCTCTGGATCCAACAAATGGACCCAGAAGTCCCAAGACCCCAAGATTATATACACTCAGGTTCGAGTGGGAATGCCCGGTACCTCCCCCAGGGCAGGGAGTTCCACAATGGGTGATTGTGAGTCATGAGATATTTTTGGAATCCTTGATGGGTCAGCAGCAGACATGACCCCTCAGGCTGGTTATGGGGGTGCTAATGACTCCCCAGAGGGGAGTTATCACACCTGAGTCATTGGTGTGAGGATAGAAATATCCTCCTATCTCACAGGCTTCTTAACACCCAGCTTATAGCCTGAGGAGTCAGGTGTGCTCTAAGCAGCTGGTGCAAATGGTCTATTGTTAACCGTTCCTGGGAAATGACATAGAGAGTGTAGAATACACAGTTTGGGTTACACCCACACAGTGATGAACTGGTCCTGGCTGCTCTAACTAGGACATGGTGAAAAAAAATATCATTAGTTACATTATCAAGAAACAGGAGCAATAACAATAGATTTTTCAGTAGTCAATTGCACTTGAATTCTATATTGTGGTCAATGTTGAATCATTGAAAGCACCTTGTCTTGCCTTGTGTAACCCACAGTTTGTGGATATTATGATCCCTCTTTATGCAGTTGATCCATGGTCATTTGTAGCTCTGTTAGTGCTCTTAGCTAAAAAAATAAGTCCTTTCAATTAACAGATGGGGTCATGTTTTACAGTGCAGAAGACTTGTTAAGTTCCTATTTAATTATTTACTCTGCCTCTTAATTTATCTGTGTACATACCTAGAGAAAGCCCACTACATTTACTGCTTCAGAAATTACAAGTTTTGCTGGTGCTAAATATACACTTAATATGCAACATTTTAAATGTGAGCTACTCAAATTGAGAGGAAATAAATTTATTCAAGAAATGGGATCACTTTGTTAAATCAGCGATAGCTCTCCATAGTATCCATTTACCAAGTCCATCACTCTCATTTACATAAACTTCTGTCAGTAGTATCTGTGAGGGACAGCAATGGAGCTAGATGCAGCTGAGATGTGAATGGAAGCTCTGTGACTGTTTTTCTCAAACTTGATCGAGATTATACATCTTGCAATTAGACAGTGCAAATTGGAAGTAGGGCCCACATTCCTTTAATACTCCTATATAATCATCCTCCAGAAATTTCATAATGAATACAGATGTCTCTAGGCTGCCTGGACATTTTGAATAATGCAGCTTGAGAGCTTGATGGAAGAAAATTTTGTCAGTGGGATTAATTGTTAGAATGACTTAGCAATGAAGGGATGTAGTCATCTTTGCTTTAGGTTATTTGCACTAAAAATTCCTGCTACTTCCTGTACAGCTTCCATACAAAGCTCCGTTTCTCAAAGCTCCATGCCTCAGCTCATGGCTCTCAAGACATATATGGTTCTGAACCTTGCTATGAAACTCGAGGCAGATTTCATGTGGCTTTTCTGGGCCCCAGAAGCATGCAAAACTATACAAATTCAAAAGCAGAAATGGTCTTGGGTTAAAAGGAATCTTGTTTGTTGTAAAGACTTGGGCTTACAAATTGTTCCTGTGCATCACCTAGCATCAGAAGTGTAAGAAAGCAAAAAAATCGATCTAACTAAAAAAAATGGAAATTACGGAAGTACCGGTAGCACTTCAGCCTACAGTTACTAGGATAAGGGTTAATGGAAGAAAAGTAGAAGGAAACTCTTTTCTAACAGTAACTGACACAATTGGTATGTTTAACAGTTTGGGTTAATTCAGGAAGAGTAAGCAAATAAATAAACAAACCTCATTTTAGAAATTAGAAGAGCTCTACGTTACATGTGGAAATGAAACAATGAAAGTCAGGTTGCACAGGAAACTGGGGCTGTGGAACAGCTTAAGTGAAATCTGAAGCTGAGAGACTTCCATTTTGAGGAGACATCCACAGTTCCTAGCACAAGTTTCTCGAACGGCGTGAGAGAGAGAGAGAGAGAGAGAGACTCCTTGGAACCCTAGAGATAGCCAATAACAAAAATATTCAAATATACAAGCAAATGAAGCTCCAAACAAGTTTGTGGAGGATGAACACAGCTATAATGCTTTATACATGTCTAAGAAACCTGGATATCACAAAGCACACTCCGGAAGACCTAAGCACATAAAACACCAGGAGAAACATTCTGTAGAATGCATGTAAGGATTTTCTGTTTCATTTTCTGAAGACAACAACTAGAGAAATGTCTTGAACAAATCTGTTTAAAGTAGAAGGGGCTGTAACACATCAAGATTATGCTTAACATAATCTTTCTGACAATCCTATTGTCAGAAAATCAGAACAAGTGTGGTTTGGGGAGACCCTGAATATTGGTAAATACATTGCCTCCACGACAGGCAAAATAAAAAATTTATGAAACCATCATGGACAGACTGTGGAATTCATGTACTCTATAGAGCCAGCAATTTTTAAATTTTTCAAAAATCAAACTTGCATATATTTATTTTGGTTTAGGAAGATGCTTTACAGATTAATTTTTTTCCTTATTTGTATATATTTTTCCATGCAGAAGAAAAGTCTATTGTGGTACCTAGAGACGTGAAAAGTAAGTTTTTTTTTTTATTATATTTCCCTTGTCTTCATGTTAGTTTACGCAAGGGATAGGAGTATATTTTCTTCTTGGATCTGAAAAGACTTCCATACCTCATACCTTAAATATTTTTCAATTAAAGAAAAGACTCTTGCTTCAAGGCTTATGGTTCTCTCTTTTGTAAGATAGTAAAACTTGGTTTCTTATCCACATATGTAACAGTAAAACATCAAAAAAATTTTAGTTTCTCTATGTATAACTACATCAACACCCAAAGCCATGCAGCACAACCTGATGGTAACAAATTTGGCTTTTCATGGATGAGCAATTAAAAGAGCACTTAGATTAGCTACTCTTGTATTCTTGTATTCTTCCCCATCAAAAAAGGAATTCATTTCCCAAAGGAAAAGTAAGAATTACAGCTTCCTCTATTGAACTCTCAATTTTCTAATTAAAAATATTAATGAAATTAGTAATTAAATTGTTGTAGCTTGTTGTAAAAAAAGGAAAAATATTCCCCTTATTTCTACTGTTGTTCAATTAATTGACAAAATACAGGCAGATGCTTTTAAAAGAACATGTTCTTTTGTAACGATACTTTAACAGCAACTCTGTGAATAAGTGAAGTCTTGTAATGATAGTTTCAAAGATTCAATTCATAAAAGGTGTTATAAAGATATATTGTATATGCAGGCTTTTCATGGCATTCTACACTTGTTCCCAAGTACCACTTTCAAGTTTTGCTGCCACTCAGACTTTTCAAAAGAAGCAGAACAGGTGCATCGCTATTGAGTCACCACAATAAACTCTTAGTTTCACCATGTTAATGGGCATAACTTCCTGAATTAGTAGTTACTTAATTAATAATCTGGTGTACATACTTATTCCAGTTCTATCCTTAGCACCACATTCATCCTCAGAGTATTAAGCTGTCCTTCTGAGCTGGTGGTAGTAAGTGACCAGCTTATCAAATCTAGAACGTATTGCAGTCAGTGAAGGAAGCCCATCCCAAATGTATAAATATATACAAACATACACGTTTGTGTGTGTGTATCTACGTAAAAATAGTCAGCTGAACTTCTATTTCCTTTTTCAGAGAGAAAAGAGGAAAAAAAGAAGACTGATGAAAAAAGGAATAGGACTGAAACAAAGATGAAAGGTATGAGTTGGAAATGTTTCTCACTGACCTTATTCAGCTTTTACTCACATTCCTGGCTCATTTCTCTTTGTTTTCTGATGTGTTAATCCTATGCTTCTGGCTCTGTACTGTCCTTCTCTTAGTTGCTTAGTCACTGTTTGCATGTTACCACTCCTTCAGTATCTAATGTCTGATGTGTTCAGCATCCAATATTTTCCAAACTTATTTTCTGACAAATAAAATGTCTTGTTTGGTGGTCATTTATGGGCTTTTTAAACAATTCAGTAGAGTCTGTATATAGCATGACATAGCAATACTGCAATACACAAAACTCATGGAAGATATAATTCGATTCATGGTACATCACTTTCCAAAAGTGGGTCAGATTTATTTATTTATTTTATAGAATCAGAATCAAAACTTGCAGTGACCAAACTGCAAAGCCATGATATCCATCTAAATAATATTTTGATCATTCATTCACAGGAAGCATCTGAAATCCACTAAAGTCTTGTTTCATGTGAAAATATTTAAGTCATTCATTATTTTTTAATGATCTCATTGCTACTGGAGCTTAAGCTAAAAGGTGCCACAGTCATGCACTGATGATTTTCACCTAGCCTTTGATGAATTATTAAGGGTCCAAATCATCCATAGTTGATGCATACTGATTAATTTTCATTTTCAACTGATTGATCTGGGGCTAGTTGGCTGCAAATGCTATAAGGGAATAATCTGAACTAAACTCCCAAATAAGTCACACTTTTTTCAGCATGTGCCCACCAGGACTTGGCTGACTACATATTTGAGTGTATGATTCAGAGTTCTAGAATAGCAAATTACTTTCTTTAATTAAATCTTAGAAAAAACAGGAAAAAAAGAGAAAACTCATGAGAAGACAGCTGTCCCTGAAATTAAAAAAGCAGGTAAGAAATTCAACTTGGACTTTTTCTGCAGTTAATATCTGACTATTTAGTGTAAGAACTTTCAAGTTTTAAGCCTTTGAGATGAGGGTGTATGTAATTCATTATCATTTAAGAATCCAAGTGGGAGATATGGATACATAGATACAGATATATCACAGTATATTTATATGGATATATATGTTTATATTTATTATATTATATTGTGGTTTTGCATATGACATATATACATATTTTATGCATATTATGTATATAAATATATAATACATGTAATTTTCAGTTCTATGAGTTTAGGATTTTTACAGAAACATTAGAAACACTGCTTTTCCTTATACATTAAATCAATCAAAGACCTAAGTAGTTTCAAAGGGTGCATGGCATGAACAGATTGAATGGTGAGCATAGCTTTTTACATGAATTATTTTACAAATATAGTTCATTTTAAGCTTAAGTAATAAATAGAAACATTAACATATCAAACCATTAAATGTGGTAGAAAATATATAGTCATCTTTCTGAGGCTTTATTAATGCCCAGAAAAGAATTTTTTAAAAGTTAGTGTTAGTGAATGTCCTAAACATAATTGACTGTCATGCATAAAAAGATAGATTTTTCCATAAGATTAGAAATCAACATTTGGGTCTAGTCTACATTAAAAATTTTGTAATTTTTTTCCCATTATTTCAGTAAATTTCCAAGTATGTTCAATGCACAAATGCAAAGATATCTCCAGTAAGTTACACTTTAAAATCATTAAAATCAAAGAGAAACAAAATGATCAGTTTAGTGGTTTGGTCATCATCTCAATACCTAGAAACACTGATTCTACTTGCTGTTTTGTCACTCACTTTTCTCTATAACCCTCTACAAACCATCAACTACTCAGATTAACCTTTCTGTAGATTAGAGTAATGCCTAAAAACATGGAGAAAAATTTAAAATAGGACTGAAAGATTCGGCTGTATTTACCACATCCTCAAGGTAAACCTTCTGATCTGTTTTCTAATTATTCAAATCTGTTGAATGTTATCAAAATCCGAAAGGATCTGTATCCCATTGTTTACTAATATTGTGGATTACATATGCAAATGTCAATTAGCAGCTGGTTTCTTTGCCATTGAATCATACATGGTCTGCATAAGCTTTCTTATTCAAGTGTTTATGGATGGGAAGAAAAATGGTAATTTATGTTTGGTACAATATAAACCTACACAAATTACCTTGGACAACTATCCTGGTAGCCTTATATTTAAATATGTCTTTCATAGTAGGGAGCTGTACACACCGGAGAAGGGACGGGGTAGAAAGGGAATACTCTTTTCCAAGTTAAGTTGCATATTTAAATGTATAAACACAGGTTTTAAAAGAAAATAAGCTGACAATTCACATATCTTTTCTAATTTTGTTCTGATTCTAAGCTTGTATTCCACTTGAGAATACAAAATTGTAAAAGATTACATTTTATGGCAGAACTACAGCATAAAGTTATTAATATGTTCATCTTCACAAGCAGTTGCTAAATCCAGTGAGTCATCCTACCAACGCTAGAAAGACACAAATTAGACAAACCGAGACATCCGCACATTTCTATCCCTTTTATTAGCTCTGTAGGTTGCTGCATTTTGAAGAGTTTACTAGCCTTTGTGTAAGAGGATGGTAATCCATAATATATTCTAAGTACACATGTTACTGTTATTCCTCATTCAGCTTGCTCTGAATGCATGTGTACTTTCTAGCTTTGGTATTCCTCATTCAGCTTGCTCTGAATGCATGTGTGCTTTCTAGCTTTGGTTGGTAGCACCTATTGTTATCCCTAAAAGGTTTTAAACCTGAAATAATTGCCATATTTGATCAACAGAACAGTAGTACATAGCCCAGTTTTGAAATGAGGCACTTCAATGTCTGATAGTATTTACATGCTTTGGACAGAGACAGAAAATGAACCTCCAAGTCCTTGAATCAGCAGTAGCATAGATAAGCATCCAAAAGCAGGAAACAGCTTTCAATTTTCTTACCTTTAAAAGGCTAGGCAGAGACCACTGCATGGAAAATAAAATCCTCTCCCTGGTTCTCAAATTCTGCATTGCCTCTTTATATCTCTGATTCTGTGCCTCATTTTGCTTCCCCTGGCACCTACAATCCCTGAAGCCCAGGTGCTTGCGGGGCAAGCTGCCTTCTCACCACCACCCACATCCTTCCCTGTACCAGCAGGCAGCTCATTCTGCTCCAGGGTCCTTCTGGCACCCAAGTGCCACCTCTGCTCCACATGCTTGCATACTTTCTCCCAGAAGACCCATCTCTGACAGAAGGCCCATTAACGAGGCTTTCCCCATATACAGAATGTCAGGTACAAGAGAGAGAGAGGAGGAGGAGGAGATGCTCTGTAAACACTAGGTGACAAAAACACCTCTAAAACAATGGGCTTAGAGAAGCACTTCTCTTTATTCCTTTCCATCTCTCTTCCTTTAACAAGGAAAACCTGTAATTTCAAATACTGATTATATTTGCAGATTAATAGTTTAGATTAGCCCTTTGGTCCAAGAGACAATTTTATCTCTAGTGTTACCAGAATTACTTTTTTTTTTATTGCTTTCTACTAACTGCATCCCTATGATGTATTTGTTTATTTGCATGCCAGCTCATTCTTTCTACAATTCTCTCTTCATCCATTCCTCTTTCTATCTCCCCCTCTCTTTCTGCTCCTTCAGAGGATCAAGAGTCATCTAGTGTGAAATGTTCTCAGTCTTTAGTACAGAGCGAACTGAATGATTCTTAATTAGCTTTTAAAAGTGCATTGTAGATAAAACCACATTAATCCTCCAACCTCCAGCTCGTACAATAGCATTGTGTTAATTGTTCTGAAAAATAGATAATTCCATTGTTACAGACTCAGAGGTCTAACTTGAACAAACATAATCATCAGACACAAGGGTCTGGCACAGTCAGACTTCAAAACATTTTACAAAAATCTTTCCAGTGCTACTCTGGATACAGAAGGAGCTGCATCTCCAATCCCTGTGAAGGGGCTTGTTACACCTTGGCAGAGACAAGCCTTTACCAGGCTCTCTCAGTGCTTGGGACACATCAGCTTGGAGGGGCCCAGCCTGTAATTTGACTGAGAAAGGGAGCCTTCTCTGTTAAAGCTTTGGTGTCCAATACTACATGAAAATGAATATCCAGAGACTGATGTATTCAGCCACTCATAGTTTGCTTGCAGAATGTTTCTGATGGTCTCTTACCCAGAAACTCAACAATCTGGAACTTCTCTGCTCCTTCTGTATCACCTTTCCTAGAAATGATGTTCACACCAGCCTTTAAATCTGATTGCTGCAAACTCCTTTCCCATTTTGTTTTGATTCTCAGAACAAATAACATGGGTAATAAATGAGTTTACAAAGCAATAAATGATGATCAGCCTGGATCATCATACCATTTCCTAACTAAAGGTCTGCTCAGCTGTCATTGATGATCTTTCCTTCCTGTTATTCCTGCTTTTTTTTGGTAGTAAATCTTAGCAACACTTTAGAAAGACAGTCAGTGTCTTTTTCTCCACTTTCCCCACAGGGAAATTCAGGTACAGACATATAATCCAGGCCAGTTATTCACATATTTATTTTCTGTTCATACATATCTTCTGAAAGTTAAAAGCTATCTGAATTTTTATACACCTTCGCTATTTCCCTAATGATAAACCACAGACATCAGTAAATGCAACTGATGTTTAGGAAGAAAATGTTTTTGCTACAAAGCATAAGGCCTTATCAGCTGGACCAGTGCTCAAGAATCCCTAGGTTCTGACGTCAGTGAAAAACCTTTTAAGGGAGTCAAACGTAGGTACCTTCCTGAGCAGTTCTGGTGTACAGATCCACTCAGATCAGGCAGCATGAATTTGATTTGTATCTTGTTGTGCTGATACGTGCATACCTCCAACAGAACATACAAACCCTTACAAAGCAACATTACAGCTCCTCTCTAAATCAAGGAACTAGGTTGCAGTGATTGTACATCTGGTGTTGAGGATGCCTCTATCACAGAATCATAGACTATTTTAGGTTGGAAAAGACCTTCCAAATAATTTAGTCCAACTGTTAGCACAATTCTGTCAAGTCCCACTAAATGATATCCCTAAGCACTACATTTATTGGACATGGGCGGGAATATAGTTATCAAAGATGAGGAAAAGGCAGTTTTCAACAGCAAGACAGGTTGTCCTGAGGACAGCTGGCTTCTGGAGCTTGTAGAAAGAGATAAGAATCCGAATAAACCCCCTGTAATCCAGGAGGAAACAGTTAGTGACCTGCTGAGCCACTTGGATCCCCACAAGTCTATGGGACCAGATGGGATTCATCCTAGGGTGATAAGGGAGCTGGTGGAAGAGCTTGCCAAGCCGCTCTCCATCATCTATCAACAGTTCTGGCTCACTGGGGAGGTCCCAGATGATTGGAAGTTGGCGAATGTCACGTCAATCCACAAAAAGGGTCGGAAGGAGGACCTGGGAAACTACAGGCCCGTCAGCATGGCCTCAGTGCCTGGCAAGGTTATGGAGCAGATGATCCTAAGTGCAATCACACAGCACCTACAGGATGGACAAGGGATCAGACCCAGCCAGCACGGGTTTAGGAAGGGCAGGTCCTGTCTGACCAACCTGATCTCCTTTTATGATCAGGTGACCCTCCTGGTGGATGAGGGGAAGGCTGTGGGTGTGTCTATCTGAACTTCAGCAAAGCCTTTGGCACCGTCTCCCACAGCATACTCCTGAAAAAGCTGGCAGCCCATGACTCGGACAGGGGCACTCTCTCCTGGGTTAAAAATGGGCTGGAGGGCCAGGCCCAGAGAGTGGTGGTGAACGGTGCTGCATCCAGTTGGTGTCTGGTCACTAGTGGTGTCCCCCAGGGATCAGTGTTGGGCCCAGTTCTGTTTAATATCTTTACTGATGATTGAGGTGAGGGGATTGAGTCCATCATCAACAAATTGGCAGATGGCACTAAGTTGGGGGTGAGTGCCGATCAGCTGGAAGGCAGGAGGGCTCTGCAGAGGGACCTGGATAGGCTGGAAAGTTGGGCTGATTCCAATGGGATGAGGTTCAACAGGACCAAGTGCCGGGTTCTACACTTTGGCCACAACAACCCCATGCAGCGCTACAGGCCGGGCACAGAGCGGCTGGAGAGCATCCAGGCAGAAAGGGACCTGGGAGTTTGGATTGACAGGAAGCTGAACATGAGCCAGCAGTGTGCCCAGGTGGCCAAGAAGGCCAATGGCATCCTGGCCTGGATCAGAAACAGTGTGGCCAACAGGACTAGGGAATTGATTCTTCCCCTGTACTCAGAGCTGGTGAGGCCACACCTGGAGTACTGTGTCCAGTTCTGGGCCTCTCAGTTCAGGAAGGATATTGAGGTGTTGGAGCAGGTCCAGAGGAGAGCAACTAGGCTGGTGAAGGGACTGGAGCACAAGTCCTGTGAAGAGAGGCATGAGGAAGCTGGGGTTGTTCAGCCTGGAGAAGAGGAGGCTCAGAGGAGACCTCATCACTGTCTACAACTCCCTGAAAGGAGGTCGTAGCCAGGTGGGGGTTGGTCTCTTCTCCCAGGCAACTATCAGTAAGAGGAGAGAGCATGGTCTTAAGCTGTTCTAGGGGAGGTTTAGGTTAGATATTAGGAAGAAATTCTTTACAGAAAGGGTAATCAGACATTGGAAGGGGCTGCCCATGGAGGTGGTGGATTCTCTGTCCCTGGAGGTTTTTAACATGAGACTGAATGTGACATTTAGTGCCATGGTCTTAGAAACTACGGCGGTGTTGGATCAAGGGTTGGACTTGATGACCTCAGAGGTCCCTTCTAACCCAGCTGATTCTATGATTCTATGATTTTATGATCTAAATATCTTTTAAATACCTTTTAAATACTCAGGTTTGGTGACTCAACCACTTCCCTGGGCAGCCTGCTCCAATGTTTGACCACCCTTTCAGTGAAGAAATTTTTATCTCCCTCAGCCCAGTGCAACTTGAGACCGTTTCCTCTCACCCTGTTGTTTGTTATCTGGAAAAAAAGATCAACTCCTTTCTTTTTGTAGAGGGTGATAAGGTCCCCCTTGAGCCTGCTTTTCTTCAGGCTAAACAACTCCAGCTCCCTCCATTGCTTCTTAAAAAACTTTTGTTCCAGCCCCTTCACCAGCTCCATTGGCCTTCTCTGGACACACTCCAGCACCTCAATGATTTTCTTGCACTGAGGGACCCAAAACTGAACAGAGGTTTCAAGGTGTCACCTCACCAGCACCAAGTACAGAAGGGCAATCACTTCTCTAGTCCTGTTGACCACACTATTTCTGATATAGACCAGGGTGTCATTGGTCTTCTTGAGCACTTGGGCACACTCCCGGCTCATGTTCAGCCACTATCAACCAGCAATCCCGGGTCCTTTCCACCAGGAAGCTTTCCAGACATTCTTCCCCAGGCCTGTAGTGCTGCATGGGGTTATTGTGACTCAAGCCCAGGACCTGGCACTTCGGCTTGTTAAACCTTACACCATCAACTGTGGCCCATTGATCCAACCTGTCCAGATCCCTCTGTAGAGCCTTCCTATTCTCAAGCAGATCACCACTCCTGGCCAACTTGGTATTGTCTGCAAATTGACTGAGGGGGCACTTGATCCCTTCATACAGATCATTGATAAAGATATGAATATGGTATAGATGTATCTGTGACGCATGACATTGTGTCATATGTTTCACACCAGTCAGTGTTAGCTGAGGAGGGGAGTGGTGATGTTTCTCTTTAGATACAGAGTAAATCTTTGCCTCCTGAATAGGAAAAGTCTCTAGGGGTTTAAAGTTACAAATGCTGAGGTACATTTTAATTATGTCACTGTAAAAATCAAGTGAACTCCCTCTGCAGCCAGGAAGAAAACAATCTAAAAGTAAATCTTAAACATAAAAGCTGAAAACAGAACCTTATGACTGCCACAGAACCAGGTTAACCAGGCTATTCTTGCTACCTTGTCTTACAGTGAGATCAAGTAGCTGGGGGGAAGGTCTATCTTTAACCATACTTTGGAGGAAAGATGTTAGTACTACATAGGTAGGGCAGAGTGGAGGTGATCAAACAAAAATAAACAAGACCTACCCGGTCCTAGTGACTTTTTCCATGAGTTGACCACAGATGCATTTGCATCAACTCTACTTTCTTTTCTTTAAAGGACAGTGTAATTTGAAAAAAAACCCAATGATTTAATAGAAAATGGAGGGAAAAGATAAATTTATACACCGACAGTGTCTTGTTATTGTTCTTTATACAGGCAGGAAGACAAATTCCCTTGATCATTTTTAAACTCCTGGTCTGAAAAACAATTTAAAAAATCCATTTAATTTTGTAACTTCCTTGGCTTAACTGCTACCTTTTCAGTGTTGATATTAAACCTTTCGCTATAATAAAAAATCAACTACTGACACCTGGTGGCAAATTATCTTTTTCTTTTAACCTATATGCCTGGGGGTTTTTTGTTGTTTGCTCTCAAATGAGGCTACTTAAAGAGTTTTCCGATGAAATGATGAACCTATTACTTATCTCCCTGCACTTCTTATCCTGCTGCTTTCATGGCTATAAATATGTTAAAATGTCATCTGAATGTGACATTCTTCTCAGAAGAAATATTTTGGAATGCAAATACTTTCAGTATTACTGCCAGAAAAGTAGAAATTAACTTATGACATAAGTTAATACTCAGAAAAAAAACATAGTTGGCTAATCCACTGATCTAGGGAAGTAGGTGCACATCACAGTGCCTGAACTGCTTTGGGATCATCCATCTGCAATGGATTGAATGTTTAATCTGGGATTCAAATGTTGATCTCAGATTTTTCAGCTGAGCAAAGGGGTTGTACTTGCACATATTCATAGGAAAACGTCTCTGTTGTCTCTCAAGAGTAGGGTTTGAAATTCCTCACTCTACCCTGCCCTCTGCCAAGAGTGTATTTCCAGATGAGTGGCTAACAGCTGTAAGCAGCCAAGCTTGGGCACTACTATATGCCTCATGTTCCCTAATGTGATAGATGTCAGCAGATGTCAGAGTGATGGGTGTTTTCGGAAGAAACCCCGATATAACATCTGCAATAGCCAGTGAGATGTAGAGGTCGTCTCAATTTAGGTTACTTACAGGGACAAAATGGAACTGTGAAAACAGAACAAAAGAGCCTAAGCTATTTTGAAAGTGGTTGGTCATATACAGAAAAAAAAATGTTTATTCACAAATTTTCTTGTGTTTTATTAGACAAAATATGAGGAAAAGGTAAAAACTGTGTTGATGAGGAACTGGGTGCACATATAAGTGTTATCGTGTATTTTGGATTGGCCAGACCCGTTTTCAGAACGACAGCTACAGCATGTAGAAGGTACAGAGTTTTGAGAGGTAGAACCCTGCCTGACTGTTTCTTTGCCTTTTTTTTTTTTTTTTTTTTTAACGAGGAAAAGGCACTATATTGGGTTGATCCTGGCCAGCAGCTAAACACCCACACAGCTGCTCGTTCACTCCCCACCCACCAGCAGGACGGGAAGAGAATAGGAAGAGCGAAAGTGAAAAGATTCATGGGTCGAGATAAAGACAGCTTAATAAATGAAAGAAAGAGGAAAGAAACAAGTGATGCAATGGCAATCACCACCTTGCCAAGCAGATCAATGCCCAGCCAGTTGGAACAGAGGTCACCCTTCCCCTGTTCTTCCTCTACCCTCAGGTCCTATTGCTGAGCTTGGCATTATATGGTAGGGAATACACCTTTGGTGAATTTATTTCATCTGTTTCCCCTCCCAACCTTTTCCCAGCCTCCAGTAGGGGCAGGCAGAGTGGAAAAAAGAGAAGGTTCTGGTGCTGTGCAAACATTGTTCAGCACAATAGCCAAAACATTGATGTGTTAACAACGTTTGAACAACAAATCCAAACCACAGCACTATACAGTTCTATGAGGAAAACTAACTCCTCCATCCCACCCAAACCCAGTACAGGAAACTGTTGTTTTTTATTTGCAGGTAGGTTTAGAGAGATAAGGAGAAGAGGCAAATGCAAAAGTCAAGCAACAGAAATAATAAGCAATGAGTTGCCTAGTGATTCCTCATGCAGACAAACGAATAAAAACAATAACTAAGGGAGTGCTGTGTGTTATGAGTTGAGAGCAAATTTAGGAACAAACCACTTTAAAGCACACACACACAAAAAACAAGGAAAAACAACTTATGGACCTTAGAACTGTGTGATCCTTCTCTAACGTGTTATTTACTGATATTCTTTTGACAGCTTTCTCTGCTAGACTCATTGTCCGCTAGTATATTTCTGTAGAGATCATGACTTGGCTTGTTGTTCAACCCTTAGCAAAGACCCTGGTTTTGGTTTCATCTTAATTATGACTTCAATTGGTAATATGAATTATATGAATCAATGCCCATACATCAAAGCCTATACAAACCATCCAATTTTCCTGTCTGGATGACTACAGCTTAAGGTTTCATCTACTCTACTACAGGCTGATCCATTCCTGACTAATAACTTGCTCATGACATTAGGCATGTCAGGCCCATTCTGATTTTTTCTTTCCTACTCCTCCGAGATCCTATTCGTAACTCACTTGCTGTTTCCCCCGAAACTTTACATTAGTAGATGCTTCTTCTTCTTTCAGACACAAACTGTGCATGCAGCCCTCAGAACTGGTTGTTTTTACTGGCCCACAGAAATACTGGATTTGGATTCCTGACCAGTTACCAGCAAATGATGTAATTCACTTTTTTTTCTCTGACACAGGGTTTAGTGGTATCTCTTGACTTTGATAAAAATTGCCAGTTTGTGGGGCTTTGTACAACAAAAATCACAGAAACTGGAGATGAAAATGACCTACTAGGTCATCTGATCCTTCCTTCTGGCAATGCAGGATAATTCCTGACAGAATATCTTTAAGTGCTTTCACAAGTTTAGTTCTAAATGTCTAAAGTAACTAGGCCTCCATCAATTCCCACAGAAGATTATTCTACAACCTAATAGATCTCACAGTTAAGAAGTACTTCATTCCAGTCTGACTAAATTTTCCCTTGCTTAATTTTATCCCATTACTCTGAGTTATGCTCTCTCGTGACACCCAAATATAGTCTTTCTAACCTCAGGGCCCAATTCCCTACTGCCTCATGAGTTATATTGCCACTTACATTTATATCTGGAAAGTAGCTTTAAAACTGACAAGGTAATGGCAAATTGAGGTTGATATTTTTTCATACAGCCATGAAATTACTAATCTTGTAACAGGAAACACTGACCATGGCCACACATCACCTGTGTACAGCGCACTGAAGAGACTGAACTTGCATGTCCAAATTGGAGAAAAAAACTGAAAAAAGTCGCTCAAATTATTTACAAATTAAGGATTTTTTCACATAGAAGAATAAACTATTCTATTCATCTCTTCAGAAAGAGGTGACTGTTATTGTGGATACTAAGCACCTTTGTAGAAAAAAAAAGAAGGATTCTGGTTACAATAGCTCCCTTTAATGTAGTAAGGGAGAGTTAAACAAGAATGAATGATTGGGAGCTGAAACTGACTGAATCCAGACTGAAAATGAGGTACATGTTCCTAACACTAAGAGTGATAAACTACCACAGCACAGAGTGGATATTGCTTTCCCTTGTGTCTGCAGAAGATGATTGTTTACTTAATGGAAGATACAGATCAGCCTGAAAAGTTGCCTAGCTGAAATAGAGGAGTCTCTGACAACAAAGTGTCAGACTAGATAACCTGATGGTGTGTTCTAGCCTTGACCTTATGGAGGTGTATCCTCAGAGATACACGATAAGCTAAAAGACAATGCAGTGAAGAGTCAGTGCAGGAATGCAACTGGAGACAATTGGAAAAACAGAAATTCTTTTCTGCGTTACTTTTGTAAGGCTTTGTAAGCTGAACACGACTGGTAGTCATCCTCTAAGTATTTAGTCTTCCATGGAAAATCGAAAAGTCTGCTTTTCTAGTTGAATTTCCAGAAATCATCAAGACAGATAGGGCTATTTAGTAAAAATCCAATTGTATCTCCCCAAACAGATAAAAACAGAAGAATAAAAATAAGGTTACAGTGAGCAACAAGGCAAAAAATCCAGCAGAGATGCAAACACAGCAGAAAGGCAATTCCCATGGACTCCATATGACTGGCTATTAAGAGAGTCTCTTCCTGAAAGAAGACAAAAGGCGGTTTGAATATGTCATACACTGAAACTTCAAAGCACTCAGTGGACTTTGAATTCTGTGCTCCATTATCATCGTGATCAACAACATGATTTCAAAGTGTGTCAAAAGATGTAGCATGGCACCAGGTGGGATTTATAAACACGTCACAGAAGGCCAGGCACATAATTCCCATTGATTTTCTGTGAGAACTGAGCCCCCAAACTGCTTTTGTAAAAACGTACAGAGGCTGCAAGGTCACTATGGTGTTGAAAGAGTTCTTTAGGGTTTAAAGAGTTCTTCAGCCAAGAATAGTAACACTATTTATACCAAAACAAAACCAAACAGTTGTGTCATTCCAGGACATCATTAGGATTCAGTGTTCAAGAGCTAGAAATTAGACAAAATGCAAAGAGAGAAAGAGTTAGAAATAAGCTTTTCCTGTCTTCCCCTTGTCTCTTCTTTACCTGGCAGTAAGAACTGACTCAGTCTAAGACTGTCTTCATTGCAATTGATGTGGTGACTCTTAAGTGAAAGGCTGATTTCCTCTTTTGTTCACTATGTATCAACTTTAGAGGAAACTGCATCTCCCTTCCCATCTTTGTCCACTGTCATATGAAAAGAGGAGATTTTCTTAAACCCCTAATGTTGGATTAGTTTGTCAGTGCCCCAGGAAAGCCGAGACCCTTGTGCCTGACCAGTCTGCCAGTGTCCTATTATGGGAACTCCACATTAAGCAGTTCATGGGATCAGAAGTAGGTTTCACTGATTTGTGCAGGGTCACATGCTAAAAAGAGAGACCCCCCTCCTGGGTCTCCACCCCTTTAACCACTGCCAGCAACTGCTAGCGCCTCTGAAGGACTCACATTAACAGTTTACAGAATCTTTAATCTTTATTAATAAAATTGTGACAGGTTAAGGTTCGAGGATTGCCAGTGATAGTATCTGACTACAAAATTGTCTCAGTTTGACAAGACTGGAATGTTTGCTAAAGAGGATGAGTTATGAGATAGACCAAACTCCTCTCTCTCAGCAATTGTAAATCCAAAATTAAGGGGCTCTAATCGAGAAAGTACGGAAAAAAGAAGAAATAACAACCCTTTATTAAAAGATATATGTATGTTGGCAAGGACAATAACAGAACACAAAAAAAAACAACTAGACAATAGTCCTGTACCCAAAAAGTCCCCTCAAACAAAAGAAACAGTCTGAATACTTCTCTGTCCTTCAGCGCGGTTCTAATCACAGTTGGCAGGGGGCGCTGTTGGATCACTGGAGGTGCAGAGGCTGCAGTGCTCTGTGTTGACCTGCAGGGGGCGCTGTTGGGCTCTGGCAGTCACCACGCAGGGGGTCTGGGGGAGGGTGTCTCGGATCACAGGAAAAGCTGAAAAAAATGGGGACCCTTCCTCCAAAAGAAAGAAGAGGAAAAGAAAAGCAGTCCACCCCCATGGAACTCACTGTTGTTCTCGGATGACGGTGTTTCAAGGCTCCTCCCTTTCTCCCAGTGAGCACAAAACTCTCCGATGAAAACACAGCAGGTTTGGGCTGGAGGCAAGGGCACCTTGCAAGCAAGCTGAGGCCAGTGGTCAGGACTGACCAAGTCGGGAGCCAGAAAAACCAGCCTCAAGGCTTTTTCTCCAAAATGCCCGCACGCAGACCCCGTGTCCGTTCCAGAGAGAGATCCAAAAACTGTTTTCCCCTTTGTGAGGAGGGCCAACTACCGAATCAAAACTTCTTCCCCTTCACTCCAGTCTTTGATGGGCCATCAGTTAGAAATGCGGCTCCGCTGGTTAGATCTTTTGTAAAGCTAATCGCCCCCCCTTCCAACTTCCCATTTGAACTCTGTCTTTCTTACAGTGGAGCATGTGGAGAAAAAATTCCCCCCTTGAATTTATAACCTATAACAAAAATGTATTCAAAGCAATATACTAAAAAGATAATAATTCAGCATGCATAGAGTACAGTTCTTACCAAAGAGGCACCCTTATGGGGGAGAAGACAAGTTCAGTCCATTGGCTGATCTCAGAAGTTACAATGGAGTCTTCCCTAACTTCTCCCATTCTTAACTTACTTTTAAACTATTTATTTACTTTTAGGTGGAGCTTGAGTGACTTTAGTCAGTGAGGGGTGGTCGTACCTTGAGGGCAGATATCTCAGTATAGTATCTGAAATAACCTTGGAATGGGGACCGGCATCGGTCCAAAGAAAGTGATTTTGCCCCAGTTGCTGATTCAACAGCAGGACATCTTCCTTTATTTCCCTTGGTTTCAAGCTGCTGTGCAGCTTATCAGCTAGAAAGTATCACCAAGTTCCTTCCTCTGCAAGGGTTTTGATAGGGCCTGGTTGCAGAGTCTCCACTGTGCTTCACCCTCCATTTAGTCCCTCTTAGATTGTGTTGTGTGGGGGAGGTCGAGTATGCTGACCATATTTCATCTAGGGAATAGCAACCTTATTTCCCTCTGTAATTTCTGTGTAATTTTTACCCCCAGTCATCTTCCCACATCCACCTCCATGTATTGTGCCAAGAAAGCTCTAGTGTAGAAGAAGGTGAATATTCACTATCTGCAGTGCCTGCCCTGTTCTTGAAATGTTAGTAAAGGATGAATAAGCTCAATGCACTTTTCAGTGGCCCATTTGCTGACCTCTGGGAGTTGAGTGCTTTCAAGGCTATGCTGAATATTGCTCGGTCCAGATCTGATGTTTTGTGTTTGACTACACAAAGTAGGGAGCGATGTGAGAAAGGCAATTGGTGAATTATATTGGTAAGATCTGGCTGGCAAAGAATTAGAAATTTTAACCCTTTAATAAATACAGATAAAAGAGAGGAGGCTTGGGCTTATACTACTAACTTACTTTTTGATGAGTTGGCAAGAAAATCTTCCTTGAGCAAAGCATAGGAGTCATTTTAGTGTTTGACAGGCAATTTCTTCTGCCACTGTATTGTCAATCTCACAAAGAACTTTTTGAGGACATATGATGCTAGAAATAATCAAGCTAGAAGGCGATACATATTCAATCTAAAGTCCACACAGGTAACCAAATAAACAGTTTGCCTTTGGTCTTTCAAATATGTAGAATGAACTACCTGTGCTGCGCAAGCTGCTGCGTGGCATAGTTTTAATTAAAGAATATAATTTATTAGCCCAACCCTGTTTATGTTGGTCTGAGGATTAATGTAATGTTTATTTTTCCAGTCAAATCCAGAAATAACAGGATTAGAATATGCATATGCCTCAAACAACACAAAGTTAATCTTTTTAATGAAGGAAAAATTTTGTGTCCTCAGAATAAGATGTGCATCTGAGTCAGCAGGTCTGATATTTAGGATAATTATTCTGTGTTAAACATCCATGCACAGATGCATCAGACAGGTTGAAATGGCATAGCTGTGCAGTGCTATCTATTTTCTGCTGTTTCTCCATCAACAAGTTGAAGGTTTGACTCACAGGTAAAGTCAGTCAATAGGAATACTCAGAGTCTGGGATCAGACTGATTTTCTTTCCTTTCTTTTGCTTTACTCTTAGAAAGAAAAACAAATTTTTCCCTTGACCTTGAAATGAAGCTTTAAAAGCCTTTAGCAAATTTTGATGAGCACCTATTGGATAAAGACACTCATGTCACTGATTTGAAAGTATACTTCAGTCTCTTGTGTACCTTTCCCCTAGAAAGATTCATAGATCAGAGGTATTCCTGACTTATAACAGGGCAACCTTTACACTTCAGTCTCAGTTACAATTGTTTAACCTTTCAATAAATGTTCCCAATGGCCATGTTTGCTCTTCTGACATGTTTTCCAAGAAGCAGAGCCAGTTTTGTGGCTTTGCTATATGTAACTCTGAGAGACTAAGTCGGATGAAGTATAATTGAATGATTAGGAAAATAGAACAGGCAAATCTTCTTTAACAGAAGAGCCCTACATAACTGTGGCTATAAAAGCATTGATTTTTAGATTGATTGCCATATTTTCTGCATTAGGTTCCTTTCTCATAGATTCTGCTTCACTTATGAGAGTGCAATTAGAGTAGTGTGTCATCTATAAAGATGAACGAACAGACATTTCATTATTTAAGATCTCCTTTTCATCAGAGTGAGAATGTTGACTGCATCTGTGTTCAGAAATATGAAAAATATCTTCATCCTATTGATAATGTCTATAGATACCATCTGTACATCTATCTATTCAACAGAAAGAAAGAAATGGAAATATGTTGAGAAGTACAGAAAGTATCACAAGGATGCATAGCAGACATACACTTAAAAAAGCCTATTCTGACTGCAACAAACCCCAGACTTCTCCTCTGAATCCCTCAAAAAGTAGTGGTGCTGAGCTTTATTAAGAAAAAATTAGAGAGTCTATCCCCCATGCTGTTTCAAGAAAAGATAAAAAATGCTGAAGAAAATTTTCTGGTTTTATAATATTTACAGTAATTCAAATGACAGTTTATTCCAGGAAAATATCTGATTCCTAAATTTTAGGAATTAATGTTATTACTCACATTTGCTACATAAAAAACTTTACCTTTTCCCTAAATGACTGCAGTTTCTGTGATTAACTGCACTTAGAGCTTCCTGTGTGTGGATGACTGTGATCTCATGCTCCAGAAGTTTTACTTTTTTAAACCATGTCTGATGAATACAGAAGGAAATGGAACATAGAAACATAGATTCTTTTAGGTTGCAAAACACCTTTAAGATCATTAAGTCCAACCTTAAACCCAGCACTGCCAACTCCATCACTAAACCATGTCTCCAAGTGCCACGTGTACACTTCTTTCAATGCCTCCAGGGATGATGACTCAACCATTTTGTTGGGAAGCCTCTTCCAGCGCTTGATCACCATTTTTGTGAAGAATTTTTTCCTAATATCAAATCTGAACCTCCCCTGGTACAGCTTGAGGCCATTTCTTCTTGTCCTATTGCTTGTTTTCTGGGAGAAGAGATCGACATCCATCTCGCTGCAACCTTTCAGGTCGTAGTAGAGAGTGATAAGGTCTCTCCCCCTCCCCCCACTCCCAAGCCTCCTTTTCTCCAAGCTAAGCAACCTCAGCACCCTTAGTTGCCCTTCATGTGACTTGTGCTCCAGACCCTTCACTAACCCTGTTGCCCTTCTATGGACATGCTTCAGCATCTCAATATCTTTCTTGCAGTGAGAGGTCCAAAACTGAACAGAGGATTTGAGTTGCAGCCTCACCAGTGCTGAGTACAGGGGGATGATTACTACCCTAGCCCTGGCCACAGAAGTTCTGATACAAGCTAGGATACTGTTCATGCATGAGCAAGCATTTAACATGGACATGAACATGTTTCCACCTGTTCTGTGGTTGTGGAGGGGAAGACTGAGTCCACTCCAACATTCTACAAAGTAGAAAGGAGAAATCACCAATTAATGGAACCATGAATCACTGGTACAGTTGAAAGTGGCCATTCCCAAAGTGCAGACTGTTTTTTACTGTAACTGAATCACTTGTTCGCTCACATCCCTCCTCTACTTGCTTTATCTTTTACTCTATCAAGTGAACTTTTCAATGATCTTGCGAAGTCTGCTTGACGTAACATTTAGTATTTCACCCATGTGCATTGCCACACCACTTACTGGAAATCTCATTGAGCTTTAAACTGCTACCTGCCTCTGATGCTCTGCTGTTCAGGGTTTGTAGGCGCTCGCTGGCTCTGCAGAATATAGAACTGATTTGTACATGGTGATAGACAGGATGGTGCAAGGAGATAGCACACAGGAGAAGTAATACACACAAGGGTTAATCAGAAGGGACTTGGACACACCATAGAAGTTTCAAAAAACCTGTTACTGTGAATGGGGAGGAAATAGAGGTGATGATGAGGTGAGAAGGCACCCTTCACAGAGAATGGAGGGAAGGGTTTAATTTTTCCTGCTTCAGTGGAAAATGATCTGTCAAAATTTTAGAGTATTATCACCAGTTTTCTATGGTAATCAACAACAGAGGAATTATAGTTAATTAACTCTTTGTCATAGTCCTACATTATTCAAACTACTTTATATGCCACATAGGTTATCAGTACATTTAAGAATTCTTTCTTATAGTCCAGTTTCATGTTGCTTGGGGAAATTTGATTTTGACTTCCAGAAGCTCCACATCCTCCCATTTTACCCAGCTATAATAACATTATCTGCAGTTTCTCCTCATTTTGTATGGGGAAATCTCTGCAGACTAGAGATTTAAATGCAAAACCTGAAGTCTGGGATTCAAGGCTTGCTGGCCCCTGCCAATAAATTTCCCTGTTATTCCCAAGTTATTCTCAAAGGAAATTATTTAAACTTTGGTCAGAGTTTACTGCTATAGCCAACTGGGTCAGGAACAGCTCTGAAGCAGCAGTACTTTCCTTTTCCTTGTGCATATCTTCAGTCTCATTGGTACAGTGAAGTGCCCTTCATAGGCTCACCAAGAAATTATATTTTGGAAAGACAAGAGGAGTTCTTGTCAGTAGTTGTCACAGAGCATATGGCAATACCATGCTCAGTGATTAAGATAGGGAACAAAATCAAGTGTTGGTGCAAACACAGAAATTTGCATGTGGGAGAAATGTTGATATTTCTAAACAGCTCTTTTATGCCAACATCAAATTTTAGGGTTTTGGGGAAGTATGTTAAAAATTTAATCTTACATTAGTATAAGCAGTTTTGATGGAGCCTTCCTAGATTTTAATTCCACTGAAAAGAAGAAACAATACTGCTTTAATTCTATGTAATATGGAATTTTTTAAATCTTTATTGTATAATGGAGACATTACAAATAAATGGGTAGATATTTCAAGAAAACACACCTATATGTGAGCATCTGTTTCAGAAATTATTGAAATAAAAATAAAGAAAATACTCCCAAAAACTTTTAGGTGTGGTAAGGTGAAAATAATTTCAGTAATGCCATGTAATTAGTGTAAAATTATCAAAAATAATGTAAATTAAAAAGCGATTGGGTAAGAAATTCTTAAAGACAGTTCAGAATTGAACGCTTCTCAGAATTGTTGTAATATTACTTGAAATCAATGCTTTATTGTGAAAAGCAGTTTTAAGAATTCCAAGTAAATGAAAACCAGAAATGTTAGACCACAGCATATTTTAATAGGAAGTTTGAGAATGCTTTTTTAATTACTATGTGCTCAACAGCAGCTTATTTTTCAAAATGCTCAGCTATCTGGGATGTCTTCCTCTTTTAGCGCTGTAAATCACATTAACAGCAAACTTTGTTACTTAATAAGTTATTTTTAAATTCTGGTACATCTACTAGCTTGGGAACAGACTGTAGTGAGACTGGTCTTTAGGCTACTTTAATTGTGTTTTCCATTCACATGATGGAAGTTCTCAGACATCAGGTGCCACCTGCTATGATTTTTATTTCCACTTTTTTGAACTCTTGCCCAGGGCAGTAAGGAGAACATTAGCTGTCATATTTGTAAGGTGTGGTGTCATAAAAGCTCTGCTGTTGTATTGCACTTGCAAAGCCAGAACCAAGCTCCCAAAACTGGCACTCAATTATGCTTTGGTCAATAATGACAGCCAGGAGCTTTTTTCTTTTTCTTTTTTTTTTTTTTTTTTTTTTCTGGAAAATCAACACAATTTTGGTTCCAAGACATTGGAAAATACTATTTTTGTTTTCAACACAATTCTCTCTGATTCTTGAAGTTTCTGTTCATTTTTCTTCCCTCTTCTCTTTTTGTTCTCCCACTTTTAATCACAAGATGAATTGAATACCTGAGGCAAAATAAACAGTAAGAGTCAAGCAATGATGCAAGATTTGTGTGAGTCTTATTAGGAACATTCTTCTTTGAGAGCTATGGTCACATTGTGTGAGGCATCTTCATTGCACAACTTATTTTCTGTGGGTACATATAGACCATTAGCCAGTCAGTGGTGTTTGATTAAGTCCATTCTAGTATGTGATCATCAATTAAAGATAGAGAAAGTAAAAAAGTGTTAGCTGAGGCTTAGGATGAGAATTTCTCCTTTAGTAACTGCTTAATATCTTAAATTTCTCTTTAGTTTTTGATTCAGTAAATCATGTCTTTCAGAGGCATCTAGTAATTCTCCAAGGTGTTGGTACTTAGTCCAGATCATCTGTGGAGGAATCTATTGGGTTACACTATGTTTGATTAGGATATTAGCTACCGTTCAGTTTGGACACTGTGATTTCCCACTGATGTTGAAATGAATTTCTGTTTGTAAATTTGATATTACTGTCATGTTCTTTGGGAAGCTTCCAAATAGAAAGGTTGGTTTATATACAACATAAACGATAATGCTTCCAATAGTAAGAGGGGTTTTAGCCACCTATTTTAAATAGTGTATCATTATCTGAGCTATCACTATACTGTCTCTGAAATATTCACTTATCTGAATAATACTTTTAATTTAAGATTTTTAATACTCTTATATGTGTTTGAGAGATTTTTAGGAGGAAAGGCGCAGAGAAGCTTTTCAAGTGAGTGCAATTTGAGACCCACTTATTTCCCATAACTTTCTTTTAGATATCAAAAATATAGGTTGTATGGAGCTGCCAAAGATCTCCTGTAATGAAATGTACAGTGTACACTGTATTATAAATCTATTGCTAAAAAAGGTGTAAAAGTTTCATGAACCCCAGATCTGGAATTCACTTCAGAGCAGTGTTTGAAATATTCCATTTTGGAAGTTTGTTTAAACTCAAACAACCACACTCTGTAGCAGAGTACTGGGGCATTCTTGTCTAATAGCTTATTACCAACCTCCTAGGGACTCACTGTCACGAAAGGCACTATATAAGCTTGGAGAGATTTTTTTTCTTGTCCCATGTGTAGTTTAGATATCATTTGCAGTTACTGTGTACTGCTAGTTTACTTCAAAAGAATTTTGAACAAGGCCTGAGGAAAAGATTGAGCTATGTGCTAAAAAGAGGCAAAAAAATAAAATACTCCTTTGCTGTTCTGCTGAGATACATCTGTGCTCATTCTTAGTTTGAATTCAAAATTGATCCTTTTAGCCTGAACAAAGTCAGACCATATTTGTTTAAATATTTGGTGGTTTTTGATAAAATAATTTTTAAGTATTGCTGTACTTTAGTCTTTTGCAAGAGTCAATAAAAGAAAAATCTGTTCATTCACCTGAGAAGAGGAGAGCTTGTACAAACATGATTGCTTTTTGATAATATAGACCAGAATACAACTGCCTTCAAACACCTCGATAGAATAACTGTAAAATGAAAAGGGTGCTTCACAGTACTCCGCAGCTGACAAACTGTTTTGTCAGCTGTGGTGCTTAGCCTTTTAAAGTCTCTTGCATGTTCTTTCAAGAAAAAGTAATGGCTAGGGTTCTAAGAGGTATCCAAAACTTTGGACTGCACAGTATTTGTGTGGTTTACATAAGACCTTTAAGAAGACCTAAATATCAAACATGTCCTCAAAAACTTCTGAAAAAATGGCTGCTTCAAATTGGGCACCAAATTATCAAAAGCATCAGATTTTGAAGTCTTGTCTTCTCTTATAAGTCTACTAAAGGTTTGGGTGTTTTATTGCTTTACATTGTTGTAGAAATGTGGTTTTTCTTGAAAATAAAATGCATGCCCTGTTGTTGGATACCAAATAGTTCTGTCACCAATATGAAGGATAGCCACAGTGCTTTTGATTGTACTCCTGGTCAAGGCTGCTAGAGCACTGAGACTGATGTTCACATGTTATACAGGTCCTAATGAAATTACATAGTTTCTGAGAAGTATAATAATCATTCTCATGTCACGCATTTGCCTTTCCTGTACCAGGTTTCAGATGTAAAGTTTTAAAGAGAAAATAACCTAGAGGTCTGAAGATTATACTTTCTAGGTTGATTGGTATTTCTAGGTTGATGTGTTTAGGATAATGTTCACAGGTTGTCCAATACTAGTGTTTGAATATAAGTTAATTTGTTTTGGAAATACTTCTTCTTAACTAATATGAAAAATCAGACCCACCAAGAGGCCAGAGAGCTTATTGTTGTTTTTAAGAAAAAGACATAATAAATATTAAAACCTGATGTAATATAAGTTATGTTCCCCAACCACACTCCCATAGTTTAAAAGTTAAACCCTAGACCTGTACAAATTAAAGTGAATGAGACAAAATGCTCATTGTCTTAAATTGCACAAATTAATTCATTGCTCACTTCATTTTTGGTATTGTTTTCCTTTGAGTTGTTTAGTTATGTGATATTGCTGCATTATAGCAGGTAACAACATTTAGGAACTTCAGAAGTTCTGATCAGTCTTCCCTCCTTCTGTAAGATCTACCAGTTGTTCATTTCTTTGCAACCGGGTCATTTATTTCACTCAAGTATGAAGTGAGTAGATGTAAATGCTATATACCTTCAAAGGAACCTCTATGATTCAAGATCCTACAAAACCCCCTCTGCACAATTTTCTGTTAATCATTGCAGCCTAGATGGTTAAATATAGCTATAGAAATCAAACGTTAGGCACCTTGGTTTGAAAAGAATGTCATAAGAGTAAAAATATTTACATTTTCATATGAATATGTGCAAATGGAATCGGGTTTTGTTAATTTTTCTTCACTTTAAAAACAAAACAAAAATACACCAAATCCCCTAAATTATAAAATTTTCTTACTGGAAAAAATTGTCCAGCTTTTTACTCAGAATTTACTATATGTTATGTATTTCAGACGATGGGAAAACACGTTGATTCTTTGAACATAAATTATGGTTTTAAAATATAAGGAAGTACATTGTCCTAATAAATGATAACTTACGTGAAAAAAAAGGAAATAAAGAACCTGAGAGCTTTATTTAGATCCAGTCTGTTATTGTAAACGATGCTGTCAATTTATTTATTTTTTATAACCTCCAGCAATAGAAGATTATTTTGATAAATGATTCATATCACTGCAATATATACCTTTCAAAATTTCCATATCTGGCAACTAATAGGTGCTTCTTGAAGGCTTCAATAGGCTCCTCAGCCAGATAACATGGCTGAAAGCTGCCTCATGATTAATTTCATCTAAATGTGGTAATTATCATGCTTTGAAGTTATGCCTGCAAAACATGCTTTCACAGAGAGTTAGGGGAAGCAGAGGATTAACCTAGAAACATTTCAGTTCAGAGCAGCATCTCGCCCAAGTAGAAATATATTTTCCTCCAAATTTTTCAAGATTTTTTATTAGACTACTTGGTAGTCATTTGCATTACCTTATCTCATATCAACTTCTTCACATCAATTTAGGAAGCAACAGAAACTGAAACAACTTCATATTTTTAGCAGTAATGGGATAGCCTTGGGTTTGCGGGCAACTTAATTTGGCAGTTTCTACCCTGAAGTATTTCTTGTGTTAGTATTTAAGAGCACAGTTCATTTGTCCTTCATATATGCTGTGGACATAAGCATTATTCTGCCTTTATTCCACACACTATAGATTATTAGAGAGGATGTTAATTTCCTCATAGCCACCCAGGGGAGTAACTTCTACCACTGCTCTATGTACCCCTTTGCTCCTGTCTCACAGGATCTCCATGGACCTTAGTTGTAAGATCTCTTAGTTGTAAGAGTGAGACTAATGAAAAAGGTATGTGAGACTCCAAGTATGTTTCTAGAAATGGATGATTTTTGTATCCATTTAAAAGCCCTGAGGTAGTAAGAATTATAGCGAAGAAGCTATCGCTGAGTATTTCTGCCCACTTTTATCTCCTTAGTAAAGATTCCAAATCTCACAGCCATTGGAAAAAAAGTCCTACAAAAATTGGCACAAAAATGCTACCTTAAGTGAAGAGAGACTGAACAGCCTAGTTAAGTCTTTCTGGTAGACTTCCTGGCCATGCTGCATTTTGATATAGCTAAGTCATTTAAATTTTATTTAAATCAACCAGGGACAGATTTTGCCTACATTTACCTGGCCCATATGTAGGACTGGCTGAGTTTCTCCAGGTTCCAAAGGTGTTAGGTAGGAAGTCTTCTAAACTAGGTCTCAGTTGTACGAATGTAAGATCTTTAAGAAGAGAGTGCCTTTCATTACATCTCTATACTTAGGCTCCTAGCTCATCTTCCCTTGCATTTATGCATCTTAACAATGTGCACATGGTGAGTAACCATAGCTCAGCCAGTACATACAAACCACGATAACCACATGTCAAGTTTCAGGGATTACAACACAGAAATTAAACAAAACTGTTCATGTTCACACAGATTTTGTTGTATTTACACTTAAGGTTAAACTAGTGTAACTGTACCATGAAAGAAACAGAACTGAATTGAGTCACTGTATCATTCAGATGCACTTTGCAGCAAATAAGCTGTTTCGCCTCTAAAGTACACACTGTAGTTTTCTATCTATTTATATCCTTTCTATGTTTCATGCATATGTGGTTTTGGTTTGTTTTTTTTTATCTTACAGATAAAAAAGAAGCTGCTGTGTCCAAAGAACTCAAAAGTAAGAAACTACTCTCTCTTTTATATGCCATGCAGTTTCAAAGAGTACGTTTCAATAATCAAAAAATAATAGTTATTGAATTGTTGAAAATACTACACCATTTATAATTGAAAAATTATATGTTTAGATTTCATGTGTCTCTTACTTTCTAAATCCATTCTTGTCTTACTTTTAATTCCACATTCTTTTTTGTGACTGACAGTTTTGCCTTCCCCTCTTCCTTATCACTGTCTTAAAAAACAAAAGTTTCCTAGGAAAGGAAATGTCGAATTGAAGTGTCAGCAAAATGTGCTCTCAGTGGCAGCAATTTCCATAAATGAGCTGAGAAGGCTGAGAATTCAACATGCTGAGGACCACCAAATTTATCTTCACAAATGTACAAGGGCCCTACCTATCTAGTTACTTCTGATTCCAGCACAGAGACTTCTGAGAGACTTCTGAAGAGAGATGGGAGTTGGGCTCTTCTGAAAAAATAACCACAAAATGTTCTGAGAATGTGGTACCGTTAACAGAGGAACACTTACGTCTTCCTTTTCTAATAAAAATTTGCAAGCATCAATACCTCAACACAGTAAGGATAGTAAGACAGTTTCTCTGGTAAGACTTCATCTGCTCAGCTCTCTGTTCTGAAAGTACAGTATAGAGGAAAAATATAGAAAAACTATGAGGCTTCAAAATCTCATTCAAATTCCTGATTAAAGAATGCACTGACTTTCCATGTATGATATTTCCATGCCATCCATGACATGAATGGCAGATTAATCTCCTGCCATCCTTGGTTTTGCAGCAATTTATGAAAAGATTTCTTTTGGCAATCAAGGAAAGCTTATACATTTGCTTCTTACTCAAATTTTGCAGGAATATTGAATAAAAATTTCAATAGACTTATTTTACAAGTAATGGCCTGTTAGTGAAATAACTTCCTGTTTGCAAGCGGGTCTTAAAGGATCTGTTAATTTGGGTCCCCAAAGAGGACCTACAGGAGAGCTGGAGAGGGACTTTTCACAAAGGTATGCAGTGATAGGACAAGGGGTATTGACTTTAAACTGAAAGAGGGAAGGTTTTGATTAGATATTAGGAACAAACTCTCTACTGTGTATCTCTGTGTATCTCTACTGTATCTTGCTGTGAGGCAATGGAACAGGTTGCCCAGAGGGGTTGTAGATGCCCCATTTCTAGAAATGTTCAAGGCCAGGTTGGATGGGGCTTGGAGCAGTTTGGTCTAGTGGAAGTTGTCCCTACCACTGGCAAGGGAGTTGGAACTAGATGGACTTTAAGGCACACTAGATGTGTCTTCCAAGCCAAACCATTTTATGATGCTTTTCGTGGCAGAATTCCACAGCAGCTGTCACAGCAAAACGTCCCAGCTCCATCATAAAATTTGCAGCTGAAACTAGTTCATAAATATATAGAGTCATTAGCACTTAAATAATTTGTTAATTACAAACTGAAAAGTGTATGCTTGCAAAAGAAAGTTTAAAACATTGGTTAGTTTTGTTTCAATGCTACTGAAAATGTATTTAAAAATTAAATAAAGAAATTTCTGACAAAACACACCCTTAATTTTATTTTTTCTCAACTATAATTATTTCAGTTGCTCAGAAATTAAATATTTTAATGAAAAGAAAAATATTTATAGAACAAAAAGGATCCTAACTTAGTTTCTTTTCATGGATGTTAAGAACAAAAAGTAAAAAAAAGTCTCACTGTCCACCTCAGAGCTCAGAAGGGACTTACAAGAGTCCTGTAATTTTGTATTAAATCCAGCTTGACACTTGTAGAACATGCAAGTTGGATCTCTTATTTCTGCCAGAACTGGCATTTAGGAAAGTAATAGTAAGTAAATTTTTCTTCAAGGTCTTCTACGTATGTCCCTGAAGGAGGTGTGAACACCCCAAGTAATTACAATGCTGTGATAATAACTAAGTTAGGGTATAATTATCTGCTATGGGGTTTTAAATGGATGTAAACAAAACAATAGCACACATGCAACGTATATTTTGTTTTCATTCTGTTTCTCAAGACAGTCTATGAATCTTTTATGAACTTCTCAAAAGACTGGAGGGAAGAACTCAAAATTACATTCCTGATTTAGCCATGTTTTTTTCTTTGCAATAACACAGTGGCAGATGTGAAGGATTAACTAACATTTTTTTGACAATCTGTAATTCAGCTTGTGATTAAAATCATTAGTTATTTCCTCTCAAAATATAGAAATGGGACTTTTAATTTATAGGACCTTCTAGTTGATATACAAAAACCTTTATGACCTTTATGACAGTTGGTGGAGTTTTCCTTATTGATATTCATTAAATTATTGTGGTTTAAGTACAGTCCGTTTTGTTAGTTCCTGAGAGTAAAAGCAATTAACTAAACACTAGTGAAGAGTAAATAAATCTAGCAAACTACTTAGATTCTTCTATCTAGGGCTGAGATTCCCCAAATCCACTTGGGAATGCACATACCCTTCAACATTTGGGTCTTCATTCTGCAAGGACATGTTCTACCAGCAAAGAGAGTATAGTGCAAGTGCAGTATAATATAGTGCAAGTGCACTTAAAAGACCAGGGACAGAATTACAGTTTAATGGCTTGTGAGGGCCTGTTTCTGTGCTAGGAGAATACCGCTGTTGCTCTTTCAAGTGCAGGATCAAACACGGAGATCTTCTCCTAATGCTCCTCCATTCCTCAGGATGGAGAGACGAGTCTGTGGATGTACTTTGCAGAAGTAGCCCAATTTCACCTTTTCTAACCAGGGAGAGATTCAGATTAGGGGAAAGGATAGCACTGAATGGCTGTGAGATCCCCTGAAGCACCACTGCTGAATTCACAGGAGTGAATCCTCAATATCTGATGTAGGTTGGTACGGCTGCTCTCATAGCTGCAAGATCAAATGCAGAGATGCCCAGCACATACATGCTCCCTGAGGGGCAAGGCCATGCTGGAACCCCTACATACCTCCTTTCCTCTACTTTGCCAATAGATATTGAATTACTAGGCAGAAAAAGCTAAAACAAGTGATTCAGTGCCTAACAGCCAGAGCTTACTAGCCCTTCAGCTTGTAAGGTTATTTTATTGTTGCCTTTGAGTTTATTGAAGACAACTCAGCTCCTCTCCCTTTGGGTAATCTCTTTGTTTAATTCTTCAGTGAAAAAATTGCTACAGGTTGTACCTCATTGGAAACCTTTCCTCAGATTTCTGTGTTTAAGGTATAATACTTCATAATAATTGGTTTAATTTGTTGTTTGTTTGTTTCTTTGTTTGTGTTTTTGTTTGGTTTTTTTTTTTTTAAGAGCCAGCAAAAACTCCTGCAGCCAATCCAGCTATCAAAAAAGCAGCAACACCAGGTAAAGGAGAAAAATGTTCACATACAATGCATTTCTTATACTCTGGAACCAGTTTATTGCATCATAGCACCATCTACTGGATTGCACAAAAGCCACTGTTTGGGTTTGGGGTTTTTTAAATCTGTTTACTCTAAATTATTGTGATAATTTGTACATTAAATTTTTGCTAAGAACAAAAATAGCACTGATTAGCACTGATTTATAACATTATATTTACTTCTTGTCTTCCCAAGGCAACTATAAGGTTGCAGGAATATTGAATAAAAGTTTCAATAGACTTATTTTACAGGTAATCGTCTATTAGTGAAATAACTGCCTATTTGCAAGCAGATCTTAAAGGATCTATTAATTTGGACCTCCAAAGGGGGGCCAACTATTGGGCACCAACTATTGGGTCATTCTACAGGTCTTGATATTAAAAAAAATTAATCTGAATGTAAAGACTGATTTTAAAAGCAATATTTACAGAAATTACTTTCCTTGTGAAGCTATATTCCAACCCTTTAAGAAGAAGATCTGATTTTTCAAAGTGCTGCTCTCGCAGTAGGTTTTCAAAATGCAGCTTTTAGATAGTAATAAATATGCACTGAAAAGACAAGCAAACTTTTTTCAACAAAATAATGTCATAAATTCCTACCTGAATTTAGATTGGATTGTAAAAATCTACTACTTTTTTTTTATTTCTGATCTCATCTGCTTCAGAGCCATCTTCAAAAAAGCCACATCTCATTTCTGCTTAATTAAATAAAACCTAATATAATTAATAACAATCTGGATATTTTTTATATTTGTAGTTTGACTACATTTTATATTGATTATCAAAAAAATGCTCAGGAAATCCCCATGTGAAAGTGTGGTCGGTATAAAACTATAATATTATCCTGGCCCAAAGCAGGGCAGCCAATACTGCACCAGGTTCTGTGCTATTGAGCTGTTTCTGGTGCTGGCATTGCAGGAGTGGCCAGCCCACACTTCTGCTGCTTCTTGCCTCCAGCTAATCCCACTGTACAGATCTGGGATCTTTTTATTTCCTTTTTTTTTTTTCCTTTCTTTAAGATTGTTTTCTGGCTCTCTTTGTATAATTCAGAGTATGTCTGTAGTCTATCTCAGAGATCCGTTCTAATGAAAGAGGGAATAATGACTTGCACCAGTAGGGGTGATTGGGAGTTGGTCAGGGATCAGTGCAAACCAGGAGCACCTTCAGTTGCCTCTACCAACAAAGGACATGTACTCTGGACTCACAGTTGATGAGGGCTATTGCTCAGCTGTAGGATATACTGTGTGAAGCTGGCCTAAGAAGCACCATTTCCCTGCCAATGCTCCCCATCCCTGCCTTCTGTGTTTGCCACCATGTTCACTTGTGCTAACACAACTGGGAAAACAGTGTAAACCACACCATTGCCATGCCTTACAGCTAAAAACTATCCCAGAAATGTGTGTGTGGCAGGGCATTTAGTCTGGACCTAAATCTGGCTTCACACACATTTATATGCACGCAACCGATAATTTCTTAAAGTGGCTTTGTTCCCCCAGTGTGTTGTATAGCTAGACCCTTAGATATTTGAACAGTACACTGCAGAAACCATTATGTTTGAACCATATGCTTATAATTAATTCATTCCACCTGCTTGCTTCCAATATTTGTGTTCATTTTTGAAAAATATTCCAATGAGTCTGCTTGTTGGCAAGAATGGTGATGACAGTAATCTGCTTAAGACAAAGAAAGGGGGAAAACTGGCTTCTTATGGAAAAATAAAATAACTTTGTTCTGACATATTTCTAATTATTTAGTTTGCCTTGAAAGTGATAAAGAGCAGTAGTCTCTGACTTCTACATTTTTGCTTCCCCTCTAGCTCTCTGAAAACTAATTTACCACCAGAATAACTCACCATAGCAAAATTAAATATGCTTTTTTGGAAACATCATACTGTTGCCTATTAGCACAGTAAATTAAATACATTATCCAATTTCATATTTCATTTTATTCCTCATATCTTATTACATCACAATCTGTACCCAAGAATGCCTAAAGCTGAAGGTTTACTCCTCTTAACAGACTGAACAGACTGACAGCACAGCTGGTCATCTTACGGTGCACCTACATCACATATGTTCCTGATCATAATGTCACTGGTGAATAAATCCTTGCTTAATTCAATGTGCACTATTTTTATCTCCATATATTTATACAGAGAAAGCAACAGAAGTGAATATGGAGTTTGGAAGTCTATGAGAACTTCCGAATCTGGAAGCTGACAACCGCTCTAGGAAATCAACCTTAATGAATTTCCATTACATGATTTTGAAAGTGGATACCTTCAAATATTTCCAGTTTTCTCTAACTGGAAAAAATTACCTCTTTGGCAACTATCAGAAACTGGGCCAGAGAGGCCAGTATTTGGCTGTAAAGCAGAATTGTTTCATAGGTGTATGCAAATGTTCTGAAGGGAGAAATCAGAGTTGAAGATATTTCATTACACCAGTCTTCCTCAGTTACTCTGTCGCATGCTTTCCCCATCCCAAACCCTGCTGCCATTTTCTCTCCTTTCTCCACAGTGCCTTGTCTCCTGAGCTGTGCCAGGCAGGACAGGTCTGAGCGTGACCTACCCTTACAAGATATCTGTCTACCCTTTTTCCCTGAGGACAGGTGCACGTTTCTTTCACGGGTTTTCCTCAGGCACTCTGTGTGTGCTGGGCCCAGCAGGTTCTCTGGAGGGTTTCTCAGAGCCAGGGGTGTAGGTGGTGAGCAGCTGCCTCATCCTGCCATCCTTTGTCAGGATGGGGGTGGGGAGGGAAAACCCTCTCCCTCTCATCCCTGTGGAGGCTCACCTGGAAAAATTTCCCACATCTCAACACTTATCATGCTCCGCAGCTATAGCTACTTCTGCTGGGTCAGTGGTCCAGCTGTCAGCGGTGGGGCACAGAGTCACCACACCTCAGCTTGGTAAGTTTTCTGGGTCTGTTTTGTCATGATGAGGAAAGCAAGCAAATGGTGGTGTAGGACAGAGCAAGGAGCACAGGCTCAAACCATGCAGAGAGTATTTGCAGCTAAATTAGCAGGAGGGTGAGTGTGTTCCCCAGTAGGCAGCAAGGAGCCTTGGTGCCACTGAGCCCTCATGCACTCCCTTAACTGGGGTGCGGGTTGGGAGCAGCTCATCTGTGACTCCATCTTATGGGATAACCTCATATCACAGGCAAGACTCATGCACCTTCTATCAGCACCGGTGATAGCTTTCCCCCTGATGATTTGCCTGATTTAAAAATCAGTTCTAACCCCTTTCAACATTGCAAAATTAAATCCTAATTGCAGTTTAGAATTTCCCTGGAATGGTCTTGAAATTTAATTTTGCAGTATGTTTAACAGATTTTGTACTGTCACTTAACTGCCTAATTACTGGGTTTTAATGCCTAATTTTCCCCATCTTCCTCTCCTCACACATGCAAAAAAAAAAAAAATAAATCTTATTCTTTTCTTCCTTTGGGTTCATAACAAAAACTTTTTTTGAGCACAATTTCTCCCTTGAAAATCAATGAAATTTAGTTTGGATCCAGAAAGAATAAAATAAACGTGACAGGCAATAGCTAATTTTGAGTACTCAGATGTCAGCTGCATCCAATCTCTCAAACTGACTACCAGTTGCGCTGGAATTATTATTAATTTATCATGCCTTTAATCATTCCACTGTTGGTAAGAAACAGAAAGAGAACATTATATAGAAAATTATATAGGAAGTGCCTTCATGGTATAAGTACAGAATATTAGAATGCAGGCTATAATGAAAAACCTGGTCAGAGGATGTGTTGAAGAGGTTCAGATCACTCTACCTAATGCAGGAAGAACTACTGATTCTACTGGTAATGGGCAGTATTTACTTAGCAGAGAAATTATTTTATTTCTTGGTTCAAAGTAAACAATGCAACTAAAATGGCAGCAGGAAAGCTATTTCCATAGTGTATAACCAGTGCTATTCTACATAAAAAGGAAGAAATAACAAAAGTTTATGGGACAGTAGATGTGCTTTGAAATGTAGAAGAGGTTTATTAAGGAGTTGGGTTGTCTTTTAATTGGTTGTCTTTTAATGATCACTTATAGTACACAAGTACATAGGAAGAATGCTAAAACCATGTAAATGTTACAAAAAATTAATAAAATTCAGCATGTCTGTTGAATAATTTATCAACACAGTGGAACAGGCAAAATTATAATGGACTGCTTTGCAGGTTTCTCAGGCTCAGGTAACTCTCTCAAGTCACACATCTTGGGATTTATTTTACTCACAGCACCACACCCTCTGCATCATCCATCAACCTATCTATTTTCACCTTATGTGACTACACATATCTTCTTGTGTAGTCAGTAAAAGAGGAGAGACTTCAAAAAACAGTATAATTTTATGTTACACACCCCCTGTAAGTACTTTTGGAAAGAGGAAAAGGAGAGGAATAGTTTATTTCTCTGTCTCTCTCACAGGATATGGACATGACCCCAGTAGATTTGCCATCCCGCAATCTCCTTGGGATCTTATGTCACATAGTACCTGAAATTTCTCTTTATAAGCAGCCACTACACCTGGTCAGAACACCTCTGCACGTATTTCTGTCATGTAGATGTTACAAAGAAAATTATTCTGGAAGCTGCAGCAGTCTGTTCAGTTTTCTGGTCCCTGAAGTTAACCCTCTCAGACTTTTCATAACATAAGAACAGCCATTCTCAGGGTTTATATTCCGGGTTTACAATCTAACTCCTGAGGGCCAAATATTAGAGGTAACTTATTGATGGTATAAGGACAGGCTTTGCAGTTTATTTCTTTATAAAATAAATATTCAGTTAGCAGATGTTTATGCAGCAGTAAACAAAATAATGAAACCCTACCTGCATTAATCCTGCTGCCTGGGGTCCTTTGATTTAGGTCCAGGATCATTCTGTAGGTCTTTTGCATCACCAAGGCTTTTTTTTTTTTCAGTCCATATTAGCATAATTCTTCCCCTTTCCCACCTTAACTGTTTGGGAAGTTAAACATCATATCTTCTCTGACTTACTAATTTTCTTTCTGGTTTTAAATGGATAGTTCCAGGCTTGCCTGTTTTTTGCACAGCAGTTGAGAATTATCTGATTTCAGTCACCAGTAACCTGCCAAAGGATTGGAGAACCTGGGTCTTGGTTCTCACCCTACGGAGCTTCCACTGGGCTTTAGTGAAACCTTACAGCTGACTCTGCTCCTGATCTGCCAGGAATGCACTGTACCCTCAGCGGCTAAAACCTTGCTGCTATTGCAGTAGTCCATCACTCAGCCACTTCTTAATATTTGCAGGAATCTATTATGTGGATGGAGATGTATTCCACAAATCATTCCAACCCACTGACATTTTCATCCCAGCTCAAGTCTGAGAAAATATTACAGAACAGGACATCTTAAATGGTTCACATGATTATGTAAGCTGAAATCTGAATTCATCTAACTCTGAATAGGAAAGGAAAAATGAATTATTGACATGTCACAACAGATGCCCTGAAAGGAGAAGAATTTTCTGATATTAGAAGATTTTACTTTACAACCTTAAATTCTTTAATTATAGCATTTATTTAAATAGAGCATGAATAGCTTATTTTACACTAAGCTTTCTCATCTGAAATCCGGTTTTTATTCACCAATTTTTTAAATTATTTTTGAGTAAATATCCTGAAATCCAGGTTATTTTTGTGACTTTTATAAGATGTTGAAAAGCCCAGTCTCGTAGCTTCGTATTTATACTTCCCTTACAGTATTCTCTGTTTAAGGATGATAAAGATTTAAAATAATTTCAAATACTTCCCTTCAGATCACAGTGTGTGTGAAGACACTTGTACTAAAAATCAGCCTTGTTTCTTTTTTTATTACCAGACATTTGATACGCATCAAAGTACTGTTGTATTCCTAACACAAAGCAACACTACTTTAAGAGCAAGGCAGGGGGAGCAAGTAAACTACAAAACCGATTTTTTTTCCATACATGAAAGCAACAATAATGAGAATAAAAGAGGGTCACATTAAGTGCTATTTAAATACAAATCCGAGTTAAAAGGATTATTTAAGTGTCTGCTCTTTATAGAAAAGGCATTTTAAGGTACTTTGTTCTGAAGCTGGCAAACTTTCATAGCCCTGAACTTTTTCATGATTTAAGCGCACTTTTGTCAAGAATGGGGCCAATTTTGAGCAAGAAATTAACATATCTTTAACTCCATCTTGAATCAACAAAGAATTCAAGGCATGCTCAAGTTTTGTTGATTAGACTATCGCATACACTATGGATGTGATTATCTTCCCAGATAATAATGTTTTGAAAATGGTGCCACCTTTACTTTGCTAGAATGGGAATAAATGGGCCTCTTCTTGTTCATTGAGACTGTTATGAAAACATCACTTGATTTACAGAGGAGCAGTGGTGTGGTTTATTTTTCTATACCATATATGGTCATAATACATCTAGAATTTATGATGTTCACTTCTGATGCCACTGCTTGCTGCCTGTGAAGAAAAGCTACAGACCAAATAGATGAAACTGAAAGTACTTCATTTCCTCCAGGCCTCTTTTCTTTCTTTTCTTTGCGTTAAAATTTTTCTCAGGTATTTCCCAACATGATAGCAGAATTCTCATATAAAGATGCTGATACAGAGAATTGTCAAATGCTTTCCTTTCCTTCACAAAAATCCATCAGAAAAACTGTTTGTTACCCTCCTCAAAAGATGATTTATAGAGGAACAATTATATGTGTGGCATGATCTCACCAAGTAAGGGATTTCCTTTCTGTGTTCTTATTCCAGAAAGAAATGTATTTGTACAGTTCATTATGAATCAAAGTGTCCAATGGTGGTGAGGTTTTCTACATTGATCTAGAAAGTAAGAATAGGAGGGAATTATAGCAGAATACATTCTTCTTGGGAGCAGGAGAAATGGAAAAACCTAGTTTGATGCAAGACTTTCTCATGGGGATTATCTCGGATCTAACAATGTGACTGAACTCATATTGCAAAATTTCCATTCACCAGAAGGAACTAAAGGCATCTTCCCTGTATCTGGTTGCTTATGTTCACACTACTCTTAATGAAAGGATATCTTGGAGAGCTTTACCACTCTGTCTCATTTGATTTTAATTAAACAACGTGATATGAAGGTCTGAGAAGGGAAATGACAAGCATATAGCCTATAAAACCAAGATTACAAAACTGTAAGACTAGGCTAACTTTCTGCTGTCTAAGGATTTCAGTATTCAAGGCACTGCATAGAATATGACAAGAGTGACTGAAATATTTGTGATAAAACTTAAACAACAGTACAGCAGTTAAACACCATTTCTATGCATCTACTGAGTGCAAACAAAATGGTATTGGTTAATTGACATGTGGTGTATGCCACACAATAGCAAAGCCACTTGATATGCCATTTATTTAAACTTTTCCCAATCTGTGTCATTCCTCATACAATTTTTATTTTCCTGAACACTTCTTGAACATGAATGCTCTGTCTGAATTAGGAGATGACACGTGCACACACGCATACATGTGCACACATAGCTATATAAATTATGTGGGATATCAATTTATTCTCTTCTAAGGGATGGTAGAGAGTCCCAGTTTGTGACTGTCTATCCTGGTAGTAAAGATTAAAGTGCACCACAATTAATTTACCAGACTAGATGCTTTTCAGCACCATTTGTGCTTTGGGGAAGAGTGCAGAGGCAGGTTCAGGTTCTCTTCTATCTTCCAGCTACTCTGGATTGCCTAGGAGTATGTTACTAGTAATGAAAAAAACCACATTTACATGGTTTTATGGGCATCTAATACATTACCAGTTTTCATAAAAAAAAAAGAAAAGTCATTTGTTCAAAGCATCAGAGCATATAAAGATGGTGAAATGTCAAACTAAACCAAATCTGAATTCCATGTATGGTAGAAAAATAATATATTACCAACAAAACTTCCCAAAATAAAAGATACTGTACAGTCTCATATATGTGCAAAAATAGTTAAAAATAAAAAGAATGACAAATGTCATGGTAAATGTCTAATGTTTCTACAGTTGGCAATATCCTTTCCTACATCATACTAACTACTTGGAAGTAAAAAAAGGCAAAGAGAAAGACATTGAGATCAAGCAATAATAACTTGTAACAAACAGGAAAGATCTAGGTCTGAAGTTTCTTGAAATTTATGGCTCACGTAATGAAAGGTTTAAGTTCGTTCCATTCAAAGTTCAAAGCAGGAATCATCTGAAATTTCCCGACATGTCAAATTCCATGTTATTAATTTTTATAAAATTTCTCATAGGAAAGGATCTCATTTCATATGCTTCTGGAAGTCAAACTATTATAAAGGAAGCTCTATAGGATTTCCTTAATGTTTGAAGTTTTGAAAAAAAAATCGAAATAAAGCTAAACAAATGGATTGTTTTATACTTTGCCAAAACATTTGCCGAGTGTTGTTAGTATCATACTGTTCCCTGATCTCATGAGAGCTGACAGATCTTAGAATGAGAGGAAAAAATAATTGCCTCAGTACAACTGAAGGCAGAATTATATTTCCTTCAGTTTCCAGGAAGCTATTCTGAGCAATAGCAAAACAGAAAACTGCACAAAACCAATAAAAATTCTCATTTCACAAAATAAATCCTAGAATATCTGCATGAAAGTGGGTAGTCTGAAGAGTACTTGGGCTACACAAAACCAAACCTGCAGCTATTGTTATAATTAAGATCAAGTCAGCCAAACTACTGAGTCCCAAACTTCTATCTTCTCAGTTTTTTACAATATTTCTCATCCTTGACCTATATAGGGTTGCCACCCAAGGTAGAATGCCATCAAGGACATATAATACTTATTCAGGCAATAAAACATTTAATGTAAACTTGCTCTCTATCTCTATCACTTTTTCATATTGCTGGGAAAATCATATTTATGACTCATTGCTTTGATGACATGAACCTGCTCCATGACCATTTCCACTAAATCCCCCTTCTTGTTTACAATGTGTCTATCAAGAATCAATAATAATTTTCATAAATATAAGTTTTATAATAAATACACTAAAATGGGCTTTATATAACTATATTAAAGCTAGTTCCATTATTTCAGTCAGCTAGTCTTGATGCTTTAATGTGTACATTTTGTCTGAAAGATATTGGTTTTGAAATTGTGATGAAATTACATAAATATTTTGGGGGAAAAAAAAGAGAAAATAGTTGGGATTTTTAAGAACTCAGAGCAAAACTTTATTTTAGAAACTCTATTTTTCTTTAAAATGTGTGTAATATGGCTCTTCAGATGAATTTGAAACCCTAGAAAAAAACGAGGTTTTATTTCAGAGAGAACTTCACGGGTTGCTTGATATAAGTTTATTGGGGGTGAGAGTATGCAGTAATGACATATTTTGTTTCAAACTTAAATTAGGGGGCTTATATTTTAGATCAGTATGCCCTTTCTAATATAAATTACTTTTGCAACTCTGCATGAAGTTTACCTCTTTTAGTTGCCCACTGTGCAGTCAGTATTAATACTGTGCAGTCAGTATTAATATTGATTATTAATTAATATTTAATAGGAGGAATATTATTCATATTAATGTTGTTTATAAACACATTTAATTTTCTATTGGCAGGTTCTTGTTCCTTTTTGCTTATTCAAATGAATGATAGCTCAGATTTATTAATAGGCTTGTGAGGGTGCAGCATTCAGAATCCCTTTGAACATAGAACTTTATGTCTTGATTCTAGAGTGGAAACTGTTGAAACATTAATGTTGCTCAACTGTATACCACAGCATTAATACAGATATAACCTATAATAAATATGGAGAAAATATAGGCATCAGATACTGGCAAGCGATGAGCATGTATTTAAGAATATTCACCTCGGGTCCTGTGTGCCGCTTTGAGTGTCACAGCATAAGAGAGAGAGCATCCAAAGAATGGCTATGAAGATGGGGAAAGGTCTGGAGGGGAAGCCATACCAGGAGCAGCTGAGGTCACTTGGTCTGTTCAGCCTGGAGAATAGGAGGTTGAGGGGAGACCTCATTGCAGTCTACAACTTCCTTGTGAGGAGAAGAGGAGGGTCAGACAGTGATCTCTTCTCTGTGTTGACCAGTGACAGGACCCAAGGGAATGACCTGAAGTTGTGTCAGGGGAGGTTTAGGCTGGATATTAGGAAAAGATTCTTCACTCAAAGGTGTTTGGGTGCTGGAACAGGCTCCCCAGGGAAGTGGTCACAGCATCAAGCCTGACAGAGCTCAAGAAGCACTTGAATAATGTTCTCAGGCACATGGTGTGATTCTTGGGGTTATTCTGTGGAGAGAGCGGAGATGGACTCAATAATCCTTGTGAATCATAGAATCATAGAATATTCTGAGTTGGAACTCAAGAATATCCCTTCCAACTCAGGATATTCTATGATTTAATGATTCTATGATATATCTTGTGATCAGTCAGTTCAGATACTCTTGAATTTAGGAAATGTTCCTATGTAGATCCAAACCTGCTCAGCAGAGCCTTTCCATATGCTGTTTAAAAGCATCTGCAGACAGAAAAAACTTAACTATTTTTTCTGCTACTGTGAGCATCAGCACTGACTGGTAGATGATGCCTGGTGTCTGAGAGAAACATTCAGTCTCTCCCCGTGGCAGGCTGCCTGCTCCTTCTGTGAGGAGGTTTTGAAGCATATCCTGGCAGAATGAAAAGAGCTGTTATAGAAACTATATTAAGAAGTTGTAAATCCCAGGCATAGCTTGATAGAGGGTACAGAGGTTAGGTGGATGAAGCATTTCAGCTTCAGGTTTCCAGCTCCTGTTTTGATGGTGAGCTCCAGTAAGCAATCATTTCTTCCACACTGTCCACTCCTGTAAAGGAGGCCAGGATCCTGTCCCCTTTCCCGTGGATGTAGAGCACAGTGGCTGAACTAGATACTCTGCTTATTCTCTGTTCTCTCCAGTGAAGAAAGACAAGGACCACAGGTGTCCTGAAGCATCTACAGTTGTAGGTCTCCGTTTAAACCACCCTGAAGCAAAACTGCAGTTGTTTTAACCTACACTGTTTCTATAGTTTCCTTTTAGCACCTTATTATACAAGTTAAATGCTTTGCTGTCCATCATCAGGAGCTAATCTCAGCCTGTTTATGCAGTGGAAAAACCACTGAAGAGACTGATTACAACTAAAAAGGTTTTATTTTGACATACAGGAAAGCAGAGAAGGGCTCATCTGAGTTGACAGTCCAAGGGAATGTCTCACATCCAACCACCACTAGTAACATGAAAAATGACTGTCCAAGGCAATTAAACAAAGCATTACAGGAAGAGAAATGTAATCTTTACTTTTTTTTTTCTTTTTCAGAACCACAAAAGAAAGAAAAAATAATGGAATCTGGTGAATATTCTCTCCTTTTTATCTTACCTGTTTTAAATTAAATCACGTCAAAAGTCAATATTCAACCTTTTGTTTGTTTTTACAGCCAAAACAGCAAAGAAAGAAGTAAAAGTACATGGTAAGACCTGTTTTAGAGTCTCATTTGTCTGGTTTGATTTTCAGTTGAGACAGGATTAGGTAAAAGGATAAAAAAAGTAATACCATAGATAAAGTTTTGCTGGTTTAATAAAAGTAACTTAAGCAACTGAATTGCTGTGGAGCAGACATGCAGCCATTTGGTCTTCTGGAACTGAGATCTGATCAAATGCTGTTGAGGAGCACAAGAGGCTGATAATTCTTAATTTCAGCTTTTAAAGGGTTTGTCTTTTCAAGGAAGGGGGCTTGCTTAAAAGTTACGGTAAATGGATGGAGAAACAAAAATAAAATAGAAGATTCAGAGTGTAAAAGGGAGGAGAAAAGTAGACTGTTTAATACGTTTTTATTCCAAACACCCATGCATTTTATTGGTTTATTTTAGAGCAGCTAGATGGTCTTATTTCTGACTGGAATCCACTTCTCAAGTTTATCCAAATCTGGGAGATCATAAAGATTTTCAACTCCTTTTACAGCTAAGCTAGATGACTCATTCGTCAGATGACTCCATTTTCTCAGACAGAAATTCTGAGCAAGAAATACCTACAATAGACAGCCAATTTATAGAAAAATGAATCTGTTCTTTTCTAAAGCATAAAAACCTACCACAGTGCATCAGAATGAAGGTATGAATAATGAAGAAAGAGAAATGTGGTAGTTCAATTAATTTGGATTTAGTTAATGTAATTATGAAGAATAATAAATTATCTGAAAAAAGCATATTTTCGAGGAAGATTTGCATAACTGGATCCTCCTCTGTATCCGTACTAGAAGTTTTCAATAAAATAAAAAAAAGGAGAAAAAAATCCTTATCTTCTGCTAAATTACTAAAGGTGTCAAAAGATTTCTATCTTATACCCTCCACCTCTGTTTAATATGTGCTCATTCTAAAACCCATATTGTTCCTTTTCTCGTTCACATTACTAAAAATAGTGGAGCTATTGAAACTCCATATATAAGTTATATATTGACCTTGTTTTCCACTGCTTTTAATCTGCAGGTTAATTAGTCCTCTGCCACGAGACTATCCAAACAAGCAATGTATGTGTGTCAGTTTCTTTCTACATAAAAAAATGAACTCCTGCTTCTGTGTAGATAGCATAGGTAGCATATTGACCAAGAGAAGAGATGTTAAGATCAGTCTTAATTTCTTTATTCATTCACAAAATTAGTGTCTGAGAGTTTTCTTTTGTTTTATAGCATCTGTGGAAAATCCGAAGTTAAAAGGTGGGTAACTGTGTTTGGTTTTAAAACAGAAATGGAAGAAGACTGTTGTTAACTTTACTGTTAATGAAAAAAGCTTCTTGTGAAAAGAAGTTGTTAACAGGTGTGACATTTAAAACAAACAACCTTTTAAATTATAATGGCTTCTTCCTTGCAGCATCTCAAAGCAGGTGCCTTTTCCTAGAGTTGTTCATAGACTAACTGTCAATCTCCAACTATATCAAATTCAATTTCTAATCCTAACTTAAACCATCAGGCTTTTGTGAAAGGCAGAAAGGAGAAATAACCAGTCTTCTATAGAGACATGACACAGAGTAATATTTCTGTTTCTGTCAGTCCTACTGCAACACAAACCCAGTGACAGAAGTGTTGTTTTCTTTAAGGAATGAAGGGACTTTTACAGGGAGGTTCAGTGAACCAGATTTTGCCTTCCTTTTACACATGAACTGTTGATGACAGAAAGGGGGAGGTGTGAGAGCATCAGTGCTTGCTTCAGAGGTTGCTCCTTTCCACAATGCACAGGGAACTGGGACTGGTGAGAAACATTAAGGACATAAGTTCAAGTTGAGCAAATATTGAGTTGTTGACATCACTGTCTGACTTTTTGCATATGTACAATGCAAAATACTAGCTCCAAATTGCCTTCAATAACATAAAAGATTTCAATTGTAACCTAAACACAAATGGAAAATGGAATGCCAAGTTACAAGCGCCTTTCACTCTCCGTCCATGTTTATTCATATCAATGACCACTGTACATTATAAACTATCTTTTTCAAACAAATGGAACTGCATGTATCAACTGCTTAGCCTTGTAGACTGTGGTCTCTGAGCTGTTCACCACAAGTGGGGAAATGTCCCAGTTTAATACCCTGCTATCATTCAAGCATCATCTTTTACTTTAGAGTTCACCTCCAAAACCTCTTTCACGTTAACCAGTAAATACTGACACAAGTAGTCAGGTTGCATTGCAAGAGAGTGCTCTTCTGGAGCATGAGGATCGGTTGCAGAATCACAACTGTGGAGATTAATGTAAGGAAATCAAAGTTGATACATTATTCCCTTTATTGGATGTTGTTATAAGTTCCCTGATTCATGGCTAAATTCATAATGTTGTCATTGCTCTGCAGCTAATTGTATTGAGCAAAACAGGAACCAGAGTAATTTAAGTATTTGTTCTCTTTATACTCCCACCAGACAAACACAGAAACTAAAGGGAAAAAATGTGGTATTAAGCTTTTGCATTTTTAGCAAATTCTAGAAAGCCAAAGCTGAATATAAAAGTAGTCTTGCTACTGTGTGACTGAATAAAGGTTGAAAAAAGGTGGATAGCTTTTTAATTGCTTAAAGCCTCTGAGTAATTTTTTTGAGACATTATTTCTTCTGTAATGCTGAAGTATGCAGGAGTCATCAACATTTCAATATCTGTGAACCCATTTCTGTCAAGCCTGTGACCACCACAGTCTGAAAAGAAGTGAAGCAATTATTTCTTGCAAAATTAAGTCCCTTTCAGTGAACTTGAAGTTCTCTTTGGTTGCTTTTGGGATATGTTGTCACATACCTTTTGAAATTGTTATCCCAATTATGGTATTTGCCCTTTTATTAAATGTTACTTTATTTAGGTCACTTGTAAAGTTTACAAACAGAATTAGTAGAGGTTTTCAAACTACAGAGCATTTAACTCTATGCTTTATTGCTGTGAGTAGCCTCATTTTTTTCATATTTCATATTTATTTAGATAAGAAGCAAATATTTGCATAAGTAATAGGTCTTCATCATGCCACCAGCATTTTGAAGGATGGAAGTGAACTCTTCCTTATGAGATCCTGAATTAAGGGGCTTTGAAAAAAACTTTTAGGAACTTCACAGTTAATTAAGGATAAGTAGAAATTTTGGGTTTCACTTATATAATACAATAATAATTCTCCTATTTCTGTTGTCAAAAGAACAGTCTCACAGCTGAAAGTGTTAGTCTCAACTATCTTAGTTTTACCATAGGATGAACCTAATGTTGAACCTGAAATTATTCTCCAGTGTCTGAGTAAATAACAACTTTGTTTTAATCTTCATTAAATAGAAATAACTGATTTTAGCTCTGGGGTAATTGTTGATTTCTTAAAAATTATTTGTTAACAAGTAATCTAAATTTAACTTTATGTTGCTAATTTTGAAACTCAGACATAGCCTATACTCCAGGGGAAAATTGTATTTATAAAAAAATGTTACAGCTGTGTCTTTTACCACTTAGTAATAATCAGAAAGGAATGCTATTTTCTTCTATGTTTCTTGTGATGCAGACAAATTCTAGTATTGCTTATTTGCTATAACTTTCACTAAATCTAATCAAGATCATTGCTTTTCAGTCCATATTTATTTGTTCTTCCTTGATATTTATTTGCTTTTTTCTTATTTTTTTTGCTGTTAATCCTTTTAGATGTAGCAGCTCTCTAGGCACAAAGTGATTTTCAATATTCAGTAGATGGTGACAAATTTTAAATTTTTAAGTACATTTTTGGAAGGCACACAGTCCTGTTCTGAAAACAAACAAGGCTTTTAACGAAATTCTCTTCTTTGATAATTAAAAAAAAATAATCCCCTGACACAGAAGGAGGTCATTCCCATTAGCTTGTATTTTTGAAGAACTATCAAACTCATACGAGTTTTCTTTCATTTTCTCACAAGCCACTACAGCATGAATTTTTTTCATTTCTCCATATAACAGGAACAGTTCCTAAACCATAATATACATTTCTTAAGTTAATGACCTCTTGAATTAGTGAGATCACGATAAGGAGCCTCTGACCTCAGGTTTCAGTGAGTGAAGCGTTTGTTATTTCCAGTCAGAGTGATTCCTTTCAGCCTTCCTTCACACTGAGCAAATATCTCAAAGTATCTTTAAAATCAGTGACATTTTGGTATGCATATTTCTGCTGTGGATGCTAGTTATGCAACTTGACTCTTTTGGGATAAAAATATTCTGATGAATTTGACTGTAGCCTACAACTATTGAGAGTGCAGAAATATTTGACTGATGAATTGCTCTCCTGGACACTTTCAGCATAAAACAGTATCTGCTGAGTTGTCTCTCATTTGATTTCTAAGAGCTTATGATGGAATCAGAGAAACAATTACCAAATGAATTACCCATTTGATCAACATTATGCCAAGTTGTCAAGAATTTTGCTGAGATATAGCAAAAATATAAACAGGCGTTTCACTCCATTTACTTAATCTATCTTTTGAAAACATATCTTACTGAAAACATGGATCTCTGGCAAATTTCTAGTTTTACCTTCATATGCATTTATTTTATTTCGTATTGTTTCAGGCAGGGGTTTTTTGTGGTTTTTGGTTTGGTTTTATTGGGAGAGGGTTGAATTTCTTTTTTTTTTTAATGCTTGATATTCTGCTGAGGAGAATATGATACCTTATAACACATTCATTTTACTTAAGTCATATGGCTAAAGGATCAACTTTTCAAATAGGGAACACCTGCAACAGGACCATTTTTTACCAAGAGATCATCTTTTAGGCTGCCATTCGGAAGCGGCATGAACTTTGAAATTGCCCAGTGGAAGGGATGACATCTTAAGCTATTTAGAAAACTTGTCACTGTTCTGATAGAAACAGAGTTTGAGTCTTATTTTAAACACCGAATATGTGTGCAGGCTTTCTATTTATGTATACTGTCAAAGTGGCAACTATTACCTTGATGATAAAAGACCTCTCAGCATTACCAGAGCAGCTCACACCTCCCGTGTTTAAAAGCAAAGAGAATAATGGAATGTCCTCTTTGTCCTTCTAGATATTGCTCTGCCATGTCCAGGTGATGCTACTTGGCAGTTCCCAAAAGTTACTCAAGCTCTGTTCTGTCTCAGCAAGTTCCTATTTACTAACACTCACAGAAGTGAGTGCACTGATACACAGAATACTATAGTACAATAGTACTAGTTATAGTAGACTCAACATTTCTCAAGGATGGCTGGTTCCTTCATCATAACCATACTCATGGTCTATCCCCACCACACAACTTTGATGACTCTGAATACCTGATCTTCTCAGAGAGCTGTATAGCTCTTCTAACCTGCAGTTCAATAGTCAGAAAATGCTTTTACTCCACTACTATTCCGGTTTTAGAAACTTTACAAACCAAAACTGCTTTCCTTTTAGCTAAAAAGCACAAACATGTTTTGGAGAAACAAAGTTCTCAATAACTCATTTTACTCTTGTCATAGGTGCTTTCACAGCTTTAGATGCTAAAATGTGTTTTGGAATACAAATGGGACAGGTTTCTGGTGGCACTTTTTATATATTTCTCTCCATATTAAAATAAGGTTATTCTTCAAGATGTTGACCACTTCAGTAGGATTTTTAGAAGCACTGTGATATCAGTTTGCTCAGTGGCAGGGCTCAGTGCTCAGACTCACCTAGTTCGTTGTTAATACAAGTAGCACTGCTGATCTGGGCCTAAGTAACATGGATGTTAATAGCAGAGATATACAATACATATTAAGGGACTTCGCTCCTCTTCAACTTTCTATGTGTCCATGAACACCAATACAAAATTAGGTACTTGGATAGAAATGGAATACTCCTCTTTTTTTTTTTTTGAGGATTGAGTCAGACATCTTTTCAACCTAGACTTTATTTTCAGGGTAACTGAGGTGCAGAAGTGCAATATTTCACTGTTTACATGAAGCTTGCTCACAAACACAGCACACCTCACAGCATCCTGGGATAAACAAGAGCAAGTGGCAAGGGAGTGATTGACATCTGTGAGTTGGTCCCTCCCACTCAACGTGAAGTAGTTCATCTGTCCATACTTGACATTTCACTGAGTCTCAGGATTCAGGGAATCTGGGAACAGATCATTCTTTTGGCCTCCAGCCCACCAGAAGACATTGCAGACAGGCCATCATTTACTACCTAAGCTAATCCTCTTGAGCCATCATGCCCAGCAACTTCAGAATGCTTCCCTGTTGCCTGGACTGCAAGCCTGGCCCCAGAGGCACCACCAGGACATTCCTTCAAAAGTAGTGAGCACATATGGAGGCTCTTCACAGGTCCTTTGAATTCCCTGACTTTCCCAGCATAAATAACGGTAACAAAACATGATCCTCAGAATTTACCTTATCTCTAGAAGGCAAACTCTTAATTTTCAACTGTGACTTGTTGCAAGAAACCATTTTGCTAAAAATACTTTTTTGCTTGACAGGTTGACATGAAAAGCTGAGAGGTTGTTATGTGCTAATACCTCTGAAGCTGCAAAGACATTTCTATACTTATCAGATGTAAATTAATTTTCTCTGTCCACTTTACATCCTGCCACTTACGCTGATTATCTATTCTTTGCAATACTTTTAAATAAGGCAATGACAGTGAAGCTTATTTTCTTAATGCCACATTTTTTTTTGTCTCAAACACTTTAAGAGGATACATTTTTAAATTAAAGTAAGGCTTTTCACTTAGCATAATAGTCATAAATTATGACTACAAAAGTTTGGTTCCACAAAAGTGAAATGTTGGCAGTGCCATTTATAGCTAAACACATGTATTCATAGGTATGCAAAATGTAACCCTGAATAATTCAATTAGAAAATATGTGGTTTGTCCTAAATATATAATCTTGTACATTGCCAAACCTGCTATGTAAATTGTCAGAAACTATAAAATATACCCATATTTCCTAAGAGAGCAAAGTCTGAAGGGATTCCTTCTTGCACCACCTCTTTTTAGATAATTTAACCCTTAGTTTGGAGCCATGAACAAATTATCTCTGTCCCTTGTCTCTCAAGCTGTGCAATTGAATTAGGAACTGTGCAAGGTGAAGCTTGGGAACGAGCAATTGGATATGTCCAGGTATCCTGACCTGTTACAACTACTTCCCCTAGCATCAGTAAAGGTCTAGCAGCTCTGCTGCACAAGTGGCCTGGTTCGCGTGTCTCCCTTGTACGCAGAAATCTCAGTATTCATAAGGATCAAGTTAGGTGTCATAATGTACAGCCAACCTGTGGCCTGTTATCCTCACTGAGACTAACAACATGCTTAAAATTGAGAATACAGGGAAATATTTTGCTGTGTTAGGGATGCAGAGTGGAGGTTTCTGTTGCAGCAAACATAAAACCATGCTTGCTTGGGGAACCTTCACAAAGTAAAAACCTGCTTGCTTTTCTCCCTTCTCCATTACATGACGTGCTGCAGTTTAGCATCTCTTTCACCTGACATCATGGAATCATAGAATGGTTTGGGTTTGGAAGGGACTTTAAAGATCATTGAGTTCCAATCCCCCTGGACGGGGCAGGGACACATTCCACTAGACAAGGTCTAGAAGAAAATGCTACTATTTATATTCTGAAAGGAAAAAAAAAATATTACCCTTTTTCAGGCAGGTAAAAGATATCTATTATGTATTCGTATACTGGAGGGGGAAAATCTCATGATTGCATTTAAGAAGAGCTTTTTCTGATGTAGCAACACTTCTGACTAAAATCTTACTTAAACCATATCTTTTATTTGCATCAGGACCTGAAAAGAAGGAAGCAAAAGCAACAAAGGCAACAGAGCAAGGTAAAAAGAAAAGCATGTTGACGTTACCTTTCTTAAAAGACAGGTACACAGAAACAATAACCTCAGATTCAGAGAGCTGGATGACGGTAACCTTTAAATCCGTTGCTTTGAGAGTATTTTTCAGGGCTTTGCTGTGTTTATCAGAACAACAGGAAATTTCCACTATGAAACTGGCTTGTCCCACTTCCACAAAACTGCAACCCCAATAAAAGGCTTCAGGTGCCCACTTCAGCTTAAAGGTTCTGTGTTGCAACTTTGTGTCCTGCCAATCCTGCAAGGGGCTTCCTGCCTCTGTAGCCTGGGCAGGGATCAGCCTTTGCTATTTAGTCTTAAAGCGTAAGTCACAATGAGGTAAAGGCTCAGAGGCCCCCTAAAGTCAGCTGAGTTGCCCTTCCTGTCCCAGATGAAACGTTAGCCCCATGAAAAGTCACAAAGGTCCACTTTAGAGAAACTCAAAAGCTTGTGAGACCTGACCTTCTAGAAGTTTTTCATGAAAAGCTTAGGATTGGTATGGATGAGGCTTGAGTGGGAATGCCTGAGTGGGAACACCAGAGGAAAGCCTACAAGAATTTCATGTGTTGATGGCGCATAGTTCAGAGGGACGCAAAGTCTGCATACAGTATCCCAAAACAACGAGAGCAGGAACACCAAGGGACCGCTTATACCCAAGCTAAAACAAAGCTCAAACCATTGAGTGATGATGCTGAATATAAAAAGAGAAGTATTGAAGCCTTAAACCGTTGAGATAAATGTGTCTTTTCCCATCATATACACTTAGATTTTTTATTATTATTACCTTCAGCATTATATCCTGCACACTTGCTTCTTGTATGTTTGTTAAAAGCAATCCTACTTTTTTAGTTTAGTATGGTAAGGAGCATGGTAAAAGACTGATGTAAATACCCAAACCTTATCAACCCTGACTTCCCTAATGTGATACACATCTTTGTCTATTGTATTTTATTACTAACAAGCTACCAAGGTGATTTTTGTACTTACTTATGCTCAAATTGGCAGTTAAAGCCCTGATGATGAACTTACCAGTAACCATCAGAATAAGGTCTGAGACATACTTACTGATGTTGCTTTGGTCAGATGAGCTATTATCCCTTTCTTTTCTCCAGTTTCTCAGCTTGTTTTCTTCAGTATTACTCAAGCCAGCAGAGATACCCTGCAGCAGCTGTCAGCAGCTTGGTAGTTGTCATGGAAAATGTTATAATTAGGTGGGCCTTGGCCTAGATTTCAGTCATTGTTAGTCTGAGTGTCTCCACACTATTTTCCACACAAGTACTTACTTACCGGCCACCTACATTGCCTCCCCTCTGTTTGGCTGTCTGATGCAACAATGAGGTGTGTGATTGCTGCAAGATTTGTCCTTTCTACAATGTACCACCATTAGATGGGACTTTGTCTGCCAAATACTTTAACTGTACCATAAAGAGCACAGACTGAGCAGTACAAACTTTAGTTTCACATGGTTGGCACGGAGCAGAGATTTCTAAACCACAGGTTGTGGTTTAGAATTCAAAAGGGGGGCAAATTCCCCAAGGAATTCAAAGGGGGGGCAAACTGTTTCCCATGACAGCAGTCAGCAGCAGCAGAACTATCTCCCCATGCCAGCAGCATCTAATCTCTCCAAGTCAAAGGAATAAGAGCAATATGTAATGTCTGTCACCACTATTTCTGCAGCTACTTTCGTGTACTAGCAGCTGCTCAGTTCCTCTGATGCACAGAAGTGAGCATAAACACTTTCAGGCAGCAATTGCCTCTGATTCTCACTTCTGCACCCTATATGTATGAAGCTACTGCCAATACATTGATCGCTCAAAGACAAACAAGTCAAAAAAACATCCAGGACATTTTTTGAACATCAGCATGAACTAACCATGCTCCTCACAGAGTATTATTGTGCATCAGGATACATTTCAAAAAGTAGAGGGATTCAGACCTAGACAAATTGGGATTTGTAATCTAGAGAAAAACACTATAAAAAGACTTGCAGAAAAATCTGGAGTGTTGGCAGCTGGATTTGCTTAGCAATCAGAACACACCTTCACTGTTTCAAACATGAAGGTTTTAGTGATCTACCAATCTATTGCAAATCCCTATGTCTGGAAGTGGGCTGAAAGGTTGTAGCAACATTTCAGTTCATTGATCTTCTATTAGTTGTAAAGCAAAGTTGTATGTAATATTTTTAACTGTTAAAAGGTGAGTAAGAAGGCACTTAACTTTAACTCTTTGTCCTATGTGTTTGAAAAATGACATGAGCAAATGTCAGACGGTTGCCAGGGAGTTACCGCCTGTTACTGAGAATTAATATTTAAAAGTCATGATGAAAAGGCAAAAATTCTTTTCTTGTGATATTCAGTAGTACTAAGAAAGGAGACCATTGCCATTGGTTAAAGCACATCACATGACACTGGGGGTTTTCACACTCTTGTTGTGTGTACACAAGGCAGGAGATGGGAAACAGAACTTTATTCACATACACTGCCAAGAGCCAGTGGAGTAGAAATCACTCTCAACACATATTTAAGCACTTAGGGTCAGCATGCACTTAAATACATTTTCATTAGCTGATTATATTAAAAGTAATTTCCCATGTGAACATGCATTCTAACATTTCCTTTTTCTTTTCTCTCTTCATTTTTGTTTCCCTTCTCTTCTCTTTCCTCAGATAAACCAAAGATGAAACAAGGAAGTAAGCCATATTTTATGTATTGCTTCTCCCTATAACTGAAAAAGTGATTTCAGATCTATAAATAATAATAAAAAAAATAACTCCTGGTGCTAGTCAGAATTGCAGATTATGATTGATTAGACAGACTAAAAGTGATACAACATAGCTGATAATAGTAAGAATGCATATGTTAAGAAATTCCTATCTGTTTATGCCCAAGAAGTTTCATCCCAATACTATACATTTTTCCTGGACAAAAAGAAGAGACTTATGAAATAGCAGTACACAAACATATTTATAAATTTTATATTTATTATTTTACACAAAAAATTATTCTCTCCACACTTCCTATGCTCACTGTAGGTGTCAGTCACGTATTCTGATTTCAATATGAGCTTACACTGCAAATCAGCACAAGGCTTTTGACATGGAATTTGTGCTACATGTTGTCATTTTGTCAAGTTACGGCAGACTTTCTAATAGACCTTGATGAGTTCAATCTTACAGAATTTACTAGGATTTATTTACGGTTTAAATTCCCATTTCCAGGTCAATCCTGTTTCACTTCTTCAAATTCTTCAGCAGCACATGTGTCACGTGCCACAATGTCTAAAAAATTTTTTTTCTCCTGAAGATGACAACTACCTCTGAAGCACCTTTCCAAATGTTTCCTTGTTTGGGATCACGCGGGACTTCAAGCTTTGTCAACAATGACTTAAGCTTTCAGTACAGAATTGTTTAATGTCTCTTTATCAAAATGCCTCATTAATGTAAAATCTTCCACAACAGTTTGAGTAACTATGTTCCTAATAATAGAGGTGCACAGCAACTTTAAGTTCTTACAGGCAGGCTTCTGAAAGTAAAGGCTTTATATCATGCATAAGGTGGCTTATTTTGGCTGGAGGTCTGTCTTTCACTATCCTCTTTCTTTTTGTAGACACTATTGCACTGAACATGGAATCTCTTGGGAATTTTGCATGACTCATGAGCACAGAAGAACAAGTTTTTCAGTCTTCCCACTGAGTTTTCTTTCTGTTGGCACAGATTTCTGTCATTAACTTAATATTTTAAAAATGGCATTGATATTTTATTAAGACTTTTAGAGATACTGAGTTCCACTCTATATGATTCACAGATATCTACAGTAAATAGTCTATTTTCTCCTTTTGAAAACAATTGACTGAATTGTACTGATGAGTACAAAACACGAAGGTCAAAGCAAGACAGCAGTATTTTCTGAAGCAGATGTCTGGGATGTAGTAAGGAATAGAAGAGACAGCTTTTTTACAATAAAATTACACTTTTGACCTTGTTTAACAAATTTCTTTCCCAAGTCTTCTACTTTAAAAATCATATTGTCTGGAAGTATTGAGTATTGCCTATTTTGAAACAAAATGTAGAAGGAGAAAAATAATGAAACATTTATTTCTTGATGTCAGTTCCAACACATTTTGTGGACTGAACTTTCTGGGTGGAAAAAGGTGAATTTGGTACAAATCTCTCAAGAACTCAATTTTTTACCATATCTTCCAATATATAGTTTTAGTCTCTCATAAGATCTAGATGCTTCATTTTCTCTTATGGTTAAATCTTATAGTTATAGCCAGTTATGGCTTCTAACTGTCGCTTTATCAGTGTGACTGCTTCTTTTACAGATCCTGGAAAAGAGAAAGAATTGAAATCTCCAGCAGCTACAAAAGATAAAGGTAACCTGGCAGAACAAATTTGTATATAACTCTAAGATCTTGAAATGCACTGGACATTTTGTTTTTAGAGTATAGTTTAGTTAGGAATTCATGTGCATAATATTATTTCACTAAATTTACTGTGAAACTTAATTGGCATTACCTGGATTAGAAGTGCAAAGAGAGTCCTGGTAACATCTGTATAAAAGCTGACAAGTCCAAACTTAGCATTTAGGAAACTTGATGATATTTATTACAAACTGCCAAGTGAAATAAGTTTTAGGTGATTTTGTCTTTCATCAAACTTAATAAAAATTGTGGTTTCACTTTGTGAGCATGCTAAAACTTATGAAAATCAGTTTTGTTCTACGCATTTAATTGGTATCTTGTGTCAGTTAGAAACCATCAATTGTTCAATCAATCATTACCCCAGATGTATGAGATGTTAACCTTTTATCACTCTATTTATTATTTTTACAGTACATGCTAAAGAAAAGGAAGAAAAGAATCCTACATTTTTAAAAGAAAAAGGTAAGACTACAAAATAGAATATAAAACTTGCTGAAAACCTCAAGAAAAGGAATTAAGGTGCTAATTTTAAAATAATCACTATCAATCCCACTATAAATCTCAACCAATCAAAATTTAATTGGTTAAAATATTCTACAGTATTTATGTCATGAAAAAAGCAGGAGGGGGAGAAAGACAGAATATGGTGAGCCAATTAACGTTTGGAAGTCTCAAAATTAATTAAATAAATATCACAAAACCACTCTGGGTAATAGTTAAGAACCTTCAGAAAACCTTCCCTGTCTGAACAATGGTAGTTCTTTAATAGGAACCAGTCAACAAAGTCTCAACTGAATCCTTGCATAAATCTTTGGACATAGGAATAAAGTAAAGTTTATAAATATATGAGTAGGAAATGTGCTTTCTGGGCTCTGTGAAAGCTATAGCTAAAACCCCAGAGCTTCATCCAGTCAACCATCTTCAACAGGAGAGATGGTCCAAATCTTTTTATGCTACTTATTTTTGTCAAATATTTCCCATGCATTGGTTTTTGTAATTTGGACAGAATAGATGGTTAACTCAGCTAAATTTCCTTTCATCAATTATTTTGCTGGGTGCTTTTTATTAATCTTATTTCTTTCCTCCTTATTACAAATAGCTTTATTTGAATGAAGTGAGTTATGGATAACTTATTTGACATGTTATTCAGGTACTTCAGAGTAAAAAGACCTACATTATATAGAAAGTTTAATATTTATTCTAAGTTATGGTCTATAAGTATTGTAAGTCTATAGATATATAGATACAGTCTATAATATATAGATATAGTCTATATATAGACTATATGTAGTCTATATTATACATATTATATATACTATATATATATGTATATATATATATATAGCATATATAGAGTGTGTATATATATATATATATATACTATATATACAGACTATTGTGGTGTGTGCTATGAATAAGTAGGTCCACAAGTTTGCAGGTGAGACTGGCAAGACGGCTTTATTATGGGCAAAATGTAAACGAACACAACTGAACAAGTTAAAAGCAAGTAAAAAGAAGGCCCCAATATAAAATGGCCTCTGCCTTATATATGGTAGGGTAGGGAAGGTGCTAGAACAAAAGGTGGAGTTAAGGCAGAGCATGTAAATTATAACCATAAAGGGAAAACATAACCATACATAGATAACCGCTGCAATGCACCAAATGTCGACCAATAAGAAAACAGGGTTTGTATACATGAGAAATAAGAGATAATCATCATCATCATCATGTCTAGGCTTCGCGAATGAAGATTTGGGAACGGCTCTACCCGCGTTTATTGCAAGTGTGTTGGTGGCTAAAAATGCCAATTCAAGATAGACATGTCCGGTTGCAAAAGGCACAGCAGAAAGACTCCTTAGGTGGTATATTCTGCAAGGCACAATTCTTTCTGCATTGTCTTTTCTCCTCAAGGGTGATCCTGCGTGCTTTCTCAAAAGCATCAGCACCGTTAGAGATGGTGTGTCTCCAGGCCTCCCAATTGGAGGCCAGAGTAGACCAGTTATGGTGGTCAATATGGCCAAGGCTGAGATGTTGTTTCAGGGAGTCCTTGTATCTTCTCTTCAGGGCTCCTCTCTTGCGGCAGCCAGTGGCAAGTTCACCATAAAGCAAGATCTTAGGGAGGCGGTGGTCCTTCATCCTGGAGACGTGCCCTGCCCAACGCAGCTGTGTTCTCAGCAACATGGCCTCAATACTTGTGACTGCTGCTTGTTCTAGAACAGATGTATTGGTCACATAATCTGACCATGAAAGGATAATAGAATAAAATATGAAATACAACATAATATAACATAAGGCTTAAATACATATTCTCAAACTGTCTACAAAAGTCCACATCTGCTTATCTTTGTGAGGAGGAATGTATTCGTCTTTTGGGTATCTCCAACAGACTATAGTCTATATATAGTTTATAATTATTTTATCTGAGTTATAGTCTATAACTATTCTAAGTTATAGTCATTCTATGCTATTTCAAACAAAGAACTGAATGAAGAGTTAGTTCAAGCAGTATTGAAAGATGAAAAAAATATGTAAAGCAAAGGAGGAATAATCTTATTGTTAGATATATTTTCAAAATCCTAGAACCTATATTCATTCACTCCTTTATTCACAAATTTAAATTAAATTATAGCAATCTTCAAATCCTGTGGTGCATATATTGTTCTTCTATGTCTATTCTACTCCTAATGTACACACACTCCACGTACATGAGCTTAGTTATCTGGACCAGAACTGTATACTCAACCTCTCTGGGGTCCTGTGGCCCTCTCCATGGACTGCCTGTAATCTATGGCTGCCTGTAATGATGGCATTGTGCTGGAAAATTAGAAAAGAGACTTGAGCGACAGCTCTGCCCCATCTTTCCCTGAATGGAACACATATGCTCAACCTGATGCTCTTTTCAAAGGATTGAGGGGAGAGGGAGAGCAGAGAAAAAGAAAGAGAGAGAAGACCCAAAATTTTTTTTCTCCCTGGCACGAATTTCTTTAAATCCAATGAAAAAGGGGTTTGCCAGCCCTGAACAAGCTTCCTCAGTGTGTCCTTTGTTGAGTGCTCCCACAGCACTGCTTTTTATCTCCTGGGCTCATATTTAATGTATCAGCAACGTCAATTATTAAGTTATTTACAGGTCCTCCTAACATGACAAACGAGGTTAGACATTCTCCAACCAGCCTTCAGAAATGGGCAGGCAGGAATTTCTTTTAAATATCAAAGTGCAGGCCAAGTTATATCAAATTTCTTACATTTTGGGAAAAGGAGACAAAAGTCTCTGTAAAAATTCCAACATGTTAATCAAAGCGTTACCAACCAGAGCTCCACACATTCATCTATGCCAAATGCATTACTGCTGCTGAGAACAAGATCTCGACCTGCTACTCAATGCTGAATACAGCCATAAATGCACCACAGGATCCTGATACCCTGAAGTAGCACTGATGACCAGCCCATCTGAGCCTGTCCCTCAGATCCTGAGAGCACTTGCTCATGTAGCCATTGCTGTTTCCCATAATAGGCATCAAATCTTCACAGTTTTTTCCCCGTGTCTGAAAATGAAGGTGCTGATTAGTGAGCTGTATAGCTCAGTCCAAAACATTTTGACATCAAAGACTCCATAGGGAAAACTTATAAAGCTGTCTGGGAGAAACTCCTAGAAACCTTGGTGACTTTTCTGAGCTGTGTGTTTTCTTATTGCATTTTGCATTACTCTGCTACATAAACATATATTTAGCACTGTAAATCCCCCACTTCAGTCACCATATTTGATCAAACTGTAGTTCATAAATTAATCAAAGCCTTATTTGCATGTTTATTTGCATGAACTCTTTCACCTCTCTATCACCTCTTCAAGCCTCATCAGTGGGCCTCTGTAGAGGCCTCTGTAGAGTTTATTAACCAGATCACTGGGGACTTCTTTTCGCTCTGCAACTTGGTGTTTTATATAGCTCTTTCTTAAGTGGATGTTTTTGACAAATACAAATATTTCAAAGGACACAGGAAAGTAAGGATTTTTAAGACTGCATATACTTCCTAATCAAGTATCTTGGTAGTTTGTTACTATTCATGTAAACCAAATAAAGGAACACTTCTACATGAAGTGTTGAATATTTGAGGTGATTAATGTTTGCCTGGCACCTTATGCACTAAGGGAGGCATTATCGTACCTCATTCTCTTTGACGGATGGGCTAAGCTTGAATGAACAAGGATGATGTCCAGACCAAAACCCTTATCATAAAAGCAGACTATTTTTTGTAACCTGAAGCATAGTGGTTTTATTTAAAGCAGAAAGAGGAAAAATAAATCCCTGAATCTAGAGTTATTGCTGGGATACTCTATAGATCACAACCTCAAAACAGTGCTTTATCTATTTTATGAGGTGAATAAAGTGTCTTCAGTCTTGGAGAATAATTTTATTGGCAGTAATTAAGGAGAACACTGGAATAATATATTTTCCATTGCCTTGTAATAAAGGACATCTCAAGACTCCATCTGAATTTATAACTATCTTTTCATCTTTTTCCTGTAGTAAAGAAGCCCATTTGTACTAACAAATATAAAAGCTGATTTTCTGTTAACATAAGCATATTCAAAAAATTTGAGGCCAATGAAATTCTAAGGTGTAATTTGCCAGGTGGTTTTTGGGTAGATAAATTATTTATTCAGAGTCTTTAATAGTGGCACTAAAAGCTCATGATATATCATATACAACTCCTCACTGAGTTTTTCTAAGAGCATTATACTGTGATATTAAACTGAGAGCAGTTGTGCTGTACAGATAATGTAAATTCACTCTTACCCTATGGTACAGGATTTGTTTTCCAAACAAATGTTCCTCTTTTCTTTCTTCTTTGCTTTTGCAATGTTTTTGATATATCTTTGCATCTTTTCTTACATCAGCTATGCATGGATAATAAGCCTGTTTATTTTTATGCACAGATTGGTAGGGGAAATAAGTGAGTAGTGTGTATTTCTTTCTTACCATATATATAACAGCACATTGTTATTAAAGAAAAAACTTGTGCTGATTTGTACTCACTATGCAATGCTTATGTTTCTTTTAAAGCAAAAGTAACATGGAATAACACCTTACCTATTACATTTTTTATCTTAACTTATAATTTTTTTTCTTTAAATGTAGAAGTTATGTTGTGAGACTTACCTACAGAAAGGCAGTGTCTTCCTATTTCCATTTGTTGTCATATGCATGAGAACCAGGTCCTTATCTTGAGGATATCACACACTGTTGCTCCTTCATCTTTCTGTACCATCTTCCTAACCCAGCTTTACCCCTGGAGTAGAACACATGAGCAAAGTAGCAAGGCAAATGCTGGCTTTAGGAGAGCATGTTACATTTTTCCCCTTCTGGGACCAGCAGGAAAGTGGTCAGCTGAGAGGAGAAGTTTGGAAAATCTTCAGTGAATCCCTGTATGAACCTCTGAAAATGAAAACCTGCTCCCTGGAAGGAAAGCACAACTGGTGATCTCAGCAGTCTTGGCTGAGAGGGTGGGGAAGTTGGTGTGCCATGGAAAGTGTCCTGCACTGAGAACTGCATCCAAATGTTGTAAGAGTTGAAAGCACTGAATCTGTTTTAGGAGCTACACATTGTAGGAAATCTCAGAGAGATCTGCTACATGGATGATGAAAAAGCCCTCATGCCCATATCCCATCAAACCCATAAGGCCAAAAGCAATGTTTTTTGGCTGTGGCTGCAACAGTGGCTGCTGATCGTTGAGATCACAGATTTACCCAAAGTAAAATGGTCAGTTGGGTAGCTGTTGTCTCGAGGCTTCTTGTATAGTCAACATAGAGGTTACTTCAAAGGATTTCAGTCTTCACACTGCAGGTTTTCTATCAGTCCCACGAAGAAGAGTCCACTGCTGCTGCGAAGAGCAGGCTTCTAAGAGCCTATCCCTTCACGGTATGGTTTCTCCAACAACTTCAGCCATCCTGGAAATGAACTTTTTCTGTTACAACTCACACTTAAAGCCAGATGGATAAGTGGGATCACTTTCTGGTACCATGGCAGCCAGGGGAATGTTCAGAGTTATAATTATTTTGTAAAGGATCTTCTTTTAGCTCTGTCTGGTTTACTGAAGATTTGGTTTACTTTCATTTGGAATAAATGGCATGTTTCTTTTTCTAGATGCTTAGGTGCTATATCCTGTCAGATAGAATGCAATTGGGACTACTCAGCACCCTGCAAGCTCTGATATTCTCTCACTGAAACCACATACATTCATAAGCCTATGAAACTACTTCCTTACTTTGGAAAAAACTATTTTCTCTTAATTTCCTTGATATATACACTTCAGAGGTCAAGAGACTATTGCTTGAAAAAATTATTTAAACATTAGTTGTTTATACAAAATAACATGCTTTTGCTGTGTTTGATGGCCCTAAGTGTATGTTTCCTGAAGGATTGAGGCAAAAAAAATATTCTTCAGACGAAAAGAGAAAGCAGAATAATCCTTTCTGTCTTCATGAAGTTTCGGATAAAGCCCTAAGAATTTCTAATCCTGTGTCATTATTTGCATTTTCCCTTTCTCCTTTCCAGTTTCCAGACCTTCTATGAGATCTCTACAGACAACAATCTATAGCAACTTAGCAACTTTTGCATTTACTACTAACATTATTGCACCTTAAAAAAATACGAGGTGGTTGCTAGAGAGGATGTAAAGAGATGTCAAAGATGTATCCATTTATGTTCACAATTTTAGTCTTCATTTTTAAATATTTCTTGGGTTTTCTTTTAAATGTAGAAGGGCTGTCCTATCTTCTAAGTCTCAAAAACATAATTATTTCCCCACAGATTCTCTGAAAGGAAAAAATCCCAAGAATCCAGAGGGTTCAAGGGAAAAAGGTAAGTGAAGAAGCTAAGATTATCAGAAATCTGCATATCAGAACAGCTATTCTACGCTAGAAACAGGTCTTGACTAGAAATATATGTGTGTAAAACCAAACCCTTTCTGATTCATGTTTAGATTATTTTAATAATTATATTGTTTTTAACAATGTTTCTACTGTATAGATCCCAGTAGGGTCCCTAGAAACTACCTACACTTCTTCTAAATGCACATATTTGAATTTGGATCTGAGGGGAAATACTGAAATTTATTTTTATACCACCTTTAGATGTTAGTCTGTCAAAAATGGGTTGTCTAAATCCCATGGTAAGAACATTTCTGCAGAGAGCTAGACTAAATCTGGTCCACCTGGCTACAGCTCAGGAATGTGGATGACTGAGAATGAAACTGGCTGAGGCTACTGACAGATCCAGGTGTTTGAGAGTGACTGATATGTTAAGATTTTTCCTTAATTTGTTGGCAACGTAGGCACATATGTCTCTAACCTTTTCAGTTGCAGGAGGCTGGCCTCCTGCTGTGCACAAAGAGATCACGGATTGCTTGATAGCATCCATTTGGAGAAAACCTTATTTGTTGCAATGTGATGTGTATTAAAAACTCTTTCTGGAGAGTACTGAAACAGCTTAAAAATTTAAAGGAAATAGCAAAGGCTATCAGAACTGTGCCAGGGTCTTGAGCTGTAACAGCACATCTGAGGTTCAAATTATTACAAAGTCTCATTTTTTTGGAAGATGGAGATATTTGATGCAGTTCCGTCTATGGCTGCTGAATAGATATACAGCAAAGTATATCTGAATAGATATAGAGATATATTTTTCTGCGAGGAATGTCTTATTCCTTCTGAAAAGTCTGAGCAATGAAGCCAGGTCACCCCTTGGGGCTCAGAATTCTCCTCTTTGTCACTGCTCTCAGTCCATGTGTCTCACCACAGGAAGATCATAGTTTTCCTTTATTTGTTCTTAGCTAACTTGTGGATTTTTTTTTTTTTTTGTCCTTAGGTTCTGCCTTTTCAGTTACTAGAAAGAGAAAACTAGAATATCATTTTTTTTTTCTCATGTCCTTTAATACTTTGTCATATATTGCGGGGGGGGGGGGAGGGGAAAGAAGATACAATTAAGTTCTTGGACTATTCATTGTGACATAAAATATATGAATGTACCTTTGAAAGATGAGCACTGCTCTTCTTTTATACCCAGTGTGCCTGTGATTTTAAAAGGCTATATATATGCAGGAAGTAAAATCCAGTTCCCAGGCAATACCCATATGGTCTCTTTGATATTAAAAGAATAATAGAGTCCTCAGTGAGTAGCTGGTCCTTTTGTCACTTCTGAATAAAAAAAACCTCCTACTTACCTTTATCAACAGCCTCTGGCTTTCAAGACTGGTATTCCTAATATTTCAATTGTATCAATGCGGATTAATTTTTTATCTGAGTTCAGCAAAGGAAAAATCCATTGATGTCAACTGCTCTGTAGAATTTCTTACTTCTGTGTAAGTTATTATTCTTCATTGCCTACTTGAGAGAGGGCTCAACAGTTTCCTCAAAATGTGAAGAAACTAATAACATATTGAAGGTTTATTATTTTGCATATACAAGACTAAAAAGATGAATGGATGACCTTGGGGTTTTGTCCTGGTTTTTTATTTCCATGCTGTTAAATCCATTTAATTATCACATCTTTTTTGCTCTCTACATATCAAATTGTTTGACTTGCTTTCTTTTCAAGTGTCATATTTTTTTTCTAACCTGGCTTGTGATAAATGTTAAATGTTTTTTTCTAGAGACCAGTAAAAGAAAAGATGTGAAGCCTCCAGCAGCCTTAAAAGAAAAGGGTAATGTCTTATCATTATGTGGTTGGCAAATAACCAGTTGTCTGCTGGTACAGAGTGTTGGTGAAAAGCACTAAACCTAGCTTCTCATTTAATAGATCTGATATATTGAAAAGAGCAGTTTCTGACATGATTCAGAAATAATAAATTCATGACCCTTTTATTGTGGTGGTGTTTAACTGCTGTCTGACCTGCACAGCCAGTGTTGAAGTGGGAATGCTAATCTATTCTGAGTGAATTAGTAACAGAGCTGTTACTAAATTCACATGTCAGGCTGAAATAATAGACTGCACAGGAATGAGTACGTGGTTTGACCTACAGAAATTTTGCCAACAAATTTTGAGGGAATTATTTTTGTTTTGCTTCCAAATCTTACGTTGAGCCTTTTATTGAGGTAAACAGAAATTTTAATTATTAATATATCTCTTTTGCATATTTGGTTGATCTGGTGTTATGAACATCTGTTATAGTACCAGTGAGCACAGTGTATTCTTACAGTACTAACTTTGTCCTTCCATTTCTGTTTTCGATTTCTTTTTCAGACTCTTCAAAAGGAAAAGATATTAAGGCTTCAAGTAATACTAAGGAAAAAGGTAACAGTCCCAAGTTGAACTGAGCATAAGATTCAGTTGAGAAAATAAATCTGTTGTGCAAGATTTGCAAATGAAATCCTAGTTTCTTCATTAAGCAATCCCTAAATATCCTTGAATGGCATCCTTTGCTGCTGGACATTCTTTCTACCTGGCTGACAAGTGATAGATACATATGGGGCTATACAAGCAAGCTGTAGCAGTGGTATTTTATAGACTCCAAAGTTAAAAGGACTTATTTTCTTTTTTCTTGATTTTTTCTCATTCTTTCTATTAAAATTTGTCATTTCAGGTTTCATTTTACTTCTCTTCTATAATGCATTATTTGATTGTACTTTGCTCTCTCTTCTTACATCGAAATATCAGTATCAGCCATCAAATAAAACTCAACTACAATTTATAGTACATCTAAAGTACTAGGCTTTTTTAGGCAATGATAACACAATAATTATAATTAACCAAATACGTTCAGGTTTATTCATATGAACTAAATTCAAACAAAACAGTTTTATTTTGACACTATTTGCATATTGATTAAATGTCACTTGTTCATTATAAAACAGTCTCTCAGGTTAAATATGTAAATAATTTAACATGGATAAAAATATGTAATAACTTGTTAGCTACTAACAGTCATTTGAGTCATAGGAATATAGTAGTCAATCTTAAAATCTTCTGGTCAGTTTTGAAAACTATTTCAGATAATTGAATAATGCTACTTCCTATTTTTAGATTTTCCCTAAGAATTGCTAGAAATAATGAAGGAATATTTTCTCTGACAAAGTTATGAAAGATAACATCTCTAAGTTTTTAAGTGCAGCTATTTCACACAATGTATAACAGAATAACAGTATTGTTTTACACAGTTGTATCATTCTGAAGAAAAAATAAAGTCTTACATGCTACAAAAAAAAGTGTTATCGAGAGCAGCGCTGTTGAGAAGGACTTGGGGGGCCTGGTGAATTAGAGGCTGAACATGAGCCTGCAATGTGCACTCACAGATCAGAAAGGCAGTCATATCCTGGGCTCCATTAAAAGGAGCATGGACAGCAGATCAAGGGGGATGATTCTCTCTGTCTACTCCACTTTCATGAGACCCCACCTGGAGTTCTGCATCCAGCTCTGGGGTCCCCAGCACAGAAAAGACATGGACCTGTTGGAGCAAGTCCAGATAATAAGCACCAAGATAATGAGAGGGATGGAGCATCCCTCCTATGAGTAACGGCTAAGTGAATTGGAATTGTTCAGCCTGGAAAGGAGAAGGCTTTGGAGTGACCTAATTGCAGCATTCCAGTACCTGAAGGGAACTTACAAGACAGATGGAGAGAGACTATTTACCAGGGCATGTAGTGACAGGACATGGGCTTCAAACTGAGAGAGACTAGGTTTAGATAAGATATTAGGAAGAAATTCTTAACTGTGAGGGTGGTGAGGCACTGGAACAGGTTGTCCAGAGAAGCTGTGGATGACACATCCCTGGATGTATTCAAGGCCAGATAGGAAGTGGATCTGAGCAACCTGGTCTAGTTGAAGGTGTGCCTGCCCAGAGCAGCAGGGTTGCAACTAGTGGATCTTTAAGGTCCTTTTCAACCCAAACCATTCTATGATTCTATTATGCTATGATTTTATGGTTCTATGATTCTATGAAAATGTAGTAGACCTTAAATATTCTGACACTCCTTGCAGTAGTCAAAGTAGATGAGCCTGAATTGTCAGTTCAAGGTCAAAGACATTAGAAAAATGGGAACACATTATTGTACCCTTTCATTTAGTTTACTTTGGTGAACAAGGAGTAATAACTCTTTCACAGAATGGGTTGTCAAGCATTGGAACAGGCCACCTAGTGAAGTGGTAGAGTCACTGTTCCTGAAGGTATTCAAAGAATGTATGGATATGGCATTTGAAGACCGGGTTTAGTGATGAACATGGTGGTGGTGCTAGGCTGACAGTCAGACTTGATGATCTTAGAAATTTTTTCCAAGCTTATCATTCTGTGATCCTAAGTGTGGATGGTTTTTTGTGTATTGATTACTGGTTTAATACAACTTGGCTTTTTATTTTAATCTTGAGGCAAGCAAGGCCTATGGTCTTCCTGCTAGGTTCTTGCAACATATCTAGGAAACGTAGTTAGGTTAATGAAGAGTTAAACATTAATCAGACCCTTAAGTATTTGACTATTGAGCTTACCATTGAGTTTCTTCTCTAATTTTTGTTTTCAGCTCTCCACAAATATTTCTGATTGGAAGACAAAATTATTTAAATTTAAGTGATATTGAAACTAAAATACTACTTATTTCAAAAGATCAAATTTTGTCAAGAAGTAATGTATGTCTGTAAAGGTGTTTTAGCTACAATGCTAATAAATTAGCTTCAGTGAAGTGTCAAACATCCACCCAACTATACAAAGAATAAGGACTTTATTAACTCAGACACTGAAACAACTGGTGAATAACAGCTCCTTTCAAGTTGCAAAATGGAATTATTTCAAGAAAGGACATATTTATTTAAACATTGTAACATTTCATTGACTGCACATGAAGTGGTTTATGCTCAGATACTTGAAAAGGAAAGTCAGTACCCAGAAGTGATTTTTTTCTTATAGTAAAATTAATTACTTCTTCCTATAGTAGCTGATAAAACATATGCAAAATTTTTCTTATGCTATAGCAGTAGAAAGAATAAGCTATGTTCCCAAGTGAACTTTCATATCACACAGATTTTTTCTACATGGCCTAATTTTTTTAACCTACAGATTAAAACACCGTAAGAAATGTAAAAGATTCTGTGTTGCTGTGTTATCTTAAAAACTTATAGTTTCTTGCTTGTCAAAACACAAGAATCATGATCTCAATGTTTAGCGTGGAGTATGCTGAGTTTAACTCCACTACAGTAAAAGATTACGTTAGAAACACATGTGATTATTCTGACAAAGAACAATGGTTCAGATTCAGTCTGAATTAGGATTGGTTTTTGTAGTAACAACAGGATATTTGGATGAGAAATGCCATAATCTAATGGAGACTAGCAGTGCTGAGTTTGCACAGCCTTTACCACCTTCCCAAGTGACATGAGTGCTGTCTACTTCAATTATTTCTAGTGGCTTGTGTATGACTTTGTACGTCACCTGTGGATGCACTTGCACAGTTCACTGAGAACAACTGATATCTCACAGCTGTGAGAGTATTTCTCTTTGATTCTAGCTGGCTCAATAAGAACTTAAAATATTTGGATTAAATGCTGTCAGACACATGATCAGGTCAACTGCCTTCTAAGTCTTGTGCACAGTGGCTATTCGGAGCAGGACTGCAGATCCTTCAAGGCCCCTGAAGCAAGATTGCAACAGAAAAGTTGAGTGAGAAAGTTGAGCTTGACCGGGAAGATCTCGGGTTGCACACACGTGTATAATGATGCCACCTTTGTGTCTACAATAGGATTCAGTAATTTTCTAGTCAGCAAAGTTCATGACACAGCAAATTCTACACAATCTTACTTTGAAGGCACTTCAGCTCAGTGGCTGCAGGTTTTTAAAAGTTATTTCTGTCTTTTCTGTTTTGTGTGGCAAGTTTCATACAAGTGCAACATTTCCAAAAGCAAATACAACTAACTCAGTGACACTGAATATGCATGACAAGACATTGACATTTTGTCAGAAGAGCGTAACCCTAACTCGTAAAGTGGCTTCAAGCATTCATGTGAGATGCTGCACATTACTAAACCTTTCTTTCTTAACAATGATAAGTGACATGTCACATACATCAGGCAGACAGTTTGAGAAAATCCTCTGTGGGGAAAAGTATTCCAGAAATTTTGTGGCCATTGCCCTGTAACAAAGGGCAAACATGAGGTCACTTTTATGAGCACTGGTACATTTTTTAGTCAACTGAGAGTACATAGGGAGCTTCTTTAGAGGACATCTCACATTAAACTAGCCAACCGAAAACACCTTGAGAAATAGCAGTGTTTTGATTAGCATTTGCTACTTTACAGAAATCTGTCAAATCCAGTGTAAATTGAATTAATACAAGTGGCTACAGTGTAACCCCTTTGTTATGATAAATACGTTTTTGAAATGTGAAATTTGAATTCACACAAGCTCAATATAGAATTGCAATAGAAAATCCTGAATAATAGAGGACCAAAATGTAAGGTAGATGTATTTAGTGTATAAAAATTGCAGTATCAACCTGTTCAAATGGTCCAACCATTACAGAACATCATTGCTGAACGTTGCCAGTAAGAAATATTTCAAGAAAATACAGGAGCTTTAAAAGTCAGACACTAAGATAATGACATATATACATATATGTAACCATTACTGAGTTGTAGCAGGTGGTATAAAATTGCCATTGGGAGTCAGCATTTCTCTGGAAAAAAATCTCCAATAGACATTAGAAAGTAAGAGAAAAAGATCAGAAATAACGTATATAATGTGAATGAATACCATTTTATAAAAGGAAGGAGTTAAAAATTTAATTTCATAAAACAGGTTACACAAAGATGAGGCATGTTTTCTGGCAAATTACAAAGTATAACATTGTCCTATGGCTTGATACTTTTTTTTTAAATTACTTTTTCTTAAAAAAAATAGTCGAGCTGAATAAGTAGCATCTGCATATGTATGTAGAAATATACATTCAGTAGTCAAGACAGGTTTCTAAAGGGAAGTATGTCTACTGATACTTAAGGTATTTCCTGGAAGTAGAGCCTGCTACATGCTGGGACACACAAAACTCCATATTAGCATTCTGAAATGTCCTCTGAATCACAGAATCACAGATTCACAGACTTATTTATGTTGGAAAAGACCTCCAAGATCATCAAGTCCAACCTTTGAGTGCTCACTACCTTGCCAATGAGGCCATAGCACTAAGTGCCATGTCCAGTCATTTCTTGAACACTTCCAGGGATGGTGACTCCATTACCTCGCTGGGCAGTCCATTCCATTGTTTAACAACCCTTCCCATGAAGAAATTTCTCCTGATATCCAACCTAAAGCTTCCTTGGTGAAACCTATGTCCTCTAGTCCTGTTGCTAGTTTCCTGGGACAAGAGACCAAGCCCCAGCCGGCTACAACCTCCTTTTGAGGTAGTTATAGAGAGTGATGAGGTCTCCCCTGAGCCTCCTCTTCTCCAGGCTAAACAACCTCAGCTCCCTCAGCCACTCCTCATATGACTTACTCTCTAGACCCTTCACCAGCTTTTGTTACTCTTTTCTGGACACGTTCCAGCCCTCTCATCATCTTCGTGGCCTCCTCTGCATTCACTGAAACTATTCATATCCTTCTGATATTGGGGGGCCCAAAACTGGAAGCAGTACTTCAGGTGGGGTCTCACCTGAGCAGAGCAGAAGGACAGAACCACTTTCTTCAACCTGCTGGCCACTCAGCTTTGGATGTAGGCCAGGACATGGTTGGCTTTTGGGCTGCAAGCGTGCATTGTGTGGTCATTGAGCTTCACATCCATCAGCACCCCCAGGTCTTTCTCTCAGGGCTGCTCTCGATCCATTCTCTGACCGGACTGTACTTGTGCTCGGGATTGCCCTGACCCACATGCAGGACCTTGCACTTGGCCTTGTTTAACTTCACGATGTTCACACAGGCCCACCTCTCAAGTGTGTCAAGGTGCCTCCGGATATATGGCCCGAATTGCACTGTTTTCTGCACAGATCCAGCAAAAATCTGTCTTTCTCCAAAAATACTTCACACTTTGAGCACTCTCTCTGAAAAGTGAGACTGGTAGAGAAAGATCTGCACATTCTGATGTGGCAGAGAGAATAAATCCCTGGGCAGCTCTTCCCCACTCCTTGGCCCTTTGTGGTATCTTCAAAAAGAGATTTGTGCCTGTCTTTGGGAGTGTGACTGAATTAATCCTCATACATTTTAGGTCTCAAGTTTCAAGGACTCAGTCAGTGTTGGGAGAAGGTTTCTGCTAGTAGTCAGTGTTTCCCATTCCTTAGCTGCCAAGAGGCTGAACTAGGCTCCACATACAGCCAAGGAGAATTTGCTCAGGAATGTTACCACCTCTACCAAGTGAATTTACAGAGCACTATCATAGGCTGGGAATGGTATTCCCCACCTTAGAGTTCCCACTGGAACACTCCAAACCACGTGCCACTCACTCTTCCCTCTCCATCCCCGCCCCCTTGCAGTGGGCTGGAGAGTAGAATTGGGGCAAAAAAAGTAAAGATCATGGGTTGAAGTAAGAACAATTTACTGGAAACAGCAGTGGAATAAGACAATGAAGAGTAAGAGCAACAATATTAATGATAGAGTATACAAGAAAAAAACTCTGAACAGCTCACATGCAAGTTCTCGCCAGGGAAACTCCCAACAATAACCGATTTCTCCCTCCACCGCCGATCTGACCAGGAAGCCACCTCTTCCCCCATCCCTGTAAAATGATGTGAGGTGGTATAGAATAACCTATGGGTCCTAGCCAGGCACCCTTCTGGCTACTGAAAAATTAACCCTGTCCTGGTTGGAACCAGAAGAGGGGCCTAATAATCCATATAGTGTGAATACTGATAATACAAAGTAGAGTTTGCCCACTTTCCTTCTAGGCAATGTGCTTGTGTATTCTCATTAAGACACTGCCGGTAATAAAGAGAAAAACACTGTAAACTTTTTGGGGGTTATCTAATGAAACCTTTTTTTCTAAGTAGGTCTGTCTTATAAATGGAGGCAGAAGGGATAGTCAGGTTATGCAAAAGAGTTAAACCGTAAGATCATTCTTACCCATTAGTGATAAAATGCATTAATATAATTGAATAAGAGGTTATTTCTCCAAACCTGTTTATTAAAACCTGGACCAGAGGAGGAAAAGGGCAGGAAAGTTTTTTCTGCTACTGAATGAGAATCATTCTAAATAACAGGTGCTCCTGCTGATTTAAAGGCTAGATTCTCCTCTCTGTTGCTCACTGTACTGGTTCTTTCAGCTGTGATTTCTTAACATGACTAAGGTTTCTTTTGACATGGATAAGAGAAATTCTGAACTCGAAAAGACTGAGAGATAAAATATCTGTTAAGAAGACCTGAGAGAGAAATATCACTTTATATGTTTCTTAAACATTTTAAAACAGTACATTCTTCTCAAGCTATGAACAGATGGACAATTTATGGTGAGATGGGCAAAGACAGTATCAACTCAGTGAATGCCAGGTGCTTTGTTGTAGCTTTGTACATTAGGTGGTTTTCACTTCAGCATAACAGCATGAATATGAACAGTTATTACAGAGCACCTGACACATGGGATGAGTCTGCATTTGATCTTGTTTTACCATAACTTACATGTTCATAAACAAAATAAATGAAAGAACTTTGGCAAAATTTCCATTACCTTCAGACAGGGTAAATATACTTAAATTACTCCAGAGCTATTCAGAAATTTAAAAATTAGTCAGAAATTTGGTGAAATCATAATTAAATTCAGAACAAAACCAACTATCTGGAATATCACAGAGATCCTGTCTGCATGGTATCTAGAAAAGGAAACTATGTCTTAGCAATAAGTGTTTTCAATATATTAATAAAGTAATTTATTTATTCCATAAATTCCATTTATGGAATGGTTTAAATAGACCTATGGAAAATTCCAGTATAGGAATTACTGCAGAAATTAAATAGCTGCTGCCTAAGACCTATAGTATTGAAGGAAATAAATATGTGATTAAAAAAAAGAAAGCCATTGATTCATTTTCATCTTGCAGCTTGTTTACAGAATAATTGCTTATGATTCCATGTCTGGACTCATGTTATATTCCTTAATTAACAAGAAAATATAGAAATAGTAATATAATGAAATTTTCAGTTGAAAAAATTAGTTAAAAAATTCAAGGTTAGAAGGGTCTCTGATACATTGAATTTACAAGGGGAAAACAGACAGCATGATGGCAAAGACAATTTAGTGTCAATAAATACAATGTAATATATAGTGGACGGAAAAAAAAGAATAATTTATCTCTAAACTAACTGTGTCAGTTCAGGAAAGGACCCAAGTAGTACTGCAGACAAGTCAATGAAGAACTTTCTTTTATATACAAATGCATTAGGGAAAATGCATGCAACATTGGAAAGCTATGCATAAATCAAAAATGCATCTTGCCTAGAGCGTTGTGTACAAAATCTGGACATGATAATGTGGCACTGATGTGGGCTAGGAAAAAACAGCAAAAGCCAAAGAGAAATAGGAAAGATTCAAGATTCCCTTTGTGATTAATTAGTATGGTCATGATAAGATTGAAGATCACAAATCTAAATCAAGGGCTCTTTAGAAATGACACAAAGGAACTGGATATCTTTATGAAAATGCAGTTTTCATAGCCCAAATTTTCACAATTAATTATTGTAAATTTAGAAAGATATTTAAACTTAATGCGTCAGGATGGAACCAATTGGTTCTTATAAGAAAACAAAGGAAGAATTTATAGAAGAAATCACTTCTATGATGGTATTTAGACTAAATATCTGTTCCTAGCCACTGCTGGCTCATAAAGTAACATGGAATAGACTATTGGTGAGCAAGAAACAGTGTTTTCAAGATTTTAATTGCTTTCAAGATGTCTTCAAGATTTCAGAAATGTTTGTGTTTGCTCAACAGCTGTGAAAAAAGTCCTTCAAAACTGTCACTTTATGGGATTAAAGGACTGATGGTGATCTATCTTTAAGTTTCTGATACAAATCAAAAATAATAGAACCATATTAAACCTGAATTTATTTTTTTTCCTCCCAGAAAATACTTACTCACAGTGCCATATTTTTGTGACCTTTCCATCACTAGAAATTTACCTTTATTTTCCCACACTACATGAAAAATTTGAACAAGGTCTACCATGGTTTGTAATGATTTTTTCACTCATTCCCAAAATCTAAAATACAATAATGTTCACTTCTGGTTTCTGGAATAGTTGTCAATCTGGATTTACGATCCCTGAAAATGGTATATGTATTCTTGATAAATGTATTTTGCTTTGTATCGTGTCTGTATTAACTGGAAGATCTGATTTGGATAGGTCTAGGAAAGACAGAATATGATTTAAGACTGCTAATGTAATTCTCTTTGAATAGCTTTGTGCATACAAATTCCTAATTCAAGAACTAGGTGACAACTCTCATCAACACAGTGCAAAACAAGTTGACTTAAGAATTTGTCTTTTCTCCACATAATCAAGGTAAAATAGTACACAGCCAAGGCCATCTCTCATATCAGAGCATCAGATTTTCTAGTTCATCATTCTGGTTTATTTCATGTCCTTCCTTGCCCAGCTACTATATATTACTCAGCAGGTATTCTGGCTTTTTAACAGTTGTAAACCAAATTCTTTGGGTAATCTATCCATCTTTTTGCTGCATTTCAGATTCAAACACATTGCTCAACTTCCGAAAGAGCAATGTAAAGGACGTGTCCACGCTCTTTTTCATTTATTCCTTGTCATTTTATGTTTGAGTAACAGGAGCAATGCTATTGGCAACAGTGGTCAGAATGAGTTCTCTTCTGTCTCTTAAGATTTGTAGAGTATTTGCAGTACATTCCACAAGAAAAACTGTGGCCAAAGTGAAAATTCCAAAGCATTTCACAACACGATATAATAGCACAATAATAGAAACTAGCCAGCCATAAATGCAGTGCCAGGTATGGATGGACTTGGCTCTGCCTGTGCTTGCCTTGGAAGCAGAAGCGTGGTGAGCCACATCCCATAAGCTGGCAGGACAGAAGTCAGGAGGAGCCGAGAGGTGCACTGCACCTTAACCTATAGGCGCTTCCCAGAGTCTTGGTATTCTGTTGATTTGGGAGTCCCTCCAACACACTTCAAGTGGCTTTGTAAATATGCCTTTCAAAAGCAGCTTCTGGAGGTAAAAACTACTAAATCTGCTGTAACAACAGTTTGTGAAAGGCACACTTCACAGCTACACACATTGATACACACATTGCCTAGAAAAGTGAAGTGATTTCAGAGGACCAGATCCTGGAAACCCTGTGCCAGTTTTTCACTAATTCTAGCCATGAAACCTTTTTTCTACTGTTGGGCACATTCTTGAGATGCTTAAATTTAATTATAAAAGGGGAGTAAGTGGCAGAAAACACAAAAAATCTTTGAAATCATAATGGTTTTTGCCACAGGCCATCAATAAATGGCACTTCGGTAATTCCAGGTTTAATATTTTTTTTGTCTGTTTTATCCAAATGTACTAACAGTTTGAAATAAAACACTTTTTCATTTCAAGAACACTGAAGAGCCAGAGATCAGCACCCAAACCTTAAATGCACACTTTGAAACTACTAGGGAGTGCCTACTCCCTCCTCTGACCTCATGACACTTCATTTCTGTCCTGCACCAGGGCACATTCTCCAATGAAGAGCACAGTTATGCTTCTGCTTGTTTTGTTTCCAGCGCCGCATCAGATCCATTCATACTGGCAGTAGGATGCTGAACACCCTTTTCTGGGAAGTAAGAGCTCTGAATTTTAATTCCTCTGTCTTCTTTTGCCTGCAAATATTAGCCTAAGACAGAGACTTAATATGACCTCTTCTAACAGACATTTCAAAATAAAATGGCATCTGTAACTATTTTTAGAAGGTTCAGTCCTATAAATGTAGGCTGAGGAACAGGTTTCAAATGGACTTAGGTATGAGCTTGTGTAATCTGTAAATGCAGCTAACTCTCCCATTTTTGACACCTCAGCCCTTTTAGTAAAATGTTACATTTTCACAGTGTCCATTGCAGATACACACAATGTTTTACTGGAATATCAGGTTGAGTTTTAGGGGACTTTAATTCTGTCCCCAGAGTCTGAACACTGGTCACACAGCACAGTTTCCACTGGGGAACCAATTCCAAGTTGTTTAAACTGAGTTTAAAGTACCAGGTTTTTCACAGTCTCTTTCCCATCTTCCTTCCCACAAAACTCATACTATGGAGTCTGGAGGTGGAATTGGTGAATGATCAGGTCTTGTAATTCCCCATGTTAGGCAGAGTCTTAGAAACATAAACATAACTTTCAGGTGTATTTTTACTACTCATTTTATGCATTTTTTATGACTACAAGTTTTAATAGTAAAAAAGCACATATTTCTATTGAACTGATGATGATTCATAACCTTCCTCTATACTTCCCTTGGCCCTTCATGCCTTCCCATTTCAGTCTATCCACTTCCTTCATTGTTGATTTTGAAATATTTACTCTGGGACTATCTCCAGTACTGATATCTGAGAGGGGGGATGACCATGATTGAAGTTACATATGAGAATACAGAAAGCTGAAATTTGCTCTCATCAATAGCAGAGATGGGTGTCTGTGAGGAAACACTTCATTTTCCTCATCTGGCAAAGAAATTTATTCCTATGTTGCATAATGTATATATGATTTATGTACACAAAAGGCTCATATGTAGGCATTTGAATTAGTTTTACTGATACTAACTATTATTAGCTTCAGTTGTGAAAACACAGTATTTTTGTTTCTATTTCAGTTGCAGCGAAAAAGGAGGGGGAGAAGAAAGGTAAATCAATGTTTTCCCTTGACTGACTTTCAGGTTGTGACTGCTGTGAGAAATGTTTCCTTTGTTCAGTGATACAATTGCAATGACATACACCACCTCATGTGCTACCATCAGTCGACTTTATCCACTCCTACTGTGATAACAGAGTTGTCATTTCCAGTATTGCAACTCCCTGTTAAAACAGGCCAACACAGCCTGGTATCAAACAGTTCATCATTCTGACTGGGAGGAAAATGAGAGGCCTTTGTTATCACATCAGGATTTGTCAAAGAGAACAAAACTTACAGTGCACCATGCATGCTGACCTGGCTGTTTGTTCTTCGCAGACATTGCTTTTCTCGGCCCATTTAATTTCCTCTTTTCAGATATGTATGGAGCTTGCATGTAACCTTTGCTGAAGCTGTTCTTTGATATTTTAACAGATTAGTGGAAAAATTTGCCCTACATCAGAGCCTAAAACATTACTTTTTTATGCTTAAAGATAAATACAATATATTTATCAGACTCTAAATATCTATTTATAGTGTTGTCTTTAAGATTTACCGAGTTTAAACTTTTTTTTGTTAATTTTCCGATTTTATTCAAACAGCAAAAATGATTAAATATTAGCACTAAGGTGATATTTTTCTTTAGGCTATTCAACTTTCTTGATTATGTGGTTTATAAATCATATCTTGCTCACTAAACTGGGCAGTGGGAACATTTCCAGAACATTTCCATAGATTTCATAAGATTATTTGAGATTTAGATTTGATTTAGTAAGAAAAACAATTGTTCTTTATTACTGATATTTACTGATGTGTTTTTTGGGGGGATAGTGGGGGATGGATGTCTTTTGCCATTTCAAAAACATTTGGAAATTCTGTGATTCACATAAGCGAATAATGGAGCCAACTTTTACTGTCTATACATGAAGACATCTTCAATCCTGCTAATTTATTATTTTTTCTGTTATCCCTGTACACAGCTGTTAACTGAACTGGAAAAAAAAATTACATTCTCAAATGTTTTATCAGCTCATGAGTGAAATCCTGGCTGTGTTGATGTTAGTGGCAAAAGTCCCATTCATCCACTGAAGCCAAAATTTCACCTCATGTCTTTAACAGAATAATAAAATTCATTTTGGTTATCGAAAATGACCATGCTTAATAGGTATCAAGCTGGATATTTTGTCCAAAGATTAATTTGCAATAACTGAGGCATGAAAGATAGCACATGAAGGAGGGAGAATCAGAAAATTGGCAGCTACGCTTACCACCATTGGTTTCAGACATCAAAATGCATGCTGTGTTCAAAAACATGGACTGTTATATCCTTAATGGAAAAAAAAGAGTGAGGTAATTGTTAAGGGTGCTACTTCTGTCACTCTTGCCACAGATTATGGGTCCATTCATTTACAGAAAAACATCAAGGGAATTTGCTTTAAATACCTACTGCTTGCTCTTGGTTCGTTTTTCACCAGTTAGGATTTTTTTCTCCTTAGCCATATTCTTTCCCAGCAAAACTGATTGAAAAATGCATTTTTAATGAACATTCTTTGAAGTTAGATCAATTTTTCCATTTCACTTTCAGGTTTATATATTTTCTGCTTTAAAAAAAATTGCTTTGATTTCTTAGTTGAAAGGATTCTACCAACATATATATGTAGGATACTTTCAAGCCCCTGGCTCAGGACAGATTATATGTCATCCTGGTGGTTACCACCAACCTACTTCACAGAAACATGGAGGTGTGAAATGAAAGTCAGCTTTAGCCATTTTTATGATGTCATCATTCTATTTATTTTTGGACTAAACCAGCTTCCTCTGGTTTTCTGAGATTATAACCAACATTGTCAGTAAGGAAGGTAGTGATTCTAGTGGGAAAAAAAAGCTAGTCCAATGAAATTTTCCAGTTACTAAGGAAAACTGGTTCAGCATTGTTCCTCTCTTCACATGTTCCTCTGATATTCTCTTAGATATTCCCTAAACTTAATAACTGGAGAGAATTAATAAGGCTTCTGCCAAAAAACAATCATGTCATGCTTTAGCTTTCTCATCTAGCTTCCTCCTCTCTGCAGGCCCAATATGGAAAATATTGCATGTTACTAGCTAACTCCTAATATGATCAGGTTTTATTTATTTCTGCTTGTTCTGTTATCACAAGAAATTGCTCCAGGCTTGATGTGTATTCCTCTGACTGGCAATAAAAAAGGGTAGTGTTTGCTGGTTTTGCTTAAGGATACAGTATTTTTTGCACAACTGCAAAAATAATAGAAGTAGCTGGCAGTGCTCTAAATTGACTGGCTCATTATCCAAAATATATTGTGGTAGTAGCATGCACAGTTCAAATAGCACTTTACCATTTCTCATGTGAATCATGCAGCACATAGACACTCTACTCTACATGAAGCTTTCTCCAATTATTCTGTCTTATTCAAACACACATTCCTCATCTGGAAAAACAAGAATAATGAGCAATACAGAGTTACAAGCCATCATAAAAAGAGAAGAGAAGAAGATGGAATGATGCTTTCAATTGATGGTACATTCTGTGCATAGCATAAATCAAACATGAAGGAGTTTGAAAGAGACAGAAAAGAACAAAATTCGGATAGAGAAACCTTATGTATTTCCTTGACTTCTCCAAATATGAGTGGTATTAAAAGGAACCTTAAGGCACAATTTATGCATGAAATTTAGGCGTTCACTATTTCTATTTGAAAGGTTAACTCTCTCAGACTTTGTGATCAAAGTCCTAGAAAATAGTCAGCTTTAGCTTCCAGCATCATGTTATGCCTTCTCTCAACACGTGTGGGATAGAGGAGCTGTCAGAGAAATGTGTAAGTGTTGTCAGATCTGAAAGGGCAAGAGGTAATAACCCTTTGCATAAAGAAGGTACTTCCTAAATTTCCCAAGAGCAAATCTGGCTGCCAGTACACAAAAATTTTTAGTTCTTGCCCGTAATTCAAAACACTGTGAGTAAGGACTCAAGTGAATTAAAATAGACCCAGGTATTGGTGAAATAACATTAAATCTCATGATCTTCACAGCAGCTCCAGAAAACAGTAAACAGAGCTGTAACACTCTGTAGTATTTCAGGATTTTTTCAGGTTTAATTGCCTTTCTTAAAGGAAAGAAATATTAATAATTATTTTTATTTATATAAACAAAACTGGTATTTTTATATTTCAAAAATATTTCATAATTACAGAGAGTTCCAAAAATACTTTGTTTGGAATGGAACCAGATTAGAGAAAATTTCAAGTTTTCCTGGTTCTGTATAAAATGGAATTTCTCATTTCAGTTCGTAGCTCGCATACCCTATTTATTTCTGACTAAAGAGGATGTGGATTGAGTTGGGAATGTCAAGCAAGCAACCTTCACAAGCTTAGTAATTTCTTTCTCCAGGTCAGTGTCAGGAATTCTTGTTTTGAAGATTCTTTATGTCTGTGGTTCTAGGAACTCAAACAGGATTTAACCACTGCATAATCCCTATGAGTTGTTCTTTCGCATGAGTACATTTAACACTCCCACTGTTTAAAGTGAATCATGAACCTGAGTTGCCAGGAAGTTGGTTTAATAGTTTTCAGAAACAAACAAGCAAAAAACCCAACACACATTCATGTGACAAGTTTCATCAAAATAAATTGACAGGAGAGTGTACAGGATCACATTTAGAGACCTTTTTGCAATAAATACAAGCGAGTGTAAAAAAAAAATGCATATAATCTGAGTGCAGCTGATATCAAACAAAAGGAGAAAATGGGCAAGACATGTTCATTCAAACTCCAAAGTATATATTTTTGTCAATCCAATAAAGTACAACTTCTTTCAAGTACTCCTGGTAATGGTACCATATCCATGGCTTAGAAACTGCTGCCCTGCATACAGAGTGTGGTATAAACTGGCCAAGCACAGCAGCATCCCTTTTCGATATATACAAAAATCAACATGCTTTCCAAACTGAAGTAAAAAAGGGCTGTAGTGCATTTCAGAACTATTTGGCTTTGGAGTTGACCAGAAAAATTGGAAGTCAACAATCTTATTCATAAAGCAAATGGTAGCATGGGATTTTGGCTCAGCTGCAGAGGCCACTGGTGCAACATGAATCACAGTTTCATTATGCAGTTTTCTAACATGCATCAAAGGACAAGAAAGTGGATTACCTGATTCCATAACCTCTAAGTGTATTACACAGCCCCCTAAAAGAATTTTTAGTCCTAATCAGAGGGGTAAAAAAACCAAAACCAAACCAAAACCAAAACCAAAACAAACCAAACCAACCAAATAAACAAAAAACCCCCACAACAATATAAATATTTTTAAAACCATCTATTTTAAGAAAAGAGTGTCAAAAATTCTGTATTACATATGAGAAAATAACAAAAACACCCACATGCTATTATGCTGTTGAAACTAGTAGTGCTATTTTGACTAGCTGAGGGGAGACATCTCTCTTATGAGGTAACAATCGTTGAATTAGCCACAAGATGGAGCCCAAAGGATCTTCCAGATGGTAGTTAACATTGCCTGCCTGCATCAGATCGAGAACTAAATAATATGGTTTTACTGAAGAACACTTCATAGGAATTTTAATCTATAGACAATGTAGTTTGTCTAAAAATATTTTTAATTTAATAGATGACTATCCATGCACCAGTGAACTTTGACTTCTCATGCTGAAGTAATAAACCCCCAGCATTTTCAAGGAATATTGATGACCAGAGAATTTACATGAAATATGGAAAAGGATCTGAAAAGTCTGCATGAGTTAGCTGAAATTCGCTTGACCGCTGTTTACCTTGTCTCAGCTATCTTGAGGGTTTAAATAATTTATGTCCATTTTACAGGGTTATGCGAGACTTAATGATCTGTATAACATTTGTTAAGTGATGAACAGACCTTGAGGAACTAGACTCATGTACTTTCCATGTTGCAGATATTTCAGTTAGGATAATAAGACTTGGCCAAAAAACACTCTCCAAATTGCCCGCTCAATATAAGTAGAAAGCAGGCAGAGGTATGAGTGTTGTAAACTCAAGGCTTTTCACCAAATTAATAAATTTTAAGAATTTTTTAGATGCTCAGACTAATTTAATCATTAAGAAACATTAACTCATACAAACATAGATGTCAAAAGTTAGTCATCTACATTGAAGCTATTCACCCCAGTCTCAGTTTAGAACTAATGGACAGAAATTAGCATCTGCAGAGAGTGTTTCATCTGTTTTGTATATCTGTCAGAATTCAATTACTTGACCCCCAGAGATACTTACATTTCTCACTTGACTATAACAGGGAATACAGTTTACATTTAGTAACAAGAAAAGAAAACGAACGTCAGTGAACATCAGGATAGCTTGTTGTTAATTATTTTAACTTTTCCTCTCTTTTAAGAATTTGACATTGAAAGAAAAGTGAGAAGGAGCAAACAATTTGTAGATCTTAATAGCTGATTGAATGTCCACTTTCATTTACTTACATGGAGGGATTAATGCAAATATTTAACATAGAAATTTTAACATTAAGTTTCAAGCTCCATGTTTACCTACCTAGCACCTTGTTTTCAGTGTACTCATAGTTAAGGCATGTAAAACTAATGATGCTAACTTACATCCATTTTTTTAAAAGATGACCACAATTTTATTCTCAATAGGATTTAACCTAAGCCTTAACGTTGACTACAACTTTGTTATCCATTCTAGGTAAAATTGAGATCACACTGTTTTATGTCTTATGTAACAACAAACTTGTGAAACAATTCATATTGATAGATCTGGCATAGTATTTCAATTGCAGTTATGATTACAAGTTGTGTTAATCATTCTTACATGCCTTAAAGTACAACAGTAATTTATTCAGCCCCTACTATCAAAAACTGAAGCCAGTTAAACTACTTATTTAATGATTATGGAACAACTGTGATTTCTAAAGAAAGAATGCTCTGCGTAATTGTTGGCCTGTGTTGTTATGTTAGGTATAACACATGTATATTGGCATCATATCAGCAACACTCACACCTGTCATTCAGCATAATATGCTTGAACACCTGGATAGTCATACAACACATGGTTAATTGGCTAAAAAATTCCCCATGTGATCAAGTATTACTTTATTGTTCTGCACAAAGATGTCTGCAAATGAACACTCAGGGGTATACTACTCATGCAATTCCAGAATGCGTGGTTCTTCTAGCGCTAATCTACATTTCTTTTTTTATCTATGCAGAGATCATTTTCAGAATGTGCCCTTACAAAGTTGTAGTTAAAGAAAAAACAGTGAACAGCAGCATTTCATGAGGAACAAAGATGGTTCAGGATGTTATACCTGTAGAAGTCAGTCAGCCCTCTGCTTTAATCACCATGTTAATTTCGGTAGCACACTAGGAAGGGTCCATCTTCGCAAAAGATAATTGTTTTTTATTGTTCACCATTCTTATTGTCAACTAATCTTTCCTCTGAAATTCTTTTTTTTCTAGATTTTCATGGTCATCTTATTCTTATCTAATTTACAATTATTTCACATTTATTTAATAATGTATGTAAATGTATTTCCAGGCATTATTATGCTTTTACAAATCCAGTAATAGATAAGAAGGAGCTCAACAAAGAAGTTCATATTCAAAGTATTTGCATGGAATCTGGACACACTACTGATTTCACTCAGTTACTCTTTGTGAGTCAATAATTTCTGTTGCAATAAAGCATGGCCTAAGCTCGGCTATGTTTTGTCTCAGTTATATATAAATGGAAAACTGATATTTCTAAAAGTGAAAGCTTATTAAAGATACTCTCCCTCATCTGTATGTTCCCATCCCACAATTTCAGGGAAGAGCACATGAAAACGTCAGAAGCTGAGGATGATATTGAGAGGAAGCTCTTCAGGTCTTTCACCACACGTACCTAAAGATGAAATGCATTAATGCAGCAGATGTACCTCATCCACATTTGACTGAAATTTTATTCTTTCCAGCTCCGTCGATAGAAGATTTGTCTTGCTGGGATTTTAAGACTTATAGTACTTTAAATATATAAGCTTTCAGTGCTACCATGCAAGATTGCTGTTTCAACAAAACTTACATTTCCCAGTGCATTTCTATTGTTTAAGTGACAAGCTGGGAAACAGAGAAAGATTGGGATCATTACTGATGATCCCTGAAGGTATGCATCTCAGATTGAACTTGAAGTAACTCCTCTCATTAAAAAGCATTTAAAAATGTTGGAAATGTCTGTACTTCTTTACTACTTTCCATCATGCTCAAGTTTCTCCCCTCCTCTGTCTGGACTACTTTTTGGTTTTCCCTGTTATATAAAGTTCCCTTGAACTGCCAGTTAAAAATAAGTCTTAAAAAACAAGTTGCTCTAGACAACAACAGCAAAATTCCCCAAAACCAAGTGTCAGCTCATTTTTCCCTATGCAGCCCTAAGGCATAAAGCAAACCAAACAGCAAGGACACAAACATGCTAACTGTATGAAAACTAGATAGACATCTTGGGCCAGGCTGCTCTGGTACTGGAAATAACTGTGAGAAAGAACTGTGAGAGCAGCCTGACAGCTTTTTTTAGAGGAAAGAGGGAATATGAAGATCAGTCTGTTGAAGTGAATACCCTACAGGCTCTAATACCAGTGATTAACTATTAATGATAAGAATATAGCATGGAATTTTAGGAAGGTTTGTCTTAATCATTTACCCTATTATCATCCTTCAGCCACTGCTGAAACATTGGTCCAAGGAAGGCTGTGGAGCTGCACAGACTCAAATGAGCACTCCCTGACAATGAATAAGCATTAGATCACAGCTGGAAGCTCAAGCTCTCTGCTTCTCTTCAAACTTTCCAGACAGCCTTAATCACTTAGTATTTCATACCGGTCATGTTAATGTGGGATAATACTTTCTTAATGTGTAGAAAAATATTCTGGAAAATTCAAGGTCTAAAGTAAACCAGAAATTTAAAACTAATGGTATAGGGAATTCAGAGATCCTGTAAGGGTAAGGTTTACACAACATGCACTGTAATTTAATTGTATACAACTTCCTCTATTTATGCCACCACCACCACACACTTCCTGCTTTCTTTACTTTCACTCAGCCATAGGGTAACTATTGGCCATACACAATCAAGGCAATTTTTTAACGTAGAGCAGAGGTCAGGCTGAAAACAAGCCATTCTCTTTTTAGGAATCTTGCTGCAGCTAATCTGCTTTATGAGTCATTTTTTTAGACATATGCTCATTAGACTGTTTTTTCTACACAATCGGTCTGCCAGCTGCTCAGCTAACCAGCAGGACTTGAGTAGGACACAGGCAGATATGAGAGATCAGGTCTGCTGATCTAGAAAATTGTGGGATCATCTGACTTCTCCTTTGAATGACAAAGAGTACAGACAATAACTTCACAAAGGCAGGGAACTGCTCCTTAACAGTGATAAATCCTAATATCCCTTCTTTTTTTTCTGAACTTATTATCATCTGAGTCATTTTGAACTGGCCTAATGTAAGTAATATATTTTATTCTCTTTGAATTCTTTTTAATGCAGTTCCTTCACAGGCTTAAAAGCCTTGCAGTGACTAGAAAAAACTGTTTTGTTTAACCTTAAATTAAAAATGCATTGATGATTAGGCAGAATGATGTGGCCTGTTAAGCTCTTGAAACTTAAATTTTTAAGGAGGAATGTCCATTAATTTGTATAGAGGGCAAATTTTTAGTTTATCTGGAGTTTATTTTCAGGGAGAATGAACTCAAATAGGAGAATCAAAGATTTATCCTTCATCATGATGTATAAATTGCAAGGTATACTTCTCAAATCACTGGAATTCTGTGAAAAGATTCCTGTTGATTTTGATCTTTTGGCCTGTAGTGTTGTTAAAGATTAATTTTACGGATGTGCTGAGTGTTCATCTAATGCCCAGTCCAAAACCTGTTAAAGAATCTTTATTTTCTCTTTAACAAGAAATAAACCAAGCTCTTGCTTTGTCTAATGGAAAGTTAGTTCCTTATTTATAATACACATGTAACTATGCAATTAGAAATAATGTTTCTCAGATACAGCATGCATTGTTATTCTGTCATTCTTCACTAAAACAAATAGTTCTGGTATTCCTTTCATTTCCTTTGTGACATATTCTTTTCTTACAGAGTGTGTACACTCACAAGTGTATTTGCTGTCTGAATGGCAAATCACTGTTATCCAGATGGAAAATAGATGTTATAATCAAAAAAGCACATTTTGCTTTTAGCCTTACCTTATGGTTCAATAAAGCAGAGGATTTCTTTTCTGAACCCGTATCAGAAGCTAATTTACAAAAATATGTCATATATAGTTAATGCCCCTGTGGCCTTCAGAATAGCAGGCGGGAGTCAAAGAACATTTTAGATGAATGTGAAAAACAGGAAGATATCTGCCAAGCACAATTTCCAAGTTTAATTTAGAATAGCAGAAAAGAAATTTCAAAAACATATTGCTGAGGATAGAACCAGATGATTTCACTGATCCAGTTCAGATCTTATGTAGCTTCAAGTATCTCATCAATAATCCAGTTGTTCTCTTTAGATCCAAATCTGACCCTGTTCCTCTTCTAATATAGTTTAAGTGTTAAACAAATGAAGATAAAGTACTTACTTAGGACTGAATTTTCTAACATTGTGAACAATAAAGACTTATTTACCCAACAAGTACTCCTGTTAGTTAATGACATCAGAACAACTGAAGTGAGACCAAGAGGTCATTTAGCCCAACATGCTCCCTCCACCAACGGCCAAACCATCAAATGCTGGTTTGCACTTTCAGTGCAAGATACTACATGCAGTGAGAATCCCAGAGAAGCAGAACACCAATACATCCTCTAGAAACTTTTAACTTTAGAAGACCTTCATTACTTCATCAAAATATCTGCTAGAAATATCTCTGAGTGTTATGCCAGAAATAAGAAGGTTGGACTTTTAGGCAAAGCTCAGATAGAAGCAATCTCAGTGTTCAATCTCTGTCTTGATACTGGCACTATATGAGTTTGGCTTATTAATGTCCCCACAGAAAATATGGACAAGGACAACAGAGATACCTTCACAAACTTGAGGGACCAGACCTTAGCTGAGCTTCTATTCTTTTAAGCATTCTCTGTGACTCATATTCACCAGCATAAAAAGAGAAATAACTGCACTGACTTCACTGGAAAGTTAAGGATCAATGGTTTTGTTTTGATTTTAGGCAGATCTGAGATAAGGATGCTATTACAAGGATGCTTGGTTGAAAAATTCATTAAGCAGTGTCAATAGAGAGTCTTTCAAACAATACTGTTCAAACGCCATCTAGCTCTGATCATATTTGGTTATCACTGAAAGTGCCATGTGGCACAATATTCTGTAACAGTTATGTAAGCCATTAAATCATACCCTGAAGTTCAGATTTGATTTAAATATTTGCTGTAAATTTCCTTTTGCAAATTGAAATTCATAGTTAGGTGAGCATATGTCCTTTGACACAATTAAAAATTGATTTTCTCTATTAATTTCAGATATATTTCATGGAAACTCAATTGCAATAGAATTTGCCTCAGCTTATGATGTTTACCTACAAAAGATAACAAATGTGGCTTTGTCATAGGACACTTGTTTTTCTATTGTTTCCTATTTCTGATTCTCCTATTAGGAGCAGGCATATATGATTTATTTGTATCTTTGGTCTCTATTACCCCCAAAAATGCTTTGTTGTGTTGTTTGGGTTTTTTTTAACTTTGCTCTGCACACCGTCTCCAGTTGCTGTCTCCTTAAATGCACAACAACTTGGATTAAATAGAGACTGGATATAAAATGGGAGAAATTTTATACTATAGAGAAAACAAGCAAAACACAAACGCACTTGCACAGCAGTTACTTTTTGTTCTGAGTGGGAGCTAGGGAGTTCTGGAGCTCGGTGAATCAAGGCCTGAGGGCTCACAGCAGCAGATTTATTGCTTGTGTTGCTGGGGCTGCAAAGGCAGCTCATCCCCTGCACTGCTACATCTGTCCGTGGGATTACGCTCTTTCACACATACTGGGCATGCAGGTGGTAGAACCTTTTTTCTCTTAAAAACAACAGCTGCCTTGCAACAGTCAAGAAGAAAAATTCAGCTGGGGGGCTAGGTCTTGACATTTAGCTTTCTTCTTTAGAACAAATAATGACATTGGGTACAGCTCCCTGAGCTCCCCTCTTAGCGTCCATGGAAAGTATTAACTTGGTTTTCAGTTTTATCTCATCTAGTTTTTTTTCTGGAAAAATGTGGAAAATGAAATGGCACAAAGTTTAGGAGTTGCAACACTGAAATCCTTTTGTTTACAAGTGCCCTAATTAAGTTAATTAACATTTTCAAATATGTCTTTTTTCCTCTTGGAGTATCACTAAACCACCTGAAATTCACTGACCTCACTAAAGCAGGTGTAATTGTCAGGGACTCATGTTTAGACTGCCCTAGGTGCAGTTACCTCACTTGAGCTAAAATTGTTTTTCTGGCTTTGTCTAGTATTGAACCTTATGGTCCTGAAACTTACCCTGTCTCTGGCACTGAACTGAGCACCTCACTTAACAAGGTAGTTTCCCTAGGTTTGATGTATGGACACCATTTAGTGAGGGTGACTCAGCCCACTGAAGAGATGCAGAGCCTTCCAGGGGTACTTGTATAAACTTTGTTTAAATGAGGAATTTAGGAGCCTGTATTCCTTAACTGTGTTCCTTAACTTAGGGTGCCTGTATTTCCAGTTAGGTGTCTGGGACGGACATTGCAAGAAAATGCTAGCTGTTGTACATTTTAACATAGATTTCACCGAACTTTTATGTGTCTAAAATGTCATTAATAAATGCATTAAATCCTGCATTACAGTTACAAAAATATTAAAATGTGCCTTTTTTGTTTACTTCTAGCTACCTCAGAGAAACCTCATGAACACAGTGAGTATCGAGGTGATAAAGAACATTGTTATTTCAGATTTTTGGAGGAAGGTATTTCTTTATGTTGTCGAAGTTTTAGCAGCTTAAGATGGGATTCATTAACACAAAGATGGGATTCATCAACACAAAGTCACACAACATTTTGACTTATAAAACTGGTTTTCAATGACTTACTCTGTAATGCAGGACCAGGTGTGTTTCACAGGTCCCAGTTTGCATGGAAACCATTTTCCAGTTCAGGCCAAGATAAGACCTAGCTTTGCCTTCTGCATCTAAGGTAGCTTCTTACTGGGAAAAAATCAAGGGGGCCACAGATGAGGAAGTGTCTGTGCAATTCTCTGGCTAGGCCTCTGGCCCAAGCTTTAGAGAGATTTATGTCTTGGTCTGCTGCAACCTCACCTGCTGCACAGTTTAAACATCTGTGCTATAAATTAGAATTGCATATATTTTTAACATTCCTCTGAAATTCCATAGCTTTCTTTTTTCTGTCTCATAATGTTGGGATTTGGATATCACACTGTTTTTAAATAGCACAAAATTGCATTATATTATAATACAGTATAACATCCATTATTCTTACTGCTTCACAATATATCTATGGGATCCCTGTATTAGCTACTGTGAAGAAAATTAACTCTATCCCAATCAAATCCAGGGCACAGAAAAACATGGAAAACTACTTTTTAATTTATGCAGGATGCTGAACATTTATTTGTCATTCTATATGAGAAAACCCCACTTCTGTTGTAATAAGGTACTTCCATGATTTCTGTATTATACATCAAGGAAAAATTTTCTGTATAGAAGATCAGCTATAGCGATTAAATTTAATAGTAGAAGCATTTCAAAATTTTTAGAAATTCTATGTTTCTAAAAAAACACAGAAAATAATTTTGTGATTTCTTAAACACCATTAAAAACTTAAAAAAATCTTGTCATTATTTTAATTTTTTAGGGAAAAAATAATTAAATACTCTTTCTTGAGAAATATATCTATCAAAAAATTCTTCTCAAGTCTCATGTGAATGTGTAATGCAGTCATCTTTTAAAATTATAATGAGAATCTTTTATTTTTAAAATCTAAAAATTAAAAAGCCCTCTAATTTAGGATTTCTTATTTGCAGAGCATGAACATGTTAAACATGAAAAAGCTATCTCTCAGAGTAAGCCAGGTAGGTCTGGTAATTTAATCTCCAGTTACTCCCAGCTCCACTTAATAAGGATATGTATGGTCTGAGAAACTTGGAGACTTCCTTGAGCTAGACACAGATTTTTTTCAGGGACTGGAAAGCAAGTATCAACATACTGTTGACCTTTGTTAGCAGTGCTGCTGTTTGAACTTCACATTGAAATGAAGTGTCACTAACAAGTGATTGGATACACCATTTAAACCCTTATGTGTTCAGTGATAAGTAGGCAGGCTTTTTTTCGTTACTTTCTTTTCCTGAATTTTATTTTGAAAGAAAGTAATTTCTCCTGTGCATTTAGCATTTTTTCATTCATTTTTATAATAAAATATTCTACCTTGTAAGTTAAGTATTTCCATAGGCATCTCGAGGTTTCCTGCAATCCTTGAGTAGCTGATTTAGTAAAGATGCATTGGTTTTGAGTCAATAGGGGGAAAATATTTCTCAGTTCATCCTTCAAAGACACATAGGCCAAGCTTTAAATTTAACTTGTTGTTCACTTTTTGTGTATTAAAGCTACCAGAATGCTTCAGCCAGCAGGCAGGTGTAGGTGGACTCAGCCAAGGCAGGAATGTCCTAGTGAGGAAGCCACACTTGGTGGCCACAGTGGTGGCCAAAAAATGTGTTGCCTGGACAGATGGCATGACCATTTACCTTTCCTGCTAAATGAAATCTGTCCTACTGCACAATCAGCCCAATCTCACCCATATAGCAGCAGAAAAATAAATTTATTTGGTGAGGCATTCTCAAACATGAGAACATCATGTCACAGTATATTGGACTGATTAGGAGCTTTTTCGGTATATTCCAGACTCAAATCCTAGGAATTTAAATGCTTGAAGGAAAAAAACTTGCTAAATTTCCTTTAACATAAAAGACCTATTCTCAGGTGATTAATGGTTGCTTTGGAGAACAGTGGCTGCTTTGAGTTTCAGTTGATGACTGGAAGCATTAATCTGCAAGCACTGGTGGTAATAGTGTTTCTGCCCGCTGTGTGCCAATGAGTGCTTTTGAGTTAGCAACTTGAATTATAAAAGCTTTATTCTGTACAAAGCAGTGGCCTCCTTTTTCACCTTGATTCAGAGCAGCTTCAAAACTATTATTCCTATGCCTCCTGTCATCAGACTTAGAAGTATCACATGGCTGAGGTACTAGAGAACTTCAGAAAATATATTGATCCTGTAGGGATATTTAAATTAATATTTAAATTAAAGAGTGTTTTGTGTATGTCAGTGAAAGCAAGTAAAGCAAGAAAATTCATTCCTGATGTAATTCTGCTGAAACTGCCTTCAACACACAGAGAAATGTTTACAGATTTATGTTTTTCCATTTACATTAGATACATCAGGGAAACAATAATATTAATGCTTGTAGTGCTTCCAAAACTGGAGCTCTGCAAAGAAATAAATTCACTCCAATGAAAGATTTCAGAGCTTTAAACTTTTGGCTTGCTCAAAATCCGAACAAAATCAGATTTTTTGTTTATATATTCACAAAATTTATTTTGGACTTTTTCTGCTTTATGAGGTCATCAAAATAGTTCAATTTATTTTTTTTTTAGCAAGACTCATGATATGGTAAACAAAACATGCATAAGAAATTAGAAATATGACATGTTCTTAGCAAAATAATATGCATTATCCTCATCGTATTTTTTTCACTGCTTTTTTTCACACTGAATCTGGTGAACAGAGTGATTTTGTGAAGCTTCCTAATGTCTTGAAGTATATTCCCTTATAGAAACTGTTCTGCCTAAGTCTGGATGATCTAATCCTTCAGTTTTGCTTTGGCTACAATAAACAGCTAGAAACTCAGAGAAAAAGCCATACAGTCATCACCTGGAAATCTGCCAGGGAATGTGTCAAGGTGTTCTCCAATGGAGTCAATAGATCAATACTTGCTGTATGGTTAGATTGCAGAATAAGTAGGTGAATGAATACCAAAAAATTGCTGTATTTATTCCCAGATGAATACAAATTCGCAGGCCTGTTCAAGACACTCTTGTTTTCAACAATAAATTGATTTTGAGAAGAAATACCTCCCCTACTTTAAAATTGATCAGATATGCCATCCAGTCAAAGACTTATTTCCTTACTTATTTCCTCCAGACTTATTATCTTAGAGTTACAGAGAAAAGATTGCTGTAAATTCTCAACAGAATTAGAAAAATACCTTATTTGGTGTTCAAAACAGTTGGGGTCATACACAAATAAAAGAAGCCTTTTGATTTTTGCACGTCATTAATCCAATGCATGTTACAGGTCCTATGTTTAAAGTCAGCATGCTGGGTTTATTTCTGTATTGGTACATCAAAAGCTTAACATCCTGATCTAAACTAGTGAAATGTAGTGTTATATGGTAAAGCTTTTCTAACAGCGGAAAAAATTTAAAAGGAAATCAGCACAGAAGAGAAGATAAACCTTCTCTCTGCCCTCAGAAAGAAAAATTATCTGGAAGTTACACACTAAATTCAAAGGAAACATCGTGTATATTGAGACCACTCAACAGTCTGCTCTTCTAATTACTGTACTACCCACATATTTAGTCAGAGCGCAGATTAGGATATAGTAGCCGAACTTGGACTTTTGGATTCCAGAGAAATAGCTCCTACAAAAGAACAGTTCTTGAGGTTGACTATTTGAGGGCACATAGGTACAGTGATGGGTTAACCAAGGCTCTGACCATCCACAGGTGGCTCTAGCCACCTGTCTCTTTTCCAGTACCTCCCTCTATGACCTCATTTAAGAACAAGTTTGACTGCCAGGCTGGAAACATTGGTCTCAGTCAGGGGTCAAGCAGCTTTATGCATGCAGACAGATTACACATTATGATTTCTAGACAAATAGTACTCAGATTAGTCAAATGGCTTTGGGGGAAAATATACCTGCCCGACCTGACCTCCACCCAGCCATTGTCAGCTTCAATCTGATGCCTTGCAGAAGTCTTAGGGAAAAGGAAGGGGTCAGAGTCATGTGGCTGCAAACTGCTTTCAGCAGAGGAAGGGGAAATACGGTCTGAATGTGTCTTAAGCATATTTAAGAATAATTTAGTGATGTATGTTAATGTTGAAAGGTGACAGCTGGGAGAGGGGCTTGAATTCAGTTATGGAAAAAGAGATAAGATGGAGTAGAGTTATAAAAAGGATCTGTTAGGGTGAAGTTTAAATCAAACAAACTGAGTACAGTAGAAATAGGAAAATAAACACCCAAATTTCCACCTGATGTGGGCATTGGGCAGGTAAGACAAACCCCACCTAATTAGAAAGTGCAGTCCCACCCATTCCTCTGCTTGAAGTTTTATTCGCCATCTTACTTGGAGAAGAGGCGGTTCGAGTTTGGTGGCTGGTGTTGACATGGGTCTACATCATCTGAGAATCGTGCTCAGTAAAGCCACAGGCAGCTGAAGGGCAAGTGAACTTGGGCAGCTTTTCTCGTGAGATTAGCAGAAGTTCAGGGCTGCTCTGAGGTTTTGTGACAGATATCTAGCTAGGTCTAAGTAAGCTTGTCTGGTAGCAGGTGGTATGAACTGGCATTCAGACTGTCCCACATGTCCCTCTGTGAGTTAGCATGTGCTTAGGAGTCTCCGTACCTTCATCTTCAGAGTGTAGACACACGTGTATAGCTCCATTCATGTTTGTGATTAGGCAGCATCTAAGCAGAAGTTCTCATTATTGTATAATACCAAATTGTTGAACTTAGACACTTTGGAAAGTGATGTTCTCAAAGTTATAATAGATGCATTAATAGAATAGTTTCCACCAGAGAGCCTGCCTGAAAGAACTAAAAGGTATGTGGCTGTTTTCTGGCAGCTGAGACATTAGGACCAATAATTTAATCTTTTCATGGAGTATGATCTCACCATGCAGTCAGAACTCATAATGCATGGATGCTGTTTTATAGTGCTACAATGGGATAGTGATGCTAAAGATATGAATTTATTTTGTCATTGTGAACCATACGCATACTATTACCTATAGAAATATTTTTCCAATTATATTCACCTATGCTAACACATTGTGATTTTAATGCTACTTTCACAATACAGAGGAGAAAATTAAACAACAAAAGACAATTCTCACTGTGAAATCAGGTAAGAATAAGTCCTTCTCTCCTGATTTATGGAGGGCAGTAGGGAGTGTCAAACACTATTCAGCACTCATCTAATGTAATATGTTTGCATTGCAATCATTTTTTGCAGTATTTTGAAATATGTAACTGATAATACTTTCTTAGAGCAAAACCAGCGGGGTGACAATTGCAGATACCATTCTAGGGATAGTCTTTCCAATGATGAAGACAGGTCAAGGCCTTTCGGCCCCTGAGCTGCTTGTTCCAGCCTCTTTGTCAGAGCTGGGCTAATGAAATGGGATGTAGCTGTAAATCAGATTTCTGAAATTATCTCAAACATGAGGATGAACCTTCAGTTGGATTAGGAACTTGGATCAGTCTTAAACTGGCTATGGGGAAAACAGCTTTGGAACTAAACTCTAAATCTTTGGAGCTTTTCTATGAATTAAACCTTGTAAATTTTGTAATGTAATACTGGTAGAAAAAAAAAATCAAGTAATATTGACTGTTATAGCAAATGTGAAGAGTCAGCTAAGGAATTAGAGCATTATCATCATCATTAGCAGTCAACACAAAGCCATTCAGAAGGATTTTTCATAACATCTTGATTTCTACTGGAGGTAGCTGTGATCCAAACATAAAATGAAAGATTGCCAAATCTTGGACAACGATGTCAATAATGGATTTTCATTTGATACGGTGATGATTTCTATTCTTGTTATGTATATGTCTTTTCTTTTTTGCAATAGCAGAATAGATGTTGTACAGAGTATTATGGTTCTGTCTCTAATGGTGTACATTCATATAATTTGTGGGTTTATATTTATTTCTATAAGACCTCTTATGATAGTCTGTCATTTTACTATGTTTAGTACTTATCATTTAGTACTTATCATTTTACTGTGTTTAGTACTTTAGTAAAAGCACTGGTTTGATAGTTTGTATCTGATTATAAACTGCTGTAGTTTGCTCAAACCCACATAAATTATGTTTCTTCTAATACCAACTGGAGAAATTACTGACAAACACTTCAATATATTTCTAACCTAAATAGTTAATGAGTTAGGAATTACTGATAGGTAAACAAGTCTCAAGAAGGAAGCAATTACATTTTTGAATTTACAGGATTTTCACATCTCAATTCCCAATTTTGCTTTTATAGTCAGTTAATTTTCACTTTTAGCTTGTGACCAAAATTAAAAGGTTCAAGTGTTTGCAAACAAAACTGGCAGTAATATCATGACTTGGCTACTTTTTGGAAGATTTGTTCATGTGATTATCATGTCTTTTTCCTATTTGTTGGAACCAAACTGAAATCACAACATTTCAGTTTGACCAACTTAACATAAATTAGTACAGAAATAATTGTAAGTTCTCAGATCAATACCTGTTGAGCTTGAAACAGGTAACTTCAAACAGTAGGAAAGTCATCCCATCTTTATTTAATAAACATTTCATAATTACATGAATTAACCTCTGGAGATGGCTAGTACTCTCCTGACTAAATATGTAGATTGATGTGCTCTTGATCTTGAAAATCTAATGAATGTTAACTAAAATTTCCAGTCATCCGTTGACTGATCTGAAGCTACTTCTGATTTACACCATTACACAGGGAGAAGTAATCCTGGAATGCATAAATATGTTATGGTGCTAAATGACAGAATAATGCATTATCAGTAGGAGCTGATAACTAGTGGGAATTGCAAAGATCTATATAGGTTAACCTACCTGCACTTTATCAGTTTGAATGCTGTGCATTCCCCTACACAAGTAGGGGAAGCTAAGAACAAGTGAGAACTCAGTGCCATAAAATATTTGAATGTTAAAAAGAAAGGGGAAAGAAAAGAGTATTTTATCTACTCTTTGTATCTAAATACTACAATTTAACTTTTTTTGTCTTCTGTAGTCCAGGCAAAGCCAGCAAGTACGTGATTCCTACCTTGATCAGAAAAATTCCAGTAAAATAGCTGCATATGTGTGTCTTTTTTTTTACTTTTACATAAGAAAACCCTCCCTTTAGCTTTGCTAAAATTATAATTCCTTTATTACCATGCCTTCCATTTCTTTGATTTATAATAGTCTTGTCATTGCTATTTAAAAGTCAATTTTACATAAGATATTCTTTCAGCACAGGAGTCAACTCGTTCTATGCTTCCCATATCACAACTCCCAACAAAAAATTAATATTAAAAATTATTTGGATTGAAGAAATGCTCCTGCTGAATTAAAAAAAAGAAAAAAGATAAACTATTTTAATATAATTGCAACCTGAATTCTTCTCAGTCAAAAACAACTCAAGAAAGAGTCTATCCCTTAACTCACCACACAGCCTGTTGTTGTTTTACTATATCTTTCATACCTTTAGAATCCAAAGTAAACTTAAAAAAAAAAAAATTAATTCCCTAAATAATTTCATTATCAAAAAAAAAAGCCCAGATATGGGAAATATATAACTCTTCACTGACATATGTTTTCATTCACACTATAAAACTGTTTCCCATTTGAAATTCCCTATCATGTGTTCCTCTTGGTATTTCTTGACATGTATCTTCACCTGAAATCACAGTTACTAGGAATTCAATTATTCATCTAAGTAGCGGAAAGGCTGAGGCATATTGAACTTTTTCAGGGACCATTCACACTTTCAACACTCTCCACTTTCCACTTTACAGCCCACTTTTGGGTCCTCATTGCTCAAAAGGAAAACTGATGCACAGTCCTTTAGCTGTGCAAAACATCACCTGGAAACAAGGCCAACAGAACTGTCCATTGATTCTTCAGCCTTGAGTTGCATTATGGTCCCTGTTTGCACTGCATAGCTTCTACTGTGGTGTGAGATCTGTGGGGTGGGGTTTTCTCAAAGTAACATAAATTATAATTTTTTCCAGTAATAATTATGAAGTAGAAGGGAAGGGAGGGGGAGATGAAATGCATTTTCAAAGCTAAATATAATTTATTCATATGGAACAGTACATGTTCAAGAATTTGGGAATTCAACTCAAGCGTATCTGGATCAACAACATAAAGGCTGAGTAAATAGTTGCTCAGTTTGCTCTATGCTCTTCTTTAAAATAATAAAAATGGAAAGTAGATACAAATTACATTTCAAAAATTGAGAGGAGACCCTGTTAACTGACTTCTTCCTTAAGATACATGCATAACTCTTAGTGGCATTAACTGTAGTTATATGCATAGAGCTATGTACAGTACTAATGAACTTTGTTATTTTGTGACAGATCCTTCAGTGGATAATTTGTAAATAATCACCCATGTGTTTGGTTTTTTTCAAAACAACAGCATGAAACAAGAGAAATTGAATGCTTAATCCTGAAAAATATACATGTAGTCTTTCTTAGTTAAAGCCAAAAAAATCAGAAACAACACAAAAACTCCAACCAATCAGAAAAAAACACCAAAACATCCATACAAAATGTAACTTAGAAACATAATGGTGATTTTATTATGCTGTTTCTTTCATCTAGAGCAGGAAACAGTTAGACATCAAAAAGATGTTCCACGAACAAAACCAGGTAAGGACTCCTGCATTTTATGTATTCATTACTTTTGAAAATGTTATTTAAAGAAATAGTGAAATAAAATTGTATATGACAAATGTCAAAGTCATGGCCCTGTGATCTATTTTGCTGTATAGAAAGGCCTTGACATGCCATACCGTAACTAAGATAACACAGCGCTCATTTACAATGTGGGTTGTCATTTTAAGATATAGACATATGTATATATCAAAGGTCAAATTTCTGCTTTTGTAATTCAATTGATTTCAAAGGCATATGCCAGCAAGGAATTGAAACCATTGCTCACTTTACATGGCTTCATTTTGGTAATTATTTGTGGGTATCTGCCTTTTATTTGAACTTCACGGCCTTCCTGTATGAGTTAACTTGACAGGACAAGCAATAGTTTAATTTTTATCCATAGCAGGTATTATATGATAGTTTATTCAGCATGATCTGGCACTATCTATCATCTATGGTAAATGTCTCTGCATATCATAGCTCATGCACAGCCTCACTTGTACAAGATGAGCAAAATTGCTGGTGGGTTAGGAAGGAGTATTGTTCAGTTTCTCTGTGTAGCAATCATCATGGGCTTAAGAAATGTCTGCTCCATGCTTCTCCATGGAAGGAAATAAGTGAAGAATTAAAATTCTTATTTTTATTATTATTCATCCTTAACTCTAGCAAAACAATTATCATCTCTAGATGAGAACACCCCTACTACTATTATTCATTATTAGATTGTTATTAATTACTGTGATATTATTAAAAATTGTGTTTTGATACGCAGGAATCATATAGAACAAATAAAGCTATTCTCTGCTATGACAATATTATGCTGAACCTGACTGCTCTGACCATTTTTCTTTCCTCTTTTTACTTCCCAGTCAAACCAAAAAACACTGCAAGTATGTGTCATGTCTTGTTTCTTACAGAATATAAACCTTTTCAGATGCATGTTGTCTCGATTTGCATTTTTGTAATTTTGTCATGTTAGGTAACGTTATTTTCTTGCTTATACTACAGATACTCTTGTACTCTGCCTGCTTACCAGCAGCTGAACACAACAATACTAAGTACATTTATAATGTAATATTGGAAAGCTGCAACATTCAAACTACTTTTGCAATTTTTACTTCATATAAAATAAATTAAATTACACTGGTATCAAAATTGATGTTCTGGTGATTTTAGATGAGTTTAGATGCATGATTTATCTTTATGCAAATATATTTTTTATTGAAAATGGCATGTAGCATAACTGAATTAGGCAACCTTTTCCTTATTTCTTTTACCATTTTGAAATTACTTATACCATTAATTCACTAAGCACATTGTTGGACTTGTTTCAAAACAAGATTTTTTTTCCTACTTTAATAAAAACCCTAAATTAAATTAAAGAAGAGAAAGGAATATTTCCAATTTAGATGAGTTTTAAGGAGGATTCAAGTGGAATTTCTCACATTACAAATACTTCCACTGAAGTCATTGGGTAATGTTGTTCTTAAGGTCACTAAGAGTTCTGAACAGATAAAGAGTGGGATCTATTCTTACTGTGGCAAGTCATTACACATTACATACTGCAAATCATGGTCAGACAAGAATCGGAAGGACAGTGCTTACACTGTATGCTTTGAATTGTGAAAATATTGAGGTATGGACCTTCACAGATGGATTTGTTGTAGCCTCTTTAGCACAGGACCTATGTTTTCTTTTTTTGTACTGTGCCTGGCACATCCAGACCAAACCATGTCTGGTCTTGTACGTGCAAGAATACCAAACCACAGGTTGAAATCAAGAGGAGGAACATGTAGGCTGATATTTTAAGAGAAAAACTAAGAACTGGCCAAACCATATTCATGTTTAGCTCTGTAATGAAAGTCCTATGATAAGGGTAGTATGTTTCTCAAGGTCCTCAGAGTAAGTGGAAGTTTGTTGATGCATTGAGAAGAGAAAATGGCTCTTACATTTCATAGACCAGAGGGTCAAGCTGACTACCCTTGTGGTCAGCAGTGTTCCAGTACCTCACTGTCTAAGTCATTAATCCTAAATTAGGATACATGCAGATAACTGGGCCCATTCAAATCCCTCAGAAAGATAATCTCTCAATTAAGGAGTGAGAGCATGAAACTCTTTCCCAGATTTAGTACCTCAGAAAAATCTTGTTTTTCCTTCTGAAAATAAGAAAAATTTTTAATTATTCCATGGGTGACAATGCAGTAATGTATCAACTTTCAGCAGCTATGGGCATGATCATAAGCAAAAATGTAAATATTAAAAGGATTTAAGCATGTCAGCATTTAACAGCAGCAAAACTGGCCTTTGCTGAATGCCCATGGTGCCTAAGCATTGAGCATTGACATTTATGGGTTTCTTTACAAACCAAGACTTGAATGAAAGTTTCCTGGGAGGTGTTAGTGAAAATCATGCTTAATTGCTCAGTCTTCCTGTTGAAAAAGCATTGATTGAGACATTTTCACCTTGGTATGAGCTGTAGAGCCTCATGTTCACCTGAAGCCAAAGCTCAGCAGGAGGAAAATACAGAGATAATTCAACCAAAAGATATCCTGAAACATTTTGAGAGGCTATTCTCTTTTTGTCCAGCTCCAGGTTCAGGGAATAGAGGCTTTGCTTGGAGAGTGAGGATATTCTTCTTCCTTCAAATTGTATTTTAAGATAAAACTGGGACTAATGAAGCAGCAATGGGTAAAAAATTCTTGGATTCAAAATCACGATTTAATTCATTTCTTTGATTTAAAAAGACTAATGATGGTTTACACTGGAGAATTTCTATTCCATTGAACTGACCGATTTCCATTCATTGTTATGGGTATTATAATAGCACAAGAATATATGCTTCTCTTGTGCTAGGTGCTGTGCAAAGGTGTAGTCAAAATCTTTGCAAATCCCAAGAGGTTTTATTCTTAAAAGGCAAGGTAAACTACTAATGTGGGAGAAACACACACAGGGGAAATGGCAGCTATTCAAGGTCAGTGTCATTTTTTCATTGGAGCGTGTGGATGATGAGAGGAAACATTTAAAATTAATAAATTTTTTTGGAAAATAGCATAGTCATCTATAACCTTGAAGGTATATTTAAAAATAAGTATTTAAATATTTGTTTGCTGGAAGGCTTTCATTGGCACAGTGTTTGCATTTGCAGGAACCATTGCATGTTGGATTATAGTACTTCAAAGAGTAAGACTTTAAGCTTTCAGTGTGAAACTACGTACATACCCATTGTTAAGGCGTATTTCTTTGTAAATTAATATTCTGCAGAAAAGGATGTTGCAGATATCTTTCATCTTGCAGATGAAAGAGAAGATCTACATAAATTGTTGCTTGCCTGAAAAAACATGGTACTCAACCTGTTATTCTCTTCCTTCCCTTCCCCATCCCCTTCCTCTTCATCATTGATCATTTTCCCGAAGAGCCAACAGCTGAAATCCCAACAGCAGGTAAATATTACCTTTCTCTACTATGCCTTGTGGAAAGAATTAATGAACATACCAGTTAGTGCATACTGCTCATCAGCAACAAGCAATGATAATGTAAAGCACCATGGGTGAAATGACAGCATTGCTGCTACACAGTTCTCTATCACAGACTGTTATGATTGGTCAAACGTGATTTTCACTGTTCATCTTCTGCAGCATCTCTTGGTGAGCTACACACAGGTGATCCTCACAGAGCAAGCTAGTGTTAACCAGATAACACATGCACCAGAAGACATTGAAAAAAACATTACTACAACTGGTTGGATGATACACAGTGCAAATGAACAATTTGAAGGCAGCCTGCTGGTTTCATGCTGTAGTCAAAAGGAAATACTGAAATGGACTCAGATGCCTGAAGCGATACACTTTACTTAATTTCAGTCTGCCCTGTTGAATGGAATCACAGACCAAATGTGTTTGCAGGCTGGGGAAAAGGATGCTGTAAAGAAAAAAGCACATGCTCTAAGTGAATGGACAATTAGAGGGGAAAAAAACCTTGAATAAAAGAAATTACAATCTGTTGGTGCAGGACTTCTGAATGGTCACACTTGGCAGTTTTAAAGGTCCATCTAGCTCCATATTCTGGGGTGTTTTGTTTGTTTAATTTTTTCAGATTGAGATCACTCTGGGAAAGAGAGTAAGAAACAAGCAATAGGCAGAGGGATCCTTCCCTGGTGCATTTTGGTAACAAATAATTAGGGAAATCTGGCAGTAGTTAAGGAATTACAAAATTCAAGTGCCTAAAGTCTTTATCAGAGTTTTCTAAACTACTCTGTAACCAGCAGTATTCAAAAAATTTCCAAAAACTCTACATAAAGCCCAGAACGGCTGCTGCCGCTAAGGGTAGCAACCACTGTTGTAGTATTAGAGACATTGTATACGTGCCATGAGACACATTTACCACAATAATTCTTCCAGGGACATTACAAGGGAGAGAGTCTTTGTGCAATGTACTTATTGTAAGAGCCCTATATTTCTGCTGCCTGTCACGTAATTTGATTTCCTTGCAAATCTTTCTAGCCACAAAAAAACCAAAAACAAAGACAACTAAGGAAAAAGAAGGTAGGATTTACTGTGTGTGTGTATACATATGTAGAAATAACAATAAAAATAGCATGAGATTGCAAATTTGCATGTATTGTTGTTTGAAACAACCCCTATATCTGTGTTAATTTTCAAAGAATATTACCAGACAATTCTAAGTAATAATCTATTCAACAGTCAGCTTACCAAACTTGAACTGTGCTACTTTTTCCTTGCTAGAAAAACCAACTGAGAAGAAACAGCTGAAAAATGAAAAAAACAAAGGTAATAAAGGGATGAGTATCTTTGTAAACAGCAGTAAAAATGCAAGCATTAGGCTTTGGGGGTTTTGATGGGGTTGGAAAAAGGAGGTTTGTTAGTCTTTTTACACGTGTGCAACTAGGCCAAAATGATGATATTGTACATAAATTTCCAGTAATTGAATGTCCGGTGGCTCCTTTGCATATGAGTATCAAGGATTACATCAGCACATTCAATCTGGCTGCAGCGGTGCCCTGCCCGTGACCCTCCCTGGCTGGCACAGCATTAACCTCTCTGCAGGGTTCTCCAGCACTGCAGCCGCAGGATTGGCAGCCCCCACTGTGTCTGCTGTTATGCTCCCTACAGAGGTAGTGCACAGTTCGTCTCCATAGCTTGTGTGATCCCTTAGGTCACCAGCTTCATGCTGTAGAATAACTGCACTGATAGCAAGAAGCGCTTTTTTATATATAAGACAGACTACATGATCACCTATATTCTGGCTACCCTGCTGGGCACTACCTTGGATTTTTTCCCCACAGTAATATACAAATGGAGAAATGGTTTCTGCTGTGCCTCTAAAGATAATTAATAGTAATAAAATACACTATTTTATTAAGGAAGTGATGGAAGACATAAAAATCTTCTCTACATTGGTTAAATACAGTGACTTACATATAAACTTTGTGTATTGAAGTCCTGACCCTCAAAGGATAACAGTTAGTTGTACTGGTACAAGTGCACTAAACTAGCACCTAGAAACAGTTTGCTTTTATGGTTTCACTGGATATAAAATTTCTATGTTTAAATAATTTATTAGCAGAGTCAGGCTTAAAAAAATCTAGTTTAAAGAAAGTCTTATCTGAGATTTGATTCAAAGAAACCAACATGTTTCTTACTGAAATTATTTCAGTATTTTGACCTAAAACTGGAGATTAATTTTACTATCTAATTTTGTCCTTTAGGTGCCTCACCAGTAAAAGAAGCTCCACGACATCAAAACCTGACATCAGGTACATGATTTTCCTTTATTGTAAAGGAACTTCCTTTCAGGAAGGCTGTGGTTTCTTGTTTAGTTTTCTTTGGTGTTTTGTTTTCGTGTTTTGTTGGGTTTTTTTCTGTAAGGGAGATCACACTTGCAATCTTTTCGAATTCCAGTCTAAGGGACAAGATGTGAGGCAAGCCAGGCAAATCAAATCCATAAATATTGTTCCTGTGAGGAATTAATTGCTAAAGTGGTATTGCTTTACCACCTTCCTAAACTTTTAAACATATATTCAGCCGATTAATTTATTAATCAAGTGGTCTGTAATTAATTTGGCATGCAGTGTTTAAAACAAGCATATTCTCCTCATAGAAAACCTTTTCTGTAACAAAACCACACAGGGAGAAACATATTCAAATTCAGTGTAAAACAGGAATGTACTAAAAATTGTCTGTCAGTGGATTTTCTCCTGCACACCACACTCCTACAAAGTTTGCATCATTCAAAAACTGTTTCTGTGGCTTTCATTTATAGTAATTGTTGCTTGTTTAATTTAATCATATGCTATCATTGTGCAATTATTCTTGATTGAATGTTTCCCAGATCATAAGCAGCTCTGTGCAATCAGTTCTTCAAAACTGTTTTTGCAAACTGAACTTAGTCTGTAAGTATTTTCAGAGTATTCTTTGTCCACTGAAAAGAATAAGTTACCTTTCAGACAGTGGATGAGAGGTTTCCAGAAGAACATCAAAGTTATTTCTCTTTATGAATGTTGGTCTTTAGTATTTGCTCAAGTTGAGAATTTAAAAGTTGAGACCAAATCCTGGGTCATATATACCTGAATTGGAACTTGATAGCTTTTCCCTGTTCTGTTTGCGGATGAAGCCAGTGCTTTTTCCCCAGTTCATTGAATGCTAATACTTTTTTTCTGATAAATGAAAGTAGAAAAGGATTTACACATTCTGAGCTAATCTAAAACTTTAAATAGTAAATCTTTCAGCCTTCAAAAGCTGAATAGAGATTCACATGTTCTTAGATTTTGCTCCAACCCCTTCAACCTTTCCCTCATATTAAACAGTAATCAGATAAGAAAGAATAAGCAATTAATAAGCTTCAATTTTAGAATGCTCCACTTTTAAACAGAATTTTAAGCAGTATTGTATCTTTCATAAACAATGGTGCTATATGCAGTAGACACTAAATTTCTCTCCCCTGTAGATCTGCAATTACTTAGAATTTTTTCCTCTTCTAAATGTCAAAATTGGCAGTGTACCAGGATGGGAACTTACCCAAAGCAAAGAAATGGGAATTGTTGCAACTCCATTTTTATTTCCATCTTATAACAAATGTATTTGCAAGCACACAGAAGCAGGTTTCTGCCTCTTGGGGTGAAATTTAAGCAGTGTACAAATTCAGTTCTCTAGTGAGGATTATCTGCCATACCCTTTATATGAACAGCTGTACACTTATATAAGTCCTACTTTGTTTCAAAGCTAATATCAGAGTATGAAAATCTAAATGGATCAAAAGTTGATTATATTTATTGTAATTACCTTCCAAATGTCCTCTTGGTTGAAAACTCTGGAACCATCGTATGTTGCATTTATAATACAGTTAGCTGAACAGGTCAGTGCTTTTACTGTGCTGCTATCTAAGCCCACAAATGTGCAAATGTGACAGAAATAAAGTAAGGCTGTATTGCAAGAGCATGACAATGAGAAATAATGAAATTTATGCTAATACATATGTTTGGGGATTTTTAATTAGAGAAAAGTGTGGATTATTCTCAAGGTCAAGTGAAATCAAACCTGTCATGCTAACTTCCATGTAAATAGATGTGTCATAAATAGACTTACATTATGCATCTACCTCTACGAGGTATCTACCCTCATATATTATTAGAGGTTTGAAAGTTTCTTTGACATAAGAACTGTTATACTTCCTGTCTAGTCAAAGAAGTTGTACCTCTGCAAAAACTAAAATTATCATTAAGTAGAGTTGGAATATTGTTTATATGAACATATTATGCAAGCACTTTTGTGAAAAGAAAAATATCCAGCTAGATTTTTCTTCTGCTTCTGCAGTGATAAAGATCATCAAATACAACACAGATTCTCAAATATTTTCTAGCATAAAGGACAAGCATTTCATCATACTATCAAAATATATTCAATGGCACATAGTAATCACCACATGAAAACCTCAGCAACTGCAGTGGGCAAACTCATCACATCTGTATAAGCATGTGATAATTGATTTATTACTGTGAGGTTGGTTTATTGCTTTGCACTTTCTGTCTTGTAATAAATTTTCTAAAGCAAAGATGATTTCCAAATCTGCAAAAGCAGAAAGTTTAATTTGATGTGAGATTTGATATGACAGCCATTTGAGAGATCATCAAGGATATTTCCTCAATGCTAAGGGAACATACACTTGTCAGCAATGCAATGTGTAAGATTTTTCCCACGGATAATTATTTTGAAAGAGAATGAGACCACTGAATTTTTTCCTCAGTTATGGAACACTGGAAGCCTTTAGAATAAAATATAATCCTTTTCATTATTCTGAAGTAGCAGAAATTTTGTCAGTTTCATTAAACACAAACATTGGTACTGTTATATAAAATAGAAGTTTGGAATTACTTGAAAAATAATGCACAATGTTCAAAAGAGAAGGCAAGATCTTAATCCCTGCAGTACAGGTAGCTCTGATCTATAGACAGATGATGAACTGCAGATATTATACTCTCTACTCTCCTTGCCACCCAGAAAGTGTCTGTGTCTCAGATGTATGACAGTTCTGTATTCTATCAGCAGTTTCTCCCAGAAATTCAGCTGCATAGACCAATACTCCTGAAGATGACCATTTGAATACAAGTAGATCAAAGAAGCAGAACGAAAATATTGAGGAGAAAAGATGTGATGTCCTTTTGCAGAATAGAGATAGAGATTAAGGAAGGGATCATTAACTGTAACAGCTGTGTCTCTGGAAGTAATAATGAAAACAGTAATAGCATCCTTGACATAATTTATATGAGAGATTCATCTTTCTTTTTTTTTCCTCACCAGAATTTAGCAATAAATCACTAATATTAATGTGTTTTCTGGACATAAGAAAGTCTGCCACTGGCTAGAAAATAATTAGAAGGAACCAACACTCTGAAAAGTTTCAGATTTTTTTGTGTAAGATCTGTTCTTATTCATTTACAAGACCCGCGTCTGCGCAGCATATTCTCATTGAGTAAGATTTTCCAGGGTGCTCATCACACCCCAGTATAAGCACTTAAATAAGAGCAGGATGAGCTGCACACTAAGGCTTTTTGCAAATGAGTTCATGTAGAACAGCCTCTATTCTGAGGATATACAGGAATGTCTCAGCATTTCACGTTCATTAGAATTGTGAGGACCAAGCCTGTATATGCAGGCTCTCCAACAAGTTGGTGTTAGTCATTCTGCTGTTCTGAAACTGACTTTATAGAAATACTTGGACACTAAATCTCATCAGGCTTGTCTAAATGAGGACACGGAGGAATACTATCCAACTAGAAGTTGTATATGTTTAAAGAGCATGGAAAAACAGTGCTAAATGCTGAAGTGGTCACTTATTAAGAACTAAGGTGACCTTGAATTAATTTAGTTTAACCTATTGTGAAATTGAATTGATGAATTTTTTACTGAGGTTGATTTAATTCTGAATCAGCACCCACACAACACTTTCATATGGCCTAATTAATCCATTTTTAAAGTTAACTTGAATTGTTCCTATACACAAAAGCCATCTAAGGGGGAAATTTCGGACAGATTGTGGCACCCAGGTAAAATGAAAGCTTTATGGCCTGTCTTGAAGCAGATTAAATGTCACTGGAAAACTTCTAATAGATTGCAATAAGTTTTTAAACTCAAAATCTGTAAATACACACCAAAAATGATAACAAAAATCAGGTTTTGTGTTAATAATAAGTTTATAGCCTCTCAGCATAGTGACACTTTAATTTAAATTATGAATTACAGAGATTCTATTTAAATCAAAGTGTTAAGTTTTATGTTTTGAAACAAAGAACTTCGCAGTGAGAATCAAGAAGCACTTTGGGTTCCTGTTGTTTCTTCTGCAGGAGGATATCTATCCCTAGCTCTAAACTAATCTTTTTTACCTTTAGCTACATTTGGTAATTCCATTGTCTTACCTTGAATTTATTTATGGTCTAGATTCGTTTACAATTACAAATGCATATATATATATAAGTCTCTGAATGATTTAGCCACAAATAAAATACCAATGTATATTATCTTAATGAACATTGTTAAGTTCATTTTACCCTTTAGTTTGACTGGTATATCTTCTTAAATCACATTGCAAAAAAAAAAGGAAAAAAAGTACATATTACATATTTCCATGACATACCTTGTGAAAGTCAAGTTGTAAACAAAATGTAATTCTTCAGCAGTTTTCTGAGTCAGAGATTATTTATCTTTGTTTCAGATAAATGGCTATTACTTCAAATCCCTCTTCAACTTTAGGAAAGTAATTGCTGTCTTACTTTTTAACAACATGGGTTTTGTTTTTAAAAATTTTAGCTGAAAAACAGACATCCTGATGTTGGAGTCAGTTCATATTTCCGGGCTATCATCAGTATAGTCAAGTTCAGTAGAAAAATCATAATTATGTGATTTAATTTTTAATTAGTGACACTAAATGTTGTGAAATATTTTAAAAAGATAGTCTATTGAGCTCCTAATAACTATAGTTATAAACTATATAAACTATAGTTTATTTCTTTTTTCCCTTATTCCCAGAACTGTGCAAATTCAGGGTGAAGAAGATATTTTAATTTAACTCTATCTTTCATTGTAAGTAGCACACAGGCACAGATCTGATCTTTCTGATCGCTGGCACTTAAATAAGAGCATATTTGCTCCATGGTAAATCAGAGAGGAACTTCTCCAATGGGTTACTCATCACTTCAAAATCTGAATTACCTCCTAGGATTATATCATGTGGCTAGAGCTAAACCCAGAAGGTAGCAGGGTGAATCTGGGTCTATCAGGGTTTGTCAAGTAGTTCAAGTTTATCAGACAATTCAACACTGTCTCTTTACTGGGTATTTATTGTCATAAAAGAAGTGCTGCTGTTCCTAGCAGAAAAAAATCTCACTGATGAATGTAAGTGTGTGCCCATAATGCAACACACATCCAAAAAAAAAAAAAAACAAAAACAAAAACAAACACACTTGCCTTTATTTAGTAAAGATTTCAGTTAGAATGATAAATTAAGAAATCACTTGTATCATTCAAACACCAGCTTAATTTTCATTAGCTGCTTAACTGCCTTATCATTCACTGTTTCCCTCCTCTCCCTTTTCTTCTCCTCCCCTCCTTTCTCCATCCCATGCCTTCACAGCTGAATAAATATATGGTATTAACTTCCAGTTACTTGGTATCCATTCTTATTAACATAATAAGATCCCTCATTGGTTTTACCTTCTTCTTTGGTTTTATTTTCTTTCGGTGTACATAAATGTGTTCCTATGTAAAGTTCAAACCAGTCTTTTAGCGACTGACAGTTATTCAGAAGCAATTATTTTCTTGCAATATGTTGAAACTACATTAGTTGAATGTTCCAGATGTAGAAATGAGTTGACAGAGGATCTATGTCATGTCAACTTGCCATGTGCCTGTGTGACCAGCACACAGTGTATCCTACCATGACACTGTCAGTGTTTATTAGGCAACATCAATAAAATCCAATTCGATTTTTCTGCCCACCAAATACCACTGCAGTCTCACGTAATTACCACTGCACTGTGGGAAAATCCAGTAAGTTTTGGTCCTTCTTGTATATAATGTCTTGAATGATTCATCCATTTGCTCCTATGTTTCAGTAATAAAACACATCATGCTAGTACTGGACTCCTTTGAAAACTCAATGCTAGCAAAGTTGCAAAGCATATGTGCTCTGATCATTGCTTTGCTTTTTTGGAAGTGTCTGTATTACCACTTACGTGTGTTGCACTGTTACATCTTGCATGGTTAAACTGTCTAACAAAAAGAATTCTTTTAATGAATTTTGGGGGAATGTCACTTTGCGGCTATTCACACATTTATGCATGAGAATTACATTGTTTGTGTGCAGTGACCATAACACAGAATATAACATTATTCTACTATAAACTTACATCTTATTTATCCATTAATCCTTCTTACTAGACAATGCAAGAGCCAGTTAGAAAAATATAGATTTTTTTTTATGCCTTAAATGGCTGTTAGATATCATCTATCACATTCAAGCTAAAAGACAGAAATAATAAATTTTACCTTCTATTGAAGAACTGGTTTTCTTAGAATAAAGATCTCATTCATCGAGCTTTGTTGTTATGTTTCGAAAAGAGCACTGACTCTGATATGTAACAGATCATAGCTGGTTTTAACCAGTTCTATTCTTTTAATCTTATATATATACATTTACTGTGGTGATATTTTTCCCCTCTAATAACATTAAGTATAATGCGAGTGACCTTCTATCACTATTGATTTGATACATCTACAACATTTAATACTAAGAAAGTGTTTTTAGAGACATGTATTATCGACTTTGTACTGATACTATTTTTGTTCTGCTGATTGAAACACTGATAAAGGCTGATTTCTTTTGTGTATTTAGCAAATTTCCTGGGTGAGTTGCGACCTCAAACACACATAAGAAATAGAACAACCTTCTGGGTGTTTTTAGCTCACTGTTGAGCATTATTTTTGAGAAAAGGTATTTATTATTGCAAAATAAATCTATTTTACCTTTCAAGACCTTGTTGGAGAAGTCCCACAATGCCTGAAAAAGAGCTTTTATGGAGAACATGCAGTCTGAATTCTCATGGTTATAATAACAGTATTTTTCTAGTATTTAACTCTGCTACCCAAACATCTTTAGAAGTTTTTCATTACATAACTTATTATCTGACAGACCCCATGCTAAAATGAATATGAAAACTTGGATGGTCTTTGCGAAGATAATCAATTAATTGCATTGTATCACAGACACTTTGAAAGTACATTCGAGAGCTATTTCCGAACATTCTTCATTGTCTTTCGTTATTCAAAACACAAAATAAGATGAAAAAGAAGGATGCTTTTCCCCCATCTATGCATTGTCTATACAAAGCTAGAAATATGTCATTTTAAGAAGATTTTTTTAGATGTATAGAATTAATTTAAAGTGGTAGCGATATTTCTTATTTACTTCTAATGTGTGTATAAAACTTTTCTCCTCTTCATTTCCCCCTCTTTCTTCCCATTAAACATTATATTTTCTGAGAATGGCAGTCACATGACTGTACAGCATATTCAATAAGAAAGGAGTTTAAAAGAATTTATTTTTAAAAAAAAAGAAAAAATAAGTTTAAATTTTGACCCAAAAATGTTGGTTTGAATAGCCATTACCTAAACATGGACCATGTTGAGAATTTAAGAAAATAGTATTTGTTCTCCTGCATAGGCTCTCAGCATGTAGCTTTGCTATTCAAAGACTTATATCCTTTTTTTTTTTTGATAGTATGAAGGCATAAATTTGTGATATTTATTGAGGATTCCACAACATTTCCATTCTGAATCTGCCAGTGCTTTGTCTGGTCAGTTTGTCATAATGTAATTTTACTGAAATGTTAAGTAAAAGGGCACAAATTGTCTGGCAGAAAAAGAAGCAGAGTAAGAGGGGAAGTACCCACTTCAATTCCTTGCCCTTTAGTAAGCGAAAAAATCTTTGACTACCCTGTCACTGGAGCAAATTTCTTTGTTCTTTTATGATTTTGTTTTGATTGCTGAACCAAAACACAGCATATGCTTTCCTGAGAAGCAATCAGAAATAAATGAGTGCAATAGTTAATGTTTTTCTTTTATTTGTAATTGCTTATCAAATATTAGTTTGTAATGCTATGACTGCCTGAATTTTTGTGGGTTTTTGAATTTTTTTAATTCTGTTAGTACAGCCTCTAAGTGAAGAAATTTGATTTAAGCTAGAAAACATCTGTAGTAAAAATTGTTTCTTTACACATTCTCTGTAATTTTCCCTTAATAACCAAACTGTATTGCTAAAAAAGTTTTCTTTTTAAAGAATATTTTATTTGGTGACTTGCATTGAAAATAGCTATCTGAGCCTTACAGAAAGAAGACTTTTAATCATTGTAACACATAAACACAAACACCTTTATACTCTTCAGGATTAGTGAATTTTATTATAGGCTGCTTTCCTGCTTTCTGCTAAAGAATTGAAAACACCAGGACAGCGCTCTTGCAATGTTCCTCACATTTCTTTAAACCAGCTTTCTGTGTGACATACATGTCACTTAGAGATCAAGAGCAAAATAAGCTCCATGGAATATTTGTATAATTTATTGAATAATTACAGCATTTCCACTAGATAAATACTAAACAACTTCGCACAAACTTTGAATCCAGGGGGTTTTGTTTGTTTCTTTGCTTTCCAGAACTCTTGGCTGTTCTCTCTCCAAACTGATTTCCATCCTGGCAAAAAAAAATAATTTAAAGGAATTCTGTCTTTTTTTTTGAGGAGAAAAAGTTCCTGTTCCTTTCACAAAGTGAAAAACAGAGAAGCAAACACCTTACATTGAGCTATCCCAGAATGCAAATATTCTGGGAGAAGTAGGGCTATAACACTGAGAGGAATAATAGATTTCAGTGTGAAATTGCCAGTAATTTCTCATCTTGTGTTACAAAGATGTCCCATTGAGCCTTTTAGCTAAAATCTTGTTGATGCGTGAAACCTGGCTTGTGATCACGTTAGAGATTTCTGCTGTTATAACTCATTTAATGGGAATAAAATTATACAGATGTTTTCTGAAACTACATGGAACTGACTCATGGCCCCAGTTTGGAAGCCATAAACATTAATCATCTCTTCCTTGTTTTCCTAGCTCCTGTTCGCTACTTTCAATGTGTCTTCCTAAATGGACCTAATGGATTTGGGCTGCAATTTCCCACTAATCCCCCTTCAAACAAGGAAGAAAAGACTCACTCAAAGACTTCCAAGAGAAAGACAAGGAAACCGGGGCAGTAGAGAGACTGAGTCCTGTGATCACTGATATTTTGCACTTTATCTTTTCTGCTGAGGTCCACAGTAGCTACAATGGTACTTATCATTGCAAGAACATGACCCACTTGCACACATGTACCTGTATAAAATTTCCATAGGGCAGAGGCAGAACAAGCAGTAATGAACTGTGTTTAACAAAAAGAAATGTAAAAGTGCCCCGTTTCTCATGGAAAGGCTGCAATGCTAACAAAGCATTGACATGACTGTGTGTGTGAGCATGTGTGTGTGTTTTCCTGCCTCTTTTGCTCTTCTTGTTTTTCTTTATCTACATGCTCAGCATTGAAGTGAGTCTGTTTTCCATTTAATCTTATCTAAGCAGAGAAATGTTGAACGTAGCTCTTATATCAGCAAGATTGCAAGGCTTCCTGCAATCCTAAATCATTTCTTCTTAAAGTTCAATCAAACTGCTGACAGGAAAAAACCTCACTAAGTCGTGAAAATGTGCTCTGTGACTGGTTCTATTTTTATGTCTCATTGACCAGTGTAGCCTGAAGCTCCCACTTACTTGGAACAGCTCAATATACTACCAGTAAGTTGACTCCCCAAGTCATGTTAATGACGAATATTTCTATTTAACTTAAAGCTGTAAAGGCATGGACTGTTTGCCCTGCCTGTTGGTGAAATACAAACTCATCTCCTTTTAAAGCCCAAAGTGAGAAGAGAAAGTGAAACCACATGACAAAGTTTAGGAAAACCAGTGTTTTACCAATATGAAAGTCCCCAGAAACTAATGAAATAGTTAGAGCTCTTCTAGTTTTCTTCTGTGGCTAAATCAGATTGACTTGCAGTGGAAACCTTGTAAATGGAGAATATACCAGCCAACCATTGGTTATTAGCATAAGTCAGATGAAAAGCTAGGATGTGAGATGCCATTCATGAAACTAAGGCAACCCAAATTTCCAATAAGTAAGCATGCGAATTTGATGATATCTCAGATCAGTGAACAAAAAAAAGAACAACAAAAAAGCAAAACCAAAACCAAAACAGACAAACAATCAGAAAACAGAAACAGGAACACATGAAATAATCCAGGTAGCTCATTTTACTAGATTAAATGAAAAGGCTTCCTCATAGCACAGTATTGTAGATAAGTTACAGAACTGAAAGATATGCCAGTTCTCAACCTTCTTTTGTGCCTTTACGTAGAAATAATGAACTTGTTGCCTTAAGAGAAAAGGTAGCATTTGATCCATGTAAAGGCACATGACTGAAAATAGGCATCTCGCCTGTCTGTGTCTGGCGTTGTAAAGAATCATGCATTTTTGCAAGCTGCTATTTGTTTGTATTTCTTTACTATATTTTTGCATTTAATCTGGGAAATACGAAGCAGTGATCTTAGTTATATAGTTTTTTGGTGAAGCAGCACGTTTCTCTTTGTACGACCTGACTACTTGTGGAGTCTGAACACACCAAAAACTATATACTATTTTTTATTTTTAGTGTAGCTGAAGATAACATTAGCCCTTTCCCTCATTCCCTTTCCCTGCCCATCCATTCTTACCTTTATTAAATAATTGACTCACGTGAGTTTTGGGCAACTGATTCTTTGACAGATTAGTGCAATTCAGAAAGCTTTGCTGTTACACTGCTGGATCAGGTTAGTACTCTATGACTACTGGTCATGGCCTTACATGAACTGGGTTTTTGGTCTTAGCGCGCTCTGATATTGCACAGGTCCTGTGCTGCAAAAACTGTCATTGCAACAAGCAGTTTAGGCAGTGGTGTGCAGAAAGAGGTAGGAACAGCTAGGAGTAGCTCCTCCCATGTAGTACCACAGCGCAGATAAGTGTTTATGGTGAATGCCCTCAAAGTCCTCTGTGAAATCTTCTCCGGATATAGTGCTGCCAACAGAGCACATGATAATCTTTAATTTTCTTTCAATGTCTCTTTTTATATTTCCAGTTACTTTTTCCTTCCCAGTTTTTGATTTTGTATGTATTATTATGGATGTTATTGCCCTAGGTTTTTACTGTCAAAGCTGTCTTGAAATTGACATTATAACTTTCTGAAAATCAATTAATTCAAGATTTTATCTAACGCAAATAATCAGCACAACATTTTAATATACGATAAGCCTCTTTTTTTTTCAGTTTCTTTTGGTAAAATAATTTTTTCTCATTATAGTTAGCCTTAATCCTTTCTTCCTATCTGAGAGGGGAGATGACACGAATTTGTTCCAGATCTCATTTCCATAATGTTTCAATTAGCTATCTGAAAGCTCTGGAAATGTAAACAATTACTGTGATTGAATAAGGGATATAAAATCAGTCATTTACTGTTGTTTCACAGTTTTAGTCACTGCCTCAAAAAACTGGAGAAATATGTCTACTCTCAAAGTGGGAAGCATTTTTCTCTTTAAATTCACCTGTAAAATTAAAAAAAAATTACTTGATTTGCATGGTTTTACTCAAATTAGCCTGAAATATTGCAAAATCATATGCTGATTGTTACACATTTTGGAAAATAAAAAATATAAACCTTGTTTCAGTGGCTGTAATATGTTGTTCTGTGAATTCCAAAGTGAAGGACAAGGGTTTACATATGTAAATTTATAAAAATCTGATTGTAAAGATGCAATTAGGCTGGGAAAATAATTCATTCAGCATTGTATTTATTCCTAATGAGCTTTTAGCAATACTTAGCTAGCTTTTTTACACACTTTGTTGATTACACTCTGACGTAGGAAAAGCTAAATTGTTGCTGCAGTCATTCAAGGTAGGACTTCGTCTGTACCAAATCGCATGTGTTCATCAAAGTGATTATTTGGAATACAACTGTACAACCAATAAAGACAGAGTTTTGATCTCTAGTGACTAGTCTGTAGTTCAGACAACTCAGAAAATGACCACCAAGAAGCTGAGATAGCAAAAAATGGTGAGATTCCCTCCTCTCACATCCCACAGGAGATATGGTTTGCCTATATCAGCAATTGCTAAGACAGATGAGACAGTGTGGGAACCAGACTCCAGCCTGAAGACCATACAACTGCAATTGCACAGCTCTGTGCTGGGGCTTAAGAGTCCTTTGCCCTGTGGAGTTTGGTGAGCCATCCCAAGTGCGAGGTGTGTCACTCAGCATTTTGGCTGTGCACCTTTTCCTGAGATGCTAAAATCCTACTTAAATCAACAGGATCTGGGCACAGTGCCGTACACTGGCACAGTTAATCACTGAAGAAGCCTCTTACACAGACTTTCTAACCACCTTTCAGTAACTGGGGCAACAGAAATGAGTAAATTTCCAGCAAGACCAGTGAGATCAGTTTTGCACTGCCGTCTGCCCCAGAGCTGTCTGCTTTCACTGGTGCAGCCCTCAGACCCCATCCACAGCCCTCAGTCCCTGTTCAGTGTTTCACACTTCTACCCATGGCATAACTGGAGTCCAATTTTGTCCATTTTAAAACCTTTCTGCAAATGGGACCTTTTCTCAGTGGCTCATTCTATTGCACCAGTTACTGAGGGGTGATCAGAAAGTCTGTGTAAAAAGCTTCTCTATTGATTAATTGTGCCAGTGTACAGAGTGCAGATGCCCAGGTGCTGGTGGGGGCTGCAGGGCAGCCTCTATGAGGAGCAGCTGGGGCTGCCCTGGGTTAGACTTGCCTGGTTCCAGTCAGCTCCAATGAACCCATCTCGGGGCACAATGGAGCCCTGCAGCCATGATGGTGGTGCCTCAAGGAAACCATTTGTAAGGAAGATTTGGAAACACCACAAAGAGAGGAGGACAGAACAAAAAGAGGAAGGAGCAGATGAAACACCAAAGTCAGAAGATGAGGAGGAAGAGGAGCTGCTCCACACCAGGGCAGAGATTCACCTGCAGCCTGTGGAGTACCCCTGCTACCACAGGCTAAAAGTGTGACAAGGACAGAGCAGTGGAGAGGAACTACCATGTAGCAACCATTACTGCTGAAGACTGGTGTGAAGGAGTGACACTGATCTTGAGAAAGGGGAAGGAGAGGTGTTGATTTCATGTTTGTCTTTCTGTTTCCCGCTATCCAAATCAGCAATTACTTTTTCATGACTTAATTTTCCCTGAGTCTTCTTTGTCCACCACAATAATCAGTAACAAATCTGCTAGTCTTTAGCTTGACCCACAAGCTTTGTCATTCCTATTCTTCCTATTACCTCTCCCTTAGAGAATAAGTGAGCAAGCAGCTGGGTGGGAGTTCAGTTGTTAACCAAGGCTAACCCACCACAACCGGTTGTTACACAGATCCTATCATGGCTGGGCTTCGCGAACGAAGATTTGGTCTCTACCCACGTTTGTCACAAGTGCGCTGGTGGCTAAAAAGGCCAATACAAGACAGGCATGTCCGGTTGCAAAAGGCACAGCAGAAAGACTCCTTAGGTGGTAAGTTCTGCAAGGCACAATTCTTTCTGCGTTGCCTTTTCTCCTCAAGAGTGATCCTGCGTGCGTTCTCAAAGGCATCAGCAGCGTTATAGATGGCATGTCTCCAGACCTCCCGATTAGAGGCCAGAGTAGACCAGTTGTGTTGATCAATATGGCCAAGGCTGAGATGTTGTTTCAGGGAGTCCTTGTATCTTTTCTTTGGGGCTCCTCTAATGCAGCAGCCAGTGGCAAGTTCACCATAAAGCAAGATCTTAGGGAGGTGGTGGTCCTTCATCCTTGAGACGTGCCCTGCCCAGCGCAGCTGTGTTCTCAGCACAGATCCTATACATTCCTACTAAATGTCAACAAACTGCTATTTGTTGCACATTTAGGGTCTCCACCTAGAACACAAGACAGAACATACATAACTTGTACGTTGTCACAAAGATTTATCCCACTGACCCCCAGCTCTAGAACCACACTGCTACTTTTTTTTATACACAGCCATTTGCTACTTAGTAGTCTAGTTTAGATGCCAAATTCTCTATGACAAAACCATATGATGTGGCTTTAAGACAACATAATAGAAGTGCAGCAAACACAGTTGCAGAGGAATATCTTTATCTGCTAGGATGTAGGCACTCAGGAGAGCAGCTGACTCTTCCCTTTCCTATCTTAATACTTTTCTTCCACCACTCAGTGTGGTAAGAAATGAGTGACTTACCACCTTAGGGAGAACACTGATTGTTTAAGCTGCTTTGAACTCAAGACAGTCATCGTCTGACTGCCCTGAGTTATATACCATTGGCGGCACTTCTTTCCAGGGATTGAAGACTTTGGAAGCCAAGAACAAAAGTAAAAGTATTACATGAGTAGTACTGGTGAAAGTGAAGGTGTGAGGGGCTGTTATTTGACAAAATAAGAGGAAATATCAAATGCCTTATGAGTGTTCCTAGGCAGGAACCATACATAAAAGAAGAAAAATTTGCTAAAAATTCATTTTTAAGAAGGTGATATTTCTGCCACCTTTTAGTTCTTCAGAAGGAAAAAACACAAAGGTAACTGAAAATATGAAGCATGTATTATTTATACACCTGTAAAGGTTACTAGACCTCTAGCTTGCATACTAACTATTCATACTGAGTGAAGTTGTCCAGGAATTTCCAATTAGCTAAGTACTTAGGGAGTCATGTTATTCACCTGTGGGCAAAACAGAGTGTACCTCTAAATGCAGAATTCTTAGCCATTCAATTTAACCATGAAATAACATGACATTTTTCAGGTTTTCTCTTGGTTTATGGATTTCTGTGTATGCACGTTGTTTGTGATACATACTCTACCCAACAATCTGTTCTGAAGACCTCACATCTGAAGGACTGGGTTAATTAACATTGTAAATCAGCAGGTTTTTTCAGTGTCCAGTCTTGTCTTTCATTATGATATTTATTATGATAGAAATTAGTAAAATTTTTAGAAGGCATTTTATTTTACCTGGTCCAAAACCCCAGCAATTCAACTTATTCAGTAATGTTTCCTTTGGAAAGGCATTGCAAAAAAATGCACTTTCCAGATATCACTTTTATTATGTATCTGTTTTACCAATACTCACTAGATAAAATATGTCTAAAACTTTGACCCTTTTTCTTTCAATGAGTTGTTTATTCTCAAAGGGAAAAATATGTTCTTGCTCAAATGACCATAGTGACCTCTGTGTTCCCTTTGACTTGATTCTTGTTCTATGTTAAGAAAAACCTAAGTGGTCCCATTTTTTTCTCCACCCACTGTAGGAGAAGACCGAGTTCAAAACCATTTAAGGAACCTGAAGGTGCACAAGTCCATGGGACCCGACAAGATACATCCATGGGTCCTGAAAGAACTGGCCAAGGAAGTAGCTAAGCCACTATCTATCATATTTGAGAAGTCATGGCAATCTGGTAGAGTTCCCACTGACTGGAAAACAGGAAACATGCCCATTTTTAAAAAGGGAAATAAGGAAGAACCGGGGAACTACAGGTCAGTCAGTCTCACCTCAGTGTCTGGCAAGATCATGGAGCAGCTCTCCCTGGAAACTATGCTAAGGCACATCGAAAATAATGAGGTGATTGTTAAGAGCCAACATGGCATCACTAAAGTCAAATCAAGCCTAACAAATTCATTAGCCTTCTACAATAGGGTTACAGCAGTGGTGAATGAGGGAAGAGCAACAGGCATCATCTACCTGGACTTGTGCAAAGTCACTGTCCCACATGATGTCCTTGTCTCTAAACTGGAGAGAAGTGGATTTGACAGATGGTCCACTGGGCAGATAAGGAATTGGTTGGAGGATCACAGTCAAAGAATTGCAGTCAGCAGCTCAATGTCCAAGTGGAAAGCAGTGACTAGTGGTGTTCCTCAGGGATTGGTATTGGAACTGGCACTATTTACCATCTTTGTTGGTCACATGGACAGTGGGCTTGAGTGCACCCTCAGTAAGTTCACTGATGACACCAAGCTGTGTGGTACGGTCAACATGCTGGAGGGAAGGAGTGACACCCAGAGGGATCTTGGCGGGCTTGAGAGGTGGGCACATGTGATCCTCATGAAGTTTGACGAGGCCAAGTGCAAGGTTCTGCACCTGGGTTGGGGCAATACCAAGAACAAGTATAGGCTGGGGAGGGAATGGACTGAGATCAGCCCTAGAGAGAAGGACTTGGGGTTGTTGGTGGACAGAAAACTCAACATGACTTGGCAATGTGTGCTTGTAGCCCAGAAAGACAATTGTATCCTGGGCTGCACCAAAAGTAGCATGACTAGCAGGTCGAGGGAGGTGATTCCCTCCCTCTACTCTGCTCTGGTGAGACCCCAGCTGGAATACTGCATCCAGCTTTGGGGCCCCCAACACAAGAAAGATGTTGACATGTTGGAGGAGGTCCAGAGGGGAGCCAGTAAGTTGACCACAGGGCTGGAACATATCTCCTATGAAGACAGGATGAGAGACATGGGGTTGTTCAGCCTGGAGAAGAGAAGGCTTCGAGGATACCTAATAACAGTCTTTCAGTACCTAAAGGGGGCCTGCAAGAGAGGTAAAGAGGGACTTTTCACAGAAGCATGTAGTGACAGGACAAGGGGGAATGGCTTTAAGCTGAAGGAGGTTAGGTTTAGTTTAGATATTAGAGAGAAAATTTTTACTGTGAGGGTTGTGAGGCTCTGGAACAGGTTGCCCAGAGAGGTTGTGGACTCCCCATCCCTGGAGGTATTCAAGACCAGGTTGGATGGGGCTCTGAGCAACCTGGTCTAGTGGACGATGCCTCTGACTATGGCAGGAGGGTGTGAACTATTTTATCTTTAAGGTCTCTTCCAACCCAAACCATTCTATGATTCTAAAGGATACTCTGCCAACAGGTAAATTTCTTCTCAGATTTTCTTTACCTGAAATAGTCTATTAATTTTCTCTCACAATATCTAACGGTAATAAGCATGCTCATGCCCTAAAAACTTTTGGATTTTGTCTTAGTCATCAACAGGAAATCGTATTAGATAATATTGGCTGGTGGCTGAACCAGCAAGTCACTGAATTTAGATAGTAACAGAGGTAATGAGCAGCTTCTTCCTGTTAAGTGTCATATTTGCTTTTTTAATTCTACAGTTTTCTCATTTTTGGAGCTAAATTTTGCTCAGAAATTCATTTGTTCTCCTATGTACCCCATACTAAGCTCCAGCTAGCAGAAAAAGCAAATATTTTTTTGAAACTGAATCACCAAACTGAAAAATTGTAATTATGGCAAAGGGTAACTCTTTATGATAAAGAAACACTTTATTCACCTGCTTTTTTATTCTGCAAAGGGACATTACAAAAGGAAAGTCTTCTTGGTTTTGAACCTGTCAAAGAAATGGGAAAATAAAATTGCTGACATTAATACTCCAGCGCACTTTCCAGCTGAACGACAAAGATATAAATGCACATTTACTGTGCAACCTACCTTCTGTGCTTTGTTTCTTTCCTTCAGAAAAGAAACAATGCAAAGGAGTAGTCTTGACTACCATGCTGTTAAATTAGGGCTTAGCAGTAGTGTTGCAGTGAAGAAAAGGTAATATGAAGACAATTTAGTGAAAACCTTCCATGCACGTCTCTCAATATCGTATCTTCCTGCCAAAGTGATATGGCCAGCCTTTCTCAAAAATACTGATTCCCTCTTGTCTCCAACTTGATGTGAGTGGATGTAAGTCTGGCTTGAGAAAATGTTAATAAATCACTGCTGCTTGATGATTTCTGAGTGTGAAAGTCAATACAGTGTTCTGCTGTCATATACATACATATGTGTGGGTATACATAGGTATGGTAGCATAGTTACATTTCAGTTGGAATGATGTGTTCTCTGATAGATCAAATTAGTAAACTAGAACAAGGAAGCTGGAGTGTTGTGCCAAATAATATTACCTGTTCTTTTAAATTTACAAAAACGTGGAAAAAAAGTAGAATACCCTCTTTTATAAGATTTTAAGACCCTTACTGTTTAAATCATGAAAATCGTCCTCCTTTTAAGTTTATTGTCAAGAGTTTTTTTCCCATTAATGCCTTACCAACTAATTTATCATGTCTGGGCACAAGTAATAGAAGGTAATAGAGTCCTATAGACTATAGGGTCATTTGGATCCAGCTCTGAATCTATTTTTTCTTTAACTGATTGATCTTTTAGCTAATCATTTTAGAAGCTTCCACAAAAAGTAGAAGAGAAAACTGAAGTACCAAGCATTTTTTCGTGTATTCATTTTCAAAAAAAAAAAGCAGAAAAGGCATTTAGAAAATTAGTACCAATAACAGTGAGGTTATTAAATGCTGAATGTCATGAAAATGAAACATCTCTGTGCTTCAGCTTCCAGAAAATAAAGACAACAACATGCCTCTAATTTGCCTGAAACTTAACGATTTAATTCTAGCATTTTTAGCTGCTAGCAGTGCTGTTGATGTCCTATAGTTTTGGCAGGTTACAATTAGTGAAAATGACAAATCCATGTAATCAAAGGCAGAAATACTGCAAACTTAATCCAGGCATAGGAGACCAATTCACATTTTCATAGGGAGGTTTTACAAATACATCTGTTTGTGGGCAGCTATGTCATGAACAGTAGTAACTGGTAGACTACGTGTCTGCAATTTAGTTGAGACGATAAATTCTCTGAAAAAAAATCACAACCATAGAGCAGTTAAGAAGTTTAGGTATAATTCTGTTTGACAGCTTTTACCCTTCACCTTGACACCCCTAATGTGAAGGAGTCTTTTATCGTATGCAATCATTGTCAGTCTTTTACTTTACTTTCTCTGCTTTTATTTATGTATATGTTAGAGTGTTTAAGTCATTTTCTAGCACTTTTTCTCTAATATTAATATGCTGTGAAAACTATAACATTAGCTAAGATGCTAAGAACTTAGTTGTATAGAGTTGAGCACTTTAGGTTTGTGATGGAACTATCAGTATAAGAAAATTCTGGTTTTCATTTTTAAATCAGACTGTTCTTTTATTTTTGTCATATAAATGTCTTAACCAAAACTTTTAAGAGGAAGAAAATTACTGAAGGAGGCTGTTTGGTCAAAGAATAATAGTAAGGAAGACCTTTTCCAATGATTTCATACACATGAAATATTGTTTGTAAAAAATAGCAAGGAATAATTAAATCCAGAAACACATGACATAGACTGTATCTTCTGAGCTGTCAGCACTGTTGTTATGATCAAGTTCTTTCAAAATTAGAGAGATGCCTCTGCCTGAATTAAGATGCAAACAAGACCATATGCCAAAGTCAATGGTACAGATTTTTATTTAACAGTAAATGTGAGGTAGAGAGGTATAGAAAGAAATAGGAAAAAGAGAGAAAGGTGGAAAGAAAGAAAGTGATAGAGAGACCAATTAAGTAGAAAAAATATCACCACTCTGTGGATTCTGATGGCATCCCATTGATCCTCTTCTTATGGTCTTCTCTGTGATGAAAGTCCCAGATTTGTCAAAGTGATGGTTGCGGTCTGGATCCTCTGAGGGAAGCCCAGGGTGGTGGGCTAAAAAGCCCATGGTAGTGAAGGAAGAAGTCCATGTGGTGATGGAAGGAGACCATGTCGGGGAGGGCAGCCCATGCTGTCCAGGAACAAGCCCAAGTGTGGCTTTTATTAGGCTTAGGATAGGTGAGAACACCCCTGGTACCTCCCCTGGGGCAGGAAGGTTTACAATGGATGATGTAATACTGGATCATGGGGCATTTCATGAGTCTTTGACTTTCTAAGACCTTACATCTGCATACATTATGGCCCCTTCAGACTGTGTGTGAATTGTCTGGATGCTTTGCCGGAGGGATGTTATCACAGTGGAGTCATTTGTGTAAGGACAAAGAAACACTACCCCCCTTGCATGATTTGCCTTTTATCTGACCTAGCTTGCAGCCTGAGGTGGTGGATTTGCATGCCCTCTGCACTGGGGCAGTTACATTGTCAAGCTTGCACCTTGATTGCCTGAGCCATCAACATTCCAGTCTCTCACACCTGTGGATACATTCTTCTCCTGGGACAACTAGACAATAGTACCACCTTTATCTTATGTCAAGTTCCTGTCACAGTACAAATTAGTAGGCATATCAGGGAGGAGTGGGTTTTGGTGAGCAGTCTCTGCTTTGCACAATTTGCTACAGTGGACAAAAGTCCTTCAGTGATTTTTAACAATGTTTAAGCCATTAACCATTTCAGTGTCTCACAACTGTGTATGATTTCTTACATGTTGATGGCTCAAATACCAATCACTTGAAAAGTACATTTAGTGGAGCTACACCATGTCAGCAATCTGAGGACATAATTTTCACAGTCATTGCAAAAGCAGCATGCAGAGACCAAGGAGAAGAAATGTTTGTGTGTGTGTGAATGCAGCAAGGCATCTTTACTTCTATGGACATGCACATGCAGAGACCTAAGCACTCTCCTTCAGCATACATCTGTAAACTCATGGGATTTAAACCCTCGTGTTTTAATCTGTGACCTTTTGTATTAAGTCCAATAACTCAAGCTGGAATAAAGCACAAGTCTTTAATATCTATTTTGGACAAACTAAAAAAAAGGTTTGTAGATTAAGTGCTCTCTTTTTCCCATGCTGTCTGTAATTATAAGAGGTCAGTCTCCAATGCTACCCTGTCTCATCTTTCCACAAACACAGCTACAGTCATTTTAGAAAAGGTTTCTATTACTATTCTCCCATCAACACTGATGAAGCCATGTCAATTTACTGTTATACGTGACTCTCAAAATTTGATTTTGCCAACTGTGAAGGCTCACGTGAGGCAGAGATCTGAACAAATTGCTTCACTGTGGCTCATTGATGAATCTATGCCAATTATTATTGTATTTGATCCAAAAGATCAGATTTTTCCTACCACAAAAACCTTCAGGAGGCACAGATTCACACAAACCCAATCACTGACATTCTACAGGAGATGAATAATGGAAAAGCTATAAAGCTTTTAATTTTGGAGTACTGAGAGGTTCAGCTCATGCAACATCTTAGGTTATATTAAATGTGCACATATTTGTACATTAAAAACTAAGGTTTGCACATTAAAATTAACTGACTTAAATTACTTCAAAGTTTGAAAACAGACTTTCCTTTAATAGAAAGCCTTCCAAAAATATCCAAACTTTATGAAACCAATGTTAGACTAATGAAAAAAATGCCTGGAGAAAAACTATTGAATGGACAAATCACCCATGATCGTGAGAGATTAAGGACACAAACATGAGTACAACTGAACTAGTGGAATTTTTCCTTGCTGAAGAAGACTGTTTTCCATTCCTTCCCTCTCTCTGAGAGGAGAGACCAGACCTTCAGGGAGTTGTTCACCCCAAGAAGAAATGAGAATCAGGAGGAGAGTGAAAGCAAATGAAAGTAAAGGCTCAAGAGACTTGAGACCCTGGATGATTTGGAGGTAATAGAATCCAACAAACCATATTGTCACTGCTAAAAAGTTAGATTTTAATGCCCTCAAACATTTTCTATTTTTCTCTGGGACAGTAGTATTCAATTTTGCAAGTATTTTTGAGGAGCTATCTTTGGATATACAGTGCTCAAGTTCAGTTTCAGGAGCAGGGAATTCAATTCATTTCCCTTGCAAACCACAAGCAGACTTTGCTTTTGTTTAATTATTTTTCTTATAATGGCTTGGATGGATATCAGTCCCTGACCAAATCAATTGCCCTAACAAGTATAAATCTGCAAACCGTGCAGCTGAAGTTGCTGATCCTCTAAAAAAAATTAACATTCTCCCTTCCTTCTCTATTTTCTGGCAAGCACCCGAATGCAATAAGTTGTCTGTACCATCCTCTGCTGATGGACAAACACACCCTGCTAGTTCCTCTGGGAAATAAAAATTACCTCTGTACAGTGTGATCCCAGTGCTCTTTGGAAAACTGATTCTCATGCACTGGATAATTACTAGAAATGGAGTCTTGCTTCTATGATGTATTGGAAACCTTAACTCTTCCTGGGGACTGAACTGCTGTTATCTCACAGGCAAGCAATCACCTCACCCACCAGATACAGTGTATGTGAAGACTGGGAATGATTTGCTTCATGAACTTGTCAGAGTTCGTGCCAAACAAGGCACCCAGGTAGGGTGCTCCTGAACTCCTCTAGGCTGGATCCTTTGTTAATTGTTGATATCAGTAGCCACCATTTGCTATATATTTGCATAGGGCTTGGCATACATCTAAATAACATATAATAATAATATATATCAATAATTATATACTATGATAATGATAATTTAGCTAAAAATTCATCTTGTCTTTAACTATCAGGAGTCCAATGTATATTATTGTGTTAATACTTGTCTTAATCTGAAAATTGACAAAAACAAAACAGTCAGTGCTAAACTCATCTAATTTTAAAACTTGCAAATATGTGATTACACAGAAAATGTAATGAGTTTTATCCTCTTACCCAATTTCAATGGGTAGTAATTTTTATTATACCCTTACAGGTACAAGGCAGGAAAACAAAAGGCCCTAGATCTCACTGCTGACCCTGACAGAAAACCCACTCAATAATTAATTAATTTTGCTTGTTTCTTTTTTTTTTAATGTGTCTAAAAGCATCTTCAGATGTTTCATTTCTTTTCCATTGGAGCAAATATTAGATAATGCTTCTGTTGGATTTTTTGTTAAAGAAAAAAGTAATCACTACTATCCCATGAGGTAGTTAAATATCTTCTATCTCAGTTCTAGGAAGAGACATGCAGAACGTATTTCACACCAGCTCCTGGCTCAGCCTTCCACAAGATTCTATGAATCATTTGTTGCATTGCCTGCTTCTCCCAGTCACTCATGATGGAATAGAAACCAGCTTAGTCTTTTTACACACTACATTTTCTTGCAAACCACAGCCCTGGGCCTAATAATTCTGCCTTTCTGCTGCAAAAAAGTGTAACCTCATATAACAATACTAGGAATTCTCTATGTGAAAAGAATATTCATATATAAGAAATCTTTTTTTCTTGCACAGTAGGCTCCAACTCGTCTGATCTGTGCTATGTATTGCTTCAACAAATGTGATTCTGGTTGCTGATTAAAATTCTAATGTGTGAGGACAAAAAGAAAATGCACGTACTCCTGTCACTGCAGTAATAAAGATGGGATTAGATTCTCTTCCTATACTCCAGCTATCAGAGAAAAAATAAAAAACACTCCAGGGTTTTGGTTAAACCTTAGATACCACTTTCTGGTTGTACAGATAGTTAAAAAGTGGAAAATTTGTAGGCAATACAGAATTTTCAGAACTTTTAAAGGAAAGGTTTGATAAACACATGTCAAGAGTGATGCTATTATAGCTGATCCTGCCTAGAGGGAAGGATGATCACCTCACAGTGCCTGTTCTAGCCCTAAACACTATGGTTGAGTTAATATATATCCTTAGCATTTTTCTTGCTGCAGCAATGAATTCTGAAGTGACAAGAAAGTATATGTACCTTCAAAGTCAACCAGCTTCTAAAACAGCATATGAGGTGTTTCGTTGTAGCAATTGCATTCTGACAGTCAATACTATGGCATATTTTCAAATATCAAATATTTTTCAAATATTGAAAACAGTGGGTTACATTAAAATTCTTTCTGGTAAGACAGACCTCACTTTAGTAGTAAAACCTTTGTGAATCCCACTGGCACAAATTCTCTTTCAGGAATGCTGAGTAGCATCAACATAAAGAAATTAAATCCTGTTATTTAAGATTCCTGCAACTCGACTAACTTCAGCGTCTGCAGCTGCCCTAATTTGTAGATGAAGGAAAAAAAATCCATCTGTGTTATATATTTCTGTTACGTTGAACTTTATAGAATAAATCTATAAAACAAACTGTAAAGAGACTCTGAGGCTATATTTCTGATTTCCCAGTAGGTCACAGGGAAGACATGTGACTACATAGAACAGCTAAAGTTCAGAGTGAATACAGAACTGTATTGCTCAAAAGACACTGAATGTGATTTGTCTCACTTTATCTCTAGTTTGCCAGGTGTCCAGTCTAAGGTAGTTGCTCAGTCAATGTTAAGTCTGTAGTCAATGAAGAGAGACCGGTAACTCCTGATGAGAGTTCATCTAGTCTGAAATAAAAATCTGAGAGGTGGGATGAATCACCTCTGAGAGGAACAAGTCTTTCTTCATTTGCTGTATTCTTAATTAGATAAGAGTAGATCTCTGTAGCTTTCATAAGACTGAAGCAATATGAGATTCATCTATGATGCTATGATGCTGTGTGCCAAGTACTAAAGCTAGAAATGGACTTTATTTCAGTATTTGACAATAATCTTGATATATGGAAAAAGTGCAATGAAGCATTTTCTGTATTTCTGTCAAGTGTTAGTTGCCAAAAGCAGAAGTATTAATATCAAATTTGGTACATTAGTGGCATTTCACTCTTCTCACTCCCCCTCCCCTTTTAATTCCATGTCACCTATATGCCACAGGACTAAGATGTCACTAGACTCTCTAATTGTACTTTTTTTCTCACCAAGTGGTGACATTTTTCAGAGGTTATATTTAAAATCACAATTTACTTAACTGTATCTAGTGAATAAAAATGGAACAAGCATAACTTGGATTTGTAGAATTTGTCTTTTTATGGGAAATGAGGTGGGGGAGTTATAACACAAGGGCTTACTCATGTTGAAATTATGTACTTTTGTAACAGAGTTACTGCAGATCCAAACACGGAAAAGTCATCCCTAAGTACCAAAGCTGGCTGGTAAATCCCTGATCCTATAAACAATAGGCTGCTTTCCATTTCCCTCCTGTTTTCTCTTCAGGATCAAAAGGAAGTAACATAAAAAACAGCAATATAAGTTACTGTTTTCAGTAACATAAGTTACTGAAGCAACATAACAAACAAAAAATGTATGCGGCAGCCAGGCGGGATTCAAACATCATGAACATAAATCAGTTCAAACTCTGAACAATATCAGTATCCCCTGACTGCTTCCATTCCCACAACACTACGCAGAACAAAAATATTGTTTGAGTTGTTGGGACATTATAAAAATCTAGAGAAATTTCTTTTTTACCCATACTACTTGTGTAGGAGGGTTTTTTTTTTCTTTGACTTATTACAATTGCTTCAAATGTACAGAGGTGTAAACCCCTCATTTCCTAATCAGTGATTCATTCCTCTGCAGAGACACTGATGAAACCACAGCAGCCAATAATATTTCAGTTCAGGAATAAAACTTTGTCAAAGGCTTTCCTCTCAACTCAAAAACCTGCACCACTAAAGTTAATTGGAACATTTCCAATCTTGAAATCATAGGAAGGTCATGTCCTTAAAGCACGGTTGCTGATCAGTGCAATACTAAAGGCAGCGTTCCTTCCACCACTTGGATACAGAATATTTGTCCCTGAACCTCTTCTCCCTTAATAGAGAGCTCCTCAGTGACAGCACTGTGAACAGCAAGCCCATGCTGGACTATACTTACCCATCAGTTGTCCGGAGTGCAAGATATTTCTTCTGATTCAACTGTGTGTCAAACATGACAAATTTAAAGCTCTGAGTACATGGTTCTGTCATGTTTCCTACATTTTAATGAAAGGAACATATTTTACCCTACCTTAGCATAACATAACACCTAGAGTGCCAACACTATATTTTTAATGGTTTTTTGTCTAAATAGATTTTTAAACCTGCACCATGCCCTCTGTTGAACAGATCCCAGGTTCTTCTCTTTAACTTGAAAAAACACCTGCTTTCACAGATATGTCAGACTGAGGTAGGCAGAGATGGATAAAGAGCAAGAGGAACAAGTTATAATAGAAAGGGAAGCCTGGAATCCGCACCTCAGAATCCCTATAACCTCTTTTTGTTATAAAGGGAGACAACTGTCTGACTGTTCTTCAACATCCTCATTAAGCAGAAGTATTTCAAGTAATACTGAATGTGTACAGAACAAAGAAATAATACATTTGCCTATACAACATGCTATGGAGATAATTATTCTAGTTGTTGAACCATAAAGAAGGACCTAGATACATGAAAAATTATTTAAGAAAAATTTAGGTCCATAGATTAAATACTTACTAGTTACCTTTCTTTTTGATCTGATACCTTCACATACCTACTAGTTTCATTTCTGAAATGTGTAAAACCGTCAAAACCTGTTGAGGTGCTTCATGCTCACCGTGGCCAAATCAAGCTTCAGGAGACAGAGGGCACTGAAGGACCCAAGTAATCACACATACTGCTATGGTTTAACTCCAGCCAACAACCAAGCACCATGCAATTGCTCCCTCACTCCCTCAACAGTAGGATCAGAGAGAGAACTGGAAAGGTAAAAGCTAGAAAACTCACAGTTTGAGATAAAGGCAGTTTAATAGGGAAAGCAGAAGACGTGCACACAAGCAAAGCAAAACAAGCAATTAATTCATTGCTTCCCATGGGCAGGCAGGTGTTCAACCATCCCCAGGAGAGCAGGGCCCCATCACGTGTTAACAGTTACTTGGGAAGACAAACACCATGACTTTAAATGTGTCCCACTTCCTCCTTCTTCTCCCCACTTTATATACCGAGTATGATGTCATAGGGTTTGGAATATCCCTTTAGTCATTTTGGGTCACCTGCCCCAGCTGTGTTTCCTCCCAGGCACCCCCAACTTCCCTTGCCATCATGGCAGTACTAAAAGCAGGAAAGGCCTTGGCTCTGTGTAAACCCTGCTCAGCAATACAAAAAACATCCTTGTATTATCAACCATGTCTTCAGCAAAAATTTGATACACAGCCTCATACTAGCCACCGTGAAGAAAATTAACTCTACTCCAGCCAAAACCAGCACACATACTCAGAGTATGCTTAACGTGTCATAACACCAAAAAACCCCCTGATTTTTTTATTATTGTGCTGAATAAGCTATTATACCTCTCAATTTCTCTCTACTGTTAACACTGTTGTCAGTGTTTCTTAAGCATATTTGAAGGAGGTCTGAAGGAATTGTCTTCTTTGAAGACACTGATTTAGTTGCCAGGTCACATAATATTTGTATGTGAACTCTAAATTGGTCTAGGGAATCGAATAACTATCCCACCCCAAAATATTGCAATGTGCCAGCATGAATTATTGGAGACCATATCCATAAGTTTTTCCTGTGACTAAATATGTTATTGAATTCCTTATTTACAAGTTATTCAAATATGCTGTTTTATCAGATGAAATGACCTTTCCATTATAAAATATTTTGATATCACAAATATTATATATGAATAACAGTATTTAAAGCATTTCAGAAGAAAAAGCTGAAAAAAAAAAAAAGAGAAATTGGAAATGCATTGATAAACAGAAAATAGGAAAATAAGATGGAAAACTGTATCCTTCTCCTAATTTATAGTTTTTTCCTCATACTTTTCAATAGATTTTTTCTTCACACTTTGTAGATAAACTTGGATTTGTGCTAAGACTCAATGTGTTGGTAATTTTTGTCTTAGAGAAAAATCATAATGAAAACACGGAGTCAAAACAATATAATTTCACTTATTAATCATAGATGTATTTGTGGTTTCAATGTTTTCCTTGCAGGTACCTTTTTTGAGTGATTAAGGTATAATAAAGATATAATGTAATAGTGTTGAAGGATTACTATTACTAACTATCTTTATTGCTTGAATTTGTTGAAGAAATTAATGAAAAGTTCACTTAAATGAAAAATTATAACTAAAATCAAGTTAATAAGACATTTAATAAATCAAAAGACATTTTTATTTGGTATTTTTTTCCTGTAGATAAGGAACACTTCCAATGAAACAGCTATTATTATTAAAAAGAAGGCAAGCGCCATATAATTTCTGAATGCTCTTGTGCTTCATTTAGCACATGATAAATGAAAGACCTTATTATGTAAAATTTTAACCTGTAGAAACCAATATGGTTATTCATTTTTGTACTCTCCATACATAAGTTACATATGGAGTGTATCCAGAGGAACATGCATGGGAAGGGTTGTTGGTGAACTGTGTTGCAATTCACTTGAATTGCAGCACCACTGAAAGGGGTGGCATCACACACAAGTTTCTGACATTGGGTGAAGTTCAGGGCTTAAATTTCTCATCATCCTGTCTCTAAAATTTGGCTTTCTCTTGTTTCTTCTCCTTGCGTGTATTTTAATAAAGAGCTAGTCAGTGACTCAAAGGACATGTCCAAATACATAATATCTCCAGGGGCAACAGAGAAAGAGGACGCAATTTAAAGAATTAAATTGAAAGTCATTCTTTCCTTTTTTCTGTGATGGGGGAATAAAAAGACCTATCTAGCCAAACAGTATCATTTCAACTACCATACCTTCTCCTTCCAACGTGGGGTCTATGATATAATGTGTCATTATTTCCATATTGTTAAAATGTATGGATTCTTCTTCATTCCACAGCAAATCAAACTTTGACTAGAGCATTTTCTTCCATTCTAACTCCCTACAATCTAACTTCTTCAGCCTCTTAGCTTTCAATACATTGGGAAAAACTTCATCCACTTTGTCCACTACTATGATCACACCGAATTCCTCTTCATATGTCTCTAGTGAATTCTCTGCACCAAATACATCATATTTTGGTGTCATCACTTTTTTCAAACTCTAAATAATTTATTTCCCATCCATAATCTTGTTAGGCCTTTTTTTTGTACTAATATGTGAATAAGGAGTATTATTTTACAGAAGTTGTTCTCAGGAGTTAATTAACATCTGTTGTGGAATTTCTCTTCAGTTTTGTGATAATACTGAAAGCCACATACATGCAAAAAATATAAACAGTAAATTACTCCCAGATTAGAGCATTTATGTGTTACAATTATCAATATTGCATATTATTAGAATCAAATATTGCAATTGCTGTAAGAATGGCCCAGTCAGTCAAGAGAGGTAAAAGGTGAAACCTGCTAGCTTCTCTAGCAATTGAAGTGTTCTCAAGACATGAAGCTAGGACCAACCTACAGGAAAGATGAAGCATGTAAAAGGGGAAAGACCTAATGTCATGAAATTACTGAAAGCAAAGGAGGTGTTTGACAGAGTTCATTTTGCATAGTTGTTAGGTTATAACTATATTGAAGTATATGACAAAGCTAGGTAAGTTAATTAGGATCCTGGAAGTATATTTAGAAATTGCTTGGGTGAGTCCACAGTGCACTGCATTGCATTAGGTACACCTGAAGGGTCCTGCTTACCTGGATTGTGAGGAACAATATGGAATGAGAAGTCAGAAGGATTTAAATTCTTCTGTCTACTCCATGACCACCTAACAACCTAAATAAAACAAGTAACTCAGTATACATTATAGATATGGTAAAGCAAGCACAGTTTCCTCTCAGGCAATAAAACAGCACACCACTGAACCAGTACAGACAATTTTTACACTTAAACAGAAAAGTAGACATATTTTTGCTCTGTTTACATCAATGTCTGTCACTAGCAGAAAATTTCTAGTAAATAGTACGAATAGGGCAAATGTATGAAGATATTCTCCTTGGAAATTTTACATTATATACATTAGGGTTTTAGTATGCATGGTTAATATACTGCAGACTGTTAACTCCAGTATAGTGAACATGTACAACGCGTCTTGACTCCTAAAAAGCACCTACTTCGTAACCATTGTTTATCAATAAATACTAAGAATAGGCTGTGTGCTGAAAGAATTCAGAATTAAACATCTAGTTCCCTTATGGGAGTTCTTGCCATAGATACAGCTTCTTCTTTGCAAAAATTTGGCTGTGGCCAAGCGGGTTAATTTTAATATGGCCATTAAGATGAAATGCAGCAGCCTTGTTGCATATGTCAGGCCTGGAAACCTGAAGGAGTTCCTGAATACTGCCAACATGCACATTGCCAACACCCAGTTGTGTGATACAGTGGAGAGGAACAACCCCCTACCAAAACGGAGAACCCCAGGAGCTCTAAATAGATACTTGTATCTATCTAGTAGATTAGGTAAAATCAGTCACAAAAAGAGGTCACGTGTGAAATGACAGATTACAGCTGACATCAGTATTTCAATTTACCAAATTTATGTCTGTGAAAATAAACAGTATAGGATGAATTGATGAGATATGAGGCCTAAGAGCACAGCAGAAAAGCAGAACCCAATAAAAACAATTCATCTCCTGACGAAAATAACCCATCATCAGACATCTGTTGAAAACTTAACTATTCGTTTTCTGCATCATGGTGCTCAGAGAACATGTTACCTGACTAAGTTTTATAGTAAAACAGCTGTAGAGGTTATGGGAATAGCAACGGGATACCAAGCCTCAGTGCTAAAAGCTTATTTCAAGCCAGACCCAACTGCTACTGCATGAGAATTATTTCCAGATGACAGCGCAGCCAGCTCTGAAAGCAATTATTTTCTCAGTTCACTTCTTGAAGAAAAGAAGCCCACATTACATAAGCCAGTACCACTGCTGGCCATTCTTGGTTCGTTCATCACCACTTTTTACAGTTTCAACCTCCTCGTGCTTTTCATCCATCTCTATTCTTTCAGTCAATGAAATAAGAAATGCCTTGCCCTGCAGAATGTAACAATGACAGATATTCAGGTCTCCACATGTGTCCTTGTGCTGGTTTAAAGGTAAACCAGCAGGGGAAATGAACTCAACTCAAAAGCGAGATTATAAATCAGAATAACAATTTAATAAAATAATACAATAAGTACGATTATACAGACAAACAATAGGTTTTAACCCACAAAACCCAAATGTATAACCCAGCACCCTGGGGCATGAACAGAGTGTTGTTCTTTGGGCCCCCTGAGTCCAAAGGAAAAGAAGAGGGGAAAACCTGAGAGTGCTGCTGCAGTCTGGTCAAGACTGCTGACTGCAGTCCGGTCGAGAGTGATGGTTGAAGTCTGGTTGAGAGCGGTGATCTGCAGTCTGGTTGAGAGAGGTGATCTGCAGTCTTCCTCTGGATCCCACGAGTGGTTCCAAAAGTTCCAAGACTCCAAGATTATATATCCTCCAGTTCAGGCAGGAATGCCCAGTACTTCCCTCAGGGCGGGGAGTACCTCAATGGGCATGAGGACAAGAGCAACTCCTATCTTGCAGGCCTCTTAGCACCTAGTTTATAGCCTGAGGAGTCAGGCTCTATGGGCAGATGGTGTAAATGGTTCATTGATAACAGTTTCTGGGAAATGGCATGGAAGGCTATAGAATACACAGTTTTGGGTTACACCCATACAATGATGAACTGGTCCCAGCTGTTCTAACTAGGACAGTCCTATACACACACACACACATACACGTACACATACAAACCCTCTCTCTTTGCATCATCTCTTAGAGAGAGCATGGTCTGTTCTAAGATAAGAACACCAGATAGGGTTTGCAAGAGGAACTGTCTGAATGCTCACATAATTAAAGCAATCCAGAGATGGGGTAGCTGAGATGTCTGTGATTGGCTTTGGTGCACCTCAGCCTCCAAAAGGGAATAAAATGCTGCTGGAGACTGAGGCAAAGGGGAAAACTGGGCTATTGAGGTTGCAGGTAGCTTCTGAATGGATTCCTGCCCTGGCAGGTATGCCTGCAAAGTACGTCCAGTCCAAAGAGAGGGAACACTCACCTTTTGGACAGGTAAGCAAAAAGCACTACAGCTTTTTAATTGTGAATTCTGCAAGGCCAAAGATTGTAAACCTGTGTGTTTCTAGCCAAATCTGCTTATATTATAATCCTTTAGATACTGTAATCCATTGTAATCAATGATAAAGTTGTTATTTAGATACTGCATTCGCAATATTTAGATATGTGGATATGATAATCATCCACACATCACTGTGTCCTGCTTCCCACATCTGGATGACAACCTTCCCTCAACTACTCTGCTACAGTGAGTCAATGGGAGAACTTTGCCACATCAACCAATGCCTGTTCTGCACTACTTCAGTGGTATATGCAGGTATCCCTGTTTTCCACCCACCACCACCAACAGCTCCTTCATAACCTGAATGTACACATAAGATTTAATTTCCTAGAGGAAATAACACTAAATTGATAAATATTACTGAGCTACTAACATAGTTTGCAAAAAAACATATCAATCATAACAAAAGTATGAAATGTGCCTCCAAGAATACATCTATACCATACATGGAGATGCTACTGATTGGAAAAGTTGTGTAAACAGAATAGCAATAGAAATGGCTTACATTATTACATCAAGAGAATTCAGAGGTCACCATGTTCTCCAACTGGGGGAAATGAATCAGCATATTCTTTATTTTCCTCTATGAAAATAGGGATAATACTATTTTTGAGATTAAGTCAAAATGAAATGAATATTCAGAGAGACTTTTCATCACCCTCACGAATATATATCCTGTCCCATCATTTTTCCAGTAACAGTGGAATTCTTTCATTCCATGGCTTCATTTTTTATCTTTTGGTGATGAATATAATATCTCAAATGGAAGGGGGGGAATTCCGCTTTACACCTGTGCTTTAATGCATGGTATGATTCTGATGCTCAGCACTACAGTACCTCAATCCTTCAGTGTTTTTAAAGGTACAGGAAATGCTTTACTTTCTCTTTTGTCTTTTTTCCCCTCCATTCTGTTTCTTTCCCTTGAGGGGAAGCATTTTTCTTTTAAAGAGGTGGATAGAATTGATCACATTTTTGTCTTCCTCTCTACTCAAACCAGGGAAAAAAAGTTATAAAAGACTTTCACATTTACTGCTATCATTAACAAATCTTTTACGCATAGCAAATTTCCCAGCTTCTAGCAGGAAACCTACAAGTAATTATACCTGCTCAACTGTTGAACACTTGGGTTTTACAGTTCAATATCTACCATGGTTTATGGGGCAGGCACTATGTCAGACCTCTCCATTTGGCACTGGAAAGTGTACTGTCAGATTAGAGGCTGATTTAAATCAAAAGCCACATATCTGGACTGGGAGTGATCTGTTAATATTAGGTGATTAATTTATGCTACTGAGAGAGTGTATACGATTAAGAAAAGGTTCTTCTGTGCCTGCTGGCTTTGCAGGCAAGTTCTCCCTTCCCTAACTTTAAAGTCGATTGCGTCTTTGAGCTTGGCCAGGGCAATTTTCTGAGTCATCATTGTGTATCTTCATTTCTCCTGGGGTTATTTATCTGCAAAATATTTCCAGCTAGAGGGGACATCTGGACAACTATAGATGTGTTCCCTATTGCCCATTCTGTGTGCTGACCTTTGCTGAATTTTTGTTGTCTGTCCTCCATTATATCAGAAGCAATCATGAAATAGAACAAATGTGGACATCTTTGGCACAGTTCATTTGTCTTCATTAGGTTCTTGCAACAAAAGTGGCACATCCAATGACTACACAAATACCAACGCAATGCAAACATTCTTCCTGGTACTAAAGCATGTCAGAAAGAAACTAAAACCAATATCCAGTATCCTCTGTAAGACAGATAACATTGCCATGCTACCAGGAAAAAGATGTTCATTTGTACGGGTAAAGTTAGTGGACTCCAAGGTGAAATGACTTTGGCTTCTGATTCATCTTGATGTTCCCAGAGAGAGGGATGTGTCTTCAGATTTAGTGCTGTGTAGCAGTGCTAAGTCTGTCTGCATTTGACCCTTCTTTTGGGAAATCCTAGTACAAAGAACCCAAATGTTTAACAGTCTGTCAATGCTCAGCTGTGCCTAATCATATCAAGTGGTTTGTTGACTCTCCCACAGAATGTGGTACAAAAATAATGTTAGTCTCCCTGACAGAATCTGATGAAGAAACTGGATCGTGAGTGATCATTTCTCCTGATATGGCTCTGGCACAGAATATTTTGGTTCCTTTTTAAAGAGAATACAACAGGTTCACCTTCTCTAGATGAGAAATCAGATATATTAAGAAGTGGTATGACAGCTGTACCACTTTTCCTCTTAATATGTTCTAGTGCACTGGCAAGGAAGTTATCACACTGCAGCAATTGCCTCCCATCAAATATATCCTGACTGAATTATATCTGTTCCATTCATGCATAAACATATTATGCAGCCAGTGAAGATAGAAGATTATTCTGATTGCTCTGAAGCAACTTCTGAAAGTGTTTATCACTCCCCATGGACTAGAGAGGTAGCCTAGGCAGACTATTCAACTAACTTAGCTACCTATATGAGGTTTCTATCTTGTCCCAAAAGAATAATCAACCCAAACTCTGCAAATAACTGGCTGAAACATGATTCCTGTATAACTTGTTTTGATTTACAAGACACAATTGGATGAATGAAGAATCACAGTAAAAAAATCCAAGGAAAACCTAAGCCAGTTATTTTAAAAAATAATACTGATTATTCATCAATATAATTATTTGCATGCTTTTTGGAATTTTCTAAGTTTCAATTGACATTTGATATCTGATATACCCCATGCAATTTATTCACTCATTCTAGTATTGATCACACTCTCCTTCATTCTTAAACCTATCAGACTGCACATTTTTAGTTCCAAACACGAAAAGCTTACCATTTTCCATCATTGCCAAGATTCTTTCCATAATGGTTTTGTTACCAGACTTTCTTTTTCACTAGTCCAGGAACACATTAGCTGAATTAGTTCTCTCTATATAAAATTTTCATGGTACATCCTTGCCAAATTGACCTTGCACACTATCTTATTATTTTAATTAGACTCATCTAGACTCATGTTTATCAGAAGATTAACAACAAAATTAGTTTTATAAAAACTGTGAGCACACTTACAAGACATGGAAAGAATGTTAGGAGCATTGCACGTAAGAGAAACTAAGGAATTGGAAGATTAAGATATTTGAGTTTATAACAGAGCAGCATTAATAATGTCAGAATGAACAAATAAATAAAGGACACAAAAATTAGTGTTCTGCAGCAGCTGAGCTAATGAATCCCTTGTTTCCCTCCATGGTAGTAGTTCATTTCCACATTGTTCTAACTTCCCCTATCTCAGATGTCTTCCAAACTCCTATGGTCTACTCCCACAATGCCATGAGTTCTCCCCTTTCACCTAACTGCAGGGCACACTCTTCATTTTTTCAGCAAGGTAAGAGGAGGTCAAGACATTGCCTGTTGAAGATGTTCTGATGTGCACCACCACTTGGATGGCTTACTGTTGCAATTTCCACGTGCTTTTCCACCAAGAGAATCACCAATGAGGCCACCTCTCCTCTACCTAGGCACCACTTTATGTGACATTTTCTGGCAAAAAAGTCAATTTAAGAACAAACTCCTCTAACAAACTCGGTTGAAATTTGCCTAACCATTCACAACTACATAAGGAAAACAGATATAAACAGACATAAGGTCTGATCAGCTCATTTCCTTAAGAAACTGGTCTCAAAAAAGTGCTCACACAGCTGTTTCATGTAAGGCCTCCTAGTAGCTAAGCTCTATCTATAAAAATTGCTGCCTTGGGGTTCAGTAATGATACTGTACCAAACTGGAAAGTTTTGCTGACATAATATATTTCTATTACTTCATTACTTTCACATTGCCTGTCTTCTTTGTATAGCTCTCTTTGGATGATAATATTTTGTCAAAAAAGATAGTGTAATACTGGGTGAAGTTCAGATACAACTTGGCTTGAGCTATGACATAGGAAGTTTCTCATCAGAAGGGTTTAAATTTTTAATTCTTTGAGGAGGGTGACCTCTACTTTGCTGTACATTATTTCTAGATTTTTCCTCTCCCTCTTTCTCCTTTCCCTTTTTTCACATTATTGAAGTGGAAATGTCTTATTCTGTGAGATGCTTCCATTTATTTTAGTCATTTGGTATTCCCACTTTCCAATTTCATTAATTCATATCACCTTCGCTTTCTTTTTATTTAGTAAATTAATGACAAATAAATTACAACTCTCTAATTTATGATAACAAAGCCAACACTGCTATTTGCCAAAGAGGCCTTTCACCTTGGGTATTTTCTTGAGACAATTCCTGTTGATGGGTGCTTTTTGACAATATTTGATTTCCTTTCTTTCCTCTCATAATTCTCCTGCACCTTATTTAACAAAGAGTGGCAAACTGGCAGTCTGTAGAGACACGTAGCCATTAACTCTGTTGCTATAGCTGCTGCTCTGTCTTGAAAAAGCAAATCAAACCAATTCTTAGTTGAAGTCATCTCAGTTTTCAGAAACTTCATGAATCATGCTGAAAGAGCTGAATAGCAAGCTCTCATCTTGTTTGGACATGTGACTGTCTTTATGCCCCTCTCATGGTTTGAGATAGCCCCAAAATCCAATTCCCTAGCTCCATTCCCCCTCCCACATCTCAACCCAATGTGAGATGGGTTTTTCCAGACAAAACACAACCAGACTCAGAATGGGGGAAAGGGAATATATTACAATGACTGTACAAATAAATACTATAACACATTATAGACATGATCACAACTATCTCTACCATGACATATAGTATTTACAATGGATCAGATCTCTTCTCCCCTCCAAATAAAAGTCTAGGAGGGAAAGAAGGACAGATCCCCTCCAGTCACTAAGCAGCAGTATCTTCTAAGGTAGCAGGTTCTCCTCATCTCATGCATGCAACTGATAGCTGGATCTCTGCCAGCACTCACGAGGGAGGTATCCAAGCTCCCTCGGCCCCTTGACGCAGGCAAAGGGGTCTTCCGTGGGCTTCGTAACCCCAGACAAGATCGTTCCACCACGGTCATATCACAAAGACGCAGGGGGTCTTCGTGACGGTCTGGTGTCTCCAGGAGATTCAAGCTCCTTGCAGGGCCTCTGTGCCCTGTCTCAGGCTGCGAGCTTCTTTGTAGCTTGCAGCAAGGGAGGGCCCCCAAGGCCAGCCTCCCACACTGTCCTGGCTCAGCTCTCAGGACGACCGAGCTTCTCAGCTCCTCTCTCTCTCCGCTGCTGCATGTACTTCAAGGCTCCTCTCAAATAGGAGTCCATCTATTCCTCCTTCTCGGAGGTCTCAAAGGAGTTTTGGGGGGTCTGGTATCAGTTCTTACCCCCAAGAACTCTGTAGAACTCAGCTGCTGGCTTCTGCTGCTTCTCCGGTTCAGTTCTTATCTGTCCTGGCTCTTAGCCAAAGTCTCCAGACGCTGCATCTGCTGCTGCTGTCTCTGCTCACATTGAAGAACCATTCCCCAGTTCATAGCTACAGATACATAGTCCAGCTTAACACTGTTCCACATCCCTGTAGCCCCCAACCGGGGCTGGGGGGGGCCCAGAGGCCCCAAGGGGCTCAGAGCCCCTTCCTCGTGACTCTACAACATGGCTACCTCTTCCAACAACCAAAACTACAACTCTTCTCTTCCGGTCTGGTTGTGATATGTTTAGGTTTTTCAAGGAGCACCTATTGGGCAGAATTTCAAAACTTCCAGGGGTTTCCACCCCTTGGGGGCTACCACTTTCTTAGCCTCTGGGGGAAAACAAAATCCAAATCACTACAGCCCCATATAGTATGTCCTCTTGAATAGAGCATGCAACATTATAGAGACTTTTCTTTAATGAACTATTAGATTTTGAAAAGTCTGCCAGTCTAAGACTGAAACAGACCAAGCCAGTGATGGAGAAAGCATAATGTATTTGTAGAGGCACTGATGGTCCAAAATCTGTTATATGTGCTTCACTGGCAAACGGCAGTTCTTTCTCAGTTAGAACACTAATGGCTGACTTGTCCTGGGCTTACTAAGCAACAACTGTGACGGTCTTTCCTAATTTACCTTAATAATGAGTTCTTGCAAGAACTGCTTCTTTGGAGAAGACTATTTATTTCACTTTTTCTTCAAAAAAATTTGATTTGAAAATACTCCAAGGTTGAATTCAAGTCCAGTTCAAGAAGAATGTTCATAGAGTCTGCAACGAAATGGTTAAACTGAAAACACACAAAGAACTTTCAAGTTAAATTTAAGACAATTATTCTGAAATAACAAAAACGTACTTATTCTGATAAAGAATAATTTTAGATGTGACTCCCGCAGGCTTGTCCAATGGAGTTTTTCAAGCATTGAAATGGCATAGCCTCACTGAAATAACTGGAGAAACAAGGTTTCTACATCTCATAATTTAATGACAAACGTTTTCCAACTATTAACACTTTTAGTCATTTTAGAAAGACTCCACTGACTTTACTAGTTACAATTACTAATTCCTTTTACAACCCCATATAAAGGTGAAATCAGGGCCAACATCTACAGATGCTGAAATCTTTTGGCACTGTGTAATCAGTTTCAGAGGCATGGTATTTGCCTGAACAATTATTTCTTTTCTATGTGTGAAATATCAGTGCTAACAGAAGTGGTATTATTGTCTATCAAGGTACAATTTTCTATCACTAGAACAGAAACTTGTTGTCTTCTAATGTATGGAAAAATTGGAATCAGAAGAATTAATTTGATGATTTGCTTTGTGGTAGGTAGTTGGTGAAAATCAGAAAAGCTGATAATCAGACATTTGGTGTTTAAATTATTATTTTTTTCCATTTGAAATGAAAATATTTGAACATGTTCACGAAACAGATTTATCCACAATGATTTTTCTCAGCTTGAAAATACCAGCATGTGGTACAGTAATAGTTCTCTTTGATTCCTCTTATTTCTAGATTTTTCCTCTCCATCTTTCTCCTTTCCCTGGAAATAGCAAGATAGCCTCCCAGGATTAAAAAAAACCAAAAAACAAAAAAAAAAAAACAAAAAAAAAACCCAAACTCAAATTCAATACCTACCATGAGATATAGGAACAAAATAGCTCATTTGAAGGACAACTATTGTAACTAACATTAAAATAGCAAATAATTTCTCTAGATAGAATCTTCTAACATACTAGAAGAGAACAATCCTCCTTTTTCATATCTTGACGGGTTTGTCCTTACCAGTCAAATTCAGGTAAATATTGACAATTTCTTCTTTCATTAATTTTCCAGTTGTTTCACTTGGAAGAGAAATAAGTCCCCTCTAACCATAATTTCTGGAACCAAAGAATTTTTTTTTGCAAGCCAAAAGAAATCCAATGGCATTATGAAGTTATCCGCAACCACCGAACTCATTTTGATAAATCTTAAAATGCAGCGCTAAAGGACAAAATCTGTGCACTCAGAAGGATACTTTGCTTAAAGTTTCATGTAGCGAAATTACTCCCAGCTGTGCCATATAATGGCTGCTTTTTAGAAAGGTCCTGTATAATATATAATATTTTATATATAATAGAGAAATATTTATGCAGCATGATGCCTTCTAAAATTTCTCAAATATTATGCTGTTTGCAACTGTACCAGACTGGTTTCTTAACTGATATTTCTGCTTGTTAAATGTTAGAATAAATCACTCTGTGAATTTCAATTTTAAGTCCTAATTATGAGTGACTGAATGCTAACGTTCTTCCTAGGATCATGCAATTGTTTCACCATGTGGTGTATTAAAATCAGTAAAAAATTTATTCAAACAGGAAAGAGACTAACTTGATTTTATACCTTATCTCTTCAGTGTTAAGGGGGCTTGATTTTTTTCCTACAAATTTTCCTGCTCTAGTACAAAGTACTTTGATGGAACATAAAATGAAACTATAATTGCTTTTCGTGTGTGAAAAGGATCCCTTTTGTAACCTAGTGTGTCAGGCTGGGGTGTACATTTAGAGAAATGATGTTTCAGAAGAAAGTTCTTCAGCAAAATTAATTTAATTGCCAAAGAACATGGTTAAGGACAAAATAAGTAGGACTGTAACAGTGAAACTTTTATAAGACCTAATAAAGAATAAGATTATCAACTCAGGGATAGTAGAAAAGAACTAAATGGTCTTTGAGACTGGAATAACAGGAAGGGATGAAACTGAGGACTACAGAGTAGAAGGTTGTTCACAGATGGATGATGACACGACAGAAATTTTTTTAATTCAGAAATTAAAAAACATGAGAATGAGGACTGATGTTTGAGGGACTGGTTATTCATATGATGTATCTATGCAAACACAAAATGTATCAAAACAAAAATAATGATGCAGCTCCATGTAGATGAAGAAGCAAGTTATAAAGCAAATATTACACTTCTAGCTTCTTATTTTGACAGCATTGTTTCTCCTATCATCAACATCTGCTGCTTATCTGAAATATTAACTGACCTAATTGAAGTATATCTTTGCTTCAGATTTAAAACTGTGACAGTAAATAACACTTGTCCCAGAATCCATTGCCTGCTCTATTGAAACCTGTCTATTGTTTAATGAAAAGTCACCCAAATTTGTTTATGTGATTTACATTTCAGGTCCAGGGAGCAGAGCAATTTGATCATTGAAATAGATTGCTACAGAAGCAGGTTTTTTCACCCTGGTCACATTTTTCATGTCAATTTTCCCTTAGTGGATTTTCACATCTTTCCTAACATCTATTATTCAGTTATTAGCTACAATGAAATCTAAGCCCAATGGAAGTTCTCCAACATATGAACCTATCTTTTTCCACTTCCTGAAACTAGAGAAAATATTTTCAAAATGAGGGAAAACACCATCTTATTCAGAGCAAAACAAGACACTATGTTTGTCACAGTATCCCATAAAAGTGCGCATTAAAATTGCTAAGCTTGATAAGAAAAGAGGATGAAAGTTAACTTAAATAATTAAACATATATATGGAATCCCACTTATGTACTGCACTGACTTTGAAAGTAGTTATTTGTGAAGAGCCTTTCACAGGAGAAAACTGAGGTCACTGTGTCTTTATGTCCTCTGTTGAAAAATAAATAATTCAACAAATATTGTCCTGTCTAAAACATTGCAAAAACATCCATTCAAACAGTGGAGAAATAGGTGAACAGTCTTTTTGCTTTTCTGATGAGGGAACGGGAAAAAACCAAGCAAATTTAGTCCAGCGAGACCCTCTCGGGGTTTCAGTAAGGATCTTGCTCTGTTTTATTCTCTCTCAAAATGTGTTATACCTATGACATTACCAGAATAAATACTCTTTCCACTTGCCTCATGAAAACTCATACATTCCCTATAAATCATTCAGCAAACAATTCAGTGCTGTTCCTGGCATCAAACTATCAACTTTTAACCCCCAGTTCTTGCAACATTATTCACAGCCATGGCAGAAACAGGTGAAATGATCCATTGCTTCTAGTGTCAAGGTTCAGGATAACAGATTACTCCATATCTTCTAGCTACTTAGTATTTAGGTAGGAATGGGGTAATCCTTTGCTTGAGAGAAGCATAGGTATATGTCATTAGCAGTATTCAGGAAGAAAAATGAAGATACAGGATAGGCAAGAGTGAAAAAGAGAATGATGTTTCATTCCTGCAAAGTGACCAGTTCACTCTCTTGGTGCATCAGTGATTCATATTCCAGATTAAAACATGAAAGAGGATGGAGAGTGAAATGACAGAATTGGCATTTGCACAACAGGTGTTGCACAACAGTCTAAATAAGAACCTCCAGTTTGATTCTGTTGGGTGAAAATTGTATGGAGAGCATATTACTAAGATCCTTTGGGGCAAAGGGTCTGGTAAAATCCCAAAGCTTGAGAAAATCCTGTGTGCTTGTATTTATCTAAAAATCCATGTTTTCACAGTCTGATGTATCAGGCCAAGGGTAAGAAACCACTGGAGAGACAGAACTTTCTACTGCTGGCCCTACATCAAAGCATTTCTGTGCAGAGCATAAGGACAGTAGAGGAAAGGTTGTTTAATAGAGACCTATATGTCTCTTACATTTGGAGTTACATCTGATTTTGCTTCTTAACTAATCACAAGGATAAAGAAATGCCTTTTACAATTTAAGCTCAGGTCTTGCTCTACCTTTTTGACAGAAGGAAGAGCTCACAAAAGTTCATACAATTTCTTTCAGGTTTATCAGTGATTTGGCAATGGGAAACTGAATTATCTGGAATGGAGCTAGTTGTAACATTTCTGGCATCTTAATTACGTTATTACTCTCTTGTTTCTTCCGAGCTGAACTTCTACCCAAAAATTGAGGGAAAGGAACTATAAATCTTAAACTTGGTTTGCAGCAGTGTTTTTTCTCTAGGAGTTGTTTGCATTCTGTGTTCTTTGAAGACTTTGCAGTTAGTCCAGCTTTGCATCTTCAGTGTAAAATCAGAGTGTGTGAGATTTTCTGGGGATAAATCACCAAAAAAGCTTCAGAGTGGAAAAATATTATCAGATTTCAGTGACTTTGCTCAGCATTATACCTAAACCTGTGAGAGCACAAAGGAGGCATGAACTTCTATATATTTTATAATCTTTTTGATCTAAAAATACAACTTCTCATGGAAATCCTATCCTTCCTCCAAGGAGGAAGCTAAGCAAAGTACACCTGTTTGGTTCAAAGCATTTTATGTGATGAAATCAGTGTTTTCTCGATGGAGAGAATGGGACTGTAAAAGATATAAAGAAGCAGTCATGTACAAATTTTTTTACAGTGTTAAACACAAATTTCTGAAGAAAATCTTCAAGAAATCTTGAGGACAACTGCTTAGCAAACTGTCAATACATAACCGAAATTGAAAGAAGGCACTGTCAGTAACCTTAAGCAACATTACAATAAGGATTCTGAGCCAGTCCTTCCAGACATTGTATGGGGGGGAAGGGGAGGGAACCTAGTTAGTTGTAAGATGGAGTTTGATACGTTTATGGAAAGGATTTTATGTTGGAGTCATGATCATGATATTGGGACAGTAATTCCCATGATACTTTCTGTTTCATATAAATTCTGATATTCTATTCTCAATGTTTGGACAAAGTATTTGGGCAAACTCTTTGTCTTGATACTATTTCAAAGCTTCTGAGACTGTAACTATCGTCCAGGAGTTTGGAGAAACATGTGATAGTGCATCAGAAAGAGAGGTTGTGCTCCATTTAACCTGTCCATCCCCTCACTCATATCTGGAAATCAGGAGCCTGCCAGGCAGGCTGCTGACTGCAGTGCCCTCTGTGGGAAACTGGTTCAGAGGCAAGGAGTGGAACACGTCTCCTTCTGGCTACACCAGTAACAGATCAGCCCAAGGAAAGAGAAGATTCTTTAGCAAAGTTGGTCCCAGGCCAACAAATTAAACAAAATCCTGTTCAGTTCCCACTGTGTAGACAGTACAAATACAGAAACGTCAATGTCTGCACTCCAGAAAGACATGTTCTTAACGATCACAGACTTGAATTCTGGTAAATTTTCAACCTCCAGATGGTTGCAAAGTATAGCCCTTAGTAGCAATCATTGTAAATCCTGAGCTGAAAGTAACAGCTACTAAATGCATGACTTAACAAAATGAGTGTGAGGGACAAGGAGAGAAACTAGATCACATCCTCTATAGTAGCTCTCTAATTTTCTAATGTCAGCAGTGAACTCACTTCATTCCTACTTGCCTTTTTTGAGTCAAAAGTGCCAATATTCTCTTTGCCATCTGTTCCTGCCATTTCCCATAGACAGGACTTTGATCTCTTTCAAGTCAAATATCAGTGTGGTGGTTTGAGACCCCCAAAATCCAATTCCCGAGTCCAAGCCCCCCTCCCACATCTCACCCCAGTGTGAGATGGGTTTTCCAGACACAACACAAGACTCAATATGGGGGGAAGGGAATTATATTACAATCACTACACAAATAAATATTATAATACATCATATACATAATCTTAACTATCTTTCCTGAGATAAATCAGTATTTACATTGGATCAAATCTCTTCTCCCTCCAATAAAAGTCCAGGAGGGAAGAAGGAAAGATCCTTTCCACCTTCAGGGCAGCAGTCTCTCCTCCTCAAAGCAGCGGTTGTAGTTGGATCTCTTTCACACACAAGGGGGTCTCCTCTCACCCCTCTCAGCCCTTCGACTCCAAGCGAAGGTTTCTCTTCCATGGGCTGCGGTTGCAGGGACAGGCTCGCTTCACCACGTCATATCACGAAGTGTAGGGGTCTTCGTGACTGTCCCTTTCCTCAGAGGGTTTACGTTTGAGTCAGAATGTCCTGGGCAGCTTTCAGTTGAAAGCTTTTGCCTCAAGAGTTCTACCAGAGCTCCTGTGCTCTGTCTCAGGCCACCAGCTTGGCAGTAGCAGCAGGGGGAGCAGGCCACTTCCCCCTCATTCTGTCTGGCCATCCCAGTCCAGCTTCCAGGACATCTTGAGCTTCTCAGCTCCTCTCTCTGGTACTGCTGCATTCCAAGACTCCCCTCAAGTGGGAGTCCACCACCCCTCCTCTCTAGGGGTTTTGGGGGTTTTTGGTTCAGTTCTTACCCCCAAAACTATCTTTGTTGAGATTTCTCTGCTCTATTGCCGGCTCTCTCTCTCTCCTTGTAGGATATCTCTCTGCGTTGCTGCATGCCCTCTTTGCTGCTTCCCTCTTGTCTCTTGGCTTTCTACCACAATTCTTCATTCACTGCTGCTCTGCCGCTGCTCCTGCTGCCCACTCACAGTGGAGAAAGGCTCCCAGCTTCTCAGTTACAAACCTCGGTCCAGTTTAACACTGTTTCCAAGTTCCTGCAACCGCCAGCCAAGGGCTGGGGGCCATGGCCCCCCAGTGGAGCTCCTGCCCCTTCTCCTCATGGCTTCAGAACATGGCCACTTCCTCTTTAACAACCCCATCCTCCTTCTTTTCCGGTCTAGGGTGATATGTTTAAATTTCGCAGGAGCGCTGATTGGGTCAACACCAAGAGAGACACCACCCCCTTGGGGGTTACCAATTTTTTTTTTTAACTCCAGGGGGAAAAAACCACTTTTTTTTCCCCACCACAATCAGCCAGTCACCTCTTGGCCCCAGATCCATCCTCATCTCAATAATAGATGCAGTTGCTATGGCTGGGTTGAGTGTGTTGCATGGATACAGCTGAAAGTCACAGGCTGGACCACTTTCACGCCAGATCTATGTTCATAGCAGACAAAGGAAACACCAATAACACCTCATCCACAGAAATGAAAAATACACTGTTTCTCTGTGAAGTTCTCAAGCAAAAAATTACAGAAGTGAGATAAATTAAGATGGAGGCTCTAAGAAAAGTAAGCACTTCCTACAGCTGCTACAAAATGTATATACTTATTAAAGAATTTTTCAATTACATATCTGTAGAGTAGGTTAAGATATTAGAAAAAAAATCTGGTTTTTAACTTTGAAAATTGTCTAAATTAACTGTTTTGATATTTTCTAACAAAACTCTTATATTTTTCTGCCTTGAAATCAGTTTGGTTTAAAATAGGCTAAATATAGTTTATTTAAGCACAATCAATATTTCTAGATCTCAGAGAATTTTTTTTTTGTAAATTAATGTAAAATATATTTTATTTGAATCAAAGACACTTTGGACTTCCAATTTGCAAAGTCTTAGATTTTTATGCTTTGTTCTAATTTAAAATAGATTTTTTTTCTTCAGCAAATCCATTTTCAAGTAAAACGAGATAAGCTTTTCTTTCTCATTTCCTCCCCAGGTTGTCCTTGGAGCTGCAATTTTAGAAGAAGTTGTGTATAAAACAATATCTCTGTTCATGTATTATTCAGGTTATGGCTACTGGGACAATCTTGTTTCAGAATTCAAGCTACTGAAAGATGTATTATTTTATTACCCAGATAGGGTCTTTTACTGAAATTCCGTGCTTCAATTTCTTTTTCAGTCTTTGAGAGTGGCTTTTACATTGTGTGCAAACCAGGAGGAAAACAAACAGTATGTTATCAAAATAAATCTCACTCAGATGAAAAAGGCCAAATAGAGGTTAATCCAATTACTTAATGGTTCTCTCCTTTTGCCTCTTCCTTCAGGCAGCTGTGCTTTTACATGTTTTGCTTCCCTCTGGTAACATGATTCTTTAAAGTTCTTGCCTTCATAAAGGAAAAAGTACTTCATTGTGCTCTCTAAACAAAATCTTTCTCCATTATGGAGGAATATAAATATGGTCAAAAAATTGTACATGTAGTGTTGAAACTTCTCATTTAAATCAAATATTTAATTTTCATTTAGGGCTTACAGGTCATTGCTCTTAAATTTTTTTGACTTATTCTTGAGGTCAGAACTCTTACTGAATTAAATATACAGTAGAAATATCACTGAAAATTTGATCAATAACATTAATTGATTTGATTGATAACATTAATGTTTGACTCAGGTAAATACATTACTTCAGAGAAAACAAGATAAATAGCAGTAGAAGTCAAATAAATATGCTTAATACAATTTTAATGAGGACAAAATCTAATGAATTGCATGTATATGTTTTCAACACTCCTGCTTCAGGGAAATTGAATGTGCTGACTCCTGCTAGCATCATCCCTCTGGAAGTTTAATGCCTAAGCAGTAAGCTGCAAAAAAATGATAAGTGACCTACAGGGAGGAAGGGCAGCAAGTGTATAGTGAATGAGATAACTGGGCCAATTAATCTTTGACATCCACTTGTAACTTGCGGAATAATTATTCTGCTGCCTTTAGGACATACCAGAATATTCACAGCTAGAGTATCCAGAACAAGACCTTCTGTGCAGATGCAGAGCACTCCTCTCTTACATTCTCAAGTATCCTTAGTAGTGATTTCTGGTACAAACTGAGGTGGGCACTATTTATTCCTCACTCAGCCTGACTCAATATTCCTCTCCTCCTGTAATAAAATGGCAATATTTTTGCTATAGACATTCTCCAGAACAGCTTCTGCTTGATAGCATATTCAAACATTAAAATCAATCCCTTTTATTGCTAAATGAAAAGGGAAAATTTGCTTCCCCTCTGTTTTTGCTGTCATTCATTCAGTGAGCAAAATCTTAAGTTATAGCAATGTAACTAGGAATACAAAAAACTAATTAAAAATAATCTCCCTAAAATTTGGGGAGATGGACTGGATGACTAGACTACAAGGTGGGTGAATCACTTGCTGGACCAAAAGCTATCTCAAAATTGTGATCAAAGATTCAAACTTCAACAAAGACAAATTTTAGTGCCTCAGGGCAGAAGAGAACCTGCAAGGGTACAGGCTAGCGACTGGATGGTGGGTAATGCTTCCGCAGAAAAACCATGGGTATTATAGCAGGAAATGAGTTAAATATGAGCCAGCAATGCATTCTTGCAATGAAGTAGGCTAAGAGCGTACTGTGCTGCATTAAAAGGAGCACCGTAAGGAGGTTGGGAAAGATGGTTATTCCACCCTTCTTGGCACTTTTTTGGACGTATGTGCTGCCCTGTCTCCTGATTGGCCAGCCCAGTGTAAGAGATGTGACCTGCAGGCAGGCCAGAGGAGGCTCAGTTGCATAGTTAGGGGCTTGCATGGGGAAAGGCTGAGGGAACATGTTCTTTTCAGCCCGGAGAAGAGAAGGTTAAGAGTAAAGATAAACTGCAATCTTCCACAACCTAAAGTGTAGTTATAGAAAAGGCAAACCCAGGGCCTTCTCAGAGATGCAATTGTCACAATTTCTAGCAAGGAAAAAAAAACACCATCAGAGTGGTAAGCATCAGAACAGTTACCCAGAGATACCGTGGCAGCTCCATCCTCAGTTCACTGACTCAGGTAGTTCCCAAGTAAAATTCCCAAGCATAACTTCGACAATAGTTCAGCTCTGTCCAGGAGGTAGGACCAGACTACCTGCAGAGCTTCCTGCTACCAGAACTGTCCTGTGAGTCCCCCAGTCTAAATTCCAGCTCTGGTCCTCCTCTGTGTTGCATTAAGTTCCTACTATAGTAAATCAGAAACAAGGTCATACAAAGCTGGTCTATGTGGCTTCCTACTCATTGCACAGGAGTTGTGAAACACATAAAATGACAGATGTTTGTTCAAGGATTTAGCAAGGGTGATTTACCCAAGGTCATGCAAGTCTACGGGAGATCTGGAAACAGAACTAAACACAGCTTTCCATCCAGCTCTACTGATTAATCAGCTATTCATATGCAGTATAGTAGCTGCAGGTTCTATAGAAACAAGACCATTGAAGTGATGCCTTCCATCTGCACAACAAATTTTTTTACATCGACCAATACTAAATAAAAACGTAAATCATCAGCGAATTGGAAACTTTACAAAAGAACCCCTGATGCTACACCCAGTTCTTCTTTGTCTTTGAGTAAGTATGTCTGTTCTTGGCAAAAGGTCAGCAGCATGAAAATAATGCATTCATTTCCCCTTCAGCAGAGATGTTATTTTTATTCGGCAAACTGCTATGATCTTAGCTGTAAACAAAAGACCCTGACCAAGTAACTGAGAACCAGATAAAAATGATGGGATGTTTTTGAAAAAAAATACTAGCTAAAGCATTTTCTATTTCTATCTTTCTCTGTATGCAAAAACATAATGATTTCTGCTTATTAGTGCTTAATTGAAACTCTCACAGATTCGCATTAATTTGTAGATTACTTTTTAAGCACCTTACGTTGCATCAAATATTATGGACTAATTTTAAGGAAAGGGTTAATTGTATTACAATGATGCATCTGAATTAACAGATAATAAAATCATAGATGTAGAATCATATCTTGTAAAGAGGTCAGTCAGAAATCTTGTCTAAATTCAACTCGGATCTGGAGTTGCCCAATAGCTCAGGTGCATTAAAGGATTTTTTCCTTGTTTTTTAAACAGATATTAGCTGGGACAAGAGATAGGCTATAGGATATGATAAGCCAGTGTTTTGATCTGATGAACAATCTTATGCTATCGTGATGAAAAAAAATAAACATATGGATGCAAGAATCCTCTTCCATAATAAACCCAGTTCCTCAAAGCATTGATACATTTGTTCCTACGGAGTATTTTCATGCGGTGAAGAAAAATCAAAAGGTCCACATCAAAAGTTATTAAAAAGTGTTCATAATTTTATAGCTGCAGAGGAAAATAAGATAGGAGAAGAGAGCAGTCTTGCCTTTAAAAATTCTGCATTGAGATCAGGTTAGTCATGCCTGTCATTTCTCTTCTCCCTGTGTCAGTTCAAATGCGAAGTAATGAACACACAAATATCATTATGTGCAAGCTGGTCCTAAAAACCTTATTCTCTTTCAAATATATGAGTTTTATTTGACCCATTTCCTTACAAAAGGGATAGATAAAATGCTAGAAATTTTATTGCAAGCCTTTTGTGAGAGAAAATTCCTTTATCTGCTCAGACTTTTCCTGCAGTGGAGAAAATCATTGCTGGCAGAGCATGCAAACTTATTTCAAAGAACACCTCCATGACTTGTAGTAACGTTTAGGCTTTAAAGACAACTTGTGATCTGTGCAGGTGAATTTGAATTTGCAAAGCCACCCACAAGCCTCCCAGAGTAGGAGGTTGAAAGATGAGATTCACCTGACAAAATGGCTGCCTTTGTTGCAAGTCATCACAGAATACCTTTTCCATGAACAGAAAACTTGCCTGCATTGTCAAAGAGAACAGCTATAATTTATAAAGTAAACATCTGAAAGAGATGAATTGTAGTTTTCTCCACTGTCTGCTGAACTGTCTAGACCAGGCACACCCCTTACCTCTATCTCTGCCCGGGACACATTTTCCACTATTGATAGTGCTGGTACAAAAGTGATTCTGGTAAATACAGTAATTGAAGTTTTTCTGTAAAAATGTGTTGTTGGTTTGGGGTTTTTTTTCTTAGTATCCTTTATCCTTACACTGCCATTCAATGGCTTAGGAAAGTGATGCCAGGTTGGTCTGGATGGGAGCTTGGGATGTCTCTGGTCTGGCCCTGCTAGAGTGTACTCAGCACTGAAGTCAGATGGGGCTGCTGAGGGCTGTGTCCCCACTGGGCTGGAAATGCCCCAGACCAGAGCCAGCACAGTGTCCCTGGGTAGCCTGTGCCTCAGCCCTCCTGGCTCCAGAGGAGAAATACATTTTCAGCTGCTGTAGAACTGAAAGGAGACAATGCAAAAAAAACAACTGACCTCGTCTTTCCACATTATCAAACTTCCTAGAAGACCTGCTGAAGTACCTGTACAACAGTACTATTCCACCACAACATGTGGTCTACATCAGGACTCACTCTACTTCTCCACTCCAAACCATATGACAGAGAATGTGGTGACAGTAAGCCCCAACTTCAATGTGAATAAGAATGTAACCCTTTTTCCAAGTACTACTGAGAATATAAAATCAATATAAGACTAGGGATAAGTGTACGGAAGTCAGAGCCACTATCACTTACTGCTGGTTTAACCACAGAAAAAGCATAGCATTGAAGAAATGCTATTTTCACTGCACTCAGTCTTCAAATATGATTTGCAGGCTGGCCTTTGATGACAGGTCTGTTTCACGCCCAGAAAAGGACATCAGATCACCAGCAAATGTATAAAAATCCTCTAATTTTAAGTCTTAGAACTATGATTTTCAGATCTGTTCTTCTAACTGGATTAGGTTAGATGAACACAGCAAAGTCACAAACTTGTGCTGCTGTAGAGTCTTTGGGGTTTCTCTCCTGTCATATTAAATCATGGCAAGGAAATATAAAAGATATCTGAATATGTGTCCTTCAGCAATATTATCTTGGAGTAATTTTCTGAGTATTATTTCTGAGTCTTTAAATAATCATTTCATAATATTTCATTAAGATCATGTTGGAAATGAATATTTCATGTATGTGCTTTGGAATAATACAATATTTTGTCTGTTTATTTATCAAAACCAATATTATACACACTAAATTCAAAAGTTTCTACACTTATTAAACTACAGTCAGGTTATTAGATTCCAAATATGATATTTAAGTTTATAATCACTATGTCCGAAAGGAAAATAATCTAAATTATTTTTTAAGAAAATCCATATCCACTGACAAAACAAATGAATCTCAACAAGAACCAGTATCAGTTTCTTTTGTCCTTTCCTGTGAGCAGGTGGTGTAAACACATGAGCATATTTTCAAAACACCTTCTGATACGAGTACATTCAGCTCTGTGGTGATTAAATTCTGAATCAGACCTTCAGGACATATTTTATCAGCTCTAAAATAACTTATTTTGTGTGACTTGGAACCAGTTGTAGTTTTCTTGATTCTAGAGAAAGATATATTAGTTTACCTGAACAATTCCACATCATTGAGGTTAAAATGAAAGAGTGGAATTACATTCCTGGCAAAGAAAGACACTTATTTATGGCTGCCAGTGACAGTGCTTGCAAGATACTAGATTGTAGAGTCATTTATTACAAGGTGCATTTTGTTCATACTTGACAATTCCATGAGCCATGTTTCCAAATCCTTAATAACTTCAAAATTGCAAGATTCATTTTATCTACTTTAATTGAGACTTCAGTGATCACGCTATCTGTCCATCAGTTTCCAAGATTTACTGTTGGGCACTAACTAATATTAATCAAATGTTTACAGAGCTACTGAGGTCTCACAAAGTTCCTGCAAGTGCAATGAAAACCTCCAGTCAGATGGACTGCCAGTGCTGCACCCAGTCGTGGAAAGGCAGGAGCAGGTCAGCACTTCACTTTCTTGCTGCGCAGCAGCAGCAGCCAGCAGTCACCATCTCCACAGCTTTGGATCAATTGATGCTTGCCCAAACAGCACTGTAAAGAAACAGGTTTAGCAAATGGGGCTCTTGGGGAAGATCAGTATCTTTTGCTGTGTGAAAACAAGTTCCTATTCTGACCAACTGAAAGGGGTTTGTAGGAAAATGGAAGGCATCCTCGTAGGGAACACCGAGCAGTTGCAGAGAGTTGGAATTGTGATGGTGGAGAAGCAAGAAATGCTGTACAACAGTCCATAGGAAAGTAGGCTTCTCAGTTCCACTATTCATAGAGAATGGAGTTTTACCATTAAACCCTTCTTGTGTTGTGTCCTCAGGCTATCTTAGCATCAAGTATTCGAACCTTTCTCTGAAAGTAGGAACTTACTTTAACATTTTTTGTTAACAGCTTATGTTCTAACAGCAGTGAGGGATGGAGCTTAAAAAAAAAAAGTCCCCCCAAGCCAAAAGAAAGAATGAACAAACCAACCAAACAAAATGAAAATACGATACAACTTGAGATATGTGGTAAAATTCAATACATAACAGAAAATTAAACCGGAATTGATCATGACTAGGTAAGATAAACTGTGCCTAAATTATTGCCAACAGATTTTTACCTGTTGTTTTTTAAATTCCTCCAATAATGGAGATGCAAAAATTTTCCTGGATACCCTGTACCAGGGCTTCACTATCTTTATATAAACCTTATTGACACCTCCTGCAGCATTACCCGGCACTGTCATTGCTGATGCACTACTGCAGAATAGCAGGGAAATTCTTACCAAAAAGAACTTGATGATCATTGTATGTCCCTACCGAAATAGTCTTACAATTTAGAGAGAGAACCTATGTTCCTTAGCCATAATACAAAGGATAATGATTTTTTCCATGTACCATAACTTTTGATTACACTGGGAAGAAAGGACCTTAGAAAACCATCTTATCAATAAAACATTTTTATAGAAACATGACTGCAGCAAAATTAATGAAGAAGAGATACAGTCTTGCTTCAAGATCTTAACCATAACATCTACATCTACACAGGTAATACAAATGTAGTGTAAAAAAATGCTTATCAGCTACCCCTAAGTGTAATACTTCCATAAGTAGTTCTACTTTGCTTCACTTTAATCTTGGAAGAATCCTCATTAAAAATGCTTTAAATTTTAAGTCCATCATATTATTTTCTATGTATTCTGGACAGATGTTAGTTGACACCCTTTCTGTAGAAAACAATGTAAAGGCTCATTCAGAGACAACTTCAAGATGCCATTTTCCCACAGCTTCCCAGCCTTCCTCTTTTTGCTACCTACTATTAAGAAATTTTAGGGGTCTCATGCTATGCCACTTGTACTTTGAATGACAAGAAATATGACCCAGGATTTGGCCATATGAGAAATTGATAGAAGAGCAAAAATTTAGTTAATAGTAATAATTCCTCATTAAAATATTAGAAAGAAAGCAGCATCTGCATGTGATTTCTAAAGACATAGAACAATTTTTTTCTGTAGATCTTCCTTAAACAATCAGGATTGCTGCAAGTAGAACTGAGGTGTAACTACTATGAAACCATTGCATTGTGAATATTCATCCTTCTGCAGCACTCTGAAAGGAAAACCATCATTTAAATGTCATTACTTTAGCCCTGGGAAGAGAGGCACTTAGAAGGAAAAATCCTGATAATTATAAACAGGTCTTACAGCAGTATTCACATACCAAATCAAACTATCGCTCTCTCATGGAAATTATCCAACTGAGTTTTCAGCATCAGTATGTTTTGTTTCATATTTTGAGGAGAGGGCTTGTGTGAATATATGTCTGATTATTTAATAATGCAGAGATCCTTAGAGTTTTAAAAACCAGGTAGAATAATACAGCCATGACTCTGAATCTGCAAAGATCAACGATTTTTTTATTATCCATATAGCTGGCAAATGTGTCATTCTCCCTTCCCCTCTCACAAAAGAAGCTGTGGTTGCAGCTGAGTTTCCAGTACAGGAGGAATCTGGCTTGTGCCAGGTTTTGCTGCACAACCCATCACTGGAAGATCAGGACTCGCGTTAACACCTATTTGATCTGACTATACAACAGTGTTCAGTAAGGTAAACCTCTGCAGAGCACCACTAATTGCCACTGACTCATTTCCTTCTCAAAGGTTGCTCCTCACTATGGACTATGCATGGACTATGCAGGGTGGTGGTCAGCAGACTGTGGCTCTGGGAGCCCAGGTGAGATACCAGGCTGACACATATTTACTGTTGTCTAACTCTTGCAGACAGAGCTCCTTCTCATCTCTTCTAGAGAAACTTCCTCCTGCAGACTCGGAGGCTGCTAACATAAGCCTCATCACCACTCCCTGTTATGTCTGACAGCCTGCTTCAGGGATGCCAGCCCCATGAGGGGGGCAGGTAGATGGAGATGGATGTCTGTGAGCTGCCATTACACCTTAACCCATGCTCACTGTCTGCCTCTGTCAGAGGCAGTCCCCTCTGCTGCTTTCTCCCAGATTCTTTGCACTCCCCAATCCCAGGCAAGCTTTGCTATAAGCAGAGGCTTATTTATCAGAGTTGAAGGTAATGAATTCAGAATTCTACCTACAAGACTGCAAGCGCAGGAGATATAAACTGTTACTCTTAACAATAACATTGGCTTCCCGACTTTTCTTGGGTGTTTCTTGCAAGGCCCTTGTAGCATATGTTGATCTGAGATGTTCCTCTTTCCTGAAGTAGTGGTATAGTCAAGTAAACCTACAGGTTCTGGAGGATTTGTCTCTTTTCTTCACATACATCAAGCTTGGCTTCTAGCTTCAATTCAGGGTCTTTCCAGTGGCTTGCTTTTTGTACTATAATTGTGGTTTAGATTTTCCCTACTGTGCCATCCCCATCTACACTAGCCAGTTGCAAAAGCAGCGTGAGAGCAAATCCCACCTCACCCAGTTTTCTGGTGAGGGAAAGGTAGCGAAAGACTAAGGTGGACTTCCCACTGATTGTCACTGTAAAGTTATGACAGCTAGAGTGTATTTCTACATGTTTTCAGGTCGATAAAATTTGAGCCTGAATCTTTATTACTGTCTTTATTAAATCTTCATTAAAATAATCAAACCTAATAAAAATAATTAAACCAATTAATCATTAAAATAAAACTCATACGTATTTTATTAAAACTGTGGCTTTTGATGTTCTTCCAGCTTTTTGCTTGGGACTGCACATGGCTTTTATGAATATAAATTTCAGAAAAGATGGAAGACTCTGCATGAGTGTTGACTTGTGTTCCCTCCTCAGTACCTGTTCCCAGCTTTCAGATGTCTGCATCAAAGAGTCAGAAGGAGTGCCCATTAGAAGTGCAGCATATGAGTCTGGGGGTTTAGCACCATTTCCACAGTTACCTCCCAGAAATATTCCGAGGATGAATTCAGGATAAGAAATGATGAAAAACAGACCAAAAGTCAGAGTCATTTTGTTCTTGAGAGATCTCACAAATCACCCAACCCTGACAGCCCTGACTGCTTAGATTAGCCACCTTTCAGAAGAATAAAACCTTCATGATTGTTTATCTCTTGGACACTGAAATTGCCTCCAGCCCCTCTTCAGGGACCCTCCAAAGGGTCAAACACACTAAGCCACTAAGTCACTGTTTTTCTGAAAACAGACATTAAATAAAGAGGCCAGAGGAAAAACAAGAACTGTAAATATCTGTGAAACTGTACACTGCTGGGTTATTAAAATTTTTCAGTTCTATTTTTTAAAAAAGACTAAGCAATTACAAGAATATATAATTTTAAATACAGCCATAAAATAAGAACTGTTGGGAGCAACCCTGGGAATATTAGTTAGTCCTGCTCTGGCAGGATCAATTATCCCTGTGTCATTCCTGAAAGACATATGGCTAAACTGTTTTTAATATCTCCAGCAATTAAGATTTTACAAGCTCTGCAGATGCCTGCTCATACGGTGCAAAGCTATATACATGACTACCACTGTCACACTCTCTTATAAGTAGGAAATTTCCCAATATTTAACTCAATCTTTTCTTGCTGAAAAAAAGCCTATCACTGTTTCTTTATCTACCAAAAGCTTGGAAAACAGTTTATCCTCTCCTTTTTACACCTAAATTCTATTACATTGTCCCACCTATTTTCCATTCTGTGTCTTATCCAGGTCCAGTTTTTTCAATGTTTATCAAAGGCCACCTTTTCTAGAAATTCTCCTGGACTTGGTTCCTGGACCAGATTCTCTGGTCACTTCATGTCTTTCTCGAAGTGTAATAACCAGAGCCATTCAGCTTGGCAAGACAGGTCTGAGAGAAACAGAAATCCTATGGTCTGTATTTCTGAAAATACATCCCAGACATGACATTGCTAACTTACATTCAGCTTATGGTCTTATGATCCACCATAAATCCCACATTCTGTCTCAAAAATCTGGTATTTCATCCTATTTCGGTTTTGATGACTTTTCATACCCGTGTATACCTTCATCTTTGTTTTTCAGACCAAATTCTGAAAATCTGCCTGTATACCTGCCATCTTTCTTCCCTATTCTCTTTAGCTATTAACCAGAGACTTTTGGCATACACTTTATACTTTCAACCACAAAGTGTGTTATCTTGTATATGCAAGATAACACTTTCTCCCTTCTCCCTTATTTGTCCTTCTAAGCATATTATTTATATTCATCTTTTAGTCACAAGTTATCCCATCTCTATTATTCCAGTTACTTCACAACAAAGAGATTAAGTTTCTTGTGTTAATATATAAATGCCTATACAGTATCTATGGTATATAGTATAGAAAGCTTTGATGGGCTGATCAACTATTTCCATTTTTATTCCTTCTAAAAAACCCTTTAGTGACGTAGTGGCTACTAAGAATAATCTTTCTGGATCTAGAACCTTGTTGTTTATATATAGCTAGGAAGTTGTAACCTATCGCTGCTGATCCAGTTTGATAACCCTCTTTCCTAAGTCACCAAGAAAACAATTCAGGATAATCTAGAGTGGTGAGATAATTCCCCACTTTTGCGAAGTTAACTCAGTTTGTCAGTGAATCACTGAAGTTCATTTCCTGTTGAAAGAACCTAATCTCATGCTCTTGATGAACCCTAATATAGTTAAAATTTGAGTTTCAGTTACAAAGAAAATAATTACACATGCAAATATGTCAATTATTTATGGAAATTACAGGTTATATGACTACCTGTTCATCTGCATGCACAATTACCCTAACTGAATAAGAAACATGACAAATTTAATGTGCCAATCGGGTGTGCAATCAGGCATTCAGCTAACTCACACCTAATTGGGTACACTTCATTTTGAAAATTATTTTCCCAGTTTTCTGTTTACCTTTAAAATTTTGGATGAAGGTTCTATAATAATTCTTTCATAATTATGAAATTGAACAAAGAGAAATCACAGTTGTCCACAAAGAACACACAGCAGCACTGCCTGTAAGCTTTTTTCTATTTTTTTGTTTCCAGTTCACCCTTGTCTGAAAACTATACAAGGTCCCACCAGGCCATAATATTGGTGTCGTCATTAATCAGTTTACAGACTCCATTCCACAACAATCTACTAAATTTTTGAAGAGAATTCAACATCAACAGCACCAACATGAGAGATTATGACTGACTTTTCCCTCAATTTTGAGACTTACAGATTGCACATAGCGATTGTTCAGCATGAAATTATGTTTTTAACTAGGATTTAATTCATTGGGGACCAGAATTTTGGTGATGGGCAAACATAGATATTTGTGGACGCCCAATTTATGTGCATAAATGTCAGCTGGGTAATCACAAATCAGGTATCTGACACATACATACATTCTGAGTGGCTGTGCACATAGGCAAACAACTGATATAGGTGTACAAACCCACTTCTAAATCAGAGATGGGGTGCAGTACTAGCATTCACATTCAGGTTAGTCACAGCTAAACTGGTTGAAAATAGCTGAAGCAGGGTCTCATGATAAAGTATGAAAAGATTTCAGGAGAAATCAGTCAATAAATGCAGATAAGTAATTGTAATTCTATATGCACAGCAGTAGGCTTTCAATAAGATTTTATGACTCAGAAATGAAATTGCGAACAATTCTTTGAAAATGTTAGCCCAGTACTCAATAACAGTTACAAAAACAATTAGAATACTTGGAACTATTAAGAAAGGGAAAGGGAAGAAAGCTGCATAAAGCCATTGGATAAAATACCTGTGTGTTTATGTTTCAAATGCTGTATGCAGTTCTGGACACCACATATCAGAAGTCACATAGCAGATATCATAAAATGGTAAAGTAGAATTAGAAGAGGCATTCCGAAATGTGACAAGAATTTTCAAGGATTATCAGAAGCACATGATTGCCTATGAGGACAAATTGCATAGAGTAGGACCCTTCTTAAAATTTAGAAAGACATAATCAACATTTATAAAATTATTTTTAAATTAAAGATTAACATGTAATTAAAAACATAAAGAGGGAACAATGATACCTTATTTGTCATAAAATATAAGATAAGGGGCATTAAATGAAATTATAGGCAGCAGGCTTAACACTAACAAAAGGAAGCAAAGTTTTATGAGGTACACAAATTGTGGAATAGTTTGTCACAGGATGATTTGGATAGCAAAATAATAATAGGTTCAGAGATTTTTTAATAAAACATGGAAGATGCACTAAAGTATTCTAAAATATGATGTTGAAGATGTGACTCTGCTTCAATAAACTTATAATCTAGAGTGCCAGAAGAACTGAGTGCATCAGGAGAGGTGCCACTCCATCCTTCCTATTTCTTGTACTCTTTTCCTAAGCATGAAATGTTGTTCAACGACAGAAAAAGACATTAGTCTAGGTGGACCCTTGACCTTACCCCATATGGTTATATTTATAACACAACTTTTGATCCTTTCCTTGGGAACTTCTATCTAGTTGCCTTTTTCCTGTCTTGTGTGCTGTTCTCATTTTCATCTAAGTAGAGTGTTTGTTCTCATTCTTATTGAACTGCAACCTAGTTTTTTCTGACCATTTCTCCAATTTGTCAAGATCATGATATTTAAACCCATTTCCTCTCATCTTCTCTAGTAACAATGATTGCCTGAAGGAATGGCTGATGACAGTAACACTAAATCTTTCCATTAGGAAAGTTAATTGCCTTGTCCTGATCTGCCACTTTTCTTTCAGAAGATAAGGGAGACCCAGTGCTTTTTTAAAAAGTATGTCTGGAACAGAGGGCTTGCACTGCCACCCAAACTCCCCCACTCCTTTTGTTCAATAGCACAATGTACCTCTCACAACCTATGATAAACCATTTGATGAGTAAGGCATTCAGAGAGGAAACAGCCAACAAGAGAGGAGTCAATTCACTTTTCATGAACTTACCTGAAAGTAGACTACACCTGTGTTATAGGTCAGGCTCACAGTTCTAAATTATCTCAGTGAAATTAGCCCTAAAGAAATATTTAAGTACTTTTCACTTTCAAAAATGTTTTGATTGAGATTCTGTAACTCAGTCCCCCAGATGACTGTATCTATGGGATTTTTTTCTGAAGTTTCTAACTTGTTTGACAAAAGTAATTGGTAAATTCTGCCTTTCATGAGGTGTTTGATTTAGTACCATATGTGAGTTTTATTATAAAATTAGTCTCTTATAAACCAGTAGAGAATACATTAAATGGATTAAGAATGTACTAATTGGCAGATGCCCAAAAGCAGCTGTCAATGGAGAGTTATATTGGAATGAGGAATATTCTAAAAGGATGATCCTTTTGCAGGGATTAATTCAATAATGTTTTATTAATGCTCTCTAATAATACAAAATATCACTGTTGGTAAAATGTGTGGATGACACATAGATTGCCAGAATAGCAGATAATAATGATGAAGACATTCAACTTGTCAGTCTGGGCCCGCTCAAACAAATGATCTTTTTAAATGCCACGTATCTCTAGACAAAAGCATCTAGATCGTGCCTGTGAAATGAAATACTGCATATGGAATAGGGACTCAGTGAGAACCACACAGAATTAGCAATGAAGCATGAGCTTCCAGAGTGATGATGAGGTGAAACAGTGTTAATGAAGTCACTGTAAGTACATACATAGTGGAACAGAGGTGGGGGACAAAAGTATACATCAGTATGTGACACAGTACAAATATTAGTGGAGAAATTTCTGAGAATTGCCACTATCTTCACACACAAGCAGACTCCTCGCTCACTGCCTGTTGCTCATTATTTTGCCTGTGTAACATCCATTGGATAAAGCATATGAGTTTTTCTAGGAGCAAGAGAGTGCCGTGACCACTGGGCAGCAAAGCACTGCCACGCTTGCAGCCCCTTTCCCTCTGCCCATGCTCCCTCACTTAGCGTCCCATTCCCCAGTAAGAGCAGTGTCCCTCTGACTCACCTCCTATACCCATTGTACCTCACAGTCTGATAACTTTCTTTATTCTTATCAAAAAACATGCCAGTATTTATCTCACCAATGAGACCTGATATATGGCTGCATTTTTTTGGATATTTGGAAAGACATAATTCAGTTAGATATCCATTTTTTTTGAGTCAGATAAGTCTTTTCACACACATCACATTATTGATATTTTTAAAGAAATATTTATGTTTTAATGGTAAAACAATAAGGTAAAAGTTTTATAAATCTTCAAATAAGCTTTCTAGCGAGGAAGTTAGATCAACACAGTCTCAGTTTACTATAAACAAGATAAAGAACACATTACAGATTTATGCTATAAAGACAACTTCCCCTTCCTCAACATGTTCTTTTCATCAGACATAGCTGAATAAGCATACATAAACTATTGTTGCTAAGAATATAACAAGTTATTTAAAATACATCTACTGTTTAATGTCCTTGGAGTCACAACACTACTGAAGATTAACCTTTCGAGTTTCTTAGAAAACAGGGAAATGTCTAATAAGGTTTTTGCTGTTAAAACTTCCCAATTAACTAGTTAAGACTGCTCACACTAATATTTCAGACTCATGCATAAATACATCACAAAATAAATTAGTCTTGTTACTCTAATAGCAGGAAACTTTTTTCCCACTAAATGAAAATATATACTTACGCTTGACGTCCAAATATTTTTTTTAAAACTTATAGGTACCCATCCAAAACTATACCTGCTTCCTGCTTGATTACATGATCTTTAAAAGAGTCTTAGTAAATATTTTCTTAATTATTGAAATGTCCAATTTTGACAAATACAATAACATGGTCAGTACTAATTACCGTAGTATTACTCTGCTCTCCATTGCTGGCAAAATCCTGGCAAGAATACTTTTGAACAGATTAACACCCGCTATAGCAGAAGGAATTCTACCCAAAAGCCAATGTGGTTTTAGGGCCAACAGGAGTACCACAGACATGGTATTTATTCTCAGACAACTGCAAGAGAAGTGTAGGGAACAGAATAAAGGTCTCTATGTAACCTTTGTCGACCTCATCAAGGCTTTCGATACTGTGAGCAGAAGAGGTCACAGAAAAGGCAGATTTTTGAATGTTTAGGATGTCCCCCCAAGTTCCTTAAAATGATCATCCCACTCCATGAGGATCAGCATGGCCAAGTCAGATATGGCGATGCACTTTCTGACCCCTTTCTAATTACCAATGGTGTGAAACAAGGCTGCGTTCTTGCACCAGCCCTATTCTCAATCTTTTTCAGCATGATGCTCCAAAGGGCCACGGCAGACCTCGATGATTAGGATGGTACCTACATTCGATACCGTACTGATGGAAGCCTATTTAACCTAAGGTGACTGAAGGCCCACACCAAGACCTTAAACCATCTGGTCCGGGAGCTGCTTTATGCTGATGACGCCGCCCTTGTCGCCCACACAGAAGCAGCTCTGCAGCGTTTAACATCCTGCTTTGCAGACGCTGTTGAGCTCTTTGGGCTGGAAGTCAGCTTAAAGAAGACCGAAGTTCTCTGTCAACCTGCACCTCAGGAAGTCTTCCATCATCCCCATATCACCATTGGCCAATCAGAGCTCAAATCAGTCCAGCAGTTTAATTACCTAGGCAGCCTCATCTCCTCGGATGGTAAGATTGACAGAGAGATAGACAACAGGTTAGCAAAGGCATATAGTGCTTTTGGAAAACCCCATAAAAGAGTTTGGCGAAATAAACCCTCCCTTACACATGAGAATCAGACAGGAAGGTTTCTTTAGGTCATCTCTATATCAGAAAAAAATTCTGACCCCTGACCAGCCCATATGTGAGAGCAGGCAAACCTACGCGTTTGAATTAAGCACACAATCTTGATCTCTTCCTAAAGCAGACGAAAGAAGAAAAGGACCTTCTCTACCCATCTGGAAAGGAGCCTTGCCTTCACATCCAAAGAGAGAGAGGAGTGCATGCAAGTTACGATCACAGTAAAAACTAAAGATACGTCAGGAAATAAAATGTCTATTATTCTTTCAAACAAATGTTTTGAGTTGAACTTCATTGCCTCCCAGTTCTTCAAGGAGCTCCAAGCTGGAGACTCAAGCTCTAGCCTGTTCTTCTCACTAATCCTTTTTGGAAACACAATACAAAAGACTGAAGTGAATGATTGTAATGTCATGGAGGATGGGGAACATAATGCAGACCTTCTCAAAGGAGGGCCTGAAGCTGCAGTTTGAAGCAACAAAATCACCTGAACCTGCACTGTCTTATAAATTCTTCCTCCCCTCATATTTACTGTTGCCTTTGTTTTTATGAATAATGCATCGGTCCTCTAGCATGAAACCAAGCTAGCTCTGAAACATACCAAGTTGATTCCCTGAGATCCCAGGGGAAAACTGTGATCAATATACAATGTCTTTATGCAAGAATTTAAATGTGGTAGGACTATAGCTAATTAATGTAATCCTAAATCATTGGTAAATACAAGTCCAGAAGGCTAGACTGCTGTAAAACCTATCAGTGAGGTGCAATAGATTGCTATGATTAACAATTTCTAATGGATTCCCATGGAAGGAATGATCGATTTCCAATTAAAAAGCCTTTGATTCACAATAGGAAAGTTACTAACTGCTTCTGTTTAAGAAGAAGGTCTGAAATTTATAAACTAGTTTGTGTACAGCATTCTCTTTTCCCACTGTTAATTCTTTAAATTACCCTTTAACTGCTAGTGATACAATTTATTTTTTGTTCATTAGCCTTAGGTGGCCCTATCACAGAATTATCCTAACAAACCAAGAAAACATCCTTCAAACCTGTATGGCAAACATTGTTACCATCCACTACTTCTTAGAAATGTGATTGGATAACAGTACAACATGTATGCAGATGTACAGACAATTTCATGGCTGGAGCCAGAAAAAGGTAGTATAATGATGTACGAGATGGTAACAACTCTTTGATGTGTTACAAGCTCAGGCAGTTCATGGAAAGACAGAGAGGAGGGTTTTTAAATTGCTAAGGGAAGTAAGCTTCAACTCAGACAACAAAGAGTTCTGATTCCTAAATAAATGGATAGTGTCCATCCAAATCTTCTGATGCTACTCTCAGTCATTCAGAAAAATAGCCAAATTCAGATACACCAGCAATACACAGGCTTTGGCTCTGGATATGCAGCTGGAGATGATCCAAGCCATACACAGCCTGGATCATCTCCAGTTTCCTGTGTGTCTGCACATCTAGCAGTGCCTCTGGTTGCTTTCATGGCAAAGGGTGGGTGGCTGCATACAGACATTGTAAATTTGAGAGCAGCTTTCAACATTGGATAGGGTAAAGCTCCAACACTCACATCGAGATAGATATTCTAATACATTAAATGCTTTGTTGTCATCCTTTCTCACTTTCCTTTTGCTCTTGTGTTGCCTTTAAATCCTGCACATACAAGGTTAGTTGTCTTTTAAAATTGAAGAACAAGTGAGTACCAAAATAATTTTCTCCTGAGCAGTGCAAGCACTGAATAGCAATCTTTCCTGTGCAGACTGGTAGGCCAAGAGAACTAGAGTTTTGTCTCCACTCCCTGTTTGCACGAGTCAATGTTCAGACAGTCAAACTCAGAAAGTCATTGCTCAGAGCAGAAGTCTGAGTTATTGACACCTCCAACCAAATTACAGTAACCGCAGTCCCAAATGAGTAAGCACTGCTCATTCTGAAGATTTTCTGCACTCTATGAAAAATAAAGAATAATTTGGAATTTAAACATGTGGTAAGTTCCAAATGCACCACTCAAAATGGCTGTGGATCTCTGGGCTGTGATATCCTCTTAGCAAAAAGATGGTGAGACCTTAGAGTGAAGTCTCCGAGGGAAGTCTTGGAGTCTCCATTGATCTTTGAATAGAGGCTGGGTTTTTCAAGGAAGAGATTCAGTTGACCACACAAGAACTATTCTCCAGATTCATAGGCAAGGAATCCTCAGATCCAACAGAGGACTGATTTTGGGATTTTTTTATTTTTTAAGGAAAGAAGAAAAACATCAAACTGTGGTATGCACCCATCTCATAAGCTAGTTTAATGCTCAGTGTGCACTGAATGTAACAAGGCACATTTTGCTAAGATCCACAGCAGTGTCTTTTATTGATCCATCAGCATGCTGATCAGTTGTTCTGGAAGCCTGAACTTCCGTTACTCACACTTCTGAGGACTTGAATATTCACCATAATAAAGAACAACTTGGAAAGGTTTCATGCCATATCACAGTACATTCCTTTTGTCTCATCTCTGGAAAGAGTAGCTAGAGCACATTTCAGTACTTCTAGCATGAGTTGACACACCTTCTGTGAAGGAGAGGTGCAGATGTGTGTGCAAAGGTGCGTCTTTGATAATGCAGGCCCTGACTAAATAAGTTTTATTAAGCAAGTGTTGTCCTTTAGAGACCTACCTTTACATTACAAATAAAAGGTGTAAAAAGGTCTTCTTCTTGTTGTTTAACAATTTGTAAAGGAAAAATTCACTCCTCCCCTGTACTGCCTCCATGCAGCACATGTGCTCTTTCAGGTTCCCAGTGTACTTCCCTTGCCAGTCATACAGTTTCCCCTAGCTAAGATTTCTGCTTTAGGATATGACAAGCAGTGCCTTGGAAGAGACTCCTCCTCTTTATTGATGAAGGTGTATAGAGCTAAGTCACAAGTAGCTGAGGGTTGGTCAAATGAATCCCACCCATTTTGACTCAAGTGGTATTTGTCAGCTGTTTTTATAATGTACATTCTCCTTCATGTAAATATCCAGTAGCTGCACCTTTGCATTAAAACACCATAACAGCAAGTCATTACCTTTAGATTAACAATGCAAAACATGGCATTTGGAGCATAGGTTATGTGAAGAACCCTCTCTCAAGACAGATGTAATACCTTCAAAGCACTGTTCTACATTTAATTTGCCTGAAGAAGGAGAGGTGAGCAATTTAAGTGTCATCGTGAAGAAACAATGACCTATTATAGATGCAGATCAAGAGGAAGTGGAGAGAATGAATTTAGCTTTGAAAAAAAGGTATAGGTATAATTGTATATATAGACACAGATAGGATTTGGGAAATTGTTCTTCAACAGTGATATTTTTACATTTATGTAAAAATATGTTTCCATATGGCAGAAGGCCAGATGATTTTATCTTGAAAACAGAAATAATATTGAAAATAATATGTCATACACCTAGTGCAATTCTGTTGTGGATGAATTTAACCATGAGGAGATATACAGTCCAGTTCCTCTGAACCTAAGCAATACCTGCCCACTGTTCCTAGTACTACCCTTCAGATGCCCTGTTATGTGTTCATCTCCTGTCTGACATCATTTTTAGGCATTTCCATCTCTCATTTCCATAGTACAGCTTTTAAGAGCCAGAAGTGATTTAAATGCATATTTCTCAGTCCTAGCTAGCCCTTTGAATTGTAGAACTGGGATTTTGGAGGAACTACATGATAATAACGCAATTAATACATTTTTTTCCTAGAGATATTTGTTTTCTGCATACATGTTACACTCCCAAAGGAAGAAAAGGATCTTTCTGGATAACAAAACCTGTATTTAACACCTTTGTGGACCCCAAACTTCATTGAAGTCTGTATGCCAAACCACTTTTCCAGCTGACTTGCCCTTGCATTATTGTTTTAGAAAATACACCAATCTCTGCTTGAAAAAAAAAATTTAAAAGCCATATTTCCTGCATTTTTTTCAATGCTTTCCATGAGGAAGGAAGCAGAACCAGAATACAGCTCTCTGCTTACTTCTCTTCCTTATCAATTCTCCCCTCACATTATTTCTAATGTGAACAGCAGTCAAATGCAATGACCCTGCTAATAGAAATATCCTGATTTTAAGAACAGGGAAAAATGTTCAGTTTTCCCACTTAGACCATAACCTAGTTCCAAACATAGTGGGATTCACATACCCAAATTTTGAGGACCATGATGTAGGTGCCTAAATGAGAGTTAATAAGTATGTTCCCCAGGGCACAGCTCTTCTCCTAGGTGAGATGACAATAACCAGGAATATTCTTCTCCACTGATCAGAGCAGGGATCCAGGCGACTACCTCACATATAGATGTCTAAAGTCGAGTGAGATGAATTTCCCACATTTATCTTAATGACAGCAAGTCCCTATAGCATAACAGTCTTTGAAGAATCCCAAAAGAGGATAGCTCTTATAACAAGCAAATCTCAAATCCATCACAGTATTGGACACTATATAAATCTCTAGCATGCAAGCAATTTTTAGTGAAAGTATGAAAAGTCATACTGAGGAAGACTAAAGGTCTGCCTAGTCCTTACAGCAGGCAGCAGCTGATGCCCAGTAAGGATATGAGAATGCTACAAGCAGGAACTGATATGCCCCCCGGTGAACTGCCAGAATACATGGAGTGAGCCCTATGTCTCAAGATCTCCCTGAGAAAGTGGACATATTTCTTTTTATGTTTAATGACCCTAAATAAATAATCCTTTTATGAATATGGTTTTGGGAGTCATATGTATTTTCAGCATCTACAGCGCCCTGTGGTAATGATGAAAATATTTTAATTAGAGGTTGAATGAAGAATCATCTTCTCTTATGCATCCCAAATGTAGAGTCTGATAATTTTGTGTGGTGACTCTTTGCTCTTGCATGAAAAAAAAAAAAGGCTATTCAGTTTCTCAAAGCCACTCATGAGTTTGTAGACTTTCATCATATCTCAAACCCCACTGGCTATTTTCAGGGCTGAACTGTCCTAGCACATTTACTCTCCACGTGCAGATATCGTTACATCATCTTTGTTATCACTCTCTATTAATTTTTAGTTTTATTATATCCTCTCTGCAAGCTAGCTCAGAACTCTACTTTTTAGATTGACTGCTGATGGTAGTCAACAATGCTGTGAAAAGAACACAATTGTTTTTATAAATAACACAACATGGGGTGTGCTCTCTGTTAAAGTAAATTATTTTCAGTTGAGAGCTGATCAGAAAGGAAAGGGAACCACTACATGCTGGAATAACACTTTGAGAATGGCATTATTTATCCTAATGCTTTAGTTCCTTGCTATCAGTGTCAGCTCTGGATCTTCATTTTTCCCTCCCTCTTATCTACCCCCCTCCCCATCTCCATGGTGTGGTTATTTTTGCTTCAGTGATACACATCATGGTATTGAGAAATGGCTTGATTTTCACACGTGAAAATGAAAAATTAGAAAGTGCTTCTAACATCCATGTCAGAATTGTAGGATTTTGAAAGGAAAGATGAAAAGCCACCAACTTGTTTATTTAATATACGCCTCAAAACAAGATCTCTTCTGTCCTCAGGTGACACAGGATAAGGCAAAAGCTTTGGGATGGATGAAGAGGAAGGGGAAAAAAAGAATAAACTTTTGAATGGATGAATATGATTCTGAAGGGCTGGAGGCACATACTAATCGAATCATGACCTTTCTGAAAGGAACTTACAGCAAACTAGAGAAGGTGATCCAAACAAAAAATAAAAAAGGAAATTTAGTTCATAAGAACAATTTATGGATTTTGAAATTACACTTGCCTCATATTATAAAGTGTAAAAATCCCAAATATTTTAACAAAATAAAACATCCAAATTGAAGCAGAAGTATTTTATGTCATTGTTTTAACTAACATATCATCAAAGGAAAAATTTTATCAAGATAAACATCTTTAAACTGTTTTAAAAATTTACTTGGGAAATGTAGAGACTGAAAAGTTTCAACTTTGCTATAAGCAAAATCTTCAGTAGGAAAGAGCTTCTTGGACAAATTCTGACCAATCTAACTCAGGAGAATAGGAAAAGATGGGAAAAATTCAAAGGCTGAAAACTGTCCCCTCCCACACAGCCTGACTCATCATGCAGGTGCAGGAATCCAAATAGGGTGACATTAATCATCTGAGCCCTGGAATTGTGGACCTCAGTAGCTGTGGATATCATGGAAGCAATAAAGCTGAGGAATGCGTTGCATAAATTTATGGAGCAGGTGCAAGCACTGACTAAACTTTTCAGAAGGCTAGTCTTGCATCGTAAGATGGGACTTAATGATGTGATTATTTTTCTAGTTCAGTAAATCAGGAAGTAAGTGACTTGTGTCGTCTTAGGGTCTTTCATCTTATTTGAGTGAATTTGTGAAAGGAACCAATACATATTTGCTATCTATGACTTATTTTGACAGAAGTCAAGCAACAGAGCACCTTCGATTTAAGAGCTTCTCTTCCATGAGAAATTGTGGTAGTTTGGCAAATCGGTTTACTCTGACACAGAACCAAACAGGACTTGAGAAAAAAATTTCCTTTAAAAAATGCAATGTCAATTGTTCAGCCTTATGATATCACTTCAACAGTAATAATCAGAATAGTGGACTTGATTGAAAAAAAAAAGAAATTAACCATTTTAGTTATATGTTATCAACAGTCAGAAAATCAATTTTAAAATCAAAGCCACTTCGAGGAGGAAAATCAAAGACAAGTTATTTTAATCCAAATGCTCTTGCAAATAATGACTGCAAACTTGAACATTAAAATCAATACCAGTAATGCTACAAGCGTCTGGTAGTTTTCCTCACTAAATAAAAAGTCCCTTCGGGAAATTCAGCTTAGAAAAGCTGACAGTTTTATTCTCTGCCTTCCCAAAATTAGTTCTCTGACAGCGCTGATACTTTTCTCCCTAGGGTACAGCAGTTTTGTTCAGTGAGGCTATGTGACAAAAATCCCACAGAAACTAAAACCCATATAAAGCACCATTTATAAAGAAGTTCCGTATCTGAAATACAAACCAAGGAGCTGTGTCATAACTGGCCTCTATGGTCCCTCATTATTTAGTGACTTCAGCCAAACCCAAACTTACTTCTGGGATCTAAACCCCACCAATATCTCTCTGTGAACAAGCAGTGGTGAAAGGCAACAGGCAGGTGACTCTTTGTTATGTGGCACCCAATCAACACACAACTTTCCCTGATAGCGTTTGTAATAGAGAGATTCTTATCTGAGATTTAAAAATAAAATAAATAAGTTAATAACTAAATAAATAGCAGCCATCTTATTAGTACTTTTTTACTTTTGCGTGTGTGAAAATAAAGACAGAGTAAAACTATTTGCAGGGGAATATACTCAAGATAAACCACATTATTTTCATTTTATTGTCTCTGCAGAGATGTAAATTGCTGTCATCTTGGGCTTTATGTTGCACTGATAAGGTGTTTCTAGAGAAGGAAAGCTGGGCAGAAAATTGGAATCATTATGCATTTCTGAGATGTTTATATTTAATCATTACAAACAACCAATCTTTAAGTACTAAACTGAGGGGGAATAGACAGACAAAAATAAATGTCTGCAGCTAAAGGGTTTAATTTATCTTTTGATTAATTACCTTGAAACAGAAAAAAGGACTCATCTCCTCACCATCCCCAAAAAACCCCCAAAACCTCCCACAAAAACCACCTCAGCATCAATAAAATTAAGAAGACAGGAAACTGGAAATAAATGCAAGGACATTAGCAGAGAAATTTAAAGGCAATGGACTTGGGACATCTTAGAGGGAAGAAGCAATAGTAGTAGGTCACATTCCCACCTTTCCTGAAAATCTCTGCAAGATCCAAGATCCTCCACAAAAACATCAAGTGGCAGAGGATGTTACTCATAGGAACTATGTCTTAAAGTCAATCTCAGTTAATGACTGAATTTTAATTTATCCACACTACACTGCAGTTGCCTCTGTGTTTTATTAAAGCCTTATAATTAGGTAGTTTTATCATAGTGAGATATGAGTAGGATAAATCTTAGAATGATAGAATGGCCTGGGTTGGAATGGACCTTAAAGATCATTAGTTCCAAGCCCACCTTCCACTAGACCAGGTTGCCCAGAGCCCCATCCAACCTGGCCTTGAACACTTCCAGGGATGAGGCACCCATACCTGTTACAAGTGCCTCACCATCCTCCCAGTAAAGGATTTCTTCCTTACATCTAACCTAAATCTCTCCTCTTTTAGTTTAAAACTGTTCCCCCTTGTCCTATCCCTATCTGCCTGTGTAAAAACTTGTATTACTAGCAGATATATTCCTTTTCCCATCTTTAATTCTGGAGCTTGACCACCATCACAAACTAAAGTGACTGCAAACCATACCTCTTGAAGAGACTGTGTACCTGACAGATATCTTTGCCAGCATTTTTGCAAACACTCTCTTTGGTGCTGCATCTCTGTTTCATGATCACTTTCACCTATAATTTTTTTCAAAATACACTCTAGGTCAAATGGTTTTAATGACTCTGTAATAACATAAGAAGCTGTTATGGTTTAGCCTGTTTCTGCAGGGGCGCATTAACTTGATGCATCACGTGGGCTGAGATCCATGGCTACACATTTTTTAAAGAGGAAAAGAAAGTCACGTGAATGGGAAATTAAATTAAGAAAGATAAGTTGTGGTGTGCCAGTTCTGTGTTTCTTTTTTTTCCCTGCAAACAAGATGCTTTGTCTTTCTTATATGAGCACTAAAATGATCTAATAATAATAATGTAAAGCCTTAATAGAAAAACAAAAATCCAGTTGATAGTATAATTCAGAGTTGTATCTCATACTTTATTCTGAGCACTTTCAGATTTCAGGGTATTTTCTTTGTTTGTAGTATGTTGATCTGAACTGTATATGTATGTATATGAAGTATATATGCAGGTATATGAAGTGCATATGTATTAAAGAAAAAGAAATAATTGTAAAGGTCTTGAATATGTTGTTGTCATTTTCCTCTATTGTGGTTATTTAGAAACTAATTGAAAGCTTCATATTTCATATTCAAATTTAATAAATTTTTGGTTTATACATCAAAACCTAAAAAAAGAGTACCATTAAGATCAGCATTCCAACTGCTGCTTCTTTGGTGTTAATCTTTATTTGGAATGGGATACGATTAAGATCAGTCTGATTCTCTATTCATTGCTCATGAGGAAGAAATTACATGTCTGTTAAAAAAAAGGTATGTATTTCCAGAGATTGAAATGAAAAATAATGCTATCAAATAATATGATTGTTTTCTTTAGCATTACCACTACCGGAAATAAAATTTAAACAATGATATTTCATTACTATTTTTTCATTAATATTTTTTTCTGTGAATTTGATAAGGTGTCAGGGGAGGTTTAGGTTGGATATCAGAAAAAGGTTCTTCGCCCAGAGGGTGGTTGGGCACTGGAACAGGTTCCCCAGGGAGCAGCACCAAGTCTGACAGAGTTCAAGAAGCATTTGGATGATACTCTCAGGCATATGATGTGACTCTTGGGCATGGTCCTGTGCAGGGCTAAGAGTTGGACTTGATAATCCTTGTGGGTCCCTTCCAACTCAGCATATTCTGTGGTTCTGTGATTCTGTTAAATTTTTCACAAAAGACAAAAGTTGGAAAGTTATATATCTGAATAGAAGTGAATGATTGTGTAAAAAAAAAAAAGATCTCCATTTTGACCACTGTGACATATTTTTTCTACATAGGCACTTTCTTAATTGCTATTCTCCACGGTTTTCAACAGTTAACTGATGGATGATGGGAAGAAGATTTCTCGACAGTCTGGTAATCTATCCAGAGGGGAACAGATGCTGTTGGTCAGGGTTCAGGTACTGCAAGGGCTTTTGACTAGCCAACCATTTGTAAGTCTAGAAGGCCAAGGGCTATTTCCCCCCACTACTCATCTTATGAGAATGAAACCAGCACTGCCAAGATGCAGGAAGGCAATAAGAAAAAATACTTTTTTGCTACTTGTCCAGAGCTTTCAGCTTTGTGAAAACTTACTATGTTTATATTGTGCTCCATAGACACACCAGAGATTTATGTAAACACTGTCGGTACTACTGAAATTATTAGCACAGCTCCCAGTTTCACTATTCATTCCTGTATCCTTCACCATTACAGTGCTATTGTAGGCTGCACCAAAGCTGTGGTAGCATGATAGGTAGTTAATTCCAAAGATGAGCCTCCCACACTCCTGCACTTCCTCCTGACCATGCCACTACACCAATGGCAGTTACACTGGCATTATTCTTTTGGCTGGAAGTCGTGTATGAACTCCTGCCTGTACAGAAACACTGGTGCCTGGCAGCAAGGGCTCGCTCTGTTCACCATCAGGGAGCAAAAAGCATTCCTCTGCCCACCTACCTACTTTTATGGTACTACATGTATAAAATGTCTGTACAGCCCTTGTGTAGGTCCCTATTGCTTCCCAGTTCCCTCAGGACAAAGGTAGGTCTGGTACTCTTTCCCCCATCCTCCAGCCCAAAGCCTAGTCTCATCTGGTAGGAACTGAAGGTGCAGGAGTCACATGTGAACTGCAGGATGCTCCAGCCAGCTTCCATATCAGGGCCAGGAGAGCTGAGCATGTCACAAGGTGCTGGCACATGTCAACACAGATGTGAGCTTTGAGGCCTCTGTCTTTTCCATGAAGAAAGCTGACATTAGTGAAAGGGGTCCAAGATGGGAGGTGGGGTGAGACAAGTAGTCATACACACATACACAGGCACGCACACATGCACATACTGGGATCACACTGTTTTCAGGGAAAAGCAGCCTGGCAACATACAAATGAATAGTGGTTATATCTCAAATATTGTAGGGATCTGAAAGGGTGTAGAGAGCTTTATTGACATCTATCTTTTTATAGCTGTAATGATGAAATGTACCCTTGTGCAGCAATGGCTTATATACTGTGTACAACAACACAGTGCCTGGGAGATGAAGGACTAGATAAGATACCATTGATATTTTTTCAACATGTCGATTGGAAAATTTGTACTTCTTTGGAAACTATACCTTGCAGTGTTGGCCTTAGAAATGCATCTGCATATACCACTGAGATTATGTGTGAAACAGGAAGCTACTGCAGCTTAATCTGTGTAAACTAAAGATATCTAAAACGTACAGAAGATGTAAATAAGTGTCCTTGTGTCTAAAGTAAGGTATACTACAAAAAGGACATTAAAGAAGCACATTAACACATGACTATCATTTACTGGGTCTCTCCCTCCCATGAAAAAAACAAAATCTATAACGAAACATGGTCATTCTGCAGATACCTCTTCAATGTCACATAGTCTGTTCTGTCCTACTCTGGTTATTCTCTCCTGAGAACAGAAATGTTTTTTGAAGAAAGGGACATCTCTGTGTAGAGCTAATATCACTTCTCCCTTATGTGGCATCAAAAGAAAAGTCAATAAACATGAGATGATGCTAAAGAACACAGTAAAGAAGAAGTTAAGAGGTAGGTGATTAGGAAATATCTTTGAGGGGGAAATGAGCCTTTCTTGTGTTGCATATCTGCGTGACCTTCACCTGAGAGATCACTTCCAAGAAGTGAAAGTTCACAACAGTACTGTAAATGTGAAATATGTTAGCTCTCTAAAACTTACTGCTGGGTGAAAAGAGACATTATTCAGGGCTACCAGACTTACATGCTGACATACCACTCAGTTATTTTTCTTTCAATGCTTTGATAAAAATCAAGTGCAGTTCATCGAAGTAAAATGTCTTCCATATATATATATGAGCACAAGGAAGCCACACAAACACTCCCATGTACAAACACAAAAATATATATGTATTTTAATTTTCATTTGGTCATATTTTATTTAACAGGATGTCATTCTTCCTCAATAACCAATGATGATTTAAAGTAGTAGTACTCTCCAAAGCAGCCTATTGATCACAGAGAACTGATATTTAAATACACAATATAAAGAGTGACATGTTTCACAAAGTTGCTTTATCTTCAGATTTTAGGTTGGAACACAACAGACCAAAAGTAACCATTTCACTAGGTCCAAGAATAAAATTCAAACTGACAACAATTTGTGAAAAGATAGTAGTTATTGAAACTTTACAGAGAAAGAACATGATTAATAAACTTGTCCTGGCTTTACAAATCTCAGACCCCCTGAGTCCTAACAGTACTAAACTGAGAAACAAACAAATGAATTTTATCCTGAGGATACAAGCACTGTTTGCAAACTACTCCTGTTATTTAGTTTTGAATTTTGATTTGGTGCTATAGTATTTTCCATAAGGCTCCAGAGTAGATTGTTGCATGCAAAACAAACAAACCCAAAAAATTATTCAGTCATTACTTTTATGCAAGTACTACAGATCACAAGAGCCTTAAGGCACAGATTGCCAATTTAGCAATTTTAAATGTCGCCATGACTATCTATTAATCATTATTCTCATAACAGAGTTGTATTAATAGATTATGTGAGTGCTTTTGCACTTGCATGAGTGTAGAATCAACAGAGTTAGCATGATTTGTGCACAGCCTTCATTGGGACAGGCATACTTCCATAATCTGCTATTGCTTAAATTTTGGGGCAGTAGGATCTACCTGAAGAGTGACAACTAACAGTCCGGGCAAGGTAACATCTTACATCACAAGAGCTATCTCAGAGGACTTTCTACCTACACCTGTGCAGATCCCTAACCAGACTCTATAGTCCTCTATGATGGAATCGGCCTTTGCTCTCATTTTCCATTTCATGTTGTTACCAGAGATCTGAACAAGGGAAATATTTAAAATACTGGTCCTCAAGATCTAGTCTGCAGATTATAAATGTGTTGGGGTTTTTTTATAGATTTCTTCAGTTATTCCTAGAATAAAGTACATACAGCAGACAGCATGTTGTTGAGGGTAGGAGAAGGGATGAAGAGCTGGAAATGTTTTGTAGAACACATTTCACACAACAGTCCACAGGGTGAAAGAGCTAGAGAATCAAATGATTTAGAAGAGCCATTATTCTCAAGTTGAACAGTAGTTAACTGCAAACAATTTTTTAAATAATGTCAGGTATTCTATATGTGCCTCTCTGAATATATTTGTAGTTTTAGAATCACATTTTCTACTATTTAATTCCTTCTGCTATTGATGCATCAAAGATGCACATAAACATCAGGGAAAATCATATTTAAGGAAGAGTGATTATACACTAAATCTGAACCAAACCCTGAAACCCTTGAAGTTATCATAATCTTAGGCATTATTTGTAACAATCACCAATTTAATACTCTTAGGCATTAAGTGTAATGCTTAAAGTTGTCAGTTTCCTTTAAATCATCTCCACTCTGAGTGACTAATGGCTACAATTAACATCACCAGCAGCACTGTTTAAAGACACAGGACACAGATCACCAGCTATAGCTTGAAGGCTGCATAATGAGCACGAGACACCGAGGTTTGTGGGGGAGATTCCCACACCACTTACAGCTTTCCACACAGAGTAGGCGCTGATACTGATGTCAAGGCAAGACAGGCTTTAATTCAAGCAAGTGCTGAATTCTCCCACAAAATTTTCTCTGCAGCAGGGACTTGCAGAATATATCCCTCCCTTCTGTTCCTATGGACAGGCTGGTGAACACTAGCTTTCCAGCTCCTGCATGCTACATGATACCCATATCCCGGCAGTCACTGTGGAATCGGCAGCAGTAGAGGCAGTTCAGGTCTACCATATGCATCAGGTTTAAAAATATCGTAACTGGGCTTGTGTGGGAGAGAAATATGTTATCTCTCCTTTTCTGATGACAGATGTGTCATGGGGTTTCTAAGTCCTCTGTTATATTACTGAGCAAGTGAAAGCCTCCCTTACCATTAAAATCGTTAACCAGTTCACTCCAACTCCACAATATTGTTTTCTCCATAGGCCTGCCACCTTTCCTTACAGCTGTGGGATTCCTTTCCTTCTCTCCCTCCACGATTTCTTCAGCCAAGCAGGATACAGCATTTCATATACTCCTGGGGTCCATCTCCAAGTGAGGCTCTGGTGGTGTGCACTGATTCATTAAACCATGTTCATAAGCTCAGCTATAGCACCTGCCATTTCACACAGTAACTCAAACATTTTTTAAAGATTCAGGGAACTCCATCACGGCCATACATGGTAGACCATGTGAGAAACAGAAACTCTGCTCATAATGTAGAGGGTGGACACACAATAGGCTACTGATTAATTTCTTGGAAGTCTTAATACAAGTTCTATCACATTATCTTTCCCATTCATACACCTTTTCACTGCTGGCCTGCTTCTGTTTTTTTTATTTTAATTATTGTGGTTTATCATCCTCTATTGTCTCTTCCCTTGCTTTTTTCTCCCCTTAAATCTTTATTAACCAAGGGATCTGATTTGAGATGCCTGCCTTTAGGCAGTGCTGTGTGTTGTTGATGATGTGACAACCTCTTTAAGGAATCACAGCAGCATTTCCATATCAAACACAAATCCTAATTAACCCCTGCCATTTGTCTGCTTCAAATTGTCAGATATGTCAATTCTCTGGAAGTGAATTCTCTGCTAACACCAAAAGGAAGCTTTGTCACACCTACAATAGAGAAGATTCGCTGTAAATAACTGATGCTAACTGATGCAGAAAGAACAGTTCTGGCTGACTACCGACCCTTGTAGACAAAATATTTTAGCCATGTTTTAACAAAACATGTGTACCATAAGGAATTACCAGCATTTTTCCTTGAAGAGCTCTTCATTTTGCCTATGTGCAATGCTCCCCCTCCTCTTGGATTCCACAGTGATACCACCAATTCAGATTCTGAAATCACTGCAGAAACTTCTCTGTTTTCTCTCTTTTTAAATTTACATAATGCAAGAGCTAACACACATCAATCAGAGCAGTTTACACACACACAAAACACTGGAGAAGGAGTGACAAAGTACTGGGAGCTTGTGACCCATGTTTGAACTTCACCACTGCCCCAGTATTGCACAAGTTGTTATTTCTTAACAACAAAATCACTTCGCAAATTGTGTAATCCAACAGGGGTCAATGCCATTTTGTGCCAACAGACCCACATGAAGGAAACCAATTAAGATCCCAAAAGCTGATAGGAAAAAAATTCCCACACAACTGAAAGCTGAAATGCAGACTGAAGGGAATGTCCAAGTCAATCTACTAAATATAGACCCTTGACACAGGATCATTCAAAGTTACAAGGCAACAGAGGATGTGGGATTCCTATCTACCTGGCTTGTACTTTCATTTGTGGTCACTTGAGCATGCATCTAAATAAAATGCTGATGTTCCCTGTATAGTTGAGAAACAAGTATCCTGCTTCATCCCTGGCCAAGTTCAGAATTCTTTACCGAGGAGCCACGATTTCCTTTGGGTAGTCTTCAGACTAAATTACTTTCCCCCCCAACAATTAAAAAGAGAAGAAAGGCATTTCATGTGGGGGACATGCTCCCTTTTTGCCATTTCCTCAGCAAAATGTTAATTCAGATTTTACTCCACAGGAAAGAAGATCATCCCCAGTTTGCAAAGGTCTCATGGTAAAGCATTCTAAACGATCTAAGCATGAATGAATCAACAACCAGACATTCTTACACAAAATAGGGACACATTATTTTCTCTCCTGCAGTTAAAACCAGACTGAGCGATGGAAGTGTCATCTTTGCCATACAGAAAAACAATGGGAACGTCTTCCATTGAGAAATGTCTCTAATTTGCTGTGTTTCTGTTTTGCTACCTGAGAAAGTGCGATGACTATTATTTTCTCAATTTCTTAGTGTGCTTTGAAGTTTGTGGACAAAAGTACTATTCTCAGCACCATGCTTGTAAGCTACTTGCAAAATACCTTCCTTTAGAAGGACCTGATACAGCCAGTCAGTTGATTGTTCTTTCAGTACAGCTCCTTTGCTCGTCTTTCACAATGATATTTATCTTCCAAATTTGTCCTGGTACCCAATGTTGTTGATAGCTCAGCAGAACTTTCTCCATAGGCAATTAAAAATTATCAAAACCAATATTAACATCCCCCCAAAATCACATTTTAATATTCTAAAAAAAATCCTGAAGCCTGATTGATTTTTTTCCTCTCTTGTATCCTCTTTCAAACATAACTTTATCAAAAAGTTTGACAAATACATACATCAATAATAACAGAAACAATATAATAACAGGGATATGATCAAAGCTTATTCCAAAGTGTTTTCCAAGTAATTCTAAATGGTAGTTCTTATGATCTTTGACAAACTTTAATTTCCAAAACAGAACAGAAAAATAATAAAAGGTGTGAATACTGTCAGGTTACAATGCTGTCAGGTGATGTGCTTAGGCTTTGCTGTGACTGTGATTAAATAATACAAAGAGCATTCCATGCAAGGTACTGAGCTAAAACAATTCTTTGAGAGTGACATTAAAGTGAATCTACTCCTCCACAGATCAATGACCTCTTGAGGTCCCTTTTATGCTTATTTTCTTTAATTATGTGTTCAATTTACATATTTCTCTACAAATATCTTTTGTGACTAGGCATAGCATGTTTGTAGAGTGCAAAACATCTTTTTAAATACGCTATACAGTAAATTTACATTTCTGTAAAGACATCTCAAACTATTTTACAATGAATAGCTATTGGGACTCTGTGTAGTTGTTGGAGCTTAGTGGGTCTGATTACCTGTCTCTATAAAGCCAAGAGACTATTGACATCTCTTTACAAGAGGAAAGTTTTGGGCATGGAAGTTTCCATAACTTTTCCATATATTTTTTAACACTTGTTTCTTGGAAAAGACATCATGTAAGGCAATACTTTTAAATCTTATCAAAGGCCCAAAACTATAAATTTTTACACTTTTTTTTCTCCCTTCCTTTTTTTTTTTGGCATAGTTACTTGGACAAGTATATCCAGTTTTTCCACTAAGTTCCTCATATTGCAGGATATTTTTTTATATGCATATCAGCATGCATAATTACAAAAAGGTTTTATTCTACACAACAAAGGTAAGAAATTAAGAGGAATACTCCCAAGCATTTGAATTCTATTTTTAGCACTTCAATTCTGCTATAAAAATTAGTCAGCAATTTCTATGATAACAAACATTGGAAAAAGTTTTCAGTCCAAATTTAATCTAATAAAAATTGACCTACCTATAAAGATTTTCTACAAGAAAATCTACCCTTTATGTACCCTGATGTGTAAAAGAGAAATGCCTTCAAAGAATACTGACAATGCGTAAAGTATATTTATTTTTCTTACCTATTTTCATATTCTTATCCAAAGTCACAACTGCAATTACCACTGTCGGAATTTGCTTCAGTGAAATAAAAGCTGTGGCCAAGAAGACCTGTAGCCCAACTCTTTAACAGAGAGAACCTCATTGGAAAAGAAATTTTGTTCATGGTGAAAGATGAAGTCCCAGTTACACAAAATTATAATATATCCTACTTCTATTTTCTGGAAAGAATGTAATAATACTCATTAACTTGAAGTTGAAATCAGGCATGTGAAAATATTACATAAATTACATTTAAGTGCATAAATAAAGGATTCACAAAGAAAACAAATTTATAAGCTTCAAACCAAATTTTAAGCTCCATACAGTGGAGCAGAATTGCAATTTCTGACCAAACAGCTGCTGTACTCTGAAACCAGCATTCTGCTGTCTCACACCAAAGTCTAGCCCATGTTTCTAAAAGGATTCATGAAGATATTGATCACCACTGAGTCACAGTTTGCATACATGTGGAATACTGACTAAATCCTGAAGCCCTTAAAAGGATAAAACTTCTACTGATGTTATAGTTTTATCTGATAAGGATTTAAAAATCAGATCAATGACAATATGCTATTCTACTAACCAGAAGTGTGGGCATATACAACATACATTCAAATATGGCACTTTTGCAAATCCTGGATACGCATCTCACTTATCCAGCATGATGTTACAAGGAATGAGAAAAACAGGACTGAACAAAATAGTATATAAGGATTGATCATTTTTTCAAGTCTCTCAAACCATAGAAGTAGTATTACAACACTTTCTACTACTGACAACTTGTAGGACAGACTGATAAGACATTCAGGCTCCATATCTTTTCTCTTTGCATTTCACAACAGGTATCATGAAAATAGAATTAGGAGAGCAGAAAGGCAATAACTTGTTCAGACAAGTTCCTGCAGTGTGATGGCATGTTAGGGCATACACTATTTATCAGCGTTGCTAACGAACTGCAAAGTAGGAAAGCTTTATCTGTGTGTTGTCTGGGCTAATCAAGGGTGATGCTGGAAGGGTCAGGGCTGTCTCAGCCCTGAGAAATGCAAAGCTGCCACCACAGGAGTTACAGCTAAACTCTAGATGACACCCTGTCAAGATTTCACTGTCTGTTCTTAACTCATATCAGCCTACTAAATCTTACAGTTTTAATCATCCTGGGCAAGGAGAGGTAACCTACCAGTGACTTTGAAACTTCAGTGATCACTGAAGTAATGGAAGAAATTCTTTAAACTCCGGTGCTTGGGAGGCAGGGTTTCTGTGAGCTACCACCTCCACTGTCAGTGTTTCCTTAACTAATCCTTGCACTGCTTGAACATGCTCTTATAATACCTCTAACTATTCAGATGTCTTGCTGGGCACCCTGTGTGTCTTCCCACTCTGACTGTAAAGTCCTAATAAGAAACTACATTCTTGCCTCAGCTTACCATGGGCTACATACACATTAACCAGCACACAAAGATGACACAGTCCATGCATTTCAGCTGATTTACCCAATCCCTAGTGAAACCTGTTGCCCTTTTGAGGTAAAATGTATTTCTCTATTATGGCACATGTTCAATATATACAGTTACACTACAACAAAAACAAAGGTGTCCTAAACACATAGGCTGAGATGTTTGACTACAACTTATTCATATTAATCCTTGCTTGGATTGGGATGCTGTTGTTCTATGGTGAGTTTTACTATATTAATAATGACATTGTCTCAATATACAATCTATAATATATCTAAGTACATTGAATAGGTATTTCTTGTATAAACCTTCAATGAAATATACTTATCTAACAATGTCACCTTGTATGCTTGTCAGAGATTGGTAAAAATATATATATGTATCCAGTCTCCCAGTATACAGGATTCAGTGATTGACTTTTAACCTCTGCTGCCAGGCTTTACTTTCAGATACTGGTTATCACACTGTATTTGGAGGACTAATGTCTCATTCTAAGGCAGAACAGAGTTCTGGAAAAATTGCTGACATGCACCCAAAATGCAAGAGAAGTAACTCCAATGTGTCCCAAATTACAACACTCAGATTACGGCAACAAACCAGGTTACTTGCGTAAATGAAAAGTCAAGGAAGAAACCTCAGAGATCCATACAGCTAAACAACAAAGCTGTCAAAGCGTTGGTTCCAGTTCATCTGTTATCTTTTTCACAATGTTACATGGTTTTTGCTGTATCACAATCCTAAATCACAACATTATTTGGGAAACCAATTCCTAGAGTTAGGAAACATTCAACAGAATCTCCCAAGTTCTTATATTCCCTCTTTATCTTTGCACAGTTACACGAGCATGGCAGAAAAAAAAAACAGTAGTCAATGTGCTCATTGGCTTCCTATTAGAAGGACAACATTTAATTGGCTTTGATATTTTTCTTTGTCCAGTATGTATTTCTCTGTGTGTGTGTGTGTGTATGTAAGAGAGAACACATGTTTTCTTCTCTTTTTTTATGGTGCACTTCACTGACATATTTAATAGTCACTCATTTCCATAGCACTTGTTTGCCATAATTTACAAGGTCAAATTTGAGGATTATATTGTATTTACAAACAAGTTGGCACTTACAGAATAAATTAGTTTCCTCTTTTTTTTTTTTTCATTTCCTTTTATTTTCTTTTTTTCTCCTCTTCTGTTTCAACCAAGGGCATCCAGAATTCAGGCAGAATAGTAAAACCTGTTGCCATTATGCTACATTAACATAAGTAAATAGGATTCCAGCTGTTACACTCCCAATGGTTTGCTTGTTGCTGAGAGGCAGTGCCTTCCACCTCAGTTCATGTCCAATGCTCAAAAACTGTTAGTCAAGTGAAAGCAAAGGCTGCATGTTTTCTTCCTCATTCTTATCCATGCGTTTCAGCACCCCAGGATCCACAACTGACTGAGACCTGCAGAGGGACAACATGTTTATTTGACATTTCTGGATCACGACAAATGAGGGTAAACCTCAGCTTTCTTTTGTCTATTTTAATGTCTGTCAGGGCTTAAAAATAATGGTATAGCATTACCCAAGCACCTAATCACTGCAAATGGTCAGGAAATACGCTCATGGAGGGATAACATGGATTTAAAGGGCTCCGTGCTGATTTGTGAATATAGAAGCAAAAGGTGGAATAAAGTGGATCTTGTCTTCTTCAGTGAAATTGTGAAGCAGGGTGCATCCTCAGCACAGAAGAGCAAACTAAGCTATTCTTTGTACTGACTTAAGTACTGAGCCTCTCTCCAGAAGGTTATATGGCACCGGACTGGTAAAGAAGCCACCCAGCTGGGTAATGGCACACTGCAGCTAGTGGGATGTGTTAGCTGGAAGCACAAGTTGCTCCTTTTCTGAAGAGCACTTAAATTCAACAGTGCAAGATACTAAGTCAACTCTAGGGAATACTGCCATGGCTAGCAGTATTTCTGGAGCACTGGACAAATTTGTCAAACTCACCCACTCAACTAAACAGGGCAGGGAAGGATGATAAGGGCAAATTCAGTGACAATTGTAAAATTTCTCCAGGTTCTCTGATCCAGCATAGAAGCATAACTGGTACCCTGCAACAGCCATATGTAACAGACAAAGAAGAAAACCCAGCCTCCAGCAAAGTCAAAATGCTCCATTAAAAACAAAGTCTGAAGCGTTAAGATGGGGGTCTCACATCAGCTATGTCTCAGTTTGTCAAAAATCAGAATCACTTCCGGGGTACAGTAAAAGCAACTTGTCAAATGTTTCCTTCAGTGAGATGAATCTCATGCAGGAAATGCCCATTTCTCTCCCTTTCTGTAAGGAAGATTTGAGATGGCTAAAGAGCATGTATACAGCTCTACAATGCAGGCATCTATTTTTGATCAGTGGAAGCACACTGTGCCTGCAGCATTGCTACAAATTTGCCCATTTGGAGAGCCACAGTGCAGAGAAAAACCTTTATAAATTCTAAACTCTCCTAAGATAAACATACGGAGTCAATCCTCCACTCTTATAAACTGGTATCATCAATTAAACCAATGAATGAGGCTGATAGCAGGAGACAATCTGACTTTCTCAAAAAAACTGAAGAAAGCTTACAAAAACACAAGAAAAAAATATCTAAAGCCTAAGTGAAAAGTTTAAAAACAAGGATATTTTCTAATAATATTTATCACATTCTCCTACTAATGCTAAAATCAAGAAAATTAGTTTTAAAATATGACAGTCTCTCTTGTGATAAGCGTAATTTAAAAAATTTTAATTAAAACTGTACAATAACACTCATCCTGAACACTAGTGACTTCCTCAGGCAGAAAACGAAACCACTGAATTTAAAATGTTTTTTTAAAATCTTCACAATGTACCGTGCCAATGCAAAGCCGATTGAAAATTTGCTGGTGGGAAGCTGCTCTCATGGAAAATCCAGTTCATCATGATAAAAATTGCTGTGGAAGCATATTAATTTCAAAGGATTGCCAACTGAATATAAGTAATAAAACTGAGTCTTTTCCTCAACTGTCAATGACTGAGCAGCCAGGGTTTCCACTTCTCATCCGGGAAACTGAAGGGGAACTGGAATGGCTGCAAACCTGGTCTCAAATTCCCAGTAAGGGAGCTTTGGCCATAAATTCCCAGGGACTCCAAAATCCCCAATACCACGGCAGGTGTGAAAATTGAACTACACAAATCCTGATCTATGGTTTGTAAGCTCAGGTGCCTAAATGCCTTGAAGGAGAAATAGTTTTCATTCGGTTTTAAATAGAAACTTACTGAAGTTTCATTCCATTCCACAGCAATTCACAAATGAATGTATGTAAAAGGAAAAAAAACATTTGTGTAATTCTATAGTACCCCTATTCTATCTACAGCTCCCAAATAACTTTAAAAACATTACTGAATAAATTCTAGGAAAACACAGTAGGGCAGAGTTGTACTACAAAGTCCCATTGCAGAGTTGAGGAATCAAACCACAGATACTCTGCAAAGTTTATCAACAGAGACATTTGCCTTGTAGGGTTAGGTGAGACGAGGATGCAGTTTCCAGCTGGGTGCATCAGCCATGACAGCCACAAGTGAGCACAGCCACAAGCTAAACCTGACTGCTGAAACAGCTGTAATGGTGCCACTTGATATCAACATGTTCTCCCCAGGGGTCTGTGCTACAGATGGGATTCATTCCTCCTTATCTCCACCACCCTCCTGTTACCAAACAAGTTATATTTTTTAAGAAAGGAGTTTATGCAGCAGTGGGGGAAGATGTTGGAAAATCCTTTTAACTTTAGTAAACAGTGTTTGATCTCTACATCTGTGACTAATAGTCTTATGCCAGCTATTGCTTCCTTATTTACCTATATCATTGATTAATATATACTAGCAGATGTCTTAGTTTTGAGAACAAGGATTGTGTGTTAGAGCAAAGAATGATAAAAGTACATTATGACCTGGCCACATACTTGAGATAATCTCAAGGAGAAAAGATTCACTAGAAGATCTGAAACCATAGCCAAATAAGTCCACAGAAATAATTAGCATATATGCATTTATTCAGGAAATTTAATGAATATGCAATAAAAATGTGACTAATACATATTAGTTGCATGAATATACCCATGTCTCTTAGGTTGCTGCAGATGCATGCTTTGAGGAGCAATCCCCACGCACCCAGCACTGTTTATAAAGTAATGTCAGCTTTCTAATCTAGAAAATTGGTTGGAGAGCTTTTTTCCTGGTTTTCAGTGACACTCCCCACAAACAACTTTCCTTTCAAGGTGAGGTCATCCAATTCACCAAAACTTCAAGATCTGGAGTAATGTTAGTGGGGTAAAAAATATATTATGGGGTAAAAATGAGTAAGAAAGAAATGAATTCTCAGTAGGATTTTGGTTTAAGAAGAACATTGTTTCAGAGCAGTAAACTAATTTTAAAATGGCAAGCCAAATTAAACAAGGTGATTGTTGGAGATCTGCCAGACACTTATGAAATTTGCTCTAAGTTCAGCACTTTTCACTGACTTGCTGTCATGGTTTTTATACGTTAAAAATCTTATTCTGCACTAACATACCACACTATCTGTGGTTTCAAACTGAGAGAGACAACACATCAGGTGCCGAACTCAAGTTAAATTTAATTTTAATGAAATAGTTTATCTATTTTATCTTAATTTTTCTATTAGTATTTTACACAATTTGTGCATTTAATACACCAAAGTTCTGGGACTTTCTGTCCATCTTACTACTTGGCACTAGTGCAGTAAGTCTACTTAGTATTTTTTATACGCAACGCAGCAGGTGCTGGAGGCATGCTAACTGAGAAAGAATGCAAAGAAGGTGAAGAAATTTCAGCTTACTATTATGTAGATACAGATTTCAACATGCTTATTTTTCTGCAGTAGGTAACCTACTGTGTCAGCTCATCCAGACTGAAAGAATGTCAATTTGAAGGTTACACTGAAGTGTAATTCTCTATGAAAGGTTTTTCAAGCACAAGTTAAATGAGAATAACAATTATTTCAGAAAGAATGGAGAATCTGGTCAACTCACTGATTTTCTGTTTAGTAATGTGCTTGCCCAGAATAATCTGAAAAACTCTGCTCCAAAGGGTCTTCTCCAAAGGAACTTGCAACAGACCTTCTCATATTCTTTTTTTTGTTGCACCCTTGGATTAAGTTATTTACTCTTGTGACTTCATTTTACAACAGTAAAACTTCTGCAGTTCAGTTCTTTAATTCCACCCTTCTGTCAAAGACAGCTTCTCTATTGTCTCATAATTCTTGTATTACAAGTAAATCATATTTAAGTGTATTGCTCACCTTTCCCCTTCCCCTGGCTCTTTTCCTCTGTCCCATTTTCTCCATTAATTGTGTTAATTACATCTTTGTCATACAGCTTCAGAACCTTTCTTAACTTCTCCTTATCCTAGCTCATTCCTATCAGTTTCTTGCTACTTCCCACTTTCAATGCACCGTAGGTTTTTTCCACACAAAATCCTTAAACTTCACTGTTTTTTTTTTCTTTTTTTTATTCCTATGGCAATCTCATGTTATCTCCTCTCTGTTTCCACAAAAATATCCCCCTTTAAAACCACACTGTTCTTCCCAGTCTATGCAACATTTTCCATCCAAAATTATCTTCTTGGCTGAGGAATTTCAAAATGTTTTATCCTGTTTGATCTGCTTCCAGAACTTCTTTCCCTTTTGCATCACATGCCATCTCCTAAAACTGGGTTCCCAGTGTAGCATATTCTGACTTAATGACTTTCTACATTGTTTTCTGCCCTGTTTGCTCTCTTCTGATCCATTGCTAGGCCTACTCCTTATGAGTTGCACTTTGACTTCTGCTTCCCTGCTCAACCTTTTCTATCACAATTGTAATATCACCTTTTCTCTTCTACTGCTCTGGCAAGGTTGGATCAGGTTCACCCCTCTAAAGTGAATAACCTCACTGCTTCCATAGTTACTGGAGAGGTAACTAACCTCTTCCTATACTTTATCTTGAATGGTAAAACGCAGCAAGCAATTATACTGTACCTTCTCAAAGAGAAGAATACCAGAACACCAGAATGTTTACCAGACTTGAGTATAACAATTGGCACTGATTTTTGTCCTGGTTCTCCTCAGTACATTTTCTCATGTTGTGTGCAGTCACTGTGATTGGCAGTTAAGATGCTGTAAATGTCCTGGCACCTACAGGTTGGTGGATACAAGGCACTGGGCTATGAGATGGAGGAAGATAAGAGCTATTTTCACCGCCCAGATGGATAACTGGCCTCAATTTACCCTCCGCACCAAGGCTCACTCCAGCTAGCACTGTTTCTCTAATAAGTACTGTAGGCTGGGACAGGGGGTTGAGTTTATTCTAAACTCAGTACTGCATATACGATCTATATGGCAGCACAAAATAATCAGCTGCACTGAGTTCACAACTCACATGGGTAATAATCAAGGCCATGGTCTCTAATCAACACCGTTCTTCTTAAAAAAGGGAAAAAAAAGAACAGACCTCGTATATAATAGCCTGAGGGAACAACATGCAGCTTCATAAAAGAGGAGGAAGGCAAATGTTAACCTTATAGCAAAACTAGAAGACCACAGTACCTTTAACTCACCTTTTCATGGATTTAGGAGAGAGGTCCTTTTCTGTATCCTTTGAAGGAGCGTTGTAGGAGTCTGCATTGCATTCACTGTCATCATCGTATTCATGGTCAAGTAGTGTTCTTGCCCATGTCCCCATGTCATAGGGGGGCAACATTCCTCCAAACTCTGAAGGCAGGATCTCAGGGTGTATTAGCTGATGCAGGCTGTTGAGGTTATTACCATGTAGGAATATCTGTATGTATACATGCAGATAAAAACAAAGGGGTATCACAAAAAATCATCCAAGCCCAAATGACATCATCATTATTAGAGGATACTGTACAGTTTCAATATTCTGGTTGTGTTGGGCCAACAGAGGTGGGGGAGGAAGGCACATATCATCTCTGCCTTAAGCATGGCCATACTATGTTCATAAATCTTCAAAGTGATTAAAGCATAAATGACTTAAAACGTTTGCAGGGCAAGGGACTTAAGGAGGGCAAGAACTGATGTCTAGTAGCTAGATGGACAGATTAGATAGACAGACTGCCTATCTCTTATAATTTGCTCTCCCTAATTCTGTGAATTAAATCAAGTGAATAATTTAGAACATAAATAATTAATAAAAACAATATTCACCATATACATCAAGGAATATATATTGACTTTCAGCATGCAGCCATGAGTTCTATAAATATGATAAAGCATGCAGTGTAATGATAACACTACTGGAAAGATTTTCTTCCTTAATCTAGTCATACTAGTAACTGTCATTTATATTTGACAATACATGAAGTAATAACAGTAAAATAATTCCTGTGACAACAATGAGGGAATAGCTGATGGACTATTTGATATTTACCGTCAATGTTTTGGTAGACTGATATTCATATGTACTTTACATTTATATACCTGTATATCAACATGAAATATATGTATATGAATACTTATGTTTATGTTTATTGTTTCTCCTCAGAGATCTGGAATGTGTGACCTACAAGCACTAGCAACAGAGTATTTCTGGATTTGAGCAGCCTTCTGCCACAGACACTAGAAACCTGCAGACTTTCCACTGGGAAGAAATGCCTGCTTTTGGGTACGGCTACACAGACAGCTCACAGCAACTATTTCTGGACTAATGCGTAAGTCAGACCAAGATTCACCCTTTGGGACTAAGAGCAAGTGCCATGGCACAGTTCACATCCATATGGCTGAATTCCTTTCATGTCCAGAATAAGCTCACCTCATTTGTTCTGCTCACTGGTCCATGCCATCCCCAAATTTTTCCTGGACAATGCCTAAGAAAGTCCCAGCTGGAACTCATCAGTGCCCTGGCAAAAAGTGTTCATACAACTGAACAGCAGGAAAGGCAGTGCTGGATGGACCCTTTTTAAATGACTAACAGAAGCAGCCAAGAAGGGAAAGTAGGATGTTGCCTCCTAACAGCTGTCCCCTGCCTCTTGGTCCCCATTGGGCAGGCAGGGATGTGCACACAAGACATCAACCGCTACCAATTCACATTTCACTTCACTTTGCAGGGACTTCTCTGGACAGCTATATCCTTAGCACAATTTATCAAGAGTTAAATTCAAAAGGCAGAAAGTCAAAGACCAAATATATGTTTGTCTTGTATTGCTTAGTGCAGCCCATCTTCCAGTCAGCTGTGGACACAGGAAAATTAATATGACCATGCAAACCGAGTAATTTTCTCCCATCTCAGAAAGGAATTCAATCTTTCTGTGAAAGAACATATATGAATGGTGAAAGTAATTTATTTTATGGTGTCTTTTCAGCTGAATGCTTCATCTCTTAGCAATTGTTTTTATACATGCCTAGTACAGCATTTATCTGAATACAGTATCAGTTGCAAATCTACCAGATGTTAAGAAAATACAAAATAATTCAAGATAAAGACAACAGATAAATAATGAGCCTGATTTAAAAAATCTAATGACAATTCTCTTCGGTTTGGTTTTTTTTTCACAATCATTTGTTCTGGATCTAATAATATTTTTTTTTAAAGCTGATTTTAAATTTTATGTGCTGGTCATAACTTTCACATTTTGACACTAAATTTTGAACTGTAAATCAATATCTAATCATCTGACTACTTTTTATAGGTATTCAGTATTAACAAAAAACAGTGGTAAAAAATCAGCACTTCTGAAAATATATGCCATTGATTCAGGTGTCTAAATAAAAATATAGATGCTAACTGATAAGCACCCATGTCCAACTGCCTTGTCACTTAATATTAATGTTGTAACACACCCAAAAAGCTGCACTTTACTCCCTAGTTATGCATACACAGCACTTGAGTTAAAAAGGCCTCAAACATATTTGGCACTACAGTGTTCTTTGCTGAAGCTGTAGTCAACAGAGTGCAACTGAATCCTTCAAAATGGGGTTTCATTTGCATATTTATAACAGATATTACATAAAAGGCTTTGTGATCTATAGTTCAAAACCTGTGAACACCAGAGGCCTCTCAAGCATAATCTGTTAATAAGAAACAGCTAAACATTAAGGATGATTGTGGCCTTGTAGATTGTGTTTGAGGACAGAAAATACAGAGCGGCTTACAGAGCTGATTCCATAAAAAAAACCAAAAACATCATATTCTTTGTAGTGGCTTTGTACATGATGTTGATTGTGGTTTTTCTGAATGACAAATTTCCTGTTACAGAAATAATATCATATGCTATCACCACCAACTCTAATTTAATTGCACTGAGGCAAATGCTGCGAATTCAGCAACGTCTCAGAAACTGCTCATGCTTATGCACAGACGCATGCACACAAATTCCCTTTTATTGCTTTCATCCAAATTAGTATTTGCAAGCTACTATATACCAGCTGGGTACTTTAGCCCATGCTAATGTCAAGGAAATCACACAAGGAAAGGATTCTCTAGTCACTATCTCTTTTTAAAACAAAGACACAAATAATTTTAACAGAAATTAAATATAATGGAATTGAATACAATCTTAATAGAATCTCTAATGTTGGCAATAATTTTATATAAAACTCAGGAGAAAGCATGTGCTTGCATTTTAAAATACGTTTAACTGCACTGTGTGACTGTGTCCTTAAAGGAAAATGCTGTATAAATTTCTAAAACAGCTGAAGGTACTCTTTACAACACAGAATAGCAAGCTGATATCTCCTGTACATCTACATTGTTAGAGTATGATGTGTCTGCTGACGACAACTGCCAGGAAATGGACAATTAAATAGAGGAATACCCTTTTTCGTGTCTTCTCCTTTAGAAAAGGTCGTATAACTGTGTAGAGGGCATGGATATACCACGGCTGATTGACGAAATGTATTCCTCCAAATCGAGCTGGAAAGCTGTCCTGTAAATCACAAAACAAATACACACAAGTCAGCTGACTCTTAACATATGTTGCACATGCATCGACATCAAGTATCTTTTTGTTTTTTTCCAAATGCTTTCATTTTAATAATAACACTTTAACAAGAAGAAGGATTATTCAAAACTGTATCCTCTAAACCGAGCTCCAGCCTTCCAGCCAAGAAGCAAAACACCCTGGACAGAGCAGTGAGGAAGTGTGCTGAGATAGTTATGGTATTCAAATAAAGGTATAGCATTTCTAACCTCCAGAAATGCTTTAACATTTATGATTTGCCCATAATCCATCTATGCAATATATTTTTCTCTTTTCCACTTCTATGGGTTTTATTCATTTTTAATAGTAACAATCTCAACTCTTCTATGTCATTGAAAAGCACTAAAAACGTCCCTTGTTTCCACCTTAAAAGAAAGTGTAAATCTAAACTACTATCCAAAATGTCTCCAATATTATCCATATTTCATAAAACTGAGACTGCATTAAACATTATGCATAAAACGTTATGCAATATCCATGACAGTAATTCTTGTTACATAGTCAGGGGCCTTCTGGGAACTTAAATATAAGGATAGCATATCTGTATTGAAGCAATGATTTTTCTTTTTTCTTGCAGAAAATCAAAAGGAGCAGATAACTCCCTGATATGCATTTTCAATTTCTAAGTCAAGAGAATATGCCAGAGAAGGTTTGGCAGTTTAAGGAGGGCAGCCACTCTGTCCTGGAATGCTATTGCCAAATTCATCGTGTGTCCTCATTTTGTCTTTGCCTGCTTGATCATATGCACAAACAATGCAATAAGCTGCTGCCGTCTCCTATGTTGCCTGGAGCTACACCACTGAAGAAGGAGAAAAGAAGTGTAAACAGGAGAAGCTGATGCATGTCTCCTTTTCATGGGCTATGTCAGCACCTTCTCAGTGAGGAACCTTCTCTTAGGTACACAGACTTACTAAATTAATGGCTTTCATTTGAACCCTAATTCAACAGGTGACCCACTATAGGCAGCCATGGTAGTCACTTAGATCAAAAACAGGTTCCTCACAGCAGCAGCAACTCCCATTTGACAATACAGGTACAAAAAATAAGAGCCACACCTCTTACTGCTCCTCCTCCTGTGTGGATGCAGTAAGGGCAGCTTCAGGTCAGTGGGATCAGAGGCTCAAAAGGAGGCAATCAAATGGTCAGACGAGGCCCTTTGTGCCAATAGACCTATTTTGCCTTCTCTGGAGACAAGACAGTAGGCCATACAGAAGCCTCCAGCAGCCAAGATACAAACCGCAAAACACCATTTGAAGCATACCGTTTTAGGATCATAACAGCACACACCAACAATATGGCCAAGAAAAATATTACAAGCTAAAGAGCCAATCAAGAACTGTCAGATAAAGAAGGCAGAACCTGCAGAAAGGACATCGTAGGGGTCAATAACTAATCAATCCCAATTTGGAGGTAGAAACTGGAATATTTATTGAACATGCGTTTCACAATTTAAGGGTCTTGGGGGCAGGACATGTTAATGAGGAGGATGGGTTATGCTAACTAGGGGATGGATTATGCTAACTAGAGGATTACACAATTTTCTGCTACAGTTCCACAAGTAGTTAACATTTTCCCTTAGCTAGGACCACATGGGGGGAAGAGAACAAAGGGGTTTCTACATGGTCTGACAACACCATCACAAAGTCTTTCCATATCTTGCTGAAGAGACAGGACAATCAAACATAGCTAAATATTAACAAGTCTTGTAATGAGGCTCCTTAGAGTAAAGAGTTTCCAAGCTCCTGCTGTCCACAGCCTGCTACATAATCCTTTTCTGCTGATATCCGAGTTTCAGATTCCAACAGGAAATCTTTCATTAAATGTTTCTAGATAAGAATATACTTTGAAAAAGTACACATGCCTGCACACTAGCAGAACCTCTTTACTTCTGCAAATGTGTTCAGACCTGTGGGAATAATGAAGTCTGAAGAGGTCACTTCCTGCTCTCAAAGGTTCCTTTCACATACTGACAGGGACACCTAACCCAGAGGTTCTTTATATCAGGATGCCACTTGCTTTCAAATTGCAATAACTTGCTGGATTTTCCATCAAGGAGGCAATGTCTTGACAATAATTTACAGGGAGGATAACAACTATAACACACACCACTCACATCTAGCTGGCCATAGCACAACAGTCAATGCAATCAACAGTCTATGTTGCAGTTTTTCTCCAGAAATGTTTGATTAACAACAGCCTTGAAATAATCCTATTGAAAGACTGCTGTAGAAGCCTCCTTTTGCTAAATGCCCAATTCCTGTCAGCAGTGACTGTCAAACAGGATGGTTGATAATTGGACACATAATTCATTCTGTTCAGTATTGTAAATCCCCAAATACCATTTTGAGAACACAACCTATGATGTACAAAACGTAGTAAATTATGTCCCTATCACAGTGATCCAACAAATCCATTAAGGATAAATCACTAGGTGACACCTTAACCTTTAGTTACAGGAGATACAATTCATCTACAGAAGGTTGTGTTTATTTGGATTATCATGGCTGCTGCTCCAGCAAGGAAGTCTGTTGCTCCATGCTGTGTACCATGCACAAAAGAGCACACACTAGAGGTACAGAAGTCTCAGTAGAGCTGAGAGTCACAAAGAAACTGAGGATAATTTGTGAATAAGAAGATCTCAGTAGGCAGACATGTACATACACAGATTCAGAATAGAATGCCAAAGATATTTGTATTTGTAATGTGGGCTCAGAATGCTCTGCATCTTTATAAAGATATAAAATTTCCAGTAGACAAAAGGACTATCTTTAGAAAGGACCACTTTGACACTTCTACTTTTTTTTCCTGCATCTTGGAAACCATTTACATGGGGGATCATGAATATATGTGGAATGATCCTCAAACAGAACATGTCACTTGATTTTAAAAGCCAGTTTGAGTGTTTTTCAGAAATTCTTAAGGCATTTTCTGGAACTAAAGAAGTTGGGTATTTATCAGCTCCCGTGACTGAACTGAGGTGCCCAGATTCAGGAGAACTTCCTAAAGTGTGATTAGGAACCCCCAAAATTTGTGCCAAAAAAAAGAAAGGGTGATTTCGTCAGAATGATCCTCCATTGTACACTGTGCTGGGACTGGAATGCAAAAGCTGTTGAAAGTAGATCTAAAGGTCAATCTCAAAAGCACCTGGTGAGAAAATAAAAAAGCACAGTAAGCAACTACATCTGCTGGAGAAACAGGTGTCAGAAGGTTTTCTGTTTCTTCTCAGATGCATCTGACTTCCACATGGGGATTTGCCAGACAGATGGCCATCCTACACCAACAGCAGGTAGGAATTTCTTTCAAATCATTGATTCTTGTGGGGTTTTATGTAGATTAGGTTACAAGCATGGTGGCAGTCACAACTGCCTCTGCAGACATACTGTATTTCAACAGAAGAGCCTGTAACCCATGAATCACATGAATTCTAAATAAAAGGAATCCCTTGTCAGAAAACAGTAAGAAATGGAGATCAGCCATGAAGTAAGCTGTGCTTCTGACTAGAAAAGCAATAAATCTGATGGGGTATTACCAATCCACTAAAAAGAACTAATTATATATACACAGTGAGTGGATTTTTCTTAGTGTTCACTGTAACCTCTGTTTAAGCAGCAGAACACAACTTTCCTATGTCTCTGATGAGCACAGTTCGGGACATGGCCATACCATTAGTCCTATTAGGGACCGCAGCTCTTGAGATATGAGGCTTACAAGTGACAATTAACAGCTGCCAAGAAAGAAGTAGAACCCTCCACTACTGTCTGCGTGACTGGGTGACTACCAGTGCATGGCCACCACTGGAGAACAATTCCAAGGAAACTGCCTCACCAGGTTTCCATCTCTTATGATATGATTCTACAGACTCACAGTACAGCAGTTTTATCTCTCTGCCAAACCATTTATACAACCTGCTTCCTCTCCAAGGACCCAGCTGCTGTTGCTTGCTACCAGCCTTGGCACATACTAAGAAGCCAGGTTCCTACTTGCCGGGCACAATATTGCATCCTGCGCTAGGCTTGGCCATCACCTGAGCCAGCTCTCAGGGTTTCACAGAGGGTCCCATACTCCACTGTGGCCAGTAGAAACTCTTACAGCACATGTAGTAACAGCAAAACCAGTATATGACATTTTCAACAGTACCTAAGAGATGAAAGTGCCAAATTCCAACCCAAAACCACTGTAGGTCTTCTTAGTGGTCTCAGAACTGTTATCATAGGGATAATAAACATGACCCACCTTTTTCATCTTTACCAAATGCGAAAAATTAAATTACTTCTTAAAGCCCACAGCATTCTCTACTCCTTGAGTATCATGTCTACATTTAAATTTCTAAAGTCTACTTTTAATGAAGCAGCTTTCCTAGCTGAAGTCAGTATAGTAGTCAAATTTGTTTGCACAGTTCTTAGAAGTGTAGTCTCAGAAACTGCTGGGACCGCTGTGCCTTGGGAGCCCAGCCACATCAGAGCCTTACAAGAATGCTGCATATCCCCTCCAAACAGACCATCTGGAACAACCTTGCCACTTACTAACACTGCAAGAGTGCCTGGGCATATATGCTCTGGGGTTATTTTTGAGGTTGGCTGAAAGCCTAGAGACATCTTTCAAAGGACAGTCTAAACAAATATAATGAACACACTCACACACTCTACTTAAGGCTACACTTGAGTGCTGTGACAAATTCAGGCCCCAGCACCTGTAGATGACAACGGGTTGCAAAGTCAAAACTGCAGAAACTGTATCCTCATAACAAAAAATGCAAGTACAAATATCTTAAATGTGACTTAAAAGTTATTCCTTAAGATACTACATTACTTCTCCTTCATCTATTCCAAAAAGTCAAGCACTTCATGGAGAAAAAAAAAGTCATTATGATGAAATAAAATAGTATCTTTATAATAGAAAGATCCATTAGAAAGAAACTGAAGCATTATGTCTGCTGCAAAATGCAGCATGACTAAACTTAGTTTTTATCACGTTAATACGGAAAAGCACGGAAAGAAAAGGCACTGATTAGAAGGAGTATTTCACTTCCTTAGTATTCCAAGAGTACTAAGAGGAATCAAGAGTCACTGCTGTCCACATCAGGAAAGGACACCTGTCTTGCTCCCAAGCTGTAACTTTCACTGCACATATGAAAGAACAAGTCATTCCTAATACTAAACTTCCTGTCAGCATCCATCCACGACATGGGTAATTGCAATGTCTTAAAATAAAATAACTTGTGTGTCAAGACTGATCACCTGTGCCTAAGACATCACTGGGACCCTATCCAGTGGTGAGGATAGGATTATTAAGAGACTGGAAAGTGAATCTGTGGAGTTTAAAAGAATTTGAATTGTTTTGTTTATGAAAACAAACTCTGGAAGACAGATGCTATCTATAAACACACTAGGGAGAATAAACAACAGGTGAGGAAAGACCCTTTCAAAATAAAGAACAATGTTGACACCCACACAACTGACAGAAAGCTCACCACAAACACAGCTATACTGGAAAGTGGTAGACAGCTTTGAATCATCGAACATTCAACAAGCCCGGCTGGGGATCAATAAGTAACCTTAACTCATTTTGAGTCAATTAGTAAATTATGAGGAATCTAAGCTTCAGGTTGTCTAACAACAGAAAACTTTTCCTCTGTCTGTCTCTGCTAAGGTTCTTTAAGGTTCAGATCCAAAGAGAAAACTAAGGTTTCGATGGTGGTGAAATCCTGCTTGATCCCTGGAACAGCTGCACTAGTGATTTCCATCTATAAGACTATGATGTTGTTCTCTCCTAGTCTGAGCTTTTCATTTTTATTAGACAATGTTGAACCATTTCTAAGACAAACAAAAAGTGCCCAAGTAAATTTTTGTTACTGTGTTCAACCAAAAGTGCACTACCTAAAGGCAAATTAACATCATTCACTGACATTCCTACAAAATAAGATGTAATTATCTAGAACTGGATGTTGTCATTTTACTAAGAAGCTTTCAGTGAAGCAATTTGACTTTTGGCAGTCCTCTTCATTTCTGTTAGTCATTTTCTCTTACAGCTCATATAGAAATATGTTAAATTAAATGGGATGAGAAGAAGGATGATATCCATCCAGTGAGGATATTGCTCTTTTTACTAAAGTATCTGTTTTAATTTCAGTCTTCCATCTTTCATTTCAATATGCTACCCATAAAAATCATATATTGTTTAAATTAATTAGGTGGGATTTAAAAGCCATCTGACCATATGTGTCTACATATTTATATATAAATATGATAAAATTTAAAATCTATGGAGATTTTGTGCTTCCACTATTTGATTAAAGGGCTGATATCACTCTCAATTTTTTAATTAGATGGGCTTGATAAAGAAAATATTTTGCATAAAACCTCTCATTTTAATTTGAAATTATTTTATCACTTTGCAAATTAACTTCAATAGGTTTTGATCTGATTTTTTTTAAAGGTTTAATCAGAAATTGTGAAATTATTTTAGCAATTTTTGCTCATTTTGAAAGGGACTTGGAGTTTTGGGCATTGGTCCTTGGCTCATTTGTTTAGTTTGAACACTGAAAAATGAAGGCTTTAATTTTGAAGAGGAAATGAAAAATGCTGTTTTCCAAGGACAATTCTGTTTTCAGCTATCAACACTGTCTCTTTCTAATTCTAAGTAACACTTCATTTGGAATGTGAAGTATTAAAAAGGGGGAAAACCCCCAAAATTTTGCACAGCTTGATGCTATTTTCCAAATCAGCAAAGCCATAAAAATAAGAAAGATGGCAGAAGTAGATTCGTCTATACTGTTTTCTATCCTGTGATGAAAATCATTCTTTACAATAGGCAATTAACAGAAGGTGATTTCTTCTACAGAAATGCCCATAGGGAAAAAAAAAAAAGAGTCTGTTTTCCAGGCAGCTTGTGAATGTTTTATTAGATTAAGATTACAGACAAATTGAAAAAAACACTATACTGCTAACTGCTGTGCATAAATACTTTCATAAACTGGTGGAATAAAAATAATGTGGAAAATTACTGTTCATAAAGGATTACACACTCAAATTCCTCAAGGCAGAAGCCTTTAGCCAGGGACAGTATAGCAGGAGCTGAAATGCCACACTCGCATCTCAGCTTATACCACCCTCATCCTGAAGTCACCCTCTTTTAGTCAGTGAGACTGTCCTGATGCCCAAACAGCCCTTGGTCTCTGCCGCAACTGCTGACCACAAGATTACTGTCATAATGCTTTTCATCACACAGAAAGCCCCCCATGGGCCTCAGGTCGTTTCAAAGAGGAACATCAGTAGTTATCAGCCTGACCACTTGCAAATGTGAGTAGGCTAAACAGCATCTTATCTAGAATTGCCTTAGGGGAGCTACAGTTATTTGTTCTGTTTTATTCAACCTAAATGTGATCTCTTGTGTTACCTCACATTTTCTCCATAGCAGAAGGAAGAAAGGGAAACTCTAGGATAGGGTAAAGACAAGGACTGTAGGAAACAGTGACAAGGCAGAAACCACAGAAATAAGATAAAAGTGAGGAGCAGTAGAGATTAAATTAAAAAGTAATTCAGGGAGAGATATCAAGAAATTACTATGATGCACAAGGGAAAAACATAAACATCTTGTTCCTTCTCTAGTCCCTCTTCAAAATTTGCACAGGAGGGCAAAGAAAGAGAACTATAAAGTATTCCTACATGGAGGGCTCAGGTTTTACAGTCACATGTCAAGACAGATTTTGCAGATCTAAACTCAAATAGGGTAAATAAATACCAAATCTTATGCCTTCCATGTAATTCGAGTATATCATCCCAAGTGACAATCTCCCAGAAGAACCAGAGCCAGACTAAGGATCTTCAATTCAGGACTGGCTTCCGTCAAAATTTGCAAGAAGCTGTATCTGAACCTGTCACAACAATGGGGTGCACAGGTCTGCAGATGGATAGGGTGAACAGATACTGCACAGAGGCAAAAATGCACATTTTCAAATAACATTGCATAGCTTTGCATTGCAAACAAGTTACTGACTTAAAAGATACCAATTCTTCTACCAGAATATTCACTTTTTTCCCCTGGAAATGGAGAAATTCTAAACTGGTGCCTACAATTTTATTTTCCAAGGCTCCTCCAAAAATGCAGACTACCCTTTTATAAATTTCAATTTACAATAATACAATAAACTGAAACCTAGTGTTTCAAGAGTTATTTCATGAGCCATATGTTTCCTCATACTAGGAGGAATCAATCTCCATCACTGCAGTAGGCACTAAGAGCAGTAATCATTTTAGCCATCCAATTTTAATCTGTCACTCCATGCAAATGAGAGTCCTGAGAATTGAACTGAACCATAAAATTGGAGGATAGTGATTTAAGAAAAATCAGCTGAGGATAGCCACTGAGATCCAGAATGCAGCATAATTAAGCTTTAAATTACTGGGAAAACTGAATAACTGACTTGAGATCCATTAATAAGTATTATATTTTATTAAAAGCAGAGGTATCATGAACTATGCAGCATACATAGTTTCAAGAGGTCAGTTCCCCACAGTACAAAACTATTTCCAGTTCCAAAAAGTGTTCAAATGTCTTTATCATAGTACAGAATGAAGATTTATTTCAGCCTTTCAGCTTCAAGAAAGCCTCAGTCTGAACTGCTCAGCTACACTTTATCTTTACAAAGGTGCTTGAAAAGATATGGTTTCCTACATGCTAACTCCACTTCAGCTTCCCTCTTCTGCACTCCTGAACCACTGTTAGTGGTACACACACGTAAAATGCACCTGGGAGTCTGGGGAATTTCAATATCGTTTGAGGGAGAACTGTCATTCAAGTTAGTACTCTAGAGGACCATAAATCACTGTTGTTCAAGTCTAACTTCAGACATTAACCCCTTGTCTTTGTAAAGCCATACAAACACGGCTGTCTCTGTGTTAGCTGCTACGGAGGAAATTCCATTAGTAAAAACAGAGATTCACAACAACTGGACAAATAAATAGTTACATGGTTTATCATGAATATCTAGGACAAGGCTAATATGATTACTGTGCTATCAGGATACGCCAGTAACGAAGAAATGTTGATGGCAGGCTCTCTCCTAAAATCACACTTCTGAAACTCCTGAAAATTCTTATCCAAGGAGTTGGAAGCTCAAAATCAGAAATGCAGATCTCTTCTTGCTAAGATAAAAGTGGAAAACCCAAGTGAATCTCTTCTCAGTAAGACAAATTAATAGTAGCCTCAGTTCACACTACATGCATACCCACAGAGGAAAGAACTGAACTCTGAAACTGTCCAGAATGCTGCGTCCAGTGCTGGGCTCCCCAGGACAAAACAGACAGCAACATACTGGAGAGAGTCCAGCAAAAGGCCACAAAGATGACTAAGGAATTGGAGCATCTCTCATACGGGCAGAGACTGAGAGAGCTGGGAATGTCCAACATGGAGGAGAGAAAACTCAGGGGAATCTCAGCAATGTATATAAACACCTGAAGGGCAGGTGTAAGAAGATGGAGCCAGGCTCTTTTCAGTGGTGCTCAGTGATAGGACCAAAGGCCAGGGGAACAAACTCAAACACAGAAGGTCCTTCTCGACATAAGGAAACCACGTAAGACCACATAGTTCTGAAAAAGTCAGACACTGATGAAAAATATAAAATCACTGAGGTTAAATGAGGTCTTTTTAGCTGGTATTTTCCAAATAACTTCACTTCCCAAAGTTGTGCTATTTTTGAAGCTCATCACCAGCCAAAGTAACCAGGGTGATGACAGACTTCTCTAGGTAAATAAAAAACTGATTTGAAGATAGACGTTAATATTTACCCTATGTAATGTACTCAAGCTTCTTGGCTTGCCTGAGGTCATTCATCTTCTCATCACAAGTGGCTTACAAAAATGTGCATGGCTTACTCCACCTAAACAAAGGTTCGTCTTTCCTGAAAACCCTGACACTTCATGCATCACACTCTCTGAACCAAGATTTACAAAACTTAGCCATTGCCAAGTTGTCTGCACAGCAATGAACAGGCCCAGTTTACAAAGGCTGGGAATGAGCTGTTCCCCCATTTCTAGCTCAACACACACCCGTGAGCCCAGATGTCAGAGCACAGTGATATCAGAGGACAATACAGGCATCTCACAGATCAGGAAAACTCAGCAACACTCATATTAACTTCACTCATTAACGAAACCTCTAAGAAAGAAGAACAAAGTTCAAGTTCCATTTTCGAACTGACAATTTACTGCTATGCTCTTATCCCTACCAACCTTATAAAGGGCAGTTGCATCTGAAAGTATGTCTTTTTCCAAATAGAATATTACTAACAAAAGATACTGCTTTTGCATATGTACCATCTTCAGATGTTTGTAACTAGAGGTTGTAAAATGTTTATTACTCTACTCTTAAAACATTATTCAAATTGTAGCATTTTAAGTCCAATGCAATATACTAAAACAATGTAACCTATTTTTTACAGACAGCCTAAGAATGTGCTCAAAAAGATCCTTCTTCCATCTCCTCCCATTCTACTTTGCTGATTTGGCCACATTCTGATTTGCAGCCCTCTTCTACAGCATGGCTTAAATTTTCTGCTTTCCTATATTATTGTCACTGCAGTGCTAGTGGTTAGCACTAACCAGAGAATTAAATCTCCAGCAGAGGAATGATGACATATGGTATGCATGAATGGACTTAATGGAAGGCAGAGACACCCTGTTGGCTGCCTCTTACTTCCCATCCATTAGCACCACACAATGCATTGTGCCATGCTATCCAGCACATACATGCTATTAGTCTCACAACTGTGAAACCGTCATCCACCTGTCATTCATGTTACAGCTGTAAACACCTCTGCTGTGACCACCATGTGTACCTCAAAAGGAGCCTGAAAATACAAAACTCCTCACTTCAGTAAGAATATCATTAAACCTTAAACCTTAAACCCTTCTACTTCTGCTTAACTGAACAGTCAAGAGTCATTCCTCAGTAACTAAGAAAAGTGACATATGACGAGCTGAAGCAAAATCAATGCCAATGTTAATATAAGCAGACATGGCTTTTTACAGCCTGTCCATTCACAAAGGGATGCTGTTGTTGAGGGTATCTGGAGGCAATGTCTCAAAGCTCTTGCACCTGTAGAAATAGTTTAAGCAACCAAAATCTTCTGTTAAGTACTAACAGATGCTGGGTCACAGAAGGAGACAAATATAGACCCAAAATATACATTTGCTAGACATAGGATATTTTCAATCGCCCACAAACAGAACTGCATCGAAATCTAAAAGGAACATGTCAAATAGAATGTATGTGTGTCTGTGTCTAAAAATCATTATGCCTCTAACATCAAATTCATGTCTTAAATAATTTATTAACATGGATAATTTGTTAGTTTCCAGTAGCCTATTTACTTTAAATTAAAACAGATTTAAAAGCTCAGACTATCAGCATTAGGACAAAAAAAAGGGAAGGCATTTTCTATCTAGAAACCAGAATCAGTTCTTTGTGCCCTACTGGTAGATCAATTATGTATTAGAGCTGCTGCTGCTTGACTTTTAATCCACATTAGTTCACAGACCTTGAGCAAATTTGATGTTACCATATTAAAAAGGGAGAGCACTAGAATTAGCTATACATAAACAAAAAGGAAAACAGATCAAGCAAGGGACCAATTAGTGTGCCAGATGCTGACAATGGAGAGAGGGGCTGCCTACTGCCAGCACATAGGGAAATAAGAAATACACAGATGATTCATTTAAATTCCCTTAAATGTAATAAATCCCACCTGGAATAACCATGATATCATTTTTAACATGTTTCTTTGTTACTCTAATTTTTGGCAAATCAGGCAAAGAAATCTGCTGATGTATATATATGTGTCAAATGCAGTACTCTATATCTAGAATACCTGTTCTCATTCTGAATAAACAACACTTCAAGCCCCATTCTAGATATCAGAAACCAGCTGCATGCTTAGCCATTCAAAGATCCTGGCTGTGTATTTACTGAAATAAATCATTTAAAGCAGTACTTCAGTCAGCTTTGCTCATTTTGGAGTCCGGCTGATAAATCTTGACATGTAGCCGAAACATTAAAAAGTCTTCCATTTTCTGAACCCAAATTCCTGCATCATCATATCCACTACAGTCTTTCAGCACTAAAATTAAAAGCAAATTAAGTGTTTTGTGACAAGAATGCAACAGCTAAATCTGCCAGTATACAAAATGCAAAGGCTACACCTTAGAATTTAAGTTCACTGGATGGAGGGGAAGAAGGTATCTACCTTCTGGGGGAGGAGAGGGGAAATTATCTCAAAATGCTTGCTAGCTATTGCTACTGACCTAGAAGCTGTAGTTTGAGTGCTCTAAGGTTTCATTTCCTTACAAAGACAATGTTATTTGGTTGAAATATTTTTTCCTACAGTGCACACTAGTCTTTCCTGGAGATAGGAACAGATACAGCCTAGAGGTTTAATGGGGACGTAAAGTGTCTGAATGCTCCACTCAATATTGGCAGCTTTGCCAAAATGAAACATTTCAGTTTTGACTCATTTGATACTTTTCTATGGAAATAAAAAAAAAAAATCTAAAAAGCAGACATTTTACATAAATATTTTAATTTAGTCTTTATGGAAAATCTGTGATTCTTCCTAGAAAGGCTGTAGAGTCAAAAGGTTATAATGTTTCTGTTTAAATTTTTAAAAGAACTACAGTGGCCTTGTTTTTGCGCATAGGAATGCAGCATCTTGAACCTATACTAATGGATTCCATTCCGTTATTTGCTGTGATCATACAAAATGCAAGCTTACACCAGGATCAGAAATTGAATTTCATGCAGATCTGATATGAAGAGTTATGTAATGAAATAAATATCAGACAAGCACTATCTTGTGTGCCCAAAGACACCCTCAGCATTCAAACAGATTGCTTTGTTATTCTGAGCTGCCACAGTGCTGCATGCTTCATCGCCCAATCCTGTGACTGTGACAGACCTCACCTGCAAAATGAGGCCATGCAGGTTTAACCTTCTGGTGGACACCACAGAGCTGTCCAGTGGTTGTTGGCACTTCAGTAACTGGTTCCTCTCCTCTGGCTCAACTCTGCCCCTCAGTTCCAGCACAACTGAACAGTTGGTATGCTCACTGAAGCTGCCAGCTTTCAGCAGAAAAAATCAACTAAGAGTCCTGACCACTTCTGTTGTATAAAGTCCCATGGTGCCATTGTAGAAGTAGATGCATTAACCTCAATGTCTTAGTCAAACAACAACTTGAAGAATCTCATTCTGCCTATCTAAATTCTGTATATACTTTCAGCTGACATAAGCATTTTTACAGCAGCATTCAACTGCCTCAAAGTGTCACCAAGAACTGAAAAACACGACCACTTATCTGCTGCAAGATGTGATTGTGTCAATACTACAAATGTTTAACACTGAGAAGATAAGTAAGAGTTAATAGCAAGTGGGTCTGATGAGCTCAGCTAACTCCGTGACATTCCAGTCCTGCAACACCAGCCCGCAAGGGTGAGTGCAAAGATCTCCAAAGCAATGTTCTTCACGTACAGCTCACTCACTTGGACTCACTGTGGACTTGCACTATGTTATCGTATCAGTTATACTCCATCATCTCTGACTACAGAGACAGGCCTTTCCCTACTAAAACATACCATTAAAAACACCAAGATACACAAAATAATATTCTACAAAATCCCAAGCAGCATCTATACTGCACAATTAGAAACCCAGAAATCAGCACCCAGAAACATCTATGGAGGAGAAACTCAATTATCTATACTGTGAAACTGTCAGAGTAAGTCATAGCCACCTATCCCTCTCCCAAACCATTATGAAGGCAAACACAAATCAAGCATTGTTTCCAAGATGCTCTTTGGACGTAGCAATCTGTTTAGGTTAACAAAAATATTAATAGTCAGGACATAGCCACTACAGCAGGAGGGAGCAGCCCTGGGCATGTCTATTTTATTAGTAAATAGTTATACTCTCTTAGAGAGTTCTCCACTGGCAGTTTCCCATTGAAAAACAGCAAGAAACTCAGGAAAACATGAAGCAATTTTAAATTATTATGCCTCATAAAAAGAAATATATTCAGTTTCAAATGTAGGCTTTACACAGAATAAACCTTTTAAATACCGTTAATTAAACAGAGAGGCTACTCAAGCACTATGAGGTCTGTTGTGTAAATACATGTTAAGGAGTCTTGAGAGCTGTTTTCATCCACTGCACTGACTTCTACAGAGTAGCCTATTTTACAAAAATTAGTGTCACGCAAATGTTTCTGTTCATATCCTATCTGTTGAAACTTCTGTTGTCCATATTCCGTACAGTTTGAAATGGTGACTAGAAATGGCTGCAAGATATAAATAATTCTCCAAGTAAAATATGTGTAATTATTACTTTCTTAGTCATCAGGTCTTCAGCATCACAGTTCCTTTTCAATGGCACTGAGTAATGTACCATCATTTGTTTTTAAGGTAACCGTTATGTAATTAAGTTCTGCCATATTCTCATACCTATTACTCAGCAGGTAGTTCAAGGGTTTAAACCTTAAAAGACTGGGATCAATAACAACCTTGGTACATGGGAAAAGTGAGGGAGAAGAGCCCAGATCTGAATATCACTAACAAGTGATGGACACCAGCGCTCACTGATCAGGAGACTGGGTGAGAGCACGCAGGGGTTTTGGAGAACCTCAGCTACAGTAACAACTCACTGCCCCTGAGGAATTGGACTCTGCATCCGATGAGAATCAAGCCCACTTTGAGTACACAACTAATAAATCCAAAGTAAATAATAATCCACATACGGGGTTGTAAATGTTGATGATAATAGCTATTTCTGATGGTTTTACAGAGTAACGCATCTGAGCTATGAGATATTCCATTTTCAAACAATGTACCTGTCTGGAAACAGTTCTCTACTACTGTCTGCTGAATGCTTTTCTTTGAAAGAGGTTTCATAAGAATATAATAAAAATAACTTATTCCCTATCATCAGCAGCGTAAACAGCACAGCCCCAATGGGAATAGGAGCTAGGCTAACAGAGAAGCTGAATTCATAGTAAATAAATAATGTGATCAAGACCTTAGCATGGTTTTGCATGTCACAGAAAAAAAAATCAATTTGCAAGTATTTTATACCTTTGGAATAAAGCTCTTCCTCATTGTGTTGGGTTTTTTTGACAATAAAGTAAATACAGATGTAGATGAGTTCACACAAAAATAAATTATCTTTTCTACAACGCTATCGTTAAACAAGTTCACAGATTAATATAACCCAGCATCAGTGCAAAAACCTTGCAATGTGCATTCCATTAGAGCATGAAGTTTATAAAATAGAAGCACTGTTACATGATTAGCAGGCTGTATATAGTTTTATACAGTCCACACAAGACATGGTTCTTCCCTGATCCATATCTATCATACAACTGCCATGTGTTTTTCAGCACATGCACAAAGCAGTAACAAGTACAGATACTATTTAGTATCAGAGCATGTGCACAACTATGTGCATTATCTACCACTGCTGAAGATGAAAAGTATTCCCAGCGAGGACTATACTGCATTGCCCTGGACATGGCTCCCAGCCAGGTAGAGACGATATTTTCTCTTCAAATGAGAGATCTGAAATAATGCCTGAAGCAAGAATCAAACCAGAAGTCAAAATTTTGAAATTCAAGCAAGTAACTCTCTGTCCAACCTGGCAGGCCTAGCTTTGTTTAAATCCACATCAAATTGACACCAACTCTGATGATCTCCATGGGCAGGAGACCGCTGCCAGCTCTCCAAAGCTGCAGGGCTCTGGAAGCGCAGGAGGCTGCACTAGAGCTTGCAGGAGCCTGCAGATGGGCATAAGGGAAGAGAAAACAGCCTCATGGATGGGAAAGTTTGAACCTCCTGCACTGGAGCATCCTGTGTAGCTCAAGAGGAAATGTTGTTTGGATCAGTTTTGATGAAAGTCACCTGCACACTCACTGCAGGCAACCTCTGAACATTTTCTGCAAGGATAGAGGGCGGTGTTCATCACCTTAAATGTCTTAACTAGAAATGTGGTTGTTAAACCTAATTAAAGATGTTTAAAAGCTGGGTTTGACTCATTGTTATGTAACATTAAGGGAAATTAGATCTATTTTAGGACTCTGAAAATGAGGGCAAAACAAATGGTACACACAAACATGAACCACTACTGCCAAGTCCAACTCCACAGCCTGGACCTCTACCACCATCAACACACTCACTTGTTACCTGGGAAACAACATGGAAATTTGACTTCCAGCACAAACTCCTCTAATTCTATTCCTGATGACATTTTCTTGCAGTGACAGATCCTATTTTCACCCTTCCAGCTCCTTTTCTTTAGCATATAAATGCATTACAGTACATTTCACTCTAAAATAACTTGCTGTTCATCCCACCTCTATTTTACAGTTAATACTGAAGAAACAGAATGCCCTCAGTTGCTGCATTAACCATATTCTCTGCCTTCTCTAGTCTCTCTGTTCCATGCAAACTGTCCTCTCCAGGTTCCAACGCTATGGGTCACCTTTCACCATCCCACAGACTTCAGCTCTAACTCCTTGCTCCCTTCACACTGAACATCAACCCTCAAGAACTCCCTTTTCATACGTGCATTTCAGTGTCATTCCTGAGGCGAAATGCACATAACTTCAACTTGTGTCATCCACTGCCAAGCCTCACCCAACATTACTACTTGTCTGAAAGCTCACTAACAGCACTAAAAAATATACTCAGTTTTTATTTTCTATACCGTTGCAGTGATCCTCACAAAGCACTCAGTTAATAAACTCACAGCCTTGAGTTTATCCGTAAAGTCCTGTTCTCCTCTAACGCCATGGCCTCCACTGCAAGATCAACACTTACCATGTCTTTCTACATACAATGTTGTGGGGAACCCGACCCCTTTATTTTTAATAGCCTACTGTCATGCTTTGTGTTGCCTAAAAGTTATTTTATCTCCGGTATCGGGGTTTTTTAATCAATATGGGTTTGATGAGCCCAGGGCTGTGAATTTCAGTCCATACTGAAAGGATGAAACCCAAAAGAGAAAGGACAGGAGCATGTTGTCCACCAAACAAAAGCAGAGAGAAGGAAACCAGGCTGACACTATTTGGGTGACCAGAATTGCGCTCTATGTGAATCCTGACTGAATTCCTTCTAAGTTTTTATTGTGTGTTGAAAAGAAAATCAAAGTTCTGAACAAGGAGGAGTGAGAAGCAAGCAGCACCTGGCCCAAAACAGTGCACTAATAGCAAAAACATTCATTTTGAAACCATCTGCTTTGCAGCAAAACTTGTCTCCTGCAATACAATATGTGAATCAAAGCAGATTATGCCTGGGGTTCACTGCAGAACATGGAACAAAACAAGTTATCCTACACCAACCTTCCCATCAGAACACGACCGATGCAAGTTCAGGAATGCCAAATAAAAGTGCTGAACAGCATGCCAGGGCTCCACTCACTCCATCCGGCCTTACCTCAGGAAGAGGGACAGATGGTGCCAGTGACTCAGAAGAACGCCAAAAGGCTTTCATCTCACAGCAATAACCTATGTCCCAGCCTTGTGACAGTCTGTCATCCACACAAATGGTACTTTTCAAGGGCATAAGTGTGAACTTGGTGCTTGTAGGAAAACATGACAGGGTGCTTTCACAGACAACTTCTCTTTTTGCGACCTGAGCAAAGATAATTCTATTCTGCAGCTTCACCAGTGTGCTCCTCTGTGTGAGAAGGCAGGGCCCTGGGAAATAATGCTTGGCAACATAAATTACAGCTTAGTGTACTTCTTCTGGCTAACTTAAAATTGTCAAAAACCTTTCCAGGAATAAAAAGCCTCAGGGAAAGCATAAAAGATTTATGAGCAAGACTTCATGACTTTAAAGGAAATCAATCCCAACCTTAAAATCTGATCCCCCAGATTCTGCTTTTCCGTTTTTTCAATTAATGCAAAACAGAACAAAGCAGTTGTAATTCTGTTCTCTACTACCTGTTTAATTTTTTTTCCATTTCCGAAGTGTAAAATTCTGATTTCCCATTTCTACTCTAGGGAAAAAAATATTAAATTGCAATTGTACTTCTTTTCCCCAAAACAGCCATTGAGTGAACAAACACAGAGAAGCACTGGCTCCCCATATAGCGGCCAGGACTGATTTAGGACAAAGAAAGAGGGGAAAGAGCTTTGCATTTGTAGACCAAGACTTGGGCAGAAACAAACTGCTGAGAAGGTGTGTGCCAACAACAGCTACCATGATGATTCTTAGAGATATAGTGATGTCATGACGTAAGCACGTTAAGCTTCTTGGGGAAGAAGCATTTTCTCTTATTAGACAAAATAGCACAGAATGAGACAGTTACATATTGACCCAAACTGCTATTTTGAGGAGTTGTTCAACAATTAAAGTTTTATATTCTACCTGTATGTCCCTTAATAGTGACACAGATACTTCTACTTCCCCAATCTCAGCCCAGTACACCAAACACTTGAGAGCTTGTCAGTCAGTTTCTATTTGCCCTCCCAACCCCGAGTTGTTTCTCAGAAGACCCACCCTGCTTCACATGGGCCCCAAAGTACTCTACCCTCTGTCCCATTCTTTTTGTCCCCATGTGTTAGCCTGAGTGTGAGTTTAAACATCAACTCTGTGCTGGTAGCTTACATGGAGTTTTCTCCAGTGCCCTCCTGTACAACAACTTAAAATTGCAGCCTGTTGCTCTGAAAAATGACCAGCTAAAGCCCAGTGTAGCTAGAAGATGAGATGCTAAACTTGCTACCCTTACCTCCATCCTCAAACCCTATGGATAACAGAGCTGAGTCATTCATCATATTCAGGTCCTAGTGTCATATTCGATTTCAGCTGCTCTTAAGCCCAACACATCTCATCTCTGTTTACATTCTGCAAATTCTTTTTTCATGATGTTGCTTAGACAATACAAGTGGCTGAGAATGTGCTCACCAATGCAGCAAATTATCTTTTTTTTTTCAAAAAACACAGATGCATGCCTTTTCTATTTTTCAGGGAAGACATCAGTGCGGCAGATGCACGTTTTTTTCATCTAAGTACCCATGTCTGCTTTCCTAGCCTGTGATTTAATGAAAGATTAAAGACTAGCTTATGAAAGTTCACCACGGCAACTGCTGATGTCACTGGGAACTGGATTCCCAGTTGGGGCTTAAAGAAAGATGAAGACCATATTGATAATTGACAATATTTCTGACATTATTCATCTAGCTAATTAAGCCACAACTCCATGCCACTATATATGCTCAAAACTGAATGAACAAAAAATGTAGCACCATTAATATGCTTAGCCATTGGTGTTACATAAATTTAGCCCACAGAAACTAACAGTTCAGATTTACTCCTTTTCCATTCAGCAGCATCTACTTCATGATGCCATGCCTTTAATTATCCTACTGAAAAAAAAGTACATACATTCTTCCCCAGAAAGTGAACCTAAGTGCTGCATTTCGCATGCTGTAAAATGAAGCCAGATTTTTATTCAATTGCAAGAACATTTAAGCACTGAAGGAAAGGAGACACATATTACCACCTTGGACAGCTTTGCCTGTAACCCTTGGCACGTTTGCCATCCTTTTGAGAAGAGGTAAGTAAAACCTCTGTGTATGTACAAACACAAGAACAAAAAGCATATTCAAAGTCACCAAAGTGTACACTTCGTGTACATGTCTGTTCTCTTTTCAGCTTTTTCTGAGGTAAATTACTGCTAAAATGCCTTTATGGTAGTTTGTTGCAACCCAAAAGCAGTGTACTGGTGGGTAGTCAACCCATAGCACGGAGATACCTCCATTAAAGAGAATATCTGCCACAAAACCATAACACTCAGGGATAGAAAATGGGGGGTTGTTCAGGACTTTAGCAGACTTCATGAGGAAAAAATGCAATTAGAGGAAGAAGTAAAGGTCCATTACACAGCTTTAAGAAACACTTGCAATGAGTACACATAGTAATGCTTTATGTATCTACTAAGATTACAAGTATTTGGACGACAGGAATGAGAATGGAGGTAGACAGACCATCTTCTCCCTGCATTTAAGTGAAAGCCGTGAGACCTGGAACTGTGCCTGAGTCCTGGACACACAGCCAAGGGGCTCTGCAGTTCTGGTACAGTGTGGCTGCCATCCTCAGGGAGGGGCATCAGAGATCATTACAGAAAAAAGGTAACGTCATCAAAGGGAAGCTCCTAAAAGAAGATGTTTACAGTCACCATATGAAAGGAAAACAATTCATCAAGAAGATGTAATGGGACAGAATAACAACAGGATGAAGAGGAAAAAATACAGTAAGGCTTTCCTTGCATTTTGGAATGCTGCTTAGTTTGATTTCATTCCTACAAGTTAAAGTAAGAACACACATGGTCCAAGATGTAACCATGGATCTTCAAATGGATTCATTCATAACTGGCTTTCAGGCAGCTCTCTTTAAAGGCTTATGTGCTTCTTTCATTTGATACTGCATTGATTTTCTCTGGTTTCCTCCTACTGTGGCTACCCTCATCAATTAGCGTGCTATAAATAGAGCAGTCAGATTCCTTTCACTGGTCTCATTAAATTGCACTCCTGCTGAATTTCTGTGGAGAACAGAACTGGATCATACTGATGGAAATAGTATGAAGATGTCCTCAAGTTTTCCAGGGAAAATCAATTGCTCAATATTCCTAACAAAATGCTTTGAAAAGCATGACTCAATGGATCTCAACTAATGCCCAAAACATATGTAAAACCTTGCTTGTAATTTTGCATCTCTAAAACCCCAAAAGATAAAGGGTGAGAAAATATGTGGTTAAGAGGCTCAGCCAGCTCCTCACTAATAAATAAGCCCTCATCAATCATAACTATTCTACTGCATCCCCTGAAAAGGAATCATTGCAGGAGGTATGCAGCTAACCCACATAGTTCTTCTGGAAAGTGAAGTAAGGATTTAAGAACACAGTCCCAAGGCATACCTGGTGCCTGTCAAAGACACCATGTAATGGTAGTGTGCTCACTGACTGAAACTAGAGGGCAATGATAAAATCTGGTACTATCATATGGGTTAATTATTGCAGACATGTGACAGCTATGATATTAAAAATGTTAATCTTTATTTTCTAATGGTATGCCAGTACAGCTTTTAAAAAATTTGTTTTAGAGATAATAAGGTACGTTCAGTGCAATATCAGGTAAGAATTAATGAAAACTGCAGTTTAAATATATCTTTATGGATGCCCTCTCCTGAATCACAGCAGAACCCCTTTCTCCTTTCAGAAAATGTTTACAATGGTGGAAGTGGCAAAGGGCTGAAAACCAGTTCTTCTCAGAAAGAAAGCCCTACCCCAAAAGATTCTAATAGCTATACCAGATCGTTAAGAACAAACTAAAAAGAGCGAGAAAATAACAAACACATTTGAAAACACAATCTTTAATCACTGGTTAAAGATTGCATTTTCCAATGGCACTGTGTGTTATTGGAGTTAGTCCTATAAAATAAGGGAGCTGAATACATATTTTATAGCTGAAGCCTAATCTGTGAGGGACAACATAAAAGGTAACCCACAGAAACAAGCAAGTACCTCTTCATAGCCAGAACTGTTCTGGGGGAGATGCTAACATGAGACTTACTCAGTGTCAGGTGCTGGAGTGATATTAATTTCTTTTGATTGAATGTAAACCCAATTTTTCACAAATAGGACAATATGTTTAGCCACCTCAGATTTCAGTCCATTTTCATGTTTGGATATTCATTATGTGTAAACAAAACATTAGTGCTCAATCCTTTTTATTACAGAAGACACTGGAAAAGATTACAAGCACTATTTTCATATTCCACATAATAAGAAGAGATGTTTTTTAAGAACTCATTCTGATCTTTGCAAAATAGGAAGGTAATGACTGCAGAAATGCTTTTTGAGAGGTGCTGGGGGTTTTTTTAATGCGTTATCCACATTGGAGTATGATATTTTAGAAAGAGTTCAAAATTAATTTTTTCTTAAGAAATATAATTTTCTGTATTTGTTATAAATCTGAACTTTCAGTTCCCGAACTACTTTAAATCACCAGCCATGCAGCACTTATTTAAACAGTTACACCTACTAAAACACATAAGAAAAAAAAAAGATGACACTGTATTGTTTTGGGAAATGAGCACAGAAGGCTTAGCTGGTATCACAGGCACTACGTGCATGGGCAGTATGTGCTGAAGACACCAATATAAAGCCAACTGTGCACAGCCTAATAAGATCACGGAGGATTTAACAGCATCATGGAAAACAAAGGTTAGACTGATTTCAGGAAATCATTCGAAAAATGATCCAACGTATCCTTATGAGGGAAACCTGAAAGATGTATATACAAAATGGATTGACAACACAGGTAATTTGGACACTATTAAAAAAACCTGAATTTAGGCTCTCCAAATACAGAGGATCCCACCGATTTTCACATCTCACCATTGCCAGTGCCAAACACAAGAAGAACAACATCTCTAGGTCCTGATTCCAAATCACTGCTGTTGCAGAAAGTACTCCATCAAACAATTCCTTTCTATGGGTTACTGAGAGTTACACACCAATTCCTGCTTTGGACCCAACAGCACACGGTGAAATAGCAAAGGGTTTTATAGGAGTTGACATTTTGAAATAGAAAAATTAGGATTAATGCCAAGAAATCTGAAGAGCAAGAAGTTGTAGAAAGGTTTCTGAAGAATGTGCCAGGCCTGCCTTCAAGCTTTTAAATTAAACTGTGTGAAGCTCTGGAAAATGTAATGCACAGGATAATCTTGCATTATCAGGAAGGTGAACTATGATCTTAAAACATGTCTTCTGTCTCAAGCATTACAATTTACAACAAATTAGCTTTATTTCTGAGTGACCTTACAAGGAAGACTAGTATTTATTCCCTTCGCGACCTTAAAATACTGAAGGAATATTTAGATCTTGGCTGAGAAAAATCACTTTCAAAAATAAATAGATATTTTGAAGCTGAGGAATGGTCATAACCTTATAATTGTTGAACTGTGGCCTACCAGAGACAACAGGAAGTCAATCACAGTGAGTTAATTGCCTATACTGAGTTTGTGCTACAAGTCCAAGATCTTTTCTCATGTTGGTGTCACCTTAGTATCATTTTCGTTCTTCAGCTTAATCAGAGCAATTTAGTCACTATCTTTATTTAATACAGATAGATTCAGTTTCCTGATAAAAAGAAATAAAACAGAAAAGTGGTTAGCATTTGGCAAAAGCTCAAGAAAGAAGCAGCCTGCACACACAAGAAGAATCTTCTCTGTCTTCTTTCTCTTAAGATGCAATAATTTCATTTGGATGTTTTTCACTGTTGACAGAACCAATGGAAAATGTCAACTATGAGCATTTTCATTGTTTCCTACACTAAGCATGTCTACTTTGTTGAGTAGAAGAAAACTTCAGATACAAAAAAATTCTTATTTTTCCAGATCATGCCATGTAATTCTACTACATCCTTGGAAGCTCCCAATTTCTCCTACCTGGCCCCATGAGCACCGAGTCATGTATGACAACTAGACCAACTCCAGTCCAAGGAACTAAAAGGACAGTTTCCTTAACAGCCTCATGGCTATAGGACTCACTCGGTATGTGAATAGATCAGGCCGCACTCTCCAATGCTGCTTTCCTGAATGATACAAAGAGTAATGGGACCACTGGTTAAAAGGAGATTTGAAGCTGATTAGATGCCAGATGTGGAGAGCACTTGGCCAGTGAGACCAAAAAAGGCTGAGATCTCCTAAGGAGCCTAAGATGAACTTGACATGCCATGCAGTCATCTACGGTGATTGAGATTTCGGAGGATGCCATCAGAACAGTGAGACAAAAAAACCCACATCAGTGAAGACCAGTACAAAGTAAGGCAATGTTAGTAGGAGTGGAATGAGGAACTGGGGAAGCAGTAGGACAGTGGCAAAGGCTGCTCAGAGCAAAAACGGGAGGAGGACCCAGCAGAAGAGCCTGTGCCAGTTAGATCAAAGTGCCTGATCAAAAGCCAAGCTCCCCACAACTAATCATGCCTTGCTTACAGCAAATATCTGCAAAACACTGGCAAAGTGCCCTCTGTCTTTCTTGTGCGGGTTCATACGGAGGATGACAACCTACTGCAGGCAGATACTCCACTAGCTCCAGTGGCAGTGTTCGGAGGGTGGATATTTAACTCCATTAAGCTTCCTTGCAGTTTGTACTAAGCAGAATTTCTGAGGATAAAAGAAGAGTTCGGTTTACTGCTTTTTATCATTTGTTTGAGAGGCAGCAGCCCACACGGCATTATCTACATTCAAAGAGCATCTAATGAGAAGCTCCTAATTTAGCCATGCTAGAATTCAGACTCCTGGCTTGGGGGTTCAGGATGAAGACTTCTAAAGTCTTGAATCCTCCTGATCAAAAATTAATGGCAGCTGGACTCTAAATGTATAAAAAGTGACTGAAAATCAGACCATGACCTGTCACAGTGGGCACCCCAAGTTAGAAGACATTTTTAACAGTAATCTTTCAGTGGAATAGCTCTCAGCTGAGGGGGAAAAAAAAGAAAAAAAAAAAAAGGATGGTATCTTCTCGTCTTAAAAATGTGTTTGTGAGAATAAATATATTAACATTCCAAAGGCATTCAACATTTTTTTATGAGCATCATAAAAGAATCTAGCAAGGAAATTGATTCTTCTGTCTTCAGGTAACAGGTTAATAGCTGGGACCACAGTGACTAATGGTTATGTCTATACAAACATGCCTGTTTGTAGCTGAATTTGAGCTATGGTCATCAAGTTCTTTCTTACCCAGCAGGTTAAGCCAATCCAGACAGCAGGTGAGAAGTTAGAAATAACAATCTCTTCCAGTTCACCCTGTTTCTACAGTAAATTGATGGTAAACCTTTTTGATGGCCATTTTACAAGTAGAGAAGACCAAATGTAAGCAAACTCTTGCAAACTAACAAGTTCCTAGGAAAAATATCCCATTCTGCTGCTGTTGCGACAGAACACGAGTTGCACTGGTATGAAATTGTGCTATTTACAAGCACATCCTTCCGTTCTCTGGGAGGTCCTGGGCTCAGCAGACTCTAGCATTTACAAACAACTTAATTCTTTAATGAAAAAAAAAATGAATGAAAGCAGCTACATGATTTACTAGACCTCCTGAAAGCAGAAGATACTCCCATCAAAGGCTTGAGTCTGCTACTTTTTAATATTCTCCCAAGCACTATGTGAAATGTCAGGACTCTGTTCTCAAAAACTGGTGGAAAACTCAAGCACTGAATGAGTGGGCTTTATGGTTTAAAGTTTGGATGCAAAAACATCCAAAGTTTTTGTGACATCTATTTTGTGACTTGCTGCTCACAGATGCTCATTGCTAGTACCAACTGTTCCTTAAGCTCATTATTAAAAATCATGCACAGCACAGAGCATGTGAACATGTAATTATATGAAGTCAAAATACCATTTTCAGAAGAATCCTTAGTTCTAGACATTCCTGTCTTAGGATCTTGACACTGCAACCTGCTGGTTGCATAGATGTAGTCCAGAACTAAGTGGTGAAATTTAAGCACTCTCTGTACTTGTTTAACTAACCCTGATGTTCAGGCAAGATTCCCAGTAAGAGACTGATGGAGTTCATGCTTAGAGAAAAAGGGAGTAGGACATCCTGTCACTTTCATCACCAGACTGGGCATGGTCTGGTGTTTGGTACTTCCACTTTACGCTGCTGCAGCAAATCTGATTGGGGATACTCATACTAACAGCTTTGTAAAAGATGTTTTTGACAATAATAGTAGCTGCAAGCATGCTGTCTTCGTTCACTTTCTGGTTTCCTTTCATGTTTGCAGTAGTGAGTTTGTTTTAGCCTATGAAGCCTTCCTCTGTTACTAAACAAAAAGACACAGTCAAAGACCTGCCTTGTCCCCCACAATACTATCGCTGTTTCCTCCTGTAAACACCCTCACCCCAGAATAAAAAGTCTTCTGTCTTCTGCAACAATGCTGACTATACACATATGTTCAGCTGCCAGTTTAAATGTGTATCATCTCTTTTTCACCAGCTTTTTAACTAGAGGAAAAGCATTCACATTCAGCTACCAATAAATACGCACTTTTGCAAAGCATTTCAAGGTACAGCCTGCCCTACTGACAACCTGAAAAAAAAAATCTGTCATGCCTGCAACTACTATTATGCACTAATAGAAATCAAGTCTTTAAGAAGCAGTTAGTGGTCCAGGTTTTAAAATACTAAATATTAGCGAATCAGTTGAAGTGCCTCATGAATACCCACAATGTCCCATTTTGCAAAACTCACTTATGATTACCCCAAAGCTGTCTATCAGAGTTAATAATGGTCCCAACTTTCAATATCATTTCAAATTGAATTTTCAGTCTTTGAAACTGTTTTTACCTGCTTTCTGAAAACAACACTTGTCCTGATACTTGGGCGGGCGGGGGTGGCAGGGAGAAGCCCAGATAAGGGTTATATAAAAAAAAAAATTATCAGAAAGAAAATAATCATAGCCACAACCTCCTCCCTCCTTCTGCCCAAGTGTTCTCAGCTTGGTGATTTGGCAGAAAGGGTCATGGGAGTGCCAGGAGCAGTAAAATGAAGGTTTTAAAAAGGGAGAAGGGGTGAAATATACTCTTGATTTAATTATGTCACACTAAAAGTCCTCCTAGCCCTTAGCAGAGGCCAAAAATAAGAGCCTAGAGTAGCTACAACTTGGATAGCATATGTGATTATTTCCACTCAGCATTCATCTCATTTCCAGCTATGTGCAGCCCAAGGAATTCTGAACTTTGATGCTTTTTACATATTTAGTAATCCTCAATTCATTTCTCTTTCACAAACTTAAGCATTTTCTCTAAACACGACTAAACTTTAAGCAACCAGAATTTCCCAATGCATAGAGTACCACAAATTACCCAGATATTGTACAAAGAATTACCATGTCTTAGAAAGAGACAGTCCTCTTCCTAGTATGTCCTGATGATAACCATTTCTTAAAATGGAGATAACAAATAACATCTACAGTCCACTCTCTCCAGCCACCCATGATCTTGTTTGTATCCTGATCTCACCTCATTAGGGACCCTGCTTTAAGCAGGAAGTAGGATTTGCTGATCTCCTGAGGTCTTCTCCAACCTGAATTATGCTGTGACTCTATGGTTTGCTTTATAGATTCCTGTACTTTCCCTCTACAGTTTTTCTTCTTCCACCTAAATGAATCCCAGCCAACTTATTTGTTCCTCATACAGAAACCAGCCCACACTTTTTGGGGGGTTTTTGTCCTTCTTCATTTCTACAATAGTCTTTCTGAGACATAAAAATAGAAGCCGCCCCAACATTCAAGATGGAAGCGATGGCATAGATTTTTTTTAGTGACTTAACTGTGTTCCCTGCTCTCTATCCAATTCCTTACAATTCTTTGCATTTGATCTGCTTTTTTGAACAACATCCTGTATTAGGATGATATTTTTATACAGCTATTTATCAGACCATAACATCGAGTTGTCAATTTTGTGTGGTAAGAGCTCAGAGTTCATCACCGTCTATGGAAAGTTAGGACTGGTTTTCTTCTGAGCTCTCAAGAGTTCACTTTCTGTGGGAAATGTAGCTGAAGCACAGAGATTGCAACCTCTTGCTGGTTAAAGAGGCAAAATTTTGTTAAGTTTTTGAAAGGCACAGATTCAGGGCACTTGGGTATTGAAACACACAATGCTGTAACACTCCGTGCTTTCAGAACCCATTTGCTGAGCAACATGAGCTTCTTCACGAGCCCAACATTAGTGCTTGGCTACAGAAACCAATGAACGGGGAGAAGTGGGCACCCAAAGACTGGAATTCACAAACATCCACACACTGAGCATGCTAAGGAGAGCCAATACAAAGTGCTAAAGTCAAGGCATGGGTTTCAGTCTCAGCTCTCAAAAACTTTTCCTTCTGCTCAGGGTTCACAGCTCCAAGCAATTAGATACTCCTAGGCACCTAATGTAGACAGATCCTTCTCAGAATATAGAGAGCATTACACATTGCACTTGTTTCTTATTCTTCACCAGGGAAGGTGTAGGAGCTCTAAGTGCAAATCCTCCTTCTCACTGATGAGAAGCAACATAAATGCTGTAGCCACAAGCGTCTGCAGGGAAGAGTATTGTTCCTTTTTTCCCAAAGCACACAGCCAGTGTATGAGCAAGGATTGGAGCATCAAGAGTCCCAGCCAAGTGCCTCAACGTCCACATCAAGTTTTTTCTCCTTGGCTAGCAAAACCATTTCACCTAAAAATCAGCACTGACCTACACTGAACCAATTATTTGGTACAACAATGTTGTGATGGATATGCTGTAAATTCACATCAGATTACCAATAATCACTGTCCTTTAACATAAAAAATTCCATGGCCAAAAGTCTCTTTTTCCTGAAGACAACTATGTAAGAAGAGTTTTTCTAATTTATGAATAAGTTTCGGGTATGATTCTTCTCATACTCCCATTTAACATACATATGCAGAAAAAGTATATAGCAGAACTCATCTTCAATAGAAAACTTTATATATTTACTTATCTTAATTTCAAAAGCAATTTCCTAAACAATACACCGTAGCGAAAAGCCCAAAAATGCCATAGCTTGTAATGTCTTTGGTACATAATATATTGAGTATTCTCCTCACCATGGAAGCTAAACAAATATAATGTAAATTTAGTAGATTTCATTCAGGAGGCAAACGGATTTGATTAACATCAAATTCAGTCGTCACTAATCCCACTTTCACTGTCCCTTTTCACCCAAGTAACACAAATATTTAAATTCTCCAAACGGTAAAGTTCAGCATCTTGAGCCCTGTTAAATCTTATAAGCCAAAGTAAATTTTATTTCTCTGATTAAACAGAGAGTATTTATGAAGGTCATAAATAAATAGTGTGTGTGAGTTGTTCTTATACCTTTTCATACTGCCTGATTAAGCACTTTTTACTTTGACATCATTCAGAATGATGTTTTCTGCTACGCATTTTTCTCCGAAATAAAAGAAAAGGCAGTCCTTGTTGAAAGTAAAGGAATACAACATTTGAGGCAAGGAAACTTGTAAGAATGTGCAAACAGACCCATACCTTGCCCAGGGTCTCTCTGTACCACCTTTCCACTATGCTTTCCTCTTAATTCCTTCCTGATCACAGTTTTTTTTGAAGTGCGGTTCTCCCTCCAAGATGCTCAGTACAATTGTCTTTAGGCCTTCCCATTGATTCTAACACATCTTTACACAGAAAAATGTGTAGTAAGAGAAAAGAAAAGAAAAAGGAAAGGGAAAGGAAAGAAGGGGGAAGGAAAGGGGAGGAGAGGGGAGGGGAGGAGAGGAACCTTAAACAACCCCTCAAGTAGTATAACTACTGGGAAAGGATCACTAGAGAGTCAATCAATTTTGATACCATAAGAACGGTAGCCCTCATTCCTCCAGTGGTTCTCCACAGAAAATTGATCACTGCATTATGAGAGCCCAACTAATAGATTTCTTCAAAATACTTGTTGCAAAAGGCCCTGTAAAAGTACTTTTACTTTGTAAAAGTACATGTCCTAATCTATGACAGGTAACAACACTTGTCATAGATTAGGATAGATTCCTCGAGCCCTAGAACAGTTTAATTCTCATTTGCCATTTCAATGCCTTTTCCTTCTCTCTTCTGGAGTATTTCATGCCCACTTTTACATCTCCGGAGTCAACAGAACTGAAGACAGTGGGCACAAACTGTTGCTGTGGGTGCTGGCCACCATCAGACTTGGGATACCTGAACATACAGAGCTGGGAGCATGGGTAAACTAAGTAAGCCAATGGACTCCTCCCCAGTTCAGTCATGAACCAGTCAACAGTAAGAGAATACAGAGTCACAGAGCCCACCTGAAGTTTGGTAGGTCATCCCTCATATTTTCACATGCAGTTATCCACTGCAACAAAATAACCATCTCTGAGTAATGCCCAAGAAGAAACACCACCATTTGAAAACAAAGACTCCTAAAGCATTTATTCATGTTCTAAACCAGAAAACAATTACTAACTTTGAAAAAAAAAGCACAAAAAAGAAAACAACTTTGAAAGCAATAAAAGGAAATGCAGCAGCACTAGAACACAGATCTCACTGCTGCCTTCTAATGTAGTTGTCAAGACAATACTCTTGCATAAGAAAACAACAAAATGAAAATTGACATCTTTGTCTCATGACTGTCACTACCCTTCTGGTGCAACAGCAGGCTGAATACTGGTTGAGCCATTTCATCAGTTAGATCAAAACTCCACACTACTGCTATGCAAGTTTCTTCGAAAAGAAAAGTTCAAAAATAAGGCTACTATTTTGCTTTGTGAGTAATAAAAACATATAAATGATAGAAAAATCATAGAAAAGGAATATTTGTCCTTGTAGAAGTGAGGCACACTGCCACGGGAGTGAATTACAGGTATTTTTAACACAGCAACTCAAGCTTGCGCAGAAAACTACCACCTTGACAATTTTAGGTTTTCATTTTAATAAGCATAAAATATCTTAGGAGACAGATGAGAGTTATGTAGTATCCTTTCCACCAATGTGCCTGTGCTATGTAAAGTGCATTTGCAAAGAGCTGAAAGAAATTTAAATCACTGTATACTCAGTCCCAGAAGCTGCTTCTCAGATTAATTTCGACCCAGAAAAAGAGTCGAGCACATGCTGAACTTTGAGTAAATAAATAGTCCCACCTAACTGTCTGATCACAAGGCCCCACACTTTTCTTGACAAATTATGTAGCGCCTGTCTCCAAAGGAATCAATGAAATAAAAACAACCTGGCGGGGCAGCAGCAACCCATATTTCATTAGCGCTGTGCATAATTACAAGATAAACTGATTACTTCTAACTTGCTGCTGCAGAAGGTACTGTCTGAATTTACAGGAAGCCAGCCACTTTGGAATAAAGACCAAAAAGTTTCTTCTCATTTATAGGAAAGAGGGAGCCTACACATCAGGAGATACTGCAGTTAGCTGACTGAGTTCATTCTTTACCTTGTGCCACAGTAGCTTGCCTGTTCACCCATACCTTAAGGTGTTAATAGCCTTGCTATTCAGTTCTTGGATTTTTGGGTTTTTTAGCCACCTAGATTTGTAATGAACTGCAAAATGAAGGAGAATTATGAAAAGAAAAGAACAATGTTACCTGAAGGCCCTCTATGGCTAATCTAAGCATGCTTGGTGTGAGTTTGGAGGCCTGCTTGAAGGTGAAGTTGCTCCAGTCTATAATCAAAACAAATCCATTCACTTGAAGCTCAGGGTCTTCTATCATGGCTTCTAAAGAAAGAAGTATGGCGCGCAAAATATCCACCAGCGTGTACCTGAGAATGTGAAGGGGAGATTCTGTTAGGAAAGGAGCAACAACCACAGAGGTGGAGAAGCTCTGAGCATTCTCCCCTTGTCAAAAGTTTAAATCAAAGGAGAGCAAATGTATCCTCAGAAGTCATTGATACATAAAGCTCAGAAAGCCTCAAAAGCTTAATTAGTTGAGCTCATCTTCTGGAGTAGGATTATGTACATCTTGACCATCAGCCAGCCAGAACAAACTACAAGAATATAACACATCAAAAGCAAATTTGAACTTTTCTGTAGTCTCCTAAGCTGCTTTAGTATATTTACATTTTATTACACCTGTACAAGCATTTCTATGCAAATTGTATTTTTGTAAAACCATAATGATACCAAAACCTGATTCTAATACCAGAAGCCTAGACCCAAAGATTCCTCCTATATTTTTCCAAGTGAATAACAGTTCCTACAAAATTATCAGCTAAAAAACGGATTTTCACATGTTCCCCTTATCCCTCTCTCTGTGTAACGTTTTATCTTAAATCCACAACTTCAGAAGGCTAATTTCTCAAAGATCTTGAAAGCAGTAGGGCTTTGAGGTGTTTCTGGGTAAGGGCAACAGCAACCTTTTAAGAGTCACTTAACTGCTTCCAGAGTACTAAGTACTTTGTATACCCAAATTTTGTGGTTACAGAAGAAAGTTTGGAACATGGTATTCGTCAGTTCCAGCATTGTCTGTATTAAACTTGGGTTTAAAAGATGCCCTCTACAGTATGTTTTACATATATCAACTTTTACATACATAAACTTTTCTTAGATCAATGACTTTATAAAAAAAGATATAACTATATATTGCTAAGCCCTGCTGAGTGTAATCTTTCTTTTTGGAAGCTAAGCCACCTAATAGAGTTGCTGAATAGCTTAAATACATGCAAGCAATGTCATCTTTAGACTGCCATATAATAGAGTTATTAATCAACTGGTAGTTTAGCTTATTGGATTTTTTTAAAATAAGGTGAAACACCAGAATTATCTGGGCTTTTTAAAGATATATTAAAGTTGTAGTTTAACTTTTGATTTTTTTTTTCCTGGGCTAACTATGTTTTACACGTAAATATTTTTTTAATTAACATTTTTTACAAGGGCATGTAGTAATAAAACAAGGGAGAACGGCTTTAAGCGGAAAAAAGTATGTTTAGACCAGATATTAGAAAGAAATTCTTTACTGTGAAAGTGGTGAGACCCTGGAACAGTTGGCCAGAGAAGCTGTGGATGCCCCACTCCTGGCAGTGTTCGAGGCCAGGTTGGATGGGGCTTTGAGCAACCTGGTCTGGTGAAAGGTGCCCCTGCCCGTTGCATGGGGGTTGGAACTTAATAATCTTTAAGGTCCTTCCAACCCAAACCATTCTAAAATTCTTGGATTTTATAAATAGTTACCGAAACAGACATAAATTTTCCGGTCCCAACACAGTATCAAATGAGGCATAAGAAATTTAAACCAGAAAAATATCAGATAAACAAATACTCCAGAAACAAAAGAGTGAAATCTTCAGCATTTGTGAAGATATCTTAAACAAGGCCGTTTAAATGTCTCTCATGATGGCATCAAACAGAGTTTTCAAAATTGTGAGTCCCCAGAGAATTCTTCGTTATACTGCATATGTAGCAAAGAGTATGTGTGCCTACTTAGAAATTACATTAAATTATACTGAATTCTGCTTGCTTTAATACAATTAGTACTCTGTTCTGCTGTGGGCATAGCTGTATTTTGAAAGTATCTGCAAAAAGGAAATAATACAAATGAAATTAATTTGTTGTAGCTGACTCCTCATATCTTTCCATCTTTGTTTTTTTTAGCCAACTAAAGCTCAGTGAACTTCCCAACTATGCATTCACAGGAAAGGAACTAAAAAAGGACTCTCCTAATGTCAGAACACAAGAAAGTGTGTTTTCCCCAGAAATCATTAGCGGTAGCACTGTTTTAAAAAATTCTTCTCTTCATTTTCGAGACCCTTATTTTGTTTTGAATTTGGTTTAATTAACTGGGATAAAATTTTTCATCATCACTCTTCTCCTTCACACTATTCTGAGATTTAACTTTTTTCTAATGCTTTACTTTTCTGAGATCTAAGATTTAGAGGAAGTATGGAATTCTCCCTCTTTTTTGTTCAGGTTTTTTTTCAACTAAGAGAATAAACAGCACAAAAAAATTATCTGTAATTTCCCTATAGAAATCATCAAAACGCTAAAATTCTCTATTTCCTTTTGGCAGGGGGAAAAATAAAGAAGGAAAAAAAGAAAAAAAATAAAGACCATTTCTGCAAATGAAATTTTATCCAAGGAGAAAAAAGGACATGCCTTACAACCAGTTTCAAAGAAATCTTTAAAACTTTCAATCTTTAACACTGTTAGTGCAATTTGATCATCAAGGAACTGCTGGGTCAGTTTTTGCAGGAGGCACAGTGCCGCACGCCTAGAGCACTCTGCCAGCCCTGGGCAAACCTGCACGAGGGCACAGGGGCTGGCGTGGGAGGGCCAACAATTCAGGCATGGCATTGCTGATGCTCCCCTTCTCCCCAGGCAGAGAAGCTCCCCCCAAGCCCAACTGCTGGGGAAAATGCCACCATCACTGCAAAGGCCTCTGAATAAGCCAACAAACAGCCCCAGTTACACAGTGCGAAGAGCAACCTGAAATAATTCTTATGGACTCTTTCCCAAACTAGTGTGCACATGTATAACGGGACATGTAGGGAGTGTTCGGCAACATGAAAAACTACAGATAGCTGTAGTGGCACTAAAAGCCCTTAGCTTGCCTAGTGCATCCTGCAGACCAGTCTACCTATCCAGTACAACACTGGTGAATGGACAGTGGAGGGCACCTAATCGACATGGGTACTAAAAACTCCCTCTGTGACATGCACTTTGTACAACTGCCAGCATCAGGATTAAAACACACAGCCTGAGGGAAGGAGGTTTACAGAGTCCTGTTTGGGGTTGGAGCTGGGTTCCGTGTGGCAAACTGCCTTTAAACTCCTGGCTACTTCCACGAGGTGGTGTAAGTCTCAGAAATATATATATTTTTTTAATGCTTCACGAAATCAGAAAGAGTTACAGCATGTAAGAGGCCTTCCTAGAGGAAATGCTGAACTGAGAAGGAAATTACAGTGAGTGAAACACCGAGAGAGCAGCTAATGCCTCAATCCAAGGAAGATCTCCAATGAGAACTCAGACAAGAAACAGACATTAGAAATGTTCAAATCCTAAAATTAGCCTCAACCCTACTTGACATTTATGTTGCTGCATTCAAAAGATCTTGTTCTCCAGGAGAAGAGCTCTGCAAAGCAGAAGGCTGCTACAAGAGCCCTACATTCAGTCCAGGAAGAAGGGTTCCAAGGTCCTGATGTATGTCTCTAATGTTTTCCTTAAGAAGTTCAAGAAGACATCACATACCTTGGATTAATGGCTTCCTAGTGGCACAAGGCTGCTAGAAACCTGGTGCATCAGACATAATGATTCTTTGTTTATGAAGCCAATCAGGTCTCTAAGACTGATCATAAAATGCTTTTCTTATGTGTACATAAGAAATAAATACACAGATGTATACATGTAAACAAAAACACACCTAATTATGTCTTGAATTAATTCAAGACAATGGGAAAACTGTCAGGCATCAATGGGACCAGGATTTCAGCCACCACAGAGAGTAAATAACAGTCACAGGGCTGGGTCTCCACAAATCTATGGCATATTCACCATCACTGTAACTCCTATTGCAGGTTTGCTTAGTGTAAAAAATACAGTTCACAATGACGACAATATTTGTGTTTACTCACTGAAAACTGACATTAGTTCTGAAGAAAACAGGTCTAGCTAAAAGCAAGTTAGAATGCTTCCTGCCAGAGGGAGGTATCTAAAGTACTCTTTAAAAAGCCACATCAGGAGTATACAGGGACATGTCACTAACAATCTAGCTTTCCACCTTAAATACCCTTCAGGGCAAGTAGTTGAAGATTGGAGCTATTCTTCATTCTATAATGGATATCTTGTACTGGTTTCAATACCTTACGTAAGTACAGTACAGAACACCAGAAAGACAGACAAAGCCATTAGTGGGTATTTAAAGCAGGTTTTACTGTGGACACATGCTGAGACAAGCCAGAAATGTAAACCTGGTGCGATAGATGAAATCTTAGGTGCAAATGGCAAGCAGAGTATTGAAAACATCAGCTGAACATCCCAAGCAAACAAAACATGATTGAAGAAACTGCATGGAAGCTTTCACACAGCACAGAGTTATTTCCATACAGGCACATCTTTAATCCACTCCATTGCTACGTCGTCCAGCATTTCACTTCACTGCTTCTACTGTTCATGTCAGCACTAGAATGCATAGGCTCTGCCATAAAATACACTCCACATTTGGCTGGACTTTTGGGAAATTAAAATCCTACGTAAAGAGATATTGGGAAAAATTACTTCGGATCGTGTTGCCGAAACTTTTATTCCACACTGAAATTACTTTCAGATATAGAAATGTGATGAAAACAGGATAAGCTAGTGAGCGTGAAATAAATTTGGTCCAAGACATCTTTGACTGCCTTTCTACTTCGAAGAAAAAAAAGAAAAAAAAAAAATCAACCTATTAGCCTTAACTATGAAGAAACTATAGCGCACAGTCTGAGGGGAAGATGGTATTGTTTTATTCTTACCAATCCGTGTTAAATAACAGCAAGGGAACAGTTAGCCACTCATTTTACCCTGGCCTCAGTTTTACAATGACTGCTCCAGTGCTGTCAGGTATGTAGGGTGTGCTGGGCCTGATAGGCTGCAGTATATGCTCTGTAGTAGCCTGAAGTTAGACAGTGAAGAAATAAATCCTTATTTATTTATGGCTAAATCTATTTGCATTCACTTATTTAAACAGACTTTTATGGGACATATTGTAGTTAGCAAGGTATTACTAATTCCTAGGATAATCAGGAACTCATAGTTAATTTAAATATATTTAATTCTGTCTATTTATAAAACCATGCTTAATTTGATGGGGAACTTAGACATATTTTTTAGCCCAGTTATTAATGTGAATAAAAAATGCTGGAAATATGTTATCACATATATAATGCACTCTTAATGTTCCTTTTTTATGTGAGTCCCAGCTCGAGTTCAAGTGAAGTAGGGAGTGGCGTGCAAGACACAGTCTGCTACTTCTTGAAATTTTTCATTCAGGTTGACTTTAAAGCAATGGAACCTGGGAAGACTGACAAGTTAATAGCAATACTGACAATGATTCTTTCAAATGCTTTGGGATGGCTACCATTTCTACCAAAACAGCGACAGAGCTTCCTAAGGAAATGCCTCACTGGGGTCTTTATTTGTCAAGAACAGAAGAGCTCAAACAATTAACTGAGCATCCCATTTTCTCATAATTTACCAGTGGTGGTAATTTCCTCTTTACAGAAAAGAAAAGTTATTTGAGAATTTTCTGTGGGACATGAACAAAATGCTTCCAAGGATTTCTGGGGGAAACAGTCTGGCAGATGCTGCTATCAACTCTTGGTAGTACTTCACTATGATCTTTCACCTTTACCTTTCAGTTATGTGATCTATGCATCCTCTTCCATGCATTCACTGTGGTCTCCACCAGGCCAACATAAAGAGAAGAGACAGGCAGAATGCAGGGTACAGATGTCTCATGTCAAATTCAGCTGTGTCAGCTGTTTTCAAAACTTTATGTTCTTGATGATGAGTGGCATCAACCATATCATCTGTTTAACCAGATTCTGGTTCCAGTCAGTTCACTTTTGCACTGAATAACAGATAATCTGATTTAGCAGAGATGCCTATTGTCTCTTTTGCTGTTTGTCATCTTCTCCATGACAGAAAGAAATTTTTAAGTTATTTTGGGAATTAAAACTGAATGACATGAATCTGCTTCTCAGGATGTGTACTGTTAACTAGAAGAGATAGATAATAAGTCTTCTTCAGTTAAATTTGAGTCATGTGTCTCTTGAAGGTCCCAAACATATAAAGAATACACAATCTGTATTTTAAGCTCATCACCATTTGGAAAAGAAGTTTCTGTCAAATGAGCTCTTGTGCCACTGTGATTTAAAAGAGAAAGCTGGTCAAGTCTCTGAGCCATCATCTCATTTCTAACCTACTGCTCTGGCTTAATATTTTTAGCATTTCATCAAAACAAGAGCCCTCAAAATACACAAAGGAGTACCTAAAAATGATGTCTCACATCTCCTGGGTTTGTCAGTCTGGATCCACATTGAATGCTGAAAAGAGATGGGGGATTGAAAGTTCTCTTACAGCTATTCTGCTTAAATAGGGGCAGCATGCCCTGGGAGCCCTTATTTTAAAAACAAAAAGCATCACCAGTGTTACAAAAATGCATAGAGAAATAGAATTATTTTCAAATATTTTACCAAATTAGCTTTTAGATTCAGATTTAATACCATTCACTATGCCTTATGTCAGCCAAGTGTCTAACAGTCACAGCCACAGATGAAGATTCAGGTGATCTAAATTTTACATTAGCATTGATCGAAAAGATCCCCAGCCAAAACACCTACAGCCTAAATACAAGTGATAATAGGCAGATACAGATACCTGGGGGAAAACTAGGAAACAATAAGACAGCATTAGTCAGCAGGAGCAACTGTAGAAAAAATGACAGTGTTTGCACTAGTTAGTAATTTTCATTTTAAAGATATAAGTTCCAAACAAAAACTGACTGTGGTAAACAGCTATTTTGTTACTGTTAATACGTTACTATTGTTAGCATTGTTATTTATTTTGTCACACTGCCTCTGTCAGAGCTTGAAAAATACCTTGCCAATTCACCTCCCGTTTATTGTGAGCTGAGGAGCAGACTGGCCTTCTAATAGCTACAGAACTTAAATTTTCATTTAACGGGAGAAAAAGAAAAGTTGCTAGCAGGGAGAAAAAGAAAAGTTTCTAGCACTTCTGCACATGAAAACATAGTTTTAAAAGCAAACCAGTGGACTCCGTCTTTGCCCTGCTGTAAATCATCTGATGCAAGAGCAGAGCCCATGGTAATGGGTGCGGAGGATTTCCATATTCATTGAGGATGGTGTGAGCCGATTGGGTCACTGTGACACTGTCAGGAACTAGGTATCATTGCACTCTTCTAATGCACTTTCTAGGAAAAATACTGAGATAATTCATGTCGGAAAGATTACAAATACATAGCATCGAAGTAGACTGCTTTTCCTGGGGAATGGGTGTACAGGTGCCACGAAACATACAGAAGACCATGCATGACAACAGATCCCTTGTAGCTGAGGGTTGAAGTTAATTGCACCATTAACTCAAAAAAACTTCACCAGCTGGATGCATTAAGAAAAGGGGAGTCTTCAAACGCATGTAGACACCTACAAGCCAAATGTAGTTATGAATCAGCAACCTGGAAGCTAACAGGGAAAGCTGATCCCTCCCAGAGTGCTAGCTAGCTTCCTGGCAGGAATGCCACCTATCTTCATTTTCCCCATAGTACAGACAGGGTCGAGAGTTAGGCTGGGTCCTGCTGCAAAGCTGCTGGGCTACTCAGTTCATTATCTTTCATCTTCCTTTTTTTGTTTTTTTTTTGCTTTAAATACATGTCAGATTTGGTTGTTCAGGTGGTAGGACATCTGGTACAGTCTTCAGGCCCTGCTTTAATTTAATGATTTAACATCTAGTACACAGGCTTGTTTTACCACAGGAATTTTTTGCCTCCCACGCTTTTCTTTCTAATTGGAACTATATAAACCATAGGCTGTCGGTGCTATATAAATCATCTATAGTATGTCTGCTATTCATTTAAATAACAAATTGGAACTTTTTATTTCTAATTGTCACATCCTGACCATAATAAGCTGCACACATGATAAACGTGCTGTGATCTATTCAATAAGTAATCCTCCCATTGTTCCTGTAAGAAGAACACTGGATTATGTACTGCAAGATCTCAAGTCAGTTAAGGCATAAGCATGAGACATACTGCATATCAGCCCTAGTATAAGTTCCATACACAGTGCTCCCCCAGTTCAGCCACTGAACATCACATAATGGAAGACACTAAATTAATTAGAAAAGAAAATGACCTAGCTCCATTCCCAGATGTGTCACTGACTTGTCATGTGCCTTGAAGCAAGCCACTCCCCACAGCTGGGCTTCAGCTCTCCCTGCTTTGTCTGAGTGGTCTATCTGAAAACAAATCCCTTATTCCGGAGGAGAGGCGTGCCATGGGCAAGCAGTGCTGAAAAGCAATAGGCACCCAGTTGCAAACATGGCCATTACATACTCTGGTGTGCCCCAGCCACTTCACTGTCATAGCATAAAGAATATTAATTGTACCACTAAGACTTCATGAAAAAATCACAATAAATTTATTGCTCTGTCAGCTGATCTCATGTACTTTAAATATCAGCACATTCAGCATCATTCTTTTCAAATGACAATTATTATTTCAAATGCTACTTAATCTCTGCACTTGAATTCTTGGTGTTCTTTTGACTAGGATCAAGTCAAGTGACGATATGACAGGTGCCACATAAAGCTTTAGGATTTTTTTCATTAACAACAAACTACCTTTAAGAAGGGAACTTCTTCATCACAGACATATAACTTCATAAAAGTCCTAACCATCCGTTTTTTTACTAATTCTTCCTTCAAGGATTTTTAAGAGTTTGTGGAGTTGCTTTTAATATTAAGAGTTGACCTGATCCTTATGTGGGAAACGAAGACTGCTCAGCAAGTCCTTAGCCTCATCACCACTGCTCCTCACTCAGCTTTTTTGCTCCATCTGCTAGAAAACCAAAGCAGAAAAAAGATGCAGGCCTCAGCTCTGCATATGTTCATCCACCTTTTCTAGTTGTTAGCCTCGCTGTGGGCAGTTTTGATTTGTGCCAAACAGCTTTCTCCTAGTCCCTGGACTTGATTCATGGATGAGCAAGGGCTTCATGGATGAGCAAGGGCCAGGAAACTTCCCCCACACGCAATGTGGATGTGACTGCCACATTTGGAGAGGAGGAAAGCCAAGGTGAGCCAGCAGCCCTCTGGGCAGAGACCCGTCCCTAACTGTAACACCAACTGGCGCAGGGAGCTGTGGGAGTGCTCCCTGCAATGGCTATCCATGCAGCCTGCAAGAGGACAGCTAAAGAAACACCTAAAGGACAAGCTTAGGCATGCCTATCCCCCAAATTTTGTTCTTTCTATCCACTCTTCTAGCTGCTTGTGTCCTCCCCACGTTTCAAAGTAGCTGACCTTAGGATACCATCACTGTGTTGACCATACAAAAGATGGCAACTAGCAAGATTTTAATTTTTTCCACGAAGAAACGCTTCAGATTCTAAAGTTGCCCTCGGGTTGGGAGCTGAGAGAAACAATGCAGTGCTCACAGGAGGAGGTTTTAGAGAGCTCATTCTTAATGGATTCCTTCATTTACATGTACTGAAATCAAGCAGGTTTTGTGAATATAATTTTAGACCGCAGGAGAAACTGAGCATGACACCCAATTAGGTATTTAGAATAAACAAATAGTGTCACATAGTATCAAGCTGACAGCTTAAAAGGGCCTTGATGGGAATCAGCTCTTGGGTCAGCCTACTGAGTCATCTTCTGGCTACAGCAGTCCCAAAAAGGATCAGAAAGTGTTCTAGGGACTCCACTAGTCGCTTTGAATTTGCTACCAAAGCTTTGTGGGCTTGGATCTTATTATGCAGGGAATTGACACTTGGAGTAGCATGAGTGGGAAATGAAGTAGTTACAGCAACTTCCATCCTGGCATTTCCAGGAGGCTCAGGAAGAGCTTTCTTTAGCTGAGGGTAAGGATTTGGAGCCTCAGCTTCCTGCACAGGCAAACTTTTCAGCTCATGATGGATGCTCCTGTTTTACACACAGCCAGCATCGCCCACTTTCTCCTATGGCTCCTGAGCAACTCTGTGAGTGATGAAACAGAAAGACCAACCCAGAGAGTGCAACTAGCCTTTGTCTGGAGGATAAGCACACCATCTACCGTGCCAGCTCACTTCAGCTAAGGGGAGGCAGAAGGATGCAAATCTCCTATCAGACAGCTGAGAAGAGCATCCAAGCAGTTTCTACTTCCCTCCCAAAATTTACACCCCAAAGGATGACCTGGTTGAAAAGGCCCTAAGCCACAAAACACATTTCTCCTTTCTTCTCTCTCTCTGCCTTCCAGGCTGCTCCCCATCCTAATGTGGGCAGCGCCGGGTGTAACCCTGCTGCCCACCCTCTCTCCCTCTGCTCTGGCACGGCTTTCCCATGCATTTCCCGGCGGAAGATGGGGTTAAGGCAGGCGGGTGGCTCTGCTTTTACCTGCTCTGGTCCCAGTTGGCTGCAAAAAGGACGAGGATCTTCCTGCCGTAGTGGTCCAGGTTGGCCAGCCCACCGGGGAAACCATCCTTCAGTGCCTGCTTGATGCCCGGGTCTGTGGCCTTGAAGCTCTTGAACATGTCCAGGTTCTGCTGGCGATATTCAAAGTACTGGGCCAGGAGCCGAAATGCCTCGAAGTGCTGAAACTTCCTGGCCCGCAGGAACCGCAGGATGAAGGCATCGTCGGTGCGCAGGAAGCCGATGTCCGGCCGGGTGATGACCATGTCCCGCACCTCCTGGATGTCCTGGTGCAGGGTGTCGGGGTTCTCGTTCAGCTCCAGCCGGGCTTTCTCCAGAGTCTCCGGGGAGAGACCTGCCTGCAAATGAGTCATGGCGCTGCCCTCCTCCTCCTCCCTGGCTGTGATGCCTGCGCTCCTCAGCCTCCCGGGCGCTTGCCCCCCGGAGGCGGGGTGCCCCGGCACGGCCGGCCGCCGTTCGCCCGCCCCGCCGGGCCTCGCCCCGTCGCTCCCCGGCCCCGCCGCCGCTGCCAGTCCGGCCGCTGAGCTGCGAGCAGCTCCCAGGCAGCCGGGTCCCGGGGGGACCTGGCACCGACACTGCCCCCGGGCTGCTGGCGGAGGCGCGTTATCTCTCTGACATAGCGCCCTCCCCGCCGCGGGGTCCGACGCGCCGCATCATCCCCGCAGCCGGTCCGCGGAGGCGGCGAAACCCGCCGAGGACGGGGCTGCGGGCTGCCGGCTGCTGCTCACCGCCCGCCCCCGCCGGTGCCGGTGCGGATCGCAGGCGGGGCTGCAGCGACGGCGGCGAGGAGCCCGGCCGCTAGGCAGGGCGAGCGGCGCCCGGGGACGCTCCCCTGGCCCGGGGCTCGCAGGGGGGATGCCCTCCCCGGAGCAGCACCATTTACGTAAGGTCGGCGCTCACCCCGCTTCAGAAGCGTCTCCCTGGATTTGAGGGAGGGCTAAGAAAAAAAAACAAAAACACACACACACAAAAAAACTACCACCACCACAAAACTGGAAAAAGCCAGCGAGGAGGAGGAAAGCCGATCCGCAGGTACTTCGCCGGTACCGGTGCCGAAGCGCCTCCCGCTCGCCGGCGCGGAGCCCGGAGAAACAAACGGAGCCTCGGCCTGGAGGATGCTCGTCCCCCCCCCTCCCTTCCGCGCCCTCCTCCGCTCCACGCCCCGGCTCCCAGACGGCACCAGCCGGCACAGGGCTGCCTGCTGCGCGGCCCCGCCTTGTGCGCGCACACACACGCGCGCACCCGCCCACGCACAGGCGCGCACCCGCCGCGGCGCGCAGAGACACCTGCCCCGCGGCCGCGCCCCGGCCCTGCGCCGCAGAGGAGCCGGGAAGGGAAAGGGAGGGGGCGGCTGCGCTTCGCTCGGCCCCGCGCAGCGCAGCGCCCCAGGGGCGGGGGGGCTCCGCGGCCGAGGAGGGGTCCCTGCGCCGCCTGCGCCGGGGGTGCGCGGAGGAAGATGATGGGTGCCCGGCGCAGGGCGGCGGCCGGGAGGCTGTGGGGTCAGTGGGGCCACGCGTGAGCCCCCCAGAGCATCCCGTGGGAGTCAGACCAGGCGTCCGTATAGATCTCGGTGTCGTGACAGTAGCGAGGTGGTGTTCGTCAAGCGGTGGCTTTCAGAGCAATCCCCTTTTTTGAGTGAATTTCCTAACACGAAACGTTAAAAACCTGGGAATAAAAAAAAGAAACCCTTTTTTGTGGCCTTATGTGGGAGGCAGCATGTCTTAAGTTGCATTACATTGCAAAGGGCAAAAATATTTTGCTTCTGTGTATTGAATATGCCAGTGAGGAAAGATGTCTTTTTTTCATGCAGGAAAGTTTGATGCTGCAGTCTGCTTTCAGGAGAAGTTTCCACTGAAGAGCATTTGACCTTTGTGGAACTGGACCTTCCCAATGCAAATACACCTGTGAAAATGAAGCTTACACAAAAGATATGGCAAACATGGGAAAGCTTGTAACGTGTACCTCCTCCTCCTTCCTATGAGAAGCACAGCTCTTTGGTACTGCTCCTTTCCCAAGATGACATAGCCAGAGCACACAGGCTGAATTATTGAAAAAGCACTGAGATAACTGATCCATATAGGGAGTATATATGGGGAATACACCAGCATGAAGTATAGTATGGGTTCTCAGACAAATAACGGTACTTGTAGAAACTGTTAAACCATACCCTCCATTTTCTGCAGACCATCACCAGAGGAAACAGATGACCTTGACAGCAGGAGGGAGCCTTCTGCAATGAGCAACTTCTGAGCACAAGTCTATGCAGTGAGCAGTACTTAGGTGGCAAAATTGTCCTTTTTCTGAGGGCAAAAGAGACGTTTTGGGGTTTTACTGGGTTTTATAGGGGTTTGCAGCTCCTCATTGGATCCTGTCTTTGTGCCAGTTAAGGGTCAAGTTTTAAGTATTTCTTCGTAGGTGCCTGATCTCAAAATGTCTGCAGTGTGGGTGGCTGGAATGACGAAGGGAAACCCCAGCCCTTCTGGAGCTGGGACCAGACTTCCAGTGGCCTAGCTTAAGGCAGAAACTGTAGGAAAGACCACTCTAATGGTGCCCAGTCATCATGTCCCAGCTCTATTCCATCTGAATTTCACAATGTGGTTTGAGATGTCTCTCAAGAGAGAAAGATATACTGTCTACCTAAAGACTGAATCATTCTCTAGAAATGCTTGTTTCTCTTTGTCTGATAAAATGCCTTTAAATTAGTGCCCTTATATAGATATGATTCATCTGGCTTGATACCCTTTTTTTAGAGCAGTTATTGCTCTAGAAATAGTTTGCGCTTTATTATTGTTATTTTCTATTATTCTGAAATCTTCATTTTCTTTTGCTCTTGCTATCTTCCTCTACATTACTTCTATGTTCCTCAGCAGAGATCCTTTGAGAATAGCTGTTTCCATCACCCCTATGGAACAAACTGCCAGACTTTTCCTGCCATCGTTTTCCACTTCTGATGCAACTGCTCTGCCTTTTCCATTGCAACTAAGCTAATAAAAGAGTAGGTCATGTGACAACTCCCTTAAATTCACCCGGTGCAAAGCAAGCCGCAGGCATTCAGTGTCTTGCAAAGTCAAGTCCATGATACATCCTGTCTATGACCTCTAGTAACAAAAGCCTTAATTTGCTTTATTTTTCTTTTGCAAATGGAAACATGACACATATATTAGATTTTCTCATTTATTCCAGTGTACATGCCCTGAACAGAGAAAAGAAGCAAGCTGGCCAAAAATAATTAACAATTTTGACAGAAAAGGCTGTTTCTAGAGGTTCTTGATATTTAAAAAAATTAAGAAAATACATGGAAATTATCTGAAAACTTTCATTATTGTTCCATTTTTTGGTTTTCCCCATTTTTGACCATATTTAAGCCATTCTTCTTATCTTTTTTCAAATGAAAAAAAAGCGCAGAAAAACACAGGGAAAAGTATGGAGGAAGAGGATAAAAAAATCTGAAAGCTAAATATATTACTTAACTTCATCAAAAACATTCCAGTTCTATAAACTTCCATTTTAAACAAAGTTCAGTTTCCATAAAAATGGATTTAATAATTGAACTATTTGTGACCAGTACTTTGACACATTAAAATGAGATTCACCAAATGCGAACAGCATTTGAAGAAAATAATTTCAGCAATGAATTCTTGAAAGATAGATCAGAACACCCTCATGGAGGGCAGTGTGGAGGTGGATGGAGATGGTTTGCACAGCTCTTTCCTGAACTGAGTAGATTTAGAAGGTGGACACTATGAAAAGTGCACATGGCAAGGCAGCCTGAAGGCAGAGTAGGTGAAAAAACAAGATATTGGTCTTGTTCTACCTGAATCACAGATGAGTCTTATTATGACAATAATAATATTTCTTTCAATATTTTTATATCTTGCATGTAGACACATGAAGAATTTGGTTTAAATATAAATAACTTAGTAGGAGCAATAAAAAACTCTTTCTGTCATCTATAAGCAGATTTATCAAACCATCTAAATAGCATAATGAAGAAATATATGCTTTCCAATATGTTACCCCACCTAAGTCATGAGGGGAAATATGGAGCCACTAATGCAGTTAGATGCAACATACTGATGGCACAGTGTAATTTATTTATTGTGCACATGCACTTTTCCCTCTATAAAACAGTAGGGGTGTCTGACTAAATCCATTATGTAAATCTCAGCATCTTTTCACTTGCACTTAGAAACTGTTATTTTTCTTTGATGCTTTTATAGTCATTTTTGCCTGAACTTGATACAATTAAAATCCAAGTGCCCTACAATTCTGTAAGCACTACAATTAGGTAGCTGATTTGAAATAAAAGTAAAGCACAAATAAGGCACAAAGGTGTTTCTGTAAGTGTTTGGTATCAGAGATCTTAATTCACATTCAAAATTGTTTATAATCAGCAACAGACCAGTGTATTCAGGAATAAAAATAGAATACAGAAATACAATAGAAATACAGAATACAAAATAAAATTAAAAAATACTGTTGGTGGGTAAGAAAATAACTGTGTTGGTGCCTCACTTTCTCTGAAGAGGTTTAAGACTCTAGACAGCTCTTACTATTGTCTTTGACTTAGTTACATTCTCTGGTCAATCTGTTCCAGTGTCTCACCATCCTCACAGGAGAGAATTTCTTCATAATATCTAATCTAAACCTACCCTCTTTCAGTGTAAAGCCATTACCCACTGTTCAATCACTTATAAAAAGTGATCCTTAATCCTTGTATAAAGTCCCTCTCCAGCTCTCTTGTAGGCCCCCTTTAGGTACTGGAAAGCTGCTATAAGGTCTCCTCAGAACTTTAATGATCTCATGCGTGATCTTGTCTCACTGAAGGCGACTAATAAAACTTCTTGGTTTAAATCTCAGTGGAAGCCACATGAGGTTGAGGATTAGCCTCAGATCTGTAACTAGGTGAGTTACAGGAATGCAGTCCTATGCCTGAGAATGATGGGGATCTTTGCTTAAACATATTTGTAGAAAATGTCAGGATGCTTGACCTAGAAAGTCCCATTATGTCTGAAACAAAGGAACTTCTAGAACTGAGCTCTGTTGGAAATCTGCAACTTCAGATGCCAACTAACTGAAAAACCAGCTTCTGATAGCAAACTAGGCATCTGTCTTTTATTCATCATCAGAGGTCTCTAACAACATAAGGATAAATAGCTTTACAGCAGACAAGGCATAGCATCACTCTAATCAGAGAAATATTTCAGTATGAGAAGCCTACTCATAGAATCATAAAAAAAAATAAAACTGGAAGGTATTTTAAGAGATTGCCTAGTTTATCTATCCCACATCCTGATGGATGTTTGTCTGAATTGTATTTAAAACCTCCAGCAGCAGATACTCTACAGCTTCTCTAGATAGTCTGTCCCAGAGCTTCACTATCTATTGAGTGCATTTTTCCCAATGTCGAGCCTATCTATCACTTGCTGCAATTTAGCCCCTTTTTTTTTTAATCTTATCTACTGTAGACTGACAGAATAATTTATTTCTTTATTTGGAGAATGGTATAAAATCTAAGGTAAAATCTCCATTCTCCTTTTTTTAGCTACACAGCCTCTGTTTTGGCATTTAAAACACTTCAGATGTACAGTGTGAAGGGATGGGTGTCAGCAGAGCATTAACATCATGGGAACAGCATTTTGATGGCCTATTTATATGAGGTCCTTACATGCAATTCTTAGTGTTGGAGCAGATAGTCTTCCAGAGGTGAAATTATAAGTAGAAATAATTAATCTATGATTTAGAAAATCCAGCATCTCACAAACAGATGATACATAAAAGTAGAAGTTTCACCTGCCATTATTGCCAACACAAATATCTTAACAGCTGTATCAATTTGGAAAAAAAAATAAACCTAAACTTAAGTAACTACAGGTTGCATATCAAGCAAGTTCAAACATTAATTTAGTGTGGTAAAAAAGGTATCTGGAAATGTAATGAACTTCAGTGTTATATTATTACATTAACTGGGAGCAAAGCAGTCAGACGTTTCACTGCTATAGAAATTTGCATGTCAGAGATATGTAGAGAATAAAAGATAATTCATAACTGAGCCAATAGTCTCAGTAAGCTTAGTCAAATGATGAGTTAGGACACTAAACATTCCATAGTTTCAGTACATAATTAATGCAGAATGCTGAAGAATACTAAGTTTGGACTAAATGTTCATTTTATTAAAAATGGATGAATGCAGTCATGGAACAAAATTATTCATTAAATCATTTTTTAATGCAGGTATGAGAATGACATATAAGTCTGAAAAGCTCTCAGTGATGAGCTGTGCCTTGGATTCCTTTAAGTGAATATCCCGACTTGCATACCAAAGTAGAAGGTGATCAGTTTTGTCCTTGAACACATACAAGCACATGCATCAGATGGATGAAAACCACATTTGGATGCAATGTAGAATGACAAATCTTAGCTCTTTCATGGTACTGGCATTACCTATGCCAGAATAACTGCAAGCTTCATGGCGCTGGAAACCAGGGAACGTTTGGTTTGGCTGCACAAAGTAAGGGCGCTTGTGATTTCCATAAGCCTTGTTTAGTTTACAGCTCAGGAATCTGAGTACCTTCCAAGCTAGTATCAGCTATTTCCTTCAAATCCTGATGGAAGAGATACTGTAGGATGGACTCAGTGCTGTGAAGGTATTAGAAAACTCCTTTGCCAAATCTGGGGATGTGTTTTCATCTTTTTAAGTGTGATTATGGGAAAACTCAGTATCTCCAGTATCACCAATCTCTTGGTGGATTTGCTTTAAAAATAAGTTGCATCTTCCATCTGACTGGAAAGACTGTATTGCTTTTTTTCATAAAGAAGAGTCTTCTGTTGAAAATCCAGCCTTTGAAAAGTTTTCAGTGACTTATTACTCTGCTTAACTTATCTGTGTATCTTTCTAACTATTTGTCATGTTTAGAGCTCATTTTGTACCAAGGAAGTAAGCATTTCCTTTTTGAACTATTATATCCTGTCTTCAAGCTCTCATTTCCTGATATTTCTTCATAATTTTTTTTAAATACTTTGTCCACATGGTTAGGTAACTCCATATTTCTTCACTGGAAGTCTGTTTTACTTGCTGTGTGACAAGGATACCTGCTGGCACACACATCACACAATTTTGTGGTGCTTTGTACCACATCATATTTCTTGATAAGACATACTGGAATTTTTTCCTCTTTAACATACCATCTCCTGAAAGATACTTTTCCCATGATATCTGACTTCATAAACAGTTTCATAGGTAATTTTTGGTACAGTATTGTTCTTAGTGTTCTCTGGGCAAGCTTCATTCAAGTCGTATCCACTATGATAATGATAAATATGACTCTGCCCATTGCAAGTTGGATGCAGTGTCTGATATTAATCCTACAGTATCACCACACCTGCTTTATGGTGAACTTGCCACCGGCTGCCGCAAGAGAGGACCCCCGAAGAGGAGATACAAGGACTCCCTGAAACAATATCTCAGCCTTGGCCACATTGATCACCATAACTGGTCTACTCTGGCCTCAAATCGGGAGGTCTGGAGACACACCATCTATAATGCTGCTGATGCTTTTGAGAAAGCACGCAGGATCACTCTTGAGGAGAAAAGACAACACAGAAAGAATCGTGCCTTGCAGAATATACCACCTAAGGAGTCTTTCTGCTGTGCCTTTTGCAACCGGCATGTCTATCTCGTATTGGCCTTTTCAGCCACCAGCGCGCTTGCAACAAACGTGGGTAGAGCCCTTCCCAAATACTCGTTCGCGAAGCCCAGCCATGACGATGATGATCACCACACCATTTCTGGCAGTGTTTGATCCCCACATCTAGACGTAATAACAAATCTGTCATTGATGACTTGGTTACCACCACTGATCATATTACTTGATACAACCTGCAGGTGAACTCTTAGGAACATTCATGTCACCTTTCACACACAGCAGCCTTAAAACACCTGCTTTCTGTAGAAGTCGATCATTTTCATCTACCATAACTATACAATATGGATAGAAACATCCATTCTGATCTTGAAGGTCATAATTTATACCCTTTTGAATGACTGAGTTTGTGAATTTGGCTTGATTCTGTCAGTTACTTTGAAATATCAGAAACCACTTGAAAGCAAAACAATCGAATAAAGCTGAAGTCAGCCTGTTCTCCTGTGGCAGCATTTTCAGCTTGTTCAGCAAAATGTACTTGCACTCCATCACAGCACAAATACTTCAGTGGCAAGATAATGTAACTACCATGGGCTCTGTTTAGTGTTATAATTTCATTAGGATTTTTCAGTTTTTTCCTTTCTTTGAAAACTTGGCACATCATCCATATATTTTGTGATTTTCTATTTTCTTTTTGGAAAATAATATGAAGCCTGAAGAAGCTTACTGTTAAATTTGTCTCTGCCTTTTTTTTTTTTTTTTTTTTTAGTTAAAGAAATCAGTCTGTCTGAGAGCTTCATCTATTTACTAAGTCAAAAACAAATTGCACCCAAAAGCTATTGAGTAGCAAAATTGCCTTATGCTGTAACTTGTTTCAAAATAAATGGAGCCATTGAAAGTCATTAAACCGGAATGGGCAGAAAGGTGGCCTTATTTTTCTAAACTAACACATATGTAGAGCTTGTTGTCATGGTATTTTACAGACAGTAATGGTATCAGGCAACAGAAATTCAGTTTTCTTTGAAAACAGTGATGGAAACAGCTCAATGCTAACAAATGTAGACACATTTGGTTCTGGAAATGAAGTTCATTCTGCCACTGTTGCAAGCGATTTGATTTCAGTACCTTAAAAATGTCACTTAGGATTCAATTCAGTTGCCAAACCACAAGCATTTAAAGTCTTTTGAGATGCCTTCCATAATGGTACCAGAGCTGCTGCTCTGGAAGGCATGGGTCACCTGTAGCTCTTATGTTCCACTTGCCAGCCCTATGCAGGTGTCACCTGTATCTCAGGGAATCTCACTTGGTTCTGGACACCTGCCTTTTGAAAAGCAAATAAAGCCCTATTAAATAGCAGCAGTGTAGGATGACATATTTACTTGCAGTTCAGCTTGAACATTTAGCTATCTTTTGGCTCTTAGTTTGTGGAGGTACCATGGAATGGTAGGAGATGGAAAAGACACCTACAACTGATCTGTTAACTAGAGAGGCAAGCAACTGCTTTTCATTTTGCCTAAGTCTTAGGTCCCTTTATCACTGAGAAACTCAAAGAAGGAAAAGTGCAAAATAAGATGGATGCTGAACACTTTTCATAAACTCCTGAGATCTTTCCAGGCACTGTTTGATTCACACAAGAGGCTGAACAACCATGGAAGAATCAGTTTGCACAGGTAACCTTTTTTCTCTTCAGCTGCACAGAAGACAGGAGCTGAGGCACACACTGATGCACACAGGCATGTGTGCAGCAACAAAGGGAACCCTTTTTTTTGAACTTAGACAACTCAGTGAGAAACCCCAACATCTTCTACAGTTGTTCTTGATGACTGAGAGCCCACTGGGCAAAAAGCTGTTCTTCAAACAGCTGAGATACTTAGAGGCCTGAGCATGTTCTGGACTAAAGAGAAGAAATTGTGAGCTCATTTGTCTGTCACCAGGTTGGAACTGTAGGAAGATAAATGGAATCAAGAGGTAACACCATGGTGTGGCCAGGGCTCAGCAGGGTTTGCTCTCACCAAGCCTTTTTACACTAGCAATAGTGGAGGCAAGGTACCTTGCTATCTTCTCTTTCACTTTCACCAACTGTACCTAAGAACCTAGAAAGAACCTGAACCCTAACCCAGTAGGTCCTGTAAATAAAAATAAAATATCATCTGCATTTTACCAGTCTCTTGTATAGCCAAAAACTGACCTCAAACACTTTTCCACCTCTGTAAGTTCTTTTCAACACAGGAATTCTTTTCTTACCTTTAGCTCTCAGCTTGTTTTAGTGAATTATCTTAGTGAGGTGATAACAACAAACCTGGAATTAATGTACTTGTTTTCACACATCAGTGCAAGGAAAATGTCATGCAGACATGAAGTTTTGATCCACTAAGTCAGAGGGACTTTTCATACTGCCCTTGAGAAGCTGGGGAATTCACTCAGTTCTCAAACTTGTGTAGGAATACTTGCAATACAAGTAGTCACCTAAGACTAACACAGCAGTCCTCCCAATCTTAAAAATATATGGTTTGATAAAGCATAATTTTCATGAAAAAGTTAATGGCCTTACTGTTAATAGTGAAATAAAAAGAATCAATTGCATACCACAGTGCTGACTAAGAAACCTACTGCCAAGGAATTGGTAAAATTCAGAGAAGGGCAGAACCTGAATCATCAGATTATATAATGTGTTCCCAAAGTCTGAAAAAATTGTCAGAAGTTTATCGAAAATGCAGCTGAATGAACAGAAAATGCTACTGATGAAGCAGCGTGTGTATGTCCACAGGTTCTTTGCCTTTCAAGGCATTTTATTTATTGGACAAAAGGCATTTGATATTCCAGCACCATAGAAGTGTTAAGTAAATCTTTGAAAATATCAAGTCAAAATGCCATCAGGTTTTAAACTATCAGGAGCACATGTAATAAATCCAGGATATCACTATGCCTGTTGTAAAAAAGCTTTCCAAAGTGAGTTCTGAAAGGACATTTGGCATTAGCAGCTCCTCTGACTTCCATCATACAGTTTCATAGTCTGTGGCATAGAGGTAAATTTCAGTTTAGCAGAAAAGGTATCAGCTTCTTAACTGCCACAAATGTTAATGAGAATCCTTTGGCTAAACCTCTTCCTGCAAATTGGAAAGTTTACATTTAAAGGTCAGAGGCTTTCCGTGGCATTTGAAGACAATGAAATTTATTCCCAGGGCACTATTTATTCTACCACAGAAAATCAAGTTGTTGAGACTCAAAAGGCCTCCCAGTTGCAATTATAATGATTTAGAAAGAACAGAAAACTACACTGGCTGTTAAAATAGCAAAAATCCAGCCAGATTCTCCTGCACTCTACTCTGGAAATAACCACAAAGCAAACTGACACTGTATAAAAAGTGAGTGATTCAGAAGTATTTCTAAACTTCCAAGTTTGGGTGAGGTACACATGTGGATGGACATGCTTCAAGAAGCAAGTCTTGATTGCATAGGAGCAGGCTGTCCCAGAGTACCAAAAGGAGCTGGCAGGGAAGACATCCAGCCTGACTGAACAGGGAGATTTTAAAGGAAATTAGGGGGAAAAGGAGAGCTTACCGACTATGGAAAAAAGAGCTGGCTACTCATGAAGAATTTAGGAATATAGTTAGGTCATGTAGAAAGAAAATTAGAGAGACAAAAGCACACTCTGAACTCAAACTAGCCACTTCTGTTAGGGATAACAAGAAGTGCAAGTACAAATACATCAATAGCAAAAGGAGAGGCAAGGAAAACCTCCATTCTTTGTTGGACATGGGGGGAACATAGTCACCAAAGATGAGGAAAAGGCTGATATTTAACACCTTCTTTGCCTCAGTTTTCAACAGTAAGACAGGTTGTCCTCAGGACAACTGGCTTCTGGAACTGGTGGACAGACAGGAAGCTGAATAGCCCCCCCTGTAATCCAGGAGGAAACAGTGACCTGCTGAGCCACTTGGATCCTCACAAAGTCTGTGGGACCAGATGGGATTCATCCTAGGGTGATAAGGGAGCTGGTGGAAGAGCTTGCCAAGCCGCTCTCCATCATTTACCAACAATCCTAGCTCACTGGGGAGGTCCCAGATAATTGGAAGTTGACAAATGTCACACCGATCCACAAAAAGGGCTGCAAGGAGGACCCAGGAAACTACAGGCCCGTCAGCCTGACCTCAGTGCCTGGCAAGGTTATGGAGCAGATGATCCTAAGTGCAATCACACAGCACCTACAGGATGGACAAGGGATCAGACCCAGCCAGCACGGGTTTAGGAAGGGCAGGTCCTGTCTGACCAACCTGATCTCCTTTTATGATCAGGTGACCTCCCTGGTGGATGAGGGGAAGGCTGTGGATATGGTCTATCTGGACTTCAGCAAAGCCTTTGACACCGTCTCCCACAGCATACTCCTGGAAAAGCTGGCAGCCCATGGCTTGGACAGGGGCACCCTGTGCTGGGTTAGGAACTGGCTGGAGGGCCGGGCCCAGAGAGTGGTGGTGAACGGTGCTGCATCCAGTTGGCAGCCAGTCACTAGTGGTGTCCCCCAGGGATCAGTGTTGGGCCCAGTTCTGTTTAATATCTTTATTGATGATCTAGATGAGGGGATTGAGTATACCATTAGCAAACGTGCTAATGGTATGATGACACCAAGTTGGGGGGGAGTGTTGATCTGCTGGAAGGCAGGAGAGCTCTGCAGAGGGACCTGGACAAGATGGAGAGATGGTCTGATTCCAATGGGATGAGGTTGAACAAGGCCAGGTGCCGAGTCCTGCACTTTGGCCTCAACAACCCCCTGCAGCGATACAGGCTGGGCACAGAGTGGCTGGAGAGCAGCCAGGCAGAAAGGGACCTGGGAGTTTGGATTGACAGGAAGCTGGACAGGAGCCAACAGTGTGCCCAGGTGGCCAAGAAGGCCAGTGGCATCCTGGCCTGGATCAGGAACAGTGTGGCCAGCAGGACCAGGGAAGTGATTCTTCCCCTGTACTCAGCACTGGTGAGGCCACACCTGGAGTACTGTGTCCAATTCTGGGCCCCTCAGTTCAGGAAGGATATTGAAGTGCTGGAGCAGGTCCAGAGAAGAGCAACTAGGCTGGTGAAGGGACTCGAACACAAGTCCTATGAGGATATGCTGAGGGAGATGGGGTTGTTCAGCCTGGAAAAGAGGAGGCTCAGGGGAGACCTCATCACTCTCTACAACTCCCTGAAAGGAGGTTGTAGCCCAGTGGGGGTTGGTCTCTTCTCCCAGGCAACCAGCAGTAGGACAAGAGAGCATAGTCTTAAACCATGCCAGGGCAAGTTTAGGTTGGATTTTAGGAAGAAATTTTTTACTGAGAGAGTGATCAGACATTGGAATGGGCTGCCCAAGGAGATGGTGGATTCACTGTCCCTGGAGGGTTTTAAGATGAGACTGGATGTGGCACTTAGTGCCACGGTCTTAGTAACCACAGCAGTGTTGGATCAAGGATTGGACTTAATGATCTCAGAGGTCTTTTCCAACCTGGTTGATTCAATGTGGTTTTGAACAAGTTTCTACCTGCCAAGTTTGTTTCTACCATGAAGCAATGGCAAAACCAGCAAAAAAAGTCTAGAACCTCATGTACACTCTAATGCTGTTACATACCTATAAGCAAAATAATAAAGCTAATGTGGGCACCAAGTGGGTTTGAGATTTTTGGATGCAGTTTTATGAAAAAGACTGTTTTATCCTCCAAAACAGTGAGGTAGACTTGTAGAGAAAAGAGTGACACACAAGCCTCTCTGCTCTCAGGATCTGAATGTGTCCTATAATTTGAAACTCTATGGCCATCTACCTAGTTCTAAAGGATTTTTGACAATTGGCTTTAGAAGAGTTGTGAAAGGCATTTAATAGTTTCCTCTTCAGAGAAACAATTATTTTATGACAGGTAGCTCCCATTTGATGTCAATCAATTCACAACAACCCTCCTAAGATGAGTTGTCTGGTCCAAAAGGATTGGGACAAGAAATGCAATAGCATCTTTTCTATGACTTTCTCACAACATTATCTCACAGAGTCTGTCCAGGCAGATTTAATGTTGTTTTCTTCAGACAGCTGAAGAATTGATTCTGTCTTTCACAACTGTTATGAAAAAGAGTTACAAAAATATAATTTTCTTAAAGGCACCCTGCCAACATCTGTATTACATGACCACATGCTGTATTATTTTAAAAAGGTAACAGTTCCTGAAGAAGCAAGAAAGAAAAGTAGATAATTGGATTTTCTTCTGCTTATCAGGAACATATCACTCAAGACCAGGCGCTGAATGGAAGAGATACCACTGCTTAGTAAGTCATGGTAATTCAACAGCTGACCTAAAAGGCCATTTGACTGTGAACAACAGGTATTTGTTAAGGATTTATCACTACTCCTGATTATAGTACCAAAGCCTTGCTTAGAAAGCTTAAGGGGTGCAAACACTTCCTTCTGTTATCTGGATTTACATTCATGTAACAACACTAACCTTAGAGGAATTATCCATGATTTATAGCAGCAAGAGATAAGAATCAAGGCAAAGATTTCTTCTTTAAGTTAGATATTTGTCCCATCTATCATGTGCTATTTCAAACTGAATGTAAGAAAACCTGATATGTTCTGTTTGGATATAAATACAGATTAAAGACAAACAAGCACCCGTTCTTGTTGAAAACCGGCACAAGGGAAGATGCACTGCATGAACTGAAGGTCTAAGGTTATAAATGGTGGATAGTGCTGAAAATTATTCCTTCATTAGTGAGACAAAACACAAGTGTAAGAAATCTTGTTCTATCCACTAGCATTCTTAGACAGATCCTTTTGTTAAAATTTGGATACTGAAACAAATTCCCTTGATAAAAAGCAGAGTGCGTTCTCAAATAACTTTGTACTAATGATGGAGATGAAGAACTTCAAAAAGAAATACTTTTTTATTCTTTTAATTTGCATTCTGTTGATGTAAAATCAGGCAAATTTTAAATTTATTTGTAATAGTTTCTCTTGTGCCTTTTATTGAAGAGTGTTGATTTTGAAATGTGCTGCTTTCTCGTTTCATATTTTCTCTTATTCTTTCCTATAATTTTATCTTACACTTCTTTCTTTTCTGTGTCCCTAACTCTCACCCATTCATCCCTTTTCTATTTTGCCCCTTAGACTGGTGGCTTGCACTGGAAAAGAAGGAATGAAGGTGAAGGAAAATGAAAAGAATGAGAAAAGGAAAATTGAAAAGAAAGCAAAAGATAATGCATGCATGCAATGAGGCAATATTATAGTGTAAGTTAAACTAGGGAAAAAATATCTTCTTAAAAAGAATGCCTATTCTCCTGGAAAGATTAGTCAGCTGTATTTTCAAAAGTCCCTTAACTCCAGTTTCTTTGCTCTATATATCACTATAAGTATCATAACTATGAACTCCAAAAGGCAGTAAATGCTGAGTTAGGAAAACAGAGCAGACCTGTCATTCACTGCTGCTGGCTAGGCTATGGACCCCATTCCCTTCTTTGCAGCACATCCCACACTGAACCCACTACACCACATAAGAGGACTGCCAGCTTATAACAATTGTCATGACTGTGATGGCTCTACTGACATCAGCAGCCACAAGGAAGTCTCCCAGAGTTCCTGATCATCATCCTGAGTTGTTTGCACCATTTGCATTCAGACTTCACAAAAGCCTAGTGCTCCAAACCTCTCCTTTCTAATCAGTTACTTAGTGAGATCCCATACCAAAATTTTTGCATGGAATCTGATTCCCTGCACTCTTTCCTCCCTTGTGCAGTTCCCTGCACAAATGTTATTAGGTACTAAATATTAAACTACTGAATAACATTAGGCTGAATAAATAGCATTATTCCCACTAAAAATACGTGCCTGCTCTTGGGTACTTAGAAAAGCTCCCATTTAAGAATGCTGTGGCCACTCAAGCCAGCTGCTTCTGACTTCCATGGTATGTTAGCTTTTTTTAACCAGTAAGGACTATGATTTCCCTAATTTTACTCTGAATTTATGTCTTCAGTACTGTGAGTTATTTATATGACAAGTTTGTTCAAGTGAATTTGATTTGCCATTGAAGTGTTGAAAACAAATTTCCAGACGCGTGGAAAGTTAAACTTGACCTTTCAAACCTGTGGGACATCTTACTTCATACTACAACTCCTTGCCATGTAAGCTTCAGCTACTGATGATGTGTAAGCAGAGATAACATCAACTAATTTAACACAACACTCACAGAAATATTGTAGGTTTTTTATTGACATCTACCATTATTTCAGTTGTTTTTTTCTCTATGACATATCTGCATAGGCAGCTGACATACCCACATCAACATTCGTGATAAATGGCAGTGAAGGTAAGTAGCCATGATAGGAACATCAGACGGAGTGGACACAAATGCAGAATGTCAACTTTCCTGTTCTGAAGTGAACAGTTCCTGTTTTAAAATAAAAAACACTCAGAATGACAAAAATTCAAAGGGATATGTTAACTAAATGCCTGGATTTGATTTAGTTTTATCACAGTGGTTTATCTTTGCACAGTTACCCTTTTTCACAGTGTGCTTATTTATATTTCCTTTGAGCATTACAATTGGACTTAATTGGAATTAATGATCAGGGTTAGTGATGACAGTGAACATTTTGTTTAGAAGAATAACATAAAGCCCTTGGATGAGTAACAATAGAAATTACATCATCAGTAACTACAAAAAAGCTTCTTTTATTGTTATATAAGAGCATATATATGAGCTCTTATGCTTCTACTGAGCTTGTGTTTCTAAAGCAAAACTTCATAATGTCCCTTGTTGCCTCTGTTTTTATGTGCTAGTGGAATGAGGGTTTTTATATCGATCCTTTAAAAACGCGCGTCAGAGATTGTTTTATACAGAACTCTCATGATGGAAACCAGTCAACCTTCAGCCCACTGAAGTCAGTATAAAGAGTCTAATTGATTTCAGTGGACACTGCATTGTATCCTAAACACACATATCTCTCCAGCATAGCTATGAAAACACTTGGAAAGGCTTAAGGAGCTAACAGGCCACTTTCCTGCGATTTCTGTTTTCAGTTTTTATATAGTAGTGGGAGGTCATGGGATAGACTTGACACTTGGGACTTTCTTCTCCTTCTCCGTGTCTTTGCAGAATTATGCCTGACACCCTCAGGCTGTCGCTGAGGTGTCTGCAGAGGGCAAAGCAGAAGAAATGCACACAGGGAAAATGAAAGGTGATTCCGGCAGACAACAGACTCCTGTTAGGCTGTCAAAAGAATTTGTGCTTTAGGTATTTTTGCCACCATTCTTGTCAGCTTCAGGTTGGCATCTTGGGAGTTTACAGAAGTCCTTGTCAGAATAATACAACCAGAATTATAGAAAGAGAAATGAAGGAGACAACATGAAAAGAGAGACTTGCGTTTAATTGTGAAACTGCAGTTTTCCATTTTGATGTTTTCTCTGCTAGCTGGTCTTAAGCTGACACTTGACTCTTGTAGGTGTCCTTTAGCACAGCTAGATTACAGAAGTAGATGGAAAACTGAGGGAGGAGAATTTTTGGGGCACAATGACGAGCTGAGCTCTTCTTCTGTGCAGAGAAATTAACTTTCCTTGGAAAATCCTCTCCAATAGGATATAGGCTAGTTAGGAGGGGCTCACATTCCATAATACACTTGAAATCTTTCTCTCTTAGAATTGGTACAGGTAATTACTTTACAAGTACCAGTAGGCAAGCTGTGTAGGTTATCTCAAGCTCCAGAACATTCGGCAGGAAGCAACTGTTACATCCTTTATTTGATGTGATTCTTAGGATTTTCTCAGCATGCACTGTGTTAAAGGCAGTACCTCTTGCAAGGGCCAGGGGCTGACACAGTCCATAATCAAGATTCTTAACTCTGTACTTAAGGTAAATGGGAGACAATAAGCTCTCATGTAACCAGAGGAGGATGAATGCAGAGTGTAGAAGTGACTGTAGCAATGCTTCCCCATGTTCTTCCAGAGTTTTTGCCTCAAAGTAGTCAATGAAGCTTTAAATTGGGTTTACTTCAACCTTTTGCAGATTATATTTGGAACACATTCTATGATTTTGATCAGTCTAGGACATATTTATCTATTTGTGCTTGTAATACCTGAGGGTTTGTACCATAATATTTTACATTTTATATGCTCAAAGTGACTCAAGGATACCACACTAGACTGCAGTGCAGTTCAAGAACATCGAGAAAATAACTTGTATGCAAGGACATACAGGTGTTTTTTTTTATCAGGACACATTATCATTTCATCTGGAATCAAAACCTTCTGGTGGTAGAGTCTTGAGGTCTGCTCTTACTTACTTCTTGCCAATATGGGTCAGTTTGCCAACATCAGGATACTGGTGTCTCTGAAATACCACTGTAGGACAAGAAGAAGGAAATATATTGACATTTTACTAGGAATTAATTAGTAAGCAATGTCTCTGTCTACATTCCCATTTCAAATGCCTGTGACTTGGTAGGAAAAGAGGTGTACACAGGCCATTAGCTGTCTCTTCCTCCAGAAAGGGTAGGAAATGTTACATCATATTACGAGATTACGCATATTATGCAGCTAACTTTATATTAAAACACTTGTCATTTCTAGGAAACAAGAACTTCTGTTTGGGAGAGTTTTACTGTATTTGCCAGAACAGGGGTCTGGCAAGAGGGCAGCTACCAAGGTGCCTTATGATCTGTAAAAAGAAATGGAGCACTGTATTTCACCTATGCATTATGGAAATAAATGGTAATAGAGTCAGGAAAGTTAAAGTGCAGTGAGTAAGTATATAAAACAGATCTGACAAAGATAATATTGGAAGTTTTTTCAAGAGGGGTTGAGGTTTGTTTTTTCAGTCAACAGCATAGTACAGTAGTATAGCCAACAGGAGGATGTGAAGGGCAAAAAGAAGGGCTTCTACAGGTATATCATTAGCAAAAGTAAGAGTAGGGAAAATATGGGCCCACTGTTGAATGATGCAGGAAATAGGGTGATAAAGGATATGGAAAAGATGGAGATTCCCAAGACATTCTTTGCCTTGATCTTTACAAGGAAGACCTTCAGGATCCCAGGTTCATGAGAGCAGTGGGAAAGTCTAGAGCAAGGCAGAATTACTCTTGATAGAAGAGGACTGAGTTAGGGAACATTTAAACAAACTGAACATGCACAAATCCATGGGACTGGTGCTCCTGTGAGCACTGAGGGAGCTGGCAGTTGTCACCAAGAAGCCACTCTGAAACTCATAGCAACTGGGAGAGGCTTCCTGAGAACTGGAAGAAAGCAAATGTCACTTCTGTCTTCAAGTAGAGCAAAAAGGAGGATTATGGGAACTGAAGGCTTTTCAGCATCTCCTCAACCCCTGGGAAAGTGCTGGAGCAACTAATCCTTTTTTAAACATATTGAGGACAAGAAGGTGACTGGGCATAGTCAGCATGTATTTATGAAGGGGCCCTGAACAATGTGGTCTGGCTGGCCCTGTTCTGAGACAAGAGGCTAGGGCAGATGATATCCAGAGGTCCCTTCCAATCTCAGTTATTCTGTGATTCTGTGATCTTTGCTCTAGGATAATATTAATTCCCATGAGTTCTCCTTCCTAAAGAGAATCATAACATTTACTGTTCCAGTGTTGTCTTGAAAATTGAAGAGATAATCCTCAGGGGTTATTTTACCTGAGTAAACTTTAGTTAAATTTTTCAAAGAAAGTGTATGTCATAGCTCTGTCAAAAGAGATACAGTCAAATAAATATATTGTCCTAACAACTTCAATACAGAACCTCCACAAAACCAAATATAAACAGAGAAGAAAATCAGACAATAATCAGCAGTTCCACAGAATTCAAGGAAATAAAGATATCCTCTAAGCTAATCAAAAATCTCACTATGTTAGGAAATCTCAGAAGATCATCAAATGTTATTAAGAGTGAGACAGCTTGCTGAAATCTGCAGGTCATGTTCTCTCAGACACAATTTTTATTCTTCTTCATGTGATTCTAGGAGGGAAGTGTAATTTCTACCTATGGTTATGCTCACATTGCCCAGAGACACTATTTTAGTGAGCACAATATTGGAGACATTCTTTACATACTACTGAGAGAGCAAACTTTCATTAACTCAATCTTATTTCCCTCTAGGTTGCCCTTGGTCTGCATCCATCTCTCCACACAGTGAGATTTAATATTCCAACTTTTGCAACAATGTCTAGAATTACATGTTGATGACTCCACGCTCTTACAGTTACCTAGTTCATTCCATTCTAACTTGTCCTGCTTCTCTGAACTGATATTTGTCTCTAGAGGAAATGAAACTTGAACATTACTTTCCTGAAGGCAAGTGGGGTTTTTATACATTTTTAAACTGATCACAACAGGTTTTTTTATTACTTAAACATTCCAAGAATGTAATCACTCTTGCCCTCTGAGAGTCATAGCTACTGTTTCAAAGACAAATAAAATAAAAGCAGAGGCACCACTGCTGACCTTTTTCTCCCCAGTCTTCCTGCTGTCAAGTAAAAGGTACAGATAGGTACTCCAGGCACTTCAAAGTTAGTGGAACATGGATTCTTGGATAAGTTGGATGCTTATAAAAAGTGACATCTGAGAGAGCTCACAAGACTGGAGAACAATAGCATGCAGTGGTTATGGCCCTCAGCCTGGACCTTCAGAAGTTCAGGACTACACAGATTTCTATGGAGCATAGATACCCCCAGTTCAGGTGTAGCTTCTACCTCACCACTTCCCTTTTCGAATCTGTACCATGGCTATGGCACTACTGAAGTCAGAGGTGCTCTTTGAAGTATCAATCACTGGATTAAGCTACTGATCTATAAAATATTTCATCAATTGTATGATGTGATATGGTAGGGTTGAGCATCAACTCAACCCTTTACCACACTGCTGTCAAGACATCCAGAGACACAGGTGGCCCGGGACAGCACTCCTTAGGGGATCAACCATAGTGCCTGGCTGTGGGCTCTCTGGACAGACACTTACCCTGTGGCTTCTGAGAGCTGGGAAACCCAGCCAAATGCCCGTACCATCTTGTTGGAGTCCAGCCATAGCTTATTCACTCCCCAAATATACACTCCGTGGCAGACTGCCTGCTTACACCTGGACTCTTTAGAAGGCATAAAACCCACAAAAGTTTAATCAGGCCTTGCAGAGTCTCCCTCGGTCTTTAGTTTTTATTGCTTCTTTATTCATTTGCCTTACCAATTGCTGGTGATCATTCCCAACCATGACCCAATCCAACAGCTTTATAGCACACTTTCTTCTCTCCCACTTCCAAATCCAGCTATGCATCACTTGCCTCTTTACCTGACTGTGTCTGCCAGCACATGACAGTGGAAAGTAAATTTGATTTCACAAGGTTGCCTCCCACATTGGGCTGCCCGCAACAAAACACTGTGTCTTATTGTAGTTAATGGCAAAAGCCACTCTGAGTACAACACATTCAGCCTAAGGGAGGATTACACCTATTTAAAAAAGAAACAGATGGGCTTTGTTGAGGGGAAAAAAAAAAATGGGAACACTACTGCTGTAATGCTTTGTATCCTTTGTATTGCTTGCAAAATGCCTGAAGGCTTCCAGAGATCTTGCAATTATTAGAGTAGATGGCAGGATATATTTATGTGTTGCTTAGAAAAAGCAATGTTTTCTTTACTTTTATAAATAAATCTTCTGTATCTTTTGACACCTGCAAGTATAATTTGCTTGGTTCCACACATCACAATATTTCTTCCTTCCTGTTAAGCCTTTATATGCATGAAAACACACTACATAATCCAGCTAAGAAGATTTTTTAAAAGTTAACTATCAATATTATTACTTTATTTCCTATCATTTTAATTGAACAAAGTGCAAGAGTGGTTTTTAAATATTGTATAAGCAATAATAGAACCAAAATCATAGAATCATTTAGGTTGGAAAATACCTCTAAGATATTCAAATCCAACCATTAACGGAGCTCTGCCAAAGGCTTTAGGGACTAAACCATGTCCCTAAGCATTACATCTATGCAACTTTTAAATATCTCCAGGGCTGGTGACTCAACCACTTCCCTGGGTAGCCTGTTCCAATGCTTGACAACCCTTTCTGTGAAGAAATTTTTCCTAATATCCAACTAAACCCTCCCTAGCAGAACTTGAGGCTATTTCCTCTCATCCCATTGTTTGTTACTGGAGTTCTGTGGCTGGCCCTCACCTTGCTACAACTTCCTTTCAGGTAGCTGTAGAGAGTGAATGATATGAGAAGTTGTACATGTACGTGGTACAAGAAGTTGTTATGCATGCATAACTAGAAAACAGCAAAATATGTACTGCTGTTTAGACGAATAGCATGGGATTCGATTTACCTAATTTTAGCCAATCAGAAATTAAACATCTTGCCTAGAATAGCAATCTAATCACTGGGAAAAAAAGAGAGGCAGCTCCGGCCAACTTACCTACTACATCCCGAGACAGATGGCTAAGGTATGGAGGATAGATCACCTTCTGGAGAACGTTCTCTCTCGCTGCCTTTCCTGCTGATAAGAAGGAGACCAGACAATGATCTTAGGTGAGATGTTGATCTTCTAGATTAGCTAGTATTAGGTGAAATTAATCTTTCCTACACAAAGTCTCATCCTTCCTGGGGTTTTCACATTATTCCGTGTGACAGTCATTGTGCATGTAAATACAATACGAAGGCCAAATGTTAACAAGTTTTTACATGGGATTCCTCCCAGAGATAGACTGGGATTTCCATCAGAGTCAGTGGAAAAGAGGCTACTGACTCTGAAACTACACTCATTGTAGTTCTATTCATTATTCAGATGCCCTAAGAGCAGCAGTCTCAGATTCTGAACCCCACCATTGTGTATCCATCCCAGTTCACTTTGTGTCCTTGGTCTTCCGTGACTACCAAAACTTTTCACTCCAAGTTATGAACATTGCACACTTTTTCAACAGCAGTCAGACAAACATATTCAAAATCAAAATTCTTACTAATTCTTTTAGATATTGTGAACACTAATGATTTTTGTTTGTAGCAAGTGCTTCTTTGAAAAGAAGCTTCATAAAAAATTGTTGTGTACTTATATATGGACAAGTAAGTTCCCTTTACTTGAGAAAAACTGCATCTCTGTATCTCGGAAAAAGGGAGCTGAATGAGCTGCTTTTAAGGCAGAAAAACTAATTACTGTTCTCTGAGCCAAAGTGAATCTGTCCAACCTTGCTTGGGTTAAAGCTTGACACTGAAAACAGTGCTCAGTCTTTAAGTGCTTGTCTTTAAGCATGAGAAAGAAGGTCCTGGAAAGAACAAACCCCTTTTATTAGAGATGTGCTTTTTGTCCCAGATAGTGCTTGTTAGTCCTGTAAGTTGTTAAATGAGACCCTGCAAGCTTGAGGGTGTTTTGGCTCGGCCAGCCTGCAGGTCAGTATGCCAGCAGGATGTTCTCCTTTGAATTCCCCAGATTTCACTGAAAACTTAACACACCCAACAACTTGGCCTTAAAAGCAAAGGCCCGAGGTGCTACCCCTGGGCTCTTTCAGTCTGATCCAATACATTCACCAGCACTTGTTTGTACTGCAATTTTGTGTTTCATTCATAAAGAAAGAGAGTCACTTTGCTCTGATTCTGATTTTTGTTTGCAGTCGTCAGTCAGGCTGAAGTTTTGAGCTCCACAGAGATATTCGACATTTCCATGCAAAGGTCAATGTAAAAAGCTGGACCCTCAAACTGGCAGTGGCCTAAATATTTTTGTAGGCTTTGGTAGTCGCCACTTTGTACAAGAGAGACTGAAAAAGAACAATGAAGGTGCTTTGCACACAGATCTGGAAAAATAATTTTAAAAATTCTAATATATTCTAAATACCCCAAAATTGTATTATTCCAAGGAAGAGTGCAGCATAAGATACTTGTCAGTAAATTTAAAATACAGGTTAATGGAGGCTATAACTGTGGGGTTAGCACAAGCGGGTTTTTATATGATTGTGCAAATGAGAGATGACAAATAGGTTGCACTTTTAAATGAGCAGCTATAAAGATGAGTAATGTAAAGTTGATGCACAAGAAAAGTAGTACCGTGCATGATTTTGTTTAGAGCAAAAATTCAATACATAAAATACTGCGGTAATACAGTGGAGAATTGATTCCTTCGACCTCATTTATTGGTTGATAATCTGTCATGCAGAAAAGAATTTGCAAGAACACTAAACAAACCCAGAAAAGTTAAAAAGTTAAGCAATCCTTGGATATGGCATACACAAATCTATCCCAATATCACTTGTATTTCAACATTTCTTGTAGTTTCAGTAACACGAAAAACATTAAGTAGAAGGCAGCTTCACTATTCTTCCTTCTGAAGCATTGTATATAAGTACAAGTGATTTTAAAATAGAAAATACAAATTAATATTTATGGTGGGGTTTTTTCTTGGTCATGAAGTCCACGAATCCTAAAAATGAGAGACGCCTCAAACAACATACTGCAAAAGGAAACCATTTGCATTCAGTATTTGAACTGTCTTTTTTCACAATGCTGTTTATGAACCAGGAAAGCTCAGAATTGCTCCTACAGAGCAAAACAGAAAAACAGCTCATGCATCTTTTCTTTAATCTAAAAAAGGTTACAAGGTTACATGTTCATCAGTGTCTTAATTCAGCATTCCAAATCAAAATCATAATACTAAAGACATCCAGGTCTGTAGAGATAAACTTCCTTCTAAAATAAAGAATAAATGTGGAAATGGTGTTACCCTTCTCTTTTTCCTCGCCAGGCTAGTTAGTGGAAGAAAGCACAGAAATTAAGAACATATCAAATTACAGTGGCTCTCTCTGAATCCAATGACATATTATGAAAAAAATATGGCTTCCATCTGTAATTTGATTACAGGAAAACAGAGACTTAGACAAAGCAGTTTGTTATAAGTGGCCAGTGATACACTGCAATTAAACATTTGGTAGGTTGATTTGTTTTAGGTTATAAATGTCTGTTTTACACTGGGGGGGAGTGTCATTAAAAATAGATGCCAAAATGTTTAGATAAAATCCACATTCATAACGTATTTCAAGGTGCACTTCTATTAGTTTTTACAAAAAATTATCCGGAGTAACATTTTGAAAATGTTACATGAAATGACCACCGTAGTACTATCGATGTAAGTGCATTATTTTGACTGTGTGTTTATAGTCATCGTGATTTTGCTGAAAATCATAATTTATCATTGGGGTTTCATTTGAAATGAGCTTTTCATGAACAATTTTACATACTATTACACTAGGCAGTGTTTTGTTTTTACTTATGGAAATGTTTTTTACCCTGATATGGCTTTTCAGCTCACAATGATAACAATGGGAGATATTATTTTACATACATAAGTATCAAAATACAGGTATTTGAGGGTTTTTTCTGGAAAGCCTCTGGAAGATTATAAAGTGAAATAGTACTGTGACATATTCAAGTTGCATTCTCTTTTTGCATTTCCTAAGGAACAGTGAGTGCTTGACATTTTCTTATCTTTATTGTGTCTCAGCCATAAAGCTTCAGTTAAATTATAGTTTGAGATGTTAGCATTAATGTTAATTGCTTGAACATCAGTTTTTACATATAGTATGACAGCTACTGAATAGCACAAACGGTGTATGTATACTAATGCACTTTTTCTCAGATTCCTGTATTCTTCTAATCTTGTGAATATCTTTGAACAGAAACTATTTTTAGCAAGAACATGTTCTTTTACCCAGGTACTGATGTAAATGGAACTTGGAGTCCTTTCAGCTTCAAAAAGGTTTTATCAGAGAGATTTTAGAAATCATATAATACTTATTAGGTTAAAGTTATATTTATTACAAAATAAAGGTTTGTGCACTTATTGACAAAGCCCTTTTCAAACTCAGGCAACTTGTACATGGGTGTAATTGAACTTTGCTTTTATATCTGTGCTGAATAGCTTCTAACCCTATCAATGCCCTGTGTATCCTACACGGTCTAAAATAACACATGGGTATTTTGCCGAAAGCATTGCTGCAGTGAACTGACTTGCCTTTTCTCTGTTGTCATCTTCCTCTGTGTAAATTTACTCCTTTTATCCCTCTTTTCCACCCATACAAATCCTCCACTCTTCATCTTTCTCACATTACAACTGCTCCTGAATCCAGCAAGCTGTTGCACTGAGAGAAGGAACATTGAAAATAAGAATTCTTGCCTGTCCAGTAATCCCATGGCTCTGGCTCTTGGATCAATGCAAGAATTACCCTTTTGAAACCCACCATCTCCATGTAAGCTTAACTTTGGAGGAGGAAAGAAAAATCTTTTTTGTTGTATTTGGTGACAGAGAAGTAAAAGAGTTATCTCTCCCTGCTGCACATCTACAAATATTAGACTGGGAGAGAAAATAACCCATTTTCAACATCCAGCACTTCAAAGTAAGACACCTGGGACAAAACAACATGCTGACACAAACACAATATGATTTATTACCACCAGGTAGGAAAGAGATGCTGGGTCACAGTATAGCACTGTGGATGTCATCCCTGCTCAGCAGCAGTCAAAAAATTGACAAACAAAAGGATCACAGTTTATGACAGCCTCATATCTTGAGTACTGGGTGCACCCCAGATTTATTATATAATATCATGAAAATACGTAGTTGATTTGAAAAGGGGTATCCTAAAAAAAGGCAGCAAATGTAATGGGAAATGTGGAATAGCTATTTAGGGGAAGAATTTAAGAGAAGAGACCACATAGACCATGATCATACAGCTTAGAAAAGAGGAAGGTGAAATAAAGCCAAAACTGAGAAAATCACTCCTGATGTCAAAATTAATAATGGGTTTAAAAGTAGATAAATAACGAAGGGAGGGTTAACTTGTAGTTGTTAAATGTAACAGTCTTAATAAAACCTCAAGAAAACCCTATGCCACAAACTGCTGGAACCAGGCAAAGACGAAGGGAAGGAACACTGCACATTTGCTCAGCTCCAGAGCATCTGTTTCATGGAATTGCAGGAGGTAGGATTTGCAGCTGAATGGAGTTTTGATGTAAAGGAGCAGGGCAAATATTGCACTCTTGTGAAAACCCATAACTGACTAAGTGCTTCTGCTGAGACTTGTTTAAATTCAAAACAGTATGTAAAGCAGCCACCTGCTTCCCTTTTCACCATAATGGTTCTGGTGACAATTGGAAGACTCAAAATGAGCCAGATTATATTTTATGCCTTTCCCAGAGGCCCTTCCTTCTCAGTGCAATAGTACTCTTCAGCCTATTATGATGTTCCCATCTGTCTTAGGCATCGTGCAGCCAAGTTATTTGTATTTAGCTCCTTAACCTTTCCTCGTGAATCAATTTCTCTAACTTGGTAATCAACACTGTCTGACAGAGAATGAAAGTAAATCTTGGATTTAGAAATAGGGCCTCAGACAGCAACTCCTGCAACAAGAGATGCAGAAATTCTCTACATCCCTTGTACTACTTTTGTTTGGATAAACTTGAATACTTACGGGGGGAAACAATGAAGCAAAAAGGATTGACCATGTTTGGAAAAAAACTGGTCACTGGATAGGAAAGACCATTGAAAAGTCTAAGAGCAAAAGGCAGGATTATAATGCATTTTATTCTTTCATGGTGAACTATGAAAAAGCATCCATCCATCCATCCATCCATCTTTCTGTTCTGGTTCCTAGCATCCTGTTACCAACTTTGATTTTGACTTTGATCTAACCAAAAGTATAGTTGGGATATTCAGTTTAATGTTCATTTAGTGGACATATACAGTCTAGTCAGTCATAAGGGTTATCCCGTACAGTCGCTTGTTTATCACTATACTGCCAAAAATGATGAGTGGCCAAAGACATGCAAATGAACTAGCAAGTATTTGTCACTGCCCAGTAGTGTGACTAGTCATTTTTGAAGAATTAATGAAGCACAGTTGGTTCTGACTTTCCCTAGCTTTACTCTTCCATATCCTTGTTCTTAGTAATTCTGTGCTTGAGGGCTGCTTTTATAAAACTTAAGTAAGAAAACCTCACCCTATTTAGTTCCAAATTGAATTAAGGAAATGGCATAAAATTGCTCTGAAGAAATTCCTTGTGTTTGAAGCAAGACCTCCTCATGTTTGCCTTTCCATGGACTCTTTGCCTAGGTTATGTTCATAGTTCTCTCAACAGTTAATGTAAGAAGACTCAGGGTTAGACCTTATGAAGGGAGAAGTGATAGTCTCTCACAGATGCCACTTGCTCATCTTAAGCTGAAACACTCACAAGAGGCAAGAGGCTTGTATCCAAGCTGTCTGTTCAGGATTTCTTGTGTGCAGACCAGGGGGCAAGAAACAAGAGCTACTGTGAGTCCTCACAGTGTCCTTTGGCTTCCTCTTGCATGGCAGTAACTGGTTGGTGTTCATACATGCCTTTCAAGGCTCCCTCTACGAGCCAAACAATTATTACTGCGGGGTCTTTCATCACATTACTTATCTCATTCTCCATAAATCTTAGACAAGGTTGCCAGGCACTGCCTTTGGTTGCTTCTTCTGTGGACCTCTTTGGCCACCATCTGCCTTTTGGTTTGGAAGAGGGAAGCATGTGCAATGTGACTTACAGCCTGAGTGTACAACTTGTTCACTGAACAAGTTCAGCTGAAAATTTTTACACAAACATCTCGTCAGAATGAGGACAAAAGAGCACAAACTTATGAGTGGGGTCTTCTCAGCTTCTATAAATTGATCATCACATTACTAGGACCGTGAGACTCTAGAGAACAACTGACAAGGTATGTTCATTACCCCCAAATGGAACAGGAATGTGAAAGACTTCATGCTGTGTTTTACTGCCTCTCAGATGCCCTCACTGAGAAACTGATGACATTTAATATATATATGAAATAAAAAAATTTGGCCCAACAGGAACCCATTCTTAATTATGGACTCTCTCACCTCCCTCAGAATAGAAATAAGGATTTGATCCCACCTCATACAGATTTCTCATCCTTTTGGAATAAGCAGAATTTCTGGCATTCTGAAATGAAAGAAAATTTTATTCTTAAATCTTTTATTCTCCAAGAAAATCAAAATGGTGTCTTGAATGACCAAGATATAAAAAGCATTTCAGTGATAGAATTGACTGGCTTTGGGGATGTGAAAACTAGCTTTTCTTCACAACATGCTATGTTGAAGAGAAAGCTGGTATCTGCACATAAATCAATGCTGCTAACACTACTGGTCTGTACTGCCTCCCTCTCTTTTAACAGCATGATCACTGCCATAATCTTGGCAATTTTACCTGGATATTACTGGCATAATTAGCTCTTCTCTAATGCACAGAATGAATTTGAAAATTAGTATCTATTAGTAGGAACCATACTGTGGACTGGGGTGATTTAGTTTATTGCAGCATTCCTGAGATGTGTTTTCTGGTCATTTCATGTGACATAAACTGCTCAATAGCTGAAAATCTGTTTATTTCAATATTAGGAAATTTCCCCATTAATAATGACTACATCTGATAAGAAGAAAAGATGATTATATGAAGGCCAGAAAGGAAAGAAAACAATAATTTCTTGATGATAAAAACAAAATTTAAATAGTAATAAACTTTGATGAAATTTTGTGCATAACAAAGGAGGAGAAAATGTGTTTTATAGAACAATGCACCAGGAGGTTGGAGGGAATTTTAATAAATATGGCTTTATAAAATAAAAGTTTCGTAATTCAACTTGTGACAAATTACAGCTTTTAAAATCTCTCAATATTCTGCCTCACTTGCATTATTTGAACTTTCATTTGCCACTGAGCAAACAATAATGTACTAATGGAGACATAAATCTTTTTTTCAGAATTATTTCAAGACACATGGATTAGAAAAATCATTAAATATTTGATGACAGTTGCAATATCTGCCTGATTTAGAAGCAGATCTATTCCCTGGAAAATACAGAGAGAATGATAAAAACAAGATCAATAAAACTGTTTATAGTTATCATGTGAAGGAAATAAAATGATGGTAAACTAGATTCAATGGATTCACAGATGAAACTGCAGATGTAATATAATTTGTTTGTTTCCCTCACATTTTTTTTCCATTGAAAGAACAAAATCAAACCAAATTAATTAAAAATATTCTAAAGTAAAAATTTTGCTCCACTTTTATTTTAGTGATAAAACTACCTTCAGCTGGGATGGATCATCATCATAGGTCTTGCTATAATTGGATCTTTATCTTTGTGGGTGCAAAAAAATTGTTGACGTAATACAATTTACCTACAGATCTCTCAACAGTTTTCAGTCGTTTAGCCCATGTTCAGAATAGAAAGCACTGTATCATACTTCACCTGTTTTGCAGTGGCATAGCTGCAGACAATGAAAGTTGCACTATGGGTAGGATGACATATCCATTGTTGTTTCATCATCTCATTCTGCTGACATAGCTATATGAGATTAAAATTATTTTAGTCAGAGAAGCATGTGTTTCAAATCTGTTAACATTAGGCCTTACACTTTATTTATTCCAGTTGTACTGAGGGTAAAACCTGAGGAAGGAAAGCCGTGTGCCACAGAGCAAATCAGAGCTGGGAAAGAATCAGAATTTGGCTTCCTCCTCTACGGTAAACCCAAACTTCACAGCTCTTTCATACATCACTGCCACAAGATACCATTTTCAGAGTGCTGCTGGTTCATTGTTTGGGGTTGGGGCTTTTTTTGCATAAAGAAACATGCTTGTAGTACATGGCTTGAAATGTTTTCTTCCTCTCTGCTTCCATTTCTCTTTATTTAACTGACTCTTCTTCCATATGATATCTGAGCATCTTCTTATGAATAACCTAAGCCACAAAATAAATTTGTTTCCTACCTCTTAAAAATAGTAAGATTCTCTTCTTTCTTGAGCATACAAGCACTTTAATTTCTTTTTCAAGTTTAGGGCAATTTCGTTTGGCTGCTTTGGTTCTCAGATAATTCATAATTGACTTGGAAAAAAGTCAAATTCAGCTTGGATCTAATCCATATCACAAGAAGCAAAATCACAGCTGACACTCTTGTTAGCACAGCCAGCAGAGAAACCCAGAGCCTGCTCCTATAAACATTATTCAAGCAGAACTCCTGTTCTGAGGAATTTATTGTTAAGAATTTTGGTAGCATGAGGACACTAGAAATTGAGACATTGCTCCCTTGAATGAGACCCTGTCTATTCCCAAAATTACACCAGTTTAACAAAAAAAAAAAAGTGCTTTTTTAAGCAATTTTTGTTCAGTGCTTATGTAGGAGTTGAGGGGTTTTTTTGGTTGAAGTATGATTTCTTTAATTAGAAATAAACATAAATTAAATATTTGAAATAATCTGCTTTCCATCTGAGTAACAATGTTCACAGTGGTTCTTGTACTGACTTTAGTTTAGCTGTAAATAAAAGCAACCCACTTAGGTAAACTAAGACAGGACCACTTCCTCAGTAGAAAGGTTAATTTTACCTGGAAAAGGATGATGCTTGGCCTTGTATCTTGATTAGATAATCAAGGCACTGGTAAGCTCTCATTATTTTTGCTTAACCTGTAGGAGAAACTAGAAAGCCAAGAGTCCGTGATGTACCCAGCTGATAAAGTGATTTCTTTCCTTTCCCTGTCCAGTGCCTGTGTCTACTGCGCAGTTACACAAGCTCAGCTACATCAGATGTCACAGGACCGTATGTGCAGCACCAGTTGGTGCAATGCAACAGGCGTAAGCTCCTTATCTCCCTTCAATCCCTAACCTTAAATCCATGCTGGATTTTTTATCATTCATGTTTATTCCTTTGGAAAACTAGGATAAAAAGCATTTCTTTTCACTAATATTTCTTCTTTCCTTCCCTCTTCTATTTTTAGTACTGTGTCCTTTAATTGTTCTTTCATTGAAGATTTCCAGGCTTCCTCATGTCAGTAAATAAATTATTTTCATCATTTATAACTCCAAATAGTCTGTTCATAGCTGTCAGTAACTAATATATTCATTTGACTCCTGAAAGGGCCCAAGACCAAAACCTAAGCAATATTTACTAAGCAGCAGAAAATTGTATGAAAGAAGCATTTCTCTCTAGCCTGTATAATCTATACTTGTTCATTCTGCCTTTCCTGTTTCTCTGTCTTTTACCCATATTTGAATGGATTTGTCATAACTCCCTTTTCTTTAGGCATGGCACATACAGACCCCTATTCCCCTGTAGATGCCACTGAGTAGGTATTCTCCTGAGAGCAGTTAGTATACTAGCAGCATGGGAAAGCCTCCCACAGGTCTCAAATTTCATTGTGAGCAGACATGTAGAGCCATGGCCCAAGTTACAACCCTGTACTGCTCCTCCTGATACCACGGTCTTATGTTTAGGGGGTACATTTAGTACACTAAACTTAGTAGTTAAAATTATGTTCTCATATAGTAGAAGAGGAAACCATTCTGTGGTGGTTCAGACCATTTAAAACTGTGTTAATTCCATTCTGGGGGGCATCCCTCTCACTCTACTGAAAAAGGTATTTTTTATTCCCTGGCAGTGGACAGTAAATAACCTAACATCTTATCCTAAACATAACAGGGATACAGGTTAAGTGTACTGCATCCCATGGTGTAAATGCATCCATCACAAATCAGTATGTCCCCTACCACTCAGCTGAGACCTTCCCCACCCAGTTTCTCTGCTTGGGCCCTGGCAACTAGAAACTTGGCCTGTCCATGCTCCCACCTCCCTAAATCTAATCCTAACAAGACAAATTCTCTTAGCATTCAATATGGGAACAATGCAGCTGAGTCTTCAGTAATTTGGCACTAATTTGATACCAGCTCTCTTTGTTGGAGTGGCTTGGACTTTCTGTTGTGAGAAAAGCTTTCCCAGACTGAACTTTGTTCTCCTGCCAGGTTTTTTGTTTGTATTTCATTTTTGAGAGTTGCTTACCCAGAAGAATTGATATGTACATACACCCATTTTGCTCTTTCATAGGCAGAATTTGTCCACATGAGTGTGAGAATATTCAGTGATCTCTATTCAGTTTCCAACAGCTTGGCTGAACTTTGAGCCAAGAGACTGCAGGAGAACTTTCTCACTGTCCAGGGAGACCTTAGTGCAGCCTTTCAGTACCTAAGGGGTCTACAAGAGAGCTGGAGAGAGACTTTTTACAAGAGCATGTAGTGACAGGACAAAGGGGAATGGCCTTGAAAGACGGTGGGTCTAGATTAGATATTAGGAAGAAATTCTTTACTGTGAGGGTGGTGAGGCACTGGAACAGGTTGCCCAGAGAAGTAGTGGGTGCCCCATCCCTGGAAGTGTTCGAGGCCAGGTTGTATGGGGTTTTGAACAATCTGGTCTAATACAAAGTGTCCCTGACCATGGCAGGGGAGTTGGAATCAGATGATCCTTAAAGTCCCTTCCAAGCCAGATCATTCTGTGATTCTATGAAATTAAGCTTTTGCTGTGAGTTTCAAAGCTGAAATTGGTCTGCAAAAGAGAGAGCAAATATTTTTACTGAAGCAAGTTAATGCCTTTTTCCATTGCAATAAGTTAATTATGATATATTTTTAATTCTGGTAAAAGATCCTATACTAATAGGATAAAAAGAATTTATTGATTATTTTGTCATTTAAACAGATCATCATCTTGTCTTGCTTAAGTGGGAAGGGCACAATCCATATGAGAGCAAACAGCAGATGAAAAGTTCTTTCTTGCTTTTGAGTGAGATTGATCATTGAGTTGTCACAAATCTGTGAAGTTCAGATCTACTTCCTTTATGAACCTTGGACGTACTGTTTCATTATTTAGCTTTTTATTTACATGTAAAAAGAAAAATGTAATAAAACTTCTTGCAGCTGGATTTTGTCATTCAAAGGTCTAATACCAGAGTGATTCTCCTTGTAAATGTTTAGAAATTAACTACTTAGCTATTTTTAAGATGCAAGAGTAAAGAAAGAAGCTACTATTTCTTTAACTTAAAATATTTTGTCAAATTTTTTCTTTCTAAAATAATATAAAACCAAATGTTACAGACAGTTTTTTTTAATTATTGATTTTACTACTGTAATGTAGTGAAAGGGTTCTTTCAAACAGATAACTTATTAAAAAAATGTATTTCCCATGCTGCATCTAAATATAGACACCTCAGGTCTGAATCATCAGTCAAGATGCAACAGTGCTGGTAATCAGGTGTACCTCATCTCTGTGGGACTGTTGTAACAGGTGTTATTCAGCTTTCTGTTGTAAATTGCTGGTTTAATTTGTAAGCTTGAACACCCTTCCCTTAATAGCACCTACGTATAAAAAGAGCAGAAATGCACTCTCTCATAGAAACATGGCAATACCCCAATACCCTAGAAACAAAAGTTGAGTATGAAGCATTGTGAAGTCAACAGCAAAATTATTATAAAATTAATTATTTTAAAGTGGATATTTACAGTAACAGTTTACATAGTTTCTTGAAGACTTAAATTTTAATAGCACTTAAGTAGAGAAAATGGTATCAAAGGATACTAGGGAGGAGGAGAAGGTACTGAGGCAGAAGGGAATAAGACACTTGGGAAAACTCTGGTCAAACTGATAAAAGCTGGGATTCATTTTACCTACTTGTAAGGTACTAACCAAACTGGTTGTCTAGAATCCCCGTGTATGGGAAGAATTACCAGAGGGCAATTCATCTCAATTAACTATAGGGTAACTGAAACATCGGGTTCAAACTAAATGTAGAGCTCTTAGACAGCAAAGTTAAGTGAGATGTATGGCTTTTAAAGTAAAAAATGGAGCAACATCAACAGCTGAGAAATAAAAGGAAAGTAAACTGAAAAGGGCTTTTGGGGTAACAGGAAAAAATATGGAAGATGGGAAATAACATTATTAGGCAATCAAGTGGGGTCACACAAAAGGATTTGAGGAGCAGGACAAAATGATTTTGCAGCAACCAGGTAAATCTGACTGGGTTGTCATACAGTATAGAAGAAAATAGAGAAAGTGGCTAGGCGAAAGGTTTATCTGCAATATCTTCAAAAGATAAGGATGGCATTGAAGGTGAAAATAGGTTGTATTTTTACTGTACTGGAGATAAAAGGTATGATATACAAAATGTAGTGAGAAAAGATTTTTTTTTCTTTGAACCGGATCTAGACTTCACAATGAGAAATAGTTTATTACATGTTAGTATAGATTTTTTTCTGGTTGCCTATTGTGGCAGAATTGCTGATTGAGATACTAGATATACTAGAACATTTACATGGGAAATCTCTATTTGTATACTATCAAAGGGAATCTATTTTATTGAAAGAACAAATAAAATCTACATTATTAAATAAAGAAATCTGCTCTTTGGTTATACATTATACCACCTCGTCTTAGCAGTCTGATTATACATTAAATATTCTCAGTCTGTAATATAACAATAAATATTACATAGTCCAGACTAAGAAAGAGTAGATATTTGATTCAACCATAAATCAGAATTATGAACTGATAAATATAGTATGAGTGCAAAATGGCTCCCAAGTCTGCCTTGTTTGGATGTTTTTGGAAATTGTGCTAAGGTAGTATAAAAACCTGGTGTGACTTGTATTATCTGAAATCAATCACAGGGTAATTGAAGGTACTGTTATAGCAAATCACTGCTTTGTGACTCTTATTTAACTAAAATATTTTTGTATTTTTCTTGTCCATCTTCCCAGCTCAAAATCTGAGCTGTACTTCTTTATGTTTTTCTAGGAATTCATCCAGGATTCCTATTTTTCTCTGTGATAATTTTTGACTGTATTTTAAGCATAAATATTATGAATCCTTTCCTGTCAACTTTTGATTTACCAAACATTTGGCCAAGTCGATGAACACATTAAGCTCACTACATAATACCAGATGGCTTTACGGGCTTGTGTCCTCTCCTGGGCAAGTCCTGCTGTCATCTCTGAGCATCTGCACAAAGCCACAAGGGATGTGTGCACTTTTCATTCATTCAGCTGGGTCACTCGTCATTAATATTCGGAGGAGGAAAGGAGGTGTCAGACAATAGAATTGGTTCTGGCTTCTGTTACACATTGACATGTCAATCATTCACCCTAGAGGCTGCCAGGCCCAATTTAGAACAAAAGTAACTGCTGGGCTGAGCATATCACAAAAGGAGATGAGATTTCTTTGTGTTAACCAGTCCCTTCACAGGGTAGAAATGTAATTAGCGTCTTCCTCACAACCAATAACACATGAAACCCAGTCATTAGCGGGACATACTTTGAGGTAAAATCTCTGACCTCAATCCCGTTATGAATGATTCTACTGCAATCGTAGGGTGCTCTCAAAATGAAATTGTATTTAAAGCGTCTCTTTTAGGAAAGCGGTCTGACCCAGCACAGTGATAACTTGAATATGTTAAGTTTCCTGCAATTTCTTACATGGCAGCTTTGATCATTCATAAAAGGTACTGTTGTTTTCCAGATTAATATAGTCACCTTTAAAAGGAAAAACAGCAAAAACAAATTAATCCTCAAGCCGTTTGATCTCAGTGCAATTCTCCAGCAGCTGCACGTGCAATAGCCTCCTAGTGCTCCCTACTGGAGTCCCTCCAGAATGCCTCCTGCTTCCACGGGCAACTTTAAGGTAAAAAGGTGAATATGGTGGCAAAACCCACATGGGCTGAGCTGCTCAGACTAGGAAACAAGAATTCTTGTTCCATAAACCCTTCAGCTTTGTCTTGCAATATTTTGATCTTTTTTTGAAACGTTGAGATAATCAAAACAAATATAAGCATCATCAATAAGAGCATTTGCTATCACAGTTCATACCTGTTTACTATCAAGGTGCAAAAAGTTTCATTTTGCTCTGGTAGGCAGCTTCTCTTTCAGCAGATGGGCTGACATAGGACAGCTTTCAAGTTACTACCTTTATAATAGCATATTCAAACCCCTCAGACACGAGGATCTGAATGTTAAAGCTAGCTTCTTCTCTGGCACAAGTTGAACCAACATCCAGGCTGCAAATATTCTGAGAAAGGTTAAATATTTATTGTATTGATCAGCTCCATCTCTGTGTGTAAAATCTCCTACCACTCAGTGATAATCAAAGAAACGTATATTCTGGACAAGCCACATGTAAAAGCGTAAATCTCTATCAGAATCAATAAACAGACACCTTTCCATACCAGCTGAAGAACTGGTTTATTTAGTTTTAATATAAAGTTGTAAAATACATGTTTTCTTCTGCTATGCTTGCAGCCATCTGCTGTTTACTACATGTTACACAAGCAATCCACCCTGCACTTCTGTCTGGGTCGGAACGTGGGAAACTTTTCAACTCGAGCATTTCTCATAACAGATAGCCATTGTTTTATATACTTGAATTGTTTCCTCAGGAAAAGAAAGAAAAAAATTATTTTAATGTCTTTAATTCGTTAATCTCCTTTAGCCCTACTCTCTGTATCTGACTACATCACGAAAAGTGTATTCTAACTGTGGCCTGGTTTTGCAGTGAAACTTTACAGCCAGCCAAATTTAACCCAAATGATGAACCCCACATCTCTATTTCAGCTCCTATAGAACAAACATATCTTCAGCCAAAGGTTGTAGCTAAACTGCAGAAATAGCAAACAACGACAGTGGGAAACAATAAATCACTTCTCTTTAGCTCTCATAGCTATTTATTATTATGCTGCTTAGTGATAAATGTATTGAAAATGGCTGCAACTCACAGGCAGGTGAAAAGAAAGCCTCATCTCCCTGGTCACATAGCCAGCCTAGGTACAAAGAATGAAATATCACAAAATATTTGGCTTTGGCTCTGATATATACTGCTACTTTATCCATACAGTTATTTTGCTATTCAAGTACCTACAGATTGATTTTATGGCTGAGTACACCAATTCTGCATCTAAAAAGTCTATCACCATGCCCACAGAAAAGAAGACTACAAAGACAGTGGTTTGATGAACTTTTAAGGGTGCGTTTTGATTATTAGCACAAGACCATTTCCCTGCTGTAGTCTAAGAGACTAAATAGGCAATACAGTGGCACTTTAATAAGTCCTACTATTATGTAAATTCCATTATTCCTACTAATAATATCCCTTCAAATAAAATGCCTATTTTATGTACTGTTGTAGTTTACTGATGTAGTTTACTGAAACGATACAGCACACAAAGTCTGGCCAAAATATCTGGCAACATCAGTGAAGCATATGTCATGGCTAAGGAAAGAGATGCAGAGGAGCTTTTGTGTTTTCTCACAAATGGCCAAAAGCCACTGTGTGTCAGTCCAGCATCCCTTCTGAAGCTATGTCCTCTAAGCTATGCCCCTCTAAGAGGGGCCAAAAAGGCTAATGCTCACCATTTTGTTAAAGGTTTTTCTTCAGCAAAATTCTGATCTTTCAACATTTCAGACAAAAATATTGTGCAAAGAAAATATGTACATCTTAAGTCATCCTTAAGCCCAATTCACAACATGAAGAAACGGAGGCTGAGTAGAATTCTGAATAAGCACCATCACTGATAATGTAATAGTTTTTTGTATGGTAAGTAACTCCAAGTGCAGTTATGTCAATATATGTCAAAAATGTGTTACAAATACACACGTTTAGACAGTATATCAGACAGGAAGAGCACATCAGTGGTAACCTGTCAGAAAAGACATCTTCAATTGTTTGCTCAACAGAGATTTGCCATGTTCTCATTTGTACTCTTCTGTTCCTCATCTCTAAAACTGTGTGACTGTATTTTTTTTACACATTACAGAGATGTGTGAGGTCCTTAGAAACAATATTAATAGCATTGGTATTAATATCTCTGATAGACTGATTTTTGGGGTTATTTTAATTGAAATTGTTTTTCCACAAGCAATGCTGTTGTTTCAGGATAAAGATGCTCTGATTTTCAACATGCTGACATTTTGATTAGCAGCATTGTATTTTCTTGCCCTTGTTTCCATCAGCATGAGTTTTACGTAAGACACAACTGGTCCCTCTGTAATTCATCTCCATACATAGCATTTCGACACATAATTTTATGAATTCAGAGATAAATAGTTTGAGAAGGCTGTCTGCTTTCATTTGCATTATTCTCTGTGTACTCTCTGTTCTAAGGTTAAGTCTAGCAGCTGCCTAAATACTACAGTCCCAAGACTGAATTATTTCTATTACTTGTAAGGAGGACAAGAACTCTTTCTATTATGAAACATTCTATCTGTCCCAGGAGAGTGACAGATATACACAAAACTGGGAGATGAGCTCGCATTATTGTTCACTCATGGTCTTAGGGAGTTATTTTCACATTTAAAGAAACTGCATGTGCAAAGGAACTGTATCAGAGTACTGAAATAATCAAGATTTCTGAGTCAAATTTTAAAGAATGGAGTATTACCTAAGAAAACTCAGACCAAAGCTTCCAAGAAAGTATACAGTATTTATTTAATGTTGAAGACAAGTTTAAGAACATGTCCAATGGAGACTCCTCAGCCACCAAACAAAGCTTATGTTGAGAAAGCAAGGAAATAAAGTTAACAAATTGAGGAAAATTTATACAATACATTGATTTTCAGAGGACTAAAAACTGAGTAAAACTCCTATATGACAACAATATTTAAAATAAAGTGTTTCCTGTTGCTAAAATCAGTTAAAAGTCATCTATGGGACTAACAAGAACACATCTTATTTCAATGGGGGGTTAAGAGAAAACTGTCTCCGAGAAGGCTATACCTCTCGATTTTTGATTAAAGACATAGTCACAGCAATCTTCATAATATCCAGGGTGGATTAATAGTCCTCATTGTACTGCTTAATGCACATGCTGAGATTAAAAAGAGCTTCAGATTACGTAAATCCCAGAAATCTCTTTTAATGGTACTAGCCATGAAGAACATGACCCACTAGCACTTTGCTCCATAGCATGACTCCAAAGCGAACAAAGAAGCCAATTAGCCTTCTGTGGTGAGCTTTCTTAGCAGATGATCCAAGAGCTCCTTGTTGGAAGCATTGTTCACCACATTGGCAGAATTATGGGCTATATTCACAACGGATTTCAGATTGGAAATTCCCCTTTAGGTCTTTAAGTTATTGGTCTTAAGCATCACTTGCATTCACAGCTCTGGCTACCACTAGGTCTGAGCCCACAAAAGCCCAAAGAACATTCTCATGTAACACTATAGATGGACTCCTTGGATTGTTTGCTGTAAAACAAAACTCACCTCAACTGACATTTCTGAAACATTTGTGCTGTATTAAGGTTGTCCTTAGTCTCAACTATGCTTAGTATAGGATAGCCCTTACTACCCTAAATAACTTATTTTCTTCAGCCTCACTCTTTTCTTCTTAAAAACAGAAGGCAGGAGATGGGCTGTAGCACTAGTGAAACACTGTAGATCTTACAGCAGCGGTCCTGTGAAATGCCAACAGTGAAATGCCAGCCTGTGGCAAAAACCATTCAGGGGACTCAATCCAGCCATCACATCTCCCACCATGAGGTGCATCCCATGGGGCTGGGGGCCAGCTCAGACAGTATCTGCCTTCTCAAAAGATGGGGCAGAGGGCAGAGTGGAGTGTTCCCTTGTGCCTACCACTGCAAGGGCCGCGGCACTCCTCCGCCATGGGGATCTTCCCACTTGACTGACTACGCCCCCCATTCTGGGTGAGGCTCTTGTGGTCCTTCCCATGCAGGTGCAGCTGCAGGCCTCTAGGGTTTGGGGTACAGGGAGAAGACAGGATAAGAAACTCAAATCCTGAGTGGAGAAGAAAGGTGGCAGCTGGTGGCAGACAGGCCAGAGTAGGGAAGGGCACAAGGAGTCTGGACAAGGAGTGACCTTCTGTAGGCCAGGCTGAAAGAAATGGCCTTACAAGAGGTAAGATGGCACAGACTGGCACAGGAGAAAGAAACCAAGCACAAGGCAAAACTTGAAAGATTAAAGCTCTAAGGTGAGTACAGGAAACGTTTTCATGAAAAACATCTGAGAAAGGAGCAGATCATGGAGAAGGATACTACAAACTTGAACCGTAAGCTGTTCAAGATTTCACAGGTTTTTGAGAAAAGGTCTTTGAAAGAAACTGAAGGGAAGAAGAAGAGACACAAGTTGATCCAGCACAAAAAGAAAAGACACAGGCACCTGAAGTGAGTTAATCACCAGGCCAAAGCTAATGAGCTTTAGCAAAAGACTTGCTGTGGAACAAAATCTTCAAAGATCTCAAGACATCCTGAATCAGTTGATGGAGGAAAGGATTAGGGAATCAAAAGAAAAAGCTCTAAAGGAAGAAAAATGAAATTTTATGGCCAAACTTAGAGTAAAAGAGAATGAGGATAAGAAGATGTATAAGTATTTTGCTAAATATAACTGACAGGAAAATTCAGCAAGCTCCAGAAATTCTAGCCAAAACTATCCAACAGAAAGTAGCACACATCCAGGAAATTGTTTGAAAGAAACCACTGCTCTCAGAGACAAAACCTGATGGTGGTTAAAAATGTCAGCAACATGAAATAGAAGAAACAATCAGAAGAAGAGATCAGAGAACTGATTTAGTGTTAAGAGATTTGGAATCTGTCAGAGAAAAAGTTAGAAAAAATACTCAGAGCATCATATGGCCTGAGTCAAAAAGAGAAAAAAACCTAGCAAATAGCTAAGCCAATGACTAGATGGCTTCAAATACCTCTTACAGTGCAGATATTCTTAAGACTTAAAGAAAGATTACAGCTATTTTTGTGTCCAAAAGATAGAACTTGCAATTTTTTATTTTTTTTTGAGATTTGGCAAGAGCTCTGGGTTGTATAGAACTAGAATGGCTTCATTTTAACCTTGTTGCATTCAATGAACATGCCAATCACCATCACTCCTGGCAGCCTGGCCTACCTTCTTGCTATTCTGATGTCCCTCAACGGCACAACACTTGAAATATACGCTACATATATCTAATTAAAATAAATTTCAAATATAGTTAATTAAATTTTACTAGATAACCTGATTTATGTATATAATAAATAGAGATCTCTTCACAAGAAATTGTTACCCTTCATTAACTTTTGAAGCTTTGAGGAGAAAGAATTGCTTGTATCTGTTGTGCAGGTGTCTTTGCCTCAGCAATGCAACATACAATACAGAAATATGCTCAGGTTAATTCTCAAACTAGGAGAATTAGTGGTCCTAAAACAAGAACACAATTATATTTAATCTAACATGTAACTGGTTTATACACAATCTGAAGTGAAATTCAATTTATTATAAACTGTCCAGTCAGTGAATTAGATGACTCATTGTAGAAGCGTTTTCTTATTATATGATTGATATTGAGTGCCAGTAAATTATTTTTGCAGTATGTGTAATTTTCATCTTGAAAAGTTGAATTACTGCATCATTCACAGTATGCTAGGTATAAAACCAGCTCTTAATTTTTGAGAAAAAAGCAATCCCATGGTATGGGACTTTAAACAATTAATGATAAATACAATGGATAGAGTGAATTCTGTTAATTTCACCAAGTAATATATACTCCATTTCAAAGGTTCCAATGTAGACATGTTTACTTGAACTCTTTTTTTAATTTGTGCTTATGTTGTTGAATATACCATTAGCCAAAAACCTAGGATAAGAAACAGTGCCTTCTGAAAACTGAAGACTTTTCTTTCCTAGAAAAGGAAGGCTGGAACAAAGTTAGTGGCTTTAGGCTCTATACCTTTGTGAGGAAGAGGAGCTTAGCATCCCAAAGAGCTGGCAGTTTCAGCTGATGGCAACTATGCAAATAATAAGTGATGAATGGGAAATAGACCAAATTTGAGGGCAAGTCTTGATCTGGATGTCATCAAAGACCTTTAGGGTCTTCTGTCTTGTGAAACCAAGATTGGGTTTCCCAAATACATGGTTCAAAAATAATGTCTCTGTTCTAGAAAAGCAGAATTCTGAGTAAAGCAGAGAAATTTACAACTGATAGAGCCTAACTATCTCACAACCACTGCTGGAACATCGTTATATCAGTTTTGTTTAAGCTAATGTGTGAAATTTCCTAGCTTCAGGCTGCAGCCCAACAAGTCAAAAGCACTTCTTGACAGGAAAGAAAGTAAAGTTGCATTTTTCCAGTATAAATCAACTACAATTTGAAAACTTGTTCCTGCTAAAAATTCAAAGACATTGTAGAAGCACAATAACTTGTCTAAGAATCCTACAGTTGGAAATATGCTCGGTTCTGGTAGAATTGAGGATTCTAATTTTTAAATCATAACAGCAAGATATTTCCACACTTAGAAATCTACAAGATTACCTACACTGCTTTGAAATGCATTGTAGTCATCACCTGAGAGATTTTGGTTAGTCTTTCCCCATTTCAGCTGGAATTGGAAAGGATAATAGCCTTGATTCTGATTTGTGTGCTGAGTCTCTAGTGAGGCACAGGCAATGGAGTAGTTTGCTGCTTGCCACCCACTTATCCTGAAGTATAGAAACTCACTCCGGCTTGGTAAGGAACACTCTAATACTACAGATTTCATATTATTTTATGATAAACGTAGCATTGTAAGCAAAGAAAAGATGATGTTACTTCTTTCTGGCCTGAGCAGAGAGCCAAGAATCTGGGGTCTCGTGAATTATTTAAAATGGAGGAGAAACTGGCAGAGTCCAGCTTACCATAGATACAAACTAGTTTATTACAAAAAGTGTTCAAAGTCACCTTTCCTGAATGCAAGAGAAAATAAAAAACAAGGGCAGGTTTCTCAGCATACAGGTCAATGTCCCTTTTGAACAACACTTAGACCAAAAATTCTCTCTCTGTTTTAACCCATGCCTGTTTATAATTGTCTTTTGTAGGCTTTTCTCTCAGCTATTTCTGTCATTCTGCATTCCACAGATTTGAAAAACGTCATTTTGCAAAACCCATTCGTGCTGTGTGTTTATTAGATGGAAACTGTTTTTGTTTTAGCTCTCTGGATACCTATGGAAGCATAATCTTTTCTTACCTTTATCCCTCACAAAGACCTATTGTTAAACCTAAAAGCATTTAGTGACATTTAGGCAGCTATAACAACATCCTGGTTTTGAACACTTAGCAACAGCTACAAAATTTCTCATTGCTGTGAACCGCATCCATATACAGCCTTGTGTCCCAGCATCTATCTTCAGCAAAAGATAGATAAACATAAATTATCCTGGTCTTTGGAGATAAGGAAACAGCAGAATAATAGTTCTCATATGTTTTAGTGCTTCGGTTTCACAGTGGTGCAGTCACAGAAAATGAGTCAACTCAGAGTGGCTGCAGATGGACAGCACAACGGGACAAGCTGGGTGCTAGAGGAGGGAGAGCTCACAGTAGTGCTGCCTTTGGAAATCCTGTCAGTGGGTGAATGTGAAATAGTATGGATTCACGTGTAGCAAAACCTTGAACTGTGATCTTACTTGTCTTTCATACCGCATTTCTGGAATAATACTTTTCTTTGTTCTGTAATTAAAAAAAAAACAACCTTTTCCTAATTAGCCTTATTTGAGAAGGGAACCCACTTTTCCTTCTAGTTTTGAACCACTATGGGCAGACACCCATCTAGATGTCTGCAGTGCATGTGAAGGTCTTGAAGCCTTGATCCTAAAGTGAACTTTACACTGCCAGCAAATAAGCTTTTTCTTGGGTTTCTTTTTTAACCGAGGCACGCAATATTTACAAAAATATTTACTGAAATATTTTGAAATATAAAATAAAATCCATGAGCGATTTCAAAGCAATATTTATAATTGATTTTGATAAGCTCAGCTTTTAGGATTACTTTCTGCTACTTTTTAAAATAACTGGATTAGCTAAAGGATGAAGAAATCTTTGACCTATATATTCTAGTTACTGTCTCTTTCTTTCTTTCATTTACTTGGCTTTAAAGCATATTAAGACAAGCTAACCCATATAAATGTCTTGCAGGACATAGGATCCAATTTTAGTCATGCCAAAAGTACCTGTGTACCAAAGGAAGACAGATGGACAGGCTCTTATTTTAGCACACATTGCATGGCAGAAGGAAACCAGTGGAAAGCAGGATTTAAATTTCTCTCTACCCCAGAAAATTATAATCACAGAATTATAATGAAACAAGATACGAATAAAACGCAAAAAAAACCCCAAAAACCCAAAACCCCCACAAAGCAAACACCCTCATGCTGCCTGTATTGATACTTTTCAGTGTTGGTTACAATGCTCATCAAAGCTACAGTTAACACATCATCAAGGAGATAGGACAGACTAGAGCTGGCAGCTTAATTTATCAGTGAATTCCAGTTCCTGCAGTGAGGATGTGACAGGAAGAGCAGAGGGTAACACGTGGGGAAATTTTTCTTTACAAGGAAGGAAATGAGATAGGCATTGTGTAAGGAAATATTATTGAAGCACTGGTCCAAGGATGTGAAGCAACAATCCTTTTGCAAGCAAGGACTACTTCAGATAACATCTCCCAAAAGTCTAAGGAAATCTGAGTCTCTTGACTGTGCATAAAAACTTCTTGCTCTTGCATGGAACTGGCATGTAGTGGTGTACAGTGAGGCTGCAGGGATGTGGTCTCAGGGCAGACAGGCAGTGGAGATGCTGTCCTGGCTATCCACAGTGCCAGTAAAACCATCTTAAAGTATGGATGAAGTGAGTCTCCTGCATCTGCAAACACAATAAGACATTTTACTTCATTCTTCTATAGATTCACAGAATCACAGAAAATGCCAGGTTGGAAGGGACTCACATGGATCATCGAGTCTAACCCTTAGCCCTGCACAGGACGATCCCCAAGAGTCACACTATGTACCAAGAGTGTTGTCCAAACACTTCTTGAAATCCTTCAGGCTTGGTGCTGTGACCACTTCCCTAGGGAGCTTGTTCCAGTGCCCAACCACCCTTTGTGTGAAGAACCTTTTCCTAATATCTAACCTAAACATCACTGATAGAACTTCAGGCCATTCCTTCAGATCCTGTCACTGGTCACCACAGAGAAGAGATCAGTGCCTGACCCTCCTCTTCCCCTCACAAGGAAGTTGGAGACTGCAATGAGGCCTCCCCTCAGTCTCATCTTATCCAGGCTGAACAGACCAAGTGCCCTCAGCCGCTCCTCATATGGTTTTCCCTCAAGGCCCTTCCCCATCTTTGTTGCTCTCCTTTGGCTTAATTTCTTTCTTATATTGTGGTGCCTGAAACTGTACACAATAGTCAAGGTGAGGCAGCACCAGTGCAGAGCAGAGTGGGACAATCACCTCCCTGGACCGGCTGGTGATGCTTTGCCTGATGCCCCCCAGGACAGGGTTGGCCCTCCTGGCTGCCGGGGCGCTGCTGAGTCATGTCCAAATGGCCATTGACCAGGACCCTCAGGTCCCTTTCCACGGCACTGCTTTCCAGCATCTCCTTCCCCAGTCTATACATACATCCGAGGTTGCCCCATCGGAGGTACAGAATCCAGCACTTCCCCTTGTTCAGTTTCCTATGGTTAGTGATTGTCCAGTCCTCTAATTTGTGGAGGGCCTCCTGCCTTCAAGGGAGTCAACAGCTCCTCCGAGTTTTGTGTCATCTGCAAACTTGCTTATTATCATTTCCAGCCTCAACCACCCTTACATTCCTTCTTTCTTTGATTACTGTGTTGATTTAGATAGCACACATAGCAAACATGTCCTCTCTCTCATGCAAGAGAAATGCAACTACGTTCAATGCTAAATGACCCAGATGAAATAATATCTGACTGACCTAGAGAGTGGTGAGGTTTAACTGTTCAGTTTTTTTTTTACACTTGCCTCTCTGACATACTCCACTGAGAAATCACTATCATTATGACCCCTAGAAAACAATGTAAAACAGAAAGATGGTACACACACATTCCTTTGTGTGTACTTTGATTTCTTTTTCTCTAAATAAATTAAATGCCCCTTTCCCCACTTTTAAGATAAACAGATTGATTCTGAAGAGAAAACAGGTAACAGTAATATCTAATTTTAGTATTAAAGTTACAATATTATTTTTTTAACCCTATTTAAAGTTTCCCTATCAGACTAAGGCATTTCCAAATTGGGACAGGGGAGGGCACTAAAGAGTTACACATGGATCTGAAAGCTGAAGCAATGCTTTGTCCAACATGTAAATTGGCTCCACAATGATTTCAGGCTCAGCATGAACACTTCTTGAATGAAAATGAAGCTTTGATACAGCCTATTTTAGTTGCTTGGACCACGTCCTTAATCTTTTGGAAAAGCTGCTGAAGCCAAGCCCTGCTTTTGTGTTTAATCATCTTTCAGCCAAGTAAGGAAAAATACATCCTTATCAATAGTTTTCTAAAAACATGTTGGTCTCAGAGAGAAATATAGACATGGTGTGAACCAGACTAGTGTGTTTAGGCATCAATTTCATTTTGTCTCTAGTCAGTCAAATTAAATTTCAGGATTAAAAAATATGGTCATAAGGTACTTGTTCTAACTGGGCTAACACCACTAAAAACTGACAGGTTTGGACAATGGACTGCAACCATCATTGCACCTCCAAGAAATCTGCTGCAAGGTTATTTAAAAATTTACTACACTTTTCCAGAATTTGGCTCCTATGGGAAGCAATGATTCATTTTCATGTGCAAAAGGAGCGTGTTTTGTTGACAGAAATGAACAACACACATTTATTTACATAATTAATTACCATCAAGCTCACAGCAGCGTATTAAGCTGAGACAATTCTTCCCATTTTCTGCCTGTCAGAGTGCACTATACCAACTGAGATCATGAACTGAGATCCTTCTTTGTAAAAGTACATCTGAATGAAGACTCTTTTAATTATAGAAACTTTTTTTTTAATTAGTGGATAATGCTGTAACCAGTGGTAACATTTGTAATGGTGCAAGGCTATAATCAGATCTCATGCATTAGTGGACAGATTTATCACTGCAGAGCTCAGGAAGGCTTTATGAACAGCCTTCAATAGTTCAACAAAGGTACAAGTTCTGTGTTTTTCTAGAGCCCTTTTATGCTATCTTTCATACCACACAACATATAATAAAGCAGTAGTAAACCTGGGTGTGTTGGTCAATCTCAGGATAGTTATAAGGACATGGTATGCAGCACACATGAGGAAAAGAAACTCTTACAGAGATGGAGAGGTATGAATGCCACTTTACAGGTCACTGATACAGTTCAGGTCCACTGTTCTGCTCTACATCATAGTTTTCTCTAAAAGCAAACCCACATGTGTAGGCTAGACAAAAACCACATTACATAGTAGTTTATTTTGGATGTCTTCAAGAGAAGTCGGGGAAGGAATGATTGCCTCCTATATATAAAATAAAAAGCTAAACACTGGAAAAAGGTCACACTACTTTAACTTAGGCTAACTAAGTAACTTAGGTTACTTAGCAAAAACATATGGTAAAAGACTGATGATAACAAAAACATGGTTGCAAATCCAAAGGCACCTTCTAATAATTCTCAGAGATGTGCAGCACAAGATCTCAGTTCCCAAATACATGTTTACCCTGTCACTGTCACTTGCACAACTGCTTAACAGTAACAACAGATGTTCCAGGGTACATGGGGTTCCTCCTAGCCACCCAGATGACGTCCTCCTTCTTGACATTTTAGAAGGAATATCATATGCAGCAGAAATGGAACCAGGGAACAAAGTGAGGCATGGAGGACAATGCTTGCCTGGGGAGTCCTAGAAGACCCTGACCCATGCAGAGGTGTGGTGTAAGAGTCCAACACCAGATGAGTACAAGCTTGCTGCCTGCCCCTTTCTACAGAAAGACAAGTCCCCTAATGGCTTACAAAACTTGTTTTTCTCTCCATGATTGCAGTTTCCCATGACAACCATGTTTCTCCATAGGGACACTACGCCTGGCTGCCAAGAGATGGATTTTTGTGAGAAACAAAAATTTCACAGGAGCTGGACCTGCCCCCAGCAGATGGAAAATGGTTCGGGTGCTCACGGTGTTCAAAGCGTACACAAAGTCAATCTATTTTTCTACCTTTGAAAGAAGCAGCAACCAAAACATATTGCAAACAGAAAAATGAAGCTTCTTTTGCATTTCAAAACAGAGCAAAGAAGGAATCACTTTCTCTTAAGATAATATCAGGAGCTTGCAAAAACAAGGACGAGCTGTGCATATGTACCCATCTTGACTTTGTGGGTGTAAGAGAAAACTGGAATCACAAATGCACACCATGCGTTACAATATTTTTTTTGAAAGAGATCTGGCTGCTGTGCTACCATACTGACACAGACTCTCCAAATCAATTGTAAGGACGTTGCCATGAAAAACAGGATCAAGGGAAGTGCTTGGCCTTCCCAGGAGCTGCAGCGGGCTCTGCGCTGGGGGTTACTGTGGGTTATTTCCTCCCCACACTGTTCTGCCCTCTCCCAATCCTTCCGATTACACACCCCGCTTTTGTGTGTCCCGGCTTAGCAGGGGGAGAGAGCTGTGTGTGTTTGTGGTTTTGTTTCCCTCATTATCATGCAGACAATATTCGGCTGTTCTCAAGGAAGGTCTGGGTTCCCTGCTCTTTTCCCAGGCTTTCTTCTTGTCCATGAAAAGAGGAAAAACAACGAGGACCCTGTTTGGCTCCGTCTCGCCAAGCCATGGGCTGATGATGATGTAACAGCGGGCCCGGCACTGAGTGGCTGCGGCCAAACTGGTCATGCTCTGTCCAGGCATGGCGCGGCCCTCCGCTGGCAGCCGCCTCACACCTCGGCCCCGCCGCTGCACAAAGGCTCCGAGCAGGGAGCATTCAACCGCAAACAAAGTGCCAGCCGAGCATGAAGTTGAAGGGGATCTCCCCCTCCGCACTGAGATGGCTCCCAGCCCTAACCCGAATGCCTGCCCAGAGCTCGCACGCTTCCTGGCTCACAGCCGGGGCTGCGGATATGATGATGATGGTGATTATTATTAGCTGGTGGAACGGGATTTTCTGAAATTGGGGCTGACTGGGGAAGTAAGCAACGAAGGAGGAAAACTAAATTTGTTTTTCTTGCACTGATCTCAACTGATGTAAATCAGCATAACCTCGTTGCCTCCAGCAGAGATACATTCAAAGACATATCAGCACAGAAGTTGGTCCATGATGTCAGATAACCGAGGGCAGTTTATCTCTACAACTGTTGCACAGTTCCTTGTTGGACAATTAGTAAGCTAAATGTTTACTAACATGCATTTAAACAGAAACATTAAGACAGTGGGTTTAAACCAGTTTGTGATTTTTATCATCTTACGAAATTTCATTTTGCCTAAAAAAGCATTCATTATTCTTAAGGGGAAAAAAAAATCCTTTGCCGGTCCTTTGGTGATTGCTGACTCCTGGGGTGACACATTCAAACATTTTGGTGGCTCACAATACTCACAGCCTCTTGACAGATCCAGGGGGATGAAAAGCAATGGAAGTTTGCAGCTCGTTTTCAAAGGCAAGACACTGAAAGTACATGACCAGATTTTTCTGAAAAAATATTAGACTTAAGTGAAAGGGGAGGAGGATGAGGGGGAGAGATTAAGCACTATCTGTTGTCTGAAACATCTCCCACCTTAAAATTGAATCAACTTCGAAAGTACCAACCAATTTACTTTTCAGATGCAAATTTCCAAGACATTGTGCTATCATTTAAACTTGAATGAGGTGTCTGAGAGCATGCAGTTTCATCCTTTTAAAAGCCTTCCAAACCCTTGAGTTTGAAACTTGCTTTGTTTAAATTTAGTTTAATTAAAGGTTGTAAAGTAATTCGTTAATTGTTAATTATAATGAAAATAAGTATCCAGATACTTGAGCTGCATGGCTTTATACTTGTTAAAACACAGAGTCAAAGCACAAACAGTAAGGCCATGTTTATCATCCAGCAACACAAATATTCATTACAAAAAGCCCTCCCCTCAAGTTTGTCATCAGCCTTTTTAAGAGCTTCATAATACATTTGCTGTCTTCTTTCCACTACAGTCCATTTCTCAAGAGTATGCAGGTGCTGTCTATTTCTGCAGCTCAATGACATATAATGTATGCACATAAAGTGCATTTTCATTCAGGAGATCAGAAGTTGTCTGACAGGCAGTTCAGTCTGCAGTCTCTCATTTCCAGGTATTGGCATTTGGAGATTGACACATAAAAATGATGGAGCCTAAACTGAGATATTACAGCAAGCCCATGCACCCACCAGGACATTCAGGGTCTGTCTCTCTCTACCTTGCTGTATCTCATACATGCACACATACACATTTTCAGGACAGCAGGAAATGTATGCAGTAGAGGGGCACTAGTAAAATCAGAAATTAGAAGTGCTTGGAAACTGGAAAGGATTTATGTATGAAAAAGTAAAGTTAAAAATAGCTGGTGAATTCCCTGAGCCTGCCAATTTATGTTTTCACACAAAACAGAGTTGGGGAGAAGAATGTTTGGGGCTGATTTGTTGCTGAAAGAAAAATAAACAAAACAACTCACAACCTAGAAAATTTGAAAGTGTTCCTCCAAGCAGTTTTCTCTGCTAATTAATTTGTCTTCATCGTTAGGCTTTTTCTCTTCCTGTAGTAACAACCTGTGTTGTATGACCTCTCCTTTTTTCTTCGTGGTACTTTTAATCTCAGTGCTCTACTCTTCACTGCTGCTGGCTAGCAAAGATTACAATTAACACAAGGTGTTACTTGCAGTCCTGTTCTTAGAATTGTCATTATAACTTGGCAATTCGTAGTTCAACCTGATTGTGTAGAAGTTGTGGATGCCCTATCCTAGAAGTGTTCAAGGCCAGATTGGATGGGGCTTTGAGCAACTTGGTCTAGTGGAAGGTGTCCCAGCCTGTGGCAAGACAGTGGAACTAGATGACCTTTAAGATTCCTTCCAACCCAAACCATTCTTTGATTCTATGATCTCTTGTATTTCTTCAACTGCTCCCAGTTTTTCTCTGGGTCCTCTGTGCAAAGTCAAGAATTGCTTGAGCTATAATTTTTTAACATCTAAACACTTTGAGCAACATACAGAAAATGTGTCTAGAGAGAGGAAGATGTGAGCTGGCAGGTGGCTTTGTTTTTATCTACTTTGTTATCATGGTTACAATTGTCTTCTGTATTGTAGCAATATTTCCCAGGCAAAAACTACCCAGTTTTGATACTGATGGTGACTGAAGAACAGCAGAATAGACAGAAGGTCATGAAAACATTCAAACAAACCACAAAAGATAAATAGGTCACTATGCCACTTTGTGAATCCTGTATTGCTTTGGTAAAATTTGTAAACTATGTTTAAAAAAAAAAAAAAAAGAAAGAAAACATAAGTAAAACCTACATAGGCCTCCAGAAAAAAAAGGAAGGTATCTATCGGTATTTATATTAGTGTGTTTGGTTGTTTTTGACAACAGTGAACTCTATTGTGGGAAATAAACATTCTCAGTTCCAGAAGGGAAACCTTCACACTTTAGAAAGGCAGAAAGAAGGGGCTTTTCATTCTACTGTGAGATGTTGGATTTTGTACTTGTTTTGTGTATGGGGACCCAAGGTTTCATGGTAATGGAGAAGTAAAATAGTTCTTTATGGAGTATTTTATAAAGGACTATCAATCATTCCAGTATGAGTCTGAAGCAGAAGAGAAGCAAAGGAGAGGTCATGCACAAAAATGGTTGTATTTCAAGCCATGGAACGAAAGGAGATTTGACTGTGGGAAAACAGATCCACATTCATGCAAACCCTGAACTTGGCCTTACAGAGCAGATAAGTGCTGCTTGTACCCTCAGTATCCTCTCGCTGAGGTCTACCACCTATAAAATAAATCCTGTAATGAAAGCAGATTACCTCATAATGCAGTCCTGGAAGGGGCTGATTCATCTAATATCTCTTGCTTACAAATGTACTGTGGGGTTACCATAGTTCAGGCAGCCTCATTAAAAGCAGTGCAAAACACGCAGAGCCTGAATGGAGATGAAATAAAAGCCCTATAGATGGCTGTTACACATAATCCATTTGTTACTATGCTTCGGGCAAACAAAGAAGCACATTGTTTATAGAGCTGCTTTCTGCCAGCAGCAGGACAAATTCTTATATGATTCTAGTGAATATTTCACAACATTCAGCAAAACAAAGAGTGTGCCTCCTTCATCATGCTAGTAATTCATAACTGGGAGAGATGAAGGCAGAATAGAGAGAGTGAGAGTAAAATACTGATATCAGGTAATTTGAAACAGCTGTACAGGGAAACCAAAATTATTACTGATTCTGTGCACCCGGAGACCTGCACTGGAAAAGAGAAGGAATGTTTCGTGATTTTATGTGCATTGCATACAGTATACATAAAGGTTAGAATCCATTCCCTAACCACTAAAGTCAGTGGTAGTTTTGCATACCAATAGGTGAAAAGGTCTCACTAAATTTGGAAAGCCAATGATAAAAGATATTCTTGAAATAAAAGTTGGCCAGACACTAAAAAACACAATTGAAGGTAGTGAATGAAGCAATGAATTTAACAAGTCAAGGACCTATCTAGTTACACAACAGGAAAGTTTAAAATAGAATTGCTGTTTCTAGTTCTGCATTTGGCATGTATGTTGAAGGCTTTTTTTCACCAAACAAATGGAAAACATAGTTTGCAGTCTACATATTATTTGCTTTCTCATATTCTGGGTTAAATGATGTAGATGATGTAGATGTAGACTTCATCCTGACCTCACTGGATTTGCACTAGATTCTAAGCATGCCAACCTAGGTGTCAGCCCAACCAATTAGCACTGGTTAATTCACATCTTTCACCACACCTTGCTTTTTTTAACAGGAACTATGTCTTTAAGAGTACACTCTCATTGTTCATATATGTGAGCAAACCAAAATTCCCAAAGTTGGATTTCTAAAAAGAGACTAAACACTCCTTACGCTGGCATAAGCTGAGAGATGGGGCTTGTACTCAGATAAAGGAAAATGTGTGGAGATTATTCTTCAAGCTGAACACTATACAGAACTAAACCCTTTGCAATTTAAGCATAGGACACTGGTCTGTTACCCCACCTACACACCAAGTGTTGAGAAATATTTATCACCTGAAAACAAACCTAAGAAAAGGGGTTTCAGAGACAGAGCCAAAAAAACCCAACTGTGAGGTTTTGTTTAACAGAAGTATAATAACAGTTGTTCAACTGCAGCCTAAGTAAGAGATTTTCACCTCCCCTGGTCATGATATGACTTACCCCGACTCAGAGGCAAAGGGGCATGTCTCTCTCAAATGGCCTTAGCTCTCCTTCAGGAGGGAAAGCAAAGCAAAGAGACCCTGAATGCAGCTAGGGGCCTCAAAAGGGAATCAACATATCTGTGAGGAAATGGCGCACCATGAGGCCCCAACTGTTAATACTATCTTTGTTCAATGAAGAGAAGTGGTGGCAAAACATGGCCTGGTGAAAAGAGAGCACTAAGGCAGATATGCAAATTTCTGTGGGAAAACATCCCCTCGGAGGCATTCAGAAGCACTGACATGTTTTCACATAAATCATTAGGCAAGACAGGATCCTATTTTCCATCCAAAATCACTCCAGAAGATGTGGGGAGCTGAGAGCTACTCCTCTTCCATGTACAAACCACTTTTGCCTCTATCCACACAGCTCTTTTGCTCACACAGCAATTGCATTTCTGTATAATTGTATGAAAGTAGAAAATATGAATAAGGTTGTAAGGAGTGGATTGTTTGTGTATGTGGGGTAAATACTGATGACTGGGATACAGGAAGAGCCATGTTCAGATTTCCCAATTGCTGATTTTCTGGATTCAAAGTTCCCAAAGTCATTTGAGGCACTGTGACATTGTTTGTGTCAATGCAGCTAATCTATTCAAGAATACAAACTCCAGTGGGATGGATTTCTGTTGCAGCTGGAAGGTCTTATGGACTTGCTAAGCAAGTAAATGAAGTGAGTGAATGGGAATTTTTTTGACTGTTTTAATGCATCAAACCTTAATTGCAGGCATATTCTGAAGGATGGACTCCACTGAAAACTTAAACTGGTATTATGCAAAATACTAACAATTAATAGCTGACATTTAGCAATTAAATAAAAGAGGAAGAATGATTCGGTGACAGACACAATTGCCCAGAGAAGCTGTGGATGCCCCATTCCTGGCGGTGTTCAAGGCCAGGTTGGATGGGGTTTTGAGCAACCTGGTCTAGTGAAAGCTGTCCCTGCCCATGGCAGAGGCATTGGAAATAGGTGACCTTTAAAGTCCCTTCCAGCTACACCATTATATGATTCCATGACAGGGGAAAACATGGGGCCTTAGAGGGGTGACTTGAAAATCCTGAGCAGAGAGATGGGCTGAGGAGAGGGGTGGTGGCTGCCTAGCTGGCTGCTGAGACAAGGGAGCTTGTGTTACTGCCATGAGCAAATGGCATCTGCTGAGCAGCCAGCAGGCCTCCAGCTCCAGTACTTGCACCCAACAGAGAACTGCAGAACATAGGACCTGAGGAGCCCACTGAATGTTTTTGCTCTACCCTGATACCCCACTGGCCTGCCTCTGACCTGCTCCTCCGGCAAACTGCCTGCTCCTGCTCCTCCTGAAAACTCCTGTCTCCTGCTAACAGGAACCCCTCCATCCGTCCCTAAAGCCTCACACACTACCAGTAACACACTCTGCTTCCCCCGTGGGTCACACTCTGAGGGAAGTGCTTCACCCATACAAATATTTCAGCCGAAAATCCCCAGCATAGCATTGGATGAGACTGTGGGCTGGGGGTGATGTAAGTGATTAATGGGTCCTCTGCAGAACAAAACCTCCTCAGCTCTGTCACAAGATAGTTGCTATGGTTTTTTGACACCGCTTAACAGAAATTTACTTTGGCCAGGGGATTGGAGAAGGGGAGAAATAAAGAAAAATACTATAGAAAAGTCCTCCATTGTACACTGGCAATTATTCTGAGCAAAATCCTGTCTAGAATTTCAAGCTCTATATAAATACTTACAATTAGACTTAAGAAAAAAACACCCAAAAAACCAACCAAAAAACCAACCAAAAAACCACAAACCAAAACCACAACAAATGAGGAGACTTTGCTAAGAACAGACAGCTTGAAACATGTTGTCTATCAACAGGGTCTGTTAGAAATGCTGGAAGGTTTCAGCTAGGTTGATGTAAAAACAACATCAAATATCCCCTCCTGTGAGAGACTAAGTTTGCAATGACTCAATTAAGGAAGGCTAGGTAACAATGCACGCTTCATTGCAATCAGCTGGAACAACCTCAGAATCTTTTAGCATGATATTTTACCAAAGTCTCAAGTTTCAGCTGGCTTAAAAAATGCTCTGTGACAGATGGCAGTTTTCATAGGTGTAAAATGTTCTAATATATCAGATAAGTTCTGCCTGAAACATCCAACAAAATAGGAATGAAAATTGGCCAGGAAATGTTTTTCAAAGTCTCTAAAAATGAATGCTTCCCAGTTTATGAAACATTAAAAGGCCAGAGCAGCATGAAAGAGTTTTAAGGCACTCTGCCCATCCGGAAAAAGATTCTTTCTGCATGTATTTTGAGTGACACAACCACAGGCTTTTATCACCACTCCCCACTTGAAGGAAGATCCGGATAGATTGAATACTGGAGATTTGGGCTTCAATGCTTGTACAAGATTGTAGAGAAACTGCTATCCTTTAGCAGCCTCAGGCATGCCTAAATTGTCTTGTAAACTCCAAAATCCTCAAGATGCAGAGTCCCCCACCTCCCTAGAAACACTGTATAAGGGGTTTCCATCTATAGTCAACAAACATCGAACCAGAACACCTGGGAGCACAATTCATGTGGGTTTGTATGCTTAAGTCTGTTGGCATGTCTTTACATGTCATAAATCAACATTACACAGGCAAACATTGAGGGTAACTTGGAAAGGAAAGAAGGATAGCTGTGTTATCACATCATTCTGGGCTACAGGAGCAATTATTCCAGGAAAAGAAGTATACTGATACAGATACTCTGATACTGCTGCTTGAGACTGCTTGTTCATTTCCAGGCAGGACTGCATTATGTCACACAGAAATGCTTTTTAGGTATATTGGAAAACCCATTCCCTAATATCAAGTAGGATTCGTAATTACTTTATTAATTCATCGTTTCACTAATTTCAGTGCTCTGAAGTCAGTTTTTACTAGCAGACCATCTGGCCCACACGAACTATCAAACAGCTTAGACTATACAGGACTAAAAAAGCTGCTGCAGTATATTCATCAGGATGTACTGTGTTGGACAGGCAAGATGTCAAACTTTATAGCATGCGGGAGAAGTTTTGAGAATTGCATAACAGTTTCAGTGGAAAATGCTGTGTTACTATCAGATTTTTTTATATAAACATAGCAGTACCAGTGAAAATTTTAGTTTAGAAAGTGGTTCAGTTGCAGAAGGAGACCAGAAAACCACATTCCTCTAGCAGAACAAGAAAGCTAGGACTGACAGTTGAAAGCTGTAGTAGTAAGCAGCTAGAAGCTAGTTTTCAGCTTTTGGAAAATAAGGAAGGAAAGCAATTAATCTTGTTTAGACAGTTACAGTTACTTTCTTCATTGACATTTTTATAGTTCCTCTTGACTGGGCATAAGAGGGACTTCCAAGAGGTTTATTTTATTCTTAGACCGATGTGACAGCTCACCTTCTTGAGATTGTTGTTTCCATAGAAGGAACTTAGATACAGTGTTGAACTAGATATTTATCCTTGGAGATGCTATGTGCTCATCATTTGTCGATTTCATCACAATAGAATACATGTACTTAAGTTTCCTCTTTCTGGTTTTGGACAACTTAAGGTCATCAGTTTTACTAACAATATGTTACTCATTGCCAGTCTCCTACAGTCATTTCAATTTCTTCAGGCTGGCAAGTGAAAAACAATAGAAATTATGAGATCACATCCAGACACTAATGAGTGCCCCAGTCTAAAACAATTAACATGTGCCTCTGGGTGAACCTTCACTGCGGTTTGGATCTGAAGCACATCTTTGAACAGTTTACTGATCATCCTCACTGTGCTTTTATTCATGTTGCAAAGTGCTCTTGGAGAGAGTTCTTTCAGATGTAACTGCAGTTGGCAGCTGCATTTCAAAGGTACATCTAAAGTCCTTCAACTGCTACTGAAATGTGCAGCAGTGACCAGCTGCTCAGCACCAACCCTCCTGTTTAAGAAGGCACTCCGGTTATGCTGCAGTACCTGTAAAGGTAGACATAAGCTCAGACAGTTAACTCCAGCAGCGAATTAAAGCACAGAAACTAATCAGAAGAAGACATCAGCCTGCTTGGGGACTATTTTTGGTTTCTGTTGTGCCCCTTTTCTGCTGGCTAGCTCAGCTGGACTCCAAGGATATCTTCCATAAGATTCAGTTCTCCCCTGGATGTGGGCTGAGACCTGTACCTACTGCAGGGTTCGGGATTCATCAAGTGACATGGCCTCTAGAAGCCAGCAACCATTTAATACTCAGAGAAAGTGTGCAACAGGACAGTACTGCTGAAGTACAAAGAAGTAGCAGTACTTCCTTCAAAACTTACTTACCTTCAAAAGGGAGAAGTTAAATCCTACAATATTCGAAAAATTACTCTCCTTGTTTATATGCCTCTAGTTTTAAACTGTAGATAAATGAAAAGCTTTTTACTCCACTAGGTGGTGTAATTTGTCTTTCTGTAAAATGTGGCTTTACAAATATTCCCCCTAACCTTCATTCAAGATGGGACCATAAAATACCATCTGAAAAGTGAAATGGGAATTTGGTCTACAGGAGTCAGCTACTTTATCAGGTCATGCCTCTTCGCCGTTTTCTATGATTCCTTATAAAAGCTTCTATAAGGACAGGAAAACTTTTCTGTAGAACAGTCCTAGATCCACAAAGGAATAAAGTAGGAACCCAAAACAAAAACATCATGATCTCCCTCTATTTCCCCATATACTCAGACATGACGCCTGGGTATCTAAGCTGTTCATGTGATTTATCTCATATATTTTAAAGTGTAGCATTTCTAGAAGCTCTCTCCGTGGTTTATGCCCGAGTTACAAGATAATGCAGTCAAACATATTCCTGGATCTTTCTTGGCAAGTTATGCTAGAACTTGCATGGCTACAGTTACATACAGGGGAAGGAGAGAATGCTAGCCTGCATAACAGGATGTATCTTGGAGGATATACTCTGGCTAAATGTAACCCTGGTGGATATAACCCTCTGGCTAAAACAAAAAAACATCTTAGCTGGTGTCATCCAACTCTTGGCTTCAACTGAAGTCCAAATTAATAAAAAAGTATGCCTGGATCATAGCTTGCTGTTTAGGCATTTGCAGGCATTTATTTGTTCATGTTCAGTGAATAACATCTACTGACACACATACACCAAAAGAAAAAAAAAAAGGCAATCTAGTAAGCAAGATGCCCAACACCCCATCAGCAGCATACCTCTCTTCCTAGAATTCTGTAGCTACTAAATCACCACATGGTTCAGCTCTGCCTAAAGTTTAGCATCAAAGAAGTCCATAATGGAAAAATACAACTTGATAATTTTTATAGTGCTTCCAGGATGTCTTGTAGGTATTAAATAGAAGCCATAAAACTCACAGAAACCAACCAGTAGGAGAGAAGAGACAGCTCAAAGCTCAAGACTGAACTGAACAAAACCCATCTGGCAAACTGGAGGAAGCTCAGCTATCCTATCAGTTCCAAGTTCTCTTCTGCTATTCACCCACAACTCTGCCTCCTTGCCCTTGGAAAACTGGTACTGGTAAGAGGCGTTTTTTTAATGAACACACCCATGAGAAAGGCAACCAAGGAACACATGCGACACAGATGGAATCATCAGCTTTCAGTGCTGAAACTTTTTGGCACTTCCTCATAGTCGTAGTCTGTACAGTACCCGCGTTAATTCAGGTTATTTACATCTAAAGATACACTTAAGAGCAGACAGAACAGATTAAAGAGTTTACGTGCTCACCATACCTTCTCCAAGCACTGAATTGAAAACATAGGACTGCCTACTGTGCATTATTAATGGCATTTTTAAACATTAGCGCCACTGGAGGATTTGTTTTTGAATGCAAATTTAACAAACCAACGATTTCCTCTATGAATGATTAATGTGTGACAAATCTGAGGTATCTGCATCTACAGTTGTGCAGACTCAGAAAATTTACCTGAAAATTTTCTGTTAAATACTTCAAGCTTGGGTAGAAACAAACCCAGAAAGTTCCTCAATGGCTACAGTAAAGGCTTTAATCTCATTAAAAAAACCCATAATTGGATTTGTCTCATAACCACTTCTACAACTCCAGTTACTCAGGGATAATATTATCTAGAGTAGGGTCTGTGTTGCATTATACTGACCAAAGCTTCCAAAGGTGTAGCTCTTGAGGTGACAGAAAAATGGGTAAAGGTCCTTCTTGGTTATACACACACCAGATAAAGGGCCATCTTAATAGCATCATCTTGTGCACATATTTAACCACAAGAAGAGGAAGAAGCAATTCTGCAATTGTAAATTCATATGTGATAATCTTCATATTAAGTACTAGACTATTCTGTGAAAAAAGAAACATAAGAAACACCATGACAAGTGCATGACCTATGCCACACAGAGAATGTATCTGTTATGTCCAATTACTGATGTTGATCAATTTAAACCTGATTTACGGTCTGCTGCAAAATCTTATACCAGGATACTCCTTGATAGCAGTATCAATGCACATAGCTCTATCATGAGAAAAAAAGCACTTCATGCTGGGCAAACACACAGATTCTGAAAAAAATTAGATTAAGCATTTACAGGATGGAGGTTTGTGTTCCATTAAGTCACTTTTATGCCATCATTAGAAAATGCCCCTAAGCAGAGGTAGGTTTGAGGGATTAAGAAGGAAAACTTGGCACAAAGAGATAGTGGCATCGCATCAACAACATAACTGCACTCAAGTCTCAGCAAATGTGGGTTTTGCTGAATTCAGTTTGCAAATTGTGACAGCAGATGGTTGAAACCCGTCCCCATAAAAATTCCATGCCTGAAATGGTATTGCCTATGTTTACACACCCTGAGAAATAAGACTTGGATTTACAAAGAACCAAGTGAGTAACTTCTATTCCCACATGCTGTGATGCCTGTTATGCAGGGTACAGGACACTTGAAAACACAGCGAAGTATTTGGCCACTATTACATAGTCAATAAGCTTTTATTTAGATGATAAAGGACAACATGTTTGCAAGAAGAACAATCTAGGGAGATTTACTGCTCCCCTGAAATTCAGAGAAGTTCCCCAGGTTCCCTGTCCGTACGTCAGTGCTTGAGTGAAAGAACAAACAGGTTCTTTAAATCACAGGCAAAGTCGCTATTTGCATTAACTGCACAGAGATTTCATCTTCACGTTGCCTCCCGCTGGATACACTCTGTGTATGAGGAGTGATCTAAATATTGGATTGCACATATTTGGCAGGTCTTGCACCCCTCTTCACAGACAATGGTTTTGTCATAACTCACAATGAAGTTACTGTAATACTGCTTAAAGAGTGTGCTGTGTGGCATAGACAACTGTTTGGCCATTTCATATAGGCTTTCTGGCTTCAAGTCTTCAATGCCATAAGTTTTAGTCAGGATGTATTCTAATTTCCAGTTGGATTCATTTTTCTCATTGGCATCTCTGAGGTCCAAGTAAAACTGCCAAAGATCCTACAGTTAAAAAAAAAAGAAAAGAAAAGATAAAGAAAGAAAAAATAGTCAAGGCTGTATTGCTTTCTTCCCTGCTTCATTAAGTCTCTGGAGTGATATATTGATTAGGAAGCTGTCACTCCTCATTATTCACAAGTGAACAGAAGGTCATGTCCCACCCCAAGAGCTGGGCTTACACCCAGAGCTGGTACTTGCAGTGCAGTAATGGTGGGGGGATGGGGAGGAGAAGAAAAAGGAGACACAAAAGGCAGCAGTGCCAGTGTTAGAGGTCTTTCCTGTCCAAACTCCTCTATGCTCGTCTGCCTTAGGAGCGGGGCAAAAGGATAAGAACCAGAAGTCTCCTTTCTGCAGGCACTCCTTGAGGGGCAGAATGGACAGAAAAAGAATGGCCCAGGGAGAATTTAAGGGAAAGGAAGAGATCGATGCAGGAGTGAAATCTGCACAAGAAAGGAGCAGCCTGTATTAGCATAGGTCTCCAGAGAGAAACCTCACTCCCAGTCAAGTTGCAGAGTGCATTGTCACTGAACTCAGTGGAGTGAAGATTTTATCCTGAATTACAGAGAGAAAGTCCAAGTCATTCAGAGCCAATATAATTATACAGGATTCACTTCATCTCCAAAAATTACGAGACTACAGAGTAAAAGTATTTTACTTTTTTTCCTTCTAAATTTATCTACCATTTCCCATAAAAAGTATAAACTCTATATAGGAAGAGGCATGATTACAAAAGACATCATGGGGTTAAAAGTGCTTTTCTTCCTCTGCCCTTCTACACCCTTTAGAAACCTTTCATGGACTGCATCCCAAAGCTCAGGCTATCTTCAGCAAACAACAAGCCTAGGATTTGGGGTGAACCTCTTTCACAGTTGCAGAGCTCCCTGCAAATAGTTTTAGGATTTTGCCTAGAAAAATTCTGATTGTCTTTGATTCTATGTCATAAGAATATTCCATTGAGAATACAAGGTAGTCTAGCAGGCACAGAAAGACAGATTTCCTTTCCTTTGCCCAGGAAGAAAAATTAAGAGTAAGCACCAAAGTTCCACCAATAGCCATGATACTACAAAGGCTGATATCTCACTGTAATTTTCAATTACACTATTTAAAATCTTTAAATGCTTTAAAATATTTACTTACCAGCAAAGTATAATCAAGGATATCATACTGATACAATCTGACACCAGGGTTATTGGACTCCATTTGCCATACATTCTTCACTGGGGTTACAGCAGGTGCCACAAACAAGGAATTGACTGGCTTTTCTGCAGGAAAAAGGAAGGTGAGGAGACAGTTTCCTTTCAATCATTTCTTTTTCAAACACATGTTTTTTTAGAGAACCAACACAGCAAGGATAAGAGTGACTGGCTTAAGGATATTAGCTTTTTTCCCCCCTGGATAAGCTATATCACTGTGAACTCCTTCTATACTTCCAACACACAGACCAAAACTTGTGTCAAATACAACGGTACTCACTCCAGTGTGTACCACTTAAGTTTGTCTATACCAGAGGCTTCCCGACCAATTCAACTACCTGTGCAAAGTGTCTTGCCTATATGTGAAGTCTCTGCATTTTGCATATTTCTACTGAAGACATATTCAAAACCTTTAGCTGCTGTTTCCATATGGTATTTTACATGTCACTTTATGTGTTTATAATGTTATTAGAAACACCAGTCTCATAACCTGACCCTGACTTCACTCAGCTACACTAACTCAGCACCTAGTACATGAACACAGATCTTTACAGCAACTGAATTGCTGATGCAGATGGTTTTAATGAGATAGAATATGCAGATAAGCACATTGAGAGGTTCTCTGTGGAAGAAAGAAACCCTAACTATTCCCTTCTCTGACACTGTCACAGCAATGAAATCACAAGGTCAGTCTCCACATATGAGCAGAAGCTTTGAAAGCTTGGAAATCAGTAGATTCTTCTGGAGAAGATGAAACTGAGCTCTATCTCATTACATTGATGTTGACTGCAATATTGCATTTATCTTGAATTCTCTGGAATTCTGTCAAGAGGAAAATGTCACAAATAGAAGACAGTCTAAAACTGTACAGATAAACACAATCTGTATGTAGCTACATGCAACTTCACTGTTTAAATCTTGTCAAAAGATGCAAAATTACTAAAATAATTTGGAAGCAGTTGCACATGTGAACTGTAATGTCTGTCCCCTGTGAAATCTGCAGTAGAGGTGATGATTTTAAGCATAAATGGGACAAGGTACAAAAAATGTAAGTATGAGACTGCCTTAAACACCATTAAAAAAAATACAAAAAGCCAGTTCTTTCATTAGTCTGGATTCTTTTTACTGGAGATTAACTCCATAATAACACCATGTAAAAAGGTAAAAGATTTGGAATAGTGTTACCCTGGTCATCATTTCGGGCATAGTTTTTATAAGTTTATATAAAACATAGATGAAGAGCCAATTAACATTTGGGTATTTTACATAAAGCAAAGCAACAGACCTCTCATTGTTCTATGCTACAGACACAACTTGTTAGATATCTTCTGTTAGAGATGTTAGAGTGCTCCATATAGCCATGCCCATGCTTCAAACTAAGGGATTTCAAAGTAGTAAACAAAAATTTCAATGTGGGTGATTTTCTTGAAGGGAAATTAGCTGATCTAAGAGATGCAACAGGCAGAGACTTTCTTTCCTCTGCCTCCTGCTTACCCTTATCTTAATTAACTTTGAAGCAGCAGGGAACTCAGCAGAGAGGCACAGTAATGATGCAGGAAACACAAGAACATAGAGCATGTCTAGCTGGCCTGAGAACATTCCCTTTGACACATTACACAATAGCAACTGGCTAGTATAATTTGCCCGTGTCACTGAGTGGAGAGGAAAGACTAGAAATTCCTGTCTAGGCATAAGCATTCATTAAAAAAAAAAAAAAAAAAAGATTAGGAAGCTAGAGGAGTCTCTTCTGACTTCAATAAAAAAAGACAGTCTGCCTTGCAAGATTCTCTTTGGAAAAAGAATGGTAGTGTGTGAGACTTGAACTCTTGCAGATATATAGCAGTATTTCCCAATTTCCTTTTTTCAATTATTTATAACAGAAGCTGACTAGGAAAAACATGCAAGAAAGTATTAATCTGCTTTTAATCAGGAAGAAAAAGATTCAGGAGCCAGCAAGCATCATTACCTTCTTCATCCAGGAGGACCATGATACTATCTCTATGTGTATGTCCAAAAAACTGGCCCGCAATAACACTACTGTATTTGCGAAAAATCTTTACCAGTCTCTCATTGTAATACTCCCTTATAGCTGTAGTATTCCTTGCATATGGCAAGTATCCTACTGGTACATGACCTATTATATATACCTAAGGAATTAAATACAGAAAGCATGATTAGCACCTTCATTTGAAACTTACACTTTTAGCTGTAACCTAATAATGGTTACCACAGTTTCATAATAATGCTGTCTCAGAAATGTCATTCTGAAAGATGTAAATCATGACAGTTTTTTTATATAAAATACAAACAGTATGAATGTTCAAATTCATAATATCAATTAAGTCTATTATTAGAGGATTTTAGGCCTAAGGAAAATGTTATCAATTACTTCGAATGAAAAAAATTAGTTACTAGGGCAAGACTTATAATTTGGCATCTCAAGAAGATAGAAGGAAAAACTTATGTTCAAGTATTAGAGCGCCTGCATGGCCAGAGAGTCACCAGAAACATGGAAACACTAGTTAAAACCCCTCTGTCTGAGGCAGAGGCTTAGTGCCAACTGCACGCACCAGCTAATATGCTGCAGAGTTTCATGAGGAAGGGAAATATCTCCTTTCTCCTGACTCAACTCTAATATTTTTTAAATTAAAACACTGCAGCAAAATGTAAACGTTTCAAATTAAACACATCTTCTGCTCAGATGATGATCCAATCCCTGCACCGATCAATCAATCAATCTATCAGGAGCCAACAATTTATAACTTCACTTCAAAACCTGAGTAATATATGACAATTTACTATAACACTCAAATCATAGCAATTGCGCAGCTTGGCTAAGTTTTGTGGTTGACAAACTCCTTTCTAATTTCTATTTTTGATACTTTTAATTATATTAAAATGTAAATCAAACATGCTAGCTTTTCTCTTAGTGTAGATTTTAAAATTAAAGACTATGGGTACAAAAGCTAAGAAACTGGCTTCTGCAGTATTTTACATAGTAGGAAAGAAAAAGTATTTTACTGTAAAATTTGAGAAATTTCATTTGAGAAACTTCATTCAACTATTTTATTCATTGTTGCAGTATAATGTGCCTATCCAAAGAGGACTTATTAAAAAATAAATTTTAATTTTTTAGTATCTTTGGCAGCATTAATATTCTTCTAGAAGCATGTTTATATTTTCATTGTCTCTACTTCTTCTGATGGGTGCTGTTCATGGCCCCTACCTTTTCCTTGTTTTGTGAAGAGGTTTCAAGTATTGCCTCCAGCCAGGCAAACTGGTTGGCTGGGTCAGTGATATTCACAGTTAGGCTGTTGGGGCTGTAATATAAATTTGTGTTCAGACTGATTATCCTGAGCGGTTGAGAACTATCACCGGATTCAAACAGCTGTGTGTAGAAGCCACCTGTGAAAACAGGACCAATATCCTATGAAAAATTAAAAGCTTCAAGGCACAACTTTACAATCAAAGTATGCCACTGACAAAATACCCAGCCTTACTCTTTCTAATAGACTACTGATGCTTAATCAAGTCACATATCACCATATCACAACAGAACATCTTAACAACGTTTTCAGCCACATTTTAGTATAAATTGACACTGAATTATTTATGAATTCTTGCCTGTAATTGTCTTTGTTTTTATTTGACAGTATTCAGATGCAATTATCACAGGCAAGAAGTGCCCTCTAATGTTTCTTCCACAATGAGATACAATAGTTGTTAAAAGGCCCACATTTCTTGAAATACCGCAAACCTACAGGCTCCTCCAGGAAGAACTGTTTGAGTTTAGTGGCCTTGTACTTTGAAAGTCATTTAACTTCAGACTGGTAATATGATGAAAAGTAAAGATCACATTTTTCAATTCTAGCTCCCAAAACTTTCCACGGCATGCTGAGCTTCTTCAATGGGTGTAACTTCATAGTTCAGTGGAGCTACAGCAACAGAATTATAATATACGTGAATGTACGGTCTGCCCTTTGAGTTTTATTATCCTTCTTAAAGTTTCCACTTCCATTCTTATCCCGAGGTTGTTCTCATTCAGGACGCAAACTCACAAATTAAACTTCCAAATCCCTAATGTTTGAGTGGATTGGAAATTGGGTTGAACTTTTCAGTCCTTTGCTAAAAAGAACAATCCTAATTAGGATATCAATATTCTCCCAGGTAGTAAGTTGGACCCAAATGTTAACTGTATAATCACCATGACTATGTGCTATCATAACTTGAACCAGAATGTACCTATTCAATATGCTCTGAAATACATATAGCATTAAAACAGAAACATCATTTTCACAGTTTTTTACAACCAAAGCTAAGTTTTCTTGTGCATCCATACACCTTCATCTAAAAAGTATTAAGAGGTATTAAAGTCAGAAAGGTATTTCACATGCATTGGTACAATGTCAATAGCACTGTACATCTCTACAAGAAGCAATAATTATTGCATCAGAAAGGAATACATGTATTTTGAATATAGGCATTGCCATTGAAAAAGATAAGTAACTTCTTCCAGGAGAAGCATTACAGATAATCCATTGTTCTGATTCATCCTATGAGACTTAGCTAAACAAACAGCTAATCCATAGAAACATTAATTTCCTAAACCTGAGCTTCACAATGCATTACTGCCATACTTTACCTTTTCTGAAGGTATTGATTGCTTCATCATTTAGCCAAGGTTTCCAGAAATCGGCAACAGCATTGTAAACTTCACTGGTAGTTACAGGAAGCTGATCCTGTGAGAGAGGAGAATCTGGCTAAATCTTAGCATTCGGACACACAGACAAAAAAACCCCACTAAATTATCCTACCCGGCCTCTTGCGTATAAGTTTATCCAGTCATCACCAGGAGGAATTCAAGAAAGGAAAAAAACAACTTCTGAACATCCAATATTGCTGATCAGCTTCAAATGCCTAAACTTAGTCAGAACTGACTGCATGGCCTTATTAATGCACTGATAAACTAACGCCAGAAATACGTGAAACCTTAGGAATACAGCAGAATGGAAAACCATACATTCTGCAGAATTAATAAACATATCAACTGACAAGTCAAAGTCTAAAAATAAAGTCTCTTGGATGAAAAGCTTGAAGGTAAGCTTCTCTTAAAGAAGGTGATTTTTTCAAGAACTTGGGGTTCATAGCAGCTCCTTAAAACTCCACTACGGCCCTCAGACATATTCAGACGAAACTGGCAAATGTTGCTGTGGTGTCCTGTAGTTCTAATAACAAAGCATTTAAAATATAAAAGTTTTGTCAATGTTTTCTCCCACTGGCTGTAATTAGGACTGTAACACTCTTCAGCCTGAGCCACAGCCTGTTAAGAGCCATGCTCTGATCTAACCCTGACAGAAAGATACCAGCCTGTCCTAACAGGGGTTGAAAAACAGGAACAGCATTGCAGTGAATGTTTTCTTAAACATAAATTTGACCTTTCCAAGATCTTTGAAACTAAACCTACGTTGTTAGAGGCTTAGGCAGTAAGCCTCTGTCTAGGAGCAGTGCAATCAGACGTCTGTTGAGAAATTTGTTGCTTGCAGTGCACAGACATCAGTTATTAGGACAGCTTTGAGCCAGACCTAACAGTCACTGAGACACACAGCAAAACCTGATCTCAGATAAGAGATCATGTTATGGACTGAAGGTGGTTTGGACTCAGGCAAGCCAGTGTTCTGGGAACTGCTAGACAGCAGTTTGGGAATTTGTTTTAAGCAGGGGCAAGGGTGTGAAGCAAATAAGACAATGCAGAAAGACTTAGGTCACAATATACGATCTGAAAGGTATCCCAATCCCAATGCTTGATTATACTAAGTAGTGTTTATAACATGTTCAGCAAGAAAAATCACCCAAGACTGTTCAGTTGTTAAGACAGTTCAGAACACAACTGAGAGCAATAAAATTCTTCAGTGCATGGTGAGCACGCAGCTCTCACACTTGCTTTGGAGCAGCCCACAGTGTGTGTCTTGTTCCACATCACTTCCAGCCTACAGGACATTTGCCATGCATGTCCATATGAAAAAGAAAAATGTCATAGACTGCAAAAAACAAATGTTAAACCAATCAAAACAGATGAAATGACCCCATAGTGGGGATATTCTGATCCCATGGCCTTTTTCAAGCAGTAACTGAAAAGCATGTCAGTTCTGCACGTTGGTGAAGCACGTGATTTCAAAGCAAAGTATCAAACAAACTGTGTGGCTTTGCGCAGAGAAAACTACAACAATCAGCAGTTATTCCAATCACCTGCCTGCTTCAAAGTCCTATTTGCTACCCATCTGCCCCTCCTGAGCATCTTTTTTTCTATTTTCAGATTTAATTTCACAAGCAAAATTCATATTCTTTGAAAAAGTCCCTACATTCTTTGTCTACAAAGTTATTGTATCTAGTTTTTTTCTTCTATATCAAAGGAGACTGCTGAATGACAACTATTATCTGTTTAGACATTTTTATAAACAAAACAAAATGAAAACAAAACAGCCCTCAGTTAGGGGGTTATTTATCAAAATACTTTACCAGAGGCTTCCAGTGAACCAACCTGTCCTCATCAGTGCACCTGACAAACCAACACAAAACTACCACAGTAAGAACACAAGAGACTGAAGTCCCAGTTTGTTTTGTACGCTCACATTTCCAATATATGTCTAGCTCTTATTTTTGTTTCGCATGTTTCCTTTTCCCACTCTCTCAGCACCTCTGTTAGTCTTCAGTCTGGAAACCACTAACTCCAGCAATGACACGGGAAATTATATAATTACCTAGTACACCAACATATACCCTGACAGGCCTAATGAATAACACAGAAAGCTGGAATAAATCCTTTGGGGTGTGAAAGGGTGTTACTGAATTCCCATGAGGCATTTCCAACAAAATATTTTAGTTGACCTGCTCCACATCCCTTCTGATCCCCTCAGATCCAATGACAGCATTTGCTTCTGAGTCCTGTGGCTGCCAGATCAACCCACAACATGCTTTAAAGGACACATGAAGCAACTGTTTACTTTTGAGCTATGCCAAGAACAATATTCACAGTACACTCAAAGCGAAAAAGTCCTCAGCTGCACATAGAAATATTCACATTGATGATTCAGTGGCTAAATGGAAAGAATAAGGAAAGAAAAAATAGACATATTTTTAATAATAGTGGCAAAACTACAGGGACATTACAAAAATTCTGCCATTAGTTTGGTAAAAAAAATAAATCCAGTGATGCCAGCAGACAGATTTCCAGCAGGACTTTCAGTACACCTGGAAACTTATCACAGGCTCATAGGTCCATTAAGGATGTGATTTCTGATAGATTACACATGCATGACTCACACAGCAATAAAAAAATAAGCATGTATTAACTATTTCGACATATGGTGGTTCTAAGCCATGAGGAACAATTAGCAGTGAATTCACGTGATCTCAGGCCACGTACAGATTTTACCTGGCATCAACCTTTCCTCGGGTAAGAGCACAAAGAGAGAGATTTCTGTTCTACAGCGGAACTATTGGTAATTTTAAATGCTAACTGAAGAACTGTAGAATTCTGTTTCCAGAATAATTTCTGAGGCGTTAGGAACACACTCAATATGATGTATAAAAAAACAGCTAACTTGTTTTACCTGTGGCCAGTAGTCATGATTGCCCAAGGCCGGGAAAACCTGAAGATCTGGAAAGAAATTACGAATTGTAGAACTCATATTGCCAATGATGCTAATGACCAACTTTGTGGAGAGCTCTTTTACAGGAACATGAGGAGGGCTATCTCTGAAAAAGAAAAAGGTTTTATTTACAAAGGTTTGTTAGCAACATAAGGAATGGCAAAAAATTCTGCAAACACATCTACATTCTAGCATGTAAGGCTACTATACTTTTTAATTAAAACCACAGAATTGCTTGAAAGGCTCACTGCAAAGGCTTTAAAAAAGTGCAAACGAGCAGACTAATGTTGTTTCATATCATAATGAAGACTTCTTAGAAATTAAATTAATTCAATGCCATCATTTTGAGCTACTGCGCAGTTTGGGTTATATGTCCTTCATCACCTGTACAACTTTGCAAGTTTCTTTTTTTCCTTTTAACAACATCCTTTTGAAAATTAAGTACGATAAGGCAAGTGAAACAAATTCATCCCTTATCTTCATATATTAGTATTTTTTAACACCCTTCCCCAGCAAAATTGACACAACATAAACAAACTAGTTCTCACAACACTCCAAACTATTAATCTCTTTGATAAATTATCTGTTGAGCTATACCATAAAAAACTATGTGATGGTAGAATTCAGAGTTTTCCTATAGCAGAAGAGTACATCAATGCTATCTTTCATGAATACCTAGAAAGTAGCAGGGCATAGTACTATCAAGCTACTCATATGCCTCCCTTTCACACTTCTTTCTCCAGTCCCATTGCTAAGGCACACAAAGCTTCACAGGTAACACCTCTGTGAGAGTATTATTATGCTCACTTTCTAATATGGAAGATTGGAACAGGAAAGGTAAATGTTTTTACTCAACAGAGTATAATGACAGACAGTACTGAAGAGAGAGGCAGCAACTATGACACTGTTACCCTCCCTCTGAGAGCTGCTGATCTAGAATCCATACAGGCACCAAACCAGAATGGTAACTTTATAAATTTAAAAAAAAACCCAAACGCATAAGCTGTAGTATTGCTTGATTCTAGTTACCCCTTAAAGAACTAAATGCAATGTAGTTACAGGGTATCTTCTAAGAAAGGATGCACTTCAGATGCAGACCTGAAGATGTAAGAAATTCACTGCCTCCCGTAATAATTAATTCCAGTCAGTTATTGCCCTGACCTTTCTTTTTGGTTTTTTGTCCATTTTCCACCCCCCCTGCACCATTTCTGTTGACTTACACTAACACAGCCATGTGGTAAATACCACAATGAACAGTCCAACAATTAATACAGAGATCGAAGTCTGCTCCCGAGGCCTTATATTCTCAGTCTTCTACCTAGTAGCCATTTGGACAACTAAAGGGACAACTAGCGTTTGTGAGATACTGAACTCAGATCTGTTGGTGCAAATACAGACTTGTGAATTACCACACTACCTGGCTATCCAGCTTTAACTGCAATGACTTGAACACTTACCCTGTCCAAATCATGAATGAAACCTGCTCTTTTGAATCCTTCATGAATGTAAATGCTGACAAGATAAGTTGATAAGGAGAATCACACAAAAAATCTCCAAATGGGCCTGGGTTGGAGGCATTGGCTCCTTTGGAAGAAGAACAAACTTTGGTGCGATCAGGGGTAATGTGATAAGTCGGATCTAAATGTAGATCGGATACATGCCAGAACTGCCCTGTTTTCAGAAAACAAAGATTAAAGAAAATGCATTATTTGCATCCGAACTGGATATACAAGGGTAATGCCAAGTTTGCTCCAGGTTGTCTACTGCTATTCCTCTTTAAAGTCTTGAAAAGGAGAATAAATTTAACAAATTGTTGATCAGCCTGTTTGATAAGTGTGGGCAAGTTCTGCATTCCTGACGAGAGTCGAGTCCTTCATGTAGTCTACTTAAAAAAACTGAAAACAGAGGCCGAGGCATGGGTTTACACTATTCACCAGAAATAAAACGGAGATTGAAAGGAACTGAAAAATCAGCTCTTTTTCATTAATAGCAATCTGGAAACTGCAGAGTAGAGGAGGCAATAGAAGGACTTCTCCACTTCACCTGAAAAGAGAGGGAGTTGCATTTTAAGTATTTTTCCAGAGCTTCCCTGGCTGGAAGCTACTATAAAAGATCAGAGCCTAGAAAGAATGGCAAGAAACAGCATGTGTGCAAAAATTTCAAAGCTCTTCTCCTCAGCAGCCACAGTAGCAGAGACTGGGCTTCTCACCATAGAGCAATGTGTCAGCCTTGCCACTGTTTTCCAGGCTGACATGTTCTCAGCCATGGCTACACAGCACTGCACTGAGAAAGGAGCTGAGAAGTATAGGAATATGCTGAACAAGGTGAATGAAGTCTGTATTAGCCTATAAGCCTTCAAGTTTCATGTAAAATAAGAGTAATTTCTTTCTGACCGTTTCAGAGCACTTGGTAAAGGCTTTGACACGCATGTATCTGGGGCAGTGGTTGTGAAACAGGGACGGATATAAATTGATTTTTCCCAAGGTCACATGCCCACTCTGTGGCTGAGCACGCACCATGCAACTCTACCCCGTGGAGCTTTATTTCAGGAAGCAAAAACCAGCAGCGTTCTTCAAAATCTGTAAAACTGTGACTCCTACGATTAGGACTCTCAGAAACGCCGGGATAGCGATGCGTGTTCGGTCCGAGGCAAGTGTGAGCGACATGGAATGAAAATTCTGTGGGAAACCATCTGGGAGCACTCACCTGCGGGCACGGCCGTACCAGGGGCCACGGCGGGCAGAGCGCGTGTGTTTGCTGACAGCACGGAGCCCCGACGCGGTGTTTGCAGTGCATTGCCCCGGGACACCGCGCCACAGGCAGGGCCGCGCTCACCTCACCTCACCCCACCCGCCGGATAGCTGGATATAAACCCCACTTAACCCCCCGTACCTGAAAAGCGCTGTGTTTACTGATCTAATAGCCACGTGCAGCTGAAGCCACTTGGGACAGGGAATACCAGGGCAGGGGGCTAAGCGCGGGCAGCAGTGCCACCAGGGGAGGCGAAAGGAGGCACAAGCGGGGAGCGCGCACCCCAGCCCCCCCGCCGCCGGGCCGGCAGTGCCCCTGGCCGGGTCTGCCTCCGCCGGGCCGCCCCTCGCCCGCCTCCCCCGGCCTCCGGAGGCGCTGCCCCCCGCCGACTCACCCACGGCGGAGCGGGGCTGCGGGCCCGCCGGTGCCGCCTCCAGCGCGGCGCAGAGCAGCGCCAGCCCGAGGGCCACTCGCAGCTCCATGTTGGCCGTGCGGGAGCGCCTGGCCCGCCGACGGCTGTGCTCATGTGACTGCCCGGGAAAGGGGCGAGCCCCGAACGGCTTGTGCAAGCCCCGGCCCTCCGAGGCCTCGCCGGGGCCGCCGGAAACCACCGCGCCGCGCCCGCCCGCTCGGGGCCAGCAGCCGGCCCTGGCCGCGGCCCCCGCCGGCTGCCAGGCGGCCGCTCCCGAGGGGACGAGGTGCTGTCGCCTCGGCCGGCCGTGCCCGCGGTGACCTTGAGGGGAGCTCGCAGGAGCCAAGCCTGGCCGCGGGCAGGGCGCAAGTCAGAGCTCCGGCTGATGTGAGGCGGCCTTGAAGGAAGGCTGCGCTCAAGACGCCCCACACCTCAAACATCTCTTGGAAGGATGGATCTCGGTTACTTAAGATGCTTTAAAATAAGAAACAAAACAAAACAAAAAACTGATGAAATATGGTATGAAGTACACGTTTAATACAGCTTAAGGGAAGTGATGAGAAGTACTGTAAATACGAGTCTTCGCTGCCAAGGCTTTATGGTAGCAAAGCTGCCGTTCATTGCTGAAGTCAGAGTAGTTTTGTCTAGAGGAAGAGTACTTGCTGTCAGTTTTAGGAGCAGATCACAATAGCGGTGTCATGGATCCTGTGGCTGCCCTCTACTGTCACAATGCTCTGTATGCTATTCTGTTCAGATCTGCTTTCCAGGGCTCTGCAAAGCTGTTTTATTAGCAGCAGTGTGAAGTCCCGTGTGTCATTTTTTCACTCCTCTGAGCAGTGGCACAGGCACTACTTCTCCACTTTTCTCTCCTTAATTTGACATTAATATTATTTATCTTTAGAATAGCAAAAGACTTTACCAATAAGCTTCACGATGGTTTCATATTACATATAGAACTGATGTCTGTAGGGAAAAGTAGCCCTTGTTTAAAAGCAACTGTAACGTAAAATATTTACTGTTCAAGGTTTATTCTGAAATGCAACGTCTCTGCATTCCTTTCCTCATATTTACTAAAAACCTTTTTTTTTTAATTAATGACCCCATAAATTACTTGTTGTGAAGATGAATGTCAATAGTGGGGAGGCAAGTCTGTTTTTCCCAGTGAAGAAGGAAATGCAGCTGCTCCCACCTTTCTCAGAAGGGGTGGCTGGGAAGGACAGTCATGTGGCAAGAGCACCCGCAGGCAACAGAGGGAAGGCAGATGAAAGCTGCATCAGATACTGAAGCTGAGGATTAAATGAGCTAATAAAACTGAAGGGCAGAAGATGCTCCTTAAACAGAACTTGCACTGTAGCAGCTAAGCAGCCCAGAAGAGCTCCCCGTACCACTGGAGCAAGTTCTACTTTCCATTTCTCTGATGAAAATTGTTTGCTCCAGATTTTAAAAACTATCAATAGCCACCAAATAAAACATCTTTAATGGTTCATAATTAAGGACTCCCTTCTAGATGTGTAGTGTTCCCCACAAAACAGACTTGAATCTTCCTTTCAGACAGCTTCTTTGTGAAAAAAAATAAGCTAATAACATTAAATTTTATAGTAATGTGGGTTAGGTGCCTGTTATGTCTGAACTTTTATCAGATGAGTGAGATGGGCTACCCACATTATCCTACCTATCCAGGGAAGTCAACAGCATCTTTCCATGATATCACACAGGAGACCTGAAGGATGATACAGTGCAGGATTAGGCCTGGGAGTTGGGCTCAGCTGTGCCTTTGTTTGCAAGGCTATAGGTACCTACATCTCCATGTGGTTCACTGACTCAGTGTGTAGAAAACATGGACTCTCTAAACAATCTCCTCCCTGCTGCCAACAACCCATTCCAATTTTCCTAATAATCTGAGGGTGTGAGCTTTCTTACTCTGGTATTTTAAGGAAATATTGGTCAGGCATAAGATTTTAATTTATCGTTTTTAAGCAGCATTTTTATTTTAAATTTGTCACAGTGCAAACTGTTATGTCTCCTGTACATATTAGCTATATTAAAAAAAAAAAAAACAGCTCAGGGAAGGGAATTTTAGTAGGTTTGTCTTGTACTGTTTTCCTGCCATCCTTGTGGAGACTGATGAAAGAGTTATTTATCATGTTGACCCTTTCCTCTGACCCTGTGAAAGACTTCAATATTTGCATATTAGCAAAAAAACCCCTAAAAAAACAAAAAACAACCCAACAAAAAAACACAGCCAAAAACCAAACCTATCAAAACAAATTAACTCTCTTAACTACTAAACCCAAAACTCCATGATCACCCCAACAAAGTCTATCTGTCTACTGACCTTAGCCTGCATTGGGAAACAAATTCCCAGTGAAGAGGGGAGCTGAAATTGGCTTGAGCATCTTACTTCTTTGTCTACATAAAGACAGGGACTTTATCTTTCTCCAGCAAAAAGAAGCCACTGAAGTCTGTTTTTCATTTCCCAAAATACTCTACACCACATAGAAAGGCTGCTGCATTATTGTGCTGCATACTTTTCCATCCTTAAACTCAGAAAAGGAACTTTGAACACCTCCCTCCAGAACACTAGAATATTAGCTGATTAAATGCCAAAGGAGCACATGTTTAAAAAATGTTTTAATTTTTTTTTGATTTGCATTCCAAAACAATTCACATATTTTCCATTTACTGTAATAATAAAAAAAAAAGAGGCAAGTGTTTCAGAAATTTAATGCCAAGTTTAACCTTTAACCTGTTTCACTATAGAGCACAAGCATGCCAATTTGATGGCATAAAGTTGTTTTTATATAAAAAACACTCCCCAAAACTCTTTATTAACCTTTCATGCCAGAAATGTGCATTTTAGCTATGCTTGATTATGGACAGGACATTAATCCATCCAGCAGAAGTAACATCTGGACAGAGGTCACGTAAACTCTACGCTTTCTCATAGTGGCGAACAGCAACCACATCACCAAAGGTGAGAGTCTGCAAGTCCAAGGAAAAGACAGACATGTTAGATGCTGGACTATTTTCTGTAATAACACATATTATGAAGGCCATGCTACAACAAGTTCAGTTTACATTATGTAATTTATAGAAAAATAAATTGGTCTAGCTTGACATTTTAAATGAAGAAGCAAAGCCTTAGTTTAGTTTCCATAAGAAATGAAACTTTCTCCTTGCTACTTTCACACCCAAGAAGCACATAATGCACATTTACAAGGCAGCACGAGTGAGGTTAGAATTTAACTGTTTTAATATAGCATTGTTTTAGTACACTTATTTTCCCAAAGCTGATCACACCAAGGTGTAAATTTTAAAATTCGAAGTCCTCTATACCCCTATTCTGTACTATTATGCATAGGTATATACTTAAGGAGAATCTTGCATTAAAAAATGCATTCTGTGCCCTGTGAAGCTAGAACTAGCAGATACTATAGTTGCTGCAATTGTGTAGAACACTAACTACAGTATGCATTCTGGAGGTATTTCCTGAAGTAGAACAGGGCACCTCAGAATGTTCAAATTCCAAAGGAAAAGGTTTTCTGTATATGTGTAGCTATTTCAAAAAGCAAAGCATGTGTTTTCCCTTGAATCGCTTGCCACATTGTGTTGCATTCACTGTATGCTTTAAAGTTTGTATTATTTGCAAGTCTCCATCCATGCAGATACTCTCTGAAGTATGCAGGAAACAAACTAACTGGTTTTCTCCAGCAACCAAGTCTGATACATTAGTATAGCTGAAGACATTTTTTTGAAAGCTACATCTCTGTGCCAAAAATAAGCATGTGAAGTGCTACCCTGGACATTAGCTATAGTAACTTATAACATTTATTCACCCTATACTCCAGTTTCTGAAAAGTTGGGAAAATAACATGAATTTAAACTGAGATTTTTCTCTATACAACAGCTGTTTATTTTAGTTTATAAAAAGATAGGAGGACTAAATCCTTTACTATTAAATAAGAAAATGCCATTACCTCCTGCAATATTGTAATTATTTTCACAGGGAAATGCTTGTTTTGTGTAATTAACTATTTATGTGTGCATGCATAAAGTTTTCAACAGATAATTTCCTATATAATCAAGAACTTTGTATCATTACCACAACTTTTTTCTTGGGTATTTACATAAAAGTCTAGAAAGAACATATACACTCTGGAAATTCATAGCCTGACTTACCTAAAACCACTAGCAATTTTTTAGTTGTCACTAAGACAAGACACAAAACAAAACAACTATTTGAAAAATCCCTGCTAGCTTTCCCTGCTAATTAGTTTAAGGATTTGTGTCTAAGTAACACTATCTGTTCACAAAGCTTGAGATAAGGGTAAGTGAGAAGTGTTAGTGGTACATTCGAATGCTCAGGGAGCTTTATACTTACCATTACCATTTTGCCATCCTTTATTTCTCTCACAAAGTTTGTCTCTTTGCCGTCCCATTTCTGTACGTGCACTAGCTTGCCTCCATCCAGGGTCACAACTGACTGTGAGATACCAAGAAGCACAAAGACCTTCATTTATTTGGGATATTTGGGATTCTGCTCACACATTCAGCATTCTATTGAATTCTCTTCAATAGATGGATGTGGATCTAGAATTATAAAGTAGTCCCAGCCATTTTCAAGCCAAGGCTATGAATCATCCTTGTTTTAAGCATGAACTCCACACAATTCTTGTTTGCGTCAAAGGATGAAAAAGTTGTTTCCTTCGAGTTCCAGTCTCACATGAACCTGCTTCAGATGTGCTTTGGGATAACGTTTCATGTTAAGCCCCCAAAGGTGCACAAAAAAAAGGAATTTGACTATTTCGACGGGAAAAAAGTTTCGCCAAATTGTATTTGGTTTGAGAGAAAAGCGGGCAAACACAAATCATCGACACTGGAAGGCAGACAGGGAGCTGGGGAAACGACACATTGATTCAGGCAAGACGGTAAGCGGGCTGGGCAAGCAAGATGCAATCTTGCCTTTTTTCCCCGTCCTTCGCAGTGCTACAACTAATAGTACCAGAAGTTACATTTTTTTCCCTTTGACCCTACCAAAGATAGAGCCTCGGGGGCGGGGAGGAAGAAGAGAAAAAAGACAGAGGCCACTGCAGCCCCAGAGTTCACTTACTTTGCAGTTCCTATCATCGGGGGTAGTTTCATCAAATTCCTCTCCAAGTTTAAAGCTGATTTCTGTGTTTTTGAAAGTGCTTTGAGTCCTGATCACTACTTTGTCCCCCTCGCTGCTGATAATCACAGTGGGTTTAGTCACATTCCCCACCTGCCGTGTTGCAAACCCCACTCCTAGACCATTCAAGGACAAAGAGAAATCCATCAGACCTTCGAGTTTTTATATATTTTTTCTTTTTGCCACACATCGAGGTACAGAAATCTCTCCTCCCGCTCTACAGCTGTAAGCTATCCCTGTGCAACGCTGCTTTCTGCTTCGCTTGTGCCCTGGTAGCGACATTATCCATCGGTACTGCTCCCTCCCCCCGCTGTAGCTCCGTGCCCCCCTCGCCGCCACCGCACCCCGTCCGCGGTCACCCCTACGGCCTCGATCGCTTCTGCTGCTCTGAGTTTCAGTTCCTTATCACTCCAGCATAATGATTTCTTTTGTGTTTGTTTGTTTCCAGCTTATCCGCAAGCAGCATGTGCCCGTCTTTCACATGCATCTCCTCGCCCGGGGCCATCGCCCGGAGCCTCTCCCCGTAGGACGGCTCCAAGCACACCCGTACCCCCCCCGCCTGAATGACCCGCAGCGAAGCAGCTCTGGGGATAGAAGCACAGCCGTCTCAAACAACCCCCCTCATCATCACCACCACCGCCGCTGCCTATGCCTCATCTACATCTCTGGCAATTGGAAGGGGTCCTTTTAAATTTTTTTTTTTTTTTTTTTTTTTTTTTTTTTTTTTTTTTTTAGTATGGTGCAAAATTCCAAGGTCCCCTAAAGGTGCCGCCGCCCGGCCGTACCTACCCAGAGCCTTCATGTACTCGTCGAAGTTGTGGCTGTCCACCAGCTTCCAGGTGGCGCAGAAAGCCTCGACCATGGCGGCCGGCTGCGTGATCTGAGCGCGGTGCCGGGGGTGGCAGAAACGCCGGTCCTACCGCGCCGCTCCGCATTTAAAGCAGGCGCCCGGCGGGGGGCCGGGGGCGGGGGGCGGCCTCGGTCCGCCCCCGACGGCCCCGCAGAGACGCCCCACACCGCCGGGGGAGGGGGCTCCCCGCCCCGGGGAAGAGGCGCGGTGGTGCCCAGCCGGGACACACGGCGGGACGCGGAGGGGAAGGGAGAGGAAAGACTGAGGCACCGCTCCTCACCCGAGCCTCCCCGGGGGCACGCCCGTCGGTCCCCGTTGCTATCCCTAAATGTAAAGTAACACGGTGGAAAAAACAGAAGCGGGCACCCGACGTGAAAGACTCCACTGAGGATCACAATGCTACCGAGTTTTCCCATGAAGATTTTCAAACCCAGTTTGGTGTTGCCAAGTGCAGATCCCTTTACACCTCACAGCATCTATATGGATGCTTTCTGAACTTGGCATTTGGTGTTGCTGATTGGAAACAGCACCTTGCCCCCACAACTGGCGCATTTGGAGACTAAGAACGAAGAAAGAAGGAAAAGAGATTAAAACTGTTTCTTTCTTTTTCTCCCCCTCCCCCTCCTCTCCCCGCAAGAGAGGGAATGTTTTCTTCCTAGTTGTTCTTTGAAATCCTTTTAAGATGCTAGGTGGTCATCTTGTCTCTCAAATGTTTTTCAGAAAGCAGCCTGTCTCTGTGGGACACACCACAGTGTCAGCTTTTCCAGACCTACGACTTGGATGGATTCCAGAATACTGAATCTAGCACTTCAGCTCTTGTAACAAAACTCAGGGACTAAGTGAATTTGTGTGATTCGGGAACAAAACCTCAGCAATTTTTTACCTTGTTCAGCCATACAAAATAGAAATAATTATGAATATTTTCCCAATATTTTAAAATCAGTTTCTGATCATCATTTGCATTTCTTTCAGGCTCTTATAGTATGGCACATTCTTTAAGCGTAGGGCAAATGATGATTTCTGATGCGATTTTAATTAAATTTGCCATTTTTTCACTTGTCCTCATAAGGAATTAAACCCTCTCTGAATTAATCCAAGGAGTATAATCCTAATTCCTTTTACCACCCAACACAATTTTCATTAATTGTCATAACCTAACATTATGGACTAGTGCATCAATTTCTCTTTAACTTTCCATTCACTTACTTTGAAGCAAAAAGTGCCCTCCTGCAGCTGCTCAGTTTATGTCTGACTGCCTCTTCTTACCAGCTCTTCTGAGGCTTTTCAGCCAGTGCTCAGAAAGCCAGGGAGACTGGAGCATCACTTGAAATAACAGACCTCCAGCTGTTCATGAGACTGAAAGGAATCAAGTCCCCCTTTTTTTTTTTGTCAAAGTTGGGTAATGCTGTGCCTCCAAAGTTTGCAGAGAATATCAGTCTTAGTGGTGCATCTCATATGGATATTCCCTAACTTCATGTCTGTAGTCAGTCAAACCCTCTGTAATGAATGAGTGCCAATTACACTTTGTAGTTGGCAATGTCATGGCACAGGGCACATGGGTTTGGTATTGTGCACGCGTGTCATCCCTGGCTCCAGTTCAGTTTGAGGATTGTGTTTCCTCAATACAATAACATTATCAAGTAAATAATGCCCACCACTCATAACCAACTGCAGTGGTGGTCTCACAGAGCCTCATCGCTGGCACCCAGGCAGCTGACACACAAGTATATACAAACTGACCTCATCACTTACTTACTTCACCTGAGATGCATCAGTACCTAACGCGGACTACAAGAAAGCTGGAAAGGGACTTTTTCCATGGGCATGCAGTGACAGGAGAAAGGGTAAATGGCTTTAAACTAGAAGAGAAGAGGTTTAGATTAGTATTAACAATAAATTCTTCTAGTGCATAGGAACATGGTCACATCTTGCCTTTAGAGCAGATTAAATTTAAGACCTATCAACCTCAGCAGTGTCTGGGTCAGTTTTCTTCCTCTGCACTGACAGGGAGCAAATTTGAAGCCCCTGAGGTGTCATTTCTCATGCTTTGAGTTATTCCCTTCCTTTAGTTCCCTTCCTGAGGACGATAATTTTTCAGCCAAACTTGTGAAGTCAGTGAGGCACTGGAACATGTTGCCCACAGGAGCTGTGGATGCCCCATCCCTGGAACTGTTCCAGGCTATGCTGGATGGGGCTTTGAGCAACCTGATCTAGTAAAAGGTGTCCCTGACCATGAGGGGTGGGGGTTGGAACCAAATGATCCCTTCCAACCCAAATCATTCTATGATTCTATGATATTAAATTCTAAATGATTTTACCAATATCATCCTGATCTGTATAAATGCTTTGCCATGGTTGGAATGGAGACTGCAGTGTGAAATACACTGACCTGGTGTGCATTTTAGGTTGCTGCACAAGAGACCAGCTTGGAGTTTTGTTTTTGCTGTCAGCAGTTTGATGGTTTTAACAGACTCTGTACTCCCCTGTAAAATGCCTGTGTGACTAAAGCTACCTCTGGAGATTCCTCTCTGAACACGAAGGGATTCATTCTCCTTTACACTAAACTCTTTACAACACCTGAGCAGTCTAAGTAGGCACATTTGTGTTTTCTGTGCAAGGTCTGCTTGAAAGATGAAAATGCTGTGGCAACATATCCCTGTGTAATGAGTAATCCTTGCTTCCAAAGGCCATTCAGGGTGAACATGAGGCTACTCTAACCTTCAGCCTTCAAATACAGGTCACAAACCCTGCTTTTAGCTACCTTTCCCCTCTTATATCCCTGCTTCACGTGCTCTTGGACATTCAGAGAATGAGGCTGTCAGCCTCGTTCAGCCTTCATTCTGTACTTGAAAGAAAAAAATTCACTTGTTCAGGAAAAAGAAAAAAAGAGGAGGAAGGGGGCACCACATTATGGCCACCAGACTCCTATGGTAGAAAAGGGGGGCCATGAGATTCTATCATGTGTGGATTCCTCACAATCAATGTCAGGAGCTGCTGAGCATATAATCACTACAGCCAGTCACTAAAGGCTTAGTGTCTGGCTGTAGAAATGTAGTGAAATTGGTGCAGCTTGTGTTTGAAGTCAGGTTTATCTGTCCTTCTGCTCTGTACCTCAGTGGATCTAATGCAGGCAGGGCACTCTTGCTACACCAATTCAGTTAAACCTCCATCATTTCACTGTCTTTTCAGTACAGTAGCCAGAAACTGCGTAGTACTCTGTCAAGTTTGATCAGTAGTTAAGGGATAGTAAGTTATAAGATCTTCAGATAATTTAGTGATGACTGCATTATTCAAATATTTCTGTGTTCGAGGCAGTAAAGACCCTGGAACTGCAGAGTATCTTGTATCCATGTATGCAACAAAGGGTAGCAGTGATACCAGGGCCTAACTCCCCTGGTATAAAAGCAGATGTGAGCACTCAGAGGCCTTTTAGGTATTGAATGCAATTGAAACCAACATGATTCAGGGTCCTAACTGACGTAGGTGTTTCTTTAAACTCTTAGCACTGTGAAACATATAGGGGGCTACTTCTGAATTAAGGAAATTGAAAACGTGCAGCTGAAAGAAGAAGCTTCCCCCATTTATGGACAACCAGCTAGGGTATTCTTATCATGTTTTAAGCTTTTTTGAAGTCCTGCTGTGAATCTCTGTGCAGTTTTGATCTCAGTGCAACACAGAAATGAACAGATTTTAGTAGCTATTTTGTCAGATGGGATGATGTTACTTCAGGGCTGAGTGCAATTTGATTTTTGATGTTGCAGAAAAACCTAATGTCAAACAGGGCAGTAGAATGTCCTTAACTAAAATTATCTTATATGCTCTTTAGCTGTCTGAGAGATTTGCTAATCCCCCTAATAAAAATAAACCATTTCAGTGCTGTTGGTGAATCACGGAAAATATCTAGGTTTATTTACTCTATTTTCTTTAGAAATCCCAATTTCAACAAATGCCTTGTGGAGAAGACACCCAATTATGCAGCTGCACAAGGAAGTGGTCACAGAATGGCCCCAGGTACAAAGCATCTGTATGAATCCAGTCTTGTGCTGCATAAATCCCACGTGAAGGGCTTTGCTGGAGCTGTGGACCACGTGATAGGCAAGGTGCAAGGTAATGCAGGCAGAAGCAGGGAAAGCATGTTTATAGCATATCCCTTCTAAGAGTATGGCATACTGTAGGCAAAACTTAGGAGCATGTTCAGCAGGCTTCTTGCCACTGTAAAAGCTCAACCAAAATAGTGCCAGGACAGTCTAACATTAGACACAAGTCATGTTAAGGTCTAATTCTGGTGTTGATTGCTAATTAGTGAAAATGAAGTGGTCTGTGATCCTGCATTTCATTCGTGAAGATTCTCTCTTATGTTACAAATTGGTGTGACATGAGATTAGGAGAGTCCTGGAAAGTAAATACCCACTAATACCTCATTATGAACTATTAGACATATATTAGGATTGGTTTAAGCTGAGAGGACAGCTGGTCGACAATGGTTTAAAGAAGTAAGCAAATGCTGTGAAATATCTCCAGGGTCTTCTCTGCATCTAAAAGGCTTTCGAGGGGTTGTTATCTGTTATCTAATATTACTGTATCAACTCATTTAGAGGACTCAAGTCAGAGGTTCTTCTCAAAGAATTAGCCTGCACTAAAGCCAGCTACCTTCCTGGCTCCCAGTTCAATTCATTGAAGATGCAATTACTTTAACTTCATGCCATTACGCCTTTTTCATTTTAATATGTGTCTTTGCTTTCTTTTGTATTTAAGAGTAGAAAAACTATTTAAAACCCTCCAAAATATAACAGAAATATCTGATACAGGGTGTCACAATAGCAGTCTAGTTATTGTAAAATCAGTACAAGAAATCAGCTTTTCAGACTTACAGTTTTAGCATGGGCAAATGTAAGGTTGTACACTGAGGAAGAAAGAAAGAAAAACAACTATTTCAGGAGTAATAATGACTCAGAGAAATTTAGAAGACATATGAATAAGAGGAACATATTAAATTAAAATAATCCTTATGTGGAAAAACAGAAAAATAGCACATAGATTTAAGGAGATTGGATGACTTCCATTTGACTTGTTACAACTGATTCTGAGAGTCATGTGTGGATTTGGTGTTCAGGGCATACCAGTGAGAATATTAGTGGAGCTGAAACACACTCTGTATTAAGGTCCAAGGATTCTGTATTATAGCAATGGAGGGAATTATTTTTATCATCATCAGTATAAATTTTACAGTGTTAAAGGTACAAGTTTAAATTGTCATATGTCATTAATGTCATATTTTCTTTCTGTAGCCCTAGTATACAGCATGGAGGCTGTCAAATACTTACTAAGTGTGACTACTTGGAATTCAGTGTAATCAATGTCAAGCTAAATCCTTTCAGCATAATAAAAGACTATGTAGTCTGCAGTGCTGAATTTAAGAAATTTTTGGAATAGCTCAATGTAGCTTCATTCTGTTTATCCACACTGAGGCATTCCATTTTATGCATTATCCTGAAATCACTCTCAACACTAGATGAGATTTAGATAAGAAGTAAAATCAGGTTTGCTTAACTAAATTTCAAGTTTAAGAAAACAGCTACTGAATTTGAAAAACAGATGCAAAGTTAAAGCTCAAGGACACAGCCACAGCCTGCTGGAGCCAGATGTGATCCCTCACTCCTCTGGGTTTGTGTCCTCTAAATCAAAATCTCTCATCTGGAGGAAGCCATTTTCTCTGAAGTTCTAAAATGCAGTGTTAACACACTGAAGAAATGTCTGAATTCCACAGTCTTGATAAATAATTTAATTATGTTATCAATTGATGGGACGGTCATGGATGAATAAATGCCTGACAAAGTTCAGGCATTTGAAATGAAACCTCATGCTGGGTGACCTAGCTGGAATTACACACCTAACCTGATTCATTCAAGAGTGCAACTATATCCCTGCTTTACATATTGGTTTGTGCCAAGTGTTGAGTTATTTCTGAGTTTTCATGAGTCTAAATACATAAACTTCCTGGAACACAAAATTCTAAAGCAGCTTGAACCATTGTAGAGTTAAGATAGCTCATTACTAGCTTTAAATAGGTACTACCATCAAGACAAACTTCAGGAAAATTTAGGTCATACTGGCTGTTGGGAGACAATCCCAGAGAAACAGTGGTCTCTTCAATCTGATATACAAAAATCCAGTCACTGGAAGTTAAGCCAACAGAAATTTATATTAAAAATGAAGTGCATATTAGCTGTCAGGAGACTTAACCCTTTGACCAACTTTCAAACTGCCTTACAAGACTTTTTATCCCTGCAAGTTGTAAACTATGCTAATAACCACAGCTATTGAACATCATGCAGGAAGTAATTCAGAGAAGTTCTGTATCCTGGATTATGCAAGAAATCACATTGAGATGGTTGCAATAAGCAAGTCTATACCAGGAAACTTAAAATCCCATCCCACTTGCTAAGCGTGTGTTTGAACTTTGCCAAATTCAGAATCTACCATGGGAAAAGATAGAGATATGCATAGAAAGGAAAAAAGGCATGCAGTCCCTGCCCGGATAATCGTGGGACTCACTTTCTGAACTGTACTGCAGCAAGTGCCAAAGAGGAAGTATAGATACAGTCACTATTCCTTTAATTCTATATATTCATGTTTTTCAAAACATGTTTCAAAATATTTCCCTCTGTGTTTGGCAGTAGTAAACGTAATCCAGATCTTCTAAGGCCAAAATGAATAACTAATCGTGTAACATTTAAACAAAGCTTCTAATAGCATCTTCCTCCAGACCTTTGAAACTTTCTTGAGTGGCTGATCAGCCTTGCAGCCGGAGTTCAAAACATCCAGAGTCCGGAGCCAGTGGGGGGTGCAGGAGCAGGCTAACTTGCTTTCACCATGGCTGGCTCATCTGTTCTTATAAAAGAAGGGCTATGGAGAAGAAACATGGCACAACTTTCATGCATTTAAGTCCATCTCACTGTGCTTTGTCTCCCCTGTCCTTAAATATATTCCTTCTTACATTTCAACATTTCATTTTATCCTTTATAAATTTACCTAGAAGTTTCGACTCACAACAGGCCACGTTTAAAAAAAAAAAAAAGACACAAAGTTCAAAGGCTGTCTGAAAGAAGCCACTTATTTCAGCACTTTCTTATATTGCAACACCATCTCTGCATAAATCACATGCTGTTTGTTTTCTACAGAATCTTTCTCCGTGTTCAAGACAAGGGCTGTTCAGGGACTGGCTCAAGGGTCTCTAATGTGTCTGTCTGATATGTAAGATTTACCCAGAACTTGCTGGGAGGAACAGCAATGAGTTGTCCTTTAACCATCTCATTTTAGTGAACACAGAGGCAATTAAAGAGATTAGTTTCTTGTATTGGGCGTTTAAAGCACTAATAGTTGATGTTGGGCATAAGAAGGTGTGAGTGAAGCGAAGGGTGAGCACTGAAGAAAAGGCAGTAGATGGATGTGAGCTTTGAATGGAGTTAGATGAGAAATTAAGAGGGAAGGAAGGAACGTGATGGGACTGTTGAGCAATTAAAATAGAAGATGGGTACAAAATTGGTGGGAGGAACAAGAAAGTTGAAAACGTATTGTTCTCCTATGAATGCATGTATGGAAGTTTTCCTGTTTTTCACTTAAAGGGCCCTTTTCGTTCACCGTGCCCTGGATGTCTTCCTCAGCCCCGGCTGCCTGTTGGAAGCCGGAGGTTGTCCGGATAGCTGCCGGGGAAATCTCGGCTCCCCGGGCAGCTCTGTGCGGGGGGCTACTGGGCCATGGGGGGCGCTGCTGGGGACCGCGGGCTTGCAGGAGCCACAGCTTTGCTGGAGAGGGAGAAGTAATGATATAGTGCTGCTGTTTCAGCTGCGCAGAGGGACGCCGGTGCGGTCCCCATGCAAGGCGCCTCCGAGGGCAGGTCACCTGCTTTTCACCGACAGGAGCTATAAGGGAAGCACGTTTCCAGCCCAATCTCCCCGCTTTGGAAGCCTCGGGAGTTCTGGCGCTCAGGGCCCCTGTAGGGCTGACCCGCCGAGCCGGCAGAGGCTGGACGCGGCCGCGGGAGCCGAGACCGGCCCAAGGCAGGAGCGCCCTCTGCCGCCACCGCCCGGCGCCCGAGGGGAGCCCTGTCATCCGTCCCGCGGCCGAGGCAGCGGTACAGCCGCCGCTCTTTGTCATGTTATGGATCATCCTGAAGGACAGGCGAACTCCGCCGTGTCCGAGGCGCTGAGAGCCGGCGGGTGGACAGAGGCGAGGGCTGAGGAAGGCGAGGGCTCGGCCGTGTCCCTGGCAAGGCTCGGGCGCCATCTTGTGCCCGCTGAGCGGGAGGTGCCGCCTGGCGGCTGCGGAGCCCGTCCTTGGGGAAAAGGTGTTCCTGCAACCTAAGGAAAGTGGGTGCGTTATGAGAAATATACATCTGGAATACTTTTGTGTTTACCCTGCTGGTATATAATTTGCAAACATACCCTAGAGATCTGGGGAAAAAAAACCAAAAAACAAAAAAACCAAAAAAAAAAACCCAAACAAAACAAAACAAAACAAAACAAAAAAACAAAACAAACCAAAAAATCAACCAACCAAACAAAAAAAAAAACCAAAAAACCAAACACCCAAAACAAAATACACGGTAAGGTTAAACCAGCCACAGATTAGCTTTTCTGTACACTGTATGGTAAGCACTGGGTTTACACCATCAATCCCTGCATAGCAGAGTGCCAGGAATAAAGCCCTGGTAGGGATTGTCCAGATGCTCACATCAGGGCCCTTTAAATTGCAGGTAATTGTTGAATACGTGTTTAACACAGAAAAGCCCACAGCACCCAGGAAAAAAAGAAAAAAATCCATAAAATCTAAGTCTTGCACTAAAATCCAGAGATCTGGCATTAGGCTATGGTGCAAGAGCAAGGTGAAATGACACCCTTTAAGCTTCCTATCACTCCCAGCCATCTTGGGATATTAACTGGCCCCTTTGAGCTGACGAGGGAAATAAATCAAAATAGTAACATAATGTAACAGATCTCAGCATTTATTGCTAATTACTAGTCAAAGTAGAACAGCTTCAGGTTGGGAAGACGAAACTGAGTTCTCCCTAACAACAGGTCAAAACCAGTCTGCTGTGGCGGGATTGACACCCCAGCCCAAATTGCAGAGCGGGCACTCAAAGCTGGGTACCAAGCCAGGCTCAGGCACCTGTTTTACTACAGAATTTATAGGTTGGAACATGAGATGCCTCCTGTTTGCCATCACCCACATTTCTGAATACAGAGGCACCAAGGTTCTGGGCCCTTAGCAAAACCCCTGGAGTGAACGTATCAGATGAGCTGGAGACAGTCGGCCTCTCAGCAGGCCAGATTGCAGCTGGGTTTGAGGTCTCTTAAACTGTCTCCCTTCACTTCTTTGCACAACCTACCTGAAAGCTGAAGACCCCACTAGATGGCAGGACCGTTTAAGCCTTTGCTATTTCTACTTCAGAGCAAGCGCCCCAGCGGGCTCAGCCCCACTGGTCTGTGCTATCTGGACCGTGAGGTTTATAAGCTGTGCCAAACCGGTGGAGAAATCCATGCAGAAATCTCTGCTCAATTCCTTTTCACGGGCTTTATCACACACAGAGCTCCATCATACCGAAGAGAGGAATACGAACTAATCCTACTTTGCTAAATCTTTAAGTATTCCTCTTTGTGTGTGTGATACATAAAGGATATTTGGCTTACTGATGGTAAAGTGTAGTTTAAATCTCTTCTAGCCTCTGCTCTGTTGTAATTTTTAAGTAATGCAAGTGGAGTTATAATTTTGTATGATCACCATTGTATGAAAGTTGCAAAACAGAGAAGTGGCTGCTGTGGGTCAGGTCACAGATGGATATAACTAAGATGTCTTGGATAGTGCAAACATTTCCGCTGATTAGCTTCCTTGCCTCCAAGCATTTGTGTTTATGGACTTTCTGAATTGGGAAATATTTTCTGTTTGATTAGTAACTCATGACTTAAAACTAAAGCTAGATATAACTCACAGTGTAGCTAGCATAGAACCAATTTTTGTCTTCAATGATAACTAAATCTGGCCTGCATATGGCTGTACTATCACTGATTTGGAAATTTCTTTTAAAATATACTACCTTGTGAACTGCTTTGCCACTCATTTCATCCACCCAAGTTCAGCCTATGCAGTACTGCACCAAAAAGATGGTACATAGCACAGGTACATAGCTGTATGAAGAATCAGCAAATAAGCTTCATTTTAAAAAATCCTTAATTACTTCAAATTATCTAATTAACATTCTAATAATCAGTCCCCTACTTCAAACCTATTTAGTCTTTTATTACCTTTCAGATAAAAAATTGAACTCTCCTGTTCTATAGTAACAAAAGATGTGCCTCAGAATATATATTCATCCACCTCTTAGAGGAAGCTTCTGATGAAGGGCTGACCCAAAGAAAATTACCTTCTTAATGACATCTGGCAAATAATATGGCTAATTTTCTGTATATTCAAAATACCTAAATTGTTTTATATATGCACAATAAAACTACAAGGGTATTTCCTGGTTTGTTGGGTTTCTTTGTTTGTAGTTTTGTTTGTTTTTGTTGTTTTGTTTTAAATATGCAGAGTGGGTAAGAATAGATAATTGTTTCATTAAGTTTTAAAATCTGGAAACAACAAAGTTAACTTTTTTCTTGGTACTAAAATGAAATTCTTAATAAAAGCTCAGAATAGTGCTGTATGATGATGAAAAAGTTACTATTACCTATGCTGCACTTGCTGGAATGGAAATTGGGATTAATGCATTATAATACCAGATTAGCCTTAATAGAAGTTTGCTGCAGTAATTTATCAAGGTAATTAAGTATGTACCTAATTTTAGGCACATAAGTAGTTCTGTTGACTCCTGTGAGACTAGTCTGCATTTAAAGTTAAGCACGTTTTAAAATACCCTGCTGATTCAAGGCCATAACTTTTTGGCCACAGTGAATTAAGAGAATGCACTGTCCTCAATAACCCATTAGTTAAACTAACGGGAGGTGGTACAGACTGGATAATGGTTGAAACTGGATAAACTGGCTCAATTAAAAGTATATTCAGAAGCACTTCATTTGTTCAGGCTCAGCTGAGATTTAGTAGGTCTGTTACCTATCTAAGATACTAACAACAACATGAACCAGAGCTTTCCCAACTTTGGCTGTGCTTAAGACAGTAACCCCACCTAAACCCCAGATTCCTGGACAGCATGGAATACAGTCCCCCCAGACAGCTCTAAAGGGGCTAGCTCCCATCTGCCTGAGTCAAGCATAATGCACAACTAATAAACTCTGCTCATGTTCAAAGATTATATGGCACAATGTCTCCCACACCAACCAGTTTGTCAGTTTATACTGGTCAAAAATATTCATCTGGCTCAGAATTTGAAAGATTTGAAAAAATCCAGGCATAACTAAATATTCCTCTTCTATTTCTGAATGAGCTCTCTCATGCAGTCTAGACTAATAATGGTTTAGACACAAACAGTACATGCACATGGCAAAGAAACATTTCTGTGTCTGTAGCTTGGTTAATATGCAACTAGGTAATACACGTGTAACACTGTATAACATATTATAGATATTTTAAAAATGTCCATCCCACTTTTAATTGAGTTGCATTTTAAATCTTAGTTTTTACTACTTAGGTAATTTTTCAAATTTTCTGTTAAAATTCTTCTTTCTACTCAATGTATTTTCAATGACAGGTTCATACAGCTCAAGTACAATGTAACCACTGTAAGCACCAGAGTGCTTATAGTAATTCTCCAAGGTATTGAGCACTCTTGACTAGTTCTAAGCTATACATTTGTGAGCGGTTAACTCCATTTATATATATATAGATGTGGAATTATTTTTGAATAGAATTTAGCACATGAATAATTTGCTAAATTCAGCTGGTTCATAACTGGTGTTTTAATAGTAAAAAACTTCAAATAATCTTAGGCTAACAAAGTACTAAAAGTATCTATTCCTGTAGCCCAAATTTCAGTGTCTGTATTCTATCAAAGAAGAATCTAAATATATTCAGTGCTGGAACTGCAAAAGTGCAGAATTCAGTATAGGTTGTGACCCAAAAGAGCACATTAGCATATGCTCCACCTAAAGCATGTAAAGAATTCTGTTTCAGTAATACTTGGTTACTTGATTTCCATGGGATATATCTTCTTATAATTTGCCAATTTTATGTACTGTGATGCTATAAAGGAGGCTGGTATAGGAGAATGAGACTGCAACCCAGAACAAGAATGTGTACCACAAATATAGTTGTCTCCAAATCCCTCTCCACTGTGGTTTTCAACGCTGATCTCCCGCATCAGCTACTTCAGTCTCTCAGACTCTCTTACGTCACTTGTTTTTCTCCAATGGAGTAAGTTATTTTACCTTTTCAAACCTGAAAAAACTCCTGAGATGTTGCACTTGTTACATGAATACAGGTTAAAGAGAAGGGAAGTAAATGTCAGTTCAGTTGAAACTGGATCCTTTATTGAATAGTCCCCAAACAGCAGGGCATGAGTAAGTGCACAGCAGGAAGGGAAGTTGTACAGAGAGGCCTCTTACAAGTTCTCTGCCAGCTGCAGAATACACAAATATTTTATAAATGGAATACCAGTCAAATGTGGAATGTACCCATCAAAGATGCTTCCTCTGTCTGGCTACAATGCAACAGTGGGCAAATAAAAGCATTCGATTGCAGGTGTTGGTTAGGTTTCAAGATGTATGTAAGTGGCTGCTACCCAGGCTATAGTGAAGGTGCTTGCCTGTACCTGAATCTTAGGTCTCCTACAATAAGGGAATGAATGCCAAGTATTTTCAGGAGCATGACCTCGATAGCAAAACACTTCCTTTCAATAGACAAAAAGCTTTACTTAAAATCTTTGTAAAAATCACAATGATTGAAACATCTTCATTGTCAGCAAACAATAAAGCAAACTCTAGATAAAATAAAAGAAGCATGTATTATAGGGTTTTGTCATACAGGAGAAACATCAAGGAATCAAACCAAGACAGAAAAGATTATAGATAATTAATTTCCACAGTGAGATTAAACAATATTCATCATATACAAACATGGCTACTTTATTTTAGATACACATGAACAGCTACAATATTCAGCCTGAAAACAAATGACAGAAGTGGCAAGACTGTAAGAGTGGGAGAACTGAGATGATATGCCATAATCAAATAGAGCTAAGGAGAGTTTGAAAACAAACAGTGGTGTTTAAGTAGTTTACAAAACCTTTTGGAGACAGGAGAAGGAAAGAAAACTTTTTTTTTTAAATTTCTCACACTCATCTATATATGTCTAATGAAAACAAAAATCTCAGGAGATAAATTACAGATAATGTCTGTAATCTAATATATACTTAATATCATGGTGGAGAGAGTGAATACACCTTTGTGTCAGAGAGAAGAAAGCTGTTTTAGGAAATTAAGATACAGGATTTTTATTTTGAAACAATCGTTCTTGGAACATCTGCTAAATATATTAGTTGGAACTGTCAAAGAAGATTAGTTAGGATGAATACTATAACCATGACAAAACCCCAAACAAGAGATACATTCTTTAGTTCTCTTCCCATTTGGATGTGTAGAACATTGGTTTTGAAGGATGACAGTATTAAAAACAGTATGTCATCCACATTAATGTCATCTAGATACAAGTGTCTTGCAAAACCATCTCTATGCTCCTAAAGTTGCTACCACACTTCAGAAAGGATGACACAGGGAAGCTGGAAAGTCTGTTGATAGGTTTCATTAACCCAGCAGTCCTTAGGTGTTAGGAATCATTGCTTTTTCGTTCCGCCTCTTGACTTTCCAGCAAGGCTTTGGATGATGGCACTTCTCCACCCTCTGCTCCTGCATCTAAAAATAGACAGAATTAAATATTTATACCACACACATTCTCACAGCTTTTTTAATGCAGTCAAATATTTGAGTTCATCTCCGTTTGGACTGGCTCTTTATTACCACAGTCCTAGATGCTTTAGAAACAGAAATTAACTTGCAAGATAAAGACCTTGCAGAGGATCTTCCAAAAGCCGTTGCCTATTGGTGTTGATTTGCCTGTTCCTTGCACATACTGATCAATGTGTATTTGGCTTTAAGAAACAAATTGGAAATAATTCTGTATTATTGTTATTCTTTTTTTACTGGGTCATTTCCACAGACAAGTTACAATATTGCATTCCTTTGAGCGCTGCTTGGTTTCAGGTAGATAATGTTACAGTCTATGAACATGCCAGTTATGTGTCTGACCTTCTTTGCCAAGAAATACCTATGTGAATTCACCCTGTCTTCACAAGAGGAGGGATTTTTTATTACTCTGATTTGGAAGTTTGCTCTTCTATAGATTAGAGTTGAATTCTTACATGACTAATATACGTAAAAGCTCCCCAGTGTGCCTGGTCATTATATGAAGAGTTCCACACTGTTTCTTTTGATCCTCAAGTTTAATCACTAAGAAACAGGAACTTCTCTTCCCTCGATTTCCTTTATAAACATAATAATTTTCACATTACCTTCAAGCCTGGAGGCAGTACCAGAGGTAACATAATACCCAAATCTATGGCAGCACATAGTTTTTGGGGACAAGAAGTCTACTCAGCACATCTGGCTGTACCATCTTCTACTTTAACAGCCATAATCTAAGGAGTACATTTTCAGCTATTTGCCCTGGAGACTTGCTATAAAGTATCACAAACACCCAAAAGAGTTACATGTCTTGATCTCTACATATCATAGCAAATATATAATGCTGTACACAATTGATCAGCTAAAGCTCTTGGCAGCAACTGATTATGTTTTAAGTCTGGTTGGACGTTTAGAGGCTTTGGAGTCTATACTGGTAAATAAAAAACTGAGTTATTTGACACCCTTCAACATTACGTATCACAGCACTGTTGTGGTAAGGCAGACAAAGCAATATCTTCTATTGACTGTTTCTGTACAGGGTTGGATGTCTAATAATAGAGGAGTCTTGCAAACAGGGTAGAGGAAAACAGTTGGTTAGAGGAAATCTAATCTCATAGTTGGCAGCACTTAGGCATGCAAACAGGTGTTAAACTGCTGGGTGTATCAAGATAGTTATACACAGTCACCTAGGAAAAAATCAGCAAACAATAAAGGTTATTGACAGAATGGTGCCCTAATGCAGATTATCAAATGTGGGAGACCAGTATAGCTTCTTTGCTCTCTCTTTGTGTCTTGCAGCCTCCTCTTCAACCTTTGGATCACCAGTGACACCAATCAGCTGTTTAACTTGGTTCCAGTACAACCTCCCACCAGATCACCTGTGGAAAGTCTCCGCCCTCCAAAACTTATGCACCATAAGAGGACAATCAGACAGGATACAGATGGTCTTCATTTCAGAGTTAGGCTCCAAGATAAACAGCTGGTGCCAGAATCTCTCCCTCTAATCTCATGAGAACATTAATGTGGTGTGGCTTGCAGAGTACATGGACATCTGTATCACACAGCTACAATCCTCGTACAAATAAAGCAAATTTCTTTCCTAAGACAGACAAAAGGTATTAGCACATCCTGTTCCTGATTTTTCACTATGACAGGAGCTGAAAGCATTTTAGAAAGAGGAAATGTATGATACAATGAGCATTAGCTAAATTTGAAACAAGATGGAGAGAGTCCTCCTTACCACTTCCCATAATCTTCACTGAATCTGAATTTCAGAGCAGAAACAAAATAGGGCATACTTTATATAGCCACATGTTCCATCTTCTGCACTTCTCATTTATCTAACTTCTTTGTTCTGAGCTGAAAATTACTTTCAATTTTAAACAATTCATTGTTATAGCCTGAAACAGGCAAAAAGAGATGCCTGTTTGAGCTCCAAATGTTTTGCAAACAAACTCTTTCCCTGTCACAGCATTTGATCTTCAAAACTGTCTTTCCATTTTGATGAAGTCTTCTCAATTTGCTTGCTGCCTTATCAAAAGTTCAACTTACAACACAACGAGGCTGTAATTCCCATCTGATGCTTATGGAATTGCCATCCCCAAAAAGCATCCAAACAGTCAGTGAACCTAACTGCATCCTGTATTCATTTCCTATTATCACTGCTGTAAACTGCTGATAACAGAATCTGATCCCTTCCAGCAATCTCTGGCACAGCTATATATCAATGACAAAAACAAAGTACAATTCCATGATCTTTATTGTTCTTCAAATCCCGGCAGTGCTGGTACCTGTATTTGTAAGAAAGCATCGCTACATTTTGCTAAAACTAACATAGCTATGTTTCGTTTCTTCCTCTTAATGCATTGGGTGGGTACTAGGAGAGGAGGACTACTATTCTGTCTGGAGGGCTAAATACTTATTTTATACTATGCTGTAACATTTCTTATAGCAAGACTTTCCCTCTTTCCCGTTTATTTTGGGGGGGTGGGGGGGAGACTGAAGAGAGAAAATTTTTATGCTTTAGAAAGTATATTCTTTCCAACTACTAAACTTTCCAGAGGCTAAAGTGAAACAAACATGAGAAACTTATCTATAGCAGTTGTATTCTTTTGTGGTCTAACATGGTGCAACTCCCTCAAGATTCACTTCTCTAAACAATACAAAGGCTAGTTACCCCTAATATAGCAATGAATATTTCAGTGAATTGAACCTGTCATTTCATTTCCACAGCTCCTGACAATAATAACAATATAAATTCCCATCTACCTCCCCTTTGGTAATGGAAACAATTCTTTCCTGTTGAAGCCTGACCATGCCAGGCAAGAGCTATTTGGAACAAAAAACCCCATAATATTTGAAAACCAGAACATTAAATGTTAAGTGACTGTACTTCAGAATGGATTTCCGGTGCTTCAGCTGCACACACCAGAAGGAGAAAATCTGCAGGGACATAATGTTCATATTCATAGCGAAGAAAATCTCTTCTTGAGACAAAGGAGTTTTAACTGGACTCACAGGACTCCCAGCCTTACTTTGAATGTACTCTGTCACAGGAATCCCACCTGCTCTTCCAGATTCTCCCAGTTCCCCTCACTATTACCCTGCAGCCTGAGGATATCTGACCTTGCCATCTTTCCCAATTTTTTCTTTATTTCCACCCTATTTTCTTCATAAATCCTTGCACCTTCCTTTCTCAAAAGTAACGTCTTCTTCCAGCACCCATTCAGATTCTTATTTTCCTCTCTTTTCCCAGTTCAAGTCAGGGTGTCATTTGGTCCCCTGTCACATCTCCTGGAAGTGTTCTTTCCACCTGCCCAGCAGTCCTTTGATTAGACCCATGTTTGGTTTAGATTACAGAACCCCAAATACATGAATATAAATTAAATCGCCAAAGCAACGACAATTTGTGATCAAATAAATCCTCCCTCCCCCAGCCTTTATGGTGCTTTAGGAAGCTGTAAACTCAACATCCTGTAATTGCTTCAGGCAATGTAAAATGAGGACATGCATCCTCATCTCTCCTATAATCTACTTCAGTTCAGATTCATGGACCCTCCACACCTCAGTGCAGGCTTGCCCTTCCCTGTGCTGCACCCATACCACCACTGCTCCTGGATGTGGGACCATCAGTTGTGGTGGCATTTGTCATGGCAGCAACAGTGATGGGCATGAGAAGAAAAGGTTTTCTGAAAAGATTCTGATTAAAAAAGTAGGGGCAAACCATGTTTAAGGTCAACCTATAATTTTCACTTCGTATGCATTAGAAACCAGATTTTTCTGAGTATGAAAATCCCCCTGAAGTCACTCTGAAAGTAAAAAGCTCACATGCAAAGCTGGTGTTGATTAGACTTGTGCTAAATCAACAGAGCACCTTATCAAATTAAAGGACATGGCAAAATTGGGCACTGGTCTCAGATAGCAAAGTTTAAAGCCTATTATCAGGAGTAAATCACTATAAACCCTACTCTTAATGTATATGCCTGAGTTAGGTTAGCTGTCATTGGATTAACAGCACAGCTTGCTGTCTTGTGCTAAGTTATCTCAGTGCAGAAGTACATTTGAATTTATAGGTGGTGCGATGGGTTTTCCAAGTTGCCCATCAATGCAACTGTGTTTGTTCTTCCTAAGGGGAACTGGAATTCAGTTCCTAGCACTGAACTGTTTCCCCAGGTTGCTGAACACTGAATCTGTGGGTGAATATGGCAGACTTAGTCTGGGTTACTGTTAACTTGTCTTATCAGGAGATACAAGAAAGAACTGCGTTGGAAGGTTGAACTCATTTATAAATGAAGAAATAAATGTCAGTATTGACATCAAAACTGTGTGGTGGCAGAAGCCTTAAGGAGAAAGCAAAGGACGACTGCATAAAAATGTTCCTGTCTGCATGTGCAGCCATTACCTTCTGAAACAGAGAGATCAGCCAGTTTGTGTGGCAGGTCTGAAGTCCCAGCACCAGCAGGAGAGCCCAGGATATCTGGTAAGGCGTTGCGGCGCCCTGCCCGTCCTGATGCTGCAAAATCTGTGACCACAGGCTCCACATCAGTCATTGCTGACTCCTTTCGTCATAGCAACGTCTGCAAACGGAACAAACAGAAGAGGCAAAAAGTAGCCTGATGGACGCTACTCACCTGCTCAACAATACAATAACTATACGCTTTGCCCAATGGTTCTTTTGTTATTAAAACCCATACATTTCAATACTGAGTGCTTAAGCTTTATTTCTGCCCCAGCTGAAGATAAAAGAACGTCTGTCCATTTCCTTTGCACATCACATTAGCACTATGAACAACTCCGTACTTACAATAAACCTGTGAACAGGGTCAGCAGCAGCCCTTTCTGCCAGCCATCTGTATGTCTTTTCATGACCTGTTCCCTTTTTTTAAGTGGTTTTGCCATACAACTACCTGGAAGGAAACTGAAACTCTGTTGTCATAGTGTGTATGAAGTAAAGCATGTTTTCTTTATTATCAATCTTGCTCAGATTCTTATTTACAATCTTGTTAGAACAAACTCGTTTCACAGAGAAGAACATTATACAAAAAAGACCTCTCAAAAAACAAACTGAAATTCTTCATAAAATTTCTTTATCCAGTAGATACCAAACCACTTGTTTTCCTCTACTGGAAACAAGCTGAAACAAGCCTGGTTGAACTTCCGCTTGGGAATGTGACTTTTATCTAATAAGTAACTGAATCCTGGAAATAATAGAGCCAACAGTGCTCTGCTCCCTTGTTCCCTGTCTCAAAGCCCATTGAATTGAATAGGAAAACTGCTGACCAAAATGGGCTTTGGATCAGGCACGGAGGTGTTTGCAGGATCACACCCTAGGGCAACAGATTAAGTGAGAACACTGAGCAGAAGGAGGCGATACTTGGCTGCAAGTGGCACACAGGGGTAGTGTGTGAAAACTGCCATTAGCAGTCACAAAAGACTATCAGACCAGAATTTACACAATAATTGCTGATAATTAACAGAATAATTTCTAATAATTAGGCATCTGTTACTCAAAAACAATAGTTACTTGCCCTATATGAATGCAGTTCTGTGCACAATATGGAAACAGGAATTTTGTCTCTTTGGGTAAATACGGTCAGTACTTTGAGTGGGAAGGGATACAGATGGAACTGGAGACCAATCCGATGGAAGGCTGTCAGCTTCTGTTTGACAATTGTCCGTATTTAGGATAAGAACTGGATAAGGAAAATCACAATCACGTTAGTGTTGATAGTGTTGTTCGTGTAAGAAGCAAAGCATCATAATCCCCTTTCTAAAATTCTAAGGTTGGGAAATATTAGTGCTTTCATTTCATGGAAATAAAAAAATATAGAAATAGAGATCAAACACGACTTGCTCTGATCTGCAGGAAGGAAGGAGCAGAAATCTGATTACTGATGCTGACCTGGCATTTCCCCCACAAACATTTTCTCCCTCAAAGTGCCTTTCAGCTGTGTCGCTCCAGAAACAAGAATAAATATTCTTCATCTTCTTTATATCTCTAAATACTTTGTAATAAAAGAAATACATAACTTTTGGCGAGAAATGAAGGCACAAGTACAATCTGCAAGTCTGAAAGATGACCTGAACATGCGAATAAACCACTTTCTTTAACCGGAGTCAGTAAGTGAAAGTTCTGACCTGGAGATTTAGAAGAAGGTTCCTGTCCTGCATGAAAACAGGTCAAGTCCAAATGAATCTCTTCCATAAGTGGCAAGAATATAAAATCATGGATATTCAAGAATGCAACTTTTGAGAAAATACATAAAGTACATGCATTGACATTCTCAGATATAGCATTATACTATGTATTAATTAAAATGGCTAAGATTCAGTACTTGACATGTAATATAAAAATAAGGAGAAAGAATCCATGTTTACAGACAGTCTCATGGTTTTTTGTGCGTGTCCATATTTACTTAACTGTAGGTGTTCTAAATGTTTTCTTCACATGCTCACCAGAGCAAGTACAGACACTGTGAATTACACTTCAAGAACAGAAAATACTTGGGATCTTCTTTTGCTTAGTAAACTTGTTAAAATTTGTTCCCAGTTCTAAAATACCAGTATTGCTGCAGTTCCTGCCCATTTCATTTCAGTCATTTATACAGTGAAGACAATAATACTGTTGTGAGTTGACTGCTGTCCACATGACGATCTACAGAATGACATTAGTGTTAAAGACTTTCTCAAGCCTGCCTTGTGGAGTTTTTTCCATCTTTTCTCTCCTGCATGGATGTTTTGGTCCCTAAATGGTTACTTTTTAAATGGAGAAAATCTGCTCTACAACTCATGCTATATTAAACTACTCTCTTCTGCAATACAGTTTCAACTTACCCACCTTATGTACTTGTTTCAAATCCCTCCCTTTCCTCTCCAGCACACCTCTTTCTCCTATGATGTAATCTCCCTTCATTGCACAATACTAGACAACACAGGAAGATGATGAAGGACACAGTCTGACACACCTTTGTGTAAGTGAATTTTGATTTATGCACTTGATTAAAAAAGCGTGCAGAGACAAATCTAGAACATCTGTCAGACAGAAAATCAGCTGATCATTATCAATACGTCTGCTGGCCATAATTCAAATGGAGTTATGTAAAAATAATAAAAGTACACCATCCTTTATATACATAGTGGTTGTATGTTTTCACCTTTGTTTTTTCTGTGCTACACTATGCTAGCACAGGATGTTCTTTAAGTATATTTGAAAGAGGAGGGACTATCTCAGCAGGCTTAGAATTGACATTAAAAAACTTAAGTCCATTTAGGTCCATATAAATCAAAACTTAAATTCACCTCCAAACATATGACAGACGTTATTCAAAACAGCTTGCTGCTGTACTTGAAAGGAATGGCATTTTGTTCTTTAATGTTCTAAGGAATATTTTCAGTTTAATTCTGATGCTCTCTTATAATAGTATTTTCTAGGGCCTATATCCAAGTAAGGATGTAGAGTTTCTCCTCTTCATCTGTTTCTACCTTTAATTTTTTAAACATATCCATCAGGAAATGTCTACCTTTCTGGCATCTTCTTGCATCTGTTAAGCACAGTATTATTCATCCTTACTCACAGAGTAAACAATAATCACAATGTGCAAAGCACCTATTTTCTCAATTCCACTCCTCCTCCTGCTAGCAACATCTCCTTCAGCTTCACTGAACCCATTTTGCTCTAGCCTTATCCAAGATAAAGATACTTATATCTTGCCAACTCCTGAATGCAGTTGCTTCTCTCAGTTTCCAAATTACTGTTATCATTTTTCTCCTGTGTCACTGCTTACCAGACTAACAGAGCACAGCTCTAAAAGAATAGTGCCAGATTTCCAAAACAGAAACTTCTGTTTCTGTACTTCCCCAGCTCCCTTTTTTCCACAGCAAAAACCCAGGCTACCCAAAAGTATAAGAAGACTGCGTGGAAACAAAGAGCTGGGTAGGGATGCAAGCTGTTTGCAGGAGGGTCAATAGTAGGAAAGCAGATGGATGTCCCAGAAAAGCTCATCTACTAAAGTTAGAGACCAAAGGCTTTGCCTGGCATCCCGTCAGTACTCCATGGCACCAGGCTAACTTTGAAACTCATTCCTGGGCCAGGTTTTTGGGAGTACTAGGTTAATCCTCTCATATGCGCCTCTGAAATCCCTGCAGGACCACACAGAATGCACATCAGACCATTCAGGTGTTGTCAGGGACTGAAATGGTTAATGATTTACACATTCTGGGACCGCTAGGGGACTTTTGCAGGCTGGGAAGAGACGGCTGCTCACCCAGCCGGCCCTATCCTCCCGAGAGTGCTGCTGAGGGGTTGAGGACTGAAAGGTGGGATGAGCCGTTTTTGCCATGCCCTTCACGTGAACTCTGCACGTCTGGCCTGGGCTGTGGGAGATGTTGGAGGCCCGTGACACTACCCATGGTAAAACTCCCTGCCCCTGAAAGGTACGTGGCATTCGCACGTGAGCTAGAAGTATATAATAACTCATAACTTCTTTGAGCGTGTGGGTTTCCCTTCCCCACCCCCAACGGACCAAGACCACCACTTCAACTAACAGACATGGAAGCTGCAACTACCAAGTTTCATCGCTGGATCCAGTGGGCAGTGACTATATATATCTTTCCACCTTTATCCTTTCTTTCCCTTTCTCTCCCTTATGCATTTCTGTAAGTGTTATCCTTATGCTCTAATGATTGATATACTGCTAGAGATGATAGATATAGATGATAACACCCAAAATGGCAACATACCTGTTTACCTTTGAAACAAAATTGTTCAAAAATAAACCCTACATATATATGTTTTCAAACATCGATTATTCAGTGTCATTTTCACTCTAATCCACCCCAAGGGATTAATTAATAAGAACTTGGGTTATCCTCTGCTTCTTCTAGGGGTGGGTCAAAACAGGTGTGCAAGCGGAAAGGAAGCGCTCTGCTTGTGAAAACTGGCTACAATGAAAAGCAAAACTCAATTACTGATGTATGAGACATTCAAGTAATCATTCTCAGACAAAATAATGGCAGGTAAAATACTAGTGACATTTTTTCTGAGAGACAGCTAGTTTATTAATCTTTGAATCCTCTTTTGTTGGCAGCATAGCCAGCCCTTTGGAGGAAAATGAGTCACAGAAGCTGGTAAGAATTTCTTTAAATAAATGACAAAGGAAGAGAACAAATAAGTCTCCTGAAACAACTTGTGTGCAGCAACAAGAGAAATAATGCTTCAAGGTGCTCAGCTGTAGCAGTCCACATGAAATGTCAGTGCTATCTCTTCCTCACTCTTATCTGCTAGGAAGTAGATAAATCACCACCTTAAGTATTTGTGAAAGCTGTTCTTTCTTCTGATCTTTCTATTGTCTCACACAGACAAAATACTGGTTTTGTTCTTCTTGGAAGGACAAACTGTTCCTCAGTAAATGTCAAAAGGTTCCTGACATTGGTATTGTGGCAACTCCACTCCACAGGAGACTGAAAGACCAAACATATCACTCCTTGCCACTCAGGCATTCTGTCAAAAACTCTTAGGTCTTAAGAACAGTCTCTGTAGCAGAGAAAGCTGCACTTACCAAACACTGTTCCTTTTGAATGCTCCTTAATAGGAACAAACTGGAAAGTGTGAAATCCTCTCAAAAATAGATGAAAAATAAGTAACCAAGTAGTACTTTCAGAGCCATACTGACTGATTCTACGTCTTGAGGGTCTCTTACTGTAAGATGCATTTCAGCATCTTACTATATTCAGAAAGAATTTCAGTCCTTTCAGTGTTGTTTAGTTCATTTTTATTTACCTGTAAGTAATAAGTGTTCTCCAAGCACCTGTAGGTTCAAAACTTTCAAAGTAAGGAGAACAAAACAGAAAACTTATTGAATGAAATGCTTCCGACCATGCAACTGAGTTGAAAACCACATCGCCTTGCTGTGCAGTTGCCACACTTTCACATCCACTTCTGCAGCAACTGCATCCTGATGGCTTTGCCTCCTCTTACCAAAGGTCTCAGAACAGGAACATTCTCAGTATATGTGCTCATGTAATCCTTATACTCTGTCGTGAGGCATTTTTGTATTACAGAAAAGGAAAAAAAACTAGGAACATCCGTGCTTTTAAGGAAAACAGCCCAGAGATTATGATGATGACTAACAGTAACTTGGGCACTTGCATAACAAATTTTGTGAGAAAAATTTCTGCTATGTGTTTTTTTCACATCAGGAACATTTGTAACACACTGGTAACCCTAGTGCTGGGAAGCACACAGAAAGATAAACAAGTGCTCTTTACTATAAGTATATCCAAACACAGGGGTCTTTTATTTGGAGCTTAAGACAAGAAACCACACATTTCTTAATATACAGAAGCAATACATCTGACTGTATGAATGTTAGAAGTGATTAATTAAGGAAAAAGAAGTAAATTTGTTAGCTTTCAGTTTTTTAATACATCACTAAACTTGAAACAAGAGTTCCTTTTATTATTTCACGTTAGAAGGATGATTTGTGTTTCCTGTACAAAAAGAGTTGGTCTCTATAGTCCATGTTCTCTGAAAAACTGATGAGCTGTTTTTCCCTACAGGGAAACTAAACTATATCCCATCTCAGTAAATCTACAGTGCAGAAGCATGTCTGAGTCCTTCTACATCTGTGTCAGTCTGGATGTTACAGCCCAAATAACACATGACATTTTTGGGATGATATTTCAAAGTCTGGTGTATTGTATAACAGGTTTTCACTTTTGGCTGCTTACAGTGTACACAGCTGGACAGACATTTAGCACAAATGTCTTGTGTGTTCCTTCTGCTCTGGATACATGATCTGCTCTACAGTCTTGCACCAGAAGAACATTCTTACCAATAACGTGCAAAAGTGGATTCCGTTTTTCCTAATGCCAAGTTGGTCAGCCTGGGATATCATGATTACATCATTCCTCCATTTCCTCCCTTGGTGCTCTTAGAAGCACTGAATGGAAGTCCAAGATCTTGATCCTGTTGTTCAGGTGTTCATCATTTTGGGACACAGAATCTGAAAGTCTTGGCCAAACCTGTAAGACTTCTTTCTTCCTCAGAATGTTACTTCAAAACTTACAGTTGAATTTTCTGATCACTTCCATAAAGCCAATATTATACTCATAGGAGAGATAAGAGAAAAAAAAGCCATCTAACTTATTAATCCTGCTGCCTTCATGCTTCTGGAGAATGCACAGATACCAATTGTGAAGTTCGCCTTCTACAAGCCCATGCAAAGTAGAAAGCTTTACTGTGAACTGTATCTGATTCCTGAGTGTGCACAGTGCTCCAATGCACAGGAGAACACATTACAAAACTAATAACAGTTCTAAGTAATGGCACAATTTTCCCTTTGTGAAAGAAAATAAGGGAGAGAAGAGAAGGGGTCATGATACTGACAACTGAATCAGAAGTTATCTGCAGTAAGTAATAAATGAAGTGACATTAGCTGAAGGCAGTCAATACTAGGCAAGCAAGCACGTCATTTTCCAAATGTCTGTGAGTGACCAAAAGCAATGACAAACATAAATGTTTGTCGACTTCACGGGAAACACAATTCAATTCAAACTCCTCAACTATACTGGAAAGAAATCAAACACATCCTCTACTAGAGAATAAGAAATAAAGTTCAGTGGTAACAAATCAATGACCAACCTAATTCTTCCTCTTATATTTTGGCCATTCATCCTCATAGAGTTTTCATTTCCTATTGCAATATGTATAAGTATCACCTGTCCCACATACCCCCAAATAACTTTCTGAGTTCAGCCACGAAGTTCCAACCTTCTAAATCCTTTCTTAGGATCTGTATCTGGCTTGAAATCCAAGAGAATTTTCCCCACTTACAGGAATATACATGAGGAATAATTTAGAATCACAGAATCATAGAATCAACCAGGTTGAAAAAGACCTCTGAGGTCACTGAGTCCAACCCATGACCCAACCCCACCCTGACAACTAGACCATGGCACTAAGTGCCACATCCAGTCTCATCTTAAAAACCTCCAGGGATGGTGACTCCACCACCTCCCAGGGCAGCCCACTCCAATGTCTGATCACTCTCTCTGTAAAAAATTTCTTTCTAATGTCTAACCTAAAACTCCTCCGGCACAGCTTAAGACCATGCTCTCTTGTCCTACTGCTGGTTGGTTGCCTGGGAGAAGAGACCGACTCCCATCTCGCTGCAACCTTCTTTCAGGTAGTTGTAGAGAGTGATGAGGTCTCCCCTGAGCCTCCTCTTCTCCAGGCTAAACAACCCCAGCTCCCTCAGCTGCTCCTCATAGAGCCTGTGCTCGAGTCCCTTCACCAATCTCATTGCTCTTCTTTGGACACTCTCCAGCACCTCGGTGTCCCTCCTAAACCGAGGGGCCCAGAACTGGACACAGTACTCATGGTGCAGCCTAACTAGTACTGAGTACAGGAGAAGAATCTCTGCCCTGGTCCTGTTGGCCACACTATTCCTGATACAGGCCAGGATACCATTGGCCTTCTTGGCCACCTGGGCACACTGCTGGCTCATGTTCAACTTCCTGTTGATTAGAACCCGCAGGTCCCTTTCGGCCTGGCTGCTCTCCAGCCACTCTGTCCCCAGCCTGTAGTACTGTAGGGGGTTGTTGTGGCCAAAGTGCAGGACCTAGCACTTGGTCTTGTTAAACATCATACCATTGGAGTCAGCCCATTTATCCAGCCTGTCCAGGTCCCTCTGCAGAGCCCTCCTACCCTCCAGCAGATTGACACTCCCTCCAACTTGGTGCCATCTGCAAATTTGCTGATGGTGGACTCGATTCCCTCATCCAGATCATCAATAAAGATATTAAACATATCTTTTATGGATATGGACTGGGCAACAACAGGACAAGTCAACAACTACGTAAGCCAGCGCATATATGTCAATACTGTATTCTTCATTAGCAGAAAGGGATTTGCCAACTCTGGAAGAAAACTACTTTGACCAAAACATCAGGAAAAGCTGAGGCAGCAAACAGCTTAAGGCATACTGAAGTCTACTTACACAATGCACTCAAGTAAAGCAATCAGCACTGTGCAATCTCAAATGCAATTGAGAGAAGATGAATTTACAGTTTAGCAAATATATGAGAATGGGGCAATCCTATGCACATAACCAACACAGTTGTGTACTCAAAGTCTCTCACTGGAGAAGGCCCAAGACTCCTTGAGATCTTACTGACATGAACGAGGAATGCGTCTATCTGGTTCAGAGTGAATTTGAGGGTACGAGTATGTACAGGCCCAGGAATGGAAATCCTTGTGGAAGTGCTTATAGAAGAGAAGGAGTTGCAAAGCACGAAGTTGACTGGTAGCAACATGAGGGCACAAACTGAACATGTGGGCTAGGAGCACAAGGATGTCAGAGAAGAGGCATGGGGAGCCTGTAACTGTGCCTGTATGTAGAGAGGAGAGATTAACTGAGGGATCTTTATCTACATGGGATAAAAAAATGACATGACAAGCTAAAAGAGCACAGGAAGAAAGGAGAGCTCTGGAACCTTACTGAGGAAGAGAAAGGAGTTTCCTTGGAAGACAAGCAAGATGGTGACAGGGAGGATGAGAGGCTTGTTCAAGTTTGGGGAACATTTCAGGAGACTGAAATGCAGGATGATGCACAGAGACGGGCATGATAGAGAACCTACGGATTAGCAGCAAACTAGCTAGGTAGCTAAAAGATTAACTGTATTTTATTTGTATGATTCTTTCTTCTTCAAACCTATGAGCTGTATTTTTTATGGCCAGCAGACCATCCCACCCTCTCCACAGACTTCTTCCCTGGGCAGCTCAGTTGCACCTTACTGATGAAGACTGGCCATGATGATGATGACTTCAGTTTAGCCAGTTTGGTAGTCACACTCCTTAGCATTTCTTCACCTGAAGATAGGAGAGGATACTCTCTGTCTTGTAATGATATGTCTATGTCTGGTGGACACTTTGGAAAAGTTAAAGTCTAACCAAATCCAAGCACCATTCTTCTCTTTAAGTTGGAGTAAAACTTCACTATTTCTGCATTCTGGGTTCATAGGGCCAAGCACATACAAGGAAGAGTCACCATTTCCACACCAAAAACTACTCACAGCAGTCTAATACAAAAACAAACAAACAAACCCCAAAACAAAACAAAACCCAAAACAAATACCAAACAAACAAAAACCCAAAATAGAACAAACAAACAAAACCAAACAAAAAATCTCCCAACACAAACCAAACCAACAAAAAATTAAGTGAAACTTAGTATTAAATTGCTGCTTACACAGAGGTCTAGATACAAAGTCAGCTTAACTCTCCATTCTTTATTGAGCATTTAAAGTGCTAACATACTAATAAAGGCTATTTTTATTTTATTTACCACAGCAAGATGCAACAAAGCCTGCTTGTCTTTGTCATGAGCCGGCTTGTAAATCTAACCCTCCAAGTTTTTATTATTCTGTAGCTTCCTTAAGCACCAGCCTGACAGGTAAAGCAGTTGATGACTTCCTCTACTTTGGTAATGTTGACTGTTGATGCCTCTACCACTCTCTTCACAAAAAGCAAATATCAGTCTGAGAGCCACTAAGGTATCTTGCAGACATCACTCCAACACTTCACTCAAACACAGTTCTCAGAGGCTCAGCATCATCCTTTCATCATGAAGCTCTGCATAACTATTTCCCCCATAATTATTCATATGTTTCTCACTTCAGTTGCTTCTTGTACTCCATAAGTGATCTAGGTTGAACTATTCTTCTGGCTCATCCACGGATGCTTCTGGAAATCCAATCCAAAATACTTAATTTGGCATTCTTCACTGGATAGGATGTTGGAAAGAAAACCATGTTTGCTCAACTCAATAAATGTTTAATTAGGTAATAAAATATTATTTTATTAACTCACTTCAAGGGTAGTAAAAACTCTTTAATTTTGCAAATATAAGTGAACTATTGCAGAATAATCCTATAAAGGCATCTCTGCTGGTATACCCAAAAGCTTTTCCAATTACATTTTTCTAACTAATAAAAAAATATTTTCTTTCCCTAAGAACTCTGTCTTGATCATGTCCTTAGGCCACCAGTGGTGCTGGAAAGTTCTACAAAATCATTTTGGTTCAGTTTGCCCTCAGGGGAAGATGAACCAACAGAGAGGAGAACACTGTGCTTTTTACAGTAATCTGGTGACTTTTAAAGTATGCCCAGGCAGCAAACAGCCATTTGGCAAGCGAAGTCTAAAGCAAACAAAATGGAGCTAACTCCCAACTGCAAGTCAACATGGTGCACTGAAGAGGCCTTTAATGAGACACTGAAGTTTCCTACTGCTGTGCTCAACATGTCAGTGATTTTAAGATTCATAAAGATTAAAAATCAATAGGACATATGGCTACATTTTGAGCAGTTATATGACTTTGCTGCACTGTCTTTGAAAATTGAGTTTTAAATCTAGACCCTCAGTTCCTGCTCTGTATGTTCAATTAATATTTTATTTATGCTTTAGCATAAACTTTTGCCTCAGAAACAGTATTTCTTCAATATTAAATGACTAATTTTTCATTTTCATTTCATTCTCCAGCATACATCATGCTTACTTTAATACAATTCCACTCATATTATATCCTCTAGAGTTTACCTGTTCAATCTTGCCAGTTATCCTATTTTCTGATTTTAATGAAATTACAGGTAGAAAAATTTGCCCCCTCCCATGGTGACTCACTAAGAAAATAGACTGAGATTCGAGAAATCTGTCTTCCTTTAAACCTAATATAAGCAATGACCTTGATTCACAAGACTTTCTCAATTATATTTACAATAGACTTTAACATGCAAGAAAAAAAATTCAGTCAATTACAATTCACTGAAACATATCCTGATAGTAGAGGTTTACAATTTGATACTGCAGTTCTGCATGTACTTGGCTTCATCTAATTGCAAGGCTTCTGTTGCTTCCACTGAAATTTGCAAGTACAGACAGGAGACAGTACTAGGAATGAGCTCTTTGACATTCAAGAGCAGACCAATGAATTGGATTTGTCCCACTCAAATTTGGTGACAGGAGTTGTCTCCAGAGGATCAGACACCTGATGATACAGTCCCTGCTTATCTGCACACCAAAAAATCTGTGACTGCACAGATAAAGGTCAGAGACTGCAGAGTATTTACACGCACAGGCACAAAGGATCAGAACAATGCAAACCTCAGACTTACTCCTCTTCTAGAAAATTCTGAGATTGGGGGAAAACTTTTTTCACAGAACAAGGAATATGGGGGCACAAATATTTGAGAGCATCTTGTTCTTACATTTTCTGAGAATGAGCTACTACTCCACTGAATATCACCGATGAGAGAAATTAAATAAATCAAAAATCCACAACTCACAGTCTCCTGAGGACTAATGATAGAAACAAATAGGGTATATGATTATCCAATTTATTTTGGATTAACTTTACACTTCAGGTGAAGGGTTTATCTGCAGTACTATACTTGCTCTTGCCTTCCTATTTTTAGATGACTCCATTTGTTCCCTCTGTGACTCTGCTGAAAGGATACCATCGATCACAGCAATTTATAAACCTGCCTGACTTTCATGCTATTTTAGAGTGTCTCTTTTTCCTAGGAGAACAGGTCTAATAGGTAAAATTCATATTAGTTACAAACCTAAACATGTTTAATTTCTTTAGCATTTCAATATACTTCTATTTCATCAAAATATGAATAATCTCTATTACCCTCCCACACCCTTAGCCTAGGACATTAAAACATATCTTAGGGCTTCACAGTTATAGACTAGTTTGGTAAAAAAAAAAGATGTATTTCAATCAAAATTCTAGTAAAATATACTTAGGAAATTATTTTAGAATCTCACTGATCTTACTTGGCAATTGAAGAAAATTATTGTCTCTCAGAAAAAGTAAGCCCTAAAAGCAAATCCCTACCTCCAAATATTATAACTGATCTGTTGTTCAAGAACAAGCACCAAACAGACCTTCCCAAGGCATGCATGAGGCTGGCAGTCAGGTAATTTGCACACAGTTGAATTTATGTATTTTAAATAATTCAATTAAAATGATCTCAGATTAAGGCAGATGACTTTAAAAGAATCTTTTCCATTTTGATAAATGATGCTTCAGTAAACATGCCCTGCTATTGAAGCACCTGGGTAAAGTGCTTCAAATAGGGACCAAAAAAAGGTGTATTTAGATCCCAAAAGATAATTAGGCTATGGAAAACAATCAGTACATACAGGATGATTTAAGAGATGACAACAGAGAGAAAAATGTGCTTTTTATAAATTATTTGAATGAAGTACTTGCAGGTTTTGAGTACTTAAAAGGGGCCTAGAAGAAAGATGGGACAGACTTTTTAGCAGGGCCTGTTGTGACAGGACAAGGGGTAATGGTTCTAAACTGAAGGAGGGTCAATTTAGATTGGATATAAGGAAGAAGTTTTTTACAGAGGGTGGTAAAACATTGGCACAAGTTACCCAGAGAGGTGGTGGATGCTCCATCCCTCGAAACATTCAAGGTCAGTTCAGATGGGGCTCTGAGAAACCTGATCTAGTTGCTGATGTCCCTGCCCTTGGCAGGGTGACTGGACTAAATGACCTCTAAGGATCCCTTCTAACTCAAACCATTCTATGATTCTATGATTCTAAGTACGGCTAGACCCTTAAGGTATTTTAGCTGGGATGCCAGGAGCCCCAGAACTTTTATTCAACTGTATTAATCTTCATGGGCCGTTGATGCTTAAGGAAAAGTGGAGGAATGACACCAAAATATAAATAAGCAATCAAGTCTTGTTCCTACTTGTCATACAAAGAATATTTAAGTAGAAATTCCACATACTGAATCGTTTGGGTTTAAAAGTTTAATCAGTTCACTTTCTCCTGGTCTTTTCAATTTTAGTTTAATGTTTAGTCTGCTGTATTCTGAGTGAGAGGTGGGTTTAATTTTGACATGTTAGAGCAGAGCCGTCAGAGCCATTCTTCCACAAGGAGTAGCAAAAGCAACAAGCAAGATAGGTCTAAGCAAATGTTGCTTCCTTTTGGAGTTGAATTGGATAGGATTTTCATCTTGAAAACTGTTTTTCACTATAGAAGAATCTGCACTTCCACTGCACAGAGGTCTGATGGAACCATGGAACCATTCCTGAATCACATCAATTTTAATGAAACTTTTTTACTAGGTTTAGTTAAGAGATTGCTGACTGCTCCTGAAGAGTTGCTTGCCAGTAGTTAGGGGCTGGCACCGTGTGAAAGGACAGTCATTTTGAGTTGCTATGGATATGGCAAGTGCTTTAATCACCAGGCTTAACTGGAAACTCCATGGGATTTTTTTTTTTTTTGGTGGAAATATGAGTTGAGCATTTCAAACCAAAACCTGGAAGTGATACTGACTGACAAGTGCAGATCATTGAGGGATTATGCTGATGTTGTAGCACTCAAAACATTTACTCCTTGTTTTATGTACTGGCATTTACTTCTGCATTAAGACCTATGTATTCAAAAATAAGAAGGTTGCTTGCCAGGGTCTCCTGATGAGAGCATATCCTTAGAGATGGTGGATTCTCTTTTTCTAAACACCACTCAGCACTGGAGTTCAGTAGAGCCTACACCTCATCCCTAGAGTCTTGCATGAATCTGGGTGGAAAACTGCATATGGTGAGATTTCAGGGGAGTCTTTCTGCAGATAACCTCTTGTTCTTGAAGAGCTACTAAAGACTACGGGCATGATAGGAAATATTCTTCTACATTTTTATGTCTCACTTTAAAATGAGCAGTTGAAAGGTTTGTTTTATTTATAACTTTTGTTTTTCTTTAAAAAGTGCAGAAATAGTTCTGCATTTTCTTGATTGCAGATGAATAGGCATGACCTTTCACTGAACAGACCTCATTTTAAAACCATGGGGCACATTCTGTTCCTTATAACATCAACTAAACCAATACAGATTTGTTCAATGACATGGAGGTTTAGGAGAGTACTGTCAGAAAATAAATCTCTGCAGATACCCCTCCATAAAGCCCTACTCGTTTATGATGACGGAAAAAAGTAAGAGCAAGATTTGTTCCTGCCTGAGAAGTTTCAGCACTTCTCCCTAAACTGCAAAGAGTCTCTCAAACTTGTGATGACTGTGTGAAGGCCAAGTCCAAGCAAAAGCAGCTATTCCTACTCCATCTCAGACTCCTGATGGTCACAAAGGGCTCCAGAAACCTGGCTGTGATACATACGTCACTACAGGACTGACCTGACAATCTGCATCTTAAGGGCCACATACATGGTTTTGCCTGATGAATCCCTCTTCCCCTCCCCAACAGAGAAATTGAACCCATTTCTGTACTTCTCAGCAGGGCACTCCCTAAAGCACAGACAAGCACAGCCAAAGAACAAAATTTTAACATATAATCTAGAGTCTTTTTGGCTTTTAATCTAACCACATTTATTATACCAATAGATGCTTGCTCTGGCATTTCGAAGGAGAGCCTAGAAAGACAAAGATGACTTCCACAGTGTGTAACGCCCAGTGAACAGGAGTACATTGGCAAGGCTACAAGTTAGAATTAAGGGGAATTTCTCTGTTTGCTTAGTCTGTTCAAGGCAGTAAGGAAACAAACACAGCTCTTTAACTAAACTTCTTTAGGAATGGTAGATGCTTATGAAATGTTGCTAAAGTACGTTTTAAAAACAGACTTAAAAGAGGTAGAGAATACAATATGGAAAATGAGAGCATAAGAAAAAAGCTACTTACAGGACAGCAAAAAGGGGCTGATGAATACCAGAGATGCCCAGAAACAACTGGAACATGATCTCAGTGTCTGGCTTTTCAGCTGACTACAGCAAAACACCAAGGGAAAGCGGAACTGTTGCCAAGAGGGAAGATAAACTTGCACGCATTTAAAATAAAGGAACTGATTACAAATTCACATAAAGAAGCACATGCCTTGTAGGTGGACTTCTGGACTTCAGCCTTTCCATTCAGGGCGTTTCTGGTACAAAAATAAGTCCTTACAACCATGTCATTAAAGGAATTCTACATCCTCCCATAACAGAGGGCAAATCTTTCTACAGCAGCAATGCTGTTATATTCACCCCAAAGGTGGCAACTGCTGCCTGGACATAGTGTAAGCAAACAAGCTTTGGCTGTTCAATGGCATTCTGCTATCCAGTGGCATTGTGCTATCCAAAGAGAGAACATGTAACTGGCATAAAAACTACTTCCATGTTGTTGTAAGATAAATAATACTTTCCCAATGCATTTTCAGCAAAGGCAAACAACAGTTAAAATTTCAGCATCTACACACAGATTTCACAGCAGACAAGAAAGCTGCCTGGAAATAACCATACTGCTTAATTTTGTATTAGCTGTCAGTTGACTTGCCTGGAGAACCAACCAGCCTACAAGAAGAGGGTCATCTAGTATGGCTATTTGGCAATCTGCCCAATTCTGCCTTCCCTAAACCTGGAAGTTTGTGGTTCAGGTATGCCCTCAGCATCCACGCCATGGTCTTTCTTCAAGAGGGGCCAGGCATGAGCTACAGGAGAAAGCCACTGCTTGAGCTATGCCAGCAGCTCTGGCTTCTACTGTCTCCTCAAAAATAACTGCTGTCGCATAACTACCAGAGAAGCAAACTGCCACTGGAAAAGCCTCCCTGCTTTTAAAAATCAGGAAGGCTGAAACAATTTGAAGCCATACAAATAAAAAAAGCTTCTTTTGTGCTGAACATGTCAGCAGGGTAAAAAGAGGAAAGGAACACTGAAGAAAAATTAACTTTTCAGTTAAGGAAATGATTCAATATTCTGTGCCAAGACAAGACATTCTCCACTGATGCTTTTCAAGGGTCAGTCAGCCACAGGTGAGGGACTGGGGGGAAGGTGAGGTTTTATTTACCATCAAATAGGTTTCTTCAACACAGAGGACCAATGCTGAGTAAAACTTGGATGCTGTAAATCTAGAGCAATCCCACAGGAGTTATGTTCCTCTAGATGTACACCAGGGCAATCGAGATAGGGATCTTAGTACAAACTGTTCACATCAGCGAATTACTTAGTTACTAAAGTAAAAATAGGACATTTCAGTGGATGTCAGTGGAAACATAAAGTCAGGTAGCAGAAATAGAAAATAATTTGCCTAGATACGTATTCCTTTTCTATACAGTGTCATCTCTATTTCAAGTATTTAACCTAGACATGAAAAGAAGATAAAAAAGGAAACAATTTTGTTTAAATGGCTCTATTAATCTAACCTTCAAACAATTAATGTATTAATTTGGGTACCACACTGAAATGAAACCACACTAAAGTCTACACATATCTATTAAACAATTCAGCACTTGCCAAATACAACCTTTTCTTCCCCATATCCTCTCTTGGATGAACATTCTTCCCTCTGCACTTTCATACTGAGAGATAATACTTCATGAAACCCTGTACAAACTTTGCAAAGAGCTCAGAGAACCCCTGCCTGTTTCACAGGTATTAGTTATAAAAATGCTGCTCCAGAAAGTTATTAGAATAATAATACGAAAACCAGCAATGTGAAGTAGATCAGGTTCATCATAGACAGATGACTGGATTTCAAAATATTTCAAAATAAACTGTAACACTTCTCAGCTTCCACCTCAACATTTCTGCAACAGTAGCTGATACAATGAAGAATGCATAAATTTACAGAAAAAGTACGATCTTCCCTGAAGCTTTTAGCACTCTGTAAAATTAGCTTTCTTCTCGTGCATATTGATTATGGCCATTTTATTGTCTTGCTTAATTAGCACTATCTGAAAAAAACTTCACCTACATAACTGTCTTTGACCATTGGTTACAAGATATGCTTCATTTATTTTAGTATAGCTGGCAGGGCAAAGCAAAAATGGGATTCTAATTAAGAGCCAGGATCTGAGGAGACTACAGGGAGTAGTGAATTCACAGTATCTGTGAATACGGGGAGACAGAAAATGTTATCAACTTCTACCTGTTCTAGAGTAGCAGAAAGTATGTGGCTGCCACCATGCTGATGCTCAGAGACAACTCAGTTAGGGTACTACAATGTCTACAGCACCATTAGCCCCCTCTCCAACCTGTTTTCTTCTCTTCTATTCCCCCCCAACAAATCATGCCTGATATCAGCAGGGAAGCATAAAATTGTGAACGTTATCTCAAGTTAAAATGCCATCTTGTTCCAAATCTGTTGCTCACCTGAAGACCAAACCCCATGCTTTTATTTCAGCTGATACATTACTGGACAAACTGTTAGTACAGTCAGTGCTTTGAACCACATCCTTAGTCCAAAATAGTTTCTTTGCACATGTCCTTTCAAACTTGACATTTTGTGTGTTGATTTTAGCTGCCTTATAGTTACCTAAGTGCTCGGGAGAGGAAAAAAACAACATGCACATACAAAAGGTCTGTTGATGGGTTCTCTCTTTCCTATTTTGAAGTTTAAAAGCGTATATATATCATACATCTTTGCAGCTCTCCAGGGTTTTCTACTAGCTAAAGGATAGATTTTTCTGAGCTGTTACTGCAGCTTCCAAAACCATGACTCAGAAACCAAATTTTTACACTTAAAAGTTCAGCAAGTGACGTGGTGCCAGATAAATTAATAATCTAAGAGCTTCCTAATATGCATCAGGACGCTTTAATGAAAGTTTGCCTACTACATATGCAAGGACAGATTACTTGCTGTAAACTTGGACAAACTTTGTTAGTCTTGCAGTATTGAGAGCATTCAGAGTATCACAAAAGACACGTTTGGATTGTGTAAAGTCCATTCAGATATGTAATCATTTAGTAAACCACTTTTGCATTTCAACAAATTAATTTTCCAGATAATTCTGCTGAGACCCTTACTTACTGACTTTTTCTACCATAAGAAGTTCTATTTATTAATTTTTTAATATATGAACAAAGTATTCTGAACTTGAATTTGGTGCACTTGAGAAGCTCAGGTTAATCTTTTTATAGACTGACCAAGCTATCTTGTATTAATTTTTAAAGAAATAAAAATTAGAATGTGAGGTATATTATTGGATCAACATCCACAAGGTTCTTGGGTTTATAAGATGCATACAAAGGCATTTCAGGTTATTTTTAATGTGCATTTATTTTGTATTATTAGGTATGGACAGCTCCACATCTCCTACACTGAGGAGATATGTTATCCAATTTCTTTTCTCTCTGAATGCTCTTGCCATAGCCATTAAGGTGAGAAGACTAGGGATGAAAAGAAGTTCTCTGAGTTTCATTGGATATGAAAATATTTGGGGTCACCCTACGACTGATAAACCCACGCTTTTCTCTAAAGCAAATAAAGGTGGAGTTAAGCACAGTGCAAGCAGCCAATTGCAAAGTCTAACTTTTTGTGGACTGTCATGATAAAGGCCCACTACTGCCCCTGGAACTCCTCTTGCCTTTTTTCTGGTTTCACACACCACAATTCTTCATAGCGTATGGGAGTGGGTTTTCTTCATTCTTCAGCCAAGAGCATGTGCATGTATGACAAGTGCCACGACACCTTTGCTTGAGGTAGCAGACCTGCAAAGCATACAGAGGCCAAACTGAAGAACTAGATGCCAAAGTTTCCTCTCCCAAGTTGGATGCTTCAGAAACGTGCTTCAACCTACGATTTTCATACATGAAAGGACAACCACTCAGAACTAACTAACAGGTAATATCTGGGAGAAGGGCATGCCTAGGGATCCCACTCATCACAGACTTTGCCTTGCTCTGTGTTGTCCCGTAGCACCTGCATCTACCCACCGCTCACTTCAGCTAACAAAGAAGTCATCACGTCTGCAGTGACACCTTCAAATCACCAGGCAGAGTTCATTCCTCCTTTTGAAAACATGCCCAGAGGAATACCTTGTGATTTGAATAAAAACTGCCTTGGGCTGCGGTCTCCTGCATGAATGTTTTGATCAGCAGGGAAGAAATGGAAGTTGAGCAATAGCACTTTACACTATGCAGAAGTATTTTAACTGAAATGTTGCTCTTTTGATGTCAACTGAAATTTTGCCCTATTCTTTACACTTTAACCTCTAATGCAATGCTTTCTTTGAGGGGGAAAAAATGTATGCCACTGAAGTTGGGAGTCAGGACTGGCATTAGTCAGGCCACCACCTGAAACACAGAGGAAAAATATTATGCTTTATACCTAAGGAAACTTGCTTCTGTAATTTATGCAGTGACTATCTTTTATACAAGAAGAAAGAGGCCTTGGAGTCAGGCCAACATTCACAACTTCCACATTTGCAGCTGAGCACCATAATTACTGTGCTTGTTTTGTCCCCACAAAACATGAATTCTTATGTGTCCTTTCCTCTAATTAGCTCCCAGCTAGCTGAATAAAACCTGTCAGCAGCACTGAGCTTTTAGAAAGGGTTAAACCACATGAGCAAAACCAAAACAAAATCAAACCAACCCAAACCACTATGTTTACACTTAAAAAACATCGACCATGCTGCATGGAACATGCTGAGTGTTTCTATGAAAGAATATTTTCCTTGCATTGCCAACATTACATTACAAAACTGCTGCTAAAGAAAGCACTCAGGAGGACCCCAACAAGACACTGTTCTCTTGGGGACAACAGTTGCAAAACATCTTAGGACATTTATGTGCTTCTTGCAACTGAAAGTGAATGAGATCAATCACAACACAGACCTGCACAGTTGTAATTGCCTCTGTTGCTACACGCTATGTTAACTCACCACAACTAATAGTTTGATTTTTCCTATCTCCCTGGTGGAATGGTTAATAGAATTTATCCCTGCAAGTGAGGAGTTACCATCTATAGAAGGAAAGGAACAAGATTAAAAGAAAGTTGAAGAGTCAGTTTTCAATTGTATGTATTATTTGCATGTACCAAACTCAAACAGGGATTATTTATTCTGGAAAGAATTTTAGACAGTTTTAATACAACTACACTCAGGGAAAAAAATATGCCTCTTGCCAGCCTTTGGTGATGTTTAAACACATGGCATACATTAGTTTGTGAGGAATACTGAGGTTAAGAGTTCTGAAAAAAGGAAGTCAGTGTGGCTGTTAGACACACACACAGCACTAGAGATAAACAGACCACTAACGTCCAAAATAAGCAGAAGTTATTTATGCAATTATTTTGGAAACTCTAGGCATCAATTTTTGTGTTTATCATTCCTACATCACATGTGTCTCCTACTGCCACCTCAATCCCCAAACACTGACAAAGCTGTACCAAGTTCAAGAGTTGGATCATCACATAGTGAAGCCTTTATGATACCAACACTTCATCATAAATCATACATCTGCACTTCATCATACATCAGAAAATGCCTCTTGTTTTGTTCCCCATACCAAATAGAAGGGTGATTTACCCAGGTTCTGAAAAGTCTTGCTCACATTGCTCTTTTGGAGAGAAGTTCTCAGGCACATACCAAGATAATCACTGAATTTGAAGTTAGTGTAGCAACTGCTAAGAAAACAGTGATGACCAGTTCTCAAGGCAGCATAACTGGATAAAATGAAGTGACTTTTTAGAGACAAACTGACCATCCTACCTCTCTGACAACAAGGAGCTGTGTTTTCTGGGAGAGACTTCGCTCGCCTTATTGTAAGCCAGTCTAGCAAATTTCCTCTTCAAAGTAACATTTTTAGGGGAAAAATGTAATACCAAACATTCAACAGTGGCCTAAGAGCAAAAAAGAAGTGTTCCTGTTATAACTTTTGTTATATACTTTAACACGTTGGAAACTGAGTCTCTAATTTTAGGAAAGAAAATAAATTCTGCCAATTTCCTAACTTTCCTTCACATTTTATTATAAAGTTATTATTTCAGACTACTCATGGGCAAATTTTAGATGATGTCTTTGTATCTGCCCATTCTGTATGGATTCTGACTCTGCTGCTGAAGAAAAGCATGAGCTTTCTGAGTTTTTCGCAATGTCAGCTGAGGAGGGTAAAGGAACAAATAATATAAAAGAGAAAAAGTACAAACTAGTTCAACTTTATGCTTTTTAGTCTTCTAAAAAATAGTTCTGTGTATGAAAATAAATTAGGGTCACCGCTTCTGGGACAACTAAAAAAAATGATTTAAATCAAAGCAAGGAATCTTACTTGACTTTGCTGAATACTTTCTGAACAGATGGGGTACATGAGACATGAAGAAAGGTCTGTGAGGAAGCAGACTGTGGTGGCTTCTTAGAGGCCACATTCCGCTGATGCTTGCTTCAGAATAACAACACAGATAAATTTTGGGATAGACTAAAATGTCTGTCTCCTGAAAAAAAAGAACAGTCATCTCTTTCACAGTGAAAACAAGTTAACGAAACAAAGTTCGTCTGTTCAGATGGGAGTAAATGGATGAGGTAGTCAGGAAGAAATCAGTAACTTTCACTTCCAGCACTGGTTAGAACCATCATCTTCACCAAGCAAATTTACAAGGCCACAGGAACAGACTGGTATAGGTTTGAACTCTGGTATAGAATCAGTCAAGATGATGATTGGGTGTAAAACATGTTTTACACTTCTCTGATGTAAGAAGTCAGTCTCTTGCCAATGAGTCCTGGGTTTGCTCTATGGGGTTTAATTTTTTTCCATCTGTCTTTTTGCCTAAATGAACATGTATCCAGTGTCTTTGGCTCATTTCCTGGTCCTGCTTCCAGAAATTGCTCCACTTCATTTTGGACCTGAATACAAGTTCTTTGAACTTACTTGATGCTGGAACACTAGATGGTATTATTTCTTCATTTTCTGAAGCAGAAGGAAAACTTCATTTTTGTTATACTAAACTCCCTCAGCTAAATGTTTGCTGGAATTCCATTCTGCCTTCCTGCTAATTACTGCTATGGCTTCTTGCCAGCCATCATTTTGAAAAGTCAAATACTAGCTTCCAGATGAGCAGCAATGTGAAAGACAACAAAGAATCATTCTAAATAAAATATATGGCAGCATTAAAGGAAAGCAAATGTTTTCCTGTTGGGACAGTTGCCTACAGGTCCTGGCTAAGCAACTGCCTTATGAAGACAAGGTGGGGTTTTGTCAAAATGGGAGTTTGTCCACATCTCAAAACCAGCACACTTTTCATCATGTCATGGTTCACTTGGTGGAGAACAGCATTCCTTCACTCCTTGTAGGTGTCTGAGAGTGGGACAGGAGGAAGTGTCTGGGACAGATGTAGAAGTAGAGGACAAAGCTAGGCTGAAAATTTGGTGATATAAAATCCTAGAGTAATTCAGGCTGGAAGTGACCTCAGGAGGTCATCTACTCCAACCTCCTATTCCAAGCAGAATCAATAATTAATTCAGATCACAGTCCTTGAGAATTCACCCTTTCAGCTATTGAATATTTTCAAGGATGGAGACTCCACAACCTCTCCGTGCCAGGGTTTGACTGTCATCATGAAGAAAAGACTCTTCCTTACCTGATGTCTGAATCTGTCCTGTTCTAGTTCATGACCATAGTCTCTTGTTCTCCTGCTGTGCAACTCTGTAAAGAGCCTGGCTCCATCCTCTCAGTAACACCTTACAGCTATGGGAGTGCTGGTCATAGGTCCCCCCAAGTCTTCTCCAAGCTGAAAAAGCCCCAGTCCCTTATCCTCTTCCCTGACCAACTTGGTGGTCTCCTGCTCCAGTTTATCAACATTCTTTTGGTAAGGCGGGAGCAAAACCGGACAGTCTTCTGTACACAGTCTAATGAGTGCTGCCCAGGATGTTTACTCACCTTCCTCGGTGAGTAAAGTTTGGCTTGCACAAAGAAGAAGATGACAGCTCCTGTTACCAAGAGTTTTCAGGTCGAGTGGCTCACCCTGACAGGTGTGCAAAAGATGGGGAACTATCCACTGATCCAGCAAGATTTTGTATTCTAAGAGTCTCCACCATTTGGAAACTGGGCATGGTGACAGATTTCCAGTTCGGCTGTGAGACATATAGAGCAGACCATGTGGTACTCCAAATCAAGCATCAAAAATCAGCTTTTTTATTCTGAACAGGACTGGCACCGAGTCTGGTTTCCAGATGGTTTTCTGTTGTGTGTTTCTGTTGCTTAGAGGAACACAGCAAAATCAGACAGGGAAGCCCTTCCCCACAGAGAAGTAAGGAATCAGGGAAGCTGAAGTAAAAACCTGAAGAATAAGGCAATAATTAGAATATTACATCACTTTCCATGTCAGTTTTCTCCAGTAAGGAACCAGCTATGGAAGCTCTCACTTTTATGCCAAATAATTCAGTGCTTGACTCTTCTATCTGTAGTAGCTTTGGCTGGCTACAGTCTTATTTATAGTTAGACGCAAAGCAATCCATTAAAATGCTTGTTATTTCTTTATTAAAAAATGTGGTCTTTTAAAGGACAGCTCTTGTTTACCATCCCCTCAGATTTCAGTCAAACTTCATATCAGTGTTTGTGCTCTATACTACACAAAGTCTGATTTCTTTTGTTCTCTGTCTGCTTTTGATATTTAATTTTTAAAACTGTTCAATGACTGTATTAGGGTCTGGTTTAGTTGTTTCCATATTTGGAAATGTTCCTTACAGCTCATTGATCTCACATTCATTCATGAATCTCATTAAAAGTCAATGGGAAATTTCAGTTTACAAATGTGATCTTTGGAGTAGCTCTGGCTTCTAAAAGATGCTCAGCACACCTGAAGAGCACATACTTATTAAAGCAGGGACATGATAAAGTTGACTTAAAGGACTGCTAACTACACTCACCTCTAACTATTTGTTGGTGTTCCACTTATTTGTTGTATTAATTGTCCATTTATTACCTAACAAAAGACAACTCAAATACAAGAGAGGATAATGTAAAATCAATAAACTGAAGCACGATATACAATGAAATGCCTTTTAACTCCAAGTTGTAGCACTACCCACCATTGTACTGCATAGCTCCAGTACACAGGAGAAGTTGATTGCATGTCCAGTTTTCATAGCTGCATCCTTAAAAACAAATACTTAAGCACTCTGTAAAACTAGGGCCATAAATGCTCATTTTATCTTATTTTTTAATTTATTCTTTAAAAATAGCAGATGCAGGCTTAAGCGAGACTACCAGGACACAACAGGTCCAAATGTTTAACTTTCTCTTTTTAACACTGCAGAGTACTGAGTATTGCTGACTTCTACAGGTACTGGGGAGACATAAAGTCATTTAGCAACTTAAAGGATTGAGCCCTGCTAAATTACAGGAATGCACAAGACCTCATCAGAAAGGTTTCTTTCATTGGGGAAATCTTATCTAGCAGTAGATTTTTCCCTGAGGTCTGATTTCCTGTAACAGATGGGATCACGTTCTTGTGGGTCTTTTGTGCTGCTGGGGGTCTTTTGTGCTGGGTGCCTTGCACCCAGGCATTTGAGCAGACAAACAGAGTAAAGATACAGCAAATTATAAAAACAGGATTCCCTTTGGTGCTTATACCATCCTGCCTAAGGGCATGCATAGGAGGTTGAGGCTGGGGCTTATTGCTGCTGCTGAGCAGCAGTACCTGGGATACAGGAATCAGGGCAGGAATTACATTACGCTCTAATTCTACTGTTTTTCAGCATTTGCCTCTTGACCTTCAACTCATCTCACAGTTTCCTCACTCGTTACCTATTTTTCTCTTTACCTTCTATCTTACTGATACAGAATTTGAGGTAATAAGCTTTATGAGTTTATTACTTTTCCCTGTCACCTACAAATTACTTGGCTTGAAGAAGAAACCCAGGAAATCTACAGACTATGGTAGCCAAAATGTCATACTGTCTTTGCAGAGACATAAGCAGTATATAGACAGAGAGGCAGATTAACCTGTGCTCATAACCCTTCAGAAGCAGCACTGTAAAAAGGTAAATGCGTGGTTGCAGTATCCATGAAATACAAAGGGTGAACAGGCCAAGTTTTGAAGGGTAATTTAATTTTAATCACTGGTCAGAGATTTGCCGAAGGCAGAGAAGGCCTTTAAGGCTTGCCACTGTCCACAGCACAGCCATGCAGATGCCAGTATGTCAGTAAAACACCTTTTTTCACATGCCCTAGCACAAGGTGGACACAAGCAGAGCCATGTAGACATCAGCAGAGCTCCAACCAGCCCTATCTGCTGGTCTGAGACCCAGAAGGAGCCGTAGACTCAAAAGGGGAAGGCAGGGAAAGTGGCCAAAAGGATTTAGTCTGTTCTTTTATACTGTAGAGCCCATTGTGCCTGTTTGTCACACAAAAAGGAAGAGAGGAAAGAAATCTCCCCCAAACATCAGTATGCAATCTTCCACAGCTTGTAGTCAGGAACCAGCAAATTCACACAGACAGACCTAGGTCTGCGTGAGGCTACAGCTTATTTCTGTGCAGGTTATCGTACTGTGCATGGGTCTTCTAAAGCACAAATATAGTTTCTGACATCCTACCTAAATGAGTGGAGTGGTCACCATAGTAACACCTGCATCACATGGCACTGAACACCTGATACCAATCAATCTTGAAAAAATCTTTTTAAAGAAACAGCCTCCTGGAAAACTGCAGATGAATATTTCTTGCTAAGACTAAGAAGATGCTCTTTTCAAAAATGAAAATTTTACCTTATCGTCTTCTCATCTGACTCTCCCTCCATAAAATCCCATTCTCTATCAGCTTATAAAGGTGATAGAAAATAAACAAGGGCAATGTTTCTGTGCTGAGAATAGTTACAAATAACAAAGGACAGCTGGCACATAAATGATACCTTGCATTTTTTCCCAGACCATGAACTGTGGCTTCTGAGAATACAGCCATGCTCTGGTTGCTGAAACAAAATATCAACATGCTCACTGAAGTGTCTCTCCACCTTCCCAGGACACCAGATTTCCTTCAAATGCTAAAAAATCCCAGAAATTTCATCAGCTTCTTTCTCCTTTTTTTGGTTTCCAAGTCTAAAATTCAATTTTGTTGATTAGCATTGTGTTCCTCTCTGTGGGTATAAGAAGAAGAGTATGTTTAAGGAAATGATGTTTGCACTTAGCTTGGTACTGAAGTGCATTCTGCCACCAGCCCTCCAGACACATCCAGCAACCAAAGAGCAGATGAAGTTGCTGAAGTCCCTAGGGTTTTTGGCACGTTGTTTTTTTTTTTTACAGCTCAGTTCCACCCTAACAGCCTATCTGTGCTGTGACTGATCCTCTGCCTGTTTCAACAGTCTGCTGCCTCTTATTACCCTAGCAAGAGCATTGCTATGGGTTGATGAAAATAATCCCAGCAAAAAACTCATGCACAAAGTTCCACTAGCCTCAGCAGTATTTCCAACATAGTCTTGCTATTTCCTATTTTATTCTATCCCAAATTATCACTACTTCCATTATTTCAAAGTCTTCTGCTTCTTAGTTTTCCTTTGAAAAAGATTGTTCAGATGGCTTCAATCTTTGTCATCTTCCATTCCATATATATTTTCTTTTTCAAATAAGTCACAGCTATAATCATCTACTCTGACAGTGCCTCTCCTTTATTTCATGTGATTTCAGAACAGGAGAGCCACTGAATCCGTAAATGCCATTGACTGACAAAATTTGGATATCCAACTCCCATAAAGCTAGTAACAAATTTGCACAGAAATTCTTTCAGCATCCTAGAGATGTGTGTAAAACCAACAGAAGTAGACACTGCATGAGTCTAAGGAGGGAAAACGCTTCCACAACTAATTTACAGAGAGATGGTCATATTTGGAACTAACTACTTAAATCATCAGATGGCCACTTAGAAAAGATCTCACTATTGCTGTTCAAGAAGAGTGCTGTCAAGATTTTGTAAGAAAGGAAGTGCAGTAATTGTATGATTATGGTATGTATAAATCACTTTGCATGCATCACAGCTGAAATGTCAAATCGCACTTGTTTTGTGCTTAGGTAGGAAAAAAATCCAGTTGTCTCCAATTTTACTGTAATACGGGCCTCTACCTAGAGGTGTGTTTCAGAAGAAAAGCGAGGAGCAGAGAGAACTAAGATGCATGTTACTTTGAAGCTAGAAAAATAAAGGGAATTAGTGGTATGTAAACATTTGTGGCAGTTGTTTTCTGCCCTCATGTTGTCATGGAAATAACTCTGAGCAGCTGTACCAGGTATTTGTGCTGTCTGTAACACTCTACAAGACAGCACTTTCTACAAGTCAGTGCTAGCAGTCATGCAGTCCTGGTACATATAAGGAAGCCTGGCTTTAAATCTGCTTTCATAGTGTGGAAGTTACATTTATTCAGTAGTGGTTCTAATGCATGTCTCACAGTAAATGGCATTACTGTTCAACAGGGCAACAGACTGCAATGATAGAAATATTCTCCAAAATCAAAATGAAGAAGTCAGTAACAGCTTATTCCGTTTTAAGGTGTACCAGGGCCCAATTACGGTTTTCAAACTGCAGAGGAATCAATGGCAGAAGAGATCTATTGATTCCATTGATTTTGGCCAGGATCGGAGACCATACTTCAACTACGACCAATATCTTTTGCAAAGATAAGTGGCAAGGGAATATCAGGAAAGTGCAAGTGAGTTGTCACAGCAATTGAGAAAGCTGTCAGTGGCTTCCTGTGATTTACCAGCCTGTAAGAAACTACTCAGAACCTCCCCTGCCCAAATCCTTAGTTTAAAGACAACAGCGTAATCCTTGCAATGAAACACAAAATGAGTCCACCCTTGCCCTGAAAGAGCATTATCATAAATAACTAATTAACCACACAGTTCAGCCTGGAAGCCGAACGTTGTACTTGCCACCAGAAAATTATGATTCCTTTGTTTTCCATATCCATTTATAAATGAAGGGTCATCAAAAAAAATAGCAGTGAGGGTAAAAACCACCACAAATATTTTCATTACCTTCTCTAGCAGGTCTTCATATGCTTTTGCTGACAGGGAGATCACAAATCTTTCACCTCTATGCAGCTGACTCATCAGAGCTGTAGAAGCTGTCAGTACTGCAAGTTTTGATATGTATGCTAAACTGATGCTTTCTGTTAAGGCTGCTACTATCCTTATGTGTATGAACTTCAAACACCAAATACCACATTGTGAATATGGCATGTGACGTTCAGGCTGGGGTTCATTTTTTAGTGCTCCTTTACTAATAAAATCTTTATATAAGCACATCTACACAGTGACTCTTTTTTATCCCCTGATGTTGTTTAGTATAAATAACTAAGAAAATAGCTTACTAAAGTGTTATTTATACAAGTACAAACACAGCCCCCTAGATTTGATAATATATTTTTCTTTTGTACTAGTGTAATAGTGAAATAAAATCAGCTTGATAAAAATTTGATTCATAAAGAGAAAACAGGATCAGAGCAGCAGAACCCTCAAGCAAAGGAAGTCAGAAAGTCTGCTCTCTGAGTTCTCCTTTCATATTCAGACTTCCATCCCTGGCACCTAAGGTTAAGATTTTTTTGCCCTAGACCAGTTATAAGTTCTAAGTCTCAGTACTATCACCTAGACACATCTGACACCTTTTGTTCTCCTCCTCAAAGAAGAGCAAAAGGCAAGGATAAAGGCTGGATTCTCTGACAGGTTTTATCTTCACACTGTGATTAATGAAGCTGATGCTGTACTGAATTTTAACTTGAAAACGCCAAAAACAACATCCCTCTGACACACTGTGGAAGAAAGGCACCAATTCACCCCCTTGCCAGCCTGAAATTGCTTAGAAAGGCTCAAAAACATTTCAAGACAGAGGGTCTCCCTTACTCCTTTAATTTCCCTACAAAACCCATTAGACATAAACCATTGACCAAGCCTGGCACTAAAATCGAGCTCAGCTATACCTAGGCTCCAATAGGAGTTTAGAAAGCAAGGGAGTCCTCCTAGAACCTCATGACTCTCAGGAATATCTTCCTTACCTTTTACATCCTTACCCTCTTACATACCTGGTCTCCATGTAAATAATTTAAAATTGATTCTAAACTGGTTTTTCTTTGTATGCTTTATCTACATAGAAAGTCATTGAATGAACCTTGCCATCGAACTTTGTCAAGATGCACCTGCACAAATTGAGATTAAACCTGCTTTTGCGAGTACCTTGGACAGTGATTCTTTAAGTGACCTAAACCATTCATTTGCAACAATCTCCTAAGAGAGCATCCATGGTAACAGGTTTTACCCAGTTTTTACCCTTTGCTTCGTTCTGCCTTCAGATGAGTTTGCATCTGTGTTAGGAGCAGCCTCCTAAGTGCTGACCTCTACTAAGAGGCATTTTATGCCAGCTGTTGAGATGCACAGGATTACTGGCTGAGTACAGCTCGACTGAAGGGGAGAGACCGAACTTCGGTCTACAGACAAACCATTCTCCACGTGCTTCCTACTCCCATGACCGCCATTATGACATCGTATTGGCTGTAAGAGGCAAACTTGCTCTTTCTTCTGAAATATGCAAACATGGCATCAATTTAGACTGCAGTGCTTTTACAGGACACCTTTAATGCCCATGCAGAGCAACTTTAGAGATTCACCTGTTCTTTTTGAGAGAGGTGTAGACAGGATCTCTCTAATGAAAAAATCCTTTATTACAATTCCTCCTGGGTCCAGTATAATGGTATTGATCTGGAGGACTGTTTCCCCACTGCAGTGTGGTGCCCAGTCTCTGGATGTTTTGAAGTAAAAAAAGGTGTCTATGTTAAAGGAATAAAGATGTGATGTTAATGTGGGTTGAACACTTCATCCAACTCATGCTGAAGTCAGGGAGAGCATTTCCAGGATCTCAGATGCAGTACAGGGCTCTAAGAGGGGGATTTTGTATATGTTTTGACTAGCAGCAAGGAATTCTGCCTTCTGTGAAGCACCTTCGAACCCTGAGAGGATGCACAATGGCTTAATCCTCCTCACACAGCCTATGCTGAACATGAATGATATTGGCAGGAATGATTTCTACACTGTAAACTTGTATTTGAGGAGTTTATCTTTTAAAAATGGATGAAGCTTATCAATTTGCATATTTTTACCATTCCCAGACACAGAGATATGTGGGCTCTACGTCTGAACAGATAATGAAGGTCAATTCAATTTCTGATCCCATGTTGCAGCTACTAAGCTAAACAACTTGAGTCATAAGCCTCATCTGCAGTGAAATATATTAAAAAATGACATTTCATTTTAACCTTCTTTTATCAAGGTTAAAAATATGTCTATAGCTGCTTCGTAGGTTATCTTATGCTTAAGCCACATCTGCTTACAGTTGTAGTTCTTTCCTCGACCAGTAACTTGCATAAGGGCATTCTACCACTTTCATAAGAAATTTCACAGATTCAGAGAGAAAAAAAAACCTTTCCATACCTGGTATGTTATTAATACTTATTGATGAGCATTTAAAACTCTAAATCTGTTTTAAATATTCAAGAATGAGCAATGAAGGAAGCTTCTTTTCAGTGGCAGAAAAACAGTTTTTCAAAAACAAATCTGTCTGTATTAATGAGGCCTAATTAAGCAACTTTCCCTTAACAGTTCTGGCTGAAAGCGCATACTGAATTACTCACTAATTTGCAGAACTGCTGAGTATGTACTTCTCATGTGGAATCTGTAGGAATTTAAATGAAACAATATAGTGCAAACATAATCTCCTGTAATTAGGCTTTAGTTTTAATTACACAAGTTCAGATGATTTGTTAACATATATTTTCTTCAGATCTTCAAACACAACATTAAGGAATTCTGCTCTTCTTGTCAATAGGAGAGAGTCCCTGTTTCTTCCAGTGTTGTGACAGATTCCTGTTCCGTTCTCTTTTTCTGGGACATTTCAACGTATACCTTTAGTATAATCAATAGGTAGATCATCTGAGGGGTGTTCACTGCACACACCCCCTTTCTCACCTCAGTATTTCTGTGTGTGCTGAGAGGCACAAGAGCAATGCTTTTGTCTTCAAAACTGCTTAGCCTTAGCAAGGCAATGGCAACATCCCTATATACTTGAAGTGGACAAGAAAGCAATGGCTACAACTGGGGTAGGGGACAAGGAGCAAATCACACCAGCTGGCAGAGGTTGATGAGAAGGAAGAAGTTAAATCCAAAAGAGAGGTGAAATATGGCAGCAGTGAGGGCTGGCTTTGAGAAGATGGTGGCTATCATTCCCGATGTCCTGTCCCTTGGCCAATATCTCTGTTAGAAATCAACACTGCAAATTCACACACCTCCACAGATTTATGGTTTGCTTTCCATTACACACGATCTTAGCATTTCAAATGTTCACAGAATTAACAGGCAACAAATTTCAACTGTTTCAAAGACAGAACTTGCCTGATGTTATGCAGGTGGCTTCAGGGAGCAACTTCTGGATGTCTGTGGCAAATCTACCCTGGATTTGAAAACTGTTCAATCTCAATAAATGATTGAGAGGTCAAAGAGGTAATTGATAACGTTGAGAAGGTCATAAAAAACCTGAAGCAAGCAAAAATCTATCAACAGCAATTAAAAAATACTGTGTCTGGCTCCAATAACCAGTGAGCTGCTGAGCACTGGACACATGGAGAATATACAAGGGGATGCACCTTTGTGTGTTCACGGTGTTTTTCCTTATTTTTTACCTCTCTCAGCAACAACAACACACTATACACTAGACTGCCATTTGATAAGAACCAGCTCAACTGTCCTCAACTGCTCTAGAGGAAAATATGAAAACAAACTCCCCACAAATGAAATCCCCATTATGTCAGTTCAAAGAAAGTGGAAAAGTTCCATCCCTTTCCTTACCAAAGAGCAGTCTAAGTCATTTAGTCACCACTGACTTAAGTAAACTCATTTCTTTCTGTGACAAGGCAGAACATCATGTTTCTAACAAAGAGAAGATTACATAAAAACATTTTCAGTTCTGATTTCAACCTCCAGAATCTGGTGTGAGAGATCACCTTCAACTAAGCCCACAGCAATCCCCTGCAGAGGGGCAGGACTAGTCCCTCCTATGGCAAGGAGAAGTCAAATTTGTCTGCTGATTTTGGAGGTAAAAAGCAGAATGTGAAAGTGGAAAATTACAAGGGTATTTTGTGCTAAGACATCAGCTTTCTGATAAAAATGGGAAAGGATCCCTTTAACTGTTCACTCAGTTTAGTTTTTTTTATTTCAAAGAAGAACTAGACAATGAAAGAGCACTCTAAAGATTGAAAGAGATCGGTCAGAAAAGAACATAAGATTATCAATTTTGTCTTCCTATTGAAACTGTGTTACCCCTTCACTTGTGCTAAATTCTGCCTAAATGGTAAAATGGGAAGTTTCAAAGTGCACAAAGAGATGAACATGTAGGTTTTTCCATACTGATCACCCCTGAAGCCCAGCAACTCTCTGCTGGTGGCTGCAGAAGCAGCCCTGCAGTGCTGCAGGGTGCCCTTCTGAAAGGACAACAGGAGCAACCAACAACCAAAGCAATGCTCTTTAAAGCAAGGCGATGAGGAGGAAATTTAAAAGTCAAATGCCCCAAAGAATCAACAATTGCTGTCCTGTAGACATCTCTGTAGACATCTCTGACATTGGGCAGGCAGAAGATGACAATTTATGTTCTGTCTTTGCCATAAATAAAGCCATCAGCATAGATGTGAGACCTGAAGTCAGCAGTTCCAAAACTAAATCCCTCTTTAAAACCTATGATGAGAATGAAAAGGGGTCAGAAGCCCAGACAGACTCCAGCTGCAGGTTGTAGTCACTTGCCAATGTTCAGCTAAAGCTGAACACCAGGACTCTCCAAAGGCTGAATGGCGTTTGGAGGTGAGGGGAAGGCGCTCCCAGGGAAGACAATGAATCATGTTTGATCCCTAAAGAGATGCAGAGGGACAGCAGAAGCAGAAAAGGGATTTCTTCAGTCTTTGTTTTTCCATTGTGTAGGCCAGACACAGTACTTATATCTGCATGTAGCAAATAATAACAAGAAGATGCAAAACTGATATTAGTAGCAGAATGATGATAAGCCTGAAGCCTTGATGATTAGCCTGAAGAGAAGCAAGTGTGTCTGAACACTACTCCCTTATGTTCAAATTCACTGCTGGATCCACCATTCATTTTCCCCTCCCTAATTTCATGTCACATTATCATTGTGCCTACTCCTCCCTTGCCCCCATGCAAACTGTCCTGCAAAAGAAGACTCGCAGAATCACAGAATCACAGAATCATAGAATCAACCAGGTTGGAAAAGACCTCCGAGATCATTTAAGTTCAATCCTTGATCCTATACCACCCTGACAACTAGACCATGGCACTAAGTGCCACATCCAGTCTCATCTTAAAACCCTCCAGGGACAGTGAATCCACCACCTCCATGGGCAGCCCATTCCAATGTCTGATTACTCTCTCCGTAAAAAATTTCTTCCTAATATCCAACCTAAACTTGCCCTGGTACAGCTTAAGACTATGCTCTCTTGTCCTACTGCTGGTTGCCTGGGAGAAGAGACCAACCCCCACCTGGCTACAACCTCCCTTCAGGGAGTTGTAGAGAGTGATGAGGTCTCCCCTGAGCCTCCTCTTCTCCACGCTAAACAACCCCAGCTCCCTCAGCCTCTCCTCATAGGACTTGTGCTCCAGTCCCTTCACCAGCCTCGTTGCTCTCCTCTGGACCTGCTCCAGCACCTCAATGTCCTTCCTGAACTGAGGGGTCCAGAATTGGACACTACTCCAGGTGTGGCCTCACCAGCACTGAGTACAGGGGAAGAATCACTTCCCTGGTCCTGCTGGCCAACACTGTTCCTGATCCAGGCCAGGATGCCATTGGCCTTCTTGGCCACCTGGGCACACTGCTGGCTCCTGTTCAGCTTCCTGTCAATCCAAACTCCCAGGTCCCTTTCTGCCTGGCTGCTCTCCAGCCACTCTGTGCCCAGCCTGTAGCGCTGCATGGGGTTGTTGTGGCCAAAGTGCAGGACCTGGCACTTGACCTTGTTCAACTTCATCCCGTTGGAATCAGACCATCTCTCCATCTTGTCCAGGTCCCTCTGCAGAGCCCTCCTGCCTTCCAGCAGATCAACACTCCACCCCAACTTGGTGTCATCTGCACATTTGCTAATGGTATACTCAATCCCCTCATCCAGATGATCAATAAAGATATTAAACAGAACTGGGCCCAACACTGATCCCTGGGGGACACCACTAGTGACTGGCTGCCAACTGGATGCAGCACCGCTCACCACCACTCTCTGGGCCCGGCCCTCCAGCCAGTTCCTAACCCAGCACAGAGTGCCCCTGTCCAAGCTGTGGGCTGCCAGCTTTTCCAGGAGTATGCTGTGGGAGACGGTGTCAAAGGCTTTGCTGAAGTCCAGGTAGACCACATCCACAGCCTTCCCCTCATCCACCAGGCGGGTCACCTGATCATAAAAGGACATCAGGTTGGTCAGACAGGACCTGCCCTTCCTAAACCCGTGCTGGCTGGGTCTGGTCCCTTGTCCATCCTGTAGGTGCTGTGTGATTGCACTTAGGATGATCTGCTCCATAACCTTGCCAGGCACTGAGGTCAGGTTGACGGGCCTGTAGTTTCCCAGGTCCTCCTTGCAGCCCTTTTTGTGGATTGGTGTGATATTTGCCAACTTCCAATCATCTGGGATCTCCCCAGTGAGCCAGGATTGTTGGTAAATGATGGAGAGCGGCTTGGCAAACTATTCCGCCAGCTCCCTTATCACCCTAGGATGGATGCCATCTGGTCTCATAGACTTGTGAGGATCCAAGTGGCTCAGCAGGTCACTGTTTCCTCCTGGATTACAGGGGGGGCTATTCAGCTTCCTGTCTCTGTCTACCAGTTCTGGAAGCCAGTTGTCCTGAGGACAACCTGTCTTACTGTTGAAAACTGAGGCAAAGAAGGTGTTAAGTACCTCAGCCTTTTCCTCATCTTTGGTGACTATGTTCCCCCCATGTCCAACAAAGAATGGAGGTTTTCCTTGCCCCTCCTTTTGCTATCGATATATTTGTAGAAGCACTTCTTGTTATCCCTAACAGAAGTGGCTAGTTTGAGTTCAGAGTGTGCTTTTGTCTCTGATTTTCTTTCTACATGACCTAACTATATTCCTAAACTCTTCATGAGTAGTCATGTCTGTTAGCACAAGGTTATCCACCATGCAGGCTCTATAACTGCATTTGCTAATGTTTCTTTTGACCTAACAGGATGTGACTGACCACATATTATTCCATGTCCGGTATCACTGAGATCAAACCTGAAATAAAACAATGGAAGGAAGCCTTAGCACACTGGGTATCACATTGCTGAGAACTGAAGGTCACCTCTGGACTCAATGTGCTGTGACACCAAGACCTCAGGCAATCTGGTGGTGTTCTTGCTCTTCACTCTGCTATGTATACCACTGAAACTGTGAAACACTACTTGTGCAGCTTTAAGCAATCTGCAAGTGAAAATAATTCTGATGTTAATTCACCAGGTATTATTCTTGGTCCATCTCTCTCTGAGGTATGCACAGGAACAGCATACTCTACGTTCATTCCAGGAATGACAGCTTTACCTTACCCTATATATTGAGGAAAAGAACAAATGCACTTATTCTGAACACAGTTCACATGTCAGTGTTCTACACAAGGATATGGTCGGGCCACACATCAATCAACCATGCAGCTTTACAGCAACAAGCAGGCAGATCTATAGATTTTTTAATTGCCTTTGGTATGGATGACATCCCCCCCCAAAAAAGCAGGGCCAGTGTACCACTGTGCTGCAGAGATGCATCTGTGAGGCTAATGTAGCTAGGTACGATTTGTAACAGATATTCTGATATATATCAGAAGCCAAATTCACTCTCATTTACCCTCAGCCTCCACAAAGCAGAGGAACCAACACAAGACTCTACCCTTCAAGTCCTGGGTGGTCCATTCCTCAAGCCTTGATGAGTTGTGGGTCTAAGCTGGCTAAAAACACCCCCTGAGGGAGGAAACTGTTCTTGAAAGAGCTGCTAAAAAAATCTCCTAAGGATGCACTGCTTCCAAACAAATGCATAAAACCCCAATTGAAATAGAAATAGGGTGGATACATCTCACAGAAATGAAGCGACACATGGGCATAGGACTCAAGATTCCCTATAGTCAACGAAGTTCCTTTCAGAGTTTTATTGAACATCATAAAAATATTCATGCATAGCAAGCCAAGCATACCCATTCCCACTGAAGGATGCTCAAGCTCTACAGCCAACTTCTCATACAATGCTCTGAGTTTTTTCTATTTGTCCTTAGTTATTTTTTTGCTTCTTCAAAGAATCCTCAGGGCTGCATGAAGGAGAGGAGACAGCAGTTATTTAGCAGAACTATCATGTCTGTTAAAAGCACAAAAGCTACCCTGCCCCAAATACCATCTGTCAGGGGTTTGTGCCTAATGCCCTTCCTACCATATGTTCTTAGGATGCATCAGTCAGCCTGGCCTACACCGTCTTCTCAGTTTTCATGGTCACTGAGTTTCATGAGCTAATACTTGATTTCTCAGAGATGCATGTTTTGAACACATCAGCTGACTGACAAAATCCTCTAGATATATATATATATGAAAATTGTATGTATATGAAGAAAAAAGGAGCCACATTAACAAATAAACTACTCTCCTGGAATTCTGGTCTTTCAGCTACAGAAAAATGGGTACCAGATACCAAAAACTGATGCAGACAAAATAACCTACTCAAAGGAGAATGAGCTGCAAGCTCACAGTAAGTCCTTTACCAGTGCAAGTGTTAATTTTATCTGGAACTGTGAACCACTATAAGAAGAAAAATCAAAGTCAGGATATACCAATAGCCTTTCTGAGATTTCACGCAGCAAGAAAATATGCTGAACCTACATATCCAGGAAAGCACTATTTAGCAAAGTGAGGTTTCAAACTGCTTACAAAGTGAGCTGAAATAGTTGAATGGACCAGGAGTAGTTTAATGGCTGTAGAGAAAAACAAGCTGAGTGAAAAAACAGTGCCCAGTCTGTGTGATGGCCTGTGCAACATGTTTTACATACAGGTCAGTAAACATTTCTGGGATCATAAACTTTTCACAAAAAATGAATTTCTATTATCACTCGCTAAGCACAACTGAATCCAGGGCATGTCACTCGTTTGCCTCACTAGAGGACATGAACTCCTCACTCTTTCAAGAAGCTTCCATGGTGACACAGTTGTCTATTCTGTGCTTTGAAGGCTTCATCTCACAACTCAGAAGGTAATGTTTTCCCATTTTAGCAGGGACAAGAAAATCCACCCTTAACCTCACAGATCCCCATCTGAAGGGGATGTGGCCTGCAGCCCCAGAAGAACACTTCCAATGGAGGATGCTCTATAACATTCATATCACCAAATCACAATGTGGAGGGATCTTTCAGATGCCACAACCCAGACCCTAGCATTAATCAACTCTGACAGCCAGATGTGGCTCATCAACAAGATGGAGAAAAAGCTGAAAACCTGTGCAGGAATTGGGGCCACAAATGGCCATGAAACCACCAAGCCAAGGTGGGGGTGTGAGTCCAAAGCCAGTGGTGTGAATGGTCAACAGATGCAATACAACAAGCAGCAGAAAAACAGCTGCAGATCTTACTCCCCTTCCCCATGTCCCAAACTATTGGATGTGGAGAGGGAGGTACTTGCTATTGCTGGGAGGTACTGTGATGCTGCACATCAGCATTTTTTGTCGAAGCTCATTCTGGATTAATTGGATAGCTGCCCTCACTATCCAGTCCCAGAGAAAAAAAAAAAAACACAGACAAAAAATCAGGGTTGCATGGTAAAAATACTGTTTTGATATGTTTGGGTTTTTTGTTTCTTTGTTGTTTTATTTTAATCTGAACCGTCCATCACTTTAAAGCTCCATACAATTCCTGCATTATCTCAGTATGCACTGCTGATTCAAAGCAAGGATTAGTAACAAATCTGTGCCACCCCAGAGCTACTAAAACAGCAAGTCAGTGGATGGGAAAAAGACATGCATCTGATAACTAAGATGACCTTTCCTACAGATATTCATGTTTGATTACCGGTATCTTTTCTGATTATACAGATCTACTAGTACACCATAACATCACAGCTCTTACTGAATTGTAGAGACAAAAATAAGATAGTCTTTCCAACAGAACAGTGCTGCATATGCAGTGCAAAATAGCACAAAACTACCAGAACAACGTTATTCTTCTGAATAGTGAAGATACTTTAATGAACCCTATTAAACCCAAGCATCAGTACCAGCCCCAGCATTAAACTGCTGAAGAGTAGTCTTTTTATGGAAAATTTATGACCAAAGGAAATGTTCTAGCCTTGGTATTTTTATAGCATCCATTCATTCTTTCATGGAGGAGGGGGCTATCCAAGATTTTAAATGGTATTCAAAGCGTCCTCTACCTTGAAGAAGAAAAATAACCTACATCCAAACACCCTGCCACAGCTCCCGGAACATGAGATGACACCTGGGTACAACTGCTGTTGACAAAGCACATTCACTTTGTCATTCACCATTCTCCTCAACAGACATCCTGCACATTCTGGTTATAAAACAAAGCCATCCTGACCTTTTCTCTCACTCCTCTTATGAGTATCATTGATGCCCATTGTCAAAGTCCTGGTTCACAGCCCCAAGGCCAAAGATCGAGGGTCCTCAAGCTCTTTCCTGGTGCCACAGACCTTGTTTCCCAAGCTGCCTGCTGCTCTGCCACCTCAGCTCTGCTCTCTCCCACTGGTGGGCTGCCTTTCCCAAGGCGTTCAAGTGAACATCCCGCAAACTCAGCACCCCAAACAAGAAGTAAACACAAGTCATGAGCTATTTTCCAGTGATTTATTACCAAATGCAGCATGACCTGCGAAAAAAAAATAATTAACTGTTATTTTTGTTCCTCTAATTTAGAAAATGAGGGCACAATTTCCTCCATAAAGCAGATGCCACAGAATTAGTGGTGAGTTTTCTTGGTACTTTGTTCGCAGTTTAAATATTCAAATTGGAGTCACAATATGTGTTTGTTAAATGTTTAGAATAGTTAAACTCCATTTTTAATTAGAGATGTATCATTTCAGATGTCACAGTTCACCAACAAATGCTGAGCACCACCTTTGCACAGAGTTGCATTTCCCACAGGATTACAACTCTAGAGCTGTTAGTAGAAATGCCTTTTTCTCCTGAGTGGCAGCTTTTCCAGTGAAACATAATTAACAAGATACCACATCACTGCAGCTCCTCTGCATCTTCCATTTGCAAACAAACTGGTGCTAAGCCCTATCATATTCCAGCTCTTTTCTCAGCTTGCCTTCACCCTCACCCTCCCTTCCTAAATTCAGGGACACAAATCTACAGAAAAATGTGCTAAGACACTTTCTGAAGAGATGTAAGGAGAACAGTGTCTGCTATGTTTCTCACCCAAAATAAGTCTATGTGTCTTTTATACAGTCCATATGCCTATTTTCTTAACAATTTTGAAACTCCCTTACTGATACCAGACATGAACATGCCATAATATTCCTTCCTTAGTTTCAGGGGTTTTTTCCTCCCAAGGATTCAGTCCTCTGAACATTCCCAGAACATCTCCAGCCTTTCCCAAGTTCAGTACTGGCTGTGCTGGCACTGTGCAAACACAGCTCGCAACACCACTGAGCTGTTTTTAGCTCCCATGCTGCCTGAGGCTGAGATCTTCCCCCTCATCACATCCCATTTTGTGATGAGCCATCTATCCTCATGCTTTTGAATGCTATACTGTCTCTTAGGAAATCAAGCCTTAAAAAGACACGCTCTTCATCAAAAGTATTCTGCTGTCAAGGCCTTTGCCCCAAAACATAGGGGAAGTCAACACAGACACTAGAAAATCAGAACTAGGTCTTATCCGCACCCATTTTGTTGGGCTGTATATACAGACTGGCTCCCTGTCTTGCTGGAGCAGTTCAGACCAGCACAGGAAGAGCAGAGCCAGATCTCTCTGCCAGCTCCTGGTAAGACATCTGAACAAACATCCCCATTTTGCTAAAAGCTTAATTTCAAATGGTAATTACGCCTCACCTTTGATGGGCTCCTGCTTTTCTAAGCCTGAACACTGGACCACCTCACTTGTCACAGACACAACCAGCGGATCCACTGCCATCTACACATCAAATGTGACTCCCGTCAGATGGCAGCTCGAGCTGTCAGCCTTGCTTCTCTTCCTATACGAAATACTGACGTCGGAAATTCTCAACAAGGAAATGGGGATTACAGGAGACATCCTTTGCTCCAGAGACAGCACTGACGGCTCTTATCTCTGTCCCCCAGTTCTCTATCAGGAATAGTGCAGTAATAAATACATTCAATCCTACCATGAAAGGCAGCCATACAGAGAGGTCTGGGTTGTAAATCCCAGCTTTTTGGTGACTTTAATCAAATGGAACAGCTCTGGGAGGAGAGGGGAGTGTGGTAGTTGGGAAGTGTCAAGCCATTCAAATTTAAACTGAAATTTTCTTAATTTGCTTTGATTCACCTCTTACACACTTTTTCCTAAATTTTGAAAAGGTACAGAAATGAGACCAAGATACAGATTAAAAAAAGATAATTACCATTTCCTTTCAAAATGTATGCCTAGAAAAGTTGCATAGTTAAAATATTTATAGTAAGGGCTAATCAAGCCATTAAGTATAATTTAAAAGTTTCCTTTCTTAAAAAGGTGCATCTCTGAATCTCATCTTTCAGTTCTTCCAGAGTATAAATCTTTATTTAATTTTAAGCAATAGAACTTCAGGTTCTAGGTTTTACAGAAATCTAAAGAACCACCAACTTTTAAGATCATTAAGGTGTAAAGTTTTAATTGATTTTTTTTTGGTTGTCAGAATCATGAGGCAGATATCGCGCCATGTGGATGTTCAAAATAGATCAGCTGGATAAATTTGTTCAGTTTTCTCCTATGCTCCACAGACCAACAATTGCTATTTCTTTCTAAAGAGGTCTCCAATTTTGTTTGTTCTCCCTCTATGTGAATTAAATTCTCTACAAAGGTTGGACTGTTAACCAGTCAATTAATAGTGATTATAGCGTTAAATGTCTTATTACATCCCTTTAAAATAGCTGAGTTTCTGCTAAGAATGCTTGAATTCATGCTAAGATGCATGAATTATTATAGTTCATGCAAAAGAAGAAACTGTGCAAAACAAGAAACTCTCCTTAAATGTGATTACAGCAATAGGTTTCAATTTGGAATTATGTTAATATTCATTAAAGGTAAATAAATTAGTGTCATGACTTAATATTTATTTATTTTATTTCTTTTTCAAAACTTGCTAGAACAGAAGCAATACATTGAGTCTCTTGGGAAATCTGTTTGAGAAACACATCGTCCCATTTATTCTGTTTTACTTTGAAGCACTACTTCCAGCTACCTGTAAGTAATGAGAATCTCGAAGGAGAGAAGGCACATAAAAGTGAATTACTCATTAATAAAAGGAACTGCGTGGACAGCATGTACGCTCTCTTCAAACTGCAAGTAATAAAACTACCAATTCAGAACAGAAAAAGGTAGCATTGCCTTTTCAATGAGCCTTTTTCCTAAAGGCAACATGCTATATACCTTCCACGTTCAAGTGGAAAGCTTCCAACCACATCAATAATAGGTTGTTTCCATTAGGAATTGGCTGAGATTTATTTTTATTCAATTCCTTCCACGATTCTAGCTTTTCCAGCAAACAAATGCCAGTTTAAGGAGAAAGAAAACAAATATTCCCCCAACCCTCCCACACTCATCTTTTTAAGCTTTTTTAAGCTCTCTGAGGTAAACACCAAGCACTTTTAGTGACAGCTTCTGAATAATGATGGGGAAGAGTGAGGAAGTGGTTGAAAGCACCACTGGCTTCTTAATGCAAACTCTTTTATGTTACTCAGGGAACATATGTTCAATCACTGCTTATGAAACAGCTTTGACAACATGGAGAGGAGCTTTTTGCTTGCTGTTTGTTTAAATGAGATTCTATCTATTGTAGAAGACATTGCTTTTAATTTCCCCCCCCTTTTTTTTTTTTTTTTTTTTTTTTTTTTTTTGTTAAACAGAAGGAACTCACAGTCTTAATAACATTTTAGTGAGTGGTTGTCTTCTCTGGAGACTTTGTTATCAAGAGGTTTCACTGCACTCCAGCTCTTCTGAGAAGACATTTAGAGAAAACATCAAAAGGGTAGTATTGAATTTCTAATACCTGACCTTCCCAAGAAGAAAAACAAGCAAGATACATTAGAAGAACCCCATGTTTACTTAGGGACCTTTCTTTTAAAGATCAAAATCACATCACTGCACATGATGCCTACTTCCAAGAAAGCAGTAGGTTCAGTGTTTCATTTCTGAACACAGAACATAACTATCACATTAAGGCTTTAGCAAAACATGTTTACAGAAATCCCTGTGTTTTTATTGTGCTGTACTGTGCCTTGGAGAAAGCTTTTCTTAAGTGAACAAAAGCAATAGCAGGCTGAATTAGACTTGAAGCCTGAAACAGAGCACATGCAGAACAGTTAGAAATTGTTTTCCAACATTGAATTTAACCATATCTAAGGCAGACTATATTAGCAAGATATTTTAAGGCAGGGACTGCAAACCACTATGCTGTTGTTAGCAACTATTTGTTATTTCTTATTAAAGATACTGTCACTGGCCTTCTTTCAGTCTGGTAAATAATGTTGCTCTTCCCTGTTACATTTTTCATGCATAGATGGTTAACAAGGACTTCACTGTAACTTTACAGAGTCTCAGCTTTGGTTTTGAACTTTGAATGACAGAGTGATGGGACAGCTCAGGCTGGATGGGAGCTCAGGATGTCCCTGGACCAGCTCATCATGGAGGTCAGATGGGGCTGATCAGGGTTGTCCCCACTTGGGGCTGGAACACCCCCAGAATGGAACTGGCACAGCCACCCTGGGCAGTCCACACCTCTGCCTCCCTGGCCCCTTTTGCTTGTGCACCATCTGAACCTCTCTGACTTGGTCCAGCTGATGCCCCTTGTGTCTCTTCTTCTTGTGCTGACAGGACCAGGGGCTGCTGTCAGCACTCCCGGAGCCATGCCCCCTCAGACAGTCCATCCCTCAGTCTCTCCTCACAGGGCAACTTCTTCACTCCTGACGATCATGCTTTTGATACTCTAGAAAATGGCTCCTTCCCCAGAGGAAAGTGCATCCCATTTCATAAGGAAACAGGTAAGGTGAACTGCACTGACAGCCCTGGCCAACTCCAGAGCATCATCTGACTCCGTGTGTCAGGACTGGAAGTGCATGCCTGTGCCCCAGTCCACCTCTGCTACAGGCAGGGTTACAGCTAAACTGGTGTCTCGTCTTCCCATTACAAGTTGTATCTGTAAGAGCATCCCATCCATGATCTGGAAGAAGTGACAACAGAATTGCAAAGCTCTGCCCTGCTCCTCAGTTCCAGGCTGGCTTTTTTGTCAGAACAGTCTATAAAGCCAATCCTCAAAATTTTTATTCATACAAAGAGCAGCAAAATTCCTGCACTCCCACTGTATCATAGATTTAAGGTAAGATGAAGTGCCATATGATTGTTTAACACTTTGTTGTGTCATCTGCCAAAGCCAACACTATTCACAACTGCCTAAGCCCTGTATACTTCACGTATTAGCAAACCATATCCTTCTACTTGGAACCACAAGGGAAATTCTGGTTAACATTTCACATGCTACTTTCAGAACTGCTTGTCCACTCAGAGACAGAATTTCCAGGTGTCATCTTCCTGTCTTTTGCTTCCTTTAGTCCTCTTATCCAACCACACCTTGTCTACAAAAGACAGAAGAGACACGTCTGTTGTAGAAGAGACAGAAGGACAAGTCTCCACGTAAATATTCACAGGACAAATCTTATCAATGCTATTTAATGGAAACTCCCTTAATTAAGGACTATAAAATCCACCTTTGTGGATATAAATTGCTTATGGACAAAGCATATCACATATTGCCCAGGAATTAAAAGCTATTTTTGATGAGGCAGAGGGAGGGCGTACACTCATCCCAATGACAATCTTTGGCATCACTCAGTGATACCACAGAGCACTTTCATTAGTTAGTAAGAAATATTTAACAGCTGCCAGTGCTTCTGCATCTGTCTGAAAAGGTGTTGCTTCCTTTTCTTTTAAGGCCTATCACACAGGTAGTGCTAACTGTTTTGAATTCACAACTAATTCAAAATACCATGAAGAACATGCTAGTGACACCACCCTTCAACAAGTCAGCCTGCTCTATCAGGAAGAAAGATCAAACACAGAGATGTGAAGGCATCTGGATTTGTCTTCTAAAAACAGCTTGTGTACTCCAGTGAGGATGACTGTAATACTTGTTTTAATGGATCTGCTACCTTCTCTTTACGCAAAATGAGTTATAGGATGTTGATCCAATCCAGTGCTGACTCTGAGGGATGGGGTTTCATTGCAGAGGAGGAAGCTGTACCTACTGCCCAAGAAGTGTTGAAGGCTGTACATCTTCCAAGGTCATTTCAACAACTGTGAAGCTGCATTACTAATCACAGTTCCAGGTTACTCAGGAGCCTATGGGCAAACTTCTGGGTTTCCCACAAAATTTTGCAAACTGGTTGCAGAGGTAATTGAAAAAGGCCAAAATAAAAGGCTGCCCATTTGCCCATGAGGCCTAGAAAGCAGTAGAAATTATTCCCTCTGTTCTGCATCAGCAGGTGCTCAGATCTGAATATTACTGTGTACTACAAACCCTCTTTACCTTCCTCTGTTGGATGGAATATGTGGACAGGATGGTCCTACAGAGATAGCTTTGCTATCGTTATGTATGCAGCAAATACTGTTTAATCTGTAGATTAAAAGAAGAAGAAGCAGCTAGAAGAAAAAAGCAAGAGGTGCTCCCTGATCTGCAATTTTTTCTCTGGGATTTTCCTAAGGACACAGAAAATAGAAGGTTTTTAATTAATAGCTGTGTCCTTGCAGCACAACCTAGCACAGACCTGCTCCCACTCCAGGGTCAGCATGGAAAGATGTGTGCTACATACAAAAGCAAGCACATGTAGCAAGCTTCTGCTGCATATATTCAGCCCATACTGCACTCTGGGAAGCAGGCTGAACACCTCCTGTCCAAATGCCTCAGCCTGAGTGCACCTGGCACAGATCCACACTCAAAGGCTGCTCTGGGTACACATCTTTTCATGTGCTCTGCAAACCTGATCCAGCTGGTAAAATGATCATCTCCCTTTGCTGACAGTGTTTTTTCAGGCTATAGTCAGATTTGCTGCCTCAACCACAGGTGAAGGGCTCCTGCTCTCAGCCCTGCTGATGTCTTGCCCAGCCCATGCCTCTGGCCTCTGGGCAGAGCCACACTCCCTCTCTGTAAGATGTCACTGCCCTTCTCCAACCTACGAAGGTAATGGCACGGGTTTGCACACCCTACCCAATCTTTCACCACAACACAAATTAAACACTTCCACTGGCATGGTTTTGAGATCCATCCCTTGGATGCATTTGAACTGAAACAAACTGGGTATCACCTGCATATGCCACTACATCCCACATTTCCAGGAGCCACACAGCTGCTGGTGAAGGGTAGGGGGTGAGAAACCTCTGTGGGAGTTTTCTCTTACACCAGCTGGGAGGCACCCAGCTCAGGGTGCAGAGTGGCAGCTGCACGGAACACATTCTGTGTGGGGCTGCCAGGAGGCCAGGTCCTTGCGGCAGGGAAGGATGTTTGGCTCCATCAAAGTGCAAGAAGATGAGGCAGGGCAAGATGCTACATGAGCATGTGTGCTTGTTCCCAGAGAAAAAGACATCATTGTGCATTTTGTCCTTCCTCTTGCTAAGATAAAACAAGAGAATAAAATCAAAATGTAATTGCTATACAAGCACAGTGCTCCTGTCCTCAGTGGGGAATGAAGGCTTTAATAATATATAAATGATTATAAAAGATGTAGAGGAGAGCTTAGTGCAACTTGAATGCAGACAAGTATTTTAAAAGAAGTGAACATTATCCACTGAGCACTTTAATAAATTAGTTTCATTTATATATGTACATTCATTCCCAGAGAGCAAGGCCAGTTGATAGGATTTCTACAACAGGGAAAAAACTAGCAAATCAACCTAATATACTATTACAGCTCTCTAAAAAACAAAATTAAAAAAAACCCAAACAACCAAAGTCACCTTCCCCAAAAAAACCTACTCACAGCAATCTTATAAGGAGATAATGAAAGATAAAAGAGAGACGAGTATTGTGATGATATTAAAGTTGTCAAGACAAGGAAGAGAAGAAAATGGGCAATTACTCATAAACATATCTCTTAACTTTAGCTATATAACAGAACAAATAATCAGAACAATAACCACCACTTAAAAGTCAATAAAAGCAACATGTATTTATAAAGGTCTTGCTAGATAAACTCATAATACCTTTTCATATTTCTCCTCCACTATCATTCTCCTGTCATGACACGGGCAGAGTGTTACAGCAGCCTGCTGTGCAGAGAAAGCAGAAGAGGATGTTTGGATGCAACCATAGCCAGAAGAAACAGCAGTGGCAGTAGGAAGCAAATTAAAGTCTAATCAAAAACTTGTAAGCAATTCAGAGAAACTGATTGTGGAAGAAACTGGGTTTTATTGTGACCACATTAATTGAGTGTTTGCACTGAGTCAAGATTAAAAAAGAAAATTATTGCACCATTGGCTATCAACCCTGTATCAAGAAGTATTAAATTACAGGCTAGGAATTCAACACATCAGTTTATGAAGTTAAAAAACAACAGCATTTGTATATATAACCAATTACCAGAAACATCTCGGAGACGTGGAGCTTATTTTGAGGGGGCTATGGAGAAGAAAAGGCACGATCAAAACTACCAAGACTGTGCACTCCCAAGGAGCAAAGAAATTGAGAAATATAATCACCAAGCCTTGAGCAGCAGAAGCGGTAACACTCAACATCCTATGGAGCACCCACACAATACCAGAAGTCTTGAGGTTTGTAAGATTTCATCGCTTTGAAATCTCTGCTCTTCTATTTATACTGGTTGAAATTAATCTCCAGGGGTAAAAACATTACTCCAAGGCAATGAGGGGAGCTATCAGTCAGACAGCATTATTGTTGTTTTAGCTTCATCTCCTTAGGAAACCAGGCTGAAATTAATATAGGCAAGGCAGAAGGGAAGAAATAAGAAACACAAATCTAAAATGGGAAAAACTTCTAAACCCAAAATTATTAAGTCAAGTATAGAAGACATTATTTCACGTGAGGAAAGCCAGATTTGGGAGCTTTTCACAAACAGATCACCATTTCTGACTTTCTAGGATTTCTGCTAAGCCATACTCTGAGGCTGCAATGAAAATCTGGATGATCCCCTTGCAAAAACGCAAACACTAGAATCTTAATCCATTCTAACACAGATGTTTGACTGCCTAAATACTTCTACCAGACAAGATCACTTGGATTTACTTTTGTAATTCTCCCCTTTCAGTGCTGGAGGTGATCCCATGGGTCTGAGTGGCCAGTCTGGATGCCACAGAGTGGAAGAAATTAAGGCACCAATCTGAAATCCTGCACTGTTGCACTGCTCGTGAAACTGTTTGAAAGAACAAGGACCACCCTAGGGAGACACAGTGAATGGAGGCTCTTTGGACATCAAGATATTGAGAGAGCACACCGATTTCCCTCACTTTGCCCCCAAAGCCAGCCAGAGGGAGCCATGCCCAAAGAACTGAGTGCAGACCTGGGGCATCTTTGCCAGGAGAAGAAATCAGTGAAGTCCAGCAAAAAGCCCAGCAGGAGTTCAGGGAATATATGATCTTGAGCTGAATGAGAAAACTACACAAATGATTCCTCACAGATTTTCCATCCCACATTTTAGAAGTTGAAGGAAGCAGTTACATTCTGAAAGGCCCATTAAAAACACTCATCAATATACTAATAGAAAATATTATTTGTACAGGATAATAAAAAAATGGACACAAGAGAACAGTTTTGCACTTCCAGACAGATTAACAACATGACCTGGATGAGTTTCTTTCTTTCTGCATTTCATCGTTTGCATTAGTATTTTTTAAATTTGTCATGATTCTGAAGTTCATGTATATTTTTATAACATACTGATGTATGTTATGCTGTTTTGCTTAAACTTGTCACTATCATGACATGACTAATACAAAAAAAAAAAAAAAGAAAAACAACACTGGTCTCTGTTCCAACAGGCTGTGTTTCAAAACTAATTTACCTAACTAAACCTTCCCTCTAACAGTACAGTAAAGTGGTTGCTTTTAGGAGTTAGTTAAGTTTCAAATTATTTTACTTGTGTATAAGTAATTTTTATCAACCACAATGTAATATCTCAAAAACATCATAGCACAAACATTCAAGTTCAACATTTCAAAGAGAATATTAACAATTGAAGCAAAAAACCCCAATAACCATTCTCATCCCCATGACTCCTTCAGTGAGAAAAGGTAAACAAAGTGTCATGGTCTTTCCTTCAGCTGTTTTCAAGCTCTCTGTTCCGATCAAATATTTCATCAAAACCTGTTTTTTTCTAGCTTCAAAAGGTGATGAAGTTATGCTGGGTAAGTCGATATGCCTCATGTATTTCCACGTTCTCCAATCTTAACCACAATGACCCGAGAGGTGGCCAGGATTTTCTTGGAATGACCAAAGTCTCATTTCGTTTCAAAATGTAGAACTTTAAGAATTGAATGTATCTGTACCAACTAGACAAATAGCCTGGTGTAGACAATTTTATCTATTATACTGCTTAAGGAATATTTATCTATTGCTTCAGGAATTTTGAATACTCTTTAACTTCTTCCTTCGTTAAAAGCACTTGCCTGTTCTTCAGAGTCCACAAATTATCAAATGCTGAGAAGCACCATTTTTAACTGGACTAAGAAACAATTTTGTTACTGCCAACATTTTGTGGCAATCAGAAGGAAAATTTCCTGCCTTGTGCATGATCTAAGTACAAGGACACTCCTTACATCCACAGAAAGCTGAAAGTTAATGATGTATTTAAAGTGATTTTCTAGGAACATCTTTTGCATCCACAAACTGCATGTTAGTTGTTCATTATCCTGTCCGTGCGACTTAGATTATGGACTTCATGTAAAACGGTTATGTTTCAGAAATGTATTTTAATATACCTAAACAGTGCAACTGTGTAAATAAAACCTGTATTTTTACTCTCTAGTCTTCGTGTTGTCGCTACTGATTAATTTGACCATACAAACATAATTTCACGAAGGAGATGCAGTTAAAAGTCGCACCTGGCGCACTTCTGATTGCTTTTCTCCCGGAGAAAAACTCATTTCAGTTTCCTTCCCGATGAGGGGCGGCCTACGTATGACACCGATAAGCGGTTCCCCTAAAGGCTTAATACCTGGCGTTAATAAACATTAAACCTGGTCAGTCAGAAAGCATCCAGGGCAGGGAGGCACGGACAGATTATCCGTGATCTATCCACGGTCACGCAAAACGCCTGGGACACGGTGAGACACGGGACATCACATCCCCAGGAGCACCCTCAGGAACAGCTTCACCACTCGCCCGGAGTTGCCCGCCCTCCGCTCCAAACTTCTCCCCCTTCCCTTCGATGCCCACAGGGGTGCCCGGGGCCAGGGTCGCGGAGCGGGGGGCCGGGAGGGACTCGCACGGTACCTGGAAGCTGCGCGCCGCCGGGAACGCTCCGCTTTGCGAGCGCAGGGCGAGCGGCCCCTCCCACGCCCCCGCCGCGGCTCCCGCGGGGTGTCCCTGTCGGCACCCGGACCGGCCGGGAGGCCGATCCACTTCCCGCAGCCACGGCCAGGCTGGAGCGCCGCTTGCCCCCCGCCCGGCCCGGCCAGAGCCCGCTGCCCGCACCGCCCGCACTCACCGGCGCCGCACTCACCCGCTCTACGCCGGGAGCGCGGCCGTGCCGGGAGGCGGCGGGATGCTGTGCCCGCCCCCCCGGCGCGCCCGTCCCGGTGGGAGCGGCGCGGGGGGGCCGAGCCCGAGGGGCTGCCAGGCCTGGAGGGGGCGGGCGTGGGGCACTAGTGCCCAAAATAGCGAGCGTGGGGTGGCTCAGCTTGCCTTTGCCGACATGGTTGGGACCCCCTCTCCACTCCGTCCACCGAGGGTCCCTGTCCCCCGTAGTCCTTACAGGGGCACAGAGCTGTCCCCCTGCAATTTGATGTCGCAGAGAAGAGCAGGTCCCCGAGCCCGGTCACCAAAAAACAGCGGGGAAAAAACACAGCTCTTACCCGGAGCCTTGTTCACTTTAGTCCCAGTTCTTCCTGTTACGTTTCTCTTTTTTTTTGGCTGCAGTCCCTCAAACTGAACCAGCAAAATGACACAGGACATCCTCCCGCTCCTGCCCGACGCAAGCAGCTCGCGTCTGACAAAGAGCTGGCACCTGGATGTAGCCATATGTGACCCTTTTCGGCTACAAGCTTTGTTACACCGCACAGGTAGAGGCCGTGGTGCAGCTGCAGTTGTCTGTCAGAAGGCTGCTGACCTCTGGGATCTGCCTTATGCAGGAGTTTGGAAAAATCCAACCTTGGCCTAAAATCAGCAGTCTTTGCCCTTTTCATCTTAAAATGGTACCCTGTGAAGAATACTGCAAGTTCTCTGTCTTAATTATTGCATTTCAGCAGAAACACAAAATTAACATCTGGCCTATCAAGGCACTGGTACATTCCCTGAAGCTGGATGTGTAGGACCAAATTATACCAAACTGGCTTTGAAAGCTTTTTAAAAGATCTAGGTGGCTTAAGCATTGATTTTTAGCATAGTTTCGGGCTTTTTTTTCCTTTTTTTTTTTTTTTTTAATTTTACCTAAGGGACTCTAGACTATCTATTTTGAAATCACTTTAAACCGTTTTGAAAATCACACTACAGCCAACCCATATATATCTACGCTTTTATCCAGCCATTTCCCTAGATCCAATCAGAGCTGAATGACAAGGGAACCTACACAGCGGTTTTCCATTTATACTCTCAGATACTCTACATTTGTATTCTGAGAACTGGACAGATGCAGCTAAAGGTGGGTATCTTACCTGGATTTTACAGTGTTTACACTATAAAAAATGTAGTTTTTTATTATATTTATTTATAATAACAAATAAAGAGCGTCAGAGGATTAGAATTTTATTTCATTTTGAAAATGAAGTTGGCCTTCCTGAACCTAAAATCCCTTGGTTTTACTTCTTACAATTTTCTGGCGTGACCTAGAATACTTAGGATCTATTTTTAACACTATTTAAGCCATGTTGTTACAGTAATCCAATTTACAGCGGGAACTTTAAACTCCAAATAACTCAGGTGATGGCTTAGAATTGGTTGATTATTTCGCGTTTTTATTAGATGTTCCCAAATGTCCTCTTAAAGTACAAGAGCTGTAATTTGGAGTTCTGCCAATACTCCCTCTAAAATATTTTTCTTAGAATATAATATACTGTACCTCCTTTGATAATTAGTCTTTTTGTAATTTATTTTATTATTTGGGCAGATGTTTTGATTTCTCAAAAACCCCCCTTATAACTACTATTTTTGGCTTAATGACAAAAAAAAATTTCAGGTGCCTTTCATTTTGCGGGTTATAAGAAAGGTTTATCAGCAAAAATAAACCTGCAGTTATTCTCCCATGAAGTCACAATTTCTACTATAGATTTACATTCAGTGGCTCATTTTTCCAATAGAAACTGAAATTTAGTGTGCTGATCACCTACGGTGCTTTGTTTGTGTGAGGACACATGAGGTAAGGAGAATGCACCCAACCACCATATCTATCACCATTACAGATAATAGTGCCAAGATGCAGTCCTGGACTTAGCTTGGTGACATGTGAAGGCCTTGACATCTTTGTAGCTCATCTGTATGTCTTCAGAGGGAAAATTCAACCTGCATATTCCTTCAGGCTGAGGCGGGGTAGGATTCTGAGGTAGTAGGAGATGCTGGTCAGCTTTCCTGATGCAGCTGGCATCTGCCGTGTACAGGTGGGATTTCACGTGTGGGGTTTGGAGGGGAGCACTTCAGACACCTTCTCTGAATTGAGCCAATATAAATATAAATATAAAAATATAAACAAATGCTTGGAAGAACTCCCATGCCTATATGTGAGACAACTACTACATGGCAACAAGTTCTTCAGGGATGTGCACACTCCCACTGTGGCACTGAGAGAAAAATCCTTCCTGCAGAGGAGCGAATCAGTTACCTTAGTGATGTTCAGTAGTGGAAAGCTGTTTTGAAGCAGCTGGGATCAACTTATTTTCTGCTGTGGGCATGCCTTGACAGAAATGTGGAGCTTCCCACTTAGAGCTACAATGGTGTTTCTCTTCCCTTTCTTTATCATAAATTGCTATTTCTTTATTTTAGTTTTTCCTTCCTTGTAGCAAAATCAATGTCATTTGAAAAAGAGATTTTATGTATTTGTAAATTTTGCTGAGAAACTTTTCCAGTTGTAACTCTGTGCAGTTTCTATATTTTTAAATATCTGGAGGATTAGGAAAAAATCCTAGTGTACTTTAATAATACTCATATTGAGCCTCTCTTTCTTTATATTATATTGTACATATTGTTTAAAGTTTCAGATAGAAAATAACACAAGATTAAATCCCAAAGAAGCTTCTAGTGAAACTGATTGCTATCAGAGGAAACAAGGCAGTGACGGAAATACTGTAGATGACTGTTTTTGAATTCCAGTTGAGAAATCTATGAAAGAAGATTGTGTTTTACTGTGGTGCCTAGCAGACATGGAATGAAGTCAGTGGCCCAGATCCTTGCTAGTCTTGTGACCATGTTCCATGTTCCACTTGGCATCTAAAATTTTAGAGATAAACAGGATATAAATAAGGTAAAAATAAACAAAAGCAAAATGCAGACTTTTACAATTATTTTACTCTCTGTGCAGTGCCCCTACTTGCAGCGGGCACTGGCAATACAGCCAGAAGAGGAAGGAGGCTACCCCTGGGGAGCTGTGGGGAGCTGCAGGGAGCTGCAGGCTCTGTTGGCCACCTCACTGGATGGGCCATGTACCAAACCTCCTGCCAATGGCTCTTCCCTGGGGATGGAGCTCTGCTGAGATGGGTTTTCATAGGATCTGAGCAGCCACAGTACTGGATGTGTCAGAGACTGAGGCTACCTTTGAAGCTGGAGGCAGAATCTTGCCCCAGTAAAGGCTTCTGAATGCTCTCCTTTCTACTAGAGAGCTGGCTTTAGAAAGCTGATATTTTACTCTCCTTAAAATCATCATCTTAAGAGGTGCAGAATAAATTAATATTCCTTGTAAAAAAAAAAAGATTCTTAGATAAATAAGATGACAGAGCTAAATAGACAAGGTCTTATCTGAAGGTAAAAGGCATTTTTCAAGAAGTGGAAGCTATGTGCAAACAAGGGAGCTTGCACAGATAATAAGCCCAAAGAAATTATGCTTAAAAATATAAACAAAGGGAGAATATATCAATATATAAAATTTCTATAAATATATATAAATATATTAATATATAAACAAAGGAAGAATAACTTGCTAAAGTCAAGTGTAAAAGTTACTCATAAAACTTTAGACCACAAAAACTAGGAAGATCTGCAGTGCTGAGGGTTGATCAAGGAGTAGGAGTATCACAAAAAAGGACATATAAGAGGTATTAATGCAAATCTTTGTTGAAGTGTTCACTACCAAAGTGCTTGGAGACATTCATATCCATGCACTTTCTTTACGAAAATCAGGTCTGCAGAGTTATCTCATATTGAATGGTTGGAAGAAAAAAAAGCTCAGATAAGGAAAATGGGTAATAAAATCAGCTTGCCTGAGTCCTATGCACCTAGAAGTTCCTTGAGAGGTCAGATATTGAACAGCTGTTCCACTAACTGAAGTGTAAACTTAACATTCAAATAGTTTTTGAACTCATCCAAATAGAAGGTACAAAATCTTGAAAAAGGCTTCAGAGGGTATTTGTATTTGAGACAATCCATTTAAAAATAACCTAAAGAATACTATCAGTTGGCACATGAATAACTCTGAAATAATAACATCCTGGCCTGTATCAGAAATAGTGTGGTCAGCAGGATTAAGGCAGTGATTGTCCTGCTGCACTCAACACTGGTGAGGCTGCACCTCAAATCCTCTGTTCGGTTCTGGGCCTCTCACTACAAGAAAGACATTGAGGTGCTGGAGAACAAGTCTTGTGAGGAGCAGCTGAAGGAGTTAAGGTTGTTTAACCTGGAGAAAGGTCCCTCACAGGGAACCTCATCACTCTCTACAACTGCCTGAAAGGAGGTTGTAGTGAGGTGGGGTTAGTCTCTTCTGCCGAGTAACAAGTGATAGGACGAGAGGAAATGGACTCAAGTTGTGCCAGGGAGGTTTAGATTGGATATTAGGAAAAATTTCTTCATTGAAAGGGTTGTCCAGCATTGGAACAGGCTGCCCACGGAAGTGGTTGAGTCCTCATCCCTGGAGGTATTTAAAAGAGGGATTGATGTGGCACTTAGGGACATGGGTTAGAGATGGACTTGGCAGAGCTGGGTTGATGGCTAGACTCAAAGATCCTAAGGGTCTTTTCCAACCTAAATTATTCTATGATCCTATTCTATGATTCTATTCTATGATTCTATTGTACGATTCTATTGTATGATTCTAATGAAGAAGCATCACCATGCCTTTTATGGAAGGAAGTCATGCCTCCTTGCTATCTGCTGAATGCTTCATCAAGCTCCTTCCTATGTAAATGTTCTGTTTTATCTAGACTTTTAAATTCTTAAATTAATGCTTCTTTCAAAGTCTTTTAGGAAAGATCAGTGAAAACCTTTATAAAGAATCTCAACTAACTTGAGTTGGAAAGGATTAATAACTACTTAAAGGCCCATCATGGGATATTAAAGGCAGTGTTCCAGATTCAGCTTCTGTCTCACAAAACAAGAAAAGAGTCTCTGAATGAAATCCTCAAACAGTGTTTGAAACAAATAAAAAGAAGTAGTTGTTCCATGCCACACATTATTAAATGACACTTTGCCCACATGATCAGAGGATAATGTAGAAAAAAAAATCATAAATGGGTAAAAAATGCAAATTATGGGAAAAATATCTATCAGGTGAAATTGCACACAAAAATTGAGGCTTCTAATAAATGACTCAAAGAAACAAGGTTTATAACAGCGTAACGAAACAGAAAAGCAAGTGCATCATCTGTGTCTCAGCTCTTTGCAGCTTTAACACCTATGGTATTTTTGGGGGAAGGCTCAGACTCTGGAGACGTTCAGAAATCTTGGAGAGAATGTTAGTTGGAAAAGGTGTTCAACAGGAATATTAGTTTTTTTTATTTACTTGTTTACGAGTATTTTCATTAAAATACTGGCAGCATGAGCAATGCATGGAGCCCTTCCTAGTTTGCATAGCACAATTACTTTAAGTGGCAGAATCTTTTTCTTGTTAGTATCACACCCTCATGTTGATCAAAAGCAGGGACAGGGCCTCCAACATATTGGCCTCTAGCGACTGGCCTCTAAATTAGTATGAAGCAAGAGTAAATTCCACAGAAGTTGAAAGTAACTGTGAAGCAAAAATCGAGCTTCTATTCATGAGGTTGATGACAGGTATGCATCCAGATACATGCAAACTTCCACATGCAGGCTTCCTGTCATCTGTGATACAGCATCAAGTATCACATCTTGCTGTGACCTAGAACAGAACTGACAGTTATATATGTACTTTGAATTAAAGCACTCTAAGGAGAAGGGAGGAGATTACATTGCCTAGATTCAGAAATGTCTACCCAGAGGATCTTCATCTGAAATGTGTGTTCGTATCAGAATGACAAAGCCAGGATTTGAAGAGAGATGCTGCTTTTTCAGCCCAGAGTTGGCCTTGCCGGGTTGCATGTGATATGTGCCTTGCAGATATCCAGTTCCTGCCTCCTGCCCCTCCTCATTCTGTCCAGGCTTCCACACACAGTCATAAAAGGCTTAGAGGATTTAAATTGCCTGGTTACAAAATTGTATCGAAACATAGATACTGATGCAAATTGTACAGCCTGTTGGCACTGTATGAATCACGTCAGGCCTAGAATGAGTCTGCATTAATTCCAAGTGTGCTTATTTCCATTTCCAAACTAGATCTCTTTTCATATTCATATTTGAGTTGCCTTCATTTAGATTATTTCCTTCCTTTCTTTTTTTAATTTTCTTTTGCATATATTAATGCTTTTGCCAAGTCTCTGCATACATAGCTAATTTCCAAAGCTTCCCTCATCCTGTTCTGTGTTTGATCTCCAGTTCTTCCAAAGGAATATATACAATGGCAATCAGAAATTGAGATAAAGAAAGAAGCATCTTTAAACTAATTGTTACAAACAAATCCCTATTAGAAACAGAACCAAAGGAATAAGAAAAGGGTTCTTTCCCACCGTAAAGTTGCTTTTTTTTGCATCCCAGAGATACGCACAGTGGACTAGTGTCCTACCATTTTGGTCATCCTCACTTCTTTCATATGAAAAGCGTGTGCCACCCTTTGAAGCCTGTTTCTGCTTTCTAAGGGAAAGCTGTTCCCATGTCACCGCCATAGGGAACACAGGCACACATACCAACAGCACATACACCATGCCATCAACAGCAGTCTTCTCTCCAAAGAACGGAGAAGCAGGAAGACAATCCAGGCTGGTGATACTGCCACTGAGCAGGCTACTCACTGTCATGGCTGCTGTGATGCATGGCCAAATTCAGGTGATACATTTGAGAGTGGCTATAAAATACCTGTCATTAGGAATCTGCATTTATAAAGTCAGACATAACTTTGGTGAATCTGATTCCTGAGGGTATTAATGGGCGAGACATATGCAACTCTGTGTTCTGCAGCAGCTGCCATGAAGTCAGTACGTTGCTACCAAAAATTACAAAAACACTTTCAACAAATAGAGTTGTTCATAAACCCCAGGAATAGCCTGCTGGGTGAAAAGTTCATTAAAAGTCACATTCAATTAACAAATGACTGTTGTCGCCAGATGTATATATCCTGAGGTACAGTTTAATGTATGTCAGACACAGACAAAAAGACAGGCTAAATGATGATTAATGCTTGGCTGTCGATTTCACGAAGCATCACACTAAGTAAAGGAATACCTCTTGAAATAAACATCCTAATCCACATAACTTAAGCTAACTAGGGTGAAAATATGAAATAAGTAAATATAGATGATGCCCCAAAAATACACAGAATTGCAATGTGTTTGCAGTCATTTCCCAGGCTATATTTCTATCTTTTGCCCAGCTGGGGAGGAAACATCTCCTTTTCAGGTCAATAAATAGACAATGTACTTGATACATCTATAACTGTTTTACAACATTATTATCTGCATTTTTTTTAATTTATTTAAGCAAAGCAGCTAATAACTTATCTTTCAGCTATAAATTACCAACTTTGGGAATGGGCTTTGGAGAAGTTCCAGCTAAAAAAATGCCACGTTAAGGTATCCAGTTTACCTTGGGCATCTCCAAAAAACCAGGTTCTTCCTCAGGATTTGTTAACTAGGGAGCACTCTTTAGTAAGCACTGAGTAAAGGGTCTGGATCTTATAAAAGGACATAAACAGGACTCTTGGAAGCTGCAACAGCTAGAAGAGCAAACAAGCACTGAGACGCATTAATGATGAATGAAGCACAAATCAGTAGAGAGACAAAAGACAAAAGAAACAGCATCGTGGAGAATTATCTGCATGTCATCACAAGGTGATTAGAGAACTAATATTACAAGCATCCAGGTACATAACTATCTATTAATTTAGCATTAATTGTAATTTAAATTTAGTATCTGATCAACCTGGACTAAAAAGTTCCAAATAAAGAAGACAATAAATGCAAGTAATTTGGAATAAAAGAAATCAGAGAATAGAGTGGACTTGAATCTGCGTTTCCACTTCAGATGTAGAGATCATTATGTCAGGAATGATGTAAGCAGTAATAAACTTGCACTGTGTCTTTCTGGGAGGTACTCATATCATTGCTGGCTAGGAAAAGTCTCCAGGGAGAGAGCATGTGGATACTGAAAAGCAGAAAAAATAGATTCTCAAAAGGGGTGAAAGGACATTTTGTCCTAAAAAAAACCCCAAAAAACAAGAGAAGATGTTTCATGTAAGAACCTCTCAGAATGAATCAGCTCTTTGGAGTGGGTCAAGTTAGCTTTACAAAAGAGATTGTTGCTATGTATTCACAGTTCAGGAACCTTCAGTGAATCAGGGAATTAATTTCCTTTAGGAAGTTTCTCAAAAGTGCCTTACCAACATTACTGGAAAATTAATCTTTATAATTCAGCTGTCAAGCAGTGTGATTGATCACGTACAGTTTTATTCTTGTTCCCTCATTAAATGGTCTCTGCTTCAAAAAGTCTTTTTCCCCTAAAAAATTGATCTCAAATTTAAGCAGGCTTGAAGATCAAAGTTCTTAACTTTGTGTTTATTAGTCAGCCAGAATTGTAATTATCTGAAAATACTAGGAAAGCAAAAGTTATATTCTTTAGGAAGCTCAGGAAGAGAAGGTAACTAGGCCATAGACAATGAATTTGTAGATAAATAACCTTGTATCAGACTATGCAGACTTGGAAGATGGGAGTATTAATAAATCAGAAAATTTTAAGAGAATGATCACTATGGATTTGGAGGTCCAAAACATTATACCAGGTAATGAGACTGTAGGGGAAGAGATTAAGGATGGACATACCTGGGATTTGATCAGTTCTGTGGTCGGCAGTTTGAGCAAGAATCTACCGACAGAAAGACCATCAGTGAAGGACTGGGGAGAGTGATGAACTTTTAGAAAGCAGAACTGAAATATTTCTCTCCTGATGGTGATTAAAATGTGAAATGTCCAACAAAAACAGTTGCAACAAAACTCCATATTCAAATAAAAGTTGGATGTAGTCAGATGGTACCAACTGGAAATTGTATCTTTATCCAGAAGCACTGAATGGGCATATCTCCGAGTTACTCATAAGTTATTAGGATATCAGAGCATCACCTCTGTTTGCAGACTATGAGAACAGCTGTAACGATTCACAGAAAAGTTCTATGACTACAAAAATGCTGCATGTGGTCTTTCCATAATTCAAACTTACTATTAAGTTCCTTCCTGCTACAGCATTTTAGCAACAGTAAAGACCTTGGTTATTGTAGAATGCAAAATTTTCAAATCATGACTACATAGGAGACACACAGCTTGAGGGGTTTTTTCACTCTCATAATCCCTGAAAGACACGTTTTCTCTAATTGTCCACTAGAAAATATTATTTCCTCTTCAGATTTCTTTGCATACCATGGGACAGTTAACAATGTGCAGGCTGGTCTTCTACATTAATAAACACAATTACTTGGGGAGCTGTCACTGGAAAGTTCATTTGCTATATTGCTTAGAGTTTATACAATGTTTACTCACTTGAATGTGCTTCTAAATTTAATAGAGCTGCTTCTATAAGTCTTCACTTAGAAGACAGACAAAGTGGTTCTTGCTACATGGAAAGTGCTAAATATTGACTTTTATTTTTTCTGGTTTGGTTTTATGCGAGAGGGCAGAATGAGAATATCCTAAACTACAGATGTGAAATATACAGCAAAAAAAGATGTTTCCCAATTGGAAAATCTGATTTTATTTTTTTTTTTCAGTTTGGAGGGGGTGTGTTTTTTTGGTTTTGCTTGGTTTTTTTTAGTTTAGTGAATTTAGGACAATTCAACTTGATCATGAGAGTAATACTTGGAATCAGAAAGTGAAAAGAACAAAAGGAAAAATGCTTTTAATTGGAACACTGGCACACAGCGGAAAAAAACATTTTCCAAATTTTTTAGTTTTAATTAGCATCTATTAAAGTACAGCCCCACATCAAAAGTGTGACAACATCTTATTCAGAAAAAAACTAAATGCGGATGGCAAGACATAACTTTCACAGGGGTTTCCTCCATTTTAAGGAGCTTCTAAGGACATCTAAAGGTGTATGAACCTCTTAATTATTTTGCTCTCAAGCATTAACTGGATAACCAGGTAATGCTACAATTGTCAGCAGATGAAAGTAAAATATATGGTACCAAACATAAACAGTAAAAGCTAGGTGAAACTAGCTTAGGCTGAGTTGTTCCAATACAAATTTCTGTTGTAGATCTCCTCCATATTCATTATGTATGTTCACCTTCGTATTCATTATATTCTTATTTGATCCAGGTTTTCTTTCCCTCCGAGATCACACACTGCAGATTGAGGAGGTGTTGCTGCCCTAAGACTCCCTTCCATAAAATCCCTATGAGATGGCCACTGATGTGCCAGTGTAGGAGTACAAAGTATCTATAGTTTGTTCCCTTCTTTTCATTCACCAGGGCATGCAAGCTTCTGAGACTGATCTTTTTCCTTTCCTGCAGTCAGCTTTAAAAAACCCCACTTTTTCTGCTAATGGCATATCAAGTCTTGACATGAGAATGTCAGAGTGATCTATAACATGGTGCCCAGCCTCCCAAGATTGACTATCTGTGGACTTTTATTTAGAAAGATATGTGTAAACACTTGTATAAACATGAGTTCTAGCAAGAGGCAGCACTTATACTGTTTGCACATGAAAATACCTGCTACTAAATGGAATGCCAGGGATGTTACCTGGGTTCCAGAACAGCACTTGTCACTACCTAAGCTGATAAGGATAAAAACATAACATTGTAAATTCAATTTATGGGCATGGCATAAAAATATTTAGAATGGGTTTAATGTATTTCTTTTGCACTAATGTCCATGTTTTATATACAAATATATGCTGCATATTTATAGGCCCAAACCCCATTACACATGCTGGGACACCAGACTATGCCTGCTTGGATGTGCAAGTCCAGATTCATCCCATCCCCATCCCTGGAAGTCGAGGCCAGACTGGATGGTGCTTTGAGCAACCTGGTCTAGTGGAAGGTCCCTGGCAGAGGAGTTGAAACTAGATCTTTCAGGTCCCTTCCAGTCCAAACCATTCTATGATTCTATGATTGTGCTCCTGTAGTCTGCTCTGCACTTTCATTCTCCATCATCTGGGTTAGGATATATAGGCAGGAAGGACATTGTCCGTCTCCTGAAACATGACTCCAGTCCTGAGACTTGGAGTCCTGTCACCAAGTGCCCAAGGCCCCCTTCCCAAGTCTCCATCTTTAAGCCAGTGACTAAAATATCAGTAGGTTAATTATCTTCCACTCACTGACTATGTAGGGTAGGGGAGCTTGAGCAACCAGACATTTATTTAAGGCACATAATTTAAGAAAGAATTAATAAAGCTTTAGAGTGGCCTTCAATTTGGTATGTTGCAAGAGATAGATGAGGGCATTTCTAGGCCTTTAATTTATCCAGGAAGATGGACACTGGATAGTGACCTTTAATCCACTCTCAGCACCACCTGGACCAGTACTGCTTGGACCTTTGTCGTTCACCACTCACATTGCCCTGAAACAGCACCTGACCTCCTTCAGACCTGTTACATCATCTGCCTCACTTGAAATACTGCTGTGACAGATTTTACCACTCCAGAAAGAAGATAAATTACATTTCATTCTTTTCCTTAGAGCATTGAAATTGAAATCTGCCTCTGTTGTTGAGTAGCTTGGAGCTGGCTCTTCTTACCTGGATTTCAAGTGGGTAGACAAGAACATTTTTGTCCTTGAGCTCTGATTCACTGCTCAGAGCTGGCAGAAAATCTCATTGCCTTTTTTACAAGACCTCGCATGCCCACCTGAAATAGGTTTGCTACAAGGAGATAGGAAAATTTTATTTGCAATTTGCTCAGCTTTCACCAAATTACTTTGCCCAGAAACAAAGCTGGTCTGGGGGCATTCCAGAAATGGTGGGAGGCTGCTGAAAAACTGTAGTGCAAATCCCCACCAGGAGACAGCACAACCTAGGCATGTCTTGGCTTTAGCTCTAGAGTCAAAATAGGACTTAATCTAGTTCAGCATTTGAAAGTTTCATGTCAGTGTAGGTGTGAAACAGTATGGATGCTTGGACCAAGCCCAAGCTGTGGTAAGACATACTAGAGTGCAAAGAGGAACTGGCAGAAACTGCCATGATCCTGCTGCTGACTACTGCAGGTTCCAGAGAGCCAGATGAACTAAGAGTCACCAGAGGCTAGAAACCTGACAGCCCAGACAAGGAGTCAGGTACTGTTTCCTTTAGGTGAGCACCGTTCCTCTACAGTTGCCACACATTGCCACTGGCACATATTGTCACTGAAGAGAGATGTTTTCTAGGATAAAAGTTAAGCTGCCATGAAAGTGAGGAGACAAGATAAGAAAATTACTTTTCAATCCGGATCTGAAAGGATATCTATACAAAATAAATTATTTATACCAAATATAGAGAACATATCAAGCAAATTTGCCATAATAATATGTTGAGAAAGCCTGGAAAACCTAAGAAAGCAGATCTAGACCAGTGTTTATATAATAGGTATCATCAATGAATTATAAAATCTATGTTGTAATTACCTTATGTAGGAGAGATGAAAAAGCAGAAATCCAGTTGCACTAGTATGAAAAAAAGTACAAAATTTTGTGTTGGTAGAGAAACAAAAGTTACAGTGACTCCTTTTCCTGCCTTAGGTTTCAATAAGCCTGCTGCAACTGGGATCAGGAGGAAAACAAGAAGCTACTAGTAATGAATAATATGTATAATACGTTCATGGTAGTAGAGTAGATAGACCCCCTCCTAAATTCTTACATGGCTAAATAACCCCCCTCTTGTTTTTAGACATAAAGAGGAAATCAGTGCTGAACATATTCCAAAGCAGTCACAGAAACACCAATGCTTCTGAACGCTTCCTCTAGCCCATGGCTTTTCCATCATTGCTACAAAGTGACTGCTCCAATAACATTACTCCAGTGTGGAATACCGTGAATGATGAAATGCAGATTTAGCAGTGAAAAAACAGTGTTCTTCAAACCAACCTGTCAAGCCAGAGAAGAAAAATGGCAGAAGGATGTTGTTCTCATCACAAATAAGCAATTGTTAAAAAGGAATTTTGGCTCTAAGGTTTTGGGTTTTTTTGTAAATAGGGACCCCAAGTTAGGCATGATTGGCCTGAGTGGTCTGCCAACTGGAAGTCCACTGAATCAGCAAGTTCAGCTGAAGTTAACAGGACTGCAAAGGAATTATTTACATATTAATTCAGGCATTCATCTCTGAAAACATTGATTTTGTTTAAAAACTGGTTCCATCTGAAGTCAAAGGATTCTGAAAATAAACACTGATTTACTTCCTTGAATGCATTGATCAGTATATCTGTGGTGTGTTCTACTCTTAGGCTATATTTGCACACAGGCAATTTGTTCCACTCCAAAAAATAGCAGCAAACTATTCCAGCTTGCCAAGAGCTCATACCGACAGCTTAACAGATTGAGAGAGCAATTTGCCTGTTTAGTACATAGACATAAATCTTTTCTCCTAACAGCTTTGTTTAATGGCCAGGACTGCTCAGTCCTACACCTGAACCTGCCACTAACATATACATGGTTGCACTGGGAAAGAAGCAGTAGTGAGGGAGAACACTTACATTTACAAATGCTGACTTGAATAGTGTTGCTCTCTTATGAGAGTTTATACAGATGTAGAGTTCATGGTGTAGTCCAAACTTTCCTCATGTTCAGTACTCCAGTGTTTGTGGCTGTGCAAGGCACACATGTAAAAATTCCAGCTTTGCTTTCCCTGCACATGCACAGCTCTTGGGTTGAAGGATTATGGCCAACTCGTGTCCCTGCTGGTCTCCCAGAACTCTGCAGAGGAGGGCTCTTGTTATAACTCAGCAAACTGCAGGTACCATGTTCCTTTCTCCAAAATCTTCTAAAAACAAGACAAATGATAGATTTTGGCTTACCTCCTACACTGTACTGCAGCAATTAAAAAACCCAGACAATAAGGGCTCAAATTTTGAAAGTTTGACATATTCCACAAAAGAAGCTATTGATATATTCCACAAAAGAAGCTATTGATATATTCCACAAAAGAAGATTTACTAAGAGCAAATCATGCCTAACCAAGCTGGTGGCCTTCTGTGAAGGAGTGATGGCAAGGGTTAACATGGGAAGACTGACAGATATCATCTAGCTAGACTTTTCTAATGCCTTGGATACAGTCCCACACAACATTCTTATCCCCAAATTGGAGAGCCATGAGTTTGATGGATGGACTATTCAGTAGATAAGGAATTGGATGGACACAGCTAGAGAGTTGTGGTCAATGGCTCTATGTCTAGGCAGAGGCCAGTGATAAGTGATGTCCCTCTGTCTTAGGACTGGTGCCCTTCAATATCTTCATCAATGACATGGACAGTGAGATCGAGTGCACCCCCAGCAAGTTTGCAGATGACACAAAGCTGAACAGTGCCTATGACACATGTGAAGGACGGGAAGCCATCCAGGGGGACCTGGACAAACTTGAGAAGTGGGCCCACGAGAACCTCATGAAGTTCAGCAAGTCCAAGAGCAAGGTGCTGCACCTGGGTCAGGCAGTTCCACATATGAGAATTGGCTGGGAGAAGAAGTTGTTGAGAGCAGCCCTTCAGAGAAGGAGTTAGGGGTTCTTGTGGATGAAAAGCTGAACACGACCTAGTGTTATGTGCTCACAGCACAGGTCAACTGCATGCTGGGCTGCATCAAAAGCAGCGCGGCCAGCAGGTTAAAGGAGGTGATTCTGCCTCTCTACTCTGCCCTTATGAGACACCACCTGGAGTACTGCATCCAGCTCTGGGGGCCTCAAAACAAGAAAGACATGGACCTGTGGGAGTGAGCCCAGAGGAGGGCCACCAAGATGATCAGAGGGATGTAGCACTTCTGTGAAGACAGGCTAAGAGAGTTGGGGTTGTTCAGCTTGGAGAAGAGAAGCCTCCAGGCAGACCTAATGAGGTCTTCCAATACCTAAAGGGAGCTTATAAAAAGCAGGGAGAGGGACTATATTTATACAGACAGATAGTGACAGCACAAGGGGCAATGGTTTTAAGCTGAAAGATGGCATGCTTAGATTGATGTTAGGAAGAAATTCTTTACTCAAAGGGTGGTGAAGTACTGAAAGAAGTTGCCCAGAGAAGTTGTTGATGCCCCATCCCCGGGGCATCAACAGGGAAGTGTTCAAGGCCACATTGGATGGGGCTCTGAGCAACCTGATCTAGAGAAAGGTGTCCCTGCCTATGGTGGGAGTGTGTGTGTGTGTAACTTCAAGGTTGTTTCCAACCCCAACCTTTCTGTGCACATGGAAATTATTTCTCTATTTTTAAATAAAATTATTAAGTTACGTAAGGAAGAGTCCCTTTATCATTAAAAAGAGAAAACTATAAATAGTTTTTACTACTTAGTGGATAATAAGACACTTGGCTAAAAATATCAGGAAGGCTGCACTAGGTCAGGGTAAAAGTCCTTGCCTGGCATTATGTCTCTGAACAAGATCAACAGCAATGCTTAGGAAAGAGTGTATTTGAAGGACAAGCAGGTGGTGATAGCTTTGCCATCCCGGTTCCAGCAATTACCATTCTAAGTATTTTCAGAATAGAGCTTGGAACTGGACAATTATGCTTAATAGCCCTTGATGGATCTTGCTAGTAGCTATTAATCAAAAAGGGAGCCTCTTTTGTCATTTCATGACTGATTAGATGCTTTGAAAGGTCTTAGTGAGCATAGTGAGGACCTTGTGTAAGGCTTTTTAGAAATCTAGGTACACTGCAGAAGCCAAATCACTCTTATAGGTTCACTAACTTTTTAAAAGAATGCTATTAAGTTTGTGCAGCATGTGTTCCCACGAGGCTAAGCTGCACAGGTGCCTCTGGAGCCTTTGGAAAAACTGACATCAAATTTGCTCCCCGCTATTTTCTGCGGCAACTCCCACAAACAGTTAAATAACAACTAGTGGTTCAACATTTGCATACTTTAATTTGTTTAAAATAGTTGATAAGCTGCATCTGATCCCACAAATGTTATTAATGTCTTCAAAATTAGCCATAGTGCCCAAAATATCAGTCCTAAGAGCAGAATGGTCACTAAGTTCTTGCTTTCTTGTTCCTGCAACAGGGAAATGTTTTTATGGAGCAAATACTAAAATCCTTATGATTACCTTTTAAGAAGATTAGAACCTCTGCATTGCCACTCCTGGTTGGCAAACTTTATGCTTATCTGAAACTCATAATTGAGGGAAATATGTCTTCATTGCCTTTGAGAATGAAAGGAAGGTCATTAATAATACAGGCCACTAACAGCTGATGTGTGTCAGCGTAGCTCCAATAACATCCCTGCAGATATATAAAAATAAATAAAAACTAAATACTATCTTATAACACATAAATTTTCTGTAACAGTTCTGCTTTTTGTGTGCATGTATGCATGTATTTTAAGGGTTATTTAAAAAAACCCCTTATTTCAATAATAAACTGGCTCCAGTCTTGGCCACTTGGGCACACTACTGGCTCATGTTCAGCTGGCTGTCAACCAGCACCCTCAGGTTCTTTTCCACTGGGCAGATTTCCAGCCACTCTTCTCCAAGCCTGTAGCACTGCGTGGTGGTGTTGTGGCCCAAGTGCAGGACCCAACATTTTGCCTTGTTGAACCTCATACAATTGGCCTTGGTCCATTGATCCAGCCTGTCCAGATCCCTTCGCAGAGCCTTCCTGCCTTCCAGCAGATCAACACTCCCACTCAACTTTGTGTCATCTGTGAACTTGCTGAGGGTGCACTCAATCCCCTCCTCCAGATCATTGATAAAGATATTAAACAGGACTGGCCCCAACACTGAACCTGAAGGGACACCATTTGTGACCAGTCTCCCTCCAAACCCGTGCTGAAAGCTGCCTTCAGCAAAGCCACTGCGAGGAGATCTCTGTTGAGACTGGAAGCTGCCTAGTGCAATGCCAGTGATGTGTCCTCAGGTCCTCCCAGACACCTGAATGAGCCCTCCAATACACAAGACAGGATGATTTTGAAGAACACAGATGGACCTAGGTCTTCTAAAATTTTGCTGGCTGATGAAAAATAAGGGGAATAAATAATTCCTTGATGAATTCCACATGTTTCTTTAGACTTATCTCCAGGATGAGCAAAACAAACAGAAAGCTTCTTATGGCTGGACCATTAGGCAAGATGGAAATAGACTGAAAGTTGTCAGTATTGGGTTTTAAAGGCATCTATCACACACTGGTACAATGGTAGCAGGAGTTTCCAAAATGCCAAGTATTTAGAAACACTGAACCATACTATGTTATACAAATTGAAGGGGGTTGTTTTTATTACAAATATTTCTATCTTTTCCAATTAAGGCATAGAGCATTATGTAGTGATGTGAAACTGTCTTATTAATTTATCCTTAGAGAGCATTTATTCCAGGCACACAATAATAGTAACAGAGGCAGAAATTAGTTTTCTCTCTCACTTGCAACGACTGCGATGGGGCTTAATAGGAACATTAATAACAGTCTTGACCCAATCTGCATCTAGTCTTCTCCTGCTATGAATAGAGTGACAGCAGTTTGCACAATCTGATGATTTTTTGTTCTTTGCTTCATGGCAGTAGCTGTATAAAACAGATTCAGACCATTCGCTATTTTCTAAAAAGGATTACATCCATACATATTTACAAAATGTATGTAGTTGTTAATCAATTTCTACTCAGTGATGTATTTTTCAAGATAACGTCATAATTTTAGAAACATACTTGATAATGCTTTACCATTTAAATCCATTGCATCATTTGATTTTGATCTACATAAACAGGTATTGTTAGAATAAAAAAAAAACCCAAAAAACTAAACATGTAAGAGGGAGATAAAGAGAAACATTTGTGCTATACTCCTATCTATTTATTTGAATCAGTATTAGATTTATATCTATGTCAGTCATTGAAAAATATGGTCTCTGAATTCCATTTAATTTCTGATATCTCTATTACAAGTCTTTGCACAATCTATCAGAAACAAGAATTTTATTCTTTTGTGTTCTACTTCTCTCACACCAGAGATAGAACCCTGGATATCATAATCTGTTATCACAGACATTATTTCAATATTACTTTTCATTTAGAGGATCAAGAGGACAAAAAAGATTTTTTTTGTAGATTTCACTTAAATATGGCTTAAAGTAAGTGAAATGTGGAGTCGTACTGTGTACACAGATGCATTCCAGAAAAAACACCCCTGTAGACTATTTTTCCATTAACATTTTTGAGATAAAACCCACATCTTCAAATTGCCATTTCCATTTAAACGCTGCCAGGGAAATACTTCCATTCTTTAAGTTGCACTGCCCTCTGGGGGAGAGGATCTTCAGCAGCTGTAGTTCCATGTCCATGTTGCGAGAACAAAGGCCTTCCTCTGTTTTCTCCTTCAGTTTTGAAGGCTGAACATTTTCATTCCTCCAAATGTTATGTTGATGCTTCATATGATTTTGGCATTGTACACAAAGGCGAGTGAGGCCTAATTACAGATATGTTTTATTTGCTTTTTTATTCCCTTACATGTTCTCTTTGTGTGTGTGTGTGTGTGTGTGTGTGTGTGTATGTGTGTGCGTGCGTGCATGTAAATCTTGTCTGGGAAGGTTTGGAGGTACTTTTATATCTTTCTGAAATTTGTGGATGTAAGGTAGTCTATCCATGATGAAGGTCTGATGCTGCTGTACCATAGTGTTGAATGCTTCACGAAGCAATGCCCTAGGTCCCAGAAAAACATGCTCATGGCTTCTGCACATTTAGAGGGGGACAGAAAACACGTCAAGATCAACACTGTTCACAAAGTGTTTTAACTTCTGCTTATGCAGTGCGTATTCCTAACACATACATGGGCACTGCCTAACTTTACAGAGAATTCCTGGGCTTACGGTGCACGTGCTACACACATGGTCACCATACATATACCTGCTTTTTCCTGCAAGCCACAGGGTTTATTCTGTGTTTGTCAGGCTGTGTAGTATTTATATAGGGTTTCAGCATCCTACTTGCTTTTTCCTTCAAGCAACAAATGCAGTGAATGGTAACTCAAATACTGAGGGTAGGAATTAATGACAAGAAGCACAGCCTCCCTCGTTGTGAGGCAGGCAGGCTACATGTCCACCTCCCACCCAGAGCAATTTTCAGGATTCTCCCTTCATGCTGTTTACCAGTGTGTTGAATGACTAACAAAAAATAGAGATTTGGAAAAGCCTTGCCTAAGGCTTGCCTGTTTACTGTATCTTGTTCTGTCTAGCTCACCCTTCCTCTCAGTAGTCTGGGGTCATGAACTCAAGAGACATAATGGTTACTAGGGCTTTTCTACTGTAGGTTAAAGTGTGTATACCTGTGTTTGGGCTCCCCCACAATGCAGCTCTGGACTCTCCGCAGATCTGGTGTTTGCTGAAGGAATTGATGGAAGTTGCTTGTGCAGACCATGGAACTCTAGTGGTGGTCTCTAGTCTGGAAAAATCATCATTTTCCAATAAATAGCTGACAAAAAAGCAGGTTTTAGTAAGAAGCTCCCTAACATAAACTCATAAGAAGTTCCCTAATACAAACAAGGAAAAAAAAGTTATTTCTTCTATTTGAGTTCTGGTATTTTCTAAAAAAAAAAAAAAAAAAATTCAGAGGACCAGTCAAATAATAGACAATTATAATTCTCATAATAAGAGGATATCACACTGGGGAAGCCATCTGGGACAGATATCTGAGTATGGTGAATTTCACCCCCATTCAAACTAAGTAAAACTGATGCACTGCACCACAAGAATGGATTCAAACCTAGCAATGCTGCAAGAAGCTTTTCCAGTGACAAGTGGACTGACAGCAACTAGTTAAAAGAAACTCCAGTACAAAGGGAAGTATTTACCATCATGGTTGATGGTAAGCAAAGTCCTATACATTTCCGTATCAGAACATAACAGCCAAAATAGACCTCCAAATTCCCAAAGAACAACATTGAGGAACCACTAGTTTCTACACAACTGAAATTTCACAATGATTTAAAGCTGTCAGGCAAGCTGTACAACTTGAAATTGGAATAAAATTCTAGAAGAGAAATTCTTGTAGTAGATATTTTCTCTTTTACAATTTCTTAGAAAAAATGTGTAATGAAGAGAGGCAGGTCTTGTTTCAGGAAAGTATATGTAATGCTTCAGCATCTCTCCACAGTAGATGCTCCAAATAAGTAGATGCAGCAAAAATAATGACTGCATCAGAGAACAATGATGTGATTTAATATTTGGAAAGAAAAGAGATCAGGTTGGTATGGACAGAAATAGTCTGCCTTGGCTGTAAGGAAAAAGAGTACACTGTGAAGACTGCGGGTATATTGAAGTAGAAAAGAAATTAGTAACTAATGAAAACTCATATTTGGAGAAGATTAAGGGCTCCACAAAGGAGAGGGAATGGAGATTATGAATTCATCACATGAAGCAAGCCACAGTGTTACCTGCGAGCTGGTGTTGAGCCTCTAGGACCTTCTGGCTATTGTGGGGGCGTTAAGCAGAAAATGAGCACAGCACACTTCACTGGCTCAAATTAGTGCACTAACAAAAGTGAACATTAAGAATTACTGTTGTGGATCTACTGGCCAAACTAAAGGGACTCCAAAATTTTTTCCCACCCACTGCTCTCCCTTCTGAGAAGACACAGGATGCAGGAGCATCAAATACTAGTTCACTGCCAATCACAGCCTCATGCTCCAGTGGCAAGGAGCAGGAGAGAGGAGCACTCGCTGCCTTCCTCTCCCCATTGTCTTTTCTCCTCCTTGGCACAGCTGCAAATCCATTTCCATTACACTGCCCAACACAGGGGAAGGTCCTGTTACATTACAGTGACTCTTGTGTGGAAAGCTGGCTCAGGCTCAGACCCTATGCTCAAATCAGAGCTCATCTGCACCTCCACTTCTATCTTAGAGTAGGACTAGAAGGTGCTTATTGGCAACAGACCAAGGAGAGCCTGATGGCCAGTGATGACTAGATTATTTAGACAAGGAGCTGATGCACCCTAACAGTTGATCCCATCTCCCACTCTCAAATACTTCCACTTTTTTCAGCAACATTACTACTTTTATAGAGGCTTTCCAAGGCTTTCTTAAACTTTTGGTAAAGATGGGCATGCTGCATATTCATGCAACAAGTTCAGCATTCAATGTCTGCTGAACACGTCTGTGTATTTACCTTTCAAACTAATAGCTATAACCATTTTGTTAATTATTCCCATTCCCCTTTTTATCACTAGACAACAATTGCAGCCTTAAACCTTCAGCCTGCAGAAACTCCTTCTCAGCTTTTTCTTTTCATGTTTGATTTTGAAAATAGGATTGCCTTTAAACTCAATTACAAATAATAGATTTAGCAACATCCATAGATACGTCCAATCTGAGCAGCAGCTTAGCATGTAGTACTATAATCACCACGTGTTAGTAAGGGAAACTTGTGAGAGACAAAAACATTCCTGATTTGTAAAATGATGTGAAATGTTCTACCTCATACTGCTAAGTATTTTTTTTAAATTCAATTTCTTTACGTATCCTTCTGAAGTACCTACTGTATGTATTAAGACACCTTTGACAAATTAAAGGGTTGCATTTTTCAGCTGAGACAGTATCCTTGGTATTATAATGTCTGTATTATTAAAATGTACATTTTCTGTTCCCTGATTGTCTTATTATTTTTTAAGGATTTTTGAAGAATACTTTTTCGTTTAGGGCTATTTTCTTTTTTGGACTCTTTTCTTCTTTTTGGCTGTGTTCATCTTCTTTGTAGCATCACCAGGAAGCCCCGCAGGCTCAACAAAATAGATACTTGTAAGAAACACGGTCCCTAATATGGTATGATGTAGTAAAAATTTTATATGGTTTTATGGGTTGAAGCCTTCTAGTTAGTATTGGGCAGGTGAATACAGCCATCCTGTTTCAGCCCATTGGCCGAATTTGGGAGGTGCTGGGAAACAGCACAGCAAGTGCTGGCAGCTGTTGCAGGGAGCCTGGCCCATTGCTCCGGGCAACATCTTCCCCTCTTTCTGCCACTCCCTGGCTTAGGTACTCGTGGGGAGGCAATGAAGAAGCACAGGCCAACTCTTAACCACCTTGTGTCCTTCTAACACATCAAAGGACTGTGTGTGCGCGTGCGACCAAAACACATGGTGGCACAGGCAGCCACAGCCAGTCAGCTGCTTGTCTTGCCAGGGGATGCCAGAGGCCTGAGACCAGGGATGCCACTGTCGGCCTGTTGTCCAGAAAATCTGATTCTTTACCTGGTGTGCAACAAACTGATAATCACACACCCAAGAGAGACACTGATTAGTTATTTATCTCAAGAGTTGTGCAAGCCTGGTTGCTCAGTGGTGTTCCACAAATCAAACATGCCCCTCTGGACTTTCCACGCCATTATTTATACACAGAAATTCAGAGTAAGTAATTTTCCAAGTACAAATCTTGTACTATGATTAGCTAGAAATTGCCATACAAGCTACATAACCCCAGCTAACTTCACATATGCTCAGGGTAAGGGTCTGCACCTGGACAGGGGTCTTTTTGATCTGTAGGTGTGATTTTTAGCATTATAATGAACATAGTTCAGCTATAGGATACATGGACCTCGAGTATTTTGCCAAGTTAGCAATGTATACATAGAAATGGATCAATATCTTGATTTACTACGCCATTAAAGTTTGTTAGTTCCCTGATGTCCTTCACTAAGGGATGCTGTTATCTGTTCTACTGTCAGACAAGAACATCTTGATTTACTATATCCACAGTTTACAAGTAACAAGCTTTAAGCTTTAGTTCCCGGGTGCCCTTGACTAAGGGATGCTGGCTGCTGCCTGTCCCACTGGTTAGGTATCCTTTCTTGCTGCTTAGGCTTGAAAGCGTACAAAGATCTGACACCAAAGAACACCCTGGCTTCTCACATACTCTCGACATATTCCACAGTCCCCGGCCAGCCGCTCCCGGCTGGTGGACAGGGCAGCTCTGCCTCCTCCAGGATGGAAGTGACGCTCCCGTTGCCGTCAGAGCGGCGGAAGCGCCGCTGGGAGCAGTAAACAACGGCGTCGGAGCCGCGTCCGCCGCGCTTCCATCTTGGAGGAGCCCGAGCCGGAGCTGGTCGAGGACCATGGGCGGCGTCCTGGGCCTCTGCTCCCTGGCGAGCTGGGTAAGAGGGGCGCGGGGGTCCCTCCCTGCCCGTCGCAGGCTCGGAGCCTGCGGCCGGTGCTCCCTGCCCTTCTCTTCCCCACCCGCACTTCCCTCTCCGCTTCCCTCGCCGCCCGGGCCTCGCCCATCACCTCCCCGTGCCCGTGTCTCCCAGGGGCGGCTGTGGCGCTGCCTTCCCGTGTCCCCCGGCGCGGGGAGGCTGCGGGCCCCCTCCCCATTCCCAGCCGGGCTCTCGGCCCCGAGCGGGCGCTGCCCCCGCTCCTCCCGGGCAGGGCTCTCTCTGCGGCGGGCTGAAGAGCGCGGGCCCCGCCGGGGGCCCCCCCCGCTCGGGCTTCTCCGGGGATCTCCAGGCATCTGGCGGTGCCGTGTTGCCGGGGCCGTGGCGAGCTTCGTGCTGACCCAGTCAGGCTGGGCTGTCGCGCTGCTGGTCGCTCTTAATCCGCGTTGTTGTCCTGGGGGTGTTACGGTGTCCACTGAAATTGCCTCTCCCCGATTCTATAAAGGAGTCACAGTCTCATTAAATGCTTTGAACTCCAGAGGTTTTTTTTCAGGAAAATTAGAATTCGCGTGTTTCCCTGATTCTAATATTTGTATTTTAATTCCTCTTTCCTTTGGCTTTGTCTTGAGCAGCTCCACTCTTTGTAGCATCTTTGTCTGACCGAGCCATCGTTTTCTCAGTGCACAGTAATCCGTGGTGGTGTGTCACCACCGTGCTAAGCATCGTCGGGTGTTTTTTCTTAACGGGGAACAATAGTTAGAGATGATATTAAAACTGTTTGCACTATGCAGGAAAGCAAAGAAGTTGATAAATGCCTCCTCATCTGAGGCATTGCTCTTTTATGCATAAGTGATGATATGTCTTTCCAAGTCTAGACCCTAGGTATATAGGCACAGTCAGGTGGACTGTGAATTTCTAGACATTTGGCTTAAAAATGTCAATGGAATAGCGAAAATCTAAATTTTCCATACCTAAAATATTGTACCATACATGGATTAAATTAGATTACCTGTATTCAAACAGTTCACACATGTTTTAGTGTAGTAAAAAAGCTTCATATTTATCCAAGCTCCTGTTTTTTGTACTATCAGAATGTATGGGCTTTGGCTGCCCTGGTACAGTGATATTTAATTGAGATGATACGTAATTTGTACTGATGTACAAATTATATGAAATGATCCTAGAATTTGAAAATTTGTGTGAGCTGACTTTCCAGGCTGATATGCATGTAAATAATCAGCTAGAACACTGATGGTACCCAGTTAACTAAGTACTGTCAGTCTTCAGTGTCAGTGTTTTACTTCAGTGTTTTTATGAGCAGAGGTGAGCTTGTCAGAGATGGCGGGTGGGATGGAGGCACAACTGTAAGAGCACTGTCATCTCACCTAAAGTTTTCTAATCCTGACGACCTAGATTGGTCAGGCAGTGCCGCTTTCCCTCTGCTGCATTTTGCCATTTTCCCTCTGCTGCATTTTGCCTCTACTGCACTATTTCTCTGAAACAGCTGAGCTCCTGTTTTGCTCGCTTTAATATTCTCTGTCAAGGTAAAGATCTTGATTGATTCAGTGCCTTTAAGCAAAAGAGTAGTGATGGTGTAGCTAAAACCTGACTAGGCCCAGCAAGGGCTTAGTGTTTTTGCAAATACCTAATCCAGTATATAATCATTTAGTCATTACTCCAGTAGGAAGATTATATTTGATATTAAAAATTTGTTCTGTGTCCATCTGGGCCAGTAACGTTTGACTTTCAGAGATTTTGTGGGGTTTTCTCTCCTCTCTCCTGCAATTTTCATCTTACGTGTTCCGCATGCAATTTCCACTGCCCTGGGGAATGAAGTGACTGGTTTAGCAGGCATGAATTAGCTGGCTGGTCTGCCCAGCTGGCTGCTCCCAGAATAGGTGTGTGGGTTGCCTTTTCTTATTTTGTCTTAGTAAACACCACCAAACTGCTTATTTTTCTCAAAAATGTAAAGGAATATGAGTTGGTTGATAGGTACAAAAGTTTCTAGATGGCAGTAGATTTTATGCAGTTGAGATTTTGCAACTGGTGTCTAAGCTTCCTTATGAAAACAAGGAAAAAACAAATTGAAGAGTAAGTTTTTGTCTGCATCTATGACTCAGCTGAGTCTCTTATGGGGAGCTAAGCTTTGGTCTGCATGGTAGTATCTTACTGTTGTATCTATGTATCTTGTACTGTTGCATATTTTTGTAGGAAGTGTGCTTCAAATTTAGGATGAAAGTGACACAAACTGTCCTCGTCTCCTCTGCTGATAGACTGAATTCCATGGGCTGGATGTTCTTTGCTTTCTATTCTTTTCAAAGTCTAACTTGCGAGAAGTCGTTTTGCTAATAGTATAATATTATTTTATTGGAATGATGTATATTCTTTTGCCAAAGGAAGAGGGAATTTGGACTGTAACGGGATTCCTTGTAGAAGTGATCAACTTGTATAAATAGTATCAGTTATCAATAGGTGTCTCTTGTTCAGAGATGTGTGTGATCACAGCTTGAATGATGAGCTGTTTGGGGGGAAAGTTTTACAAGATGATGTGGGAGTTCAGACTCTAAAGTGAGCTATATTGTTTCTCTTGAGACACATTGTTTTCCAGTGGGGTGGAAACAGTCACCTTTATTTCAGCTACTGCAAGCATCCAGTATCTCTAGAAACATACTGTCTTCCCATTGAGGCACTAAGGAGCAAGCTGCTTGAATTATTTAGGTATTAAACAATTTAACATTGGGATTCCCCAGAGAAGTGACTTTTTTACGAGGTGCTCTTTTCACCAAATTTTCTGCAGCTGATGAGCCTAGGCATATATTGTAATCTACCAAGTTCAACCTTTTATTCAGCAGTATCTTCGGAAATATTAATGCAGACAGAATTAGTTCAAGAAAGTAACTTTTTAAGCAGAGATGTTTTTCACTAGAAAGGCTGTTTGTGCGTGTAGGAAATAGCGTAATACAGTAATACTATAAAATTCTGATGCATTCTGAGCCAATATTTGCTATACATTTCCTATTTATTAAGCATAGATGCCCCTAATGTAGTTTTCATGCAGTCATATAACAGCCTCCAAGGATCATCTGGTCCATCCTTCATGGAAAAGGGGGCCTAGACGGGGCGATCTAGTGCCCTGTCCATCTTGAAAACCTCCAGTGATGGAGACTACTGCATTCTTGGGAAGGTTGTTGCAGTGACTAATTGTTCTTACTGTAAACAATTTCTTTATTATATTGAGATGAAATGTCCTGTAATCAACATCTTCATATTATTTGTGCTATAATGATACTTAGTGGGGGAAAAGGTAAAAAAGGGCAATATAATAGCTTTTACATTCTGAAATTAAAACTACCTACTTTCACAAATTTAGTAGTGAAGTTTACTAATTTAAAGATGATTCTGTAGCATAGTGGAGTGAAAATTCTTGGCTCCTCCATCCTCAGGAATGAACATAAGTACAAAAAGAATATAAGGAAATGATTTAAAAAACCCAACTCTGTGAGTCCAGTGTGTGAGTTGAACACTGTTCGAAGTGTAAGAACAGATAATCAGCCTTTTCCCAAGGGCTTCTCAGGAAGTTTCCAAGACAAGAGCGTTGTGGCAGTTTGTCTGCTTTTCCCTGCAACCCCTGGGGCCTTTCCGGTAGCAGCAGACTGCTGGCATTTTTGTTTGTCAGATGACTAAACTTTTAAGAACTCTTTCTGACACATTCCGGTGGTACTGGGTGATTGACATGCCCTGGTCATGTGGCCATGTAACTAGTCATGTCCTTATGTGACTGACTGGGTGTCTTTCATGCACAGATGATGGACACCTGTGGCTTTTGTCACATGGCAGAGGTGTCCCTGGATGTGTGCTGGGGGAAAAGATGGGTTTTAACCCTGTTCTGTGTCTTTGTCAGAGGTGGCACAGTCTGGTCTATTGTAGCTCAGATAGGGCAGTGCTCACACATTTTGATTGTATCTTTCCTCTCTTGGTTAATGTTTACTTGTGGGACCTTACCTTTCTTTTGCTTCCCAAATTGCCATCCAGCAAGTGGCAGAGAATTGTTTCTCGCTCCCCAGCTCTTTCCTGGTGAAACAGAACTATCTGCTCCCTTTCTGTCTTCTTTCAATTTTCTGCTTAAGTACAGGTAAATTTTGTCCTGTTTTTTGTCCCTCTTGTAGTATTATAACTGTACGGCATTCCCATCCACTTTTGCTGTTGATATTTGGTATCAATAACACATGCACTGTATATTTATTCTGCTCTTGCCTTTTGTAGCTTTTAGATTGCATAAGATAATTTTGGAAGCTAACAGAATTATGTGATATATGAGTAGATGATAATACAAAATAATTTGTAGCCTAAGCTTTAGGCTATTTTACCTACTTTTTGTGCTCCAGAAATGTTTATGGCCCCAGTGAGGGCATTTTGCCAGATGCTAGAAGTCTACCTTCATGACAGTTATTTTTTTTCCTGCCTTGTGTTTGTTTCATGTGTACAGCTGTGGAGGGGAGGATGTAGTTGCTAACTCAAAATAATCCTTGCATCTTATTTAGCTGAAATGAAATAAATTGAAGAGAACAAATGAGCCTGAATCAAGTCTTTATTTCTTTTCAATGGATAAGTGATTACTTTTGACATAGCACTGATTTCACTGTGCAGTGGCGCATCAGGAAGCACTGCCAAGGTTGTTGGATGGCTCTGTAAGATGTTGCAGTGACTTAGCCTGCGCTGGTGGGTGGGATGCATAGGATGAGTCATTTTTCATCATAACTTCAGATGATCTACACAGCCTGATTAAATATTGAAATCTAGCGATGCAAAGCTTTATAAATAATTTCTGTTCTGTCTCCCTCTCAGATACCGTGCTTGTGTGGAAGTGCCCCGTGCCTGCTCTGCCGATGCTGCCCCAGTGGAAACAACTCCACCATAACTCGACTGATCTATGCCTTCTTTTTGCTTCTTGGCGTGAGCGTTGCCTGTGTGATGTTAATACCAGGCATGGAAGAGCAGCTGAAGAAGGTCAGGTTGCTTTATTGCTGACATGTTTGGTAGAACAAATGTCACAGATAATAGTAATTGACATCTTGAAAGCCTGGATTTTATTTGGAAATACGTAATTTTGCTGCCACCTGTGCTTCACAGTCACCATTTATTTGATCGTAGATCAAATAAACAAAGAACTTTTGGAAAATCACTTTATAGATGAAAAGAACTATTTTGAAGTGAAGTCACACCTTTTCTTTAATAGCTCGGAGCAGAAAAAAAATGATTTTTTATCAAACAAGAAAATTTAATTTATGTGTGTATAGTTCAAATTATGTCTTAAGGAGATGCTTGTTTTTGTGGCACTTGATTGATTTTGATCGCAGTTAAAAAATATCTTCTAGTTTTATTGTGCTGTACTAGTTAAAGTTCTATTTTAAAGTCTGCAATGCATAACAAAAATATTTGTCATTAGTCATAGTAGTGTATTTTTCACTCAGGAAATTAGGAAGTGCTTGTGGAATTTTACAGTTTATTGGTTATATGAAGATGTGATAGTGCATGTAAAACTAGAGAGTGATAATATGAGCTTACAGGTTCAGTCAGCTTGGGTTACCTGTACTGTACTTCTGTTAGTCTTTGTTTTGCTGTCTTTTCTTTTTTTTTCAGTAGATAGTAACTTTGGTTGGGCATGCTTTTAATTTTTTTTCCCCCCAAAATGATTCATTTGTAAATGTTTATTTCAGTGTGGTATAGTAACCACACCGGAGCTTCAGTGAGAGCCATGTTAGTCATGTAGGAAAGAAAATTACAGCCTTCTGGAGTATGATTTGACTTCTAAAAGATGTTGATCATGTCCTGCTAGTGACTGGAAAGAATGTTCTCAACTGTTTTGTATGGAAGTTACAGGTACATCTAATTGATGGTGATGTTACATTTTTTGGGAGAGTCTGAGACTGAGATGTGAGCAGGCTGCCACCTCCTAGCTATGTCATGAGCCTGACAGTAACTGTCAAGTCAAATTTACCAGTTCCCAGATCTTTTATTTATCTCTTGATTCATATTAGCAAGTGAAAACTGCATTTCTTTGAGAAGTTCCAAAATTGCTAATAACATTTAAAAAACCTTCTGTTCATAAGATCCCTGTCTCATCCTTGGAAACTTTCAAGATCAGGTTGGATGGGACTGTGAGCAACTTGATCTAGTTGAAGATGTCTCTGCCCATGGCAGAGGGTTTGAACCAGGTGATCTTTAAGGGTCCTTTCCAAACCAAACTATTCTAAGATTTATTTTTGGTTTTGTTTAGAATTTGCCTATGCAGGATTTTTTTTCCTTGAATATGTTTGATATCCCAGTTGGACTGTAAGTGCCTGTACAGCCCTTCAGTATCATATTTTCTAACAATGTTAATAGTTGCGTAATGTTATAATGTTAATGAGTTACATATTGGCAATTTATTAATATGCATTTACTCAAGGAGGTCTTTTAATGATCACTGAAGTATCTTGTATTTATCACAGATTCCTGGATTTTGTGATGGGGGGATGGGAACAAGTATTCCTGGTGTGCACGGCCACGTGAATTGCGATGTTCTTGTTGGTTACAAAGCCGTGTACCGTGTGTGCTTTGGCATGGCCATGTTCTTCCTCCTCTTCTCCTTGCTGATGATCAAAGTGAAGAGCAGCAATGACCCAAGGGCAGCGGTTCATAACGGGTAAGAGGCAGAAATGAGAACTGAGTTAGTGATTAATTTTTTAAGAGGAAAAGATACACATGGCTGCTACTTTTCAGAGCCTAAACTGTGACATTAGATAATCCGTCCAGAGGTTTCCCAAGATTAGAAATTCCACTTCTTTCTGAAGATGACGAAATTCAGAGATGAATAATGGCACTAAGTTTCATTCCACTGAGATTTTTTTAACAAATAGATTAAAAAGCCTCATTTGTCCTCTGGGAATTCTGTTCCTCTTAAATTTGAAGTTTTTAAGGGCTTGCTCTTTTCTGAAGAGTTTTGTTTTAAAAGTTATGAGTTAAACATATCTTTTCTCTGTCTGCTGTCATTTCTTCAGTCTACCCTTTGCATAAAGAAATAAATGACGTATTTCGTTTCTGAGCTTTCCAGTAATTTTATATTCCATTTTAGTTGGAGTTATCAGAGGGAAGAATATAGTGGGATTTCAGCTCATGGATTGACACAGGTGGCAGTTTTCGTCCAGGCTCTGTCTATGTGTCATGTAGCTACTTGAACTAAGGAGATGAAAATAGTTGTAAGAGGGCATGAGGCTAAAAAGCCTAAAGTCATTTATGGTGCCTAGTCTTGATGGTCACAGTGATTGCTTAGACTACTGGTTTTCCATGGTGACTGTATTTAATGGAAGCTATGAACAGCTAAGCCATAAAAATGATGAAGTAGTTTTGTCTTATGGTCAGTATATTAAGATTAAACATGTCTAACATAACATGAGAAAAAACTTCAAATTATTTCTCTAGGGGACGATAAAATAATTAAGACTCAGCAGAATATTACTTTGTTTGTTTTTTTTTTTGTTTCGGTCTAAAGAAAAAGATACAATACAGTATTAAGACACATTATCAGTAACTCAGTTCAGCCTTTCCCTACACTCTGCTTTGTTCAGGAGAATGTGCTTGTTACAAGCAAGAAGAAAATGGTTCAGGTACATTCTATATCAGTGTCTTGTGTTCGTTTTTACAGCAAAAGACATCTTTTATGTCATGTAGAATGTTTTTACCTAAAACTTTGGGATCTTCTTGGTACCCTTATTTGGCGTTGTGCTTCCCAGTACAAATGTTTGTACTGTTTATGCAACCCATAGCAGTTTATTCTTCTTAGCCAATCTAACATGAGCACTAGGATAAAAAGAAAAAATATGTTTGTTAAATGTTACTGATAAAATATTTAATAATGTTATTTCCAACACTTCTGTAACAAACGGTTGCTTCAATAAAATGCATTACAGTTAGCTTTGTGAAAAGCTTTATGGCTTTTGATTTTTGAAATTACATGTATCTTCAGTAATACTTTGTGATGTAATGTTTCTGTCAGTGAATTTATTCAGAATATTGTTTTTTCCATCTCTGTCTACTGACTTCTTCATTCTTGCGTGCAAGTTAAGTCCAGTAATATGTTCCAGTGCCAATGTTCACCTTCTCTGCTTTTTTAACAGCAATCAGAGTGGTTTCTTGCCTCAGGTTTATAATAACAATAGAAAAAAATCAGTTACAATGTATTTACAGAATAGTAGCTGGGTTGCAGAGAATGCATAGCAGTTGTAGTTGTTTTCTAGCAAGTTAAAGGGTAGAGTGTTAAGATACCTTAAAAAAGTCTAGAATTAGAGATTAGATATATACAACCTTGAATGCATTCTTATTTCTGTAATTGAGAATGACATTGATAAAAAAAAAAAAAAATTCCTCATGTGGATTCAAAAACTAGTTTTAGTGGGGTACGTATTGCACTGTAAATGTTATAACTTAATTCAGCTTTCAAACTGGCTTTAATCACTTCTCTATATCCCAGGGAATTACTAAATATTTTTCAATATACTACACTTCTGTCATCTCACATAGTTCCTCGCTACACAATTGGAATTTATTCCTCTGGTCTCCATTATTTGGCTGTAACAGCCAACAGGAGCGATTGATAGACTTGTTCAAAGTATGGGAAAAAAAGGGAAGGGATAGAACATTTGAAAACTGTCCAAGTGTTTGACATTGGGGGCGTGTGGTACATGTCTTTGTGCTGTTATATACAGTTTTGAAGTACATGTAGATGACATCATGCCTGTGTTTGGAGTTGCCTGTCACTGTGATCAGAAAAAATAGTCTTCACCTTCTTACAGTTTTATTGGCATAACAGTTTGAATTTCCCTATACAGTTTATATTTGGGGTGAATTTGGTGGATCTTTGGTGAAATATACTCCCTTCTATGCTTTCTAGGAAACATTTGATGATCTATGAGTGCATATCTTTTACTGGAAAAAAATTCCAATGCCACTGCAGTGGAATTTGACTGTGTGTTTTCTGTGAAGGATTAATCATTTGCTTTTGTTCTTGTGATAAATCCTCATCAGATGTAGGCCTAAAGAGTCTGAAGTTGGGTAGGAAAAATGCAGGCTTTGGTGCATATCTCTCTTGTAGGAAGCGAATGGAGACTGATAGGGAGCTCCAGCATAGTGTATTCTGTCATTGTAGGCACCAACCAGATATTCTGCCTTTTTGGTTTTGATACTAGAAATAGGTAGGGATTTTTTTAACCAATTTTTTCTGATATGCAGGTAGTTCAGTAATCTCACTGCTCTGGCTAAAAATGTTCTTAGGAAAAACAAAAAACAATTCACAGTTGGCTTCATTTGTAATTCATGAGTGTGATCTCTCTGGGAAATATGTCAAACTCTTGTCAGTGTAGCACAGTTGAAACATAATTTTCTGGATCACAAAAATCATGGACAGATAAAATAAGAATTTTATCCTATTTCAAGAGAAGCAGGTTAAGAATGAGTGAATTAAAAAACCCCAACTCTTAAGGATGTGCATTTCTGTGTGAATTAAACAAGATGTAGCAGTTGCCTGAACTTTTTTTTTTTTTAATTTCCCCTTAGATTCTGGTTCTTTAAATTTGCAACAGCACTTGCAATTAGTGTTGGAGCTTTCTTCATACCAGAGGGACCGTTTACAACTGGTAAGGGAATATTGTCTTCCACTGTGTCATGGTGCAATGGTAATGGGTTTTAAAACAAAGGCAAGTGCATGCTGATGTCATACAGTTTTAATTGTAGCTGTGCAACTATAGCATTTCTCTATGTTTAGGGACATTAATACAAATTATCAATGGTTCTTAACTGGTTTTGTTTTATTTCTCCTTTAGTGTGGTTTTATGTAGGTATGGCTGGAGCATTCTGCTTTATTCTTATTCAGCTGGTCTTGCTCATTGACTTTGCCCACTCCTGGAATGAATCTTGGGTTGAAAAAATGGAGGAAGGAAACTCAAGATGCTGGTATGCAGGTAAAAGACTGTACTACAATCAAGTTTTAAGTTTCAGTTGATGTGCATTATATTAAATAAGTTACTCACTGAATAGTGCATTTTACCAGAGTGCAGAAGGTCTGCTTTATGCCTAAGTCTCATTATCTCAGATTGTGTAGTTCAGCTCCATTGATGTCCTTCTGATGTCAAGTTAAATAAGGAGAAGCAGGGAGGGGAGCAGCAGTCTCTGAGTGATAAGATCCAATCCCTGGGAACAGGGCATCAAGTTTTGTAGCGTCACAGACTGGGTGAGGTTGGGGGGAACCACAGCAGGTCATCTGTCCAACCTCTGCTCAAGCAGGGTAATCCTAGAGCACATTGCACAGGATTGCTGTTGGAACCCGCCCCTGAAGGTGGGGTAACTGAGGTTCTTGTTACTAATAAATCCCTCGGGGCACATTAGAGAGAAAGTACACTAAATGACTGTTGTTTATAAATATATATATGGCGAGTTTATTTCAGAACAGTTTGGTTGCAATGAAAAGGGGGTATGTAGCCGTTATGGTTATTATTTGTAGAAATACAGCAATATAAAAGCATAAAAATAACACTGAAGAAAATGTATTAGGAAAAGAAAGGATAAGAGTAGAAAGATAACACCACCCGTGGGTCCAGCCAGGAGACTTGATGCAATTGAGGTGTCTGTTGATGGAAGTCATGGTCACAGTCTTGATCCGCCAAGGGTGGGGGAAGCCCATGAAACACAAAGTGCAGGAGGTCAATATACACTGAGATTCAGGCAGGAATGCCCAGGTAGTTCTCCTGGGGTGGGGTGTTTTATACTCTCTGATTCAACACTGGATCATGTACAGTCCTCTGGTGGAAGGTGTGTTTGGGGGGGTATTTCAGGGGTCTTTGATGGTTTATGGCACCTTCTGTGACAGCTGCCTCTCACATCAGTGCAGTTGAACCAGTTATGCCCCATCAGAAGGGATTAGTGCCTTCAGGCCTGTATGTGAATGTGAATGTCTCATGTGAATGTGAAAGAGGGTTGGGGAGGAGTTTGACAACTGAGCCAGTTGTGTAAGGGAGAGCATTGGCATGATAAAAAGCATTATCCCACCTCTCAGGATCTGTGGCCTCTTCCCTTATTTGGCTCAAAACCGAGCTTGGGTGCTCACTCCGTCTGCACCTGGGCTGTTCTTATGCAGATCAGAGGTCTGGCTATTACAGGTCCAAAAACTCTCAAACTCTCCTCCTCCCCTTTGTTTAGGTGATGCAAACCTGGACTCATCAAAGCACCCTGCTGCTTTTGCCAATGGATGATTGTTTGAGTCGTTAAGTTTAACATTTCAGTCTCTCAGGATTGCATCCAGATAGTTCTTGAATATCTCCAGTGAGGGAGACTCCTCACCCACACAGTAAAGAAGTTCTTCCTCAGATTCAGTTGGAGCTTCCTGTGCATCTTAGTATCAGGGAAGTGGCGACTGCAAGTTTTTGGTTTTTTTCAGCCAGAGGTTTTCTTATACCTTTAGCACTGATTAAAAACAAAGAAGTCTGTTAGTGCTTCATGTTGAGCATAATCATCTCAAATAATTGTTTTTTCTATCTGCCAGTCTGTTATTCTTCAAAGGTATATGGTGGGTGAAAGGCCAAGATAGTGAAGGAGAGTACAAGTCATCTCGCTGGAGAAATGATACCTTATTTTAATATAGCATTTCAGATGTGATCATTTAGGTGTTTCAAAAGACAGTATGGCCTGTTTTCATTCAATAGCCACTTCACTATTTAATGTTTTTACTAAGATTTGGAAATGGGATTTTGTTTTACCTTCTGTTGGAGAAGTATTTTTTCGGTTTCTTTTTTAAGCTGTTAGTTTCTTTTTAGCTGTTAGCTGTGTGTAGTTGTGTTCCTTTATACTTGCTCTTCCTAGTTGCTGTTAGAGCACTGGAGAATCAAGTAAAGCTTCAGGATTCCCATTTGTTATGTTCTTTCTTTATAACACTTCAGACTATTGAGAACTTCTGTTACATTTCAGTGCCCCTAACTCTCATTGTATACCATATCAAAAACCTTATAATCATGCAATATTATTTCAATTTTAGTAGTCTCTGTTATTAACCAGTTTAACTATGGTTTTGTCTCTTCACAGCTCTGCTGTCAGCTACTGCTGTCAACTACCTGCTGTCTCTTGTAGCTATCGTCTTGTTTTATGTTTATTACACTCATCCAGAAGGTTGTTCTGAAAACAAGACATTCATCAGTGTTAATATGCTGCTGTGCATTGGTGCTTCTGTAATGTCAATTCTACCAAGGATTCAGGTACAGTTTTACTTCTGTTACCTCTTAGGGTTTGGGGTTTTTTTGTGTTATCATAATATAATTGTGCCTGAGACTTTTAATTGCCTAACTTCCCTATTTTTTGACTCCTTTGTGTAGGAATCTCAGCCAAGGTCTGGTTTGCTGCAGTCTTCAGTGATCACAGTTTATACAATGTATTTGACTTGGTCAGCTATGACCAATGAACCAGGTAAGTGGAGTAGCAATGCACAGCTTGTGCTTAGGTTTTGCAGATTACTGCATTTCCTCTGCGGTGTCAGGGTGATTCGTCTCCCTACCAAGTTTCATGTTTCTTAGATGACTGAGATGCTACTGATTTTATTTTTCCAAACTGAGGATTTAAAACAAGTTTAAATAAATGTTGTCAATGTTTATTGTGTCTGAAAACAGCTGAGCATCTCTAAAGATAAATTAATTCAGAAATTCTGGTGATTAAAATAAATTTTAAAATATTGATTTTGGTGGTTTTAATTGGATCTCTGACCCTTTTATCTTAACTATGGACATCTTCTGTGCTTGTGTGTCACAGCATACATGAGTTATATCAAATCCTGGCAGTGATTATGGGGAAATAAGATTGTCTGCTACTTTCAGCTGTTTAATCAGTATTACCTGTGGATGCTGCGGGTTGGGAACTGCTGATAATACGAAACCAACTTATTAGCATTGTTCTCCAACTCTGAGATGACTCTGGCACCCCATCTGTAGAATATATGTTTGTCATACTTGCTTTCTAGTGGTAGAATTTCTAAGCTTAATATGCACATATTTTAATTTTGTTGCATCTAATTATGAGATGGAACAGTGAAACATTTGATGCATATCTTATGTAAGTTTAAAATCCTTTTATCTGCTTTAGAGACAGATTTTTGTGCCACATACTGTCACTTCCCTGCTTTAGGGAGACTCAATAGGCTAAAATTAGATTCAAAGCTTTTTTAATTCAAGACTGTCACAGTCGTGAAGTTCTTTTCTATTACCATGCGTTCAGCATGGAAATGTGCTATTAAATATTTGTCTCGTTCTTGTTTTATGTAAGTTCTAATGCAGTTTCCCTCACAGATAGGCGCTGTAACCCAAGTTTGCTGAGCATCATTGGTTACAACAGCACCAGCACTCCAACCCAAGGTCAGGTGGTGCAGTGGTGGGATGCACAAGGAATTGTAGGACTGGTTTTGTTTTTGCTATGTGTTCTCTATTCAAGGTAAGATTCCTTTAAAAAAATAATCTATTAACTTGTATTACTTCTTGTTGTAGGATACTAAATTGTGTTTATTTGGGTAACTGTACTGTGTCCTTTCCTGTTAAATACAGCATCCGAACATCCAACAACAGCCAAGTTAACAAACTGATGCTGACCAGTGATGAATCAACACTGATAGAAGATGGAATGCCCAGGAGTGATGGCTCCCTTGATGATGGAGATGATGTTCACCGAGCCATAGATAATGAAAGAGATGGAGTTACTTACAGTTACTCCTTCTTTCACTTCATGCTTTTCCTGGCATCACTGTATATTATGATGACACTTACCAACTGGTACAGGTATTTACATTTGATAATATGTTGTGCTTAATAATGAGCATACAAGATGCCATCTTTTGCTGGACAAGGAGACACAGGTTGTGTGCTCTGGGATGTAGGTCTTGAATGGGACTTCTCAAGAGACATGTGCTGTTTGAGCTATATTTAGTGAATTGTATTTGAAAATTGAGTGCAGCCAACCTTGTGTTCCCAAGTGCCTGTTGTATTTTCTAGGATGATTCTTGTGATTCACTGGACTGCTGAAATGTGTCCTGATGAAGTGAACAGGATAAAGACTTAAATCCTATAACAACTAAAAAGTAGTAAACACTAGGCCCGTGTCTGGTAAAGAAAGCTAGAAGAAGGAGAAACAGGACATGTTATATCAATAGGTCAAGGGAGAGATGTTCCTTCCCATCTGCTCAGCACTGGTGACTCCGTACCTGGAGTGCTGGGTCCAGTTCTGGGCTTCCCAGTACAAGAGAGACATGGACATACTGGAGAGAGTCCAGCAAAGGGCCACAAAGATGATGAAGGGACTGTAACATGTCATATGAGGAGAGGCTGAGAGCTGGGACTGTTCAGCCTGGCCAAAAGGAAGCTCAGGGTGTCTTATCAATGTATATGAATACCTGAAGGGAGGGTGTAAAGAGCATGGAGCCGGGTCTTTTCAGTGATGCCCAGTGACAGGACAGAGACAAAGGGCACAAACTGAAGCATGGGAGGTTCCCTCTGAACATCAGGAAACACTTTTTTCATTGCAGGGGCTACTTAGCACTGGCACAGGTTGCCCGGGGAGGTTTGTGGAGTCTCCATCCTTGGAGGTACTTAAAAGCCATCTGGGGCAGCTGGCTTTAGATGTCCCTGCTGGAATAGGGGTGTTGGACCAGAGAACTTTTAGAGATCTCTTCCAACCTCAGCTATTCTGTGAGAGGGCCTGGTGGAAGGAAATTAATTGTCTGCTCCCTGAAAAATTCCTCACAATAAAATAGTCCTCTCATGTGTGAATTGTTTGTTGTTAACAGCTAGAGCAGATGTTCTTCAGAATTTAAAAATACAAATTATGGTCTCTAGTAATTTGGCAAAAACCAATTTGTATCAAAATAGCGACACTAGAAAGCTACTTCCTTCAGAAGTAACTGATAGATAGTCCTGCTGTGGATTTCATTTCTGGCCCTGCTTGGGTCAGTATGACATCACCATGAATAATTTTTCTAGGTGTTCTCTTTTGGAAAGGTAAAATACATTATTTGTCTCTCTAAGTGCTATCCATTTACTGCCTTTCTGCAGATTTGCTTAGAGATTCCTTGTAATCATTTCCGCTTCTTGACAGCTTCTCTTAGTAAATGTTTTTTGTGCTGTTGTTATTTTCCACCTTCCTGTGACACCAACTTAGCAAATGTTGTTCTTGTACAGACCGGTGTGAACTGGCTGGAAGAAGGGTACAGATGTCCTCTGAGGTGTGAAGTGAAAATGATCTACTTTGAAAAGAGTGTGGAAGGGTGGCTTAGTACACTAGTATGTGGTATTGAAAGAAAAGTTGCAAATTACCTTTTTTCTTTCCCTTTATTCATAGTCCGGATTCTACTTACGAGACAATGACCAGCAAGTGGCCGTCTGTCTGGGTGAAGATATCGTCCAGCTGGATCGGCATCGTGCTGTATGTGTGGACTCTGGTTGCTCCGCTGGTTCTTACAAACCGTGACTTTGACTGAGCTGTGCTGCTCTCCAGGGGGGCTGTGTCAGCTTCACCGTGTCTTTGAAACAAACAGTATTCTGGATAATAGTGCAGTTGTAAATACGTGTGTGTGTGCGTGTGCTGTCCGTGTAGTATATCCTGCTTTATTCTGCATGATTACCTTGAACCATGTCTTCTGTCATTTCACTAAATGACTTTTTCTAGCTGAGCTCAACGATAATTGCTGTAATGATGGTTTTCATGGGATTACTCCTAGATTGAGTGCTTTGGGAGCACGAGATATAAGATTGAGAACTATTAGAAGTACATTTTTTCCCCTCAGTTGCATTAAATAGTTGTAGGAAAAAAAGTGCAAGTGTTAATTAGGGTAACTAAACAGTGCTAGGTCAGGCTTTGCAAGTAAAGGAGGGGCTGCCTTTGATGATCCCTGTTGCCTTGATTCCAAAGTAAGCCTTGAGTAGTAAGCATTGTTAGACTCAAAATGGAGCACATTGGAGTTTACTGGACATCTCGCAGCACTTAGGCACTAACAGCCTGACCTTTGCCATGCTGAGGGCAGCAGTAGCTTTAGCACAGATGTGATGGGGAAACTTGCACCTGGAGCTGCGGAGGAGCCAGTGTCCTCCATGGTGCTGCTGGGTCTGATGTGTCCCATTGCAGACAGGACAGGCACCCTGGGGAAAAACATCCTCGTATCAGATGCTCAGAAGCATGTTTTTAAGGCACCTGTTTACAATGTGCATTTATGTATTATTATTTTTTTAAAGTAGTTTATATTGGATAGCTGTGCTGTAATTTATTGCTGTTCTGTGTGCCACTTTCTTCTTTGCTAAGCTACAATCACAGACTTTGCAAGGAGCTGAGTGCTGAAAGCTGTGTAAACCCTTTAGAGGAATTTTTTGAGTATTGTGATTAAAAAAAGAAGTGGAAGAAAAGGAGCACTGAAATTACAGTAACTAAAGGAGGGGGTTTGCATTTACTGAGGCTTCAACTAAAGAGTTTCTTAAAATATTTGCGGCTTTAAATCTTGAAATCTTTTACTGTATTAAGTATTTTGCTTGTTGTCCATTGCCAGAGATGGACTTAAGCCTAGGAAGTCTAACTCTAGGCCTGAGTTAAGACATTAATCTGTTTGATTACAATAGTATAGTTCCTGTGCCGTTACAAAATCTTAAATGCTTTTGTGCTTGCTGCTTTGTAACAGAAGTACTTAAGCCGCGTTATTTCTCTCCATTACTTGTTACAACTTGAGACTAAAGCAGCCTGACTGGGAGTGACCCTGGAGCCTGCAGCAGATGTCATGCTCATCTCTTACTGTGGTATTTGTAACTGTGACTTCCTGTTGCTGTTCTCTAAGCTTTTATTTTAATTCTGCACTGAACACTGACATTTACTGCAAAAGTCTGACATGTCAGTCAAACCTGAGATGATAATGGAAAGAATAGTAAAGGCTTGTAATAATTTGGAATATGTTGTTACCTTATTAATAAATAAATTTGGATGAAGATGTTCCATGACTTTTGATGTCTCATACTGCAGCCATATGTGGCTCGTGCAAAATTTTGTGTTATATTCTCATCCTCTCTTCTGGGATTCTGAACAGTAGCAGCTGACAGTGCTGCAGAGCACACCTGTTAAGGCAGCGAGTCCCCAGCAATGGGGGAGATCATGTGCAACCCCCTGGGTGAAGTTCTCTGACAGCTGTCTGTGCCCTTTGCAGCCGTGTCTCTGCAAACACAGCCATGCCTTGCACCTCTGACTGCATTCCTGCTTCATCAGCTGCTGCTGCTGCTGCCGCATTGGATTGCACCTGTTCAAATTTGGTAAAACACCTGAACACTCGTTCTATTACAGCAGTTCTTCACTTTATTTTGACTTACTGTTTATATGAGATCAGGAGCTCAGGGTGACATGACTGTGTCGTCAGCTGCCCCTTCAAACCCCTCTGGCTCTGTAACACAACTACAGAAATTCACTTCAGCTGCTGTGACAGGCTTCAGTGAATGCAGCAATAGACACACACCTTTGAGAGGTGTAGCGCTCCTCCACTGGAAGGAAAGCCATGGGGCTCTGCTGCAGTTCTCAGTAAGAAATCAAGACAAAAAACACCCTGTTGTGTACTATTACTGGAAAACAGTTTGCTGCGTTAAGCACTTATTTTGGACACTTTATTATAAACCGTAAAGTTTGGATATAAAGTATTTTCCAAAAATTGTGCACAGCAGCAGACCTCCTTGCACAGCTATATATGAAAATGAGAGGCTGTCAAATCCACACCCATCTGGCACACGGAATAAGAGACAAACTCTTAACAAGTATCACACTTAAGTAACATTTATTTTATCAGCATAAATGGTCCAAGTTAAAAGTACTCATGCAGTCATGGGGCCTGGTGGCTGTCAAGAACTTTTCCCCAGTTTGTGCTATCTGTGAGCACTTCCACTGAAGTGAAAGTAAGGCAGAACCAAGATTTAGCAAGGTACAGGCACTTTGTTCCCAGTTCAAGCAGGGAAAAAAAAAGCCTACATCAGGTCCTGGTCCCCCCACCCCAAAAAAGCCTCATGTGTTAGACAAAATGCTGTAAAAAATAAAAACCCCAAAATACAGAAAGTAGGTGTTCCCTAACCATACACTAGTAGTTTATGTCATCATATATAAGACCAGAAGTATAAGAAACCATAAATGAAAGCTTACTACTTAACAGTGTTGGGTACTTAGCAATGTGTGTAACACAAGTGTTCACAGCAGTGCAGCAGCACTCTGACTAGTACTGCCAGCCGTGCCTGGTGGCTTTGTCTAACAGTGTAACTAAACAATTGCTTGTAGGAAGATAGGAAAGGTACTTTAGATTCCACATACCTGGTTACATAAAACAGTGATTTACAAAAAACTCTCATACCAAACAATATTCTAAATAAATAGTTCATCTTCATGACTATATACAGAGTCCCCCTCGCATCAGTTATCCAAAAACGACATATCTGTGTCCATGGGCACTGGAGCAAGTTCGCACAGGTAGAACAGCGTGGCTTCGCTTGCCTCTGCCTCTGTCAGTGGCTCCAGTCGCACCAGTTTGCTCTGGGTGGGCTCAGGATCCAGGCTGCTCTCCAGGAGCTCATCCCCTTCCAGGGACTTGTCAATAGTGGAAGGAGTTTCAGCTGCGAAGCTCCCACTCTCAACAGTGGAGCCTGGGTTCCCATCGAGGAATGCAAGGAGTGGAAATGCAGTGTAATGTATCAGCTGCTTATCTAAGGGGGAAAAAATGCCCAGAACATCAGTTCACACACCTTTCTACATGCAGAAGGAAAAAACAATATCCAACCCACAGCACTTATTTAGAGAATTAATAAAAAAACATTATAGGTGTTTGTTTTAAATGTGTTTTTATAGAATTGTTACATGCATATATAACGTTGTGCAGATTCTCCTGCAAAATATCAATTTTTCTGCGTCTGGTGCAGTGCCAAAAACCTAAATCAAATATATCAAGTATTTTGTTTTGGTTATTTGTTCATCAGCATAACATAAAACCAGAAAAAGAGCAAATAACCAAGATGGCTTTTAGAACAATGCATGTTCAACTGTTTTAAGTATTTCAACAAATCACCACAACTAACCTGATCTTGGCTTAGTAGCTTGTGTTTCCTGTGAAGCTGCTGGACCAGCATTATTCTTGTTAGTTTCTTTTCCCTTTGTCTCTGTCTGGGAACAAAAGCAAACTCCTTAACACATGCTTAAAGCCCATACCAATGCCACTGGAACACAGCTGAGCAACTATTAAAAAAACCCTACAATTTTTATTTGTGAAGGTTTGCAGTGGCATTATCAGTATTATCCCTGCTAACAGACCTTGGCTGAGAAAATGTGAAATGGAAACATAGCCTAGAAAGCAAGAACCAAAACCAATGCTTGTAAACGAACAAGACAAATTCAAAGAGCTACATCTGCTTATTCTTGTGTTTCTTTTCCCACCAGACAATACAGATGAAACCATTCTGACAAAGTGTGTATCATCTTTGCAAGTACTAAAATCTTGGGGGATACAAAGTCAAGAGACTGGTACAATGTAGAGATATTGGCCTCAAGGTAATACAAGTTTTAAAGGACATTATTAATTACTGTCCTTTTCCTCTTTGCTGTTTAAAGCCTAACAGGATGAAATCAGCTGTAGTCTTCTTTTTCTCATGGAAGTCTTAAAAGTCAGAGCATGAAGTGCCATGATACCAGTAAAGAAAACAGCAAAAGGTGAGCAAAATTTTACATCTGTCATTACTGTGTACATTGAGCAATAGATTTAAGACTTACTTTGGTATTAGTGATATGATCATGATCTGTGGGATTCATCTGCACGGAGCTTGTAAAAAGCTGAATGAGACAAAACACATCAAGTTTTAGGTATCTTGATGCTGCTGTTAAGAATACAAGACCATTGCATCTGCATGTGTGAGAATAACCCTTCTATTTATTCCACGCTCTATGAGGACTGGAGTTTATTTACAGGTAGTTACGACTTTTGCAAAGAAAAACTAGCTTTGGCACACAATGGTTTGCGATTCCACGAAGCTCAGTCACAAAGGAAACAACTATATTGCATCTAACTAACACAGTTTGCTGCAGTTTTAAAACATCAATTTCTTCTTACTTTGCTGCATGGATAATTCTGTCTACAATATGGACAAACACACCCTGCCCAAGTTTCCAAGTGACACCAAACCAGAAGGAGTCATCAGTACGTGGGAGAGCAGAGCTGCCATTAAGAGGTATCTCAACCAAGTGGGAGAGGGGCCAACAGGAACTCCACCAGGTTCAACAGCCACGCATCTTCAGGACCCAGTAACCTCATGCACTGGCCCAGGTTAGGGTTAAGGAACAAATGGACAGTGAGTAGCTCCTCAGAGAGGGAACAGGGGAGTTGTGGTAGACAACACTGCCACCAGCCAGCAGCACGGCCTTGTTACAGGGAGAGAAGCTCTGCTACAGGCAGCACAGCCAGGATGTCGCTGGAAGCAATTATTCCTCTCTGCACAGCACCTGAGGTCACTTGAGGAAGAGTGTCCACTTTTAGGCCTCCCAGATCGAGGGTTTTTAAATTAGAGGGTGTCCAGAGGGCCACAGATGTCTGGAGGCTTAAGGCATGCAAGAGGCTCAGGAAGCCTGGCTAATCTTGTCTGAAGAGGGACAATGAGGGAGAATAATTGCCCTCTTCCACTGCTCTGTTACCGAGAAGGCCACATGGACAAAGGACAAGAGGCAAGAGTGATGAAGTGCAGCAGGGCAAACTGTGACTGACATAAGGAAATGTTTCACTAAGAAGAGTCAAGCCCTCAACAGACACCCAAGAGCCTGTCTTTGGAGATTTTGGAATTTGAGTAAACAAGGTCCAGAGCAATAAGATTCAACTTTCAAGCTGACCCTGCTTTGAGAAAGGGGACTTGACTAGATGACGTGCACAGGTCCCCTCCAACCCAGACCATTCTACTCAACATAAACCTGAAGAAACCTGAAATTGCAGGGAAACTTGTAAAATAAATGCCAAGAGCCTTTTTAACCCCGGTTCATTGAGAAGACCACAGATGATGTGCTGGGTTATTTCAAAGCAAGAGTATTAGACATCTACTTGATGTCTAAGTTCATGTCACAACAAATATAAGCATGATTTCGTTCATTAATAAAGCCATTTTTCAATAAAAAACTTATGCATTCATTTGAGCAGTGGTATAGCACTAAGAATTATACCAGTGCTCAAGAAACATACAGCAGTAAATATTTGTAATGGGAAGAGAGGAAAAAATATCAGTTGTGTTTTAAATCCATTCTTCACAGTAACAATACACACAAATCTTTTCTAATGCCTATTGCTCAAGTATTTAAAATAAACAGTCAAAATTACATCGACCAGGAGATCTGGATCTATGCTGAACTGTCGTCCCGATAACATAGCCTGGAAGTCCTCTAAACTGCAGTCGATACTGTCAAGATAATCCAGAAGTTCAACTCTAGAAGACAAACAGTATTTTACTGCTGTATCCCTTAACAAAGTAAGAGAAATCCTCGAGTAAGCTTTACACAGATGTACTACATGCATCTAAAAATCTTTACCAGAACTAGAATGAACTAAGTTTTTTCATCAGATATGACCTCTGGAAAAAAAGGAAAACTTTTAGCCTCTAGAGGAGAACCCAAGTAAAGCAGAGGGGTGCTCTGAAACAGGTATTGCAGGTATTGTATCAACATAACACTACGACATGACCCTAATGAGTCCCATCCGCCTGCAGGAGCGACACAAATAAATCTTGACAGTTTAAATAATGATATACACAATATTACACTGCCGGATTACACATCCCAACTCACTCATGTGAGCTTCACAATCAGAATCAGAGGTCATATCTTAAAATATTTAAAATAGAAGGATCTTTAGAAACTGGTTAGAATAACAATGGGTTATTAATTTAACATTCTCCGCAGAAACTACTGTTCAGTTCTTTTTACTTCAGTCAAATAATCTGTTCTAATACTCGAAAAAAACCAAAAACCAGACTACTTACTTTCCAAGAAGATTTATATTCTGTGAAATTACTCCATTTTCACTGAGTATGGAATCCATCACTGAGACTGGATCTTCTGCAGTTAAAGTTGACTGGTTATTCAGCTGTACAGCACTTGACATGAGTGGGCTTGTGCTGTCACTGACAGTGCTGACTGGATCGTTACCTGGGACAGCAACTGATTCGGTGCTTTTATCCCCTTGAATTACAGGGGCGTATTCATCTTCGTTATCATCTTCCACAATTACAATATCGGGAGAAGGATAGCTACAACTACAGCTGCAATACAAGATAAATTAATTAGAGCATTTCATACACTTTTTTAAATTGGTATTATTATACAGGTTTAGTTACTTCTCACTTTAGTCAAGCCACTACAAGGAAATAAACTTTCCTACTGCTTTTCAGTACTAAACACGGAAAGATACTCTCAATATCTATTTTCCATTGATATGGTTCTGTAATGCTCAATACAGTTAATGCAGCTCAGCTAGCACACACTGTTGTGCTAGACCACAATAACCAACTACTAAAAAGCTATAGGATAGCTTTTTGCATTAGAATAACTATAAGTTTGCGTATAAAGTATGTACAAAGTGGACCAAAGCATACAAGGCTATCAAACTAGACAGACAACATATATTTTGCATATTTCCTGTTGAACACAATCAACTCTGGAGCATCCATAACATAAAGGATCTCAGTCAACAGGTCTGTTATTAACCTTGTTACATATACCAGGAATGAAACCTGAAAACCAAGAGCGAGCCTCAACTAATTTGCTTTCATCCAACATTCCAGTTCTTAACCCTTAAGTAGCTGTTAGTTACACTGCCTCTTTATCACAGCTGTATCCTCATAAAGCTTTTCTATCAGAGAATACATTCCCAGACATCAGCTGAGCAAGAAGAATGGTACCAGTTCAAGTGGAAGCTAGAAATACCTAACTTTTATTTCTTAAGGCATAAGGCAGGCCCTATCAATCCAATGTAACTCAGGAAGAGAGTTGCTCCTCAGTCCCTGAACCAAGTTTCAACTTGCCCGTAGATGCAAGATGAACTACTTCTATAGTACTAGAGTACAAACAAGAAGGAACACAATCACAAAACACTTGAGACAGAAAAAAAACCCTTGAAATTAATTGGCTTAATGAAGTTCAAAGACCACACCAACACCTGACAAACAATACATGCAAATTATTCTCCACAAAAATCTGTAAAAATAAGGGAAGTTATTCTTGTCTGTACTCATAACCAAAAGTAAGAAAACACCACTTACTCTGTCTTTGGACTAGTATATTTAAAAAGAGTGCAATAATACAGATTGCTTCAGTTTATATGTACCTGCCACATATTACAACTCCAACAACCAATTAAGTAATTGGAATAAATCCAGAGGTCAAGAAATCAAAAGCTAGTGTGAATTCACAGATGAAACTTCTATATGTGCAGGAGTGCTGAGTAATTCTGACCACTTCATTAGAAAAAATTACCTATGACATCTGAATTATTGCATATTATACAACACTGAAAGCCATTATCTACGTACACTTCTACAGACTTCTTACTTGGAAGAATCTGAAGTGGTATCTTCATTTGTTTCTGGTGTAACAGGAAAATTTTCTTCATCACCCATGGGATTTTCTTCATCACCCACATCCTCAGTGACATCGTAAATAACAATGTCATCTGAAATCTGTTCTCTTTGTTTTAAGCCCTCATTTCTGTTGAGAGGTACCTGAGAATTATTTTTAAAGGAGTCAGGGGACAGAAGGATGATGAGTTTCAGCATTTTGACAGTTATCATTTTATCTTACAGTGCTTCTAATCTAAAAAAGTCTAAGAGCTTTCCTACATCTTTGAGATTACAAGCTGTTTGTATAGATCTATGTTTAATAAAAAAAGCCATACAAGTAAATGAACAAGATGGAGAATACCAGCTACAGGAAAGTTTGGTAAACACTACAGGCACAGAAATAAAAATATACTAGCACTGTCAGCAAATGCAACAGAAAAGCTGCAAAAATGAGACCATAAAATAAATAAAAATATTAAAACATTGACTATTGTTTAAATAGTACTTTGTTTCAAAGCTACTAATTCTGATGCCATGCTATAGCACTCATTTTGATGATTTCCCCACCAATCTTTATTTGGACAGCAGAAAACAACTTTCAGTGGCACGACTCATTCAAATGGAAAAACATGACATGATTTTGCTGCATTGGATGCTGCCTTGCAGACCAACACACTGGACTCTTGTCTCTGTATGGGGCCAAGGGCGCCTCACTCCCAGAGATAACAATGCAATACGTATGTGCTATTTCTAACAGCACAATTATTAAAAGCAAACTGCTTTCAGTAGGATCATGTCAAGCCGTACTTAATACACAGGCAACTGGTTTATACATGCTTATGTTGTAAAGTGAATGGTGATTATCAACAGAATATGACATGCCACTTCTACAAGTTGACAGCTTTCAGTACACAGCCACGTTTTATTCCCCATAAGACAATCTACTTGGTCCATCTGCCCCCCCTGCACTCCTTCCTTCATCATAACAGAGCGTATTCATAACAGAAAACTTACATGGTGGCTGCTGTCAGCTGGTTCTTTCACAATTTTCTGAAATACATTTGACTTTGTAGGTCCATTAGTGTTCAAAAGTAGAGGCCTACATCAGAAAGAGTAAAGGAAGAAAGCAACCTCAAAACCAATTCTTTGGTTTTAGTCAACAAGGCATGTCAGTTTACTGACTGGACAGCAAGTTTTCAAGATCATATCTACCTCTTGCGTTTTAGGCTCACTAGTTGGTTATTCTGCACCAAGGTAACAATGAATTGTACAATCTGTAAGGGAAAGAACACTATTGTTAATCACTCCACTTTGTAGAGCATCAATCTATATTATAACAGAAGACTTCAATAATAAAATCTATACATAAACAGCAAACCACTTATTTTGTGTAGTAACTTTTATATAGAGCTGTTCAGAAAAGTTAAAAATCATGGTAAAAACACTGCTGGTAATATCTCAACAAAATAGTTATTCAGTTGTCCAAGAAAGGCTTTACACATAGCAGGAGGTAAGAGTAAGCTTTTACATTACGTTTTACAGCACACAGAAAGACATCCAGCAACTCAAATGATTAGAAGAATTCTAATAAGCAATGGTAGAAGGCGTACAGAGATGTGGATCATATACGTAACCTGTATCTGTAAATACTGGTTCTGGTGAAAGGCATTTTTGACAGATTCAGAAAAAATTACATGTACAATTAACATTACAAATACAAGGTCAGCAGGTCAGTCAAGTAGGACAGCACTGAATTTCCAATACAGAACTTCATAATTGAGCACTCCCTCACGCAAGTACAACACTTGAATGAAGCCTTACCTTTCGAATAACTTGCTGTTGTTGCAAGTGTTTAGTTCTCAGTTCTGACACTTCCCTCCAAAGGGATTCATTCTCTCTGTTTAAAAATGATGATTTAAAAGTCAAAGTTATAAAACTTTGTTCTATAAAACAAAGTTATAAAACTTTTATAGTAATTTTTGTTAAAGATTAGTTGGTCTCATTAAAGCTCTTCAAAATACGTTTTTAGATTGGGGCACTGGGTGGGAGTGTCACACAGTCAGCAGCCTTGGAAAGTAATTACAAAATGGAGACCCAAAGACAACAAATGGCCTGTAGAGAATTTCCAGCCCTTTTAAAATGGAAGAAACAAAAAATTCTCACATTTGGCAGTATTTATTAACTATACATTCTGCATTTTAAAATTAACTTTCAGCATTTAAAAATTAACCGTTTTGTTTCCTTTCCTGTAAAAACAAAGTTGCCTTCTTTTCTTCCTTCTAGAAATAAAATAAAAAAAAAAATCAAGTATGTAGTTGGTTTCTGGCAGCAAGGGACAGCATAATAATGCATCTCATCACTAAAAACCAGAGTTCTTCACCTACATCCAGCCTGCTTGTCCTCCCTCACACACCTTTTGCTAGGTGCAAGCCACCGGTCAGCAACTGCCTGTCTTCAAAGCACGTTTCTGCACATGCTTTGCTTGTGTGTACAGAACAAGCTCTCAAGTCACACACGCAGCCGTAGCCATTCGAATAGTTGCCTCTATTAGCTCCGATAAAGGGGCATGTTAGGTGCTAAAAACTAACAGAGCTTGTCAGAGGTGGTAGTTTTCATGAAACACTGCCATTTTACAAACCTTAGCTGTTCCAGTACTCACAGGAGGCCAGTTACTGAGACAGCGTAAAAACTGCCCGTGCTATTGTAACCACGAGAAGTTTGTTTCCAACAGCATATTGCATATTAAAGCCCCAATGAATAAGGAAAGGCAACATACCACTCTCCTCTCTTTTGCAGTTTAATTTTCAACACAGAGAAACAAACCCCACTGGTGTTCAGTTTTTAGGAAACCTTAAGCTAAGTTTTCAGAAACAGCTGTTCACGTGCAGTGTGATGCAGGGTATTACTCCTCAAACTGCTTCTATGTCCAACATATGTCCAACATACAGTTTCAGAGTACAGTTCCATCAAAAATTTAACAACTGAAGTTAGGGATTCTGAACTTTCTCACTAGCTTTATTAACATGTTTTGTAGGACTAGGTCTTCTGATTTAGCCCAGTTTCTACCTTAGTTATTTTAAACTGATGGGACAAAATCATGGATGTCAAAGACAACCATTCTAAGTTCTCATCTACAAACTGTCAGGTCTTTTCCAACTGGATGTCATTTCAGTCAAAGTCAGCCCTGCTCTGGGCAGAGATTTGGACCTGATGGCCTTCTGGGGTTATTTCAACCCAAATTCATCTAGGATTTGCAAAGGGCAAATATGAGTATTTTTACTCTAGACTGGCCAGATTCTAACAAAGACTCTTCCTAGGTCAAGTAAGTTTGTCTCTGAATGTTCTACCCCTCAAGTAATTAGAGCTGAAAACTATAAAAGACAAAATTTACTTCTTAAAACTTTAACTAATCAGTGACCTCTGTCACACCATCACTTACTTTCTCAATGTAAGTTAAGGTGCCCTGAGACAGAGTTCCTATTCAAGTGATGTGACTTACAGTGCATGAGCTTATTGTCATGTATCTTGTTTGTATCTACATACTCTAAAGGATTAAGTAATTTTTGACACACGTCTCTCTCACTGTTGAAAATAAATCATGATTACTAACTAGGCAAAAATGCTCTAAAAATACTCTGTTTACATTTGCATTTTAGATTCTGTTCCTTTGTAACTGATGCAACAAATGAACTTCCAAACTAGATTTCTAAATACATTTTCCAAGGCATTAACTCTTCTGCAATTTTAAGCAGTGGGGGAACAAAGACAACAATAGGAAAATAAAAATCAACGACCAAAGACATTAACTGTTATAAGAAAGTATTATATGCACTTTGCACAAACCAAACTCTGACTCAAACTAAATACAGTAACTACTTCAAACTTGAAGATGTAAACCAGCATACTTTATGCCAAGAGCTGATTTGAATATTCAGCCTCAGCAGCATTATGGAACTAAAGGTATTATTTAATTACCCACTACTGACAGTTCTGGAAACACTAACATTGCCTATTACTTTTAACAATATCAGAATAGTTAATTTTTAATGCAATTTTTTAACCGAAATTTATGTTCCTAAAGCAATACTGAATTTAGGTAATCAGAAATCAAGAGACACCTAAAATTAGATCTTTGTCCCATATCTAGTATCAGAATTGCTCAGCATTAGGGATCAGTTACTGATGCAGCAACTTACCTCTTCAAAAGAGACAACTGAGATTCAATAGTCGTTTGTTTAATTTCCACCTTTTGAGCACTACATATTATTTTGGAGAGATCTTCCTGACGTATCTTGTTTTCCTCAGGTCTCGAAGATGAAACCTTTAAAAGATTAGAATCCAGAAACACCACTTCCCTTTACTCATACTTAACTAATATTCTATTTGGGTGATCACATATATTTTCTTACTAGTGTTGATAAACTATGCATTTAAGTTAATAATAAACCAAGCATCAAAAAAACCCCCAAACCAGAACCATAGCTGTCATCACATTAGCTTTTGCTGTTACAAACATTTGTGTACATTCAGATTCTTCAGGTACTCTCCCAAGTGCTCTACTTCATTATAACTGCTTCACAATAACCTGGTGTTAATAAGTACATCACTCTGTGCTGATTTTAGCTGGGGTAGTTAATTTTCTTTACAGTAGCTAATATGGGGCTGTGTTTTGGATTTGTGCTGTTATGTTGCAGCGCTGGCAATACAGAGCTGTTTTTGTTACTGCTGAGCAGTGTTTACACATGGATCAAGGCCTTTTCTGCTTCTCCCCCCACTGCACCAGCAAGTTGGCTGGGGCTGCACAAGAAATTGGGAGGGCACATACATGGCTGGGACAGTTTTCCCCAGCTGATCAAAGGGATACTCCATACCACATAGTGTCATGCTGCGTATATAAAACTGGAGGATAAAGAAGGAAGGAGGGGTGTTTGAACTGACAGCATTTGTGAAGACAAATGTATCTGTTACGCGCGATGGAGCCCTGCTTTCCTGGGGATAGCTGAACACCTGCCTGCCCATGGGAGGTGGTAAATGAATTCCTTATTTTGTTTTGCTTGTGTGTGGGGCTTTTGCTTTACTTACTGAACTGCCTTTATCTCAACCCAGGAGCCTTCTCACTTTTACTCTCCCGATTCACCCATATCCCGACATGGGAGGAGTGACCAAGCAGCTCTGTGGGGCCGAGATGCTGACTGGGGTTAAACCACAACACCCACCCTCTCACCAGAGTTTAATGTGCCATATTTCCATTTGGTATCTATATTCACCTGACTCATATTAACAGCAGAGCACATTTCAGAGTCATATTTAGCAGCATAACAAACACGTTTATAGGTTTGCCCCCTGTTCTCTTTGGTGGAAAGTTTAATGCTTACAGTAGCTTCGGTCTGAAACAAGCTACATTAACAAGCAGTTTCTTCTATTACTGATTAGGTAAAGTCAAAGCATGCTCTGTACTTCTAATACTCTCTTGTAAATTGTCATATTTGCCTAACTCACTCATTTTTGCCACCTGTGAAACTTACTATAACGACAGCGAAGTAGGTTAAATAAAGAAGCCCAGTCAAATCCCCCAAAATGTGTTTAAACAGGATCAAGATATAAATGAAAGCAGTGCAGTTTGCTTCCATAAACTCCAAACTATCTGCACTCATAATCCTGCAGTTAAACTTGTCATGAACTTTGCTATTCATCAACATGTAGTAGTACAGGTTTTCTACATACTGAGTTTTCACTAACCTTCCTTTTAATGTGTTCCAACAAGTCCTCTCGGCCCTGCCTAAAATATGCATGCCGAAATTCTACTGGACCATCTCGCTCCAGTTTGACAATCCCAGAATCAACATGGACAACTTTCCGGAAGCCATATTTAAAAAAAAAAAAAAAAAAAAAGAAAACTTCAAAATCCACATTAAGAAATTCAAAATATGCTGTCCCAACTATCCTATTAATAACTTTGAGGATAAGACAGTATCCTAGTTGCAGAGAACACAGGGCCACTGCTCAAAGGAAATTAAAACTAAATGTGTACAGGATCTAGAACTATGCTAGAATGTAAAAATCCAGGAACTTACACATGTTCAGCTGTCTGACAAAGCTTGCCATGTTGTTGTGCTTGAAGTACTTGGGAAGAATCTCTTTTGCAAATCTCTGCTCATCCAACACCAAGAAACTCTTGCCATTCTAAAATGAGAAACACATATTAAGCTACTTAAAAACCATAGCAGAAAACACACTGGACTTTTAGAATTAATCACCAGATAGGAATGTTTCCTTTGTGCATGCAGTACATTACTGATCTGCCTGCCTACAACTTTCTGAAACAAAAAGCAACTGAGTACTATCAATTTACATCATTATCTGTATCTGAAGAGGAACATCTCCATTGTTACTTTTTGCTTCCTCGAGATATGAATTAATTGTTTCCCAACAATTATCACAGTTTCACTACAGGACAATACTATCAATTTTGTACATCGTTCTGAAGTCTTGGTAAGAAATCTAACAAAGAGCCTGAGCAAGGAAAAAATACCAACAACCAGCTGAAAGTCCCATCTGCTTTCCACTATAAAAGCATGATTAGTTTGATAGGACTTGTAGAGCAGATAGAGCTGTCAAAGGGCTGAGCATGTCCACTGGGTTTTGGAGTTACCAAAAAGGTAACCGCCAAGGCAACATACCCCTTCTGGAACGCCAGTTGTGAAGGAGGACTGATCTTTTATTTAATCCACAGGCTTTGACTAAAATAGAAAGATCAGCTCTTTGTTCTTCAATGACCACTCCACCAACTACAGGGCAAATAATTGGCAAAATGCAAATTACCTACTTCTAAAAGCTTTAGGTGTCTATACAACCACGGTACTCTTACCCTGTATTTAATGAAAAGTCTATCATCTTTAACAAATGTCAACACTGTTACTCCATCTTCTTAGAAGCCTTTAGTTCAATAAGTCACATTTTTCTTATCCTCAAATGCCAGCTGTTCTACGATCATCACAAGAAGCTTAGAGAACCAACCATAAGACCATGTGAAGATTCTTATCCAAGGGCTTGTGTCCTCATTTCAGCAGGGATAGAATAATTTTTTCTTAGTAGCTAGCACAGTGTTGAGTTTTGGATTCAGTAGGAAAATAACGTTGATGTCAATATTATTCTCTGATGTTTTAGTTGTAGCTGAGCAAGTCAAGGACTTTTCAGCTTCCCGAGCTCTGCCAGTAAGCAGGTGCACAAGAAGCTGGGAGGGAGCATAGCGGGGTGGATGTGTGCACCACCACACCAGGACAGCTGACACACACTGGGCAAAGGGATATTCTATACCACAGAACATCATCTCCAGTATATAAACCAGGGGAGTTACCCAGAAGGGGGGCCAACTGCTGTTCACAGATGGGCCGGGTATTGGCCCAGCAAGTAGTGAGCAATTGTACAGCATATCATTTGTTTTTCTTAGATTTTCTCTCTCTGTCCTTTTTATTACTATTATATATTAATAATATATTATTATATTATATATATTATAAATTACTTTGTTTTAATTATTAAACAGTTCTTATCTCAACCCACAGGTTTTAATGTTTTTAACCAGGGTGCGAGTAAGCGACCAAACGGCTGTGCTGTACTTAGTTGCCAGTTGGGGTTAAACCACAACATCTTGTTCCTGACAAACCATGATCATCAGGAACAGGATTTTATAAATGGTCTCCACTGGATGTGTTTAACACTGAGAGGAAGATAGGAAGATGAAAACTTCCAGTAACAACTGCCTGCCTACCTCCTGCTGAGAAACAACCAGTGGAAGGGAAAAGGGAAGCAAAAGAAATTGACTGTTTCAGCCAATGCTGTGTGAAACTCACCAACCGGAGGTGCTCAACTGACAACTTCCACGTGGTGCCTCACTTTGTCCCTTTGACATTGTCCAGGTTTAAGACAGGAAAATCTGGGTAACACATTTACTAGCTCTGGTTGCCCTGACAGTCATCTACAGCAAGGCTGTACAGATGCTAAGGCCTGTAAGCATCAGTAACAGCTCAACATGGTTTTCAACTCCTAGTGCCAATGACTGCAGCATACAGCAGTCTCCCAAGTGCTTCATTTGGTATTCCTGACCCGTATTTCCACGGACAACACGTACTGTGGCTTCACTGAGATATGTATGCAGGGAGACAAAATCTGGCTGTTTGGTTTCAGATGGTGTTTAGGCTTACACTGTAAGGATATAGACTGGTATAGGAGGAAAGCGAATTATTATAGTAACTGTACTCTCCCCTGTTACATTTGGTACACTTTTTGTACCCTATAATATCGACGTAGTGCATTTTTAAAAGATATCCCAAGCAACCTCAATACTTCACTCCCACAAGAACTGCTCGTTGCCAATAACATCAACTGTTATTAGTGGACCTTCCCTCTAGAAACAGCCTCGCAGAATTTCAAACAATTAGTCTTTACTGTTAATTAAGAAAATAAAACAAGGATACCTAATAGTCTTGGTGTGTTTACTCGAGATAAACATGAGCAATGAATTTGGAATGTGTTCATCAAAAGCGTAAGGCAGCAAAAATAGCACATCTTACGGTAGATAACGTCAATCTTCATATAGCCCTTATTACCCCTCTTCCAAAAAAAAAAAGAAAGCAACAGAAGAAAGGAAAGCTGTCATAATCTATTGAGGCCTCCTGCTACCCCCTTTGAGAAGTTTTGGCTGAAGTTACTGGTAAATCATTATCAGTAAAATGTTTAAGATGTTTTATCGTTCCTCGAGTACTTAAAATAGCAGCTCTCGGTTGAGTTTATCTCAACACCATCTGAAGATGTTGACACAGTTTGAGAATAGGATTTTCTTGAAAAGAGGATGTAGAGAAAAATGAAATAGTTATTATTAAAATACGTGCTTAGCATTTAGCACAAGAATTAATGATGTTAACTGCAGCAACTCGCCAGCCCTTCGTTACACTGTAAAAAGGTGTAAGAAGATGGTGCCCAGTTACACTTTCCCCGCGGCCCATCCTCTTCCCGCCGCTCCAGCAGGTGGACACGAGACCGGGAACCCCCCGCCCGCCCCCCACGTGGCCGCTCCCTGCCGCCCCCGCGGGGTCCAGCCCCTCTGGAGGCCGTCAGCGGCTCATGGGGAACAGCAAGAGGACGGCACACCCCGCTGTCCCCATCCTCCCCGGCTCACCAAGGGCGAGCCCCGCTACTGACGCACCCACCGCCTCGCAGTGGGAGATCCCCCCGCAGCCCCGCGTTCCCCGCACTACGGCTCCATAAACACAGTGCACAGCAGAATCCCGCCACTGCCGGGCCCCTGCCCTCCCCTCCGAGCCGCCCGCCGCCCGGGGAAGCCCCCGGCCTGCTCAGTCTGGGCCGGCGAAGGAGCGGCTCCCCGCCGGCAGCGGCTGAGGACGCGCCCCCAGGGCGGGCACCGGCGCTCCCGCTCCCCGTCTAAGACAAGGCCGACCAGCAGCCCGGCCCGGCCCGAGAGGGACCTGACCACGCCATGCGGCCGTACCCTGGCTTTCCTCCCTCCCCCCGCGCACGCCGAGGCCCGCGGCACTCAGTAGAGCCCGGTGCCCGCTGGGGACCGCCGGAGTAAAGCGGAGGGTGATGGGGGGGGGCTCCCGCCACACGCCGGCGGGAAGGGGGGGGGGGGGGGGATGTCGGCCGACCTGGCTCCAGGTGATGAGCCGGTTGCTGGGGGTCTCGCCCAGCAGAGCCCACAGCTTGCTGAGGAAGGCTGGGACCCCCGAGCCGGCGAAGGGCGGTGGCTGCTGTGGGGGCGGCGGGGCCGGGGCCGGGGCCGGGGCCGGGGCCGGGGCCGGGGCCGGGGCCTGGGCCTGGGGCTGCGGCGGTTGCTGCTGCTGCTGCTGCTTCATTGTCGCTCTGGCGGCGGCGGGGCCTCTGCCCGGGGGGTGCGCACAGCGCGCCCGACCCCGCCCCTCGCGCGGACCCCGCGTGCGCGCCGGCCCCGCTGCACGCGCGCGTGCGCGCCGGCCCCGCCCCTTCCCCTGCTCTTTACATAACGTCCCCACGTGCGCCGCCCTCACGTGTCACAACAGCGCCGGCACGGGTGGGACTGGGCCAATAGGGGAGCGCCTCGCCCCGGGGGGCGGGGCCACGTGGCGCAGCCGCACGTTCTCGCCGGGGCACTGCGCGCGTGGCGGGGGAGCCGCTGAGGGAGGCGGGGCGGGTGAGGGGAAGGTCTTCGGCTGCAGCCGCGGGGAGCGGCTTGTGGGTGCCTACAACGTGCCTTTCTTTGGGACTTACCCCATCCTGGGGCTTCAGAAAGGCCCAGGAGAAAGGTACAATTCAAGTAACCTTTCCATTAGTTTTTTTGTTATCTTATGAGGTCTGAGCACGAGGTAATTGCTTGTCCATGTTCTTAAAGCTTCTTGTTTTACTATTTTACAAGCCAGCCATTGCAGAACTCAGCAGTTTTTAGCCAGAGGCTGTTTGACTTCCCAGTATTTTCATGACCAGTGCTATCATGTTTTTCCACTCTGCAGTAAAATTTTCCTCCATTTAGCTTGCAGAAATCTGGTAATTATCAGTTCTGAGACAGGTCAAGCTATTTAAATCTTTCAGGATGCAGTTCTCACCCTCCCCTCACCAGAAAAACACAGCACTAAAACTTTTTGGGTATTGTGAAATGTTGAAACTCAGAAAAAAACAGGCCTCATATCCCTGTACTAACCCCTCGAACCCAGCAGATTCTGTTCTTCCCCAGCCTCATTCCCCTTCCCTTGGGTCCACAGTTCCCCCACATGCAGGAGTTCCAGCTAAGACCTAGTGCTTAGGGACTAAAAGAGCACTGCCAATAGGGAACATCTGATTTCCAGCACTTTTTCTTACAGGGACGCTATGCAGTTAGCAGCGACTCAAATCTGGTAAGGAAACCAAGAGAAAAAAGTTTGACATCCCATATGCCTAGAATCACAACCACCACTGGTCTCTTCTCTCATACTTGAGCAACAGGCAGTCCCTACAGCAGTCCCATACTCTCTTGTAGGAGCTTTGTCCACTGATAGTCCAGTTTTGATGTGGCTTAGGAAAAATAATTTGGGATGAGGGATGTTCCACAGCACATTTACAAACAGAGGTCACAAAACAGCCCTCATGGAACAATACTTCTCTTATGTGAACTTCACCTATCTTCTCTGACTTCTTATTTTCTTCTACCACAGTGGAATATACAGCAAGGGTCAACAGCTCCACTTTTCTTACAAGCCATTGCTATGGCTCTGATAAGGCTGACGGGCAATGTGTGAACTCCAGTTGCAACAGACCCTGAGTAAAGCTTGAGTTAACTACCCAAGAGATACCAGTCTGCAGATTTTCCTTAAGACAAACAGCATGATGCAAAAGAAGCTACTAAAAATGACAGGGGAGCCAAAGGTAGGGTGACAGATTTCAAGGCAATACTCTCTTCTTTTTGTGACTGCTATTTGTCCTGACTGAAATGCTCACATTTGAAGGTTATCTTTATGATTTGTCTATACTGATCCCCTTGAAAGTGTGTTGCCCCTGGAACAAGCACAGGCAGCCACAAGTAGACCATCCTTCAATGTCTGCAATATTAAACACTGTGCACAGTACTTCACAGCAAAATTTGATGCAAGCCTTCCACCTTTAAAAAAATTATCACATCATTTAAATAATTGAAAGTGTTCCTAGAAGTCTCAGCTCTGCATATACTAGAATCAAATTGAATCAAAAGCGGCCCCAAGAGGCCTGGTTTAAATTAATCCTCCTTGAACCAGGGATGGTCTGAGATGTCTGTATTCATGATGAAACTGGCTAGAGTAGGCAAGATAGATGACATTTCAGAGAGCTTCTATAAAGATTACTCTTCCAAAGCTAATATCCTTTCAGTTAGTTTCATGCCATTCTTGTGCATCTGATTCAAGTACTATTCAGTGTTTTGGATAGTTAAGTTATTAATTTTCCTTCTCCGCATGCCCTGCAGGGAAGACAGATGGCACAGTCAGCACACTGGCTATCTAACAGACAATGATACAATAAAGGCTGACAGCAAGTTCTAAAATTAAGTTATGATAACTGTTCCCTGCAGTATATTTAAAATTAAGCTATATCAACTGAAACTGACTTCCATTCATGATCAACAGTTTTTCTGTCTTGAAAGGAAGACCTACATTCATATTTACTACTATCCCTTCGAGATATGGAAATGGCACGGAAGTGGTATCCATTTCTTATTTGCTTATGTATGAGAAGTACTTAATTTAGGCTTTTCCCAATTAGGCAAGGTCTTCTATACTCCATGAAAACATTCTGTGTCTCTTAAAATACAGTTTTCTCATACTATGAGGAAAATTTTCTCACACTAAGAGGAAAAGAGTTACAAACTTGAAAAAGATATATTTAAACAAGATGTTGTTTAACTAAGGTAGTATTTAATTAATCACAGTAAGTGTCTTAAAAAAATTCCAGATTTGAAGCCATAAACCCCCCGACCTTTAAAAAAGAGACAAAAAATAATATCTGAGTTTAAACACATTTCTTAAGGTGTTAACAATGAGTTCAGGCCAGGTTATTTAATTTTGAGGGCTTCCTGCAAAGTTGAACTTTTTATTCAAGCTTCTGAAAGGATAGTAGATTTGGGATAAAAGGGAAGGACGTTTCATGGGCGTACTGCCTGACGGTAGTTTGCTATGAGCAGTTTGCTGTGGCCATGTGTTGAAAATTTCTACGATAAGAAAAAAATCCCTAAGTCTATGAGCTCATTTGTTCATCCAAACTTAACACTGCTTTCTTCCAAAATTAAAAGTAGACGAAAAAAAACTATGCACAATTTTCTCAAGACTTTGTTGTATTCAAGTAGGATTTCATAACATAAATGTTGTGAACATTGTGGCAATAAAGGGCTCGTAAATCAGAGTGAAGCATGAAAAGGAGCTTTTATCTCACCTGAAGCTAGTTTAACAACCACATACTACATACGTGATTTAGTTACTCTAAGGCCTCCATTCCATGCTATTTTGCATTCCAGTGATTAGGACTGCCATAAAATAACTGTTCTGCCAGCTCAATTCCAGAGGCTGGCAAAGGTTTTTTTCAAAAAACAAGACTCCTTACATTGGTTTACTCTTATCAAGAGCACAGTAAAAATTCTTTGCAAAGTGTCAGTAGCAACTTTAACCATATATTTGACATGTAAAAGTAACAATGTTCTTGTTAAGTTTTAAAATTAAGGCTATTTTGAAAGATGGATTATATTAGCTTAATCTGCTTCCCAAGGTCATCCAGAGATATGATTTGAATGGACAAAAAACACTTGCTCCATGGTTGTGGAGTCTGTCATGTCGAATCTCTCCCCATACTAATGGCCATTTAACAAGTCTCTTCAGCCTGTTTAACCAGAAGACCTCCAGATTGAAAACAAAATAAATAAATCTGGTTAATCTCAGTCTAATTTACGTGAATCTGAACAGTTGCATCTGTAATATTGCATGCCTGTGTCTAATCCACTGTTGTTCATTGTTTGTTCAGACTCCTATGAGCTTTTATAGAGGAAAAAAAGAAATGACTTGATTTCCAGATACATGGCCCAAATTACTAGTTTCCCTGTATTGTAAGAGATACTAGAAAAAGCAATGATTTGTGATAGTTTCCACAGGATTCTGCTATTCCCTTCCCAGTTTGGTTAAAGCTACTGCTGTAGCAGCCACACACCACAGTGGAGTGGACAGCTGGTGACTGAAATGCTATCAATGCTGAAACTGCAATCACAACTGTCATCACCTTTGTGAAATTAGTAAAATGTAATCAAGCCATTATTGAATTTACATCAATGTTTTCTTCCTTGCTAGGCTGCTTATTCTTTCCCACACAAATTGACCATTAAGTTGAGAGCATATGTTAAAAAAAAAAGCTACAACTGGTAGTCTTCTGTATTATGCAGATGTAAGAACTCAAGACAGAAAGAGCACCTGGATTCACAGTTCTGGCAGATTCTCTCTGTGGTTTGCACATATTTGGTGCCTTATCCTGAAACTTTAATGTAGTCTCAGCACTGTGTCACTTCTTCCTCTCCCCTACTCTAGATAAGAGCTACAATCATAGCCCAACAATACCTCCTTTAAGGACACTATAAATAAATATTTATTTAATTTCCATACTCATCATTAAGGTCCGTCATTCAGTGCTGGGGTACGAGTTTCAGGGCATGGTGCTCTGTATTAGAAAATCACAGAATCATTTAGGTTGGAAAAGACCTTTAAGAGCATCAAGTCCTGCCATCAGCCTAGCACTGCCAAATGTACCATTAAACCATGCCCCTAAGCACCACATCTACATATCTTTTAAATGCCTCCAGGGATGATGACTCCACCACTTTCCTGGGCAGCCTGTTCCAATGCTTGACCATTCTTTCAGCCAAGACATTTTTCCTAATATCCAATCTAAACTCTCCTCATGCAACTTGAGGCTATTTCCTCTTGCCACGTTGCTTGTTACTTGGGAGAAGAGACTGCCACTCACCTCACTACAACCTTCTTTCAGGTAGTTGTATAGAATGATAAGGTCCCCTCTGAGCCTCCTTTTCTCCAGGCTAAACAACTCCAGCTCCCTCAGCTGCTCCTCATAACACCTGTGCTTCAGACCCTTCACCACTTTTATTGCCCTTCTCTGGACACACTCCAGCACCTCAATGTCTTTCTTGTAGTGAGGAGCCCAAAACTGGACACAGGACTTAAGGTGTGGCCTAACCAATGCCAAGTACAGAGGGACAATCACTGCCTTGGTCCTGCTGACCACACTATTTCTGATAGAAGTGTGGCGTTGCTGACAAGTATTATGAACCAGAATCTGTACTCTAAAGCTGTATACTAAATTCTTCTTTTACCAAGCCAATTACACACACAGAGAACCACTAGGACATTCCCCTTGCAGATTTACTAGTTGTATTACTAAAAACCTTCCATAAACATAATAATATGTTTATTATGTTTATTATTATCTCCTTCACAGGCAGAGAGCACTGCAAGCAAGGTCAGGATGTGAAAGGCTCTAGTTTGATAACATTTCTACATCCCTACCTCCCCCTACAATGCCGTGTTACTCAATCCTTTCCACTCCCTCACTGCTATGCTACTTCCTGCACTATGTTGCAGTAACTATTAGATCAAGACAAACTGGATTAAAAAAACACACACACAAAATAATTGCTTAGAATGTGGGAGATAGTAAACTTACAACCTGTATCAGTTCTATAATGCAGTTCAGGTAATTCAGATGCAAAAGCAGTTGCATCATCCCAGCCAAAACAAAATTCCAGCAGTGGACATGAAAAGCTAAGAAGCTTGTGTTAGGGCATATTATACCTTGAGATTCTCTCTTCCCAGCACAGGAATTATGAAGAGGGGTAAAACACAATAAAAGCAAGTCAATTCTGTTTTCAAATACTTTAAGTCATAGGGTAGAGCATAGGTTAAATCATATCCAAGTGCTTGTTGTTTTCCTGATCAACATAGACAAGTGTCTAAATGAAATTTGTGTCAACAAGAAAAAGAAAGCAATAGAAAAAATATAGCATTGGGTTATAAGAAATCTCTTTCTGTAAAAAAAATTAGCAGGCAGAATAGTTTTTCTTACAAGATGTTGATTTTCACAGCTTCTATTCCATGTCTGAGTACTCGGTGCTTATTGGATGGATGTATTCTGGAATGAGAAGGTAAACTTACTTGTAAACTGTGTGTGGTAACATGATGCATAATTTTGGCCTTGGAAAAAAAATACTTTTACACCAGATTTCTTCTTTTACATCAGATTTCTTCAAGTTTTTTCCAACAGTGAAAACAAATGTTAAGAATTAAATCCAAACACACAGCAACTCTTCCATGGGCTTTAGAAAACACCTTAAAGTTGTGGAAAACATTATGGATATTTTCTACAGAGTGCAGCCTTGCCCAGTTTTAAAATACCACTGGTGTACTGCCATACTCTTATTTTCTTACATGCCTGCCCTACCACTTCCATGAAAGTTGCATCTGTTCCGAGGCCAGAAGAGAGATTAATTTTAAGAGATTATCCAATCCCATAAACTGTCTCTCTAGCAAGCCTTTACACTTACAGATTTTCTACCCTTTTATCTCGCCAGTTTGCTTAACTTTTCAAAAATCTCAGTTGGTCAAGACATTCTTCCCTAGTTACTGACTTTGAAAATTTTTATAGCAGTTTATTTTATTCTGATCCTGACTAAAGCAGATCTCAGGCTTAGTAACTATTACACAGATCGATTTCTTTTCACAACTATTCAGCAGACTACTCAAAATCCAGCTGGCTTAAAAAAAAATCTTCAAAAACAGTTGAAAGTTTTATTATTACAGCTGTAAAGCTGTATTTTTAAGATAACAATTAAAATAGCTAGAACTAAATCTTGTTTTCTGTATGCAGAAAGCCTGTAGGAGATATTGTGGAAGTAAAATGGAAACATTGTTTGTGTAATAGTTTTAACACTGTGGTAAAGGCAAAACTAAAACACAAATGTGCTCAAACATGCAGCCATGGTAACCGTCAACAAAACAGGAAAACAATGTTTTGCTATGCCTATAGACCTAAAATTTTAAATTAAATTTTAAATGAAATATTGATAAAAAATTGCTGTTAGATCTGTAGAGTTTCTTTGGAATAAATTTGTAACTATGGCTAGTTGAAAAGGGAAAAATCACTCTTGTGTTGTGTATGCAGTTGCCAGGTGATCACAAAGTGCAGAGCTCTCTCTCCTTTGGAAAGCTCAAATGCAGTGAAGGCTGCAGATCTGATATACAGGCTCTAACCACAGTCTTTACAACATGACTTTCTATGAAGTACTTTTTTATCCTGACTGTGAGGAGGGCTGTTTCTACTTAACATCCATAGGACAGTGCTACCAAAACCAGCATGTATATGAGAGCAGTACCCCCCACTCCTGACCCTAGTCATGTGGTTGCATCACTAACGCCATTTGATAAAGCACCCTTTGGAACGGAGTAGGTCATCTATTTGTTTCTGTTCCCTTATTATCAGGCTCTGAAGGTCCTGTGAACCAAGTAGACAAACCAAACAGATTTCCTCTTCCCCTCCCTACCAGCCTCAAGGTTCCTGGGCACCAGGACCATGACTCCCTTCCCTGCCAGCCCCCAAGGTCCCAGGCACCCACCCAGCCAGGCACTGCTGTTGACCCTGAGGGAAACCTAACAGCACACAGAACTGTAATTGTGAGTTAGGTGTATTACAAATGCTGTATTGTGCTACTTCAAAACTGGACTACATCGATTCTGCTCCTAGAAATCCTGTGCCATTCTAATCATAAACTCTGTACTATAGTAATCACAGTAACCTGTTAAGAAAATAAAGCTTTAATTGTAACTACAGCTTAGCATCATCATGATTCTGCCCAATATCCCTAAAAAAACCTATCCGTCCACTTAGCATGGGGTGACACAGGTATGGATACATCAGGACTGAGCACATGAAGTCAATCTGCATCTACACAATATATATATTCTCACTAAACAGTGGGAATGCACATTTCTTAATGGAGACCTTTCTGACTGGGCCAGGCACCTTTCCAGCTCAAGGGCATCACAGACCAGTAGCATCCTGTATGATGCATGTGCTACAAGTTCAGCACCTTGCCCCAAATACCAGAGTTACTGTTTCTGCATAGGAAGTGAACAAAATATTCACCATACAACCAGCCTGAGAAGTTACTGAGAACACTTTTCTACTGTAGCCCGCATTCAGCTCAGTTCTCATGAAAAATGCTGCTTTCACTGTCAGTCTAGAATAAAACAAAGGACTAAGAGACTTTCCTCTCTTCTCTGAAAGATGCATCAGCACTCTGGAAAGGCTGCTGTCACCTAACACACCAGTGCCTATCCTGCCAAATCAGTTATGGTAACAGCTGAGCCTTCCAGATTTAGTGAGTGTTAGTTGTAGGACTCCAGCTTCTGACTCATCGTCACTGACAGGACAGCTGGAGAGGTTAAAGACGTCTGACAAAGACATTTTGAGTCACCCCACTACCAGTGTGATTTGAATCAAGAGTCTAAACTTTTAAATACTCATTTGAGATAATTTGTGTAGGCCATCATTTCTGTACTTATTCACTAGCAAAGAGTTTGAAGAACAGGCTTCATTGTAGAGAAAATTAATATAAAAGGTGGTGGTGGTGGTGGGTGTAGGTGGACATGCTTTTACAAAAAAGTTTGGTTAACCCACCAAGTTTTGGATATTGACATGCCAGAAGTGACGTATTATGCCCAGATACTTAAGATTCACTTTCCCAAGCATCCTGACAAAGAAGATCCAAATGTGGATGCAGCTCTCATTTGAGTGTTGAAGGGTCCTGACTTAGTATCTGCCTTCCTGATCCACGTGACGTAGCAGCAGTTCTGCTTGTTTCTTCTTTCCTGATGTAATCTAGGTTTGCACCAATGACGCTGTGCTTTCCGCTCATCCCTGAGCAGCTGTTGATGAGAACAATATGCCCATTTACTAGTACAAAGCTCTTTATACTGACTCAAACACACACAGAATTCTCACCTCAAAACCTTTTCTACCATGGGGGAAAAGGAACTGTGTTAGAAAATGCTGGTATTGAATACAAAAGTATTACTACTTACGAGACTGTGGGTATATGCAGCTCTATTTAGATACTGATCTGGAAGAGGTAAAGGATACAGAGATATTGCTATGAATCATCCGTTTACTCAAGTTTCTTTTTAAAGTTATACATAGGCGTTGTGAGACAACACAAATTTAACTATGGTGTTACTGAATGAAGCATGCCATATACTGACAACAAAAGATTTTTTTTTTAACAGAGAATAAAATGTTTTTTTGCTACACAAACAAGTAAAGGACCAACTCTTAATTTATGGATTAGGAATTCTTGCTGGAATCAGAGGCTGACAGGCACTGTTCTGTTTACTATTTTATCTCTTTTCTAAAGGGAAAGCTTCCTAGAGCAAGCTGTCAGAGCACTGGTAAAAATGGAAAGAGCCATTACATCTAGCCCTACCACCTGTTTTCTTTTTTCCACTGTGGGATCACAAGATCTGTGACTCTTGCTTAACAGCAGTTTAAGTTCAAGGCTCCACCAATGCAAGCAGTACGCTCAAAAATCCTGAGGAGCCTGCTGCGAAAACTGCAACTTGTGAACTACAGACAACTGTTAAGCTTGTCAGTATTTTTAGATCAATAACTACTGAGGCAAAGAAAGAAGATTTTGCAACATCTGCTGCTTTGTAAATATACAGTGCTTTATACCAGAACATCGCAAAATAATGGTTTTGTTCTGGATCAGGATTGACTATCCAGTGAAAATCACCTGCCTTTCAGAAAATATGAGTTGCTAGCTGAACAGAAATGTATCCTCTTTTAGGCTTCTTCATTTCATAAGGTCCTATAAAACACACTCAGATTCTCCTCAGTCTGAGAAAACACATTTTACAGTTCCTGCCCTAATCAAAAGTGAACTTTTGCTCTCTGCTTTCACAAAACACTAGTCATTCTGCCAGAAAAAAAAATCAGATTTTGTCCCAAATATTTTCTCAATAAATGTGACAAATGCTGATTTTAGATTAAAAGCTTCCAAATAAGATTTTAGTTAAAAAACAGAGGCTGCTTGATTTTGCGGTGGCACTGGAATGTGTTCAGGCCAAACACACCATGAAATTTTATGTTTGATTTTTATTGTTAATGCCTTAACACATCAGTATCGTAGCATCCTCATTCCATGTACTCTAAAAACATTTATAGGCAGATGAACTGGAAGGAATGTGAATAAGGAGAGCCAGCTCAGCAGCTCATGCTCTAGGGAGGAACAGATAGTTCTGGCATACTAAAAATAAAAAGAAAGCATTAACACACCATATGCTCTGCAACCCCAAATAGCATTATTTAGAAGTGTTCCAACATTATTTAGAAGTGTTCCAATAAAAGCTAATGATGACAAAAGCTCAGACTTACTAAAAAAACCCAACCAAAAGTGATTTAAGTCAGCCACATCCTTCACTGCATAAAATAAACACTAGCTTTATCTAACAATTTAATTTCATTTTACACAGACTTTAGGATAACATACATCTAGTCATAGAGTTTTTCTTGGTTGCAAAGTTAGTAACCATGCCAGACAGGAGTTGAAATGGAAGTGGTGAAGCAAATTTTTTTTGTACACAGCCCATGACTATTTTTTTCTTAAATGACTGACTTGTCTTGCACTTCAGTTGTAGTAGCTTCTTATGGAGTAAGTACCATTTTAATCCCTGTATTAGTACTACTATGCAGGTACACATTTTCTCTCAAACTCTGTAAGAAGCAGTAAAAAAGGAAGAAGGTCTTCAGTAAGGCTTAGAGAGATCTAAGAATTCTAGTTAAATGCACTGCTGTTACTCGTCAGCCATCCTTTTCTATGTTTGAGATGTATCTGCTACAACTCTTTGTTGATCAAGACCACCAGATCCAGCTTCAACTTTGTTTCTGCTTTCTGTCTCATCGCATTAATTTTCCCATCTCTGAAAAGAAAAGAAAAGGAAACTCAGTGATTGCTTGTGGGCAAAAAAAGAAAAAACCCCAAACAAACAACACTCAAGCTTTTCCCTATGCCAAGCTGCCATTTTCTTTGAAGCAATTAAATCTTTATCCAATGTAAAGCAAAATAAAAATAAAATTCAAAATTATATGGCCCTATTTAATTTATTACACAAGGAATTATCCAAGTTTAGTTTAGGTTATTTGAAGAAGGTGAGGAGGAGACTGCTACAGGCCCAAACAGGGAAATGACAGTACTGAGTAACCTCTAAGATGCTCTTGGTTCATCATTGCTAAGGGTGGATCTTCAGTAGTAGGCTTGCTCTAAGTGTATGTGTTACACAGTGTATGAGGGCTTTGAACTTCAGTTACTGATAACACGGATTTTTTGATCAACATCAACAATGATCAAGAATAGACTTCCTAACACTTTATTTCCAAATTCAAAAATTTGATACACTGAATTTACCAAAATTCTTTTTTAAAGAGAAAAGTAAATTTTCTATGAGATTTTGATCATAATCACTGCATTTAACACAGTAGTATTTGTTCTTGTGGTTGTTTAGTGTTTTTATAGGAATTTTTTTAGGCAAACTATCAACCTCATTATCCAAACAGCTTGAGGAGCAACAGTTCAATATCTGTCAAGGAAAGGAACATAGTCCTCTGATGACTAGAGCTCTGAGGCCACTGCTTTACTTTTCTGCTCTTTCAGCAATCTATTTTTATAGACCCTCAAAAACCCCCTCATCTCTGAAGGCTCCAAGCTCCATTTCAATAAATACTTTAATTTTACCATAAGTTTCAAATAAATAAATCAATCTTTTCAAACTAATCCACAAAATGGATCTGGCACTTTACCAGTCAGTAGGGAACTGAGTGATCCCAGGTAACAATCCCAAGAATATAAAAAAAGAGATATTTTAATTTAATTTAAAATTTTATCCATGCTTGCTAAATTACAGCCCCTTACAACTAGTATGTAGAAGATTAAACTCAATTTACACAACATTCTTTCTCAATATGTCAGATATTAAGCAGCATAGCAACACTTAATGTAGGATATCTTTCAGGAAGTGAATATTTTCCAAATGAGTCCAATAAAAAGACTCTTACATATTGAGATTACTGTACTGATGGTATAGCGTGACTACTAAAATATTTGTCAAAACTTTGAGGTTCTTTGTCTCAAGACTGAACAAATGTCATTTCAAAGCTGCATGATATTAACTTGAATGCTTAAAAATAAACATATTCTCAGGAACAGCAATTTAGAATGACCATATATAGATAGTAAGAATAACTGCCATGAAGAATACGCTTTTTCCAATCAGATATTTGATCCTGACATCAAAACAAATGAGAACTGTTCCAGTTAAGCACCTTCTTTTTAACTTTTAATTTAAATGACCCCCACTCCCCCACATTAAGCCTACCCAGAGGTTGCACTGGTACTATGCAGAACAGAGCAAGAGCAGTCTTACAGTGAGGTCCCAAAAGTTACTCCGTACTTTTCAGTGCATACATTCCTTGTTGCTTTCATATGGAATTATTTCTATCTCACATTGGCAATCAGAAAAACAAACATACTGCAAAAACTCCATTATCTGCATCAGTGTTAAGACCACAAAAAGTGATGATGATTATCACCAAGCAAAAAAGCTAATGAGCTCAGAGGGATATGAAAAATCCCTAAGGGAATTCTTTCTCTACACCCTTAGGAAGGGCTGAGTAGAACTGACTCTATGTTAATTAACTGCTGTGTTCATTGTAACATCTATCCATAAACTATGAACTCAAGTGCTGACTAAGCTCTAGCCATGACAGAGCAAATCTGTGCTGAACACCCAGTTACTCTAGAGAAGAACCCCAAACTCTTGGGGTTTGTGGTAGAACAGTTACTGGCTAAATGCACAGGGAAAAAAAAAACAAAAAAACCATAAGTTTTATGGGAATTAGAGGCAGTTGTTTTCAACCTCTGTCTCCAGTGTATGGATTATGAATTATTTTTAAGGGGCTTGCAAAAGATAGCTTGTAAAAACAAGCCTAAATCTGCTAATATTCGAAGTGCTGTATGTGTATGTTCTTACCCATCACAAATTTTCCAGGAGTTCCATTCAGAAAGAGTCTTGAAACAGATTTAGACATAGACTTCAAACACCACAAAGTTTACTATGTTAAGAAAATAAAAAGTTCTGAAAAAATTTCCCTCATTTCCAAGCACTTGTGTAGAGGTATAAAATTTAAATCACTTAAGTAGCTATAAAGCAAATCCATGATTTGTAATCAAAAGGCATTTTTTAAAAAGTAATTGCTTATCATCTTATGTGCTTATTTTGCAAAAGTAATAAACCTCCACTATTGTCACATTTAGATTACTTCAGTATAAAGAGATGAAATGTTTCCTGGACTGAATCTGACAAAAAGAGAATAAAATGCTAAAAGAAGCCCATAGGAGATACCTTTGTAAAGGTACATGAACAAATAATGCAGAACACCTGGCTCAGATGTTTTCAGAAAGTAAAAGTTTCACCATCTTTTCCACTTACTGGTTTATTTTGTGGCAGGCCAAGAGTTTGACTATAAGACTGCAATGTGATATCTGTGGGAGGAGTGAGGGAATGTGAACTGGAGAATAGGCCACTTGCCACTGAACACTTAATAAAAATAATTCTTCCTACATCAACCTATCTCTAGGTGTTCAGTCATAATCAAGACAAGGAACATGTCAGTTATTGTTTGCGATCATAAGACAAAAGTCTTAGAACCGTGAGATGGCAATAACTATATTAAATTCCTCTTTCCTAAGAGGAAAGGAAGGTGTAACTTCTGAACTGAAAATGCCTTGAAGTGAAGGGTGAGAAGAGTACTGATAGAAGGTAAAGATAACCTACTGGCAACTGGCCAAAATTAATTTCATGTGTCATCTTCAAGAGCAATAATAAAAGCCAAAACTATTTGGAGAAGGCTACAGCTAGAGGGTTATAAATTACTTGCTAGGGTATTGTAATTTTGCTGACATTGAAAACACAGAGAGTTGGCTTCTTCAGGTTATCATTAGAAGACTTGAATGTTTGCACATTTTACTAGAAAAGTAAATGCACAGAGTTTATGAAAATTTATATGGGTTGGGGCACTAGAGCTATGTTTTCTACTCTTAAAAAGTAGAATCATGTTTCTCAGTAACTAATTAGATTACAGTTAAAAGAAAACTTACATACTGGAAAGCCATTAGCCTTACATTGCCAGCACAAAAAATTTTATTGCTAATGGAACTGATGCACATCATGGATTGTTAACAGTATAAAACCTACCACAACAAATGAGTCTTGCTGGCTCCCTCCTCTTGATTATTGTAGCTGCCCAGACAGATATGTCATATTGATACTACTTTTATATAAACATACACATTTATGAGATAAGGAAAGACCTTATTCCACCTGAAATAACTCAGAGTAACCAGGTATAAATAAAGACTTCTGAAGAGTAGCAATATAAACCACCACTTTTCCTATTTAAGCCAAAATATGTCTTGGAAATACATACAGCTAGCAAACACAGGTGGACACCAGCATACTCCTCCATATCAGAGCTACATAAGTAATCTGAACATAATCACACAATTTTAAACTATCTAAAGTTTTGTGTTTCAGCGTCACTCTGTAGCTATGGTTACTCACTGACTCAACAGAGCTGTTGATGCCTCATTTGCTTCTGCTTAATATCAATAACTTCCTTCCAAAGTTTTTTTTTTTTTCTTCACTGAACATTCAAGGGAAATATTTCAATAGAGCTTAAAAAAGCCTGACATTTACAGAAAAAGGGAGAAGAGGAATTGAAAGTTTGTAAGCAACACTAAATTCTTCAAAACAATCATGGAAGGCTTCCTTCATCATGAGGTAAAACCTAGTTACATCAAAACAGAGAAGATCTGTGGAGGTAAAACAGGGCAAGTGAAGAGATCATTGCTGACGCATCCTAATGCTTTATTAGTTAAACTGCTTTTGACTGTTGCTATTATCTCAAACAGGAAATACATCTTGCATAAAGTAGGCCTCAGAAACATGTTTCTAGTATCCTTCACTTAGTAACTGAAAGGGAGCAATAACTGTCATCCCATGAAGCATTGTGCTGCTTGTGCACCCAAATTACTTGTAAAGGAAACAAACAAGACATAGTGATAAATTACACCTGCTTATACCCAAAACATGGATGACCTTTAGGTTCCCAGAGATATAAACCTGGGTCTAACTTGTCAAAAACGTGCTCTAGAGTGATAGTGTTACATACCAGAGGCACTGCAAAGTGAAATTTTCCATTTTTATTTAGATATATTCTGTTTCTGAATTTACTTAAAGATCACATTAATTAAGGAGGTTTTTACATCTTGAATATGAAACCCTAAACCTGAAAAGGATATATGGCAAACAAGAGAGGGAGGAACTGGTATTAGTACACGGAGAAGCATGTTGGTCAGTCTTGGTAATGGTTGCCATATTGTTGTATCCTTAGATCATGAAGGATATAAGTCAGGCAATGTTTCTGTGGAGAGGTAATTCCTTTTATTAGATTAACTAATCTAGCTGGAAAAAAGACCTGATGTGCATCTGGGCACATAAGCCCTTTGAGGTCACCATGTGACCAAAAGCTTGTGTTGCACCTTGTCCCATTATAAACCAGTCTAATAAAAGACAATTACCTCCCTCCACAAGCCTCAGCTGATATATATTATTATACCACATGTAGTCTCTGCAAAGAGATTATAGTGAAAAATCAGGATACTGCTTTAGCAAGAGTCATGTACCTTCATAATATATAATCTCTCAAGATTTTACAGCACTTCACCAGAATGCCATGAGCAGCAAAAAAACCAATGCCAAACAAGCCAAAAGCCTTTATATACCAGAAAACAGTACATTCAGGGTACTCCCAATATTGAGAAAGCAGCACCCTATATGCTTATTGTAAATCTGTAATGCAGTTCTATGGAAGAAGGCAGCAGGAAGAAATTCAACCCCCAGGGACATGGAAGAACTTCATTATCACAGTGGTATTTATTAAAAGAAGTTCCTGTTATTACAGGAGCTGTTTCTCTTAGAAAAAAGAAGCAAACTGGGAGAGAAAGTTAGACAACAATCATCATGAACAGATGAAAAGAGATGGTACTTAACCTAGACAAGCAGGGATTATGTACATCCAAGCTACTCACACTGCCTACCTCCTGAATTAGCTTTAAAGGTCAGCTCTTCAGGAAAGCATTGAAAAGCCATGAAAAGGTTTCAGTGAGGAACTAGTCTTCAGCTGGCTCCTTGTCTTTCACCACTAGGAGTTCTCTCAGAAAAGAGAAAAGTTGTAGAAGAACATGCTAGGCAATTTAAGTTTCCCAACTTTTTTTTAAAATACAAGATTTAGACCTCTGCCTAAGAAATGCATTCTCATAAATCAATTGCACATCAGATGTAACTGAGTAACTCTGCAAAAAGCATAAGGCACTCCAGGCATGCTACATTTCAACCACCTTCACGCATCTAAAAAGATGATGTCTAGGCTGATGACTCCAGATTCAGGGAGCCATGAAAATCCAAAAGGTAATTTATTGCATACTAGAAGAAGGTCACTTTAGAAATCTAATTTTCAAGCCAGGGTTCCTCAGTTTAGCAGATAGCTTATCTCTTGTCTACCCTGCTAGATACATGATCACAAAGAAAATTATTATTAATTTGGTGAGTACTGGGATCCTAAAGATGTAAACAATGTGATTCAACATTGGTAAAAAATGACAATGCTTTACATAACTCAGATGCAGTGGCCCAGACTATGAAAAGCGGTACGTAGCAAGCAGCTAGCTACCACATTTCATTATCAGATTAGTCCAATCCCACTAAGCAGGCCCTCGTAGCAACCAACAGAAGTACAATTCCATAATGGAATAGTTTTCCACAACTGAGAAAAACTGGAATGACTGTTTCCCAGCAATACCCAAACAAAGAAGGGTTTTGACTTTTGAGGATGGTGATGCAGAAAACAAGAAACTTCTCATCAATAAACCAAGAAATAACCCACATGCTCAGCCCTGATAAATACCATCTTTAGAAGGATTTGACATACTGTTTTAATGATTAAACTGTGAAATCCATTACATCTTGCTTTCCTTGAACTTGATGAACCACTGCTAACACCTTGTTTATCTCCTCTGTATTATGTTTACCAATTTCTATGAAAGGTAAAAGTCCCCAAAACAACCAAAATGGAACACTGAATGACCACTTAAAAAGGTCTTTTATTTGGTATCTCACACACATTCCTCAAAAAGCTCATGAAAAGGAAAGCATGTATATGTGACCAGTATCCCCCACTATGGTTAGCATAACTAACACCATTTTGTAAGTCAAGCAGCTGCTCTCTGTGACTGAGGAGATAATTTGTTCCCTCTCCCTGATTATCAGGCCTTGAAAGTCCTGTGAACCAAGTAGACAAACTAAAGAGACTTCCTCTTTCCCTCCCTACCAGCCTCAAGGTTCTGGGTGCCATCATCATTCTGCCCAATATCCCTAAAAAAACCTGTCTGTCCCCTTAGTGTCATCTGACAGAACAGGAGAAGGAAAATGAGTCTGAAGAACAGAACAAGCAAGCTTGAGCACTTTTAACAGTCGCATTAACTGAAATGGGATATTTAAATTCCAAAATGAAGTTCTGTTTATACAATTCTTTAGATACAGCAATTAGATTTGCAAGAATTGCCCGCATTTCAGGATCATACACAATTGTGCCTTCTGAGACAGTACAGTTTGTGCCTTTGAGTCTTTTGACATTTTTAACTGAAGATAATGTAATGTATTAATTTGCTCACCATGAAAAGTTTTCTAGTACCGCAGTGCAAACTCTGAGGCTGTAACTGTACTGTCTGCAACCAGAATAACTTAATAATAGCAAGACTGACATTCTCCAGCAACACTCGATAAAGGCTTCTCTCACCTTGCAAGATGAATATGACTAACCAAGAGTCCAAGACTAGAATACATCTGTATCTGATCTGTGAGATATCCTAAGACTAAGCAGAAGTATAATATTTAAAACCAAGGAAGAAACTCAAGATATTATTACCTAGAAACATAAATTGAAGTTACTTTCCTTTTTACCTTCCACAGCAACTTTTCCTGATCTTTTTTTTTTGAAAAAGGAGATGATGGTGCTTGGCAGAACCATTTTTTCTTGCTTAGTGAAGCCCCACTTGTGTCATATAACTTGTCGAAAGTAATTTAAAATGAAAAACAAACACAAAGTTTGAGCTAAGTGTCATCTCTTTGTGTCCAAATAAAAAGGCAAAACAAAACAGGTAAAACTTGCATTAGCAAGGACATCAATACATTCAACTGCCAAAACTGGACACAGATGTGGCCAAAGTTATGATCTTCTGTGAAAAAACCCCAAACAAACAACAAAACAGACTGAAGTTTTTTCTCCAGAATGGGACTGGGAGGTGGGGAGAGAGGGATGGAGAGAAAGAAAGAAAGCTTCTCCTTTTGGAATTTGAAGGTCCTTTTCAAATACTCTAAAGTTTAAATGATAATTGAGATATCCAAGTTTGGACAAAGAGTGAAAAAATCCAAACACCCTCCACCCACTCTCCCCTCCCAGCATGCCCCCAAATAAGTCTTTGATCTGTATTCTGAACTTCTGTAAGTAGATCCTGCTCAGAGCTCAGTTCAAGTAAACTACACTACACATCTTGATACCTCAGAGGAAGTACTTTAAAAACAAAGTCTCTAATACATAAAAAGTATTTCAGCATTAGACTAAATGTGGCAGTAAATCTGCAGTATATGAGAAAACTGTGGTTTAAACATGTTTCAAAATGGCTTTTTGTAGTCTCTTTGCTAACTCATGCTTTCTTCTTCCCAAGACCCCCCACGACAAGTGTTATCCCATGCAGGAATGTCCTGGGAAGATGTCCTAAGGTGTTCTCATTGGACCTTGTTAACCCCTTCCTGTGATTGGGTGTTCCTGTAAGCCCCTTGAGACTTCTAATTGGTTACTCTGTGAGTCCTTCTAACCCTATAAATGTAACCCCCCCAACAATAAACTCCCTCTTGCCTCCTCTCCACGCCCGGTGTGCTGTCTCTGTGGCTGCCATGGGGCCACGTGGGTAGAGAGAGGGGAGAGCACCTCTCCCCTCCAGGCTCAGGACCTGAAGAAACCCCTGGTGCTGGAGTCCCCCCCCCATCCACTTAAGCCATCGGAAATGGTTCCTCAGATGGAAATGGAACTAGAACTGGGCCACCCCACACCATGGGGGGGAAAGAGATCCAGAACTAAACTCAATTCTTAGAAAAGAACAACTCCCCTACACACCCTTCCTCGAGCTAAAACCTCCAAACTTAACAACTGAGGAACTGAAAACGACAGAAGTTCACACCAAAGAAAACTTACAGAATATTATTCAGGGGCAGAAAACAATAAGAGGAGAAAGTTGATAAAGGAACTGGAAGATGAACATATGACAATTTTACTCTGCCAAAATCAGAAGAGCTTATGTTACATAACGTAAACATACACACACATTTTTTTCCTTCCCCAAAATCTAATTTTTTAGTAACTACAAAATTCTTTTCAGTTTATTTTTCATTTTAATATGTGCTTCTAATGGCTGCCACTGAATTACCAAGCATAAGAGATAAAATATTTTTTCCCTTTCAGGCTGAGATGAATGTAAAAATTAAAGGAGGGAAGTAGTTGAATGAAAAAAAAACCCAAACCAAACCATCCAAAGACTAAAACTTTGTTGCTGTCTTATGAGAACTAAAAATATTTATGAAACGAGTTTTCCTACCTACTTTCTCTTCATTGGTCAGAGTGAAATTTAAAAGCATCTCTTGCAGGTGTAAGATGCATGTCAATCTAGTAGAACTGTTTTACCAGCTTTTTAATAGATGCATTCAGATACATCCTTCTATTTTCTTTTTGTGTAAGTTGTCTGAGTAATGTCTATCACGTCCTAGTAAAAAAAAGGATCCAAATGCTGTGACAAGTGGAAGAACACCCTAATAAACGATCATCAAATGATGAAGTTACAGTCTCATGCCAGGAGAACACCAAGATAAGAACAGATTGAGCAAATCAGTGAGACAGATCTCAGAGGATGCAAAGTGACCTGTAATGCATTAATAAACTAGACAGTAGATATGAAGTACTTTAAGTTAGGAAACACTGTATTTTTCCATAGAAAATTAAGAAGAACAGTCATCTGATTCACAGGTCAATAACACAAGCCTTTAGACCAAAGCAAGTACTTTTCAAACCAAGAGTATGTAAGGCTTTAAGGCAAGGCTTTACGTACTGGGCTTTGAAGCTAAAAAAAGATTAATCCTGCCTTTGTGACTAATCGTCCCCTGTGGCTGTGCTCTGAGATACTACATTGGACAAGACAATCGAGCAGATATAATACAACTATAGCAAATCTGATAGAAATGCAACTGAGACAAACCAATGTATTTTTAGGGCTATGGGAACAGTCTTTTAGAAACTCCAATATCCCAGATTTCAGCATGTATGAGCATAATCCTTACATGGGAAAAGAAAACAAACAATACCAACTCAGAAGAATAGAGAGATGCAGAGGAAGCAGTTAGGTGAAGGCTAACATATATGGAAGACAGGATAGAGAGGACAAGGTTTCAGTAAGTCTTCATTAATAAAAATTATTTGAAATAATGAAAGTAATATAAAATTTTAAATAATGTTAAGCAACTTACAAAATTGAGCTAATTATGTATTTTCATTCTTACTCTGCACTTGTCAGAAAGCTTAGCACAACTTTCCAAACAACATGTTATTCTTCCTGCTGGTGGAATAGCTGAGCTAGTATTAAAAATGCCCAGAATGGCACACTGCTAATCTAACAACTTGGGCCTCGTCTTTGACTTCTGGTTCAATAAACATACTCTGTTTGCAGTCATTTGAGTCAAAAGAACCAGTTTAGGATTGTACAGTTTAGTTTCTTAAAAAAAAAACCCCGAAACAAAACACCATTCAATCCAGTAATCTTTACATGCAGTTGCATTCAATTTTTCATTCCTACCCCTTGCCTTAGAGTTACATAGATAGCACAGACATCTCTTTCTTATGAAAAATTTCCCACGGGTGGATGATCATTTATTTGATGACACAAAGCAAACTAGTTCTCACCCTTTCAATGTGGAGGTTAAAATACTAGGCTGTGCTTTCAGTCTTCTTAGCATTATAACCCAATTCTAGATGATTACTTCCACTTTGATTTAGTACTCTGATTGAGAATGATAGTGTAGAAGCACTGAGTGCTTTGGCTACGTTCCCTCCTATGCAAGGGAGACAGACAAATACTGGGACATCCTGTTAGTCTTAGGTTGTTCAAGAAATTGTTATGTACATGAAGTAGAGGGAATGAATGAAATTGAGGCTCTGTTTTTAACTTAATCAATAATGCAACTAAGAGTCACAATTAATGTACTTCAAGAACAAATAAAGTGAGTAAGTATAACACACTTAAGGCTTCTAATGGAACTTCAGTACAAATAATCTTGATTTTTGTAATCCAGATGTCTGGATTACAGTTGATTTTTCAAAACACAGTGTAAACCAGCCAGTTTCCCACCATCTCTCAGCAAACTGCTTCACTTCATCTTTTCACCTAAGACCACATAGACCCCTTTGCTATATTAGAAAACAGTATGACAAGATTACTTAAACTGACCTAAAGGCAAACAGGAGCTTTAAGAAAAGACTGTCTTGTTTCTGTATTAATGTAATTCCATTCTGTTAATGCTCTTTCAAAAACAGAATAAAATTGACAGGAAAAGATAACATACATCCTTCTCAAGTTGTTTTCGTGAGCCTCAGACAGAATTACTAGATCATTTCCAGGAACACTAACTACTATCTCTGATGCCTTTTGTGAAACACAGAAACATGCAGAATTGACAGCATTATCTGAAGACAAGCATTATTAAATGCTGCAGAATAGAATGCTTCTCCATACAATTGTTTCAGTTGGAAAAGACCTTTAAGTTCATCAAGTCCAACCATTAACCCACCAATGCCAAGTCCACCACTAAACCATCTCCCTAAGTGCCACATCTATGAGTCTTTTAAATACCTCCAGGGATAGTGACTTAACCACTTCCCTGGGCAGCCTGTTGCAATGTGTGACAAGCCTTTCCATGAAGAAATTTTTCCTAATATCCAATCTAAACCACCCCTGGCACAACCTGAGGTTGTTTCTTTTTGTCCTAGTATTCTTGCACAGCCTTCCTTTCAAAAAGTGGATCTTTCTTGATTTGGGAAGACACATCCTAGTTTTAAACTAGAGCCAATCCTCACAGCAGGCTAGTAAGGATTAATGTCAGACCCTCCTACATAAATACCCAAACCACCATGAGACTCCTCCAACTGTACCAACTCAGCCAAGCGTCCCCTGGGACCACTCTTGTGGCATCCACAAGGAATCCAGAGACAAGGCAGACAAAGACTTCATTACCAACACTGAATTACCAGAGAGCAAGCTTTGAGGCCTCCACATGCTGCCCCATATGTGCCATGTGACACAGCTGCTATGTGACAGCACCTCAAGCTCTCACTTGGCTGAGGAACCCCTGCATCAGTACGAGCTATTAAATCTTCACAGGCTGGCAGGAATAGCAGTTTAATGTTAACACTTGCTGTGCTCCAGGCACTGAGCCCACCAGCTTGGGGATCCTCCATCAGAGCCCACAGCCTGCTGATCAGCTCCCGCTTCTGCCTCTGTGCTGCTCCCGCACCCCTCAGGCCAGGCGAACAGCAGTGCCAAACACTGAGCACTGGCTGCACCCCTGTGCTCCTTCCTGCTGGATACACACTAGAGAAGAGGGAGGGGATGAGGAGGTAGCCACGCTGCTGTGGGGCAGAATTCCCATGACACCAACTTCCTTACTCATTCCTGGGAGAGGGAAGGGGTGGCCCTTAACCAAGATGGCGAAGCAGAACCCATGGGTGGTGGGAGCACCTCCGATGTTCCTCTATGTTCCCAAGGTGGGCGTTTTCTCATCACTGCCTTCTTGCAGGTGCATGTGGTTGCAGAGATTTCCTAGGTTTCCCACTCAAGACTATACTGTTCCCATTCCCTGCTGGCCATTTATTTTCCCAGTTACTTGGATCTGCCTATGTGCCCCTGTGCGAGCAGTGCCCATCCTGGCTGCCCTTTGCTGCCTGCCCCTGTGTGCGGCGGGGCTGGCAAGCACCGCCTCAGTGTCTGGCTGTGAGTGATTGCTCAGTGGTGAAATACAACGCAGGAGAATCCCAGAGGATGACTAGTGGTGAAATAGAACACAGGAGAATCCCAGAGGATGACTGACACAACACTTCCCTCTTCATTGCTGCTTGGAGGAGGTCAGCAAGGTGACCCATGGCTGTGGGGTGGCCCAAGGCAGACGAGGACATCGGAAGGAGCCCTTGGCCAGGCCTGCCTGCTATGAGGTCTCCATTCATCCCTTCACTCGTGAGGCTGAGCCCCCAGCAGAGGGGGAGTGATCTGCTTTGGTGTAGGTGAGTTCCCCTGAGGGGGACAGGGAAAAGTACCCGATCTTCTTTCAGCTTGTGTTGCACTGAGCAGGGGACAGATAGACCTAATGATGTCACCCATTGGTGTCCTGCAGTGGAGTGGAGATAATACTCACCTATCTAGGCTGGGTTAAACATTTAACATCTGTAAATGATGGTGTCACAACCTCTGTGCTAAGAAAAGAAATGCACAATCCAGACAGCCGGAAACCTGTCCTTCCCACCATTTTCCTGAATTTAAATATTTTCATATGGCAGCAAATGACACCTGTACATAGCAATCAGGAGTTTTAATTCTTAAGCTGTTTTGTTTTTGCAGAGCAGAGCAGATGAATTTGACCATGGTGACAATGAAGAGAAAAATTGGACTGGATGACCTCTGTGCTTCTCTGAATTAATTTTTCAGGTTCAAGAATCCTACTATCATGTTGCATCTTTATTTAAATAAAATACATGTTTCTTGGGGTTTGGAAGAAATGTTTAGCTATCTAATGTGCATTTTCCTGCTTAATTTAGTTCAGGAAAATGCTAGCAAATGAAGGCAGAGTCAGAGGCTCCTAATAAATACTTGTCTACTGTGACTGTGTGAAGGATACAAGTGTCAAAGAGTGCACACAGTAGGCTCACGCTGCTTACATTTATTAGAAAGTGTAAAGTAGCAAGGAAAAAGAAAATTACATTGATTGCAGTCAGATGATACATGTAATGAAAGAATTTATATATATTGCGATATCAGGGTGTTGGATGAGGTTAGAAAAAAGCCAACAATTCGAGGGAGCCACTTGTTCCCAATGAAAGTTAACAGACTCCTTAATCAAAAAGTCTCTGATCTAAGTAGTATATTTTACTAAACAAGCTTTTAAAAAGCAGTTAGGATACCATTTAAAAGCCAGACATCGTAACTGAATTTATTCAGTTGAAATCAAGACACAGACAAGTATTCAAGGCCTTGTCTGCAAAAGGGTGAGTTTTGAGAAATGTAGGGAACTATTCAGCAGTGAGAATGAAAATGTCTTCATCATCTGTTAGATTAATTTCTGACAAAAAAGTTGGGAACCATTCTTTTCTGAGAGGGTAAAGAACCGGAATGTTATACTATAGAATCAGGAAAATGTGTACTAGGAAAATTACGTAGCTTTGAAAAACGGAGGGATAGAAGACATACTAGAGAGAACTGAAGGGAACTCTGGGAACATGTCTCTGGGCAAAATGAGAAATTTCTCCAGGATTCTCAGGATGGAGTGGGTGCAGATGGGGCATGCCAGCATGTGTATGGTCAGCAGCCATGGCCACTCCTTCAGTGATGTTTGTCCTAGTTCCTCCAACAACAGGTAATTCCTGTCATTTTGAAGAAATGAAGAAAAAAATTATGAAAAGCAAGTCATGTAATGAGGGATCAACAGCAAATCTTCCAAAAACCTAGAACTTGTAGGAAATGAAAGAGATAGATATACTGGTCAACAGTGGATGTCTGGGAGTCGCTGTCATGATATGACCCAAGAAAAAGTCAGCAGGAAAAGCATTTCTGAACCTTAAGGAGATGATGAAGGTGGTTATTTGCGGGAATACTAATTTGTTTAAAACAGAATAATTTGTGCTTTTTGGCTCTAATTGCCTAGGAGGTTTTGTTCATTTTAATCATGTGGAAGTAAATCTAAATTAATTTTGTTTCTAGGTTTCTTTCTCTCAAGGTGAAAGATAAAAGCAAAGAAAGCTTCCTTTATTGTGATTAAATATATTATGTTGGATGAAGACATTGGAGTACCGTTTTGTATCAGAAATAGCCCTCAAAATCATCGGCCAAAGGGAACCACCTTAAACTAAAGAAATATAATATACAGACATTTTCAAATTAGTCTTTCTGGGTAAAATATAAGCGTGATTTTAACACATGCCCCTAGGTGGAGCTAACGCTATTCCAGTGGTTAAAATCCCAGTTTTAGGAAACATTTCAAGCACCGACGAAAACCTTCTGCTCACAGTTTTTGAGTAGAGGGAGGTGCATCTGTGCAACAGAACACATATTAATGGTTTGCAACGAGGAAGAATTTACACAGTTTCTGGTAAATTAATCACCCGTAAATCTATGCTCAAATAACATTTAAAGGTCTTGTTAGAACCCGCAGAAGCTAATAATTTCAGAAATGGAGTTAAAAGTCCATCTTTAAGCAAATGTCAAATCAAAGAGTTGTGGCATGCTGGATATTAGTTTGCTCACTATTTGAAGCACCATCTTACATAAGCACTAATCTAATGACTGAGCTTATGTTTCTACTATATTGCAGCCTGCAATTTTTATTTTGCCTATAAGTAACATAGGGTAATTCTCCTGTTGTAGGATCTGTAGCACTAGAGTCACAGCTGTCTATCAATATTTTCAAGGCCTTTGGGAAAGCAAGTCCTTGTAAGTCTTTAAGTATTTTGGTGAGAAAGCAAAGCATAATTTTCTACTGGAAGAGGTTTGTGCACAGTTTGCAGAAAATGAAAGAAGCTGGCATTATTTTACGCCTATGGTAAAACAGAATCTGTTCTTTGATATTAAATAAGACATGATTATTCATTCAGCCATGTTTACTTTGGACTGTAACATAGAATTCCTACATAGTTCAGGATCCTTTTTCATCCTCCTGCCTCATTCACACATACTTCCCTTGGCAGCCTAGGTTACTTGGCATTCTGATGGTTACTTAACGACTTTTGGATACCAAAAAGTGGGAACTCACTTCTGAGTCACTGTTGCTGACTGATAATTTTCTTTTTAAATGTTACAGTTTCCAGTTGAGGTAAAGTTCAGAGACAGATTGTCCTATAACTCACCTCAATGCTTTATTAAATTAAAAGGAAATCTGTTCAAAGAAGTGGCTTGTTTGTGAGATGGTAGGTGGGCTGCACAGCCTGATGAGAGAGAAGGCAGCTGGGTGGTAGGGATGTGTCTTAAACTTGCCACAGTCTAGTGCCGCCCCAGGAAGTACTCCCTGCTGTGCCTAATGGAGTGCAGCATGCATGGGCTTTGAACCTTCTCTCTTCCTGGCATCATCTCTGTGCAGAGCTGTGCTTCATCTGTTTTGGGTCAGCATGAGCACCAAATGACCTCATGGAACTCCTGGGACTCTCCCGGGACTTGGAAGTGCAGTAATGCCAGGGGAAATTTTGGGTCAGTATAGCAAAACTCCACAAATTTCTCTGAATTTAATCAAAAAGGTCTATTTAATGAGAGGTAACCAACTTTACTGACCTACAAATTGCACGTGGAAGTCTTTGTTTGACTGAAAAACACAGACACGAACCAAAGAAGGCTGAGGGAAACTCTGGGGAAGTGTCTGTGGGAAAAATGAGAAATTTCTCATTTTCCTGGAGTCCCAGGATGGGGTGGGTGCAGGCATGGCCACTCCAGAAGTAATGTTTGTCCCAGCTTGTCCAACAACAGATGATTCCTGCAATTTAATGAATATGGAATAGACAATAAAGAATAATTGTTATAAACCAGAACAACAAATATTTCATTCTGCTCTGGTGGGGCTCATTTACTTAAATTTGTCTCTTTCTTTGTTTTTCTTATTTTCAATAGTACGTTGTCCTAGGGCACCCGATCCAATCCATCACACATTTGTCATGCCTTAGGAATCTCTTTTGGATTAGGTGTTGCGCACTGTTGGAACAACAATAGGACTCGAGGACAGACAGTGCCTTGCAGGGTTGATTCTTTAATTTGTAATGCAACACAGACATGTGCAATCAGCATGAATCTGAGTGTGGTGAGCTAACCACATAGGTAATACAAATTACTTACTGCTTATGGGTAATTAACCTGCTAATTATTCACAAAACATTTTGCTCTGTGGCGGTTTCGTAAGTTGACAGGAATCACCCAAGCTGAAAGAAACCTTTAAAAAATCTTTTTACCATAGCCTCACTTCATGTCAAATCACATCATCTCTCAGAAGAACATTTTTGTATATACAATGAGGTAATAGTGAAAAAAGAAACTCCTTCCTTCCATGTGAATGCCAGCTGTCATTTCAAGTAACCAGAGATACCAATCTATGTGTGGATTAAAGGCGTACGAAAAGTGTGCCTTTGAAGACCCCATTCCTGTTCCTATTTCAAGTTTTAATATTTGGATGAAGTTTAGATAAGTTTGTTTTAGATAACATCAGAAACTTAGATTCTGATTCTACGCTATTATGCCTCAGAAGTTTTTTTTTGTTAAATGAGAGAGTTTCTTAATGCTCATTTTTTCTCTACTCAGTTTTTGCTCATAATATTCTACAAAGGGTAACCTGTATGCCTTCTATCAGTGAACTCTTTGTACATATAGATACAAAAAATTATGGACAATACCTCAATCTTCTACAGTAATGAACAAGATAAGTACAGAGCTGCACCAAATATTGTGAGCTATGCCGTGTTCCTGAGCACTGGGATCTTTAGGACTTCAGACTATGATGGAGACAGCTGCTTACAGTGGTACTGGGCTTGCTGAAACTTCATTTTTTTCCTTCACCTTGAGGGGAGGTAGACTTCTCTCCATCATAACAATCCCCCTTCTCTTCCCTGCTGGGATATAAACACTTGGAACAAGGCTACCCGGTAGTTTTTTTTATAATAAAAGGTACCTTAACCCACCAGACCTTTTCCCTTACTTTCGCAGAATTACCATTTCTACCTTTTTGAAACCCCCATCTCTAGGCTTATGAGGTAGATGACATCATTATCTCAAATATGTCAGTGCTTGAAAAATAGCTATACTTTGAAAAACTCCATTCTTTCCCTTAAATTACAAGCTATGAATATCTTTGAAGGTTTTTAGACACTGAAATGATGCATGCACTGTAACTAAGTCATTGGGATAACACAAAAGCTCCTTTCAAAAGGGTGGGTGGAGGACAGGGCAAAAGCTTTTAAAGATTTGTTGGTTCATCTTAGAACATTTGTCCATCATTCTTTTGTTGTCTTTGAAAACGGCTGTTGTTCTGATGTGCAGGAGTAGTGGCACTCATATCATGATGCCCTTGAGCAATTGTGACTTGCAGGGAATTGCCACCCACAGGGAGAAAAAATATCTCTCAAAACTCTCAAAACTCATTAGATTTCCTGTGACAGTGTTAAAAATACTAAAATTAGGTGAAGTATCCTGAATTAGTTGGATGTGTGTGCTTGCCCTATGCTGGTTTTGGCATATCAGACAAGTGATGGGAATCATATTAAAGGCGGGTTGGTTACAGTCATGCTGATTGAGTGACAGTTACCTTTTATATAAACATGCTGATCAATATCACTGATCTCTTATTGTTTAAACTGCTTTCCTTTATCCTAGATTTTGGATTACTGTTCAATTAGTAACTGTGGTGAAAATTTCAGAATGATTACCTCTGTGCTTTCTTCTTACTCTCAAAAGAATTTCCATGTATGAAATGGAACTGAATTTAAACTCGCATTTTGATCATGTCATTCAGGTTTTTTCTGTATTTGTTTTTATGCTGTGCTGTGCTCATTGAATTGTGAATTCAGGTAAGGAAAGGATATTGGCCTACTGTTTAATGAATAAACAGGGAAAGGGCTAATAGGATTACTTATGTTTACCATTCCCTACTGGGTTTCAGCATTAAGAATGTAAACATTCACTATAGAAATGTTGTGACTGACTGAATGAAAGTGTCTATATATGACAATACCAGAAATATTAAGTAAGAAAAAGCAAAAACCAAGAAGAAGGGATAAGAGAATGGCACATCTCTATAGCATCCAAATTAGCAACTGGTAAAGTACAGAGCACATTTACTTCCGCCTTGTCAAGACATCCTGAGAAGGAAAATGAAGGACAGGCTAAGATAAAGGACAATCTATATGTGGAAACAGAGTCCAAAGAATAATGAGAAAATCATCAGTTTTACAGAATGACTTACAGAGGTGTTACTGGACAGAAAAGGCAAAATACCACCATCTCTGTCAAGCCTGAACAGGTACAAAAGGCAAATCAAAAAACCAGGACATGGTTGTCAGTCTAAGACAGGAGATATCATGAATAGCCAGCATCCCTTGTCTTGTCACTGAAGTTTCCCTGTTCAGATTATTTGGACATGAGAATGTGGGTGTGAGAGAATCTGTGTAAGTGAAGTCAATTTTGTTTCAGTTAGTATTGCTTATTGCTTATTATACAGTTTCATGTTGAGATTTGTGCAGAGTATTGCAAAAATCCCACCTAATTTGTGGCTGTACTCAGATCTGTAGATATCCAAGATAAGTGAAGAGCAGAAAGTAGTATGCACAGTTATTTGTTCATGAATTTTTCCCAATATATGATGTGAGCTTTGCAAACACTAATGTAAACATTTTAGCTGCTTTCTGAGTTAGACACAAGTTATCCTGGACTATCACTCTGCCTATAGGAGGGTGTTGAAGCAGCTCCTAGAGAGAGTGGAAAGTCAAGGTTGGGATCTGAAGGTCTAAAAGATCCTGAGTCTTTTAACTTCACATTTAGTAGGGGTTTGCATGCATAATCCATTCAGTTTCACTTCATTTCTTTCCTTGTATCTTTTGCTTGTATTTGTGCTACAAGGATCATAAAAAATATTGTAAACTTCAACATTTAACATACCAGAAACTGAAAGCGAAGCTCAACAGCAATTTATTTACTGTATAAGTGAGTCTATCAAAGATTTTACAAGTAATCAAAGAACCAAGACAATTGATATCTTACAGACGTATACCCAGGACAAGTCTGTAGCGTGGTCCATCCTAGAGATGCTTTGCGCTGTGCTACTAAAGGACAGCGAAAGTTTCTGGAAAATAAAGGTGATTATTTTATTCCCAAAGTCCTGCTTAAGCAAATCAGAGTCACAGAATTTTTTTTTTTTATACAGACTACTTTTAGACCTTCTTTGAAGAAGTTGTTGCCAGCAACAGTTTGCAATTTCCAGGTGTACTGTGTTCTATTTTCTTGAATTGCTGTAATATGAAAAAAAGGTCACAGCAGTGGTCTCACCATCTTTTCATTTATGTACTATCTGACACAGAGTAAATAAGCAAGATGGGAAAGCTGAAAACAAATTTCTGCAGAGAAAATATGGTTCGTTTTCTTTTTGATTTTTTTTTCCTCTCTCAAAACAAGGATAAAACTAAAAGATACCAGTTGGGAATACTTTGGATTATTTCTTGGTAGCTGGATGTCCAAGTACTGTGTATGAGTTAGTCCTTTTTCGGAGATGGAAAGCATTTTGCCTTTTACTGAGGCCAAAATATGGTCTTCATTTGATCTTAAATGCTTTTGACGATGAAGGTTAAAACTCAATATGGAGATAAAATATCACGCAAAACCATATTACAGTGCTGACTTCTCTGTTGAATGAATAACAGCTAAAATTTCCCTTTCTTTTGTTTTGAGAAATGATATTACCTTCAGAGCAGGCATGCTGTTTTCATGATTTATGACCTCTGTAATGTACAATGATGATTCTTATCAGAGATCAGGAAGTTTAGTGGAACACTGTACAGAAGCGTAGATGTTTCTCATACAGAGTAGGTTAAAAGAATAATCAAGGAACTTACGATCTGACCTTTTTAGCATAGGTTGTAGTACTGCAGCCTGTATTTCTGGCATCAGAACCATTGCTTGTGATGGAGTGAAAATGATTCGATGACCTAGGAGTTGATATTGGTACAATGGGGGGAAATTCATATCATATAGCTGCAGATATTTATGGTACACACATCTACACCTGCCTTAGTCATTCTCCTCTTGTGGAGAATGGAGGCAAGTAAATAATTCTAGAGTGCAAGTCATCTGATTTGTTTCAGACATAGGATTTTTGGAAGTGAATAGAGTGTAGGGAAAAGGCACACTGTTCAGCATTAACTTAATCTTGAGGTCTGCTGTTGTCCACAGCATAATCTCTATGCCAGTCATCTTCCCTGGCATAGGAGAAATTGTTGTCAAAGGTGCCTAGGGACATTTTAAATGCCCTATGGCATCTCTGAAGGCTTGGCCCATGTGAAACAAGTACTACTACAGGATGCTTTCCTGGGCAGACAACTGAGGTCAAGTGGGATACATTAGGGCATCCAAAATTACATAAGAGAATAAACTAATACTTTTCTGTTTATTTCTGTTTATTCTGCTTTTAAAGGATTTACTAGGTCTGCCCTCAGTTTCTCTTCTAATTTTGTCCACCTTCCCTAACCAAGAGTGTTTTCTAGCTCTCATTGTTCTTATTGCTCCATTCTACAGTTGTCTGACTCTTCTGCATCTTCCTTGAATAATGGTCAAGAGATACCAGAGCTCCTGTTGATGTTGGATAGAACAGAAGGATCCCTTCATAAATCTTGCAATCTATAATCCTAATTAGAAGTCTAGTGTGTTGTTTGCCTTTGCCTTTTTTTTTATTATTATTTACTGTAACAACAGTGTGATGTTTTTAACTCATGTTTAACTTGTAATTCTTTATAACCTTCCAGTCAATTGCAGCAGAACTGCGACTTAGCCAGCAGCTTATAGTTCTCTGTTTCAAATAAATTATTTTTTTGCACTTTTCACACCTGAATAACATTTTACTTTTCATGAATAAGATTTTTTTTTTAATTGTTATTTTGTTCTCTAACATGGTTTCAATCCCTTCCAGTTTTGTGTTGCTAGTATTTGTATTAAGTATACTCTGTACTATATCATTGAGGTGATTTGTATGCATCCTGAATGTATGTATACATATATTAATAGAAAATGCTCTGTAAGTATGGTTATCTACCAATGTTTTTCCATCCTATGGACATTTCATCTAGAATATGTTTAATAGGAACAAGTAGGAAACAGAAGCTTTGCTAAAGTCAGTTATTACATTGCCCTAGAAGTAAACTAGAGTGGTTTGAAACAATGCTTCTTGACAAATTCCCACTCTCCTCCTTTTCTTTTAGGTAGTTAATTTTTATCAAATTCTTTTTTGATATCTGAAACAGAACTGAAGTTATGTCAACTCAAACCTTTATCTCCTTTTAAAATAGAGCACTCTTTTTTACTTTTTAGGCCTCTGATGCCTCCTCCTTCCTCCAGGAGTTCTCAGGAATAACTGCTGACATGCTGCAGCAGCCTGCTTTCTTGACATCTTAGAAGGAACTCTATAAGGCCAAGCGCATTTGAAAACATCTAACTTATGTGACCATAATTTCAATGCCGTTTCCTCCATTCCCTTTTTCTTTTTCTTTTTCTTTCTTGTACTGGGGATTACATCTTATCTACCAGACCTATTGATCTGTGGTGCCTTTGATCTGATAGACACTTCATTGGGAGTCATTCTGAAGTATGTTAGTATTACTAAACTTGACATTTTCTGCCTGCAATTTGAAATAAGTAGTATTACCTTTACATTCTTCTGGTTTTGGACCTTTTCTTTCTTTCTGTTACCTGGGTAAGGAGACTCCCTTGCTAGGTATGTAATGTTCAGTGTTTATAGAGGCTTTGATGAATTCTGGCTGCTGGGCATCCTCTCCTTTTGCTCTTATAGAAGGCAGAAACTCTTTTCTTTCAGGCTCCTTACAGGCAGATGAAAATAAGCAGGTAAAGCTGGAATGTTTAAGTTTTTAACTAGACTTCCTGAAAGATGATAGGAGAACTTTGTTTGGCCTCAGAAGTGTATCCCGTTTATATGTGTAGGCTTGGCCTCAGCATGTGGCCAAGGACCCACACAACTGTTTGCAGCGGCACGGAAGGAGATCCAGAGAGTAAGAACAATGTTGGTCAAAATATAGGCATGGAAATAATTTACCAATTAATCTAAGTATTTGAATACTGATTTTGGTATTGGGAAACAGATAAAAAAGAGATATTTAAAACACCCGTTAGCAGGTTTACACCCAGGCTTCTTGGAGATCACATCATCCATTTCATGTCATCATACCTCTTTGAGTTATTCTCAAAAATTCTGTTTGGAATTTTTGGAAGGCCAGAGACTTGTGTTTCATCTCAGTTCTGAAGTGTTGTGGTTCTCTTCAGGGGTGAAAGCTGTGACTTACACTGGTATAACTAGAAGCAGAAGTAACTCAACACACAAAAAGTGATGATCACTGTGCTCAGGGAGGAAAAGGGTGAGAGGGGGGGTTTATGTTGTCTATAAAGACAACAGACTGTTAAATATAAAGAACGGGGGAAAATTGTATGAGACGAGTGCTAAAGTCTGTGGAGAAGTACAGATAGACTCATCCCAGAATGGAGAAAGTGGCCTCCCACCATCAGAGTCTGGATGCTCCAGAATAACCTGCTAGAACAAGTACCCACACTGCTTCAGATTGCATTTCTGAAAAGAATGACATGGCAGGGTGTGATGGCAGATGTTTGGTCTCCAGGCTTCCTTTCCCAGCTTTGTCTTATATTGGCTTAAAAAGATGAGGAGTTAAAGGAGCATCATCCCACAGCTCTTTTTGCACAAAATTGAGTTTTCACATTCATTAAAGATAAATGATCATCTGGATAACTTCTTTCCAATTCAAGTTTCTTTTGTTCTGGATTTTCAGTCCTGTCATCATGATCTTTTAGGTTTTCATAATGAACAGCTGTTGCATTTTTGTCTAGAACTTGTTTCTGTGCAGAAAGTTTCTTCAGCCTTAATGACTCTATGATGATTCTATGACCATGCAAGCTGCTGATCTCTGCTTGGCATCGGTAGTGAATCCCTGAATGGTATTTCATGTAAAAAGATGAAATGGGATTTTCATGTAGAAAAGATTTATTAGAAGAAGTTTTTATTTGCTAGGTAAACTGGCGATCACATTTCAAAAGTGATTTGTGTATCTATAGCCAGTCCTTTAAGGTAGACTGGGCTAAACTTGGACATTGTAAATAGTAGGGACTGCTTTTCTACTGATATTGAAAGGAAAATTTCCAGTTGAGAGTAGAAGCAAGAACAAAAGGAGCATAGATATGTCTTTGAAGAGCTGTAGGTCATACATGAAGAATTCATATTATGGCTGCTGTGGTCAGAGCTGAAAAAGTGGGAAGAATCTAAGGTTCCTTCAGATTCAACCATTAGTGTCTCAGACCCATGAAAGCTAAATTATACTATCCATTTACTAGATACCATGTATAGCTACGCTAAGGAGATTGCCAGCATGCTGATAAATTATACTAATTTCTTACACTACAGGTAGTACAAGTTGGAGAATTACATTTGAATTTATCCCAAGTTCCACTTGTATGTGGTTAGGGCAAAGCAATGAGAGATTAAAGGCTGATAAATTAGGTTTTATATATCCCAGAACCGTATAGACCAACAGCTTCTAGATTCCCAGGTGAATCTCTTATAAAATTTTGTTTCAGTGCAGACCTCACTCAGTGGAGACTCTCAAAATAGAAACAGTGTATGGATATTAAAATCATTCTGGTCGCATTTTATGATGCATAGTTTTGCTTTTAAGCACTGCCTATAATTTATAGGTTCATTCTATAGTTGTAAGGCCTTTTTGTATCCCATTTGTTTCATTGCCTGCCTTCTTCCAAGCTGCATTTCAGTGGTGAATATTTTTCCATTTGAAAAAAAAAACCCAACCACAAACAAGCCCAAAACATTTTGGGATCATTCACACTGAGAAACATTGTAAATATAAAAGTGCTTTCATGACAGCTAGTTGGCTGTGATGAGAAGCTAAACAAAAACATTTGAATACTAAATATTCTCAGTGACATAATTTCCTTTCAGTATTTTTTGGAAAGATTTTATGAGGACAAAACTAATTTTTGTGGTCAATTATATGCTTTTATTTTAACTCTGACTGGATACAGAATTATGCAACAGAAGTCCTTCTGTCTGATTCTTCCCAGACCTTGGCAGGAATAAGCTTACTGGATACAAATTTTCAGTGGGACAAAAAATACAGTGAAGTGAAAACAAAATAATGCACCTATCTCCTGAGTACAATGAATTATCAATAAATGAAATAAAATAAAACTCTTTCTATGGAAAAATATGGAAAACATACTTTGAATGTGATTGATATTTCTTCACTCGTCTGCTCACTGATTACAATGGAGATCAGCAGAGCAGAATGTACAGTAGCAGAGCAGAATGTACTTATGTGTCACACTTTCATAAATGAAAATGTTGTAATATACGGATTTCCTACAATGGTGCCTACTGTTGCCCCTTGCTTCTTTTCCTGACTGCTCTAATTATCCCAGTACATAATGATTTTCATCCTTCCCAAGGTAACAGTAACCCATAATAAATTACATCCCTCAGATTAATCTGACTTCATGACTTTTTTTTTCAGTTGTCCTGGACCTTCCTCATGGCTGTGTAATTTTTTTTTTCCAGAGTAACCTCCAAATAACATTTAAATTATAACTAAGAAAAATCAGCACAGCTTCTTCTTCCCCTGATCTTGACATTTTGGTCTTTCCAGCATCCTGCGGTAGAACTTCATCCCCTCTTTGCAAAGGGTTTCCAGCCATTTGGTTCTGGTTTCTGTATTCCTCCACATGATGATCACTCTTACCCTGGTTTATGGTTACCACTGTTGACAGAGAAGACTTTCATCCCCTAAATTTCACTACCCAGAGAAAAGAGATTGCAGTCCATTTTATATTCCTCAGCTATGGGCAGTTGTGCTCAGTGGGATGAACAAAACTCTGAGGATAGCACTCGGTTCAGTTTTGTTTTGCCTGCCTAACCTGATATAGGGTTCAAAGCTGAAGTAAAGAAGCACAGTGGAGAATCAACCTGTTCCTATCGTTCCCACATCAAGTTAAAAAACCTCCAAACAAATCTATCTCTTGGGTGATAGATGCAGCTCTGAATAAAGCAGGCACACTGTGACTTTCATTCTTTTCCTGAGCCCTACTCTTCAGATTATGGCCATTTTAAGTGGCATACGGAACAAAAATTGTATTTGGGACCATGTTGTGAAGCCTTTTTTCAGGATGACTTATTTTTGAGAGTAAAGGAGTTAAGAATAATGATGATAATACTAATCTTGATGAACTATGTAGTAGTTCATCAGAAACAGTGTGGTTTCATTTTTGGAGAAACAAAATTAAGATCCCAAATAGTTCTGGTATGTTACTGAATCCTTATTACCAAGCCCAGAACGCAACTCCAACAGCACACCCAGTGAATGTTTATGCTTGCTAAAATTAAAACTTTTTTACTCGTATTTTGCTTTTACTTATGAAACTAAAATTAACAAAGACTCTCAGGGTACTGAGCTGCTATGCAGCAGCAGCAGCAGGAACAGCCATGTTTTAAAGAATATTAGGAAAAGCAGTTAGGCAGAGATTTCTTCCTATAGGCATTCTTGTTCCCTGTCACCTTCTGTTTCTTCTTATATAAGGATTGTCTAATCTTCATCCTGAAGTGTTCGTGCTTTTATTAAGGTTTCATGCTGACAGATCTCAAGAGTTATTGGATAACTCAGCAAGACATATGTACAGTTAATTAGAAATGAATGTGATATTACATCAAAAGGCTTCAACTGTTAAGTTTTAAATGGTTATAATTAACTTGCTCTTTGATTCTGAACTGGATTGACTAAAGAGACAATGAAGGTCAATTTCCGTTCACTTGAAAAAATAGAAAAACAAAATAGCTACTAATTTAAAAAAACCCAAACCCCTCAATCGTGAAGCTGTTCAGTTATGCTGTACTGCCTTGATGTGAAAGCAACGCAATGAAAATGCTTTTAATAGGCACTCTTACTATCCTTTATTATAAAAATACAGAGCCCAGTCCCTTTGATATGAGAAAGAGAGAAACGGGACAATGTTACTTAGTCAGCTTTGTGCATATTTAGATTTGATTTTAAGAATCCCAAACTAAGGAAAACTGTTTATTTTTAAGTAGTACTTTTTCAGATGAAGATCCATAATAAACTTTCAGAATTTGTAAATATAGCTAGTGATAATGGGTTCATTTTATTAAAATTACAGATGTTCAGTACATCAAATCCTTACTATTTTATTATCTAAATAAACATGTAAACTAGTTTTTAAATATGTAAGTGAAACTGGAACCCCTCCACCTTCAAAAGCCCTCTTCACCAGACCATACATGCATAAAATTCACTTATTTCCACTAAATGATGCAGCCTTTTGAAACATTTTGAATTTTCTTACCCACTTCTTTTGGATATTTTTATTCCCAGAGAAGTAGCTACCTTGGTTTGAGATTTGCTTGCTGCTTTGTTTAATCCTGAGGGGATGCCATTTGTTCCTTTGACATCACATAGAAAGGGCAAATGCAATGCATAATCACATTAGGACAAATACAAACACAATTATCACTCAGTAGTGCGACAGAAGGAAAATATAGTGTAAACACTAAAGTCCTGACTGAATGTTTATCAAAGCATGAGTGGTCGGCTTTGATTCTGGCAGAAGCAGCTGGGCTGTACAACTTTCTTATTTATTCTTCCTCTCCCAGTAATGCGACAGCAGAGGGTCTCTGTGGGTGGCAGTCACACTGAAATCAGCAGCACAGGCTGATTGCTGTGCCACAAATATTTTTAAGACTGTGTACTTTAAAACAGATCTGCTAAAAGTTTGTTTACTCCACAACAGAAAGTGCCTGTACTCATGCCATGGCTATTAAAGGTAAAGATCAAGAAAATGGAACTTCTGACTCCTGGCCTATCCTGAACCCTGCATTCCATGGTACATATTATCCTGTATATAGTGTTTATTATTAACTAGGATCATGAGATACTTGGAAAATTCTAATTTCACCTCCTTGTGCTGGATTTCCGTGAACATATTTCCCAGGGCTTGAGGGAGGGATTTTCAGGAGATGAACAACTGCAGCTGCAAGCCCTATCCAGGAGAGGAAACATCCAAGTCTGGAATTTTTTTGTCATAGGTTTTGGTGTGTGGCAAGGTGACTCTGGATACAGAAATTCATAAAAAAACATGCTGGCATAACATTAAGAAGGATAAACATTTTTGGCAGTAGTGTCTGCATTATCAAAGTGAAGGTACTGCTAAAAGATGTCAAAGGACATCTGAATGGAAAGGACAACGGAATGACACAGCATCATAGGATAGGAAATAAACAGTACCACCGTGAAGGAAACAAAATGTTAGGAAAACAGAAACTGCAATTTTCCTAACTTGAATTTTACCAGGACACTAGACTTGACATCTTTGCAGTTGCCACTAACAAAATTGTTTCAGTGCTATGCCTCACCATTCGGCAGTACTGAGCCCTAGCTTGAAAAGCATGTTCTTGTCTTCTCTAGAATGTGAGGAAAGAGCATTGCTGATTATTTCAGTAATGTTTCCTTTTTCAATCCCATTCCAGTTTCGAGATCTGACAAGAAAGAAATCTGAGCTAATACATACAACTGCGTTTTTATATATTCTTTATATGTTCTTTAGTTATAATTCTCTCAAGTTCTAAAACTGAGATCGTTGCACCTGCATTACAATTAAGATACCTTTATTTGTCTGTTTTGTAGATACAACCTGAGATTTATGTCTAGATCCTTATTTAGATATCCACTTTGTATCTCAGAAATCAGTGGTGGGAAAACTTGAACATGCAATGCTATTAATTTCTGCATTCAGATCCAAGTCTGAGTGAGAGCTCAGTGACCTTGGCCAAGTCTGACAACACAGAGCTGAAGCTGGAAAGACCTATTAAATATCATTCCCGTTGTTCTCACAGGAGTGTGTCTAATGAGTCCCGGTGAGACTGAGGGCTCCCCAGCAGTGGGATTTCTCTTGTGAACCTAGAGTAAAGTTTTGATTTCAGCTGTGGGCCACTAGATTCACTTTATTTCTTACTGAGACAGGTGCCACAAACCCAGAACTACAAAGCTTTCTGACTGGGTGGGCAGCAAGCTTGGAATAACTCCTGAGAGAATATCTTGAGCAATAGGGAGTGTTAATAGATAAATAGATTTCCTCTGAGAATATATGTGTTTTTTTTTTCCTTTTTACTTGCTCCTGAAAAGTTTCTCTCTAAGACAATACTTACAGTACTTGGCAGGTGAGAACACCCTTAGGAAATCTATCTTCTGATTGTGCTAGCCTGCACATATTTGAGTTTACATGTTTTCCTAGAAGAACCAGGACTGGAAGACAAAGGCTTTAGGCAATGTATTTGCATGCTTAACAGACGAATAAATCAGAATATTTGCCAGGGTTTCTAAATCAGCCTCATCCTATTATACTTTTTCCACTTCACTGAGGAAGTCTCTTCTCACCTGGAAGCTGGGGTTTTCAAAAGCTTAACAAATAAAATGATGCGAGGCTGGCATTTTGTTTATCAAGCAAAAGAAATTATGAAGCTGAGGATTAATTAACATCTTAATTTAAAAAAATGTTAACTAATTTAAGATTTTAACTTTCCATAACATTTCTCTCCCTTTTTTTATGTAGATAAAAGTTTGAAAAGCATCCTTATGAGTTTTTCTGTCATGCTTTATGTGTATATGGTGTGTATGTGTATGTGTGTATTTATTAAGTTTAAAATGTAAATAGCTGTGAGTATTGAAAATAGTAATGAACTGATCATATTTTACAGTAATTTAAACCCTTTCACTTATTTTCTTTTTAGTTAGATAAATTTTAAAAGATATTATTTCAAAATTTATTGTTTCAATACACTTAAAAATCTGAGGTAGCTGCAAATAATACAGTGGAATATACAGTGTACCCTATGCAATCATCTGGTGCTCTTAGACCAGTCTACATATTTCAGAAGAAAAAATTGAAGAAATTTTTGTAACCTGTACCCATGTAACAAAAATTGTTTGAATTGTAAACCATGCTGTAATTTTAAAATTCCTTAGGATCTGTGCTACTTGTGCATGTTTTTGCATTCCCCACTCTGCATTTACTGGACAGTAAATGCATGCTTTTTTTTTTTTTATATATATATATAGCACACTATATAGCAAAGAATTTTTACAGTTATTTTGTAGAATGAGGTCATTGGCTATAAAGCTCGTTACACAGAACTCTCTAAAACAAAGGAGAGAACAAGGTGAGAGCTAAACTGTCTGTAGCTTAAGATCAAAGTCTCTTTAGGTTTAAGCTTATTTCTAAATGATATAAACCAAAGAGATAAGCCTTATGTAAACTAAAATGAGCTTTTGCATAGATTTTTTTGGTATCAGTTTAAATTCAATGCAAACCTTAAATAAGAGCATATAACTTTCCATCTAGACAACTCTTGGCAGAGTATTTTGTTGGCATAACGTGCTAGCAGATATTTACTACTTTTGTCATTGTTATCCTTAAGTTGTAGCATATTGTATAAGTGCAATTTGTACTTACATATTGTATAAATAGCATTTGTGGTCTAGCATGGCATATGCATGCTAAAATAGATTATCCATATGTGGCTAATTGCAAGCGAGTGCAACAGATATATCTCTGTGTGTTATTGTAATTAAAAATAGGAATGCCATGCAAAAAGAGTAAAGATATATATTCAACATTGATTTTCTATTTTGTGTTCTCTGTTCTGTCCTCTGGTTACTGGAATCTGTTAAAGATAATTCATTAAGGCAAGTTGTTAATCCTATAAAATGGTGTGGGATCAATTTTTACAGGTCTTATTTCCAACCAAAGGCTTACTTTGAGAAAGGTGATGTGAATCTGAGCCTGAGAGCATTCTTGTATCACTGTGGAATTTATTTTCTCTGAGTACGACTTTTTCAGTGTTTTTAGCTTGTCTTCCAAGCCAAGGACAGAAATCTGCGAAAACCACTGATGATAAAAAAAGGCTCTTTACCTTAGAGATTATCAAACACAGCACATTATAATAATGGCTGCCATTATTGTGTTTCTCTTAACAGTTTCATATTTTCTAGCAACCTGGAGTAAGAGGGAAAAAAGGAAGAAGAAAATCTTCCATCTTATTGTGAAATATTTGTGATGATAGTTTCCCTTGATGCGAAGCTTTTTAACTGTGCATAGTTCATGACCTTTAGCAAATCTTAACTGTAAGATAAAGATTAATAGTTAATTTAATTTTCATTAGATTAAAAACATGGTGAGAGAGATTAGTACTGCAAAGTTGTTCACTAAGAAAATTCATTAAACACCCTACTCCCCCTGCAAAAAAAAAAAAAAAAAAGAAGAAGAAAAAAACAATCCCTTTTTTTTACTTAGCTGAAAAATGTTTGGACAGCAAACTGTCTCTGTGGTGGAGAGAGTCCTCTGTGGGAGTTTTGGCAGTCTGTGGTATGTGTCACTCCTCTCAGCAAAGCCAAGTTTAGATGCTCTCTTAGCTAAGAAGTCCATTCTGGAGACAAAGAGCACCTTTCTGTTCTGGGAAGCTCCCCAGAACAGGAAAAGGGATGACGTGCATTGACCCAGACACGGCTGTGGTCCTAGACTTCCTTGCATATCACTGCTTTCTCCCCATGGCCTCACTCATCCCTTTTCATGCACAGGGAAGACCTGAAGAGAAAGCAGGAGGAGCACCAGGAAAGCTGGTGGAGAAATATGAATATTTACAGCCTAAATAACTCACTATGAGAAAGGTCTAATGCATATACAGCCTTCAGAACAATGCTGAAAACATTCCCCTTTGTTATTGTCACTTTATTTTTGGATAAGATTATGATTTTTCAATATTTAATTATATGTGCAGAGCTGTTAGCTGTCTGTTAGTGTCAATGTTAGTGTAATTTTGGGTTGCATGTTACAGATTGTACATCTTTGCAGAAGTTAAGCAAAAGAAAAATTTGCAGCTGATCTTACTATAGATGCAACCACTAAAGTCATGAATTGCCCATCAGATAAAATTGTTGCTGGGAAAATTTTGCTAGACTAGATGTCAGTGACAGACTGGTGCATGTGTAGAAAGTACCATTGAAATATCTTAGCTATTATTGAGAATATGGTTGAATAAAATGCATTTAATTAAGTCAAAAGTCTTTTCTTGCCTACTATTCATATTACATAGCACTAAAATACCTGCATATACATGGTTATTGTACTGCATCTGTTGGGGCAGTGCACAGGTCTCATGGCATAACAGCCTGGGTTTGGGATGGTGAACCCAGATTTGCAATGGGTGCTCTTGCTTGGTGTCTGCCTCTAGTGCTTGGAGCCATGCTGTTGCCATCATCACAGCCAAGACTGAGAGGCCTGACGTCTACAAAGGAAGGGTGAGAGTAGCTACTGATGCAGCTGGGTCATCAGAAGCTGGAACAGGCTCCACATCACATCGTGGGGATCCCGGGGGAAAATTATATCAAATCTCTGCAAGATACATGTGATCTCAGAATATGCTGACAGAGCCAGGGCTGTTATCAATCAGTACCAGCAGGAGAACTTGAGAAATTTTACAAAGACAAGAATCACAAGCCTCTTGAGCAGTGGGTCAAGATGACACGTTTGGCGACACAGGCAAAGGTAAGTACAAAGATAGTCTGAGAACAAAAACCATCAACAAAAGAAACAAAAACCTATACCCTATCCAGAGATTCACTGTTAGGGCATGAAACTGCTGTGTACTAATGTTCTTAATTTTTTTGAATAAGTATTTCCTCTTTAGCAGAAGTTTATTTTGGGGTAGAAAACGGTTGTTCCAGCTGGTTCGTGCAAGAGGAAGAGGGAAGTTATGGCAGATGCCCACTGAGGAAATCTGCAGAAGGACATTACCTGATTTAAATGCAAAATGGGGGAAACAAATCTTGTGTAGGGAAGAGACAAGAAAGAGATAAATCTGATGGGATTAGACAAAAGCCTGGTTAACAGGAAGAGGAGCACAAAACTGCCTGGGATGGGCTGGGAATTGAGGAGAAAGGGCAAGTAAGATCACAGTTGAGGCATATTTTGGAAAAAGATGATGGGTTTGGGAACTTGAAGAAAGATGTCTGTAAATGGAAGTCTGAAATCTGTCAGATGACATAGAGACATTTAGCAAAGGAGAGAGACTGGAAAAAGACACACTTCTTGGAACAAGGTGACTGAACAAGGCTTAGAGCCAGAGAGCCTGAGGCTCCCTGGTTGAAGAGACAGGGGTCAGGAGGACGGAGCAAACTGGAAGAGTAATGACAGGAGTGCTCCAGATTATGCCTTAGGGAGCTGGTTAGTGGCCGATGTCTGTGGGGAAGATCAAGAGGTTTCAGCCCTGAAAAAAGCACATATGGGTCCAATTATGGAGCTGCATACTGGAATTTGAGCTGGTTTCTCTTCAGTTTTTTTGGTGGTGTGTTGTTTTTCTTTTCTTTTAATCTGACACATTACATAAAAATAAACTGTCAAAAACCATTGTTGAAGTTGCAGTTTCTTCTAGATCAGGAGTCTCTGTAGCATGAGTCTCTGTAATTTCAGTGGCACAGTCCATATGAGCTTACAGAGTCCCTGTAGGAAGAGATTGCTAAGGCTTTCCCAAGGCAGCAGTTTATATTATTACTCACTGCTAAAAGGGTACCTGGAATCAAAGAAAATCATGGCTCTCACTTTTGTATGAATGTGTATATGTGTATACGTACATACACGTGCATATGTATGTGTGTATGTATATGCAGAAAGGGGAAATATATAATGATATTGCTAATACAGTTTTTTCCTTTGCATCATATATAACGACATAAAGGTATTTTCACTAATTCTTATTAAGGACCTTGTATCAGGGAGCATCTGCCTTTTGACAGTGGCTGTAGCAGATGGCTATGGAAGAATAATCAACTACGCAGTCATGTTATATTGTCTCCCTCCTTCCCAGTTTTCAGGTTCTAGTGATCTATGGATCAGATATTTCCTGTGCTGGAGGTGATATCTTAGTGTTTAATAGCCCTTGATGGATTTTTCTTCCCACCCACAATATCCCGTGGCAATGAATTTCACAGTTTTATACTGTGTGTGAGGAAAGATCTGCCTTTACTTGTTTGTACCAGATGCTTGAAGTTTAATAGTTCCTGTCATGAGGCACACTGAAAAATTGTTTCCTGTTCAGTGTCTGCTGCCATACTTCAAGATTATTCAGATGCTTGTCATTTCTCTATCTCCGTCAGCTCTTTTATAAGTTGAAAAGACCAGGTCAGTGACCTGCTTGATAAGCTTTGATTGTACTAGTCACACTTTTCTGTGAGATATTATCATCTTAGAAATAAAAAAAAAAATACATTTGAGTTAGATCAGGTAGCCTAAAAAAACCCCTCAATAAATTCTTTAATTTCTGCCACAAAGTCCTTTTTTGTGTATATACCATGTCAATAGCAAAACATGATTGCAGGAGTATTCAAAACAGTTGGCAAACGTTTTATATAACTAATTCACCTATGTGTTTGTTAGTATGATTTCATATATAAAAATTTGAAGGGAACTATATGGTCTCCTCCTCCTTTCTTTGGTATAACTGAGAATAATTCAGTAATATTTGAAAATGTGACAGCTTAGAGATCTGATATAAGAAACTTTGTTGGTCTATTTGCAAGAAACCCATGAACAAATAATGGGATAAGCCTTGCTTATAAAGCAAAGAGCTAGCATTGTAAGTAATGGCCCTTTTGTATACAGAAAAATTACTTTCCTTGTTAAAGGAATAGTTCTGCTATTTTTAGTCTTACATGAATGTGGAGGCACAGATGTCATAATGGGAAGAAAGCAGTAAGTATTCCTGATGCCAGTTTGAATACATTAATTTATTCATTGATGTATTCATTTTAATGTTCAGACTGTCTTCTTTAAACTGTGTATTTGATTTTTTCCAACCATTGACAGGGTTGGCAGGTAGCAGTCTCATAAACACTTGGAAAACTGGAAGATTTTGTTGATATGGGGAATTTTTGAGATAAAATCATCATAAAAGGAAGTGGAAACTTCTATGATTATATTCCAGGAAAATAGTACTATACAGTTCCTGCAAACGGTATGTATCTGTGGCTTTTCCATAAGTTTTAGCACAGGTAATGCTGCCAGGATTTTTAAAAAAATAAGTCTTTTCACTAACATACTTAGAATCATAGCACTTTTCTTTAGCTTGCTGGCCAAATACTTTCCATCCTTTGCTTTGAGGTAAACTGCTGTTCTATGGAGAAGGACAAACCAGAGTCATTGCATGTAATTTGAGTCTTACCCCTAGGATCTTGCTTTTATTAAAATATCACTGCAGTAATTTTAAACAGTAAGTGTAATGGTAAAAAAATTAGTGCATGAACACTTTTGTAGACTGTTGTAATTTTTTTCTGTGTGTGTCAATTACAGTCTGTGGTAATTTTATTTTAAAATGGAAGACGTTTGGTCACTTGTCTTCCTCTTCATTATCCAGTCAATAAACTTCCTTGAAGCAGTTCCTCTCCAGCAATGTGCCTTTCACAGTTTGGTCCAGAGGACATTCTAGGAAGGGCTCAGCAGGCAGCAATCCAAGACATGCTGGGGTGAGGGAGAAGCTACTCAACACACTGAGCAGCTAATCTTGGAAACAATATATGAAGGTTCTTGTATTGCTCCTTGAGCAGGTGTGTCGATAAACCCTACATATACTTCTAAGCTGCATCCAATCCAGCTCACTTTTAAAAGTAATAAAAGTTATCACCGCTGGAAATGCTTAAACTTTAGACCAATCACAGCAGAAACATTAAACATGTTTGAGAATTAACTCCAACCAGGAAGAAATCAAACTAAATTTTCCTTTATGTGGTCTGCCTACTGAATTTGCATTGTGAGCAGTTGTGTGGTAATGAAAGCAACTCTATAAATATTTCTATACTACTTGATAATTAGATTTTTTTTTTTTTTTTGAGAAATTACTTCATGTCTCTTTCTAAGTGTAAGTGCAGTTTCCAGCCAAGTGCATGTCAGGTATTCTTGGTGATAGCACTTACAGGATTAGAATGCTCTATGGAAATTTCCTCTAGCTTAATTCCATGCACATGAAACTAAAACAAGGTACCTTTGTGCACACACCACTTGTATGTATTGGGTTTTATACGAATTAAAATCACACAGAATGTTCCCATGTGACAGGTAACAACTACCAGAGAAAAATGTTTTATTGAAAAGTACAGGCTTTATGTTCTTTCTGTACTAATAGAAGAGGTGGACAGAATTGAGTTATCATCCCACAGCAAAAAGGGGTACAATTCCCCTTGGGGTAAGCTTTACTGCATCATAGGAAAGCCACCCTTCTTTCAGCTTGCTAATTCTTATTGAAGCCTGGCATGCCATTACAAGAGTAATTTATAATCTTTTGGGGAGATGTATAAGGCAGGATGCCAATATATAATTAGATAGATTTTATTATCTGTCATCATGAGCTTTACTTGGTAGAAATGCCTGTTTCCAAGACAGATAAGAAACTTCTGGCTAAGTAGGGTAGAGCACCACCTAATCCCACTTCTCGTCCTTGGTGCACACTAGTCCATTTTCAGTGAGATGTGGACAAAGAGGAGGCAGTTACAAGGCTGAATGTGTGGCCTTACTGTTTTCGTTTAACTTGACTGTATTATCTGCTTATTCAAAAAGACTTTGCAATTTGATTAATCTTGAGCAATGTAGAGTTAGCATCTAGTAAGGTTACAGCTGCCTAGAATGTGTTGATGTAAAAGACCCATAATTTTGTTTGTCTGGATGAAATCAGACCACTGTATTTTTGTAACTCCAGTTTTGGAGCTAAATGGCATTAAAGGGTAAAGAAGATCAAGCACAGTGATAGAGGAAATCTTAAAGGACAGGTCTAGGAACCACGAAGCTTTGGGACAAAGATTAAGTTTCAATGTTTAACTTAACAGAGAAGGTGAATGACAGGAAGGAATATGTTTTGAGGATGTCCAGCATATATATTTTTTTATTTGCATGGGATCAGAATGCCACTAATTCTATTGTGTTTTTTGCCTCTGTCTAAAGTAGAAGAATCTATCCACAACATGGATTTGTTTGTGTATGTTTACCTTGCGTATGTGTATGCATGTGAGTTCCTGGGCAGGGTTAACTGGAAATAATTAGGCCACCTATTGTTCTGACTTTCCATACAATTTAAGTAGGTTTACTTTTTCTCTTGTATGTCAGAAGCCTTTCATGGCCTGAGATCTTTGATGAAAGAAAAAAATCTCTGATTGCTGAAACATACTTTGGAATTTCCTAGTATGTTCATGCCAGCAGCGCAATTTTATGGCATTTACTAACAAAGGGTCTTTAGCCTGAGTTTGAGCAGCTACAACACACAGGAGTATATTTGTATGCAGCCATTACTATTTTCAAGTCTTTTAGGATAAGATGTCAATAAATGGGTTTCAGTCATGTCACCATGAATACTTCTTAGCCCAACAGACGAGAAATTTGGAGAAAAGTCTTTGCTTTAACTACAAGTTCAGAGTCACCAGGTGTTTACCCAAACTCGGACTCAGTGGCTGCTGTTGTACAGAGTGCACTTATTCCCTAGCTCATTGCTATGTGAAATAGGAAAGCTCTCCTCTTCCTACTTCTATTCCTTATAGCTTTCTGTTTTAGGCTCCCATTTCCTGGCCTGTTCTAGCTCTGGATGTCACACAGGCCAGAAAATAAACAAGACTGCAGCCTCCTTAGATATGCTAGTTGCTGCCTATGAAGCCAGGGTCTGTGGGGTGCTCAGTCATTCCCAACTAATCTAAATGAAAGGTGAGGTCCTTCTCAGATCCTCAGCCCAGGATGACACATGCTTTTTGCATGCTCAGGTCTGGAGAGAACAAAAATCTTAGCAACACTAGCCCTATCCTTCCTGCTCCTCTCCCTTTTTCTAGAAGAGGGGAAAGATGAAGGACCAGGTGGGACAGAAATCTCAGGTACAGCATAAAGTGCTAAGAATGTAGAAGATTACAATTTTAGCATAAAGGGCAGCTCTGATAGCCCTGCATCGTGTCTTTTCTAGTCCAGCTTCCTTTTTATCCTGGTTACATCTCAGAAGTGCAGAGGTTGAGGTCTGAGTAGACATCTGGGAGGTTGGTCGTGTGCTACTCAGAGATGCTGCGCATATCAAGCATCATCAGGTACTGCACGCCTACAGCCTCTCTGTGAGGGCAGACTGTATGGAAAAAGGGGGAAGCATGCATCCTTGAGAGAGATCAAATGCACAAGCAAAATAGAGTCTACAATGTTTTTTTGTTCAAACAAAGAACTTTTACTACTCTTTGTGGGAAGGGAAAATCTGTGAGGAAGTTCTTCATCATAAGGGGTACTCTGAGAAGATTCTTGGATATTCTGTAGTTGATTTTCAGGGTGGTTCATAGAGGCCCAAGTTAGCCTAATGCTATTCTTCTGAACTTTATAGAAATCATATTCAGTGACTGGGCCAACATGATATATTGATTTTGTTCATCTGTTTCTGTTTATGGTGACTGATGCTGGGATTGTGGGGATATAGTGCCAAAGATCATTAATCATCTAGCATCTTTTTTGTTCTTTCCCTCTTGTTCAAGTTATAGATCCTAGCTGTAGACATGGCTGTCAGAATCGAATATGATAGGCAGTTGCTGGAAAGGAGCCGTTGCTGTTTCTTGTTACAGATTCAGAGCAAAAGAGCATTCATCTGGCATTCCTACGACTGCAGGGTGTGGCACTCCTGAAAGTGTTTGGAAGAAGGCATCTGGCCCACCTACTGCACTTTTTAAAGCACATGTTGACTACAGAGTTAAAGCCGGTATAAGCAAAAGAAACCAATAGAGGTTAATTTTTAGTTTTACTGGATGGAAACAAAATCAAAAGGTCCTTTTGTTTAATAAGAGCTATTAAAACACAGTAAGTCAAAGAAAGCACAATGCGGAATAGAAAGAGCTGTTAATTTTTCAGTGATTTGATTCATTTGTTGTAAGAAATTGAAATAAAACTGAGAATCTACTTAGAAAATCAGGCACTTAATTGTTCAAAAAAACCCACTGTTAAAGCAATCATGAAGTACACACATCCTGTGAAGGACTCTAATTGCTGTATGTTTAACTCCAGCCCTGAGAGTGTGAGATAAATTCAAGTGAAAGCAGTGCCCCTGAGTGGAAAGTTTTGATCCAGGTGTAAAAATGCACCTAGAGTTATCTATACCTGTTTCCTTGCTGATACCTCTCACAGTGATGAGATTGCTCTCTCAGACTGCTGTATGACTGCAGCCTCAGGTAAATAACAATTTAATTATTCAGTTTTTGGATCATTGATCAATGTCATTGATCCAAAACATGCTTTCAGTAACAGTATATCTATCGGCTTGGTAGTCATATACTTATGGGCTGAACTCTGTCCTGTTCAGCTGAGATAACAGCGTAATCTGTAATTAATACACTGAGTTGGAGAAAAAATAAATACTGTTCCTGTCAGTGTTAGTATTCATTCTTCTCTCTGAAATTCCTTGAGTAATTTTGCAAAACTTATGTTGTATGTTCTCAGAAAGCAAACAGAAAGGAAAAATTTAAGATGTTTTCTAAATTATGTTCTTAAATCATACTAAAGTTAAAAAGTTTTATGGAACAACTGGATAGTGTTGAAGGACTTATATAAGTTAATTTTTTACTTAGCAGTTTGGTTATTTCTGTTATTGGTTGTTTCATTACATATGTGGCAGAATCCAGCTACAATCTCCTTCCAAATCAATGTTTGTGACTTTGGAAAGCTCACAGAAGTTGTGATTTCAGTATGCTTGAATATGTGAATGGATACATGTGGTTATGCAGCTGAAGGACTGTTTTATTCACATTGCATTTAATTATACCTCTATTACCTACTCAAATTCTCAGTGTCACCTCTGCTCATGGTGGCTGTGGAGGCACTATTACTGACAGGAGACTGGAATATACTTGCACTGTAACTACTGCACATAAAAACTATTTTGTGCTTTTCACTGACAAGAACTTCGTAAGCAGTGGCCCAGAGAAAGGTGTTGTCATTGACAGCTTCTCTCTTGATGTTTGGAATATTTCTACAGGTGAAATAAAAAATGATATCTCCAAGCTTTAGGTGATTTATCCAAATATTTTTCATTTAAGGTCACCCAAGCGGATCTTATGTACTTCACATCAACTTGCTCAAGCTGAAATCACAGGCAAGCGCATCTCTTCTCCAGGTTCTTCAAGTGTATCTTCCTCCTGCCCTTCATCAGGGCAGTTGGTTTCTCTGTCGTCCATAAAGAAGCTGAGTGAAGATCCTTCTGCCGTGTCTGGGATGATATATGCTGTTTCTGATGCCTGCATTGTGACAGAACAGCCAGCCTGGAGTGACTGGTTCCAAAACTCATTTAAGAATAAATAAGTATTCCCATGTTCAAATTAGTGGACTGGAGCTTTTTTCTTGCTCTGAAACTGCTTTGATCCCAAAAAAATGAGTTCCCAATAAACAGATTTGGTGTATGGCACTAAAGTATAATATGGGTGTATGGCAGTAAAATGTGGCAGAGTATATGACAAGAAACACAGAATCTGCAAACTGATGGGGTTTTATTGTTGTTTACTGTAAAAAACTTCCTGTAAAAAGAGAGGCAATATTTTGTTTTGTTTTGCTTTTGCTGTAAGAATAGATAAAGGCACAGCATGGCTTTCAGGGAACGTATCTCTTTGTCTGCCTTCTATGTGAGTGAGAGGCAAGGCCAGCTCTAGATAGAGGCAAAACAGTCAACCACCTACAGCAGCAGGCTCTTGACAAAATGACTCTGGATCCCCATCTCATCTTATCTGTGTTAGAGACAGGGAAGATCAAGTTTGCTGGTGTCAGACAGTGGTGTCAGAATGTGTGAGAAGGCAGCTACCTAGGGAAACATTTATTATTCTCCAGCCGGGAACACTAGGATCACAAGCCCAGTTTCCTGGAGTTCCCTAGCAAATCTATCTCACCTCTCCCCTGCCAAGGCTAGAAGCACTATTCCAAGCAACTCAGTTTCAGATGACAGGATTCAATTTTTGCTAAGAAACTCTGAGAAAATAACTCTGGCCTGGGATGATGTTTGGCTTGTCAAACTGGATGTGTCACAAGCGTGAACATACATCACATAGGAGTAGAAAAAAAAGAAAAGGTTCTGTTCATAAATAATTCTCATATATCTGCCTTAAAAATGCAGGCAAAAGAAGTTCACTGTGTATAGGCAACATGAACCACTAACCTTCGGCTAAAGCACCTTTCACAAGGCATTTTGTATAACTGATGCATCTGTATTCCACCCGTAGTCATCACAATGCATTTGTTTCAAAAGTCTGTGCTTGTATAGACATAAAAATTTCCTTGTCTGAAAGCTTACTATAAAGTGACTACAATGCATGTTTTTGTCTGCTAATATATGTCCATTAAAATATTTTTTCCAGAAGAATTCTGCAGAAAAAAAATGGGAATTGAGGCTGTATTTTAAAAATGGTTCAGTTTTTTTGTCGTTAAAAGAAAAAAAAAAAGAAACTCTGTCTTTCAAGTTGTTTAAAGTTCAACTTCTAAAAGAATTTTCTAGGCATTGAAAAAGTTGACTTCAAACCCCAGTCTTTCTCTTACTTTAAAATAGAGATTGTCCACCCATATGATGTTAAACTGCAGCATGTTTCAAACATAGGTCAGGTGCAGTTCCAAGGCATCTAAGGAAAGAAATGAGTAATCAAGTGCTATTCAGCAAAGACCGTGTGGACATTATGAAGATGTAATGGCATTCCCAGCCTCCCAGCCTAATCTGACAGTGGTACTTTGTAGAACCATTATACTGTCCCATTTGTGAACTATTCCAGTAGTTCTTTCTCTTCACCACTTCAAAGGGTGTGGTATATACCTTGTGGCTCTCAGGCAGATGAAGATTTTGTAATATGGCTCACAGAGCAAGAATATTTGTCAACCTTCTTTAAAATATTTTAGAGGTAATGACAGCAACAGAGATGCATCACTTAATGGCCTTGGATTACAGGGCTTCTTTTGTACATGGGTTATTCTGAACCTCACTTTACACATAAAATAAGCTTGGTTGAACCCTCATGCACACATTTTGTTGAGACAGCTCAAGATATTAGGAGAAATGCTGAACTGAGCAACTCAAGACTCATGGGTTCACATTTTCTGCTTTGTTTTTCATCAAGCAGGTTGAGGAGAGAAGGTTGCAGAAGCCATCCTGTGTCCTTCAGCTGACAGTGAGGTGCAGATTTCCTGATTGTGTGCAATGGGTATTGGTATGCTCTACACTTTTATCTTCACTTGGTATGGTATTGATACACAGATTTCTTCTTGTTATGCAATTATAGAAATGACCCCAAAGGATGCTTAATCAATGATTAAATAGCAGGGCTGAAATCATGGTAATAAAAGCACAATATCCTTGCTAAGTGCACACAGTCAGAGGGAAGCAATGGTATTCATCAGTTATAAACAGATGCTCTAGAGTACAACATCACTGCAAATTTTTATGCTAGGAGTAAATAATCCTTTCATGTCCAAAATCAAAGACATAACAGTTCTTAAACTGCAAATCTGACATTAAATGGCTTCAATTTTTTGGAAATCATTGCACTAATATGTTATTTATTTCTTGTGACAATACGGACTTCATTTTTTTACAGTAGAGATAGAAGTTTTATTAATATTTTCACAGAGAGCCTTTTGCAAGTTATCCACCCTTATAGCCTACCTTGTACGCAGGTTTTCAATCCGCATTTATGAATTTATTTTAGTCTGCATCTGCTTATGCATTTGAATAAGAGGTTTTCTATGTGTATGTTATTTTAGGACACTTCCTTTACTCCCTTTCCAATGTACTTACAGTCTGTGATTACATGAGGTGTTACTGGAGAAACAAACTTTTGAGGACAGAGGTAATGTCTGTTGCTTATCATGTCCCAGTTTCTATGTGCATCTGTGGGGAGTAGCTCTGAACTCCTCTGACAGGGAGTCGGTATAACATAAAACTGATGTTTCAATCTGAAAATTCAGTATTTTTTGCCTCAGAAAGAACAGAGTTCTTCTGAAATGCGATGCTGTATTAGCTTCTGAGTCTCACAAACACAATATAAATAGCATTGGACCTTGATGTAGACCAAGCAGAGAGGAATTGGAGGCGGTTTTCATCCTACCAATGAGTTCCCAGCTGTGCTGTAAAATAGCTATTATCTTTATGTGAACTCTAAGGATGACAGCAAATATATACCTGACTTAAAGGCATGCAAAAGTACTTCTCGCAATACACAGTCTTCTCTTGGAACTCAGAATATTGTGGATGCCAAAAATTCAAATAGATCCAGAAAGCAAATGGATGAATTTGGGAAAGAAAATTCCCTTGGAGCTATTAAATGCAAAGACGTGGATACAACTTCTGGCTTATGACATCCCAAGGTACAAGTTTTTACAACAAGTAGAAGTTTAAGTACCCTTTTGCTAGATTTCACCAGTAATCAGTTAGAGGAGGGACATGGAGCTACACTGAGCTGTCTAGGAAGACCAGTATAGCAACACTGTGCCTGTCCCAAACATCCCTTTAAATAAATGTCTATATGATGGACCCTGACTATCTGGAGCATGGTTATGACAGTAGTTAACTCAAGAAAAGGAAATTCTTCATATTTCGTTTATGTCCTGTGCCAGCCCTTTCCTCTGGGATACTCAGAGATGCTCACCTCTCACCTTCACCCTGAGGAAGAAGGATGAGGGTGTCCACCAGTGGGCAGGATGGGGCTGTGGGGACCTGGAGACCAGCCACACTGCAGCACCACTGGGGCAGGCACTGACAGTTCCAGGGCCTGACATGGAGTCCCACGCTGTGGGCAGGGAGAGGGAGCCCCAGGGGTCTGGGCAGGGACAGAGAGGGCTGGGGATGCCCTTGGGACTTGGACAGTCCCTTCACAACTTTTCCACAAAGTAGGTTAGCTCTGGACTCCACATGAAACATTTTCTCATTAGGAAGCAAAGCAGTGAGTTTATGATATTTTAATGGGTATTGACTGACTAGCAGAAAAAAAGTACTAATAAAAATCAGTATTACTTAAAGAAAAAGCAAGAGAAAAATGCCTGTTTTCTTGCGTCCTCTTCCAGAAGGCAGAAGAAAAAGGCAGAATGCAAAAAAAGAAAAAAAAAAGAGGAATTATAGACAGCACAGGGAAGAGCATCTCAAGGAGTTGTTGAGACATGGGAATTTGAATTATAAAGAGCTAAAAAAGCCCCAGCCTGCTTGCCTGAAGTGCTGGAAAAGCCACATAATTCTAGTGTCATAGGTGACCTCATGCAGGAGGACATTTTGCTAATGTGATTCACTGAACTTGCTGGACACCTGCAGCTGGAATAAGCTGCCAGGATGTCCAGCTACTGGGGAGATTCCTGGGTCCCATACAGGAGTGCTGGCTACTGCTATGCTTGGGGTTAGATTGAGCTTTTTGACTCAGGGAAGATGTGCGAGACTTCTTCAGAGAAAACCAGATGAGCAAGAAAAAGAGCTGTCTGTACAGGATGAATTAGGACAGCCATCTACTCCTACCTCAGGATAAAGAGAGGGGTGATGCTGAGGTATTTCAAGTGCTTTCAAGAGGAAAAGTGAATTAAAGTAGGAGACTGATGGGAAAACGAAGTAATATTGTATTTTCTTATTCGTGGAAAAGCCCCTTGGTTATCATGTGGCTAATAGTGCTATGGAATATAGTAATTGACTGCTTAAACTTCCCTTACTCAAAAAAAAATGTAAAAAAATTGAGTTGACACCCAGAACATTTAAAACAAATTTTAAGGAAGTTAGGAAATAGGTTGATCTTGAAAGATTTTATATTAAGAAATTATTTAAGGAAATGGCTTGTAATAAGGATATAACAGATCCTAAAGAGGTCTAGGTGCTATCAGGGCTTCAGATCTTTAAGCTTTATGTCCATATTAATTAAATTCTGTAATAGACCAAGAACAAACATACAAGTAGCTTGTAAGATGATCCCGTAAATATTTAGAGGTCATTTCCATGTTTTTTTAGCTGGGATAAATAAAGTGCATTATCCATTCAAAGGTTGTTACAAGCAAGACCCAGTATTCCAGTGTTACTGTGAGGTCCATGACACATACTTTGTCATCAACAGGCTTACCCAGGGTAAGTGGGAAGTGCCCAGTTTTGGCTGTGATTTTGCTGTAGGATAGATAGTTCACGGACTTTAGTTATGTGGAAAATCACACACCCTTTCAAGAGTGAAGATGTGTTCTTAGAAAATACATGAGTGGTCATAACTAATTCTACGTGTCTAAACAGTAGAAACTCACTTCAGTTGTGTAAATGTGTCTATGCAATTTGTGGTGGTATCCAGTCTGGCTGCTGGCTACCACACCAGAACTGAGTGGGCTTCTTATACATCCTCTGCCAAAGCCATAGGATGTGTTAGATACCCTCAGGTCTCTCATCACTACATGCCAATGTTTAGGCAACTTAATTGAGCTTCAGAGAACTAGTCTAAGCAACTCATCTGTGGTCTCTGTATAGGCAGGGGGATTCTGTCCTTACTTCAGAAAACAATAATGAAAATAATCCAAAAGTAAGTCTTATTTCTTTAATCTTGCTTCGAAGCCTTTCTCTGTTATGGAAGCTACTCTTCCACGGGCCAGACACAGCCTCAAGATAGAACAAGAGAGGGTGGGCAGCGTGAAGAGGTATGGAGAGAGAGAGGACTAACTCTCTGGGTAGAATGAGGAGGTCTGGTGGAATCAAGGCGGACTGTGAGAAGCAGTGTCCAGTCTGTGGCAAACCAAAACATTTAATTTAGAATCAACACTGCATTCGCTGCAAGTATGAAGCTCTTGGTGAGACTGCAGCTCACACAGCTGCATCCAAGCCAGCTGCCAACTAACAAGCAGTGGGTGCTGCCCTCAGCCTAGGTGGCAGTACAGTGGATCTTGGCATAGATGAGCTGCCTGAAATGACTCTAGTTCTGTGGAGTCTGTATGAACCTACTCTGCTGCAGTTACACTGTATGTATTCTGAAGTGGAAATCTCTCCACAGACTGATCATTAACTATGATAAGTATACTTAGAAGTAAAATTTACAGCACTGTCTCAGTAAGTAAGTAGAAGGTATAGATGGTGAAGCTTGCTTCCTAGATTCTGCTACACATGAATAACGTGATTACATCTTAATAGAAATTGTGAGTGCCTTAGGAATTATTTTAAATCAGAGTTTGCATGTTGAGGTTACTGAATGGAAAATTATTTTATGTTATCTAAAGCAGAACAGTGATCCCTCCTAAGTTTGTGTTCAGTCATTTTGCTAAGTGTAATTATGTGTTGGTGAGCAACTACAGTTTTAAATTAAATGCCTTGATACTTTTGTAGAATTTCCCAGATTATCAAAAGTTAATGGTAAGTGAAAAATCTGGTCATTTGCAATTGTTCAGTGTTAAACAGACTTCTGCCCTAGATAGAGAAACTAAAATTAGTTGTATTTACTCAGGCTTAACACCCTATATTATGCTTGCAGGAAATGATAAGCTAGAGGGGAATTATTCAAGATGGGGGGTAATCTTTAAGCAAAAATACAGGGTGTGGAGTGGGTTTTTTTTTTGGAAAGTCTAGTTCAAAGAGTATGCAGGCATATAATTTGGGGATGCAATGTAATTACCAGAAATAATTTAAAATGGGTTACTTCACTTGAATATGACTTTGAAGAATAAATAGTAATTGTTTTAAGTGCATAATTACTTTAATATTGGCTCCTTTCAGCAAGTTGCAGACTTCTAGATTAAGCTCTAAGTCTTGTGCATCTGTCCACTCAAATTCTGTTTATTCTTTAAGCTGTCATAGTTCCATTATTAAACCCCTTGAAGCCCTTTGATGTGTTTCTGCACATAAAAAGACTGGTGCAGACTTCCATGCAGCCTGATCTTTGCTATGCTAACTTTTTACAGCATAACTGTAGTCTGAGAACAAGTCCAAGTTATCATTAAGAAACCCTGCTAACAAGAAATACTGCATTTTATAAACATATTTATGTCCACATAAAAAGCCATGCTCACGAGGCTGAAAATATATTTGTGATTTTCAGAAGGAAATCCACTATTGGAACTTGACCGTGTTTCATTTGAAGGCACAGACTGTGCTCTCTGCTGAGCCACAAAACAGTGTGCTTTGATCTTACAGTTAAGTACCATGCTCTGACCCTGATGCGAAACAGTGCTTGGGATTTAGGTAGCAGGTCCTTTTTGGACAGTGCTGTGAGTACCACCTTGTGGACTCTAAGGTCCTGACCACCTGTGGCATTCAGCTGAGCTTGGTTGATCTACACCACCAAAACAATGATTGCTTGTTTTTTGCCTGATTTGCACAGGTTGGCAGCCTTACTTGTGGCATGATCAACTTCCTGCTGTCCTGAACTACAAGAGGGACTTCTCTGGGATATTGCATGCAGAGTGTATACAGAAATCCCACCTCTGTGCAAATACTTCACAAAGTAAACATAGCCAGAGGTTTCCTTTAGTTTGCTGTATACTTTCTCCACTTTTCAGAAGCTCATCTTGCAGACGGCTCTGTAAGCTTTTGACTGGTGAGCTACTGTGATCCTGACTCCAATGGAGTCACATTGCCAAAAAGCTGATAGAGAAGGACACTCAAATCTCAAAGCTGAGGAAAAAGGCTTTCTGGTGAGTAGTTCCAAGTTTCTGCCAGATCCCTAAAGTCTATACTAATACCAGAGTATTTCAGGGAGTTTCTCTCAGGTGAGAGTGAAAACTAAAAACAACCTGTCCTTTTCCCCTGGTTTGTTTGGGAAAAAAATCCCTTTACATTTTTCTTCTCTTTGATCATGCTCATGTAACTTTTAGCTAGTGAGAAATCCATACTGTCTTTGTAATGAACAATAAAATGTGCCAAGCTCCTTGTGTTAGCCCTAATCTGATCTGAGCAACTAATTTCTAGTTTCCTGCAATTCTCTTTCCCATTTCTATTATCTTTCACTGCAACAGAAGGTGGCAATACATAGAACCTACATGAGGTTTTACTAAAGCATTTTCTAAGCCTTTATGTATATAAAAAAAGTATTTTATGGAATAGTAAGTACTAGTAGATATTAAGCTCTCAAGGAAGCATGGTCATCATTTATTCCACTCTTTTCCTTACAGTTCAAAGGTGAATGTTGAATCAGAAACCCCCGTAACTATGTATTATTGGCACGGCATTGAGACGTTTATTGTTTCTTGCCTTTTTCTCCGATTGCCCGTTTTTCAGAGAGCGTTTTACCTCCGTGGGTGTTCCGCTAATTCTCTCTTTAGTCTGAAGGTGGCAGCATTTTACTTCCATAGAAAGTTTTAGTCCTTTTTAGCTGTGCTGTGGCTTGATCCTGATATTGTCTAGGTTCTCTATATTAGACGAACTTTTTAGCTAAGCAAATGAAGACATATGCTGTGCTTGCCTGTCTCCAGAAAGACTACTAGTTTTTGTCTACAGATAACTTGCAATGTGTGGTAGTAAAAGCAGAGCAACTGAATACTCTGCTATTTGCATTTTAATGCTGTGGCAACACTGTTACAGAAGTCCTCTGAATGCAGCTATCACTTGTCCCTGGCACAGTGTTATGGCATGCCTGCTGTGACAAACTCTGGGGGTGGGATGCTCATTTGGGGCCCACTTTCATCTGTGTCATACCCTCCAAGTCTCTTTGGATTTTGGCTGCTTACCAGGTCGAGTGTGGAGGGGTTCATTTGTGCTCCCATTACCATGGACAGAGTTATTTCCTAGGACAGTTATACTTATGTAAAGAGTTGTCAATTTTGCAAACTTCTGTTTGAAGATGGTTTTGTGATCAGAGTGCCTGTGCACTGAGATGCCACTGGCTCCCATCCTGTCATTAACTTCCCTTGTGAATTTAGGCAACTTCCTTCAGGTCTGGGTGCCCCACTTACCCAGTTTGAGGGAGAGATAGCAGCAGGGTCATCCACACTCCTTTTTTATTGCCCTGCCAGCTTAGGCCATACACTGTGGGGACAGGAAGCATCTTTCTGTCATTTGTCCAGACTAACACTGGGACAGGAAGAAGTTTCCCCATCCAGATGGAGAAAGGCTGTCATTATCACTTGAGCATAAATAATTATTCAACATCCACTTAGAACCAATACAGCCCTAACTTCAGCTCTCCACTAAGTGGGAGGGAGGGAGTAAGAGGGAAGTTTGCACAGCTGTGTGGTGCAGGCTGTGCACAGGGGATAGGCTAGGTAGCTAATGGTTTCTCAACTTCTCTGGTAAATCTGTGTCTGTAACAGCACAACAGTAAATTAAACAGTTTCTCTAGCTGTAATACATCTCCCTGCTTTTGCTTTTCTGACCTTTAAAAAAAAATATTCTCTGCCCCCCCACCTTCCCCACACAGCCCACCCCTGCTGAAATGGCACTGTTGAAGACCTTCATAATGACTGAATATATCTAAACAATAATTGTATTATCATACCAGCTAGACAAGGCTGAAACACATACAGCTTATGCTTCAACCTCTGAGTTCAGAAAGAGAGAAAGTGGAAAAGGTTTTGTGCCTCTAACCTCTCAAGTGTCATCTTCTTAGCAGCTCAGATCACTCTTCAAAATTATTCTATTACTCATCCATTCCCTGACATCTGTTTCATCGTTTCCTGTCCAGGCAGTAATACAAGTAACCAAAATAAATATTTTTTTTGAAGCAGAACACCTTGTTTGTAAGCTTGCAGGGATGACAAACCACAGTAAATATTCCTGATTGTGTGTAGCTCCTTCACTGCAACTCAAAAATCCAACTGAGAGAAGGGACAAGGTAAACATGTGTGTTTATAAGAAGCAGTTCTTTGCTGAGCTAAGATTCTGTGGCATACCACATGTGTTCCTACCAGGGACATCAGTGGTGATCTCACTAATAGGAATATGCCCCTGATTCCCACTCAACATTCTAAACAAGTATTGCACCCCAAGAAGCAATAAAGATGAGTATGAGTGGATCAGTAGTTTGTCTTGATCATCTAAATTATTTGGATGATATTGTCAGCACACTGTCATAGTAAATCAAGCTACAGACAGTCAGAACATCAACTGCACTAATAATTTTTAGAGTGCTATGACAAAAACACCAGCTGGGGATCTGATCTTTTAAATGGTCCTATTGCTGATCTCATTTTCTGGGACAAGCATAAATTAATTACTTCACTGGAGTTACTTGGAGTATCAGTGAGCTCAGAATTTGGCTGACTAACCATTGCTGATTTCTGAAGCATCATTTTACAGCATCAGCTGCTTATTCTAAAAATCTAGGATCGTGGCTAAGCCATCCACCCCCACTTTCCATTACCTTTTAGTAACAAGATCCACAGATTCCCTATTGAAGCAAACAGTGCAGATTATATTTTTTCAGAAGTGTAGGGAAGTCCCAGGGATGCTTTGAGTTGCAAGAACTCGTCCCTTGCAATCATGGGTGACCATGCAATGGACCTTTTGTTTGTGTAGAGGAGTTCTGGAGATACACAGCCTTTCCTCCTGTACACCTCCAGACACTTTATGAAAGCAGTAAAGCATTATAGCTACACATACAAGATCTATTTAAATAGCAATAGGCCACGGTAAATTGAGAATATGAAGTTTGCTAACACAGGTTACCAGTGGCTGAATGCAAGACTGCTCATGATACACATGATAGATATACCAGTAAGTTTCTCACTACTACTGGACAGTTCATGGTTGTAAAAACACATAGCAAATTAGATTCAACCACAGTCCTGGGTGTGGAAATTGCAGTCAATATTATCTATCACCACTGCGGCATATCTTCTAACAGGGATCCAGTAGGCATTGGGTGTTTAAATTAACCACGATGCATTAGTCTTTATGATAATTAACCTTTTCTTGATTTTTTTTTTTTAGATTCAGATGTATGTTAGCACATGAAACATGGATCTTTGATATACTGCAAGAAATTTCTGAAGATTGCCCTGGCAACAAACATAGAGAGAGCAAGTGATAGTTCCTTGTGCTTGCTGTTTCATGTGAACAGTTCAAGAGCAGAAGACCATTTAGGTTTCATTGAAAGGATGAAAATTGATTCTGTTTGTTCCCTGTGCTTTTATAGCATGTGGTGTTGGCTTGCCTCCAAATAAAGGGGTTAGCTTTTCAAATGGGCAACTTTTTGCGAAGTAATCATGGCACATGTGAAAATGATGACAGACAAACCACAGGCAATTAGAGGACTGATCTGGCTCACTTAATCATGAAAAAAATTTTGATGATTCTGTGAACTTCCAAGATACATGGCACATTTTGAGGTTTTTATTCCTGACCCTTACCACCAACTCTCTTCCTGCTAGCTACAGCAATCCACTGTTCTCAGTGTATGAATGCAGCTTCTCTTGCTCACACACTCGTGGGGTAACTCTGTGGTCCCTTGCTCCGAGCCAGCAGCAGTCAGCAGAAGTGGCTAATGTGGTCGCATTGCTCAGCACTAATTTGAACAGAGCTTGTTTGTTGTGTGGAGTATGGCTGCAATGGTGCTTACGTTATATGGCATCATTAGTAACCTCAGTTTGTGTGACTTAAACTTGTTCTTATTTTTTGCATTCAGCTCAGGACAATAAAGATGATCATTAGTGGGAGAGTGCCCAGTGAGACATGCTTAGTGGAGATAGATGATAATTTAACTAATATTGAACTTAAAACTAGATCTATATCTATCTAAATATGTATTTAAGTTTATGCGTATATATATTGAAGTGAGTTTTACAACAGGGATAAAGTTTGGGTTTTTTTTGATATCTCTAATTTTGGTAGATTCTACTTTGCTTGGTCATACTGATTGCATGTCTAAAGAATCTGTAGGGTATAGCTGACCAGTTGACACTGAAGCATGAACATTTTTATAGGGAATTTTGCTCAATCTTGTTTCCTAAAAAAAGATGGTGAGACAGGCAAATAGGATTTAAAAAAACCCAACAGATTGTACTACTTTGTTCTATTAAGTTCCTCAGCTTCTGCCAGCATGTCCATGAGAAGCAGAAAAGCTTTTATATGAAGTATAGTAGTGAGATGAGGGTGATGGAATGGCAACTTCACGCTTTAGTTTCCACGTCACCATTTCAGTGCCTGATCTTTGATAAATCCCGTAACTGCTGTACAACTCAGTTTTCCTTCCAGTGGCCTTGCCTTTCACCTTCATTCATTCCTGGAAGACTATTAACACTTCACAATCTTTGTCTGGAAGGTTTTAAGAAACATGGACTGTTGTTGTATGCAATAATAATGACAATAAATATCTAGTTCCTCCTTGTATATTTGTTTTTGATTTCTTGGTTTCTTTCTGAACCTAAACTAAATGATTTTCATATTTTTCCCTCTTTTCTCCTCGAACTCTGTCTCACTCCCTATCATCAAAAATGCCACTAGCTCTACTGGTCTTGGAAATAAAGCATGCATTCTACTTTTATTCTACAATTGCTCATAAAGTTCTATATGGAATTTACCTGGTAGAGAGATGCATGTGCTAACCAGTGTGCAGTATTATGGTTTGCCACAACAGAGTTAGCATCCATCTGGGGGTAATCAATGTGTTTCTATACATTTCTTTACCAATGTGTTTCTGTAAGTTTCTTTGTTTATATCTGAGTAACCTTTTATGTGTATCACAGCTTTGCAGTTATTTGAAGCAGAACATGGTAGTGGAAGTACCCTCAGAATTCAACTAGAGCACAAAAAGTTGTTTCCTTGTTGAGTCCTGTGCATGAATAAAAATTCCCTCTATCAGTGCTCTACTCATATAAAACTGGAATTGAAAAGAACTGCTCTGTATTCCCTATTGCAAAGTTGATGTTTCCTGATATTACTCTCTCTGTGGCTGTAGCTCTGGCATCCAGGGTAGCAGAAGCCCAGGAAAGAGTCTGATAAAATCACAGTTTCTGTCCTCAGTGTGTTTTCAAAGAGGTTTATCTCTTAGTCATGCAATTCCTAATTATTTAAAGTTTTTTTAACAACTTTAAAAAAGTTTACTTGCGCATGGAAAAATCTATAAATTCTAGGGAACTGTTGTAAAGTGGTTTGGCTCATAACTGAACAAAGGACTGGATTGTGTTGAACTATTCAGGTGAAATTAATGTTGTTTTTTCCCTTTTTGATAACAGAAAAAGAAAGAGCGAATATTTAAAAAACCTATACTTTTTATATTTATTTGTAAACAGTGATGTAGACAGTATGTCTCTTCAGTGTAATACAAATGATATACAGATAATATCCATCTATATGAAAACCATCATGTATCTTGGAAGTCTTTATAATGATGTAAGATATGGAATCAGTTACTCAAAAATATCAATAAAGTGCTCTCTGAAATCAAGTTGAACCATAATTACATTTTTTCCAGATACTTGTCTATAAAATTTTTGTCTACATACACAAGCAAGATCTTACCCATGCAAATGTGACAGGCATCTCTCTGACAATGTAAAGTGCATATTGTGCTTCTGGAGAATTTTGTATTTATATATTTGGTTGTGTGTCTAGAAGTGTGAGAAATGGTGCAAAGGGCTTCCAGATTCCATTTGTTTTTTTCAGAGAATAGGGAGCAAGCCATCATGTAAAAGATTAGGTATATATTAAAATATATAACACAAAACTATCATAAAAATCCAGATGAATGCATTATTGTTGCATAAATGGTTATCAGAATATGACAGAACTCTTATCTTTTTATCACCACAGAACTGGAGCATTCTCAATGATGTCTTCTCTAGTGAAACAGGTTTTAAATGTAAATGGGACTTTTCAGTCTCTTTTTCATGCTGTGCATTTGTCATAGGAAATTTTGCATTAATTGTTACTGTTTCATCACTATTACTTTTGTAAATGCTGAGTGTGAGCTGTTGGCTTGCCTAGTTGTAAGTTGAATTATACCTGAATTCTGCACATAGGAAATAATAAATGAAGAGGCCACAAACACAAGCAGAAATAAATTTTGTCATTTTCTGAACTTTTTTTTTAACAAGAAGCAGCAGAAGAAAAGATTGTGATAGTGTAGAAAGAGAAAATTGTGAGGAAAAAAACCCAACGAAAAGTGAATGGCGAAGTGTAAAATATGACTCTGATGGAAAATTGCTTTCTTTAGATGTACATTTGCTTTGAAATCCATGCTGGGTCTCCTAGTACTTGCTGAGCTTAGCTATAAGCCCTGAAGCTGTGATTTAAAATAATATATATTTGCTCTTTCATCTTTGTGCTCTATTGTATCAACTTCCATGAAAACACCTGGAAGGATCCTTAGAGCTCGTCATGAACTCTGACTCTAGAGATTTTCATCTTCAGTTCCTGCTGTGAACTGATACTACGCATGCCACAATCTGTCTGTGGTTTCTTTTTAATCTTTGGGAAAAAAAGGAAACATATATCACAGGAACCAGTACAAACACATTCACCTGGCTAGCAGCCTTCTAGAAATTTGTTTCTTTTTGAGATTGCAATCTGAGCTCATTTTTACTTAGAAAACTGATATAAAATGCTGATCTCCAAAAACTTGGAATTTCTAACTCCAGAAACTTTAGTCATGTTAATCCATCCAAAGCTGAGTATCTAATTTCCGAAGGTACTTAAAGCTTTAAAGTATCTTTCATTTTTTCTTCCTGCTTTTCATTATTTTTGTAATACTTATCATGGAGGCCTTTTCTCTCAATGCTAGCAACAAGGACCTGAGGCCTCTCTCTTTATCAGATGCTAACATTTTTCCATTGCTCACGTTTTTCCATCCATTGGCTGAAAACCCACAAAACCTTCAGAGACTGTTTTGTAAGTGAAGAAATATTGATTTCACTCAGATTAGTCACTAATCTTCTACTCTTATTTAAGGGGCAAAGATAAAAACATCCTTTAGATAGTATTATGGGTTACATTCTGATGATTTTATCAAAGGTCCTTAGTAAAATATGTCTGGTTATTATCCTCGAGTGGTATATAATGGTATTAGCAGGTAAATGTTTGCAACATAATCCTGATTTTTAGAAAGTGATTTAAAAGTAATTTATTTTCCAGAAGTCTTGAGAAATAGAAAAATCATGCAACATTTCCAATTCATGAACTGGGTCCCTATCCAAAATCAGAACAAAGACTCTTTAAGATTTAAGTGAGGAGGACTGTTTCCATACTCATTTTGAATTTTTGTCACATAACTTACAGATTATTTCCTCTTCTCCAGAATTTTTTCAGAAGGAATTAAACAAAAATTTCCAAGTTCAAACTGAACTATAGGGTGGCACTATCAGGGGAGTGATAATATCAGCCATATGAGTCAGTCAGCTACCAGTAAAGTAAATTCGAGTTGCTAATTTTGCAGACTGAGAATTGTCTTTTGAACACAAAAAGTGTCCTGGCTTTGTGAAGTTTAGGCTCTTGGCTGCAATCTTTTGTAAGATGTTTTGATGAGACATATACTGAAATGTGCAGGAAGAATATGGAGGACTTTTGAACAATGAAGTGCACATCAGTGTTTCTCTGCGTGTGAAGATAAGGTCCCTTGGTATTTCCTTCCTTATCCTGCGTTAGGAGGAGTGTCACCAACAGGTCAAGGGAGATGATCATTCCCTTCTGCTCAGTGCTGCTGAGACACATCTGGAGTGCTGGGTCCTATTCTGGGCTCCCCACTCAAGGAGAAAAAGGGACACACTGGAAAGACTCCAGAAAAGGCCCACAGAGATGATGAAGGGACTGGAGCACCTGTAATATAAGAGGATGAGAGAGCTGGAATTGATCAGCTCAGGGGAATCTCATCAACATATATCAATCAATACCTGAAGGGAGGATGCAAAAAGGATGAAGCCAGGCTCTTTTTAGAGATGCCCAATGACAGGACCAGAGGCAATGAGTTCACACTGAAACATGGGAGGTTCCCTCTAAATATCAACACTTTTTCACTGAGAGGGTGGCCAAGCACTGACACAGGTTGCTCAGAGAGGCTGTGGAATCTTCATCCTTGGAAGCCATCTTTACATAGTCTTGGGCAACCAGCTGTAGGTGGTCCTGCTTAAGCAGGGGAGTTGGAGCAGGGGAGTTGGACCAGATGACCTCTGAAGGTCCCTTCCAACCTCAGCCATTCTGTGAATCTATGATCCAGCTCTAGAATTTGGAAATGGCATTAGGAGCTGAGAAGGAAGGACTGTTTCAGAAAGTCAGTAAAGCTTTTGGGCTCTGATCTGCAAGGTAAGGCCTTGTCTTCTTTCCAGGTGGCAGCTGCTGCCTCTTGCTGATGCAAATCCAGCAAACCTCCATTGTTACCTATCTTCTGCCCCAATAAACCTCACCCAAGCCATTCTGCTCCCCAAAGCTCTTCAGCTTTCAAAATTATAAAAGGGGCCTTAGCATAATTTAACAATATCATCAGTTCCTTCGTAATTGTTTTCTAAAAAGACACTACTATAAGCCATCTTCCAGGAGATAGAACCTCTCCTTCCCAACTACAGCTGTTTCCATGGCTGAGTGGCAGGGGGAAAGCAGGAAAAAGGTCCCAAAGGCCCTCTCCATTCCCAGATCTGCCAAATATAAAGGTCCATGCCCTGTATGGGCATCCACTGCTGTCACCGTCCTTGACTCACAGGACTATGACTGTGGCTGTCTATGAGGGATTTTTCTCAAAGGGTAATGAGCCAGGGCACAGCTCTTAAATCTGATGCTGCAGGAGATCTGTTTTCTCACATTGCTCAGTTAGAAGTACCAGATGTGAGCACATACACCTGCACTGCAATGACTTGTGAAATACCAGTATCATCTGAGCTGTTTTTTGTGGCAATTTTTTCTCTAGACCTTCCTAAAACAACATTATTTAACAAGGTAAATATGGCAAATTTGAGGTTGAATTTCTTTCATGGGACTTTAAATGAATGTGGTCCCTATAAAAGGTCATGTGAGTTGGTTACTCAGGACCTTTATCAGAATTTTTGCTTTATTCCTGAAAAAACCTTGGACTATCTTTTATACAGCCTCATACACACCCTTTAATCAAAACTGAGCATAGCAACATTGACTATCTATGACTATTTCCAGAATTTGAAGAGTGGGGTTTGCTAAGTTGCTTAGTGATGTAAGTCCCATTCAGCCACTTGTCACCACTCCTGTAGCCACAAATCCTCTGCTTGTATAGCTAGTGAGTCTCCAGTGGGTTTTGGGGTACTACGAAGGATACTGTGATAATTGCTTTACACAATAATTACATGCAAACTGAAGAGAAACCTGTCTTTGTTCAGTAACAGTGAGTGTTGAGATCAATTGGGAAGAGTGGTTATCTCCTATCTTTCTATAACATATTCTTTGTTAGCAATCCAGCTTCTCTATAATGGATTTTATGAAATGTAAACAGGTTTGTCAAACAGCTAAACACTTTATAGTCTCTATTCTGAAGAAAAAAAAGATACAAAAAACTATCCCAGCCTCTTCAAATGATTTGCAGGGCACTGGAAATACACTGGCAGTAGAATAATCTCAATGTCTTCAGTTGCACTTTCTGACATCTAGAGACAGAGTGCCTGGAAAAAGAAAAAAAACACAAAATCCGTTGTCATTGCATGTAACTTAGTGTCTTTAGATATATAGGGAGAAACAGTGGGGTAAATAGAACAGCAAAATCTCATTTTTAAGAACAGTTCAGTCAAGCAATATAATGATATGACCCCCTACACACAGATTTAAATATTGGAGATCTCTCAGCCCTGGCTATTCCCACAAATGACTGTTAGCAGCTATAGCAAACTAGTTAATTCTGGGAACTACAAGTTACTATCTGGTGTCATGAAGCCCAAGCAGCTGCAGAGAGTTGCTTTACCTGGAAGTAAACTATTTCTTTAGGGAATGTAGTAGGATAGGGAGTTTTGCTGTGCAGTTCTGGAAGCCTCCTGTTGCTGTCCTGAGAAGACATCTTGAACTCCACCTCCAGCAGAGCATCGCTGCTAAGACTAAAAGCCCTTTGTCAAGTTTTCTAGATGTTACTGGCTTGAATGTTGATTAATGGCAGATATAACAGTCATCTGTGATGTGACACAGATTTTCTAGATATATCTTTGTTCTGTGCATTGACGTTCCTGGAAAGTCTTTATTGTTATTTTTTTTAATAATTATTTAAAACCTGAATTTAACCACTGGGGAAATAGTGAATTTATTTCAAAATCTTCAGATCTGTTTATCATCTGGGAAAATATGCCTTAACCGAAACACAAGGAATGCTTTAATCTGACATACAAGATACTGGCCTCAAAGAACGGTTGAAATTTGCTGGTAAAAGGGCAGGCTAGATGACCCACTGGTTCATCCTGGCTTCTTGTTCTATTAATTTGCTAATCACATCTGTGGGATTACAAGCGTCTTCAGAGATTGATGCCCAGATTATTTGTCATACTAGTTCAGTAATGTCCCAGGCTGGAGAAAAAAAAAAGAAATCCAGTTCACTTGATGTCCTCCAAGCACGGTAATTGCCTGATGTCTTTTGGATTGATTCAGCCCATGTAGTGATTAACAGAACTTATGTGAAGCTCAAAGTTGTTTTTCCTTCAGTCCAGCAACCAGAAATCACACTAGTGGGCCTAATTCTCTGCTCTGTTATGTTGTAACCCTGCTGGTTTCAATAGAGTCATGCTGGTGTCGAAATGATTTAAAGGACCAATGAGTGAAACAGAGCAGTAGAAACATATCAACTATTTAAAAACCTTACCAAATCTGGAAAGTTGATTGGCAGCTTCATTTAAAAAAAAAAATAAATATTTTTTTTTATTCCAACACACAGATGCTTATATTTTAGTAGTTGCCATAAAAGTTACAGAAACTAAGGTCTGTACTTTTTTTTTCTTGGTCATCTGTTTATCTTCCCTTCAGTTCATGATTGTTCCTTCCCCTGAGGGATTCTTTGGTGCTTTGTTCAGCACGAGGAGGTTCCTGCCATTTCCTCTGGGTTATGTGAACTTGTCTGGACACTGCAAATGAGCAGAGAGCACTCTTCCTACTTTTATTTCGCTTTGTATGGACTTTTCTGATTTGAATGTTTTTCCACATATTGTTTTTTGTCATCTCACATCCTAACAAGGTATTATCATATGTGATAGCACAATCTGTTATGAAATACTTAGGGCTTGCCAGCAATTTTTATTTGACACTTTAATAATGTCTTTAGGAGAGAAGTGGGAATTGCAAAGAACAAAGAGCCTCCAGATGCCCTAATGTACGACATAGGATTTGCAGAATATTTCTCTGCTTGAGAGATCATTAATTTTCATTTGAAACAGCATAGTCTCGCATTATGTTTTCCTGAATTAATATGAATACAATTTCATTTACAGATTGTCTCTTAGATTAACCCTGTATCCTGGATGTGTCTGGTTTATTACTGAAAGTGCACTCCTTGCTGCTTCTTCTATTCTCTGTGGTTTTACAAACCTCCTTTTAATAAAAATGCGATATCCAAATACAATTCTTCTTGCAGTTCACCTTGTCTTCAGACAAGGAAAAGAAACTAATTATGAGGTTTTGGCATATGTCTTCTGAACGGCAAGCTAGCTCTCCACTTCAATATTTTGTGATTTTTGAATTGTGCTTTACACTCACATGCTTTAAACTGATTGGTCCCATACAATACTTGTAGAAAATAGAAAAGTGAAGTTCCTGTGGTGAGTTTTTTTCTTTTTTTTTTTTTTTTCCCTGGGAGTTGAGCTGAGCTAAAATAGAAAAATTCTGTCTCTACTCTGGTTTTCATATTTAGTTTCATATCTTTTTTTTTTCTCTTCTTTATAATCACACGAAGGAGGTGTATATGAATCAAATGGTTTTCTGACTATTATGTCAATCTTGGTGTCATACAAGCCTAATCAGTAGAAGAACCGTGCTTGACCAGATACTGTAGCAAATGTAGGAATATCAATAAACAAACTATTTCAAGGAAACAATTTACAATTCCAATATTTTGTTAAAACACATTGTAAGCATGTCTTCTCACCTGTCACCAGTCCTATCTTTTGAGGGGTGATGGGTGTTGTTCTGGATGATTCTATCAGTGGAGTTCTACTGCTGTATATATAGAATAACCGGAAAAAATGCAGAGAGGTACCAGCTTAAAGCTTTGTCCTCATCCCTTCTTAGCAGCTTTTCAAGAGAGGTTTATCTTAGTTTCCTTTGCTGAATTCCTGAACTTCTTTTCCTCATTTACATTAAGACTTTTGGTAAAGACATTACTTGCAATCAGTTCACATCTTTATTTGTTTTAATGTGAATTACATTCTTTCATTTATGGGGGGAAAACAATCCTGTAGCTCATCAAGTGCTGAGGATTTTTAATGTGTATTTTACTTAATTTTTTAAAAGTGTACAGGTACTTCAACTTTCTAATGTTATTTCTGATAGCTTTCTGTTTCTCAACTATGTTCTGTAGGGATGTGCTTTATAAGTAGTTTTGTTCATAATTTTAATCTTAATTATGCAGCTGTTAGGCTGTGATTTGACAGTGAGGCCTTTGCCTGCTGCAATCACAGATTCTGGCAGTCACGACAGTTTAAATTTCTGTTGTTCTAATTAATGATATTATAATTTTCTACTTAACCCATGAGCTTACAGTCATTCATCTCAACTATTTCTTTTAAGTGTTTTAAATAACAAGAACACAGTCAGAAACCCAATCCTCAATGTTATAAACTACTATACTATTTGGAAGAGTAATTTTTAAGCTGCTTTCTGGAAACTGCCCATTCCCAATGCTTTCTCTAGTGTTGCCTTCAGCATTGTGCTCAGCTCTACTGAGCAGGGTAACCCTTGGCTCAAGCAAATAGTTTAGGTATATGTCAAGAGCTCAGTCCTCTCAACCTAGAACCAACTCCTTGCCTTCCTGGAAAAGGAAAAAAAAATTAAAATTTCAGAACAGAACAGTTTACTCAGATGAAATGAATGAGTCAGGATGACTGCTTCCTTGGAAAACTGCTTTTGTTCTTGAAAATTTCATGAAGTAGTCTACCTTTTGCTGAAAATGCCATTATAACCTATGTTTAGAAGAGAAAATAGTTGTTTTTTAACTTACAGGAGCTAACTAAAATTAATAAAATTTGTTTGTTTTGCATCGAAATCTCTCTGCTCATAGGTGGCTATATACACATAATTTTTTCTTGTTTCTATAAATGTTGTATGTGTTATATTTACAGAAATGTCTTTCAGCCTGAAGGATCCCAGTGTGCTTATGAATACTTGCATTCACTGCTGGAATGAATTGTCTTCTCAGAGTAAAATGGGAGGTAAGTCTAACCAATGCTGAAGTCTTAAGTTTAGAATTATCACAGATGAGAAAAGAATGGCTTTTTTCCTTTCCTCATAGAAACACGATTTCACTATTATATTTGTTAAAAACACTTTGATGTGCTGCCCTTTATGGGCCTTTATATGAATTGATTTTATTCATGTCTCTGTGCTGATTAGAATGGAAGTCTCTGTGGGAGAGGGAAACTGCAGTTATGAAAAGCAGCCAAGAGTCTTCTAGAAGCTACACTCTGGCTTAACCAGTAAGTACTAGGTAATTTTATGAGTTAGTGAGTGAGGCTGGTAAGGCGTGGGTTATGCGGGTAGTAAAATGGTGTCTTCTGAGCTTGTAATCCATAACTTCTGTCTGCTCCTTTATTTTTTTATGGGGGAATATAACTCTATTGAAGATAATTCTGCATGGGTGTTTTAATATCCAGATAAGCCTATGACTGAGATATGCTATGTACCTTTAAAGTAGGAACAGCTGTAAAGAGGCATCAGGGGAGAGACTACAAGCACCTTAAAATCTTGGGAGCTTGAGGACTCCAAACACAGATATGAAAATCTGAAGGTGGAGATGGTGAAAGGTAGGGCAAGGAGGCCAAGGAAACCCCAGGAAAGATGAGGAAGTATGGGGCTGTTTAGGCTGCAACATATTTCAGAGGTAATGCAGAAGAGTGCGTTTGAGCATCTAACTTCTAAAGGAGGCCTCATACTGAAAGAAGACCGGGATTCCTGTTGAATTCCACTAACTCAGAAGAGGAGAGGTATGGACAGTCTCCCTGCTTTGGGAAGGAAGAAGGTTAAAGATACTGAAGGAGCAGGCTAGAACAAACCTTATTGTCTCCAAGATCAAATCTTACTGTCTCAAGTGTGGAGTGTATTATGTTTTCCATGTCTTAATCAGGCTGTTCCCACCATGCTGGGAAAATATTGCTTTATAGTAGCATAGCTTCTGTGCTGTAGGGCTTCAATATCCTAAACCTTAGAGAACTAAGTCATTAATTTGAAAAACACTGTTCTACCTCTTCAAAAGCATTTAGAGACAATTTAAATGATTAATAGCTCCTAAAAATTATTTCCTATGGTTTTCAGATATTCCTTCTCCCTTGGCCCTTATTTATAAATTACTGTTGTGTGAACATTGTCTTTATTCCTTTGAATGTGTATATAGAACTTTACTGCCCTACTCGCAACCTTTAGGATATAACAGATACTGTAAATGAAATGGCTTACTGTTTTTCAAAAAACAAATACTGCCTCCAGGGTGCTTAGTATAACCTTATTAATCATTAGATGGGTCAAAGGCTTTACTGGTGCTGCTTGAAACAGATATTCTAATAGGAGACAATGCTATCTGGCTTGAGACAAGTGGGCCAGAAATACTCTCTGCAATTCTTTGTTAGTGACTTTCATCATGCAGTCTTCTGGGAGGATCCTTTTCTTTTGGGATGAGAAAGGAAACCATTTCAGAGAGGTATAGCTACGGCAGCAGTACCCCAGCTATCCTACTCCCACTAGGCCTATTCTGGATGGATACTGGCTCCCAGGACCCTTAGTTACTAGCAGATATGGACCTAAACAAAAATTCTCAACACAGTTTCAAGGAAGCTCTATTGTACCAGGCTTTTAAAGTTTAGACCTTCATATAGTTATTAAATTTCCTCATTAGCAGCATGCTAATGGGTAGAAGTAACTGAAGGTCTAATTTAGCAATTAAATAAAATGCTTGTATGGTCATGTTAATGACTGACTCTCTTTGCCACTCACTAATATTCGGTATGTTTTTCCTTGGGGCAATGAGTATTTAAGTGATATGAGAGGGTGTCCTTCACAGTATCACCATTTGTAGTGAGCGTTTCAAAATCAAGAGAAGGAAATTTTTTGGCCCAACAAAAACTTTTTTAATGTTTTAAGAAATCCTGGAAAATGCTCTCTACAGTAGGATTGCCCAGATATTCTTGGGTCTTCTGAGGAAGATGAAGCTTTGTTTATTGTGCTGTCTGGGGCAGCAGCGCACGTGTTCAAAGTCTGCAAATTAGTCTGTGTGTCAGGCTAGTGTAGCCCAAAGACTCCTTTTGCCAAACTTTAGGCCTTTTTCTTAAAAAGGTGTCTTACTTGGAAGTTATTAATGTTATACACAGAGATTTCTTGTGGAGATTTCACTGGAGCTCTACAACTTCAAGAATGACAACAATAAATTCCATTTGTACAAAAACTGGGGACAGGAAAAGTAGGTGTTCTTTTGCAGAACTCTAATGCAATCACTTTTCACAATATAACCTATTTTATGTAAAGAGATATAAGAAGGGATGGGGGCACTTTAGTTTTGTGAGGAAGGGTTCTGGGTTAATTTTGCTCAATATGCTCAATGACAAAAAGAAAATGATAGGGAAAGTCAAAAGGAGAATTCAAAATTTTTGTTCTCAGTGAAAACCTTGAAGATTAAAAACAAAACGAAAACTTTTTATGAAAAAGTTCAAGGTTTAGAAGTAAGCCATTTATCACAGAAGAAGAAATCATATTTTTGAATGAAACATTACATCTGGCTTAAAATCATAATGAATGATGAGGACAAAACACTTGATTCATTAGGTACAAAATTCACATAAAAAACTATTCTGTTCCTCTGTTGCTGACGTCCATGAAAACACTGCTTTTCATGTCAGCAGACCTGGACTGAACTGTAAACCACAGAAATAATTTATTTATTTAGGAAATGCTAAATCTTCAAAGCACTGAACACTTTATGTGATATACTGAGTACCCTTGTATCCCACTGGCTTATAGGGTTAGCCCCAGCACTAGGAAAAATTGACTTTTATGTGGCTCCTCCATTTAGGAATCTTTGATATTATCCTTTGTTGCTTATCAGTAGAATTTTTTTTCCTCAAATGCTCTTGTGCTTTCTCTCATGACCCTTCAAGCACTGGAGGATTTCTGCACAAAATGGGGATCAAGAGGCTAGTACGGATCTCAAGAGCCATTGAACTTAGAGCTTATGAGAGCAAAATCTACATGTGGAACAAAAAAAGCTTTTGGAAGACATCCTATTGCCTTGTCCTCTAGATCAGGGCTACAGTTTCATCTTCTGTTGCAGCAGTATGTTTTACAATGACCCTCATAAACTTACCCAGCTTCCTCCTAGCAGTACTCTGGTTTTAGTCCTGCCAACATGGTTACAGAAGTTTCCTGCTGTGCTGGCTAGGGAACCTCTGCTAACTTCCAGCCTGCAGCTTGTCCTGTTTGTACATTCACTCCTAATCCCTCGCTGTCTGGTTGAATAGCTATCCTCTGTCTGTCCTCATAAGAATGTACATTTCAAGCAGCACGCATAGCCCCTCTCAACTTTTTCTCTGCTCACCTAAACAAGCTAAAATAATTCAATTCTTTTCTTATAAACAGAACTTTATGAGTAATCAAGATAAAGCCTCACCACTGCTATGCACAACAGCCTTAATGCTTCCATATCTTATCTAAAAGTATCTGTTTAGAATAATTTTAAGGACCACGTTAACATTTTTACGAGCACATCTCTTCAGTGATATTGTTGTCCTTAAAAGGAAAATGCTGCCTTCATTGTAGCTAGGGATGATTCTGTTTTCACAGCATTGAGGTTTTAATTGAGGTTTCATCCACTGCATTTACATTAGTTTTCATGGTACTGTCATCTCACAACTTCTGTTACATGTTTTGACATTACTTAATAGGCTTCTGACACAATCACTTCTATGTTCTTTAATTTAGGGACCATCTTTTGCTGAGGCCTTTCAGCACTACTGTGGCACTATCCAAGAACCCAAATAATTCAGGAAGTAAACACAGACCAGAATAACACAGCTCTTTGCTGATGTTGTTTTTTCAACAGTGTCAGAAGCAGAGGACTGGTCTCTGGTAGAATTCAGAAAGCAAAAGAAAGAACTCCACAATTTATACATGTCAAAACCTAAATACCACCTGAACTTGCTTTAAAACACATAAAACTACTGCTTAGAGAGGGTGTGAAATCAATTTCCAGAAAAAGGAAAGAATGTCAGAGACCACAGCTAAGTAAATACATGGAAAGAAAGACTAGACACTAAAGGAATGGACATAAAAATGTGGAGGTACCTCAAAGGAAACCATAATCAACGAACACAAAGAGAGACATTGCTGGAAAAACTTTGCAGTTCCACGAAATCTCAAGAAGCCAAGCCACAAGTCTATAGTTGTAGCAGCTGCTAATTTCAGAGCCATGAAAGACATGGCACTTGAAGATCTGCCAAAAAAGTACAAAAGTCAAGTGTGTATCTATTTTAATAATTTTTTTTTTTTTTTTTTTTAATGAGCAGTACTTTGCCCATTGTGAAATGGTACTGGGAGAAATTACTTATCTATTTAGGTTCTGGGCATTCTGAGCACACTGGCAGTAAACTCTGCTTTGTAACTCCTCCTGCATAGTGTTATTTTACTAATGAAGTGAACCACGATGACACTTTTTATTTGATTGCTTCAGCTTATTTAGGATGCATAATAATTCAAAAAACTTTAATTCAAATAGGCTGCAGGCCAGCAAAGAACCATACCTACCTGCTGTGTGCTTATTTAGGATATTGTTTCAGTAGGTCCTATTACGACACAGGAGAAAATGTTTCTCACTTGTATTTTCTTAGCAATTGGGGACACATAGAATTTTAATTAGTTCTTCACTTTTTTGATTAGGTAACTACTCCAATGAATAAATGACACTTTACATATGTCCATAGCAGCAACTAAGACCAGCCTTAAAGTCAACTTCTAGCTCACCATTAGTGTACCCTTTACATCGTAGTATAGAGCCCACTCTTGTACTTAAACCTTTAATCCCTTAAAGATGCACTAATAATTCCACCATGACTGTTTCCTGACTTCTGGTACTTCTGCACTCTCTATTTACTGGCTATTATCTATAACGGAGTTAGGAAGTTGAAGACTGATTCTTAAATGAGCTTATACAGCTAATACAAATAGCCTCCAGAAGGCTGACGGAGGCTCCTTGCTAAGATGCATACAGAGAAAGTGTCTCTACCCAGTTAATGGTGACTGGTCAGGGTCAAACCTCAGTGTTTGTGGAAGCTAACCTTGAATTGCTTAGTCAAAAGTCTGTGCCTTGCAGTAGTGCTTTGCAGCTATTGCAGAATTTTTTGGAGGCACAGTAATGCTAGATATTATAGACTCTGCGTTCATTCATTTCTATGCCAAGATGAAATAAAAATCATCAGTTTTCAGAAGGCAGAATATTTGAAGGTAATTTGAAAAGCAGAGTCTGAAAACTGTGAAAATTAATGCGTGCTGCAGTACAAATGGCTTCAAATATATCACAGTCAGGTCTGCTCGTGAACAAAAGCAACATACATAGGCTCTTTCGTCGTCTGATTGCTTAAAAAGGCACGCTTTGTGGCTGAAAACTAGGAACACTGAAGTTCTGGAAGCTGATGATATGAGGGAAACTAATTACCTCTGAAAACAATACCCAACTATTTTCAGTTAATGTTAACTCCTACCATATTTCAAAGACTGAACCCCAAAGAGACTTAAAATATATAGCAAGGCCATCTTTGTAGAACCTGTCATTTCTGTTGGAAGAAACACAATGGACTTCAGACACATCCACTCTCTATCTGAACTACTTGCCAGCAGATATTGCTATCTGAGAATTTTACAGAGGTGTTGATTGTCTGACTGCTGCCCTTATTGTGTGTGTGGGATGTTGCTTTGAGAGTTGCTATCCTTCTGTTCCACGCTGCTCTTTGAGAAAGCAATGTCATTCCGGGGTAGGCCCCTTTGGCATCTCCCTGGAGCAGCTGATGATGAAAACATCACCTCTATGGAGGTGTGTGGTTTTGCACTAAGCTTGCAGAAGGGTCTCTGATCATTGCTGCACCAGTGGCTGCTACAGGGACAGCAGCATCTCCAAGGGCTTCATTTGTACGCAAAGTAAGTATGAGCTTTTGCATCCTGGGACAGATATTTTATAGGTTTGGAGGATATATAGATGTGGTCTAGGTAGGTGTGGTCCAGAGGGGGAGAGTAGAATCAGAGTAAGTATAGAAATCTGCTTAAACCTGTTTCAGATCTCAACCAGTCTTTGTATTTCTGAGCTCCTGAACTTTTGAGTCAATCATTCTGGTTTTGATCAGGGTCAACTTAACTAGTTTCTTTATAGAGCACATATGGTCCTGTCACTGGACTCTTTAACTGACACATTTACAGTAATCATTTGTCTGGCATGCAGCCATTAGCATATAAAACACTAGGTCTGCAAAGTTAACTTTAATAATATATATTAAAAATGTTCAGCAGATTTCCCCACCTTTTTGCAGAAAAACAGTCTGTGGAGTATCACATTTGCTCATAATTGGGCACAACAAATGAACAGCAGTCATCTAAAGACACTCTGTAACCTTCTGGAGAGGAGTGTTTCTCTCTTTATTTGTGGGGCATCTATTCAGCTCTTGTACTTTCATGGAGTGGTGAATTGGACTGGCCAACCTTCACACCCACAGTGTGTGCCACATGTGACCGGTCATAATTAAAACACAATCACATTCCTGGTTCCAAGGCTCCTGCCAGCACAAAGCTTTTGCAGTTTTGCATAGATACAACTTAAAGATATGGTGTTTCCCTTCCATATGCATTACCTGAATCATTTTGTAGTAGTTGGCAACCTCCAGAGGTTAATGCTCCATTTTTCCTGTTGTGTTTAAAGGCTGCTGGAAAGTCTTCTCCCATTGTTGTTAGCATTGCCATACAGGCTCCCCATGTTTCAGCAGAACTGTCATTATTTAGCACAATAAGGAGATGTTCAATATTTCCATTTTTTCTTATACACTCTAGTAATCACAAGCTACGTGTGGAGCAAGAAGAATAGAAATCACACTACATATAGTCGAATTGCATATGGAATGCAGCTCAATTGTACTTATTTTGGGTAAAATGTTTTGATTTTTAAACTTTCCAGTAGTACCAATTTACACACAAGGTTCAATAATATAGGTTATTTGAAACAGCTTTTACAAGCACTTGTTTTGGCAAGACTGTATGTACAGAAACTGCTTATACAATTTCAGTGGCCTCAATCAACCTAATATATGATGTAATGGTGAAAGATAGCATGGGAAAAATGTTCATACAGAAATGTGTTATGAGGCAGATTTTCTTCAAATAAAACAAAACTGATGACAGAGAAATGTGAAATCTTTTTTACATATGTGCTGAGCAAACAGTTCGAAGTGCAATCTTGTGCTCATTTCTAGATACTCAAATGTTTCCATAACTGGAGAAAGATTAGGGACAAAAGCAAAACTTACTAGCCAAGTTTTCTAGTTTTGAATCCTTGTTCAGAAAATTGTTATATCACTTTTGCAGCACCACTTGGCAACCATTAAATTAGTGTGTGATTGAAGATCTACTACAAGGAGTAATCATTCAAATGCAATAAGTTGCTATTTTTGTATGAGCTGTTTCCTCATTTCTTCCACGCTTTGATGAAGAGTGGAACTGTTGACATTTAAAGCGACCTTGTTGCCATCAGGTTTAATATAAGTAGAAATAAAACTCTTTCACACTTGGACTAGTTACTTCGTGTTCCCTGCAAATTCAGATAGACAGTAGGCTACACTTCTGAGGTTTTCTTTGTAAACATAACAGCTATACACTGACTTGTTGAAAACCAGCACTCTCTCTCCCTAGAGTAAAATGAAATGCATTTAGCTGAAACTCTGGAGAACATTTAAGGTGTCTCAGAGTTAAATTTGCACGTAAGAAAAAAGTGTACTAACAAAGAGTTTTTTATTTCCAATAGAGGTTGTTTCTAATGCATGAATATTTTTACATTTTAAAGCTAATGGTGAAATCACACTGCAGAAGGATCAGGAGTACTGATATCCTCTAAAAATGGAAAGATGTAGTTAATATAGTACATGAAAAAAACCTGATTAAATGAAGTTTGGCAGGTCTGTTTTATAATTAAGCTGGGTAGGACAAAATAGGACAGGATGATAAGATGCTACCCAAAAGAAGGACTACTGGTTTTCAATAAATAACTCCTGACAAAATTAGAATTTGCCAAAAAACTTACCCAACTAAGGTATATGCCTATGGAGAATACTATTCCTGTGGCAGTATGAAATTTCATGTTCCATATGAACCTGATAAAGTTTGGTAGATGCATGTGTGTTCTTTTAACCATTTAATAGAAGGTCAGTGTAGCTAAGAGCAGCTCTAGATTATGTTTGTGTGACTCTGATCACAAAGTCCTGTTCAACCTCAGATAGGGTGCAGCTAAGTGAAGCGCCGTAGCTACTGCTCAGATGTAACACAACCAGCAAAATATTGTGTGAGCACAGATGGCTTGGATCGTGTTTTGCCACCTGTATTATCCATTTAGGGTAGAAATTGTTGAAGGCACACTTAGTGTTTGCCAAGGTGATGCAGAAAAAAATGTATTTAGATGGAAACATGAGGAGAAACCAAAAATCTGAGAAGGTTCAGAAATATTTCCTGCTGATTTAAGTGAACAGTAACATTAAGAAAGTGATTAAACCTTGTCAGAGATATTGAAAATACAGGCCAAGGTGATCCAAACCCATCACATTAACCTATAAAAAACTCTGTTCTGTTGGAACAAGAGTGCATAACTTTGTGTTAGCTGGAAAAATGTAGGTAGCAGTTCTAAACTATTTTGTTCCATTACTCTAAGGTAACCTTACCTGATTGGATTGTACATGTCAAGTGATTTTTGTGAATTTTAGTATGCTTGAGATGGCAGACACTGAAATTGGGATATAGATTCACAAACATGTTTGCAGTCAAGTGTGACTAAACATCCTAGGGGAAAAAAAAACAAGTAAAAATAAAACATCAATTTAATATCCATTAAATCAGTATCTGGCCACTACCTCACCTTATAAAATTTCAAAATAGTGACATTGAGATGTGGTCTATCAACTGTTGTTGACAGATAGTTTTAATGAAAGCAATCAAAGACTGAACCTATGAAGCACGGAACAAATTAGCCCAGAGCAGGGCTAGCAGCACTGCCCTAACATGGCTGTATTATTTCTGAAAGAGATTGGTTAGTTTGTATGAGTATCTCTGCATTACATGGTCTTTGGCCAGAAAAGTAACCTTTACTCAGAAATTACAGTAACTCTGGTTTGAGCAAGAGGGGCAAAAAAGGAAAACAGTTCATTAAAAAAATGGGTTTTTTTCAAAGAATACAACAGTTTTCCCTCCACCTTCTCCTTCTGCGTGCCAAGAGGCTTTTTTCAAAGAGAAGGAGAAGAAAAGTACAGAAAATACACAAAGCATGTGAACACAGCAGGTCCCTCTAGCATTTTGTGTAGTGCTCAAAGTACAAAGAAAACACAAAACAACGAAGAAACAGGGTCTGACTGTCCAGCTTGTCATTCCTGAATTTAAAACAATACTTTGGAGGAAAAGATGAGCAAAGAGGGTCATTTGGAGGGTTGCAGGGAGCAGAAGGGATGGTGGTTTTGGAGACATCTCACTTTCCCCAAACCAGCTGAACAAATTACCTTGTGCCTCTGACTGAGCAGCAGGGACTCGAGTTGAGTCTCTGAGAGCCGCTGAAGCGGTGCTGGCTTTTCCAGCCAACAACATGCTCATTAGCTTGTTCACATTTGTGAGAGAGGAGCTGGGCCGGCTTGATCACTGCTGGAAAGGAAGGGAGAGTGGAATGGATGAGGGGGAGGGAAACTGGGGTCTTCTGCAAGAGGGTGTCTGTGTGGGAAGGGCTGAAGACGCTGAGTCAGCATTATTGCCTCAGTCTCCCACTGCATAAATGTGACTCGTATTCCAGACAAGCTGAAATTTGGCTAATACATCATTCCTTACAGATAGTACTCAAGTAAAACCTGAATTTGAAAATTTCTATTATAACTTCAAAAAAAAAAGAATCCAGCTGTGGCAAGTACTGACAGATCAGAGGAGCAATCTTCTGACACTGAAGGGGAAACTATTTGGCTGAGTACATTGGGGACAGTACGCCTATTCTCAGAAATTATCCTAATAATCATTGCTGAGTACTTTAAAACAATGTATTATGTGCTAAATAGAGACAATGAGCTCAGTGATGCCCAGAAAGGGAGGAATACATAGATGGTATCCTAAAGTTTACACTTCAAAACATTATCATTGCAGGACACAAAGCAATTGGAAAGATGAAAGGTTTTCAGGCTGTGCTCCACAATATCAAATTACTGTAACTCAGAGCAGCACTGCAGGCCACTGAAATCAGTAGGAGTCTTTCTGCTCTGTCAGTTTGGCTGGGATGGAACCCAGGGAATGGCTGAAGGAACTGAAACTTCTGGGGTCGCTGCTCACTCAGGTCACTACTTGCCTGCTCACCTGGCTCCTTGCCTCTCGCAGCTCCAGCTCTGCAGGAGTGCTGCAGAGAATCAGACCAGTTCTGCCCGGTGCTGGTGAGGGTTTGGGAATTTTGTTGTCTAACGGAGGAATGTTGTTATGTCTAATGTTTAATGCAGTGCTGGCACCAGAAGGCTGCAGGCAGATTTGTTTATTTGACAGTCTCTTGATTTTCCAAGGGTAAAAACCCACATACCTAGGTAAAAAGACTTCCATAGGAACAGATCAGCTGGTTAGATCTCATTGTTCTATGATCATTCAGAGCCAACAGGGCTGCTCAGGTGTGCCTGACTGCAGTCTCTGCTCCAGCTTAACAATAGTACAGCACAGGTCTATCACGACAACTAGTTTTGGTCTTTTCCTGCAAGAGACTCCCAAGGGCACATTTTTCTGCATGGAGACTCGTTCCTGTCTTTCAGAATTCTGTTGCTGACATTTGAGGCTTCACAGAATTAAAAATGCAGTAACCTTTGTTTTTTTATTACATGCAATATATTTTTATATCACATGAAAGCAGGTTCCTATTTCTTCTAATGGAGTGATAATGGTTAAATTATATCTTAAAGTGAAAAAATACTTGCCAATATTGTTGATGATTCAGATGGTTTCTAAGACAAACCATTGTTTTAAGAGCAGCATGTGCTTGTTCAGTAGACACCCTCAATACCGTCAAAGATAACTAACAACACTGACCAAAAAAGGTATTTGTCTTGAATTTGAGAAAGCACAAATATTTAAATCAAAGCAAAACCATAGCTGCTACCTCAAAAGGCCAGTGGAAAAATAACAAGAACCATGATATCTGGAATTGAGACTTTATAAAGCATCTTTCAATAAATATCCATTTTATTTTTTTGAAATGAACTACACGTGCTATGTCTATACTAAGGCCAGCAAGAAGAGCTGTTACTAATGGTTATTTCCATGTAATAAAATTCTGTGCAACTCTCTACATTTTTAGATATGTGAAAATATTTTACAGATTAACACACACACACAGATTAACACATACCGAAAAAATCCTGTAGAAAATGTGTTCTATATAGTATGTATTTGATCTACACAAAATACTTTCTGTTGTATTTATGCTTCTTATGCTTAAGAATTTTAATACTTGGTGTCAGTTTCATCTCCTCAAGTGTCCTGAAACATTTAAAATTGAAACTGGAATCTCATGCTTCCTATGTTAAATTTATTTTGGAACACAGGCTAATGGAAATTAAGCCAAAGATTGGGAGGATTTTGTGATATCTAAACAAATTTAAGGGGTTGAAGTCTTAGGAATTTAATCTCGCACAGCATGTAAACTATTTGCTCCTATTATGTGATTGTCACTCTTCTCATTAAGAGCAAATAATTTTATTGTCTTGTTTAAGAATTTCAAGCTGCTAAACCTTTCAGAATGAAACCTGCTACTAGCAACTCACCACAGAAAGTCAGCAAAGTAAAACAAACTTTGTAGTTTTTCATATCTGATACTAATGAATATTAGGCATCTAATATGACTTATGCACAAAATACTGTGGATGCTAAAGTCCCAGATTCCTAATTAAAAAAAAAAATTAAAATCCCAGTATGCCCTTGGGAAGACATGCAAATCCAATCTATCATTTGACTTTTCTTCCTTCCTTTCAAGAATAAAAATAGTAACGTTTGTGCTTGTCATCATTAAGTGACCTGACTCTAAATTGCTACTGTTGTCTGCTTTTCCACAGGAAACAATCTCTAAGCTTTTCCTCTACCTTTTTATTGATTAGCTATCAGACTTATTGTGAAGTTGTATGCATCCCATGTTTTTGTGACATTGCCTGTTGGGTGAGTTTTGCTGTGGGGTAACCAGCTAGGCAGAAGCACACAGTTCAAAAAACAGATGATGCAGTGACTGAGTTCATTAGATCCTCTGGGGCATGGGGACTGTGGAAAAGTAAATGGTTTGGGTTTTTTATGGGGGAATATTGGCTTAAGAGTTTTGGCATTTTACTTAGATTTAAATCAGAGTAAATGGTCCAAGGCACATATTCAGTTCAATTCAAAAGCAAAAATCTTCTGATGTCAAGGAGTCCTGAGTAAACCTTTATAATGTATATATTGAGGGTTTGCTCATTTTTTTCCCCAAGAGATATGAAAAGGTACACCAAGATAAAAAGATTGTACTCTAATAAGATGTGATATCAAAACTCACCTATTTTTAGTATAGTTTGGTCCACTGAGTTTTGGATGGATGTAGAGAAGAATACCACATTGAAACTGTTGAGAAATTTAGGCAGGACAATTGAATTATATCATGTCGGAATTTGGACATTTATTTATACTAGCGTTTTTGCTTATCAAGGATACCGTTCGCTTCCTAGTTCCTTTATTTCATGATTAACTTCTTAAGTTGATCTGTTGACCTAGAATTCGTAACTACATTGCTTTTAATGGTCTGCAATTCAACACTTGAAGTTCATGGTACATAGCTCACAGTACTGATAAGCAGATAGCAAAAGCATTGTTTGAATACCATATTGGTTATCTCATAGCAAATTTCCATTGAAAGTCACACAATGCTGTTGTCTATTCTCATTTCATTTGTGGATCAGGTCAAACCCACAGAAAATTGAATGCTCATGTACGAGTTTAACAAGAATAAGGCAGTAGTTGTGAAATAGATATAAAAATTCAAAAGATAAGGTCCCAGATGAAGGTTAATTGGTTTTCTAAAGAGAATGTATTCCTAATATATTTTATGGCTGACATTTTGAGTTTGTTCAGGCTCAGTGTCCAAACCAGTAGCAGGAATGGAGACTGAGTCCACAATAGGAAATGATGCTATGAGGGTTGGTATGCTTGCTTGCAAAGCCTTGAGGTAATAAGAAAGGACTGGAATTTGTACAGAGGTACAATAAGTAATTTCTTTTCCTCAGTGTTTATTATGAAAATGTTCAAGTTCAAGCTGGAGACTTGGCACACATCATGTTAACAATATAATAACTTCCAGTATTGTTTCACAACAATAAACACTTCTGATAGTAAAAAGCCATGTTTTATCAAGAGATTCCATGCAGTAGGGCCCCATGCACTGCAACATTTCTTGAGAGAAGCATCACACACAACAGCCTGGCAGTTGCTGCAACAATTGTTCATCTCCATGAAAAGCATGCAGGTCAGATGAGTGCAGGTGAGAAATCCCGTCTATTTATAATAGATTTTAATTTCCTTCTCCTTTCCAGAGCTAGCAGAGCTTTCCAGAGATTTTCCTTGTCTGATTGTCTCTTTATGGATGTCCCTTTTGTTTTTTACAGTGTGCTCTTAGAAAAGAATGAATAAATGCAGCTCTGCACATCTTTTCTTATCCTTCTTCTAAAAGCAGTTATGTCCAAAAGCTTGGCAGCAGTAGTCCTTGTTTACCAGGACTTTCCAGCAGTACATGACTACTAATGGCCAACTAGATAAAACCACTGACAGGCAAAATCCACGTGTTACTTAGAATTCAGGAAAATTTTTTGATCAGAAGTGGTGAAGATTTCATTTTACTGTAAAATGTCTTTGTTTTTCAAGAAAAAGAGAAAAAAATTTCAAAAAACTGATGTTCCACTTTCTAATAAAAATTTGTTTTGGGGGCCAAAATCAGAGTTTAATAGCTATTATTATTAACCAGCTTCTCACAGCATTACAGTCTTGCATCAAATGACAGCAAACTCAGTATAACCAGGAAACAGTTGTCAAGAAAAAAATAGCTCCATTCTAAAATAAGAGGTATCACATCTTCATCATTGAGATGTCAAAATATTTGAACTAAGAAAATGTAAATATTAACAGATTAAACTAACCTGCCAAATTGAAGAGTGTTCCAAGTAGGAAGATGATGAGTTTCACAAACAGAAGAGGCTTGAATTAAGGACATCTATGTTTGTATTTTCTTTTAAAAATTTGTTTGTTTTAAATCAAAGTTTTGTGCTGTATATAATCAATTTCCAATCATATTTCATTGCACTAAAGTACAAGGGAAACTTCCATCAGTATTAAGATTATCCTGCAGAATTTTTCATATAGATATAAAAGCAGTTCCTTCTTGTCTTACTAATGGAAACATAACCATGTTAAAAGACAATGGTGTTTGTTAAATGGCATTTGTCTTATTTTGCTTGTAAATTATGTTTCATTTCCTATGCAAAAGTTTATACTTTTTTCTAGGCTAAGAAAACTGGTTGTGCTTAAAAATATGCTTGCTTTTGAGGTTCAAAGAATCTGATGTTCAGCTTTTGAAAGTTTCTGAATGGGTTACTTACCAGTGTCATTTATTTTTTCCTTTTACTGTACCTTGCAAGAGCCTTGACAAAATAATGAGTAGGGGATATAAACCAGATTTAAATACCTAGCATTTTACTTGAGGCATTTGGCTCATCCAGTCATATTTAAATATAATCAAGAAATTCTTGAAATATTTTAAAGTTTATATTTCAAGGGAAAGGTAAAATAAAAATCCTTATGAAAATAAAGCCAAAACAACATTGCCTGCATCTGGACATTTTAACTCCTCCCTCCTTCATCTTGCTTTGTCTCTTGCAGAAGGGGATCTATTTGGGGTCATCTTCGAAAGGTTCCTGTCACTTCAGCATGACATTGTCCCACTGACCTGAATACTAACGTGTACTTTATTTCTATGGGCATTAAAAAGTACTGATCTGGTAGAAAATCCAGAATCAAATTTTGCATATCACAACATACACAATTCAGCTTGGCTGAAAAATTTTTATGAATAGACAAAAGTAACACTTCTAGGAAATAATTCCTTTCAGTGCTTATTTAGACACTTTACTATTATTTTGTTCTACTGTATTTTTTTCTTTTTTAATTACCATGAAGATATTAGTACTCACAGGATGAATAAGAGAATAGATTATGAGAATTGATACCACTTTAGGCCTCCTGTTGAGAGTTGCCAGTGTACTAATGTGTGTTCTTGCAGCACAGCTGTTGTCATGGCCCCATGGCTATACAGCATCCATCTGCCCTTGGGCAGAGCTCCTGTGGAATGTGGGGACTTTTAAAGGGGGTGGAGAGTGATATAATATCTGTCTGACTCTAGCTCCAGGTGCCAATGCTCAAACATTGTTACTAAGTGTGTAACACTTATAAAGTAATCTGAATAAATAGTTATGTCCCATCCAAGCAGAAGGTCAGCTGATCAACATCATGCTGCTTCCGAGTGACCACTGTGTGACTCCAGCTGATGCTGGGGTGATGATTTTCTTGTCTCATTTGCTGGACAAGTGACCACACGCCATTCTGCTGGGAACCTGTTCCTTTGGAAGCAGCTATGAGTATTAAATGAGCTAGGGATTAAAGAAAGGGAAAGGAAGATATTGTGCAGGTCATAGAGACTTATACTCCATCGCTGCACCTCGGATCTGGGTCAGTTGCCTACAGTTGGTTTCTGACTGAAAATAACCATTAGACCTGGACGGTATCTCACTTCTGCAGAGATCAAGGTGTTATTGCAAAACAAATATTTATTTCACTTTCATATCTGTGATTTAAAATGCCTTAGAAATAACATTCTTAAAACTCTGTCCTGTCCTGGAAAGAAGAAACACAGAACAGGACCCTTTTGGAAACTCAGATCTGCCAAGAGTATAAATGGATTTATGTGGCACTATTTGATAGCTACTGGCCAGAAGATTGTAAGAAGCCATAGATCATGCTTGCAACATCAAAAACTCTGGAATGGAAACAAGATCTCAGTTTTGTTTTCCTCCTGTCTCCAATTGCTTTATTCCATCAGTGCTTTTTCTTGACAGCACTTTGAAAACAATACAAATATTTTGCTGGTGGAGCTCAGAAGCATCATATTATGTTAAAATTTCAACCAGGACACAGCTTTTAGACATAAGAAACATCCAGCCTTCCTCCTCCCTGTCCCCATTACTGGAAGATAGTCCTAACAGCTTTGTACCTTAACACTGGAACTGGAAAGGATTTACTCCACCCACCAAAGCCTCACAAAGACAGGATATATCTTTAGTACATCTAGATAATTCAATTCTGTTTTAAATAGTCAAATGAAAAGGCTTTTTGTATGTGTCTTGGGAGACTATTTCCCAGTTTAGCAAGTGTTTTATTCTGATTGTATTTCTGTTTTCCACATTTGGAAATGAGCAGGAATGACCACTGAGATCTTCTAATCATATTTTTTCCTAATATTGCCCACAAACCTTTCTGAATTAATTTCTATTTTAGCCAAACTGTTTGCAAGAGGCAGAGAACTTGGCAAAATGTTCCAGTTTATTGTTATTATTCTCTTAAATGTATGTTTAGCTTCACTTTCTAAATACATGTTTTGTTCCACACTCTTTGTTTCCTTATTAAAAAAAAGATTAGCCACTATTCTTATCATACTTGAATTACAGATTTTTGGACATGTAAATCTTTACAACCTATGCCCACACTACCTGCTCTTTTGAAATTTTTAAAGTAGATTATTTTTGCCTTTCTACTCCTGTTACTGGACTAACTCCTCAGATCTGTAACAGTGCCAGGGAAATGTAAATATCTAAAGAAACTTAAACTCATGGTGTTGCCATATCAAAGCCTACCATTGTTGGACCAGGTTCCAGGCTCACCTAGTTTTTCTCTGTGTGGTGAATGCTAGTTGTTCAGAGGAATGATTATTACTTTCAGTTTCATGAAGTTTTTGGATGTCTAATAAGGATTCATTTTTTAACCTTTCAAATTTTTTATTTCATACTTCCTAGTATGGAGGAAAATGAGAATCGAGTGGCATATTTAGACTCATGTTTAGACTGACTGGCAAGTGGAATTCAGAAATGAAATCCCCATCCAGTTGCAAATAGACGAAGTTTTGCCATTGGCTTCGTTCCCAGGATCTTTCTGAGCAAGAACTTTTTGTAGGTTCTTCTGTTAGAAGTTTTCTTCCTATTAGCAGAAATCTGTGAAGTCTGCACTGAAGTTTAAACTACTGGGTGTCTGAAGAGCTTGCTGGAACATGGGGACAGGGTTGCCTGCAGAAACGATGGAATCTCCTCCACCTTTGTAGATATTGAAAACTTGACCAGAGATGGCACTGAGCAACCTTCTGTAACTTTGAAGGTGGCCCTACTTTGAGTATGATGTTAGACCAGCAGACCTCCAGACCTCACTTCTGATGTCCTATGATTCTGCGGTTCTGCTTTTCCATTTTTATCAGTGATTTCTAGAACCAAATCTGCTAAGTTACTGATTTAATTGTTTTTAAATACTGCAGTCACACCGCATTGATAACCTGGAGAACTAGAGTGTATGAAGTGCTAACAGTATGCCATGCATCAAGTATGGGAGATTTAACACAGTGTTGCCCTGGAAACTATTGCTTCTGGATGAAAGCTCCAGCAAGCCCAACCTTTAGGTTTGTTATTGGCATACGATGGTAGGAAGACTTAAATTCAGGAATGAGTGCAAGGCTATAATTTGCTACCTTATATTACTCCCAGATTGAAAAGATAGAGTCTGGTGGATATCTGTGGTGATCTGTTCCTATGATTAACAAGGATATCAAAAATAGCGAGATGTCTCTCTCACCGACATTTTAAAAGCAGAAATACTTTCCTGATCTTCAGTTATGAGAAAGTACAAAGAAATCAGAAGTTTATGGTAGCATTAAAGAGATTTTGATTAAATTTCCCAAATTTAGAAGTAAAATAGAGAAAAGCTGTGGTTGGTTAAATGAATTGACAGGTTTTATGGGTCAGCCGTTTCTGTGGGTAGGTTTGATTCACTTGGGACCAAACCAGAGGGCTCTAGGAGTTTACTTCAGCCATGTTCTCATATCTCTAGGAGAAAGGAAGCTCAAGAACACTCAAAAAATGCCAAATTAGGCAGTAGTGAACTTTGGAAAGTGACTCTTAGGCAGAGTGAACATACATGTTGTGTTTCCACACTCCCAACACCCACAGTTCTGAGTTTTCTATCCTTTGTATTTAAATTTTGCAATGTTGCAAACACTTTTCTTGCCTTTTGGAGCTTCCCAATGCTTCACTGGGCCTATTCACCTGCTTTGGTGGCCTCCAAGTGTTTTCATGAAACTCAAAAGCTCCTGCTAAAGCAAGTGGAATATTCATTAGCCAAAATCTGATATAAAAACCTGATTGGTACTTATAGCTAAAAGGAGATGTATATAGTGAAGTGTATGGAAGAAAATAAGCTCTGCCAATGAAATTGTCAGATGGTGGACTCCTACATTTCTTTTTAGGCTACCATAAGGGTATTCTGGACCCTGGGTGCTGGAAATCAAGTTTCAGAACATTAACTCGCTTAGTAGTTGTTTTGTGATAGTGGACCAATATTTGTTTAGTACACAGGACTGGCATTTGAGGTAAGATTGCCATTTCTCAGCCTGTCATGAAACATCTTGGAAAGATATAAGAAAACCATCTCTACTATCATCACAGAAAAATAAACTTGAAGTTGTACTCCTTGCTGTTAGTCTTTTTAAGATAGAAATTTCTTTTAAACTCCCCTTTAGACAGTCTCTGATCCTAAGACAGAGACAAAAATTACTTCCCAGTAGAAGTAACTGCAGAGGAAATGTATCCTTGAGAAAGTATTGTTTCTTCAGCTTTAAAGTAAATTTTTAGTTTTGTTGCAGTGAGGAATGACTGAACAGTTTCTTGCTTCCCCCACAGGAACACAACTGCCAATGGCTTGCAGCAAATATTTTTTCTCTGCAACGGTAGTAAGAGTCTCTGCAGGATGAAGGGCAGAGCTACTAATTGGATTTCTGGGGAAGGACTATTACACTTTCTGAGGATCCTTGATGAAATCAATGGGGATTTTCACATATTTCTGCACTTCAGTAGTTTGTGAGTCTCAACTACTGCTTAGGGACTCTGTACCATGCGAGTATCTGCAGCTTTTCAAACCTGCATATAAACATGAATGAGAAGTTTATGCATATAAGTTTGCGTATATAATGTGGTAATGGAAACTCGCCTCCTCTGCATGGAAACTGATGACCATTGAGATCAAGACAGAAAAGGTAAAATCAATGTTCTCCTCATCCAAGAATAATGCAAACATTGATGTTTGCAATTCATCACTAAATGTTAAATCAGTATAATTTAACTCTTTTCTCGCTGCATGCAGTTGACAGAGGCTTGCTGTTCAGATTATTAGATCATCCTACATAAGAGAAGCTATGTGGGAAAAACCCTATTGACTTTACTGGTCCAAGAATAGATTCTTAAGAGCAAGATTTATGACTCTATCTACTGCTCCCTAAAAATCTACCTATTTTGTTCTAAAGTCCGAGCTCAGATCTCTGATTAAGCCACATTTTTTTCAGACACTGATATTGGACAAACCTTCTGCACTGGAGCTGACTTTTAATAGAGGGTGCTGCACACCCAAATCTGCAGGTGGCCAAGCTTGCCTCCCCAAGTCTTCTGACAGACATCCCAAGATGATGTGAGTCAACATCTGGCAGTTACCTTGGCCAGGTTCTTTCCTGTCAGGGTTTGAGATGTTATCAGTGGTGGCCAGATGGAGGACAGGTGCTCTCTTGCTGGAAAACTGGATGCAGAAAGATGCTTAAGATAGTGTCAACATAGCCTTTGAGCTAATTTATTTGCTGCCTCAATGTCAATTCACACACATTTCTGTTTGCTGTCCTCAGTCCTGACCCTCACTTTGTTACTTTTAGCAATACATGCTACAGTTTTCATCATGCATCATTAGGCTAAAATTCTACAGTCAGTAGCAATTGCATTGGGTTGTAATCAATGGTGCTGAAAATATTACAGCCTTAAAAACCAAATCTGAATCCAGATATTTGAAAACTTCCATTTGTAACTGGACAGAGCTGGTCATACGTGAGATGCAGTGAAATGCAGGGGATCAAAATCATAACATACATGTGAAATTTAGCATGTTGTGACAACTAGTCTTAGAACAGGCAAGTCCATGGAGCTTCTTTATAGCCTTTATATTATACATAAATATATCCAATCCTATATACGTACATATCACATGGATATCATACGTGTTTTTATATACAAAGAATATGCATTATATATATATATATATCTATCTAAAATTACTAACCTTTAAGTTAACTTCGGTATCTCTACAGTTATGAATTAGACTACTTATTTTTGTTTCTTCTACTTAATCTGAGAGCATGTCCTTTAATAATATGGCTTCACCCTCTTAATGACTGCAGTCATCCTAAACTCATGCCAGAAAAAACATTGCACTACAGTGCTCTATCATGTGTTACATTCATTATCTGACTGAAAGGCTCCACTCCTCCACACAAATTACACTGAGGTCGAGCACAAAAATGTGTAAATGTGTGTACTTGTAATAGGAATGTGCTTTGAAGGTTAGATCTCTTTAAATAAAGACAGGAATTATCTCATTTACTTTGCCAAATCTTGATCTCTCCTTAAAACAGATCAACATCTAGCAGTGCGTATCCATGGCAGCTATCATAATAAATTCTATCTTGAAACAGTGAGGCAGTCTTCAAGGTCTGCTCTGAATCTGGATAAAAGCAGGAGACAACAAAGTGGAATAATGGTTAACTATAAGACAAACAAATTAAAACTATACAGTAAAGGAAGTCATAATATTACAAATGGACTGCAAATGTTTAGTGCACTTTTTAAATGTAGAAATTAAATTAGAAAAGCACATTTTGGCTTTTTTTTTTCTATCCTGAACATTTGTAGTTGATTTCTATGTGTTGAGGTTGTTTTTTATTTAGTTGAATAGGATCTGTGTTCTCCTAGGGATGTCCAATGTCTTGGCAAGGGCACAAAGGTCTGTAGGGCAGGAAGGCTGAAGAACTGAGACTGGGGTTTGATGTATGCATGTGTATGAAAAATGCAGTGACTGGAAACCATCTGTGCAATGGGATGCCTCTGTGTTGTACAGATGAAGCAAAGACATTTCTCTAAGCTCAGCACCAGGCAAATAAGCCTCTGAAGTCCAAGTGCAAAGAAGTCAGCAATAACAAAGTCAGCGAGCAGGTACTGAATCTACAGGCAAATTTCTCTAACTGAATTCGATGGCTGTGTGCAGGCTGAAGGAAGGTTTCTTTCATGTTTGCAATTGCCCCAAGTATTCAATCCTGGTCTGCAGGTCTATAAAGCAGCTACAATCAAAGCTCTCAACCATCTCATAGAAAACCAATTATGTTCATAGCTGAAGCTGAATAGTCTTTGTTTGGCTAAGTTCTGTGCTAATTGACATTACTGACATTCTGTACTGACAGACTACCAGTAGGGTTTCTTATAATGCATGTTCAGTGGAAGGGTTCAATCCGTCTCCCATAGGCTACCTTTGTACTAGTAAGTTGCACAGTACCAGGGAATATTCCTGTATACTGAAAATAACTGGTGTAGGAGGGTTTGTTCATATGGATGAGGGGTCTCCTGTGATGGTTGACTTGGATGCTAGAGAAAGGTCCATGGAACATTTGATTCACTAGTGTCAATATAGCAATAGACTCCAATGAAAAAAATCTATCTTCCTTCCCATTGAGGACAAACCAGTTCTCATTCTGGGAAGAATGTGGTCAGCAAGTTGGTGGTAAAACTCATCCTGATAAAAACCTCAGGATCTGTTTGCATGTGCTTCATCATCCTTCACAGTTTAGTAACTATTCCTAAAGTACATTTATCAGTGAAATATGAAGTCTGTGGCCTTATCATAAGTCTCAAATATGTGCCCCACCTGCCCACAGTCCTTGGGAGGATGACAGTTGTCTGACACCTTACAAAACCCAGCAGCGGCCATCATTTGGGGTTTCTGGACATCCCCAGCAATGCATATCCATGGAGGAATAGATTCCTGCTACAGTTTCACTCTTTGCACATCCCAACAACAAAAGGTTGTAATTTTGAGGTAGAGTCAGAGTTGCGTGACATAGATGAGAACTGCCCGGTGTGTTGAGTTTGTTGAAGAGTGCTTCAAGACATGCTGGCATGTTGAACTGTTCAATGAAAAGTGTGTTTTACTGTGTGCTGTAGGGGAGCCTTAGAGAAGAGCAGTCAATCTCAATTAACGTGAAAAGAATCTGGCCACGCATATATTGAAAAAGGTTTGCTTTCTGCCATCAAAGTGCTTCCCAGCTGGATGCTGTTAATAAATAATCGTCTGGTTTCACTTACTGCCTTGAAGTTCAAAATATTCACGCTTTATGGGTAGTCAAACAAAGTAGAGAGCAGGGAGATCAGAAAATCTGAGTTACCATTCCTGGATATTGCAAGTAATTTTATACAACCTGATAATACGGGAGATAATTACTACAGTCATATGTAAAAGGTTAAAGTTCCCCAACTGTTGCCTACACTGGAGGGGCCTTTCTTTTAAATTTTCTCCATTGGAAGTTGACACTTTCATCTTTATCAAATACCTCTTGGTGTTTCTTTTGCTAAAATTATCTCTTGATACTACATAATGATCTGTTAACCCTTTTATTTAGGACACCGTCATACTCATGCAAACAAATGATTATATTTCACTTCAGTATATTTTATTTAGTTAAAGGCTATATATCATAGTTCACCTAATTTGAGTTTCCTTTAACCAGAATAAAATCCAACCAGGGAAAGGGAATTGATGCAATTAGGATTTGTCCACTTCATTACATTTTATACATACAAACATGTGTTGCATTTATTTTCTAGAACCTATTTGTTGTGAAAATTGTTTTCATCACCATTAGGATATCCAAAGATGCCTGAAGGACTTGGATGCTCAAATGCTGTTTACTTTTCTCCATTTGCTTCTGCTTACTGCAGAAGTTTCCCAGTGGAGAAAAGTCTGGGAAGTGTTTAACAGAGGTCTCACCTCAGAAATGTTATGCTCATTTTTTTCTGCTCTAAGATTCCAAGAGTTCAGGATATGGAATGAATTTGCACATGTTTAATGTTTCCAAGGTTTTATTCTGAAAGTCTTGAGCAATTCCTTCCTTCTTAATATGTTCGGACTTTCTTTCTTGGCAGCTGGTTTCTAACCCTTTTCTAGAGGGCTATCTAAGATCAGTCATGGGAGTCACCTTGAATCCACATTTGCACCTCAGTATCTAAGACAAAAAGTCCAGTTTCATCAGCTGAAATCAGAACTCTGAATGGTTTTCATTTCAGCTCAAAGCTCATTTAAATCAGGTCCAGCCTTGGGCGTTTGAATTATAAACACTTTTTCATTTGTAACCTCACTGATCTTTTGAGCAGATGAAAAAGCTTTATGAAAGACAGGCCTCAGCCTAGCTAAATGGTCAAGCAAAGCCCTTGCCTTTAAGGTGACCTTACCTGTACCATCACAGCTAAGGCTTTTGTGCCAACACGATGAAAGATTATCTTCTGTCTTCTGGGCAGCTATAGACCAGTTAGCATGCTTGCCTTATTAACTAAATGAGATGCGATAGGATCCTTCCAGTAAAAGCTGAAAGGATAGTAAGAATAATATTAAACAGCAGCAATTCCCCCCACTCCTGCCCGCCACCTCCCTCCCTTCCCCCACAAATCCTTGTGATCTTTTAAAAACATGTGACGTAATTTCTGATGAAATACTGATTTTTGATATAGTCTCTAGATGTAGATCTTTCCACAGAGTTGTCTGGCCTAATTTAAACAATACATTTGAAGGCAGCTGGACATAAGAACCTGGATGTTGAAGGAGGGAGAAGGCCCTGCAAATAGGGAGCTGAGGACATGGTGACAGCAAAAAATGTGTTGAAGAATGACAGGTAATGATATGAGGCCTAGTTTATTCAAAAAAATATATGTCTTATGATCACACTTGTCAGTATACATGGACACAGCAGGTTGCTCCTCATCAGTAGGGACACATTGAAGCCTGAGGATGTTCTTGAAGTTGGACTGCAGCTCAGACAGAACTGCATTACACACCCTGAATATTCCTTGACAATGAGATTCATTACAGTCAGCAAACAGCTTGAGCTAATTAATAGGGATGTGGTCTTTGGTGCATTTACATAACGATTTCTAATCCTGAGTCATGCACATAGTGAAAATGAGAGGGTTCATAGAATCACAGAGCTGCCAACCTGGAGGGAGACTTTGAAAGATCATCTGGTCCCACTTTTTATAGGAAAAGAAGCCTAGATAGGATTATCTAGAACCCTGTCCATCTTCATCTTGAAAACCTTCAGCAGTGGAACCTCCAGCAAGTCCCTGGGGCAGTTGTTCCCATTCACTCAACTGTTTAGAGACAGATGAAGTGGGCAGACCTGATGTTATTATCACTTTTAAGATGGTACTCCAGTGGTCAGAGCACTTAGCTAGGACATCAGACCTTTAGGCTAAATACTTCTCATGAAAGCATAGTAACCTTGAAATAGGAGACAGTTCTGTACACAGCATTGTACCTCTCAGTTACAGAAGTGTTGCCACCCATTTTTAGGGACTGCATCAGTCCCTGGCAGGGAGAGTTTATGCATGATCTCATAATATTGATAGACACACTCAAATGGAGAAGGACCATTTTCCTCTGGGTCTGGGTTTGATGTGAAACTTCTTTGTTTATCAGTCCCAAGCCACGCAGGGCACTGAAGGGCTCTGTTGAGCTCTGCTGAGGTGCAGACCTGGCTGAGGCTTCTCATATCTCTGCAGACCCAGCTGGGGAAGAGAAGGTTGTTGATTACCCATGTGAACTCAGGCACCACTTTCTTGTCTAATTTAAATTTTAGACTTCAATGTCCCATTTTTGATCAGGCTAACAGAATGTATTAGTCCACTATAAAGAGATAACATGCATAGTTTAAAATACATAGATCATAGGTAAATATCTTCTTTGAAAGAAATGAAAGATTTTCTTGCAAATATATGCTTGTATAGCATGTATTTTAGCTGTACATGTAAAATACACTTTGGATGGACCTGGTCTGCAATCATTTATATTCTTCTAGTGACAAAGTATTATTGTTTGGTAAGATTACACTGCCTGATAACCAAATATGTGTTTTCAAAGCATTAACAAGGAGTTTATCTATTATTCTAGAAAAAAAGGTCTACCTGTTCAAGGCAGTAAAATTCCCGTCTTGCAGAATTGACACAGTTCTGACTCTATCAAGAAGCAAGACCAAAATTCATAGCTGATTTCAGCAATAAGTGTCCAGATTTTGCAAAGAGACATTTTTTTACTAAATATTTATCTGAGAAGTACACAGCTAAAGACCAATTTAAAGAAAATAGTTCTTCAACATTGCTTCTCCGCACCAAACAGGAAAGCTTATCTGCTTCCTGGGTTTGTTTTCTTTTTTCCGCCAAATTTACCTACCACAAACATTTGGTGTATGAAATGAAGTCTAATTTATTTGTGCTCATTTGGATTCATTTCAATAGTTTTAGGGTTGGTCTTTATAAAAAATATTAGGAATATATAGAGCTGTGAAAAAATATAGGGTCATTTCTTTGTGCTTTAGTGTATGAAATAAGCTGGCGATCTCAGCTCAGTTCCTTGTTAAGAAAAAGTGTTGTCATTGAAAACAATTAAAAAACTTTCTTTTGCAAAGACCATATTCCGTTTTAGAAATCAGCAAATGAAAGAAAAATTATGTTTGAATATGTTCATTTTAATAATTCTCCTATGTCAGTGTCAGTTGGTAACAACCACGTGCAGTAGATCATTTGCCAATTTTGAAAATATTCATTACCAATTAATGCAAATTTTTATATTCTGTTCCAGCTTATCCACAGCCCTTTTGTTATCAAAAATGTTGTTGATAAAACATGTGAAATAAAAGCACATGATGTAGGATCCCGAATTCAATAATACACATTTTGAATAGAGGTCGCTCATCTCAGTATTTACAAATCAGGCTGAAATAGAGGGATAAGACATCTATAAAACAACTACCAAACAGATAATTAATTCATCAAAGTTGTGGGTAACTTCTCTGTATCACATATAAAAATTGTAAAAACTGAAGCAATTTAATGTGAATAACAAGCCTTACAATAATGTTCAGCAAAACACAGACATTTTGTGTTGAGAGGTCATATTCTGGGCCTGATGTTGTTTTTCCTTGAAGGTAGGTTTATAACTTATCTTCAATAAAAGCAATTTCATTCAAGTAATAAAATTTGAATAACATTTTTCATTCAGACTATGTTATCTATAAGCTGGTGAACTCTGGACAGCCTCTACTAGTACTCGGCAGCTCTCACACTGTATTGTTCTTGTCTTAACCAAGGGCAACGTCCCACATCACTTTCCTTCATGATCATGGTTGTGTAGCATTGTTTCCATAAAGTAATTTTATGAAAGAGATTGTATGGTTTATGTTTTTTATATCTTCTGATTTTTGTGAAAATGAATGAAAGGAAAGAGGAACACTGGTTTGAACCTGCGATAACCAAATAGAAAGGTTTGGATTAAGTTTCAGATGAATGGTCAGTTCTTTGCAGATGACAACAAATGTTCCTTGTTTTCCCAGTTCTTGTACTGTGATTTAAAACTTGTTTTTTAAAGATTTCTTTTTTTCAAAGGATTTCTCAGAATTAATCTTGGTTAGAAATTAAGTAATTTATCATTTTAGTAAATTCTGTTTCACAAGGAGCAGATCCTTGTTCATGGTCGCAGTTCACAGTCACAGTGACTTTTTACACGAGAGGGAACAAAGCTCCAGTCTGACTTACAGACGGATCTGGTTGAACTGTGAAAGATGTTTTCTCCTCAGGATAATGTACTAAATTTATACGAATAGTAATTCCAAACATAACTACTCTGGCTGTAGGTAATTTGGCTTGGTCACATGTGACTGATTTTATTAATTTTCATCTTCCCAGGGCAGGTATCTAACAACATACACCTTTGAAAATGTTCTTAATGTCTACACTTATTAAAGCAATATATACCACCATCACCTCACATCAGGGCATTTCTCCAGCCAGATTTAGTTTATGGAAATGAATGGAATTCTATTGTTGCCAAATGTATTTTAAACTGGTATCTGTTCCTATAATTCAACCAGTGAGCTCCCATATATTTTGAACAAGAGAATTTGCCTTTGAGAAGGGCACACTTAGAATAGCGGTAAATCCTTCAACACACCATATAATATTGTGCATTTATTCCTTGATCCTGTCCTTGAGAGGCTTCTAAGTCAGTTACAGGTCAAGTGGGCTATATTAAACAGCTGAGTTTGAAGGGTCACAGGTATTAAACCTAGGCAGAGTAAATCCATTCTCTTTTTAGTTTATAATAACTAACTGATGAATACACCTGTTCATTTTTTGATCAAAGCAAGGATCTTGGTGTGTTATTTCTTTATTTTTAAAGAAATTTTCTCAAATATTTTTTTTAATTCTCAAAGCTTCCATGCCATTTTTCTTGTGTGGAAGAGTCCTAGGCTACTTCTGTGTTTTTAAGTGAGAAACCAGAAGCAAGTCATAGATAGAACTGAACTCTGGAGTGATGCAAAATAGTAAATCTCCTGAGAGCACAAAGGAAGGCAACGTTTCCTGGGCCAAGGAAATCAAAATAGCCGTTATCATCTTCCTGCTTTTTCTATGCTCTGGAGTAGACAGAATTGCTACCTCCCTCTTAGGAGCATGCTAACTGCTACTAAAACGCTGGTATCTTCTTTTCCTAGCATCAGCAGTGGTCATGGATGTCAAACATCCATGTAGCTGGTAAGAGATGCAGCTTTTGGTCCTTTCCACATGAATCTCTTGTACCATGCCCTGTCTTCATTTTGAGACTTCTTACCACCCAGAAGCAGTGAAGACCCCAGATATACCAGCCCCTGCTTTCCCCTCAACTGAAAAACCTTTCATGGAGCAGTGGGACAGATATACTCCCAGGATCCCCAGGCCTATGTTCTGTCTGTAGGCAGGGTGAGGGCACATTAGGATGCACTGGATTGCACCTCCTCTTTCAGTTCTTCCAAGGATCTTCTCCTGGCCAGCACTTGTCAATTGTCCCCACTGCTGTCAGGGATCCCAGCAATCATGTGTCCCTTCCCTTGTCTCCAGTTCTCTTCTGGCAGCAACAGATGCAGTACAAGGTATGCTGCTTTATTGTCCCCTCTGTGCCCCTTGGATCCCTGTTTGAGTCTTCAGTCTTCACATTGCTCACTAGTTCTCCTCCTTGTGCTTCTTTCCTCACAAGTCATTTCCCAACTGGGGATGTCTAACAGCAGGGGTTGGGCAGAAAGGAAAGGGACAGTTGATTCCAGCTCCAATTGTGTGTTGAGCTGTGGCTCTATCCTGATGCCAGCCCTTGAAGTGGTTGAGAACACCAGTGGGACTTCAGTGGTATACCAGCTGTGGAGTTCTCTATTTCTCTTATACAACAGACAAACACAGAACAAAACCCTTAAACCAGTAGTTGCTACCTCTATCCTTCCCACTACATATAGCAGAAATGGCAGCGTCAATTCCGACTTTCAGACTGTATTTCCAGCTACCCATCCATGTCTGTTCCTTCTCCTCTTTCAAAGGGTAGGAGTGGGCAGCCTTCAGTCCTCATGTGTGGAAGGTGTTACCTTAGAGTTTTTGATATTTTAACTTTTATAGACTTTAGAAGTAGTTATGTAGTGAATGTAGATTTTAAATGCAGCTGTAGTATGTTTCTCATGACGTTATATCTTCTATCAGTATTTTCCAGTAGAAGTAACAGCAGTGGCCTAATGGTTGCACTATCAAACCGCTTCCCATATCAATCCCTCAAAAGTCTGTTAACTGTTTAGTCTTCTTTTCAATGAAGAATTGCAGAAAGCACCTTAATGCCTGCACCAAAATATGTAAACATGGGCACAACAGCCTTCAAGCCTGGAACTTTGGAAAGACTCCAAGGACTGTACATGCTGTGATGAAGAAGAAGATGATGAAAGAGGGGTCCCAAATACCCCCAGACTCAATTCCTGAAGGGGTGTGCTGAGGGGTGGAACAGGGCAGAAACGGGGAGTGGACAAGTGGGGATTGGATGGACATCACTATAAAATTGTAACACCTGGGTTGAAAAAGCGCGTGCAACAGTTTTGTATTCCCGGAGCCTGGAAGCTTATTAAAGCTTCTGCTTTCTTATCTTATATCCTACCTAATTTGGCATGGAGTATTTTTTCTTCTTGGTCTTTTAGGTAGCAAAGGGAAAAATACAATTGTAAGAAGTCTTGAATCAGAAGTTGTGATTACCTGCAATCCTTCAGAACAGCTACAAAATAGCTGAGAGGAGAGTCCTGGATCAGACCTCTTAAAGAGCAAGTGCTGCTTTCTTCACCCAGTACAACTGAAAAGAAAATGTTATACTTGATCAATCATGGTTTAATGTTCTACCAACAGCACATGACAGATTTTTCAAAGCTACTTTTCTCAGACTCTGTTGCAATCATATGCAGAAGTCGTGGCATAAACGTACAATGTTCCTATGACGTTTTTACACCTTAACAAAGAGCATATTCCAAATGCTACATGAATAAGTGGGTGCCCACTTGAAAACAGGATGTTAGAAGAGTATTGCAGAAGCTGGTTAGTAGGAAACACTTAACATCAGCTGAAGGCTGATGGCTGGCTCTGCTGGAGCTGCAAAAGGAATTCCATGTCGGGTTGTATCTGACCTACAGATATACAAGTTTGCAGAATGATTTTGAGACAGTTTGAATTAGAAAGCATGGTTTAAAGACGAGAAGAACCTGGAGATCTGTGAAAAAATTATCTCTCAGGGTTGTTAAAATGTGTTTCTGCAACCTCACCCTTCCAAAGGATGGAGATTAACGACTGCATTTATAACAAAGTCTTACATGTGCACAATGTCACCAAATCCTTTTTCTCTGTATTACTCGGTGGAATATAGCCCTGAGCTCCTTCTGTGTGTGTTGCCAGTGGGCCCAGATCAGCATCCTTACTTCCCCATGTGCTGCAAGCACCACTGAGGAGCCCTGGGGCTTCCCAGGGCAAGATCTCATCTCTAAGCTTTGTCCCTAAGCCTAAATGGTCTCTTTTCCCTGAGACCTCCCTGAACATTATCGGTCCCTTACAATCTCAGAAAAAAACCTCTGGTCCCTGAACCAGATTTTTCATCTTGAAGATGAAGATGAAATAGTTTTGTCAACACAGAAGAGAAACCATGAGTCATAAAACACCCTTGGCCTTATGTGGGAGCTGACTGCTCAATTTGCAGCAAAGCATAAGTTCCAGGAGGAAAATATAAAAGTGTAAAAAAAGGGCTATGAACTAAAATCACATTCTATTTAGAGACAGGACAAAAACTTTGGTTTAATCTCTGAAACATAGGCACGGTTTGCTATTTTCTCTGAACCAATAATGTTTATGTGTGCTTGTGGTAGAGATAGTAATTTAGCAGTTTTCTGTCTTGGCCAACTGCAGGAGCAGAACAATTTCTTGAGAAACTGGTTGTGCCTGCGGCACTCAAGTGTTCCCCTCCTTCCCCCAAAACAACTTTTATGTGAAGACTGGGATTTTGAAAACCATGCAGAGCTGGCTTGACTTTCCTCCTAAATGTCACAGGAAATGCTGGAATCCACTTCTTATGTGGTTAGCCGGTGACACATATGGGCTTTGGAAACTGTATAACAACACAGATTTCCACAGGAATCTAAACCAAACGCAGCGTCCTGAGAAAAGTTTAAAGGTTGGACTGATCTTGCATGTGAGAGCTGATTGTCACTTAGGGTAGGTATAAGGCTATGCAGCCCCTCTCTTCTCCCCAGGAGCACAGGAGAGCTGGCAGGCTCTTTCATGCATTGTGGATGAAATCATGACCCCATTGACGTTAGTGGGAATCATACTACTGGCTGAGATGTAGCCAGGATTTTACTGTGACTGTATGCCATCCAAAATTGGAGATGCACTGAAGACTCTCTCCATTTTATTGCCCGGAATTCCGTGTAATGACTTTGTTCTGCTCCATTCTCAGGAGCAGGATGTCTTTCCAAGCTGCATTTTTCTACGGCTTTTAAAATTTCCTAACATTGCAGGACATTGTGTCTGTATCTGTGTCATCTGTGTCTGTATGTGTGTTGTCACAGTCCATTCTGTCACTTTCTGGAAAGGATTTTGTAAATAAATACAAGAATTGCAAAGAGGATAAAAAGATATTTTGGGAAATAGAAGATAAAATGTCTTCTCAAAGGATATTTTCATTTTTTGATTGTGGTTCATCTGAAAATCACTCCTGAGAAAATCACCTGATGGGAATGAAAACAGAAGTCTAGAAGGGATTCCTTATTCATCAGCTAGAGAGTGTCAAACTCTGACTGGAAGTGTGAGATACATACATTGGTTGGACTGAAATGCAGGAATCATCACGTTATTACTACCTGAAGAATGACAGTTAAAAAGAGAAACAAAAAAATTGAGAAAAACTTCTTTTTTCCTCCATCATGGTATGACTCATTGGGGAGCCAATGAGCAGTTGGAGTTTTATTTTTCTCATTTGTTTATTGCAAATTATCATATGTAATTAGAGATCTCTCTGATACTTTAGGAACAAACATCACCTATGACTCCTGTGACCCAAAGCCGGAGAGTGACTCTTCATCCGGAACTGTAGTAGTAGGACAAAAAGTAATGGGTTCAACCTGAAAGATGGGAAATTTAGGTTAGATATACAGAAGAAATTCTTTACTGTGAGGTTGGTGAGTGCCTGAGACAGGTTGTCCAGAGATATGGTGGATTCCTCATCCCTGGCAGTGTTCAAGGACAGGTTGGATGGGACTTTAAGCAATCTGGTCTAGTGGTAGGAGTCCCTGCCATAGCAGGGTATTGAAACTAAGTGACCTTTAAGGTCCTTTCCAATCTAAACCATTCTGTGATTCTATGACTCTGTGATAAATGATTGCTTTGGTTAAGGGAGGGGAGCTTCCCCAGGACACATGGAACTTCTCAAGGATCAGAGTTGCTTTTAAAGTGCCAGCAGCTCAGGTGAATAAAGTCTGATCTAACTCTCCAGAAAGTTAAGGTAATTTTTCAAGAACAAGTATTTATATCACAAATATATACACGAATGTACGGCACCTTGCCACATATGGATGGATGAAGTGCAAAGACCTATCCACACTCTTGCCAGAGGCAGCATCTGAAGCCTATTAAGCAGAAGTGCCTGAGAAATGCCTGTTGCACCACGCATCTCATTGATCTCTGTTGAAACTAGGACATTCAAGGAAGCTAGGATTGTTTATTCCTTATTGTTTATTTAATTGGATACAAGGGATGTTCAATGCCTTTCTCTTGCACTAATTTCACAGTCATAATGGCAAACACATCAAGGAAAACTGTAGTCTATTGCAGGCTTCTTTCCTGAGTTGGGAGATACATGAAATAATATAGGTCACCTCTCTCTCAAAAGACTAGAAAAATTGCTACAGTGCAATTTTAATATCAGTCTTCTAAGTGACAAAGAGTCCTTTACTTATGTTTTTAATAGTGTGAGACCAAAGACTTCCAGTAGAAAATATAGTGGGTTAATACAACCTGTTATTCAGAAGGAATCTGAGTAAATTAATTAAATGCAGAAATGGTTTAGAAATGTTTGTCAATAATTTCGGAGTATTACTCAAAGGTAAAATCATATTTAAAAGAAAGAAAGAAAATGTGTCTTGATGCTCTTTTTTGTTTTTTGTTTACTATATATCCTAAAGATTTTCTAGATATGTGCGAAGACATTGATGATGACTCTTCTGGTTCAACGATAAAAAAACAACCAATTTTTTCCCCAAGTATTTGACACAAGCTGTTCTTGCAATATACATGTGCAAAGACTAAATTTTTTGCATCTGTGGAGAGCCTGTGTGTTCCTCTTTAATTTCCTGTGCAATGTTTTAGAATGACATACTGAGGATTCCCATCATAACATTACCTAGTAAAAAAACTATGAGTTGGACGACATCATCAAGTATCCTTAAAAAAATTTAGGTATGTTTAAAGAATGTCAAAACGTCCACTTCCATGTTAGGAGACTATGATGAGGTCTCTTTCGCCACAGAAAACAGTGAAATCTCAGAATCCCAGAATGCCAAGGCACAGCTGGTCCCTGGACTGCTTGCACAGCTCAGAAGTGAAGTGAAGAAGTGAATCAAATGAGTTTAGCACATCCTTACCTTCTGTGTCCCAGATGACAGTGATACTATTTTAAAATTTATGCAATTAGTTAGAAAAGGAATTGAAAACCGACTTGTGACAGGCTGGTTATACTACTCCTTGCCAAGACTTTAAATATGTGTGGAGAGTAATTTTAGAAATGTTATCTATATAAGTTGTGCTTAAAACCCTTTGCAAGCCTAAAAGGATGTTTGGAGTTACAATTTAAAAACAGTGGGATTTAGTGCAGCAGGTTTTGGCAAATGAATCATGGCAGTTCCTACAGCTGACAAATTAATGTGGACCCGACAGACTAACATGTACCATGTGTTTATTTTGGCAGTAAATGTGGAAAAATCATTTGGAGAAAATTTGTATTATTCAACAGATTTCTATTTTTGTTTTGTTTCATGTTTTTTCCTGCCCTTAATTGAAATCACAAAGGTAAAGTTCAGAAAGTCCTTCTGATTGGTGCCATATTTATCATGTTATGAGAAACTAATGCTACTATTGCATGATTTTTTCTGTATTAGGCAACCCGATCATAACAATTATCTCAACTACTAAAACGAAACAACACAGCCCCATATCCCAACTTTTAGGTAAATGAAGCAGGTAGATGTCAGACCAGAAGATGCAATTTTCATGGTTTAAAACTCATTTGCAATGTGAAGGTTTTGAGCATCTGATTTATGGAAATCCAAACATATCTGTTTTCAAGCTAGTTTATGAAAGAATAGTAGTGTTTTTCACTGAAATATTATCAAACTCTTTAACTTAGTGTTATGGAGAGTAAAATATACCAATCATAAATCATTTTAAATAATAGATTTAAAAATTTCATTATGCTCTGCTGCACAAGTTGTGAACCTGCGTTGTGAACTGAAAGGATGAGAAGGAAAAACTGCACCATACCTGGATGGAATTTGAATATTCACTGTGTCTTTTTCAAACCTTGTAACCCCCTGTCACATGCTGAAAAAGAACAGCTGTCCATTTTCAATAGCAGCTTGATTGTTTTTTCCCTTTTTGACTCCTTCCTTCCTTCCTTCCTTCGTTGCTCCCGCCCTCCCCTCCTCCCCTCCTTCCTTCTTTCCTTCTTCTCTCCTTTCTTTCATTCACCCATTATAATGAACTAAGTCAGATGTAAATGCAACATCCCCAGCAACATCAGGTCTCTCTTTTCTACAGGTTGTCATAGAGCAGTACTTTGTACCTCTCCAAGCTGCTTCAATTCTTTTGTGACCATGTCTACATACCACAGAAGCTACAAGGCTATTCTTGTACACAAGAGTGTTTAAATTAAACTGAATGTGTCTCAGAAAAAAAAAATAAAAAAAATGTTCCAACCATTTGTGAGAATGAGCTAAATCTATGTGTGGCATTCTATGAATTTCTACCAATTTTGTTAGGCAGGAGGTAGATTTCATGACATTAATGCTTTTCAGTCCTAAGATTTCTGACAGATGGCATATTTTGAAATTCTTGGCTTTCCCAACCCTGCTGGGCTACTTTTTTTTTTCTTTCTTTTTTTTTTTTCTTTTTTCTTTTTTTTTTTTTTAATTTCTTTTAAAAGTTCTGATTACAAACAGTAAATAAATAACCAGTCTTTTCCGTCTGCAGAGAATTTAAACTTAGATTTCATTAGTGGCTTGGAAAGTATACTGTGGAAACTTCAGGAGAAGTGGGAGGAGGAGGATGACCTCCAGTGACCATCAGCCCTGCATTCTCTTCCTTGTGTCCTCTTTCCTCTAAACGCGTCAGCTGGCAACATCTGTAGAGACACTGTCCTGCCACCATTCATTTGAATTCCTACATCTATATCCTTCTTTTCCCACCCTCAAGCAAGGAGAGGGCTTCTAGAAGAGGTATAGTCCCTCTTTCTCCTGGGAATAGCTAATGGAGTGATCCTAGTTGTTCTATTTCTTTCTTGAATCTCATGATGGCAAGAAGTAAGTTGTCATCAGGTACAGTTAAACACTCACTCGACTGTGAGACGGTGGTCAGAATAACCGAATCCATGAAGAGCAAGAAGACTCAAGTCATGGTGACATCCAGTATTTTACTTGCATTGAGTTTGAAGCAGAGAGCCAGGAAAGAAATACAAATCAGTATCCAAGAGTGCCTCCTGTTACCAGAGAAAGAATAGCCTTTCCTGAACATCATGGTTGTTGCTTGAGAGCTATCAATGTGCCAGAAGATGTCTGAAGACATTAATTTTGAAAGGCTGGTTTCAGTCAAACCTTTCACAGCCTTATAACAATTTTACTTAACTTAATTTCCTTTTGTTTAATATAATTTCCCCTCTTTTAATTTAATTTCCTATGTTGTGTTTTAATAGAAGATGAAAAGTTAAAATGGAAACAAAATATCAAGAACAGGGATGAAAGGCAGACATATTCAAATATAAATCCGTGCCCTTACGATTTAAGTAAGCTATAACTGACATATTTGTTAAGACTATGGACTGTCAAATGCCATTTTTTGCATCTCTGTTTCTGTGTATCTGGCTATGGAGTTAGAAGGCTCAATACCAAGGTCTGTGTTTTATGGACATGTGAAAAAAATGCAAAAGTCTTGTCCTGTAAATCACTATCTCCGACTAATGAATTAGTCATGGACACATCCCAGAAGGAAAAAATTATCTTGCTAGCATTTGTGCCTAACTCATTGTCTTGGCTGTTCCAGTGGGTGTTGGGACAGTGCTGGTCACAAAAAAGTGAGGGGTTTATATGTGTCCCTTTCAGCAATGTTCTGAGAGGGAAAACATACCAAAACTATCCAAAGAATATTCTAATTTGCTAACACAGTAAGACAATAGTTATAAAGATAAAATCAAACAAAACCGAACAAAACCAGCCCCCCCCCCCTACTTTAGTATTTCCTATAGGTATTAGAAAATGTTTAGACTTCATAGAAAGATAAACACAGTAAGATATTTTAGATATTTAAAACATCTGATTTTAGAAAGTGTCTTTCTCAGAATCCAACAGACTGGCAATCCTAAAAAGTGACAAATTAGTTCTGGTCACTAATTGGTTTTCAGCTGTTAAATTTCCCATTCCCTTTGGTTTGTTTATCCTCCGCATTGGTACATAATTAGAGTACGCTTAAGTGGCAATTAGCAGCTGCCTGTAGTGAATGATCAAAATATTATAAGTATCAGGTGCTGTTTCTGAGACCTTATTGTCTGTGACCATAAAGCTAATGGAAGTGCTAAGAGGAATTTTTGTCTTCAATTTTAATTTTGTAGCCTGGTAACAACACTGGCCAATTAATTTAGGCTCATAAAAATTAAGACCTGGTTAGAATTATTTGGAGAAATCTCATTAAAACCATTCTTCTTCTGCTGAAATCAAACCTGCTACACTAACTTAGATCAGTTTTTTCCTTAGGAAGAAGCTAATCTAAAAAATATATGCCTACTCCCTGGCTTAAGTCTTTCTCAAACAGTTTTGAGAGAGGAAATGTACTGCTGTAAAAAAAAAATATGGCAACAATAAATATGTGTGTTCTTATGTTCAAGAAATTGTTCTTGTCTCTAACAAGGAGGATGACAATTTGGAACACAGTTGGAAGGGTGTGGATGGTTCAGTAATTAAAAAGACTGTGATTATACCAGAAGCTACTCAGGCTGCCATTTGTGATAGAAATAATTGGCTGAGGAAAAGTATGTCTTGGCATTAAAGAGCTCTTTGCAATATATATGAAATTGTTTCTAGGAATTCAGCATAGCTGGCTGCACAAATAAAGGTTCAAAAGTCTTAGATGAGTGGAAAATACAAGGAACTATTGAGATAGCTTCTGAGCATACGTCTATGTATGTTCCTCCTGATAATATTTTCATGCTGTTACAAATGGAGGGGAGCATCTGCTAAGCACACAAGAAGCAAAAAAATCTGGTGTTGACAAGTTCACCCAAGACAATTAAGGATAAGTTATTGCTTTAACAAAACAGTCCCAAATGAGGGGAGGGGCAGAATTACATCACCTAAAGAGGAGCATCTGCAAAATTTCTCAAAGCACAAACCCTGAAGACATATCTCCCTGGGTAGGGAGATTGGTACAAAAGTTTCTCTTGTGACTTTGTAGTCCAGCTTCCCTGGTAAACGTAGGTCTGGGTGAGTCATGTCCCAGGAAAGTGAAGAAGATGTTTTTATGAATGGCTCTTGTGAAAATCTGTGAAGTGAATGGTAGCTGCTGGTTTGCCCAGGCACAGCGGATCCACAGAACATTCTATGACAATTTGGCAGTCTGCTTATAACTTTTCATGGTACAATCATTGCAGTGGGCCAGATTCTCAGTTGATACCAGTCTACACTTTTATATATCTCCATTCATCATCTTAGTCTTGCACTCAGTGTAGATTATCTTGATATTTTTGTTTTCATTTCCAGGGTTTAGTGCATTGTTTATAGTCAGATCTGGTGTATCCTTCTAGTTTTTCCTCTTTTCCTACTTTACCTTTCAGTTAATTTTCCAGCTGAAGAATATGCTGAAACAAGAAGAATTGAGTTGCAAGTGGTTTTGAGCAACCTGGAAAAGTGAATAACATCTGGTCTGCAATTAAGGAGTGTTTGAGTTTGTCGAAGGACATCAAGTCTTACTTTTCTTATTCAGGCTGGTTGCCATATGATCTACACACAAGTGGCTAAAAAAATGTAATAAGAAAAGAAAAGCTAAATGGAATATTTTCTTGAAAATAGTGAAGTTACATTTCTGCCAAGAAAGCTTTATTAAATATCCATTAAATGTTTAAAAAGAAAGTTCTTTTAAATGTCTTGGCCTCAGTCGACTCTGTGGACTTGGCATACATTCTAGAAATTCTGGGTTTCTTTCAGTTCTTTAATTTTGTTCTATAATCACTGTTTGACTTCAGAGCCAAAGGCCTATGTGCTTGCTCAAGAATATGTAGCTCCAACTTGTATCTGAAGAGTCATTGAAAGATTTGTGTCTGGTTTGGTAGTTTTATGCCCTTTGGTAAATGCCATAAAATGCAACTCTTCTCTATCACATCTTCAGCATAAAACAGACTAAATCTAGTTTCTTTTTTGGTAATATGTTACCACAGTGACTCGGTGCAATATTGAGATCACCCCTCACTGTAAATAATTATTCCTCACTGTAAATGATATGACTGTTTTAATAGTCAAATATTTCTGAATACAGCATTCAGAGTGTAGAGAGGGGCTGAAGGTCTTCTGTGCATTGTCTGCTTTACTCTACTGGTAGGCACCTCAAATGAAGTCTGTTTCCATTGCTATGCTTAATACATGTAGGAAAATACATTTTGAAAGCCCTTCACTTGGGAAACTAAAAGATCAGCTTGGGTAACCTTGCTCCGAAGGTTTATTATAGTGTTTCTGCCTCCAGCTGTCCACCTCATGCTTATGCCAGAAACTATTAAATGATGCTTCTTTTTTTGGCTAACTAGTTGACGCCACTTCATGTTTTTCCTAACTCCTTACTTGACAGTATAATGATAAATTCTGAAGGGGTGGCAGAGCAAGCAGTTAGGGGCTTTATCATCCTACACTACTGCAGTGTATAATATTCTCCAGACTTGCAAAAATTATATTTGTCTCATCCACAAAACCTCCCTCATCTGCTGCAGAAAGAGGGTGCTATCTGTCTAGTCAGTTAAATGGCATTTACTTTTAAGAGATTCCTTGAATAATGAGTTTCTTAGCTTGAAGCAAACTTCTGTGGGTTTGTTTTGTTTTGATTCATAAAATGGAGAAGTCAGCAAAGTACTGGACCTGCCTGCATAGCAGCAGTAGTTGCTAGTGTGACATACAAGTTCGCATCAGGGTCCTGCACATGTTGAACAGTAGAAGCAGAAAATCTTCCCTAAAACACATCCGATGGATTTCTGGTGGCTGAATGAAACCAGCCCTTGGTGTAACCTAACCTCTCCAAATTCTATGAAGTGCTTTGAAACTATGTGCCAAAAAACATATTGCAATTACATATGGGCATGACTCCATAGGAAGTCTTTCTTTTTTTCTTCTTCATTAAGAATTCTGATCCAGAAGCAAAAGCTTTATTTGGCATCAAGAAAATTTTTCCTGCCGCTGTCTATTCTGTCATCCCATGATCTCAGCTGCCCGGAAAAACAGGACATGATGCAATTTGTCAAAATGAAACAACATGGATTTCAGTTTTTCAGGCTCAAATTCATTGCAGTTCAGTAGTTCCTCCTTGAGATGTGACCGAAGTAGAGATGGGCATAGAATAACAGTTGGAAAATAGTAACAATCTAAAATAAGCTGCTCCCTGACTTGCATAGGAACACAAGTAAATTCAAGGCAAAATATTGAACTCAGCTGAAATTTTAGTACCTTCTGTTTTGATGCTCCACAGGTTTTGACTGGCTCAGTACAGAAAAGCTAACTTGCAATGTTTTGTATACCTAGATTTACTGTTTGTTTACACAGCAAAGATGTGATTGCAGCATGAACTAGAGCGTAAGCCCTCTGGGCTCCAAGGGTACCATATTGTTTTCAGTCGGTGTTCGTATCTAGCCCAGTATGTCTTCATTACTATCATCATCCCTGTGAGTTAAGTTTTGATTGGTTTTGCCCTGTAATAAAGTTACCAAATATGGCAAAATGGAGGCATTTGGTTGCTCAGACCTGTCCTAAGGAAATTTAATCTAGTCCAGACAGCATTGTGTGGGATTCATCTAATCTAATTTTAGCTATTTAATTGTTAGGCAGCAAGCTCAACTAGTTAACCAACAGTCACTGGACAGGTGTGGCCATGTCCATGGAATGACTTGTCCTGGCCTGTGTCTACAGTGAATCATTTTCTGTAGGCAGCCATCTCTTGCTGTTGATTGTTGAGGAGTCTAGATGACTAGCTTAGATGATGCTTGTAACTTTTCAGTAGCAGAAGTTGGGCAAGATGAATCCCTCCAAATAATTTTTACCTAGGCAAGGCAACATTCTCATCTCAAGGTGTGTTGTCAATGCCTGTCATACGTCTACAGAATTGGCTGCAGGAACTGTGAACATAAAGAGTGAAATATGTTCTTCAAGCCTTCCTCAGCCTGGCTAGAAGACATGGCTCATCTTATGTTTTCATTCTCCTTGTTTGGTATAGTTAACCTTAAGCTGTCTTTTCCCAATGGATCATTGTAAAGCACACACAAAAGGGAATGGTATCACTGGGTTTCATTCATGCTTATGCAGCACTCTGCGAGCCACAGGGAGCTAAATACATGTTTAGACCATCAAGAATTAAAGTTCAGGGCCTTGTGCAGCTTGTCATTCTAGCTGCAAATAAGAAGAGGACAGTTCTTGCCTGAGGGACTTAAAACAATTTGACGATAGATGTCTAAAGCATTCTGGAGGTGATCAAGCTATGAAATGGACCAGTTGTAGTAAGCAGATTCACACTAGGCCTAAATTTAATATTAGTTGACTAATGCCAGGATGGCTCAATTATGGTGATTCACACTGTTTTCTTGTAACACAAAAAGAAAGAACCAACCTAATGTTTGCAGATGTCTGACTTCTCCAAACTTGTTAGACATGTAGTTTATTTATTTTCTGAAGAGATGGAGTAAAAAAACCCCAACAACCCCTCACCCCAGCATGTAATGTTTCTGTTCAGCAACAAGCAATAATTTCCCCATCGCTTCAGTGATCTTTTGTTATGCCTTTTTTTTTCCTTACAGCTAACTCATCTGTTGAACATGGGAAAGTTGAATTCTTTGTTGGCTTTGATTATTTTTCATGAAAATTTTCTAATACATGAAAGGATTTCATTTCAAAACACTGATTTTTTTAGGCAGCTAACAACGATATCTTTTTTCTCTACTTTTTCTTGGAATTCCTTCTTAGGAAAAAAATTACAGAGGACAGTTAAATTTAAATAGCTTAACAATTTAAAAGAAATATTGAAACTTTTGATACACTACACAGACAATGCCCTTCACACGAAAATCATTGTAGATTGCTGAAATGCCCCATAGTCTTTGTGTCATGGTAATCTACTGTATAAAACTAAGCAGTCACAAAAGAAATCATTTAGGCAAAAGGTTGCTATTTCATCTGACAGTATAGTTGTTATAATAATAGCATATATAAGAAAGGAGGAGACGAAAAGAGCTTTAAAGTAGCCAGTGCCTGTTTCCACTAAGCTACTAAATCATGTCTTATTTTAGACTAAGGTACTTATTTAAATTTCCATCCAAATTCTAATCCAGTGGCTTTAAGCTAAGCTAGTATCTGCTGCTGAGCTGGATCCGCTCTTGGATAAGGTTCCAGCAATGCTTTTTTCTTAATAATGCCAAGCCACTTGGCAAACTGCATGCATACAGACACACGGTACAGAAGTCTCTCTCCTGTTTCAAGTTAATATATCTTTTTAACTTTCTCCTTGAGCTGGTGACACAATATCTCTGGATAAAGTAATCTGTTTTAAAGAATGCATTAACATTGTAACACTATAGCATTGTATATTAGTAGAATAACAACGTACTTTAAAATGATTCATGTCTAAGTACAGTGTGAGACTACACACCCAAAGGGTTGGTATTCACCATACCTAACTTAAACACTTTTTCTTGGGCCTTCAGTTCAGTGCTTACTCTCCCCATATAGTGAAGCATGACAGACATTTCTAAAGGTTAATTTTAGGTGAAGCATCTTGATTTCTAAAGGTGTCTCCATCAATGATAAGAACATTGTGTATTGTTGCGTCTCTCTATCAGAATGAACCTAATTTAAAAGGCATTTTCTACTCACACTTTGGAAAATGCAGACCCTCTCTGAAAGGAACCAGGAGACCTGATTACCCAGGATTTGAAGAATTCTGAGGTGCTCCATGACATTTTTGCCTCAGTGTTCACCAACAAGTGCTCCAGCCACATTGCCCAAGTTACAGAAGGCAAAGACAGGGACTGGGAGAATGAATAACCACCTGCTGTAGGACAAGATCAGGTTTGAGAACATATAAGGAACCTGAAGGTGTCTCAGGTCCGTGGGATCTGCTGAGATACATCTGTGGGTCCTGAAGGATCTGGCGGATGAAGTGGTGAAGCTACTATCTATCATATTAAAGAAGTTATGGCAGTCCAGTGAAGTTCCACTGAAAAGGGGGAACAACCCACCTTTTTTAAAGGGACATAGGGAAGATCCAGGGAACTACAGTTCAATCAATCTCACCTTCCAACACAAAACATTCTGTGCTTCCATAATTATATGATTATCTGTTTGAGAACAAAATCATAGAGTACAATACAATGGCTATCTCCATAAATATAAAGAGATGACTGAAGCACTAGATCTAGGACTTATGTGCGAACTTTATTTCTGCTCTCTGGAATATTCAGGAAGCTTGTTTTGGTCCTCTACCTTATATGACTTTGCTGATATTTGTTACCTAATATCTGATGAAGTTGCCCACCAGGGGATGAAAACACTTGATACCAATGTGTACCTTTATCATCCATCTGCAAAAGATGAAGTTTCTAAATTTGGGAGATTCTATCAAGCTACTTTGTAGTTAAGACCTTTTCTTCTTAGATGGAAACCTTGTCTTCCCCATCTGGTAGGAAGCAAAGAAAGCTTGCATAGCTTGTAACATCTTTGAAGTATAAACCTATGTATAAGTTTTGGAGCTGGCTTCCCGCCAAGTCTCTGAAACTTAGTGAAAGCCTTTTCCCTCCCCTTTTTGGCAAAGGAAAAAAAACTGTAGAAACTGAAAGAAACCAAAACCAAGCAAATTATATATATAAAAAAATATATATATATTGCATATATCACAGTTATATACAATGAGAATACTTTGTACAACACCCCCTAAAAAAAAGGGGAAAGGGAAAAAGGAAAAGGGACAAAAAGGGACAAATACAAAACAGATATGCACAATCGAAACCCAGAAACTAACAAAATAAAGAACTAGCAAAATGAAATCTCACCACTTCCCTCAAGGAAAGCAGGGTTGCCAGACACGGCCAAATCTCTCCACCTCCCACATGGCAGGCAACAGCAGTCGCTACAGGCCTCAGCTTCCAGATAAGTGAGACCAATGCAGGGACCTACTGTTCCCAAACCCCACCAGAAGAGAAGAGAGTAAAGGCTTCTCTTTCTTTCTCATTTATACCTCTGTTTACATAAAGGATAGCACGGAATACTGGGAACATAGGTACTTCCCTGGTTACAAGCTGGTCTCCAGGAAGGCCTAGACTGAAACTATCGCAACCTAGATAAATAAGGATTTATCTTTTTCTTTTAGGTTAGGTATGTGCAAACATAAACAGTTTCAGATGGATGAGAAAAGAATTCCTCTGTATTTGTATTTATGGTTATAAATAGGATCAAATTTATATAGGAAGTTTTATTAAATACGGAATCTCTCTGTTGAGCAGTAGATTTCCCTGATCCCTCTAACTCTATTTTGAAGCAAACAAAACTTTCAGGATACAGTCTTTTGATTTATATTTCTCTTTGCCTTCCTGGTGGCACAGAGAAGATCTACATCATCAGGATAATGTACCTCTCAGGGGCTTGATCGGGCCACTATGAAACTGCTGCCAATATTTCCAGTCATTTCCGTAACACAAAATATTCTGCCATGCTAGAAAAGCTGACTGCTGAGCACTGAAATTCGTAAAATACTCCTACCCAATGGATCATGGATTTCCCTATGTCACTTATTTTACCATTTCAGTGAAGTACCATATATTCCTGTACAATTTTGTAATGTTCCCCATATGTTTGCTTTTCTTGATGGAAACCAAGAAGTCAGCAAATTATCTGCAGCACTGACACACAAATAGTTTTGGTGGGTTTTTTGGTTTTGTTTGTTTGTTGAGTTTCGTTTGGTTTGGTTTGGTTTTTTTTAGTTCTGATCTTAGATTAATTCCTTTCATTTTTTATATTCTTCTGGGTAAGTGTTCTCCAGTGAATGTCCATATTTTGTGAAAAATTATGAGCAACTCTTTGACGAATTAATGTGCTTGAATGTTCCTAAATAACAAGTCCTAAAACAACATAATCATAATCTATTTCATTTTTAAGCTAGAGATGGTATTAACAAAAAAAATATAATCTAAATCTAATGTTCTGCAAAACATTAAGAGGAATCAAACTGAAGATCTAATTCTTCCTGTTAAGCTATGTCAGAAGTGAATTTGGCCAAAACAGAAATCTGGGTCTCAGCTATGAACATGGAAATGGATTTGAGTGTTTGCTGATGAAACTCTTACCAGATTTGAGATGAACAGGAGAAACCAAATGCAATGAGGAATGGTCAAAACTTCCCCAAACCATGATTCGCTCCACCTCCATTGCATATGTGTGTCCCTGTATGTGTGTTCATGAAAATAACGATGCATCTTTGCTCTTAGGCAGGACTCCTGATACCATAATGTTTTAATCTTTATGTGGCCCAACTAACTACGCAACTGCATATAGAGCAGTAATATAGCTGTGACATTTTTTTCTTTTGAAACAGAAAAGATTGATTAAAGATACAGATGTTCTGTTTAAGCCCTATACTGTGTTGCAGAATGTTTTATTGGCCATTGTGATTTTCAAGGTTTTTTCCATTGCATATAGCATACTTCTTATTGCTTAAACTTCTGCTAGAATTCTTGATAATTAGAAATTACGGAACATATCCTTTACTAAGGGACATTTGGAAAAACTAACATTAGCTAGTTATATATATGAACTCAAACCATATTACATGCCTGTGTGGACATTTGATCTGGTAATTAAAATGTCCTCCATTCAGTTTAACTTAAGTCACTTCCAAACCAAATGAAAGCCACCAGTTCACCAGGAGGAGATCCACAAAGAGACCTAAGGCAGACCAGCAGGCCCACATAGAAAGCCAGTTCAGCACAATTTTTACGATGCCTGAAATTTACAGTTGCAACAACTGCAAATATAATCTCAGCTGATGTAACTCCTTCCTCTTCTTTATCCTGAAAAATCAGGTAAAATAAAGATTAGCATGAAAATATTAATTCAGCTGATAACTCTTTAATGATTTTGAAAGATTTTTTTGCTATGCAACTTCCAAACACTGCTCCATTGTCTACCCCAAGAACTGCAGGCAAGAGAAGGTGGAATTAAAACTGAATTTTAAGAACTTACAGAGTTCATGTAGAGTGTAAATGCTATTTAGTAGAGTTGGTTTGGGGTTTGGAGTTTGCTCTTTTTTTTTTTTTTTTTTGTATGTTTGAGTAGATAATGAACCCTTCCAGACTGAACTCGTGTATTTTAGCAGGATATATGGACGCTGCAGTGTGGACTTCCCTTGAGGCTTCCTGATCTTTTCTATCAGATCAGATTTAGGACATGGATAAAGAGGAATTTGCATCCATTTAAGGTTTACTGCTTATTGACCACTAAAACTGCTAAAGTTTTAGCAGCAGAGAACGTTATATTGAAGATTGGAATTATGCAGGGCCTTTGTATCTCAGGAAGCGTTTATCCTTCTTAAGGCCTACAAGTTTTCTGGTTCTCTGCTGCAGAGTAAAGATCTTTTCTGGTTCTGGCAGGGTTTTCCTAGCTGAAACACATACCTGAAAACACTACACATGCATAAAACAGTTTACTAAGACATATTAATCCCAAAATAAAAGAAGTCAAACTATTCAGTTGAATTTTGTCTGCTTTAAATTCAGTAGTCCTTGGAGGCTGCATGTTAGGTTCACTGGAGGCATGGATATAGTGGAATTATATCACAACTTCATGTTTCATTTCATACTTCCTACAAAAGGGCACAGTGGCCATTTTTCCTTAGTCCAAATTGCACTTTCTGCTAGTGTAAAGGAGGCCTTTTTTCTGCTCTTGTTTTCTTGGTTTTTAGTTTCAACTTCTTTCACTACTTTATCTTCACTACTCTTTCACAGATTTATGTTTTTAATGTCTTTGTGTCGTTTTGATATCCCACCCATGCTCACTCTTACTGAATTCAGGGTTTTAAACAAAAATCTAGGAGATTATTTCATATTTCTGCACTGATGGAGCCTTACTTTCAGAATATTACTGTTATGCAATTAAGGCTGCATACACACTATATTTTGAATAGTTTTCCATTTAGCTACTCCTTCATGGCACGTGTCAAAACCCTAGGGGGATGGGGAGTGGTTTAGAGTCAGACGAACACCAAAATACTTCAATATTTTGAGTTTTCAAAACTGAGCTGTTCTGAAAAATGCTTGTTTTTCACTAAACAAGTCTGGAATGGTTGGTCTCATCAACAAGAGATTCTAATTCTGGATGAGTATCTTTATGATGAGATCGTACATCAAGATCTTTCCTGTCAGGTATAATAGCGAGAGTTAAGTCTGTGTTCTCAAAAGATAGGCTCATGTGAATAACAGAAATGGCACCAGTTCCTCAGCGTTTAGTCTTCCACTAGCTTATGCTCCACCATATAAAGGCAATTCAAAATAAGTACTGGTTTTACTGTAGCTGTGGTGGTTCAGAAACTGTTTTGCAGGTATTTCAGTGTCTAGCAACATATATGTATATACTCAGGGAGAGAGACTTCTCCATACATATTTAATCTATGATGGTGATTATAAGCTCGCTTCCTGCTATCCCCTGACTTCCTGTCATACATAGCTTGGCTACAGGAAGCTGTTTGGGGATTTCTTTATACTTGAGAAGAGTTGGTTGGGAAAGCTGTAATACAATAACTATGCCAAAAACTATCCTTAGAGGAGACATTTCTTAGGCCTTAAGGAGTCCTTTTATTAGCATCCTCAAAGAGAATTTTCTATACTAGCAGAAAGATTTCTTGCTGCAATGGTAACCATAGTTCACCACATTTTTTTTGCAGACACAGTTGTATCATGTAGGAGTCTGATTTTTTCACATTTTTACCTGATTCATTTGGACTTTCAAATATTTCATTCTGTCACCAAAATCTTACTTTCTTATCTTTTCAGTCGTCCCTTTGCTTGAACTCTTTAATGGACACTATATCCCTGTGCCAAATACCACTGTGGGAACAAAGAGCACAAGACTTTGCAAATGCCAATAACACAAGTAAAGACTCATGAAGATAATCATAGTATCTCAGTGCTTGAGGGAAGTACCACTTCATAAGTAGCACAAACCCAGTCTTGTCTTTTCCCTCTTTTATGGTAATACTATATGTGTACTGCTATACACACTATAATTATGTAAGAATTTAGAAGTTTTTTCATCTTTCTATTTCTTTTATTTGGGCAAGAGTCTATCACAAAGCAGCAGGTCCTGTATGTAATCAAAAATGAACTGAGATAGAGGGTTATTCTGCCATGTTGGGAAAGAAATAGTAGTCTCACAGCACAGTTTTTAGCTGGTTTCTTTTGAAGCATTAGAGATCCTACAATGATGCAAATCTAGTTACTCTACTGACCATAAACAATGGGATAATTAATGGAATGCTTCAGCTTTGAAATTGAATCCTTATGATCTAAGAATTATGAGTTGCATTGTAATCACTCTTTGAACTATTTGATGGATTTGGATATAATTATCACCCCATAAGTCATGGAACATGTCATTACTGAGTTGTCACATAACTACAAAAAGTTTGCTCAGGGATAGATGTTTTATAAAACTGAGTGAAACAAAATATTTATTTTCATTTTCTTATGTACATTTATTGTTTGGAATTTTCTTCATCAAAGAGTTTAAGGGTTCTAAGGCAAAGTTTAAGTGCACTTGGAAAGGATATTTATTTGCAGGTTACATGAAAAAGCACTTACAGCAATTGCTTCACTTCTTTCTGGACAAAGCAAAGGAAAAGCACGTGATAAGGTATGAGATTTTTGTATGTGCAAATGTCTCCGGATTCTAACTATTCTCTCTTGCAATCAAGTAAAAACAGGGAAGATTTCTCATTAAAACTTCAGGGTTTTTCCACCATTCTTGCTCAGAGAAAAGGCTTAAAAGAAAATGCAAATATAGGGGTTGATGTAACATATCCCCTTAAAGAGCTCTGTGCACTACCAGGTGATATAAATCATTCAGTGTTAATGAGCTTCAGATCAGGCATGTAGACATAAATTTCAATACTTATCACTACCTTAATTGTATATTCATTTCGATAATACACACCTTACCCCAGGGGTGAGGTAGCTAAGGCTGAATTTATTCTTGAATTGCTTTACTCATAAGCTGATGGATAGGTAAACTATTCCTCATGTAGGTGCAGTTAACCTAGCATTGTTCTGCCGTAGAAACACACCCTTTCCTAAAACAAGAAGACACACAGTTTGCTGGTATAGCTGTCTGAAGTTTAGGAATTTCTGTCAGCAGAACTATGCCAAACAGAGATCAAACCAACACACATGTGGCAAAAGTCTGAGGGAGAAAACAGCTTAGGAACAGTGCAATATGGTCCCTCTGCTGAGAATGATGAATATCACTCACTTCCTGGGAAGAGGAATGAAATTTATAGACATTATGTCAGGTCATTCCCTGTTCCATTTCCATATCCTGTGCCTCTCCCAAATGACTAGCTCAGTGTAATAAAATAAATGTATTGTATTTTATCTGATATTTTCTCTACTGCTCTCAACCACCTCCCTGTCTTGTATTCTTTCATCTGCATGACTCATCTTCTTTCCTTTAAAAAAGCAAGCAAGTCAGGGCATTTGGAATATAGTAGAAAGTAAGAACCTGGTGAATTTCCAGGCATTTTGTTGGGGAAAAAAACCCAAACAATTGTTGGTTAAAAGGGAAAATTCTGAAAATTCTGGGTAAAGCATTCCCTATTCCTCAAATGGAATAAGAATTGACACTTTTGGAAACTCAAGAAAATTAGTTTTGCAATGCCATTATTAATTTTCTAGTGGGATTTCAGACATATTTTCTGCATTTGATTATGAAAATTTGTATTGATGCAATTAACTACCTAGGAACTTCAGTCACAGTTCAGAGCATACTGTGAGGCTCATAGAGACAAATAGAAAAATATTTTGTGACCTAAGGAACTTAACAGTCTGAATGGAAAATCGTGCATCAGACAGTTGAAAACAGAGGAGAATACAAGGTAACTAGTGATCAGGTTGGCCACTAGTCAAAACAGATATAAGGAAACCTGTCTTGTGAGAGGAAAGTGAAAAGAGCTAGGCTTATTTTACCTATCAAAGCTGAGTGTATTATTCAAAGATACATTTTGGAGATGGGTAAATATCAAGGAAAAAGAAGAGCTACTGAAATATAAGGATAGTTCAAAACAAAGCACACACAATTTCCTCCTAAACAAAGATAGCCAGAAGAAGATTTGTATCTCTTGTAAGTGCAAAAATGGCCTTCCAGCATGAGAAGTGAGAGGAAAGAAATGCAATTGTTTCAAGATGGAGCGTGAGGCATTTACAGAAGGATAGGGAGGATCCCAGAGTTAAGATCTACAACTTGGCACATGAAACTGGCTCTTCAACTTGCAGATATCTGCAAGAGGGTTTGGAGGAAAACTTGATTGCTGTTTGATGATCCTGTCTGTTTGCACTCCATTTACATTGTACTTAATTAGCTCTGTGCTTCAGAGCCTCTGCCAGGTAGGCAAGAATGTTCTCTTTCCCCCGCTTCAATGCAAAATATGGCTTCTGGGAAAGATGGGGGTTTACTTTCTTTTCATATGTCACTGATCATTGGGAAGTCCTTGAGATACTTAAGATAATTTTAGTTTATGTTCCTTAACCATGTCCTCAAGGCTAAATCCAGTCATTATACTTCAGGATTTGCGCTCTATTATCTATTAAAACACTAATGGGTCAGGATTTGGATTTTGATTACCTTCCTCTGTTCTATTTTCACCCAACAAACCCCCTGCCTATGGCAGAGACCTCAGATACTGCATTTCCCCCTCATTTGCCTGGTCCTTTCCTTTGGAACAGGCTAGTTTTTGGCAGTCTTGTATGAATGCTTCTAATAATGTTCCAAAGATTTCTGTGTGGAGTTTTGTTTGTTTGTTTGTTTATGTTTTGTTGTTGTTTTGTTTTATTTTGGCCTTTTTTTGGTGGTTTCTGATCTATGGGATCATGTAGTGTAGATCTCTCTGGACTCTGCATTAAATGTGAAATACTTGACTGTCTGCAATTGCAAAGGATTTAGCTTTTTAGGATCTGAAAAAAAACACCAGTGAGGTAACTCTGTGGATGCTTCTTGTTATCATAGGGGAAGGGAGGGCAGGAGAAGGGCATGAAAATGCTTGTCTAAAATACCTGTACATGAATGCTGTAGGCTGACTTCCCAGGGGCAAAGTTTTGGTAATTAGAAAGCCTGCAACCCCGTCTTTCCAGGGCATTACCTTCAGTAGTCTGCAAGTACAAGGGAATCAGCTCCAGAGGTGGAGGTCTCTGTCAAAGGGGAATGACTGGGGAAAAGGGTGTGGAGCACTGTATCTTCAAAGAGCATGCCATGGGGCAGGGCAAGAAGCCATCCTTGGAGAGATTTGCTGTGAGAAGAAGAATAAAGCAGTCATAGGGAAAATCTGGATTTTTGCTCCCAGAGCTTAGAAGATCAAAGGTGCCCGTGGCTGATCACAGAGTTCAGACTAGCAGCTGCCACTGGCCCTGGCAGCAGAAAAGAATTATTTTTTAAATCCATATATAGAAGCTGCATGAAGTTTCCCTGAAGTAATTTTGCTCTCTTTGGGAAGGGTAAAATGAATTTAATAATCAGAGGAGAAACTGTTAAACAGTTTTGTGGCAGAATACACATGGCGTCTCCATTGATTCCTTATTAATTGAGGGATTTATCTGATGGACAGATGAATGTAGATTGAGAAGTTATCAAGAATTCATGGGCTCAGTAAGCTGAGACTAGACAGAGTGCAAGCTAAAAGCATAAAATCTCCTCTGCTCCTGTTATATTTTTTACTCTGCAGTCCAGTCAAAAGTTTTACCACACTGCTGATAAAAGTCACAGAAGAAAAACAAACAAAACCAAAACCAAAACCCCAAGAACAATTCAGAGCATATAGTTCCAAATTCCACTAAAACTTTAAGTTCTAGAAAAAGTGTTTTGTTTCGGAGATGCATATATTTTATTTAAAAATTTTCAAATATAGCTACTTATGAAAACTTTTACTTGAGGTTGTCATTGCTGGCCTGCCATTGAACACAGATAAGGCATTGTCATGCCCTGGCATTCAGGTAGGGGTTCTCCAGATCTACTGCTGGGATTCAATAGCTGTTTTCCAACAGAAGCTCTTCCAAACAAAGCAATGCAGCTGAATACATCATCACTTTTGGATAAGGTTTTAATTCATCGGAACATTCCCATCTAGGTCTTATTCCAGCACTAGATCAGATGAGCAGGCTGGTATCTAGTACAGTCTTAATCGAATTCCCAAAAGCAGTTAGGAGATAACCTGCTGAAAGTTTCCTCTCAAGCAGGAAATGAAATGTAGGTCTCTTTGTAGAATCAGTACCTTTTGTTTCAATTTTGAATTATTGTAGTGTTATCTAACTGCTGAAATTCTCATTTTCCAAATAAAAATCCATCTCTTATCTGAATTCTTCTAAGTTCTTTGCCTCAGATAATCCTCATGATACTGAGTTATAGAAATTAGCTGTGTATAAAAGAGATTACATGCAATTGATGCCTTTTGTCAGCCTTAAATCACTACCTTTTTAGTTCCTTCCTCTTCTTTTCTGGTGTGATAAATTGAAAATATGTTGACTTTGCTATTTGTTGCTTGATATTATCTCCCAGATTTCAAATCAAATTGTTGCTATTCATACCATTATATCCTGATACCTGGATATGAATCCATTATTTGTGTGAAAGAGAAGACATCTATTTTATATTTTTAAAAAACATATTTAAAAATATGTTTTATGAAAAGCAAAAGGGAGATGCAGAAAACTATGGTATGGTCACAGTATAAATCTGTCCTGAAACAATAATTTCCCTGTTAGTTCAGGTGACAAATATAAGACTTTGGTGTATGAAGACCATTCAGAACCGGAAACTGCAAATTGCAAAATGAATAATATGTAATAATGGGAATTCTGACAGCCATTAGAAATCACTTACTCATGAGGATAAAACAGCTGATTCCTTCACTGACCTTTAACCATAATTAAAAAGCATGAAGGCTGGGGATCTGGCTAATGTAGTTTCTATCCAAAGGCTGAGGTTAATCCTCTGTAATGGAAGCAGAGATTAATTTTTGGGTTTTTTTCAGTGGCTGTATGTGAGCATCGTAGCATAATAATATTGAATCATGCCTTTACTAAGCACTTCTCAAAAAGCCACAATTTACTCTTGAACTTTTGTTCATTTGTATTTGACAACTCTGATGTTTCCCTCTTTTGTATTACAGAGGGAAAAATTCCATCTCTGTTGAAAAGTGTTTCTCATCTGTTTTTCATCAGAGACCGACAATTATTGTTTATGACCTTGGATTTTAATTGTAAATCCAAACCCACCATTTTGGAAACTTCAGGAGTTTGCAAATAAACCCTGTGTAAATTTTCTGTGCTTGGAATTTGAACACCTTTTTCCAGCAGCAGCTAATGCTTGGTCCTACATATGTACAACCTTAAGCGTTTAGCTTGCTGCTGAAAAAAGCCAAGCAACCTGCTAGCTTTCAAGCTATCATTATTATGGCATTGATTGTCTCCATGCTGTCTGGCTAAGGAAACTTCTTGAAAGTCACTTAAGGGATTTCTTCCATCCCCTCTTCACCAAAGAGGTGAGTATTGACCCAATGATATGGTTTGATACTGTACAGTCATGCACTGGATTGCAAAACATTTCACTTACAAGAGACTGAGCCACAGAAAAGCAAATCACACAGCAGCTATAAGCATAGCCCTGATAGAAATGAGTAATTCTGTCCCAAAACTAGCAATATTGCTGCAAGCATGTGGCTACATACAATGCTTTAGGAGAATCAGGGTCCTACCACAGACTTCCTATATAATTTGGGCAAGTCACATTTTAATCTCTGCCTCAATTGCCCATCTTTAAGGGGTGGACCACAATACTTTGATTGTCTTGCCTGTGAAGCTGTTTGTGAGGCTGTTTGTGGTACAGACTGTCTCTAGCTTGATAGCACAGCACTTAGTACAGTGGAGCTGTGACCAAAACATGTTTCCCTAGGGACTTTTGCAATAAGCATGGCATGTATTTGTCTTCATCATGGTAGAGTACATTTTTTTAGCCAGACAGCCAGATTCTGGACCTCAGAGATCCATAGTAATGTTATTATAGAGGTTTTCTCTCACCATCTTTGTACAGAGCAGACTGACAGCAGTTTGCAAGTTTCTTTCACTCTCTTGGTTGCCCTTTTGCAGGAGTTGAAGACTCCTCTCAGTCAGAAGGCTCATTGAGCAGTGAAAGGCTGGGGGCTAATACCAGGATCTTAAGGTCCCTGCTGTGACCAGCAAAGACCTTCAGATGGAATAGTTTTAATGAACTTCACCTGTTTGTAGTGTTGACATTTTCTTGAGAGATAGTTTCCTTGACTCCTTTTATAGTCATTGCAGACAGTCACTTCCAAGATGGGATTCATTTGCCTATTTAAAGTTACTATTTTAGAGAATCATCCCCACAGTTTCCTATTTCTTTTCATTGACCACAAAGAGAGCCCAAACAATTGTCTCATGTGCAGACTTCTACTCTGCAGACCTGGACTTCAACTTGTAGTGCTCATACATGCATGTAGCACTCATCTATGGACATCACCACACCTTCCCAACAAAGTCAGTACCACTCTCTCTATTTTATTTTTTCTTGGCAGGGAAACTGAGGAGTAGTGATATGACCACAGCGTGCAAGGTCACCAAGCAGTCCTATATGACCCAGTGCTTGCCACACCAGGAAAGAGTGCAGACCCAGAACCACTGTTTTGTAAATCTTGGCACCACTTGGTTGAGACACTCTTTGGTTGAAACTGTTGAATACTTGGATCTAAAGATCTTGGATAAAGCTACCCTAAACTAGAAACACAAGTTATGCCTCATAGTTGATACATATCATTAGTACAATTTATCATTATACATTTTAAGAAAAAGAAATCAGCAATGGCACCACAATAGCAGCTACAAATGCCACCTGAACTATGTTATTTCTTTAGACATGTGGAACCTGCTGTTGAGCGAGAGCTCTTCTGAGTAATTTCTAAACCAAACAAAAAGCCTACTATGTCTGCAATACCTGCATATCATAGCTCTTAAGACAGATAATTCTCATGGATTCAACTTATTTTGAATTGCCAGGGGATAAACAGAAGGATTAGTAAAGATGGTGTAATATGGTATGTGTAATATAAAAACTCGTGGAATAATTGTTAATAACTAATCAACTAGCTTGTCAGCAGTATGCTGTCTAGCTGCTGACTAATCAACTGCTTAAAGCACAGTGTCCATTCCTTGGCACAAGTCAGAGCAGAGCAGCCTGTGGCAAAGGTGTTTTCATGTTGTTTCTCCGAATTACTGGAATTGATGTGACTGGTTTCCTCATTTGGTGAAATTTGTCCAAGGGAGGAGATAAAACACACATAATCTCTGCCTCTTGTTACACAGTTGTATCAGACAAATGTTTCTAAACCCTGGCAGAATGTGTCCCTTCGAGGAGACTGCTAAGGAAAAATACCAGTGTCATGCAAGGCTCAGGTGATGTAAGATCCATTTCTAGGCATTTGAACTTTTGGTTCAGTTTCTGGGGACCAAATAATGAAGGAGAGGAGAGGAGAGGAGAGGAGAGGAGAGGAGGAGAGGAGAGGAGGAGGAGAGGGAGAGGAGAGGAGAGGGAGGAGAGGAGAGGAGAGGAGAGGAGAGGAGAGGAGAGGAGGAGAGGAGAGGAGAGGAGAGGAGAGGATGAGGAGAGGAGAGGAGAGGAGAGGAGAGGAGAGGAGAGGAGAGGAGGAGGAGAGGAGAGGAGAGGAGAGGGAGAGGAGGAGGAGAGGAGAGAGGAAGAGGAGAGAGGAGGAGAGGAGAGGAGAGGAGAGGAGAAGGAGAGCGATGAGGAGAGGAGAGGAGGAGGAGGGAGAGGAGAGGAGAGGAGAGGAGATGGAGAGGAGGAGGAGGGAGAGGATGAGGAGAGGGAGAGGAGAAGGAGAGGGAGCGGAGAGGAGAGGGAGAAGGAGAGGAGAGGAAGAGGAGAGAGAACGGAGAGGAGAGGAGAGGAGGGAAGAGGGAGAGGATAGAGGAGAGGATTTGGGAAATGAGGGGTAGAATAGTATCAGAAAGATACTTCTGGATGCATAATGCCGAGTATTTAAATTAATTTCACTTTTTTTCTAACTCCTTTGATGATATGTACTGTTCAGGGAAGAACATGGCTTTCTATAGCTGTTTAGAAGCTAATTTCTACATGTTGTAATCAAAGTATGAGGATTACATATTAAAAAAAAAACCTATTAGGATAGGGAAAGGAGGGGTCAGAAACTGATGCACAGGAAGTTTCCACCTGAAACATAAGGAAGAACTTCTTTACTGTGTGAGTGACTGTGCCCTGGAACACCCTTGCCCAGAGAGGCTGTGGAGTTTCCCTCACTGGAGACATTGAAGAACCGTCTGGACACAATCCTGTGCCATGTACTCTAGCATGACCCTGCTTGAACAGGGTTGGACAGATGGAAGGGCTGTGATCCCTTCCAACCTGACCCATTCTGTGATTCTATGAGGGCACTAAGCTTCTATACAGATTTTGTTTTCTTTTCAACAACAGACCATGCCAGTGTAAACTTTTTAATGAGTGTTAGGATTCTCCTAATAGTGAATCACAAGTAACCTTACCCCACTGTAGAGACAGCAAAAGCTGATAGCCTGATGTTCATCTGGGATGTAATTATGCAATTAAGACAGTTGAGCCAATATTACTTTATGACTCATCTTTTCACTTATTCTTACTCTTCTATGCAGCTACTACATCCACGTATATACACATTTCTTCAAGTAAACTCTTAGTAATAATATAAATACAATATATTTTGCAAAGCTTTCGAAGAGTTAAAGTTTAGGTTGAACACCAGGAAGAATTTCTTCACTGAAAAGGGTGGTTAAACATTGGAATGGGCTACTGGGGAAGTGGAGTCATCAACCTTGGAACTGTGTTAAGAAATGACTGGATGTGGCACTTAGTGCTGTGGTTTAGTTGACATGGTGGTGTTCATTCAAAGGTTGGACACAATAATCTTGGAGGTCTTTTCTGACCTTAATGAACCTATGATTCTATGAATTATCAAGATGTTTTGTGTGGTTTTTGGGTCAACCCTAGATGTGTGATGACACTAATTATTCAGAGCATCTTTGGCTCAGTCAGTGCTTATACTTGCTTATTTATTCTCACTACCATGCTTTATTCTATTCTCATTAGTTAATGCATTGTTATTTTTTTCAAATCTGATTAAGAGCACACTTATCAGATTTTCATGTGGATTCCTCCTTTATGCTCATCATATTTGAAAATGTTCCCAGATTTCTAATACATTGTTAGTCTTTGTAGTGAGTTGACCTTGGCTGGTTGCCACATGTCCGCCAAGTCACTGTGTCACTCACCTCCTCAGCTGGACAGGGAGAGAAAATATGACAAAAAGCTTGTGGGTCAACAGAAGGATAGGGAGATGACTCAGCAATTACCATAATGGGCAAAACTGACTTGATTGGGGAAATTAATTTTATATTATAGATAAAATAAGATAAGAGGAACTAATCTAAAAATACCTTCACCTCACCTCACACCTTCTTTCCAGGCTCATCTTATTTCCAAATCTTCTACCTCCTCCTCCAAGTAGTGCAGAGGGATAGGAATTAGGTGTTGCAGTCAACTCATAACACTTTGCTGCATCTTCATCACACTCTATCTTCAGGTGTGGGGAAAACCTGCTCCAGTGTGGGCTTCTCTCCATGGGCCACAGGTCCTTCCAGGATTCTGCTCCAGCATGGGCTCCTCCACAGGCTGCAGTTTCCTTCAGGGCACATCCCCCTGCTTCAGTGGAGGATCCTCCGTGGGCTACAAGGTGAATATTGGTCCCACTGTGGGCCTCCGTGGGCTACAGGGGCCACAACCTGCCTCACCATGGTCTTCACTGCAGGCTACAGGGGAATATTGCTCTGGTATCTCGAGCACTCCTGTCCCTCCTTCTTCATTGACCTTGGTGTCTGCAATGCTTTTACTCATATGTCATCACTCTTCTCTCCTGGCTAGGGCTGCACATCTTTTTTTATCCTTTCTAAATATGATATCACAGAGGTATTATCAACCCTGCTGATGGGCTTAGCTTTGGTCTGCCTAGAACTGTCTCTGTTTGACATTGAAGAAGCTTTTGGTGACTTTTCTCAGAAGTAACCCCTACAGACTCCCAACTACCAAAAACCTTGCCATGCAAACCAATATAGTTTCCTCTGTCTTCTAATGTCTTAATTTTCTGGTCCCAACCTCTTCTTCTGTCATAGTTCTTCATCCAAACCCTGGTTGACTGATTCGCACATCCCCCACTCCAAGCCCTACTCTCCACTATATCTTCTAGTTTCTTGCTTTATCCAGTCCTACTGTGATTATGCATGCTCATCTACTCATTTCCCCCACCCTAGTTCTTCAAATAAGCCAGCTCTTCCTAGATTCAAGCTGGATGCCAGAAGAGAAATCACTGCAAGCCCAAGGGAGGCTGGAATCATGTTCCCACTTTGAATCATGGGAGCTAACAACCCTCTGTGAACAAGACCATGCTCATTTTTAGTTTTTCTGGGTTAATACCATCTTTTTTTCCCGGTTTGGTCAGGCAGGAGGATTCATGAGAGGCTTGAATGAGTTTAGGCAGACTTTTGCAAACACAGGAATTGTATGTCCCCAGTCAGAAGGATCATGCCATTGACTAGGATTTACAAGCTTGCACCTTCAAAACCATGGAGCAGTTAGAGTGTGACAAAGTGAGATGTCAAGAACTGGAACAAACTGTCTCTCCCCCAATAATTTAGTTTTGGAATACATTGAAAGTGTGTTAGAAAAAAAAAATTATAACAGCCTGAGGCAAGTCCAATGCTTACAATTGGTTCAAAAGGAGTCTGGGATGAGAAATGAGATGTGGATGGAGGAACAAAGGCAATGCTTAACTTGGCAACCAGAAAGAAATGGTAGAAGATTGCTCAGGGGATGCCTGATGTGGAAGGATGGGCTCTGAGCTCAGACGAAGAATGGCTGAGGTCTGACAAAATTATGGCAACAGAAGTGATGTCCCACTGCAAGATGATTGTTTCAGGGATTGCTGTCAGGCTCAGAACATCAAAGGCCCAAGCATGTAACCTGCTGAGAATGCGCTGGAAGGCAGTATTTTGAACACACATCTATGCTGCTGTCGGTGGACACTGAGAAACCAGTGACCTGGGAAGCCTCCTTTTGCCTGCATCCACTTCTTCTGTGGAAGGATCTGTGCATTCCCCTCTTGCCTGCTGACCTCGAACAAAGTGGGAACTGCATAAAAGTGATAACATAGGTTTATTCTCTGGCAGGACACATTCCAGCAAACCCCATTGATGTCTACTGGCTCTGTCATGTATCACTCACACCCAATTGATATTTTTTTTTATGTTTATATGAATTATTGCTAGTTCTCTTATTAAACTCAGGGTTCATTCATGGTTCAAATTGCTATAAGTAAATGAAGGAAAACAGCATGTTGTTTCCCAACATCATATTCATCATGCTTCCTGGGACTGCTTTTACATGCAAGCATATAGTGTGTCTTTTGGTTTTTTCCGTGAGCAGAGGGGTCAAATGCAAACTATACATTTTCCTAAATCACTGTCCTTTGAGCATTAATTGCAAAATAACTGTCACTTGGAAGCCTGTTCCACTGAATCATTGTCCATTCAGGCACATTTTAGTGTAGGTGGACCTCAGACGAATGAGAACAGTTTCTATAAGCAAAATTGTTAGGCAAGAAGAGCCAGCATGGCAAACTAGCAAAACGTTACAGGGAAAAGTCACAAGGAAGTCTGGGAAAGAAGCCTGCTGGTGTTTGTCTTAGTGGGTGTGGGAATTCCCTGGAGTCTCTGAAACACAAATGTGTTGCACAGACAAGGCCAAGGCGTGAGTCAAGCTCCAACAAGTTCCCAGCAGAAGAGACTTTCTTGGCCCTGCCAATGGGCAGCAGTAGCTGAGTATGGTGCACTAGATGTGGTCAAGCAGTGTGAACTGTTGCACCCGATCACCCCGGTACTTTTCCTCACCATTACTAGGCACAGGAGTTCAGGATGCCAAGTGGCGACCCCTACAAGCCCCACTGGGACTCATCAGCAGTGCTTCCCATGTGAGACACTGAGACGGCGTCATTTACCTCAGTCACTATTTAAATTTTCTCACTCTCAGCAAGGAGTGCAGATGGGGTGTTCAGCATCTGCAGAATCTAATAAAATCTAAGAGATACCAGGGGATGTGCCTGCTCTGAAAAGCTGAAGAGATGTGCTAAAATCAAGCTGTATCCCCAGAAGGTTTTTCATGTCAATTTGTTTATTTTTTTGGACAATATCACTGAGATAAATTGAGCTGTCTGGATTTTATATTTCTGGGAACCAGTTTCATTTACAGAGCTAATGCCAAAAATTAAAAATTGTCTAAAACTCAAGGTGATTTCTAGAAACTGCAAAGACCATAAGATGTCTTTTCTTCCGAGAGTAGAAAAATAGATCTTGAGGCTTTAGAAAAATTCAGAACTCATTCACTGGAAACTTGTTAACTAGCTTTGGATAATATCACTAGCCAGAAAGATAGAAGGGCAGGCTTAATGTTGTGATAACCTGGTACAGGAGCCATGAGGTCCTTGTTTTACAGGTATCAGAGAACATAAAAAATATCTCTTACTTGTGGGCTGATGCTCTCAGAAATTAAATGAAATTATCCATTTAGCAGAGATAATGGGGAAAGAACACCAACAATGCTGAGCACCGTACATTTCTTGTGGACCTTCATTCTGTAGGAAGGTGGCCAAAATTTGAATGACACTGGAGAAATCTAACTGACAAAGACTGAAAACGAAATATATTACCTACCACAATCGATTTAACTGAAACCAATATCCTAAAAAATAGAGTTGTGTCCAAAAGGCCTACTTAGCTCTTTGCTCTTTCAGTCATCCAAATCTCTGCTTATGTGAGTTTTTTCATACTTTCACTAATAGTATTTTACTATATAGTGTAAGGTGATAGTATTTTACCCCTTCAGAAAATAGATTTGTTTTAGTGGTGTGCGAACAGTATTGATTTTTTCATTTATCTGAGACCCTTTCTTATGTAGCATAAATCAGAAGTATTTGCCAAGGCAACAGGTTTGAATGGAAGCACATGTGATTAAAGTCCTCTGTGTGTAAATTGTGATACTTCTGCATGACACTGCATGGTATATTACAAACTAGAATATATTAGATATTAATAATTAACACAGCTGCTGTCAGTTTTGCAAAAGAGTAAAAATCTTGGATATGGAAAATTATTTACTAGAAGAATCACTTTTTCTCTTATTGAACCTATTAAAAATAGGACTTGGCGAGCTTTTAGTATAATTTCCTCTTTTATGTGCTGTTCAGAGTTGTCTTTGTTCACTGAGGTTAGTGGTACAATGCAGGCTAAACTGGTTCTGGCACAGTTGATTATCTTACACAGCACCTTCAGCCCATTTTGAAGGAACAGCACTACATTTATTACATATATATGTAGACAGTTCACTTCTCGCATATCCTTTTTCTCCAGTGTAAATCATAGAATCATAGAATCATAGAATCAGCTGGGTTGGAAGGGACCTCTGAGATCATCAAGTCCAACCCTTGATCCACTACCGCTGTGGTTGCTAGACCATGGCACTGACTGCCATACTTGTTCTAAAAAATGTACAAATTACAAATCTAAACTGAATACATGAATAACAAGTATAACTAATACAAGTATAACTAATACAGACACCAGTATATAAATACAGGAAAGTAAATATTACAAGCAGGGTAACTTAACCATCTTGAATAGATGTCAACTTTGCAAATGGAGGAAAGGAATGACGTGGATTTTTTCAACTTATCTGATATTTCTGATTATCTTTTCTATATACATTGTTTCAGAGCAAATGACTAGATCAGAATACTCCTGAAGAGGTTGAGAGTCCAAGACTCTAACAAAAATCTTCTACAGAAACCCTCACCTTATAATTTCTTACATTTGGCTCTTCAGAGATGAATTGATAGTCCTCCAAAAGCTGAAGTGACTAAATTTGATTGATGCCTAATATGCTACACACGTAATCATATTTTCCAAATCCCCATGTAAGAGCAAAGGAATGATAATCAAATATTTTTATTCAACATAATACTTTCAGAGGGAGTGATTTTTACCTTCTCAGCACTTCCACCATAGCTCTTAGTGATGCAGCAGTTTAATAGCCAGGAGTGTTCATTGCTCACCTGTACTGCTTTTTGGTTGGGATAGTTATTTTCTTCGTAGTAGCTGGAATGGGGCAGTGTTTTGGATTTGTGTTGGAGACAGTGCTGATGATAAAGGGATGTCTTACTTATTGCTGAGCAGCGTTTACACAGATCCACAGCCTTTTCTGCCTCTCATTCCACCCCACCAGCAAGAAGACTCTGGGGACTTAAGGAGTTGAGAGGGGACAGCTGGGATAGCTGATCCCAAAGGGTAATAGTGATATTTCAGACGATATGGCACCATACTCAGTGTATAAACCTGGGGAAAGAAGGAGAAGGAGGATGTAAATGTGTGACAGAGTGATGGAATTTGTCTTCCCAAGTATCCATTATGTATGACGGAGTCCTGTTTTCCTGGAGATGGCTTAACATCTGCCTGCCCATGGGAAGTAGTGAATGAGTTCCTTATTTTGCTTTCATATTCAGGTTTTTCTTTATCTATTAAATTGTCTTTATCTCAACCCATGGATTTTCTTGCTTTTAATCTTCTGATCCTCTCTCCCATCCCTCTTTGCGGTACTAAGTGGTTGTGTTGGACCGAGCTGCTCCTCAGGGTTAACCAACATCACCACATCTCTGATGTGGAAGTTATTCTACATATTGAAGCATGATTTTGATTCATTTATTGTGGTGGAACTATTCTTTAATTCTGTGTTAATTCACTGTTGAGGACATGACTATACTCTTCTGTTTGGACAGCTCAGCTGATTGAAACTGGTTGATGATATTGCTTCAGAACACGAGGATTTTTCTGGTACTCGCTGGACGAACAATTGAACAATTGTTGATGAACAAAAGGAACAATTTACAACAACAATAATGAGAAGGACACATGCTCCTTGAAATATCTCCTTGCATATAAGTATAGTAATCGGAAATTAATTTTTTCCTTTTCAATATTAAATAATTCTAATTTGTGTTTGATCCACCATGTACAGACAGCCAGTATGCTGTATTTTTTTTCGGGCTTAAAAGGACATGGTATTGCTAACCTTGTCTTTAAAGCTGAGCTTCCTGGACATCTTGGGCATAGACACAGACAGTAAATTTTTGATTCCTTTTAAGTTCTTGATTCAGTGATCACTGAGCACAACACTTCTCCCGCATCATCTGCTGCTAGACTGTATATTGTAGACCCATGATATTTCCTGGGGTAACCCTTGGAGTTATAGTCCCAATACTCAAAGACTCACATATCTAGAGTTTCTAAACTCAAACTACCAATATGCTATTAAAAACTCAACCTGGCCATAAAAAATGTAAAATCAGATATTCAAACCTTATTTCCAGCAAGTTCAAACAACTCCAGTGAATTTTCTTTCCTAAGACAGTTCCAATATTTTTTTTTATAAGTTGTCTAATGTCAGATACCAGATAGACACTTTAACGAAATCTTCTACTTTAAAGAAGCAGTCTAAAGATAAAGTGACTCAGAATTTTTTGGTCCCATTTAGTTGCTTTTGTTGTGTGATTTTTGTAATCATGTAGTTTGAGGAGTCTATATTCATGAGAAAAGATGTGTTCAATGAGGAACAAGTTTCCTTTAAGGTGTGTCCAGAAAAGCAGTATTGAAATTTGAAATTCTTAATAGATTGCTTTCAGGAAGAAAATCCATTCCCAGAGCTTTCTATATATTCTTTAAAATAAATAAAAAACTCCAGTTCCTAGTTCTTCAAAGTCTCTTTGGATTAATTGTGATGTAAATGAGTTTAAACTAGGTTTTTCTAGCTATGATAGTAATACAGAATACCCTACAAGCTAACTCGAAGAATTCAGTCATCTGAGAAAAACCTGAGAACCTCCAAAATCCTGAGATGAACTTTAATGTAGGTGGCAAAGTTGAAAATCATCTTCATGCCTAGAAAATCTCCTATCAAAGGATCAGTCTCTTTCAGAAATGCCTATCAAGGATGTTATCGGGCCTTATTCGCCTCTGACTTGAATGACCAGCTTGTAAGAAAACAAATATGCAAGCAAAAAAATATGGGTACAGAATCAAGCTGTAGATCAGGATTAACCCCATCCACTGAAGTCACAAGTTTTAAAGCAACAAAGATCAGTCAAGCACTTGTGCCACGTTGCCCAATGCCAACAGCTTTCAAAGTGCTTTGCGTGTGTTCTGAATGTGTTCAGAATGCCCTGCCAGACGTAAGTTTTCTTATAAACTGAAAGAGTGCTGGGGTGTAACAGATGCTCTAACATCTCATGAGGCCAGTTCTTACACTGCATTGAATGTTTCACTTGCAGTGTACAGGACGTCCTGTCAGCACATTCCAGTAATTTGGTGGCACAGCCAAAATCAGTGGAGAAAAGAAATCGTAGTTATTAGAACAGGCAACAATATGAACTTGTTAGTTAACTTATGGCTCAGGATGTTTCTAGAGAGGAATGCTGGCATCAGTTCCCTAAAAACTAGTTTAGCTCAGCCAACACTGTGCAAGTGGTGCATGAAATTTTAGTGTGAGGGCTGTTTAAAGTAAGCTTTTGATTCAGGATTAGGAACAGTGAATGTTAAGCCATGGAACACCCCTGCAGTGTGCTCTACCCCACGCTTAGAAATACACTCCAGTTAAACAGAGGTCTGGGTCAGAAAAACATGGTCTATATGATGTCATCTCTTTCTGAGATGATCTTGACATGACTTTGTTTTTCTGAGGCAAGGGTGAATAATGTCTTTTATCAATGACACACTCTACCCATAGGCAGACCGGCCTATGCCTAGTTTCCACACAGACTGAAAGCAACAATAGCAAGTAAAATCTTACAGTTTCAAGACACAACTCCTCATAAGACATCTCCCAGAAAGAAAATCTCATCCTATTTAGAGGAAGACCTTATATAAAGTGTCTGATTAATTCCAGCAGACTTCGTGTTATGATTTGATGGTCTCTCCTTACATTATCTCCATTTAATCAGAAAAAACTGTTTAAGTAGGGTATACAATGATTTTGGATGCTGGCAAAATATTGCCCTGGAGACCAAATCCAAGAATCTCTTTTTTTCGTTTCCCAATTCAAAGCACATCTCAAAGTTGTTCTGGTTCTTTCTGTGAAGGAGGTTAACACAGACTTTCTCTGCTAAGGCTGTTTTATTTTTACAGGCACAATGAAGATTTCTTTGCTTATGGATGGAAAAAGGAGGCATTACAAAATGTTTACCAAAGAATAGCTGTTTACAAAACTAGCATCTTGTTTTTTGTCTTGGGTAACTTAGCATCCATAAATGGCAAGAAGATTGTCTGGTACTTCAAGTCCCCCTGCATTATTCATTAGGGAAGCTCAAGCTGAATAATTTTCTCTGGGACAAAGCTGTTGCTAAGCTTAAAGTTTTGGAGATCTAGTAATGCAATTTTGCTTATCCTTCTCCCCAGGAAACTCTTCCACTCACACGATGTGAGGATATCGTGACTTGGCAAAATCATGCTTTGTGCTACTTCCTGGATACTGGACAACAGGACAACTATGCAAACTGAAGAGAGGACTTATAATGCTGACACTTCAGCAATCAGACAAAATGAAAGGAAGAAGAAACAGACAGTGAAAGAAAGGGTGGACAAAACTAGTTCTTCATGGCATCTTAAATATGGTATGACATGGTTTTTCCCAAAATCACCAAGAAAAGAAAGCCATGTATGTGCATTTTGTAAGATATATACTAACTTACATGATGAATATAGCTTCATCTCTGCCAATTAAAGGTCCATCTTCTATTTGTCTAATTATAGGGTAAGCCACAACATTCAAGATGTCTATTGCTTTTTTCAGCCACTTGGCCACAGAGTGACAGAATGCTCAATCTCCTCTGTTGCAATTTCACTTTAAAAGAAATAGGGCTTTCATTTTTGGATAGCCAAAGAAAACTTGCACTTCAGTGGAAAGGACTGAAGTTCAAAGCTGAATGACAGCTTTTGCTGATGGTTAGCTTCTGGTCACAGTATTAGCAGTGTGATCATGAGAACACAATCTCTGAGCACAGAGGCTTTGGCAAAGAATGAAGGGTGAACTCAGCTGGGGAGGCGTAAAAGAAAGGTGAAAGGAAAATAGAATCTTTAAACTGATTTGCAAATAAGACATGTAACAGAGGCTTAAAGTATTTCTACAAGATTAAATAAAGTAGAACAAGACTGTCTGTGCATCAGTCCAAGAAATGCCTCACATTTATAAAAGTAGTAGAAGAAATGGTCTGGAATTATGTCCAGCACCACTGTATTGAAAGAAAGCACAGAAAACAGGGAGTTAATTTGGCTGCAGTGATATGGAACATTTGCCAAAGTACTATTCCGGTGCATTTTTCTTAGCTCTGACTCCCCAAGGGTGTTCTACCTCCCTTCCAACTTACACTGCAACTCTGAGAAATGACTTGTTTAAAAAATTCCCTTCAAAGGTTAGAGGCTCTTGGAAATGTACTTATTCTGGCACTCTCAGCAGAAAAATCATAGGCTGACTGAGCACAAAAACTACCTGTTGATGCCTAGAAATGGCTCCTCAGTGGCTGTATGGCGGTATATTGTTAGGCAGATTGTTAGGAAGAAAGGTAGCACCACTTTCCCCTTCACTAGGCTGCTTCTGCAGATAAAGCTATCAGATCTGCTTTCACTCTTGTCAGTCTGGAATTAAACTAGTGTGTGAGCAATGTCTTTGGAGAGCAGGGGAAATCACACTCATGATACTACTCAGATGTACCTTTTATGAGACTTACACATGGTATAATATTCTTTAAAACCCCAAATATTTTTAAAAATCCTTGGTTGTCTGATTTCCATAACTGTGATACATTCTTATTTGTATTCCTATGTGCTTCTTAGACCCACCAGTTAATTTCCCCATGGATCTTGTGGGAAACAGCTTATGTTTTCTAGTATAGCTACTATTTTTTTCATACAAACACTTTCATGCAAACTAACCAATTTGCAGAATAGTATGCACTCGCACCATATATGTTAAAATAGCAACGTATTACTTAAATTTACTTTTGGGTTCAGCTCTGGTCAACTTAAAGCTAAAGCACTTTTGTGTTAGAAGTATGGATTCAATAATTGAAGTTATCTATCTTACACTGGATATGAAAATATTATTATTTTGGCTTTACTGAACATAGAAGATATGCAAGTTCTCTGTCAATGATTATTATAATTAGTATTAAATTTGGAATGAAAACATAAATATAATAGTGAGAAATTAACGAAACAAATCTAAGCAGCAGGTAACTTTAAATCCTGCAAATCCTGTGTTGATTTATCTCTGGTTTTAGCCAGGGAGTTCCTTCATAGAACAATGTAATTCTTGGTACACTGTGATTATATATTCACTTATCATACAAGTTACCCACATTCTGTTCCCGCTTATATTAAGCATCCACATGTTCTTAACATATAATCATATGCCAAATGCCTGAACGGTTCATTATGTAAAATAGGTATGTCACAGGCAATATAGGTATCTTTATTTTGGAAAGTAGTTTTTTGTTCAGTACTGTACAATGTGCAATTCATGGTCATTTATTTAAATGCTGATTTTTAAATAATCCATCCATATGCTTTTGCTTCGTTGAGTATAAGTAAGTGATTACTAGTAAGTAATTACTAGTACTGCACAGCTAGTAGAATGAATATATATGAGATCAGTAAGAAGTTAAAAGACATATTTGTCTTCTGTGCTCGCAATGACCTAAGAAAACTGATAATGACAAGTGAATTTAGGGATCATAGGGACAGCACTGAAACCCAGCACTGGGAGGAATACTGGGTTACTCACATCCAGTCCAGCTGGGACCATATTCTAGCATAGTTTAAGAACAAACTTGACAGTCATCACCAAAGGGCCCAAAGTCAGCATTTGTGTGTTTGGCCTCCCTGAATCTACATGAATGGTGATGGCACTAAGACGCAGGGGAAAATAGTTGTTTGTGTATGACTACTTCTAAACAGAATCTTTTCAAACTTTTCCATCAGCATCAGCTGTTTTTTATTGATAATATTTTTGTCTTCCACTAATCCACTTAAGGCAAGACATAACATTCTTGTTCTGTTATTTTACTGTAATTCTTATTTGTCTTATTTTTCCATAATTTATTTTGATGTCCCCACATCACTTCTTTAATACAATTTCAGTCTGAATGGCAGCATAGTAACTGGTTTATAGTCATGGAAATGGTTTAAGTCAAATTAAAAAAACACATTGTTGTATTTTGCAAAGTTGAACTTTTAGGGAAATTACAGAGGTAACACCTATGACAAAATCAACCACGAACATCATTCTTCTAAGTCCAATATTAGGATACTTTATATGGGCACATAAGGTCCAAAAAATGTTCGAAAACCTCAGTGGAAAGAGCCAAGAGAAAAATAAGAGACCAACAAAAATCCCCGAATAGTGACATCACATTTTCATGTGTCCTTTATAGGAAATTTCTTTTGTAAGTTTTTGAAGCTTACAACAGACAAACACAGAGATGTTTTAAATCACAGCACTTCAGTAGTGGCAGTTGTCCTATTCATTGGTTTATTCTGGTAACCCGTCAGGTAACTCCTTAGTTATCTTTTAGAAGGTTTGAATCATTCTAATCCAAAATGGGCAAAGTACTTTATTGCATAGTTTCTTTAGAGAATAGAGATAGCATTAAAGCATATATTCACAGGGTGTGTTGGGTAGAATGAACATCATGAGAAGGGAACTGTGGGAACAAGTTAAGCCAGCAACACCTACATTCAGTTATTAAAATCAAAAGGGAACCTTGGAGCTGAGAAGGAGTGTGTGAATCAAAACATTGAGCTTTCAAAAAGTCCTGGAAATTCTAGTAAATGAATGACACCACCAGGTGCTGTTTACCAAAAGAATCATAATAAAAGGGTAATGCAGAGAGACCTCGGTGGAGAATTCTGAAAATCAAATCATGGTGTGTGCAGCCTCATTTCTTTATCATCTATAGGGAATTTTAGAGTATTATGGTGAGCTACTGAGCATACTCTGCATCTTGGGTATACCTGTATTTGTTTGATCTTAGCTTCCAGGTGGGATGAAGACTTGCTTGAAAAAATGGAATTCCAGAAAAAAAATAAAAAATATGGAGAAGCATATCTATAGAACTGGGTCTAAAAACCTGACAAAAATATTTGTGAAAGAAGAATAATGATGTCAGAACGGAAATTTTTAAAAATAATTTGTTTTGCAAAAACTAATAGTCTCTCATTTGAGTAATGACCTCATGGCAAAAAAGTGAGTGTATATTGTTAGTTATTGCAGTATAATGATTACTTATATCTGTGTTATTCTGTTACAGAGGGAATTGCATATCGAAATGTTTATGTAAAAATGTGTACGTCGCTCTGGACAAATGTGAAATTTTAGGCTACTTTTGGAATAATGAGACCATCTGTTTTTATATGGATATCCTCCTCACAGACTTGAGAAACTATAAGTTCTAGATAGGTGAGTTATACGCATGTGGAGCAGAAAGTAGCAAGACTGGGACCATAATGTGATTGGAAAAGAAGAAGTTTATGTTTGATATCCACAGAGTTAAAGGAGAGCAGAGACATGGTCAAAAGAGAAGGTAAGTGAATGATTAATTAGATGTGCAGGTAAAACTGTCTTCACTTAGACCAGGAAAAGGGATGCTGTGCTGGTCAAGGCACAACATGAATCAAGATGCTTCCAGGAAGTCATACAGGAATTCTCGCTATGGTTATCCTTATGTGAAGCTCTGGCCATGGCTTGCAATTGAAGATTGTGCATGATGACATGCCCAAACAAAAGGCTAAATGGTGATATCTTCCACAGAAACTCAGAAAAGGAACATTATGCAGACTGTTATATGCTCTGTTTGATAATGACAGCTAGACAATGGAGCTGACAGTTAGACATCCCTGAGAAAATGTCAAAGACAGGGGTTAAAATTTGGGTTTGCACAGAATAAACTGGAGCTCAATTAAAAACTATAGTTTTGTGAGATATTTGGTTGACGTGCTACCAGAATTTGGTTTGGTGGAGGAACTACTGCCGGAGTAGAAGGTGATGAAGGACAAGAGATTATATAGACATCAAAGGAAGAGGGAAAAGGAAAGTAACACAAAGGACTTTAAGGAAAAGTGAGAGTAGAAGGGCAGCTAAACAGGAAAGAAGCATAAAATCCAAGAAAGGAGGTAGAAATAAAGCATTGCTGATGTTACAACAACATTGATAGGACAGGAAGAGAGAAGAGGTAATCGTGCTTCTGAGCTTCGGTTTTTTAAGATACATTGGTAGTAAACATTTGAGAAACCACCAGACTAGGAAGTATCTAGGATTGAAGAACTCCAGACACTGGCATTGAGATGATAAAGCTGAAAAAGTAAAAGATTGGAGATTAAAGCTGATCAGCTAAGTCGAGTTAAAGGTGATGCTTTTAAAATGCAATAGAGTAATGGACTAGTGCTACATGATAAGGAAAAGTGGATGGAGAGCCAAGGCTTAAAGGGAAGAAGAATATAGGACTTTTGGGAAGTACCTGATTTTGTACGCATCTGCTGTTTAATTGGAAGTTATATTGCCCTGTTGGGAAATAACTCTAAATAAACCATAACAAGACAATTTTTTTTTTTAATAGAAGGATTTGTTCTATATAAGAAAAGATCATAGTTTTATTATCCAGCTGCTTACCAGTAGCATAAAGCTGTTTCCCATTATTTTTCATGCTCTCTTTTACCACTTTCCCTCTCTTTCTAAAGTGTTACCATATGTATACACCTTATTTTCCTAAAAGCTGTTACTGGAAACCCAGTGGCATATGTTCAATGTTAAATGTTGATGCCATCCTCTATCTAATGTGGAAATATATAGCCAGGCTCTGCTTTCAGTCGGAGATGTAAACTTGACTTTGGCTGTTTAGCATCTCTGAAAATTAAGTCACTCAGGTATCTAAATGTTGATTTAGTTTTCTAGCTGTAGATATCCTGGCTAACATTGTTAAACAGGTTGAAGAGTAACTTACAAAAAAGCTTTTAGGAAACCAAAGTAAAAATTAATTGAAATTTGCCAACATAAGCCATGCAGGTGTCAGAGGATACCACATTAAGTAATTAAGCTTTGGATATACTTGGGATGGAGTTGGTTCATCTGTCAATAAACTTAGCATCTAGATGCATATTTTCTGCACATTTTGGTTTGTTTAGAAATCTGGTAAGGATCCAAGGATCCCAGGCTAGAGATGGGTTCAGTGTTTGTGAATGCTTTCTTACAGAAGCAGGGTCAAAGCGTGGTGGCAGTGCTGCTCTTACTCATTCTGCTGCAAATAAAAACACTAGGAGAGAGCTGTAGGCTCTGGTCTTTGCTTCCTGAATTTTTTAAGGCAATTTACTTCTAGACAGGCACTGGACAAGCCCAGAAATGACCCAGAGTACTGGGATTCCCTGTTCTCAGCAGTATGCTCTAAATACCATGCTCCTTCTTATTTACTCTTCTGGTTCCATGACTCTGTTAGTCCTGGATACTCTTGGTCACATTTGAAAGAAATAGTTGAGTGACTGCTTTCACCATTTAAATATTACAATAAATTGTTACTTCACAGGTGTTGTCTATTTGTTGATTGCTGAAAAACTTTAAAACAACCCCACTCATGTCCCACCTTCTCTTTTCGAGTCTAAAGTTGGGCCTGCTAAATTTACATACTTTATGCAGCAGGATACGCGTAGGATAAGGGCCTAAAAGCCTTCAACCCATTCCAGGGAAAGAGGAGATGCTGAGTAGCTTTGGAAATCAGAAAATATAGGAGTCTCAAAATTCACATTGGAGCTAGATATAGCTTATGCAATATTCAACTTATTGCTCCTGATTTTGCTTTTTCATTCCCTGCTCTAGCCAAATATGTGGTCCAAATATACACAAAGCACAAGTAATTATGAAAAATTAGAAACTCCTTTTCTGTTCCTCACTGGAAAACTTCAAAACAAAAATTCAGATGTTACTCCACATGTAGCCTCAGGAACTTCAAACCTGAATCTGTTCAGCTGAATAGGATCCATTTAATTCTGATCTGTTTTTTACTTATTTTATGCAAGAATCATCTCAGGAGTTTGCTCATAGACTTGTTTTATTAGCAAATAATTCTTCTCTGTCTCAGTTGTTTACATTCCTATGTGGCCTGTTTTGTCAGAAATAAGCAACATTTGCCAAATGTAATTCCTGGAATTTCACAATTTTGCTCTGATTGTTTCCTCTCATATGTCTGAGCATTTTCTTTTAATTTAAAAAACAAAAAGCAAAGAGGTGAGCTAGATTTAAAACGGCTTGTTGATATCAGCATCCATATATTTGGGGGGCATCATGAAACAGAAACAACATGAGATTTAGGTGGAGTCAGATGCATTATCGATCACTATATTTAGACTAAAGTGAAGGAAGTGTCTCTTGTCCTGCATTGTGTGGACTTCCGCCTGCAGAATCCATTACCGCAGGAAATAGTTCCAGTTAGATTTTATGACTAAACTTTAAAAGTATGTGTATAAGTATTGTCTAAAATAATATCTGTTGTGACAAATGTTAAGAGAAGAGTACCTCAGTAGACTGATCTCATTAAAAAACACTGCAAATAATATTTTGCAGCCCGGGAAGAAATGTGTTTTTGTTTTGCTTGCTGGTTCTTACAGTGAGAGACTGGCTGGTCTCAGGGGAGGTACTCAGAACCACAGGACAGCTGAGGGGAAAAGGCCTCTTGGTGATTATCCAGTCCAACTCTCTGCTTGCCCAGAGCAGGCTGCCCTAGACTGTATCCAACTGGTTTTGAACACCTCTGAGAATGGAGTCTCTGCAACCTCTCTGGGCAACCTATGCCAGAGTTTGACCACCCTCGCTGTAAAAAAAGGCGTTTCTTATTTTAAATGGAATTTCCTGTTTCCATTTGGGCCCATTGTTTCTTGTCCTGTCAATAGATATCACTGAGAAGGGCCTGGCTCCAACTTCTTTGCTTGCCTGTCAGGTATCCACACACATTGATAAAGTACTGCTGTGCAGGTCTCTTGCCACCTTGGCTTGATTTCCTGCTCGTGGGAATGACAGCTCTTGAGCACAGAGGAAGTGATTCTTGACATTATTGAGTGGTCTACTGGACATATCTTCAGGGCTGATTTCTATGTGATTCTTCTAAGCAGATCCCTGAAAAGACTAAAATCCCTCTCTCCTGAATTCCAGGGTGGTGATTCTGCCTTTTTACTTGTGGTTTCCTCTCAGGATCCTGAATTTTGTCGTGTCATGGTCACTACAGCCAAGGCTGCCCCCAACCTTGGCATTCCTTGTTTGTTAGTATGAAGTCCAGTAAAACAGTTCCCCTCATTAACTCTTCAATCACTTGTTTAGAAACTTGAAAGGTTTTTGGATAGTGTGGTGGGTTGATCCTGGCTGGAGACCAGATGCCCACCAAGCTGCTGTACTACTCACCTTTCCAGCTGAATAGAGGAATATAATGGAGAAATAAGATGCAAAGAACTCGTAGGTTGAGATAAGGCAGTTAACTAAAGCAAAAGCAAAAGTTTGCACATCCACAAGCAAAGAGAAAAAAAAAGGTTTATTCTCTACTTCCCTTCAGCAGGTGGTGTTTGGCCACTTCCTGGGAAACAGGGATCCAGCACATGTAATGGTTGCTTGGGAAGGCAAACACTGTAAAGAATGACTGTCCCTTCTTCCTTCTCCTTTCCTTAGCTTTTATATCTGAGCTGATGTCATATGGTATGGAATACCTATTTGGTTAATCTGGGTCATCTGGCCTAGTTGTGTCCCCTCTCAGGATCTTGCCCACTCCCAACCCTTTAATGGGGGGGTTGATGTTGAGGGACAGCACTGATGCTGTGCCAGCACTGGTCAGCAGTAGCCAAAACACTGATGCATTATCAACACCTTTCTAGCTACCAATGCAAAGCATAGCACTGTAAGGGCTTCTCTGGGGAAAATAAACTCCACCTGAGACACACCCAATATAGATAGGAAGAAAATAAAAAAAAATTATGTGAGCAGAACTAGTAAAGCCTATGTCCTTTCTTCCCTCCTCCCTTCTGCTGACTTCTGCTGAGATGTTTTTAAATACTCCTACCATAATTTGAGTTCTTACTTCTGCATTTCACAGCTCTATTAGTTCCTGCTACATTCCGTGAGCCTTCTACAATACACATAGCTTCCTCCTTTGATTGCTTTCCTCCACTTCAGGGCTTCTCCCTGGACATTGTTATAAAATGAGATGGTGAAAGCAGGAATAGCCCATGAAAATCCTCTCTCAGAATTTAATTTGGGTGACATTCCACAGAATTTATGAATATTCTTTGCACCTGAAAGCCTACAGATTTCAAGGAAAATGCTTCTCTGTTGCTTCTAAGCATCTCAGATGTCTAACTCTACTTATCTCCTGATCTTTGCACTCTAAATTGCATCTCTAGCATATGCTCCATTGTGTGTGCTCTCTAGAATCTATAGGAATAATGTCTTTGGAATAAATTTCTAAAAGCATTATACCTCTGAGTTGGTTTGACCATGTTGAAATTTTGGGAAGACGGGAAGGTAACATTACTGTTTTTCTACCATACAATCATGTGATCCTAGTCTTTTCTCTTAGACAATCCCAACTGGAAACAATGACTCAGATTCTTTAAAAAGGGTCAGTGCAGGACACAGAGGAAAGGGAAACATGAAAGGAAGCTATAGCCAAAGACATTATCATATTCAAAGAGACTTAATAAGTAGTGCAGATAAATCCATAAAAATTAATTTCATTGACTTTATGCCTAAAAAATGGTCTTTTCAGGGCTTCCTTAGTCTACCTACCTTAGTCACTCTACCTTTTAAAATTTTTGATAAGCAGCAGAAAGCAGTTATGTTTTAAAGTCACTTTAAAGTGTGGGATTTTTTAGCCAACATAGCCTGTCAGAAAGCTTTTACATTGCACATTTTAATCTTTGAACATAAGGGAACTCTTTGTTAACAATACTTGGTTTATTTGAACATAAAGTTGTACAAAAATTTGACATGAAAATGACCCTACAAATCCCTCTTTTCTAGTAAACCTTTTATGTTTTTTCTAGTGTGTATTTTTTTTGAAAGTTCCCACTTTCTCTTTCCTACACTGTCCTGTGTGCTCAAAACACAGTCTTCTGTTGATTTCTGTTATAAGACCTGGTGATAATCTTAACAATTATGTGCAGAAAATAGAGACTTTTCTCTGTTGTTATGACAATTTTCACTTTTTGTACTTTTTTGTGAAGTCCAGGTGTTATTTACAATGTGGCATTCTTCCAAAGGCAGCTCTGGGAAAGCAAGGTATTTTCTATTAACCCTCAACCTGCTTGCTTTGGACCTTCCTGACTTTTTCCTTGCTTGGCAAAATATTTGAAGCAGAAATAAGGGTGAATTTATCATTAGTAGCAACGAACTTGCATTCTCTGAGATCATGAAACCATGGAGGAATTGTTGAACAAGAGACAGAATCCTCAGTCTGCAGTATTTGTGTGTGGTTTTGACCGCTTCTTTTCAGGTCTTTTTTTTGTTTTTACAGAAACAGTGTCCTGCCCCAAATAAGCTCTTGCATGAGCCAAATGCTTTGTAAATGATTAAATACCGCAAAGTAATAAAAAAAAATAATTGACTACAATCACTTTGAATAAGAGTCTAGGTATCATATTGATGTAAATCCAGGCTGCGGTAATCCATTAAAAATTCTGTTAACGTAAATATAAAATTGCTTTTCAGACTTGTTCCCAGACCAGAGGAATGCTTAGTCTGCAGATCTAGGCAGTTGTAGAGCAGCCTGGTCAAGTCTGACATGTGGGAATACAGCTAGAGGAAACACCTAGGCTTGACTTTATATTTTCTGGCATCCTGAGGCAAGGCAGAGCCAGAGTTAGTCCAGGACATTGATGCCTTAAGGTCCTTTTAGTTTTTTGATTTTTTTAATTTTTATAAGTTTTATAAGTAGTTATATAGCAGAAGTAGATTTAGAAGCAGCAGCATTTCATTCCTTTACACTTAGCACAGAAACTACACACGTTCCCCAACCCTGTAACCCCATTCCGTACTCCCCATATCAATGCTACCCCTGGATTTCTTTAGAACATTTTTAGTCTCACTCTAAGATAGGCCTGTTCTATTTGGAGAATGCTTGTATCTTAGCCTAAACCGCAGAACACAGTCAGAAACTGGGTGACTGTGTACCCCTTGTACTCTGAAGAAGATGAAGATTGATGAAAAGAGGGTCCTAAAAAGACCCCCGCCTCAATTCCCCGAGGGCAGGACAGGGGTGGATCAGGGCAAAAGCCAGAGGGTGGGAAAACCTCGAATTGGACAGGCAGTATTATAAATTGTAACATCTGAGGCACGGGGGCACACACGACTCTTGCTACTGAATTAAATCCTTTTCTTATCCCCAATTAGATTGCTTTGGAGGTTTTTTTTCCTCAGCTCCTTTAGGCGTCAACATCAGCAACAGATTCATTCAACAGGAACATAACACATCCTGGACAATTTGAACATCCTTCCTGGTCTCTACCTGCCATCCCAGAAGGTTTCCTGCAGATCACGTGTCTTGTATGCTGGTCTCATGGGGATGTCTCAGATAAGTCTAGGATGTCAACAATGGCATTTACTACCTATGGTACAGCAACTGAGTTGTTCTCTTAATGGCATGACATGAAACTGAAGCTACTACCAAACAGAATTCAGTTCCTAAATTGCCTAAACCCCATTTAAAACTACCTAGATTTTCTGACTGTCCTAGATATTATTCAGTGGTCCTGGTGGCTCATACAATGAAAGAGAACGTAGACTTAAGCTATTGCTGACTAACTTGACCCAATTTTCACCTCAAAAAAATTCAATTTTTTATCTTGAAAGAGAAGAGCTTTCAGGTCAATTGATTTCTGACATGAACAACTTGATTCCCATCCAGATGTTTACACCCTTCTAAATGTGAGCAAAAATATAGTCAAGAAACTGAGCTTTTCACAGCTTGTTTTGTTAGGCTAAGCAAAACTCATCTGGAGTCTTTTCATAGACGGCATCTTCAACTTTCAGAGTATCCCAGGAGCCTTTTCTGAATCGCATCTGACCTCTAGTATCTTGAGCATTTTTTTTATCTTGAGTTTTACCAATTCCTTGCAGACTAATGTTAAAAACTCCTAATCTAGAGTGTATTAACCCTTTTCATATCTTAAAACAGTATTCAGTGTTTTCTAGCACTGTAGGTACAAACAGTGCACATTACTGACAGGATAGGAACTGGATTTGTTCTTTACAAAGGCTGCAGAAAGAGTATGTGGAAACATAAGGAATCAGTACTCAGAAAACCTTTTATAACTAATTTTAAATGTGTTAAATGAAACTCACCCTGGAGGCTTAACACAGTGAAGTCAGTGATGTTCAAAAGTTATTTCTTTGTAGAATAATAATCTTTAGCGTGGTAAAAAATGTAATTATGTCCTTCCTCAAAGTTCCTTTTAATAGCTGATCTGTGCAACTCCAGAAAGTAGCTTCATCCATTTAATATTTTACAGTTACATTCGAAAATAATATATTTAGATTGCATATTATTTCTATATACTATTGAAATTGTAGAGAATATATAGGGGCTTTTTAGGCTATCATAGCAGCAGTCTGGGAAACACATTTGGTCCACGTATCACATTGGAAAGGCAACAGTGATGGCACTTGTATATTTAGATTTTATGTGGTTCAGGAACAGTGTACACTCAATGACTGGTCACAGTGCTTAATGTTCTCTCCTGTTTTAGGTTCTCTCCTGTGGTCCTGTAATGGACCACAGCTCTGGACTTTGCTATGAATTTTTGACAAAAAATTGGCTTCAGTTTGTATTGACCTTCAAGTGGTTTTTTGACCTGGATAGAAACATTTATTCAGAAGCAGCTCTCTGGCTTGAAAAGGAAGCCTCAGCTATTTTTATAATTATTAAATTTCTATTTGTAAGCAAATATTGATATTTTGTCATGCAGATACCCTGAGTTGCTGAAATGCCAATGTCACTTCACAACTATTCTGGCACTTACCTATGGGGTTTATAGGCCTTGCTTTAAGACATATGAACTTCAGAGTGGATAAGGCTACTGCAAAACCTCCTGTTCTATAATCTTGCTAAGACCCAAACTGAGAGACTTTATTGACTTTAAATCTATAACAGATTAAAAAATCTGGCAATGACCATAAAACTGATAAAGTATCATAAAATGTCATCTCATTCCATAAAAAATGTGTCAGAAAGCAAATAAAAGCCTATCTAAAGTTGTGTACTTAGTCACCTGTAAGGAATTTTCATGAACTTGTAATTTTTATGTATATGTCTTTTGGTGAACTTGATAGAACAAGGGAATAAATTTAACCAAAATGTAAATGGAGAGATAAACTAATTAATCTATTCCTGCTATTTTTTTCAAGAAGATGTTATGTTCTCTCCTGTTTTTAATGTATCCTTACTTTATATCTGAATTGCCTGCTTGCATCTGGGGAAGTCAGTCTTATCCAAGACTCCTCAGGTGACCCCAAAATCTTTGAACGCAGACTTGCAGTGGTAGTGTTCATATGGTCTAAGAAAGTTGCTTCCATATTTGAAACTTTGCTGCCAAAACACAAGGGTTCTGTGCACTTCATACCATTTTGCCCGTGGGAAGTATACAGCATCCCACCAAGGTTATCCAGGGAAGGCTTAATTTCACTTGATGTAATTGTGTTTTTCCTGAGAAAAAGTAATTTTTCTTTCATTTTAGAGTAGGTTCTGATTACTTGCAACTATTTTTGTGTGTGTGTGTGTGTGTGTGTGTGTATGATTTTTTGGCCTTGTTAGTAAGTGTACCTCCTTTATTATCTATAAAGCTTGTTACTGAGAAGCAATGAAGATGCCTGTGAATACTAACTGCATGTTAAAAACATTGGTTCCTGCAGAAAATTATACTAGAATTTGCTTATGTTAGGAATCAGTCCTTTAGTAGTACTGAACTCCTATGAGACTTGAAAATTTTGTTGACTCAGGAAATATATTTAGATCTCAGCATGTAATATCCAGAGAGATGCAATATCTGTGGTTTGAAGATCACCTCCCTTGACTGCCTTCTGTTTTAACACTCAGATGTCGAGTATTCAAGCTGCAGCCTGTGTACTGCTGAATTTAACAAAATTTTTTGTTCTATCCCTCTTTACAAAGACTTTGCAGTCTCTGTATTTTTGTGTACTTTTTTCTAGTTTAAAAAATGCTTTCCAAGACCATACAGCTACAGACTATACACAAATTAAACCTTTAAAAATGCAGTAGTCTTCATCAGCCTGAGATAGTGATTTGATAAACTCACTGTCCTATCAGCTTCCTGTCTGTACAACGATGCTACAAATGTCACAGTTTTTTTTCTATAAAACCAGTTTTAGCACTGGATATACAGAGGAGAGCACAGATAAAAATCTAGGAGTATAGTGGTCCACAATACCCTAGGGAAGAAAAAACCAGAGAAGTAAAAAGGAGAAAAAACAGGGAAAAGAGCAAAATAAGGGTGAGATGAGAGGGAGACAGAGGCACTCTTCAGGCAAACTGCTTGTACTCAAGCACACCCTGTCCCCCATTGGTAGATGATGACTATGAAACTGCTACAGCTCAAATTATAAATAATGCCATCTAACTTGTACAAAATCTGTCTTTATTCTGTCCAAACACCTCAGTTACATCAGCAGGACATTTACTATAAGCCAAGGCAAGCCAATAGGTCAGAATTTATATTCCAGCTCATGAAATGTAGTACTTTCCCTGAGTCATTTTGATATACCCACGTGGTAAGAAACATGGATGGATATCTTTGGATTGGTTAGAAATGTACAGCTTCTCTCTTGGCAAGTCCTTGGATAATGCAAAATTTACATCTGCTCCAGATCCAGGCTATAACCTACTAATATTTGCTCCAAATATAGGAAGAGAATAAGTGAAAATAGTACAATGGCCCACAGCAAGAACTAGTTTGTATCATGTGCTTTCATGTGCTCAAATGAATTTAAATCACTTCTTACTTGATTGGGAAAAACAGCTGGTGATAAACAACCAGTGATATATACCTGACTTTGTACCTTTATTGGCAGAATACAAAATCACTATGTAACTCTGAGGGACTGGAGTAGCTCTGGGAATGTTTTTTGGACTTCTCATTATGTACATGCCATTTTCCTGTGGTATATAGTTCTAGCAGATATAGGCTGAACACTCTTTATGGAATGATGGAGGCAGCAGAAATGATAGTTTCCTAAAAATAAAAGGGGATTAATATCCAAAAGAAAATTAAAAGGTATTATTGCCAGCAGATATGCAAGGCTATACATCAGAGTTTACTGAAGAGAAAGTAACCCCAAATAGTCTAGATTAAACTGACACGAAGATACTCTGTACAAATAAGTGCTAGGCTAAATGTCTTTTCAGGTCTTTTCTTGAAATTTTCTTCTGCAATTTCTGTCTTCCTTACACAATGTGAAATGAATTTTAATCAGGAAATAATAATTACAAATTGTTCTGCATTAATACTTCATCAATAAAAAGAGATAGCTAACTTCATTTTCTTTATTTCTTCCTTTCCCCTAGAAATCAGAGAGCAAAGTAAAACAAGACAAAGTAAAGCAAGAAGAAGTAAAACAAAAGAAGCCTTTAACTGAAACACACATTTCATACAAAACTGATTTTCCCTTCAAAATTTTCAAAATCTGTTAAAAAATGAGGATTTTTCCCCCTGCTGTTGAAATAATAGTTTTAAAAGTCAACCAATGCAAGTGATAAAGCTATCACAGTGAATATATTTGTTTATTCAGCTTAATGATGCAAAGATAAAGCTATCAGCACCAACAAATAATACCGTCAAGATGAAGAAGCAGTCACTGTGTACAAGCTGAAATTCTCACTAAACATGAAAAGATGTGTAAATGAAGCATATTAATTGCAGTGTCAATTACAATGATCCCAGACGCCACAAATGCATCTACATGGGTGGTTATTGTTATTAAAAATACTGTGTGCTATTATTCACAATTTCTAAAATTGCTTGTCTGGCAGATTTTCAGCTTTTCAGGACTCAACTGGTGCTGAATATGACATAATGGTTCTGCATTTTCTTCCATGTGAAGATTCTCCTGATATTAACAACTCCCCACCTTCCACCTCCACCCGCTAGCTGAGGAAGTGCCATCTTACACAAGTAAACTTCTAACACCAGGTTTATACCTGGAAAACCAGTATCTTTTCAGGATACTGGTTTTGACTCTGAAGATTGTATGTCATATATAATTGTTTAAAAGGCTATTGACTAAGTACAAGATATTAGCTACTCCCTCTTTTATCAGATCACTTTTCTTTGTATTTAATTCTTTTTTAGATTTATCTAAGTATCTAAATATGCTATTGTATATCTATAGAAATATATGACACAAGCACTGTAATGATTTTCAGTCTTCTGAGGGGACTCCAGCCGTAACTCTCAGGCTTTTGTGCAAAGGTGCATTTATAATTTTAGAAAGTTTTGAAGGCTCAACCTCTAGGCTTAAAATCCCCTTAGGAAATTGAAATTCTTCTCCCATATGGAAATAATTTCAGCTTGCCCACCTCCTCTCTTACTGCACTGGCTTAATTCACTCAGCTACAGAAAAATGCCAAGTCCAGTTACGAATCTTAGTTTCTACATATGCTTCTTTCCAAAGATCAGCAGAAGACAAACCACACAGTGGGCCATGAAATTTGCTAAGAGGTGTCTGAATGCATCAGCTACCATGGGGTGTATTCTATCCCACACATGCTTCAAGTCTCACTATCTTTCGTAAAATGCTGAATTATTATTCTCATTAACTTCTAATTTCTTGTTTAACACAGCTAGTCACAAGAAAAAGGATTTTATTTTCAAAATTAAAATTTAAAATTATCTGTCATCCACTTCTTTTCTAATCTCTTGCTCTGCCATAAGACACTAAGTTTCTGCCTGGGTTTGGAAGTCCTTGTAGGGGTGTCTAGTTTTACGAAAATCAGCGTAGAAATGTTATTTAAAGGAAAGGATCATAAAGGAATAATTAGGATATCAGTAAGATTAGGATAGCCCAAAGAGACAGGGTAATCTCAATGGCAGGCAGAGAGACAGGAGTGGAAGAAAGGAAAATGAATATGGAAGTTATCTTGATGCAACAGAAAGGCTGGGAAAGAAAAACTAAAGATGAAAGGAAAATTAAGCCAAAAATATTTAGTAGCAAAGACTGATGTCTTGATCCAATTGCTGTTATTAGCTGATTTGGTTTAGTTTGGGGTTTTTTTGTATATGAGACTTTTGATTTTACGTTCAAGAGGGATGTAAGTTTACCTCCCCTCTCGGATATGAGAAAAATACTGAAATACTGACTTTCAGCCAAGAAGAAGGCAATGAAGAGTTTTAAATAAGAGGCAGAGGAAGACTGGAGTAGCACACAAAAGGGTGAGACTGTAGTAAGTGTCCTATGAACCACATCAGACTTGTTGACAATGATTGGCTTATCATGTAGTTACCAAAAGAAACACAGCTTTGTGCATCAGACAAAGGAAGACACAGATATGGTGTGATTTTGGAAAACATGAATGATTTTTCAGACAACGGGGAGGTTGTAGAAATAATGAAACAGAATCCACAGGAGGCTGTTGGAGAAGAGGATGCAGCAGCAAAAAGGAAGAAGTAATAAGAGCCAGAATAGGCTCAAGCAGAATAAGCTCAAGAAAACATGGACATGGTCAAGCACAAAGTGAAAAGATGTGCTGAGGAGAAAAAAACAGGGAGAGAAACACAAAAACGTCACTGAAACTGTAAAACGACCAGGACTAGGGGAGGAGGTTGGTATTCATTTACAGGAAACAGAGGGAGACCATTTGGGAGGGAATGTGGTTTTCACACCACCATATTTTAGATGGAGTTAGGCAGGTTAGAGGATGTAAACAAAGAAATATGCATGTAGCGAGTCAATAAAGCTAACACAATACCAGTTTGGAGGCAAGAAACTGTAATGGTTTATTGGATTCACAACTCTAAGGGTTCAGGGTTTACATATTTAACAGGGGGTTTACATATTCATGGTATTAAAATTGGGGAATATCACAAAGATGAGGTAAGGGGAAACCCCAGGTTAACCCATCTTGGGGTCTTACAATTACATCATAGGACAAACCCCACTTTATCTTGGGGGATTTCATGAGGGGAACAGGTAACACAGAGGGAGACATAAAACACAAAAGGTTTGCTGCACAGGTTTGATGAGATCAGAGCATGATTTCTCTGGGCGAGCTTGGGTAGGACATTCCAAACCCATGATATCAATGGATCCTTGTCTGGACTCTAGATGGAGGTTTTTTCCCAGTCTCTGTCAGCCTAAGGCTTTTGTTTAAATCCAGCAGTTTTCTTTTTCTCATATTTAATTTTTGGAATCCAACATATGCAGATGCAGGGAAGCACATGCAGGACAGATACTTAAAAACATGTGGTGAGTTGATTTGGATAAAGGATGAAAGTGCAGTGGAAGAAGGGAAAAATACTAGATACAATGTTTTGCAAAGCTCAGGAGTATGAAGGTTTTTTTCAGAGCATTTAGTAGAAACTGGTCAAAGCCTGATGGAATATGTAAAGTCTAACAAATGGAGATGAATTACCTCGTGCTGGATACCATGCCACCACAACTGGATTGTTACTAATACAAGATGAAGGTACACTTTTTTTTTTTGTTACAGAACATTGATTTAAGTACAGTGTAGGAGGAAAGGAGACAGAAAAGTGTGAGAATGCCAAATGAATTAAAAATGGAAAACCTGTAAAATTGACCTAGTCTACCATGAAATCTCTTATGATCATTATTTATTTGGACTCAATCATGATGCTCAGTGCTATGAAAAACTTCCTGGATCCAACAATCCTGTAAACTGCCCCATTCAAACTACATAATTACCTGGATATCTCTAGCCACTGCTACTCCAAGTGTCCAGAGGCCAACTCTTTGGACTAGTTCCTAAACTCCTGATCAAAGCAGCTCCTTTCACCAAACTTAAGGTCTTGCTTTTCTCTCCAGAAACATGCATCTCCAACAGACAGTTAAATTCAGAAGGAGGTGAGTAAGGGGTTACTCCCTGGTGTGAGGGGCTAGTAGCCAGTCTCACATACCTACTGCCCACACTGCTCTAACTTCCCCACTGTCTTGCCTTCTATTTATTTTCCGCCTCTTTATCTTTTATCTCTGGTGTTTGGAGACCCTCTACTAGACTGAAGTTTAACCACATTAAGCAAAGAGAAAAAGTGATGGGTGGTGGAGACCCCACAATCTATTCTATTCAGAGTGCCCTGACCTGACCACTTCCAGGGTTATTGAAAAAGGATCAGACCATGATCTTCAGAAGGAAACCCACCAATGGGAGACAAGGAAGACACTGTGCAAACTGTTCAGGGTTACAGCTTTCAGGGGCACAGGGCACATGGCTTGTTGTGGTGTGTAGGGGATAGAGAATTGTGGGATTGGGTAAAACTTGCTACTAGACCTTTTAATAGGACTATGGTAAGGTACAAAACTTACTCAGGGATGTTTGGAGGATGGTCCAAAGGAAAAGGGAATGATCAGAGTGGATCCAAGAGGGACAAGCATCTATCCTATCTTTTTGCTTTAATCCCACTTCTAACTGTTGATGTCTCAGAGTTTTTTTATTTTTTAATTTTTATAGATTTTAGAAGTAGTAATGTAGTGGATGTAGATTTTAATGTGTCAGTATTTCCAGTAAAAATAACTACAGCAGCACATAACTCAGGTATCATTTCCACACTGAAGTCACCATCATCCTCTGACAGGGTGCTGACATTCTCTACCAGCATAACTAACATGCAATCTTTTACTATTTTTTACTGTAGTATATCCCTTATCCTGTAGCATAATGTTTACACATACCAAATCCTATCCCATATCAATCCCTCAAAATTCCTTTAATTGTTTAGTCTTCTTTTCAAGGTAGAATTGCAGAAAAACACCTTAAGGCCTGCACCAGAAGATGTAAACATAAGGACAGTGACCTTCAGGCCCAGGACTTTGGAGGGACTCCAAGGACTGTGCATGTTCCGAGGAGGATGAAGATGATGAAGGAGGGGTCCCAAACTCCCCCAGACTCAATTCCTGAAGGGGTGTGCCAGGGGTGGAACTGGGCAGAACCAGGGGATGGACAGAATTGGGATTGGATGGACTTTATTATAAAATCATAGAACTAGTTCTGAGCGCAGGCACAGGGGTATGTATTCCTGGGGCCTCAATGATCGTTAAAGCTTCTGCTCTTCTTATCTCCTACCTGAAACTGGCTTGGAGTCTTTTTTTCTCTGAGGTCTTTAGGCAACACTGTATTCCACATGGATGTGCTTTCTAACCTGAGAAATATTCTGTATGTGATGTACAGCCTCTAACAAATATCAAGTTAGACTGGATGGCAGATCAGATGAGACGTCTGAGTACTTCTCTCTCTGGAGAGAGAAGAGGACCATGGGTCTGAGATTTGTAAGTCAGCAGCAGAAGAGTCTGTGCATCTTAGGCCATCTACTACAGTCCCATATTGCATTTACACATGTTTAACTGCTAAAGAAGTGCAAACCAGAATGGCTGATGAGCAGGGTGGGAGACCTGACCACCAACAGTAGAGTGAGACCACCCATCCAGGGGCCCAGAGGTGTGTGGGGAAGCAGCAGAGGGAGATTAGGTTCCAGGAACAGCTCTTGGATCCTGAGAGCTCTGGGCCTCTGTGTCTAGGACTCACCAGTGGACCTGCAGTCTGAACAACTGAAGAAGTGGAGTGGGCTAGAGCCATACGCACTGCCCATGTTTATGGGAGCCCTGTTGGGGTTTCTGTGGGTGCTGGCAAAGGCACTGCCTGCTCACTGTGCTGGGCTCTGTGTGTGCGTGCACACAGACAGATGTGTGCCCAGAAGGAGCACAATCTCAGCCTCCTCCCTGAACCTGGGGACACCATACTGCAGAAGATCTGTTCCTGGGGCTGGCACAGAAAAGACCTACCTGGGTCCTATAGCTCACTAGATTCTTGTATCTATTGAGCTTCTATCTATCTATCTATCTATCTATCTATCTATCTATCTATCTATCTAATCTCTATCTATATTATGTGCATGTATATTTTTACATTCACATTTAAATTTACATTTCTTTTTGTATATTCTCTTCCTCTGGGTCCTGAATGCTCATTTGAAAGCTATTTTGCTTTTTACAATTTATGAATGGTGCTCTGACGTCATTCTTGGAGACTCTTTAATTGTAAATATCTAACTCTGTATAGACAAGGAGATGCTAGCATGGTATTGGTTTATCTTCCTGGTATGTATTCAAAAAGCAGTGATTTAGAGTCAGTGATAGAAGAGTTGGCTTAAATAGAGGCTGATGGGATACAATAGAGTTTTGAATTCCTTTCCATTTTAATAAAATGATGTTTTCAACATACGGAACAATTCTAAACTCTAAGTTGCATTATAGTGCACAAAATATTTAAACATCATAAAAATTCCCCTTAACACTTTGATTAATTGATGCTTGTCTTGAATTTTCTTGCCCCAGAGTAAGTATAAACAGATTTAAGTGTTGAGAAAGCCACTGGTTTGGTTTAATGGTTATGCTTCTTTAGCTGCGTGTCCCCATGGAATTCTTATACTTAAGGGGACTATTAAGTGTCACTTTGTGTGGTATTACAGTGACACTTGCAATGTTTTTTATATGTCAGGGAATGGAATGGATTAATACTTGTATTTTTCTAGTTCCAAGGATGTATCAGAATAAGCTAATACTACATGCTGCTATTTTACTAAGATGACTGAATGAAATCCTGTCAAAATTAACAGGGGTTTCTTTTATGTAATTTTTAATCAGTTCTGGATCAATCCCTCCCATTTTATATTTGTTATAAATAAATTCTACCCATGCCTGCCCAGATACATTTAGTATGTAAGTGTTTTTAAATCTCCTTGAATTTTTAAAATTTCCTTGGAAGATTGTGTAAAATGTGCTTGAATTGAATAACAATGAAGGTTGAAGGACATAATAAGAATTCAGTCTTTCTCCCTGACCAACAAACCTAGTGTATCATATAACCCCTACAGCGGGGTATCACAAGTGTCCACAGTGATAAAATTCCTTATATACAAATTCTGTCTTCCTCAGATATACTCAGAAATTGGATAGCATTTTAGGTAAGGTTTTCTGTCACATCTTTTAATCTTTGTAAGAACTTGTAGTAATGAAAGCTATAACTAAGGTAGATTAGTTTATTCTGAATGCCTTAATTTAGCTGCTTGCAATGTCAGCATAATCATGGAAGCCGGAATTTTCCATGCTTGCTTTTCATTTCAGGCTAAATTTCTTTGGAAACTTAGAAAATCCATTTTTGCCAGTTCTATGAAGCAGATAAAGGGAGTACAGCAGAGTGTTTTAATAAAATTTAAAATAATTTCCAACTTTTTCTAGGAGGAGTTTTTGTTGTTGTAGGATTCTGCAGCAGAAATTGGAGTTTGGACAATTTAGCTCAAAATTCACCCTTGGTTGTTAATAAATCTGTGCACATCAAAGGGTTAGTAACTGAGAAATTTTGAACATTTAATTAAGGATATCAGGAGGTACGAGTCAGATATTTTCTAGAGGATATAATTAAACAAATGTAAAAAAGTACTTCTGGAAGACTCAGGAACAGGAAAAGCCAAGTTCTTTATCAGCATGGACAGACAGTTAATGTTTTCAATGGTAGAATATAATAACTTTGCAAGAAGATTTACTTTGGTATGAAACAAATTAGGAATGTTCACGCTGTCATTTAGATGTATGTATAGGAAATGTGACCATGTCAGAAAGAAAGTCTTAGATATTTCAGTAATCTTTGGTGAAATCAGTCTATAGAAAAAGTTCTAAAGTATTAGAACCCTAAAAAGCTATGAGATCTTCCAGCATTAGAAATAACAATTATCTAGAAAATTCTTCAGAAAATGCAGCAAATGTACTATTGTAAAACTATTGAATGTACTATTACAGCTCTACACTCTAAACAAGTGTGAGGGACTGAAAGAAATTCAATGGCTTGAAACAACTCTGTGTGTGCAGGAGGGGACAAATCAGGTTCTGCCATGGTGGAATGGTGCTGTGCCCTCATAGCTCACCTCCTTGACAGCCTATAGTGCAGCTGCCAGTCACTGGTACACCGGGAGCACCACCCCACCCCACATGCCCTGGAGCCCCTAGTCCAGCCCTAGAAGGGCTAGTAGACTGAAAGCCCTGCCTGGATGGGGAGGGAGGAGGTTGGCCACGGGAGTCCAAAGGAAATAAAAACCAACACCGCCACAGAAGTCCAAAGGAGATAAACTGAACACCATGAGGTTTCCATGGTGGTGTGACCACATTGTCCTTGGATTTGTAGTAGCTGGTTCTGTGCTGGATCTAAGGCAGTAGCTATAATTCTCTCTTTCTCCCTCTCTCGTTCTTTATTCCTTCTTCTCCTCCTAATTTCCTTTCCTTGATATTTGGGTGACTTAAACCTGGATGGATTGAAATTTTCTAAATCAATGCTTTGTGAAATGCTCTGTGTTGATTGAATGTTTGCTTTAAACTTTTACCAAATTCCTTTGTTTTCCAAAGTCCGCCAGTAAAAATGTGTAATTTTGACCCCTTGAAAACTTCTTAGTGTTTTTCCTGTGCGTGGCCTCAAGGTATAAAAGAACCTAAGGCCCTTTTAATAAATCTGTCAGGAGGATTTTGGGGTCTTATATCTTTTTGGCATAAAACTCCTTTGATGAGCTCATGGGGAGAGCCTTGGGTCTTACAAGTAATTAATATATCAGTAAGACGAATGCAGATAATTTCAAGATACTTCACAAACTTATTAGAGATCTTTTTAATTTAAAATGTGTTTTTTCATACTTTAATCAGTGAAGATTTATAGAGTATTGCATCTTAAATCAATTTAGCCTGAAGGAGAATGACAACATTATTTTAATGTACTCGTCAGTGTATATTTTTATGGTGGAATCTTTATACAGGCTGTATTTGCTATAAGAAAAAGCTGGTGGTGAGAAGTTTTGTGTAGTATTTGCTGATCTTTATCTGCTATATAGGTATAGCATAAGTGCTCTCGTGGCCCATGATGATGATGCTCACCCAGAATCCATTAGTCATGATCCATATGGCAGTGGAGCAACGGGAGCCTGACATTTAGGGGAAGGGTGCCTTTGGTGGAAAAGCATAGTAAATTCACCTAGTTGATTGTTATGGGTAAGTTCACTTTTCAAGTTGATGTGGAAATTGCAGCAAGATTGATTGGAGATTGTATGTTTATATCCAGAAGAATCTTACTTAAGTACTTTTCCTCAATTTCATATTTCAGTCTTTTCTAGAATACTAGTACCAGTAAAATTCAAGCATAATATACACATAATTTTTTGAGTCAGGAAATTATTCAGCTTACAATTAACCTGTCAGAATATCAGTTAGTTTGTTGATCCAGCTCATCAGGCAGCCACTGAAAGGCGGAATTAGCACAAGAAAAGTAGCAGGAATGAGACCATCCCCTTTTTGGCAATGGCCAGCACTTTACCTCAGTGTAGAGTGATCACAGACCTATAAGCAGAGTGAGCCAAGGATTTTATTTCACCCCGTCTGTCAATGGCAGAATGACAGATTAACGTAGCCAGTTAAAAACAACTTCTCTGCACTGCTTCGCAAGCCCCTGACAGTAGTTGGTGTTGCTCTAAAAGACTCTTCTTTGAATCAAGTGTTTACAGGTAGTAACATTTAAATTCTATTTTAATTTTCACAGTGATAAACAAAAGTTTTAGAAGGCAACCTACATGTGTTTTAAATGTAAAGGAACAGACAAGTTAGTTTTAAGGTAAGCTCACGATACTGATTTTTAAGACCACCTAGTGATGTCTGACTGCTTGAAATAGGCATTACTGTTAAGAACAAGGGGAGACTTGGAGTCCTTGAGGGCACAGCAGGAAGAAAATTGTTTTTTGCAAGGCTGAACAGGGCCTTGTTTGGTCTGCAGGACTGCTGGGACTGCTGTTAATGCATAAGAAGCAATGAACTCAAATGTCTCAGAGTCCAGCCTATGATGGCAAAGGTGGTAGTTGGAAAAACAAAACCATATTTTTGCTTGTGTACAAAGTACATTTGCTCTTTGAGAGACAGTAAATATGGGGCACTTGTGGTGACGTTTGTAATCTGAACTTATAACACCTTGCAGTCTGGCATCTCTGTTTGGATGTTTGGACCTAACACACTATAACTTTTGAAAACCACATCTAGTCACTTCCATGGGATGTTCTGGGTGTCAGTAGGCAGAATCCTAGGTGTTTGTGTAGAAATCAGAAATTTAAAGGATGAAAAGGAAGACACACAGAGTCCCTGGCATTTGGCTTGTTGACGAAGCAGCTCTTTAATTGTCTATAGATTGAAGTCCTACTCTCAGGAGACTATTAACACATTCCAGCTAAACAATGTCCCTCATTTTAGCTATTCACTGTGGCTTTTGGAGTGTACTATTTGAAGAGAAAGATCCCTACTCTGCCTACCATTCATGATTGTATTTTCCCTGATTTGTCTGTGAGTGGGCTGAGAAGAAAGGATGTGGGGAGACCCTAAGTAGAGCATACACTCTGGAAGAGGGTCCTGAGCAAGTGGGAGGGTTTGGTATTGGGTCTAGGGAGAATGAGGAAAGCAGGACTGGGCAAAGCGGGACTGAGGAGTTAAACACTGGGCATGGGTGTAGCTGCAGGTCAGGAAAAGGAAACAAGCATTGACCTGGCAGAAGAAATGTACACTGATCACAGAATCACAGAATGGGTAAGGTTTGAAGGGAACACAGAGAGTCATCTGGTCCAACCTCCCTGCTGAAGCAGGATCATCAGAGAGCAGATTGCACAGGATCATGAACAGGTTAACGTAGTGCTGCAGCGTAATATCAGATACACCAAGCAATGGAAAAAATGCCTAAAAAACAGTGAGTATTGGTAAAAAATATCTTGAGGGAATAAGAACAATAAGAGGGTGATATGCCAATAATGGCACTGGATGGTAGTAACAGCATTTTCACAACAGCAGGAACTTCATCATGTGTCGCATTGGGTCTTTATATAATAAAGAAATGGAGCCTGCTCCCAGCTGAGGTGGTGATCAGAGAGTGTTTATCTCAAACTCAGCACTCTTTTTATCTCTTAAAACCATGTGACCTTGTGACCAATGAGGTTATCGATTCCGGTGCATGTCCCCTGCCCTTCCCCTGCACCTCTGGACATGCCTCCTACAATCATACAAGAGAAAAATATGCATATTTCTGGGTACTTCATACTGTCCCACTATTTGACTGTAATAGGTCTGATCTGAAACCCATTTGGATTTGACTAGTATAAGTGCACGTTGGATCAAGCTTTTAAAGATTAAGAAATTGGTCAAATAATTACTTATTGTTTATAGCAAAGAAAATAAGGAAAAACACCCATCAGTTTTCAGCATTAGAATAATCTGTTTTAGCACTTAAATCACTGCTTGATTTATTGTATTTCTATTCTGGAAAACTTATTTATACTGGAGAACTGAACTACAGAGAAAAAGAGTGATGCCGTGGGATGTTGGCACTAAAAAATACTCCGGAGCAGTTAATTAGGGGTGAGATAAGGAAAGGGTTTAATTATGCCAAAGCAAAAGATGTTACAAGACCCGTGCCCCTGTGCCCGAGATGTTACATTTTGTAATACCATCCATCCAATCCCAAATGTGTCCACTCTGTGGCCTTTACTCTCGACCACCCCGGGTCCAACCCCTGAGAAATGGGTCTGGGGGCTTTTACTTCATCATCTTCACCATCTTCAGAGTACAAAGGGTGCATAGTCACCTAATTCTTGACTCTGTTTTGTTATTCAGGCCCTGATATGCTGTTCTCCAAACAATCTAGGCCTTGCCTTGACATAAGACTAAACATTGCCACTGGATTCAGGGGTAGGTTTGATATGGGGAGCATAGAATGGGGTAAGAGAGTTAAGGAATGTGTAAACTAAGGGTGCTACAGGGAAAGGGATGTGAGGGTTGCTGCTTTTAAAGTCTACTTCCATTACTTATAAAACTTATAAGGCTTACAAAATTAGAAAAATAAAAAAAAAACATTAGGGGCTTAAGGCATCAAGAGAACCACAAGAAAACATCCAGAATGTGTAAATGCTACTTCCAATAATATAGAACTAAACAATTTTCTTTAAAGACCACAGTTTGTCACACACTGAAATGAATTATGTCCTATTCATTAAGAACTATAAGCGTCAATCGGAACACACTATCCTTGATTCCCCCATAGGAATGGAAAGTTATTGACAACATACTTATTGGTTATATGATGGTAGTGGAGTCTCTTGGGGCATAAGGAACCTTGAAGAAGACAGGTTAGATAACAGATAGGGTCACTGGGATAGGATTCATCTCCTAAATTCATCTGAAACAAATCACAGTCTGATGACACTTTCATGGGGAAACATTGACAAGAACTGTGATAACTTAGTAGTTGAAGAAGGACTACATGAGTGTCAAACTAAGAAAAGGAGAAAGCTCAGGTAATTTTCTCTAGCTCTCTGGGATGAATGAGAAGCTCTGATACCTGGCAAAGCTCAACATCATTCGTGGAGGGCTTTGATGCCTGATGCCTTATATATGTGACATTGCAGTTCCTTTGACGGAAATATACATTATTTTAAGGTAGAGATCTGAATAAGATGCTATAATAGATCCCATTCTTCTGCCTGGTCTCTTCTATTCCCTACATCCTTTCAGCTGGGTTCTCGGATGAGCATCCAATTGGATGACTATCTTTATTTTTGCATGACCTGTCTGTGACAAATGTGGCTTGTTCTCTCCATGTGTCCTCAGTGAGTATACAAGGTACTGGAGTTAGATTTGTATTCTTAAGTGCAGTTTAATCTTTCAGGTGTATATCTGTTCATGGGTTATTTAAGTCAAGTTGAGAGAACCATACTGCTATATATACCATATAGGTGGGATGAAAGGGCATGTGGCTTGTGAGGTGTTCAGCCCCAGAGAGAGGTGCTTTAGACCAGTCACCGGGTATCTTCTGTGTTGTGCCTAGACTACTAATACTCCATTCTACTTTTAACAAGGAGTAAAAATGTCAACGACATTCAAATTGTGGGAGTTGTTTTCAGCAAAAACTATATGGATTAGGAATTAAAAATTTCTTATTTCTATAACATAACATCATTTTCAAAGCATTGAAATGCTTGTGGAAACAAAAAGAACAGCATTATGTTAGGATAAGAAAAGTAAACCATAGGTTCTATTCTGTCTACTACTATTATTCTCATGAAAAGAACAAAAATTAAAAAGGTATTTCAGATAGTGAAAAGCATTGAATAGAAACAATGTATGGAATGACAATATGTAAAACTGCTCTCATTTCTTTCCAGAGGGATGATGTCAGAGTTTGACTGATACTAGTAACAGTCCAAATTCAGATTAGATAACAGCCAAAAAGATTCCAGAAAATACAAAAAAGTCAAAAAACCAGTATCATGTCACAGATTTGCCATAAAATATACTATAAATATGCCTGTGCTTTATATTCTGCTCATACTCTGGGAAGAGGAGATGTCAATGTCTCATCTCTTCTCATAGGAAGCTAATGGCTTCTAAGGCATTTTTAGCATATGTAATCTGTTTCTTACAAGCAATCTGTAAAAGGTTGCTTGGAAAAAAATGTTTGCTGGAAAAAAAGCGTTTTTTTCAGTGGTCCTACAGAAGTCCATTTCTGCTTTAAAAACTGATAAAACTAACTTTTTAATGTAATTCCAAGATCCAGTCATCTAGGAAATTAATGCTCTGATGATGTGATAAACTCCTCTGAGCTGTATCAATTCCATTTGATTACTTGAGCTGAGACAATAAAGAGTTTTAAATTAAATCAATAAAGGTCATTTTATTTAGACAAGGATTCTTCACAGAGCAGTATCTCTTCAGCACAGAAAAACAGAGTTATTCTTTACAGGACAATAATTTTCCCCTTTGTTCCAAGTTAAGTGACAAAGCAACAGCCTTCCTCCCTCTCTTTTGCTACCTTAATATTGGTTAACTGAAGGTGAGTTCAAGCACTTAAAGAAAAGCTTGTTAGAAAAGCAATGTGTTGCTCTTCATCATTTCATTGGAAAAGATGGGTATTCTGTCATCCCCCAACACAAACAGTTATGACTTGACTGAGCAGTATGTTATAAAGAGTAAAAGAATGTCTGAAGGAAGACAGAAACATCCCCTAAGTTATTGTCAAAATAAAATAAATGCTATGGCAGATGTGACAATATGTTTTAGCGTATTATTTCACTTCTCTGAGGTTGCTCTTAGAACTTGACAGTGAGGCATTCTCCAGTGCTCCTCTTATGCTGTGAGAAGGGTGGGAAGAGAAAGAAGTAGAGAAGAAAGCTGTGGGAGTGCCGTTTTACTTTTGAGGACATGAAGAAGCAGTATTTCTGAATATCAGCACTTACACATAAGGATTACAGTTCCACAGTGTATAAATAGGGAAATTTTGGACAGAAGTCTCTGTATTGTCATGTGTTTTCCACAGGGTAAGAGTGTTTTCCACAGGGTAAAAATGTTTTCACTCTTATATTTTGACAGCTAAAACAGATTTTCTGCAAAAGAACAGTTTGCAGACTTTTCCATTTTAATGGAGCTAGAGCCAAAAATGAAAGACTCAATCATATTTCTTCAGGCTTGTGTCTTCAGAAATACGATTTTGGAGGACTGGTGTAATCCTGGTTCCCACAAAACCTCAAAGTCAGCATCAGATGAACATATTTCATCTCCGCTATTCCCACAGATTAGTGGGAAACGACTAGAAACAAACACAGAACTAGAAACAAGAAAAAAATTAAGGAAAAGTACAAGTACACCAAGAACTTCTGACACTACACTGAGATATTGCTCTCATTTAAATGTGTCTGAGTTATGAAAGGGCTGGACATCCTTTCGGATGGCAGGGCAAGACACATTGTTCTTCTAGGTGCGATCAACTCAGCTTTGATGCTAATCCATAGCTATTGTGATATGTTGCATCATATACTCCATAATAAGGTTCCAATTCTGATTTGACAACCAGTTCTGGGTAAGCACAGACAGGAAAAAATTACTTTCGTGCCTGTTAGAAAATGATCAGGATCATAGCTTTAATGAAAAGCTCAGAGATCTTCTCCTTGTAGGAAGAGCTCTGATTCCATATTAATTTTTAGCATTAAACCTATAATGCCATTTGTTCAACAAAGCTTACATGATAAGCAGAAATACATGTTTTCCCTACTGTACTTAACTCAACTAGTTCAGTGAGGAGATTCCTGAACTATTCTGAACTTCTTGGATGTACTGCAGATCACTAAGTTGCATGCTGAAAAGTATATTTGGTATTAAAAATGAATTCTCAATGAATATTTTTTTCTTTTTTAATGAGAGAACAAATTTTTAAGAAAGAATGCTCAGGGTGAGAGAGAAAATTTAAAATAATTATGCTGAAAAATTATGTGATATCAGGTGCAGATTAAAGATCCTACCTTATTGTTTCACAGTGTTCCAGGATTTTTTTTCTTTTCTAATTGGAGACAGTAAAAATGAATAAGTAACAGAGACTTTAAAAGACATAAGTAAATCGAATGCATAGAAACAACCTCATTATATCTTTTTGTCACAGAGGGAATTGGGGCCTATGTTAATTATTCCTTGACCAGTCTAAGTAACAGAAGAAACATTTCAAACATTTAATTGTCTTGAAGTTTGGCATTTGTTTTGTACATAGATAATTTTTAATGACCATGCAATAAACAGCATGATAAAAATGTTGGCAAGATCAAGATTTTTCGATTTAAATGCTGTGAAGTTTAAAAACTAAGTGTGAAATTCCTTGAAGATACTTTTATATGTGTGTAGAAGAACAATATACAAAAGGGAGTCAAGAAGGAAAAAATCTGTTTCTATATGAAATTAATGGGGAACAGCAGGCTACTCATTAATTGCTCATCTCATGATGACATAGTGACTGCTCCACACCTCAGTATCGGAATCGACTAACGGAAGAAATATACAGATAAGTTTCTCTCTACTTACCAGTCTCTTTAGGATATGCACAGATGTACCAGCATTCCACACCAAAGGCTCTGGAATCACACCTAAAATTGCTTAAGGAAGATAGATCACTGTAATTCTACATAGACAGGAAGGGGATCGAAAGACAAATAGCAAGTATAAGCCAGAGAAAATAGTCCTGATCATCACTTCTGAATAGAACATACCAGAACCAGAGACAAGTTCCCGCTGAGAAAGGTGTGTTGGTCTATTGTGACACAAACCCAGACCAAGATGTCATAGGGAAGGTAGCTGTGATTCTTCACAGCCTAACCAGTCAAAAACTTGGATTTACAAAAGGGAAAAGATACTTTTATGCTTACAGAACCTCCTATTCTCTGATGATATTATGTTATGGCTTATGCAGGCCTTGCTTTCCTGATATATTTCCCCTGGACAAATTCTAACCAGGAGTATTCCAACCAGAGAAGCCTCATCCTATGAATTGGTATTAGATTGGTGGAAGAGGAATAAAGAAAGAGAAGTCTGTACCATTTGTTTTTACATATCTGAAAGAAGTGGTCCTACAGCTGACCACATATGAGAGCTCTAATACCTTACAAGCAGTAATTAGAAACTGCTTTGCTCTTATCTATTAGAGGTGCCAATGACTGAAGTCCTATTGCAACACAGCTGGTGCTAATAATATATGTGGCTATGTCATATAGACAAAATAGTCCGGGAGATACATTTTAGTTCTTCTACAGGAATGAAGGAACATGGACTTGCCCCTCATCTTTGTCCATAACCGTGCAAATTGCATCAGTAAAGATAAATCTTCACATTTTACTCTCTGAAGAAGAACAAAGGATACAGCTTCCCACTCCACTTGGTTGCTAAAATGACCATCAACAATTGTATGGGAGACACAGGCTCCTTAAACTCAGGTCTTGGCAAACAATGCAGTCCTTTTGTTCATCTTTAACTGGACAACTGATGCAGAACATCTCCTATTATAAATTCAGTCAGGTTTTACTCTACAAAACAGAAACAGTTTTTCTGGGTGGATGGACCATTTCTTACAGACAAACAGTACATTGAGAGTTAATTAAGCACATCTAATTGGAGAAGCAAATCTCTCACAGTTTCAGAAGACTTTGGTCTCAGTAAATAAGCAACTTTCCTCATGCCAGAACTAGCAGTATCACAAGAATGGGTTTCTTATGCTTTGTACAAGCCAAATGCCATCCATTCCAATACGATCACTACACCTGCTTTTACCTAGAATAGATGAATACAAAGCCTTTATATGAATTCCTTTTCCAGTTCTTGTAGCAGTGGTTGGTACTTATACACTAATTAGTCCTTTATTAAACATTCTTTTATAGCTATGCAATTCTTTTAGATGCACAGTTTAATTAGTCTCTTAGAGTATAGGCAGAAGCAATAGGGAATGTGATCCACTGGAAAGCAATGGATATGTGCTGAACAATTCCTCTCGAAGGCTTCATTGGACAGAACAGTCAGGCTCAAAACAAAGTTTAATAATGATGTTCTCTGCTCAAGTATTTTTGAGAATTACAAATGAATTTCTGTATGGACTATGATGAAGGAGGTGTCTCACAAACCAATTCCTAAATCCTTTGGGTGGATTTCTGTGCAAACATAGGACAGAAGACGATGTCTGCCCTACCAAACTTTATAGTCTATATGATAAACAAAAATAATTATTGGGTAAACTCAGGATGGCAAAGATTCACATTTTTATAATGAGACAATACATGTACATGTCTAATGCTACCATATAGCTTAATGGTCTAAAAGAACTGTATTTGACAAAATTCCAGTTCCATTACTTGTAAGAAAAACTGTTGTAATTAAGATTACATTGCTGCGTGTGAAGAAGTTTCGTAATAACACTAGCTTCACATAAAAGGGCTTTTAAGCTTTAATTTGTCATTAAAGCAGATCAATTGCCAAACCTCACTTAGCAGATGCTTAAAAAATTGTGTTTTTAAACTATTAGACTAATTCAATTATTCAGTGACGCACCTTTCTTGTATAATTTTGACAGAGACTTTACTACTCTTGATTTCTTTTTTTTTTTTGCTAGAAAAGAAGTCAAGAAAAAAAAAAAATTATTGAATTCAAACTGAAGAGCCAGAGGCAGGAGATGTAAGAATTGAGGTTTAAAAGCCATCTTAATCCTCTGGTACTGGATTCTGGGTGAATCACGTCCAGTGTGACTGAGCACAGGCATGACAGATCAAGTCCAGGTTCTCAGACAATATTTTTGAGAAAACGTTTTGAAAACATAGTAAGAACTGCGCCTTGTCTGTTTGTCACATGTAATCTTTCTTCAGCGAGGCAAGGGATTTGTGACATAAATGTTCCATGTTCATGTAATTAAAGCTTTCATTGTAAAATGAGGAAGATAATTTAAGATTGCATGGACAATCCACCAGCTGGCATTTCCTTGCTTGATTTTTCTCCCAGTATTGTGTAGAAGATGCTTAATAATTAAAACATTAAACAAAAAATAAATACAACCAAACAAAAAAACCCCCAACCCCAAGGCAGTACAGTTGCAGTGGTTTTCATTGTAAAGTAAGAATTTGCCCAGAGCTGATTCAGTCAGGACAATTACTGTCTTTTCTCAGAGGTGATTCTTGGCAAACGTTAGCTATACAAAGCACATATTGTAGACATAAGTTGTGGACTGTATTTAAGCATGGACATGAGATTTTTTTATGTCCCCTTCCTTTCTCAGCATCCTGGAAATATAAAGGTAAATGTCATGAGCTCAATGCAGTTAGTTAAATATGAGTGCACTTTGCCTTGTTTTGGTGCCTCAAGATGTCCTGCATGGCATTCAAATGCTAGTCCAGAAGGTTACAGGTCTCCCATACATTCTGTTTCTTTTTTTGTCATTCCACTGTAGATGTCATGGATAACCGATGGCACCAGACATGTCTGTTGGTGGAATTTTGTCACACTCTGTGGATCTGGATATACACAGTGACTTGTTTTCATTTCACTGAAATATTCACTGAAGTTTCCATGGCAAATCACTATTATTCCATTTGTGACTTCCTGCATCTTTTTATAGAATGGCAAAAGTCACAAAGCAGTGACAAAGAGTGTTCAGACTGGTGAAGGCATTGGTCTTTGAGCTGAGAGAGGAGTTCAAAGCATTCATCTACAATTCATTGTCAGAGTGACAAAGTCCAAACTACTTTTCAACTGTAAGCTTCATTTCCCCTTTCACTTAATGAGGATGATAAACAGTTCCTTTCAAAAACACTTTGAGCTCAAGCTATTGAAACATATAGGACCCTTCTCATAGAAAGTTGTCCATATATAGTAAAATGTGAGAATCTGGCAAACAAAAAAGTTGACATGTTTCTTCTTTACCAACACTGACAGTTAGCACTTCCAGGTAGCTGTAGTAGGTGGAGAAAAAAAAGAGCGTACCAGCATGCTAACTGAGGGTTTGGCAAGTTTTACTTTTCTTCTTTTTGAAAGAAATGTAAAGGATGGAAATGAGTTGAGCAGAAAATGTTTGCCAGAAACCAGCAGTAAAGGAAGCTCTGGCTACAGCCAAGTATCAAGATTTTTTTCTGTTCTATAAAACAGTGAATTTGGAGTCTAAGCTGCCAATCTGATTGTCCTTATGAGGGTGAGTTGAGCCAACAGCTTCTTGTTTTAAAATATCTTTTCCATAGCTAACAAAAACCCACATAGTTTCTCTAAAACTGCCACTACAGACTGACATTAGTGGTCTTGCTTTGAAATTAGAAAACATGGAAAATTTTTGTCAGAGGCAGTTTGATGATGTGTTTGTGCTTTACACTGCTGTTCTGTGTAAGATGTTACTGTTTGGACTGCCACAACTGGCAGTGCTGCTGAAGTTGTGGATTCAGATCTCCACTAAGAATCGACCTGAAAACCAAAGTAAATTACGTTTTTCAAAGGTCAATCCCACTTGAAGTAAGTTGGTTTTGGAAGTAACATAATCCACTTAACAGTAGCATGGGGGTCTCTGTGTAGTTCTGAAATCTTCCACGAGGATGTGTTCAGAAAGTCAGACTTATGACTACCTCTGATTGATTTGAACAGCAGAGATCAGTAATAGGCAATAAGAATTTGCTTCCTTCCTCCTTGTCCAAGAGAAGCTGATTTTCAGGATTATGTTTCCAGAAATTGGTGATGGATGTAGGGAAAATATAGATGTTAGACTACAGTAGAGTTGCAGGAGAAGAGACAAGGCAGAATTTGTGTGTGATTACAATTCTGTGTACCTCTCACTACTGGGTAGGAGTTATTTAGTCACAAGAATCGTGAATTAAACCAGAGATGCAATTTCACAAGGCCAGACAAACTGACTCAGCATCTCATGCTTCCCAATCCCTTCTGCTTCTTTTCTTGCTCCCTGCTCTGAGCTCTCTATGCTTATCATACTACCAAAGCCCTGTAATGAAAGGCTCGGAAAAGATACATATTCCATATATTCTTTCTCAGCAGTTGGGGTTACCCAGTGTCATGACATTACAGGCTCTGGTAGTGGGAATCACTTCTACATTTTAATTTATCTCTTTGTTGCAATTGCTATATTGTGCTTGTATTGTGATTTCAGTACATTGTGTTATCTCTGTGCTAAATCAAAATTCCATGTAGTGTCCAGTATATGCAAATAAGTATATTTGGTATTAGATATTAAACTTCTTCATGTGGAATATGTAGTAGAACCTAGTCCAAGAGTATTGGATCCTGACACACACAGATGGCATCCCATCATTGAGCAGATTTAGCTCACTAATATTACAAAAAACCCCTCCAACTAAACCCTTACAAAAAGAGCTGGATGATTTTCTGATGACTCAGTGATGTTGAGTTTTCTGAGATGTGTTTTATGAGAGCTGTGGGACAGGGGACAGGGTGGGAGAAGGGCGAAGGCAAAGAGATGGAGTAATAAGTTGGAAGAGAATAAGACAAGTCCCTGTGGCTGTAGTGATCAATTAAAAGTGATTCAATTGCTTGTGAAATCATAGCTCAAGGTGATTTTTTTTTTGCTAAGGCTATACATCCAGGTGTTTACTGTTTATATGTAGTAACTTGTGATAATTGGATCCCAAAATCTGGAGCCCTAGAACAAGGTCCTCAGCAAGTAAAAGAAGAAAAATATGCCAGAAAGAATTGGACAAGGCTTTGCAGGCCACCTGCAGTCCTTTCACAGCTGAGCCTTGTGAAAATAGAACATTCTTGAAGGCAGTTACAGTAATATCTGCTCCTCAACAAGCAGATGACGTTCAGATGATGTTTACTTCAGAAGTTAAAATATGGATGTTTTGAGTAAAACCATGTGAGAAATCACAGTGATGCTCCCAGCTTTCTCCCAGGACTGGTCATTCTGGCACAGTCGAGCCCCTAAGCTCTCATTTGTAAGTGCAAAATCAATATTCTATTGTTCATGATCAAGTCCAGACAGGACCTAGAGAATGAGAAATAAACCAAAATAAATCGATGAAGGGAACACTCATTGTAGCACATTTTACATTCAAGTGTATTCATTAACAATCAGCCAACATCTTGATCATGTTTTTATTTATAACGTTTCCTGCTCAAGACAGGTCTGGCTCTAGTCTATATTACAGAACAATCTTAGCAGTCTTTGTTTCAAAGGCACAGTTCTTAAAAGCACTGATGGCTCTGGATCCACTGAAAAAATATATACAAGCACATATTAGCTACTGGACAAGTATTGTCGTGCTTAACACATGAAAAATTGCTGTCTAAATATCTTACAGAGAAGCAGATGTGAGGCATACTTAGCAGCAATGTCACCCTTGATGCAAAATCTTTACAATTTGTTTTGTTTTTTCTTTTCCTCCCTCCAGAATTTTGCTGCTGAATGCAGAAGGCTTTCTGTGTGCATTACGTTTGACATTTAACATTGAGCAATCATAAGACAGCAGAACCTGTTCCACAGTCACTACTGATGCTGTTACATTACATTCTTTGTTCCATGATGATTTTTCTTTGACCTTTATATGCAGCTCCCTGAATTAGTTGTTCTTGAGAGCTCCATTCCCTTTTGCCTTGTCTCAAACAAGTGACTCAATCTTCATTTTAATTATACCACTTAGTTTACATTTAACTCTAACATCCATTACTATCCTCAAACAAAATGTAGAGAGGATTAATTCTTCCTCAGACCAGGACAGATGAATTTACAGGATCCATGAACATGTTCTTCATTTTCAGGAGTGAAGAGCAGTTACCAAAATGTCTTACAAGCACATAAAATAATTTCCAGATCAAATGGTAGCCATACCAGGATTACCACCCTAAACTAACTGAATGTTCTAGCTACTGAGTTAAAAACAGTAGTCTTTATTGTAGACTGCCTGAGAATTCCTGTTTTCCTTGCCTTTTTCTTTTAATTTTGAAAAAAATATGGAGTGCATAAAAAATGCCTTAAATCACTGAATGCAATAATTCAGCTGACAAGAAGTTCATATTCTTTTAACCAATAGTCTACTGACTAGGAAACGTATAAAGTACATAAAATATTATTGAAAAGAAAGAAGAGAGGAAAGGAAAGGGAAGAGGAAAAAGGTACTAAATGACCTTCTGCAATATTTTCATAACACTATGTTTAGTCATAGTACTCACTAATATTTGTTTTTCATCATCTTAGTTGATATTCTTTGTTTCCCTGAATTGTTCTTTGTAAAAGCCGATAAAAAACAGAATTAAGAAGCTACTTTATTTAAGTACTTTTTGATTAAATGAAAGAAAATGAAAGCTCTGTTTTACAACTGTTTAGCTGTATATTTATGATATAAAAGACATTTTTCTTTTTTTAAGTTCTGATTGCTCATTTAAATTCCGAGTATGACTCTGCTCCTTTTATTGACAGTATTTTATTTTGCATAAAATGATCATAAACACAGTGGACAAATTCTACCAATTACAGAAACATAAGATTGGAAAATGTTATGTGTTCTTAAATGGGCAGTAGATTCCTATAACAGTGAATAAGGATTATTCAAAAATCCATCCTTCTCTTCTGAATTAGAAGGAAGCTCAAATTAGCCTCCAGATGCAAGGTTTGTAGTTTGCTCTATTTCCTCAAGAGAACAAATATGAATCTTGGCGCAGATAAGCCATAACTCCAGTTTCTGATCCAACAATATGTGAAAACATATGTTTAATTTCAAATTTGTGAATAATCCCATAGATGCCATAATTCAGGGACTAAATGTGAAACACAGCTTTGTGGGTCAGGTGTATTCCCAAGGTGAATAATCAAAGTTGTCATCTACTTTTCTTCATAGAAGAACTACATGAAGTGTATAGTGCAGTAGATTCACACAGAGAAGCTGAAAATTTGTCCCAAGATGCCCAACAAAAATATAGTAACAGATAAAAATTTATCTGTGGATGAAATGACTAGAGGAATTCACACAAAACCAAGAATTGGCACCTGTGTGCCTGGTGTCATAGTACTACAATTTTCTTTAAGAATGTAACAACATTTCCAAAGAGATCTGTTTTGGCAAGAGTCTGGAGTGAAGTCCTCTGAAAGGAGACACAGTGCAGCCTGAGAATTTTGGTTCTCTGTCCTCTTTGGAGGCCTCCTTGCATTCCTTGTTTCTTACTCAGAACAAAATTCAAAAATTGCTGAGGCAGCTTCTTGCAGTCCCTCTGTTTGAGAAGGAGGGAATGTGTGCTTAATTCCCAGACAAGAGGAAAATCACTTGCTGACTTTAACAGTTTCATCAGATTTAACTTATCCTCCCCAAATTAACAATTTATTTGCCCAAACATCTGCTGCCTGAAAGTGAGAGAGGACCCGATACTTATTTGAAATAATTGTGGAAAAACACTGTGTTCATCCCCAGCTTCCAGTGAATTGAGTGGAATACTACTTCCAAACCAAATCCATGGTACCTAGGTTGTATCAGTGCATAGCTGAGGTTCCTTCTTTCAAGAAAAATTTGATTCTCTAAAATAGGGTAATTGAAAATCAAAATACATGAATAAAATTATATTTTAGAAGAATCTAAAAGTGATTAATTGAACTCCTCCTGTGGCCCATAAATTTTTTGTGTTTAAGTCTCAGTGATACCAGAAATGGATGACATTTAAAATACAGCAAAAAAAGGGTACTTGCATGAGATTTCCAGACCAGTGTTGCAGATCCAATGGATTGGTATTCAAATCCTCAAGTCTATATCTGAAGCAATGTGTTAGGACAGAGATCTAATACTTTCCAAGTACGAGTTTCCTTTTTCCTTCTTTATCTGTTTATGAACTATTGAGAACAGAACATCTGTTTTAAATTGGTAACTAGACCATTGTTCTGAAGCCAGGCTATATAATTCTCTTTCTTATTGTTTTTCTCCCTATTCTCTGAATTTTGTCTTACAATTTATAATAGCAAGATTTTCTGTGAGCAGCAAAGCTAATGAAGTTCAGTTTCGTATGAACTGTCTTTTGTCCCATGAGTCCTTCACTGGTCAAAGACAGCATTTGAAACTATTTATATGCGGTCTGATTGCTGACAAACGTGTACAGTCTCTGACCATGCCAAATGAAACTAATTCTGACTGCCTTCCCTCAGTGGAGGCACTAATTTGGGTCTTTCTCCCTAACACCACATTTACTTTGGAGGAATTTTGAGTCTTGCCTCCTTTAAATAAGTTGCTCAAAATATTTAAAGCACATTTGAAAATAGGGTTTGCAGGCAGATATCAGATAAACAATATGGTCACCTCTCTGGAAACATCTCCCCACCCTCTTCCTCCACATGGCCCCCTTCCCTCCCACCCCAAACCTACTAATTTCAGTAGATTACACAGGTGTAATCCTCTCAGAGGGTTACTGAGAACAGACAAACACTTTAAATGGCAGTGCCCGGAAATATGTTTCTTTCTTTCTTTCCTTCCAAGGGCTACATATGAAGGAAGATGTAAAGGAGGATGAAGAAATCTTCACCTTTCTTCCTGTGCTTGTTGAAACTAGAACATGGGGGAATTTAGTACAGTCTGTACCAATCTTGTTAGTCTGCAAAATCAGCCCAAATCTGGACTATTGATGTGTTTCTACAGTTGAACTAGGCTATTAGAGTAAGACTGATGTAAAGATAGAGCAGACAGTTGGCAGCTCATTCCTTTCAGAAAATATGGGTTCGTCTACCTTAGGTCAATTATTTCAGATTGTATTTTGTTAGGTGTACAGGTGATCTTTAAGCACAGATACTTTGGATATGTGCTTCAGGACTGCACAGTAGCTAGAAAGCTGCTTGAAGTACAGTTGTGGGGATTTCACCTCTGGAGTTATCTGCCAGTAAAGGATTTATGTGCTTAAGGCTGAAGGCTTCCCAAGGAAAACCAACCATTTTTTGCATGCTACCATGCTTACTTAAATTCAGCCCATGAAGGATAATGACATTTTTTATTTTCTGATTGAAGCCAACTTTGAATACTGGAAGACCAAATTTAGTTTCATGTACATTTCACTCCTAAGCTTCATGGTTTTCAGTGACTCCTTTTACTTCACTGCAGAGAAGTCTAAGCTTCTGAATCAAAGTGAGCCAGGTTCATCTCACTCTGCTGGGGAGCACTATGGCAGTAGATGTTGCTGGACCAGCTGAGCAGAGACAGATCAACACTCTGACAGCTCTTTTGCTTCCAGTACCTGAACAGTACCTGAATAATGCTTATCCATTGCACTACCTACAACGGCTTAAATGTAATAACATTTCCAAATTGTTGATTCTGGTTCAGGACAGTTTACAGATACTGAATCATAAACTAAAGTTTCAGCAAGCACAGTTAAGTGGTCAGAGATATATTTTTTTATCTCCTGAGTGTTTTTCTTCTTTTTTCCCCCCTTTTTCTTTTCTTCCCCCCCCCCCCCCCAAAGCAGACCTGAATCAGAAGAATGAGCTCAGTGATTATAGGGAAGAAACTGGGCTTCAGCAGAGAGAAGATATGCATCAGCTGAATAACTCATTTCATTCTGGAAACAAGTTATTTTATAAGGTTAAGTCAGAGTTTCCATCAACGCATCCGTATTTTTGTCAGTAAATCACAAATACTTTCCTATTGATGCTACTCTGCAATTTGTTTGGAATTTACTAAGCAAATAATAATAGCAAGTCGAAAGAAAATGCCTCAGACTAACTTCATTTTAGTCCATCTCTATGTCTCCACGTTTCTGTACTGTTTTTAGCTTCAACTTATTATTTGAGACGTAATTTGAGCCTAACTTCTTACAAACAGCAGCACTAGGCCATAGGCTTTCTGTGTCTTTGCTGTAATACCTTTAGGTTTTTGCTGTGGCTCCTGCATCTCTGTGGGGGGTAAGCATATCCTGATTATATATTTTTCGCTCGTGTATAAGCATGAGGGAAGAATTTGCAGTTCAGCTCACCCATCCTTAGCATTGTCATTTTTGATGGACTAACCCAATATCCAGCATGTCCTATTTACCCCTGTATACCATAATACAGAGAATACAACTCTGAAAATGCTGCTAGTCTTCTTGTAAATGAAAATAGATCATATTAACATAACATTGAAGGGTTCTGACTAAAATCCCATTATAACACTTAACATTTGTGCAAGAGGAATAGCTGCTTTTAGAGAAATCACTGTTGTGTATACTACAGGGATGCACATGTGGAAACAAGGTAGAGTAAAGACAATCTAAATAATGGAGCAGTTTGTAAGATGGGAGCACTGGGAAAAGAGAAATAAAATGGCAGCTTTTCATGAACCATAACTGAACACTCAAAGGACAAAATAGAAAGATTATTGTTTGCAGATGTGATTGTGGCAATAAAAGAAGGTCATAATAGACTGACAAACAAACCAACCACTCTTATTCAAAACTGCTACAGAATTCCTCAATAATCATCCAAACACTGCAGCGTACAATTACCATATCATAGAATCATAGAATGGTTTGGGTGGGAAGGGACCTTTAAGATCATCTAGTTCCAACCCTTCTGCCATGGATAGGGACACCTTTCACTAGATCAAGTTGCTCAGAGCCCCATCCAACCTGGACTTCAACATTTCCAGGGATGGGGCATCCACAGCTTCTCTGGGGAATTATCCTTTATTGATAGGGTAATTACAATGATTCTTGTAGTAAAACCTTTTTGAATAATTATGCTTTGAGAATGCTACTGCGGGAAGTTTTAAACTGATTTCATAGGGAATTAATAAAATAAAGTGGTATGGATAGACTAGGGAAGCAAACCAGTATAATGAAAAAACAAATGAAAAAAAAAAGATTGGAAGATAATCACAGATCCTTATATATGTCCACATTTTCTGTGGAGAAAAAGATGACTATGACATTCAAATAAAATGTGCTATGTTGGAGGAAGTTAAATCATTACAGTGGATTAATAAGGAAAATGAAGGCACCCTGTGCTATCATACTTTGGTTAACCTAATCTAAGCTACGCAGTAGCTGTTAGATGATAGCTGTTTAGATGTGGCAGTGTCAGCTATAGGACATGGTAGTAGCCAGTGTATGAGCTCTCTAGGATAACCAATATCAGTGGCATAGGCATCCTAGCTTCGTGGTATGTCATCTTTTCCTCCTGTTCTTACCTGGCCAAGGTTAGACTTGCCATGGGAGGCATCTGTCACAGTCATGCATCCTTTTGCTGAGCAGACGTAGTTTCAGGGTGTAGCTCTTCTCACCCATAGCAAGGTGTCTGAAAGCTAAGCATATAAATAAGTAGTTTGGGTTCCCTCTTTAGTCAGTGGAAGGGATGTGTCTTCCAGAGAGTGATTTATTTAATTCTAGAACAATTGTGCCGCTGGGAGAATGCTCAGTACAATTCGAGGTGCCCTAAACTATCCAAAATATTGTCCTGGGACTGGCTGGCATGCCATAGGACTTATGAGAAATCTTGGCCTTCTGGGTGTTCAGTAGTTGGAAGCCACATTCCTATGGTGTCTAAAATAGTGCAAGATGCTTATTTTTGGGCAACTGAAGCAGACCTGGAGTATAACTTTTCTTCAACCAAGAACTAGTTACCAGAAAGCTTGGTGCCACTAGAACAACACTGTCTTCAGTATGAAGAAGATATTTTCTGGGGGAGAAGGGAAGAGAGGTTTTTCTGTTGCTAGTTTTCTGATTTATTTCCAGGGAATAAAAAAAAAGGAAAAGTTCAAGAATGAAGCCTGTCCTGAACTACACTTTTTCTTTTTGTGACAACAGTGAGAAAGAGACTACAGAAATAGAATAGTTATGTGAAGAAAAGTGTTACTGTAAAATAGATTGAATGTAAAATAGATGGCAGAAGAGGGAGAGAAAAGAGGGTATTTTACTGAGTGAGAAGAAATACTTCCCCAAAAGAAGGAACTTAGATGCTGTAGTTAAGACAGGGAGCCATAAATACTATGTTACAGTTCAAACACTGGAAAATTCAGTTTTGGACAGGAAACTCTTACAATAAGGCCATAGAAAGGACAGAAACCTCAAAGTGGCAAAATAAGCAATAAACTGAACTGGCAGATTAGCACCCCAAATGGAAACAAGAAATCAAAAAGCAAAATTAAGTTTAATAGAAGGCATAAAGACTCTTGGAGAAAAGCCCATCTTGGCCAAATCAGATTTTGACAAGCTGCTTGGCCTCTATAATATTGTATTTAAGGTAGAATAGGGACAATGACAAAGCAAATACCTATAATATGCCCTTGTGGTGACCATAAAAGCCCCACTAATTTCATCCTTAGCCATGAAAGGCTCAAAAAGGTCTCTCTGCATTTCTAAGCATGGCATTGCTGCAAAGATCAGGTAAGATAGTATAGTATAAGCATGCTACAGTAGAGTATAAAGGCTAATGCCACTGCATCTCAAGAACTTCACTGCCCATTGGCATTTTCAGATTCTTCAGTGGCTAATTCTACTTTACTTGCATCATCTAGATGGTATGATATGATTATGGTTCTTAATAATGGTTTGTCTCAAATTCTCAGATGTAGATGTGGGCCACCACGTGGTCTGGCTGGAACAACCGTGTTCTGGTTGTTACGCAATGGCAATTCAAGTGTGTGGGTAGGAAGGTTCACTTTGCACGACCCTTGGTAAGGAGTCAGAAAGCAGTATGGCAGGTCACACTGTACAGTACAGGTATAGCTTTATGAAAAGGAAATTCAATGTCCGGAGTTGAATCCATAGTGAAGACTGGTAATGACTCATGATTTCGTAAAATGTTTTCATAATCTTAAAAGTACTCTGACCACCTAGAGGGTCATAGGACTCCAGGCAGAGATTAAGGCCTTAATTAGCTACATTTGTAGAAAATTCAGTGTGAAAATAAAACCCTATGAGAGAGGAGAAAGTTCTTCCTAGAACAAAAGGGCAGGGAACATCTGAAGTTTTTTAGGGAAAATGAGAATATGTTGCCCACCTTCCTTAAGGGGTAACCAAGGACAACTTGTTGTTGTTGCAAATAATTTAAAATAGAAAAATCTCTAATCATAAATACTTAAGCTATTAATTAATTGAAAATCCAATAACAAGTAAGAATAAGAACAAAAATCCCTTTACTAGAACAAACATTTTGCTTCATTCTTAAGCTAGTATAATTTTTAAAATATATACAGGCAGTATGGAAGGGCATAGGTCTCCCAAAACCTGAAAAACACAGAGCAGAACAGAGCTCCTGATGAACCTCAGGAGACTGCAACTTCAGAACTGCAGCTGCTGGGGAAAACTGGGTCTACTAAACAGAGATAGTGTTAAAAGAGTATATTCCCTGATAGACGCTAGTTGGTAACCCTCTAGCAGGATTTGACAGCCCCCAGCTGCAAGGTAGTCGATATTCCTTAAGCCACCGATGTAAGAAAGCAGACAAACATATTAAAGGCCTCTACATTGCAATAGACATCTTCTGGGATATGAAAAATCCATAGAACTGTTCTCCAAGCCACTAAATGACATGTTTAAATTCACTGGTGAAACTAAGAGCAGAATCTAATAATGTGTTTTAATTATGTCTTTTGCTATCAAGTGTGACCTGTACAACAATTATAAATGTGGCTATATTTCAGTCATAATACAGCCTAGTGCACTATCGTGAACTGTTATGAGGGCCTCAGCAGCAAACTGAAGAGAAAAACTGAAGATAAAAATCCAAAATGAGTGTGCAGTGGGACAAGTTGGCCAGAGCTTACATCCATTTATACCTTCTGTTTATGGTAACCTAAGCAAAGGTGACTAAAGAAACAATTTTTATTATATCTAATAGGATAATTGTCTTTGTAAATAGACAGATCTCAAAGTGATTGGGATAGGGGGATCAGAAATAGGAAGTGTTTATAGCTAACTCTCCTTCTACGTGCTCTGCAAGCAAATACCTTCTGACAGGCTTGGTTTTAATTCACAGTGACTTTTTGAGTCTCAACAAACTCTTACCAGTCCCCTCTGATCTCTCTGGCCAGGAAACAAAACAGAGAAGAGACAGCCAGATCCTAGAGCAGATGAAAAAGACCCAACCCTCTGAGCACCATAGAGGCCTGAGCAGATTTTGATGTGTCTGAGAAAGTCACTGTTGTGAACTAAAACTGCCTGTTGCCTGCTCTCACTGTAGTCCCACTGCCTCCCTCCATGAGCATCGGGGTCCTGCTCCCTGCTGCAACTTTTTTCCACTCTTTCCTTCACACACGGTTGCTACTGCATGCTTGTGTCCCTTCCCCCTTTCTCGCTCCCCTTCCCAAAGCAGGTCATGTAATGAATAATCTCTCTTTCTCTCTAGGTCCTCTGGGATCTTCTTCCTAGAGAAACATAACACAAAATGAGGGCCTGGGAGAGCAGTTAGAACAGTGTCTCACGCATTTGCCCTGTTCTTGAAACCCTCCTTCAGCCTCTGCTTTTACCCATTGTTGGGGCCAGGAAAACAAATTAGATTGACCAGATCTGACCCAGTGCAGTGAGTCCCGCCTATCTCCCAGGTGAACCCTAACAGGTCCTTGTTAGTCCAGTATCTTGAACAGGACACAGGAGGCATCAGGCATGTCACATTTTTAATCCACACACAGATGAATGCCTATGACGCTGTGACCATCGCTGCTATTCCAATATATTTAGTGAGTTAGTGACCTGGCTGTGCTGAATTTTCCCTATGAATGTTGCAAAAATTAATCAGCTTTAAAGTGGGACAGTAACAGAAAGCTGCATGTACAAAAAGTTGTCTCACAAATGCAGCTAATTTTCTTGATTTGTTCCTTGTTTGCCAGCATGATGAATCCCTGGAAGTGATCAAGGCCAAGTTGAATGGGGCACTGAACAATATGGTCTAGTGGAAGATGTCCCTGCCCATGACAGTGGGGTTGGAGGAAGGTGGTCTTGAAAGTCCTTCCAACCCAAGCCATTCTATAAGCTTTAGTGTGTGCTCCCACTAGGTATTTGACTCTAACAGAGCTGGAATATTAAATCCAGAATCAGGAAATACACTTATTCAAATTAACATATATTTTCCTTTGCTTAAATGTCTCTCTTCTATTATAACATAAAAGGCTTATTGCTTCTCACATCACTTCAGAAGTATTAATGCCGCTAAACTCAGATATTAGTAAAACACACCTCAACACACTCAAATGCAAGGCATTCAGTGCAAAATCTACTTTTTTACGTTGTTTTAGAAAAAAAAAAAACAAAAAGAGAGGACAGACATTCATTGATGCAGTATGCTATACATTACTTTAAAAATCATTAAATTAAACTAAATTAAAACTATACAGTAACATTGTTGAATTTTCTGAGGAGATAAAGGGAAACAAAAGGGAAAAATAAATCAACCCTCATTTTATGAGCATTGCTGCCCACTTGTCATCACAGAGAATGACATTTAAATTAGTCTTATTATAAAGTTTGTTACTTATTTCTCTCCTGTTTCAGTATTGTCTTATAGTCCTAGTGCCTTATGCACCATGCAGACATATGGTGAGGTTATGTCTATACCCTAAAGACTTATAAAGAAATTTATGTGTCTACTGCTTATGGAAGTTAGCACCTAAGAGGTGGTTACGATGGCCTGAATCTTCTAATCTAAGTACGTAAGTTATGTAAAACCCAAGGAACATAGAGCCCTAATGGCCCTCTGCCTCCCTCCCACCATTCAGAGGAGGGTTTGAGACCGAAGAAGGGGCTGCAACAAAATGGTCTTGAGGTGGGTGGGAAGATGAGTCAGCAACACTGAGGCAGAGAGATGCTACTGTATAAAGCCAAATTTATTTTTTTTTTTTTTTCTGTATGTGATCTTATCTCATTCCTTTGGGTACTCCTCCTGTCACAGGAAAATCTTATTCCTATTTTACAAAGCAAAAGGATTTGATATTCTGTTATATGTGAAGAGCAATGGTAGGGCCAGAAAATGAAGGCACAACTTATGAATTGCCATGTGGTGCCTTAAAGACAATGCTATATTTTTTTTTTTTTCACTAAAAGTAGACAGCAAATCAATGAATTAAACAAACTTTATATACCACCGGGGTACCTTCACTCCAATATTAAGAACTTTAAAAGTGTGCATTAAAATACTAAAAGAATTTAGGTAAAATACTAAAAGAATTTAGGTAAAACCATACTTCAACATATAAAAGCAGTTTCATATACATAGATTGTATAGATGTATATATGTGTGTGTGTGGTAGAACATATAATTTTAACTGGCAGGAAACTCATAAAAAGTTTTTGAGGTTGGCTCAAACTTTGAGTGCAGTTTAACATGCTGGTTGTACTTTATGAAGAAATCTCAAATGTATCCCATGTGTTGTAAATACTTAAAAATGGGCTCAAGATGAGCTTTTGTCTGCCTGAGACATAAAACTATTTAAAAAATATCTTCCTTCAGCAGCACCACTATTTATTTTGGTATGTAATTTTTGCAGTTTGAATGTTGGATTTGGGTTTGCACGTTGCCATCAAAAAAGTGAAAAAACAAAACCCTTAATAAATCTAACAACAGAATCTGGTTTCAAGACTATTTCCCATGACTGAAACTTTTTTTGGTCAGAATCGTTTTTCTTGTAACAGTTGACATATCATTATTGTTTTCCTTATTTTTGAATATTGGCTTTCCAAAAGTGTCCAAACCATCCTTGAACTAAAAGAGAAACATCTTCAGAGGTCTGGCTTCTTTTTTGGTAATGATAATTTTCTTTTCCCCTTTCCATCACCACTGTTGTATTAACTGACTGCAGGTTTCTGGGATGTTAGTAGAAGTGTACATTAAAAACTACCATAATTACCTGATTGTTCTCCAGATGTGTGGGATCAATATGACTAGGTGTAATGTAAGAGATGAACTCCCTTATTATCCTCAGTGGTCCAATTCCATGCTCCTACTTCTACTCTGTTTTTAAAACTTATTTCTTTTGATGGATTTTATTTCTGTCATCCTGTCTTCATTTTCTGATCTGCCTTCTCTGCCATATTCAGCAGCAGATGATTGATATTTTGTTGAAAAGAAGCTCAATTCTGTACATTTTAACTTTTCAGTAGCTCCATAGAAGTTCATCATCATTCTCATTTAATGAACTAGGGTTGAAAAAGCAACAGGAATCTGTAAAAAATTGGACACCTAGCCAAGCTCTTGATGGAAGTTCAGGACACGAACTGCATTTTAAAAAATCTTTAACTGAATTTTCAAACACTTCTTCAGAACATCTGTGAATGTTCTGAAGCTCAGTCATATGAGCGATTCACTAGTGAAGTAATAGATAGAAGCACTCTGAATTACAGAGATTTCATCATGATTAAGAAATTCCTGTGGTAAAGGATTATGAACACAAAACCAGAAAGGTCACTTGAGAGTAGACTGTGATCTGATGGCCAGATTGCAAAGACTAAGTATCAACACTTAAGTCTCTCTTTTCAGTGATTCTGTGATTCATAGTCTTTCTGTGATGCTTATGGTTCTTTTGGAAAATAATTAAAGCTTTATGACTGATAGCGGTAAAGCATCCATTTTGCCTGACCTATTTATTGAAACTTCAGCAGGTACAGGGTCACCCCTCTGGAGGTCTTCATTGTTTTATAGGGAATACAGGTATTTAAGTTAGAACTGCATTGGTAGATGTTTAAAATCTGAGCAGATACAAAGTAGCTAAGTCAGAATTTATTTCATGAGCTCAGCTCAAGACTGCGTGCTTGCTGTGCTCTCCCACTCTGTCACAGGTTTTTCCTCACAGAGTTGGCAGGGATATGGCGATGGCTTACGGCTGTTCCTGCTCTACTATTACAAGTCTGTTTAGACAGGCTGTCATTGCGGATATAGGCTGGCACTCAGTATTGTCTACTAGAAGATAGAGTTCCCTCTTACACATTCTATATGGTATGCCTGAAGCATGGAATGTGGTTACTGAGTTTTCATCATGGATCTCTATACCTTTCCTTACCTTTCCAGGACTGTGATTCCTGTTATGGACTATATGAGCCAAGCTCTATTCCTAACGATAGCAGTATCTGTCACTCTGTTATATTAATTTTCAGACCTTCCTGTACTGTGCGTTATTGTTTAATTGCCCATTCCACAGTGCAGCATGATTTTTTAACTTAGCTCAACATTTTATGTCTTTCTTTTACAGCTCGTCTCAGCTGTTAATGAGCCCTCTGCCAAATGTCCTCAGTACAGATCATCATAGCCCTTTAGTACTGTCATTTGAAAGCTAATACCAATTGTGGAAAGATGGTTGGAAGTAAAATTAGAGGAAGTTATATTCACATCCTAACAAAAGTTATAACAGTACAGAAATTACAGGGTAAAATGCAGCTGCTACTCCCTGGATGGAATGCTGTTGGCAGCTCCTCGAGGATTCCCCATACAAGAGTAAGCACCTGCTAAGAAGGATGGAATGGAGGATGGAATGAGCGAATACACCATGATCAGACTCTGTGGAAATCCTTGCAGGAAAGGGAACTTGATGGTACCAGGCAGCTGATAAATCGCACAGCAACTGTTAACTAAGGGATATAGGAGAAGATGTCCTGCTGTTGAGTCCACAGCTGTGGCAAAATTGCTCTTCTTGGATGAATTTGGTTCATTAAAGCCTAATTATAATATTAGCACACACCTCCATCCCAAAGTTACCCACCTTCAAGGTACAACCAACCTCTCTGGGAATGTGCTCTGTATCTTTTTTTTTTTGACTGTATCTTTAAAAGTGAAGCAGGAGAATTTTACACTGATCAGGAACAAAGGGATGTATGACTAAAGTCACTCAAGTTCCACCCAAACACAATAAAATATCATAAAAGTAAGTTGAGAATGGGTGAAAAATTACGTAAGAATCCATTGTCACTGTTGGAATCAGTTGATGGGCTGAGCCTGTCTTCTCCCCCACAGGGACACCTATTGGGTAAGAACCATACTCTGTGCTTGCTTTTTTGGGGGATTAGAGATTGAATAAATTTTTGCAGTCAGATACTATCACTGGTAACCTTTGAACCTTAACCTTTTTATGTTGTAGGGGATGTTATTCCGTAAACTGTTAGTGTGAGTCTTTCAAAGGTGCTAGCAGCCACCAGCAATGGGTAACATACTCAAATAAAGTGGGAAGATCTGCTGAGGGGTTTCCATTATGCTGTTGGTGTATTTCCCTGAAAAAGTCAGTCGAACTGCCCTATGATCCAGCAGGACTGTTCAGTGAGAGATCCCCATAAAACGGACACTGACAGACTGGCACAAGGGTCTCGGCTTTCCTGGGGCACTGACAGACAAAACACTAAGGGTTGAGGAAAACTCCTCACACTAAGGGTCAGGGAAATCTCCCCTTTCCATGTGCACCGGTAAACAGAAAAATTGTTCAGCAGGAGAAATGTAAGTGTGCTGTGCTCCCAGTTAGTTTGCAAATGTTAGGAACTCTTCAGTAAAAGGAAGCTTTTTTATTTTTTAAAATGTAACAGTAACTAATTTTTGTAATTTGTTCAGATGGGCGTTATAAGTTGTCCAGATGCCAAGTCTGCATCGTGCCAACCCTGAAAGGTCTGTACAGATACAACCGGAAAGTTATCCCCAAAATGCAGACTAGTTCTTTCCCTTCCCTGGATACCATGAGCATGTTTTCTTTTGATGTCCTAGAGATCAGATAAGTCTTGGCAAGTGAAGGATATCACACGGACAAGGAGAGCCCAGATCTTGGCAATCTGGCCCACATTGAGATCTGAAGAGGGAGACTGAAACCTGCCTGACCTGTAGATGGTTACAGAGGTTATCTTACAAGTTCTTTTCTTGAAATTAGGGAAAAATGGAGTTTCTTATAGGAGTTGGTTTTGTTTTGTTTTAGTTTTCAGATAACTTTTCCCTAGATAGTCTTAGAATCTGGATAACAGTAGACCCTATGGATGCACATAAACAAAGCCCTGACTGCTTCTCCCAAGTCTAACAGCACCCCTTATAAGAGTACACCGCAAAAATAAAAATGATTGAACTGTTGGATCTCTAAGGAATGATTCATAATTTCAGGAGAAATGTATATTAACTGGTGAAAGCTTCTGCAAAGTCATAAGTGCAAATGTCCAGGCCATTGTCAATTTGACTGTGATAGCTAGAGCTCCAAAGCTATGAATATACATTCGATTGCCTTGTCACTGTTGGTAAGAACAACTATTAAAATGCCTTTCAGTACACAAGGCAGTAAGAGCTTAAAATGAAAAAAAGTGTGATTGCAAGGTGCTGGAAAGCAGTTTGTAAAAGATCGAGGACTCTGGTGGGATGGTTCTGCATTCGTAAACAAACTGAAGGATGAATCCATTACATTGTACACTGACCGTAAGACAAACACCCAAAAATTGGCACAAATGTGATTATGAAAAGTGCTGATCTGTGAGACAGTACAAATATAAATAGACTTGCTACTCAGTAAAAAAGCAAAGGATGTCAGTGACGGAAATCAGATGCTACAGAACATGACTGTGTAAAGTATGCCTTTTGTGAAGTAGCAGTCAGAAGAATTTATTTGCATATAGTAGAAAGATCAAGCATGGCAAAATCACAGCCTTTTATAGTCCATGACTAAGTCTAAATCAGTGTAATTCTCCCTGTAACACTAAGAATTGTTATAAAGTTAAAATAAAGAGATTAAAAGACTCACAATGTTAAAAATGCTGTTTAAGAATCACAGAATATTCTGAGTTTGAAGGGACTCAAAAGGACCATCGAGTCCAACTCTTGGAAAAGAGTAATGAAAAGCAGTCACATCTGAATGCTGTGGTAGAGTACCAGAACTTTCCAAGGCAAGTCCTTCTGCTATATTACCTTTGAAATAAAATGGGATTTTGGAGGGGTTTGCCTGGTATTGCCAAGACCTGAATGATGTTTAAATAAAACAATGTTTGGATTAGTACATGGTGCATAATTTTAAGAAAATGAGGGGAGTTGTTTCACCCCAGAAGGATGAAATTTTTGTAGAAAAGATGGTAATAAAAGTCACCGCTTTCCAATAAATGAAATAATGCTACATGGAGTTACAGAACATTCTGGTTAAAGGCCTGTTTTTAAATTATTAGCTGCTCCCATCTGAAAACGTGCTTGGGAACAATAGTACAGGCTCATCTGTCACTGATTTTAATAGTATTCATTATCCCCATTAAGCTGAATAGCTGGTTATGTTGATTTCAACAGTCCTGGGAACATAACCAACCATTCAAACTTTTAATGGCCCATCACAGTTAGAATTGTTATGTTTTGTAGGTGTGTGCACAGCTAATGGTAAAACTGATGGGATAATGAATGATCAGATGTTAACAGTAGCAGAGTCACCAGACACCCACATTACAGGAGTTCTGTACAGCATTAAATAAAGGATGGTACTATAGAAGACAAGAAAAAAATTACATAATTTAGAAGTAAATTTACACTCTCTCCATCATAAGTAACTCATTAAGATGAAGTGATATTTAAAAGTTTTTCCACTTATTAACCCCATTATTGTAAATCTTATTGTCATATGAAATGTTTGGATATATTTTGCAGCTCTGATACAATCTATTTCATAGATGTAGAGATTTTTAAGAAATATCACTAAATATTCTTAAGAGTAAAAAAATAAAAAAGGACTAACATCGGAAAGTCCCGTGGAAGGAGAGAGTTACATTAAGAGGATCTTGTAATCATTTTCAAGCATTAAAATTCCAGGAGATAAGTATGTATTAGAAAAACAAATCAAAGCATTTAACAATATGAAAACACTGAGGTAGGTCTTCTGCACAAACTTGTCTTTGTCCTGAAGTGACACCATGGTGGATGAAAATGAGAGAATAAACCAACAACTCCTTCAAAAAAGTAACTAGTACACCATTAAAAATCAGCTCAATATAATTCTAATCATTGTAAGGAGTTTAATTGCACTGAATTAATGACATCTTTTGCTTTCTGGAAAACATTACGGATCCTTTAGTTGCTTAAACTCTTGAGTTGTTTTCAGTTCTGTAATAGAAAATTTTGCTTGAATGTGGATAATAGGTTTTGATATTAATGTTCCTCTGACAGCAGCTTTTAATAGAAAGGGAACTGAAAGAGTTTGTGAGTTGAAACAGTTTGTGAAAGGGTACGATACATGCAGTCAGATCCTCATGAGAAGTAAACTTTGAACCAGTTCCCTTGGATTTAATGGAACTGCAGCAGCAGAAATATCATATACTTTGAAAGATTCCCGTGAAATGTAAATTACCTTCAACTAGTGCTTGGGTACTTTCAAGAAAAGGAAATTGCTAGGAGAAGCATGTTGGTAAAACTGAGACCATTTACAATACAATAAATCATACTTGATGGCTTGTAGAATTAGATTAAAACAGTTACAACTATAAGACAGAAACAGATAAAACAATATAAACTCAATTTACACATTCTATCATGTCCAAAATTTTGTGGGGGACCATCCTAATATAAGTAGCTTCTGTGCTGGATCGTATATCATCTGTTCAAACTACTATGCCCCTTCAGGTATTTGTTCTGTCATACCCAGGAAAAAAAAATTTATTTGTAGTGTGATCTCTGTATCAAATACCTTGGCTAATTCAACAGCAAAGCAGTCTTGTGCCCAGGATGAATCTCAATTACATTTCTATTGCTGGATGCACGGACCTAGTTTAAGGATAACAGACCCATGACTGAAAACTTGAGGTGAGGCGGGAATACCTCATGATGTGAAATGGGAAGCGTAGAAGTCACCTGATCAAGTAAATGCACATGCAGCAGAGTAAGGTTTATGCACATGCAGCAGAACAAGGTTTATGCAATGCCAATTCAGATTCAGGAGAAGGTGAGCCATGTTATGTTTAAAAGTATTTGTCAGAAGGCTTTGATCTCCATCTACTGCAAGGCAGAATTTGAAGTGACTCTGCACTGTAATTTGCGGTGTTCCTCACTCAAAACATACCAGGATGAGTGCACCTGTACCCACAGCATAGGGACATGCCCTGGGCCTTGTGATTGCTGACTTAATTGCTGTGCCATTATCCTGATCACCATGGTCAAAGTCCAATAAAAATCAATAGAAGTCCAAAAAAATCAACCAAAGAAAAAACCAGACCCGAGAGAAAGGTGGCTGGTTACTGAGTTCATGAATTACGCTAGATAAAAAAATTGGGAAAAAAGAGCTTTTACAGCAAGAAATACAACTGGTGGGTGATGAATTCTTTTCCTTGTTATCTGCTCTTCAAAATTTTGATTATGTAAATGAACAAGAATCATCTGTTCTAAATAGTCTACTTTCCGATAGGATGGTAATACTATGTAATTAAAGATGTCAGAGCATCGTCTCCTTTGGGAAATCAGGTTTCATGAAACACCCATTATTTCATATTTATGCAGCCTGAAGTTTTTCTCTGAAAACTGAAAGCCTGCACCATGCTGTCAGTGAATTTAAGTAGATAGTCTTCTGGCAGGCACTATGGATTTTTATTGCCTTTCTTAAATTACCAGTTTAAGGTAATAGTTTTAAAGAGAAAATTGAAATAAAAAAGCTGTATTGAAGTCAGAAGATCTGTCATCATCATCATGGCTAGGCTTCACGAACGAAGATTTAGGAAGGCTCTATCCACATTTGTTACAAGCACGTTGGTGACTAATAAGGCCAATACGAGATAGACATGTCCGATTGCAAAAGGCACAGCAGAAAGCCTCCTTAGCTGGTATATTCTGCAAGACACGATTCTTTCTGCGTTGTCTTTTCTCCTCGAGAGTGATCCTGTGTGCATTCTCAAAGGAAACAGCAGCGTTATAGATGGTGTGTCTCCAGGCTTCCTGATTTGAGACCAGAGTAGACCAGTTATGTTGATCAATATGACCAAGGCTGAGATGTTGTTTCAGGGAGTCCTTGTATCTTTTCTTCGGGGCTCCTCTCTTGTGGCAGCCGGTGGCAAGTTCACCGTAAAGCAAGATCTTAGGGAGGTGATGGTCCTTCATCCTTGAGATGTGCCCTGCCCAGCGCAGCTGTGTTCTCAGCAACATGGCCTCAATACTTGCGACTGCTGCTTGTTCTAGAACAGATGTATTGGTCACATAATCTGATCAGTGGATGTTTAAGATTGTACGGAGGCAGCGTTGATGGAAGCGTTCTAGGAGACGCAGGTGGTGGTGGTAGATGACCCATGATTTGGAACCATATAAAAGAGTGGACAGCACAATGGCTCTGTAAACACTGATCTTGGTACTTTTCTTCAAGTGTTTATTTCGCCAAATTCTTTTATGGAGTTTTCCAAAAGCACTATATGCCTTTGCTAACCTGTTGTCTATCTCTCCATCAATCTTACCATCCGAGGAGATGAGGCTGCCTAGGTAATTAAACTGCTGAACTGATTTGAGCTCTGATTCGCCAATGGTGATATGGGGATGAAGGAAGACTTCCTGAGGTGCAGGTTGATAGAGGACTTCTGTCTTCTTTAAGCTGACTTCCAGCCCAAAGAGCTCAGCAGCCTCTGCAAAGCAGGATGTTAAGCGCTGCAGAGCTGCTTCTGTGTGGGCGACAAGGGTGGTGTCATCAGCATAGAGTAGCTCCCAGACAAGATGGTTTAAGGTCTTAGTGTGGGCCTTCAGTCGCCTCAGGTTGAATAGGCTACCATCAGTACAGTATCGAATGTAGATACCATCCTGATCATTGAGATCTACTGTGGTCCTTTGGAGCATCATGCTGAAAAAGACTGTGAATAGGGTTGGAGCAAGAACACAGCCTTGTTTCACATCACCGGTAATTAGAAAGGGCTCAGAAAGTGCATTGCCATATCTGACCTGGCCCTGCTGATCCTCATGGAGTGAGATGATCTAGTCTGTTAGGAACTACTTGTTATTGAACTGAAAACTAAGAGGTTTTTTCACCCTTCTCTTTCATTGCAAATGTATTTTAAAGAAAAATATAAGAAAGAAACATTTTCAATAAAAAATAGTATTTGCAGTTGCATGAACTACTTTGGCAGACTTACTTTGGTGGCAATTACAAAGAAAAAAAATTCTATGCAGATTTTTTGTATTACTTCCTGTAAGTATTACAGTCTTACACTAAATTTCATTACTAGAGATACTAGCTTTGACAGTTCTTTGGCACATTTTTGAGGCATCTGCTTTAGGAAAAAAACAAAAAACAACTACTTGCTTCCACCTGACCTGCATCAAAAAGTGTCATCTATGCTGTTCACTGAGCTGTGGCAGACCCTGTGGCTTTGCCTGGCAGTGCTTGTTGTGCAACCTCTTATCCATGTAACTACCTCTTATCTCTTGGGGTGGGCTATTCCAGAGGACTACTTCAACTTTTAGCTTTGTCTTTAGTGCCAATCAGACTGGTGTTTTTTCCCAAGTATTCTATTAACTAATTTTGTATTGATTTTAGAGAACACTGTAACTAGAGCTATGGAGTGTGACTACCATTCTGCTGTAAATTTATTGGTGTGATTTTCTACTTCCTGCAGAGAGGAAAATGGATCAGGAACAGATTTTCCTTTCTTTGCTTATATCAGGGTTAATGAAAGTACACATTTGGAGAGCATTTTGACAAGTATATTGCAGACCATAATATAGCCTGCCATTTTAGCAGTTTCTTTTTAGTTGGCAAGTTTTGAAACATTTGTGAAAGATAACATATGATGGATTAATACCAATGAAACTTATGCACAACTTTCTATCATAATAAATATGCTGAAGGAAACAAAGCCTTAGTAGCAGCCTTATCTAATTCCATCTAGTCATGATGGAAGAGGACTGCTAAAGGTAATGGTTAAGGTGATCCAGGATCCTTGATTTGGGTTGCCATGCCCTGTGTTTCACCAGACATGACTACTTTTGTGCCCTTAACATTTGAGACAGATGGATTTTTGGCATGTGCAACTCATGTTTTAAATCCCTACTAGAGCAGGAGCCAGGATTTCTTTTTCTGTGAAAAAAGCATAAAAATGCTTTTGCAGCCAGCTGCAAGTGGTCTACAGAAGACCTGCAATAGTTAGCAGTCAGCATTCAAGGTGTGGAGAGAAAAGTGAGGAAGGACTTTCAGTCATAATGTCTGGGCACATAAAGCCAGAGGGAGGAGAATATAAACAAAGTGAATTTCAAGATTTTTTTGGGGAGGATTAGATGAGCTGGAGCTTCTCAGAAGAGATGAGGCACTTCTGGGCACAAGCAACATTAGGTTCTGAGGAATTGGCTTGCTGTGTGGGCAGACCTTCTTCTTTACTATTTTACTACCATGAACCAAACTACCGTGTCTTCCATTCCAACCACACTCTTGCTTTTCCGTCACCTCCCATAATGTCCCCTCATCCTTCTTCACTATGCTTCTCTTTCCTGTTTGAAATGTTATGAACTATTTGTTGTTGGTTCTATTCCTAACATTGCTGAATGTAAGAAAGTAATTTAATATTGCTGAATTAAACATTAATGAGTCTAATCATATGCAATTTTCTTATAGGAGCATTTTGAGGCTTACAGGATGTTTGTTAAGTGATTTTGGACCATTCGATGAAAGATTTTTTTCTAAGTGTAATTATTAGTTTTGTGGGAAAGTATCATGCATTTAATGTATAATTAATGTTAGAAATGCTCACTCTTCATAGTTCCTCATGATGTAATTTTTATTTAAAAATATATAAATAGTCTATCTGGTGTATGTGTGTGCACATATATTATGTTTAGAAGCTGTTGATTTTCTTTGAACCAAAAAGGAATTAAAACAAAACTTCAGAACACACTGAGATGTTGCTATTGCTGATTAGTGTTCATACACTTTAGGAAAAAATTATGGAATCTCTACTCTGAAACATAAAATGTGCATCTTAAGGTTATACTTTATTGTCAGAGGGAGGAAAATGGTTCAGAATAAAAGTTAATATAAACTTTACCCAGAATAAGTTTAATGATACAGTCTCATGATCAAGGTGTTGAAAAGCATTGCATTTTCATTTAGAGTGTACGTGCATTTGGAACATATCTGGCTTGTTCATCGGGGTATTCCATCATTAGCCTCTTTTGCACACTCATTCTCTCAATCATTAATGTTGTGGGTTTTAAACCTGACATTAAAGAACTATTTGAGGTCAGTATTCTGATGGGAAAGTTTGTTTTTGCAGATCTATTAAAAAACAAAGAGTTTTAAAGAATAGCTTATGAGGGCTTGAGCTGCACTACAAGTCTTCTGACGTAGTAAACCACAAAACATTCATTTAATTTGTGAACATTGATGGGCTGTTGTAAACTGGCATTGCTTCTTTGATGTTTGTGGAGTTGTGCCAATTTACACCAGCTCAGGAATCTGGTCTATTGTTCCTGCAAACATCCTATTACATTTTAAATTATCAAGAAGATCATCTTGCAAAGACAGCCAAAGTATTAGAATAGCAGTTCCCTGCCAAATTCTCTTGGGAGACTTGACTTATTAAAAAAATAAATTGCACGTGTTCTTTTTATATAAATAAAAACTTCTTTCATAAGAATGCATGACTTACTAGGAGACTGGAGCTGTGACTTCCAAGTTGTGGATGTAACTTTGTGAATCAGAAAGGCAGACATCTCAGTGAAGCAACTGATGTTAGCTCAGACTGGGCATAAAGAGTTTCAGTGTCAAATAAAGGGATCTCGGAGCTAATCTCATATTTTTAAGTTCCTTCTTAGGGGTTTCTTCTTGTCTTTTCCAGTTTGTCTTCATCATCAAGAGTGCATGTAAAAACACGTCAGAGAAGGAAAGAAAGGCAGCAAATATTTTGTCTTACTTTTTCTATCTCTATAGAATTAACAATTTTTTATCATGATGTGGTGTTTGATCCTGAAGCTGATTTCAAGCAGTGCAACTGAAAATGGGTATTTCATTTAGAGTGGCAAAGGTATCAGAAGATACAGAAATATTCTACAAAATGCAACACAGGTACCCACAGACATTTGTGTGTGAATCTACAAGGATCTACATATGGGATCGTATGCGTCCATAAAATTTACTGTGGCCAGTATTATTTGGAGTCTTTCAGAAAAGAGGAAGAAATAAGGAAAGAAATGCTCAAAGCTAGAGTTATGTCCCCTCTCTAAGAAAAAATAGGTTAGGTTGATGGTAGAAGAGAATAGCAGTAAGAATTCCACCTGAGAAGATTTCATGTGCCCAAAGGCAGGACACATGGATATGGGGAACATGGAGTAATGGGACTTCAAGAAAATTTGAAGCAATCTGAAGATGTTTCCAAGTCTGCCACCAGGCTCATGGATCTGGTTTGGTGAAGTTTTTTTGACAAGGTTTCTTTATGTGATAAGCAAAAAAACCCTCTAGTTTTTCTAATAGTGAGGCTCTGTAAAAGGAAAGAAAAAGCAGTAGAAAAAAGGACTAAAAGATTCATGGAACCTTTTCAACATAACAGTACCTGGAGATGCAGTTATGTGTTTTGGGTATTGCTATATCAAAATGATAAAGGCCGTAACAGGCTTATTTATCAAGCATTCAACCTTGGAGAACCTTTGTTGTGTGAGAGTGCTTATCTACTCCTGTATATACTTATATTAATTTTGAGTTTATGCAGACACGGACAAACCTTGGGGACAAAACTGTTACCCTAAAAATGAATTTGCACTGACTGCTTCACTGTTTGGATGAACTCCAACTGACAGTGAAATATAATTCAGGTAGATTCACTCATATGTTTACTTCAATATCTCAGTAGAAAAAAAAGACTGCCATGCAGAACCACAAGAGACAAACATTTTTAAGATTCAAAGTGGATAAAGGTCATGCTGGACGAAAGAACAGTTGGCCAACATAGTTATGGGAAGTTGGTACTTTGCGTGCAATTGGTGGAAACAGTCATTCCATGTCATGGAGAATTTTTTCTATTTTGAGATTAGATTTTATTTCAATATGGAGTGAAAAGCAGCAATATAGAAATTATCAGGTTTGAGAAATGGAGAACTGAATGTCAGTACATTGTCCTGTGGTCATTACATGCTGAAAACCCTAGAGATGTTCATGGAATGCATTCTCTTGCAGCTCCAGAAACTGAACAACTGAGCAGCAAAAAAAAAGGTGAGAGAAGTAGACAGATAATGAAATTTTTTATGGGACCTCCTTTTTCAGTCCTAAGCAAGGTTGTCTTTGTGCCATAAAAATAAATGTTTCAGCTTTGCCAAATCAGTAATTTCATTTTGTGCATCATATACATGTGCAAAACAATTCATCAGAAGACAGTAAGGATTGTATGGCTGTCTGATAGAGATGATTCACTATCATTGTGATGTTGTAGGGCATTGGCAATGGCAAATAAAGAGATGAGCTGAATAAACTCTTCTGCTTCTAAATATTCAGTGTTGAAGACCTTTGTCCCCCAAACCTAGCTGCATTTTATTTATTTACTCTGAAGTTACTGAAGCAACAACTGGAAAAAGAAAAGATATGGTTGAACTGACATTGAGGAAGCTTAACTATCAATCTGACACTTGGAGGTAGACACATGTAACAAAATTAGGGGAATGCTTGGGTGAACAGGTATTTTTGACAAAAGCTATAGAAAATATATATGAAAATAAGCTCAAACTGAACAGATACATGCAGCAATACTGTGAAAGTAGAGTGCTCATCAGAGACTGATATTCTGTTATTTAAGATTTCTGTAGCCCTATACGCTGCTTGGAAGAACTGGATTTCTGTTTGACTCAAGATGACTGAGAGCTGGATTTGGAAATGTTTAGACTTTCAGTGTCTCTAGAGCAGCACTGTTTCAGATGTTCTCTGCTGTTTTAGGACACCTTAGAAGTCAGGTATGTGTTTGGTTTGCAATTCTTGACAACAAAGGAAGGCAGGAAAACAGCAAGTGAACTGTACCTGAGTTTTGAGGACAGTTCTCTACATCACTGAACATTTAAAAGGAGAATTTATTCACCCTAGATCTTTATTTGGCCCTCCTCTGCTTGCCCTCTTTGCTCATATCTGTTGTTTTCCGTATTTTAGAGGAAGATGACATTGAGATTTTTAACATAGTTGTTGAGATTTAACAGTAAACTGCTGAGAGTGCTATATTAACAATTACTAGGTATAAGTACATGGTTTCATGGGTCATATCTAGACGAATACAAAGGTATTCCTTGAGCACAAATGTCACATACTTGCCTTAACATGCCAAATGAGCATATATTTAGGCACAGTATATACTTGCTAGATCAGGACAAGGAGCAACTCTCCCTTACAACTTGTAATGATATTTTGACTTGGAGAAGAGGCTTGAAAAAGCCAGTTGCGGCATAAAAACAAGAATCATAGGAAAAAAATGAAGTCTTACCTTGCAACCTGAGGTGCCTGCCAGGTGGCACTTCTTATTAAAGCATAAAGCTGCAACAGTTGTTTTTGATTTAAGAGAACTGGTTGTAGCTTACTGAGCATGAGGCCATTCAGCACATACTTCATTTGGGGCATGATGTTCAACATATTGAAGTATAAGATGAATAATACTCTATTTCTCACCCTGTGACTGTGTTTTTCCTGTTCTTAGGCACCCCTACTGACTATACAGAACAGAAGATTTCAGATATGGTTATTTGACTTCATGAAGCAATAACTTCATTTGTTAAATAAGAGAAAGTTTTAGCTTTGATGGGCTAAACCAGTGGGTTCCAACCTCATTCATGGATCATTAGTGTAGTGTAAATACAAAGGTTATAACTTTAGTGGGAAACTGGGATTCTGTTAACATCATAGCTACACTTACAACTAATGTAAACTTCCTTTGGTTGTGTTACATTCACTTATTCCTATATAGACTCAAAATATGAAATGCAGTAAGCCAATTTCCATTATAGGCCTACTGTTGTCTATCTGTACAGTGATGAAATTTGATATAATAAGTCCTAAAATTAAGGGAGAGAAATGTGAACTATTTCTGTATTAATAAGCAAAATTCTGCAGTAATGCTTTTAGTGATTTTTTTCTAATATAAAAAGGAAATATCTGACCATTATAAAAATATTTAACTGGTAGTTTCTAGAAATACAGAAATCAACTTGTAATATTTGAGCACCCATACTCTTGATATGAATTAATGTATTTTGATGATAGAAAGGCGTTCTCTGCCCTCTTCTCCCTCTTCGTTGCTGTGTCAATATTGTGACTCATAGGATTATAGAATCACAGAAACATGTATATCAGGAGGGACTTCTGCATTCAGTCAGGGCTTACTCCAAAGTGAGTTTTTAACAGGTTGCTCTGGGAGATATTGGCATTCCTTGTGCATGAGAGAACTCTGCTGCACAGCTAGTGACTGTATGCAGTAGCCAACGCCACCCTTGAAAACAGCTCTGATGCAGTGGGCTTTCCTTTAGCAGGGCTTAGTTATCAAGAAGCAATAATGACAAAAAAAAAAAATGTAAACAATAGAGTACTTTTGGTCTTGGACTAAGATTATGCCAAGTCAGGTTTTGAAGAAAATTGTACTGGGAGATGTGAAGGATGTCAGAAACAGTAATGGTCCCTGTTCTAAGTACTTCTGAAATTTTTGGTGAGAGAATGCTCTAAATGTCTCTGTCTGTAGGTCAGCAAAGGCAATTATATAGACTTCAGGGAACTGATGATGTATATGACTACTTTCTGTTGAAAACACTGCTGCCCCAAGGGGCTCCAACAAGCAGCCTAGCTCTAGGAAAGAGACTTGAAGCATAAATCACTAACCTTGAGTGAACAGCACACCGTTCCAGCAATAAAATCCATCTATAAACACAGGGAAAGGCCACATATTTTATAGCTTCCTGAAATGATGGCCAGTTTCTTTTTTAAGCTTTCCTCTCACTTCAGCACCTCAGAAAGTTAAGGTGAAAGTTTCTGTGACTTTGACTTTTCAGATGTTTACCCCTGTGTCTCTTATTTTGCTAGGGCTATTTATTCTTCCGTCCCCTCCACTCTTCATATGCTTGCTCCCTTCTTCATCTGCTGAATCATGTGAGCCCTACTACCCCCTCACAATGGGAACAATGGGAAGCCACCATGAAGCCTGCTGGATTTTTAATTCAGTCTTCTGAATTAAAGAATGAAGAAGTTCTTCTTTGTGGAATCAAGGAACTATTATGCAAAACTTTAGTTTTATTCACTGAAGGGATATTACTTTCCTTTCCTATTTATTTTACATTCCCTTCCTTCTCTAATCTATTAACGTATTTCACCCCTCCTAATTATATTTTTTTTAATCTAAAAGGATTAGATGGCTGGTGTAGGTCTTTTATGCCTTTTCTGTATGTGTGTCTATATTAGATCATTTGTTAAAGGGAAAATGTTTGGCTAAACAAGAATAGTGTTGTAATAAGGGTGGAGTGTGTTTCTTGTTTTTGAAAGTTCCTTCCAAGATTTTCATCTTCATTTTTACTGCAAATGTTTAGCCAAAGAAACAAAATAAATAGAAAATCCCAGAGGGTAAAATTGGTGTAAAACACCAGTAATATTTTTGAGTCTTTGTTAGATACTGACCATTTCCTATCTGAATTTAAAAAACAGGTCTCTTCAGTGTCTATTTATAATGTTCTGTTGGTTTCTTTTCTCTTTATCATTAGGATTAAATACCACAGTACAATCAAAACACAGATTCAAAGAAAGCCAGATCCTTCAGCATGGAGCACTACAAGTCAATATGCAGCAAATCCACCTCAAGTTGAATGTTGTTAGATAAGTCTAGACAAACCAGAAGACCACAAAAGGTTTCCTAGGCAGCCTGAGTGAGGGAGTTTAGGAGATACTTTATTGCTATGCTCTAAGAAAGAGAATCAGAATGTGGTTGGTCTTCATGAAACTTGGGGATTCAGCAGAGAAAAGAAACCATAAAGAAGCCAGGTGGTTGGGCAATTACCCTGATTTCAACCTTAACAGTTCTCAGCGGCAAAACCCCCTTGATTTTACAGTGTATTTAATGTTAGGAGAAGACTTTGCTGCAGAGGGAAAACTTGCAGTGGTCCACAGTCTTTGTGCCATCTTTTTTTCCATCTGCACTGTATCAATGAAAAGGAGAGGGAAGTAGTTGAGCAGGGACTCCGGTGGAGTCATCTCTTAAATATGCTAGTTTGTGACTGTAAACATTTGCCTCATGTGGCCATTGCTAGTTGGGGAGCTTTTCTTAGGAATGTTTACTGAAAGAGCACATTTTAAAGTAATAAAGAAGAATACTTGCCAAATGGAAGCATTCTTACCCCATATCTTGTGACTAATTCATCCAATTAAAGCAGTTCAGTTTCCCAGTCTTGGATAATGAAACCAGATGCTCTTGAATAAACTACAGAATATTGCAAAACAATTTTCCTGTTTAATTAAAATGATAAAGATTTTCTGTTAATATAAAATTCAGCAACAAGAAGAGAGTTAGGATTTGGCTAATTTGGCTAAAATAATTTGTTGAATTATTTGCTATGAAACATTTGCTGTATATCATACTGCAAGGTGGTTATTTGTGACATTGTTATGTTATTTTAGAACCAAAATAAAAGGTTTATTGAATTAAAAAAAAGCTAAACCAAAAGCTAATCAAAAAAAGGGATATTTGTCTTCCTACATTACCTGGCAATTTGTCTGATAGACCTAGGTAAAGGATTAGATTCACATTGTTGAAATTATTTTTCAAATATTGAATAGTAAACTTGAAAGATTTTTGGCTTCTGAACAAAAGACCAAAGAGAAATGTTGTGACAATTTTTGAGGAATAAGTAATGGTCATATTTTATATAGTAATTTCATAATATTAGAAGATCAAATTTAACTAAATCTTTTTTGAAGTCATAATCTGGTCCTATCAGCATATATAATGAATAAAAATGAACAAAACCAAAGTTTCTTCCAAGTTCATTAGTGTAGTTATAAAAAACTTACACAATTTTGTAGATTTGGTTAATTGTTTATTTATAGTATGGGTGTGTTGATAAGCAGAAGTAATGTGGCTGTTTCCTTTTTTTCAATGTCAAATAGGGAGGGTTTAATTTCCATTAAATATAATGCAACAGAAGAAGGAAAATGTGAAATATTGCATACTCTTTCAACTGGCTGTAGTAGATTTTCTGTTGATGACTATTTCAATTAGTAAAAAAATAGTTAAGTGAATTAATCAGTCTTTCTTGCTGCCTATAGTCAAAATGTAAATATTTTCAAATCACTTATAAATTTATATGCTGATGCTTTTACGTATTTTGTTTTCATTCTATTGCTTGATCACTTTGGCAACTAATATTGTAATGATGTGGGGTAGCTAGATGTGATTTATTACCTAAATTATGTGATATTGTTTCTGTTTGTTGACTAAAATAATTGTACCTTCTAGTTAGGAAATCTTGAGAAGGGACTAAATAAAAAAAAAAAAAAAAGCATTAGGTATGGCAGTACCTCACTTGAAGGTGATCACAACAGAATATGTATCTGTCTGTTTGACATGTATCTTATTCTGTCAGTTATTAATCCTTCTAGAGTAGTTTCTTCCACTTCTAGTTTCCCCCTGCCATATGTGCTCTATTCTCTGCCTGGCAATGTGATTGATGCATATTCTCTAGGCCTGGTTTTTATTCTCATTCTTCCAAATAAATGGAAACTAAGCTTGAGCAAAATTGTTCTTGACCCTCTCTATTCTATGCCACAGTTTTCCCAAATCTGCACAAATATATCTGCCCCACATCACACCTCTCTAAGGACCTTTATATCACTTCATTAATTGCTTTAGTGCCGCTTTGGTTTGAGACCTTCTTCCTCAACAAAAGCACTGCTCCTTCCCATGATATTCAAGTAGTTACTGTACCACATCCTTATGACTCTTGGTTTGGCATTATACAAGAGAAGGAGGATCAATATGTAACATACCAAGCCTTACAGGACTGAGATGCTTCTAGCCAGACAAAGAGGAGAGGTGAAGTTTAAATCCTAAAGAGGACCTAAAAGGAAAAGTGAAATTTTTGAGTCAGGGATTTTGACTTGCATGTGGATATCCTGTCAAAGTCCAGCTTTGGGGTGGAATAGTCTTTATTAGTCAAGGCAGCTGATGAACAAGGATTGTCTGTTTAATTTTGGGTGAGTATGTTCTCGATGCATTGCTGTTAATAAACATCAGATGTACAAGTGCAATTAGCCCACAGATGTTCATGTAACATCATTGTCCTCCTAGTTGCATGCAAATGTGAATGACAGGTATAGGGACAGAGAATGCCTAAATAACTTGAGTGATCATTTCCTCTGTTCCCAGGATTTTTAACCTTGAGAGAGATTTAGAGTTGTGAAGAAGAAATAAAGTATTATCAGCTGGTCGCTGGTCCAATTTCCACACACATAGCAGTGGCCTGCCTACTTCAATACACAAAAATATGGATGTAAATTATACTTCATTTTTAAGAATTGCCTGCAGGTAGATGTTTTGAATCTGGAACACCAGAAAAAATAAAAAAAACTGTGTGGAAAAAACCTGCTATGTGAACATTTCTTATTCATTTAAATTTGAAATCATATTGTTTATAGCATTCATAATCTCTGAATAGACGGTTTAATCCAAACTAAGATGAAAGACTACTGTGCAAGTTTGTTTTTCTTGTAAACCAGTCATCTGCATCACAAGGAACCTCACTTCAGAATTCAGCAAGCAGAAGATATGAAATCTTACTCCCTCTCATTAAGTGGTAGTGATTTTCCCCCCACTTCCATTCCAGTCATGCCATACTTAAGTTAGGCAGCCATTTCTAGCTTGAAATATTCTGGTAGGGAGTTAACATCATTGCTGACAAGGAACACTTGAAAATCATTTAAATTTATGACAAATTAAGGAAGTCAGCGCAACCAGTGAAAATTACAATTTTATTTTAAAATGTAGTCACCGATTTCTTGTGAAGGACATGGTAGACTGGGGTAGTAAATTATTTCCTCAGGGTTATACAACTGAAAAGTCCCTATTCACTTACAGAATTTCTTACAACCTCAGAACCAATAAGAAGGACTTTTGAAGATTTGTAAAACTTAACAGAAGATTACATACCATCTACATGGAGCTATTGGAAAATGGTTCATATTTCAGACTTGTATCAAGATGCAAAGGGAATCTATAGGTGTTTGTGCAACAAAGCCTATATATTGTTTTTCTGGAAATGTTTCTAATGATATGCTATGGGACAGATCACTTTTTATGAATAATGACAGCTTTCAAAGTTAAGGCAGAAGTGACTTTAATATTGTCTAAAGTAATGAAATTAGTATTACCAATAGAAGTGAGGAATACTGCAAGACTTGCGCTTAGGACCAAAGGGGAAACAAACTGGTTTAGTAAACAAAATACAAAGCATGTTGAAAGCTTACAAAGGATTTTTCTGCTCTGGAGGAGGTAGCTCACTCATATCTATTTTAAGTGGCCTCTTGTCAGAAACGCCTCAAGATTAGGCATTCATGCAGAAAATGCAAAGTAGTCTATCAATCATCTGCTTAAATGAATGATCTAGGGACCAAAAGACAGTAGGAAAAGGAAAGAGTAAAGAACTTTCTTGTCCTGGGGAAAGATATATATGCCTGAAAGGAAAGAAAGTAGAATCTTGCCAACTAATGACATAGATAAATAATTATATACTCAAAACATGCTGACAAAGACTTCAGTTATATATATATTTATCAGTATACATAGAGTGTGTGTATCAACTGGGAATAGCACGGCTGATCCTGGTCACAAGAGTAGTACAGACAAAAAAGAGCTAAATTAAATAAATGCTAAAATATAAACCTTAAAATATAGAGTAAGACAAAACCCTAAAAAATAAATAGACCAATGTAAATTCCATAGGTAGAAGGTTGCATGTAAGAAATTAAATGGAAACTGTGACAAACCATTAAATGAGAACCTACCAGATACTGAAGAAGTACATAATGTCACTGTTTAAAGGGGTTAAGGAGTTGTAAAAACCAAGATTTGTATCTAGGCCAAAACATGTAAATAAAAATGAGCATCAGAGATCCTCAGAGAAAAAACTGAGAGTCTAGATGATAGGCCAACATCATTTCACCATTGAAATATTCTGAATGAACCTCATCTATCATTAAGTCAGACAAAATTGTCCACATCTGAAGGGGTTGTATAAAACTACTGAATAATGTCTAAATGTTAGACAATTATTTTATGCGTACAGAGAACTAGCCAGTGGAGTTAGCTGGAAGACGATTGTAAAAAATATATATTTTAGACATTCAAAAAGGTTGTTTATATTGATGTAGTAGGCTGTAAGGTGAACTTTAATCATCTTTCAGAATTTCCTAGAAAGGTGATTTAGCATGTACTGTTTACATCTCACCTGTTGTAGAGGCAATACCTATAAGCCAACAAGAGTACTTCAAACACAGAAACCGTCTGTAAAAGGCCTTCTGTAAAAGAAAACACATGCATAAACTACAAATAAGGATCTTGATGGCAGCAGAACAGACAGAAAGGAAGTCCATCTTGCAGAAGACGTAGGATGAACAGTAAAAGGATTCAGATTTTCCAAACATAACCTCTAAGAGCATGTGTACATTCGTTTACTTTTTATCAACATTATTTCTTCTTGTGTTATAGTAGTTTCAAATTACTTACATGGCTTGCTAAGAACAAGAGATGTGCCTGGTGCTGAGAGAGAAAACCAAGTATTTTAGATCTTCCCAGGCCCTCCATACTACTTATTTATTTTGAGCAACAGTTTATCTGTAATGTAGGAGAAGGGGTAGTTCTGACCCATAATATGACAGCCACTGGAGAATAGTCCACTGATAGGATAGATTTACTGCTGGTAGGAGACAGAAACTCTGTTATCATTGGACTTAAAAGTGCCTCCATAATTGCATAGGAAGTCTCTTTACCATTTGGACAGATCACAAACCACTTGTAGGTTTTATTGGTGAAACAGTGCCAGCCATTGCAGCTGTCTGGCTGTAGCATTGGGCTTTGACCAAAGCCTTCAAAACATTTTTTAGAGTGCCATTAACAACTTCTGTTAACTAAACAATATGAAAATTTGGAGTGCCTGTGTTATTTATTATATACCTGAGGTAGATGCTGAGGAAATCTCTCCAAATAAGGAGACCTTCCTGAAGAAACCTTGAAGATGGCCACTCCTTTTGAGGGAAGTTCATATTACCTCCTGGGTTAAAGTAAGCAATTTAAAAACATTCCAAGTGGATTAAATTTGTGAGATTTAGGAGTAAAGGACAAAAAAAATTACTGAGAGCAGATATATAGTTTAACACAACGATAATTGTACCTGGCAAGAAAGAAATAAAATTATGGTTATCAGAAACATGGTATGTTAATCTTTGCATAAGTCTTTGGCTGCGATCAGTCTTTAGTGACCGAACAGATATGGTACTGCATGGTCAGAAATGGACACGTGATAACATGGCAATTGGTGAAAAGCAGGATACCGAGTCTTGAGGATAAATTTATTTACTTTCACCCATATTTCCCAACTGCAGCTGACCTGACTTCTATTAGAACCTGTGAAGAAGATAGAAAATATAAAATTAATGGGAGGTTAGGAGATTGGCTGAATTTTTTCTGAAATACAGGAGATGGGAAAACCACCCAACCACTTGTACTTAATCCAACCAACATGGAGGAGCATTAGGGGAGTGTGATTCTAGCGAGCACTAGAAAACCCAAAGCTGTAAGTATCACTCAAAGACAGAGAACTGGACCCTGCTCATACTGCCACTTTCAGTCCCTAGTAGTAGATTCCCGCTGTTATCCTAAATCAAATGCAAATTTAGTTACTTAGAAATATACATCAATTATGTAAACAAAATGTGGCTGGATGAATTTAGGTGCTCAAAATGGTGATATCGATTCAATATCTTCAGTACAGACATTTTCCATCTCTTCCTTTTGTCTTTTTTATTTTATCACAATTCTTCTCCTCATCTCTGCCTGAAATAAAATCACCAGGTCAAACATGAAGTACTGTGAACAGACAATCACTCTTAGTTTTCCAGTCCTGTTTTCTTGAAGTTGAGAGATCTGATTTGCTCAGATAAGACCTGGATAAACAGCAAGTCCCTGCTGGTTCTAAACAAACCTTTAAGCCACTTCAGATTTTGTACATCACTAAGTACATAATTTCCCATTTATATATATCAAGCAATAAAGTATTGCTTGATCTGCTCATCCATACTGTGTGGGTGATCAGGAAGCATAGGTGTTTATATTTGTGAACATGCACATTACTTGCCTGCCTTTTCCTGCGTATAGAAGTGCAAACTTGAAAGTTCTTGAGGACTCAGGTGGCCACTGCATGACTCACATGAGCCCCTTAGAGTCTGTTTAAATTCCATCTTCTAAGAGCCATTGGATGGAAGCACACAGACAGCCACTGGAGTAGGATCGTTTTTGGCTTCTGAGTTTTTATTTTTTGTTATCCCATTAATCTCAGGCCTTCAAGTGCAGTAGAAAGGAAGAAGCTACTCATGGATAAGAATGTTCACAGAAGAAAGGTGTGTGTTTAACTTTTGAGAAGAGAGAAGTGTAGAAGAGATATCAGTTTTGAAAATTAATAAAGGTTTGGGCCTTTAAAAACTTTAAAGGATATACGATTTTCTTTTTAGTATTTGTGGTTTTTACTTTTCTTTTCTTCATTTTAAAGGCCACAGAATACTAGGACTTGTTGATTCCATGGTTCTGCTCAGCTATCCATTTTGTTTTGTGTCCCTAGACCTTGAGCTTTTAATAGACTTCCCATGGGCAAGAATTGCATAAGGTAACATTACTGTAAAAACAATGAAGTTCTGCACAGAGAAGGGTGTTTCCTAAGCCATGGATTTTGTATCTACTACATAGCAGAGCTGTTAGCAAGCGATTTAACTCATAAGTGTGTATGTGTGTGCATGTGGTGTACGTGTAAGAATAAGCCACTACTTTTCAACCTTCTCCTCCTGTTGTTGGCAGTCTGACCATAATGTCACTGCTCGCCCTCCTCCTACACTCATTTGGCTGCAGTATGTGACCCTCAGCCATCTCTGTACACACACAGGATGTGCGTGACAGCTGGAGGATACTAAGCTGACAACTTCTAGGCTGATCTCTGGCAGCAGCAGCACATGGGCTTGCTGCTAGGTCTCTTGCTGACCTCTCATATGGCACGTTGCCTATAGCCCAAGAGTCATCTGCAGCTGCCTAGTGCAGGCTCATACTGCAGAGGCCTCTCTTGTTTCTGGATGATGACTTCCTTAGATTCCCTTTGGACTGGAGGAAATCTTCATCCCCAATTTCTGTTAGAATGAAAGAACCTAAATGGAGAACCACTCTGAGAGAAGGGGCTCACCTATTTAGGTACTGCTTAACATTTTTATAGATAGCAGTGTGTCATTGACTCTGTGCTTTGCTAAATTGCTAAAGTTTCTTTTCTACAGATTACAACGTCTTTTCTTAGTGGATTTTTTTATTTATTTTTTTAACTATTAAACTTAGGGCACCGAGTCCTTGCTGGATCAAAGCGGCCTCAACTTTTTTTTTACACTGATGGTTCAGCCAAGTAAAGCTTCCATCACTCTCATAATACATTCACATTATTCTTAAAGGCATTATTCTTAAAATTTCTGAAATTGAAAGTACTAGAGTAGATCAGATTGACTCGGTCTCCACTCAAGTCAACAGAAAACATATAACTAAGTCTGTTTTGGATCAAGCCTCAAATGCAAGGGATTGGACTCTTACTCTTCGAGTTCCCTGTTTAGAGGCTTTTAATAACTGGCTTACCTAATATTAATGTAATAAGACAGAAAGATGATTACCTTCCTTATCTAACAGTCTCTGTGGCTTATATTTTAAGAGTTCCAGAAACAACAACAACAATTTTTTTACCTGTCTACTGTTTACTGATGGCTCAAAACCTCTGATCAGGAATCATAAGGAACTTTTATTTCCCTATTTGAGTACATTCAGACATATTTTCCATTAAAAAAAAAGTCTTGGTTAGACAAGCCAAAGTAAACTAAAGCACCGAAGCAAAGGACAAGTTTCTTACTACTGAGTTCTCCAATGAAGTTATTTATTCATGATATCTTCAGCAGGAATAATAATTAAGAAATTTCTTCTCTCCTAGTTTTATTACAAACATCTCAGATAACACTGTAGGCTTTCATTAGAAGAAAGGTGTCCTTTCATTCTTTTGCTCTGTTTACTTTTTGTTGTGTACTAAAACCTGTCTGTAAGTCGCCCACTCAGACTGGGAAAAAAAGTATCTTTTGTAGGCAGGTGGTCTTTCCTCAAGTCTTTTCTGATTAGAAACATATGTTCATGTGTGTGAGGGAGCTTCTGTAATGGGAGAGGAAAACGGAGGACAAGGAACTGGTGGTGCTGCACAGGCAATGCAGTTGAAGCAGATCACATTTGTAGCGGAGTTATTCTGCACCTCATAACATGTTTATTTTTTATATGCTCTGTTGCAGTTCTCTGCTAATTACTGTAAGTTACACTGATAGCTGAAAGGTTTTGAACTAACCAGAGAATGTCCCCTCATCTTGAAAACCCTGAATATAAGGATAGTGTTGCAGGGGCTGTGTGAGGGCTCCTGTGGCATGAGTCAGCAAGGTGGACAAATGCTCCAGGAGCCAAGGTTTTCCTCTTTGCTTTCCTGATAATCACAGTGGCCACATCAATGTGGCTGGCCAATATGCATGTACTTTCTTAAGTGGGAAACAGATTTTCCTGAGAATAAGAAAATTTCCCCATTGTGGCAAATGAGTAAGAACAGAAAGAAAAAGTTACACCTCAGTCAGTGGGCCAACTTCTTCAATGTTGAGATTGCCTCAAAGCACCAGGGCTTAGGGGAGCTCTCAGGAGCCCTGTGAGCAGGTTATGCATGAATGGAACATGGGGAGGGGCAGAGGAGCCTGTGCTTGTTCCGGCACTGCTGCTGCTGTACCTACTGCTCTTTGAACAGCCTCCTTCCACCACTGCTCAGAACAATCATCACCATCACAGCATTTACTAGCACTAAGACTGAATGGAAGGAGCTGTAAGTCATGGGGAGAGAGAGCAGTGCTCTTGTAAGTGTCCAGAGGCAGCTGTGATGAGTCAGGAGAAAGCACTCATGGTCTAAAGGGTGTTGAATGGAAGTAGGCACTAATGAGCAGCACATCGCACAGGAACTTCGGCTTGTGAATCTTATGTCTTCAACTGAAGATGACTTCAATGAGTTATTGGCATTCCTTCCCCTTCAAGCTTTTTTAGTCCAACCCTCAGGCTAAATCATTTGAGTAGCTCCAGTCCTCAAGTGCCTCCTGTCTGTGTGCCAGAGACAGACAAGCTTTCCTGTTGCTCATCAGGAAAGGATCAGAGAACACTCTCACTCCCCATTGCATAGAAAACCCGGGAATTTTCTCTGAGAAATCAGAGAGACACATGTCTGAAAAAAGCATTACAGAGATTATTCAAAAGGCATTTGCTGTTAATACAGTGAAGAATTGATATATTGGTGCTCAAACTCAGGAGCCAACAACTCAGCCAAAGACAGATAACATCATAGATTTCTGTTGCTGCAGTGCTGACATTGAGATGTACAGACTTTGAAGCACTGCTCTCTACTGTCTGGCAGTGCTTCTCAGGGCCATTTAAAGAGTAAAAATCAGTGTAACCACTTGGATTTTGGCTTTATAACACTATATCCTGGGCTTTATGTTTGTGAGATGAAAGAGTTAACTATTTTTCCCTTGCACCAGCTGAGGAATCCTCTTTGGCAGATGAATTCTTAGTTTCCCTAATGTGCCAGTATCTTTCTTGTTTCTCTTACTGTGGCTACACAAAGTACCTAGTTCAGAGGAGAAAATGTATCTCAATGTCTAACATGTAAGTTTCAATTGAACAATGATGAAATATTAGTAAACCAAATAATTATGCTAAAACATGGTGTATGCTATTCATGGAAACGACACATTTGTTAAACTCACACAAGGATATTTTGTTTTAGTCAGTAGCAAAACTCCCCTTGACTTCAGTGGGAACAGAGCCAAACTCCTTGCATGCACCATCAGACAGCTACAGCGATTTATTAATAAAGTCCTTATGCAGCTGGGATGATGACACATTTTTGTTGCATTGCCTGGAATAAAATAATAATAATCTAAGTAAAAAGAAAATTTTGTTTTGGAGCCATTTGATTGGCCCAAATCAAACGGGCTTTTTCATTTTTTTTTGGTTATATGTCTACAGGATATATTCACTGATGAAGAGTTTAGTTTCCATTCCATCACACAGCAAAATACAGTAAAAAAGATTGACAGACTCTTGGTGAATCATGAATTTTCAGTATAGCTGACCAAAATGTTCCTCATAAAATGGTACACACTTTAACAGCACCTGTTAAAACTAGACTTACATTTACAAAAAGAATCCAATAGAACAAATTTAGAAATGTACCAGAATTTTCATGGCTGGTTTCACTCTGAAATGAAGGCTTAAAATCTTTTTGCAACACAATCTATTTGTTGATTTAAGGACAGCGTGGAGAATGTATTTAACAATGCAAATAGATGCTCTGTGAAATTTTGTTAAGTGTCTAGCTATCCTAATCAAAATCTATTTTAACCTCTTTCCTTCAAAGTTTGCAGATGGAGTCTTCTTTGAAATTGTGAGGCCAAACCATCCTTCCAAGCCAAACAGTGTCTTCTGTGGAAAGCTAGTAGCTACCTCAGTGCTGGAAAGGGCTGACATAAACAATGACTTGGAGATGTTTTCTGTGAATGAAAAAGCAGATATATCAGCTTGATATATCATTCACACGATATATCCAGAGTACATTATGTATTTACTTATTTTGTAAAACTTATTTTCTTTTATGTACATTTATTACAGTTACTTCTTAATGAAGATAAATACATCACACAGATTGAAAAAGTTGAAGTGCTTGCAATGTTTTCATTTCAAAGCTTCAGTTAATTACTTGAACATAGGAATTCATTTCAAACAAGAAAATGCAGTCTGCATTTGCAGGCATTTTCTATAACTATGCGATTATTTTGCATTTCTTGCAAAGAATCAAGCAACAGCCTGCAAAGCTTTGTTAGACCTCACAGGCTTCTTTGAAACTAGATATTAAATTGTACTATTAAAAAACAAGTATTGAATTTACAAACACTAAACAGATGGTTTATGTGTTTATAAACCCAGACCTCCTGCAAGAGGTGCATAGAAATTGAGGTTTGGTTCACGTGCATCCCATAATTTATACCCTTGCAGCAACGAAGATATAAACAGGATCTTCTTTTCCCACCGTGATCAACATCCCTGCCAGATACAGGCAGTTTTGGATGGTGTTTCTGGATAATCTTTAAATTCCATCTGCCTGCAGAAGGACTTCCTGACCTGCAGGGTGAATTTTATTAACACTGAGCTCTTAAGAAAGCAACAACCAAAACCAACCCACGTCAAAGCAAAACACGAATACCTCCCTGTCTGCAAGACAGGTGGAATTATAAGTCTCTGAGACTTCAGCATAATGAAGGTGCTTAAATGCAGCTAACAACTAAGAAACAATCCTGCTCCTACAGGTAGTAGCTGAGCATCATTTTCCCATTTCCTTGAACTAGAAAGCCTTGCTACAGGCATTATTACAATAATATTGTAATTAATAGCAATTAATACAACAAAAATCATTACCATAAACAATTAATATTCATGAGAGCCCTCTGATGCAAATTGGTGGGTATTTCATAAGAAAACTTACCTGGGAAGAAAAGGCTTTTCCTCCTTCCCCCCTCCCCTCCCTCCCTCCCCATCGATTTGGCACCATCCTCTGCAGCATATATTGCATGGTGGGTGAGTAGGGGTCACTGTTCTTCTATGCAGCCCTATCCCTAATTCTCAGTGAGGTTGCATGTTGCACCTAGTATTATCTTAAAGATGAGAAATGGACATTTTCACTTGCATGAGATTTTCAGAATCAGAACTGAAATGAGCTCCAGGACCCACATTGTGGACACTGGGACAAAGTTCACTGAATTCAATATAAAGCTTCCTCCTGGTTATAGTAAACCTTGAATTGGGCCCCAGCCTGGCTTAAGAATTACTTTATTCAGGGGCAGAGAGATGAATATTCTAAAGACTTTGACTCTCATATCTTGTTCATTGGATTGCCCAGGAGGTTTCAGTTTCTATCGGACTATATTCCAGATAAAAATCATTGGGACTAGAAATAAACTCTGGCAATTACCCTTTATGGTAAAAGCTGAGCAATGTCAATGGTTAATTTACCCAATGTAAAACCATTAGGAGAACTGATACATATACTCTCTGATCTGATGAAGGGTATAAATAGCTCCATCCAGTACTTTAAAATTTCAATTCATATTTTGTTTGTGTTTAAAAACACTTAAAACAAATTAGAATGTAAGTAGTATACTAAGTTAATTAGAGATGATATTGCTTGCTTCTTAACAAACGATCCTCTCTGTTTCCTGTACCTACTTAAAATACTAAAAAGCATTGAAATTTCATTACACAAGGATTTGGTAATAACTTAATGAGAAAAACATTAAATACATGGCAGAAAAAGGAAGCACCTGCACTGTTTGCTACCATGACACTGAACAACAGAATCATCCAATAATCTGTGCTGTCTGCAGGGGCTGTCTGGAGGGCATCTGGTCCCAGCGCTCACTCAGAACAGGGTCAAGTTCACAGCTGCATTGGCTTGCTCAGGGTCTTGACCAGCTGAGCGGTAAAGAACTTTGAGGATGAAGACTCCATAGTGTCTCCAACAATACATACATACATACTATAAATACAGTATGCTCAAAAGGGAACGTAATTTCACTGAAAACATTTTAAAAATAATTTGAAGGTCAGAAATAAATTTAACAGCCCTAACAGTGCAGTGGTTTCTTACAGCACTGGAAAAGTCTTTAAGCAGCACTACTGGTGCCATGACTCATTAACACAGCCATCCTGCTGATGTGACTAGACGTTGTTGCAGCTGGAAAATCAACCATGTGCTTCCCCACTGCTCTGTTTTGCCTAGAGAGTACAGTGGGTAGAATTTAGAAATGCTTGGTGGTTTGTTGGGTCTTTCAAAGTAAGGATTGGCGTTAATTTTTTCAACTACAAGCCTGTGGTTTTAGTGCAAATGGCCCAATTTGTAAAAAGTCTAAGTACTCACAAATGTCCATGATGTAGGAGAGGCTAGTAGGAGTAGCTAATATTCAGTCCATTTGAACGTCAGGCATTATTTCTAGTTGGGTAACTTTTCTACATTCATGGAGTTAGCTTCAAAATACTACAGATAGAAGTCAAGGACAAAGCCTGGGATTTTTTTCAACCAGTAGAGGAAAAAAACCTTTAAAGAAGTATCTCTGAGTGTAATGACCCAAAGAATCCATCTTAGTGTAAAAATACATCAAAACATGTGGTGGTTCTTCAGATCAGGAGGATGAAAGAGTAAGTCTTCAGATTTTTTCTTTATTCAACACATAGTGCTGTAACATTGCAGTAAATAATGTTTCAGGAGTCTATAGATATTATTATTTTTTTTAATATTTCTACCAGATCAGTGCACGGCAACAAATGTATGGTCTATACAGAGATGTAACAATCCTGTTATATTTTTCGTACATGTGGTAGAATAAACTATGTGTCTTTCCAGAAGAGTGAGCTGAAACTCAACCTAAATCTTCTACTGAAATCACTGGCCACAAAAATGAAGGCAGATATACGGTTTAAATCTAGTTGCTTTATGATAATAAATAGTAAGGTAGATTTCTGGTGAATATTTGTTCCAGATACTTTGGAAAACTTATAGGGGGAATAAAAAGCAAAAGAAGAAGGTTTGTTTTTATTCTGAGTTAGTGTAAATGCATCTCTATAGACTGATGTTGACCTTGAGATATTGTAGAATCAACTAGGTTGGAAAAGACCTGTGCAGATGAACATAGAAATGCTTGGAGATGTAATGAAAAAAATTGTAACCAATGTAAATACAATAAAGAAGTAATCATGTTTATTATTTGTACATGAACATGTATTTGCCACCTTCACTTTTTCTTTTATTTGCTTCTGTTGGGAAACAGGTGAACAAATGCTTATCTGCAGTAATGGTAGACCACAGAAGACCGCAGAAGAATCACAGTCAGAAAAAATGTTTCTCTTGAAAGCTCTTTGGAGGCCTTTTGTAAACATATTGATGTTTTGGGGTGGAAAAGGGAGAAAGAAGCCCAGGTTTGTGAGTATGAAGAAATTTTTAAGGGATTTTTAAAAGAAGACAATGCCCCTCCCTCCCAATGTTATCACTTTAGAAAAAGTTTGTCCAGATTTTTTTTGAGCTCATGTCCTGCAGGAAACTATGAGAAGTTGACAACTAAGATGTCTAAAATAAGACAACTTTGAACCTCATACTCTGAAACCCCACACGTTGTTATTAACTTTGTCCTTGGCTCTTGCCTCTAAAAAAAAATCACATGCTTGAAGTCTCCTTCTGGTCGTGTAAACTCTGTCTGGGCGTGAGAACACAGGGCAAGCGAAGATTTCAAACAACTAAATAAGAAGAAAAATATTTACAGAATGTAAAGATTTGTGGGTTTTTGACTGTAAATAAGGTGCAAGACTTTCAAATGTCAAATCTTAAACAAAAAAATTGTGTAAATTTGCACTATAAATCATGCAGTGGTATTCTCTAATTAGTATGAATTATAACTTTACATCCATTTGCTATAGTACAGCGATACTACTGAAACCTAGGAGGGCTGCTTTTGTTCTTGTACGCTGTTGATTTCATGTTCATGAATTTCAAAAGATCAGTCTGTTTTGAAATGGATGTTCTTGCTAAATGGGAGTGTGGTGCCTGTAGTTGTTTATGCATACCTTCTGCTATAGTAGTGGATGTACCAGCCTTTATTTAAAAAAAAAATAAATTAATAATATAAGTATACTCAGAGTAAAAATTGTAAGATTTTCATATTTCCTAGTTGGGATTCAGCTAACTTGAGGTTAGCTCAAGAAAGAGGGGTAGGCATGCAGATGACAGTTCTTCTCTTCTTCTGTAAGTAGCTCTAGCATCAATCTTACCCTGGAGACATCAATTTATTCTCAGTACTTCTAGAGCCATCCTAAGCTCCAAGCAACATGGGACAACTGTGGGGTGGCAAATGCCAAGTGGTAGTAATCCTGTCCAAAGTCAGCTTATCCAGCTGAGGGTACACTGAGGAAGAAGGGGAGTTGGTAGTGGGTTGTGTTTTCCTGGCATGACCAAGTTTGTGACTGGGGATCCTGAAGGATCCTTTGGCCAGCAGTAAAATGTGACCATTTGCTGTTGTATCCTCATCATCCCAACTCCCATCCCCCCTCCCCCCAGCACTTTCTTTTTAAGTGGCATCTGTCCTGGCACTCTTGTGGGAAGAAAAAAGATAGCTATTTTATTGAGGGACAAAGGGAGAGCTGAGCTGCTCAGCATCAGAGAAGTTGTGGGTGCTCTATCCCTGGAAGTGTTCAAGGCCAGATTGGATGGAGCTTTGAGCAGTCTGATCTAATGGAAGGTGTCCCTGCACTTGGCAGGGGGTTGGAACTAGAAGACCTTTAAGTTCAATTCCAACCCAAACCATTTGGATTCTATCAGTCAGTACCCTGTGCCCCATGACAGCATTGTGCTACTGCTGCCCTCTGGGTGGTTTCTGGTCAGGAAAGCTCCCACTGCCTGAACTAGAACTACTGTTTTCCTAGCCTGACACAAGTATACCAGTGTGTGCCCCTGACAGAGCATGCCACTGCCGTGAGGTCACAAGCCTTTTCAGCAGTGTTCAGTTCTCCATCGCTGTGAAAGCTGGGACTAGGCAATTTTTGAGCACTCCTGGCCAAACAAAGGCATGCCATTTCCCCCAAAGAAACATTAAAAGGTTTTTACATTACTGTTCTCCATCCTAGCATTTCAGGGAGACACAGACTGGCCCTTTATTTTTTTTTGCCCCACACAGTTTACAACATTGTTCTCTGGGTTGCTCTTTGCACCCACAGGCTGAGTGAGAAAGCAGCCACAGAGGCTGGGGATGGGGACAGTGGCATTTCAAAGTTTGACAGTGTAACATCCATGCAAAACAGCTCTTTTCACCGAAATTTGCTTTCTAGAGCTGTGCACAGGAATAATTTTTTGGAACAACAAGTTGCAGGACTTCTCTTTTTCCTCAAGGATGCTGGACAGAGCGAACTCAAAAGAAAGAAATTCTCAAGAACATGGCTTCAAACCACCCATGTCCCATCTTGCTCTCTGGATGTTGCTCAGTGCCTGAGCTCCCTGAACACCTAAAACTCTCCACTGCAAGACATTATAATCTCCTCATTAACAAGCAGAAAGGACTACTCAATTCCAGTTTTACACCTGCACATCTCATTTGAAACGGCAATAATGTGGTGATTAGTCTAAGAAGAGTGTATTTTAAAGTAGCTGATATGTTCTCTAATGACAGGCCAAGCATCTACTTTTTATCACATATCTATTTATCTGCAGTTCATTTAAATTGTCATGCACAATGCTATATTTCCTAGGAAATATATTATTATCTCCTTTAACTCTGTGTAAATGCCTTCACTTTGAGCCAAGTTATGTCTAATGGCTCAAAGCAAATCTTTGCTTCACCTACTCTGTGGTAAAGTCTTCCTTTCTCATAAAAAAAATCTATTTGCCATCAAATATTTATTAGCAGGGATACTATGCAAGGCAGAGTGAGTTACAGAGAACTCCACACTGTAAGCCTACAAATTAATCATAGTTGACTCCAGTCGTGTTTTCATTGTTTCAGACTCATTGCTACGATTTTTACTCCAATAGGTGGTGCTGTGTTGAAACCTAAATTATTTTCAAAATTTATGTTAATCTACATGCCTTACTTGAAAATATTATGAGATTATATTATTAATACAAATTCTTATGTACAATCTGAAGAAAATGTTCCCATTTTGAACAATAAAAATACCTATTTCTAGAGGACAGTTGTAGGCTGCTCAGTGAGTTTTACCCTTATTTGAAGAGGGGGTTTGGGGTTTTGGTTTTGTTTGGGGTTTTTTGTTGAATTGTTTTGCTTGTGTTTTTTCCCCAGCAGTTGTTGTAATAGTATTTTTAAAACAAACAACACAGGCTCCCAGGAAAGGAACATTCTGTGTCGATGAGGCTCATCCCTTGTTGTTACTTGTGGCTCTGTCATGCAATCCTTGCACAAATTTATAACAATTAATCTAAAACCAAGTTGTTCCAAAATCCTAGTCCTGCAAGGATAAGAAATCTTTTCATCTTGATCCTAAATTTATTTATGCCTTGTTTTTCTCTAAGTGGTGTCTATTAAGAAATGCCATTTTCTGTCCAGGCCTTAGATTTACTTAACATAACAGTACAAAACTCTTTTAATCACTTTTTTTATTTTCAGCAGTCTTTCATTATTCCTTCACTATGCTGATTCAAGTTCAATTCATCATTCTCGAGCAGAGAACTGAATTTTTTATTTCACTCCATGCCGGTAGTTTACAAGGGAATCATCCAAGGTAATACCCTTGTATGTCTTGATATTCCATCTCTTTTTTTATAGATGCATTGCTTTGTAAGTTTATTGTCACACTGACATCAACTTGTAGACCCAGATCTTTTCATCTCAGTGCTTGTTTCCAGTTGATGAACATCTCAATTATGGGATAAGTTCATGATGTTGGCTCCCACAATTCTGTCTGTCAAATTTCATTCTGTTGCAATGTCGTGTCCACAAGTTCTTGTTTGCTTCCCTGATCTTTCCCAAATTAGTGAGCTCAGCAGTTTCAATCAGAAATTTTCATTTCTACACTTCTTCCTATCCTATCAGGAACAAAAATGCATTAAACCCTCTCCGACCATAAACCCAAGATGACATCAGAAGTATTTCTTGCAGCAGAATCTTTCTTTCAGGTTAAGGTCCCCATGCACGTCATTTGTTTTTGTTCTCCTTTTACCAATTACTCGATTACCAGCCTTCTTCAAAACCAAATTCTACTTGAATTAATTGATTCATCTTTTGAAGGAGGAGTAGAAAGATAGAAAGATGGCTCCTAGTGGGCTATATTTTTGAGGCTTTGAAAGGTTTTTTGGTTTGGTATTGTTGTTATTGTGGTTGGGTTTTGTACGGGTTTTTTTGGTGGAGGGAGGGTGGTGGGTTATTTGCTTGCCTTTGGGGTGTTTTTTTTTTTATTTTGTTTTGTTTTACATTTTAAATAAAAACCCCCATTACTTCACTGTAGACTTGAACTGTTTTTCCTGGAAGTTGATGAAGTTTTTGTCATTGATTTCAATTGTACTGTAGAATCTGATGCTGTCTCCAAGGAAATAAAAAACAATGCCCAAATGACTAATGTTTAATGAGATTTTCTATGCAGTTATAAACACAAAGAACATTAAATACTTGATTTCTCTTGGTTTAAATTAAAAAAACTCTGTTGCTATCTATTTGCATCTTAGAGACAAATAGGTATCCCCTCTCCCCACCATGTTTTGAAAAAACAGTCATGAAGAGCTATCATTTGTAATTAGGTAATCAAAATAATCTCTGAAGTCTGTAGGAGGTATGTGTACAAGAAATGTGTACAACCCATGCTTGTTTTTTTCGTTCCATGTTGCAACAACCTATGCAGTTTACAACAACATCAATATTTCCAATTAATTTTGAAGAAATTAATTAACTTTTGAATTATTAAATAAAAGTATTTTATTAACTTTTGTTTGAATGAAATTAATTAATCAAATTGTGCTTTTACCTCTGAAAACCATATTCATTTTAGGTGTAAAAATGACCAGCAGTTTTAGAAATTTAAAAGGTCTGGATAACCCAAAACATACTATCTTTCTACATATTGAATATACATCTTTTGAAAAGCAGGTACCTTTAGGTATCTTTAAAAAAATAAAACAACCAAGTTGCTCTGAAATACCCTAATACAAGTTCCTATTCATGGTTCCAAAATTTCAGTTTTAAGACATTGTCCTACTAAATATCATCTGTCATCATCATTCCGTGGGCCTGACCTAGTTCAGTGCCTTTATGTATGAAACAGCTGCTCCTCTGTTTTGTCTTCATTTCTACAAAGACATAACATTTTCTCTTCCATAAGGTATTGGAAAGTTACTCTGCTGTTAGCATAGTTTGGACTCTCCTGAATGTTTCAGTGATGAAAAAAAAGACTTATACCTGTAGTTCTAACAATAAAAGAAGGAGGGTTCAATTTTCTTTGCAAAATGAAAGTGATCCTATAACAATTTAATGCAAAAATAATAACTGTGGGTATGTGAAAGGTGAATGCATACAAGAGAAATCTGTGTGCTGCTATGTATCGTACCTGATCTGTGTAGGGATGGGAAACTAAAGAGAGAGGCTTTCAGTCTCATTTCTATCCATTCACAGTGAATTAACCAAAGATCTTTCCTCTTTGTGCACACTGAATAGGCTTATTGCTGCAATATTGCATGAAGTGTCACCGTCTCCCCAGACAAGGAATCGGGAAGCATTTGCATTCCCTGTACTAGAGGGGGAAAGAGACCAAGAGCACTGCTGAGAAGGGGAGTGCATCTATGGGCACAGTTGAAAGAGCTTCCTCATTTGGTTTTACAGACTTTCCACCCTTGAAGACCTTTATGTACCTAACTCGGTTGAAATAATTGGAAATTAATAGCTGAAATAACTTGAGTTATTGAACCAGTATCTTCAGGAACTCCTGTTCAATTTGAAGACATCTCTGTGTGTATTCTTCCCAATAGACAGGACTGAAAATACTATAGTGGGATTTTTTTACCTACTATGCTTAACAACTGGATCTTTAGTCTCAAAAGCAAAAGATGGCTAAATGACAGGGGTTTTGTGTGAAAGGAAAAACTAGATTTTTAGATTGTTGTTAATTTGGTTTTCATCTGAGCTCTCTAAAAGCTAACCTAAAGAAACAAAAAAGTTCTCACTGCTAGCTGATTTTCATAGATCAAAAGCAGGAAGCTCCCAAGGGTCTGCAAGTTGGGACAGAAAAGTTTCTCACCCTCTGTGGATGTTATCATTTGCAATGCACATTTGGTTTCCAGCATGTGACACCACCTGGTCCTACCCTGATTACATCATTACTGGTGTAGGGAATGGGAAGGAGACTGTTCACAACCATCATTCCAGGAGAAAGTTGTCAGCATTCCCAAAATGTGTTTATGGGCATTAATAGTACTAAATTTAATGAATCACTAGCCAGAATTGTGTGAACAAAAGGATGAGGCTTTGAGAGATCCTGGCAGTCAGATGAATCAGAAGTTGGCTTCATCTGGCATTTTTGCTTCCATAAATGTGAAAGATACGGCAACGCAATTATTCCCACACAATCCTTTGGACTAGTTCAATTCTGTATCCTGAAAACCCCCAAAGCAGGGTTGAGTTCTGACAGATGCCCATGTGGAGCAATAAAGCACTCCTAGATAAGTTGTGCATAAGCAAACAAAGCCACTATCACCTTGCTCCCGGGCCTTGAATATCCATACTGCTTTGTATTCTTTCTCACAGTTTTTGCAGCTCATCAAGGGCGGCAAAAACTAGCTGGAATAACTGGAATGGATAAATACCATCCAGCTTGCTATGACAAGTAAAAACCTCATGCCTCCCAAGAAGGGCTGCAGGGTGCTGGATTGCAAAGCTTCCTTCCAAATCTGAAAAGAGCATTTCCAGAGACAATATCCACACAGAGCCTCAAATAATAATAGCTAACACATTTAAGATAATTGTGGTCAGATTTTTTGATTTCAGTTTTAACAAATGGTCTATTTTATCTATTCAGAGAAAAGAAAGAAATGATAATGAAAGAGAGTCTGAACTTCTCGTATATGGCATCATGGCTGGGCTTTGCGAATGAAGATTCAGGAAGGGTCTCTACCCACGTTTGTCACAAGCGTGCTGGTGGCTACAAAGGCCAATACGAGACAGGCATGTCCGATTGCAAAAGGCACAGCAGAAAGGCTCCTTAGGTGGTATATTCTGCAAGGCACAATTCTTTCTGCGTTGTCTTTTCTCCTCGAGAGTGAGCCTGTGTGCTTTCTCAAAGGTATCAGCAGCGTTACAGATGGTGTGTCTCCAGACCTCCTGATTGGAGGCCAGAGTAGACAAGTTATGTTGATCAATATGGTCAAGGCTGAGATGTTGTTTCAGGGAGTCCTTGTATCTTTTCTTTGGGGCTCCTTTCAAGTGGTAGCCAGTGGCAAGTTCACCATAAAGCAAGATCTTAGGGAGGCAGTGGTCCTTCATCCTTGCCCAACGCAGCTGTGTTCTCAGCAACATGGCCTCAATACTTGTGACTGCTGCTTGTTCTAGAACAGGTGTATTGGTCACATAATCTGACCAGTGGATGTTTAAGATTGTACGGGGGCAGCATTGATGGAAGCGTTCTAGGAGATGCAGGTGGTGGTGGTAGATGACCCACGATTCGGAACCATATAAAAGAGTGGACAGCACAATGGCTCTATAAACACTGATCTTGGTACTTTTCTTCAAGTGTTTATTATACCATACTCTTTTATGGAGTTTTCCAAAGGCACTATATGCCTTTGCTAACCTGTTGTCTATCTCCCTGTCAATCTTACCATCCGAGGAGATGAGGCTGCCTAGGTAATTAAACTGCTGGACTGATTTGAGCTCTGATTGGCCAATGGTGATATGGGGATGAAGGAAGACTTCCTGAGGTGCAGGTTGATAGAGGACTTCTGTCTTCTTTAAACTGACTTCTAGCCCAAAGAGCTCAGCAGCCTCTGCAAAGCAGGATGTTAAACGCTGCAGAGCTGCTTCTGTGTGGGCAACAAGGGCGGCATCATCAGCATAGAGTAGCTCCCGGACAAGATGGTTTAAGGTCTTAGTGTGGGCCTTCAGTCGCCTTAGGTTGAAAAGGCTTCCATCAGTACAATATCGAATGTAGATACTGTCCTGATCCTCAAGGTCTGCCGTGGCCCTTTGGAGCATCATGCTGAAAAAGACTGTGAATAGGGTTGGTGCGAGAACACAGCCTTGTTTCACACCATTAGTTATTAGAAAGGGCTCAGAAAGTGTATTGCCATAACTGACTTGGCTGTGCTGATCCTCATGGAGTGAGATGATCATTTTGAGGAACTTAGGGGGACATCCTAAACGTTCCAAAATCTGCCATAGACCTTTCCTGCTCACGGTATCAAAAGCCTTGGAGAGGTCAACAAAGGTTACATAGAGACCTTTGTTCTGTTCCCTACACTTCTCTTGCAGTTGTCTGAGAACAAATACCATGTCTGTGGTACTCCTGTTGGCTCTGAAACCACATTGGCTTTCAGGTAGAATTCCTTCTGCTATAACAGGTATTAGTCTGTTTAAGAGTATTCTTGCCAGGATTTTGCCAGCAATGGAGAGCAGAGTAATTCCACGGTAATTTGAGCAGTCTGATTTAGTATCTTTCTTCTTATATAGGGTGATGATGACTGCATCTTGAAGGTCTGATGGTAGTCCGCCTAGTTCCCAACAGCGTACCACAAACTCGTGAAATTTAGCATGGAGTGCAAGGCCCCCATGTTTCCAGACTTCAGGAGGAATTCCATCAACCCCAGCTGCCTTGCCAATTTTCACCTGCTGTATAGCGTTGATGGTCTCTCCTAAAGTGGGGGTAGTATCCAATTCATACTTCACTGGTTGTTGTGTGATGGACTGAATGACTGTGTCTTGGACTACACGGTTGGTACTGAAAAGAGTCTGAAAGTGTTCAGACCATCGATTCAGAATGGAGGTTTTATCTGTAAGAAGTGTTTGACCATCAGCGCTGAGTAGAGGACTTTGAGCTTGGTATGTAGGCCCGTATACTCTTTTCAGGGCTTCATAGAACCCTCTGTGATCGCCCGTGTCTGCGCATAATTGTGTTTTTTCAGCTAGACTGATCCACCACTTGTTCTGGATGTCACGGAGTTTCTGTTGGAGTTTGCTGCATGTGATGCGACAAGTTGTTTTTCTTATGTGAGAGGATGGCAGTGCAAGGTGTGCTTGGTGAGCAGTTCTCTTCATCCTCAACAATTCCTGGATTTCTTGAATGTTTTCATCGAACCAGTCCTTGTTCTTCTTGAGGGAGAACCCTAAGATTTCTTCAGTGGACTGCTGGATGCTATTTTTAATATGGTACTAGAAGAGTACACAGGAGAGTGTTACAGGAGAGGTATCTGTAGAATCTGTGGAATGGTTATCAAGCCTAGTTTGAAGATTAGCCTGGAATTTGTTTGTCACTGTGGCTGATTGGAGATTGTTAACTTGGAGTCTCCTCCTTGGGTTGCTACCCCTTTTAGGTTTGAATTTAAGATTGAGGTTAAGTTTACAGCGCACCAGTCGATGGTCTGTTTGGCATTCTGCACTGGGCATCACACAGGTATGGTGGACATCGTGGACATCTCTCCGTCGCACCAAGACATAATTGATGAGGTGCCAATGTTTGGATCTGGGATGCATCCATGTTGTCTTCAGGGTATCTTTCTGCTGAAAGATAGTGTTAGTAATGGTGAGCTGTTGCTCTGCACAGAATTCTAGCAGGAGTCGACCATGCTTACCTAATATTCCTTTCCAGGCTTCAAAATTCTTTCCTACTCTGGTGTTGAAATCACCAAGGATAATGATCTTATCATCTGCAGGAATCTTCTGGGTAAGGTGGCGCAGGTCGGTGTAAAATTTATCTTTTTCATCAGGGTCAGCCTGGAGAGTTGGGGTATATACACTAAAGAGGACAACATGCTGCTTGTTGTGTAGTGGAAGGCGTAGGGAGATCATTTAGTCAGAATGACCTGTGGGCAGATTTTCGAGTGTTGGAACGATAGAGTTTTTGATCATGAAGCCGACTCCTGAGAGATGCTTTTCGGTTCTGGACTTACCAGACCAAAAGAGTGTGTAACCGGCACCATGTTCTCTGAGGCTGCCTTCCTCGTGAAGGCGAACTTCACTGAGAGCAGCAATGTCGATGTTGAGACATGACAGCTCATGGGCAATCAGGGCAGACCGGCTCTCAGGACGTCCTCTATCCGCAGAATTGAGCATGGTTCTGATGTTCCAGCATGCTAGAGTTAATTTGGTTGCACCTTTGGAGGCAGGTGTATATGCCTTCGTCTTTTGATCTTTGTGTGACTACATTTGTAGAAGATGTCAATACAGGGCTTTACAAAAGTGAGTAAAGCCTTCAAGCCTGCGGAATGGATTTTTTAGGTGAGACAAAGTATGCGCTGAATTGAGCCCACCCTTTAATCCCAAGGTTCATCTGCCAGGGCCAAGCGACCTTGGATGGTGGCAGTGAGGTCCTCAGGACATATGTATATTGCATAGTTCTCAGACAATACCATTAATACTTTGCTCTAGTAAGGCATTGGTTAAGGGGTATTATGATAAATTTCATATTTTTCTGATTCAACATGCATACACGCATGTTTGCACTGCTGCACATTTATTCTGTTTATGCTTGGTTTTTCAGTGGTTGAGTTATAATATTTTTTTTAACCATGTCCATGTGTATAATTCTCACATATTGTATATTAATCTACGGCTAGCTTTAATTAAGGTCACTTGAATATTGGAAGTAGCTGACTGCAGGTAGAATAAGTAGCTCCACTCAGATTGACCTACCTCGTGAAGATAGAGCAGAGCAAAAGTAAAATCTTCCCCAACATCATTCATTTATCAGCTGAAACTAAGACATAGACATCAAAAAAATATAAACATCTGAAATTCAATAATTATGGGATGTAGAGTCTAATTGAGATTTAAGGATTTAAATCATGCCTTAGTTGTGTGCTTTTCTTCCACTGAGGGAGAATTTTGCTTACATAAAACAGAAGAAAGATCAAGCATACCAAGCAATGTAATAATGATGTGCTGGCAAAGCTGGCAACTGTTTGTAGTTTATAGGGCCTTCTTCTCAATGTAATCATAAATGTCCCCCTGGAATAAAGCATAGAGCATAGAGAAAGGTGTTTTAAATCCAGACTGATGTGAACAAAAATAATTGACTTATTTACTTTTGCCACTGCCATGTGTATCATTTGTATTTTTGCATCTCTGTGATAGATCAGATATAAAGAACAGTAACTAAGCAGACAATTATGGACATATAGCTTAAAGTGATAGTGATAATGCTAAAGTAGTTACTTTCATTTAAAAATATAATCATCACTCTTCTGTCATTAGAGTGGCTCTAATGGACAGTAAACAAAAGCAAAAAAAGCTATGTTTAAAATTCTTGGGGGAAAAAGGTATTTATGACAGAAGGTTTTATGAAAGAATTTATCTTATGCTTTCTGACTCCCTTTTTATTTTTTTCCCTTTAGAAAAATAATCAAGAAATAAAAAAAAAATCCTTAAAGTAATTCTAAGTATGTGTGTTATTCTAAAAATTGACCATTTAAATAAAAGTGATTTAAAATGTCACAGGGTGTAAACCTTCATCTCAAAGAGGGGAACTAGTTGGATATTTTTTAATATACAGGTTTCTTGACAGATGCAGAATATTTTTGTTTGGAAAATAATTAATTATACCAAAAATAAAGTTACTTTATTCCTCCGTAGGTCTCCTATAGGCTGTTATGTTGACATAGCTGTGTTTTATTTTACTGCTATAATTCTGCTGTCTACCAGCATATGTAGGCAGGTGATAAGGAAGAGTTATAATCCTAAACTGCCTTAAAATTAATTCAAAGCTGAGTGACTCTCCTTCAAGATTTGGTGCTTCTGAACTATAGCATATAGTATATTAAATGAGCAAGACCTGGGCTTGAAACTTTTAAAACATCCTGCTCCTGGACCTTAACATTAGGGTTCCTTTAGGTTCCTAATAGCCTAATGGATGTGTGGGTCTTCGAAACTGAGCTGTCAAAGAACTTGCTGCATGTCACATCAGATCCTCTTGCCATCATCAGCTATTCAAATATGAGGTATGTCTAGTAATATGTTGTTTAAATGGCTTGTAGTCTACGGAAATCTAGAATTTACCAGGAGAATGAGAGCTTGAAATTAAGCAAAACAAATCAAGCAAGCAAGCAAGCAAACAAACAAACAAAAAGAAGAAAAATACCAATCACAAAGCCCACCAGTGTTGGACTCTTCCTGTCCTAAGACCAAAAACATCATAGTTGACATTTATGCCTTCAGTGACCCCCTTCTTCCCATATGTATAGTAGGATATGTCCAGTCAGACTGTGTGGTGAGGACAGGTGTGATTTACCACCATGGCAATACCACCCTGCTGATGCAGGTATGGGACAAAAGGCTTGGTACCGCATTGGTGCAGCTGCTACTCCTTCTCAGCCATCTCAAAAACAGAGCAGAAAACAAGGAGTCCTGGGAAGGAAAAGCAGTCCTTGTCTTGTCCTTGGCTGTCTGCTGGTGATGTGGTTAAGAGAAAGGATGATGATAGTCAAACTCTCTTTGGTGAAATCTAGCAGTTTGTAGCAGGAAAAGGCTCTTGGTGACATACTTTGGGGAGGGTGGTGGTAAATTGGCTGTGGGGCAAACCTGGAAAGCTCCTGGGAATCAGAACTGCTGTATGGAGACCTTTTAAAGTGAAATGCTTCTCTTGCAGCTCCAGCAGCTAGAATAGAGAGGGGAAAACTGAGATCTTCTCTAAGTATGCATAGGGCTTCCACTGTGGGAAGCATCTGGCCTGGTTGCAACTCTGCACCCAGGACACAGTGCAAAGACACAGCAGCAGACGACCATGCCACTCATGGATTTTTTCCTATAAATGTAATTTTTTTCACTTTTAGTTCAATTTCAGATATAATATCAGAATATTTGAATAAGAAATTCAAAATGTTAGTGCCACTATGTCATGAAGGGCTTATACAGCCCTAATTACAAGAAGAATCATTCCAGTACTTCTGGGTAGAGTGCAATGAAAGGATACTGAGAACAAATGCATTTCTCAAGCTATAGTTTTTCATACTTATAAATGTGGACTAATGCAAGATGTAATTGAAATTAATATTAATAAATCAATTGAAATTTCTACATCTTTCAAACACTGCAGCTGAAATAAAGACCAACACGCAGAAGATTGTATAAATGATTTTTAAAGTAATTTTTACAGTTGAATGCTTTCAATATGCCAGTGCTATGGAGCTAGTCTGCGTATAAAACATGTTGGATATTCAAGTAGTATGTCGGTTCGTGATTAAGCACAGTAAGTGTTGCAGCTATAGGAACAGGGTACTCTTTTTTTCCTGGGGAGGGTCATATGAATCATAGGAGTAATAGCTTCATTGTTTGTGGTTTGAATTTTTAGAGTCAAATCCTGTACCACGGAGATCAGAAGAAGCTTTGTGTATGTATTTGGGAGAACTAAATGTCAAAAAGACTGGGAAAAAAAAAAGATATCTGTGATCCTTGTTTTCTGTCTGGTGCTTTATAGATTTTTGTTTGTTTAAAGTTATGAGGCTGTCACAAAAATAAAAGTGGCCAGCATATAGGAATATACTTCTATTATTCTTAGGCATCTTTCCTACAGATTGCAAAAATTTGGTTTTGTTTTCTCTACGTGCCTCGGCACTTCTGGTTCCATCTGGAAGCAGAGATCAAAGCGTCGGATTCCCACAAGAAAGCGAGCATTTCTCTCTTGAACTGCACCAGGAAGCACTGGAAGGCTTACAAAGAGGCGTGCTGTCACAGGGCTGGGGCCAGAGCACCACAGAAATGCATCGCTCCAACTTGCTTCAAGGGACACCAGATCATGTTTTGAAAGGCTGATGTTTAGGTGCACTGCACAAACCTACCTGGATGGCTTATGGACTGGTTTTGTACTTCATCATAACACATATGTTTTAGAAGGAAGGGCCCCTTTTCAACCACAGTATTATAGTAATCAGACAGAAAGCAGAGTAAAAGCTCATACAAGTTAACTGGCAACATGCTGTGCACATTATGAGACCTCACTTTCAGTAGACTCATAAATTCCAAAGTATTTTGAGTGGGACTGTGTTGCAGAACAAAGCAAAATGGGCTGCATTTAAATATGATTCCATTCCTGAATTTCCCTTCTCCTAAGGTTGGTAACTTCTGAATCAGAGTAATTACTATCACTTCTAGTTTGCTGCAATTAGTCTCTGTCCTGCTTCCATACACATACACAGTGTTGAAAAGGTCAGGCCAGAAAGATCTTCTCCATGTGTGTAGCTGCCTGCATCACTCTGAGTGTCTGTGTACATGTATGTCTAGCTAAAGATGTGAATTTGTCTTTATAGAATGGACAAAATATGAATATCTCTGATTTTTTTAAGGAACTCTTTATAAAATGTTTTATGTATGTACTTAGCTGAAGTTGCACATTATTTTGTGCTTGGGAATAAAGACTACATACAGCCAGCATTACTGTTCTGCAGAATGATCCTTTTTTAGAGGTATAATGAAACATATAAGATAAGATATGAGTATTAAATTATATTTAAGAGTGAATCACTAATATACCTAATCTGATAATTTCAATTCTTTAGCTACAGATGCAAAACCAAAAGACAGAAATTTTCATCTGGTAGGGAAAGACAGAACTGCATGAAAACCAGTTCTTTAGTTCACTTAGGGTTTGGATTAAAGTTGCAACTGTGAGCTGAACTAACAGCTTGCAGCTGCCAAAAGGGGGAAGTCTTGCTCTCTGCTCTTCCCTGCCTGAGCCTTCCTTTCCTTAACCACCAGCCAGCCAGCCCTGCAGACAGCTCTGGAATCCCTGTGACCAGGAGAGAAGCCAACTTAATCCCTGGCAAAAAAGCCCCTGTTTTTCGTTTGGGAAGGTGAGGGGACTGCTTTTTTACTGGGGGTTTTTTTATCATTTTTTTGTGAGTCAAGTGAGCTTCCTCAGCAGTCAGATAAGTGCTAAAGCTGGCTGCTGGGTAGAAGGGAATGGAGAAGCTGGAGAGGAACAGAGCAAATGGATACTGGGGAAGCAGGGTCTCCTCACCTGCTGTGGTACAGAACCATGAATTCAACTCTGGCCATTTTAAGAAATCATAACCTTACAGCACAAAGTGATTAGAACAAATAGTTTTGTTTTGGCTGATCCAAACGCCAATTTTTGCTTATATATAGCTTTTGCACCAAGCCAAATTATTGAAGTCAGATCTCTCAAAATATTTCTTTTTCATGAGAAAGATATATTTGTTCTCAAATGATTTTTAGGTCTTTACTCTTGAATGAAAAGAATGCAGTTTCAGGTGAAATGTCATTGAGAAACTTAACTGAAACTGAGTTCAAATGCATCTTCTGGTATGAGCACATGTGAGTTTACAAATGCAGTGGCTTTGAAGATCTTCGTAACTTTCATCTTCTCTGCTGTTCTCTCTCCTCTGATTCATTTGAATACGACTCTGGGTCCTAGACGAGGGTTAGCTTATGAACTCCAGCTAAGAGCTAGTCTCTTTCCATATAAAACAGAGATTAAGTATTTGCTGATCTTGATTGGCTGTATGAATCCAAAATGACTCCACTGAAATTCGTTGGTTGAATGATTCGGCTTTCCTCATTCTTCTCTGTAGTATGGTAACTTGAACAACCCCATCAAGAGCAATCTCTCTTTGTTCTGGACATGGTACAAGTATGTAGTGATGGACATGCAAACTCATGACTGCTTTTCTGTGAATTTTGGCTGCTTGCAGTGAATGTCTACACTCAAAAAAATTGGATTGAAAAGAAAAAGTTAATCCAATATCCAGACTTACCTCTCTGAAGAGATTCTCGATGGGGCCTGTTGTATTAAATTCAAATTGGTGTTTGCCTGAAACCTTCTGTCCCTGAGCTCTGGCAGAGACAAGCTGTACCCTGCCACCAGACAGGGTCTTTGTAAAGGTGTTGGGGTGGGAGAAGGAAGCAAGCGCAGACATGAAACTGAAAACATTTTCACATTGTTTCGAAACTGAAGTGAGGTGATTAATAAGTTTTCCATGAGTCATCTGGCATTACTAACTTACACAGAATTTTATACAGCACTTTGGTCTTTATTTTACCCTTTCTCACTCTTCTATACCAAATTTTCTGTTCTCAAGCAAGAGAGGTCATTTTACTCAAAAAGCATTACCACCAGGAAATTGATCTCCCAAGCCTGGCAGTTTTCCTAATGGAAGGTTTGGCTGAGATTACATGCCATGTGATCAAGGACTACAGTTTTCCCTCACAACTATGGCATAGCCCAGTGTTCACAAATGGCATCTGGCCACACAGAAGGCAGGGAGCTGCCTATTACTGAGCAAACCTCCACTACTGATTTTGGTGGACCCTGCTAGCAGTGCTGTGCAAGTGACACACCCAGCAGAGGCAGCATAGATACCCCTGCTTATTCTCCACTGTTACTGATGAAGGGCCTGTTGTGGCTTACTGGGGACATGTTATTTTCCCCAGCTTAGATGCCTCCAGGTTCTCTCCCTTTCTCTGAACCTCCTCTCTCTCTTGTCTGGTTGTTTGGATGCTGTAATATTGCTGGTACCTGTCTTCCAAAAATGCAGGAAGGAAAGGGTTTTAATGAGGCTACCATGGGCTATGCCATCTTTTCCTGCTGCCAGGCTGTGAATGTATTTTTCTTTCCCACTCTCAGACCAGACCTTTAAAGCTTACATGCTGGGCATGGGCAGTCCCAGCTTCTACCCTCACAGATCCAGAGCCTCACAGGGCAGAAGCCTCCAGCACTTGCTCCAGAAGAGGTTTCTGGCTTCTTCCTAATCCTAGCCTGCTAAGGATAATGTCCAATGGCCCTTATATCCTAGAGATAGGAAAGAGATGGAAGAGTATTGTAAACACAATTAGACAGTGAATTTCATTCAGTCCAAATACATCCAGATGAGACTGTGAGGAGCTTGCATGCCAGCAGGACCTATCGTCCAGTCTGTCAGTTCATAGATAATAAGTAAAGGAACAGTGATTCTTGAGTTCTCCTAATGGCCTAAGTATATAAGGGAGGATTTAAGATGTGTGGGAAAAGGTCATATTCCGTTTTAGAGCAACAGATATAATTGAAAAGCAAAAGTTTTTCTGAAGCAGCTTTGGATGGTATCAGTCCTCTTGAGTGAAAGAGGTTGTACATTGCTTTGGGTATATGGGTCAGAGCAGTAACCAGCCATATGAGTTGGCATACTGGGCTGAGCTTGAATGGTTAATTTTCTTCATAGCAGTCTGCATGTTGCTATGTGTTTAAACTGTGACTGGAACAGCATTGATAACACACACATTTTCAGTTGTTGCTGAACAGTGCTTGCACAGTGTCAGGGTCATCTTTGTTTCTCACTCTGCCCTGCCAGCAAGTAGGCTAGAGATGGGCTAGAGACTGGGCAGAGACACAGTCAGACAGCTGATTCCAAGGGGATATTCTGCACTGTGTACTGTGCTCAGCAACAAAACTGGGAAGGAGTTTGCCAAGGGCTGCCATTAAATGGGGTGATGAGCAGCTGTTCTTGCATCACTTGGTTTTCCTTTGTTTTGTCTTGTCTTTTTTTATTTATTAAAATTTCTTTATCTCAACCCACATGTTTTCTCATTTTTACCTTTCCAATTCCTTCCCCCATGTCACTGGGAGGGGCTTTGCTGCCCGCCAGAGTTCACGCACCACATCCATGTAATAAGTTCTTACCTTGAATATGATTCCCTAAAAATGTCTGTGGCTTTGTAACTCAGAGACTAGACTGTGGTATGGCTCCAGCAAAGGTAGGGATATACTAGTGGGAGCATACCTGATGTGTGTGTGTGTGTAAAATGTTCAAAGGGGCTTAAGTCATCCAAGACTGGTGTAATACATTCACACCTTTCACTGCATAAACTGAACTGGAACCATCAGGACAAAAAAGTTCTGGTGGAAGAAAACGCAGCAAAGGAAAAGGTGGGCATATCAGAACGAAGCAAACAAAAGTAATGCAGAGTTTCTCTGGGGAGCTATAGCATGGCCTGTAAATTTCTGAATGATGATTTCAGAGTTAAAGGTAATGAGGGAGTCTCCAGTGGTTCATTGCCTGGAGAAAATTCTGATGCCTCTTTCATTGCACAACTTAGACCAAATAAATTTTTACATTCACCATATACAGCACAACTGGCCACTTGGAAAAAGCAAGCATCAAAGTATTTCTTTGCAAAGATACTGGCTGTGAAATGGAGATGTGGTAGGTCGTCCTTCCCTTTCCTGCTAAACACAGCAATTTGCTGAGAACTGAATGCTGGGAAATGATTGCAGGCTCTTCATGCCTTAGATGTATCCAGATTCACCAATTAACTTCCCCAGCAGCTTTCTGTCACAACTGAGCTTGGAAAATGAAGCATTTCATCATTTAAGCAAGGCTTAGAGAGCTCTCTCAACTGCTGATTCCACCTGCCAGGAAGTGACATCTGTATGTCGGAGGAAGAATAGAGTCCATAGAAATTTTGGAGCTTCTTTCAAAGCTGTTTCTCTTTTTTTTCTGACAAGCTGCTTTTCCTCCCATCCACATTCTTTGCACAATTGCTTCTCAGAACCAGGTCCCCAACAAGGTATTGTTTGAAAGGGATAAACATAACAGAGCTGGGTTGTTAAACATTTGTCAAGTGTTTGTGATATTTCACAGCTGGCATATAAAATACCTTGTGGAAGGACCAGGCTTTAAGTTTATTAGCAGCTCTCTGTGGAGTGAAAAAAACCTATTCTGGATTTGGCTTCCATTTTTTAGTCAGGAAGGTAAAATCACAGACATTGAGGGAAGGCAACTCATCATTCTTCTCTTTCATCCACACCCTTTTTTTAATACTTGACCTCTTCCCACAGTGCATAACTCATTCTTCAGCTTCTCTCCCACTCGCTCCCACTCTCACTGTGCTCCAGGAAAGGGCTCAGATCACAAGTACAAACCCAAGTGTAGTCAAGAGAAATTAACTTCTCCAGCTGCTCTCAGTAGTTCTCCTCAGTGTTGGTGCTGCTCCAGTGTTGACTTTTAAATGTAGATAAGGCCTTGTGTCCTTTTGATTTGTCTCCTTTTTAGTTCAATGCCAGCATTGGCGGATGCATGCTGTGCTTGGTGCCCTGTTCATTTTGGAGAACTCTCACCATGTTCACTCATATTGATTGTACCTAACTGTTCACAGTGCATCACTTCAGCAAAGGACAGATGCTGCCACTGGATTTGTCCCTCTCCTTCTACACTTCTTCCTGCATGGGGAGTAGTCAAATTCCTGATAAAATGAACTGCCCATCTCCTCCTGACCTGAATGGTCACAGCGTCAGTTCCAAGTGAACATTGCAAGGTGGCAGGAGTCCCAAGATCTTTTACTCTTTTGCAAGAACTGCATTTACTGATCAGACACAAAACTCCCTGCCCTTTCTCCAGCTTTTGTAGGCCAGGAACAATCTGTCCCTAAGTCCTCTCCTGTGTTTACAATTTGATAAATAGATCAGTAGCTGGTCAAGAAAGCAAGTTTCCAATGTGTCCATATTTCCAAATATCTGGCACATGGTGAGTCCTCTGCCAGAGTGTGCCTACTAGCCTGTTAACAAAATGAATCATGACTATGAGTGACTTGAAAGTCAAATATTTATGGTGGATTCAAAACAAAAATGTCCAGGCTTGCTGCCATGCAGAAAAAACTGTAAAGCCCTTTTTGTTGTTTTGCTTTGTGTTGTTTTGTTTTTTAAGTTTTCATGACTGGAAGCCCAACGATATACAGTAATTAACATTTGGGATTTGGTATGAGGTCATGAGCACTATAAGGGTGATATGATTTGAAGCTGGCTCCCTGCCAAGTCTCCAAACCTTACCACAAGAAGTCGTCCTGTCCCCCCCCCCAAACCTCAGGGAGAAGAGGGAGAAAAAAAAACAACCAAGAAAACCGAAACTAGAGAGAGACAGCTAAAACAATATATATAAATATATTTACAGTTATGTTACAGTTATATACAATTTCACAAGGGAAAGGGAAGGGGGAAGGGAAAAAAAGGAACAAAACCAAAATAAAAAATATATATATATATATCCCGATTAATAGCCCAAAATCTAACAACTAAAAAAGTTAGCAAAGAAATATCTCACTACTTTCCTTGGGACAACCGAGAGTCGCTCTGGAACGATCACCAGTGACCTCCGCCTCCCAAGGTCAACAAGGCCCTACCAGGCCTCGCTCCCCAACATGGCAGACTCAACAGCAGGGAACCTGCACCTCCAAGCTACCGGAAGGAAAGAGAGCGAAGGCCTCTCCTCCTTTCTTCTTATAACCCGGCTTACATAAAAATCGTAGGGAATACTGGGTAAATTTGGGCCCTTCCTTGGTTACAAACTGGTCACCAAGGAAGGCCTAGACCAAACTACCACAGAAGGTTTCTTCATAGTTTCATTAGCAGCAGTAGCAGCAGGAATGCTGCAGAGTGAGCCATTTCCTTGTTTTCAGCATGCCTGCTATTAGTGCTTCTCTGAAATAACTGCAAGGAGAAAAACCTAAGACACAATTTTCTTCCTCCTACCCTTCTATTTTTCAGTCTGGACAGGAATCTTGTGGTATTTTCAGTGGAAATACTGAGAGACAAGTGCTTACAGAGGGATTTCCGTCAGCCTCACAAGAACAGGAACATTGCTCTGGTTATTTATCAAGAGAGAGAAGAAATTCTAATATCTATGCCACTTGGCACGGGACTACATAATCCGAGGATCTGTGCTTGAGGCGGGTAGAACTCCTCTTAAGCTGACACCAGATGGATTTGTTCATCATTAGCACTTTGTTTGCTATTCTTGACAACACAAAGAAGGCTGAGTAACGTACATAAAAACTCTAAATTGCTGTTCATTTGGACTATGTGAATTTCCCTCTTTCATTCAGCAAAACTGGCTTTCTTTTGCTGCTTCTCTGTTCACTGGCAGAGCATCAAGGTGGCTGATATGCCTTATACAGACATGTACAAAGACGCGGGCCCTGAGAGAGGCTGCATGGACTTTGTGCCCTTCCTCCCACTGCAGGCAGGCTGAGAACACTGCAGCGTCACAGACTTTCCCATTACAGTAGAAAGCAAACCAGAAGATTCAATCTTCTACCTGCTGTGTCTCATGCAGAAGGTTGACAGAAATAAAATAACATACCGAAGGACATAGAGTTTTTAGCTGGGAAGAGAAAAGTGGGACAACTGCAAAATGTTCTACCATGTAGAAGAAATTTGGCAATTGTTTACCATTGTCTTTTGCTGTATGATTCTGTGGTAACTTGGAAATGTATGAAACAAACAGAAGCTTGCCTCCTTGACTCCTCTGGATGGTTGCTTAATATATATTCTCATTCTACCCATAGCTCTAGGGCTAGGGATGGCATTTGCAAAAGGTTTGTATCATTTTAACAGGTGACTCACTTTCCATGAGATTTTCTTAGAGGAAAGCCCCAAGAAATACAGCCTTTGAGTAGGATAACACTAGAGGAAAATCTACTTCCTACGAAGAATTTATAGCTTTCCAAATGGCCTCAATTTAAAAGAAATGGAAAGGGAATATGGTCTATTGGCTAGAGCACAAAATTAATGCCAAGGAAATCCTTTCAATTAGCTTGGGCTTAGCTTTCTGTCAGTGCTGTCTATTTGCCAGCACCTTGAGAAGATTACAAGATATATGACACTGCAAACTTGTAGGAAATTTTGGAGTCAGAGTACATGCATGTCACTTTTGCCTGTCAATGCATCTAGTCTGAGAGTCTGTATGTTTTATTTTACAATAGGTTTTCTGGTGTCTAATAAGGTAACAGCTTAAAGTCAAGCCTTTCCAGCTGTTGAAGTGGTCTGTCTATTACCGTTTGTGGATTTTCTAGTTTTCAAAAGCAGATGAGTTTTTACAGTATAATTTGCCTCAGTGGAAGTGTTAATAGTTTTGGGGGGGGAGGGGGTTTGGCTTTTGTTTCATTTTGGTTTTGTTTTCCTGATGGGCTTCAAGCTTTTAAGACCCTCACTGGAATATTTTGACTTTGAAACCTCTATTTTCTCTTGATTCAGTCTAGAGAATTAAAAATGATTGAAGAAGAAGGGAAAACTGACAGACTAAAACCCATTGGTGCACACACAGAAATATGATTTATATATACACAATCACACAATCATATAGGCCTCATTTTCTTACAAAACAAGACAAAAAATGCTGTATTTATACTTGGCATTTTATAGTTGACAATATACTTTCAGCTTCCCGTTGCAATGGCAAAATTATCACTTTTTAAGTTAGTTTTATTGAAAACTCCCTCTATCTGTTGCCCTTTCCCAAATCTTTTGTATTATTTCTTTTAATCCAAAAACACTCCCGCCACTTATGATTTCAATATCCACATAGATATCCACACAGATACTCTTTCTAAGCACTGCTTAGGAAAAAAGAAAATTCTTTTTCCTCTCTTTGATTTTTCCAAACTTTCTTTCACCAGTAAAAATCCATTGCTAAAAATACATTATTCTAAGCATAGGCCAGGCCAAAAAATAAGTGAAATGTACCTTCTCATCAAGAAAGCATCTAGAATGCATTAATTCCACCAGAAGTAGTATGGTCATATGACATTTGCATAAAGGAAATGTCAGTGACTGAAGGACTAGCAAATATAAATCTATTTGGTTTCTGCAGATGAACTCATCTGCATGGCAGCAATTCTGCTTCTCCTGGGTCAATCTCCAAAGATCCTGGACTGTAATGTTTTATATCGTGTTCTGTAAGAACATTGTGTGAAATTAACTTTGTGAAATTAAATAAGGAAATTAATATCTTAATCCTTCCAACCATAGATAAGTGAAGGTGAGATACACAGGTACATAATTCCTCTGTGTGTTCTTTGGCTATTGTTTTGGTTGCTAATATCTATTGCTGTAAAACAGTGGCACTAGGCTTGCAGGCCTGGAAAAAGCTGCTCTTGCAGCTCTCTCGTTCCTGGGAGAGGCAGCAACTTCAGTCTGAGCCTGCTGGTAAGGTCAGAAAGCAGCAGAGATGGGATCCCACCATACCGTGAGGGGCAAGGTCCAATTCAGCGGTAAGGGAAGCTGCTGACAACAAAGAGGTCAGATATTACTGCTCAGGTGATGAGAAATGTTTTACCTGTCTGTGTGAGGCACAAGCACCTGATGTCAGCTGATTTCTGGTTCTTCTCCCACTGTGCTCTGTAAGTACAGGTAGCTGGAATGTGACTCATGCATGTAACAGGAAAAGTCCTGTCTGTTACTGAAAGTTTAATTATTTCTAGGCTGCAGTGTAGAAACTGTTTAACAGTGAGAAGATGCAAAGTAGATGGAGCTACAGCAACTTTTTATGAGCTGAAATTTTGTTCCTTAAAACAACAAAGCAGCACAAACCCATGATTCCAGCTGCTGGAAGAAGAAGAGACAGAGGGGCATTGTCTGTTCTTCTGCCACAGAAGTCCTGACGCAGACTTACAGCATTTCTTGGGAGTGAGCAAAATAATTCTGCAATTCTGGACATATTAGTCAGTGGTTTAAAAATTCAGCAGAAGAACTTGCCATTTGTTTGTTAATCCTTGAATTCAACAGATTTTCATACAGAAGTTCTGAACAGCACACTCAAAACAGGGAATAATGTGATTCTTACCAGGACTCTAAATTTGGAGACAAAAATTTGTTTTAAATGGTATTTTGTATTAACAAGGGAAAAAAGTGTTTCTGGTCTGAAATTTTATACGTCAACTTTCACCTCAAGGGAATGAAAACAAGATGAGCTATAAACTTTTCAAAACTGGGATTCATGGAAAGGCTGACAAGTCCTTTACTGGAGTGATGTGGCTGGGAGGACTTTAAAAGATTCCCATGGAGCATTATTGATCATGATCACATGCTCCCAAGCACTTACAAAGGAGACTGCAGGCAAAAGGGTCACTGTTTTCATTTACTATACCTTCCTGATAGCACATCTGGCTGATGGGGCTGTGCCAGTGGCTGGTCATCTGCTGGGTGGGGGCCCCATGAGTGGCCTGAGGTTGGTGTGCTTCCTGGCTGGCTCTCCAGCCACATTATAACACGTCCCCGTCTGGGCCAGCAGCCCTGTGCCCTGTCATTTCTAGTAAAGTCTCTTTATATTATCCTCATGGGGAAGGAGGTTTTTTTAGGAGAATGAGAGACAGGGGGAAAGGAAAAACACCCAAGTTTTGGGTTTCTTGATCTTTTCCCTGAAATTAAACATCACACATAGATCACGCAGAAGGAACTGGCTTTTAGTGAGAGGATATGGCTTCACTTCTCAGCCTCTTCCCTTTGGATTTCGAAGTGAAGCCATGTGATGACAGAAGCACCAGCAAAAGATGGTGATTGGACCTCAGGAAATTCACAGGGTGTTTTTATTCTTCTAAATGAGCAACACTGCTGCTTGTAAAGAACTATGGTAAAACACTGGCCCCACTGAAGTCCTTGGCAAGCCTCATACTGCCTTCAGTGGGGCCAAGATTTTTTCACCCTGAGTCCTGCAAGCCATTAGTCTTTTGAGTTTTTAGTGGGTCCACTCCTGCATAGACAGACTGCCCTTGTAAGCAAGGGTTAGCTAGATTGGCTCAAATACTACGCAATTTAGAACTCAAAGGAAAGCAATTTTGTAGCGAAATTAGGGGACTGTAAAAAGAATTTGGCTTTAGACAACTCACTGTTTGGATTTGGATTAGGCTGCAATCTCCTTGTCTGTTTTTAGAACACATGTCCTTGCCAGCATCAATAATCTATTTTCCTTAGTGCTAGTGAAAGGCTCTGATGGCTCAGAGGTGTAGTCTGGTATCCAGTGGTGCTCTGGATTTCTTCTTTGGTTTAGGAATCAGGCTACAAATAGTCAGAGACTACAAACTGCTCCTTAACTTTTTTGTGCTGCCAACAGCCGATTCATTGACACATGGGCCAACACACTCCTTCTTTCCCATTGCTCATCTTCCAGTCATTCCTATACTTTTTCCTGACCCTCTGAGCTAATCCAAAAGCCTTTCTCTGCCCATGCAGTACCTCCCAGCCCAATCTCAGCATTCATTTGCACTTGGCCTGATTGTGTTTTCATTGGCAAAATTCCTTTTGTCCTGTCTCGCATATTAATCCTCAAGCACTTTCTTGAACTTTTCAGGTTCCCTCAAATACCTCTATTTCCCCCACCTACTCCAAAGTAAATAGATCAGAACTTCAGATAATGAACATCAAATGTATCATTTTACCTCAGGTTGCAGTGTCATGTGCAAGTTAAGCTCAGAAGGGATAAAGGTTGATGGCGGAGACTACAGAGAAAATTGTGGAGGAGAAATGTGTGGGGGTAACCATCACTCTAGAGAAGCTCATAAAAAATCCAGTGGTAACATCAGGAGGGACTGTGCATGGGGGAGGCCAGCTCCTACTCGCATATGCTGCTGCCCTGGGGGAATGTGTGCTGCAACCTGCCAAGTCATGGCTCCACTCGTGCTGTCCGAGCAGCTACACTCTGAAGCTTAACTTCATTCCTCTGAAGGTATCTTTTCCTCCATTCTGTCAAAAATTTCTCTTTTTCCCTTTTTTTCTCCTTCCTTGGCATCTGAGGGGCTACATTCCTCTTATAGAAACTCTGCTTGTCTTTGGCTTATATGCTGAGTGGTAAAGCTGTAAAGTATTCCTGGACTTCCCTGAACCTATGTATGTGTGAAGCCTGAGGCAAGTCCAGCAGGCATTTGTCTGACGTGGCATTGAGGATGTAATGCTGCTTGGAGGCTGCCTTCCAGAAGACACCTGGCAGCAGAATCCCGAGAGCCTGTGATAATCAAAGATCCCACCAGTGTCACACACAGTTCCTCACAGAGTGTTACCAGCTGTATTTTGCTTTATTTAAATAGTGACTTTTAAGTGGAAAGACAGTCTCTTGAGAGTGGTCTCTGCTATGAAATCTTTGCTCAAAAGCAGAGTGAAAGAAATGTTTTCTTGGTAAAGTTAATGGATTATAAAAGATAGAGTCTTTTATAATGGGAAAGGACCATCAGCTATTTCATCTATGCTAAATATAAATAAATTAGGGACTTCATTTGCAACATCCCACAAGCTACATCTATTTCAAAGTGGGCAAACCTAAATATTCAATTTGGCCTTATCTGAAACTGCCATCAGTCTCCTTTAACATTCCCTGTGTTAGCTAAAGCCACTAATGCCTATGCTTAAGTCTGACAGAAAGTCCCTCTGTGTAGGAAGAGTGGATTGGGAGAGAGAAAGCTGCAAAGTGTGCTTCTGACAGGGCATCTAGGAAAGGATGAAAAGGAAAGGAAAAGTGAGGACCTTCATCCATGGGATTCTTCATGTTTTTAAAAGCTGAGATTTAATTACCACACCATGGTTTTTGTATATGAATGCAAGCTGTCTTGCTCTAGCATCTTAGTGGTGATATGCCTTTTTAATTTTGCTGTCATGGCTACTGACTCAGTCAAACATAAGCAGCAATTTTACAGAGCTGATTTGGTATAAACGACAGGTACTTTATATCTACTAAGATGTTGTAACACGATATTTATTGTATGCTAATTTACAACCTCCCACCTTTTAGCAGTGAAAGAATGTATGGGAAAAATATAATGCCAAATAGAGTGATTGCCTAAACATGTACTGCAAAACCCAGAGTTGAATCAACCTACTGAACATGCAAGATAAACATAGCCATTTAAGTGTAAAGAAAGTTTACCTTTTGTGGATGCATCCATGTTTGTCATGCAAGGAAAAATATTTGAGTCTAGCTCCAGCAGTGATTGTCAGTATCAGAGCATGCCTGGACATTTGTAAGGAAGCTTAAAAAGCATCCAAAGATTTCTGTAGACCAAAATATGTAAAATGTACCACTATGTCAGGTTGTAGCTGCTTCAAGATTGATTACAAATGCCTTAGCACTCTGTTCTCCACACAGAATAAGATCTCTCCATATAGCCATTTGCACTTTGGCAAACTGAGACAAAGCACCTAATAATTTGTAGTTTGCACTGAGAGCAGTGTATGAAGATTTAGGAGAATTAGGGGGAGTTAATTCCACTCCAGCATTTAAAAGGGGAAGGAAAGAATGCTGTATGCAATTTTATCTACTATAGTATGTGTGAAAATTTCAGTGGTCTTTTTTTTAAAAAAATTATGATTAATCCAGTTTGGAATGTGTTCACTATGTGTCTTATCTTAATACCTTTCCTCATGGTTACAATACTTTCCAAATGCTTTCAAATGCAAGGAAAGGCTTCAGGACCTCAGCAAATGTTGCTGCCATCAATAGACAATGGACCAGGAAGAAACACAATTGTCATGAACCTCCTTGTTTTCCCCATTTAGTCAAGAACTTTCCATCATTTCTGTGATTCTCAGCCCCACCATGGCAAACAGAGAGAATGACACATGAAATGATGCACGGAGCTGCCTCTTCTATTTCTCTTGTATTTACCACTTGCCTTGTCTGTCGTACCACAATTATATAGATTATATGACAGGTCAAATTTGGGTTGAATGGAGTGCTGCCATCTCTTGGTTATTTTAGGCAGATAAACACATATTTTTTCATTTTCCTGCTACTCAGGAATGGTATGAAGTAACAAAGAAAAATAACTATTCTGGATGAAAAATTTAGGCACTTAGGAAACACGATTGTGGGTTTTATGTATTTAAGCATGGAGAACAGAGTACATTTGTTGCGGTATTGGATCTCTCTGTAACTTCTGTTAAGGGTTTTTAACAAAACTATAAACCATGAACAGTTGGAACAGTTTATATATGATGTGAACACCACAAAGAAGGGAAAGTGGTGGAGTTTTATAGATAATTTTAAGCAAGAAAGACAATAAAATGAATGCATTAAGGAGTACTGGATTAGTAAGAAATGCCTATGTTATACTATACAATTTTACAGTCATGAGAGGTTAAATTATTTATACTCAAGATTTGTAAAATAATTTATTTAAAAATGCTTTTGCAATTACAAATGTTTTTAATTTCTTTTACTTTCTAACTGTGATTGGAGCCAAAAGACTTTCTTTAAGTATGGTCATGACTGGAATCCAGTGCCACTTTCCTCCTGGGCCTTTCCAAGGTTGGAGACTGGAAGTGCATGACCTCCCTCTCTCCAGTAGTAACAGGACCCAGATGTTTGTTTGTTTGTTTGGGTTTCCTCTTTTTTTTAACTGAAATATGTGAGAAAAGAAAGTCTAGCTGAATTCAGAATAAACAATAAACACCAGAAATGTTTCTGCCTCAACCTCTCTAATGCAGCTCCCCACCACATTGCAAAGGAAACAATATATGAAAAGGATTTTGAAATAATTAATAGTGATTTATGTAATTATTTATGTAGCAAATTATATATGTTAGCAGGGATGTGTCCATTGTAAAAAAATGCTAATATTAGAAGAACAGGGGATTAAATTTATGATTACTCCTCCTATACTCTGGATCAGAGTGATGGCTCATCTGGATCATCCTATAGCCTCCTCAGGGAAGAGCTACCAGAGGCTGCCTGCCTCCCTGCTTCTTGCACTGAAGTTGAGGGGCTCTCCAGAAGACTAGAGGGCCCAAAGTCTGTGTTTTGGTTAATACTTTGGAATTAAAAAAAAGTTGGCTTTCTTGGTACTCCTCAGCTACCACCATTGAGTCATCCTTCCTCATACAGGGGCACAAATACAGTAGCAAATGCTCAACAGATTATTGCCTCAGTGCTGCCACGTGTGGGACAGAAAAACACTGACTCTTGTGCAAGCACAGAGGCACTCTGTGTCTGAAACCTGAAAAAGCCTCTTGGCAAGGATGCACATACTTGGACGAGCCAACGTCATCTGCTCTTACTCCTGCTCATTCCTCTGCTGCAGGCTGTCCTGGCTCCCTTGCAGTCCTTTGTAAGAAGCACATAAGTTTTCAGTAGTGTTAAGGACTTGAACTACTTTTGTTCCCGTGTTTGTGCCTTCTGAGAGAAGAACCTGTCTTACCTGTCATTAAACAGTGCTCTTCAACAAATCTGAGTGAAATAAGGGAAAACCCACTTTGTTTTGTCTAAACTAGGAAATCTTCATCTGAACAGTAAAATAGAGCTGTTAATACCAGGTAGCTGTAGGAACCATTTTCCAGTTTTCATCCTTATTGCTTCTACCTCTGGGCTTCACAGGCAGGGAGAGCAGAAGGTGCTGCTTGTTCTCTACCTTTCATATTCCTCTGGGAGCACCGGGGCGCCAGTTTATCTTTAGAATGAAAAGAAGCAAAAATCTCTGTCTAAGTGGGCATATCTCTAGTTTTCTGAGGAACATGAGAGATACCAAGTTTCTCATTTAACAGTGGAAGTAGGAGCATAAATCTACCTGCTCAGAAGCTGTTCACTATAGAGGTCACAGCTATGGCATTGCTCTAACTCCCCAAGGCATTTTCCAAACTTATCAGCTAGCATAATCTCCACAGCTGCTGCATGGAGCTTGTGTGCTTCATGGCAACTTTCCTAATGCTTCTACCTCAAACTTCATCTCTTAGTCAACCTAAGGGGTATTTCAGGATAACTTAAGTTCCGCTCTCAAAAGCATGTGTGGTTCACCTTGGCTCCTGCACGGACTCCTCATTTTAAGCCCCTTGATTCCCCCCTTCTCCTCAGGCTGGTATTTCTGGTTTTGGGAGATTTGTTTTTATTTTTCCTTCCTTCTTTTTGCATTTGAAAGTGATCGCTTCTGTCTCTAGCCAAGTTTTCTAGCTCTGTGTACTGTACAGCCAACGACTGAGTGGTCTGATAACTATCCCTTGCTAAAGGAAGATTGTCTAGAAGGGTTATGACTTTACTGTGCTTACAATGTTTGAACATACCAAGGTATATGCTCTAGAAAAGTAAACTTTCCTTGTAGTAATCATAGAAAGAATAACAACTAATTACTGAGCTAAATTCTAGGGTCACTTCTCATCGACCTGCTTTTCAAACAGCTGCTTCATAAAAAGTTTTATATATCTATTGAGAAGTGAATTACAAGGAAGGGCCTCAGTGTCTCACACTGTAACAGTGAGTGTGGAGGGATTCCTGTAATATATCAGGCAGATATCACAGGGCAGCTGTAGAAATTCTAGTGAGGGTGTTACATGACGTTATTTCTGCTACTTTCTATTAAAATGAAATTTCACTTCTGCAGTGTTTTTTCACTGTGAGAAATGCTATGTGTATATATACACACATGTTGACTGTACAGAAAGCAAAAACGAATTGTGTATAATGCCAGAAACTTTGACAATAATGAGATGGCAGATCACAAGCAGTCTTAAGACAGCTGTTACTGAATGAGTGAAAAGAGCAGTTCAAGACAATCCCTCCAAACAGACCTTTATCTCCTCCTTTGGTGGTGTTGACTGCAAACACTACTATTGAAATCTCTGGGTGGCAATTTCCTGGACAGCCCCAGAGGAGCTGGGTTGCATTTGAATCAGAACTTTGGTGTAGGTAGTAGGGTGGAGAAGGGAGCGGGGGTATGTGGCATAGATGCACTTATCTTCATAGCTATTCATCCATCAAAGCAATGGCAGTATATAAAAGAGGCAAAGTGATTTCACAGTTCTAATCTGGTTCATCATCATTTTTTCCAAGCACAGGCAGGGAAAGGAAGTACACATTACTTCTTTGTGCTGGTTCATGACTAACCATGTTCAAAATGCGCAGTATTTTCCAGAAATGAAGGTTTTATGGCTTATTATCTTTTCCATAACAGTAAAACATTATCTACAGCTGATATACAGAGAATTTTTTTTTTAAATAATAAAGATGTGCCTAATCACAGGAAGAAGTGATTCAGACACACAGAAATACAGTCTTCTGCCTTTCTGTGCAGGAAATGTACCTTTATTTATGCAATTCACATTCCTGCATAAAACCACAGATAGTTAGACAAGAAAATCCATTTAATATAGCACGGTTGAAATAGCATATTCCTGTGTGGATACATTTGATCTGCACTGTGTACTCTATCTCAGGATAAGTGACCAGGTATACTAAGGTAGGTATGAGTTTTGACTGAAAACTGGTGCATGTTTGTGATGGAATTTGTTGAGAAATCTTAAGATCTACAGCTTCAGAGACAGATACAATTTGTTTATCCTGCAGCTAACATCCTGGTACTCAGCTCGTCAGCTGTCTTTTTCCTGTCACAGACAAATATATGAAAATCAGGAAGTTTGTGCTTTCATGAATCCACTGCATTAAAGAGTTGTCAATCTGGGAGCCAGTTTGGTCCAGATTTGCAGTTAACTCAATCAAGCTGATATTTGTAGAGCTCTCTGTACTGTCTTACCCAGGCTTAACTTTTGACCCTCTCAGTTTCATCAAAGATAAATTAAATATTCTAGCAATGCAAATACAATGAATAAAAATGTATTATTTTCAAGTACAATGAATAAAAATAAAGCCAAGCCATGCTTGGCTGTGGATCTTGAATGGGACATAATCTTTAGAGGTTGCTGTTAGCAGAACAACTTCAGTGCTATTTCAGGATTAGGATGAAGACAACAAGAAAAAACATTTCTAAATTACCTCTGGAGGGCTTTCAATCTCCTCTTTTTACTTGGTGTGCTGCTAACTCAAAAATGTTTATTAGCTGTTTGTATCTTAGTCAGTTTTAAGTGTTAATATACCACTAACTAACTTAATCAGTTTCTTTTTCAATAATGGCAGTTGATGCTTCAAGACCAAAGTATAGGAAGGTGATGCCTAAAAGGAAACTCAGGGAGAAAAAAACTCGGAGACAACTTAGTTTTGGAGGTGAGATAAGGAAAGGGTTTTATTTGTGCATAGGTATAAAGTTACAAGACACAGGCAACCCCTCTGTTACAGATGTTACAATTTATAATACTGCCCGTCCAATGCCAGATTTTTCCACCTCCCAGCTTTTGCCCTGGTCCACCCTCAGTCACGCCCCTTGGGAATTGGGGCTGGGGTCTCTGAGACTCTCTCTTCATCATTCTTCATCTTCTTCAGGGTACAGGGGGCACATGGTCACCCAGTTCTTGACTGTACTTTTGCAGTTAAGGGCAGGATTAGATGTCCTCAAACAGAAGAGGTCTATCTTAAAGAGAGACTAAACATTTCTACTGGAATTCAGGGGTATTGATATGGGGAACTGGGGTAAAAGGGTTGGAGAATATGTATAGTTTCTGTGCTAAGGGTAAGGGAATAAGTGCTGCTGCTTCTAAATCTACTTCTACTATATAACTTGTAAAACTTAGAAAAATCAAAAAAACAGATGGACCTTAAAGCATCAAGGTGAGACTTCAGCTGACTAGGATCTAAAAATGCCTGCCTGGGCAACATGTTTATGATAGTAAAGGGCTTCTTTATCAGACAGAGATGTAGATAAAGGTGTAGGAAGGTCTGTGGCTAGGAGTTGAAACTAAAGCAATCTAAGCTGGAAATAAGGCACAGTTTTTGAAAAGTGAATAAAATTAAATATATGAACTAGTTACTTCAAGTCAGAGTGAATCATGTAGCCACTTGGCAACTTTAAATTGAGAGAGATGTCAAAAATATATGCTGTAGTTCTACCACAACTTACTGAATCTGAACACTGAACAGAGTCAAAAATTTTGATGTATCTAATCTCTCTTTCCATACCTTTTCCAAAGTGCACAGCTATGTGCTCATTTTCTGTAGTTTTCATTATTCAAGCTAGCCCTGATGTCGAACCAATACAATCTGGGTTATAGTGTTAAGACTGCTAAAAAGCAAAAAGTGGATGGTGAGCAATGAAACAAATGACTGTTAAGAGTTCCATGTATACTCCAACTGAGGATCTCATCTGTCTTTCAAGGGCTGCTATAGGCACAAATGTTATTAACACAACATAGGAGGTGGTTTCCCTTATCATCAACAAGAAATTATGAAAAACTTTTCCCAGACATGATGAATTCTGCAAAAATGACTGCTATTGAACTATGCACACAATTGTGGATTGTTTGTATGATCTCAGATTCAAAAGTAGACACTGAAGGCCTTCATAAGAGGGTGTAAGACTGATGGTAAGGTGGAAAGGAATATGTACACCATTCACAGAGGTACAGAAACACATGCATCTACACTGATAGCTGCATTTGCTGTGGTGCTGCATCACTAAATGTTATCACCGACGGATCATACATCTGCAAGGTTAAGTAGGAAGCTGAAGCTCATTATCCACATATCTATGTCTGTAATTTCATGGAAGTTGGTATGCTGATGCCCCTGATGAGCTTTTCTCAAGTTCTGTCATATCCAGAGCCTGTATTTCGCCTCAAATCCTGCCAAATGCAAGCAACTTAAATACAGAGCACGTTTAGGATCTCAGCTGATCTCTGTGACAGTGCTATCTTATTCTCACTGGCAATCAAGACAACTTTTTAGGTGCTTTACTAACTTTAGAGTGATTCCAGATACATTGCTTTGTATTGTTTCTCTGAGTGATGAATATGCCATTCCAGTACCACAGCATTACGTCTAAGGAGTGTCCTAACCTCAGCACGGATCTGGAAAGGTGAAAAAGGTTGACAAATGCTGAATAACTACTAGTCAATGAAGTTTTGACATCTCAAACGGGAGAACAAGTCTAACAAAATGCTTTGAGGGGATTAGCCTGCAGTGACGGATAGAAGGGAAATTCCTTTCTGTTAGTATCTTTTCTCCTAGAGTATCACTAGTGCAGAGAAAAGGGGTGAAAGGGAGGTGTCCATAACATTTCATCCTTAGATTTACCATTCTGATTTATGACCATCTCTTACATGATTTATTTGAGAAGACAAGGAAGATAACACATTTGACCTATGTGGAGAAATGTTTGGGAATTCGTTTAAAATAATTCACCCATTCTAGTCACTTCTCCAAGAGGTTTAATTGAAAAGAATTATTACATGGCAGTCTGGGTCAGCAGGTAAACCACGATGATATGATACCTGGTTAGTAGCCTATGCGAAATAGATGGTAAACACAACATGAAAAATTCTGTTTAAGGTGTGCAAGGAAAAATCTTTTAAATCTTTGACTTGGGGAAAAAAAAATATTCTTGCTCTTGATCATTTCTTAGATGTTGTGAGCTCTGTCTTAGCCAGCTACATCTACTGCATTCAATCCACAGCTAATCACTGAAATTTTCATTTATCTGTGCTGTGAGTCTTGGTTTTTTTAAAGTCCAATGTTGTTTCCCTTTTGTTAAACAGTGACTCCAAACAACTTTTATGTGGAAACCTGATTTAAGCAAAAGAAACATTTTGTACCTGCTAACAGTCCACTAAACTGTTTCCCCTCACCTTTAATGAAATGCTGTAAAATACTTGATTCACTGAGGAGAAAATCAAGATAATGTAGATCATTTTGTAAACCCAGAGATAAGAAGAAGCTTTGTCATCTCTGTAACCAACAGCACTTTAGGCAGTGCTCACTGTCAGGCTGGGAGAGTTCAGAAGTGTTTGTCATTTGTCCACTGTGAAAGGTCTGTTTCCATTGTTTTATACTTTCTGCCAAAATAATTACTTTAAACTGCTAAAAATTAACAGAAGGAGGTATTAAGCCAGAAACAGTCGCTTGAAATTCAGTTTGAATAACCTTGGTTAGGCTAACTTTAGGGCACAGGAGGTGGAACTGCTTGCACATTTACAAACACCTTTGATATGTTTAACTTCAAAGTAGCTTTGAATATGGATTTTGCACATTTGGCAAGCACATGCATACTGGGAAGGCAAGGCATCAGTGTAATCACTGAAATGCTATGTATTAAAAAATACTTCCCTTTACAATAAATACTATTTTCCAGAGTTTTCCTTTTCAGTCAAAAAATGTCACTTTGGTTTTTGTGTTTTGTTTGTTTATTTGTTTGTTTAATAAAGATGTAAGTATTTAGGAAGTCAATGTATTTCTGACAGCAGCAGGCATCTCTTTTTGGCAATGACCTGTAAGTTAACAACTGCATCCAGTGCTCTCTAAAGTTACTGAAGGGATTTCTATTGACTTCAGTGGACTTTTGTTCAGCCTTGATTTGTCTTTGACATTTGGGACCCAGGACAAGGCAATGATGAGTAGTCCAGAACAAATATCTAGACACTCCAGTGAAGGTATGGTTAAGAGGAGAGCAACATTGTCTTTTTATGTTTGTGTCTATGGGAGTGTTTGTCCTTTTTTTAAAGGGAACTTGTCAGTAACATTTAAAAAGCAAAATATAGCTGGGGAAATACAAATTCCTGCAAGCCCGAGCCTCAGTCATAAGTGTTAAATTTTTTTTGCAGAGAGCGGATTCCTCCTCAGTCCAATGCACGGCATCAGTCTTTGACCAGTTTCTAAAGGCTTACATGGAAAATAGCCATGCACAGGCCTTCCAAACTTACTCTGAGGGCTCATAATTTCTGTGGAAGAGATTTTGATCTGCATACTTGTCCCTTACACAATCTTTTACTTCTTTTAATATGTTTCACTTGTTGCATACATGATCCTTTTAGACAATGTTACCATGTCAAACACTGCCTGGTGCAGAAGCTGGACAACTACAGAATTTCCCCCAACATTAAGAAATGTCCCCAAGAAAACTGAAAGCAACAAGTTGGCTCCAACAGATGAAGGAAGAAATTACTTTCCTACAAAGGAATGCAGGATACTGGCATAGATGGCATTATATGGATGATAAAACTTACTGGCTATTTTCTTGCCAAAAAGATCCAAAGTTCCTATTTTTTTATTTTTTTTTTTTGGTCACATGAGACAGCTGCTAAAATATCTATTAATTCAGTTCGTGCTATGCTCTTACATGCTTCTCACTTCTAGGCAGGAAGGGCAGTGACTCCTTACCAGTATAGAAGCTACTACAACAAAGATGAGTGCAAATTTATACCATCTTTGAGCTCCCCTAGAAGCTCTTCCATTATTTGAGACAATCATATCATTATTCAGCAAACAAAAAGGAAATGCTGACCAGCTGGAAGTACAAAATAAGCCTTCATACATTTTGAGAAAAGAATAGAGGCTTTCAGATAAATTGCTTTTCCTTGCTGGGCCCTCTTTTGCTGTAGTTAATTATGAGTGGCATATACAAGAAAAGGCAAGCCAATAAGAAAAGTTTAGAGGCAACGCTAAGAAAGTGTCCTAATTCCTCTGGGCATTTTAGCATACCATTGTACACCACTAACCCCTGGCTTTCCAAGTGATCTCACCAGGATACCAACAATGTAGAAGTCTTCAATGGATGCTTGTTCAGGCCCAATAATTACAGCTTAAAGAACAGTTGCCTATACGTTTTATCAGTTAAAATTAAGACATGCATTTTGTTCCCACAAGAGAATTGACTGAGGAAGGTTTAATACGGGGTCCTGATGAACAATAGGAACTCGCGATCAAGACATAAGTTTCCGATTTGCTGATGTGGCCAAATAACAAAAAAGTGTCTTTTGATGTCACAAAGGTCACGAAGCAGCAAAAACTGACATGAACACACAATAAATGGCCAAAATGTTTGAGACTACTGAAAATAACATATAATTCCTACGAAAGTGATTTATTTATTATTCTCAGGAAAACTGGAATAAGTTAATTGCCTACGCAATTCTTTACAATGTATACATGTCTTTGCTTTAGGGAATGAGCACAGAAATAGTGCAACATTTGAACACCGAACTGCTACTTTCTACAAAATAAAATGGAAAGAAGCAACTTAATGAAAAAACCTGCCTGCTCAAAGGTTTGGTTAATGAATAAACCCTCTTTCCACTAGTCATCTTGTTGAAGGCAAAGATATACAGTTAGGGCGGATTATATTACATATAGCAGTGACATTCTGTCTGTTAGGTGCTTACTCTGTTGGGTGAGCTCTTTCTGTAATCCAAGGAGAGGTAAAGAGAGAAGTGAGCATCTTCAGAGTTCAACTCATTCCGTGCATTTTAGATGCACTCTTAATATGAGCTGGTGGCCTTCTGGTGCTCTCTCTCTCTTGCACTGAGACCTATCTGGGAACATGCTTGGTTCTTAGATGGCTAATTTGAGGTGTACTCGGTTTTATATTCACACTAAAACTGGGACACTTCCTCTGAAACTGCTTGGGTTTTGCCTCTTTGTTCAGTAATTTCAAGGTCTAACTCAGTGCTGTTGTGAGGTTCACAAAAGGACCCTCACAGGGTCCACACCTTTCAGATGGGGCCGAGAGACGCAGGTGTCAGAAAGCATTGATGGCAACAGTATTGTCTGTTTGTGCCCCATTTGACTCTGCTCTGAACATGATAGAAACAATGAACAATGAGGCAATGCTGTGGCTTGTCCTTGTTCATCTCGCTATTGCTGTTTGGAGGACTCCTGCTGACTTCCTCACCCAGCAAAGGGGAAGACACGATGCACAGAGTAGATCAGAGGAGGAAGAGGGAAGATGGCTCTGCTTGTTCCTAGTTCTGAGCTGAAGCAGTCCCAAGCTGACTTCCTGCCTTCTGTGCATTAGGGCCTACTATGGCTCTGTCTGTGTGGGCAACATTCATGATTGTTGTGTTCCCCAAAATGAAGTTTTACCACTCTGCCTTCCATACTGACCTTGCAAAGGAAAAGCACAGTCCAGTAAATATCACCAGAATTCAGATATCTCAGTCATATGTATTCAGAAGCTTTTAACTGTGGAAAATATCAGTCCAATCAAACAAGATATTTATATCTTTTACTAAACATCCCTGTGTAAAGGTTTCTTCACTATTTAAAGCAGAGGTATGTTGGGAGGGAAGAGAAATCATAGAGTACATTCTCTTTTTTTTTTAATGCTATGCTGCCTCCTGTACCAACCCTGTACTGTGTGCAATACAGGTATCATATAGATACATGTTTACTAATTGTTAACATTTTATGACTACTAATAGTTCATCGTAAATGACAAAAGTGTACTGAATTTATTGGAAAGGCAAGGAAAAAAGAGAGAGAGAGAGAGAGAGAAAGTAAATACAAACATGTAACTAAGGTAAGAAGTGATGCAACTTTAAATGATGTAAAATATTCTTGGATCTAACACTTGATGCCACAAATTTCTGGGTGTGTTACTGGGTAGGTTATTTATCGCTTAAAGCTATTAAGACCATAAGCTTGCACTTCTTTTTTTTTCAAGATGATAGTATGGAATGATTAAAAATTCTGATTTTTTTTTTCCCCAGAACAGTTGATAGACATCACTTAAGGACTGATTGCTGGGAAATTTGCTGCAAAAAAACATCTGGCAGAGAGAAAGACATCTTCTGAATTGTTTACAGCTTGAATCAGTCACATTAGAAAACTTGTATATTGAAAAGAACTCCTTAAGAGACAGAAATATAGCTAATTGAGCATGAATTTCACTGATTATTTTCTGTGAAGGCCTAATGTAGGTCAGGCTGTTGTCATCTACATTAGCTACTCTGCTAGTGATTTGCAAAGGCAGAACCCGAAGAAATGTGATGGGTCCTTTTAGAAACCATCAAACTGTCCTGGCAAGTTCATCCATTGGAAATGATTGACCATATATAAACAGAACATTAAAAATTGGAATGTTCTGAACCTTAATAACTTTTATTTCCATTACGCTAAAGTTGGTAATGACATAATTGTTTTAACCAGAGATGTATCTTATATGTTTTTACTCTGGAGATTTTTTTGCATTCTCCTTGCATATTTCTAAGTAGTCTCAGTTCCTGCTATCACTGACACTGATTTAAGAACTTAATGACCTGAACTCTTTCTCACCTCCAAATCCTTCCTAAAATTTTTGGCACAAAAATCAATGCTACGCTCTTTTACAGCTGTCAAAATCTCTGCACAATCATAAAAATATGTGAGAGCATGTCCCAGGCAACAGGCACCAGCCTGGAAATGCTAATGATCCATAGTAGTAAATAACTATCTCTGCTTCTATCTACCCCACTATGTTTCCTGGATTACAGATGAGAAATTTAGTATAATCTGAATCTGCTAGCTACAAGTAATTTTATCTGTAGCTAACCATCTAGGTTCCCTGGGTTGTGCACTAGAAATGCAGTGTCAGAATATGAATTCTGTGCATGCCAAGGTATTACCTTTCCAAGAGGCGTTATCTTCCAACTAAGTACCTGTAGGTGCTGACTGTTTTTTAATTAAAAAACTCAACAGATTAATACACATCTAATATCATATACAGTTTAATTTGTCAAGAATAAAAATCAAGTGTATATGTAGTTGATTACATAGAAATTTTGACAGGCCGCATCATTTTTGAGCAGCTAGGAATTTTACCCATTTTTTTTCTTTTCAAATAGAAGCTGATAATTTTCCTAAGGCCAGTTTCTTATTCCTTATAAGATCTTTTTCTCTAATTCTCTTTTTTTGTCAAGAAACTAAACCTGTAAGAATAGACACTCTTACATAGAGGGATGTGTGGGAGGAATTCATCACCCTGTGTAGAATAGAGGAGTGAGAGATGAAGTTTGAGAAGAAGTATTGCTGCAGTGGTCCTGGGTAAAAAACGAAGGATTTCAGCTGGAAAGAGGTGTCCTGGATCAGAGACAAAACACAAAGTTATGACTAGATGTAGGCAAACACCAGGACTATGAAGCTTGGAAAGAACAGCTTTAGAAACAGGTCCATTACAGCGGCGATCGAGCAAAGCAGAAAAACAACAACTACTTGCTTTTTTTATTGTACGGGTTCTCTCCCTGAGCTGTGTATATTCCCCCGACCCACATGGCCCCCCCATTCAGAACCATGGTGTCTCCCCTCCCCGATCGCGGACTCCACCCCTGCACAAACAGGAGAGGCTGTCTCACCTGCCTTTCCCCAGTCCCTGGTTCTGCTACTGGAACCTGATCCTCCTGCATCTCCCATTGGTCAGTAGAGCCCTTAAGTCACTCCCTTCCCCCTGGACCTTGACCCGATCACATCCCTTCTTCTTGCCCTCCCCCTGAGCCCATATAAACTGTGGGAGTTTCGAAATAAAGGTCTTTTCGCCTTGGGACACCGAGAGGAAACTTAGTCACTCACTCCTCCTGCCAAAGGGTGACTGTGCGACTGAGTTCTCCGGGAAGCCTCCAGCGGAGAGTCCACACTCAAGATCCGTTAACTAGATGACTCCAGTTGTGGAGCAAATAAGATACACCTGGATATGAAGAAACTGTCTTGCCCAGATACACTGTTGTGATCAAGCTCTGAAGCACTGAGTTCTTAAAAGGCTCCCAGTAACCAGAAGTTTTCTCTTAACTTTGGTGAGCACAAGGTAGCAATGTTTAAGAACTTCTGGTCTCCAGAAGTCTCATTCTGGCTAAAGTAGCTCATAAAAATAAGTGTGAACAGAAAAGGGTAGAATTTAAGTTTAAGATAATTTTCTTGATTCTTCAGACGATGCTTCTACTCAAAGGCTGAGGTATTGTTCTAGATTCCATTATTTTCTAAGGGCATTTCACCAAGACCTTCAATAAAAGCAGAAATGTTTTGGGGAAGAAATAAGAAAATGTCAAGAAACATTTTCACAAATGTCTGTCCTGGGTTGCTTGAATGATAACATATACATGGCATCATTTCACTTGATACTTTCTGGAACACTAGTTTTCTAAAAAGGCAAAATAAAAAGAAAAGTCGAAATTTTTTCATATGCAAACAACTTACACAGAAGCATACTGTTTCATTGGGAGGATAGATGGTGCAATACATGCATGACCTGGAGAAATGGGACAACAGTCTATATGGACATAATTGTGTTAAGTGGTCTCCAGTGACATTTCTCGTTGCCTGCTTTCTTGAAATATACAGTGAGATGTTACTGGCATTTTAAGATGATAGATTACTTTCAAATTGTGAATAAGCTAATTACAATTTTCTTTGATGGAAAGACTACGCAATCTGCATTTGGAACATCATCTGTAAGAAAAGCAGTTAGTTAACACAGAGGATTAAACCCCCTAAATTTGGTGATTTGCCATTTTGGCCAATGCTTGGAAGTAAATTTCTTATACACACTATCTGTCTGAGAAATGACTCTTGAATTTTATTCAATAAGACCAAAGAAAGGAGCTGGAGCTATGACAAACACTTGCCTATTTCCACATTTATAAGAATCTGGTGAGCTTTTTTTCCTCTGAGCATCAGGTAAGGTTATGTCCTCTTTTTCTCTCAGCTGTTGAAGAAGTTGAATTTGAAACTGAGCTTTAACAAAATAAAAGCCATTATCTCTGCATTACTTTTCTGAAATAAGACTGGTCATTTATGCTGACAGAAATCAAACCAGGGAAAAAGAAGGTGCCAAAGCCACAGCTAATATTCAAGTCAACAGTACAACACTTTACTGAATCTGTAAGATGCTGTTAAATGAGAAACAATTATCAATTGTCACCATCAAAAGAAATAAATCATTAAATAAGGCTGTATACTGAATATGCCTAGCAATGGAATGAGGGTGCTGAAGATAATATTGGCTGCCTGTGAAGGCAGCCGATAATGGCACACTGGGTTACAACCTACTCATTGAAACATCACACCCCATTAGTAGAGTTGATTAAAGATACCAAGACTTAGGACTAAATGCTTCTTCTTGTACAATGTCTTTAAATGGTTTTAATAGCTTTTCTCTCTCATATTAGGCTAATTAAATAAGCACATTTTATCTGCAAAGGTTAATTTTCTTCCAGTTTTCTGTGTGTAAATGGTTCAGGAGGTTCTAAGTGGCATATTTTAAGTCTGCAAAGTATTTGAACACTTCTTTTATAAATAAATTTTATAAAGTCATCACTTTTTTGTGCCCCAATTGCACCTGAATTAATTTGTCTTCTGGGTCATTCTTGTGTGCTATTCACTCACAGAAGTGAATAGCTGGAGTTACAGCTTGCAGGTTACCAGCACTGAAATAGTTTAGAACCTTTGTTTCATTATGAACAAATCCAGGCTTGCCAAAACCTGTTCCTGCTGCTTTTCTCACTTTGTTTTGCAGCACAGCTGTTTTAAACCTCCTAAAACGATTCAAGGCTGATCAGCTGCATTTATTGACTTCAGAGAATATGCTAGCAGTACATACTTTTGATGCTTAAGAAAAAGGCAATGTTTGTTATTAAACAGTTTTGGAAAATGTTTTAATTAGATTTGAGAAGGTGACAAATTTAAGAGAATGAATTTTAAAAGAAGTTTTTTCCTGTTTCCTGAAGGAATGCTTATTTTGGAAAGATCAGACTTATGAACCTCTCAAAAAGCCAGTACACCGAAAATGCTTTTATTACTTCACTGTCTACTTGAGATTTCTCTTAAGTAGTTCCCAAAGAGAAGAAAAGATGGGAATATGTTTTCTCAAGTGGAATTTTTTTTTGCTTGTGAAAGGTAAAGGAAGAAGGACAACAAGCACAAAATATACAACATTCTGTAAGCCTGATATTCAAAAACATTTTTGGGAATCTCAGCTAAGGAAACATAATGTTCTGGATCATCAGTGCTGTGGAGAAGGTGATCAAAGCAAAAGCTGGGTATTTAGGATGAGGCCTGCTGCCTCTTTCTACCGAACTGCTTCCCATGTCTTTCTCAATTCACCACCACTCTCTGGGCTTGGCCATCCACTCAGATTTTTACCCAGTGAACACTGCACTCCTCCAAGCCACGAGCATCCAGTTTCTCCAGGAGAATGTTGTGGGAAATGGTGTCAAAGGCTTTACTAAATTCCAGGTTGACAACATCCACAGCCTTTCCCTCATCCACTAAGCAGGTCACTTTGTTATAGAAGATCAGGTAAATCAGGTAGGACCTGCCTTCCATAAACCCATTCTGGCTGGGTCTGACCCCTTGATTGTTTACAGGACAACCATGCTGCCTGACGGTATTCAAGATGATGACTTTCCCTCTGGACACTCTCAACCATGCTCCTAAACAAGCCGAAATCTGCCCTCTGGAAGTCTAAGGTAGCTGTTCTGCTGATATCTCCCCTTACTTCTCCAAGAATCTAAAACTCTGTCATTTTGTGATTGCTATGTCTAAGATTGTCTCCAGCCATCACATCATTCACTAGTCTTTCTCTGTTCACAGACACCGGGTCCCTCAGGGCACTTTCCCTAGCTGGCTCACTCATCAGCTGTGCTAAGAAATTTTCTTCTGCACACTCCAGGAACCTCTTGGTCTGTTTGTTAATCAAGCCTTATATCAGTCTATAAAATATAAAATATGACCCTTTCTAAGGAATACTGCAGTCAAATTTAAATGACATGCTTGAAGACATTGTGCACTCAGGCCTGGGACAATACTTCTGGGTACACACACATTGCATCCCACTCCTTGGAGGTTTTCATCTTATCCTGAGAAAACTCCAAGCAGTCCCTGTGGGACCAGCTTATGTTGCCAGGAAGAAAGGGTAGTATAATTCCTGAATTTACGTTACTAAGATGCTGCAACCTTTATTCTTTCAATCTTGTCTGATTCCAAAGAGACCTGAGAGAAGCACAGGATACAGTTAAACATGAAGTGGTAAAAAAGGAAATCTGATACCGAGTCATCTGCTTTAAACCACGTAAAGAAGGTCCAGTCTTAGTTAGAATTTTTTTTAGAGAAAAAATCTGTGCTCTAGTGCTGGGAAACAAATATACATTTGCTCGTCTCCTAGTTGTGAAGACGGGATGGGGGTATGGATATAAATAAAAAATATTCTCTTAATTTCTTGTTTTTAAAAGATCTTGCTAGCATACTTAAGGCTTGTTAACATATTTCTGACTATAAGGTTTCCATTGGAATCCGTGGAAATTCTCTGGTTACTTCAAATCCAAAATGGTTAATGTCACAATTATTGGTTTACAGTAAGTGATTGGTTCACGTGGTGATAGCTGAAGTAATTTCTTTTTTTTTTTTTTAATCGAATGATGAATCACATATGTGATTCATGTAGCTCACACAAGAACTTATATAAAAAACTCAGCCCCAAACTCTTTTCTCTCCTGGTTAAAACTGCTCAGCCTCAGTAAGCTCAATTGTAGACTGCAGTTCTTATGAGCATTTTAGGCCGGAAATTTTTGCAAGAACATAATTTTATTCTAATGATATGAAGCAACGTATCAGTGTGAAACTAGATGCAACTATGTACTGCCTATGAAACACCTGAACATGAAAAAAATACCTTTGTATGGAGTGATATAACTTCAAATGCAAAGTGTATCAAAATATATTTTTGTGATTGAAATTCTCCTTTTTATTTTTCACGATACTCAGTATTGTGAATCAATCTTCCTCAACATAAGAATGTAAATCTTTAATATAAATTAAATGTATCACTTTTTTCCCCCAAACCAGCTACATTTTTTACCCTTACTTGTACATTTCTTTGGGCTTTTAGAGAGAAAGCAAGAAACAGACTTCCAATATTCAGCTTTAATTTATTAATGGTCGGTTTTCTCTTATTTATTCCTGTGCCAGCATTGTTTTTCCCTCTCTACTATTGAGCTATTCATATTTTATGAGGAAGAGTCACGTCCCTCTTTAGCCTGTATTTTATTATATTAACTAAGCCAACTTTTCCATACAATAGGTTTACTCTTTCCTTACTTATCCTAAACTACAAATTCCTTCATTATGTGTATTGTAAAAATATTTCCTGAGAAACCATAGGATATATAATTTCTTGAAGCTTATGGTACACTAGGAATGGAGTAATTACTTTCCTCCAAAATATTCTTACGTACTAATGTCTTATTTACTTTTGCACAAGAATTTGGGAAACTATTTTGAAAAAGTGATTCATCCAGATGCTCCCAGGTATTCCTAATCGGATTAAACTAAAGATTATCACATCTCTTAGCAGACTTTGATGTCCTCCCTTCACCTGCAATGCCTTTCACCCCAGTAGTTGTAGAAATGTTATCTATTATATATGCTTAAGGTCACTGCCTAAACAGTAGCAAAAAAATTCAGCAGAACAACTAACTCTCTCCATACTTTTAAGAGGGCTCTAAAGCAAACTTTTTGAGCACAGTTAAACTATAAATTCATGCTCTTAATTTTTGTCTTGGGGGAATCATGGATTATACAGTACCCTGAGTATGACATATTGCTCAAAATTAGATCTGCCAATAAAGTCATACTTTGGTGTGATTTGGTGGAGAAACTGCACTGTATGGCTGGCTAACAATTCAGAAGAAATTCCAAAATTTCCAAAAAGCTAACAGATAGATTATTTACTTTCATGATGATTTTTGTTGTGATGATCTATGTGTGCGGAGGAGGATTCTCGCTTTTTGTTTGTTTGTTTGGTTTTTTTCCCTCTCTTTTTCTTTTATTTTAAATTACCTGCCATTCACCTCAATCTAATTCTTGGCTATACAGAAGTGCTCAGAGGTCAAAAGAAAATATAATAGGTATTTACGCAGAGGTATATACATATTTTCTGCATGATCATTCAGAAAGGTTGTTTCAGAAATCTCAAAAAAAATCCCAGACCCTCTTGTAAATAAGCCAAAAGTTTCTGTACCTAGTTTGACTAACTAAAGTACATTTGTTCCTCACTCTAAGGTCTGACACCCCATGTGATAAAGATATTTATTGAATATACTGATAATCCTTGAAATAATGATTTTACAAATAGAAACAAACTAGGCTGGAGAGGTCTAGTTTAAAATAATTTTTTAATTTGTTTTGTTTTAAGTATTTTGACCCTTAACAGAAGAATTAAATGAGTATATAAAAGTTTATTTGAACAGATGATTTTTTGATTTCTACTACAGGTGAATAATCATATTTAGTCTCATACTATATTTGAGCATTAAGTCTATATGTTTGTAAACGAAGTAAGTACAGAAGACAAGACATAAGGCTACATTCTCCCATATGTGCAAAAGCAGACTCCAACAGCACTATAATGGTGGATAGTACAATGCAAGTTAACATTACATAACAGAATAAAATATATGATGCATATTGTGAGGCTCTGAAGCCAGGGATATAGTTTACAAGTCTGAGTTGGAGTTTTACAGCTTACAGATAAAAATAAGATGTTTTAGAGTAAGAAGAAATAGTTGTTTTGGGAAGAGATCTGTGACATCAATCCTTTATCTTGCAACTGTAATAGAGGAAGCATGCAATCTTGCAATAAAGCCTACAGGAGCTTCTAAAAGTCTTTCTATCAGAAAATTTATTTGAAATCAGTAATAAGGAAAGTTAAGTTTATATTTTGTTATTTTTACTATGCAAACATATGCTATATGTAATAAATATATTACCTTTCATAATTTTAATGTGCTGATTTAAAAGGAGAAATCAAATTGAGGAGCAAGTATTTAATAGGCTAATTTTATCAGTGCATTTTATCTAGTAGTTTACAATAATTTATATGACATTATGTGTCAGTAATTGGCATGGTACTTCAAAGAGAAAACTTTACATCTGGCATAGGCTGTACTGAGTACTGGAGTTTAATGTTAAGAAAGATGCAATAAAACAGAGAAAACTGAAAAGAGCCTTTCCCCTTCTAATAAATCCAGACAGAGTCCTGTTTCTGTTCCAGTGACATCAGAGCACTGGACTGATACCAAGTAATTCACAAAAATGCTTTTAAGAAACATCTCTTGACTCTTTACAGACACAAGTTGTAAGAAAACATTGTATAAGAATACATTTTAGTACAACAAATCAAATAAATAAGCAATTAAACATTTTCCCACAAACTAGAATCAGAACCACTTACGTTGTTACTTGATTTATGGACATGAATTGAAATTTCCTACAAAACAAGCCATTGTGTCTACTTTTACAAGCTAATGAGCAGCGTGTGACTGTTTCTTCTATTTCTTGGGGCTATAAAAAGTTTCATTTAAAATACTTTGTTTATTGCATGTCACATTTCATTCCATATGTGCTTATGCTGGGCTGCATCCTATCAAGTTGACTTCTAACTGCAACACAAAACAGAGCAAGCCAGTAGGCTAATATCTACCAACTTCTCTCTTTATGTACTTTGCCACTAGATGTAATTGTGCATTTAGTTTTGTTTATCTCTGGAGGACACCTTTGGGTGCAATTGTCCAGAGACTTAGGTTACACTCACCTTCAACACAGGGGCTGAGTTACCAGCCCTAGTGCTCTTGGGCCCTCTCTGCTGAAAGTTGTTAACCCCTCCTTTTCCCATGCAGTTTGTTCCTAATCCATTTTAAACCAACGAGTTAGGTTACCAAAGACCTGTTACTTAAACTAATTTGTTGGATTTTCCTGAAATATTTTATAGGGCTTTCAAAAATGCAGTCCAGCTGAAAATGGTGATTTTCCAAAGGGAAACAGGGACACAGTTGCTGCCTCATGGAGGTAGTGTGCTAATGCAGTTGTTGACTATATAGAGAGAAGATATCTAAGAGATTGTGAATGCCCATTAGGTACATAAAGATTTTGGAAATCCCATCACATTCATATTTACATAAAGTAACACAATTAAACTTTTGTGTTCTGATGTAAATAGTTCCTTCAATGGGAATATGCTAAGAAGTTTAAATCTTTTTATGAAGAACCATGAACATTCCTTGATAGACAAAATAAATTGAAGGAAGTACCATTATCCAGAAGTCTGTACTGTTTTTCTCGGTCCAGAATCTAAGGTGATAACTCAGTACAAACATAATTTGTTTTAAAATTTGTCTTTAAATACTTATCATTTTTATAAAAGAAGGTTAAACCCTTAAACACTAGGACACTAGTCAATAGGTGCAAAATTTTCCTTAACCATATTGTTTTTTCTTTTTTGTTATTATTCTGGCTGTTGCAATAGGGGAGGGGGGTTGTTGTAAGGGATGGGGGGGGAGCTTGTCTGGTTTTGTTAAGAAAATGTGTATGGATGTAAATATTTTTATTACCACAGACTCTGTTCCCCATTTCACAGTCAGATATTCCATGTGCATAATTCCTTGGTGATGCCTTTGAAATTGCAATGATTTGACAGCAAAAACTAACATGACTCAACCACATTTTAAATCCACCTCTGCTGAATATGGAAGTTATCGCCACTGTAAGGGGATTCATATATCACTCACAGCATACGTTCACTGTTTCACACTGGTAGATGCCTCGCCTCATTTTTAATTTTTTTTCTCCCCATAAAATGTCTGTGTCAATTTGCAGTTCAAAAGAAACCGCACTATTAGGATTCTTTTCAACTTGTCTTTATTTTTAGTTTTAGACTAACTAATGCCTTGTAACACAGAAAAATGAATTCCAGACATGACTTTTGTACACACGTTTTTCTTATTTTCCATTTATATTTGCTCTTTCTAGTAATAACCAGTTTTTCTTTTTAGATGTTCATCAGTTCATGGGAGATTTTAAGCTGTTAAAATGGGATGATTCTATGAAAGCTTATGCATAAATATGTCTGCTTCCCTACAGGATCATACTGATATTGTTGGAATCATCCCCTAAATGGCTGTCACTGTTACAGTAAGAGTATTGAGAATAATGACAGCCATATTTCTAGTGGTATATTACTACAATTTTGAAGGATAATCATTCTACGATAAATGTGGTTATCAGTAAAACTACCATGAACACCAAAAATGCTCTTACATGATCTTGCATGACTTTGCAAAATGGAGGGTCTGGGTTCTATTTTATTCTTCCTTTCAAAGCAAAATAAATTTGGGAAAAGAATTTTCAAAACTTTCTCTTCTCTGGCATATCAGTAATAGTCTATTTTTTATCAAATTTGAGGAATCATAATTAATTTAACATTTAAAAAAATTAATTTCTTCATCCTTAAAGCAAGCCCCAGAAGGCTCACTATTTTTTCTAGCCTAAAATGTTCCCTGAGTTCTTCTCATTCCAGCTTCTTCCAAATAAGAATGAAATCAACCAAAAATGTCCTAAGAACTGAGACTCTCAAGCTGTGAGTAGCTGAATAAAGAATTCTTCAAACAAGACGAGTGAGCTTAACTATCATTGAAACACATATTGAAACAGTTTTCATGATGTGCCCGATTCCAAACCCATTAAGGGGAGTTGTTCCACTGACTTCATTGGGTTTGAATCAGGCCCCATAAAAGGTGCTTAAAAAAGGCTTTTTAAATCAATGCCAGCTAGTGGAGCTCCTTTCCAAATTAAAGTGATCTGATTTGTCCAAGAAAATGAATTTATTCTCTACTGGACACTGAGTTTCACAGATTCAAGTCTTCCTATGAACATTTTAGGTTAGACCTTCAGCTGGCATGTATCAGCATAATTCCATTAAGGTCTATATGTCAGTGACAATTTACATCTGGACCATATTTTGAAACCCATGTTCTAAATCTTTGGAGATTTTCTCATCGTGCTTCACTGCATTTTTCTTGTTTGGTTTTTCAAGTATCTCTTGAAGCAAAACACCATGTCCAGGAAAACAGCCTGAACTGAACTCCTTTCTATATGTGAAGACAATGAAAATTAATTGAGAGTCACTGCATATGGAAAAAAAATCAGGAGAAAACTGGATATCAAATTTTCTCCAAAAAATTCTTCCATGCAAGGGAGATTATTAACAAACTTCAGACAGCAACATTTTTTGTGTATACTTGACAAAAATATCAACCACTCCCTTCTGATTTGTTTCACCAGGGCAAATCTCTGACAGGATCAGTCAACAGTGTGCGAACCGCATAGCAATCAGGTTGTTGCAATGAGAAATAAAATCCTTATACTGCAGAACACAACTTAACTTGCCTCAAGTAGGTGGGTTTCTGGTTTGTTTGGGGTTTTTTAATAAAATATTAATCAAAAGTGTCTTACTATAAAATCCAATAAACCTTCTTCTTCTCTTTTCCAATTTAAAAATATGTCTACATGAAATCAAAGCCTATCATAACTTTTGGAAGCCAGTCCTTAACTTGTTCTAAGAAGAAGTAGTCTCATAAATACTCATCTGTTTCATTCTTTACAAGTCAGGAAGCAAAGGAATACTAAAGAGATCATCAGTATGAAACCAAACAAAAATTCCTGCTATCTTAGCTATTTAAAGTTCAAGTGTTAAAACTGGCTCAAACAAAGAGTATACTGCCATTGCTTATTACAGACTCATATAAAAATAGAGAAGAGGAATGGAGATGGTAGAGTTATGGGATTTATCATGTCTGCTGATGTCACCGAATTGGACAAGGCTTGGCAGAAAGCCCTTTGTGTTCACTAGGTGCCAGATTTAGAGTTAATTCAACAGGAAGATGCAAGTCTTACAAAATCAACACTCTTTAGTTATATATGATAAATGGCCTTCAACATTAGAAGTTTAAAATGCATTTGCTGCAAATTCACTTAGACAGAGGTTTAGAAAACTTGTGACCAAAATGTTTGAATATCGCTCATTCAGAAAGGTGCTTGACTTCTTTTGATGAATGTATATAAATATACTTCTCTGCTATTGATCTAATAATAAAAATGTTAAGTACATAATTTTCAAGTTAATTATTTACAGACTTTTAGTTTTCTGTCTGGAAAAATTATTACAGCAATCTAATTTGTGTGAATCTTAAGTTGAAAAAATGTAATGATGACACTGATAAAAATTTTCATTAAAATAATTTGCTTAAACAACATAGAGAAGTTGTAATGGTTGGGGTGTGTTTGCAGTTCAGTGCATTATTTCCAAGTGAGAAATCACACAGAAAATAAACTGTAAGATTATAAAATATTTTTAAATAAAAAAACACATTAATAAAAAATAATCACAATTTCAGGGAGTCACAGTATGTGTAGATGCCCCCTGTCACTCTGCACAGTCACCCTTCTCATCTCCTCAGAGAGCTGTTTATTCGTATGCCCACTGCTCTAAGAAAGATATCTGCTTTCCCCTTCACAGGTGAAGAAATGCTGTAGGCTGGGCTTACCTGGCATTTGATGTCACACTTCATGGTGTATTACTCCTTCAACAAGGAAGATGGGAATTAGTACAGAAGTGCAGAGTGCTCACATCTAGAGAATAAAAAAAAAGGAGTAGGAAAGTTTTCTGAATGACTATAGAGCAGACCTAAAAGGACCTTAACTACCCCATTGACACTGGGCCAGGAGACATCTCATCTCCCCGTACAAAGTGATGGGATAAGAGTGACCCCAGTCAGGAGAGGGCAACAAAAATTTCTCAGTGCAAATGAGGTAAGGCAGCAGTGCAGACTGACAGTATTATGGTAGATGATGTTTTCCAAGCAGTCTTCTAATGTGTTAGACGTTTTCAGAAGCCAGAGTAGGCTTAAGACAAGTGGTATAATTGTTTCATAAGGTATTGTGTTTTCCATTCAGTAATTTTTTTTCTAGATTGCTTTCCAAACACAGAAACTTTTATTAGTACTGTCTTTTCTCATTTCTACAAGAATGTGACCTACACCTCCTAAGCTCACCATTGTCAAGCAGGGTAAGTTTCTGCAATAGTATCTTTTTCCTCAGTTGAGGAAACATGGTATTTCAACTTATCATTCACTTAGTCTTAAAGTAATTGAGTTGCTTTTGTTAACATTCTCCAGACACTGCATACTGAGTTTGACAATACACTTCAGTTTGTCCCAGCTTATACACTGATTAACACTTCCACTTTAAAGGTGCCTCTGCTGAAGCCACAAATTACTGCAAACTCAATCCCTATTATTAAATAGAGTTTTGAAATGAAGCTCTGGCCAGTAACAACCTCTCATCTGCAGGTGTTTTTTTTTCCCTTGGAAAAACTTTTCCCTTTTTTTTACAATTGCTCTCTACACTGTTAAAAATCCTTCTGAGCAGCTAAATGAGGAGAGAAAATCACAAACCACTGGAGAGAGAGGAAAAGGCAGTAAAAGATAAGCTCTGGAAAGTTTCTGGAAGCAAATCTGGGAATTTATGAAGGCATGTGAGGAAGGCAAATAGCTGAAGAAAAACGTGGTGGGGGTTGGGTTCTTTTTTTGTTGGTTTCTTGGGGTTTTTTTTGCTAATTTTTTTTGTTAGTTTGTTTGATTTTTCCTACGTCTGGTTTACGACATGAATCTTGTTCTTGGGGGTAGATGCGGGAAACTGTTCCTGCTCACTGCCTAGCCTTCCAGGGACCTCAATTGTGACTTCCCAGAACTCAAATTTGACATGGGTGAGGTAATTTTAGGTGTAGACACACAAAGAATCAATGTGTGTTGAAGAGGTCCACTGTAAGTTGAGATGTCCATACCAATGCAGCCATTGTCACTGGGCCCCACGGACCAGATATTCAACCTGCTGGTTCCTTTATGTACCTGTGAAGTTGCACTAACAATTATACTTTCCCATATCCAGCAGTGGAAACTTGCACCCACGCTTCACTTGCTATTCATCACTACCACTACAAGATGTGGGAGATCTGGCACTCAAACATTCACTAAGATAATGCCAACACATAATACCACATGTTTGCACAGGTGTTGGAGTCAGTCACATCTGTAGCCATATTCACATGAAGGAACAGTTTTGTACACACGTAGCTTCAAAGGCCAAAAAAAGACTTGGATTCAAATATAGTCCTTACTACTTCAGCACTAGCATAATTTCATTTACTTACATAAACTTAATTGATGGCATAGCTTGGGAATGGAAAGACATAAAACAATTGCAAAATATTTTACAAGGTCTTAAAATGCATGCTGGCTAGAAACAGTAATATGCATTTTGTATTACAAAGCATTCTGCCTTTTTTCATCTCTCTGTACACTTTGGGACTAAATAAACTCTTAAGTCCATTATACATACTTGTAGCAGCCCACTTAAAACAGTGAACAAAATCACTCTGAAGCTGAGACAAGTCAAGACACTGCTCACCTTTTACAGATTTACCTAGTACGGACTTCTTTATGAACTCTCTTACTGTGTATGTTTTCTTCACTCTACCCAGTAAAAAGCAATACTGTTTATAATTATAATTTTGGTCTACAGATAAACCTTTTTGAAAGAAAATAATATTTTTAGTGCCATATATGAGCTCCAAGTAGAAGTTAGTTTTCAAAGAGAATTGCAGTTTGAGTCACACATCTACCTTTTTGTAAATTCCAGCCGCAGCAAACCCAAATTCTACATCTAAGCAGCCTTGCATTTCTGCAGCAAATTGTGGTGAGTGTCCAGATGAAAATGGAATGCAGGTCTTGATATCAGTGTCATAGTTCTCTTTTATCTCTACTTCAAAAATATTTCCCTGCATTTATGTAATCAATCAGTTCTGCAAAACCAAATAACCCAAAAAGGTCTCAGCTCTATTCTCCGACTGTATGTTCAAGTGTAGCTCCAGTGATTTTGAGGAGAAACCCCTAGTAGAGGGGAAAAATTCCACTATAAGTGATCACCTCACACACTTTGGTATTCGGAAAGAAAGACGTGTGTGGGTGTGTGTGTATGTGTGTGTGCGTGTGTGTGTTCATCTCACGTGTGAGAAGCTGCTGGAAACTTCCCCTGTGTCCAATAGAACCAATGCCAGCTAGATCCAAGACAAATCAATTGCTGACCTCACATGCAAAAAGAAAGACAAAAATTGTAGGGATTGAGAAGAAAAGAGAGGACAGGGAGACTAGCAAGATGTTTGTTGCTTGCTAGGTACTGTACAACTCATAATTAGTAAGAAGAAAAAGGACGAGAAGTCTATATGTTTATACGATTATAAAGAAAAAACTTTTTAAAGAACATTCTTTTATTACTGTAAGGGACTTCTATCACCAGATTAGACTAAAGAAAAAATCCCACTTCTTTGTTCAGTAGTCAAGAAACTCATAAGAAATATCTTCAGATATAAAGGTTAGTGTACTTGAATTAAGTGAAAGGATAGAGATCTTCATAGAGATTCCTTAAATAAGAGACACACATAGACACAAAAAATCTGCAAGTTGTTTTCAAATTGAGAAAATCTTTTAAGATAAGGCTCCACGATCTCACAAAAAAAAGAAAATCTTGTCACAGATGAACTGCACCAACATAAATAATTAGTTGTTCTATAGATAATCAAAATCAATTTAAAAAATTCTTGGTCCATAGTAAAAAGAGGAAAAAAAACCACAAGTGAGGCCATACATGTAAAGAGGCTGGTGCTGAGATTACGGCTAATCTATGGATGGTCTTCATAACACTTTGTCTTCAGTTTCGAAGAAAGGAAACATAATTGGTCCAAGGGTCCCCTTCAAATAAATAAGCAAAGCTACACCAAAAACGACTCTTTTGTACCATCTACCTAAAGGCCAGACAAGCCGCTTTGTCAACACACAGAAGGACTATGACTATCTGGTATAGCTTTTCATGAAATGGTTTATGAAGACACAGTTTAAATGATCTGAAATCCTTCAGTAAGGTGTATGAATGAAGACTGAATCTCAACGTAATTAACATTCAAGAGGATTGAAGAAAATAAGTTTAGGTCTTACAGGTTAAAAAGGAAGAATAAAGACCTAGCACAGTCAGACTAATGATAATAACTAGGGGGATACTGAAACATGCAATTAAACAATTAATTTGTAAATGCTTAAAGATAAGGGAAAACAGCAGACTTAAACTTCTCAAGAGCAAATTATGTTAGATTAGTTTAATTTCTTTCTTCTAAAGGGAGTGACCTGTCAGATGGAGAAGTTAGAGACATGGGATAACTTGACTTCCAACACTCCTTTTGATATTTTATGAGAAAACTTGAAACATATGGCCTATAATAAATTATTACAGGAAAATGTTGAAGCATTTTGTTTCATCACTTTCTAGATTAAATATTCTGCTTTGGAAATGCTGAAATAGTTGCATTAACATTTTCTAAAATTAATTTCACTTTTGAAAATTTTAATATAAATATATCTTAAAACATTATAAACTGCTAAAGAATCTAAACCAAAACAAATTATGTCATGTTACATTTCTACCACCTGAACAAAAATATTTCCCCCTGTACTTTTAAAATATAAATAAATGTTGTTATAGCAACACTGATGATCAGTTTGTTTCATATTCCCAAGAAAACCAGAAGAAATAATCAGCTCAACTTTTAGTGAGCAAGATTTGGATTAAAAAATAAACAGGCCTTTTTAACTATACAGGAAGCTAAGTACTGGAACAGGACAGTTGAAAATGTCATAGGTGTTTTGTGAAAGATAGAACAAAAAACCAACAGTAAATGTGGACAGTCTTTTTGTGTCATTTCAGCTCTAAGTGAAAGCATGAACTTGATACCATTTTGAGATCCTCTTGTCCAATCTTGTATCCCTGCTTAGTCTTTGAGCTTCCTTGACAGTAAATGCAGTGGTGTCAGTGTAACAGTGTCACATCCTCTCCAGGGTTATGGGGATCAGAATGTAGGTTTCATGATATTGAGTGTATGTCCTGTAAGTCAAGATCCTCATATTATAAAGAGCTACAGATATCTGGTGCAATACAAATGTTTAAAAACAATCAAGCCCTCTCAGCTACAGAGATGAAGTGTCCAATGTAGGTCTCTTGACAGGGTGGAAAGCAAAAAGCCAAGGTCCTGAGAGATCTCACGTATAGTTAAATGTTAAAAATCTTGTTTTGAACAACAGTATTGAGTTTCCCTTTGTATACAGTCAGTCTCTCCTGTAGACATCCATAACGCAAAGCAAAAGCATGAAGCAAGAACAGAGAACATCTATATACAGGTTATCAGTTCATTAGAGCTGGAAGAATTTTTTTTTTTGCCAAAGTACACTGTTTTAGTAAATTTAAAATATTTTGTGAAGACACATAAACAGATAGTTGTGTCAGATCTAAAGAGAGAGGAAGAAAATGAGTATGAAGGAGTCTGTAGTTTTGTACTACAGTGTGAGATACAATATACAAGAATCAAGTTCGGATTGACTTGGGGTGATATGGAAGGAAATTATCATTTTAGTAACCCAACAGACCCAGGTTTTGAACAATCAAGCAGCAGGGTAAAAGTTACAGTTAGAAGCATCAAACAGATGCAACAATTTGAGAGGTTTTGGCCTACAGTAAAACAAAATTTAGAAACTTAAAAAAGTTATCTAAATTTAAATTATATAGTTGTGATCAGTACCTTGTGGAAGGATTCCTATGTAGAGGAAAACCTCTCTTTCCTCCTTAGAAAAGAAAAATTGTCTACTGTCATTGCTTGCCTCCAGTTCTCTGTCTAGTCCCATTTGTTGGATTCCAAAAAGTATTTGACTGACTGAGATAGGAGAGCCATATTATGTGTCTGATCAACTTCGACTTGGCAAAGAGTTTGCAGTTAATTGAGATATTTTACTGGCTAAGATGCCCTGGCCTCTTTCCCAGTCATTGGAGCCCATGGAATTAAGATCATTAGTGCTCAGGTTTAAAACCAGGTGACCTTTGAATCATTCTTTTTCTAAGATTAAAAAGAATTGCCTGGTCCCTGCAGCATGGGACTTTAATTCTGCTGTTTTTCATTTCATTGCCTTTTGCCATGAACAGCTTTTGATTTTGTTTGTTTGTTGTTTCTTTTGGGGGTTTTTGTTGGGTGTTTTTTTCCCCGCAGATGACTGACCTGCAAATGGTGATTGCATAAGGTCTTTAACAACTTCAGTGGATTTCTTGGCTTACTTGTTGCCTTCGCATAGGCACTTCAGGTGCTCCAGATTTAAAACTAAGATCTATTATCACTTTTTTATTTTCCGTACCCTAAGTATGGGTTTGGGATATAAAAATCAACCTAAAATGCATATACAACTAATAGGTGTGGATCTACATTCCGCTATCTATGGTTATTGTTTCTTTAGTCTTTTTTTTTCCCATATGTCTGCTGTTAGTACTTTTCAGTATTTCACAGAATCACAGAATATGCTGAGTTAGAAGAGACCCACAAGGATCACTGGCTCCAACTCTTAACTCTGCACAGAACCATCCCCACGTGCCCGAGAGTATTGCTGAAATGCTTCTTGAACTCTGTCAGGCTTGGTGCTCTGACCGCTTCCCTAGGAAGCCTGTTCCAGTACCCAACCACCCTCTGGGTGAAGAACCTTTTTCTAAAATCCAACCTAAACCTCCCCTGACACAACTTCAGGCCATTCCCTCTGGTCCTTTCACTGGTCACCACAGAGAAGAGATCAGTATCTGCCCCTCCTCTTCCCTTCATGAGCAAGTTTCAAACTGTGGTGAGATCTCCCTTCAGGTCTCCTCTTCTGAAGGCTGAACAGACCAAGTGACCTCAGCTGCTCCTCATACAGCTTCCCCTCAAGGCCCTTCACCATCTTCATTGCCCTCCTTTGGACACTCTCTAATAGCTTAATATCTTTCTTATATTATGGTGCCCAAAACTGCACACAATATTCAAGGTGAGGCTGCACCAGTGCAGAGCAGAGCGGGACAATCACCTCCCTTGACCAGCTGGCGATGGTTTGCCTGATGCCCCCCTGGACACATTTGGCCCTCCTGGCTGCCAGGGCACTGCTGACTCATATTCAACTTGCCATCGACCAGGACCCTCAGGTCTTTTTCCATGATACTGCTTTCCAGCATCTCGTTCCCCAGTCTGTACAAACAGCCAGGGTTGCCCCACCCCAGGTGCAGAATCTGGCACTTTCTCTTGTTGAACTTCCAATGGTTGGTGATTGCTTAGTCCTCAAATTTGTCAAAGGCTCTCTGCAGGGCCTGCCTGTCTTTGAGGGAGTTAACAGCTCCTCCCAATTTTGTGTCATCTGCAAACTTGCTTAGTATCCCTTCCAGTCCTGTGTCCAAGTCATTTATAAAGGTGTTGAAGAGAACAGGGCCTAAGATGGAGGCCTGTGGAACCCCACTAGTGACAGGTTGCCAGCCTGATGTCACCCCATTCACTATGACCCTCTGTGCTCAATCCATGAGCCAATTGCTCACCCATCACATGATGTGTTTATCCATCTGTGTGCTGGACACCTTGTCCAGAAGGATGCTGTGAGAGACAGTATTGAAAGCTTTTCTGAAATCCACAAAGATGACATCAACTGGCTTCCCTTGATCAACTAGGTGGGTTACCTTGTCATAAAAGGAAATCAGGTTTGGTTCTTCCTCCTTGTTATGCTAACTGTGATTCTATATGTACTGGCCAGAGATTCTGGTTGCAAGGGTATTAGAAACAACTAAGAAAATTACTAGGTTCAATATAGAAAAATCTCAAAGTTGATTTTTTTGGATATTTTTTTTCTTGTCTTATTTGTTTCATAGCCAGACATTCTTCCTTGATGAGTCTTTCTTCTGACATTCCATCGTAATTGGATCTGAGCAGTGTAAAGAACAACATTTTTTGTGTATATTTTCTTTTCATGTCTGCTGACACAGGAATACTGTTTTCCTCCTTCCGCAGAGAGTCTTGCGTTAAGGAGTTCAGCACATTCTCTAAGTTTGAAGTAGCAGCATGGAGTAGTCATCTTTCTTTAACCTACAGCCATGCTGCACCTGTCCTGCACATTACTTAAAAGCCTTCCTAGTTAGCCTGGGTTTAGAAACTTCAGTTGCCTCCACAGTGACTTTCACAATCTCATTTGCTTTGGCATACAGGAAATCACTCTCTTTTGGTTTGGTTTTGTTTTGTTTTTTGTCCAGTTCACTGACTTTTGAATGCTTGTTTCTGCATAATAGGTGAGATTCAACACTCAGCTTGAGACGGACTTGACCCCTTTTGGGTAATGTGTATGCAGACTCTCAGATGCTCTTCTCAGACATGACTGGCCTGTCCATTCAGGTTTTATGTAAGCAAGGCTGGCAACATTTTAGTCTTCTTCTGACACACTCATGCAAATAGAAGTAATGATATCTTTAGGGATCCTCCTCTGGAAAATTATGCTGGATCAAGTCCTACAATGGATGTGGGAGAGGAGCACGTAGCTTGTAGATACTGATCAAGCTTGGGTGCTGAGTTTGCATTCTCAGATTGTCAGCACTGGAACATTATCGGCATGTGCAGGAGCAAAATCTCTGATGAAAATCTCTTGAGGAACATTAAACAGGGAAGTGAAAAAAGTGATGATGCCTACCTATAATTCTTTATGACCCATTTCATCTTCTGACCCACCTGTGTTGCCTGTGGCCCTTCATAGCAAAACACAATATAAAACTTGACTTCCAAGAAAGAGAGTGGTTGCTTGTAGTATTTGCAGATTGCTTGATATGTTCATGGCCAGGTTTCGTGAACGAAGATTTAGGAAGGCTCTATCCACATTTGTTACAAGCACGCTGGTGACTAATAAGGCCAATACTAGATAGACATGTCCGACTGCAAAAGGCACAGCAGAAAGACTCCTTAGGTGGTATATTCTGCAAGGCACGATTCTTTCTGCGTTGTCTTTTCTCCTCGAGAGTGATCCTGCGTACGTTCTCAAAGGAAGCATCAGTGTTATAGATGGTGTGTCTCCAGGCCTCCTGATTTGAGGCCGGAGTAGACCAGTTATATTGATCAATATGATCAAGGCTGAGATGTTTCAGGGAGTCCTTGTATCTTTTCTTCGGGGCTCCTCTCTTGTGGCAGCCGGTGGCAAGTTCACCATAAAGCAAGATCTTAGGGAGGTGATGGTCCTTCATCCTTGAGACGTGCCCTGCCCAATGCAGCTGTGTTCTCAACAACATGGCCTCAATACTTGTGACTGCTGCTTGTTCTAGAACAGATGTATTGGTCACATAATCTGACCAGTGGATGTTTAGGATTGTATGGAGGCAGTGTTGATGGAAGTGTTCTAGGAGTCGCAGGTGGTGGCAGTAGATGACCCATGATTTGGAACCATATAAGAGAGTAGACAGCACTATGGCTCTGTAAACACTGATCTTTGTACTTTTCTTCAAGTGTTTATTTCGCCAAACTCTTTTATGGAGTTTTCCAAAAGCACTATATGCCTTTGCTAGCCTGTTGTCTATCTCTCCGTCAATCTTACTATCCGAGGAGATGAGGCTACCTAGGTAATTAAACTGCTGGACTGATTTGAGCTCTGATTGGCCAATGGTGATATGGGGATGAAGGAAGACTTCCTGAGGTGCAGGTTGATAGAGGACTTCTGTCTTTAAGCTGACTTCCAGCCCAAAGAGCTCAGCAGCATCTGCAAAGCAGGATGTTAAACGCTGCAGAGCTGCTTCTGTGTGGGCGACAAGGGCGGCGTCATCAGCATAAAGCAGCTCCTGGACAAGATGGTTTAAGGTCTTAGTGTGGGCCTTCAGTCATCTTAGGTTGAAAAGGCTTCCATCAGTACGGTATTGAATGTAGATACCATCCTGATCCTCGAGGTCTGCCGTGGCCCTTTGGAGCATCATGCTGAAAAAGATTGTGAATAGAGTTGGTGCAAGAACGGTTTCACACAATTGGTAATTAGAAAGGGCTCAGAAAGTACATATCCACATCTGACTTGGCTGTGCTGATCCTCATGAAGTGAGATGATCATGATAAGGAACTTGGGGGGACATCTTCGACATTCCAAAATCTGCCATAGACCTTTTCTGCTCACAGTGGCTTGATATGTACCCTTAGAACATTCACAGATCATATCAGTTTGGGGAAATAGTCAATGCACGGGATGACAGGTCTGCACTTCCCAGGAATCTCAAAAGTGATGGAGAAATGGACTGGTAGGAAGGTCATGAAATTCAACAATGGGAAAAGAATACTCCTGTAGCTTGGGAGAAATAATATCATATGACAGCAGTCATATGACAGCAGTCATATGACAGCAGTCATATGACAGCAGTCTGGGGACAGTTTTATAGGAAAGGAAAAAAAAAAAGAAAAAAGCACTAAAATACTGGACAAAGTGCAGTCTATGTTTAGGGTGTGGAAGGGTAGGAGTCCATGACATAGCACAAAGGGACTGAGAGAGCTGGGTTTCTTCAATGTTAGGAAGTGAAGGTTCAAAGTAGATCTTCTTGCTATTTTCAACCAAGAGAGTGTGACATGTGATGGAGCCAAACGCTTCTCAGATGTGCACAGAGGAAAGATGAAAGGCAGTGGACACAAGTTGCAACAAGGGAAATTGCAGTTAGATACTGAGAAGAAAAAAATCTCTAAGAAAATGGCCAAATATTTATTTGAACCACTGTCCTTGAGTTCCTGGTATCTCCATTACTGCAAATATTCAAAAGGTGACTGGACAAGGCCCTGAGCAACCTCATCTAAGCTGCCCCTGCTTTCATTAAGGGATTTGGTCAGGTGATTTCACAGGTTTCTTCCAATAAAAGTTATTTTATGGTTCTGTGGTTTTATGACACTAGATGAAGCAAGCTGCTCTTCCCTCAGAACTTACTTGAGATGGAAAGCAAGATTTACAGGAAGGTCTTAATTCTTGGACTTATTCCTTTCTGTTCTCCCTACCCATACCTCAGTAAACACACAAGACAAGACAGAGAGCATGGTTCTGTGTTTGATTTTTACATAACATATTTTTTATCCCTTCACAGTTCATAGTGATGTAGTTGAAGGCAGCTTCACTTTAGAATTAATTGTTCCTCAAAATTTGGGGGTTTTACCTTGTAAGACGGTATTTCCTGGAGATTTATGTTTTGTCGATTCTCTTGGCTTTTACTGGCAGAAAATGTAAATATTGTATATTAAAAGAATTCATGTTAACTTGTTTAAACATGAAAAAGACTCAAGATTCATGTGCAAGGTTTTATTTGTTCTATCTTCAGTCAAGAAAAGAAATATCTATAATTTCAAACATATTCAACACTGTGTTGTTTTGATAACCAGAATATGCAATTTTTGTGATCCAATTGGTTACTAAAACTCCACAGATTTTACCCCTACTGTGTTCACTCAGAATGTAAAGGTGAAACCAAAATTCACAGATAAGCCCCAGATAACGTAATATGTATGTATTCAAAGCATTATCACGCCTGTTGTCAGTAAATACAGCTACATATGTTCTGATAAAGACAAGGAGCATTGCACAGTAGTGAGACCAGCAGACATGGAATCATCAGTATTTGTGCTAGTGAAGGCTATGTGAGCTGCCAAAACAGGGTTATGTTGTGCACATTTCCTTCTGGGAACAGCCTCTGGTGTGTTCGGACTTCAAACAATGGAAATTGTACAAGGAAAGTGCTAGTAGGAAGAGGACACACTTGTGTCACAGAATAACTTAGTGTTTCATGCAGAAGTGATATAATTTTAATGCAGGGAAGCATTCCTAGGCCCATTGAAACTTACTAGTGGATATTGTTCCTGTCTTCTTGAGTTCACTAGCATTAGGGACAGCCTTGTTTCCACCCATTTTCTTTCAGTAGCAGTCATTAAAAAGAAAAGCCTTTCAGTACCTTCTGCTCATTTTTCTTATTTGAAACAAAGAGTCCGGGTGAGCTCAGTGTCTGCCCCTCATTGCCTGTACCTAGTGAAAAGCAGTAAAAACTTTGAGATATAAAGGATTATATATTATCTTCATTTTTATAATCAAAATTACTGAACAATTACTGAAGAAATTGTCAGAATTTTGAGCAATGCCAAAAGTTGACCTGATTTCTGCTGAGATTGAATCAGGATTTTCTGGGTTAAAATAAATTAAGATATTATGGAGGGTGCAGAGTAGCCTTGTGGGACAGACAGAGACTTGCTATTTTAATGCCTGAACAAGGTACTGCTTTCATAGCACAGCTCTTCTGTAGAGATAACAATTAGATGAGATGACAATGCATAGCAGTTCCCAGTGCTCCTAGTTCCAGGAGAGCTTCATTGTTCTGGAGTGATATTGCATAGCTTCAGAATGAAATAAAAATAAAAAATGATAATACATAAGTGTGTTAAAAGAGCTTGTTTGGGAGCAGGTAGGAAGGTGAAGATTTGGTATAGTAAGACTACCTGCTTATTGTTCTGGTGGCAGAGCAGTAAGTAGAGAAAGAAGTATGGCAAGTAAAGGGATATCAGAGTCTACTGAGGAAAGAAAATGCAACTTCTGCATGAAGAATAAACTTAGTCATGCTGGAGTCTTTTGTTAGAACCATAGACTTGAAGGTTTCAAGCTACATGAAAGCACTCACCTCAAAAGTGAAAAGCATGTCTTCTACTTCACCTATTTCAAAGAGAGGTTGAGCCCTTGTCTGACTCCCTGACAGCTGTGGCAAGATAAGCACTAGTACCATGGTGTAACTTTTCACTCCCTTCTGATGAAGCTGTTTTACTGTATAAAAATCACCTGCATCAGAAGGGGATAGGCTCCAAACTCACGTGATCACAGGGTAGGAAGATCTAAGGAAAAACCTATTAGATTAGAGCACATGTCTAAATCTAGTGGTGAATGTCACCAATAGTAACAAACTTCACGCCCTGATAACTGGTACTTCCAGTCAAGGAACATCCTGTCAGACCTGCCATACTCACCGATTAAACTTCCACCAAAACCCACTAAAACTGTGTCTAACAGAAACTGTAAGTAAAGCATTTTTTAGGAAATAAAACAAATTTGCTGTGATTGTTTGTCTTCTCACTACTAAGTCATGAAGAAACCCTGAAATCTTGTTATTTTCTAAACACTATGTTATGGACATTTCAAAAAACATGGTGCTTTGGTTTGTGAATATTAGAGGCAAAGATGACTAATTTCACATAATTTTCTGCTAGTTATCAAGGAATGTGTGCCTTCAAGCACCATCTTTCTAGGATGGGATAAATTTGTATTACTCTTTAATGGTAAAACTTAACTTTAAAGTTTGCCTAGACGATAAAATCACTGTTCTAAAGGTCAGGAGGTAAAATCTTTATGGGACTACATCAGCTCCATCACCTGCCACAACACAAAACTGACATTTGATAGAGATTTCTTAACTCTGAGATGTTAATGGTTGTAAAGAGCAACACTATAAAAAGCATGTTAAAAGATCATTGTGTTAATCAGTACAGAAAAGTGTCGATTAAAAACGTGTTCTACGATCCGATATGCCCTCCACTATTTAAACTAGTTGTTCATATTTTGTGTCTGTCTGGACAATAAAACTACTTTTCTCCCAGTTCTATTTAATGTTGATTTTTATCTTCCTGCCTCTCATGGGGAGGTCAGCATTGTTATCTTTGGTTTCACTGCTCTGCATGAGATGTTTAAACAGAAAGCCACAATATTTTTATTGAAACTCTTTATAAAACCAGTAATGAAATGTCTTCTGCTGTAAGCGGTTTTTTAAGCCACCATGCTACAACATTTCCAGGTAAAACCATAAGATGGCATCAACTGTTGAAATTATTTTTATAGATGTGATATTTATAGAGTCTCTCTATAATTTACTTTTTGGGTATGACTACAAAGTGTACTGTCCAGGGCACTAAGTAGCTGGAGTTTGGGCCTTAAATGATTCAGTCAAATTCTTCTACTGTTAGAAGTTACTATTTCTTCGATATAAATGTATAAATATAATAACCAAAGTTGATAGTCACATCCAAATCATATGGAACCTGTAAAAACAGCTATTGCATACTGCCATACTAAGAAGAAGATTTACCATAATTCTAAACAATTGTTTCTTTTCAGCTTTCATTCACATAGACCAATAAACACAAAGTAAGGGACTTTGAGAGTAGAGTATACTTCCTCTGGTTTGCATAATTTACCTGTAAATTGTTAAGTCTCACATGGGAAATATGTTTTTGGATCACTGACTTACCAGAGTGAATTGAGGAAAAAAGTTCCACAGTGAATAATTTAAGTTTCTGTTGTCCGGTCAGAGAACAAACCACTCAGTCATTGAACTGTCTGATCTGATTTTAAAGATTAGAATGAAAATATTACATACCGCTCCAACTGTTGAAAGATGAATAGATACACTTTTGGCATTTAAAATTTTTCCACTGATGGCCAAGAGTTTTCCAATGGCATCTTAGCTATTTCAGTTTTCAAATCTTTGTTTGTATTGAACTTTATTCATGCTCAGTCTAACAAATCAGATGAGTACTGTGTGCAGGATACATAGTTTTGTCTGATCTTTTAGAATGTGCTTGCAGGAAATGCCCTGTTAGCAAACAATAAAAGAAAGATGTTTGGTTGAATAAGAAACAATAGGACAGCTGTGGGAAATAATTAGGAAAGTTCTATCAGAGTTGTAGCAGAGCTTATAATATGAATATAAGGAAAGGAATTAATTGAGAATTTTAACTTGCTATGCTTTTCTTCTGAAAGTCAAATGCTCCCAAAGGAGTAAAGATCTGTGTACATTAGTGACAGTGTTTTTGTTAGAGTTGTTTTAATCAACGTAATTGGCTAAGCCTCTTGAGACCTCTAGTTGCTACTTCATATTCAGAATTTTGTATTAGCATATTCTTGTCTATTTTTTCACAGTTTATCAGAAATACTCTCTACCACAAATAATTTGTTCGTTCCTACGTGCCAGAATTCAAAATTAATTTGGAAAGCTTGCCTATATCAATGAACATGAAAGACGTGTGAGGTCCATTTCATTAGGAATTAATTTCAAAAATATGCACTCCCTTGTCTTATGAGATTTATCCATATAAACTGAACTGAACAAATTACTAAATAAGGCTGTAACTGATTATCATGTTTTATTACCATCATATTGCCTAATTTCTGAGGCTTTTGTGACCTTCAGGAAAAGAAATTACGTTATTAACTACCTTCATAAATATACATTAATTTGCTATTATTTTTAAAGGGTTTTATAAATATAAATGTCCTGTTAATGGCTTGGAAAGATTTTGTACCAGCTTACGTATCTTTGCCTACCAATGACACCTACAGTAAACTGTGATTGAACAAATATGAAAAAGAACTGAATATTTTCTGATTATATTTCTTTGCATATTAGAGTGTATTCTTCTTTGGACTATGAGTAGACATATGAATTTAAGCTAATAAGATTTTTTTAAGCTGTCCAGTTTGTAAATATTTAAAAAGGCAAACTTGGCATTTGTTGTTGTTTTTCTTGTAGGCTGTGCAAGAACTAAGAATTAAAAATGTAAATGAAAATTTTATCTATCAAATTAATCATTATATTTTTGCAGTGGCATGTTCTTTCTGCTTTTTCAAAACTGAGGGTTTCATTTCACAGTGGTCTTTCAAGTGATCTGATCTCTAGAGAAGGTGCGTAATAAAAAGTGTCAGTGAACAAAAAAAGGCACTCCTATCACTTATCTCCTCAAGAAAATTCTCAGCAATACTTATGAGTAAAATATGGGATAAAATATATGTTTTGCTATAACTTTATTTCCAATAACATTTTCTGACCTATAAAGATGAAAACATTTTGAAAAGTATATTTTAGCTCATAGTTTTCATTGATGCTTAAAATGAAAGATTACAATTTTAGGAGAACAAGAAGTTCTTAGAGCAATGGTACTTTCTGAATTCATATAATGCATGGAATCATAACACCAATACTACTAAATGAGTGGAAAATTTGTTTTTTTTCCGGAAGAGACTATTACAAATGTTTTACCGATAAGGGTAACATTTAATGATGGGATGGATATATTATGAGACACAAGCTAAGACTCCACTGCAAAAACAAATTTTAAATCCTCCTAACTTCAGTGATATTCTGGCCCAGATTCATGATTTAGTTCACTTAGGATGATTTGTAAAACTGCGTCTTTGGAGATTGCTCCAGAGGTCACCGATTGCAATGCAAGATTCTCATTGATTTCCAACAAGATTGGTGAAGCTATTCTGTCCATCTTTTCTGTCATTCCAACAAATTAGAAAAACTGTTCTTCTTCTGGAGTTGGAAATAAACTTCACTCAACTCTGTTACTTTTGGAGAGTTTATAAGCATTTTAAAATAACAATCAATGTTGTCCATTTGGACCTACAAGGAATATATGGTCAGAGCAGAAAACTCTATTCTTTTAATGTTTAATTCTTGTAACCTGTACCCCTATTGTCCACTTGTGTAGCATCAGTAAAAATATGAGATATTAAATTCAGCTCTATGTTATGCATTATGATGTATTACAGAGCTTGTAGTTTAGTTGTTATGATACCAGAGGTTTATTGTACATCTTGGATCTCTGTTCTGAGTCCTGAATCAGAACACAGGCAGTGAAAACATAAAAGCCTGGTTTCCCACGCTCTGCATAAGCTATTGTTACAAAAACAATTAGTTGGCAACACTAATATCTGGAATAAAATAAGATGGATTCTTTGAACACCTGCAGAGATATGAGGAGAAAGGAGATCTGTTTTTTGCTTGTTGTTTTTTTTGTTGTTATTGAAAAGCCTCATGAAATCCTTCTAGTGCTGATTGTTATCCTAATCATGCAAATGGTTACCTAACCAGGAGATGACTTACCTTTCTACAGTACACATCTTGCATTTCAGTGATCCTCAATGAAAAAAAGATTGATTAATTCATATTTCAAAAAGATAATTTGCTTAGATATCTAGCAGGCAAAAATACAAAATTAATGCTATTAATTCTAATATACCACATTACGTGGTATATTTGAGGTAGTTTAGGGCTTATTCATAACAGCTTCCAGCTTAGGGCTAGCAAATGTGAGTGTCAATTCAATGTAAACACTTACCAAAGCAATAATTTTTCATAGTATCCTATCATGTTGTCGCTGTCGTCTTTCCACTCAGCATTGCATGGCTTCCTATTATTCCATGCCCAGCTTCAAATTATGTATGCTATAATTATGCCATGCTGTATCATCATTTATCACCTAGGGCACAGACAAACGGTAAAATCTTTCACTGAGCATGCAATTAGTAAATAAATCTAACTGAGCACTTTCCGCAGTGGTTTGCAGGTCTGATAAGAATGCCATACAATAGCAATTTAGACTACTGGGCAGTGTATGATGGAGTTGCTGTGAGCAAGGAACTATTTTGATTTTGCATGAGGAAGTTTCTTGCATTATAAAGATACCTATAATGCATAATTAATAATCTAAGCCTATGAAATATGAGAGTTAATAGAGAAAAGGTCTCTCTCTCTTAATGGAGTTACCTATGTATACTAGTATATAGCAGAGATACTAGAGAGAAGCATTCAATATAGTGTCTGCTGATCCACAGCAGAGCTCTTCTGCAATCTATAAAAACACCATCTGCTTAGAGCAGGGGAGCCATGTGCAGCTCACTAAGATATAAACTTTTAACTAGAATGTTCAAAGCTATGTTTAGCCACACAACTCCCCATTAACGTTAATCGGAAGTGTATGGTTTTCATACATCCCTTTGAAAATTATACCCCATGAACTACTTTGAAACAATATATTCCCACAAGCATTGACACAGAAACCAGTACTTCTGAAGGAAAAATGCAGTTGCCATAATTCTGAATCACTGTGACTTAAAAAATATGGACTTTTTTCCCCAGAGATCCATGGGGCACATGGTTTAGAAAAGAGCAGTGTTTTATGATTTTAAAAACAATGCAGATGAGATCTTTATTGTTTTAACAACTCTATAAGAAACAATTTTTCTGCGTAAGCTAAAGATATTACTGGAACAGGAATTAATTCTGAAAAAAAACCATTTCATTACTTAGAATTAATGAGATTTACTCCCTTTCATTGTAATTGGACAGTTTTTCTTTTCTGCAAACAGTGGTAGAGATGGTCATTTATTTACATTGTGTGAATGTATGAAGTATGTTTATACAGATATGTGTTCTAACAAATATATTTCTATATTACTATTTTGAAATTTATGTAAGTTCTTTCTCCATCAGAAAATAAAATAAATTATCCCACCTATCTAGTGAGACACCAGCAAGAATATTTTGTGCTTTGGGTAAATACATCTTTCACATTAACTATGACTGTGATGTGGCTGAAAAAGTTAATTTCAAGCTTCATATAGTTGCTGAGACTAACTAAAATGGATTTACAAAGAGAACAAAAGAGATGTAGCTGTTCTTATATCATGCCTCATTCCTGATCACACATCAGGAAGGCAGCCATGCAACTTCACAATCCTTTTCTTTATCAAACCTGGTTCACACTATTCAGAATTGATGGTGCTTGCATGCTAAACCTTACAGTAAGAGCTGACTGCTCTAACAAAATTTTGCTGGGCTCTGAGCATAGATAAATGTCACTCAGAGGAAGACATCCATATTAATCAAATGTGAAGAACAATAAATTCAAGCTAATTGACTTAATTTCTCCAAGGCTGCATAAAATATTACTTAAAGCCAAAAGTAACATCTGTAAACTATCCTTTAACGGCCATATCCCTAGTGCATCTTGTACCTGCCTGGGTTAAATGAAGCAAAATGTTATTTGTTCTCTATGAAAACATTAGGGATGTAAATAAAACTGTTTTATTCAATAATTTTATTTGTTCCATTCCCCCTCCACCACATTGGGATGCAAAGGCATGAAAATAAGATGTGAAGTAAGGCCCTAAAATTAATAGCTTTGAATTCTAATGTCAGCTCAAAACATTTCAGACTATTCTCAGCTATCATTCTTACCGCAAACTATTTCAACAAAAGTAACCAATTTTTGGAAAAACTCTCCCAGTTTTTCAGGTAGATTTTATTACAATAGCAATGAAGAGAAAACTGTGGGCTTTTTTTCCTGATGTGAGGAGGGAATAGGAAAAGTGCTTGCCCATGGTAGGAATGTTCAGCACGATGACATAATTTGCAATTCTTCTGTCAAAATTTAACTTCTCTGAATGAATACAATGAAATGACTCTGCTTTCTTTCTTTCAAATATGCAAATAACATGAACGCATCTGTTTTGCCTGATCACTGGCAGCTCATTAAAAAAAAAACCTATTGCACAGCCTTTATCCAAATGAAGTGAAATCTTCCTTCTTAATACACAGACCTTTCATGACCTTGTTCCTTGCAACTTTTCCTGTTATTTTTATCCACTGCTAATTTTAAAAGGATAGAAAGAATATCATCTAGGTTTGGCACAAACAACAGGGAAAATCAGAAGCAAGAAGGATATAAAAAAGATATCAAGGATATCAAAAGCTGACATCCTGTGTACAAAAGTAGAAGGTGTTTCCAGTCCCCAAAAAATAGTTTATTAACCCCAAATAGGGTTAACAATCAAGAGGCTACTTAATTGTTTCAAATTATAGAGTTGTTTGAAAGATGATAAGACACTGAGTTCCTCCCCGGGATCATTTTATGCCCTTTGAAGTGGGATTAGAAATGCAATGATGGAAAAAGAGTAGGAGATCAATGAATCACAATGGTTCTGTTGCACAATTTAGTTTGTTGCTATTGGACACGTGGCAATGAAGCCTGTTGCAAATTGGCTGGTTGTAATAGGATGCTGATGTGATGCAACACAAGATGCTGAAGATATAAACAACAAACTTGCAATTGAGAGATTGTTGCCAAGAAAGCATTTACCCTGCTATGCTATTTATGCTGTTGTTTAACATATTTGTACTTGAATTTTCTTCAAATATGTATAATATATAAAAAAATTATAACTGGAAAAGAAGGATATATCTGTCTTCACGCACAGTCCTCTAATGGCAAATTGTATCTGGCCTGTCTTCTGCATAAAACACTAATATCACACACTGGCTCCAGATTACAAGGGTAGTGTATTTGTAGTACTAAGTTTTGATGTTGTGCAGCAGGGAGAAAATGAGAAATTCTCCTTCCGGTTGTATAAATTCAGTAGAAACAATGTCTTTCTACTTTCTTTAAAAATAGATTGCCTTGAGTTTCTAGAAATCTTCCTTCAGTGTAAACCAAATTTTCATCACTCCAACTCCATTGACTTTTAGGGAATTGTTCTGGGTGTACACGTAAATAAGTGAGATCAGAGTTAGGGTCACTAATTATCCATTGAGCTATTGTTATTTCAAAATAATATGCCCTTTGGGAATTGAGCTAAGACAAAGTCTGTGTGAGACTTCCCTTTCCCCAGAGCTTTTACTCAGGACAAGAATACAGGAGTAGGGGATGAGGAGGGAAGGTGGTATTTCACGTCTCTGTGCTCCTTGCATTTTTTAGCAGCTGAAGAAATGACAAAGGAACTCTGGAAGCCCAAACAAGTATTGAACAGCCTCCAGGACTCTCATTAATTCTCCTTTTTCCTATGGTTCACTTTCTTCTTGGGGAAAAGGGAAAACAATATGTTTTCGCCCAGCACTCCATAGCCAACACTGCTGACTCATTTGAGAGTAATATCGATCACATCCTGAGCTGCAGTCAGATCAGCACTACTCTTCCAGCTGGCCTTCACAATTCAGCAGTGGAGAGGACAGAGCAGTCAAAATAAGGTAACAATCAACCAACCAGACTAAAGATTAATGTTAAAAACAGAAGGGCAAGTATCTGAAAATAGTGCTGGAGAGTGCTGGGAGAAACACACAGCTTCCATAAAACTACCAAAACTACCTCGTTTGTTGTTCTAGAATGGTTTCTACCATATTCCTGGATGCAGCAGTTAACAGATATGCTGGGGTTACATTAGCAATATATCTCAACATAACCACATTTGAACTGAATTGGCTGAAAGAGAGCCACTTCCAGAAGATTCTAGCAGGACGTCAGTAACCCCATGGGAGCACACAGTGCTTGAGAGTGAACTCTCAGTTCAGTTGACAACAATGTTAAAAACACACAGTAAGGCCAGTGTTTGAATTGATGGACTAAATATGCAACTAATGTTAACTGGAGTTTTTTCCACTGATTTCACTCAGCTTCAGTCACCAGCTCAGCGTCTAATTTTAAAAGAATTAATTATTCAGGCCATGCTCTTATTTTCATTGACTTAGATCTGATGTTTCAAATAGCTTATTCTCTGATGCAAACAGCATATCCAATTTATGCCAAATAGAGTTGGAAGAAATCTAGTTTTACCGTAAAAAGTGTTTCTTGAAGCAGAAGTGAGCATTTTAAAAGCTGTCACATATGTGCACAAAATGATTTATATCCCCCTGATAATGTGGCCTTTGGAAGCTCCGTGTACATGTGTATTTGTGATGTTCAGAGGGTTTTTAAATTGGTATCCTTTGAACTGCTTACTCATTTTTCATCGTTAACAGAAATTATGTGGTTAACTCCCACCAGTACATACCACACTAAATAATCATCTACAATTCCTTCAGAGATTATAAACTATATTTTACCCTTGAATGAACAAAATTTAGTTTTTTTCTTTCAAAGAAACATGCGAACATTGCTTGTAGAAAAAGAGTAAGGTGAAAATGAATCCTCAAGAATATATTTATACATAGCATTTCCTTGAAATTTTGACCATTAAATTTGGGTTGTTGTTTGAAAACTGAAATGACACCAAAGGTTCTTTGGCAAAGGATCTGAAGTGGGGAGTAAGAAAGCTGAGGTCTTTGCAGTCAATACACCATCAGCCTTTTTTATCTACACCACATTGTCCATTGAAGGAGGGCATTGGTTTAGCTTTGATTAAAAGCAGATGCTTAAGGCAGATGTTTGGAGCTCAAAAGAATAGAGCTCTTGCTTATGAAATGTCTCCCTATGAGGCCCTCAGGGCCATGAAAACAGGTACAGAGTATCTTCGGGTTCAGATTTCAGATATTCTAGGTAGTAGGGGGGAAAAATAGATCATTTATCTGATACAATATTTCCCTATATGTAGAAGCAATTTTCTGGGTTTTGAGAGTGTCTATACAGTACGTTCTGATTATATTCTCCCTCTGTTCAGTAGCTGTTCAGAAAACAGCAGAAGTCTGCTATGCATTAGTATTAGTACTCTACCCAGTTGTTCCCAGATCCCCATGGTGTCCACAAGAGGAGGTGGGATGGGAAGGATGACAGAAACCTGCTGCCAAGCCTGAGCAGGGGAAGAGATAGCTGCTGTAACTGAACAGCATTTGAGCTAGCTGTGTTTTTGGTATTTAATGATGTGTACTGATTTTTTTCTAAGTAACCACTCATCTATATTTAAACATCCCAGTATTTTACAGCGGAGTGTACAAAAGAATTAAATCATTAAAAGAAGAGGAGCAAAACTTCAGTACAGTGATCATAAGGGCACTCACAGTTCTGGCTGTCCCTGCCCATCTCTTTGGACTCTCCTCCCACCTGTCCAAACCCAGGACACCATTTCAGTCCTGTAGGGTTCCCTACCACTCTATCCATGGCCCAGGACCCTGTTTCGGTCCCCCAGGCCATCAGTCCCTGCTTCAGTGATGCTGCAGCAGGGCCAGTCTCCAGTTCCCCACAGCCTTTCCCTTCCCAGCGGTAGACTCTGGCTCATGTCACATCCTGGCCTGGCCTAGTGTCGTCTCCCATCTGCCCTTTTCCTGGCTAGGTGTGTACTAGCAGTCCCCTGTGGCCAGGCCCTGCCCTACCAGCCCTGGCACACCCTGGTCCCTCCTCACAGCCCTGAGGGAGATGCTGATGCGGGCAGCACCCTGATCATCAATGCAGGAGCACTGAGGACATCCCTGGCAGTAAACTAAGTGTCTGGGAGGCCACTGAGCAGTCTGGCCACTTCCATACTATTTAACTCCTTCAGATCTCTGAAGCAGGATGGGCACATACAAAATACCCCTTGGGGAATGGTCCCTGGCCCTCTCTGCCTTCCAGACCTCCTCTGGTAGGGTTAACCATGGTCCTGCAGCTGTCCCAACATCACCAGAGCCAAAGATGGGGTTTTTTATCAGGTCTACTTTTAAAAAAGCCTGACATTTTAGAGCTGTCATATTTCAGATCCTGTGGGCTTTAAAAGTAAACGACAGTTGCATGCCTGGATAGATTTCCTATTGGAAGAGCATTATGTTTGCTATAAACATGAACACTGGAAATGCTCTAAAGTCTTTGTAAGCAAACTTATCTGGCACTACTCGACAATGCATGTGTTTTCTATTTGCAAATAAATTTCTGAGTGTCCCACAGGGGTTATGAAGGATTCAGAGGAACAAATATTTCTTTTTCTACAATATTTTACCACATTTTAGGACCAAAAAAAAAGTATAATGTGAGTGATTTTAGTTCTTTCTATAAATATATTGTACCTTATAAAACCTTTTATCCTTTTGGGGAGCAGCGTAATCTGTTATGTGTTATATTGAAAACACATGAGGGTCCTCAGTGGACAAACTGAACCAGAAATATTTTTTGTTACCCAGCGTAGTTTATATAAGGAAGAGGAGAAAACCTGTAGGCAAGAGAAAAGGACATGGAGAGTTACATATTTTCAATATTTATCCAGCAAGAATGCAGAAGCTCAGAAACTTGCTGTAGGTTTATAGTGCTGTACTGGGTTGGACAGGTAGGATTAAATTTAAAAGAGGTTCTTGACATTTCATCTTCATAGATTTCCTCACTTGCTGTGAGTCTGTAAACCTCTACAATGATCCTTCACAATTCTGACCTATCTCACTAGACAGTAATTTAGATAAAATGTACAAAAGGTGCACTGAGGACCACTGTCAGCAGGAATAGGAGGAAAAAGAAGACACCTCTGAATGAGACACAGGCGTTTCATCAAAATGTTAGAGAGAAAACCAGGGGAAAATGGAAATCCCTAAATCAATGGATGATAGGACAGAAAAAAGGAAGATCAATGAGATTGCGAATAGGTACTGGTCCCAAAAACTGACTTGGATAGGGATCACTAGAAGGACTCTTCAAAAATTTCTTGGGAGACAGTTCTGAATGAGAAAGAGGTCGATCAAATCTAGGTAGGACTAGAGGGAAGTACACCTATATACAGGATAGAGAGTATTTGATTATTCAGGAAAAGAAGGTGAAAAGGCCTATATGACTTGAGTTGGTAGTTTTATGGAGGAGTTGTATGCGTGAACAAGATAGTGATGCAAATATTTCATAAGAAATAATATAGGAATTCATATGTGCAAAATTTGCACTATCCTATTTCTATCCTGATCTATGGTTGTATTCCTTTTTACAACTTAAAATTTCTATTCCAAGAAAGATCCTTACCCCCTACTTAAAAAACAAAGAAGTTGTCAGAGTGAACTAGTCTATTGTGCTCTTCAAGCAGTTTTCCTATTTTTTTGAATTTGATCTATTGTCTTTGTCACAGATGTTAGACCCTGAAGTTCTCACAAAACTGGTCTCTGTAGGCAGGGGGCAAAAAGCAACAGGCGCAAAAACTTACGAGTAATGAACCCAAGCTGGTTTCTCCCTTTCTTTTATTGAATTTCTTACCCAAACATTTTCTATGGTTATATGTTAATAAGACATTCAACTCAAAATTTCACTGTACAAGTATCTGACTTAGGGACACGTGTTATTTGAGAATCTAACTGCAATTCAGCTCAGATATGATGAGAGAGGAAGACAAATCAGGAAGAATTGATGACAAAGACGGTAAAAGTAGCCTCATCCTCTCTAATGACAAATCAAAGCATTTCAAAGCTAAGATGGCTCACAACTTGAAGTAGTACCCAGGTGCTGCTAATGACAATTCATACTCACAGCTCAACCAAATATTATCAATGCTGTTGATTGGCAAGCTTACTTTTCTTCTTAGGTACAAAGATTGCCACTGGTTTTTTAAACCTTGTCACCTCAAGATTAAGTTATTGCAGTATATTTGTTATGAAGCTACCCTGCAAAACTCTTTGGAGCTGGTATTTGCATGGAAAGTAATAACTTGCTCGCAGGGATATTGTCTTGCTAGCAGATATTTTGCAAATGACATCTAGACAGATTTTTCAGCCAAATAATGTGTTTTCTGATAGATACTTTTGACAGATATTACTCTTATAAGTAACCTTTATGATGGTAATTAATAATAAAGATACACAAATACAGTTGTAATGAGACATTTTGACGGTAGCTTCTCCTTGAAAGCAAACTTCCTTCAGCCTAACTACCCACAGAAGTCTGGTAGTTTTTAATTAAAAAAAAAAAAAAACAAACAAACTTGAAACAACATAGGAATGAAGAACCACAGATTATTTTAAAAATGTAAGCAAACATAAGCAGGGAAGGCAGCCAAAAGTTTACAGATGGAAGGAAAAACCTTTTGAAGACATTCTATCAGAAGCTCAAACTGAATGTGTAAGGCATATTGAACAGGACTTCAAAAGAAAAGCAAAAATGAAAACAAATTGGTAAACAGGGAAGAAAAGGGTGGATATGAAAAAACTGTTCTTCAAAAAGCCAATTTACTAAAAGGAAAATATAAACTCTGATGAATTAAATGCAAAGCAATAAAAATACAGACTAAACCAGATTTTTAGAATCAAAATATCATAAGCATAAAATTATTAATCAATCAAATTAGAAAGCAAATATACCAGAAACTAGAAGTCTGACATAGTCTTCTGGATTCATAGGTGGTCAAGACGTGAAAGGTCTACACAGAAAAGACTGTAAGAGAAGAGCTAGATTACTTCCTCACATTTCTAGCCTATAAAGAACATGAGGAAGCTTCCATCCTGGAACTGTTGTTTTTGGGGGATGTCAGAGGAATCATCTTGAGCAGCAGCAGCAGCAGCAGTAGTTTAGAAAAATGTTCATTAGATGAAAAATGGTGAGTCAGAAGGCCAAGATAACATCCATGCAATATCTTTGACAGGACTGAAATATTGCATTGCCAAGCTATTAAATGTTGTATAGAATCTATCAATTGAATCACCACCTATATAAAACAGAAAATGGTTTCTTCTTTAACAGGGACTCATATAGATTATAGGCCAGTAACCTATATTTCTGTATGTGTAAAATTGGAAAAATGTGTCATAAAGCTAGACATAGTAGACATGTCTAGCTAAATTTACTCACCAGAAAAGAGTCAACATGTTACTTGCAATTTGTTGCTTCCAAGGTTTCAAAAGCTGCTTTTGGTCTTTGGGGAAGCAAAGAGGCATATACATGAGATCAATTAATACAGTGGGGTTAGGTTTCCAGAAGATTCTCAGATGATTGCTCACAAAAGACCACTAGATAAATTAGGCTATCACAGGCTAAAAAAAAAAAAAAGGCCTCTTATGAATTTAAAAGGCAAGTAGAGAAAAAATGCTATTTTAAAAATGGAAAGCAAAGAACAGGGAGTAAGCAGACAGATTTTCCGAAGTTAAAGCTGGCAACTAAAAAAGCAGCTAAAATTCATAAGTAAGCAATGTAAGGGGAGGGATTTGAGAGCAATCTTTGAATTATGAGTTACTTAGAAAAGTTGAGGAGGTAATCATTATCCGTTGCTTCTTGCAGTGAAAGAACTAAGAGGAATAAAAACAGAAATAGGTAGGTTTTTACATAGTCCATAATTACAGGTTGCTAAAGATGTGAGAAAGCATAAATAAGTTCAAAAATGACTAAAAATTATACAGTTATTCTCTGCCCATCAAGGTTTAGTTTACAAAAAAAAAAAAAATAAAAGCTGCCATGAGCTTAGGAAGTCCCAGCACCACAGATTTCCCGAAGCTGGTAGGACACAGTGGGAGAAGTACCATGCAATGTTTTTTCTGCCTTTTGTACACTTCCTGTCAACATTTAGCACCAATCTTTTTCAGAGACACAGTAGCGGGCTCCTTGCACCCAAACCCTAAATGAAATATGGTCTTAAATACCCTACTGGGATAGCATTCTCCTCTTGATTGGCTGATAGTTCATTTACATGGATTGTAATTTCCACACTAGGAAAATGACAGAAAGATTAAGAAAAAAGCTTGTTTTCAATTTCAGAAACATTCATTTTAAAAATAGAAACTGATCTTTGGTCTTTTCTAGGCTTTATACTGTAAATCATGCTCAAATATTTCTTTTCATTTCTTTATACTTGCCTCACATCTTCTTCGAATAAAAATAAGTTAAAAATCCTCTAAGCTAACAATTTTCTCAGCTAACAGGGTTAGAAGAGGTTTTTTTGCATTTCTACTGCAAAGTGAAAATTATATAAAGGTCACAGAATTGACCAGAGAGATCTAAGGTGTGAGTAGAAGGTGTAAATTAGATGAACTAACAAATATGAAGTGGGCTCAATGAAAAGATCTCACAGGATATTATATTTATGGACATGGCTTTTTACTTTTGGAGGTAAATGTAAGGAAATAAAAGCAAGTAGTGTTGAGAACTTTGGTCCTGAACTCATACAGGTGCTGTTGAGTATAGGAAAATAGTGACAGCTCAGTGAAAATCACAGCTACCACTTTGTCTGAAATTTTGTGATGCGACACCAAGAGGCAAAGTCTGTTTGGAAAGTCTATAAGAACAGCACAAAGTGATCTTTGTAGCTTGTAATTCTAAAATATAACAGTAAAAAAGAGCAGTCTCGGATCTAAACTGGTGCAGCCAGAAAATGGTCCAGCACAGCAGCTCCCTAATCTGAAATTGCTTCAAGTACTTAAGTTACCAAGAGTATTCTCATATCGTCAGTATGACTGTAGACTAAAATGTCAAGAAAGTCTGGTGAGAAAGTCTGAGAAGACTCAAGGTGTGAAAAATACTTTTGTGAAATATACTTAGAGAATTGTGAGAACAAACATCAGGATTTCTTCAAATGTCAACTGCGAAATACTGTCATTTATCTAGGGTTGTGCACATATCAGGTAATTCCAGGTATACGTTTTAAGGTGTAATCTCTCTGGAAGTAAAAGGCATCTGAATGGCAGGATTACAAAATAGGATTTGCATATTTTTATATTTCTTATCTGCAAGGAGTCATACAAAATACTTTCACCTGGCATGTTGAAGTTTCTTTATTTTATCATTTTTAAACAATGAGCTTGCAAATTGTGGGTTAAAGCTGTGAGCAAGTGGGCCATGCCTTAATTCATCACTTTTAATTTCCTATGGGTAAGTTCATCACCAGGTCCTTATGGATAAGTTTGTTATTTAACACTTCATCTAGCACCCTCCATGAGGCTTTGTGAAGCCACAGACCTGAGATCATACTGTCTGTGGGATTTGTCTTGTTCACAGTGGGAGCAAGCACTATCCTCATGACAGCAACTCTGGCTTCTCTAATGCATTTGTTAGTTACATTTCCTCTTGATCATTGAGTGGGAAGAATCTGCATGCTGGTGTGTTTTATTACTTGGTCTGGCCCATCAGCACATTCTTGATGAATTAAGCCTTTGGCTGTAACAGATAGAAAAGGCCAAAGAAAGCATGAGTTATGAAAAGCAAACATTCATTTCTTTGCAGCTTCATGTAGACTGTGAGTTTGGAGGCAGTGGACATTGCCCTGAATTCTTCCCTAGATTATCAAAGCTTTTTTCACATCCATGTAGGAGATTGGTGCCATGGGCCTCCAGGTCTTGTGAATGTTTGCTTGGGTTCTGAGCCTGTTTTTCTTCACCAGAACTGCCGTTTGACACGCAGCTCATGATCTGAGATGACAGATTCTAAAGATGATACAGACAGGAAAAATGAAAAAAACTTCATGGAATTTTTGTTTTCTGAGTGAAAAAATGGCATATTTTGTTTTCCTAATTGCAGCTTTTACCAGTTAATAACAACAATTAATACCCTTTGTTTACTGTCCTTCAAGCTGATTCCAAAGTGGTTCTTGATAGACTTTTTGATTTCTCCTGACCCCAAATTGAGTTTTCATGGTTATTTTGTCCAGCCCCATTTCCATAACTGAGATCAACAATTTGGAGGAAAGAAGGTCATCAATTGCATAAAGCAGACCATTCAACCTGAGTGGGAAGTGATGCAGCCTGTGACAGATGAGTTTTACATTGCTTTGAGCAATACAAATTTCACTCTCTTTTTACATAAAAAAGGAATCATAGAATCAACCAGGATGGAAATTAAATTGAAGTTTAATGAGGAATTAATATAGGAGAAGAGTGTTATTTATGGGTAAACTTATTATTACAATTTAAACCTACATTACCTCTCTTCATCAATGGGACATAAAAACACAGGAACTGACAAAACAGATAGCTCAGTGGTCTTTCCATCTGACTTTTCTTCTGCTAAGAACAGTTACTTTAGATGTCTAGCATGTAGTAAAGATTGATATATGTATCTATAGCAAAGAAGTACAAGTAGAAATCTTGCTTCCCCTGTCAGTCAATCTGACAGGGTTGCCTACTAGACCTACCACTCTCAAGTATGATTTCGAATAATAATTTCCAACCAAAAAAATCCAGAAAACTCCATACAGCTCTCCTGAATGAGACTGACAGACACTTAACATCCAAAGGACATATAACAAAATACCTACTATCAGTTGACAGCACTCTGGCAAATGGAGAAATTCAGGTACTTGAACACATGCATCTAGTAATATTTTTTATGTTATTTAACAGATGTGGCACACAATTTTACAGGAGACCTGTCTATTTCTGAAACAGCATTTGGAGATTGAGTAGGACATCCTCAGGTACTAAAAGGTCATTTGTCCCCTACATGTAGGTAGCTGTACATCTCTATTTCTGTCAGAAGCACATTTTGGGGTTAGATGAATTAGTATCCCTATTCTTATACTAAATGTCATCTGAACCAGGCAGGAATGACACCACACTTTATTTCACTGTAAATCTCTTGCTGTAAACTGACCATATGTTTGGCAATGCCAGGGCTTCAGTACCCTTTCTAGCAGAGCACCTAACTACTTGCTTAGTCATAAATACAGAAACTCACAAAGCTGTAAGTCTCAGGCTTACGTACCGATAATTAAGCCTCTCTTAAGCATCTGCTTAAATGTTCTGCTGAATTATTATCAATATCCTTTATTTCCTATGTTCAAGTTCACTATCTGTCTGCAAAAAAAAATCAATATTTTTAGAATGATAAAAGACACATCCTTCCTACATTTCAATTTTCTACAAGTCTTCAGAAATTATAGCTTAGTTATGAGAAAACATTCCAACGGAAGATTATAGTCAAGGGAAATTTTAATGCTGAGAGCATTAAACATTTGTGTTTTCAATGGAAAAACAGTGAGACTCAGCAGTTATGCCTTGATCTTGAGTTTTGAGGTCAACTCTGGTCATGAATAATCTTTTAGTGGTCCTTAGATCAAATCAAGGTCAGTTTAACATTTCTGTCCAATTGAACATCACCAAAACAAAAATTTTAGAGTGAAGGGTGTAAATCCACAAAGAATCAAACCAAGGAAAATGTTTGCAATAACCTTTGCAGGAGTGAAACTGCCCAGCACTGGAAAGAGTTCTGCATGTTCTACTATCATTACAACAAGTCATCAGAAAAATAAATGGCTCTTAATATTAAAGCCCTGATTTTCTTATTGTATAGAGTTGTGGATTTATGTGCTTTTAAAAGTTCAGACTATTTTTCTTGAAATGAGGCTAAATTAATAATTTTGAACTCAAGCAAACTCTTTGATTGTTCTAATTGAATTAACCTTTGAGAATACTCCTTGAACTGAGCATCTGGCAGTTTTCTCATTGTAAAGATAGCATTCCTGTTATCAAATTAACATATACTTGAGTCTCCACTAAAGAACAAACAGAGAGTAGTTTTGGAAGGTGTGAAAACTGAGTGGCTAATAGACTCCACTGGGTAAAGGGAGAGGTCTTTCTGAGAAGGCTGTTTATCACTTGGCCATGGATTAAACAGATGCCCCAGGAAGTGTTTTTGCAATTAAGTTCATGTTACTACATCATATTTATATTTCAGAATAATGACTGTGTGCATTTGAATTAAGGGAAATGTGTACTGACCTTACTGCCTTGAGAATGAAGTAACTTTCAGCAGGTATATAATAAAACAAAGCAATGATGTTTTTTCCATCTTTATTTAAATAACCTTGTTGGGAAAGGATTAAGATCAAATAAGCTATCTATGAATGCTTAACACTTAAAGGAAGGCTAAATTAAGAGTCCCTCTACAACACTACTAATGTGACTGAATATAAAACCAAAATGTTAATTTTAAGGCCATGAAGCTGACTTACATATGTAATGATTTATATGACTTAATTGTATCCATGTCTATACAAAGGAAGAACAATCTATAACACATGTAGATACACAACTGATGATTTCATTTTTATGTGTTTAAATACATTGTTACAGCATTGCATGTAATTTTTCCATTTTCCAAAGTCCAAAATACAGAACAAAGGAAACTACAGTGTTTGACTGCATATATCAATAATCATTCTGTATGTCATAATATATCCAAACACTTCATTATTTAAAATCTAAAGATCTACAGTGGCTGGAGAAGCATTCATTCTTACTAGGAGCTAAGTCCCTGCAATTTCAAAAATCAAGCAATTGCTAAGTAATTTGAGTATCTCACAAAACACTTAAAACATATATTGGCACCATATTTTCACTCTACAGTAACTAAAAGCAGTGAAATTGGCATTTATCAAATTTATGCCATAAAAATGTATCTCTTTACATATGCGGAATTATGTCAAATATCAATCTCAGGCATAACTTTTGGAGGCAGAAGTGCAAAAAGAATGAGAGGGTCAGATCACAGTCCCAGCTTTATCCTGAAACAAGCAGACAAAACATCCAGTTGAATAAGTTTGAGGATCATAGGTATTGTATGACATACAATGGATATACATTTATCAATTATTGCAGAAACTTTGAAGAAAACATTATTTCCCATTGATTTTACAAATTGATTTTACACTTCTTAAATTTCGTCCTAGGTCCCAAGCCTCATCTTTTTAAATAATTTTTTGCATATCTATGACTCTGATACCCTGGTAGGACCAGATGTTACCCTGAGTACAGTAGGTTGCAGAAAATGTGCTGTTCCTGGAAGAAAGATCCTGTGTTCAGCTCTGCAAAGGATTACAATTTGAATGCATCAAGGATTTTTGAATGATGACAAAGACTTGTCCATGAATACAAAATTGTTCATGGATGAGAGCCTGTGTTCTTGACATTAAGATTTTACAATGACTTTGAGATGTGTACAGGGTTATTAGCAGAGTTTGCATTTGTTATTAGTAGTTTTTTGTCTGATGATTATTCATTGGTTCTGCAAAACTTAAAGAAAACTCTTCTAGATTTTTATTTAGTCTGATGAAATTCTGAACAGTATTTCTGTCTCTGAAAAGTTAACATTGCCAATGGCAAACTGGTAATTATATTTATTATGTTGTATATCAAAATATTATTATCTATTCTTATCTTTGAACGGTTAGAGGTCTCTCCTCCCTATTTGTCCTTGTTATGTTCTTGGCAAAAAAAACCACTCCCAAAACCCAAAACATTTTAGGACTTTTTAAACTCACATACCACTTGCCAGTTAAATTATTTTAACTTAAACTTAGAAGTACATTTCATTTTTAAAAAAATAAATTGAGGCATTCTGTTTACCTTAAACACAGCTGGCAAATTCTTCCCTTTCTACCTTGTTTAACCCCAACTATCTGGCACTGTGAAATATGTCTACTCCTTAAAGGAATATTTGTTGAGGTCAGATTTTACAGCTCCTTAACCAAAGCAAAAGAAAAACCGCACAAAACAATGTGGCATCTTTAACTGGCAAAAACTTTATACCTGCATTTTGTTTAGAAAATGGTGGTTAAGATTTTCCCACTAGGGAGCTCAGAAGTGATGAGATCAAAGTTGTGAATCTGAGAAAACAGAATCCAACATAAGAGCCTTAGAAAGACTAATTAAAACTTCCATGCTTTCAGAGTGAGCAGGGACATGACCTAAGTGCTGTTAAACCCTGTAGAGTTTTTTTTTCTGTGGAACGAATACTGGCTAAATCACATGCCTAAGTCCAAACTCTATAGACCTTATATAATTTTTCCAGGCACCAGTTCTGAACTATGTGTCCAAATAATTATGATAAACTATCAGATATCTGGAATGGATTTTTCCACCCTTACATTTGCAAAGGCCTAACAGCAATTTGAATTATTATGTGTGTTTCTGGTGCTTTGTATTTCCTATACACTTAATTAAAGATGGTACTTTACAATCTCTTTTTAATGATTATTTTCAGTAGTCTAAAATTAGACACCCATGAAGTTTTCACATCAGGAACACGCAAGTAAAATCACAAACAATTTTATCACTATAAAAGTGTCTCCCCACCCAAAACCCAAAGCCCAGTTTAAGGCTCAGGACCCGTTCTGAAATACACAAACCACAATTTGTATTGGCTTTTCACGAAACTGTGTGTATATCTGCAAGGGTAGAAGCTGTATTGTTGTTTTAACATAGAAAAGAGGAAAAGATTACCTGGAACAACAAAAATTGGTCCTAAGATAGATATAATGGATATTTTTCATCCATGTCTGATGCACTAAAAGTATCTATTTATGTTTAGAGACTCAGCTTTCAAGTGGCAGGCCAGGTGGACTTATGGAGCCTGATAAATCTTCCAAAGTCCCCAGGGTTTTGATGTTACCTGTGTACATCATGTAAGTTTGTGTGTGCATGTGTGTGTGTGTGTTTGTGTGTGTGTGTGTGTGTATATGGGGATTAGAATGTATCCTGCTGACTGAATGAGTGAAGAATTATGTTTCGACCTGCTCAGGGATGTTGCTTTGTAAATGGTTTCTCACCATAAGATGCCTGGGTGATGTAAGAAAAGTGTATTTTACGGTAAAAAGCTTTTTTTACCTTATCAGCAAAAGTTGGATTGCGGTCACAGTTTATTTTTGGGGTGGTTTAAGAGAATATTGTTTCACTGAAAGGTCTTTTTGAAGAAGATGTGAGAAAAATGTAAGCTCTGCTGTTCAAAAGGGCAGCAATTGATTTACAGAGGGCAGAAAAATTACTTTTGCCAGTTATGCACTTGGACATTTGAAAGAGGAACCTAAGAACACACAGGAGATAAAGTGAAGCGGGCAGAATACAGTGTGCTTTTTTTCCAACCAATTCTTTGTACTACTGAGTTTGGGCAACTGTCTAAGGGAACAAAGTCTAAAGGGCTAGAAGATTTATGTAAGGCTTCCTGAGGAATCAGAGGATTGGCACATCTACTTAATGTGAACAAAGGCAGTAATGTGAACTCTACTCTCATTTCTTGCTCTCATGTTATTAGATTCTTGAATTATATTTTCATTACAGATATGTATATATCATGAAGAACTGAGCCTTAAACAAATACAGCATTGGACTAAACTAAAATCAACAGTTTCCAGAAATATCCCATGGAAAGTAGAATGAAAAGTAAAATCTACAGTCAAGGAGACGAGAGAGGAGATTTTCTTGGAAGTGTTCCTTGAAGAATTAGGATAGTGTTGAGAATGTGTGCCCTGAGTCATATGATCCCTCTCATGCTATAATCTGGTAGTGAAAACAATCTCAGAACCACATGATAGGATTTAGCAGGGAGAAAATCTCAAATCTATTGAAAATCCTTGAATGAGTTCCTAGAAACAGGTCAGTATCATTAGGAGGGTTTGAACTTTAAAGAAAGTTTGGGGACAAGAGACTGAGACTCCTGTCACAGTTAGAATCGCCAAATGATTAATTATCCAAGACCTGTGAATAAAAGAGTGGACATCTATTTTTAAATTTTATATTTTATTTAGTTACTTTGTTTTAGAAAAAGCAACATTAGAAATATCTTGTGAAAAAAAAATAATCAGTTAATAACGGAGAAGCTATAGTCCTCTGCTGCTAATAGAGTAAAAGATGAATGAAGCCTGCAGAATTAGGCAACAGTAGAAAGATAATGAAATGGAGGACCCTGGGGTCAGAGAGGAATTGTTAAGGCCAGGAAAGTGGGACTGAAAAGAACACAAGATCTTGACAAAAACCAAAAACTCGACTTTTGTCAATTGAGCTGAAGATGGCCAGATATTTTTTGACAAAATATTTTGTCAATATGTGTATAGTTTTCTGTTGAATATAAAACATGGAAGATCTAATACACAACAATTAAGATGTTCACTAAGATATACCAAACAGCAGTCAAGGTTTTTTGTTGCTGCGGATTTGGTGGAGGGATTTGACTCTCAGTCACACACATACTGAATGTTCCTGGGTGGCTGTGATGAGTGGGGTCTCTCATTAACCCCCTGTTGTGACTGTTCTACTTTTCAGATTGGAACAGGGGCTTGAGCTTTGGTCTTTCACACCGTAATGAGGACTAGCATCTATTCCTGGGGCTTTTGCACCATGGCTGAGTAATATCTACTGGATGAATGAACAACTGACCAAGCAATTCTGTGACTTGCAAATACCATTTTTCATTCCCTCTAATATTGAGTGATTGGGAGAAATCAGAGAGACATGAAATCTTGGAATCGTCCTGAGAGAGAATGTGAAAATTTTGTTAACTCTTGAGAATTTTCATGGGACAGGTAAATCAGTTCTTTGCTCAAATCCATTCAAACCCGTGGTTTGATCTATGCATTCAAATAACTGAACTGCATGAGCAGAGTCAATTAAAAACAGATTGCATTGAGGGCCATGATATGGACATCATTGAAACCAAGTTTTAGAGTTGACAGCGAACTCTTCTATTGGCATTAGTAGCATATATGGAGGAGGGTGGTCTGGTAGAATGTTTCATGTTCTACCAGAATCATGTGAACTCAGCTTTTGAATGAATTTGTCATATTTAAAGCATATGCTAGTGCAGAAACTAATTTGGTAGTAGGTACCACTCCACAATCAACTGCAACTGGAAATGAAAGTGACCATGAAATAATAGTTTTCAATACTCAGAGACACAAAGAGAGCCATCAATAAAACTTCTACCCTGGACTTCTGGAGGGCAGATTTCGACCTACTCAGAAAACTGATTTGGAGGGTACCTTGGGAAAAAGTCTCTGAAAACAAAGGGGTCCAGGAGGTAAGGACATGCTTCAAGAAGGAAGACTTGAATGCACAGGAGCAGGCTGTCCCAGTGTGCCAAAAGGTGAACCGTCAGGGAAGACAGCCAGCCTGGCTGAACAGGGAGATTTTAAAGGAAATTAGGGGGAAAAAAAGAGCTTACCTTCTATGGAGAAAAGGGCTGGCTACTCATGAAGAGTTTAGGAATATAGTTAGGTTGTGTAGAAGGAAAATTAGAGAGACAAAGGTACAATTTGAACTCAGTCTAGCCACTTCTGTTAGGGATAACAGGTGCTTCTACAAATACATCAATAGCAAAAGGAGAAGCAAGGAAAACCTCCATTCTTTGTTGGACATGAGGGGAACATAGTCACCAAAGATGAGGAAAAGGCTGAGGTACTTAACACCTTCTTTGCCTTAGTTTTCAACAGTAAGACAAGTTGTTCTCAAGACAACTGGACTCCGGAGTTGGTAGACAGAGACAGGAAGGCGAATAGCCCCCACTGTAATCCAGGAGGAAACAGTGACCTGCTGAGCCACTTGAATCCTCACAAGTCTGTGGGACCAGATAGGATCTATCCTAGGGCGATAAGGGAGCTGGTGGAAGAGCTTGCCAAGCCACTCTCCATCATCTACCAACAGTCCTGGTTCACTGGGGAGGTCCCAGATGATTGGAAGTTGGTGAATGCCACGCCGATCCGCAAAAAGGGCCAGAAGGAGGACCTGGGAAACTACAGGCCTGTCAGCCTGAGCTCAGTGCCTGGCAAGGTTATGGAGCAGATGATCCTAAGTGCAATCACACTGCACCTACAGGATGGACAAGGGATCAGACTCAGCCAGCAGGGGTTTAGGAAGGGCAGGTCCTGTCTGACCAACCTGATCTCCTTTTATGACCAGGTGACCCGCTGGGTGGATGAGGGGAAGGCTGTGGATATGGTCTACCTGGACTTCAGCAAAGCCTTTGACACTGTCACCCACAGCATAGTCCTGAAAAAGCTGGCAGCCCAAGGCTTGGACAGGGGCACTCTGTGCTGGGTTAGGAACTGGCTGGAGGGCCGGGCCCAGAGAGTGGTGGTGAGCGGTGCTGCATCCAGTTGGTGTCTGGTCACTAGTGGTGTCCCCCAGGGATCAGTGTTGGGCACAGTTCTGTTTAATATCTTTATTGATGATCTAGACGAGGGGATTGAGTGTACTGTCATGTTGATCTGTCTTTCAGATGCACTCTGAGATTCCAGCAGGCCAGAGTCCAAGTGAGTGAGAATCGGGACAGAATTAGTCAACTTTATTTTAGCTGAAATATTGTTCAGAATATACTAGAGTATATTCCTGACTTATATCTCTTGATAGAGGAATAAAGCCCTATAGATAGTGAAGCTGGTTCTAGAAAGACTTTAGTTTTCTTCTTTATATCATTACACCTTTTAATATTGCATAGCTTAGGAAACAACACTTACAATAACTGACACTGCTTTGCTCATGAACTCAAGTGTTGCAAACTTTTTTCATCTTCACATCTGCTCTTTTGGTAACCTTCTTAACCATGAGATAATATCTGCAAAATAAAGTATCTGTCAACGAAATTTAAAGGAAAATTCTTAACAATGTACCAAGTTTTCCTGGAAAGAGAATGTTATTGACTGAATTGCACACAGTGCTTGGATGATGGAGGTTTTTCATTCCTCTCTTTATAAGTAAATATTCAAAAGGATCTGGTCATATTTCCCTTTCTCTTTCTACCCAGTAGGAGTGTAAGAAAGCAGTATTTCTGTGCGGGGTGCTTGTCTTAAGCCAAGTGTTCAAGTTGACTCAAGTAGGGATTGTGTAACACATGCCAGATGGATGCTGCAAGTTAAACATATCACCTGGTTGGATACAGAGTTAGCTTCACACAGACTTTTTTGCCTCTGTTGTCTCCCTTATATGCTTGTTCTAAGGGAGACCAGAATGTGAGTTATCTTTCAAGGCAAAGTGCGCCAAAATAACGGTTTTTTAGGAGTGGCCAAGAGTTCTGCAAAAGATGAAGTGGTAGGCCTGGGTTGTCCCAGCAGAGGCTTATCCTGATGCTCTTGGTACAGCTTCACAGGATGAGTCTAGCCCCAACCCTCTGCAGTTCAGTCCCTCTTCTCCATGTCTACAGATCTAGTGCTAACTCGTTATATGAGAGCTGTAACTTCCAACATTAACATGCAGAATCTTGTTTTTATTAAAAAAAGTGCTTTTATTTCTATTTTTCTGTTCAAAATAAGCTTTTTGGCATGAAGAGCAAAATCTGTTTCATCAAAGGGGAGCAGAGTATAATACAATCCATTCTCTTAACAATGAGGGGAGGCAGAAGGTGGTGTTTAGATATGCTTGTAACTTATTTGCTTTGTGTGCCACACATTCCTGTGGTTGATGGAATGCCAGCAATAGAAATAACATTACCTATGAAATGAGGGACTGCCTTTCATCTCAAGATCAGAAAAGTAGGGTTCATGCACTTTAGATAGTTTTCTAAAGTCTTTTTATTTTGTGCACAAATTGCAACTCTACCAGTTCTGCCATGATGATAAAAAATTACTGACTGATATGGGAGAGGACTGCAGCTTAGAAAGCATTTTACAAGATTACATGTAGAATTGTTTGCATGGTTTCCAGAACATTTTTTCTACTGAAAATATCTGTTTGTCGAAAGTCCATTCATTCTGGGAAGCAACATTGACTTAGAAACTTTTTTCATAAGAAAAAACTGAAAAGCAATTTTTATAAGGTAGAAAACCTGCTGTAGGACTAATTGGAATGATATTTTATATTATATAATTTACAATGAAACATACAGAAATCAATGTTATTTATTTGCAGGAAGCTTCCTATTTATTTAAATTTATTTTAGCCATTTCCAGATCTTCCCCAAAATTCTAACTCAGACTTCTTCTAGATTCTCATAAGTCAGGTCCAGTCTATAAGTGACAGACATTATTTAATGATCTCAGCCTAAAGGTCCCTGCAGGTATCTGTGATACTTTGGTCATGAACAGTAAAAAAATAGAATGGTTTGTCTGTTGTCTCCTGACAACATATAATCCCAAGAGATTGCAACCTGATATCAACTAGAAATGTGTCTTTTGCTGTTTTGCATGTGAGAAAAGCTATGCTGGAGAATAGCATGAGATATAGTAAATGGTGAGAGGAAGTTGGTTTAAGGGAGAACATATAAACCCACAATTATGTCTGTTTAACATTGTTTTCAAAGATTTATGTTTCAGTAAATTCAGAAATTACTGGAGGTAAACCTATCATGATGAACATAGATATCTTAATGATCATGCTGGACTGATTTGGCATAGCCCTTATTAGAATCATAAATTGTGCCAGTTACAGGTAAGAAAGAAAGACTCTGGGGTCACAGGTATTAACTTGGAAGACTCTGAGGTCTTCTTAGATAGTAGCTCAGATCCTCAGCTTCAAGCAGCTATCACAATTTCCTATTGGCCTAAGCCAGGACAATTATTGGTAGGGCAATTTATCTGCAGAACAGAAATAGGTACAGAATGGAAATAGGCAGGTGCATGGACACTACTTTGCTGTGCCCTGATCAACCAAACATAATATAATGCTGGGGTAAAGCAGGAGACATTGTTTCCCTGTGTAAATATCTTGATCAGGCCAGGGACTGATAATATACTTATTGGTAAATGAAGGAGGGAGGAAAAAAAGGAGAAGGAGTCATTCCAGTTGAGTCTGTGTTTCTCCATTGATAAAGATTGCCTAGACTATTCCCCCTATGTGAAAATTGGGCTTTGGTACTGGTCCAAGTTGCAGACTTATCAGTAAGATAAATTTTTTTATTACTAGTCAACAAAGTTGTAGTCTCAATTATAGCAGAAGTGTGATTCTTGATGTGCATCTAGGGCCTGCCATCATTGAAGACTCTGGTGCTTGCTGTAGGTCTTATGCCCACCCTTTTGAAAACATCTTTGGAAGTGATCAAAGGCCCTCTGATATAATATCAACTCGGATACCTTGGGCCTTTGTCTTCAGTAAATATTTAGAATTATTCAAAGTTAAATTATTCTCACCATATACAGCACCAGTGAGTTTTCTTACTTGATGACTTTAAATGTCAAGAAATGAACCACAATTCAATAGCATTTGCTGAACTCAGAATGAGTTTATTTGACAAAAGGGAAAAAGAGGCTCATAGAGGATGGAGAAGTTCTTTGCTCTTGTATCCTGAAAATTGGTGCCACTTCTAAAATGATGTCACATCTCATCTGCTATAAACCAGACTCATGACACTGTCTGCAGAAGGAAGTTGTTTCTCTGATATAACATCTCACACAGTGTGCTAACCTCTGAGCATAGCAACTGGGATTGTTCTTTTTAATTTCCAGTGAGACTTGCAAGACAAATTAAACATTTTTTACTTCAGCAAGAAAGGTGTCTGGAATTTCATTGTACCATTTTCTGAACAATTATGGGAAAGTATTTACTGGAAAATGCTTCTGCCTTTCTAAGACTTCAAAGAGGGGATGCAAAGTTCCTGAAATCTGTGTGAGAAATGGGATTAATAACCATTTTCAGTTAGGAGCAATTGACTTAGAATAGTTTTCATTTGGTTTGTAGATTGGTTATTGTTTTTGGTAAAAAGCCAGAAGGAAACTACTCATTACCGAGAGTACAGGATGTCAGTCAGCGGCGTAACTTCTCACAAAAAGTTTAATCATGAATGGATATGGGGTTGGGAGGGATAGGTCATTATAGGTATACACTTTTATAAAGCATTTTTATCAAGTGTTGCTGGAAACAACATACTGCTTTTCTCTTCAGTGTTTCACCTGCTTGTGTCAGTATACATTCCTTGCCAGAGGACACCTTCATCTTTGTAGGAAATCCATCATGCAGATGACTAACATGTACCAGAACCACTTACAATTGAGTATCAGGCACACTGTGAGTCATCCTGTAGATGTGTAGTCACTCATGAGGAGAAAAAAAGAAGTCTAAATGTGAGGCCATCCTTATTTTTAGGGTTTAATTCTGTCATTTTTACCTGGACATTTGTATGTTTCAACCTATCCTGTTAGAGAATAGTTTACTGTAAATCATAGAGCAATAAGATGACTACAAAGTTTTATATCTGAATAAAACACAGGATTATGCTAAATGCTACAGGTATTGTACAGAATAGCAATATGAATAAGTAATATGAATTAACTGGATTTAATTATTTTTGTGAAGGCTTGCAGAGAGACTGTCTCACTCGATAGGCGATTGGACCAGAAGAAAGGAGTCACTGCAACCTGTTTTTTAGTTGAATGTTTACACGAAAAGCCTATTCTGTGTGTTTTTATAACTAACATTATTTGTATGGATAAACTTTCTCTTATTCATCAAGGCTATTCTTGCATATTGACCATTAATGTTCTTATGTAAAGAGTGGTCAGTTTATGTTTATTGTATTCATAAGATAGCAAGTGTTGTGTAAAACCTGCCAAGCTGGAGTTTGTCCAAAACATCTTCTTGGGAGGAATGTTGATGTATCCGTACCATTCCCCTACAGAGTTCAAAGTTGTCCAGAAACAGATAATGCATCATTAAGTGGTGATTGCTCATGTGTTGCGTTCATGATTGATCACAAAGGATATGAATAGGAGATTTGCTCAATTAGGAGTCATATCATTTGGTCCTGGTATCTTCAGATTTATGTTTTCAAGGCTATGACAGACTCATTAACTTTCTTCTTGGCTTTTAAAAACCTTCTTTGGGTCAGGTTATCTTTGGAAGTAAGGCACTGCTATAGCTGTTAATCAGCAGCCTGCCAGATACTAAGTCTGTAATATGTATCTCTATTTTTAAGTATTCATCCAAAGAAATTCCTTCCCTTTCTAAATTTAATATTTGACAGCAGTTTAACAGAGAATATTCTGGATATTCTCAAACACACATCATATATTTTTCCTGCATTTTCCCCCAAGTACTCAGGTCATCCAGTTTTAGTCTCCCAAATTCTCCAATAGAAGTTCAGTTCAACATTCAGTTTATCTCTTCTGTTGCTTTAGATGGTTTGGTGACCAAACAGTCTGATTTCAGAACTGTAACGTTCACTTCTATATGGTTGAATGCAGCTATTTCTTCATTTATATCTGTTTCAGAAAATCAACAGTGAGTAAAAGCAAGGAACCATAATACAGGAGTTGGAATATTTACACACAGTGTTGAGACATGCATAAAAGAACCAAACTGAAGTAATTATATTTTATTACTCTTTTCTTTTCCATCTTCCAGTATTCCCTATTCAGCATCTGTGCACTTTTAACTCTGTGAATTTTCTTTCTTCTTCTGTATTGTTATTTTCAAGAATATTGTTTGGCCCTCCAAAAGCTGGCAAATTGGGCCCAGAAAGTGGAAGTTCAAAGCTGCTTTCTATATATCTTCATCTCTTTCACCAGAATTTCTGTAAATACAAGCGTTCCCAGAGACCTTCCATTCCTTCCTGGTAGCTGTCCTGGAAATATTATGAGAATCCTCCTTTTCACTGTATTCTCAAGCTTTCAGTTTTGGTTCTGTCTTGAATTAGTAAGTGACAGTATGTGTAAGAAAGAACAAGGTCTATGAAATGTTTTGTAGACATCATGTACAATATTTTCTTTTTAACTTTTTTGATTCATGTTCAACTCATGTTTACAATTGTTCCTGTGTTTCAAACCATTTTATCAGATATTTGAACAAATCTGTCTTCCTTTTCTCCTTTGTCACAAATAGATAAAATTTTCCAAGTTTTTTTTTCTTGCCTCTGTTTTCTATCCTCTACCTTTCATTCATAAAATTCCCTTTTTTCATGCTTCCTAGTCTTGCCTCAATGATGGATCTCCTTTAAAAATACTGGATCTCCTTGTCAAGGGTTTCAACTCATTTTTCCTGTTTTCCTTATATATTCTGTAATCTTTCTCATGTTGGGTTTTTACATCTCTTTATCTCCTATTTGTTTCATGTGTATGCTTGGATGGTCATGTGTGGATCAACACATACAGGAAACATAAAAAGTTTGCTCCCGTTCTTGGTTTTTTTTTTTCTTAACCCTCATCTTCTGTAATTTCTTATACACATTCTGCTTTCATGTTATTTAGTTAAAAGAAAAACTACCTTCATGAAAGCCAAATCTGTATAACAAACACTATTTTTTCCTACAAACGTTAATAGGGAACCACCCCAGGTATTCCATAGCACAAAATCTTAGTTATATAACTTCAGTGTTATAGGTGTAGGCACTGAAAGACAGTACAAGGAAATCCAGGCAGAGAGACACAGATTAAGGGGGAAATGGAGAAAAGCACAATACAAGTGAGGAAACAACTAAATTAATAAGGAATACTGTTTTTTTCTATTCAGGTCACTGGTTGGTGCTCAGATCTTAGGAATAAAATTACTGGATCATCCAAACCCAACATAAATATGAGGAAGCTATTTGTTTAATTCTCATTAACCACATAAATGTATCACTGTAGAGACTATGTGCTTCTGTTGACATCATCTGATGCAGAAAGCACTCTGGGCCACATGGCACAGAGATGTTCTACTTCTCTGTACAATCCTCTACCCCCTTCCCTCTCTCCTCCTCTTCTTTTTTTCACACTGTCTCCAACTCTATCCTCAAGCACCAGACTATAAAAATGAGGAAATGTTTTCTTGTTATGTTGTAAACCCCTTGGTGCAGAGATCTGTAAGTATCTGCTAATTTTCTAATTTGTGGTTTGCTTTGTATTTTGATTCCTAGTGACAATTCAGTCATACTTAGATCCGACATAAACTGGAATAAAATTTTGTATTTTATATATATATATATATATATGTACAATATGCTAGCATATAATGCACTATAGTAGTTAGTTGAATGTTACCCTACTGAGTTTCTTTCCCCCATCTCTACACAAGATAGGAAATTTCAGATAACTTGACAGAAACAGGAGCCATCATTCAACATTTTTCCTGCAGTCCTTTGTTGCTATTTATCATTCTTTAGCACTTTAGGTCTGCAGCAGTGGAAGCCTATGACCCTACTTGCTAGGCTCCATTTCCTCTTACCTTCATTAATTCGAGACAATTACAGCGTTTGTTTAATTACACAGCACAACCAATTATGTTAATCAATTCTTTTAGCACCCAACTGGGATTCCTCACGATGCATGGATATCTGCATTTGGTGAAAAATGAGGAGAGACAGAAGTTATGAAATTAATTCGATAATTCATCATCCTAGAAGCATACCCAGGCTGAAACTTCATTTGCAGACTCCTCTCCAACCTGAAAAGCTTGGATATGAGGTCCAGTTTGAAACCTTTCCCTCAGGAGGCTTTTAAACGACTGAAAATTCTCCAGAGGGTTGGACCTCTTTAGAGTTTATGTTTATATTTCCTTTCAGGAGCTTAGAGAAAGGAATTTTTCTCAGTGCACTTAGTGGCTAAACAGTTACCTTGACACACACTGTTCCCTTTTGCTGAAAAACGAATCACAGTAGTGATACAGGAAACAAAGCATATATACCCTACCCTTCATCCCTCTACTACAACAGTCCACAAAATCTCTGCACAAAGATTTACCTGTTTATCTTTTTCCATCCCCACATATTGATCTTAATCTTTTTGGAGATTCTTTGAAGGATACAGTAGGATATAATCAAAAATGTAGTAATATAAATACACATTTCCAAACAGTCCTTCAGTGAGTAACAAAATATTTTTGCTTCCTAATATAAGTAAAAAAAAATCTGATTTATGTATGCTGATGTAATTTCTGTGGATTGACAGAAAGATTTGTTAGTACAGCACTGTCTCATAGCCAGAGTCTGATAAAAACTCATGAATTAAAATTTGCACCTAAGTGATATATGGCAACTTACTATGGAATCACCCTGGAAATGTATTTAATTTAGAATTTGGCACTTTGTGATTCATTTGACAGTTGCATTTACTCCATAGATCTTACCATACCATTGGAGAAGGTTGAGGCCACATCATTATATATGCAATTTCTAATGAAAAATTGGATACTTATAATCTGGAGAGAGGAAGAACACTTTTTTATACATACTATGTACACATATTATTTGGAGCAACAGGTATTTGAAAAGAACAAAGAGGAATCGACTCTTTTCAACCACTTCTTTTACTTATAAACATATTTCTATTTGTCTGGGAAGCACACCAGTAAACCCCAGATATGCTCACATACTCTTAATATTGGTAAAAGTACATTATTGCCAAGAGGGCACATTTGGAAGTAAATTGATTTCACTCTTTTGATGGAAAAAATTCATGATATTCCAAAGTCTTTGGGAAAAAAATCACAATAAACCGAAGCAGCACCCCTTTACATATGCATTAGAATAATTCCTAAGTGCATAAAGAAACTTAGGTGATTTTTAGTCATACCAAAAAGTTATATCCAGATGTGAATAAATAGTTATGTGCACTGTTTTTCTATTTGAAAAATTATCTGTGCACCACAAAATAATTTATAGTATATACCAGAATACCCTCCTGGTGTCAGCTCTGATGAATGAACATCACGGGGGAGGAAGAAACTTTCTTTCTTCCTATTTTTCCTCCAGTGCTTGTAGATTTATATTGAGATAAAAAATGAAACTCTGATGCATTTGCTGTTAAGCTGTTTTTGAGAGATACACCCCATTCACTAGCATGGATCAAAGACATCAAAAATTTGTGGCATAAAATTGTGGCTACATCTGGGCAGCAACTGACAGAGAGTGGAGAGAGGGGCTCTGTTCCCTGCCTCCATTCCTACTGCACAAATTTGCAGAAGTTAAAGACATACTAAAGACGGTGCAGTATGGTGTTCTTAAACGCAATATGCTTCAAGGGGTAGGATCCAGACTGCCCATGAAGGATAAGTGTCTGCATGCATAAAGGGAAATTTGGCTTTGAGGGCAGCTGGGAGGCCAAGAGCCTGCATAAGTGAAGAGCCGCGCAGCCCCATTGACTCTCTAGCTCCTGTGAAAAACTTTACAAACACTTTTCAAAGGCAGCTTCATGTAAAAGGCAGAGAGGAAGGTTACCCAAATAAAAGGCAAATCCTTAAAAGAGATCCACTGCTGTATTGCTGGGAACCTCTTTAACCCATGCAAGACACATTTTTACAAGAAATTTTTCCATTGTTCACCCTCTTTCCCATTCTTAAGGGAACCTCTTACCTGCAGATGTGAAGGAAAAAAAGTGCAGCACTGATACATACAGTAAAGCTCTGACTTCTTAAAGGAAGCCCAAAAGGCAATCTCAGCAACCATAAGAGTTTTCTGACCCAGCCAAGTGTGGATGAGTCAGAATGTGTGTTTTTCACTTTCCCCGTGATTAACATACTAGAAGAAAAGGCCAATATATTATCTTCCTCAGATTATACTTTTCTCTGTATGTATCTTACCTGATGTGAGACAGGTTGCTTTACACACCTCTTATAAAGGCTAATGATGTATGTAAAGGAGTTAGACAATCATCATACTAGAGGGAATGATCTTTGCTTCACTCTGCTATTGCAATAGTCACGAAAAATAGACCCCAGTTTGTTTTAGGAGGAATACTGCACATCCAGATACTTCATGCTTGTGAGGCTAGGTGAAGTTAGAAGAAAAAAAAGGAAACGAAGGAGAGGGAAAACAGATGTAGGACTAATTTCTCAGATTCAAATGATGACAAGTGTTCTTATCTATCTTTGCATTGCTTGTAGGAACTGAAGAGAAATATTTATGAGTTTTACTGATGCTACCAGGACATCCTTGGAAAAGGACAGCATTAACAATGTGTTATCAGTGTGTTTGCAAGATTTAACTGAATAATACAGAAAAAAATTCTAAGCCCCTTGGCTTCCAAAGAATTCAGAAGATTTTTGTTTCCTTTTTGGCAGTCTCACAGAAAGATGGGAGAGGAAGTTCTACAATGTCAATGAGGCTGTACGTGTCTGTCTGCACAGGAGTCTCTGGTGACAAAAGGTCATAAATATCCAAATTGACGATTCCCTTCCCTTCCCAAATCTTCCCTTCCAAAACCTTCCCTTCCCAAATCTTCCCAAACCTTCCCAAACCTTCCCTTCCCAAACATTCCGTTCCCAAACCTTCCCAAACCTTCCCAAACTTTCCCACACCTTCCCAAACCTTCCCTTCCCAAACTTTCCCAAACCTTTCCTTTCCTTTCCTTTCCTTTCCTTTCCTTTCCTTTCCTTTCCTTTCCTTTCCTTTCCTTTCCTTTCCTTTCCTTTCCTTTCCTTTCCTTTCCTTTCCTTTCCTTTCCTTTCCTTTCCTTTCCTTTCCCTTTCCTTTCCTTTCCTTTCCTTTCCTTTCCTTTCCTTTCCTTTCCTTTCCTTTCCTTTCCTTTCCTTTCCTTTCCTTTCCTTTCCTTTCCTTTCCTTTCCCCCTTTCCTTTTTTAAAGGATGTAGATCTGAAAGAACATATCTGTAACAATCTGCAGCAGGTATATTTGGTACTCACACTTCCCCCCACACTTCTTCTCTAGAAAAAGATTCTGAATCTTCCAAGTATTCTGAAGTAATTTTTACCACCTCCAAGAACAGCAATACAATGACAGCATGGAAAACAGATGCCTGAACTCCAAAGGTTGTTTCAGAATGATTACCAGTACTGTCAACTATATCAAAAGTGGGAAGGACATAATTTTGACTGTCATTAATAATAAGAACAGTTGGAAGAATAAAAAACACTTTAAATTAGCACTTCAGCACAGCACCATTTCTCCCAGCACTAAAAACAATCGATGTGATGTGCGACTGACACACAAAATACCTGACATTTACTCCTACAACTTAATTTTCCCAGAGGTTTTGGTCTATACCAATTACATAACATTCCTTCCCTTAACAGGTCTAGCTGAAACAAACTTTTGAGCAGAGGTAGTAATCAAAACCTTTTGGTGGATTGCCCAGTTCACCTCTTTCAGCCAAGATGTACTCCTTTATATCCAGGGCACCAAGCCAAGGTCTTTCTCTGCTGTTTTTAATGGCTAATATCAACACCATTTCTGAAAGACCTTGATGGAGAGATCAGGGGCTCTGGAGTTCACAAAAATCTTTCCAAAACTTTCAATCAGCAAAGGTACAAGGAAGCTGTTTTCCCCACATTGCAAAAAGCGGGCCACTTTCTTAATGAAGAAGCTCATAGGACCACTTTCTTTTGTTTCTGCTCCAAATCAGCAAGTAGCCCTGCAGCCTGGAGTGCCCTGTATGTGACCTGAAACAAGTAATTTAATCCGTCTGTGCTTTGCTTCTACAACTATAAACGGGAGATAATCCTTCTCCACTTCTCCAAGCAGCTTCGAAGATAAATTCGTTAGTTCTTGGGAGCCGTTCAATACTTTGACAAATTGAGCTCTCTGCATGCAAGCACTTACAAAAAATTTCTACTCCTGAGGCAACCCTTCTTCTATCTGACAGCTGAAAGATGTAGGTTTGAACATTCTAATCCACTGGACTTTAAGACTTTAATCCTCCAAAGTCACCCTAGTGATTATTATGCCTGGTTGAGCATCAGAACTGAACAAACAAATGCTGAATAGTCAGCCTGCCAAAAGATTTCACTTTAAGCATTTAGGTTTTTTAGGGGTTCCTCCTCACCTCAGGCTCTCTGAAGAAAAAGAAAACAAGCCTATTGAATATTAAGACAGCTGCCAAACTTGGGGTTTACCACAAATACCATGAAGAACAAACATGGAACTCAACCCCTAAATATCTTGCTGCAGTGGGAGAGGCAGAAAAATGAGCAAGAACAAAGAGAAGGAAATAAGAGCATTTGAGGACAGAGAAAAAAAGTGATAACAATGGTCATGGTCAGATCCATTCAAGTATTGTACAGACAGCAAGCTCTAGCACAAGGCTGGTGCATGGGTAACATTAATTGCCACAGTATATATACAGTAGTCACCAAAACCATGCTGGTGTTGTGTTTCCTTCTACTTCTCTTTGGTTTACCATTTACGTTGAATTAAGTTTGTCTCAGTGTCCTGAAGAGATGCATAGAGGAAACTGCTTTAAAAATAGAAAAATGGGAATTTTGTCCCTATGAAGAAAATAATACTGAAGGATGGACAGGTCTTTTTGAGTCAGTCCTGTTTGATCCCCAGAGGTGCAATAAGATTTGGATGAACTGTATAAGCCATATTGTCTGTTTGATGATTGTGAACATAAGAACATATAAAAAGTCCATAAGGGACAATTGATTTCCTACATCTCTGTATATACCTTCCCCCTATATTATCTTGCCAGATATTAATGGGGATTTATATAAATCTCATCAATCACTTTTATACCTCTATTAACTAAGACCATAATACAAAGTTTTGTAATTTAAAAGCAAATATTTTAAAAGATAATTAATTGGAAATAAAATACTATTTTTCAGGAGAAAACATTCTGTGGCAATTAGTTGAGCACTCAGAAAAAAACAAATCAACACGTACATTTAGGGCTAGGGCTAAGTGAGCAACATTTTTTGTGTTGAAGAATGTTTATCTTCCACTCTGATACCTCTGAGGACTTCTACTCATCTGTTGCTTTTAACATGTCGTTACACATTGAGGTTCAAACACTAAAATCACATTTGCGAGTGGATCCAAGGTTTACATGTCTGGTGTGGTTCTAATCAGCAACATGCTGTTCAAGTACTTGTTGATATGAGAACTTGTTGATATGGAAAATGGGACTGGAAATACTGTAAAAACACACTCAGTCTGGTATGGAAGCAACTCCCAAGAAGCTATTTTTGAGCAATTTCCACTTCTTGTCTTGCCCTTAAACAGGAAGCAGTAAAAAACACAGCAGTAACTATGTTTAAATTCTCAAGCTTTCTAAAACCTTGGGAACAAGTGGAATTTTCTGACAACACAGATACTGGTAGATTCTTATTAATTTCAGATAAATTTTACCATCCTGATCTTGTGTTTTCCTGACCAAGGATACCTGTACACTAAAAAATGTTTTCAGCAGAAGGGCTTTTTAGAAGCCAGAGACTATGTTTTTGTCTGTGACAATTCTTTAGGGACAAAGAATTTCTATTAGTTCTTCACAGTTGAAGAAATTGGCTGAGGTCCTTGTCTAATGATTTCATCAACATATAACTACATGAATCATGATGTTTGCTATTGTCCTGAAGCAATAAATAATTGTACAGTAAATTAATCTCCTCATTTGTAGGTGGTCAGAATTTTACTTCAAAACGGGATGGATGCTCAGACTAATAAAAGGAACTCTGCATTGTGCTTCAAATAAACAGTTAGTCCAAGTGAGTACCAGTATCACTGCAACTGTTACATGTTTGTCTTATCTGTCCTTGGCTGATAATAAAGGAACAGACATCTAGCAAGCATAATAGTTGTTATGGAGAGGGGAAAAAAAAAAAGCTGTCACTTTCCTTTTGTCAGACAAAAGAATTTTAAAAAGCATCTTGCATTTGAAACTGCTATTAGCAGGAGAAAAAGTAAGAAAAGATACTTTTTCGCCTTTCACATCTCTCTAATCACTCAGCGTGTTTTACTTGTTTTACTGGAGAAATCATTTTGTCAGCTAATTTTGTTTACAACAATAGCTGATGAAGTGCATGGGAAGCTGAGCTACATGTTCATTGTCCTTGTGCCTGCTCAGGATGTCCACCACATGCAGGCGACCTCGTAACCCTTCCCTTCAGAGGGGATTTCTGTCACTGACCTTCACAGATGTCATGCTGGGCTATTTTTGTTGGTGAGGTTAATTTAGGATAGAAACCGGAAAGGAACTTGTTACCATGAGGGAGGAAAAGCACAGTATAACATTTATGGAAGTTTTATCTGTGGTCCATATCTCAAAGTCATAAAAATGAATTTAATATGCATGAGAATTTAATCAGGCCCTTAAGAACAAAAATTAAAATTTAACAGCAAATAACCTACTCTTTTTCTTTTATACTTCTTTTTTGTACTTCTCTTATTCTCTTTCTTTTGTACTTCTCTTTTTCCTCCTCTCTTGCAAGTGAATTGGGATTCTCTAAATGTCTTCTCTTTACTCTCCCTTTATTTAGTTCAAGGGATGTGTAGATTTGTGTTTTATTTAGTATTATTTATATAATAGTTTCTTTATTAAGAAACACTGTACAAAATATTATTGTGTGCTAGATAAATGAGTTAAGATGGCCAATGCTGGCATAGTTTTACAAACAAAGGTAGCTGTATCTTTTTGAAAAGTATCTCTGAAAAACCGGCTGAGAAAGGGACCTAGGAATTGAAGTAATCCCTGTCCCTTTCCCTGCTTTTAAATATTTACTCCAAGACATCATGGGTAGATTACAATGATGAAAATATATATGCCTCACAGTGCCATTACCTTAGTTAATTGAGGAACGTGCAAGGACTGAAAGTAATGCTTTTTGTCATCTGTTTGCTGCGAGGAGCTACTGACACATGTACTGACCTACACACATATAAGTGTATATAAGTGTGTATCTATATATACACATACATGCATGCAACTATTTGTGCTTTGATGCTAAAACAAGATGCTTTAATCCCCCAGGAAAGGAGACTTCCTCCAGATGTGCACACTTTTCAAGACAGAAGTCTAGATGATGGTGCAGAGTGGGGATGGGAGGAATACTGTTTGGTTCTGCACAGCTGAACAACAGGATTTCTCAATGCTGTGGCACCACAGAACATTTCTGAAATAGTAAAATCTACAATGAGGATATTTCCACTGTAATTTGAGAACTCAGCACAGAGAAGTGAGAAAACTTTAGACATCTCAGGACTGAAGCCTCTAATTACCAAAGTTTTTTAGAAGTTTAGAACCCATCTGATATTAGTCTAATTTTTCTGGAGGGATGAATGCATACCAAGGCTAAACTGGAAAACAATCTCCATCCTTTTGTAAAGTGATCTGATCTGTCTCTTTCATATCTCTGTCACACTATCAGCTGTCTCTTAGGGAAAACCAGCCACTGGGAATCTGCCATATCTCAAATAAACAATCTCAGAAGAAGAAGTGGTTAATTAACTGCCAAAAATGTTGTGCTGTTACGGAGTTTCACTTTGCCTTTCTCCCACTGTTTAATCTTCCTCCTTGCTTCTCAGTGAAGGTGAGGAAGTAATCTTCTAATCATATTCTGGATAAACTCAAAGAAAAACCCCTGAGTCTTACAGCATACTATTTGTAACTCAGTAATGTAAGCATTGCTAGCTTCTTTTCTTGGTTTTGTTTATCCTTTCTGAAGGAAGGGTAACAGAACTGGAAACAGATAGGTGTAATGGTCTCAGTAATATTCTATAAGGAGGTATTATTATCTGCTAGTTTTTCAAGGTATTGATTTGTATATACATTTAAAACTGATGTTTATTTTCTAAGTATTTTTGTCTCTGTAGGAACTCACGTTTAATGTGCTACCTACCAGGAACATGAAATCCACATCAGCATCACTACTTTGCAGGATGTAATTCCACTTCTTATAAATAAGATTATACACCTAGATAAATGACTGTACACTTTGCTGTGCTAAACTGCTTATTGTGCAATTCAACCTACTTCATCAAGTTAGTTTGATTGCTAAATGCCACTGTTAAGAAGAAATGTGAACTTTCCAAAATCATCCAGGGTAAAATTTATCTTATCGTACTTAACCTAATTAAAAACTGTCTATCCAGGCTGCATTAGCTACCTTGATTCAAGAAACAGAAACAAGCCCTTCCCAATAGTAAATCATGTTTAGGACCAATGTGATAAATCACAATATGCAAGTGCCTGTTTTTCCTTCATTGTAAATGAAGGTAGATGATGTGATTTGTTTGGACTTCACCTCTAACTTAAAAGGTATAAAATGGATCAGATTATCCCAATTTTAAAAAATCTACCTTTGCCTATTACAATTTTTCTGACAGTTTGTCTTTCTGAATTATGCCAGGAACTACTTCTGTCTCTCTCCTTCCCTGCAGGTAGGCATACTGGTGGAGTAGTGATTTTAGATATTTTAAAAAGATCAGCGATATTGCATTGCACTGCCAAGACCAATATTCATGTGGAGATGTTATGTTTTTTCTTCTGGTATCATGATCTCTTGGTTTCTCTTTGTGGTTTCTCAGAATATGGGAGTTTTCTTCTGTATTTTTACAAGATGTAAAGTGAACTTTATGTTTATGAACAGAATCTTGGAAACCAGAAATATTTATCTCAGAAGAAGTCCAGTAAGGTCACCAAGAGGGCAAGTGAACAGTTTTCTGAGAGTAACCTTGAAGGATCCCACACTCCTGGCAGACTAACCACTTCTGTTTTTTGCAGTGGTCAACCTTGAGTTGGCTCACCAGCAAGGTGCCTCTTTGAGAGCTTTCTCCACCTGGAATTCAGGTGACTCCATCTGTATTTTTCTCATAAATTGCATAAGAACTCAGAAGACAGAAAAGATTTTTAATCAGTAGTGGTCTGGGCCAGACATGAAGATATTGCTAAGGGTAGAGAGGCTTCCTTTCCCACGTAGCTTTTGCATCCTGAAAGTTTCAACCAAAAAAATCAAATTGCACAAAACACAAAATTTAGGCCAAAATATTTCCACTTACAATTAGGCAAACCTCATTGGTTTCCTAGCCAAAACCTGATGCTATGAGACCCAAACCCTGAGACTCTTGCAGCAAGAAAACAGGAAGATCATATATTTATCCACAGACCACTGATTTCCTAATTTCATACTCCTAGATTATGAGACACTAACAATGCTGTCCAAGTCCCTTTGGTTGTGAATATATTATCAACTGCATATTCCACATACATCTTAGATCTTTTGCAGGGAAGGATAATTTTTTTTAAACTGTCTTTTCAAATGGTACAAACCTCCTAAATTTAAGGAGCAGGCAGAGACCTGAGATGCAAGATGCTGGAGATGCTCTCCACTCACCACCTCCCGTCCTGACCCCTGCCATCTTTTTGAGTGGAGGTAGCCATCCAGGTAGTCAGGGTAGAAAAGAGAGTGTGCTACTGATCCATTCATCAGCATAGAATCACAGAATAGTGTGGGTTGGAAGGGACCTTGAAGATCATCTACTTCCCACCTCCCTGCCATGGGTAGGGACACCTTCCAGTAGACATGGTTGCTCAGAGCCCCATCTAAACTGGCCTTTGAGTACTTCCAGGGATGGGGCATCCAGAGCTTCTCTGGACAACCCATTTCAGTGCCTCCCCACCCTCTACAGAAAAGGATTTCTCCCTAATAACTAATCTAAATCTACCCTCTTTCAGTTTAAATCCATTACCCTTTGTCCTATTACTACGTGTCCTTGTAAAGTACATCTCCAGCTCTCTTGTAAGCCCCCTCTAGGTATTGGAAGTCTGCTATAACATCTCCACAGAAACTTTTATTCTTCAGGCTGAACAACCCCAACTCTCTTCATAGGAGAGGACCTACTCCAGGTTCACATCCCTTTTATGCTGGAAGCACCAGAGCTGGATGCAGTACTGAAGGTGAAGCCTCACAAGAGCAGAGTAGAGGGGAAGAATCATCTCCTTGACCTGCTGTCCACACTTCTGGTGTAGCCCAGGATGTTGTTGGCTTTCTGGGCTGCCAGTGCACATTGCTGGCTCCTGTCCACCAGTACCCCCAAGTCCTTCTCACCAGGGCTGCTCTCAATCCATTCTCCAACCGGTCTGTGTTGATATCAGGGTTTTCCCTGACCTAGGTGCAGGACCTTACATTCAGAAGACAGGACTTTAGAGATTTTTTTTTTCCTGGAGAAATCCCCTGAAATATTAGGCAAGGTTATCCTAAATCTCTTTGCTGGATCATGGGTCTCACATTAAGAACATTTAGGCACACAGGTCATGTGCTGAACTCTACTCTGAGGTAGATGTTGTCTGTGGACACCTAGACATCTGGTTTCCCATGCTCCAGGCATCAGTGCCAAGTGGTGCACTGAGCTTAGTGACTGAGTTAGTCCCTTCCAATCCTCTGTTCCTAGAACAGCATGTGAGCATATGAGTAGGTTTTCCTTCCTTTCATACCCTCTTTTTGGTGCTTACTTAGTTTCTAGGGTTTTTCATGATGCACACACTCTTTGCATGTTTATATCACCCCTGGAATGAAGCTTCAGTCATAGCTGGTGCCTGAGGCATTACCATAACGTAAATAAAAAGATGATCCTTACGTTTCCTGGAAATCTCTTCTCAGCATCTGAGCGCACAAGTAATGCTCAATTCACTTGATATCACAACACAACCTGATTTGTACACATCCTGACAAGTTCAGTTATTTTGATGTGACTAGAATCTTTGAACAAACCTCAGGTCTTCACCCCCACATTAGCCCGCCTCCCAGAAACGTGTTACACATCACTAAAGGCTTAGCTAAAACACCAAACTGTCATGCGCCAGGCTTTATCTTGTGGATATCAGCAGAGGAAAGCAGAAGAATGCACCCAACATTAGGCAACGTTCTCCGTGTGGGAGGATGCAAGTGATCGGGGTCACTCAGCACACATGCAGCGACAGGAAGAAAACTCAGCAAACACAGTGCTCCTGGTCCAGACAAGCACAGATAACATGAGCCTTGAATTAAGATGCCAGTCCACGCTGCCTCCCTTTGAAGTCATGCAAGATAGGAGATATCAGCCACAGGTATGCAAACATGAAAGTCGAATACTATCAATCACAAACGAACAGCTGCCTCAGCAAACTAGAGAGAGCCTGGGTTTCCATTTAACTAAAACAAATACAGTCTGAGAAAAGAAATAACTGCAGATGTACCTAAGTCACAGCTGATCTCCTCATTATGAAACATAGAGAGAAAACACAGAAAAATGACAGATTTGAATGAGATTAGATATTACAACAAAGAGGGTAGGAGAGGGAAGGGTATTTGGTTTTTTGTAGCCTTTCTGTAAGTTTCTCTGAGACTTTATTCATCATAGAAAGAAATATACTTTCTGAACACACACATTTGCACTGCAGATGTAGCTTTCATTTTTATTATCACTTCAGATCAGTTTGTCTGAATCCCTTTGTTATAAGCGTTAAGACCTAGATCATGTCACTACCAAGGATCAGGAAATATGGATCTTTCACATTAGATGACTCTTCTGGGGCCTCCCCGATCTGCAGTGAAGATGTGGAAGGTTGCACACATACTCCAAAGGGTAGAGTGAGCTAAGAAGTGGATGGAAACCTGCCTGACATTCCCTAGTCCCTCTGCCTCAGCTGGCAGAACCACTAATCAGTGCTATGCCACACTTTAGAGATGCCACAGAGCTAGCATTAGTTTAGCTCACTTCTTGTCTTTACCACAGGCAGACCCTGATCCATGAAAGCTCTTCATTTCAGGCTTACCTTTAACAGCTAAATGGTCTATGGGACTACTTATAATTCAACAAGTACTTCAAGCCTCTCAAAATCCCTCTGTGAGAGACTTTTCCACTGGACAGAGGTTTACACCAGTGTGTTCTTCTGAAAGGGTCTGTGTGAGAACAAAATATAAACACAGGGGATAGACTTAATAATTGCAAGTACATTACCTCTTTATATAAAGCATTGTGAACTAAATATTACGGTTGTCACATGAGAAAGTTTATGCAAACAAGGAATATAATAGCTCTCACAAATAATTAAAGAGAACATAGTAGAGGGTAAGACCGGATTGGCCTCTGTACCTGCCACAAAGAAGATCTTTTACCCTGCTGTTGACTGCAAACCAATAGGCATAGGGAGTGCAGGCACATCATACTGGACCTCTGCTTACTGTAACAGCATTACGGTTGATGATTATTACAGTTGAGAGCAACTGTCCAAAGTGTTACCACAATGCTTATTATAGAGCAGCTTTACAACAACTAGAGTAAATTGTTTGCAAAGAACAGGAACCCCTTTTTCACAATCAATTGGGAATATCCCCTATAAAAGAATCTTAAGTACGAACTCAGTAACCGGTAAATATGTTCCCTGAGCATCCAAGACTTACACAAGGCCCGAGCACATGGGCACATGATGGAAACTAGGGTTGTCGAACTCCTATTTATATGCTTAACCAAATAATATGATTGCAAGCAGTAACTGAGAAAATTACTAATCAAACTACACAAAGCTTGGAGTTACTGGCCCACCAACAAACCCAAAGCAGAGCAGCTGTATACCAGAACCAGCTGGCGCTAGACTACCTCTTGGCAGAGGAAGGAAAGGTGTATGGTAAGTTTAATACTGTTGTTTGCAAATAGATGATAATGGAAAAGCAATAACAAATATAGTGACCAATATCTGAAAAATAACCCATGTTATCTCTCTGCACGAGAGATAATGGTGAGAAAAAGTGTTGGAAACAGCTGGACTTCCTTCTTTTAATAACCTTTGCTGAACTGTTATTTCTGTCTTGTTTAATTCCATGTTTTATAAGATTAATCCTTAGCGTAGTCTAAAGAATTCCCCTAACCACAATACTGATGGACCCGAAGGACACCACCCTTGATAACCCTGAAACGCGGAAAATCATAATCCTGTGCCCCGGCTCTGAGCAAGTGAAAAATAAAACTGAAACACTAAGAATGCTAACTGAATGGGAACGATCTCAGAAAGACAATAAGAACATCTAATATTTAAGTTTGTAATAAAACCGTGAATAAAAAGGGGGGAATTGTAGAAAATAAATAGGACAATTTTATTAAAAACAAAGGTTTCCATGGCTGTCTCGTTCCAGGGCACTTGGGAACCATTTTGTTTGAAGGACTGGGAAACTATTTTGTGGTTGAGGACTAATGGACTATTTGTGATTCTACTTGAAGTTGCTTATTGCTGCTGCCTCCTTGCTGCTACATACAGTTCTACTTGGGGTTGCCTATTGCTCTGTTTACAGTCCTGCCTGCTTACTGCTACTTATTGTTATTTACTGTTCTGCTTGCTTGCTGTTACAGTGCAAAGGCGAGCCAGGAAGAATGTAAAGTGATGAGACCAGCCTGAGCTCACTACCAGGGAACCATGTGGCCAGGGACAGGGAAACAACATGACAGGTGGATGAAGACAACCAATGAACTGCACTGGAAAGCAAAGATTGCCTTTTAAGGAGGAAAAGAGTGAGGCCTGGCAAAGGAGGAGCAGGGGAGTGGTTATGCAAATTGAAGGATCTTAAAAGGGCTCGTTCCTCCCATCCAGGGGTACTCGAACCAGATCACGAGTTTGGTGCACCCAGTGTGCTGTTAATAAAGTTCTTTGTTTCACTGTATTTGGCCATCTTCTAAATTTTAATTAGAGATATTTCTCACGTCTGTAATATTGTTATGGAGGACAGTGACTTCAATGAGTTAGCAGGTCAAGTCCTGACAACAGATGTATTGGGCTGTTCATTTCAATGGATGAGTTAAGACAAGTCAGAGTGAATCAAAAAATGTAACCTGTCCTTTATCTATTTAGTGTCTTCCCAGAAACATAACGTTGTAATTAAAGTTTTACTTTAACACTGAATTAGTCTGAGTAGCTGTTGCTTTCAGCAAGGCAATAACTAGAACAATAATCATCATGTAGGTGATATACCAAATGTGTACATGTGGCACTAAAAACAACACTATGTTTTTTTTCAGAAAAGAATCTTCACTAGAAGAAGAAGAACTATTTTCTCTGTGTAAATTTTTATAGACTGCCTGCACAGAAGTCTAAAAAGAGGTGACAAGACATCTCATGGTATATATTAGAGTTGTCAGTTGAGATTTGGACCTCTCTTTCTGGATTCACTTTTGTCCGGGGATTCCTTTCCTGCTTCACACCATCTTGCCTTGATATAAGACTGCAGAGAGAATCCAGCCAGAGACTGAAACTACAATCAGACTTCTGCATTATTCAGATCACATTTACAGCTGTTTCAAATCACAGCAGCCCATCTACCCAGTGACACAGACCACAGAGAACACAAGAGTCTGTCTTCTTTCTCTTCACTGGTGCCCCATTGACAACTCAGTTGAATGCAAGGCTTCACGCTTCCTTTCAAAAGCCCTAAGTGGGACTGGCTTCAATTACCAAGTGCACTTCATACTGTGTGACTCCCACATCACTTACATCCTGTTGGAAGGATGGAGTTGTCATCTTAAAGTAAATATTGCGAGTGCGGGAAACAAAGCTTCCCGAAGGACAGCCTATGACCTTGGAGCTCACTCCTCAAAAGGCACAAATGAACAGCAACAACTACACACCAGGGCAAAAGGCAATAAGATCTTTCACTTTGTCCCACTGCTGTGGCAGGGAATCGAGGAAAGAAGTAGCTGCTCAACTAAACAGATAAGAAATTCACTGCAGTCTGGGCAGCTGTATGCTTCCCTAATAGGTAAATAGAGTGAGTGGTTAATATAGCTTACCCTTTGTTGATAGGAGGCAGTCACATACAGAAAATAGAAGGCAGGGGTTTTTTTGTGTCTGAGAGGTGTTCAGCATTTCATAAGACCACACATATTATGTGTTACCTGTTCATCAGAGGTCAGAAGCATATGTCTTCCTTCAGTTTTTGCTTGCCTGGTTCCCTTATTTTGGACAAGAGTTTTTACTGTTCCCTTAATTCTGAGTAGTAATGTAGAGTAGATAAGATTCAGGTGCTATAATATATTGATTTTAGTTTTACTGGGTAAAACAGGTGATTCCTTTTTTAAACAGTACCTTATAATGGCGTCAGTTTTTAAAAATACTTGGTTTCCATCTTTTTTCGTCATACTTGGTCGGCTAAGTCTGTGCTGATAAACTACCCCAATGGATCATTAAATGGATCTTGAAACTGACTGAAAGTACAAATTCCTTTATTTTACAAAGAAAACAGACTATTCTGTATGATGTTGTAGACTATTTATTACTTTGCATTATATCTGTTACTCTAAAGAGTAAGGCTATTTATGTATTTTTCCTGCATTTAAGAAAAATAAATGTATCTTCTAAACTGTAAGCTTTTAAGGATAAAATTCTCTTTTGTGCACATATATGAAAAGACCTCAAAGCAACAGAGCTTTTACATCTGCAAAACAGCACAGTCCTACAGCTGGTTACATTTTAGGGTACAGTGGAGCAGGTACTTCACAACTACACAGATCCTTTAACTGTAAGCAGCACAGAAGAGCATGGATTACCACAAAAGCTGTCCGGAGAGTGATGCCTTCCTCATCCATTTCTTACTGGTGTGTGATGGTTTTCCCCAACTTCTGTGACAAGCAATTAGAAGAAGTCCATCACTTGACTTTTTACATATGAATTGGAAAATGAGCGGCTTCTATGTTTCTGTTCACATAAGTCAGTAAATTATGAGCCATACAAGTCCATTTTGAGGATTTGCTTTCTAGTGAAAATACAGAACATTTCAACATACAAAAGGAAAAGCCAACTTTTTTTCCCCAACTCTTCTAAATATGATAATTTCTTCTGGGTCCCCGTTATTAATGGCATAATAAACATACATGACAGTGAACAGCTTTGGAACTGAATGCAAAAGCTCATAGAATATCTCAAGTTGTAAGGGACCCTTAAGGATCATTGAGTACAACATAATTGCATTGCACCCAAGTATTTGCATGTTTAAATACCAGGCATGACTTACATTGCAGTCTAGGTGGGTAGCTGCTGCCACTGAAGAACCAAATTCTCCTTATATTTTACCTCCTTTTAGTACACTGGGCTTTCTTCTGGTAAAAATATCTGGGACTCATTAATAGAGATTGTACAGGAACACATAAATCCAGCTTCATGTAACCACACACAGAGGCAAATGGTTTTGTTAAACAGCAATTGTCATTTCAGAATGAATTATGATTTAAGATGCATTATGTAATTTTTTTTCATGTTGTGCCATTTGGTCTCTGATCAGTGAGGTGGCTCTGTGCTTTCTATGGAATCAATTAACCCTAAAGACCGGCCATAGTTCTAACCTCATGTTTTAATGGAAACCATTAAAATTCTTCTTTAGTCAGCTCCAAAGTAATGTGTGACTTGAAACTTGTAACTTTAGCTGGCCAGGATACTATGAGTTCTTCCATCTCTCTATCTTCATTGCTACACAAAATACCTGGATACCTGGAGCACAGCACATAACAGTAAATAATAGATGTAGGACATAGTAAGGCAGACAGCTAGGGGAACATTGACTTTATCTCTCAACGCAATCAGACAGAAAACAACAGTGTATGCAAGGTGGTACAATGAGCTGAAACAATGAAAATCACCAGCGGAAAGCAAAAAACTCTAGCTTAAAAGACTCAGTCACAGAAATATTCTCCATCAAGGCACCAAATGAAATTCTAGCTAAGGGTGTTGGCTAAATACACAGAAAGATACAAAGATATAAAGGAATAATATTGCCAGAAATTATGAACCCATTCCTAAAGCACATCACACACACATGTACACATGCACCAGTATCAGGTTGTATGTTTAACTAGACTGTTTCTGTTTTAGAGTTCCTTTTTCTCCTCTCTTAAAACTTTCCAATTTTTTAGCATGGGTATATTTCCTGTCCTGGCAAACAGCATGAAAGAGGAACCTATGTATTATTTCTGTCTTATTTTATTTTATACAAAATAACAGTGTTTCAGGAGACCTACCCAACTATTTGAAAATGTTCCTTAAAAAATTCCAACCACTGAATTTCCACAAGTTGTTGAAAAACATAATCAAACAAATAATAATAATAAAGGCTAAAAATCACCCTAGCCTTACCACAGATCTCTTACCCTATTGCCCCCTAACCCCAGAGAAAAACATTAGTTTTGCAATTTTCTTGAGAGGGGTAATGGATGTGGTTGCCTCCTGAACAAAGAAGAAATACATTCCAGACTAGTGTCCACTCTAGCTGATGGCTTGCCATAACTCTGACACTTTCTATGCTAAGCAGGTTCCAGTCCGTGAGCCTCATCTAATTGCCATGATGACAGGTTCACACTGGAAAAGAAAGGTGGTTGTTCAAGCAGATGGTTTGTGCCACTAAGCCAAAGCCAAAAATACTCTTCCACAAACCATCAGATCAGTGACTTTTAATCTTAGGGTTCAAGGACACTATAACTCTATAGCCCTTTTCACATCTGGAGAACATGGGTCTGGTATGGAGAGGAAAGTACCACACTGAGCTCACAATCTGCTCAGCTGATGGGCTGGCAACAGCTGGGTGCTGTGACAATCTCCCTCAACTCCTCCTTCTGCATGTTTGCAGAAAGATTTACCTTCAGTGAGTGTCTACTTTTTGTACTTCACCCACTTTGAGTAAATGCTCACTGTAGCTCATTTGTGATTTGTCAAGTTCTGAAATCAAGTTATTGTTTTTTTGTTTTAATCTTAGGGAGTGTTCTTTCTCGTAATTGATTTTGGAATTTTTTATATATATATCAATTTAAATATTGTATAAGAATTTTTGTCTTCTAGATCTCTTATGTATCTTGTATACAAGAGTTCATCCTCCTTAAACATATTTAAAGACAGCAAGCGAGAAAAGTATTTTGATTTCAGGGGATAAAAGTTAACTGTAACTTCATAAACACAAAACGGGGTGAAACATAGCAGGAAAAGGATTCGGTTGAATCTGGCAAGGGTCAGGTGTGACTGAAGTCAATTATGTCCTGGATATGTCAGCTGCAGATCACAATAAAAAATTAATTTGACTCTCAATTCACAAGGAAAGGGAAGTTGACAGGAATGCAGCATGTGACTGTATACAGTTAACCACAAGTCTGGAGTCCAGAGAGTTTTAGTAAAAGGTGTTGGCACCTACAAATAGATTTGGGTATGACCAGAAGTTGAAAAAAAGTACTGGTTTTGTTTTTCTAAAGAAAAATTACATCTCCATTTCATTTGGATCTCATCGACAATGCAAAATAAATCCTTTGTGATTTTGTAATCCAAATAATGCTTTTTCATCTTATCTTAGGTGGTGGGGGGGGTGTGGATTATGAAAAGATTCAGAATATTTTGTGGTTCCCATACCACTGATTTATTGACATTTATTTCATTTATGTGAAAATATAGTTTAATTTATAAGTGTTTTATTTGATCAAACATTTCCCTTTTTTTCAATAGAAGAAGCAGCTAAGTAGAGGGAAGAAGGATAGAAGATAATATGCCATATATCCCTTTTGACGATGTATCCTTCATGTCCACATTGGTGTCAACAATAACAGAAAGCAATAGGCAGATTTCTGAGAGTCACAAGCCAATTCTTTATAGCCTTGTTCTACACCTCTAAGGTACTGTATGAGGTGTGGTCTACAGAAGGCACAGCCAAAAGACAAAATTTATTTGATTCAAATATGAAAAAGAAATTACTGAAGATGAGTGTCACCTGGCATGGGATGCAGTTCACCTGACTACAGAAGCTTCATATCACCAATTTGGGACATCAGCTGCAAATGAGCTGAGTTTTGTTCTAGAATTGCTCTTTAAAAAAGGAAAACTAAATCATTAGGTCAGGTCACAGACATCTGCGTCTTCTCAGTTTAATTCTACCACTGATATCTGCAGTTAGAAGCCCAGTGAAAGTTTCTTAATAGTTTATTACTTAAGAGTTTATTAAACTGGACAGTTAAATGAGGATCATTCTACTAGAAGAGTCTATTTTTTCATAAGATACTTTTTGCTGCCACGCAATCAAACAACTCTAAAAGAATAAGTTTCAATAAAATTCTTTCTTTTCTCTATTCTCCAGCTCTTTTGGCTTTGAGATCCTTCTATTTTCAAACATCAACAATCTCTTGGGTGTTTGATGTTGCCAATCAATAGTTGCACTGGCTGTGGACAGGGTGCAAGGCTCTTAAGTTGAAGGCTTGGCTCTCTTTAAATGAGTGGTATAAGGCATCAATTAGTCCCAGCACCGTCACGCTCTCTGACCCCCTTCAGGATTTTTGTTCTCTCTTTTGTATTACAGGTGTCTGGAAGAAGGAGCAACTTACCTAGCACAGATATAGTAGTGATGAGTTCCTGGACTGTTAATGCAATGACTTAGAAGTACACTGGCAAAAAAGTTCTTCAGCCTTTAATGCTCTGCTTTTCCTATAAAACCCTTGGCCAACAGGAACTATTTTATTATCTATTTTGTTCTTGCTTAATAACAGTGTTGCATACAGTTCAGTTGCCAAAACAGAAAACAGAGTGCAGGCCTCATGCCTTTGAATCCACTCCTCTGTTCACTACTCTGGTCTGAAGTGGAAAAAAGAGGATGGTAATGTCTTGGTTTGTGGGGTCATAAGACTCTTCCCAGTTCCTCAACCTTGGTTTTAGGTCTCATCAAGGACAACGCACCCAGATCCACAGACGGTTGATGTCAAGTGAAGCAAGGAAAGAGTTAATATCTGTGATAGGAAGAGTCAGCCTCAACTATCAGTGGAACCACCTGGTACCCGTTAAGGAGTAGTTATGAGAGACAGGTGAGAGATAAATTAGGAAAGTTTCATAATGTGGGAGAGAATGACCAAGAGACATTGCTGGGCTAGTTGTAAGGACAGTAAGCAGAGCCAGGTGTTTGAAGCCATAGAGAGAGAGGAGATTTATAGACTCCTTCAGTAGACAAAAACCTGCTTTCTTTTTCCATCTGTAAGTAATGAGATACAGGTAGGGCTTAAACCAACTAAAAGCTGTTATACAGAAGATACCAAAATAACATGTAGATGCCTGGATATTTGCTTAAGGACTAAAGGATTGTGACAAGGATAAGACAATAAGATAAAGATAGGGAGTTAATATTTACTTTATGGTTTCCAAGACTTTTCTCATGCCCCTGTCCCTGTTGTTTACCTTCTGAGGGTTTTATTTTTAAAAAAATTTTAAGGAACACCTCTGTGTTTCAAGAGGTATGGCAATTTTTAGGAGATAGAGCTGGTCAAACAGACCTGCTCATGAAGAAAACTTTTATTTTTGCAAAATACTTCTTGTCTTAAAAATATTATATGTTTCTCAGCTTCTATTAAAGCAAGCTGGGTATTATTGATTTTTATTCTCATTCCTAGGCTGTCTGCTGCTTCCCTTTCTGCCTTACTATTCCCATTTAAAAATCAATTGTGAGAAATATATAAATCACAGTGGATAACTACCTTCTATATAAAAAGTTACTTTATGATCTGGTTCTTCTTTCCTCTCCCAATTAATGTATTCATTTTATACATAAAATAGGAGTGAAAAAAGACTGCTGAGTTATTTATTAAAGGTCTTACTGGAGGACAACAAGCATATGAGGTTTGAGTAGCACAAATGGCCCTGGTGCAAGCTTCTGCCAAGTTTCCTCTGGAGGATCTGTGGCAGCAGTAGCGCCAGAGCTGTGGGTGTAAGGACAGAGCATTTCTACATATTTTGCTCTAACTTGTGAGATCGTCTTCCCCAAGTCAGCCTTTGTTACTAAAGATTCAGTAAGAAGTGGTCAGTTGAACATGGAGGTCCTTTCGTCTTCTCTTTACTTTCATTTGCTTGCCTTAGAGGGTTAAAATGCATGGCATTGTGGTGAATGCATTCAATTTAAATTATAAGACCTAGCCTTGCAGTTTCCTCTCTGATTCTGCTATCAAAGTCTTAGGGGATTGTCTTGTGGTAAAGACAGTCAAAAGCAAACTCTGAAACTGATGTGTTTTGTTCTACTCATTAGCACTGTGGCATAGGCATTATTGTCAGAGGCACAGCTTCCTTCAGTGGTTATTTGGCAACAGTGACTGCCAAAAACACAAAACACAATAGTGGACGTGCTGGAGTACTTATCTGTCCCATGATCCTTTGTCAAGCTATTAAATTCATACATCTTAATGCCAGCAGAACCGGAGTAATTTGAGGAATAGGTTTTTGAAACATGATTTTTGAGGAAAGACATAGGGGAAGGACTCAAAAAGTTGAATCTGCCCTGTGCCAGTGACCTGACCATCTTCCCTGCACAGCCAAAATACAAATTTATTCTGACAAGTGATTTTGTTTGATTTTTTTTTTTTTTTTTTTTTTTTTTTTTTTTTTTTTTTTTTTTTTGTTGCTGGGAGTTTCAGAGGAGGTTTGCTAAAGCACGCTAGGGACCCTATTCCTTCCCCTTCCCTGTGCAGTTTTCCTGCAGGTGGTCAAACTTTTTATGTTGGGGATTGGCTGAAATGATTTGATCTCTAATTAACTGAACTACTAGCAAATTAATTCAATGAAATACTGGCAGTAGTTCTGCATAATACTGGTTTAACAACTCACTGTTAACTTAGGTGCTTTCCTAAGTAGAAAGTCTTAAGGGAGCCTGTATATACCTGTAGAGTGCTTCCAAAATGCCCTTGATTTCAGAACTCACTTTTTTTTTTGTGGTTTGAAAAGACAGTAACGCATAAACTGGCCCGATGGACTATCAATGACAACGTTGAATGATGTATTTTTAGGAAATCCGAACACGCTGTCTGTGCCTTGACAATTCCACATGGCTGTGACTACCTCTTTCAGCAGATTTCTCCCTCTGTCCTGCACAGAGCCCAAGGACTCAGCTGTGCCCTGCAAAGCTTCCTGTTTACAGCCGTGCATCCTCCGAAACAGAGTACTCTCTGCCTTCCCACATCCCAGAAGCCATAGACGGCTCCCGTAACATCCTGTGGCCTTTCCATCATCACAGCACTGCTTTTTCTGAGAACTGCTGGGAGAAGTGCTCACAGGATTGTTAACAATTGTCATCACCTTCTGAGTGTGTCAGATCGTTGAGTACTCTGAACACTGAGCTTCGCAGACAAGGAAACAATATCAACAAACATTTGCCCTTTGTTCCCTCTGTATATTGAGTTCACTGTGTATCATAGCGGATAACATACTTCCTACAGGGAGAAATGCACTGCCTTTTCATTTGAAGCTGGATGTTATATCACTTAAAGTGCACAAACTGAACTGGGACAGAAATGTAGCTCAGTATTGAATGGTCCTGAGAGTTGCACAGCTTATCGTCTCCATTTGTGTCCATGAGCTTATGATCAAGGCCAAAGTATATACGTTGTCTAGGTCTTGCCAGTAACGTAATCTCTCAAGGAGAAAAAAATCTAGTCTCCAGCTCCCTCCAAAGAGGAGCCCAGATTGACTGCACTCCTCTTATTTCTTCCTCTGCCCTACAATGTACTCCTGTTGTCCCTGGTGGTTACTTAACAGCGTTCAAGGGAGAATGAGCAGGAATGATGAATTGGAACATAAAGAGTAAAATCCTCCCTAGTAGGGAAAAATAAATTGAGGTTCACTGTAACTTTGTTTGCTGAGGGCTACTCAGGTGTACTTTGGGCCATGGGAAAAAAAAGTCATTAAAGCTAAACATGCTCTTTTTTTTAAGAAATAAGTTATCTTCAAACTGTGGAACCCAAATCTAACCTCAGCCTTGTACCTACTTTTAGTAAGAAGAAATCTGGTGCCATGAGAAGTGGGCTGTGCCACCTCCTGCAGCATTCTACTCAGGGGGATGGTTGGGGGCAACTGCTCTGGTCCTATGCCTTGTCCGGCCCATGGAAGAATGCTGGCTGTCAATGCCTCTGCGTGTGTCACTAGACCTCATAAATAAGGTCAGTGCTCAAATCTAGTTGCTGTGTAGTATTAAGATTGGCATGAACTTGGAATACATATTGCTCCTGGTTTAAAGGTTACCTCTAATTAAGCCTTTCAAAACCTATTGGGATTATAGATCACGCACAACCATTGTTCTTGCAGTCAAAATAGCAGCCACAGCCATGTACAACACATTATTAAAAGAAAAGGACTATTTTAACTACAGACTATAATTGCATGCCACTAGTAAAATGTATACTTTAGAAATTCTTTCCAATGTTTCAAACTGATTCATAGGATGGTAGAACCTAAACACCAGAAAAATTGCTATATGCCTCAAAGACTATCCCTACGGAAGAAAAAATATTTTCATTTATATATATAAGGGTAAATGCTTGAAAAAAGACTGAATAAACCTCAAATCCACAGCTGGAAACAAATTCTTCAATTATAGTTTAAATTAATACAATAAAAAAGGAATTGCAAGTTAGGGGGAAAACCTACTTTTCTTATTCTTCAGATAAAATCAGTAATGAAATCAATAATAAACAAATCTTCTTCCTGCATGCACTTTCAAAATAGGCAATGAACACAGAATTTGTGTGAAACAGGGCTTTGGGAAAAGTAATCAGCTATTGCCAAAACTCATTAACTCTACACACTTCTTATTTTTACCCATCTGTCTGGAATACACATATACACTGTCCTTCTCACTGAAAAATTATTTATGCACACATATAATGTCAAACAGAAGGAAACCCAAAAGAACAATACAGCAACCTTACACATGCCTCAGTATTTTAATGCATCTTTCTTGACTTTGGTGATGTATGTAGTACCTTTGTAGGAATAGAAATAGAAACTCTGTTCTTTAAAACCTTATTTAGTTGATTGTTGGAGTGTTAGCACACTATCATAGAATCATATAATAGCTGAGGTTGGAAGGGATCTTTAAAGATCATCTAGTTCATTCCCCCCAGCTGTAGGCAGGATGTCTTCCACTAGACCAGATTGTTCAGGGGCCCCCATCCAACCTGACCTTCAATGTTTCCAGGGATAGTGACTCTGGGCAACCTGTTTTTGTGTTTTAGCACCCCTATTGTAAAAAACTTCTTGCTTATATGTAGTCTAAATCTACCTTCTTTTAGTTCAAAACCATTATCCCTCCTCCTATCACAACAGGCCCTACTACGAAGGTTTTTTCCCCACCTTTCTTTCAACTCCCTTTTAAGTATTGAAAGGCCCACAGTAAGTTCTCCCCAGTCTTCTCCAGGCTGAACAACTCTGATTCTTCAGTCTATCCTCACAGCAGAGCTGTTCCATCTCTCTGACCATCCCCCTCTGTCAAGGATCCCTGAGTCAGACTGAGTACTCCAGATGGGGTCCTCACCAGAGAGGATTAGAAGGGATAATCACCTGTCTCAGCCTTTTTGGTCATGCTCTTTGGATGAGCCCAGAATAAGGTTGGCCTTCTGGGCTTCAAGAGCACCTTGCTGCCTCATGACCAGCTTTCCACCACCAGTAATACCCAGTCCTTCTGGGCAGGTTTGCTCTCTATCCATTCATCCCCCAGTCTGTATTGATACAAGGGATTGCTGTGGACCCAGGATGAAGCACCTTGTACTCATCCTTGTTAATCCTGATAAGGTTCTCATGGGCCCACTGGTCAAGCTTGTTCAGGTCCCTCTGGATGGCATCCCATCCCTAGGGCATGTCAACTGCACCATTCAGCTTGGTGTCATTTGAAAACCTTGCTGAGGGTGCACTCAATCCTTTCCGTTATGTCATTGATGAAAATATTGAATAGAAGTCACTTGGTTTGGTTGATGTTGGGTCTTTGATATTACCACTGGTAAGACAAGGTTCGGTTTCCTAGAGTGATTTTGGATGTGAAACTTATGTTTTTGCTTAGAGTGAATTTTAGATAGCAGCTAGGTATTCTGCTTTGCTATGGTATATTGACAAACTCTGTCGCTGAGGTGTATATATATGTATTTCTGTGGGACTGTGTGATTTCCTTTAATTGGGTGTATTATCTTGTGCTAGATCACAGTAACAGCAAAGGTGACTCAGTTCCCTGTGAATTTTCTGTGACAGAAGTAACCTAGGTAATTCAGGAAAAGTCCAGCACAACCGCATCCCACAGCTATTGTGTGATTGTCATTGAGTCAACAAAAGGGTCTGACCCTGAGTGGAAATTACATGAGGCCAAGGTAAACTTATCAGTTTCAATAACCTTCACATTTTTTTCCTCCTTCTATTTCAAAGCATGCTAGTTTTATTCTTTGGTAGCACAGATGCCTTGTGAGTCAGTGTGACCTTCCTTTCCCTTTCTAAATCTTACTATTATATTTCTTCCCCCATCCAAAACTTTTTTTTACTCTGTGAAACTTACTACCACAAGCTCTCAGAGAGGGCCCACTTTGTTTTAGTTTTATAAAGGATGGTATAGATACCTGCAGGACTACAAGGTGGTGCAGACTGATACTTGTAGTCTTGTGACCTCTCAAAAACAAAAGCCTGGAGGAGACCTACAGCCTCACCTTAGTGGCATAGGTCACACCCTAGGTTAGGGTAGATTACTTTATGTTGTGTCACTTCAGATCTCAGGTCCTGTCCTTTGAAGTATAAAAGACAGCTTAGCTGCTCTAACTGCTGCTCTACCCATTTCTGTGATCCTCTCTTGTCTTGTGAGCCCTTCAGTCACTTCAAAGCCTTAACCATTGCCACAGACAGGAATTGTTTCCAGGCTTCACCCACTACTTTATTTTTCAGTGAAGACAAAAGGGAATATTTGCAATCCCAAACTAAAAGTTCATAAGAACCAGGGTAATTTTAGCAGCCCTACCTGAGGTTAGGCTCTAAATAAACTTAATTGTACTTACTCATGTTCTAGTATGACTGCACTGCACCACAGCTGCTGTCTTCCTAAATCACAATGGTATCAATTGCTTGACTCCTTCACTGATGTTACGAACACTTAAACAAGTAAATTTGGCATCAACTATAAACTGTTTGGGTCTGAATTATCCAAGGACTTCAGGAATGGCTCATAGCACAGACCACAGAATATTCACTGTATTCACTAGGTAGAGAAAAAAATTCCCTGAAATGGAACGAGTTATGTAGTTTTCGGTAACAAATATTATATTCAAGAAGCCCTCTTAACAACAAAAAAGGGACATAGAAATGTCTCTACCCACCCTTTTATCCTTTCAGCTGACAGTTCAAGCTCCATACCAGGAAGCTTGCATGTGCCAGTGCTTACTTCACAAATCAGAGAATATGCTGAGTTGGAGGGGGACCCACAAGGATCATCGAGTCCAACCCTTAGCCCTGCACAAGACCATCCCCAAGAGTCACATCATGCATCTGAGAGTATCTCCAAATGCTTCTTGAACCCTGGCATGCTTGGTACTGTGACCAATTCCTGCAGAACTGTTCTAGTATGCAACCACTGGGTTCTTCTGAAAATCCAACCTAAACTTTCCCCTGACACAAACCTCAGGTCATTACCTTGGGTCCTGTCACTGGTCACCACAGAGAAGAGGTCAGTGCCTGCCCTTCTCTTCCCCTTATAAGGAAGTTTCAGACTGCAATGAGTCCTCCCCTCAGTCTCCTCTTCACCAGGCTGAAACAGACCAAGTGACCTCAGCTGCTCCTCATATGGCTTCCCTTCAAGGCCCTTCACCATCTTCGTTGCCCTCCTTTGGACACTCTCTAATAGCTTAATATCTTTTCTTATATTATGGTGCCCAAAACTGCACAACAATATTTAAGACAATGCCACACCAGTGCAGAGTAGAGTGGGACAATCACCTCCTTGGCTGGTGATGCTTTGCCTGATGCCCCCCAGGCATGCTTTGCTTGATGCTCCTGGCTACCAGGGCACTGCTGACTCAATTCAACTTGCCATCGACCAGGACCCTCAGGTCTCTTTCCATGACACTGCTTTTCAGCACCTCATTCCTCAGTCTGTACAACATCCAGGGTTGCCCCATCCCAGGTGCAGAATCTGGCACTTTCCCTTGTTGAACTTCCAATGGTTGGTGATTACCCAGTCCTCAAATTTGTCAAAGGCTCTCTGCAGGGCCTCCCTGTCTTGAGGGAGTCAACAGCTTCTCCCAGTTTTGTGTCATCTACAAACTTGCTTAATGTCCTTCCAGTCCTGTATTCAAGTCATTTATGAAGGTGTTTAAGAGAACAGGGCCTAAGATGGAGGCCTGTGGAACCCCACTAGTGACAGGTTGCCAGTCTGATGTCACCCCATTCACTATGACCCTCTGTGCTCCACTCTTGAGCCAATTGCTCACCACCACATGTTGTGTTTATCCAGCTGTGTGCTGGATATTTTGGTCCAGAAGGATGCTGTGAGAGACAGTATTGAAAGCTTTACTGAAATCCATAAAGATTACATCAAATGGCTTCCTTTGATTAACTAGGGGCATTACTTTGTCGTAAAAGGAAATCGGTTTGCTCTGCAACAGTATTTAAGCACTGCCCCTGGAAGAGGTGCTGTCTTTGGGGAATGGCTGTCAGACTAAGGTCATGTCTGCGCATTTCTAGTATTGTCAATGAGGCATGTTTATTTAAATAATATGGAAATAAATGCCAACATCCCTATAAAGATTTCCTGTATCTCTGCTAAGCAGATTCTTCTGTTTATACTCTACTTGGAAGCTTTCTGACTGATACATTTACCACAGTTATACACGGTTCCAATATAAAGCACCGTGTTTTGTTGAAAGTTCTGGACATCCAAGACACAACGTTCATGATGTTTGAGAACTAAGTGATTAAGTAGGCAATGCTTCCTAGCATGTAGGTAACCCCACTGCTTCTTATGAATTACCTGTTTTTTGAAGCTAGTGATGGTCAGGGCAGGATCTGGATTAGTTTTTGGGAGGTTTTTTTTGTGATTTCCAGCAGCTCCTCAATTCCTCTCAAAATATATGCAGTATTTATAAGTCTTTGTGTTTACTGGGGTAAGTTACATCCAACTGACAGCCTATTGTCCCCTGCTATTGTCAGTGGACCCAGTAATTATTAATTCTCTCTCTTTCTGTACCCAAGGCAAGTTTAGCTGAGGACTGTGCTTGATGGCTCATAAAAATTCCATTAAAGCAGTTCCCAAAGTGAAGGAATCTTGGGGGGGCATTTGTCATACAGACTGCCTGAAGACCAGAGACTGCGACTAGGGAGACAAAAAATGTCCCCAGTGTTGAAAGCAGATGAATCAAAAATCTTCTCTGACCTTTCCCTACCATGCAAGCAAACATCAGTCGACTAATCAGGTGGGAGCAATAAGCTGTAGGAGGAACAAGCTACAGCTGTGCCTGAAACAGCCTAACGAGGGGAGGAATTAATCCAGACTAGTTACCTCATTAATTTACTTTGTAATTCATTGTAGTTCCTATTGTAATGGGAAGCACTCTACAGTTATCACAAAGAGATCTTGATTTAGCATATTTAAGAACAGAAAAAGGAAGTGAAAAAGTCAAGGAGTAAGAATGCCCAGGTAGAATGAGTGCACACAAATTATCTATGTTATCTGTACTGTCAGTTTGCTCATGCAAAGTATAATCATACATGAAGGGCTCAACCCATCCATCATACAACAGTCTCAGAGAATCTGTTTTTTCCTTGATTAGAGCAACATGAACAGAAGACATTATCTAACCTAACCTAACTTTGCTCAAAGAATAATATACCTTTCAACTTTCCTTCCCAGTTGCTGTTCTTCCTGAGTAACCAAAAAATGCTGAAAAAATAAGGTAAGAAAACTCAGAATTTAGAGCTGATTAATGTTACTTTCTCAACCTCTGCTGAAATTCTGGAGAATAAATCATCCTGGAAGTAAAGGACTGCATTGAGGTTTTGTGTTCTTCAGCCAATTTCCCCTGAATGTAGGTCTCATCAAACTAGTGTAGTATTTATATTCATCTAACAATGCTAAGGAGAAAGGCCCTAGCAATTCCTGATTTTATTGACAATATTAAAACTATAATTTCTCAATTCTTAGTTTTTTTTGATTTTAATAATTTCCAACCTCATAGCATCTGACAGCTACTTTTTCTGCATGAAAAGCCCACACTGCTGAGGGAACATTTCCAGGCTACATTTATATTATTAATTTGCTTTCCTCCAATTGTTATCAAATCTATAATCGGAAAGATATTTGAAATCTGACACAGTTTCTCTGACAATTTACGCCCCAGTGGAAGATGTGACCAAAGGAAAGGACAGCTGAGAAGCTGGTAAATCAAGATACGCTGATTTCAACAAACCTGTATGACTCAACCCTGAAAAGCAGCATAAACCCAAGCAGCAGTGATTTTTTTTTTTCCCCAAAAGCATAATGAGCAATTTTGTCTGGATTTTAAGTCTCTACTTTTTAACTGCTTGTTTTTACACAGCTACTTGTCTATGCCTCCAACTCAGCCCCTCTGGCCACAACTCCATGGTGTGAATACTGGACACAGTGCAAGAAAAGTTACTGGTGAGAATTGAGAACCTAAGATCTTCCAGCTGAAGGTTAAGTTGCCTCTTCCTTTCTTATTCTGGCTTACTGCTATTGAGACAGAGCTGCAAGTTCTGCTGTGGAAGAGAGATTGTAATACGTGGTATTAAATCAATTTTACCCTGTCCTATTACATATTTTTGAGATTGATCTACTCCCCACTGAAGTCAGTGGTGGTTTTCCACTGAATTCAATAGCTTTTGGATTGAGCCAAAATGAAGGAATGAAGCAGTAGGTCACTACAGCACATACAAGAGCAAGACAGTACATTAAATACATGTGTTTTTTCATCACGATTGGTGTTTCAAGCTGTTTAATCACCGCCTCTCCCCATATAATAACAAAAGATATCTGGACCTGGAAAAGATAAATTATTTCAGTGTTTTTTGTTCTATTGATTTTTTTTAGGTGTATCCAAATAGCACATGCCAAAATGTGACACAATTCCTATGTTTATGTAAATTCAGAGAAGTTATGTTCTGAAAATAAAAATGTCCTTAGCGCACCTTAAAAGATAATCACCTAGCTTTTCAAAGTGTGTATGTACTTACAGTAAGTATTGTCACATTCTTTATGCCAGTATGAGGATTACATGCATATATTCAAACACAAGTAAACATCAGAAGAATTTGCCTTGATGATAGTTCATATGTCTTAATGTCTGTTAACATTAGTCATCTACACATTTAAGTTTTGTTAAATGTACAAAATATGTGACACCCCACCCTTGTTGCAACATCAGCTTGAAGTGTGTGGCATTTTTGGCTTTAAGGACTCACTGTCTTTCAGGTTAGAGGCCTGTAGTAAACAGCATTTGCACAGTGGGAAAAAAATAAAGAAAGGAAAAAAATAAAAAGAATTATAAGATTCTGCAGACCCTGAGGTAACTTGGTCAATGCATAGATTTTATTATTTATTTATCTTTGAATTTACTGAAACAAAGTCAAGCCCCGAAAAGTTAGAAGTTAATCATGTAAGAACACTCTTTCAAAGTAAATTCACTGTTGTTGCATGTGTACTACATAAAAAAGCTATAGATGTATGATCAAATAGCACTCTTGTTTAATAAACTTCCTTCCGTTCAGAGGATGGATGGTGCTCTAGGGATGAGAGTGAGCTGTGCAGTGATGGCTGTAAGAAGAGGAGGTGATGTCAGACTGGGTTGCTCCAGCTGAATAAAGTTGACATTGAGTAGTTGCAGGTCAGGCTGATGACAGGAAGGAGCCACAGAGTGAGTGAGACCCTCTTGGATACCTGCTGAAATGTTTCATTGAGAGAGGGATCAAGATCCTACGTGGTAGTATGTAAGAAAAAGAGATATTTATATTCAGATTTGGATGGTTTTACTGAATTAAGTATCCATGAGATTGCAGAGCAAAGGAACTTAATTCCTGGTTACCTCCCCCAGTTGTATTCTGTGATTATCCATACTACATGCAGATTAGTTTGTCCATGGACTATTTTGTTTAAAACTAGCTCTTCTCAAGGCAAAATCCTGGTGTAGTTTATCAAGGGACTGCTGCTTACTGAATATGGATAATACCTCAGTCAAGTTGCTGTCTCCTCTTCAGTTTTCATTTTCCACTGCTGTTCCCATGGAACTACTACTGTGCTCTCCAGTATACATTCAAGCCATGACATATTTCAGGACATGCAGCAGGCAGTGCATGGGAACTGTAGTTATTTATTTGCATATGGATTCAGGAGGGACACTTCAAATGTCTTGTCCTGTGGATGTGGTCCATGTACTTTAGATTTGACTAAGTCTGAGCAACGTTAATTTGAACCAATTTGCATTACTTGGTCCGGAGGTGAAGAAGAGTCCTTGCAATAGAGACCTTCAATAGATCTACAAGATCTGGAAAAGAATGGAGACTTAAAAATTGAATTAATCTGAGTTATTATACAGAAAGCATCATCAGGCTTTAATAGCAATCCCTGTGGAAAAAGGCAACAAGTGCCAGCAGAAAGAAAGTCTGTTGACCCCCAACATACTTAGATTCAACCATTCATTCAAAGGAAAGGGGCTAAAACTTCATGGGTACGTGTGAAATGAGAAAGAACTTCTTGTGTACCATCAGCATAAAAATGCGCTCTGCCACAGTGCAAGTAGAAAGACATTAAAATAATTGAAAAAATATTGGGAGGAAGGCAGAAGATAACTAACATGCATCTCAATGGATCTGGTGCTGGGCCTCCCAGGCCTTTAGTTTGTTGTGAATAGCTGTGATATATTCTGCCTCGTTTCACTTCTAGAGGAAATCACAAATCCTTGCAAACCCCACAACAGTCATGAAGCATCAAATATTGAAAATCTGAGAAATCTTGATGCTTTCTGGAATATTTCCAGATCACACTTAACGTGTGACTCATGACAGCAATTATCCTCTCCATGCTAGGGGTACAGTAACTAATTAAGTAGGCTCATGAAAGCACCTTCAGAATCTGGAAGGAAAGCATAACTGATGTGATTATATTTCTGACATGTTCCTCAGTCCAAAGTAAGCTTAAAACTGTTTAAGTCCACAATTCAATGAACAGAAATCAAGTGCCAGGGATTGGAAGTACTGCAGGTTTAACGTACCATTTACTTTAAAACATATTGTTCTTTGGAGGAGTCATTCTTTATATTTTATGATGTTTGGAGGCAAAGTTGCTAATGACTACAACTAAATTTGTCTGGGTATGAGTGAACTATTTAAACATCACTCCTTATGAGGGAAGACCGATGGCTACCTTGATTTGCAGACTGTTAAGTTAAAATAAGTGCAAAGTACTGGACTCCCTGGAAAGCAAATAAACTGCACAGCCTGAGCAAACCCAAAAGACAACACTAACAACAGCCATGCTGGCACTCTCTGAACTCTGAGAAGGGATGATCAAAACTAATTCAGCTGCTTTGGTATCATATATTTACATCTTCTTATGTCTTTTTTCTTACAGTCTACTAAACTGAATTAAAAGACAGATGACAAAAGAAAGAATAAAAAGATGAAGAGAAAAAATCAGAAGACAGAAAGAGTCTAAACTTTCCCAGAGAAAAGAATGCTAACAAAATTAATGTATTTCTACCGACGTTGAATCACAGAGTTAAGAACCAGAATTGATGAGCATGTCTATGTCTGAGAGAGTCGCACAGTCACACTTTTTGCTGTTGAACTTCTTTGGAGGTGGTGCTGCAAAAAATGTCTTTTTCACATTTTGAGAAGACAGAAACTCGCTACTCTGTCCTGGATGGATCTATGATCAAAGTCCTCCTTCTTCACAAAGGCATTTATTGAATTTTCAATTGCTGACGTATAAATGGGTAAGAGTAAGAAGCAACTCGCTTCCTCTTTCTTGAAAAGGAGGAAGAGAGTTGCTCAGAAATCAGGGAAATGATACCCAAAGACTTACTAAAAAATCTGTGATTCACATTTTACGTTATCACTGTTTCACCTAAGTAAGAATCTAGTTCATATGTAGACAAATAATAAATAAAATTTGTATGCAAGCATATAAACTTCGTATTCTGTATGCATATGTATGTGTGAACACACCAAAATTTTTTGCTTTTTAGAGTTTTCTATTATTTTTTTCTTTTTACTTTACAATTTTGTGTTGTTTATATTTAATCAGATAAAGGAAAAAGACTATTTTGTATCCTCTCAGCACAGAACACGAGGTGATATTCCTCCCATACCTACACACACACTCATTTTCATACACACACACTCGCATTCAAAATATAATAACTTACATTTAAAAAATGGAAGAACAATATAACTCATCTGAGCCCTTTCAGAAGCAGAAATAGTTCTCACTGACTGTTGAGATCATGGGATCACACTGTCACATGCAGTTTATGTGGCTGATTATACCCGAATGACTTCACATACTTTTTCCAAAGACCTTAAGCTTTTTTAATGATACTATTAAAGTTTCCCCTCTGCAGCTGGGTTCCAAACACTTAGGATTTTGAAGTACTTTCATTACAGATCTCTGACACTATATTTTCCACTCTGATGCACACTTCTGAGAACCAATTATATAAATAAATGAATTCTGCATGTGACAACATGCTTGAGAGATTGAGTCCTATAAAAATATGTTTTAGCTACTTATGTTAATTGAATATTAGTCAATCCTTAAACATGTCTGCAATTTCTACCGTCTTCTCCTTGAAATTATAACCCTCTTTCTGGCTCAAATATTTAGTCCTTCAGAAGTTTGACATTAGTTTCTCTGTCCAATTATTTTATTCCATGGCACTCTGCTGTAAACTACTGAAATTCTAAAGCATGGAGGCATATTCACCTGCTCAAAATGCTACATCAACTGAAAATATGCAACATTTTTCTTCTCAAGAGAACATTTTTCTTTGTTCAATACAACATTTTTCTTTTCAATGGAACTAACTATCACCTTTGGGAAAACAGTTAGGCATTCCTTTTATGTCTCCTCTTAAAGGTATAATGCTTCTTTTATTCATTTTTTTACTGTGTATTATTGCCTTTCATTTTAACAAAGAATTTTAAAATATTATTAACTGCACCAGAAGAAAATTATATTGCATAGCTGCACTCAGAAACAGATAGGTTTGCCTCTTGTAATGGAATACTATTATTGGTTTAGTGCACATTTCATTTATCTTATGTAAAAGAAAATATCAGTCTTCTGAAGTCAAGGGGACTGATTTTAATCTATGACTTTTGGTAATGGAGGCTGAGCTACTTAGTGCTATCTAGGGTATTTAGCTACAAAATTGCAATTAAATTAATGGGAACTGCATGGCTAAGCCTTCTGCTTTGTATTCAGTCATAGTATCAGCTGTAAGATCCTAAAACTTGGAAAAGCTACTGTCAGCTTTGAAACTGGCTGGGTTGCTTAGCTTGCCCACTTACCTCAAGCCTTGTTGGGCAAAAGGCAAACCTTGACGTAATTATTGTGTTTTCCATTTGGCAATAGAGTGTGTAAATAATTTTGTGTTAGTACAGAGGCTTTGTGCTTACAAAGTTTGTCTGTCACTACAGCTGTAATACTGATGTAGTAACCATGGGGGGGAACAATCATTGTCTTACTGACCTGAATTTGAGAAGCAATATTCAAACAGGAATAACAGAAATAAAACCCAACATTAGAGAAGTTGCTGAAGAGAGCTCTGAGTCCCAGTGCAGTGGGTTGTAACACAGAAAACTGCCTGATAGTTGCAGACCAGTAGCATCTCCAAAAACTCTTGTTCTTTCTTCTGTCAGTGTTATCTTACATTTGAACATTTTGTCTTTATCCTTCTATTGCAAGCAGATAGTCCAGTGCAGGCAGGTGAGACTGCCCTCATATTTTCTGTTACTTTTATAAGCCTCAAAGTGAGACCAAGAAGAAAACAGAAGGGAAATATAAAACATCCAGACAAAATAATAGTGTTCTATCAAATTTGTCTAGATACTTTCAAACATGGTAGCACTCCCCACCTGGCTTCTGGAACATGCTCATACAAACTAGGCCATAATGCAGCAGGGCCAGGGTTTCACTCAGGCTCATGAAGGTCCTACTTATTTTTTGTGAGTCAGTTCCCAACAGACACAACAGAAACACTTCCATCTCACAGAAACCAGGGGAAGGTGATCAAGGGTTGCAGGGAGGAATTAATGTGAATTCTTTCATTTCCCTGTGGGTTTGTGCAATCAATGGTGCTCTGAAGAATACTTCTGTAATCTACTCACCAAGTGACTCGATGCCAGAAATTTTGCCTTTTTTTCATTTGTAAGCTAGAAGGCAATGAAAATGCAATTTTCCTTGTGATGAAAATTAAACATTTTAGGAACGAGTATTTCATGTTTCAGAGCATTTTTAGTTTAAAAAGAGGAAATTGAGATTTGAAGTGCTATTATTTTGAAACATCTTTAAAATCTTGTGGATAAAGTAATTTAAAACCTGATTCCAGTAAACTTAAGAAAATGGATACCGCTAGTTTTCTGGAGATTAATGTTTATTGGGAACTATATAGGTCCCTATGCACTATGCAGTTGCATCTAGTCTTACCACATCAGAAGGGTGAGAAGGAACTGCTGGGGCTCCACTGACTACAGAGAGATTCTGAAAATCTGTGAAGCAGAAACCAGACAGGCACTTTGCTAATGCCATGGTTCTTCCGATCAGCTGAGGAAAAAAAAAAAAAAAAAGAGGCTGAGGAATCAGGTAGTACACTCTGGAAGGAGAGAAACTAATTGTTAAATTAGAAGGACCTGTAATTAGGTTCTGGAAGAGAAACTAATTGTTAAATTTTATTTAATGAAGGGAAAAAAAGGAGCTGCTACTGAGATCAACAGAGCTACTAAACTCAATCTATTTAGTTGCCTCCATGGAGCAAAATCTTCCCTAACTGGGATCGTGTTGAAGACTTGCAAAAGTATTCAATTTCCAGTCCTTAGTTTCAAGAATTTGGAAATACGTATCTATCAACTAGTCACACAGCTGATACAATCTCCTAAATAAAGATTTTTAATGTCACAATGAAGAAAATTGATAGAGAGTTTCAGATAAGTCAATGAGAGCAAAATAGAAATTATTGATGATAATTTCTTTTCTATTGCCCATCTTTGTCTAGCATAAATGCAGGAGCAAGTTATTTTCAGGATGGAGTTGTTCTATACAAACATTCTCTTTCATCGCTCCATATTTTGTACATAAAAAAAAATTGACCAACTTTAGTCCTATAATTTCACAGAGATTCATGCTTTGTAGTAGAAAAGAAACTTTCATTTAAAAAATATTAGAAAATAGAAAATGAAGTGTTCTTATTCTCTACATTGCTGCCAAGTTATCGTTCCCTCCTGAGTAGGAAAGTTCATTTATTCAGGGATCATGAAATTTAAAAAAATGTTTTCTTTTATGCCTTCAGGATTTTATCTGCCTGTCTAAACCACACACCCTGCTGTCTTTGTCAAAGGGTCAAAACAAAGAGATTTTCAAATTGCAGGAATAGGTACCAAGGGAAAATGTAAATCTTTCATAATCCAAAAATCTCTCTTTTTGTTAGCACTCTGTGGACCAGATAGATAACCAACTTTTTTCATAAATTCTCAGACTACCCACTAGCATCACTAAAGATATAGCTATACATGCATGCATGTGTACATGGAGATATAGAGTATAAATCAGAACCATTTGGAGAAACAGGTTTGTTTTTTTTTATAAAATGAACAATAAAGTCAATAAAAAGATTTGCACAAAGCAAAAAAAAATTAATTCTGGATTGTTTTATAGTTATCAGGCAATTTGCAAATACACTCTTTAATTTGCATAAAATTCAATCTCTTTTAGAAACTACTCAGGTGTCAGATTAGAGACAAAACTTGAAAGTGGTGACTCATTTTGTCTGTATACATACTCAGTTTACCTGGATTCTTTCATGTCTTCTTTTCCTTTTTTTTCCCCATTCCATTTACCTGTCTTGAGATCTTTCAGTGCATAATTCTGAACATCTTCCCAGAAAAAGATTCTTCTAAGGCAAGGTTCTCCCTTCCAGTTTCACTTTAGGAAGCAATTTGCCATCACTTGGGCTGGCACTGTAAAGGCAAATAGGTATGTTCTCTTTCATAAAAGATACTGAGGTACGTTTATTCAGGTTCTTTGTACAAGAAGTCTACATTTCAGTGGACTGATCTCAATCTCCAGTCTCCAATTCTTTCTTTGGTGAACACATATCAGGCTCTAGGATCTTGAAAAAATTTCTCACTGAGAATGAGGATTATGTCAAGTAGCTCATACCTGTCTCTACTCTTTAGAAAGGAATCACTCAATTAGTATAAAAAGCTAGAGCTGGACTGAGATTTTTTACAAGGAGCGATGCATAATACCATGCCAAGAAATATGTGAATAGTCTTCTCTCTAAAGCTGTTTATCAGGTAGATTTATGTATTTATCTCCCATCTCTTCCTGAAAGAGATTTGCAAAGAGATTTCAGCAAGTGGTTGAAAAGGTGGAGGGAATAAAAACTTTCCATGAAGAATAGCGGCGGGAAAACTTTCCAGCTATGGGCTGTACTTGGTGCACAGTAACAGAAGGCTCATGAGGAGAGTTTTGAATCTCCTTTTTTTCCCTTTCACATCGAATCTAAACAATTTTTTGCTGTACTCATAAGGTATTTTTTCATGGAAGGTAGGATTCCTCTCACCTAGCTCTAGTCATCTGGAACATGGGCCTCCAGTTTGAGCTAATCCTTGAGGCTTGTATTATGAACTGTAGTAAGAAAAAGGTTCTTCTAAGTAAAGTAAAATATTTTACTATTTAGTAAGTAAAATACTTGTCTTAGGGCAGGATGGAGAGCCCTCGAGGTATGCTCATCTTCCTCTGTGGACTGCGGAGGGAGCTGAGGTGATTTGTTCAGACCAGATGACTAACCTTCCTGTGGCTAGCTTCAGGCCAGCCTCAGCTTGCAAGGTGGTACCCCAGACAAGGAATGACAGGGCAAAAAACAACTTAAACCATTCTTCCCACACTAACCTGCTCTCATTGTATTCCTTTTGAGAGACAAGTTCCTCCTGCATGTTTTAGGAATCCGGGCATATTTCAATGAGAAGTGCTCTTCTTCCTTTGTTCAATCAAGGTACCATAATGTTCCAGCACTAACTGTCTACAGCTAGGTTTTAAGGAACAAACTGCAAGTCAGACAGTTCTGCAGGACAGATCACTTGGCATTAAATGCTCAGTCAACAAAACAGAAAAGGGTAAAATTTTATGGAGAGAATTTTCATTTTGAAATAAATAGCTATTTGTAAACTCACATGCCACTTTTACAGTCTAGGCTGTTGTGACAGCCATGCCCAAGTGACATGGAAGTTATATGCATCTTTATTCTTGTTCTGTTAACAATTTTTAGGGGAAGAAACATTAAGATGGTCTCTAGAATAGTTCTGTGCGAAGACTGTGTTTGCTGTAAGCTCTCAGCTCCATCCAAATAACTTTATGAAACATCACATAAAAGCCAATGAAACAAAGTTGGGAGCATTCAAACTATCCTAAGTTTAGATGTTTGGTTTATGTCACTGCTAGTTGTCCTACCCTTATTTTAATTCTAAACCCATATCAGTTCTATTTTCATCTAGGCTAACCATGCAGCTATTCTTATAATTCTACCATTCTTTCCAATAAAATTGATATTTTTCTACTAAAATATTGAATATTAATATAACATTAGAGATTGGAAGTGTTTAAAAATACATCTGAATTACTTATTATTTTCATATCATTTTATGCGGTAAAAAGTGCTACCCTGTTTTACACATTAAGCAATTCATTCCAGAGAAACATTTGGAATTATTTCAGGCACACCAGATACAAGTCAACAAAACCAGTTGAAACCAGCATATTATTAGCTCTCACTAAAGTGATGGAGTGTATTTATTCCACCATTTAAACTGCATGAGTCAATTATAAGGTGTAGAACAAAAGTGAATGAAAAATTCCTATCTTTTTAAGAACCAGCTTTGATTCTGAATGGTTATTTGAATACATGTCTTTTTTTCACTGCAAGTTTAGAGACACCTCTCCTATGATGATAAAAGACAAACTACAGGACTTCTTCGCTTTATGCTGAACTACCTATTTCAACATTGCAGTAGTGGGATATTTTACAATGGACATGTTGACTAATATACAAGTTTATACCTCCCAGACGTGACAAGCTGCAGGTACGAAAACTAGGATATGTCCTAAAAGGAAATAGCATTGTTTTGCATTCCTTTGACGTGTTTTGTCTACAAATGTTAGAATATTTACAGAATTAAAAACAGCTATAACATTTTTTCAGTGATTGTCATATAATTAGTATGCTGATTATAGTTGGCTATTGAACTATTCATCCAAGTCATTGTCTGGATTTGGGGGAGAGGTGAAAAAAAAATTATTAGGAATTTTCTCATGTGCATGGTGTGAGCCCTCTTTGCAGCATCTCCAATTCCTCTATGAAAATGTAGAGGTACTCTTCTGCTCATGATGATGACTGAGGAAGACTCTTAAGCTAAACTATATATTATTTAGAGAGAGAGAGAAAGAGTATAATATACCCAAGACTGTATAGCTTATCTTTCTGCTTGCAACTATGTGTTCTTTTAAAGTAAAGCCTGGGTGGTTTCCAAAAGCATCTAAAATCCCACATGCTTATTAAAGAATTTCTTGGAGTGTTGCAGAAAAGATAAAGGTGATGTAGAGTATCTATGCCTGATCTCAGGAATGTTTTATAGAAAACTGCTTTACTTCACTTATATGGCACTGGTCTAAAGGAAGCTGATACAACAGTGAATGAACAAACCCTGAGAAACTAAATCACATTCAGATTTGTCTTTTCAATTTTTAGCAGTTAAGTCTACTTTTTTCACACTAAAAAATCTCCTTATCAGTATTTAGGTAATTATACTCAGATTGTGTGATTTGATATTATTTGAAGGGAAAACTATACCTTTGTATCTACCAGCTGCAGGAAAACCTGGAGCATTGAAGCTTCTGTTCCACTTTGCTTACCAGGAAAACCTGCTGAGCAACTTCCATTTCTCTCATTCCTTGTGCAATAGAAAGCAACAGAGACTTTGGAAGTCCTGGCTCAGCTGTTCATGACTGTTCATGACTGCAGGACCTTATGCTGTGCAGAATTCCAACACATTCACTAAAAGTAATAATTAACTTCTAGTACTGACAAGAGAACTAAAAAAGAAATACTAGTAAGAATCCATCACAGATATATGAAGGATATAAACGGTACCGCACAATGTAGGAAGAATTTGACGGAATGCTTTATTATGGTATAAGTTTTTTTGTTGAGCTGCTCAGAAACTCTTTTCAGAATAGGAAATTAAGTTTCCAGACATCCAGATTTTCAAGGAAATGGTTTAATTTTTCAGGAAAATAAACAACAAAGGTTTTGGAAAACAATATAATTTTTGGAAACAAAATAATTTGACTTAGGTGAATTCAACTAGTTAACAGAGCATCAAAACAGTACTTATTTCAAAACAGAAAACTGAATTAGCTTAGTATTTTTAATTAAATGCTTTATAATTTCTGTTTTACCGGGTGCTTTGACCTTTTGTTCCAGTTTGGAAAGTAAACAGGTGCTGAAATGAGTAAATGTGACAGACAACTTCCATTCTGCTGTATTTATTTACATGTGCAGCAGTTAAATTCTGCAGGTTCTTTTGCAACATCCTGCACTACAGAATAAAGAACCAGAAGAACCAGTGAATTTGGGAGCATTCTGTATTTCCAGCTAGTGCTGTCTTTTATATCACTAATAGAAATGACCATTACAGAGTTCAGAGCTAATAACATATACAAAATTCATGGCTACCAATTAACATAGATTTCAGCTGAACTGTTTCAGGTTTAATGTGAAAATGGCAATAAAAATAACAAGTGGAAAACTCTTTTAAAACTGTAGTGCATTCTCCTTTTCTTTACCATTTCCTGTCCCATTTCTTTCTTCATTCTTCATGTCACTTCCACCCCAAAAATATGCTTTGTTTTAATGTTTTAAAGAGAGCGTAGTACCTAATCTCTGTCACTGAAACAGCATAGGACAGAGAGAAGTGGGGGTGAATTGTTTTTATTTTTTGTAGTTTCTTTGTGCAGAGATGGGTTTAAGCCACAGACTTGGCACTGGGTTTGATGTAAACTTTAGGGAGGAGGGTGCTGCTGACAGACAAATTGGAGTTTGTGAAAGCTCCATAGCATTTCCTTCCCTGCTCTGCCGTCAAAACTACTGCAGAAATACTGCACAGCACAAAGGGAGATGAGAGGCTGGTACAAGGAGTTTCTGGCATTCAGCAGAACAGGCCCTGGCTGTGGGAAGCCAATATTGCTTTTGAAAACAGTCTTTGGAAGCGGTGTACATTTCTCAGAAAGCTCTGCAGGTGGCCCTAGCGCTGAGCTTTTAAAAGCACAAAGCTTTCAGACATCATCACACAGATCTGCTGCAAACGTAGGCCTTTTCTCAGAATGGATGGATGTAAGGTGCCTTAATAGAAGGTCATAGTAGTAACAATAATATAATAATAATAAATAATATATAATAATAATAATAATAATAAATTATAATAGCACTATTAACAAAAGCTGTGAACAGTCTACCTTATGTGATCCTTAAAAGAGAAGTTCAAACGCTAAAGTGTAGAAATAGGTTTTTATTGGTTTCTTCTTTCTGTGACATTCATGAGTCACAGGTCTGTGAAGAAAAAAAAAAGTTTAGAGCTGCCTCCTTTTAATAGTGTGGCTAAAGGAGAAAAATGATGCAAACTGTCTCACTCATTGCTGACTGAGCTTCTTACTCAGGACACGATAGAACTTGACTGCAAAGGCAAGAATCCCTGTAAGTGGCAGAATGGGAAAGGGGTATCCCTGGAGGCTGCTCTGTCTTTCATTGCCAGCCTCTATAATTACACTCAGCCTTTCAAAGTAAGTTGTGAAAGCTGTCTTTGCAGCCTGCTTCTCTTTCCCAGGCCCTGGGGAAAGTGTATCATAGCCATCCCTGCCAAATCCAAACACCTTACAACCAAGCATTTCTAAATATGGCTCTGCAGTGGAGCTGCTGAGGGAAAGAAAAAAAGAAGGTGAAACTTTTTTTTCTCCATGAATGTCTCACCTGGAAAGCTTTTAAGGGCCAGAAAAGTACTGGAGAGTGAGGAGTTGAAAGACTTTATAATAGCTGATAGCCTTAACTCTCCAATATTTTTCTTGCTGTTTCCAGGTCACTAGTTAAGACAAAATATTTTGTTTGTATTTTACAAAATCTTTCAAAACCTTAAAATTCTTAAAAAAGTAGAAGTTTTCTCAATCTAGCCCATCTCAAAGATGCTGTCAAAACCATGAGGAAAATAATCTTTGTGATATTACTAATAAAAGCATATTACAGTACAGATAACAAAGAATGGATGTGCATCCTCCTGCGTTCCTATGGGCAGGAAAGAATAGCTATTTTTCTCTCCACGGCCTCATGTGGTAAGAAGCCAGGTCATTCCAACACGTTATTACATCCCTTGGGAACATTCCTGTACAATACTTCACTGCTTCCCTGGTGCTCAGTGATAAGGATTGTATGTCCGTGACTCAGCCCAGAGAACATTTGTGTGAAGGGATTCAATCTCTTAATCGAGTAAAAGCACCCTGGCGTAGGTATGGACTGCAGAGGCTGCCTCTGGATAGGGAAAGGCAAACATAGATGTGTCCTTCTGTTGCTGTTCTCTCAGCTGATTCAGGCTCCCTAAACTTGTTGCTATCCTTTCCAGTGACTGTGCACTTTGGAAGGATAAAGAACTATTTTAAGTTCTCATTTATATGATGTGCTATAAAGGCCCAAGATGGATGAACAGGGGCTCTGTTTTTTAACAACAGTGACTTAGAGATCTGCACATCAGCCATCTCTCCTGTAGAGTCAGACAGATTTACAGTGCCTGGAAATGTTTGCCAACAAGATGTTATTGTAACTCCAGTGCCTGTTCAGGGAAGTTTATGAGGTCTTAGAAACTGTTCATATTGTCTTCCTGCACTTGATGTATGGGAGACCCAATAAGCCAAATTCATTACTGGGTTAAAAGCAAAGCTACTGCAATGTTAGGATTTTATCTAACACCAAGTACCTCACGTTCTGGTCTGTTGCCTCCACCCTTCACCTAGAAAAGAACTGCCATATTTAATTCTCCTTGCATGGCTGTGGGCAACATAGTTATCTTTATCTCTTCTGTGCTTTTCCTTGCACAACTGATAAATAGGGACAATTAGTTGGCACAAGTTATTGTATCTGTTCAATTCTTTCTTAGAAAGTTGCCTAGTCTTTCATAGGATTGGTTGTAGTTTACAATGCTAATAGCTGACTTTTCTCCCTCAGATCCATGAGACATGCCACTAAATGAAGGATAATTTCTGTAAGAAGGCATAAATCCATTGGGATTCAACAACTAAACTTTTGCTTGGATATTTTTCTCCCCAAAACATACTAGTGCTGGTTTGTTTTTGTTGGTTTTGTTTTGTTGGTTTATTTTTTTGTTTTTTTTTGGTTTGGGCTTTTTTTCCATGTTGACCTCTTGGATTGCCATTTTTGCTTATTCTAAACACCTGTCAACTGCTAACTAATATAGTTACTCAAGACAGCTCATAAATCTTTTTCCAAAGAAAGTTTAACTTGCTAGTGGAGAACAGTAGGTAGCTCTACTTCTTCTGCTTGTAATTATTGGAGCATAGAAAAGTTTTATATGTGTTTATATGTCTAAAATGTACCTTAACTAAATCACCCCTGTGTCTTTCAAGTTGAATATTAGTTGTATTTTTAATTAGTGAAATTTTAAATAATATCTTCCTCCTTTTTTTTTGCTTTGAAGGAAGTTAAGTAGACTCCATAATAAATAGCCTGCTCAAGGAAGAATACGCTGCCTCTTGGCTTCTACACTTTGCACCAATTGTGCTAAGCCTATACTCAAGAACCAATGTTTTCCTGTGAATACATCACTGACATTAACTGCACATTCCTTGGATAGCAGCAAAGTATTCGGCTGTCTAGACACAGCCAAATAAGAGAACAAAGCTTACTTTGAGCAAATCACTAACAACTTCTGTTGGCCAACAATGGGCAGAAAGGTTCTCTGATTCCTTTAGCTGTGGTGCTTGGGAGTAAGTCCAGGCTCTACATGAACTAAATCACTGCAACATTTGCTACTCCATCATTTCCATTCTAGGAAGAAAAAATACAATCCAGAGAGACTATAAAGAAACATGGGAACACAGCCAGAGTAGTCACTGCTAAACCACTCATGTTGGTGTGGTCATTTTTTAATAGTCCAGGTGTAACATAATGTTGGAGGGATATAGAACAGGAAGGTGGTACCTGGCCAATCACTCTGTTGTTGGAATGGTCCCGTTTCTTTCACGTCACTTTCCAGTTCCATGTTTGGAACATCACTTTGTTCAGGTTGAAAATTTAGGACTGAATATTTTTTCTACTTGTAGTATAAGCAGTTTTTCTCTATTTGAACCATTTGTATTTAGAATTAAAATTTGAAGAGGAATTGTAGGTTTTTTGCCTAATTCCTAGGTTATAGAAAATATTTTCCCAGAAAACTCACTTCTTGAGAAATATTTTCCCAGAAAATTGACTTCTCTAAAGTATTCAAGAGTCAGATTTAACCATATACTCCATTAGAAAGAATGAGAAAACTGTATACCTTTCAGAATAGCAGATAAAAATATCCATTCAATGCTTGAAGAGATTTTTCAGACCTGAATGAAAATTGGATTTACAAGAGTATTGCTTCCTGTGATTCTATTTTGGTTTCATTTGTTCATTAGAAGCAAGGAGAATTCTACTTAATCAAAGATTCAAAATCATGTGGGTCATTTTGCAGTGCTACGTGTAGCAAATCAGACATATCACTCTTGATATAACTGATAATTTAATGCATTCTGAGTAACACAGCAATGTAGATCACTACATCACATGCCATTGGTGCCCACCAGAGAAGCTGACCTTGTGAGATGTGTGAACCCTCCATATGTTTTATTTTTTTTTTAATTTTAATGATCTTCATACCAAGAAGCCTTGAGATTACCAGTTGTGATATTACATATAGCACCCCTCTCATTTATTTTCCATTGATACTGAGCTCACTGCATTGTTCTAATTATATTGCAACCCATACTAAAGACCTTAGTGCTTGGATCCTCACAGTTATGTTGAAAAACGGATGCAAGGTGCCTTTTGAATTTGGTAGCAGTGCAGCATGTAGTGCTTCAGCCTGTTCAAAGGTTTCAAGCCTGTGAAGGCTTGTGAAGAAACGACAGATAATAATTATTTGCATGAAAATATGTTAGACAAGCAGGAAAAGAGCCAGTAATATGAATTGAATGAGTGCATTCATTCTGCCTCGTGGACCTTCTCCTGCTTCTTCTGCTGGGAATAACCAGAAACTGGTACTGCTTCACTGCTACTTTGCTCTTTCAGTGTGCCATGTAACAGAGCATTCTAGAGTGGGGGAAAAAAAGAGGTACCAAAAGGGGTTAGAAATAATTTTTTCTCTCTCTCCTTCTCTCTCTCCACCTAAAACACTTTCTTTAGTCCAAAAATATATCTAACAGAAGGTCATTTTGGTTTACATATGGTGCTGATGTCAGCTACCTCCAGTCAAGACAGAGAAGCTGGGGAAAAGCTTTTCTTTCAAATGTTGTATGACCACTTCAGGGTACTGGTAAAGGATCTGTGATGCAGCCACAAATATTCAAGTGACTTTTCCTATCTTTCAAAATGTATAACCAGTTGGCTCAGACATAGCTAAAGATTTCCTGCATGTAAAGTACAATTAACTAATACAACAGTTGGATTTCAGACAACTGATTCTCCAAAGTGCTCTAAGCACAATCAAGGCCTTTTTCCCCGTTATGAAAAGAAAATGTTTATCTAGAAGCAGAGGTTTATCCAGAAGCAATGGTGTTGTCACCACTAAGAACAAGCTCGTTACACTTCTGCAGCCTCAGCCGGCCTTGCAAGGAGCAAAGTTCAAGGTCATCAACAAGGAATGTTCCAGAAAGTTGTCATATTTAGCACAAAATAGCACACTCATCAATCATCTCTGTGAAGCAAATAAGATTTTGACAGCTGGCATGTTTGTACAAAGTGCCTGAAACCATTACTATTTTAGGAGGCCTTGCGTGGTTGTCAAAGTAAAAGAGCTAAAGTTATTTCACTTCATCATGTAGTAAAACCACCTGTTGAATCATGGCACTGCAGTCTTGCTGATAACCAGCCCAAATACTTGAGATGTGCCTACCCACCCCACTCTCCTGTAATGTCTTGCACATACCATCCTCACTAGAAACGAAGTGAATAAGGTCCATCCGTCCATTTCAGTTGACTGAAGGCACAGTCCTGTTCTTGGAAGGCTGTGCAGAGAGCAGTGGCTGGCACTGTGATGAGACTTCTCCCCTCAAATCCTTTGGAAATGAAGGGACATGTCTGTCAACTGTCCGTCTTGCCAGCGTGCTTTCCTTTTTTCATTACAAAGTCTTTACTTTAGCCTATGCTGGTACAATATCTTTCAGCAGTACCTGTGGGTAGATACCTTGAGAGGTAGATCTGAGGAGGAGGATGACAGCAGTGAAAGTTTTGTGTCCAGATAGCCTCAGTCTCTCAGCTGTCAGAAGGCAGTGATATAAATGAAAGACATAAGAGGAAAGCCTGAGTGTGATAAACTACTCCACAGTCAGTGGACTTTGTCTTCTTAATATGTATGCTTTCACTTCTTTCCTATTTTCTCTCTCAGAAATTGTTAGTGTGTCACAACCAACAAATAAAGATTGAATGCTAATAATAGGAAAGACATGTATCTGTTTCCTGTGCTTTGTAATTCTCTTTCCTTATTTTGAAATTTGTTGTGGATACCATTTGTGAGTAGGTTTTAATAGTACTATTATTCAAATTTTATGGTGCTTTCATCAAGCTCCTATGACTGTACTCTGACCAAATATCATGTCTTGCATCCCAAAGATCTCCAGTAGTATCAGTGCAATGATCTACAGCACCCCATGATCTAAGCAGCAACTATTATCTTTGAGCTTTTTATCAGATAGTTTTACCCCTCTCTTTCTTATCATGCAAATTAAATCAGAGGTTAACCTCAGCCCAGTACTACCCATAGGTCCCCACATCCTGACTCTCCACTGCATGTCATTCCATAGCACCAGTCTTTTTGTCATGCCACATTTTACATTCACTCTGTAAGTCCATGCAATATTTGAAGATTTGTAGATTTAGGGAAATCCTAAGAATTCCTCTATTTTAGTTAGCATGGAAAATATTTTGGTCCAAGTGAAAGTACACATATTTCCATATCATGAGTTTCTTACATTTTTTTGAGCAGCTGGAGGATATCCTTCACCTTTCACATCACTTCTTTTCTTTCTTTATTGTGGATGTCCAAATGCCTGATTCTTTCCCTAGTTCTTCAGTCACAAATAATTTGACAGAAGTATTTCACTGCTGGAAGAGCAGCACTTCCCCTTCCTAAGTTATGTCCATCTTTCCTGTCCCCATGTGTGTCCTTGCATCCACCTCTTTGGCCTTTCTGTTTACAAAGGGCTATAACAGAACTTTTTTTTCGGCTTTGTCTCTGAAGAAATGCTAATGATGTAGACCCCGATGCGTCACAGAGGAGCTTTCCCCTAAGCTTCAGCTATCCTATTGTTTTGCCTGACCAAGTCTATTCACAAGATAATAACACTTAATGAGTCCCTCTCTCTCCCTCCTTCCCACAGACAGACTTGTAGACGCCACTCTTTGGCTTTTTAGCATTAAGAGTAGGAAGCAGTCACTATAAAGGCATGTCTACATTGCCGGCAGAGCTATGATTGCATCACATGCAGACATACTTGAGTTACCTACTCTGTCAGCCCCAAGAGACTGCGTGCTTACCCGTGCCCTTAACCTGTGCTGAGATACAGCCTCCCACAACTCCATTCCCATTTGCACCTGAGTTCCCACAAATATATTCCCACAGATATGTATCCAGTAGACCCCTGTTGAATTGTAAATATTTTGAAATGTTGACAGGTACCCAAATAACACCAACACTTCATAAAACCAATCTGGAAACCATGAAGTAAATTAAGAAACTTCTATTCGGACTCATGAAAATACAGGCTTACCCAGTGCCTGGCAAGAGATATAATGTTACAGGAAAGTATTTTCTGAAAAAATGGCTTTCACCAATTTTATACTGACTGTGTCATCCAGAAAAGCACTAAAATGGTCTTAGCATGCTTGCAGCTATACTCCTACAGTGACTGTTGCTGTCAAGGTAGTGTAGCCAGGTGCATATTTACTGAGCAGCAAGGGGAATGTGTCTCTACTGGGGTGCTCCAATCACACACAGGCACTGCTGGGCATCCCCTGTACTTACAGCCTGGAGTAGAAGTACTCTCCCAACACAATTAACACCTGCGAAATGTGCTGAGTGATCTATTTCCACTAAGATTTGTCTGTCTGGAGTCTTCCATGTTACATCATCTCCTTCTCTGTATCACGAACATAAATGTGCTGCCAAAGGGGCAAGAGTGTCCTGGCTGGGCACTTGACTCTCTTCTCCCAGGAGAACCCTCATTTTTAGCTCATGCCATGGATTTCTTACCTCAGCTGCTGAATGGTGAGCAGCTGCCTTCCCCTGCCTTTCCTTCTGTGTTTTTCCATGCCTGGCCAATATTCTTGAAGGAACGTTTCTTTCCTCACCATAGAGAAAAGAGTGCTTTTACGAACAGCTGTTCCCCCTCCATGAACCCTCCCCATCCTGAAATTTTAGTCGGTTGTTAAGTCTCATTTTTTCATTCTGCGTTCTGTTTTCCTAATAGACTTTCAATCATGCAGATGTTTCAAAAATCCCTTTGCTTTGTATGTAAGCAATCACTGTTGCATTACTTATTGCACCCATCTGCTTTGTCTGAAAAAGTATTTGTGGATTAGTGAGATCCATAATTTGAAAATTGTATGTATAAAGAATACAGGAACATGAAAGCAGTGGCACATTCTGGCACCTGTGAGGATGTTCTGCAGGTGTGAGTTATAGTTTGGGAAAATTAGTCCTGAATTTTAAAGGCTGAATGTAAAGTTAGCTATGTCTTGCTTCTGCAGTCTGTATCTAATTGCACTGAGTGGCAGTTGGTTACCTCTTCCATATCAGCCAAATGTAGTTTATGTATCTTTTCTTACATATCAGACCTTCATAGCAATTTTAATTAAGATTTTTGTAAAGTATCAGGGATTATTTTAGTTCAGGATCTTGGTTGATAAAGTATCCAAAGTAACAGCTGTTATATGTTTATTAAGAGTTCCTTGATACTATACGTAATATTAATATTGAGCTGTTAAAATTGCTGGCTTGCTGAACACCAGCTCTTCTGTTGCATTTTATGATCCCTAATTTCCTCGCTAATAAGCTATGACTCTTTAGTGTATTTAGCACATTAACTGCAAACTCGGCAAACACCAATTCATCTGTTCTTTGAGCAGGGCACAAAATAGGCTGACAATGCACAGAGGGTGCCTAAAGCAACTTGTTCCGCAACGAATTCAGCTGCATGACTGTGACTCAGTACCTGCCGCTCTCTTTAAATGTAATTGCCCAAAACAGCTGACTCAGCCTATAAAACTTTGCTCATACAAAGACTTCACCTATGCCATTTGACAACTTCTCTGTTTTGTGCTAAGCACTCTCAAACTATGCCTGCCCATAGGACACCGTCCAGTTCCTCACTGAAAGTACTGAGTTGGCTTCAGTGGCATGTGGAGCCTGTGATTGTCCCCCTACAGATATTGGTCCCTATGAACAGTTTTCCTCCCACCACTGTTTTCACTATTTGCTGAACACCTCCCACCGCATTTTCAGGGATGGACTTCCCAACTCTCCACTCATTGGACTCCCAGTCTCTGGACCAATAACTTTATGGATGGATGGGTTGAAAATTGTGAGGGATGCCAAGGGACACCGAATACCCTTAGTTACATGAAAGTGAACTGGGCTGTGACTGCATAGTTCTCCATTCACATCCAACCTGGACTATCTCTCCTCCTATTAAAGAAAAAGTGATATGCATAATGTAAGCACCATCTTCTGCGAGAATCAAGTATTTGAAAGAAAGAAGGATAAAATCAGGGAACAAGCTTGATGCTGAAACAAGAGATCATTGCTCATACCAAGCTATGATGAGCTCTATGCTGCTGTATATCTTATCGGATCCATGAAAAAGGCACACACGATTCTTCATAGGATACATGTCAGAGTGTACAGTGGAGGCAGCTCACACAGCTGATTCCATGCTCATGTGAACATTCCTCTTCCATGCTGATGAGATAGAAAAACTCATGAACTTTGGTCAGAGAAGGAGAGTTAGCAAGTAGGGTAATAAATATCAAGAAGAAACTGTTGTATGAATGATAAACAAAAAAGGAAGTATATTCTGGTAGACATTTGGGAGAAAAATAAAAGAAATTAAACCATATAAAAATTATTTACCAAACTATATATTATCTCAGCACAACTTCAGTCATCAGCTGCTGCTCTGGTCTACCCACTGCACCCTCTCCCATCCTCTTCATTTTCTCTTACTCTAGTTTCTCTCTCCAGTTCACACAAATTAACTATTGTCAACAGGTTTTTTTGTAAATATTAGCCATGTTTATTGACTCACTCACCTGTCAACTAATTGTATCACCATCTCCTTTTTGTGCCCAGAACTTTCATGTTTTAAACACTCATGCCTCTCCAAATTTTTCAGTCTTTATTTCAGGTTCTATCCTCAAGGTTTCCTGACCTTCTCTTAACTTCCTTATCATTCTATTAAATAGAAGTGTCTTGTCCAGTAACTTTCATTTCTGCTTTTGCAAAATTTCTTTATATTTATTCCATTTAAAATGTGTTCAGAGAGTGTGCAAAGGAGAGCAGAAATTTTGCCTGAAAGGAAAAACTAGGAAAATAACTGAGAAATATAAACAATATTCATTAAATTTTGGAAGGTGACAAATACAAATTTTCTTTTAAAAATTTTCATTAATATTGATTTTGTAATGGTGTAATTTTAAAAAATATTATTGCAGTATAAAATATTAAAGTCTTAAATTGTCACATTTCCAAAAAAATAGCATGTATTGGATGTTTCAAAATGGTGGGGTATTTTCTTCAGAATTCCCCTTCATTAATGGTACCAAAGTTTAAAAGGTACCATTAAGAGGTCCTTTCTCGGCACAGCTCTAAATAAAATAGCTCACAATTTATGGTACATGTTAAAATACTTTCAAAAGTCGAGGAGAAAAAATTATATGGGAATGTTGGAGAAAATTATGTTTCACAACTATTTGGGATGGATGGCTAGGATTTTACAGGAACAATCTGATTTTTTTACAGGTACAAGCATGTTGAATGTCCCATCCACTGGTTTTGTGAAGAGTTCCTGCCAATTTCCAATTACGAATATAGAAAAATCTCATGATTTGAAATTTTTCCAACTTGAAGTAATCATATTCTAAATCTTTCTTCTTGGTATGCCAAGTCTATATATTCTTGAAAATTCTTTACTAGTGTGTACTAACATCAAAGGATAATGCAAAATTATATGTAATGTCAACCTCGAAAAACATGTCAGTATTGCATTTTAAATACAAAATATAACTTGATTCCACTGTGGGTGTTACTAAAATCTTCTGCATAAAGATGAAATTGTACCTTACTTTAAGTTATATTCCCACCCATTTCTGTAACCACTGAAAATAGGCTTGCGTGAATTCTTTAACAAACCAACTCTTTCCTAAGTAAAGCTATTACAGAATCAGGTCCTATTTCAGTAAAATAAAAGTGTTTGGACATTACTCATGGGCCACATTTTTAAGGCAAACAGAAAGGATATTATCTCTTCCATGACACATTTAAGTAGCCGCTTCTAAATGTTTCCAGCTTTGAAACCTGAGGAATTTCCAGCCAGGAAGAGCAAATATATTGTGCTTCTGCTCTTTGTGTCCTCTATAACTGTGCACTAGTGAGAATAAAAATCTTCTTGTAGAAACTATTGAATACTTTGAAGCAGAACTTCCTAAAATAATTACAGAGTTTTCCATGTGATAGGAGCAAGAAATGAAGCATCAGAATTTACCAAATACAGACTAACTCCTGCTATGATTTACAAAAATGATTTTTTAAGTTAGATTTTTCTGCTAAAATTCTCTGTATCAGATATGTCACTTCCCCCAGATATGCTTTGTTTTTAATTTAATGGAATTGTTATGAGATAGTATATTAAGATCAGGCAAAAATGTAGATTCCTACTTTCAAAAAAATCCCACAAAACAAATAAAATAATAAAAAAATAAAAAAGCCCCCACTCTCAAAATCAGCAAAAGCAGCTTGTGCCTTTGAGACAATTGGTTGCACATTCTTACATTCTTTGAGGTCAATATACATACAGTGGAGAAAAAAAAAAATCTAAATCTACAGTAACAAATTACACAGAGAAGACAGTCACATATTAATCTCATTACTGGAAAAGAATCATGAAACAGTGGAGCATCAGATGTACGGCTGAGGTTTTCTTTTAGCCCTGCAAAAAGTGATAGCAGAGAAAAGGTGGGATAGCGAAGACACTTTTTAACAAACTGCATCCAGACATGCACATGGGCCTGATCCGAGCTGCCCAAGACTGACATGAATACCCTCACTGATTTCAGTGCTGTTTGGAGCCAGCTTTCAGAAAATTGACTTCTCAGCCAAGTGCCACATCATCAGGTCGTTCCTGCACTTCTATGCCAAACAGCTGCTCCTCTAACAAACTGTCCTTAGTCAATTGTGTGGTCCTTCTGGTTTGTTGGGTTGCAGCACTCCTGGGAAGGCATGGAAAAAGAGGTGGTATACAAATTAAAAAATAGGCACTTATATAAAACTTCTTTGGAGAGAATAAGAGAGAGAGACAGAGCGAGAGAGAGAGAGAGAGCGCAACTGGGAGAGTTCAGACGGAAGGTTTTGCCAGGTTCTGTGCATAAATGACATCAGGCATTTATGGAGGTTAAAACAGAAACAGCCAAATTTCTCTCAACCTTGAGAGAACCCACTAAGGGTTCTGAAGTGGAGTGAAAGGAAGGGCAATCTGTCTAGTATGCCTGCTTGACGTATGTGCGTGTCCTCAACATTGGCTGTCCATAAGCCTCCAAAAACACAGCACTTCAGTAGTGCTGCAAAATCAACATATGCATCTCTTGCATTACCTTGGAAGGAACCATGAGCTGATTTTCCAAAGATTTCTAAAAGACCTGTATACCTTCACTGGTCTGGGGAGAAAATATCTTCTCCAACGAATGGAACAGGCTTTCAGCCTGTTGTGGCCAATTCCATCTTGGCATTGAATAGCCACACTTCATCAAAATTCAGACTTGAACCCCACAATACAGTATACAATTTTCCCCAGTGTTCTATGCTTTTATTTTCTTACATTCACACTAAATTTTTACATTAATCTCTCACTGTCTGATTTTCCAGTATAGATCATTATGCAGGCATTTTGCTTAAGGCAAGATGTCTTCTTGTTTTCAGTGGCAGAAGACAAATGTGAACTGCCCAGTAGAGGGTGCTACTTGATTTTAGGAATAAAACCTGTCAATAACCTTTAAGAGTAATCAGATTTACATGAGATTATGCAAATATTGGGGGGCATCCACTCCTTCTCACATCAGCACTAAAGAAACTGAGTGATGGCATATTTTTTTCCTGACATGCTTGTTTCAACTGGTAGTAAAAAGTGCTGAGGAGTGATCTAAGTAAAACTTTGGATTTATGCTCTGACAGCAGTTTAAATTACACGAGATACTACTGTTCAGAATTAGGCATTATGTGTGCAGCTCAGTACTCTTGGTTCACCTTGGTAGACTTCTCATTTTATATTCTCTCCATAGTTAAGTTGGAAGTAGGTTTTCGCTCCACGTCAGAATTTTTAGCTATTTTGCCTTTTACTAGACTAAACCAATTTGCTTGAAATTTCTTAACTGTGTTATTCCAGCAAAGTAGAAATTTAATGGAAAGTTTGAGATAAATTCAACACGATGTTTGGAAGACATGAGGGCTCAAACAAGGAAGTGGTTTCACCTCTTGAAAATTTTCCTAACTTTTTTTGGCTCATACTAACTGCAAAATGGCTTGGCTGAGAAACTAGAAATTTGTTTAATCCTTTGTAGATCATGATTTTTGTTTCCTTTGGCTCTTTGGGGTTACTTCAGGGGGCAATTATTTAGTCACTAAAAGACATTTATGGAAACATGTAGGGTTCCTATATCCACATGTCAGCTTGTACAGGGTTTATGAAATCTATAATAGGAAAATGTAGCTTTCCCAGACTGCACAGACTGTTTCACAGGTAATTCTTGTAAACAGGGCAGGGCAAACTTCCTTTCAGAAAAGACTTTAGTAGGTTTCAGTTCCCCTATGAGGGAACTTTCTCTGCTACCTGCACGTACATCTCTGGCAGGATTTGAGGGAGAAGATATTCTTCACCACAAATCTAAACTGGTTCTGTAAGCTCTGCCACTCCCAGTGCATGGCCAGAGGCAGGCTTGTATGTAAAGATTTACCCCAATGACATCCAGGAAAAAATCACTTTTATATTCTTCTCATTGTTGGTAAAATGTCCTGTACCGGCCCTGACGATCACATCTTTAGGTGTAGTTAACAGTTTTTCAGTAGTTACCAAGAGTTTCCATAATGAGGATTGAAGGTGATCTGAACTTTCACAGTTTGTGATTTGTTGTTCATATTGGCCCAACGTCCAAGGACCAAAGTAATTTACTGGCAGTATTTTTTGGTAGAATAATATTAAGTAAAAGGCGAGGTTCTCCAGTGATTTATGAACAAAATATGGTCAGAATTAGCACCAAGGTGATGTAGATACAATTAAATTTCTGAGATTTTTGCGCTGCTCCCAACTTCTTTTATTTACCATGATTATATATTTTCAATCCAAAATACAGAAATAAGTATGCAGGATTAAAAAACATAAGTCAGAAAGAACCTGTGGAAGTTTGGGAAACTTGAAACCAAGCTGTCATAAAGGAATGAGGGGGTATGCAATAAGTATAAAAGTATTAATATTACACCTGCAGGCAGAATTATCTTTCAAAGTACAGAACATTTTCTGAAAATAATTTAGTATGATTGAAGTGCCGACTAGAAGTACCAATGTGTAAAGCTAGTCCTGAGACAGCCACTACATTATGAGTGAGATGTCCTTCTGTCACCAAACTTTCTTTTCCACCATTCCACCTCTATACTCTAAACTATCTCAGAATTTACAGTAGAATCTATTTTATGAAGGCAAAATAAATTTTGAAGAAGGCTTTGCTTATAACCCTGGTATGTTTGCAGGTACTGGCCCAGAGTCTTAAGTGTCAGTAAGACACTTGGTAGTGCCACAGAAGTAAAAAAATGATACCTTAAAAGATGATGTGCTGAATTTACGTTGATTAAATTAGTGAAATTCTGATAAGTTCAAAGAGGTATGGACTCGGTAGGGAGCAATGCTAACTAAATGAAATGAAGAATGAAGTAACAGCGGTAGTTTTTTCAAAAGCAGGTGAGAAGTGAAAAAAAAAAGAATATCTAAAAACTGCAGAGAAAAATGTTTCTCAAAAGGTTGTTTCTGGAGGGCAAAGGGAAAAACAGAACAAAATTATTTTCAATGAAATCCTCATTACATTTAACAAAATGGACATGATTTATAAGTATGCAGCCTGTTTACAAAACTTTGTAGGCTTCACTTTGCTAACATCTCCTATAGAAGGAAAGTCTGCACCGGGTGATTTTTTACTCATTTATTACTTCTGTTCCACTAAGCACAATATTGAGAAAGCACTGATGAGCAGAAGACCAGAAATGGAGAACAGAACAGAAAAGATCAATCCTAGGACACCTCAGGGGTAATCCTGAATGTTGTCACTCTTTAAATGCTTTCCCAGGAAGACACTTTTCATCCTGAAATTATGAGGACCACCTATCCATCATCTAAAGGATATTTCTTCATTAAATCCATTGTCTTGTAATTTCTCTGTTTGCAAATATGTGGGGGGGTTTTGTGGTTTTTTCCATTAAAAAGTCCCATACTTGAAAGAGAAGCTCCAACAAGGAGTGCTTTCAGATTCATTATTTGTCTCAGTTATTTGCCAGATGTTAAGTGAGGCTGTGTTTTGGCTAGCCTGCATGCTCTAATGTAATATTAAACCAAATAAACATTAAATGGGGTCCAAGTGCAGACCTGCAGTTAAGAGAATCATTTCATGAAAAGGGAAAATTCCTGAAATTTAATCTTAACTCTTGAGATAAACTAAATCATTTCTGCTACAAACATAATTAAGTTTAATATACTGTTAGAAATATGATCAAAATCCACTGTTATTCAATACAAATAAGCTCCACCAACACTCACTCTATTTTACCTTCCAGATAACTTTGCAATGTCTGGAAGGGCTACTTGTAAAGGACTCTAACCTCTGTATCCAGTGCTCCTCCTGAGAATTGCAGGCTATCTATCTGAAGACCTTATTTCCATGTGTCCAAATTTTAAACATATCAAGACATTTATTCCACCAAACACCCTTAAATGGTAGCATTGCTGTTTCTGACTGGCAGTTCACAAGAGCATCTAGATTATTAACTCATCCAAAAGCCAAATGGTAGGTTACAGACATTTGGTGTACAGCATGAACTGCATAAAATGAAAAGCATTGGTAATTAAGTTTTTCTCAATATGCCAAAAGATGATTTTTGAAGGTTGATAATATGTTTGTCATTGTTCCAAAGTCTGCTTGCAAGATTAATCAATCTTTTCCATCTTTATCATTGCTACACTTATAAAAATGTAATTTACACGCTTTTACTTTATGTATTCAGCTGGTATATAGAACAGACATCACAAAATACAGCCCTGAACAAACATTCTTTACTTGCAACCCATCACAAATCCATGACCAATCACCGACTTGTGAGCAGCACGGGCATGTTCAGCTAATTCTGGTATAAATTTGAAATGACATCACAGCATGCCAACATTAATTTTATCTTCCTCTGTATATGTGTTGACAGTAGTAATAGACAAATGAATAGGATGGTAACTAGGATTTAATCTGTATACATGCATACATGCACATATATAAATAGAAAGACACACAAAATACAGATGCACGAGTGGCCTAGAAAATAAGAGAGAAGGTAAAGAAATACTTTCTGGTGTATATAAAAAATAGGTACAATTTATATAGGCTAAATTCCATGTACTTGTATTTGTCCTCAACCATACACATGTGAATGATTGTACATACATATGAATGTCAGGACTTAAAGAAAGGAACATCTACTTGAAACAATATTTAATTTCTTCTAGTGCAAAGTAACAGGAATGGAATGATGTTGAGACAGGCATTTTGTTTAAAAGGCTCTTTTACCTGTTTGAAATTCAAACAAGAGAAGGCTTAGACCTGTCTGGGTTTGTAGCATTTTGCCCTAGCACCTCCACAGTTAATACGTGAAACAATGTGTGAAAGTTGTGGTTGAAATAGTTGTTCATAGCAGAAATAAAACGCATAAAAGCATTACATTTCTAAGCAGCCATATAAGCAAGTTTAGTAATTATTACAAACATGAATATCCTAAAATACCTCTAACTGTAATCCCAGTAAGGCCATTTGACAACAAACTTCTAATTTGACAACAAACTGTTTTTGGAAATCAAGCTGTAGTACCTAGAAATTACTCTAGGTTTAAGTAAACATTGTTCAGAGTTTAATCCTCCATTTGCTGTGGTTTACTCTTATTTGTCGTCCCCAGGGAAATGTAGATTGCTGTGTCATTATTAACTGTCCTGCCCCTTTCTCTCTCTCCCCTCCAGTTGCTTCCACTTAAATGGTACCAACCTTGGGAAAACAAAGATTATCCTTAGCTTCCTTGAAGAAGTAATGTGAGAAGTTTTTCAAAACATGTGCTCTAAACATGAAATTATTGAGTTAAATGTAGGGAAATATACAGATGACATTAAGAGACTCTCCATATATCCCCAAGGCATAGAGATACAAGAGTTTGCTGTCTAGACTTATTACTTTCACTTTTTTACTTGTCAATGGAGTGCATGCCCTCTGTGGGTTGGAGGCAAATCACCCCCTTGAATTTTGCTAGGTACTCTAACTGCCTTGCACTGTTTTCTTTCTTTTTTTTTAGTTCTTTCATCGACAGAAATATTGTGTAGTATGACAGGAAGAATAAGAAATCTATATTTAAAAAAAATTTCAATCAGACTAAGCTAAGGTTTTAGGAGGAGAGTAAAAAAATTTATTTCCCCCTTCTTAGAGGGAAATAAAAATTCAGTTCAACTCTTGGACAAGAAATAGCAAGGAAAGGTATTAAGTATCAGATTACTTTTTGATGGAAGAATTGATGCAGAAGTATTGCTGGTAGGAGTTTGGATCTTTAATTCATATTGAACAAAGAAAAATTAAACGATGGAAAAAATATGATTTATTACAAATATTTTGGGTTTGCCTTTTTTATCTGTGTGCAAACCATCTATTTCTTTGATATAGGTCATTTTCTTGTCATTGTAAGTGCCATTCCCACTGTGGTATTACAAATAGGCAAAACAGATGAACAGAAGAAGCAAATAAACAATCTTCAGTGTGATTAATGCAATTTATAATTAACATGGACAGGGAAAAGATTCTAAGTAGAGGCTTAGAAAAATTACAAGTCCTAATGTTCGACTTGTTTCTAAATTTGTCTGTGGACCACTGATAAAATAAAATGAGAAAGTCTTCATAAAGTAAATGATATTATTACACAAAATAATAGGAACATGCAGGGCTGTAAGTAGGACTTAGGCATCGTGTGGTTTACTTTTGCATCATATAAACATACTAGTCAGTCCAATGCTGAACACAGAGCTAGGAATTCAGTAATCAGTGTCCCTTGTCCAGCTATTAGTGACTTCCAAAGATCCTGGGTATAAAGGACCCATATGGAACTACTCGTGTAAGCAAAGCAAACTGCCAGAGTGACCTTTTTATGATGAGTAATAATATATTAACCAGAAATTGAGAGTATAAATACATGGAACACAGTTAAAGCTCACTGAATTCAATTAGATTTTTCTCTTGGGTTTGTTGGCATTGAATCACAATGGGAAATAAAGACTTGCTTAATAGAATGCCTAAAATAATACATAAAAGTACATCATTATTATGTACATTGCACCTGTTGAGTCAAGGCCTAACAGAGAATTTCTGATATTGGATTTGCTCATTTTTGACATGAGAAGTTTTCTTCTAAAGCCTTATGAAATTTAAAGGATGCTTCAGTGCTGACAATTCCCCTTGCATAATGTGGACACATAATTAGGGAGATAACTATCCTGCTTACTACTTTGGTTTGGTTGTCAGCAGTAGACATTGAGTTTTCTTCACTAGGACATTAATCCATAAAGACTCGGTATCATTTATTTCCAAGTTGTTGCTGATCCAGAAACAAACAAGTTCATTTTGATGAAGTAGCACACACTTTCTTCATTTACTCAGCTGGTCCCTTTCTGTATCAATTTCTATAACTATGGCATTATTGTTCTATTCATGAACTTCTTTTCAAATTTCATTAATACCAACTAAGTCAAATTAGACTGATAAAATGAGAAGTTCTCATTTCTCTTTTTATTACACTGGATCCTAGCATAGGCAGATAATTAAAGACATTTCTTCATGCTCCTTGGTGTCTTGCTTAAGACTGCTCTCAAGATTCTGACATTTCACTAAGTGCATGTCTTATGCTATTTTCACTTTTTGCTGTAAATTTAACAATTTTCCAAATAGTGCAGAGGGCTGGTGAGACAAGGACCATTTACCTTGTGTATTCACTTTTATGCTTAGAAGGTGGACCATATTGCCTCCCACAAATGAGAGCTTCTGCAAAAGAAATCTTTCTCTTTACCATACTTGTCTTGCTGGTACTTCTACCTCCTTGCTTCTCTCATGACTGGGGAATGGCAGCAATAGGAGGTGCAGAGCAGCCACAAGGAGATATGATGAAGCTTATTAGTAGGAATCCTAGTAATGGATATCTGCCACTATCTACAGAGTTCCTTCACTGTTTAAGTTAGCTAAAGGATCTTTACTGCTACTGGAATATTCAGTTGTTAGGATGTCCAATCTTCCAATAATCTCCCCTAGGTACATCATTCTTCATTCTTAGAGTTTTAGAAGAGAGTACAACCATCTCTGAGTGTTAATGCATTATGATACTCGGGATCAGTGTGGAGAACAGTTTCTCATTGACTTTTATAGTACTGATGGATTTTTAAAAAGTAGTATGCAGCTCGAAAAACTTCAAATTCCTGTATGGATTGCTACTTCATGTACATTTTAAAGATCAGCCAAAAAACCCAGTCATATGAATATAATGACTAGTTAACCTCCTAACCAAGTTGAGTTCCTGTGAGGTAAAATATAGGGTATAATTTTGGAATAGAGATTACTTGATTTGTAAATGCTTATCAAATCAAAAATATTGGAAAATGAATCAAATTTCTGAAACATTCATCACTCTAAGTGCACAGTCATGGTTACCTCACAGAGGCATTTGGAAAATAGTATGTTTTATGTTTAATAAACTGTGGCCTATATCAAGTATTATTAGGGAAAGTAATAGGCACAAGCAGAAATTAATCTACTTTTGTATATAATTTACATGGATAAGTCTTTGGTCACAATAATATAACTTATTATATAAGTTCTTATTTTATGACATCATTTAAAATAACATTTACTCCATTTCAGTATTTTGCTAAATCCTTTAAATCTACACTTGATGAATTTGACTAACTAGAACTAACATGTACTTAGTGAGCCTAATTAAAATTTATTTAAATACAGTTTTGTTGCTGTCTCAAAAATTCCAGAGGACTACTTCTGCCCACCAGCAGGCACGTCCATGAAAAAAGTTCTTCTGAAATCCTAAACCTAACATTTTTCTGTTAGCCAACATGAATGTGTTGAGTGTAAAGTCTGATCCTTTAATAAATTAGAGATTACGTAAACTCTGCTAAATGCTTTTATCAGCAAGAATCAGTTATGTCAAAAGATTCTATATATCTCTGTTGTTTCCTTGATCACGAGGAAGATCAGTCCAGGACAGAGTCCCCGGCACCTTCAATGTAAAATAGAAATTAAGGGATCTGGTAAATTCAAGAAACATTTGCTTTTAAAATTATGGTTTATATGTGTGTCTCAGCTAGTCCAAGCTTGTTTCAGGATGATTAGCAACTCGGTATTTTACAGTACATTGGAGTATGCAAGGATTTTACATTTGCTATTCAGTGCACAGTCAACCTTGTTACAGCAAAGAGATTAACCTCAGACAATATAGACACAATTTCTGAGAAAATTTATAGCAGTGCTCTCTTAGTACTTTTACTTCTTGCATTAGATAGTGAAGAAAAAGAATTCAGGTGTAGAATGCTACTTTTACAGCATACTGGGGACACAGTTTAGTGGACTTGTCAGTATTAGGTTAATGGTTGTACTCAATGATCTGGGAGGTCTTTTCCAACCTAAACAACTCTATGACTCCAATTTTGCAATTTCTTGCTAGTCTTTATTCACAGAAGACATCTCATCAGCAGCACTAGTGGGACCATTTTCTTGAGCAAGCTTTCTCCAGCTTCTGATAGGTGAAGATACAGAAACACCTTCAAAGTTTATTTCAATTGCTTTCAAATCTGGTTCTTAAAAAAAATAATTTGGACAAAATAATCTAATTACACACTGAGAATATTTTAATATCATAAATCTACAGATAGAAATGAGTTCACTCTATCTCCACTGCAAATATACAAGAATTTGTGCTGTTGTATTATAGGCTGGTAAGTAATTGTGTGAACATCAGTAAAAGCCAGGCTAAAGTCGGAGCTTTCTGACAAGCCTTGCTGAGCAGAAAATATGTTACCTAAGAACTAGGGCTGCACTACATATATAGCTTCTGCATTTCATGCAGAGTTGATCTTCACCCTTTTGGGACTATCTCTTACCCAATGCTTTTTTGATGAGAGGCACTCTACAGAGGATAGGAGACTGCATCATTCAGAGGAGAATGTGGTATAAATAACACTGGAGCAGTCAGTTTGCTCAACAAAGACATTTAGTGCCTCAGTGCCACAAAGCCACTTTGTTCTTTCAGGGTACCAGGTGGCTTCTGGTCAAGCACTGTGATGCTTCTGAAGCAGGTTCCCTCCACCAGGAATAAATGTGAATGGAATCTGATCATGTCTGCCCTTTTGTAGTGGCATAAATATCTCCAGATGCATCTGTCTGGTCCCAAAGAGAGACTTCAGGTTTTCTTTACACTGTTTCTCTCAGCCATGCAGAGAGAATGTATACCTTAAGTCTACACAGCATAACATGGAGTTGAGGATGAGAGTGGAAAACTGGAATACCATATTCTGTGTGATAACCACTGGACGTGTAGAGGATCTGGATAAACTGGCTTCCAACTAATTGCTTCAAATCTATTTCTACATCTACATTTGCTTCCTTAATGTCTTCTCACACTGAGTTCCCATTCCTGAAGTTCAAGGAGCTTGATCTGGATATTAAACAGACTGGGAAAACACTGCAAAAAGAATTTGCAAAAGTAATCAGGTAAATGTTTAGAAAAAAAATTACTCTGCTTATACCCTCTTCTGTTCAAGCAAATGATTTTCCTGTCAGATATTTTCAAACAGAAAAGTTAAAGTACAGACTAGTAGTCATTAAGAGTGTGCAGAATATGAAAAAAAACCCCAAACAGAAACCTGAATGTAAGCATAAATCCCAACCAGTGCCTTGTATGACCCATTTCTCCCATCTCACATAATCAAAACAACTCAAACTTCTCTTTTGGAATACATGATAATCACAACATACTAATTGCAACTAATCTGCAGGCCAAGAATTATTCAGAACAATTACATGGTAGAGTTTCAAAAATCCATGTATTTGAGAAAGTATCCACTTGCAGATTTCAAACTGGAAAGGTACAGATGATATAGGGTTGCACAAATAATCTTCTAAGATTGGACATTAGATTATATTTTTTTTTCTTAAGAAAGACACATAGAAACACTCAATACAATGTGCTTTCATTGAGCATTCAAGAAAATGGATTCAAATCCTTTCTCTTCCTAATATAGGGTTGATGCCAGGTGCCTTATTTTCTAGGTAAATAATATATTTTATAGTGCGGATACATTTTCATTTTGACAATAAATCCCACACTATGTAAACCCCCACTGGTAAGCTTTTTTTTCATGGAAAAATGTATTGTCCAAAGTTCCCAGCCAGTTCTAATTGCAAGTTTGCTTCTGGAAGGGGAAAAATTAAAAGGAGGAAATATAGCCATATTTGTTGGGCAAATCACATGCTAAATGCATCCTTCTGGTGAAACAAACAGATGTGGGATGACAGGCAGAGTCATCCAAAAAATCAGTCTTTGAGTTGGCAGCAGGATATTTATATTTTAGTCCTGGCTCTGTCACTGACTGATTGAGGTTTTACTTTCCAGTTCTTTGCCTTTTTGCCTTCCTTATGTGTCTTGTCCATTTAACTTACAAAACTTTGTCATAACTGCATTCCCTTAAAATTTGTAGCTGTTTAGTGGAACGTGGTACAGTCTACGGTAGCAATACTGAATTATTAGCAACATCAAGCTGAAGAGACCTCTCAGCCTAGATCTGAGTAGGCAGAGGTAGGAAAAGATGCTGCAGCAGTGGGAACATGAGCTTCCTAGGAGCAGTTTTGATGAGACAGTTCTAGGAAACCAGGTCGAGTTGCTTTCAGCACAACCTTCAGCCTCTAGTTGCAAGTGCAACCCTCCTATTCATCTCCATGGTTCAGGGAGTTCTCTGCCTACTTGCTGTAATTTAGAGCTTTGACGTGAAAAGGATGAGGCTTTTCTCATACTCAGGAACTTTTCCAGTTCAGGACTGATACTGTTACTATTTACAACCAAAAGAACTTTGATGGCACAGAGGAATACCAACATAAGCTAAGGTCAATGTGACAAAATCAGTCTCCAGTGCAAAACATCAAACCTTTGTAGTACTAGTACTTGACAAGTTGGTTGCTGTTGGTACTTTTTTTCCACTTGGCTGTATGGACTTCAGGCATTGGGTCAAATTCTGTTCTCACAAACCTAATTCTGTGAGAGGTGATGTTAATATCAAAGACAACTGACTCTAGCACTGTGTCCAAACATTTATCAACGAATGTGTTGCACATACTGCTAAATGTACAATTTATTCTTAGTGTTAAAATGACACATGGTATCTTTATAAAATTAGAAATAATTCTTCTGCAGTAATATATTAACAGCTAGGCATGTGTTTTATTAAACTTTCTTTTGTGTAAAAAAAGGTTGTTAGATTCCGATACTTAGTTTTGTTTCTTCCTCTTTTTTCATTTAATTTTTAGCCATTTAGGAAGGTCTTTTTCTATTTTAAGTTGCCTTGACTCATGCTTGACTTTACTAAATTACTTTTCCCAAATGCTCACAAAGAGAGTCTTTTGAATTAATGGATAAGACTAAACTCACTCCCATTCTGCAACTGCATTAGAATATTACATGCAATTATTTATGATTCATCCAAACTGGCTTTCCACAGGGCCATAAATCTTATAGAGTCAGAGCATTGTGGCATCATATCTGCTGATAGTTTCATTCTTTTGCCAGGCATAATGCTCCTTGAATTAGAGAAAAACTGTTCTTACTCAGCAAGTAGCTACACTGCAAATTTAGGGAACTGTGTTCAGCCTGACAGAAGGGAAGGACGTATTTCCAACAGGACGAAGCACCTACATCCAAAACTGCAGTCTTCTAAATTCCTGCTCATTTGTTGCCACACCCTGGAGGTGCCTAAACTCCGGAGGTGCCAGCTTTTCACATTAAAATTTGCCAGACTCCTGAAATTCTGCTGTGGGCATGTCCAGAAATGCCTCTCATATCATGGCACCCAGTTAACTCACACCCTGGCACCGTCAGATTCAATGAACTCAGCTTTCCCGCACCTGCACCCATCTTGCCCAAGGGGTAGAACCAATGAACATTCCCAGAATTCAGAGAGCTGCTGCTCTGCAAAGCTCAGAGGGAGCTGTTGCTACTCTCCTCTGCTGCATTCAAGAGCTCTGTGGTCAGGGCTTTTACCATAGATGTGGGAAAGCTGGCGTTTACACCCTCCTGTGCCTGAGGAGATCAAAATCCACACCCTTGCCATGAGGTCGGAGCTGTTCTGGGTGAAAGTGCTCTCCACCCTGCCCTTTGAAGCTCTTCCACCCTACAGGAGCAAACCACAGCTTCACAATGGCTGTGGAGAACATGAATGAGCATGATGTTTCGAGGGGTTATGGCCCTTGTGGGGGAGGCAAAGGAGGTTTCGGTGCCGATTCCCTCCCCTAAGGAGTTTCTGTGTGTTGTGTCCTAGGTCAAATGTAGAAATGCTTTATTTGAAGCACATATGGGAAAGGGCTTCTCCAGAGCTGCTCCATGGGACGCCAAGGAGTTTGGCAGCAGTGAGTTTAAGCCAGTGCCTGTGTCACCCCTCCTTAGTGGACACAGACGCTGGAGCCTCTGAGCACCACTGCTGCTCCTCCTGACTGGCTCTTCCAAGGGCCTTTTGAAGGTCTGCAACACCTCGTTTCCCCAGAGAAGCCAAAGAACACCACCACCACCAATGACCAGCATTTCCATGCAGTGTTTCAAGTACATACAATGTCCATCATGCTCCACCTCCCAGCTGCCCTGCAGTCCCACACGCCACAATAGCAGCAGCCACTCCACTGGAGACCACCAGACACCCCATGTCCCCAGAGTAGCACAGACACTGCCTCTTCTCATTTCTCATGGTCCAGGATCTCTGCCACTTGCAGCTTGCTGAAGCTATTGTCTGTTTGACAAATGTCTTGAGGAAAGTGGTGAACTGAGCTTCTTCTCTCAGGCGTTTTGGAGAATAAATTGCATATTTCTCTGTAATATGCGTCTGTGTGACAACTCTTCCAGCCCGGGGCTGCCCATTTCTGCTAGCAACCATTGTTTCCCAGGAAAATTTTCATGAAGTGGTAGCAGCCTCTGGGACCCCAGCTCACACTGAGTTTTTTGTTTGACCTTGACTGTTGGAAGTCTCCAGTGACTCTCCAGTTTTGAAGTAATACGTGACGCTCGAGTGCTCTTCGGTCTGTGTCCATTTTCATGTGATAGCTTGTATTCCTTGGCCCACAAAGCCACCACTACCTCACTTCATAAGCTTGAGTGAGTCCTTTGGTTTCACAAGTGCATTGTTCTAAGATTAATTCTTGATCTTCAGTGTGCTTCTTTGATTTCCTTAGGCATATTTCCAGTGAAAGTAAAACTTGCTACATCAATCTGTCTGCATATCTGTGCAATCCACAGTGCATTTTGCTTCTTTTTTCTGATGACAAATACACCCAACAGGGGGATACAGTTTTGACAGGAGAGATGGGGCCTGAGCGCTTGCAAGCTCTCCGCCAGCTGATTTCTGTAGTGAAGTATGTATATATATGATGTGTAATACATATATATCATTGCCAAAATTCTCTTCAGAAGAACAATAGGGATACACAAAGATAAGAGAAAATTTCACTAAAAGTAGTAAACTGACAGGCAGAAACAGGGAGGAAAGAGGCTTTCACTACTGTCCATACTCAGAGAACTAATTATTGCGGGGCTAGTGACAGAGCTGGGGTTAGTGTTTGAGAGGCAAGCACTGCACAAACAGGTTTACAAGCGCGTCCTGTGCAGTTTACCAGGACAAGGGCTGGACCTGGCTGGAGGCGATCATTCATAGCTACCTCAGGAGCTGTTCAGGGTATATTACTAATGCTAGGGATCCATACCCGCCCCATAAATAACTATGTAACATTGTCTGTGGAATTCATTTTGATCTTGTTGTTTATAAGGGATATGTTCATATAATTTTAACCCTTTTCTCTATGAAGAAGCTGTAATATTGTCTCTCCAACATTCGCTGTTTGAGTATAACAGTCATACATGTTTTGTTTTTCCTGTGGTTTGCAGTATTCATTACATTTTTTTCTGTTATAGAAGCTGACTATACTGTAATCACTTCCACATCCTTGTCCCCCTGACAAGGATAAATCAGCCTATGCTGAGCTCTAGGCTGCTATGGCCAGGTTGCTGCCAATATCAAAGCCTGTTTAAAAGTAGCTGAGGGATCTCAGCACTGCTCTGCAGATACAGATGTTTAGCATTTTATTACAAAAGTTGTATGCCAGCCTCCTCTACGTGACTGAACTGAAACCTCTTCTTAATGCTTAATGCTGCAGAATCAACTATTGTTGAAATAAGACTATCTTTTGTATATCTTCTCCTGAGCTGGCAGGTGCTGCTGGCACGTATAGTGAATTACTGTTTACTCCTCCTCCAGCAATCCCTTACACTTCTAGAGCATTTCAGCCCTGGCTGGGTTTCTATCAGCTCCAGCAGTCTGCAGCTCCTCTTCGTTTTACTCCTAGTGCCCTACATGGTTGAGTAACCACTTAGAGCTGAGGAGTGTGATGAACCTAAATGTTTCTAAATGTCCAGTCCTACAGAACACTGTCTTTTGCAGGACCCAACAGGGTGGGGAGAGGATAGCCTGGAAAAGCCCAGGCTCACGGCTGGCATGGATCGTGCTCCTTTATATACTACTCAGTTGTGCTTTTGTTCTTTTCAAACACCTGCACTCCTCAAGCTAGAGGGCCTTGCTGTTACCTACAGGTAGTAATAAAAGCACTGAATGGCCTTTTCAGTAGAAAGAGAATGTCCCTGGTCATATATCAGCAAAAAAAGTTCAGAAAAGCCCACTGTTTTCAATGTTTTTGTAGCCCGGAAAATAGCTTTTGGAATCATATCCTGGGCTGCTTAGAAAGAAGTATGTCCAGCAGGTCGAGGGAGGCATTCTCCCCCTCTACTCTGCTCTTGTGGGACCCTACCTGGAGTACTCCATCCAGCTCCAGACATAAGAAGGATGTGGACCTGCTGGAGCAAATCCAGAGGAGGGGTATGAAGATGATCAGGAGGTTGGAGCACCTCTCCCATAAAGACAGGCTGAGAGACCTGGGGATGTTCAGCCTGGAGAAGTTTCCAGGGAGACTTTTTAGCAGCTTTCCAGTACCTAAAGGGGGCTTACAAGGGAGATGGAGAGGGACTTTTCACCAAGGCCTGTATGATAGGACAAGGTGTAACACTTTTAAGAAGAAGAGTGAGGTTTAAATTAAACATAAGGAAGAAATTCTTTGCTATGAGACTGATGGGCAGCCCCATCCCAGGAAGCGTTCAAGGTTAGGTTGGACAGGATTTTGAGCAACCTGGTCTGGTGAAAGGTGTCCCTGCCCATGGCTGGTTCAAACTAGATGACCTTTAAAGGTCCCATCCAAACCAAAACCATTATGTGATTCTATGTTTCTGTTATTCTACAAAGAAAATTAACTAGCCACTGACAGAAAAGTGGTACCTCTTAAAGCTTTAAACTAAGTTTGTTGTTATTCTATTTGTTTGATATTTAGTAGCCCTAGCTCACATCTTAGTTTTGGTAGTGACAGATTAAAACCACTGCTTTCTTTCTTCAAGTAAGATTACAGGCCAACTGATTTCTGTAAGGTCCTTTATAACATCACACCTTGGGAAGTGAAATTTGATCATAGAATCACAGAATCATTAAGGTTGGAAAAGACCTCTAAGATCATTGAGTTCAACACCTGAAAGCTTTCTGAAGAGCTAGGTAGAAGGACTGTATGAATGTAAGATCATACAGTAATGAGATATCTTGTCCCTTTAATTTTAGGAAGCACTATATTTGTATGAGAAAGAACACACTTGCAATGGTATCTGAAAAAAAAGATTCAGCTGAAAGATCATTGTAGTTTTCAAAATAAATCCATTTCCATGAAATTTCCATCATAAGTGACTGTATCTGGCCCTTTAAATAGAGCTAGTTTTCTCTTCAGCACACTTCAGAACATATATTATTCAATATGGCAGCAGATACTTTGGAGCAGGAACTAAAGTAAGCATAAACCAACAAACCTATATAAAAAAACCAAACCAAACAAAACAAAACAAAAGAGGTGAAATAGCTTAAATAACTTTAGAAGATGACCTATCAGTTGTATAAAAGTACTCTTTGTAAATGATAAAGTGGCAAAAATGTGGTTTTCTTTTACAAAAGAATTAATCTGTGGTAACTATTAATGAAGGCAAAAGGATCTTCGGACACAAGGAAAAAATATACAGCAGCTTTAGAGTATGACGAGGGTTTTACACAAAAACTTCTCCTGGTGAAATTGGTTTCTGACATTTTCTGGTACAGCAGACTCAGACCTTGCATGCATGTTGCACATGCGAGAACGTAGATAAAGCTTTCTGTGACTATTTTCACAGAAAGTGCATTTACAGAAGAAGGCTGAATCTGTGGACTGCCCCGTTTTATCCTGCAAGAACTCACAAGTATTTCTGCAAGGAAGACCTATTTCAGCGTCAGTTTTGATCCCTGCACCTTTCCCAGGGGGCACATAAAGGTTAGCTCCAGGAAAGCACAGTCGGCCAGCTTAGGTCCTGAAGTGAAATCTTTACCACCATATATTTTCAGAGGAGAGTCAAGTAATTCTGAATGAATCCAAAACAGTCAGCACACTAAGCTTGGACCTACCTAAAATCAGTACTCTCAGCAGGCAGCTGCTGAAACATACTTATTAGGGAGCGCTAAAGACAAGGTACTGCCAAAGAGCTGCAGATGGTCATCTCTGCCCAGCCTGCAAACAGCCCTGGGGAAAGCTGAGAGGCAAAACTCCTTCAAAAAACCAAGCAGCTCTCCTTGCAATGATCTTTAAGAACAGCTGCTTACCATGATGGTTTTATATTTTTGTGAGGTTTTGTTGGGTTGGGTTTTTTTGTGCGTATGTTTGTTGGTTCCACCACCCCACCCCCCCAATATACAATCCTAATGGTAAAAGAATGGAATTAATTTACCTTCTTAGCCTGAGGGGTTCAAACCCACCACCCTCAGAAGTGCAGCCTGCATATCAGCCTGTGAGATAGGAATAAATTTTCCACCCACCCGCCCCACTGAAAATGAGCTGCTGCACAGCAAAAAATTCAGGAGGCACTGACTTGGAGCTGCTTGTTCCTGTCGAGACCGGGACAGCTCTGGGCATGTATAGAGAAAGTCTGTGTTCTGCATGTGCAAAGGTACAGCCCTGGGGGCCCAAGACATGGTAAAATTAAAAGCGGTGTCTAAAGGCTAAAGTTCATCCAGGATTTTGCTGCTGGAAGGATCACAACCCCACGCTTTCATGCTTCTGCTGTGTGGTGCTTCCACACTTCTTACCCACAGCTCTGGCACTTGAGTTCTGAGATGCACAGCTTTTCACTGTGGTACCATATCAGCAGAAGGCATTTGTTGACTTCACTCTTTGCCCCCCTGCCCAGTCTTTGCTTTTATGACCTCTTACAACATGTCTTTGAGAAAGAGTTTCCCCCTCACTCTCTTCTGCCTCTGGACCATATTACAGTGATACTATAATCTGAAAAAAAAGTGAAATGCAGGCCCTGCTTGTGCTGCTTAGGCCAATGAAGCTGAATCTATTTACAGCAGCTGAGAAACTGCACAAATGTATTTGTTTTCCTTCTTTGCTTGAGAAAATTGAACCCTTCATTTTCTGTTGCATGAAAAGACACCACATAATGATTATTTTGGTGGATCATTTCCCATCCACTCTGGGTTGTCCTTCTTTCTGAGTTTATACTGAAGTCTGGACAAAATCTTTTTAAAATGCTAAATTTGCCTTTGAATAGCACCCTGACAAAAAGAAAGGAAAAAACCCACCACAAACTTTTTATTTAACAAAAGTTAAATATGGTATGTCTTGGAAGGAGTAGGAAATGGATTCCAGGACCATCACAGCAGTGTGTCTGTGTAAACTTATACAGCATATTTCATCACTGTTTGATACCTTTTCATTTTTAACCTAATGCCTAAATGAAACTACAATAATCCAAGATGATGGCCTTCTTTGGATGTCTGTATCCTACGGAAAAAAAAGGTGTGTATGTTGAAATAAATTAGTTTCTAGCTTTGGGTTTTGCACCTGAAAAGTTGAATTACTTTTAATGCACACAGCATATTAGAGGCCTAATTAGTCACTTGCCAGTGATTCACAAATCTATCCCTGCTCACAAAGTACTTCAGTGGTGCTTCTACAATTCTAAAAAAATTCTCCCTTGGTTTTCAAGCAAGAGGTCGTATTTTCCAGAGAAGTGATGTGGTAAGATCTCATGCCTAGTTTACGCCTTCTTTAAAAAAAGCTATAAATCATAGCACAGTCAAATATCAGATCCAGCAACTCAGGGGCCTGAACAGCCTGCCCAGTTTACATAGACGGGTAGTAGTGTGACATTTTAGTTGCTCCTTAAGTTTTTCTCAGCTCATACCTTAATGGTCATTCCTTTTGCAGTCACTTATGGCTACTGTGCTTATCCTAGAATCTGAAATCCACTTCCTAAACAGTCCAGGTACCCAAACTTTCAGTTCTCTACTCCTCTTTCCTCATCCCCTTTCCTTTATCCCATGTCTTTATTAGTTAGGTACTTAATGCATTCACAAGAACAAAATGTTTGGAGCATACCACGAACTTAACACAAAGCATTAATAAGTCAAAGCTCCTAAGCTCTTTCATTAATAGATCTTTCCCTATGGAATTCATTTTAATCTGTGTTTGCAATGAAAAATTACATATGGTTAACTTCCATTCTCCAAGCATCCCTTTCAATATTTAAGCTAACACAGCATTTAATAAATATGTTTAAACATTGAAATCTACTGTTGACTGTCAAAGGCATACAACTCCACAACACTGCAAACACAAACTGCCCCCTTACATCTTTTTCTGTTTGTTATGCCATCTGAAAAGAAAAAAAGTCACTAGCTGAAGGATTCAATGCAGAACATCAGGAAATTAACAAGTTAGAACAACTGAGGAAAACAAATATTACAACCAATTTTGCCCACAAAATCGGTCTCCTAGCAAATTTGCTTGTATTTTAATTGCCAATATGAATACTTGGAATGCTATAAAAAGTTTCAGAGATGAAGAGGAGTGCTTAATGGAATTTGATGCCAAGATCGTCAAATAAACTCTACCTTGATTTTAACACTGACTGGCTCAACAGGGATAATTCGACCATGGCTGTGTCTTCCAGAATCATTGTACCGCTCAGGGCTATTATGTATACTATTGTGCAGAAGCTGAAAGGTGTGCCTTATATGACAAGAAAAACACCTTGATAAAAATATGCTATATGAAGCTCCACTGGAATTTTGAATGCACCAAACTTGTGTCACATGTTTCAGGGAGAGATTTTAGGTCCAAATATTACAGAGTATACAAAGTCTTGTGATGTATTTGCACCACTCATGTTTGCCTGATGAGTCCACTTCTAAACTTAAAAACATGCATAACATGAACTTGTTCCTGGTTTTATTTTTATGTATTTATTCATATTTATTTTACATTTAGAAGTGATTTCAGCCTCTTCAACTTCTTGTTCTATAAGGGCTCTGTTTTCAAATCTCCACATCAACATTGCTTGCCTATTGTGTGCAGGGTAGGATTGTGCCATTTCTAAACTATAATCAAATGGGATTTTTTTTTTAAACTTAAAACATCACATTGTTTTTAAACAGGGTTTTTTTCACGAAGCTATGAATAACTCTGCCTCACACAGATTTTGAAAGAAAATGTATCATTATCTCCATCAAAGGTCAACCATAGATTATAACTCTCTTTTTGCTTGTTACAATAAATGTTGGTTCTGTGGGTAATTATAAGACATGGCAAGAAACTTGTGAGAACAGAATCTTAAACAGAATACATCGCCTTGGGTCCAAGAACCTCTTTCCATTGTTTTGCATTATTTTAGTTGGCTAATACAGAATTACCACACTTCGAATTTGTTCACTTCTACTCTTTTCCTTTCAAAGATATCTAGGGGAGCATTATGCATTAATTAAAGCTGATGGATGATGATCCTTAGCTCCTGTGACTCCCAAGGCACTCAGAAAACAGTCACCAAGGGAAGACTGTTACAAGAAGTACTGATGAAAACCAGTCCAAGAGAAGTAAATCTGAGAATCAGCCACACCAATGTGGGGCCTGCAGGACCCAACTGTAGACCAGGATTGCTGAAGTGAATGTAGGTTTAGAAACCAAATGTAACTGGCAACATTACTTGAGGAAAAAAAAATCTCTAGGCCGAACAGAAGCAAAAGCGCATATCAAAAATTTGGAATATGCAGTGATTTTCTCCTATTATAGCAAAGTACAGCAAAAGGCACCAAGGAATAGTCAGACCAGACTGGAACAGGGTAAGCTGAAGGAGACATTAGCTGAGGTATTCTGTGACTAGACCTTAGCCCATCTCGTATAATAGCCAAGTGTTGCCCAAGACAGCTTAACTCCTACTTCGTATTTTGTATCTTCTTTCTACAATGCTACAAGATGAAGCTTTACCTCCAGCAGCCAGTGCCCATGTGGCAGCATATGCTAGCTGGAGTTATGGAACAAAGGACTGTAGGAACATTTTGATTGGATCCCCAGAAGCAGAGGTCCACAAACACATGCCTTGTGTTTCAGATCATTCAGCAGAGAACTCACTCTCTCGTTGGGAAGCAGAGGGAAGTGTTAGGCATCTGCAGGTTTTCTATTTATTAGAGCAGGTATTATTGAATCTTGTAAGTTTTCAGAGAAGGGTACACATGTTAAAGAAAAATTAAAAAAAGATAAAATCTCTCTCACACATGCAGCTATATAACATGCACATCAAATTCTTGAGATTACAGAATTTTGCCAATGAATTTATGTCTCTTCACATATTTTTATATATGAAGGTAGCACGTAAGTCCAATATACAGACTTTTTTATCTCTAACACATATATTGATTTGTTAAAAAAAAGAAGAAGAAAATAGCTGGTCTCAATTAGCTGAATCATACAACCAGTTCATTCTTCTGACTGTTATAATAGAGCTCTTAAGAAGATAAAGAAAGAATTGCACAGTTCTTACACAGGCAAACTTACCAGAAACAAGAGAAGAAATCTGTCAGTAAAGAAAAAAAAATCATTTTTCACTTGGTTGGCAGTAAAAGAACTATTATGCAGCAGTCACTTAGTATCATAGGCAAAAGCTAGGGTTCTGATGCAGAACATGGCATTGCAGAGATTTTGATTTCATGACTTGAAACTAAATCCTGCACTTTGCCCTCTCTTCTTTTCTCCTGATTCATAAGATCTTGCAACTCCACTGCTATTATTCATTTATTGATTTTCCTGGAAGAAGGATCCCAGTACAGAAAGGAAAACACTTCTTAGTATTTAGTTTGTCTACAGGTGTACGGGGGTATGTGGAGAGGGTAGGATTGAACTGTGGAGTGTCTCCACGTACACTGATATTAGTAAGACTGATGGTGCTTCTCCCACTAGGAAGAAATACATTCATTAAAAAGGGGAAAAAGCAAAAGTAACATCATTGGCTGGAGAGAGGCTGAGCCAGTAACAGTGCCATGGTGTGATTGATTTGTTTGTGTTAACACAGCCTGCGCAGTATCAATGAGTTGAGAACATCCAGATGAAGGGAGGAAGATTAGGTAATACTGATTGAATTTCTCCACATTTTTTTTCTCTCCCAAAAAAACATTTTCTTTGGAATAAGACACTTCTGTAAGACTATACAAAAGGGGATACATTTTCCTGGTAAAGTGGATGTTTCTGTGGTTAAAGCATGAGACTGGTAATAGGGGTTTTCTGTTCCATTCTCAGAGATTTGTCACATCAGGTCACATGCAGCTTTGGCTATCACAGCAGCTCCCCCATGCTTCAAGGAGGGCCCTTTCTGTTTAAGCCAAATGTGCATTTTCTGTCTGGGAATAGCACTGTCCCTTCCCAAGTGGTTTTATTAAGGTGCTGCTGGAACATCTAACATTTTTATTATTTATCATTAAATTACAATCAGCAGTCCAAAAGGCCCAGCTGGCATAAGACATTTCGTTGTTCTGTTTTATTAGAAGGTCATCCTTATGATTCATTACAAAACCGCATTTGCCTGGGTTCCTTCCCCACTAAAGCTAGAAGGGTACTAGGGAGATGTTGTTTCTCTAGCCTTTAAAAAAAGAAGGATTATATATGTTCACAGGTAATGAACAATTTTTGGAAACTACAGACAACTCAATCTTTCGCCATGCTGACTTAGGCCTGCTTGGTTGTGAATCACCATCATGAGCAGCAGTTCAGGGTTTTCAATACATCTATTTTCATAAGAGCTTCACTTAAAGACAATGAATTTTTGCTATTATTACATCTCATCTTAGTCTCCTTCAGAGTGCAACAAATCTAGTTCCATCACATTTTCCTTATAGTATTTTTTCCTTAGAACCCTTTCTGGGTATAGTGCATTGACTGGTATGTATGTATGCCTGTGAAAGCAAAGGGTGCCCAGTTTGAGGGTAACCGTGCCAATAAGGGGCTGGATTCCACCTTTTTGGGTATCAGGATAACCTGCTACCCCAAGCTGTTCCTGGGCTGATGGTACATAAGTTTCAGGTTTTATTACCTCAATACCTCTGCCACTTTTACAGTAATGTCAGAGGACTAACTCAAGCTCACTCTGCACTAGGTAATCCATTAGCAGGGGACAAAATAGACTGAAGTTACTCAGTGCTCATTTTGAGATGCTTTTATCATCATTCTCCAGCTTTCACTCAAATTGCTTAAATTTGTGGCAAATACAGATTACCATCTGAGGGCAGCTCTGCTAACATTTTCCATTACATGACACTCTGGAGAAAATTGCAAATCCCATGAAAGACAGAGGGAAAAAAAATCCCAAAACAAAGCCACTCTATAAAGCTGTGTTCAAGGACTTTGATTTGTTTACTCCAGTCTTCAAAGCATTATCTTGCTAGGAAAGTGAAAATTCAATTATATGGACAAGGTCATGGGAAAGGTAAGTCTTGTTTTGAAGGCACTCACTCAACACAATCACTTAAGTACTACTCTTACTCAGCAAAACACTTGTGTTTACCCCCTCTTATCGTCATCTTAAACAAGCAGGCTGGAAAAAAGCATCCATGCCTCAGAAAACTCCACTGAAGTTAGCAGCCATGCATGAGTATTTCTGAACTGAGTTGAACACAGAACTGGACACTTTTATCCTAGCAATTTCTTAACAATCCTTACAATTTTGTATATATGAATAGTTTCATTCACCCAAAAGACACTCAGAGCCATCTTCATGTTGCACAGAATAAGAAAACAGATTATATTAAAGAGGAATCCTGATTTTCTTAGTGCCCTGAGTGCTGAGAGCAACTTCCTGCCTGGAGAAGGTCGTATGTCTGAGTATTATTGAGCTTCTATCCAAACTCAGGTCACCTTAGAGCTATCAAGCCCTTCCTGAGGTGGCAGGTTTGGCTGCTGTCCAGTCAACAGCTCTGATGAGGCCTTCATAATCATGAGAGCTGGGCTGTGCAACCTGATAACACATCCTCTGTCCTGTGAGAGTGGTAAGGAGGGTTTTGGAAAAGGAGGTTGCATTAACAAATCAGCCTCCCTAACCTTACCTGTACACCAGTCTCCCATTAATCTCTCCAGATGAAAACTTCATAAAGCATGTCAGCAAGAAAAAAGTCAATTCAAGAAGTGAAACAGAAACATGTAAAGCACTGCAAATTAATCCCACAAAAAATACACAGATCAGTGAACATGGAAACTGATATCAGCCTCTTCTTTACACAGATCCCATTAAATCTTTGCAGACGGCTTCCTTAAGAGCACTAAACCCTTTACAAACATAACTCACTTGGAAAGCAGTTAACTAGTTTATCTACTGCTGAAAACACATTAAACAAAGCATGACAATGACAGCATTGTATACTGATTAAAAATGGAGCTTTGTCTACAAACCGCAATCAATTTTCTTCGGCAACAAGGAATGTACCTGTCTTAGTCCTTTCCATGCTCACTCTAGGTGGGGGGGGGTGGCATAGATGGCTACTTGTGTTGCTCTTAGCTCCCCATTACATGTGTCAGATAGTTCCTGCAGCTCCACAGGTAGACTCCTTCACACCAGCAGAAAGTGTAGACTGTCAACCTACCAAAAACCAGTGAGATTTGTGCTTTTGAATAATTTTGCCTTATTTTGAATTTAATTTTTTTTAATAGCCCACTCTAAATTTCTCCCTGTAAGGATCATTCACTTGAGAATTGGACTTGATGATCCTTGTGGGTCCCTTCCAACTCAAAATAATCTGTGAAACTGTAAATATCAGAGTCGTCAGTTATTTTTCCCTCATCAGGACTGGTGTCAGTGTTGAAGTAACACACAACATCATTAGGCATAAATCACAGTATACTCTGGCTGAAAATTTGCACTCCTGCCCTTGGCACAAGTCCCACTTGCTGCAAGTGTAAAGTCATAGCAATGCAGTTATCCTGTCACTGCCAGCACTTGCATAACTGATGCTCATTAAAGGGAGGCTGAAGGACATCACTATAGAAACAGTTAACTAGGGAACATCAGCCTCAGTTAAGGATAACCACTGGAGCCAGAGGCTTTGGAAATGACTGATGAATAGTAGGTAAATTTATCGGCTTTGCTTGTCACTTTGATTTCTTTTTCATTCTACTAGATTCTTACCCTAATTTAAGCTCAGTCATTTCCAAATATAAGATGGTATTTAAAACACTGGAAAGACAATACCAGATCCTCCTCCAAACTAATCTGCCAGTCCAAGAGAAGTGGCGCCACACATAATGCAGCATAAAGCAAGTGAAGTTATACAAAGTCGTGCAGCTGAATTTGAATTAGATCACCATAAATCTAGTGTTTGGCCCCATGCGGCCACCTCGCAGTGCTTCCAGCAAACAGTCATATGCCAATGCTTTGACTAGCTTAATTGCTCTGCCCAAGAGGCTTTATGTAATGCCTCAGACAACAGCATAACAAACTGATCAAAAGCAGAGTAGCCTTCTAGTCCTCACCATGAACTTACATATTGAGGTGAATTATGTCATTCACAGCACACCAGGAGAGTTCCAGCATACGATAGGATCTCTCCTAACTCCAGATAAACTACTACAAAGAAACATAAAATTTGAGAGGATATAATAAACTGCAGGCAACACACAAGCACACACGTAAAACAGTTTGCTATTACTTGCATTAAGTTGTTTGGCACAATACTTCTTTGCCCTAAATTCATGTCATCAATCTGCACCACCATCACAACAGAGTAGCTCAGCTGGTCCATGAGATCATAGAGAAATCCATTTCCCTGATCACATTAATTCACTCCAGCTGAAGACCCGGTGAAGTTGGATGAGGTCAGTGGGGCCATTAAGTTTAACCTGGGTCCTTCAGAATATCTGTAATCACAATGGGGCCCATTTTACATATCTATGGTTCTAAGAGCAAGCTGGTGTTGTTATACAAGAGATCTCCCAAACTGGGCTTTGAATATCATAGTGATAACATGCTCTGCAAAAATGCCTATTTCCTCTTCTAGCAAATATTTGCCAGCAATATGAAAAAATTCATGCCCATCTGATATAATACATCAATGTATTTTGTATCTTATCTGTTCAACAGTTCATCTGCTTGCTCCAGTCTTGAAAGGAGACGAAATGAAACAAATCCACCAAGAGTAATGCAAAAATACAAAAAAGTTATTAGTAGAGGATACATATGTTTGCAAAAATGTACAAAACAGATTATTACTTTGTAACTATAAACAATATAATAGCAAACTTTTTTCGTAGACTCTTAGAAATGTTTGCATGAGTTTTTTTATCAATTGAATTATAAAATTAACTTTCAAAATAAAATGTTATGTGACATATTATGTATGTTAAACTGTTAGCATTGAGATTTAATTTTTTAGATTTATTGTGGTCATTTAAATATATGCATATTGCTGTAAGAGAGCAGAGTAACAGCAATTCCAAACAAATTATATTTCTGAGTAAAGGGTTCTTTGCTCTAGTTTATATATCTGTAGCTTTTAATGTAAATATACTACAATAAAAATCATAAGAAAACTTGGCATTCAAACTTTCCTTAAGTAGTTGAAAAATTCTTAGCTTGAAATTGTCATTTATCTGCCATTTCTGAAAGGCTATTATATCCATAATGTAAACCACAACGTTAAAAATAAAGGCACTAAACATTTATAATAGAATATGCAATCTCCCTTTACATTAATCATAGAATTCATGTGTGTGTTTTATGCCATAATTCTTTTTAGCTTTGCTTATATTTATTTCATCTTAATTGTTTCCATTATTTGTTAAAATTACTCCACTGTATTTGCTCTTCTTTTAAATATTTCTTCAGTATTTTGTTGCATGGTTGCTTTAAGGCATTTTAAATGCAGATTCTTTCATCTAAAATAGCTCTTGAATGCCTTCTCTTAAAGAAAACTCCTAAAATGTACAGTTCTAATAAGCTAATACCTTTACAGTCCAGAGTTTACTGTTATTCTGATCATTTAAAGAAATAAGAATAGCAAGTATATGCTTTTCTCTTTTAATATTTCACTCATTGGTTATAAGTGACTTCAAGTTTCAGACCACCCAAGGCTCTGGCCTCACCAGGGAGGATGCTAGTGGAAAAGGTGGTTTTGAAAACTACACACTTTTGTGTGGGACAGCATCGGAATAAGGAGCACCAAACACCTTCCACTAGGCAACTGCCTCATGGCAGATCATGACTTCAGCATCACCTGACATGGCTGAATTCAGTGGTACAAATGTGTTATTAAAATACTGTCAGTCTCAGTTGCTATACTGAAGATAAAGTGTTGCTTGCCCTGCAACATTTCTTTGACCTTTGTGGAGGCTCTGAACAAACCAAGTCTTCCATATCTTTCCTCCTCACATCTGGAGGAGCACTACTTTCATTAACTCCTCCACCTAAACCTTCATACCCATTATCTTTTCCACCAAACTCAGAGGCAAATTATTCAGTTACTTTAGGGGCAAAACTTATGTCATCTGACCTGGCTTACTAGTAACTGCCACATGTTTAATGAGAAGCCTCTTCTTTCCTTGCTCTTTATATACCTGAAAAAAATATTTTTGCTATTGCTCCAGTTTATTTGCAAAATTAGCTTCTCTTAGCATGTAGTAACATCCACTTTTCCCTTGACATTTCTCAACCTTTAAAACATCATATTTTTGCTGATAAAACCTTTTGTCACTCTTATCTCTAAATTTGAATTTGGTCGTTCAATGAGTTAGGTTAGGAACATTTCTCTATAAGCCTTTCCTAGCGGACTAGTGAACAGACAGAGTTCCTGATCTACCTGTTATATAGAAATTCCAGACTGCACAAGCTGTATTGAACTTTTTAGTTCTGCTGACATCTAAGAAATCCACATTTTCACAAAGCTGGGCTTATTAGGAGTTTCCACATATGCATCAAATGAGGAACACTTTTCATGTAGACAGATAGATCACATAAATTGCTACTTGTTTGTAATATTTCTTATCCTTAGTCTTTTTATTTTCTGAAAATTTTTCCTAAATTGCTTACATGCCATAAGCTTGATGCTTTTCCTGAAGGTCTTTGCAGTTCTGTTTCTGATAGCAGTCTGGTATAGGAAAATTCCTTTGAAAATGTCTGGTCAGGCAGTAATGAGCCTTTTCCCTACATTTTTTTACAGCTCAAATATTATTTATAGTTGCTTTTAATGAATAACCTTGTTTAAAATCTCTAAAAATGGCTTTTTAATTGGTTTCCCTCATTAAAAATAAAATCTGACTATCTTCAAGTGTTTTACAATTTTCTTTCATTTCTGCATTAAGTAAAATATAAAACTTTCATGACCTGTTTCATTTTCTAACTCTTTTACTGCTTCTTCAAAGCTTTTTTCCCTTTTTTTTGTTACCCTGAGTCTGAAATCTTCTATCTGCCCAACGCTTCCGCACCAAACCACTATCCCAAGCAGTGCCATTTTTAGCTCACACTCACATCTGTGGATTTCCTGTACAGTTCAAATTGCTGTCGAAACTTTTTCCAGAACTGCAAATATATATTGAAACTGCCACCAATGCATTTGTTTTCCAGAAATTTTTTGCCACTAAAACTGGATCATTAGAGTGCTTATGAAAAGTCATCTTGAAAAGAATGGAAGATGAATCCCCTCATTTAATGAGAACATTGTGGTGCTCTCTAAAAAGTCATAGGAGATTACTAAACTTATTTTCTTAAAACAGCCTTCTGTTGAGACAAGAGATTGGACCTGGGGTTTTGAGGTCTCAAAACTGAGTCTGAGGAGCAACCAAATAGGTAGATGCCTGACTAGTCTTTATAATTGAAGAAAACATTGCAGATATATTTTGCAGTTCTTGTCCAACACTGGATGATGAATTTTTACCAAGCTTAACAAATCTTCCCATATTTTGGAGCAAAAAGAAAATGCAGAATTAAAAAACTTGTATTGTTTTGCTTTATTTATCTCAAAAAATGGTTCACACGCTACAATTTTTTTCTACAGAATGGTGAGATGATCAAGAAGTCAGAAGAAACCAAATCCTAACCCAAGTAATTTGGGTTTAGTGTCCTTCCTCAATCAAAGTGGTCTTCAGAGAGTGAAACTTGAACGACGGGTTTTGGGACTTGGCCAAAAACCAACAAGTTCCTCAGTTTCATAATTCCAAAGTAATCCTTATGCTTTCCCACGAAGTCCAACCTTGGATATGGTAACAATAATTTTCATTTTCTGTCCTAACCACAAACTGTGAGTGTGACTCACTAAGTATGCTCTTTTCTGACTTCTGGTTTGTTGTTTTGTTTTGTTTTTTTTATCTATGTGCCATAGTGGTAAAATGCCAACTGCAGTTTTTGCCTGGCCCTCCTTTTCATTTGCCACTGTCTGTATATGCTGTTATATTTTAATAAATGAAAAGAGTTCTTATTAAGAACCCTTATTAACAGCTTACATGCTGTGTTGCACATAACAGGTACACCTTGGCTGAGGATGCTTCATTCCAGACGGAAACCTTGGACTTCAAAGCATGTTGTCATACAGCAGCCATCTGGCAAAACAAGCAGAGCAATGAGATCTCCAGTCTTGCTGCAGGCACAAATACTGTTGTGCGACTCTTTCTGGGGTGGGTGTAACTTCTTCCTTAGTCCAGTATGCTGTTTTAAATATGCTGAAAGTTGCTGGAAGTCCCATCAACAGGGAAAATCACTGTGACCAAGTTGCCAGATATGTAGCTCTAGCACTTCTGCCGCTCACTAGCAAAAACAACATGCTTCTACAATTCCATAAAGATGATAACTACAGCTGGCTATCTGACAGACCAGAGCTCCCCATGGTGAGAAATGCTGTGGCTAGTTCTCCTGAATATTTTCCATTTCCTGAAACTATTGCTTCTGTTTTGTTCTCTGCGAGTTTTAGCCAGTTGACCTTTACGAACACGCTAATTTCAGCCAGGTGTTCATTATTGGCACTGGAAGTGAAAAAGGTGCATGGCTGAGTGTACCTGCATGCTGCTGACCTTCTAGATGTTTCATAATTTTTCTCCAAGATATTTAAATAATAGTTGAACAAGATAAGCAACGGTAAACAGTGCACTGGATTCATTCTAATGACAGAGTCATCAGTTTGAGTACAGTTTGTGTTCTCTGTACATGAAGAGAAAGACAGGAAACCCAGAAATCCCTGTGTTCTTGCACCAGATGTAGGTTTTTTACAACCATTAGAGGTCACCACAAACTCCAGTGAGCTTCTCTATGAAATTGGAGGATAACTCCTCTGAGCATATACTGCTTTTCAAGATTAATATGAAACAGTAGTGATGTATCATATGATTTACAGGGCTGAAAAACATTGGTAATATAATTTGGAATGGAAAAATGACCAAGAATGATAAACTATGACTCAAGGATCATCAGTTGAAGAAGACAAAATAATCAGCCAAGAATAGAAAAATAGAAAGTCTTATACAGTGCTTAAAAGGCACAGACTTAGAGTGAATAAACTGATAAGGAAATGAGAGCTGGATCTGTCAGTGCTAGAAGAAAATGAAGAAATGCCTAATAATCAGAATCCAAGTTTGAGAGTAACTTTGTTGATCTTGTTAAAAACATGTATGATGCAATGGAAAGCAGAAACCTTGAGATGCTAATGATGACTGAATGACTTCTCTTGTCTGCGAGTTCCAGTCATTGACCAAGACCCTATTGTGTTGGATGGGGAAACAAATGAATGGCTCCTTCCCCAATAAATTCTAACTTAAAAGGGGGATGGGAGGGCAAGCGGGAGAGGAGATTAATATGGACAGTCATTACAAAAGAGTAGAAGAAACTATTAAAAAGGATTATCAAAAGTGCCAGCACACCAGCAGTCAAAATGCTAGGGTAGCAAAATTTGATTTTGCCTACTCTGCTGAGAAACCTTGAGCTGGGAATGTGCAAGTACCTGTCTGAAAATCTAGGATGAGGGTGATGAAATCTGGCCTAGAAAGAGAACAGAACACACTTCTATGAAGGATGGTAGCAACCCATGACACAGCAAGAGCAAGTTCATTTGATGTGGCAGTGGAGGAGGAGCCAGCAGAAGAGCAGAAAGGGGGAGAGGGCCATTGGAACAGGCAAATAAGCACTGCAGACACCTCTTGGAAAGACAGGAGCAGGGCAGCGTTGCTTTAGCAGAAGGATGGGAAATTAATATTGTGGTATAAAGGTTCATGGTGGATTAATAAAGATCCTGGAGGATAACTCAGGATTGACATTTAAAGGTGTTATAAGGAGGAATTTAGATATAGCCTGGATTTGTAGAACCAAAGTTGATAGTGTGGATAGTGCTCAGAGTACCAATGGGAATGACAGGCAGGAGAGCGGTGTGTGAGGCACTGTGCAGACATCACGTAAACTCTGACCTGAAAAGTTTGCAATCTCAAACACTAGGCAGGTGTTTAAGGCAAGCAGTGGCCAGTTAAAGTATAGGGGTGAAATGTACTTGTAATGCTTAGTGGAGCTGTAGCAACAACCACAAGTCACAATTTACATAAGATGTTATTGCACAGCAGGTTCCTTTTATGCATTACAGCACAGATGTATTTTAAAGTGGCATTTGAAGTAAGATGAGTTGATACACTGGCATGTCCAGACATGTGGAAGGCAGCTAAAACTCTGCTTCTATGCTAGTACCAAGTTCTGGAGCCAGGAAAGGGGTGAAGGGAACTGAATCTTCTGGTTATACATCTGGTTTTGGGTTGTACGGCATTTCTTGACTACCCAGCTACTAAATAATCAGCTAAATATTTATTCACTTACATTATCACAGCCAGACTAATGTCAATATTTTCCTTTGAAACTGTTATCAGTATATTGCATACTCCTAAATGTGAGAATGATTTTTCACATTACATAAAATGCGAATGTGAACAATGAACCCTAAATGAGAGAGTGATAGTAACATACATGTTGCTATGAGTTTTGGGGAGCAGTCTGAGCAAGAAGAGAGGAAATGAAATAATGGAAACTGAGTGAATAAATACTGTGAAGATCAGGAAAATACTGATACTCTTATGTCACATGTTGAAATCCAGTGAGAATTTCTTTTCTTGTAAGAAAGCTGAATGAGAGAAAACACAGACACACTGTCAGACAAATGTTCTCTCTCCCTCTTTCAGGCATCTTCAGTCTCTCAGATCATGCTGAAGAGACATCTCAACTCTGCATGAGATTGTCCTGTGCAGTGGGTTCCACAAGCTCTGTTGGTGACCTACTCTACAACATCACTATCTTCCAACTCATGGCCTTTTCCCAATAGTGCAGCAAAGCTTTTTGCTGCAAATTATATCAACACCTCCTTGTCTACCAGCTGTGGACATGGTGAACAGCTAGCTCTGTATACAGGAAAGCTGCTGTCACACTGTTCTCATCTTCTCTTTCTAGACTAAGACAGAGCCAGTTCTCTTGACCTTTCCTCATGTGTTGCATTTTCCATACCACTTATCATTCTTCTTCTCCTCTGAACTCTCTCCAGTTTGTCTCTATATATCTATCTATAATTTTAAAGTGTGATGCCCTACACAGGACAAAGCACTCAAACTGAGTCTCTCCAGTGCCAGCAGAGTAAACCAGAACATTGTACATAAGGTACTCTTGATAATATGCTCTACAGTGAGATTTGTCTTTCCTCAGCCACATGATGCAGCCCACTCTTACTTAGTTTAGGGGCTGTTTAGTCTTCAGGTTTCTTATCTGTCCTGCATCCCACATAAATATTTCCCATTTTGTATTCATGTAGTTGATATCTGTGGCAAACTACACTTGCTATTTTTTTTCTGAATTTGTACCACCTCTATCATAGGCTGTAACCCAGTCCTCCAAGGTGCTGGCATTTCCTATCTGCTGGTGTAACTTGAAGATCCACTGCTTCATATTTCAAGTCACTTATAAAATTAATGAGTAGAACTAGTTCAACAAGTGACATCTGTCCACGTGTATGTTATGGTGAACTCATCTACAGTGCATTTTCCCAGTTCACTTTTGAGAAAAGTGTGTAAGACCATGTGAAAAGCCTTCTTAAAATGAAGATCTAACAAGTCTACTCTTCATCCTTATTCCCTTGGCCAATTAATCTGTCAAAGAAAAATGAGATGGATTTGCTTCTGATAAATCCATGCAACACCTTGTTATCACTGTAAAACTGTTCAAAATGTTCACAAAGTAGTAATGTAGTAAATACTGTAGTAATGTAGGATTTATCTGGTAACAGGATTATCTTCCTAGGAATCTACAGTTTGTTAGGTTCCCATTCTTATGGAAGGGTATTACAGTAGATGTTCTCTCACCCTGGTGTCTTCCACGGTATTCCATATTTTCTTTAAAATACTTGTTGCTGAATCAGTGATTGCTTTTGGCTAGCTGATGAAGTATTGCAAAGTGCTTATGCCTGCCTGTTCTTGTTAATAAAATGTTTGTGTTTAGTGATTATCTGGTTTGATACACCTTACTGGAAGAAAGGTGTCCACATCCCACACTGAGAACTGAAACCTCCAAGAAACTGAAGTGACATGAGAAATAATATATGTTTACCAGCCCTTAGCAATGGTTCCTCAATAGAATGCTGAGTATATTTACTCATTCGTAAACTTGCAGCTGCAACAGTGGAGTGAGAAGAGTATTCCTATTTCAAGGGTTCAGTAGTCATTATAGTTATGGTAGGACTAATGCTAACAAATATGAAGGGGAATTTTTACGGGGGGGGTGTATGATAACCAGTAATTAATTATTTGACAAGAAAATCTTAATATATTTTCCTTACCCTCTTTGGATTTTTTTAATCACTTCTTAACATAATATATCATCTAAAGCTGTAATTATAGTTTATCTTGCTAGTTAAAGGATTAGCAATATTTAGTCTCCTTATTGGTTATCCCACCTCTATCATTGTAATATATTGTCATCTATCCCAAGTAAATTGAGAAAAGCCAAGTTTTTAATAAACGCTATGCATTCACACTGCTCCCTCTTGGAGCAACAGAAAGCATTGCTTTAGATTGAATGTTCCTGCTCAGTTGTTTTAAAGGTTATTTAATTAAAACAAGAGCTAAAGAAGAATGTCCCTGCTCTAGCCAAACATAAAATGCCATCCTAAAAATAGAACTAAAATCCTCACTTTGATGTGACAATGCTTAGATCCAGCTCACAAGTTCGTGAAAATCTTCGCATAGAGCACAAAGGGAACCTGGCCATCTCAGTGAAAAGATATTTGTTGCATCGTTCCTTAGCACCTCCTGCTGGCTAAGAGACATGGAGAGACTTTTATTGGTACAAGGGCTAATTGAGCATAGCTGGCCTATAAAAGAATGCTCACAAAGCTGAGCAATACTTTCCCACCACTCAGAAAGCCAGGGGTTTCTGAAATGTTGTCAATAGTGATCGTAAACAGAAAAAAAATGGGTTTGTACAGGATGAAACCAGAGACTTGAGCAAGTAATAAAATTTGATTCTCTAGGCCTCATTCTTCATATGCTTCTCTATATTGAAAGCAATACTGCAGAGATAATCAGAATTATATCAGAGTGAAAGACATGAAGTGGAATAATAATCAACCCCAAGACAGCACCAGTAAAAACGACATGCTGTAAAACACAGAAGTGCTGCAAGGGAATGACATATATGAGAGTTCTTTGGTTGGCATTTATAATTCCATTTCAAACATATGGTGGGGTAAGGGGAATATTGCTTTGGAGTACAAAGTCTTTACAACTAAGTTTACTGTATCCCCAAAGAGTAGCTCAGTATCTGAGGATGTGTATAAAGTAAGTATCAAAATAAACTAGTGGTGTTAACCTTCTGCATCTATTCAAAATGAAAATTTCAGGGAAATTTGCCAACTATAAAAAAATAAACATTGCTGGTTAATGTCCATGGACCAGAATGAGCTCAGCATGAATAGATTTTATTTACATAACTGCAGAAGCAGATTTCATTTGCTATTAGATCTTCTAAGGTAAACTTTCTTATATAAACTATGGAATCTCCCACTAAAATAATACAGTGAAATAAAGCCAAAATTTGGGGTTAAAACACAAAGGCTGTATGTATTCTCTGAAATGCATACAACCCCTCATACTTTTGCTGTTCTGTTCAATCCAAGCACCACAAAAGCAACCATCAGTTATAATACTGTCTTTGCCTTCATTATATACCACGACTCAATAGGAATGGACTTGTAGAGCAAAACAGTTAGTACCAGAGACCAAACATCCCATATACTAAATATCTTGGAGGTTTTGGTTTGGACTAGCGATTGGACAGCATCTGATGCAGAGCTGGAGTGTGTCCTCCAGCTGAGTACAAGAAAGGACCCAGCTTGTACGTGAATCAAAGCGGGGTAATTGGGGGAAATGAAGAAGTCCACTTCAAAAGCCTGATCCAAAATAAAGCAGCAGTAGAGACACACCCAGGGACTTAAGCCCTGCCTAGCAGTGCAGTGCATGAGGCACATTTAATTAACTCTGGTCCATAGGAGGCAGGTGGAAGTACAGCAGATTTACATGAAAAGGAAGTGGCAGAACCATGTCAAAGCTGAATAATTTTCCGTCCACAGACACTGGGAACTGTGGGGCACTATGTCTGCTGCAAATGGACAGGGCACAGTGATGGAGTAGTGAACTAATACAGATAATTCTTACCAAAAAACCCAAAATGCAAACAGAAATTAGAGGGTCTGGCTTGATTAAATGAAGTGTAATTAATCTCATTCATCCCTACCACTGTCAGTGATAAGGAGGATAACGATTAGATTGGCTGTGATGTGTAGCAACTTAGAAATATACTGTGGTACAGATTTAAGCAAAAAAAAAAGAGGGCAAAAGAAACCACAGCCCCTGACTTGGCATTGTCAAATGTAGCACTTTCTCTTGGTCACTGGATGAAGAAAATGTCACCCCACTGGCATCCCATCCTCCTGACATCATGGCTATCTCCAGGAATAGCTACACTCAACACCAGAGCATCTCAGGGAATTCACAGAAATCAATTATTAGGACTCCATTGCCATCAGTTAAGTGACTTCACTACCACAGAAATGTGTATGCTATTTCAACCAACAGTAAGAGATAATGATGTCTTATTTTGTATGACGCATTCAGAGGTTATCATATAAAGCAGAACTTGCGATTGCTATTTTTGTATGCTTTCTTGTTGTTTAATATCTGATAAAACAACTATCCAGACTGGCTATGCTATCAGTTAGATATTTAATTATTATGTGGGTGTACTGGAAAGTGATGTGAGAAAATATAGACAGCCCAGATGTGCTAGTGTTGGTTTTGGGCTTAGCCAACATTTTTTACGAGTGAAGAAGTTTCATAAGTATATTAAAGACATCATTCTGGAGAACTCTAAAACAACAAGTTACCACAAAATCACTGGGCACAGAGAATGACCCAATTCATTGGTAAACTCATAAGAAGGAAAGCAGCCTACGTTGAAAAAGGTCTCAGATATTGCTCTCATTTCCAGCAGTAAGTACTTGTCATGAGATAGGGCCTCAACTATAATGGTTTCAAAACAGTAGTTCAGTAGATGCAAAAATATCTGTGAATGAAGAGCCATGCCTTTATCTCCCCTTCATGAATCCAAACGTATGGCACCTAGAGGAACAATGATTTTACGGTTTCCATGAAGGACCTTTTTTTTTTCCTCTTGTAAATGATTCTATAAGGAAGAAGTCTTGAATACTGAGACTCTATTTTTTGGGGTTTAGTGTGCATTTTTAATTAGTTGGTCATTATATTAAGACGGTTGGATATGAGAATTATTATTTTGGCAAATATTTTATAACTGTCCTTTACAATACTAGCAACAGATCCTTTTTAAAAAATTGTGCTGAATCTGTTGCTGAGCTATAAAAAAAAAACTCGTTCATGTTCCTCTCTCTCAACCTGCATTTACAGTTGTTGTAGTCTTCAACAGGAACACAAGATGTAATTATTTCAAAAGTTGCATCAACTCTGCTCGAAGGATTGAGCAGCCTGTCTTACCACCACAGTTGGATGCACCGCAACTCCCTTTGGAAATTCTGTTCCTTCCATTTATGTCTACAGACAAGCTCCAAGCATGATTTCATCGAATCACAAGTATGCAAGACAACAAAATATGAAGCTGTACCGAGATGCTGCATTTATTGGAATGATGGTCTGAGTGTAAATAAGTCTTTCCCTGTCTGATATTTCCCAAATTTTCATTCATTCCTCTTAGCACATTTGTTTGGGAGACACTTCATTTGAAAGACTTTGGTAGAGCATCTAATGCACAATGATGAACACTGACCAAATGGTACTACCCATAACTGGAAGAAGGTGGTTTGATGAAGAGGCAGAATCTTGTCATGAAGACTAAGAACACATCCTGTGGTAATTTAGAAGATGGAAATAATATTGTTTCAAGGTTTCCATAGAAAAACTTTCAGTGGTGCCCTTTTCCTTTTACTCTATTCTCAATTCATGTTTCTGTAAATATGTAAATCTGGCTGAAAGAAGCTGAGCTTACAGAAACCAGCAGTGTTCTGTCAGTTTCTAAATTGTTTGTCATCTTCAGATTCCCACCTATCTGTCCTTCTCTGGTAATTACACAATCTATTCAGGAGTCAACTCCTGAATAAATAGTGGCAGGCTGCCTGTACAGCCATCCTGTGCCTTTGTGAATACAATTTCTCATTCCAGCAAAGTTTAAATTCAGAATGTTTTCTCTAATTAGCCATACTTTCTAACTAACAAGATCATGTAGCTGGTCATTCAGTACATTTCATCCCATTGCTTTAATTTTTTATCCTGGAGTGTTAAACAGCAGATTCATACTTTATTTACCTACGTACAGTTTAGTTATTGTTTTTAAGAACTTTAAAATCACTTCAATTCTAAGCTGTAAAGAAGCAATCTCAAGCTAAAATTTTGCAAAGACAGCCTACACGTGGAAAAAAAGGTAGATTTAATTTTTTTTGAGTTACAAAACCTTGAGAACAAAATGTTTGCTTCTTTTAATTCCCCTGTTTGTTTATATTTCTGAACAGTCAGATTTTCTTGAGTTTTGCATCAACCTCAACAGAAGGGTTTAAGAAATTTCCTTCTATATTACCTTATGCTTTGTGCCTAGAATAAAGGCAATGTTTGGAACTTGCACTACCCACAGACTCCCAAAGATTATCACATTGTCTTCCTAGAGTATTTCTGTAAGGTTTAATATTTTTTAATGCCATTTGTCTGTTGTCAGGTCAGGCTTGCATAGCATCGCTGCACATTGCTAGGATACAGTAAATGTTTTTAAAAGTTAAGACCTCCCCTTTTTCCTATTGCTATCTAGAAAATATAACCAGATTTTACCCTCTGATATATGAGTGCAACTCCCCATGGAGTCCTACATGTGTAGAAGAGTAGAATTTGGTCTTAAAGATTTATAGAGCTATAAAACTACAAGTAGATAACTTAGATTATGTTTCCTGGGACTTAGGGCTAAATGCACGTCACTAACAAAAGTTTCATCTTAAAATGGCTTAAGTATCCCTTGGAATATGATTTTGGATTATTATTATTATTATTATTATTACTACTATGTTCTTTTAGGTGTTCGCATTCATTTGATCTTTGATCTGATTTGTTCCCTTCTTTCTTCTTTCCTTTCCTATCATCTGGTTTCATGGGTGGGGTAATATAGGAGAGAAGTCAGGAGTGGAAATGCACTACTGGCTAACTCAACATCTTCTGGAAGTTGCAATAGAGATTCTACCCCTGTCCAGGAGGGGGAAGGTAAGTTGGGAGTGGAGCTGCGTGGTTTAGAACAACACCAGAGGCGGTGACCTAGAAACCTTACATAGGACAGTCAACACAGACTGTGAGCTGCAATAGTAAATTACTCAGGCTTTGCGCAAGTGGTTGAATAATTATTTTTCTTACTTGTCACGGAGTCCCAGAATGGTTTTCTTTAACTGTTGAAAATTAATTTCTTATCTCCTAGGCCCTCACTGAGGAGCCCTCTGTTAGCCTTCTGAGAACCCTGTAGCATAAAGAATTTATCGTAGGCCTCCTTTTTATTTACAGTCTGGTTTTTCCACTCTCAAAACAGAATTATCCCAAAATAAACACTAGACAATGAGAATAAAAAGAATGTGTAATAGCCATGCCATTTCATAACTACTTGCTACATCTTTGTTTGGTATACTGGACTTTGTTTAGCAGAAACATGGTAGTATCACAAGGTCAGAGTCTCCACAACTTAATCCATCGCTAACGAAACCTGAAATTCATATAACACAGACTTCTGTATGAAAGAGTTTCAACCAAAGTTAAAAATAAATCCCCCCAAAAAGGTGAACAAAGTGTAGTTAATAGTAAAGAAGCGGGAAAAAAACACATGGAAAAAATCCTCCTCAGTTCAGTTAGTTCACTTTTTCTATTTTTGTCTTTTTTTTTTTTTTTTTACAAAATAGGCATATATGCAGGATGCAGTTGCTTGTTCTCTCAGCTAGGTGCAACATCACCACTGTGACCATGCTTGATGTCATAAACTAAGCAGGACTAATCCTGCTCAGCAAAGTTACTCAATGGGAAGTTCTCCAAGACAAGCACAGGTGTTTGGAGGTCTTGCAAGCAGTGTTTTAGTAAGAGTGGAGGTAGCTCTCCTCTCAGGCCCATGGACTCTTGCTGGATCTTAGAAAATATTGTAATCCTAGTAATTTTCTACTAGGAAAATTACTTCAATTAGTGTCTAAAACAAATGATGGTGAAAGACATTACTCTGTAAATCATAGGTGCAAGCAAGTAAGAACTTGGGAGAAAAACAGATTTCTGTTGCCATGATGCTCATCTTGCTATTTTGCAAAACAGGCCTAATTTGAATCTCTCCCTCATAGCTGCATACCACCCAAAGGCCCCCCAACAATTCTTCTAGTTTAATAATATGTACCTAAGTGCATGAAATAGTCATCTTTCTGCTAAAACTCTCTGTGACCCAGGGCCAAGCAGGAACTTTTGCATTGTCCAGAGTAATTCAATCACTTTCATGCACTTACAATCCTTTTCACCTGCATGAAATGACTTGTGGTCAGAAGTACAGAAAGAGAGTATAAATAACATGAACATGTTTGTTTAAATAACCCTGGGAAAGCTCTTCTAAGGTCTTTATCTTCTTCTTCTTTATGGAACTTTATTGGTATTGAAAGACCAAGCCTTGTTCTAATGGGAATTACATGTCTCATGACAGTGGGAATTCATACTTTAGTCTGGTCATACTTCTTCCCAAGTTGTGTCTAGGACACACCTGAGGGGCAAGGGCCAAACTCATGCCAGAAAGTAGGTTAAAAATTAAGCAATGTGGATAGTTATGGGAGTAATCAAGTTTGTGTTTTTTGTATTACAGTAAGGATGCCACCTCTCGTCCCTGAAAAATGAGTAGGTGGCACTGTGACTTGCCATGTGTCCTTGGCAATTAGAATATTGCTGATAGGGAAATAAGAGATATTATTATTAGTGCTTTAATCACAATGAACAAGCCATTTGTCTTTTTAATTAACTTAGTACATACCCAGACAAAAGGTTAAATTTGTAATCATTGCCATATACAACAGTAACAGACTGTAACTTGATCAGCAGTGCCCCTTACTATTATGCCCCAGTGATGCAATAAAATTGATATGTAGTGGGGAAAAAAATCAGAGTTTAAGCTAAGACACTTAGCTCTTGTTTACCATCACTACATCATGAAGTGGTTGCAATTGGATTTTTAATATTTTTTGTAAGTTTATTTTATTATTATTTTTTTTAGTGCTTATTTCCTCTTTTGTCATCGATGCTGTATTCAAAAGAGCACTAGGATATACCTGATGTGAGTCTGTTATAACACACATCTCACAAAATAATTCCTTTGGTCTTTTCCCAATTAGAGTGATGCTGACATCTGTCCCTCTTAGAGGCTGAGAGGCAACACTTTGCCCCAAAGCCACCAGTCAGAAGGTGTGTATTTCCTGGCTGGGCAAGCAATCAACTGTGTATGTGGGTACACTTCTCACTGGGCCTAGAAGAAATATGCATGCTGGCCTGCTAGTTGCAGCTGAGAGCTCTGGACTGCTTTTCAAGATCTCAAGCAAGTTAAACAGGTTAGATCTACTCCCTAATGCAACTTGTTTGGTATTAGCAATACTATTGCTGGCCAAGGAGGAACAGAAAGCCAGGAACTGGCAATAGGAAGGGGTCTTGAGGTAGGCAGGAGGAAAACAGGTATGGCTTGATCTTAATAAAATGGAGCCTTTATTGGTTTATCCACTCATTTGTGTTGATGACATTTGATCCACAAAGAATGAAACTGAGCTAGCATTAAGTTACATCAAATACATGAGTTCAAACTTCTGTTTTCCCTATACAAGCTTTTTTCAGCTGTAGCAATTTTAAGTGTTACTTGAAACCACTGAAATTAGTGTCTCCAGGCAATTGAATACCCGAAAGATTTTCTTTTTATGACACCAACCAGGTCAGCTCACACTAAAGTGAATATGCTGTACTCAACAGCACAGTTAACTTCACCTTTATTAAGTCTTGGTGATACAGCAAGACTTGGTTGCTTTTCAAACCATACTCACTAAATTTGTTTAGAATTATATTTATGAAATTTGAAGTTGTATTCCACTGTATTACAGGATATTTCTCCACTGAGCATAAAAAAATCTTTGTTTAAGTCGGGTCCAGAGTAACACTCTCTACAAAGAGCTCTGAATGGTGAGATGAGAAGTCCAGATTAAGAGAATATGTACATTTGCATTTCAATAACACTTTCTATTGAACCATTTTGAAGCATTGATAGCCTGATCCTACTTTCATTAAACCAAATGGCAAAACTCCCACTGAGGTCAATGGGAGGCTTGATCTGACCCTAATTCATGAATGGCCAGATTTTGGTACTCTAACTTCCACTGAATAAACTGTTCAGTCTGTGCAGTTCCACTTAGCGATGTACTTTTGAAGTAAAGTACTACTTACTCACTCTCAGTCTCTGTCAAGAAGTTCATAACACTCCTTTGAGGTTCATCAGTCAAATTTATGGATCTATTCGTAGCAAAGGAAATTTATTAGTAGTTCATACCAAGTTGCTACTCTTTAAGCAGTTATGAAACATTTCTGACCATATATTTGCAATTTTGATGTTTTTATGACCTGATGGGTTTTATGACCTTTTTATGACTCTTCGCTATTTCTTTTGTGAGATTAGTTAACTAAATCACATGCACAGTTTATCTTTTCTGACTGGATGCTAACATTTTAAACATAGTTCCCAAGTAACTGTAAAGAAGAAGTTTTTGGTTTGACTCTTCATAACAGTGGCTAAAATTTGTGTAACTTAATAGCTGAGAATCAGCCAAATACTCTGAGTAAGCCAAAAGAAAGACCCTGTAAGCTGAATTAAAGGTTGTTTGCTTGGTTTTGTTGGATTTTTTTCCCCCACAAAAATAACAGTATTGCATTTTTTTCTCATAGGTGATGTAGAAGAGAGTATTTTGAAGACAGAAAAGCAAATTCACACTTGACTATCAGTCAAGATCATGAGGAATTGAACACAAAACACATTTGACTGGAGAAAAGGAGGCTCGGGGGAGACCTTATCACTCTCTACAACTATCTGAAAGGAAATTATAGTGAGGTGGGGTCAATCTCTTCTCTCAGGTGACAAGTGATAGGACAAGAGGACATGGCCTTAAATTGGAGGCCTCACCAGTGGAGGTTTAGATTAGATACCAGGAAAAATGTCTTCATGGACAGGGTTGCCAAGTATAGGAACTGGGGTGCCCAGGAAAGTGGCTGAATCATACTCCCTGGAGGTACTTAAAAGACATGTAAATGTGGCACTGAGTGACATGGTTTAGTAGGTGGGGTTGGCAGTGCTGGCTTAATGGTTGGAGTTGATGATCTTAAAGGTCTTTTCCAACCTAAATGATTCTGTGATTCTGTTCTAATCTGATTGTCTGTTAGCAGCCTCTCCACATATTACTTTACAGATTTACCTTCACTGTACACATTGCACAGAGTTAAATAATTTTTCAAGGCTGGGGTAGATTGTTTGGCAGAAAGATAATGATCTCCTCTCTCCAAACTGTATGTTTTGATCCTTTTGTTCTTTTCTCTGTAAAGGACACATCCCTTTCTGGCACCACCTTGGGTACCAAAGAGATTAGGGAGCACTGGCTAGTGTAAAATTTCAAGAAAATTAAAAAATCCTTCAGTAGGATGCCATAACTGTTAGCCACAGAAAGAGCAGAAAGAATGATAGAGATTGAATGCAATCATTCAGTATGTGTGATTCTGCTAAAGGATGCATATTTACTGCCACATCTCCTTTGTATAATCATATATGTCTAAATTGGATCTTCCTAAAGACTTTTAACAAAATAGCTATGATTATTTATTTTTAATTTTCAGAATAAAGTCAGAACACCAATGTCCAAAATCACCGAGAAAAAGGCTTGTTTTTACTGTCAAAATAAACAACAGAAATTAAAGAAATCTCATGAAGTCAGGTTTACAATGAAATAAAAAAGGTTCAGATCACACAAAGAAACATTAGACAAAAACAAACAAACTTTCAAGTATCATCTATTACTTGTATTAATAAAAGATGATCAATAATCTTATAATTACAAATGTAGGTTTATAATAAAATGGCAAACTGAAGAGACTAGGATATACTAGAACTTTTTCCATAACTGCTGTCAATATTTGGACAGTTAAGTAACTTTCTGGTTATAGCTCAGCAGGAATTAAATTACTTTCTGCAAATATTGATAATAAATACAAAATCAGCAGGACTTGGAAAACAATCTCCTCCAACATTCCTTTCACAATAAATTTATTTTAATAAAAACACCAAGACTTGTTCAAACGTGAAAGCAAATATAAAATTGTACATGCTTTAACAGCAAATGCCAGGTTTTATTTTTATTATCAGTACTGTACTCATTAGAATTGCTCAGGACAGCATGTCAAATACATCAAAATCAATGAAATTTAAAGTCCAAACTCACTTCGAACCTGAAGTTGTGTTACAATTCTTACTTTTTTTCCCCCCATCTGCTTTAAGTTTTTTAAACTGTAATAGTAAAAATCTTCAGCTTTGTCTTCATTGGGTTAAAGGGCTACTGATATTAAGTTGGAGAGAAGATGTGTTCACCTAGGGGCTACAAATTGTTAAAGCCTGTTCAAAATTCTCAATAATCTTTCATCTACTCATGATAATCTTGTATTGATCATGGCGACTGGAAGAAGTGCCAGAATACTGGAGAAAAGCAAATGTTGTTACTACCTTCAAGAAGGAGTCAGGGAACTACAGGTAGGTCGTCCTTGCCTCAATCCCTGGGAATTTGAGGGAACACGTTTGGAGGCACATCAGAGCAGCTAATCCTGAGAATATGAAGGACAAAGAAGTGATCAGGAATAGTCAACATGGATTCACAAATGGCAAGTAATGCTTAAAAACCTGATAACCTTCTATGATGAGATGACTGGCTTGGTACATAAGGGGAGAGCAGTGGCTATTGTTTGCTTTGAGATCAGTAACTCTTTTGCCACTGTCTCCCACAGGATCCTTGTATAGAAGATGATGAAGTATGGGATAGGCAAGCAGACAGTGAGGTGGGTTGAAAGCTACCTAAACTGTCAGGCCCAGAGGGTGGTGAAGTCCAGTTGGAGGTCAGTAATTAGTGAAGTACCCCACGGGCCATGTTTGGTTCTGATCCTATTTGACACCTTCATTAATAACCTGGATGATGTTTCTCCAACAAGTTTTCAAATGACACAAAACTGGGAGAAATGACTGATGAATAAGAGGGTCATACTGTCATCGAGAGGGACCCTAACAAGATGGAAATATAGGCTGCCAGGAACCTCATTAAGTTCAACAAGGAGAAGCACAAAATCCTACACCTGGGGAGGAACAAACTCATGAACTAGTACACTCTGTGGGCTGTCTGTAAAGCAGCATGAACTAGTACACTCTGTGGGCTGTCTGTAAAGGACCTGGGGATCCTGACTGACACCAGGTTGAACACGAGCCAGCAATGCATCACTGTTGCAAAGAAAGTTAAGTGTCCTGTGCTGCATTAGGAGGAATGCTGTGAACAGGTGGAGGCAGGCGATCTTTCCCCTCTGCTCAATGCTGGTGAGGCTATACCCACCAGCTGGGTGCTGGATCCAGATCTGGTACAAGAAAGATATGGACATACTGGAGAGAGTCCAGTGAAGGGCCACTAATATCATTAAGGGTCTAGAGCATCTCTCCTATAAGAAAAGGTTGAAAGAGCTGGGACTTGTCAGCCTGGAGAAGACTCAAAGGGATCTTAGCAATATATACATATGTGGTAGTTTGGTCTGGGCCTTCCTTGGTGACCAGTTTGTAACCAAGGAAGGGCTCAGATTTACCCAGTATTCCCTACAATTTTTACATAAGTCAGGCTATAAGAAGAAAGGAGAAAAGGCCTTCGCTCTCTTTCCTTCCGGTGGCTTGGAGGTGCAGGTTCCCTGCTGTTGAGTCTGTCGGGTTGGGGAGCGAGACCTGGTAGGGCCTTGTCGACCTTGGGAGATGGAGGGTGCCGGCGATCGTTCCAGCGTGACTCTCCGTTGTCCCAAGGAGAGTAGTAAGATAGTCCTTTTGCTAATTTCTTTTAGTTGCTAGATCTCGGGCTACTGATTGGGATATATATATATATTTTATTTTGGTTTTGTTCCTTTTCCCTTCCCCCTTCCCTTTCCCTTGTGAAATTGTATATATATTTCAATTGTATATAACTAATATAAGTGTAAATATATTTATATATATATTGCTTTAGCTGTCTCTCTCTCGTTTCGGTTTTCGTGGTTGTTTTTTCCCTGTTTTCCTTGAGGTTTGGAGGGGGGGGGATGGACTTCTTGTGGTAAGGTTTGGAAACTTGGCAGGGAGCCAGCTTCAAACCATATCAACATATAAATACCTGAAGGGAGGATGGAAAGACGACAGAGCCAGGGTCTTTTCAGCGGTTCCCAGTGACAGTACCAGAGGCAAAGTGTAGACACTTGAAACACAGGAGGTTTCCTCTGAACACTGGAAAATACTTTTTCACTGTGAATGTGACGAAGCACTGGTACAGGTTGCCCAAAACAGGTTGTGGAGTTTCCATCCTTGGAGATACTAAAAACTATCTGGACATGGTGTTGAGCCACCAGCTCTAGGTATCCCCACTGGAACAGGTGGGTTGGACCAGATGACTTCCAGAAGTCCCCTTGAGTGCTTGGAGATTCTGTGAATATGCAGCAGGATTTGAACTGAGACTGGATACAGTTGAGAACACCTTTGTCCCTAGACTAGAACTCTTCAAGCAGAACATAAATAATTGGTAATTTAAAAAAAAATAAAATTCTTACTTGGACTGAGACAGGCTTGTTCAGGGGAATATCTTTCATTCCATGTGCTACCCGAAGGCCATAACAGTACTTCACTCCAGATTTGGGAATTTGTGAAACATGTGCAAAACAGTCCAAACATAATGATCTGTATAACATGCTGCAATGACATCTGTTTGAGCTTACCTAAACTTTTTTTTCTTAGATGATAAATGACTAGAATATAGTTTTCGACATGGTGGCAATATTCCTGCTGGGGGAGTCATAACATGACTGCTCAGATGTGACTGTAGGGTCAGTAGATTGCTAGGACATCTGCACCATGAGTGGGTATCCAAGTCTCCATTAAGATCTGAACCAGTGACAATGTTGGTTCATCTATAATAACAATCACAAGGTAAAATCCTAGGCCACATCTCCATGAAATTGCAAATCCATTTTTAGGGTTCCTGATGTTTGCCACATGGTCAAAAACACTGAGTTGATATCAATTCACAGTGCCAGATCAACTATGATAAAAAATGATAACAGATCAACTTCATGCTGGCAGCTATTGTGCTGGTTCAGTTATCACGGGCTGCTCTTCCTGCGGTACTCCACAAACTTCCTTCCCTGCCTTAATATTCATCCTTTATATCCAAAGGTCATTGCCCTCTGATGTCCCTACATCATGTCATGGCTGCTGAGATGTACAGCAGCCTCTTTTTGTGTAGTGCCTTCACATGCAAAAGTACAAATTGCCTGTGTCTAATACATGGTAAAATGACTTCAAAGGAAAGAAAACACTTTTCCTTTTACTACAGATAATGGTTGCAAATACCTAGTATCTTATACCTCTGGAATTCAGCATTTTAAGGATATAGGAATGGATAATTTGTATAAAAACATATTAGATAAACATACTTGATTCCAGAAAATGGGACAGACATTGATGAAAGGTCCTCTTTTACTTGTTTTCTGCTAAGTAAATATCTGGTACATAATCAGTAGTGTTGTGATCTTTCCTCAGGATGAGAGATATAATATTCTGGAAATCCTGGAGAAGCAGAAAAAAAATCTTCCTGAACAACAGTTTTAGGTGGGAAATCTGGGTGACATTAAATGCAACATGGCATTAAAGTGATGCATAAAACTAAATACAGACTATTCCTGTATGTGGAAGTCAGAACATCAGTCATGTTTAATTCTGATGTGAGGACTTCAAATACTATATCAGAAGAAACCTTGGACTGAAGTGCAAACATAAGAAAGATGCATTAAGATTGTTTGCTTTGATACATTTCAAAAGGATTTTGGAACCATTCCTAGGAAATCTTTGTGAAGATGGTACCTGCAATTCTTGTTATAATATGTAACATATAATATAATATAATACTTAAAAGTCAGGTCTTAGATACCCTAAATCAGGTATGAAAGATCAGAGATTATTCTAGCTTAATCTGTCCATGCTCTGGCTCCTCATCTCTAAATAGAAATAAATCCAGTTTATTTTACAGCAGTCTGAAAAAGATAAGCATTAATTAATTTTAGAAGGGAATGCAGTAAATAAGGCATCCAGCCATCCAGTCACACACTGATCAAGGAGAATGCAGTTGAACATTGTTTGGTGTGTTATGTGAGTGCAGCACATCAGATACACTAAATCAGGCAAGGATCCTCTTAAAACAATATGTGAACACATAATCAAAAATTAAATTATCAAGTATATGTAAGATAATTAACTCAGTCTTATTTCCTGACATTAGTATTTCACTTGGCAGTCTTACTCATGTACCTCTTTTAACACAGGTTTTGTTTTTAACCACTGATGCTAACACCCTTCTCCTCCAGAAAGTTTTCCCAAGGGACTACACCACAGTTCAAGAACTGACAACAAAAGGTAGAATGACTGGTTGAGCCTTACCACCTTGTAGCTTGCCAGAGCTCCAAGATGTTTAACAAAGGTATCATAGGTATTTCTAGGAGTAGTAGAAAGGACTAGGCTAAGTAGTTCAACCCCATGTTTTTATCTCTCTGCCATACCCTCTTCACGTAACTTGGAAAACATCGGAAAGATTGTATGAAAAGTTCCAGACCTTCAACCAAAGGAATCAGGCAGGTGAAAGACAAGGTTTGGGGAGCACCCATTCATCTACAGCTCAGTAATGAAAACCTCCTGATACTCCTCCCCATGTGTTTTGGTAGAGAATGGCATCTGCTTTATCAAGTCAGGTTTCACTCAGTATATATTTGGGATGCTTTAATTCCTACCTCTAACAAGAGGAAAAGTCAAGGGATAATAATTTGCAGCTATTTATCAGACATGATCAATAGACGTTGCAGCAAGCTCCAAACTCCTTGCCCTATGTCCCACCTTCCGCTCCTTGCGCCACTCTGACTCCCCACAGATGGGAATCTCTCGGTTACGCCACATCATATCTTACTCTTCCATGTTCAATAAGAAGTAGCCTTTGGCCTTCTTAGTTTGTAACGTGGAGAACCATGATAAAAATTGTGAAGGGGACTTACTAGTCTTCTTCCTGTGTGATAATTTTCCATGTTGAAATAAAATATTGTACCAGCAGTTCACAGAATTACAGAATCACAGAATAGTTGGGGTTGGAAGGGACCTTTGATGAACGTCTTGTTCAAATCCCTACTAAAGCAGGAAGGAGACTCCATGACCTTTCTGGGCAGCCTGTTCCAGTGCTCTGTAACCCTTGCATCCAGTTGGAAGCTGCCCCATATCTTGCAAATCCAAAGCAAGCCAAGGCAAGCCAAGAGGAGGAATGGAATTAGAATGATGAGCAAAGTAAGGAAAACTGGATTTTGCTTTAGAAGAATAGGACTGTCGGACTCATAGGTATTTGAAAAATGTTTGCCAGCCTTTAAAAAAAGTTCATCTGAACAAACATTTCTACTTTATTCTGCTTCTAAAATTATTGCACTGTTTCATAACTGCTGTCCCTGCTAAACAGTATCATTACACGTCTCTGTAGAAGGTTTTATTTCAGTGTGAGATTTTCTAGATCATAAGTTTTATGACTTAACATACTACTTTAAAAAAAATCAGAATGGCCATGTATGTTTCCTTCCAAAGATCTGATTTGACAAAGACCTTTAAACATTTTACTAGTCTCATAATCCAAACACCAGCCTAAGATCAGAATGGTTACCAGCATTGTGAAAAATTCTGTCTCTGATAGACATGAAAATAAAATGAAAAATTGAAATATAGCATTGATATACTAAGATAAAATGTTCATTTCATTTGCAGGGAAGGATTAGCTCAATTTGTTGGGTTTTTTTTAAAATGTTTTTGATTATTCTCTTGCCTGCCTAAAAGTGTGCCCACTGTTGACTAAATGGAAAGATTATGTTTCCATAAAATATTAGGCTTATAATCTTATTGAAGAATTAGATGTTTTCCACATTTTGTCTTTGAAAATAAAAGATCTGCAAAAGAAGGAAAAATATTTCTTCTGCTGAAACACTTCAATGAGTGCAGGAATTTTGCTTGCATTAGGTGTAGGATGGTTGACGAGGAAGAATAAAAGATAAATCAGCTGAAGTAATTATTCTGCCTTCTTCCTACCTTAACCATGACAATTTCAGATTTTCTGGAGGAGAGCTCATTGTGCAGAGCTCCCTTTCTACTAGCACCATCCTTAACACTCACAAGAATTGTACCCTGACACAAGTATCCCTGTTCCAGCAGTATCTGCCATCATGGGGCTTCTGAAGTCCAGCTCTGAATCATTCAGCCTCATCTAGGTATAGATTGCCCCACAAGCTCTTGGGAGATGTCCTGCTCCCACTGCCTGGACTATGCAACTGCAAGTCTCCATTGCTCTGGCCAGAGTTGCTCAGTAGCCTCGCCATTCATCTGCCAGGGGCATAATTTAGGGCCAGTTTAAGAAAATCAGTATGTAAGTTCTCCTTTTTTTCTGCCTTTTTCGCCCTTCACCTCACAGACACTGTGTTAGTCATCTCCATTGCTCTGGCCCTGGGATGGCCTAGAGGTGAGTGTCTGTGGTCTTGTCCCAGTGACTTACAACACTCCACTTGAGAGGACTGTGTTGCTCTCTGCCCTTGGGTCAAGTAATGGTATTTTTAACAAATCACTGCATATGCCTTACTACCCCCTTCTTCCCTCTCACTATAGTCACCAAGCATCCTGCCCTTCTATTCAGGTTCATTGTGAGTGGGCTTGATTTATCACAGGACAGACTGTGTAATTTTACATAGTAGGGCCAATGACAATGTCTCTGCTTATTTAAAAAAAACTTTGAAGTAAATATGAATCTTTTCATGCACTTCATTTATTCAATGGACTGGCTGATCTAGATGAAAAACAGTAGAAGTCTAATAGTGGTACAGTACTGAAAAGAGATAAAATAAAGGCAAAATCCAAACAAAAATTTTCAAAGCCCTTACAGCTTTCAATATTTATATTCATTCTTTTGTATATTACATGTCCTCTAAATATACTATATTAAATTTCCATACCACTACAAGTGAAATACAGCGATAAAAGAGAAAAAAAAAAAAGTCTTGTAAAAGTCTTATTTTTCTCAACATTAAAATATATAACAAACCTGAGTTACAGAAACAGAACAATTAGTCAGTAAGATCACAAATACGGCCCCAAAAATCTTCAATACCTGCTGGTCACCTGAGAAGCATGGTGCAATCAGGTTTTCTGTCTTGTACATGACAGAGGTTTCATTGTTCCTTTGATCTGCTCCAGTCTGCAGGGAAGTGATTAAGATAGTACCTTTAGTGAATAGCTTTCCAAGTTACACAGCTCACCCTGGAAAAGTGCTCTGAGATGTAGGAGGAAGCAGTTGTGAATTTTTGCTATTGTTCTTTCTTTTTTTCGTAAGTAAAGCATTATAATTAGTTAGTTGGCTGAATGGGCTAAAATGTCTGACAAAGGAGATGTATGTCATCTATTATGCTACGTGGGGACTACCATCTTTTGCTGCTGAACACACTGAAAATATCATGTATAATACAAACATCCACATCATAAATAAGAACATTAAATTTATCTATTTTTTTACCAGCTTCAGCTCATGCCATGGCTTGGGAAGCTGAAATTCATTTCTATTGATCACCTGGGAAAAAAGAGGATAGTATTTTTAATGAATCTGGGTTACCTATGTACATGCTGTACTCCAGAGCACACACTAAATGCTTTTTATTCCATCACCTGGTTCCCTGATAACAGAAGAGGAAGCAGGATTTGAAAACAGAAAAAAAGAAACCAAAGGACTATATCCAATACACACATAAATTATATAAAGACACTTATGTACATATATACATATAGTCAATAAAAATAAATGCATTTGCATACTCATGCACACTTTTATAATGCAAAGAATGATCAGATTCAGGTTCAGTCAAACACACAATTCATTAACTTTATTAAACAGACAATATATATAACTGATTTACCTCATTAATATTAAAAAGCCCCCTTACAAGACATGCTGCTGTTGTAGCATCAGCCCTTTCCATCTACTATATTCCTTACCATTTAGAGTTATATTTGTTGGTATTGCAGATAAGGAGTTGTATGAAGAATGCACAGTGATAATCTGTGGTAATGATTGTTGCTTGACTTAAAATAAAAAAGGAGTAGCCTTTTAAGGTCAACATCAGTTCCATATTTGGATGGTTTCTACTATTTGGAAAGGGTTGACATGTTTTAAATTACTAAGTAATGTGAAAATACATTGCCAGCACAAGACTGTTGTCTATGTAAATATTTTATGCGTAGAGTCACCCACCATTGGTTAATAAGGTAACAAAAATTTAAAGCTATTTATGTGGACTCATATTTTTAAGATGAGGAATTTGAAAACAAGAAAATGTTACAAAGTTGATCAGGATGTAAGACAGTGGCTCACAGGCAGACTGTTTGTGTCTTGCATGACATGAACAGCTCTTTTAAATTACTTATTGAAAAAAGATGTAACATTGTCCGTGTGAAATATATTATATGCATAACGCGAGTCACCTAATGAACCCAAGTTAAATAGCTATAATTCTTGGTTTTATAGAGATGAAAGAAAAAGCTCCTGATAAGTTTTGCTTCCTCTGGTCCTTCCATGTGTCCATGATGTGAAATACATAAGGCAGCCCATCCATCATATACTGTACATGAATGTTCTTGCCCTGGTGTTAACAGTATGACTGGGGAGTGAGTACAGCTCATGGGCTCAACCTGCAACAGCCATCTCATTGGTACTCCCAGGTAGCATAAGAGCTTCCATGAGGGACTGCTAAGTTTGGATCCATTTGCTACCTCGGCTGGTGCAGCTCATCTTTCTCACTGATCTTGTCTGATCTTCATTGCATAAGACTAAAAGGAAGAGCAGCTCATGCTGTCACACTGCCACAATGAGGATCCCACAGATCGTGAAACGGGGAGATGGGGGATCAGTGACGTTGTGCAAGGGCTGCAATATGATTACCTGCCTTCTGCAGAGCCCATCAGAGATGCAGCATGACAGCCTGTGGTCTAGGGATGTCTGGAAGTCACCTTCCTCCACATGCTTGCATCAAGAAAGATGAATGCTGTACCACCCTTTCTTCTGGGTAAAGCCTCAGAATTCTGTCAGTCTTTTGCAAGGGATTTGGGGGTAAAAAAACCCCACATACAGGCACTGCAGCTGATTTCGCAGAGCTGCACAACAGCAAACTCCCGTGTGTCACTTCTGTGCAGGACAGTGTTTCAAGTTTATTTTAAGGTAAACGTTTTCACCAACTGATCATAAATTTCATCGGAATCATGAAGGCTTCAACCTAAAGTGTCTGCTGAACACTCAGGCCAAACAAATGCCTGCCTTTGCTTAAATACTGGATCATATGGTCCAATTAATATGCATTGGAAGTGTTGTAACTTAGCTAGTTCCAGGGAGGTCCTCAGGCAGGATTTTAGTTTTATTTTACAAGTTGGTCTCTTGCAGTTTTATTGAATTTCATTACTTTTTGGACAAAAAAGTCTTATGTTCAACACACATTGTACATAATAAGGCGTGGTGAGAGCTGTTCAAGGAGCAGCTGCTTCATAGTAATGACTCTTTCAGAGTGATAAGTGTACAAGGACAGATAATATTGATGTTTAGAATACTCTGGTAGTCTGATGTACTAGGATTTAAGCCACATTATATCAAGGCATCATTCAGACCCAAAGCAGATCCAGAGGTTCCTGTTCTTTCACTATGGGGAGCTCATCTCTGAATGTCCTCACTCCTGCATAGCCAGTACAAAACTGATTGGCCAATGCTTGCATGAGGCTCAAGTAATTAATCCATCCTTTCCTTACAGTCAGCAAAACAACTTTGTGTGTGTGTTGGCACTTTCAAGACATTTATCATGCAAATCCAACAGTTAGAACTGTATCTTTAGGGGCCCCATTCTAGCTAGCACCATTGTTCATCTACATCTAGATACAAAGTGTTACCCTACTCTTCTTAGAAGTACAGGAACATGTGAAGGATGTTCATGATGAATTTGAAAGAAGGTAGCTCTAAAGTTGCATTTCTATTCCAGAAGATATACTAAACAAGAGCTGCGATGAGCCAAAATTTTGACAGAAATACAAGAAAGCAATTGTTGTGAAAGGTTTTATGAACCTGTAAAGAAGAAGATATGTTTGTTTTCCTGAGAGGTCATGGTATGCCCTGGGCAATACGCTTGTTGACCTATTCATAGGAAGATAAATCATATAGGAGTGGGAAGTCTGGGTGTTCTAGGTGGCACTATGTGTCACTCTGCATAGGCCAGGTCAGAGATGGCTAAGCAGTAAAACTACTTTCATTAAAGTTTAGGCAGTCCATACTCATGATGGGCATCCACACAGCCTCACGTGTGAGTATTGCATCTGCACAAAATTATAGAGGCACACACCCCCTGCAGAAGTTGAAGATGAAAACTAAAAAATCAAAACAGCCCCCAACCCTTATACTCACAGTTTGGTGCTGTGAAACCTCACGTGGGAACGATCTGTTTCTGTGCTGCTAAAAAAAACCCAAGAAATGAGGTTTATGATGTGTGAAATAATGTACATGGACAACACTTCCTTTCCCCAACTCCTCAAAATAACCCCCATGCTCCCCACGCACACCAAATTTATCTTTCTTTCTGAGGCCACAACCCAGTGGAGCCTCATCCCTCCCACCCTTCATACCCCCAATTCGATTTACGCAATACATTATATGCAATGCATGATATTTGGAAGCCACATCCTGCTGTAGGCAGGTCTGGCTGTACTTCCTGACACAACATTTGGGGATGACTCTGCTTCCAGCAAGTGGAGATGATGTGCTGAACGTGGTTTAATTAGTGCCAGCTTTGTCCTATTAACAAGTGTCAGCTTTCTTCACTCAATGCACAAACGGTGATGTTCTGCAGGTTATAGCACCCTTATGAATTAAAAGCTTTTGTATATATTCCTGCCTGATTACACAGGAAGTAGTGCATGATACCAGGGGATAATTCACATGAGTAAAGTTGCTTGCATGCATATGCATGTGCAAAACTGGGGCTCCAGATGTGAAATACATGTTTTTCTAATCCCTGGGCTATTCTCTGTGTGTATGTCTATATATATATTGCATGCTTATTACTTTTTATTACTTTTAAAACTTAAAAATAAAATTGGCTTGAATTTAGTTTGAGGATTGGCACCAATCCAGGACAATTCTTGTTTTAACTGAAACAGTGCACCCACTGCTAATTTTAACACAAGTGTTTTATTTTATTAACATGGATGCAACTGGGAAGCACACTCTCCCTTCCTACCAGGAAGCCGTGGAAGCCTAGGCCAAAGACTTGGAAAAAGCAATGTGACAGATCTGCGAAGATGATCTCTTTTTGTGGGAAAAGGTGTTTTTGAGAGATGTCTTATTTTCATACCTGCCTTTGCTATTTATGCAGGAGGAAAGGAGCTAAAACTCCATACTGTCTGATGACATCTGCAAGAAACTAAGCAAGTGAGACACTGAGTCTAATTAACCCAAGCCTTTCATCCCCTTTAACTTCAGTGAAAATATAGAGGACGTGGCTCAATTATGGCAGACAATGAGATTAAGTACCACACCTTCAAATAGGAGCAGGAGACGGAAAAAGCAAGGGGTAATTGCTATGTATAGACAGTGCAGCCATTGAAAGACCTTTAACCTGTTTGTCTTTCCTTAATAAAGTTTTAGCAATCTATGAAAGAATGACTCCGTTATTCATCACTGAGCTTCAGCACATGACCCAGCTTTTTCTACCATTCAAGGAATGTAATTTAAACTAGATTTAGACTCCTCTGCGTGGCCAAGCATGATGCCCACTGGAATGTTCAGCTTATGTGGAATTGTTTGGTTTAGTTTAAATAAATAAATAGCATTAAAATCTAATCATGGAAAATGTAGCTGTTAAAAATAGACTGAGGTAGCACTAACTTGAAGTGTTGAGAAAAGGTATGTGCAGGAGGGATTCTGAGAGCCAATTCATCAAGTGCAACAGCAACCAGACAGCCAATGCTGGCGAGATTTCAGGCACGTAAGCATCACCACCGAGTCTCCCCACCCTGCAGCAGGAGTTCCCAGCAGGAGTTAGACCTGTTTCCTTCTCTTTGCACTTCAACCACCTGCTTTCCCTTCAATCAGATTCTTCATGGAAATACCAGATTCTCATCGAGCTACCTGTGGTGAGCCTGGCACCCAACATGAAAACCACTGTGTGCAATGTTTCTCCACCTGTGAAGCAGCTGTTAAACAATGAAGCACTATTAGAAAGGCTTTTACTTTTTTAGTTTTGTTTGCAGCTTTTGATGCTGAGTTTTGTTTGTCTGTGACACAGTAAAACCTCAGTAAGCAAAAGATGTCATGAATACAGATGGCAAAGACAGTTTCTCTCAAATTGTTTCACCTGTACCACTTTCAGCTTACTTTCATCCTTAAACATGAAACTGTTATCATTGCTGACTAGGACATGTAAGTTAATCAGGGCATTTAATGAAAAAAAAGAGCAAGACATTTTACATATCGGGTTCCATGATCAGTTTGGGTTTTGAGTATTTGTGAATTTTCATCAATGGGAAAGAATATTCCCTGTAGTGCAGCTTATTCTGGGTTTTCCAGGATGCACCATGGGAACAGACAAGAGGCCTGGCCATGGTGCATCATGCAACCTTTAAAGTAGCCTGGAATCCAGCCAGAAGAGCTTATTCCAGACAACAGTTACCACAAAGACCTGGGGAGGATTTTCCAAATGAGTGTGCTCCTTTTTTTGCTAACATTCTCAATTGGAATGCCACTGAATTGCACTTTCCTTTTTGCTCCTGCAAAACTAAAGGCCTATGGAAAACAGAAAAATTTCTGACGAATTGTAATCACGTGTACCAGGGTCTTTCGTTAGTTGAATTTCTGTCTATATGCTTTGGACAGACAAAGGATGGTGCTGTCACCAGGGATGGCACATGAGGTGCTCAGCCGCCTTCTTCACCTGCACTGCACAGGGAACAGAACAACTCACGTGTCTGCTCCTGAGCCACTACAGTTACAGGGAGAGTTGGTTTAAATTATTACTGATTAGAACTTGCTTTAGAATGCTGATTTACACATGAAATCTCTGCAGGAACTGACTGATCAGTGGGCAAGATCTTCCTGCCCTGAGGACCTGGTGGACAGCCCAAGGTAATGACTATATCCATTCTCCAATAGTGAGCCCTCCCTATGTCTAAGCCTAGTTCTGAATAATACTAGTAATCTTCTTGTGCCCAAACCTTACAATTTATGTATATAGGGCAGACAAATGATGGGAGAACAATTGGTATTTTTCAGAAAGGAAATCTGCAATCAAGGTCATTCAGTCACGGACTGTAGATTTCCTGAGTCTTCTTCCAGTGACCTGCAGTCACTGCTATTGGCTCAGGCAAGACCCAGTTCAGATATTAAATATCGTGGGTGACACAAGTCACTATGAGAAATTTTACTAAAAGCTTTAGAAAATGTGTGTCCATTTTAAGTTTTTCAGGAGAGAATAAAGGAACCACAAAATCTATGAGAAATATGTACATTCATGGTGAATGTTGCCAACAGAAAGCTACATGATACTTACACTTCATTCACTTGTAAATTTATTAAAGAGCCCAAGAACACACAGGTGCTAAAACAATCATTTCTCTGACACTTTGGATCTAAAAAGCTGCAAAATAAATCCTTCTCCTTTACCCAAAACATCTAACCATTAACACATCAACTACTCAGTTTGCATGCTTTTGCCAATGGTGTTTTTACATTTGATAGGGAATGCCTGAAAAGCTCACAGTTTGAAAGGCTGTCTGACTATGGCCCAGAGCAATGGAAAACAAGGTGAGATGCCACAGGGGTCAGATGGGATCCAAGAGAATAAGTAAAAGCTAAGAGGAGCAGCAGTGGGGAGGAAAATGCTGGGCAGGTCTGCTGTGCACAGCAGTCTGGTGCTCTTCCCTGAGATTTCCCATCCTTGAGCCAGCACCAGCTAAGCCAGTGCCTCTTGGTGACTCAGCGTAGCAGGGTGTGACAGCTCCAAAAGCGTGGTATCCACACTGGTGTGGCACTCAGACCTGCCTATTAACATCACCTTCTCTGTTGGACACACTGAGTCAGCCACAATGTCACTAGGATGTGGAAATATTGCCCCAAGTCCCAGGGCCGGCTGTGCCTTTGGATAGTTGTATCATGCTCAGCCATGCAGAGTATACCTGACCCCTGAATTGAGGCAAAAAAGGAAGCAATGTCAGATAAATAATAAAAAATCAGGGCCAAATATGGGTTCAACAGGGACTGAGAGCTGCTGTGCATATGGCTTTGAAAATGAGAAGTCTGAATCTGGGAAAAAAAAGGCGAATAAGTTTCCTCTCTATACCTTTGAACTGGACAGTGTGCTTCAGTATGGCTGTATACTGCTTGGCAGAACTGTGAAGCAAACCACATTTATCTGCTTAGGTATGTATTCGTCACATGTTTCAAAAGAGTTCACTGTCAGGCCCAGAGAAACTCCATGAGTTCCTGGAGATTTTTAAGGTCTGATTTTTCTCACCTCCGACACCTTCCACACTGTAATCTCGAATTCAAAGTTCCTTTATTACTGCATATGGGAAGATCACAGAACAGCTACTTTAGAGCAATTCTTCCTTTTGAAACATCTGTTTTCCGGTTGTCAACTTTTTTTCCACACCACCTCTCATGTAGCTGTACCTAGTCACTCCCTTTCCTTCCTCCCACTATGAGACCTGCAGCTCCCCCACTGTAAAAATAGCTGGTGTAGAAGGTTAACTTGTCTTACTAGAGAACTGAAACGGCTGTGATTGTTTGAAATCTGGAAGGACTGTTTGAAATCTGGAAGGATTGCCCAAGATTCCTCTCGCTGCTCTTCCCCAGCCCTTTTTTTGCTTTACTGCTTTTCTTGTTTATTATTTTTATTTTATTATTATTATTATTATTATTTTTGAAGATAAGTGGTTGTCATGGCTGTGCTGATGAAACTGTACTGATGCACCACAGGAGAGAGAAAATGAAGCTTTAGGAGGTACCTCATACTCTTGAGATCATGTGCTGACTTTTCCCTAAATAGTCCAGGAGTAGCTAAAAATATGCAGAATCCAACACTCAGAGAGAACACATTTCACCTAAAGAAAATGGAATAAGCAGTAAAAATAAAAGTAAAGAGACTGAGTCCAAACCATCATTCATCAGTAAAAATCTCATTCTGACATATGGTTATGTTTATGGTTTTGTATGATATTTAAATATAACAGAGAAGAACACCAATTTTTAAAAAAGAAACACTGATCTTAAGATGGAGCAAAAATCAAGGCATGTGAGTGCATGTGTCCATTAACTGCATGGGAAGTAGAGTTGCTTTTGCCTGACCACAACTTTAGAAATCTAGTCTCAAGATTATTCTTCAGATGACCATTAATATATACTATGGTATAAAAGGGTATCTATTTGTCTTGTGAAATTTCCATGAGAAAAATTTATTTGGAAAGGGCAAATAAAGCACATTAGGCTTTCTGTTGAGAAAATACATGCTAGTCAGTGTACAAGTCTAAGGCAGACTGAAATTAGTAATGTTCAGGAATACTCCAAGCTTTTTTCATCCAAAAATGCACTGTTCGTCTGCATTCTTATATTCACCAAACTGAATGGGCTGTTACTGCTCTTTTTTTCTTCTCTTTTCTTAATGCTGTAGTTTTGAAAAGGCTGTTTTACCAATTTATGTTGGGATGATAATCTTCAACAAATGCCAAGCTGATTTAAAGAACAAACTTCTGAACATTCAGAAGGACCTGTTGTAAGCTCACTGGAAATACTTGGAAAATACAATTATCTTTAAATTGTGCTCAGCTGGACTGTCAATTGCCGATGGTGTACTCTGGATAAGTTGTTCCCCTGGAGTCTTACTAAAGTCTGTGAAAACCTATTTATTGTTATACTTACTATGTCTGCATCTGTTCTGCCTTCATCAAATTAAAGGTTTTTTAATTAAAAAAAAAAGATGGATGTATTCTAGTTGCATGAAGATGAAGACTCCATGACATGAGACAATCAACCTGTGATCTTCTGCCAGCTTGACTGAGACATAGTTCAAGGTAAAATGTGTTTAGAATGTGTTTAGAGATCTGAAGTAGCAGATTACCAGCAAAGAAAACTTTCCTGTTTCCTTATCTTAGGGAGACTGGCTTCCTGCTAGCTGTTGATGCATCTCCTCTGTGAAGTACTAAAATACCCTTGTTCAGCATTTTCAATTTTGTCTTGTAGTGATATGGAGGTTATGTGTAATCTCCGTGGCTGTTCAGATTCCCTTTTTGACTCCCACAGTGGGTAGCACTGGAGTTCATGCAGTATCATAGGTGGTAACTCCATAGCAAACTAATTATATATGGTACTCAGAGTACTTTGAAGACGAAAAGCACTGTATCAGTACAACTCCAGGTATTATTATTATTTATATAGCAAACATAATCATTAGTGGAAGCCAAGATTTGAGTCCCTTTGGGACTAAGGTGGGAGGAAGATTTGGACAAACTCCCTGTCCTCGTACTTTCACTGCATCTGGTTAAGGTAGATAACGAGCATTCTGAGTTCCTCTGATGTCTTCCTTAATTATGAAATACTATGAAAAAGAAAGTGATTGAAGCAAAGGTGGGCTCCTACACGGTGAGATACAAAATTACCTCCTAAACTGTCAGCCAAAACTTTTAGTAGTTAGCACTCATTCTAACTGAATGAAATAGGAGAAACACCAACTTGTTAATTAATAGATATTTAATGGAGCAGGATATTCTAAGATGAGTGGTCCTTAGCACATGACACAAAGAAAAAATAATTGTACAGAAAGTTTTTCAGTATAAAACATTAAATATCTGTTGCATAAGTGATATGCAGAAAAGAAGTGGGTGATGAGAGAAGAGGGCTGCAAGGGATGAGTAAAAAAGACAAAGATTAACAGGATATAATGGCTCACAGCTGAAGCCTCTGTCAGAATGCAGAAATCCCTTCACATCTTGACTTTTCAGGATAAGGAATGACAATTGACTAGTTTGCCTCAATTCTATAGGAAATCCTACAGGAAACAATCCAGACCCACTTTCTCTACTCACACACCCTTTGCCATCGTCAGTTGAACATTTACCCTACCATTGAGGGATTAAGCACTATAGTCCATCCAAAGTCCACAGAGCTGAGACAACCAAAATGGAGACAGAAGGTATTCCTCAGAGATTATCCTTGACCTCAGCAAGTTACATAGGCTCATGGATTCACAGTTGGATCCTCCGTGTGCTCTTGAAATAAAACTACAAGGACTTGAATCAAATAAGGAACCAACTAAAGCTCAGAGAAGGGTTTTCATCTCATAAGACTCAACAGACACTCCTTGTCCTGAACAGAAGTATGCTGGGTCAGACCAGGTAGGATTCTTGCCTGAGCAATACTTCTTTGCCTCCACACACAAAACCCAGGTGGCAATCTTACAGTTGCCTATATATTCAGCTTTCAAACAACTATGATGAGTCTCCCAAGTATACGGCAGAGTACTCCCAGTGAAACACTTTGAAGTAGTGATGCATAGATAATTTTGAATATTCCCTTTTGAATAGGGAAATTCAAAGTGTAAGCAAAGCCTGTGTTTTGAAGAGGCCTCCCTGTGGAGGGTGTCCTATTATATGTAAATACCACTGAGAATAGCATGCAAATATGGTCATTAGGAAAGGTTTGAACTTCTCCAGAACAACTTCAATTTTGAGCCAAGCTACTTCAACCTTCAAAGGAAACAAACTCTGTGACTCAGCAGAAGCTGAAACTGAAAAGCCTGTTTCAGCAAGGACCAATGGTTTTATGATGTTAAAGTATCCAGAGGCTTTCCTAATGCCTTAAAATATTTTCCATGCTATTCTCCTATTCAGTTATTTACAGGTTAGCAGACGTGTAAAAGAGAACTACTGCATATTCCATGATTTCAATGTTTTACTATCAATTGTGATTGCATTTCCCCTACAGAACTTATACTATAGATGGAAAAAGAAGGAGGAGGAGCAGGGTACAATGACCCCTACCCAAGCAAAGCTCACGGAAAAACTGCTCAGGTGTTTGGGAGAACTTTCTAATAAGGATGAGGAGAGGCAAAGTGAAGATTTTATTCCTCAGCTGCCTAAGCCAGCAGAGTTAGATGCTGTGAGTACCACACACTCCCTTATGTAGTCCTGTGTAAATTTGACATGGACATCATGTAAATGTATTTCATTATATTAACAAAGTTTATGTCTCTTTTTAAAAAAGCCCCAAATCTTTAGACTACTTTTCATAAATTTGCCTCTAGACTGAGTTACCTTAAAAAGAAAATGTGAGGAAATAGTATGATTACACATATTTAAGTATTAAGTATTAAGTAGCTTAGTAGCTTATACTAATCAAGAGCATAGTAGCTTATGCTCATCAGCTTTCCCTTTGCAGTTATATTAATGAAAATTAGATGTCATAATATACCTTTCTGGATAAAATCTGTTTATGTTTGAAGTTAAGAGGAATTTTTACATTGATTTAAATGACTGAAATCCTGGAACTCGTGACCATTTTCTGTCAGTTCTAATGGGAAGCATGCAATTGTGGTCCATGTTTGTTTCGAGGAGCAATTTAAATGTCTGAACATTTTCCCTTTTATACTGGTCTAAGCTTACATTTCTCATTTTGTTATGCAAATTTCCTCAACATAGCAGCAGAGACCACAGTCTTTTTAAGTGATGGGAGAGTCCATAATCACCAGAAAGCCACTACTTTTGACTGGCTTACTCCCTTGACGGAGTATTACTAACCCAGTACAGCCTGTCCCAGACTCTCCGCCTCTAGCTCCTAGCAGTAAGCTTCTTCAGCACTTAAAAGGAGTTAACGCATAAACGATCACTGTAAAAACATGTCTGTCTTTGTCCAAGGTGCTTCTGCATTGCAAATGCCAGCAAGCCAGTAAACCAGATGCAGCATTTTGGCTACCACAGAAAAGAGTAAGGGCAGCCATTTTGGAAGCAGTTGGTTTTACCCGATTAGTGAGCAGCTGGATCTATTTAAACTGTTTATAGTCATAGTACCCATTGATAATTCTTAACATGTATACCTGTACAGTGTCTTTATTGCTTCTTAGGGTCTCCTGGTAGTGCTGCAGTTTCGGAAGTATTTAAGACAAGCATTCTTTTTTTTTTTTTTTTTTTGTGTCTATCAAAATGCCTTTTAAATAAGAACAGGAACCAATAAGCTCTTCCTGTTTCAATCTAGTGATGTGCTAGCATCATGTAATTTACATCTGACACACTTTCTAGGACTGAAAGAGTCTGGGTGTGAATATGTCCTTGGGCACATTCAAAAGCACAGGACTTAAGTCAGGGAAAGGCGGTCATCTCTTTGCAGAGCTGATTTTACAGCCCTATGTTTCTGAAGCCATTATGTTAGAAAAAGCTAGAACAAAATGGAGGACCCTCAAATAGTCCCATGGAACTGAGTCAGATAATACATCTAGGTAGTGATTTCTCAGACATGACTTACGCTCCTGTCTTATGTCAACAGTAGAAATGAAAGTAATGTAAGGAGTAGCTCTGTACCATCAAGGGATTCCTTTATTGCCAGAGAAATCCTCAAGGACCATGCAGCAGCTCTGTCGTCTGAGTACTCTGGCAGATCTAACTGCAAAGGGCTGGAGTGAATAGCACGAGAAGAAAAGGAATATGTCTTCAAGGACAACGCGATAAATCTGACTATTAGAATAACATACTGTATTAAAAAAATGTATATCAGGGGTGAGCTCAGTAAAAGGCTCAGTCCTGCCAGGTTTGGATTAGGAGTAACTAGAAAGAAAAAGTCCTACAGGAGTAAGGTAAATCCTATTTTCTGCCCTATATTGTTTAAATTCTTGAAAAGGGAGCAGCAGTAATCATAGAGGAATTACAAGAAGAATTAAAAGCAGTTCTGACTCAGTGGGGTAGAAACAGCCACCATCAAAACTGGAGGAGGTTTTGATCTGACATACCCAGAATGCTGAATTAACCAGTCAAAGTAATTTCAGATCTGTATCAACTCTCACATCTGACTTGAAAAACTCTACCCCTTATATCACTCCAGGGTTTTTTCCTCTCTTTTAATCAATAACAAGCTGCAGAGAAAGTTCAAGGGAAAAGCCAGCACAGTGGTAGTGTGCAGTTGACCCAGTGATGCTGACTAGCACAGCAGCACTGCAGACAGATGTGGGAGATGTGGTTCTGGACCAGTGAGACAAGCATATTGCTTAAAAATGCTGGATTTTAGTAAGTGCAAAAAGTACGCTCATACAGTTTGTTTCTGTTCGCAAACTATTATTGTAGTTTTCATTTTAAATATGGAAATTTAATTTCTAAATTTGAAAGTAACCTTCAGTGTGTGCTCACTGTATTTAAAACATCTTGAAATTACATGATATGCACATAGATTTTAGGCTGTCTGTAACTTGTCCTTCTAACTTTACTCTTTAAAAACATTTCAAATTACTGGTACAGGGAGGAGGCCCTGGGATGATCTGGCTTTTGGCAAAATATTGCTAAACAAAACATAAACACAAATGTTAAATACTTAACAGGATTTTATATTTGGGTTTGGTGCTATTGTTTTAATTACCTTCAGAGATGTGTATTTTTGCATCTTTTCCAGTTTGAATTCAATATCTGACATATCCTTCTACAGCGGCTGAGAAGTGTGCACTAACATCATTTTTTGTCATCTGCAGTTGATGCAACTGCTGCTGCAGAGATGTGCTGGGAGAAAGCACATTAAGAGCTGGACGAATGGCACACAAAAACGTGTCACCATGATGACTTTGAAGCGTGTAAGAAAAACACTCCACAGAAATAAATCTAGGCTGGAGAAATGGCCCATGGAATGTCTGTACCCTACACATGCACACACATGCATTGCCACCAAAAAATCCCTCAAAGAGTTTTGCACTGAAGCACTAAATTATTTCAGTTGTCCAAGATGCCCCCTGGGACATACCTGACAATCAGCCTGTCTAGGAAACACTACATTTTGTCTCAGGGTGGGCCCTTCTCTGAATGCTTCAGTATCCACCTTTCCTAGGGCATGATCCTCACAAAATGCTTGGAATGCCCTTCCGTTTGTACAGACAAACTAGGACAAGCCAGCTTAAATATGACTCACTGTTATTATTTAAGGAAAACTTCAAAGAGTCATTCCTTGTGCTGGTGATCATGTAGCATTTCTCAGAGCTGTGAATCCACTACCACAGCCCTGTTTATTCTTCCCCTTCTTTGCTAATAGGAAGGGGAAGAATTTGGACTAAAAATAACAAGCAAATTTGAAAGTAGAAAGCTGTATGATAATCACATGACCACTATATTTTGATTTTTCAAATAAAAAAAGGAGTTGAATCATCTCGCCTTTGGAGTCCAATGCTGGAAAGGCAAGCACTGTTTGATTTCGGACATAAAAGGTGCAACAGGAGACAATACTGACATCCCAGCCTTATCAAAATCACTGCCTCTCTCCGAAGGAATGAGGCTTTAATTCCAGACACTGAAACTGACTGTCACTCAAGCAATCTGATTACATGGAGAAATGTAAACTAGAGGCAATGATTACATGATGTTGAATCTAAGCCGTATTAAAAGTTGCTTGAAAAATTATGTGACAGTATTTTATTACTATTTTTTTTATAAGAGTTTGTAAATGAATATGTTTTCTGAGACTCCCAGCAAGATTTGCATTACAGTAGTTCATGCTGACCATGACTTTGTTCCAGGAGTGGCACAGACAATGCTTGCGTTTCCAGTGTTGTGAGGGTATCTGAATCTGGTCTTGTGAAATTTCAGTTCAAAGTAAATCCAGATGGATTAAATCAAGGATGCTGCTGAAATGCAGGGTGACTGGGGTAAAATGAACAAGGAAGGAACAAGTTTGGATCATACTACTGAAACAAAAGATACATGGACATATGAAACAGTAAAAGACAATTAGAAAATGTATTTATACTAAATTAAAACTTTATTGACTAATGTTCTCCAGACAACATGATCTGACAAACTATGGTTGCATACATGCAATGAAGTTGAACACAACAGTAGTTTAACATGGAATGTCAAACAAATTAATATAATGTATTAAATGAAAGAATTTATCTGTGTTGCTGCAAAATGAAACCAAGCTATGTATTTCCTTGGTCAATCTGTGTTCAGCTAAGAGGCTATGCATTTGAAGAAACTGGTAGATTTCTTTAGCATGTATTTCAAATAAATTAGCTAGAATTGTACTCTTTAAAAATCCTTCCAACTTCACTTGCATTTCAAACAAAATCTAAGTGTAAACACTAAAGTTGCTAGAGCCATCTAGAAAGACCTAACTGTCAAACTCAGAGTGGGCATTATAGTTCAGTAAATGTGAATATTTAGAACAAGAAAAATACCAGTTACTGCAAAAGCCATGTAGGCATATTTTATTATTAATCCAGCACAAAGCACTTCTTCTAAGTTTCTCACATAAAAGACTAAAGCTTGCTTACAGTACTACATCTTCTATCATTCAAGCATCATTATTACCTATCAGGGAGACTGGCTAGATGACCTAATGGGTCTTTTCCACCCCTAACTTCTACAAAATAAAATCATTCATGCCAGCAAGAACACAGTTTGCTACATCTTGGGCTTGATCCTGTAGGCTTCATTCAGGCAAAACTCCAAAACACTTAAGAGATTTTCCAGAGCAAGACATCCAGGATTAAGCCCTTTTGATTTTTTATTTTTAAAAGAGCATCCACTTAGGATACATGGAAAACATTCTATAGAATTAAAAAAATATAATGACATGTGCTTCACTTGCATTGAAGGAACCACAGAATGTAAACACCATAGTGGCCCACATTTTCACAATATCCATGAGAAAGTGTCAACTGCAAGTAACTTGTGTGCGTTTATTTCTCAGCCTGTGTTTCCAAGGGTGTTTTGTGTATACCTTTACCTCCACATCCACACACATACTCACTCCCTTAATATACATAAAGGTGTGACAAAATTCACTAAAGGCAGTTGCTTGCTCATCTTGATGCTTAAATCTGCAAGTGGCAGCAAACTGTGTTTTACAGGATGCTAATTAGACTGCACATGAGCAGCAGGACACAAGTATCGCTGTGAGCAAGACTGTGTCATTGCCGGTTCCACAAGCATGGAGCCATCCCATTTATGCACATGACAAAATATACCTGCATAAAGGGCTTGAAGAGCAGGTGACCAAAGTATTTTTTGGTGGGCCATGTCTAAAATTTGAATCGAACAACTCAAAGATTGTAGATTGTCCTCACAGGAGCTTTCTGACAACCTGGAGGACTCTGTAGGAAAGTTTACCTTCAAAGTGCACTAAGAATGGAATGTTCTTGACAGGGAAATGATCAGAAGCAATCCTGGACTTTTTTGCATATTGAATAGGAAAAATGTTTTCATCTTCAGGTAGCACTTCACCCTGACAAATGTGGGTTCAGTTATTATTAGGTTTTAGCATTACAGAAGATTTTTTAGGAACAAACATGATAGTACACACATACACATACACTCAGATATTTACAGCCTTTCTAGAAAAACAGCCCCTTACCTTAGTACTACCTATCTTTTTCTTTTTTTTTTTTTTAGTATTTGAATTCTTTAAACCAGCTACATTAAATACCAATGTGTAATGTACCACCCCACACCAATCCCACATCCCCTCAAAAAACAGCAATTATTTCAAAAGTTTGTTTGCTTGTTTGTTTTTTTATGATTGTTAAAATCTCCTGCTTGAGACTGTTAAGTACCACCTCCGCTGGAACAAGATCAGCACTGACGGCATCTTCCAATGCCCGTCGTTTCATAGTTGAGCAAGTACTGCAGCAAGAAGCTTAGATCTCCAGGTCGTCAGGTCGAGGCCTGCTGCTGGCTCGGCTGCTGGCTCTGCTGGGAGGCCTCTGGTCCACAATGGTGAGGGGCTGCAGCTCGTGTCCCGATGCCAATTTTTTAGTGTTCTGGTGCTCATCAGAGAAGTCGAAGGGCTGGGCATGCGAGTTGGAGATGGTGCTGCCAGCCTGCCCCATTCTGTTCTGCTCCGCGCTGTAGTTGGCCCAGTTTTGCTCGCTGGCTTGCTTATTGTAGTTACGACAGGAGGAATTGTTCCTGTCTCCGGTAACAAGCTTGTACCCTGGGGGAGACATGGGAGACAAGGGGGCGGTCGGTGAGGAGCAGCCATTGTAATAAGCATATTTGGGGGAGCCACAGTCCTTGGAAGGGCTCATGGCACCGCTGTGGGAGTAGGGGTCGGTTTTGCCTTTCACACGATCCTTGACACCCTTGAAGAACACGTAGAAAAGCTCAATGATGTTCAAGGCAAGAGACACCAAGGACACCACCAGCATGAAGAGGATGAAGATGGTTTTCTCAGTTGGACGGGAGAGGAAACAGTCCACCCTGTGTGGGCACGGATCTCGCTCACAGGTGTAGATGGCATTCAGACTAAACCCATAAATGTACCACTGTATCAGCAAGAAAGCCACCTCGAAGACAGATTTAAACAGGATGCTGATGATGTATGTACGGAGCAGTCCCCCACGCATCTTCACTTTGCCATGCTCTTCGATCCCATACTTGAATTTCTTAATTTCTATTTGCTTGAGGTGCATATCCACATTCACGCCATCATTTGCGACCACTTTGAGCTCTTCTTCTCTTTTGTTCAGTTTTTCTTCTTTCCTCATTACATAGAACACGTGTGCCAGGTACAAAAGGGTAGGTACAGACACAAATATGATCTGCAGAACCCAAAAGCGTACATGGGAGATGGGGAAGGACTTGTCATAGCAGACGTTCTCACAACCAGGCTGTTGAGTGTTACACCGGAAAGCAGACTGTTCATCTCCCCAAGCAGATTCGACTGCTGTCCCTAATAGCAAGATTCGGAAAATGAAGAGAACAGACAGCCACACTTTCCCTCCCGCAGTAGAATAGGCTTGAACTTTGTCAAGAAGTTTTCCTAAGGCACTCCAATCACCCATCTTCACAGGATGCTGGCTAAACAAGGGCACAAAGAAAAAAAAAAGTAGGGTTAAGGCAGAGCTTGAATACCTTTGACAGACTAAATCACAGACCAATGCTAATAGAGCAGTGGTGTCAGTTTTGTTCTAATTCATGTGTCTTACACTATCTGAAGAGAAAACAAAGTTTTAGTCTGCAGGTGGAGTGGGATATCAGGGAAACTGAAAAGAGAAAGTACCATGTAATGTCTCAGAGCAAAATGAAAAAAGAGGTTCCTAATTTCATTCCAGTTTTCAAGAAGCCTGTGACAACCCTCAGTGACCATTGTGGCTGGCTCAGCTTCCTTGGTGGCAGCCTCAGTTCAGTGACCTACACCTGCCTCAGGTGGAAAACAGCTGTGACACACTGCTGAAGCAGGGTGTGGAACTAAGCAGTGGCACTGCCTAAATATGCTAGGAATATATGAAAGATTTCTCAGTTTCAGTGTGTATTGATTGTTCCCTGTAATTTTTATGCTCAATCTTTCAGATACTAAAAAAGCAAACCATGGGTTAACATAAATACAAAAGATTACATTAAGTTAACGTTAGGGTCAGATACATAAAATTCTATCACTGCAAAATGCATGCTGTTTTTCCTACACCAGCATTAAACTGGCCTCTTGCCTATCGCTACATAGTGTGCAACACATTTAAGAGTATAGTTCCTGATGATGCCAAGTTTATACTCTACTCAACTTCAGAAAAAAAATTGCTTTCTAAATACAGCTCGTACATTAGTATTTGCAGATCAAAGCTAGCATTCTTTACCTATAGTTTTATGAAGGAACCAAAAATAGTAAATACATGAAACACAACTAAGATAATGTTACCATATTGGAGGAACTCGTTTCCTGTTTATCTGTGATTTGCTTAATTCATTGTAGTTTCAGATTTGTGTTTGCATCTTTTTGTATTTAAATTCCTTCTTTGTTTTGAAAGGAAAAAATATTCAGCAAGGAAAAAAGAAATAGGTAAATGAGCTCTTTCTAAGGCAACTCCTGGCTTGCAGTTTGCATTCCAAGTGTTGAACACTGCAAGTTTAAACTGTCTCCCCGACTTGAGTTTTAAAGTGTGCATTTCTGGGACACAGGCAGGTTCTTGGGATATCTGGAAATACACAGGATGACATAAAAAAATAAAAATTCCTGGGAAGAATAAATTTCACTATAGATTTTTATCAACTAGAGAATGGCAATCTTATATTCATAAAAACTTACATTTTAACTTGCCCCCTGACAAAGCATGTGAAATCAGGAATTTAACAGGAAAAATAATCAAAAAGTTTCCCCTTTAAAGTGGATGCTGCTGGGCATAGATATTTGTTCCGCGCATGCTGAGTAATCCCTTCCTGGTATTAACAGTTTTTATAATGTCCAAATGATTTCCTCCCCACTGCATCATGGATATATCCCCTAGTGAAGGTCATTTATAGAAAAAGCACTTTTTGGATAATTCATAAAATAGGAAATTTTAGCACCAAGGGGACTTGCTTTCAAGAAGCAGTGAGTCACTGGAAACACAAGACTGTAAATCTGGCAAACTCACACATAACAATAAATGTCAAATAAAAACACACCATTCCTGCCATCAGAAAGAGTCTGACAGAGTAATGGGAGACAAGTGTCTAAAATAGCTTCGAGATGCCAATTATCTTTGAACCCCTGAAAAATATACCAGGGCCATTTCCTCCATTTGCCTAGTCAGCTGGCTCTGAAGCTCACCAACCGCAGCCTGCTGACCCTTCCTCATATAATTAGCTCTTCTCATGAATGAAGCCCCATCAAAGGATCAGGCCTGCTTCAGACTTTGAAATCTGGAAGCCTCTGCTGGGAGGAGTATGCACAGCATACTCTGACACATCCCCTTAGCCATCCTCAGCTTTCTTCTTTCCCGGGAAAAGTGAGTTTGTCTTTTGGGGCTGGGGCGGCAGACAGGAGTCAGGCAGAGAGGATCGCAGAGGTCTCTGGAAAGGCTGAAATGAAATGTGACTACATTCTTCTCAGGCTGGGATTGTTAAAACAGAGAACAGCCTGTAACTATACAACACGTGAAGTCTGTTTTAAAAGCAAACTATTTGCTCCATGTCCTAGAAGTGAAGTGGACAGAAGGAGCCTTTTTCAAGTAACAGCTTCTTGATTTAATTAGTCAGCTTTCCAATGATTTTAAACTACTGGGTTAACAGACTTTCCTCAGACTCAACGTTTTTACTGTCTAAATGTTATTTCAGATTGAAAGCCTGATTAAGAAAACAGAGAATGTGTTATTTCTAGGCAGTTATGTGTTGTTTGTTTTCTAATTACACCCCTTTCTGGTTCATTAATGCAATGTGATTTACTTCAGTTTTGACCTACTTAATCCCACACCTGCAATAGTTGGAGAATTAACTACCTATTTTTTAATTTGCTTCAGCATGCAAAATTGCTAAATTTCATCTGTGTCCTCTGGCAATATAAACTCCAGGAGGAAACATTCCATGCCTGAATTACTCATACATAGTTTTGAAAAGCAACTTTTTTAAACAGAGATCAGTTACATGCTAGCCTTTGCCAGTGATAAAAAACCCCACATCAATTCAAAACATTGTACTGTTAATCAGATAACCTTGTGGTGGCACAAATATATTATTCCTTTTCTTAAGTGGATTCTATTGCGTTATGAAACACAGTACTTTGCTTTGTTGTAGATAAAATTCATTCATCGGATCTAACTTGTTTACTTTCAGGGCACTGAAAGACCAGTTTTATTAACTGACTACAAATCTGTTTACCAGGTATAGAAAGAGGGTTTGTATCAAATGGGTATTTTAAGTATTCTAGCTTTGTAAGTAGTTTCTAAGGGTTGGCAGAACCTTTAAAAGTAGTTCTTCAACATTCTGAACTAAAACTTCTTTTAACACTTCCAAACACCTTAAGTGAGTCCACTGAATGACACAGGCTGGCCTGTTCAATTGATATGATTTCACTACTTTAGGAATTTAAGGATATGGCTGATGATGAGTACGTGTGTTTCATAAGTTCCTGGTGATTAATACTTTACAGGATCATAACCTTCTTCTGAGGTAGACTAATGCTGGCCTAGCACTAATATAAAGCAGTCTTTAAAAGATGGATTTCTTCCAGGTCCTACTGTGTGTGGGTAAAGATAGGAAAAAAATCCATAGAGCAGCAGGAGATCTGACAGCATTCATTGCATGGTTTTTGGATGACCAAATATATAAGACATTTGATTTCTAGGCCACAATTAAGAAATTCTAGAACTATTTTTTATGGACAGCATTCATCATGTCATCTGGTTCATATTTTCCAAAAAGAATAATGCAAACTCAGGGCTGTGATAATGTGCCCAGGTCTGACTACAGTGTTAGAAGGTCACATGCTAGCGGATGAAGAGCAGTAAGGGTTAGAGTGGGTTCTAAAATGGGATCATGCAGCTGAAGCAACTGGGAAACAGGACAAAGTTTTGGTTTTCCAACTCCTTCTGCCTTTTTACTTGTGCTTACACACACATATGGGCAAGAGAGAAAGTTCTGGACCCTGAACATCAATCGGCTTGAGCATTTCTCAAAAGTAACATGCGTTGCAAAGAAAGCAGATGAGATGTACAACTCGTCGAGTTTGGATAAGTTGGAAGAGGGAAAGCTAGGTTTCTGTAGTCTTGCAAAAATAAAAGAATGTCTTCCAGACATTCCTCTGGGAAAGTGGTGTTCATATGTAGGACTGCAGATCAGCTTCAGTTCATTTCATCCACCGGACAAAGATTACGCATTAAATGGTTGCAGTAACTAGAATTTAGTGTCACAACTATGATTTTCTTCTTTGTCTGCCAGTATTTCTGGTGGTCAGTCACTAGTGGATCTACTCCACAGCCTCTGCCTCTCACATGTTGTAACCTCCCCACCTAGTTTAATTTTAAATCATGTTTGCAAAAGCAACTTTAAGCACTTTCTTAGACAGTCTCTAGTTGTACAATTCAGGTCTACCCTCTGTGTTAATGCCCAGATTCATCCCTCTCCTGACTCACTCCGGAATTAAGGGAAGGAAAGCTGAATTCCCTGAGGGGGCCTTGGGCCCTCTGATGCTTCTGCTTGAGGATTTTGAAATCTGGATGTCTAAAACATACATGGGCATAAAAAACAGCCCAGGTGCCTCCATGCAAGACAAATTCAGTAGGTAACAAGGGGAGGAGATACTAGTCACTGGAGGAGAGAAAGCAATGTATCTAATGAAACAGATGCATTGCTCAATGTCCTCTAACCTTCCCTGTGCCCACAGGAATCCTTGGCCTTGGTTCATTGCAGAGACAAATAAAATTTATCTTTTGGGCTTGCATAATATGAGAGATAGCTTGAGATAACTTTACAGTGTTGAATCTGTCTGCATTCCTGTGTGTATAAGCATTCAGCTTTATGTTGCAAATCAAATCCCTTGTGTCCATCCCTCCCTTCCCTCTCCTGAACCGAGCCTGCTACTTGCCTTTCTCCCATTCGAATACTTGTTAGGTATTGTGGGTCAGCGCCAGTGTTTGGCTTTGAAGTTTCTGAAGGAAACACTTCAGTAAACATCCCAAAGACTAAAAGCTTAAATTCTGCAGCATAGTGTGCTGTCCAGATGTTAAAAATGGCAGGATGAAAGCTTCACGCAAGTCCTCTAACTCGCTCCCTATGCACGCGCACACACACTCACACTCACACACCCACACCCACACCACACACACACGCGTACACGGGGACGTCAGGCAAAAGGTGTCCATAGCCCATTTTTGCCTCCATTACCAGGGGTTTTCATCACAAATGTCACATACAAAAACGAAAAGGAATGCCTTGGACGAAATTTGCTGCTTCGTGACGCTCGCTGGGTATCTCAAGGCAAAATATGAGGACACATATAAGCACACAATATTCTTGTTCATGTGTTACTTGATAAGATAGACTCTCTACTTCATCTGTCTTTCAGCTGAAGGCTTTTTCTGCTTCCTCTTGTTGCTTTTTAACTACTGGCAAGCAGTAGGCAACAATTGCTATAAGGAATCACTCCAAGTCTCGCAACATAAAAAGCTTTTCATTTCTCCCAAAGATGCTGCTCAAGCATTTATTCCTCTGCATTTTGGTCATTCAAATCTTCAAGGGAATGTAACATAATAGAGATTATGACACATATTGTGTGTATTCTTGCACAGTCCTTCCTAGACAACTTTCATTTATATCTACCCAACACTTTCACAGACATTGCCAACGTGGTAAGGCATATCATGATATTCCACATTCCTTCTCTAAAATCCCTCACAGAGGTTGCTAAAACAGAGTAACTATATACAAACCAGGTTAAAAATCCGTAACGCATGTCTGGATTTTATCACATCTATTTTAAAAGAAAAGGGGAAAAAAATTATCAGGAAGACCACGTGAAAGTCACTACTTCAGTAGCTGCAGCATTTAACAAAGCACCTAATTAAGAACCTTGCTCTGCTCAAGCTATCAGGCATCAATCAGGATTTCCATATGAAAGCAAAATGTGTGGGGAAGGAACTGGACGCACTCAGGGCAAGGTCTCTCTGTTAATAACTTCTGAGGCAATTTCGGTACAACAGAGGAGTCTGAAGCGCACCTCAGTTTTTTTCTTTAAAGGAGCTGAGTTACCCCGAGAGCAGTGCAGGGGAGTGATCGCAAGCACTAGCAACAAGTCTGCAACTCAGCCCAGCACTCACAACTTCGCTGCAGCTCCTTCTTCGCTTGAAAAAGGTTATAAGTTGTAAAAGTGTAACACTTCTAAAAATGTATAGAAATATGACGAAAGAAAGTAAAGGATTCCTCCAAGATGGAACTTCGCTTTGCACTTTTAAGAGAATCTACGTTGTTAAGAGATGTGTTTTTTTAAAACAAGTTCAACCATGAGCACAATGACACAGGATTTCTGGGGGGGTGGGAGAAGAAAAGAAGTGTTTTCAGAAAAAAAAAAAGTGATACACAAAAAGATGAAAAAGGAAAACTTTCAACTTACCCTTGCTGATCAGCAGTGAAACTGGATCAGAGTACTTCTTTGGATGGTTAAAGTAAAATGGAAGAGCACGTTCAGGCACTCAGACCTATCTATTTAAACTTTAAAAGTCTACTCCTGTTTTGTATTTTTCATCCTTCCTTCCCCACTAATGAAAGAAAACTGCTGATACCTCGTAAAAGTTTTTTCTAACTTTGAACACTGGGAGAGCTTTTAACAAGTTTTCAAGCCTCTGACTGTGCGAGAGGAGGGGAGAGGGAGGGGAGGCAGCCGGGGAGGAGGGGCGCGCTGCGGGCGGAGAGCAGGGAGCTGGGGGAGGAGGAGGGAGCGGGCTGAAGACAGCAAAAAGCAGCCCGCGTAAAGACACAGAGCATGGAAGTCCACTCTTGCTGATGTAACAAAACAAATACAAGGGCAATTAGCAGCCGCCTCACACCCCCCTCCCCGGTCACTGGGGCACCTGGGTGGCACTGTGTCCAGATCTGGGCTCGCCTGAGACAGATGAAACAGCTTGGCTCTCTGCTGTGCATCAGGAGTTTCACTGCAGGGAAAGGGGAAAATGCATTGAAAGGGATTAATGGGTAACCAGCGCGGATCTCCTGGACGCTGGGGCTGCTCCCTCTGTTCACTCCTCGCCACCATTCAGGAGAGGAAGCCCTCCCAAGCCCTCTCTACTTTTTGTTATGAACGCAACAGCTTTGTCTGCTGAGGTCAATTTCCTTTACGTGCACACATGAAAGTACACACCGGGAGCAGCGTTTGTTTCCACTGGAGATACACATCACATATTTTTTTACACACACGTGTGTGTGTGTCTGTCCCATGGGAGAAATGAAGAAATGACCTCAAATTCCAGGAAACTCTTTCCAGGAAATTTCAAAAAATAAAGCACAATACAGAGAATCAGTCTTCAATAGTAAGAAGAAATGCTCCTGATAATTTTTGAACACATTTTACAGAGTAAAATCATGCTCCAAAACTGATCTATGCAATTGGAGAAAACTAGTTTGGCTTTGCTCCTGACCAGACCCTAGTTAAATGCTCCTTGAAAAAATGCCTCCTCCGTGGAACAGAGATTAATTTATTTGTCTGTCTGTGTAAAGCTCCTCACACATGGAATCCAAACTTCATGAGGAACTGGTCTTGTATTTGTTCACGTCATGCGGTATTAGCTGCTCTGTGGGACTGCTTAAGAGCTTCTCTAGAAGTGTTTGTGGTCAGATAGTTCTCCATGAAGTTTCACAGTTTGGATTGTACTGGACTCATTTGAGTTTCAACTCATGTTATTCTCAAGACCTATTTCTGGGCTTAGTACCATGGAAGAGCATTTTTTGCTCTTTGAAGGCTACGAAGGAGGGAAGAAGTCCAATAATGGTCATTGAGAGCTTCCTAGATAAAAGTCCTCTACAGTTTCTTCTTGAAATAATGAATGTTACACTATACTACACAACCTAGATATTACTGCTTATTTTGCACAGCTCTTCCCTACTGCTTTTCACCCAGAACTCTCTCAAAGTAAGGCAAGGCCTTTGTAGAAAGCTACTCATCAGGGAGCTTTGAAGCTGGGAAACAAATACACCATCCTGGTTCTTGCTCTGGAGCAGTTTGTAGCAGACTACACTGCCTCCTGTTTGAGAAAAAGAGTTAGTACACTACAACTGCACACCTATTCCCCTTCCTCCAGCTGCAGACGGAGACAGCTGGTTTCCTCAGTTTGCCCTCTTTCCTTTGACATTGGCTGTTAGATTTTACAATTTTGTTTTGGTTTTGTTTGTTTGTTTGTTTGTTTGTTTCTCTTACAGTTGTCCAAGCCATAGGGCAGAAAGAAATCCCACGTTTTCTGAAGGTTGTTTTCAGGTTGCCTTTTCTCATCACATTAAGAGAGAAATGGATCTGTGTGCCTAACAGGCTGTGAGCCCTTCTTCTTGAGAATGGAAAAATTGTAATACACAAATCATAGCATTTCATAGCCTTCATGACTATTGTACAGACAGGGAGCAGAATACACATAGTGCTCCTGCTACAGCCCTGTAAAACACTGGTCATTCTGGAGCAAAGTACAAAACTCTGTCAACATGGCTATGTGTGTGTTGATGCTGGAGACATGGAGGAGATTTGGGATGTTGTATAGGGTGCTGCTGCAAAAGCTGCCCCTTAGGAAAACAGAATTATGCCAGGGAAGAAACCTTGAAACATAGTATGCAAGAATACAAAGCTATCATTCCCTGTCAAAACATTTGAAAAATTTTGAAAGAAGGGCAGAGAATCTTAAAATCCACCTTGGAAAACTAAAATGTGTATGTTAGTAACAAGGAAAGAATAATTTTGCAGCCATATTAAGCACAACACTTGGCTTTCTTATGGCATTATCCACATGCAAAGAGAAAGTTTTACAAATCTCCGCCCGCAATGCTTTGTAGAATTAGGAAAGATTATCATTAGTCCTGATAAGAATTACTTGGAAATGTCACCTAGAGTTTGGAACTACATCTCCATGGTCATGTTCCACAGCGTATTACCAGAACATATTCAGCTTCAGGTGATGCAATGATCTACCATTTCACAAGGTTACCAGAAAGTCCCACACTCATTCGCCTCACAATGGAAATAAGTTTTTCAGATTGAACAAACATCCTCATGCGCAACCCCTCTTCAGGTAAAGCTGTGTTCAACAAGAAAGCAGGGGATATCAAGCCTGACATATTTGTAAACCTGTTCTTCATTACGGTCTAAGTGATAGGTAAGATCACAGTTAAGTTTGAGGCCTTGTATTGTGGAACACAGATAGATTCTTTTCACCAGATAGGAATTCATATTTTGGGGCCTTGAGCTCCCTGGGACTTCTGTTGTCATCCATTGACATTTTGACTTTTGGAGCAAACAGCACTGTCTTGTGAAACAATCTTTCAGCATGGCAATGTGAGGACTCCAGAACCTGTTTGCCTTTCACTGTGACTCAATGCAGTGCTGGAGCCTAGGCTCCGTCAAGGGCATCTCTGGGACTGAACCTCAGGGTGACTTCCACAGGGTTTCTGTACACTCTCTGTGAATTCTCAGCTGAATCAGTGAAATAGTTCAGAGCCCACAGTACTGCTGCTGCTTTTCTACACAGACTTACCAAATGGAACCATACATTGATCTATTTAGTATTTCCAGCTTTTGACACAGATTCACGGTTAATAAAGAACTCAGTCCACTATATATATATCTATATTTTTATATATATATATATTCTATATATCACCTGAACACAAGTGCAGCATTCTATACAGAAACTTTTTTCCTCATATTGTTTACAAATACTCCCTCAAAAATATTTGATAACCTAATTCGCTAGGAAAGCCCTGGTGAATGTTTCATTTGGAAGTTTCTCCAGTCCTTTGACCATTACCAAATCTCCCATTGATACCAGCTGGGTTCACGGTCTACTTCCAATTAAGCATGCCTGTAATATATGGAGCTCTTAAAATGAATAGCATGTCTTCACTTGTTTTCAATTTGTTTGCAAAATTCACATCCCAGTACTCCCATTCACACCAGTGTCCTCATCCTGTGCAATTTGGGAGAGGAATCCAAGGACCAAATAAAATGAGCTGAATATACAGTACATGGAGATTAACATACACGGCAATGCAGATTTATTTAGGTGCTTTCATGGCAGCTGTGCAGTCACCTACATCCCTGAATGGCACATAAGCTTTGGCAGGTTCCCTTGGCACACACTTGGCTTTAAAGACAGACTTGTGAATAATGCCCTGGTTCATGGCCCATAGAGGTAAAGCTTTTCAGAACGTCCAAGGAACAATAATGTGTGGTATTTCTTGATTACCTAAGCACATAAATGTGCAGACTAATGCTTTGGGTTGTTTTTTTGTTTTTTTTTTTTTTTTTTAAGCAAGCACCCAGTGTTTTTTGCTTGTTTAAGGAATTTACATCACATAGAAATACAACACAGCTTTGAAGTTGCTGGCCACAGTGCTTTCACATTCTCTCAGCTGGGGTGACTGGACTGGAGCCTGCTGTAAGATGCTGCACCCAGCACCATCGGGTGTGCAAAACACAGCCTTAACCACTCCCTGCCTCAAGTTTCAAAGGGTCATTCCTTGTTCAAAACAGACAATTCAAGGCAATTGTCATCCCTCAAGGTGGTATCTTGGTTCCACTTGGGTGGCACAGCACACAGTATATAAGAATATTTTCTGATAATTGTAAGGATAATAATAATAAAAAGGAGGATAATCATAAGACTGTCTCGTAGTGAGCTCACTTGCCATTCCTTTTTGAAAGTGGTCTCTCACATTCATTTCATTCAAAGCTAGATATTGCCCAGGGGAAAAGTAGGCTTAGTCAGCATAAGATAGATTATGCTCTTACTGCCTGCAAAAGAAAAAAAAAATGCTGTTTTAAAAGAAACTCTGCTGGAAAAAACATCAAAACTGAAGCACCTCAGATGAAAGTGGGAAGTTCTCTGTGATGTCATCGCATCAGAGCCCAGCCTAGTGAATGGTCAGTGTTCTCTGGAAATATATTGCGCTGTTGCACAGTCATCTGTCTACAATCTCAGAGTGTTTTATAAATATTATCATAGAAGAAGTTACGTTATAGCAACCTCTTTTACGGAGTTGGGAAGTTTGTCTTGGAGTATACCAGCAGCTCTTCTGAGTCATAGACAGCTCACGACACAACCAGAATTAGAAGCAAAATTTCTTAATCCCAGGCTCCATCCTTTAAGCCCCAAATTATTCTGATATGTTCTCTAGTTACATTTTGGAATACCAGCTAGCAGTGCAAACAGCTAAGTGGGTGTTTCTTTTTAAAATTTATGAGGATCACAGAGAAGAAAAATACAGTGTTCAAAGTTTGGGTTGATTGTTTCCTTTCTGTTCTTTGTGCTGGTCGGTGCTTGCCACATCATACCACTAAGGTCTCACAACTTCATGGTCATACTCATTTTGCTCTCATGCTACATTTAGAAATATGAATTCACTCCTGGCTCAGTGATGGACACCAGAAAGGGAGAATGGTAATATGTGAAGACTCAGATGCTCTTCTGCTGTGCCAAGAAACTTCTAAACCTCATTACAGACCACTTAAACACCAGAAAAGTTTGTCTTAAAAGGATTTATCCCAACATTGTAACTGATTCCAATCAATATGTCCTCTGAACTAGATGCCCCTCTAGAAAGACATTAGAAAAGCATTCAAACAAAGAATGAAGTATAAGTTCACAGATCCTTATGAATTTGGCTCCACCTTCTGTACACAGTGAAAATAAACATGAATTATATTGGATCTTGAATGCCAGTTAATCTTTTGTTTATTTTATTTTTCATTTCACATTCAAAAATCCTGCACTGAGATGATCTTATAGTATTTAGTGAGGTTTTGTTTCTCTATATTGGTGGTGGTGAGGTTTTCTAGTCATTTGGTTCTAAAGGATGAGAGATTTTTAAAACAAATATGGCCATTTCATGTTTTCAAACTGAAGAGTAACATAGAGTGAAAGTAACATTACCTTTCACAAAACAGTCTTTAAATTTCTTCAAGGAGTCTGGCAATGACTGAATATACATTAACAAAGAAATAAAACAAAATTTCAGAGTATGTATTGACACTGTCTGCTTCTTACTCTCATGGGTAATCTCACTGAAGAAAATGAATCTGCACACATTAAGTACTACCCAGCAATATAAATAAAGGCTGTAGAGCCAAATTCCAAAATAGTAGCCTGCACAAATAAAAGAAAATCAGAGTAGGTCACTCGCCCAAATTACTAGCCAGTTGAAGATACTTTTGTACCTTTATTGATGAAAAAATTCTTTTTTACCAAACAAAAAAAATCAGATGCGCAATAATGGTTGTGCTTTGGATGTTTAGAATAAGTGAGCTGTTTTGACATTATTTTAATACTTTTTATCCAGGCTTTGCAAACAGCAACTGCCTTTCTGTGGAAGTCTTGAAAATCTTGTAGAGATTGATGAGTTTTCCACATGTGGCTGAACTGAGGGACAGAAAGTTTGGCTACTTTCAGAAGTGGAAAGGGGAAATGGATGAGCTCCCTTCCCCTCAAGAAATCATGCCTTTTCAATCCTGTTCTCAGAACATCCTCAGGTTTTATTTCATTTTGATTTTTAATTTTTCAACAATTCCAGATTCACTCAGCATTTGAATAAATTTGTTAATGTGAGGCACTGTGTTTCACTCACAGAACAATATTTTTATTTTTAGTTAGGCAATATTATTGGTTACAGTGAATGAAACTGTTCTGCTTCAACACTTAAATAAGCATTGAAGTCTAACTAAAAGATCTTTTTACTAGAAAATCAAAATGAATATTTGGTTTATGTCAGTATACAAATTGATATTTAGAAATTAGTCCCTTTTTCTATTACTTCCTGCATAGAAAGAGAACCAGAATCATTTATAGGCTCTCTTTTATTATTCCACACATTTGAATTAAATTTTTTAATCCCATTATATATTTGATTGTATTTTTTTTCTTTTTTTTTATTCATCACAAGATCAGAGAATGCTTTTGGGCAGCCTTTTCCTGTAGATACAATTGTTTTTAGATTGATGTGTGTGTTCATTCACATTTCAATGAGTGACTGTATTCACTCACCTGCAGACAACCTGTGATGGTCATTTTAAAATCTTCTCCCCACATGACTGCCAAGGAAACAGAGAAGTTCAGCTTTCCTCTCAGTTTAAGAGTTTTTTGCCTGCAGACAAGAGATATTTAATGTCAACTAAGAGAATGGGCCTGGAATACACCATTTCAAAAGATTTCTGAAAAACAGAGTCAGTGTGTGAGATGCTCCTGGCTGAAAGGCAGATGTACACTCTTTGGGTTTCTTGATAGCCACCACAGGGGTGTTTGAGGACATGAACATTTCAAGGTTTCCCACTCGTTTTCCTTACACCACTCTGTTGTCCTTTGCTGTACAGCTGCATATGTCTTGGCCACAATTATTTGAGGAGCATAATTGCTTCTTTCTTTCAGACGTCTGCAGGATTAATGGTGTTGTAGACATGAAAGGGTCTGCAAAGAACTGGACATCAAGAAATTCTACATAAAAATGAGTAAAAATCATTAACAGGGTTGACTGCTGGTAAAAATACAAATTGATTTAAAATATACTACTAATTAAGGGGTTCCCATAAGAACAGCTTTGGGAAAACAACCGGAAAATTAATCTACTGGAATTAGCAGTTTCTGTTATAAAATTTTCCCAGAAAGGGATCTCCCAGTATAATCCATGAGTCATTTTCCTAAGCAGTAAAGAACATCAAGTCCAGTAATCTGCTTTGAATTTAAATGTGTGTACATTCATTTATCTAATTTCTCAGAAATTTTTATATTAACTGAACTGGAAAAAAAATGTAGTCGAATTACAGTGTATCAGTAAGACATGGACAAATGAGGCAAAAAGAACATAAAAATGTCTAGCTCCACAGTGTAGGCTGGGAACTGCTCATTTGCTATTGCTAGCACTGTTCAGCAAACATGAACTTAGGTGCATAAGGGAGAACATTAAATAACTGATAACAATAGCTTTCAGCTATTAAACTTTAATACAAAGTATACGATATCCAAAGCATGCTAAAATCATACAGAATAAAAGCAGTTCAATAACATGAGAAAATTGGTTGTAATGTACTGAGCATTAAATTAAAGCGTTATCTTTTACATGTCAAATTTGAATAGTAAAACCCAGCAGCTTCACAACTTTCTCAGGCTGCATTCAAAACAAACAACTTTCAATTACCTGCCCTCAAAATAAACACTGGCTTATAAACAGAGTTCTTGTAAACTTGATCACAGTAAAACCTCACATGGGTACTAATAATCTCACACTACTCCATATTTACAGGATATTTTGAGACGATGGAATTAAGAATTAAATCAGTATTCTCACAGACAATTAAGGCTATATCTTGCAAATTAATCTGTCCAAAAACTAAGTGAAAATTGGTAGGCAAAGCCAATAAGATGTTATCTCCTATGGGAAAAAAAAGTGTCCTTATATAATTGCACTTTAAGGGCGATTTAGTGTCAGCATTGACAATGAGAAGGAAAATAGAATTTGCGTCCTAGTACAGATATGGAGAACTGAGACACACAAGTCCAAATTTCTGGCCCTTTCTTCAGTGATTACCAAGCTCTGGATAAGTGGGAAGTCCTGCAGAGCTCAGGCAGTACCTGTGGTGCTCAACATGCCCACAGCCATCCCACACTGTGCTACCCAGAGCCCTCTCCCATCCTTGCTCTGGCCAGAAATACCAAAATATCAGAGGTGCCCCCACCTCCTTCCTTGCAGAGGTCCTGTGTGACCCCACATTTTCTGAAGCAGCCCAGGACTGGCTACCATGTGGGGCTCTTCATACCATCCTGTTCTTCCTGGATTCTGCTTCTGCTTCTATGATTCTGCTTCTGCTGCGATTTTTGCTAATTAGTTAGTGATCAGAGCACTTGCCCGCAAAGTGATAAACTTGCTTGCAAGCCCTGATGAGACCATAAAGATCAAAACAGTATCTTAGGTTCCCAAGCCACTGCTTAATTAGCAAGACAGAGAACAACAGAAGGAAAACAGGCTCATCTTTTATTCCCATTGAGAAAGCTGCATTATTTTGCAAAAATGAAGCACTTACAGCCATGGTTTAGTGGTGGACTTGTCAGTGCTGGTTTTCTGTTTGGACTCGATGATCTTAAGAGTCTCTTCCAATCTTAGTGACTCTATGGCGTTCGAACTAGATGATCCTTATAGTACCTTCCAACCCAAACCATTCTATGATTATATGAAAAAGAACTGAAAAATTCATTAACCTCAGAAATATTTGAGAAAAAAACTCTTGCTTTTCTGAACATATTTTTCAAAAATATCCTTAAAGGCAGGATAAGTGTTCATAACACAGTGTTAAAGAAAGTATATATAACACTGTGTTAAAGAATTTCAGATGGCACAGTACAAGTGGATACAATCTACAGGAGCCTGAGAACTCCTTTTGTCATCCACTGAAGACTAGTTCATGGAAACTGTGAGTGACTACTACATTTTGGATTAACTTCTTTGTTCACTATTTATATTGCTCCAAGTAAATTCTTTTTCTGAAACCTGGAATGCAGTCATGGGTAGCCATTTAAGCTGATAACTGTAGAAGAAACTATCGAATATGTTTACTGATAAAGGAAGATCATGCTGATCAGCCAAGTGAGCCAGAGAATGAGGGTTAATCTTAGTTACAGGAGAGGGAAACACAAACTATAAACTGCAAGTAAAACGCTAAAACAGAAGTAAAATCTCTTTGGATTACCTTATGAATCTCTACATAAAACAGAGATCCTTTTCTGAGTTCGTGTAGAGTCAAGTGATACTGATGCACCTGCACAAGTTTTGTTGCTTTTCCATGGCACATAAATAGCTCATCGTTACTTATTCAACTTTTGTTCCCTGCTCTCAATACCACTTGATTTCAAGAAGGAATTCTACATCAAGAACAAATAGGGTCTCTACCAGCCTTTGAAATGGAAATGTAGAAGTCTCAGTGTGAAATTGTAAAAGTCCTTGATATGTGATCTGCTTGACCCACAGACTACTTCTGAGAAGTGTTAGTGCATGTGTTGGGAGCCCTGGTGTTATGTACCATCATAGAACAGCTTACTTCTACCACTGGTCTGTGCTGTAACAACTCACCATGAGTTTTAAAATAAGTGTTTTGCTCTGATGGCGTATACATGTAGATTTATTATAAGACAGGCAACTGGGAATATATTGCACGTAATTGTTCTGAATTTTCATGAAATCTAGGGAAACCCATTAAGGCAATAATATGCACTAAAAAATGTGTGAAATACCTTTTGGCTCCCTTGCAAACTCCCAGTGCAAGACTGGTAGGGAAACGCCTATTGTTTCTTTCATTCTACAAATAAAGGAAGGTTTATTCCCATAAAACTATGATTGGTTGCTAGTTTTTTCAACTTAGGGGTGAAAACAAAAGCAAGGAAAGAATGAACAAAAATGATAGCATCACTGCCTGTCTTTTTTTCTTGAAGACAGTAAAGATATTCAAGAAAGCAGCATAGCAATGAGCTTTGTGGATCAAATCCACAGAAGGGATCCTTACACTGCCGGACTAATCAGTGTGGCCACACTTATGATCACCACAAAAACAACCTATTCAAATTCCTCTTCTAGCTTAGAAAGATGCTTTCCTTACACAGACTCCACAGACTGAGGCACCAAGCAGCTTCATGCTCTCAAGACCAGTATGCCCCTCAGCAGTCACAGCAGGAAGCAATTAATGACTTCTCAGAGAATGAAGTGCCTTCAGACATGGCAGCTGCTGACTTGGAGCTTCCAGGCTATTACAGCAGTACAGAAAGACCTAAAACACAATTCAGCACATGAAACGTTGTGTGTCTTTAAGGAAAAATCTTTGTCTTAATTCTAAATGTTATGCTGAAATGTAATATTTCTTTCTGCCCCTGTTAATTACCAGTTTTAAGACAAGCTCACATTTCTAAGCAGCTCTGCAGATGAAGGTTGCAGATAGGTTTTAGACACATTTTTCACATTGTGTCAAGAGGAATAACTGCTGCTGGGCAAAAATCCCAATGGATTGTTTTGACATCCCAGTCCTATCCAGGGTTTGAAGTTTTGGTGGCTAGAAAAAAATATAATCTGAAAACACAGCAAATTAATCTGGAAGACACTGAAGGTCATCACATATGAATTTCCATATTGTCCTTATTCAGATTTGCACTACATCTAAATATAAAATAATCTCTATACTTAGAAAATAATACACAAAATCACAATAAAATTATCAAAAATATCTTTGCACCTTAACAAGTTTTATTGGTAACTACATTATTATTCTAATAATTTAAAGATTACAGAAAATAGTTTTAATTTTATTCGAGACTAAGGTTTAACAAGAAAAGCTTGGCTAGAAGGTAGCGGTGCGGACGGGGGCCCCAGGGCCAGGCAGGAGGTCCCAGGGCCAGGCAGGAGGTCGGCGTTTCAGGAAGGTCCCGCTAGGGGGCGGTGGGAGACAGGGAAGACCCTCGGTTCCCGCCTCGGTTCCCTTCTGGAAGGAGGCCGGCTCAGGGATGGGTCGGAGGGAGGCAGGCTTAGGGGAGCAAGGGAAACCTGCCAGTGGAAGAAGAATGTAGAGCGGTGGCAGCAGTGTGGCTGCGACAGTGATCCCGCTTCCAATGAGAAAGGCACTTCACAGCCTTTCTGTTTCATTGACTCCTTATACCTTTAGCAAACTATATATATCCTCACGTATACACACACAGTTTTTATAGTATCTATATATTTTTTTTGCTCAGTTCAGGAATGCAAGAATTGACTACAAATGTTAAAAATTTTACTCAGACATCAGGATTCTTGTTTTGTTGTGGCCATTCTTTTAGTTCAGGAATGAATAGCTCAGACTTTGAAACTGAGTTCTGAAGGGTTTTCAGCCTTCAGAAAGCAATGATTCTTTTATATCATGGTCTATAATATATACTTGCCATAACGTTTTCAGACTTTGACAAATTGATCAACAATATTTGTTTGGTTTTGTTTTTCCAGTAAAAGCCAAGGTAAGTTGAAGGAATGTTTGCTTTGCTATCTATCGGGTTGGATCATCTGTAAAATCAATCAACTTTCAACACAGGCAAGTACATCTCAGTAGGTTAGTCCCTGTTTTTCCTCTTGTACCAGGATTTCTGCATTACATATGAAATACAACATGTACATAATGTAGTGAACTGGCTAGTACCCCAAGATTTTCAAGGTCTATCAGTACAACTAATTAATTCTCATTAATTGTCCTCCAGGTCTTTTCTGTCATTCATATCACTTTATTAAAATGTTCTGAATCTTCCAGGAACAATATGTTGCATATTTTTGTCAATAAACCTACACACCGACATTTTTCATTAAAAGGGTCAGTCAGCTGCACATGAAGTGAGTGATTACTTGTAGTTGATTTGGTCAATTCCTTCTGGGCAATATGATAGAGCATTGTTTTAACAACACTTTCAATTTCAGAGACCATGTGTCAAGCCTTCATGTTTTTATCTGGAGACTGTGTTCACCATCACTTGAGATCTAATTATCTCTAGAAGCATTGGAATTCCTTTACAATAAGTTAATAGAAAAAGTATCAATTAGTGATGATACCTGAGGACATGTTGCCACCTGATATCACTTCTAGAAAAAGGCACTGTATGCGTTTGGGAGAAAAAAAACCAAAACAAGTTGTGTGGGATAAATAACCACAGGTAACATGTGGAGTCACTGGTGGATGTAGGCGACAGGAATTTAAACACTTTCTGATTACTATTTATAGGATAGTCAAGTCACAAGCATCCATCTACTTGTATTGTAGGTACAAGTTAATGTAAACAAATTAGCAAAAAGTCAAGAATTCCATAAAAAATTTTAGACTTTCATCACTCTTAAGTTGTTGTAGCAGTCATGCAATGTTTACTGTAATAGCCATAGCATATAAACCATCTAATTAATTTAGACATTTTTCATACTTACATGATATTCACAGGCCCAGTTTGATAATTACAAATTGTTCAAAATTATCCATTTAAATGTTTACATTAATGTATTTCAGGAATGCCTCAGGAATGCTCCTGTTAACATCATTCCCACCCTTATTTCCAAAATGAGTTATTTGTACACTACAGTTTGTGGTTGTTATTTTTACTATTGCTTGATTGATTTAATCTTAAACCCACAAGGGACCTTCCAGTGTACTCCTCTTTTTCACCCCTAATAAAAAGACATGTACAAACTCACATCCATTTGTGTCTAATATTTGATTTTCAGCAAAAATCACTGATGATAAGACTTAGTCTCTATGAGTGTCCTTAAGAAAATGTAGAATACAGCATAATACAGTAGACGAAGCCGTGCAATCTGAAATCCAAGCCAGTAATACAAATTGAAATGAAGAATAATGGTAAAGTTTGGGATTTTCTTGTTTGCCTGAATATTTGGTTTTGTGCAGGAAATACTAAAAAGTATTTTTGAGAAAATACTAAAAGTGAAAATAGAAGGCAGAAAGATGCTCTTGAATGAAGGAAAATATTTCCCAACATTAGAAACTGAAACTTAAAATTCATTGCTTTTGTTCTCATTTTTGTATGGCCTGAGCTTTTTATAACTAACTTGGAAGACAACAATTCTGAAATGAAAAAACCATAGATGAGAGGACCTAATGAAAGGCATTTCCAGCTTTAAATCTTTTGATTTTGTATTTCTACTATTCATTGCAATGGGGAGAATGGAGTGAAATATAGTCATAGGAAACTAAAAAATGTCCACTTCTCATGTCCTCTTTGAAGGCTGTGGAGTTTAATCTCCATGAAGTGAACAGTATAAAGAGATACTGCCAAAGACACGGGGTGATTTTTAAACATCAAATCAAAGATGAAACAATCTGAAAAAAAAAAGAAATGTATCACATAAAGATGAAAACCTCATATTGAAAGCCATGCACTACATGATGGATGTGCACAAACTTATTCAAAGCACTTTGCTATGGACATTTCTAGTAAACTATTTTCTCTTTAGAAAATGTATGTTAGAATTTCCAGTAGCTGGAAAGACCTGTCAACATATTGTTGCACTTAACAGTGGTGCCTCCTACAGAAGTGTGAGGGTTTTTCATGGAAAAGAAATGCACACAGGTCTGTATGAAATGTTAATAATACAAAACAGATAGTGATGTGATTAATGCTTCAGTCTGGATTATACAATCTGATTTGTTCTTGAAACAACCACATTGAGGCATTTGTTTCATTGTGATTATCACAGACACAGATTTTCCGTTTGTCATTTTGGTTTGGGTTTTGGGTTTTTTTTGTCTTTTTACCTTGTCCTCTATTTGCTTTCATAATTAGCAGTGTGCCCTGCTCAGTATTAAGAAGTTTCCTGGATTAGCATAGTTCTCAAAATCAGATTTAGTACTGAAATAACTTGGACTTTGAATTGTGGCTCAGGGTGAAACAAACAGTGTAGGAAATGGGAGTTAGCTGTAAGGGCTTACTTTTTACTTCTAAAAGTATCTAATTTATGTGAGATTTAGTGTTTGGATATATTCAGTAAGAAGTGTATCTCCATTATGAACTTTATCACAAGTTTTGGAGTGCACATATGCAGTACTGTGCTATTAATAGTTTTGACAGATCTTATGCTTGCTCATTTGGTTGCCTTTTTTCACCAGGTTTTGGAAACTAATTTTTTCAACCAGGGTTATATTTGACATGTACCACCTCTGGCAATGTATGGAAGGAAGACAGAGCTATGAAAGTGGTTGGATTAAATGACAGATTCAACTTTTTTCAACACAAAATTTCTATGGCACCAATTGTATCAGCTGTATCTAGGATGGATAGCCTGCCTTAAAACTCGCAATTAGAAAAATCAAAGTAACTGACATCTCATAAGCAGGTGCAAACTTTTATCTGGCGGGAAAGGAGAATAAGACAACCATTTGGAGATCATGATTACTAAAAAGGGAATGATATTGAAGTCTGTATCCCAAAGCTGAAAGTCCACAACTGTCCTAACTGTCAGTTATTCCCAATCTAATTTTTCCTGTAGGCTAGCCTTTCCCATGCTCCAGATTGTTAACCAATAATTGCTTCCAAGGCTGAGCTTTTTGCACATGTGAGTGCACTAGTGTGAACTGCCAAATGATCAACAGGTTTATATATTATTCCCATATCTTAGTAAAAATAGTTCAAAATAATTTTTTTTTCACTTTCTGAGATCAATTTTAAGCAAAACTCCCATTTTTGTGAAGACAGGGATTTTCCTAGCAGTGATTCTCTATGTGATTCTAGGATCTGGTTGCCTTATGCCCAACTTTTCCTCCAGCAGTAAACACAAATAGAGGCATATCAATTTCTCTCAGATGGTTTTCAAAATAGCTTGGCTATTGAAGGATTAACATTCAATTTCTGTTGCATGGTATTCTTCCATCCAAAGCATAATTTGCCAAGAGATAAGACTGTTGAATTTTCTTTCTATTTTGAATTGGGGCATGGGAAAATAGGTGGCTTATGCATGTGCTTCATTTTGGAGTTTAATTACTAAAATCTTCAAGATTTAAATTTGCTGAATTATTAAATAATGCTGCCGGGTAATGCAGTTGTTCTTGATCTGGCTGTTCAAAAACATGATGGCAATTTTATCAACATTTTAAATAAATATTCATATCGAGACCCAAATAGCTAGCTATTAATGTGAACAATTCTGTCATACTGAGGCAAGGATATTGATGGCTATGTATTTGTCAGAATGCAGAACAAAATAATATGAAATGATTTTCATACAAGGCGCTTTCCCCTTCAACAGGATTTTAGTTTAAGTTTTCTTCCATTATTTATTTGAATAATTTAATACTCTGCTGCAGTGCAATTAAAAAGACAGATTGGACTGAACACATGCTTAGAAGAATAGGACATATCACTTTCTCCTGCCATCAAAATTCTGTTTAATTAGCATTGAAATTTGCAGCACCTACATTTCTACCTAAATTACTGTAGCCAACTAAAATGCAATATGTTTCCATACCTGTAAAATGTTCAATATAATCAGGAAGAAGCAAGTTGTGCTTTAGCCCAGGGTTTTCAGACTCTCCTACCAATGTGGCTGAATGCACTCACAAATAAAATCTTTGCCAGTATCAAAGAAGCAGATCAAAGACCTGGAAATACTTTTAGATTTGTTCAAAGGCAATGCAGCTATTCAATAATTAAGGTGAGTTGAATCCATTACCCTCCTGTTCTGAAAAAAACCCTGTTATTTTAATGTTCAGTGTGCTCAGTAGAGGCAGGCTGTGGTCTGTGTGTGTATAAATAAGAAAAAGCAAGAGGAAGACTCGCTAACCACAGAAAAATTAAGGCCCATATGTTCTCAACAGCTGCACAAGCTGGAAAACTGTCAGCAGCTGGGCAAAATCAGTCTAGCAATGTCTCCTGCCTGAGCACCCAGGGTGCATGGTTTTAATGTCACAGTCAAATTGCTGCATATGCTGCTGTCTCAATGATAGTTGTAGAGATGCAGCCTGCTCCACAAGTACCCTTCATCTTCTAAATTATTTTAGTGAAAAGAATAGCATTTTTCTGCCCAGGAACTCTTACAGAGTTTTAGTGAGATGACTTCCAAGATGAAAGACTCTCTGCTGAAAAAAGCTGTCAGTCTTTGTTATGAGAATGAATCAGGAGCAAAAAGGTGAGAAAAACTGAGGGATAAGCTAATATTTCTTTACAAATAACAGTTTCTTTGTTTTTCTGATAATTTGACATCAGCAAGGATTATAATTTCTGTCTGGACACCAGGAATGTTAGGAGCTCCACTGAAGAAGTTTGTCACCAAAGCCCTATGACTTTGTATTGGAGCTATCCTTCCAGCCACCACTAACTCTTCCGGTTGGACCTACCCCTTCTGTGGCAGCAGATGCAGGGCATGGATTTATTCTTGTGGAATGCCTCTTGTGGACCACCCCACAGCTCAGGGACCTCGATGGAAGCAGTGTGGTGCCCAATTATCAAGCACCAGTCACTTGATGGTGCAGAGTAACAGTCAAATTTACATAAGTACTACATGGAATTAAATTAGTTCCTAATTTGTCAGTAGAATATTAGAAAATGGTTTCCATTGACACATCCTAAAGATGTTGCTCATTTTGTCTTTGAGAAGCTTGGAACTAAGTTTCCACTGTGAAACTCCCATCATTTTGATGTGCACTGAACTGGAGCTCTTCCTAGAGCTGATAAAAGCATTCTTCAAAATGAGCTGAACTGTGCAGCTTCAAAATATGTTTTTGTATCAGGAACTTGACAAATATCACATTTCTGCCTTGTGCATTCATATTTTGAAATATAACTACAATCAAATGCTCATGTGCCAAACATTCAAGCCTCTTTTTCCTGTCACGTATGAAGGAGTATTTTCTTGATATAGAAAACTAGCTTTTTGTTTGTTTGTTTGTCTTTTCTTCTCTGGAAAACAAAAAATACGAGTTCTAATTTGAGTAATAACATCACCTCAAAATGATGAATCATCACTTTACCTGGGAAAATTCAAAATTTCTGGGACTAACAGACTATGGTAGAGATGTAAATTCGAGAACAAAAATTTTATGACAGCAGAGTTTTTTTCTGTGCTAGAAAGCACATTAAAATAAGACGCTCCCAAGGCTAAATTGACCCTCCCATCAGAAATCACAAGCCTTGTATTTTATTTAAAACATAAAGAAAAGGAGTTCACAGAAACATGCAATATGCTGAGTTGGAAGGAACCCACAAGGATCGAGTCCAAATCAGCGCTGCACAGGACCATCCCCAGGAGTCACACCATGTGCCTGAGAGTATTGTCCAAACACCACTTGAACTTCATCAGGCTTGGTGCTCTGATCACTTCCTTGGGAAGCCTGTTCTACTGCCTAACCACCCTTTGGGTGAAGAACCTTTTTCTAATATCCAAACTAAACCTCCCCTGACACAACTTCAGGCCATTCCTTCGGGCTCTATTACTGGTCACCACAGAGAACAGATCAGTGCCTGCCCTTCCTCTTCCCCTCACAAGGAAGTTGTAGACTATGATGAGGTCTCCCCTCAGTCTCCTCTTCTCCAGGCTGAACAGACCAAGTGACCTCAGATGCTCCTCATATGACTTCCCCTTAAGGCCCTTCACCATTTTCATTGCCCTCCTGTAGATGCTCTCTAAGAGCTTAATATCTTTCTTATATTGAGGTACCCAAAACTGCACACAATATTCAAGGTGAGGCCACACCAGTGCAGAGCAGAGTGGGACAATCCCCTCCCTCGACCAGCTGGCGATGCTTTGCCTGATGCCCCCCAGGACACAGTTGGCCCTCCTGGCTGCCAGGGCACTGCTGACTCATATTCAACTTGCTGTTGATCAGGAGCCCCAGTTCCTTTTCTGTGGCACTGCTTTCCAGCATCTCATTCCCCAGTGTGTATGTACATCTGGGGTTGCTCAGTTCAAAGTAGAGAATCCAGCACTTTCCCTTGTTGGACTTCCTATGGTTGGTGATTGCCCAGTCCTCGAATTTGTCGTGGTCTCTCTGCATGGCCTCCCTGCCTTTGAGGGAGTAAACAGCTCCTCCCAGTTTTGTGTCATCTGCAAACTTGCATAGTATCCCTTCCAGTCCTGTATTCAAGTCATTTATGAAGATGCTGAAGAGAACAGGACCTAAGATGGAGCCCTGTGGAACCCCACCAGCGACAGTTGATTGCCTCTAATTTTCATTTGCTTAACTTCTGTGTTCTCCCCTCTGATCCCATGCTGTAATTAATTTACGCATTAAGTGCCTCAAAGGTAAGGGAGATGAGTTTATCAGTGAAAAGAAAATAGACTGAACTTATCTGTTGGACTTCAGTGACAAGTATGATTTCATACACAGGATGAAGGAGCCTAAACAGGAATTAAACAGATGTTAAGGATAAAATCTAGTTGCACGAATTACACATGGTGAAACTGTCTATATTTACAGGTGCCTAGGGCTATTTGGAGCATGTAGGATATCCATAAGACTAAGAGAAAGATAGACTAGATATATAGGAGATGCTCAGCCCTCTGACAGGAATTTTCTTTTAAGTTCACCTGAATTTTTTTTTTAAGTTCCTCTTAAACCCAGCTTCAATTTAAGCTCACCTGAAAGAAATACAGAAGGATTGATTTAGCAGACTAAAACAGGTATCTAGTGCCATTTGGGATGCCTGAGGGCAAATCCCACGTGCACATGCATCTGGCAGATGTGACACAGGACAAACAGGATGCCTACACTGTTCTGGAGCATCTGGATACCACACACCATACCTGAGGACATCTCAAACTAAATGCCATTTTTAGACTACTGAATTTGATGTTTATTGCCCCACAAAAGCTTTCTAAACCATTATCCACAATAATGTATTGCAGTATAGCAAAAGAAGGCCCCACTTAACCCGGGAATTTTCACATGAATTGCACCACAGTAAAAACTGGACTTTGTTAACAGATGGATTGTTTTCCCATTGGTATCTCTACGTGGTTCCAAATCACGTTCAGTACATCTGCAGGGTATTTTACAGTCCTCATTGCCAATGACAACTCACAAATACCAAGCAAGATGGTTCTGCACTGCTCAGTTCTGCACAGCAGTGTGTTTCACATAGCCAACAGATCAACATTGCCTGTATGCCACCACTAAGAGCCCAGATAGGGACAGAAACAATTTTATGACATTCCTTTGAGTTCACTAAATGTTTTCATCAACTGTCAATTGTACTTTCATTCTTAGGACAGATGATGTAGATATTAATGACCCAGATGCAGACAGAGCTGAAGCAAAGGCTAGTGGTTGCTGCAGGAGCCCCTGAACACTTGAGCACTTCTGTTGCAGGCAGTCTGTCAAGGAAAAGGGCTAAGCAGTTACAGTACAGAAGAGGTCCAACAGAAAAGCTCTTTAACATGAAGTCTATGAGTCCATGTCTTCACATGGACCTCGCCCTAGGTAATTCACTTTGTGTTTCCTTCGGGCTCCTGGTTATGAGATTCAAACTTACAGAGATTTTGAAAGTTTATTTCAGACAGATTCTCCCATCAGTTACAATATTATAAATGAAGCATGACTTCCAATGGACTAATGTGTTTGTGTAACATAAGCAAAGACAAGGAAAGAAAGCAAATAATTTTTGATTGCCTACATGCCTTCTATCCATTTACTGGTATGCCACTAAATCCCTTCTGAAGTTGTTTCATTTATTCTTCTAGTTAGCAGCCTCTCAATTAAAGAATTTATTTTTGCCTTGTTTGCTATTCTTTGGACCCTGGAATAATCTAAAAGAACTGACTTCAATATTGTATAAACTAGCTGGTTTATAATCCACTTCCACTGAGAAATTTTCATTAATGTAAATACTTTAAAGAACTTAGGTATTCTGCCTTTATCAGGTTTGAGATTTACAGTTCTAAATTCCTTTAGATTTACCCAGCAGAATACTTTATAGTAACACAAGAAGCATACAAATCAGTGAGTTTACAGAGGTAAAAGAGGTAAATTAAAGAACTTTGAAGGTTGAGAAAGTCATAGGAAAATATTAAACTGAAAAAAATAAATATCAGCGGTGTGACACTTTTGAAAACAGGTGCTAAACATATGCAAACGTTTAAAGGGTAAAATATTTGCAATGGAGAAAGCTGTTTTATAGCTGTGCCAAGCTGAAAAGCACAGGACAAAGCTTGTGAGAGTATGGAAACAAAGTATTCCTCACTGGGAAAATCCTGTTATAGTGAAAGAAAAAAAATTAGAAGATATTTTAATCTGACTTTCCTTAGAAAACAGCAAAGCCTTAAACAGAAGGTCTATCCAAATATTGCGATAATAAATTGAGTATAAAACTATATGTACATTGGGAGTTATTTTTAAAACAGTAGCAGTAAGTCTGGCTAAACAAAATGTAAATCTGATTATCTGAACTCTCATGAAGGTTTGGTTTTCCTCTGCCACATCAAAAAGAAAACAAAACAAGACAAGCTTGCACTAGAAAACCCTCCTCAAATATCTTGAAGGTGAAAATTCCTTGGTGGACTTTAGGACAGAGGGTACGACCTTAAGGAACAGCTTTCTAAGGGCTTTCAGCTTTGGCTGTAAATTGAGTATACTGCCTGCAGGCACAAACAGGATCTATGCTTGTGGTAAGATTTTGCTACGTTCTCAGATTGCTGCTCTGTCAGTCACTGGCATGCAGTAGATCTGCAAGGGTTGGTAAGGACTCTTACAAGGTTGGTATGAGAGGTCATTTCCTTCTCTAATTCAAGCATTTCTGTGACAGACCATGCTGATCTAAAAACAGTTTATTGCACTAACATATTCAGGAATGTCCCAGCCTATACATCCAGCAAGACACAATTTCCATGAGCAAGTGTAAACAGCACTAAGCTCTGAATTTATTCAATCAGCAAGCTCACAGCTTTGCAGTACCAAGAAAATAATGTCATTATGTATTTATAATGCTGATTTTAATTTCATTGTGACTCTGTCTTCAACTTACCTCTTCGATTGTAGCTCCCCCAAACCTTTTCCTCTTTTTCTCCTTGTCTTTCATGCTGGTCCTTCTCTCCCTTTCTGCCCTCCTAGTCCAGCCAAGAGCATCTGCTCTGAGTCTTCAAGAGGCTGCAGGTTTTACTGTGCTTTCTGACATCCTTATACTGTGGGTTGATTTTCAAAAGTACTTAAACTGGAAGAATGTGAACTCTTTATTCAGTTTCCTTAAATACAAATTCAACTTTAAATTTCCTGCTGTTATGGACAAGCACTACAGGATTTAGTGGCACAGAACAGATGCCATTAGTTGGAGAGAAAGGGTGTACAAACAGTGGTTGGAGTGTTTTATTCACAAAAGATATTCTTTCTTGTGATGCTGCAGTGGCTCTTTTAATTAGTTAGTTTTGGGAGGTTTCTCATCACCTAGAATTGATGCAAGCATGCAGCCTGAGATTTTCAGCAGCGACTGGTGGCAATGTATGTAAAGGAGACATGAAGGGAGCTGCAGGGCATGTAGACACAATGCTTCCTAAAAAGCATGCCCCACCAAAGTTTCCTGAAAAATACTTAAAACACTCCAAAAATCAACTATCTTTTCTGAAAATCCTTGTCTTCACCTTTTATCATGCTCACACTGTGTCACCCTGAACAAGCGCTTGGAGGGAGCTCTGAACACCCATCCCCTTTCTCCGTGTAGTGGAGCCTTCTTCCATACACTACTGAAGTTAGTCAAGTCACTTATACAGTGATCAAAATTAACAGGAGAACCACACTGTGGTTTGTTGCATTAAAGAAGCTGCCACTATCACTTTAAATAACTAATTTAAGTGTTTTGTTTCAAGCCTCCAGCAACCACTGCAAAATCCAAGTGGCAGAAATAACCTCATCGTTCAAGCACAAATCCAGCTTCCTGCCTTTCCTGTGTCCTTGATATGACCACTTATTTCTTGTCACTCAGGCCAGAGATTCTGCTTTCTTTGTATCCAGTCTTGTACAAAATGCATGGAGAAATCACTGTGTAGCTATAATTCATTTTTTGTTCTCCCTGCCCTCCGAAGGCATTCTTAGGTTGCAGTGAGGGCTGACTGTTCCTTTAGTGTTACAATTGCATTAACAATGCCAAAGCTCAGAATTAAGAGAAAGTATTAGCTAGAAGTACATGAAAAAATGAGGTTAGTGTAGAAAAGACCACCAAGGATCTGTGTTGGAGCAGACCAATCAGTACCTACAGTATCTCTACAGCTTTTTTTAATTAGCAAAGAAAAATCTTTTTCTCACATTTCATTGTATTCTTCATAACATATCTATAATGTCCTAATGGTTTCTAAAGCAAACACACAGCCCCATCAGCTTTTCATGCTTCCCATGGTTTTTGTATCATTACAATGGAAGTTGTACTATGGCACAGAAAAGTCTTCTCAGTAGACTGAGGGGAAGGAGAGGATGGTGTGACTTTTTACTAAATTGCCTACACAGACAAGGTACACGTGGCAAAGTGTACCACCAGTGTTTTACAACTGTTCAGCACTGGCCAAACACTGGTGAAAAAAGTGGGAGCTTTATGGCTGGCTTGCATGCTTGGTCTCTCTGATCTGTCAGAGGTTCATATAGCTCACAGGACCCAGTACAGCTGCCTGCTTGTTTGTTCAGTGGACTGTGGTTTTCTGTTCTACACACTAGTCAGGCACAGGCTGAATGTTTGTTTTGGCACAAGCAGAGAAGGTTATATTGTTATACATTAATGGTCTAAACTTTATTTCTGACACGCATAATGGAAAATTAAAATGTTTGCCATACACTTGTACAGTGTGTGACTAGGAATATGAGGCAGTATGATGCTGTGCTGAAGGAAAAGCCTAAACCAATGGAAACACCTATTTCTTCTAAAGTATTTCTGCTACCCTCACATCAATGTAGCACCAGATAAAGCAGCTGTTGTTAATCTCCTACTCAGTACATGCATAATCAGGGTGGGCCTAATGACTACTATTTGCTACCAAATCAGTGGCCACAGGCATTGGCATATAGAAAACTGTATGATATTTGCTGTACTGTGCACATTGTTAGGCAGACCTCATTACCAAAGGAGAAATGCTCCAGCCCTGCTGGGTAGGCAGGGATCCTATCCTGGTTTCCTGGGACCAGTTTTCTATTGCAGGCACCTTCCATCTAAAGAGCACAACCAGGATTTAGATTGTGAATGGTTTAATTTCTGTGAATAATCTTCTTTATCCTTTGGGTAAACAATAATGTTTCGCAGTTTAAGACTTACACTGCTGACTCTGGGTTTTTCCACATCGAAAAAAAATACCAAGGAAAGGAATCCACTGTGCTCAGACCCACTGACTGTACTGAAAAGCAGCTCAGCTAACACTGCAGCACCATCTCCCCAGGCACATTAGGCTTGCTAAGTGCTAGCTGCCGATCTGCTCAGGAGCACTGAGAGCAGAAGCTTTTACAACTATCTCGTCCAACTGAAAAAAACTGGAAAAGATTTTCCAGCCTAGAAAAAAAAAGTAGGGATATGAACGAAATAAACTCCAACTTGTCTAGTAGTCATCTAGTAATTCTTAAGAATAAGAATTTCTTTTAGAATTGTTCTCCACTGTCCCCCCAAAATCTGAATCAAATATTCATTAGCTAAAAAACTGCTTTAGATTTTGTATTTTGTCCTGAAGGTTTAGGCAAATAAAGATTTTGTTGTTTTCATCCTTCCAACTTTGTGCAGCCTAATTCAGTTCAATAATCACCAAACCTATCTTCATAATATATTTAATAACTTAATTTAATAACTTATATTTTCATGTAAAATTAGCTTAATTTTCCTTACTGTTAATAAAGTTACTTAAAGCATCCTTCAATAACATAGTGAAAACAGGTCTGTTGATTGACTCTTCCCATAACACAAGTTATCAATTGTCACACATGTGGAGAGGGAAGAACAGTTCAGTGAAGCAAAATGTCTGTTCAGGAGGAGTACATCTATGATTCAACAAGCAGGGTATCACTTTTACAAAGCACACCCGTCCTTCATTCGTCAAATGACTGCAAAGAATTAATAAAATTTTTTTTCAATGCAGTTTCAGCTTTTTAAGAAAGATTACAGTCAGTGAGGCATTGTGTCTGATTTCATGCTTCTCTCTTCTCCCTCATTTCAGCAGACCACCAGACCACAACCACAGGCACAGTGGAGAAATATTCCTGTGATGTGGTTTCTAAAATTTGTTTGTTTTTCTTCACTTGGTAAAGGCTTATTCATTTCCATGCTCTAAGCCAATCCTGTTCCCAGTCAATGATAGCTGTGTGAATGCATTTGAATGCTGAATTTGGCCTTTTGTGTTCAGCTGGTTTCATAATACCTTTTTCTGACTCAGTGCTCATGCTGGCAAATAAGTCTCATCTTTAGGAAGTAGAGTTACCAGTCAGCGGGTGTTTTTAATAGTAAATAGATCTATTCATACCACTTTGATTCTATTTTCTTTTTTCTTAAATTTAAAATCAAAATCTTATTTTTAAGAACTGTCTAGAGTCCACACTAGATTAAATTTTCAGGTGTAAATAACATATTGTTCAACCTTAACAGAGCTCAGTCATGCCTGGTACCTCCTGTAAGCAATTGACAAAGCTACTTGCACAATAAGAACAGGCTTTCAAAAGGAAAAACTTAGCATAATTTCTAAACATATCCTTTACAGGATGCAGACGTCGATAGTTTAACAAAGGCTAAAACATAAAAATGCTTGGGAGGTCCTTGGTCCAGCTCTGCTACAGGAGGCTCCATTCTGAGGTCAGACTGGGGTGCTCCTGTGACGTTAAACAGGTCCTGAGGCAGAAGCACTCATGGTACTCCACTGTCACCAGACTCCTGGTAAACACAATCCATTACTCGCTATCCTTTGAGCACAACCATCCAACTGCTATTTAACTAACTAGCTGTCCACCCATCCACAATGTAATGACAACTTAGTGACAAGAATTTTTTAGGAAACTCTGTTGGAAGCCTTGCTAAAGTCATGGTAAATGACATCCACTTCTGTCAGCTTGGTCAGGTATGATCACCCCCTGGAAAATCCATGCTGTCTGTTGCCAAAGACATCTTTCTTCACCTGCCGCAAAAAGTCCTTCAAGAGGACTTGCTCCATGGTTTTCCTTGGGATCAGTGTTTTGGAGACTACTCTATGTGTAGAAATTGTTCCAACATCCATGTAAAATAAATCATATTGCATTTCCTTCTATGCTACTGGATGGATTTGAAACTTTTAGAGTGGATACAACATTTTGGTTAATCACTGAACTTCATTTAAGTTGGTATCTGCAGGAACCCCATTCATTAAATTCCATTTCTTTCATGAGATCTTTTGTCCATTGCTTGACAGCTGAATTTAAGGCTTCTGTTACAAAATTCCATCAAAGCTACTGAAATCTGTGAAAATAGTTGAGGGAAGCTTTTTTTTCCAGAAGACAAGTGATGACCATAATTCATTCATTTAAATTCATTGTTAAAACAATGCCCTCTTTTAATTTATTATTAGAATTGTACATATACATTTATTTGCATACTTTTAACTGTCTATTGTTAAAGAAACCTGAGTTATGCTTTGAAATGTTAAACACAAAAGAGTTAGAAAATACATTGTTTTGCGTATTATACCTGTGTTTGGGATAAATGCTCAGCCCTAGTATGAGTGTCCACTGAGATGTCTGAAAGCTGGTTTTGCAGGAAAAGTTCACTTGACATTTCCAAATTCCAACTCAAAAAGTACATTTTTTTTTTTAGCATATAGCTTCTCGCTTGCTCCTCTTATTTTTATTCTGTGATTGGAAAGTCTGTAGTCAAAAACCTCCTCATAAGAGGAAGAGGAGGGGCAGATGCTGATCTTGTCTATGGGGTGACCACTGACAGGACCTGAGGGAATAGCCTGAAGTTGTGTTAGGGGAGGTTTAGTTTGGATATTAGAAAGAGGCTCTTCTCTCAGAGGGTGGTTGGGCACTGGAACTTTCTTCCTTTCTCCATACCCTTGTAGTTTCATATGATGAAATAGAGATTGCAATTATCCTGTCTGTCTGGGAGACCATTAACAAGAACTCAGATTTTCTTCTCCCCCTGCCCTCAATCTCTATGTCATACTGCAGGGAAATACATAGATTTTGGGGGTCCTGCAGTAGATTTGGAGATAGATCTAATTCCAGTCTTAACTGCATATTTTGGGATTGCACGTGGATTCCATTAGAAAGAAAAACTGTTTTCTGCTTTGGCTTCTGAATCAGACCAGCCACCAACCTTCATGATCTGCGAATATTTCAGCTCACTATCATAGTCTTTTCTTGTGGTGCATGTGTTAAAGAGGGAAACCGGCAATATCAGGCATTTATATCTCAGCAGAAGCTTGCCAGAATTTAACAGGACAAAGAAGAAATATTTCATTAAGTACTCTTACTTCTCAAAATCATCCTGCAAATTATACATATTTTATACATATACTTAAAAAAGAGTCTTGTAGAAAAAGTTTCAAAAATGTTATTAGTAGAAAGTGTATCAAAGCCAAGATATATCCTCCCTACTTCCCTTAATCTCTTTCTAGTGATAAGGGTAGACAACATCCTAATACTTTGCAGTTAGGAAGATTTAGTTCAGTCTCAAGATACTAAAAGGAGAGTAACTCTTAATTACATATTTGAAGGCTATCTGTAACTGTCCCATTAGCCAACAAAAATGAGGATGTGCTTCATCAACTGTGTCCAGCTTTCATCTTCACAATTCAAAAAAGACATGCACAGATTGGAGAGGGTCCAAAGGAGGGCCACAAAATGATCTACAAGACCTACAAGAAAAACTGAAGGAATTAGATTTTTTCTGTCATGGAAAGAAAAGGTTCAGGGGTGACTTCATCACAATTTTCTAGTACTTAAAGGGCAGCTACAAAGAGGACAGAAAGGTCACTCTTCACAAGGACCCACAAGGGACAAAGGACACAAGTTACATGAGGGCAGGTTTCATCTTGATATAAGGAAAAAATTTTTCACAGTGAGAACAATTAGTCACTGGAACAATCTCCCCAGGCATGTGGTGGAGTCTCCATCACTGGAGAGGGTGCTGATATCATCAGGGCTCCCTTTCACATGAAAGTTTGGATCAGATTAACTTCCTGTGTCTCTTCCAACTTAGGCTGTTCAATTATTCTGTGATGCAATCTACACAAAGGTTTTTGTTAAAACTTAGCCATGAGTTTGTGCTGGTTTTGTTTTTTTTTGTTGGTGTTTGGTTGGTTGGTTGATTTTTGTTTGGGATTTTTTTTGGCAGGTGGTTGGTGTTTGGGTGGGGTTGTTTTGTTTTGTTGGGGTTTTTGTTGGTTTTTGTTTTTAATGCAGGAATTCCATCCAGCCTGAAACTGAGAAGCACATGGGACAATTTACCATTTGCTTGCCTGAACAAGAGAACATCAGAGATCTCTCCAAAATGTTTTATTATCTCCTTTATCTCATCCTCTTTACAATTCTCTTGGACTCTAAATCAGAGTTGATAAACTATTTGAGGATTTGGTTCTGACATGAATGATTGTTTTCTGTCTTGGCTACAACTCATAGTCAGTGCTGAAAAAGAGGCTTTTGTGCCACACATTGCCATTCTTTGTGTGACTTCTGGCTGTCTAAAATAGCAAAATTATCAATGTTCCAGTGACCTCTTTTTTCCTTGATGAAGGATCATGCTGATTTTCTAAACTAAATTACTTTGAACATTTAAGTTGGCAGGGATAAAGCAGGGGAAAAATTCCACAGTTGAGAAATCACAGTAAAATGAGAGGAAAGGATTATAAAATATCAACCAACAAAATGTAATTTGTGTATTAAAGTTGGATAGATTGTTTACTATCTTCATTTGACGTAACTTTAAAGCACATTTCCAGCACATGACCCACAAGGATTTAAAACCATATGAAATTCTAGTTATCAGAAAAAAATAGATGACCCCAGAGGATATTCTGATTTAGTTTTAAAGGCTGGAAAAATTGCATCTTGAGGTCAGAAGTAGCTGGAAATACCCCCAATATTTACAGAGAAAAGATCTCGTGAAAATTTAGCCCAAACCTCATGAAAACCTGGGTGTACATAGTCAGGCGATACAAACTAAGAAGAAAATTAGGAGTTCCAAGCTTTGCAAATTAATGTCTTCAATAGCTCATTAAAAATAATGATGCATGATGCCCACCTTGTTACACAAATTTACCAGTCAAATATTGAAATCTGAATAGGACATTTTGGCTAATAGGCTAAGAATTTTTAAATTACTTTTAATAAGCAGAAAACATTACTAAATGAAGAAGAAGTTCAATGAAGAGTAACAGAAATGTTCAGAAGGTTGGGACAAATTATAAGCTAAAATTAAAAGTGCTGAATACATAAAACTTAGCAAAGGTTTACTGAGGGGCAATGTAACCAGTCACAGATATTTTTTAAAAAACATTAACCTCAATATGATATGGATAAAGTAATGCTGGAAACATCAGTGTAAAAGTGCAGATGAATTATATGAATCAGTTGGCCTCTGACTTAAAAAAAAAAAAAAAGATTTTTTTGTGAAAAGGGAGGGAAAATTAATAATACTACCATCACTGGGAAGGTAATTACATTTCAAATAGCTAAAGAAACAAGTCAAGAAAGAGTTTCTCACTGTTGCTGTAGTTACCACTGACTATAACAGTGAGCAAGTGTTTCAGGGAATGAGGGTGAGCCATGGTGTTCCCTTGACTTGCTGGATAAGATTGCTACAGAAAGATATTCTGACCAAAACAACCGTGGTCTCACAGCCATTATCCAAACCTCTCTAAATTTATTGGAGTCTTTCCACTGACTTAAATAGACTCTGACATTCTCTCATAGTGAAATGAACTTATGGCTAGCACCCAAAGTTCAAGAAAGCCCAGGGGACAAAGTCTTGACCTCTCTCTGTCTAACAAGGAAAAAAAAAAAAAAAAAGGAAAAAAAAAGAAAAAAAAAAAAAAGAACAGTAGGGGAAGAGGGCAGGGCAGGTAGAACTTATAAAGGAGAATAGCAACTTCGGGGCTATCTCCACCATGGAGAAAATTATAAGGAAGGGAAGGGTGATCATAGGAACCTGGGTCAAGGAAGAGCGAGGAAGAATAGCCTGGTACAGAGAGGGAATAATACAGTTGGCAGCCCTGTCATGGAGCTCTAATAAGAGCTGCAGGGATTTAAGGTCCTTCAAGTACCTCTCCCACTTTCCTATTCCCATTGCAAATTCAAATAAAACTGAAAGCAAAAAAGCAAAGGATACAAAGATGAAAGGTTTTGCATTGATGGCAAGAGAAAATAAATAGGCCAATTATGAGGAAAAAAAAGTAATGCAAATCACAGACATATAAAATGCAGTGTCCTGTATTCATAAGTTAATGCTGAAGAGAATGTTTTTGCTGAGAAAAACACTTTCTGGTTAAAGTGAAGAATAGATAATCAGAAAAGATGATTAGCTTATGGGAATGGTATAAATGGTCCTATATTACTCAAGGGATTCCACCAGCTTGGATGAAGCAGAATGGATGTCCTTAGAAAGAGATTATGAGAAGAGATGGGAAGAAACAGAACACCCACATCAGAAAACTGGTGAAATCCATATTAACAATAAGCTTTCATTAACAATATTTTAGCCTAAAACTGCACTAAGAGTGCCTTAAAATTTGTCTTCCTTGGAGATGGCAAGCAGATCAGCTCTAACCATTTCTGAGGGCACAGTCCCTCACTCAGGCAAGTGTCATGGTCCAGATGGAAGGTGCTAGTCAGGGCTTTCACCAGCAGTGATTTCAGTGGAAGAGTTTTGCCTCCATCCCCATGCCAGCAAGTCCAAGCACTAATATTTATTCAAATAGGATAAACAGCAGAAACAATTTTTGAAGAAATAGAAATTCAGTTTATTAGGACTGTGGAAACTCAGTGCCAGATATTTGAAAGTATAATCAAACCACTTAAGTCCAGCCATAACATTTAGATTTTGTTTAATCCTAATGTATTTTTGTAACTGATTTTTGATGAATCAGCCTTTTAAAAATCTTTACATAAACTGTTCTTTGAATTTATATGCAAATATTATCCTTTATAAACCTAAATACTGGCATATATTCCTACAACAGTTTACAAGTATGATTGGTAACTACCTTTCAGATTATTGCTAGATTTTTTGATGGTAAATACCATCCAAAGAGAGGAAAATGCTACCTTTTGGGATATCACTAGAATAAACAGCCTTGAAGATCACAAAATTCCCTCTGCTAACATGTTGGCAAGAAGCTAATCTGAACATGGTGGGTTAGCTCGATTTTGTTCAGATTGTTTGTTTAGCATATGCAATGAGAACAGTTTGGGAAATAACCTACATTATAAATGAGGTACTTCAAAGACTGCTAGAGTGTCACATTTTCATGTTCCTTGTTGGCCAAAATGGCCACTCTTACCTGAAACTGAAGTGAGTTACTGGATTAGCACCAAATTCAAAACAAGCAACAATGCAATTTCTTAAAGACTTACTGAGCTTTCATACCAGGTCAAGTACATTTAGGATGAGATGAGACCAGGAAAGTGACTGTGGACATCCTTCTGCTTATGAAACAAGGATTTCCTACTCTTTTCTGTTCTGTGGAGAAGATTATTCTGGGAAGTATTGGAAAACATCTGAAAGACAACACAGTCATCAGTCACAGCCAGCACAGCTTCACGAGGGGAAAGTCCTCCTTATCCAACCTGATTTCCTTTTATGACAAGGTAACCCACCAGGTTGATCAAGGGAAGCCAGTTGATGTAATCTTTTTGGACTCTAGTAAAGCTTTTAATATAGCCTATCATAGTATCCTTCTGGACAAAATGTCCAGCCCACAGCTGGATAAACGTATCATGTGATGGGTGAGCAATTGGCTCACGGGTCGAGCACAGAGGGTAATAGTGAATGGGGTGACATCAGACTGGTGACCTGTCACTAGTGGGGTTCCACAGGCCTCCATCTTAGGCCCTGTTCTCTTCAGCATCTTCATAAATGACTTGAATACAGGACTGGAAGGGATACTATGCAAGTTTGCAGATGACACAAAACTGGGAGGAGCTGCTGACTCCCTCAAAGGCAGGGAGGCCCTGCAGAAAGACCTCGACAAATTCAAGGACTGGGCAATCACCAACCATAGGAAGTTCAACAAGAGAAAGTGCTGGATTCTGCACCTGGGATGAGGCAACCCTGGATGTACATACACACTGGGGAATGAGATGCTGGAAAGCAGTGTCGTGGAAAGGGACCTGAGGGTCTTGGTCGATGGCAAGTTGAATATGAGTCAGCAGTGCCCTGGCAGCCAGGAGGGCCAACTGTGTCCTGGGGGGCATCAGGCAAAGCATCGCCAGCTGGTCGAGGGAGGGGATTGTCCCGCGCTGCTCTGCACTGGTGTGGCCTCACCTTGAATATTGTGTGCATTTTTGGGCACCTCAATATAAGAAAGATATTAAGCTCTTAGAGAGCATCTACAGGAGGGCAATGAAGATGGGGAAGGGCCTTAAGGGGAAGTCATATGAGGAGCAGCTGAGGTCACTTGGTCTGTTCAGCCTGGAGAAGAGGAGACTGAGGGGAAACCTCATCATAGTCTACAACTTCCTTGTGAGGGGAAGAGGAGGGGCAGGCACTGATCTCTTCTCTGTGATGACCAGTAACAGAGCCCGAAGGAATGGCCTGAAGTTGTGTCAGGGGAGGTTTAGTTTGGATATTAGAAAAGGTTCTTCCCCAAAAGGCTGTGCAGGGCTGATTTGGACTTGATGGTCCTTATGGGTCCCTTCCAACTCAGCATAATCTGTGATTGCTAGAAAAAGGAAAGAACCTTTCATCTTCTTATGTGCCATGTGTTGCTCTTACTGCAACGTATGCTTTTTAAACTTCCTAAGAAATTGCTTCTACCTACTCATATGGAAGCTTCCATACTTACATAATTTCTCTTGTGCTGCGGGTGTCTTCATCCCTGTCCAGTAGTCTGGAACAGTCAAAAAAGTCAGACAGACTACAGTGCAAAAGTCACAGTCTGAATTAACAGGATGAGCAAACAGACAAAGATTTGGCATAGCTAGCTTTACACATGGTAAAGGGCCCAAAGATGTCTTGTTAGACCAAAAAGTCTCTAATATCACCTTTTAAGAGGAGCAGAGATTGAAACTTCATCTTGTGTCACCTCAGATTTCCAACAGGTCTTCCCAACTAGTTAAAGCTATCATTTTACTGAAACATCTATAATATTCATGCTGTATTTTGTTGCAGTCTATAATTACCTGGTCATACAGAAGCTGTCAGGTCTACTCAACTTTGTTTATATATTTTTCATAGTAAAGAATCACAAAACACTCCCTCTGAGTAAAACATCCTGCTTAACATACAGAAACATATAAAACCCCTCCAACAACATATTGCTACATTATATACAATACTGCAGCTCTAACATCATCTCACACCATTTTCAGTTAGTACATCCTATATAAACACCCTCAAACATCGCATTTGAAATGCAAACATATAGGATAAGACATAATGAAATAATTTACTATGTATCTATCCAGCACAATGCAACATAAAGACAAAGCAATATTAAGTGTTGCTTAAACAGGCATTATAAATAGTTGGGATTTAAGGAGTCAGACATTTTAAAGAGTTCAGACGATACTAAAAATTAGACAGCAAATGTAACAAGGTTTACCTGGGGAGACTTTTAGTTCTTTCTACATATGTTCTTTAAATGTACTTTGTCCCTTGGTGGTGCAGAAGCAAATTAGCAACATGTGAAAACTACTAAGGAAACAGAAGGTATACATTAATTTCATACCTAATTATTAATTAATTTGCTCAGGTTCTACCAGAATAATCAGTACTTGAACAGGTTCACTTGTTCCCAATGATCTGCTGCAGTGTCTCTGCTTAAAATTCCAGGGGGGCACAGTTGTAGCAGGCTGAAGAGTAACGATTGCAGGGAGCTGGAGCCTGGCCTGGGCCCTCCTTTAATGGGACCTGCACCACATGCTCTTATAGTACCAGGAATGACTAGGTCACTAATGCTAGGGTAGACAGATGTGATTTCTTTCTGATAGTTCCATTACACTAGCATAAAACTGAAGTGGAGAATGATGCAGGTGAAATAGCTCCACTGATCTTGTATTGCTGTAAGACTGTAACAGTGTTAAGACAGTCTGTGTTATTCATACTGGAAAAATTATTCAGGACAAATTAATCTGCATAATGTATTATGAACCAAAACTTTGGTGCCCTGATACAAACAATATGTAGTGTTGGGAGATGACAGGTTCAACTAACTTATTAAATAAAACACAAATTACCTTTGACAGACAAATGATATGAAAGGCTGACAGAAATTTTTCTTCATGCTGCCTCTCTTTCAGATAAAAATTCTAAAACACAACATATATAAGCACTTCCTTGTACATTTGATCCAGATTGCCTTTCACTCCCTTCTGTACTCCATGCAGGTTTTAATTTGCTGTAATATTTGTCTGACAAAAAGTCTTAAAATTATATAAAATAAGAGACAATTTGAATACTTACATGAAGATACAAACATTTTCTACTTCCTAACCCTATTACGTTATCCTAGGCGTCAGAAATTGATGTAAGAACCATCATTGACCTAGAGAAAGAGGCACATGTGAAAAATGGAAAACTCTTCGGATGAGATTCAGCAGGAACTCTGGTATAAACAGAACTTTGTAAACTTTATACCCCAAAGCGAAAATTAGGGTGCAGCCTCCTGTTTGACTTTGAAGATCCCAAATGCCTGCACACTTCTTCACACTTCAGTCTCACAGTGCTCACTGACACTATCTAGCTCAGCCCTAGAAACTGGGAACTCAAACCCTCTCCTAGGAGAATTTTATAATTGGTGAGAAGTAGGCTAGGCTGAGCAGGACTTTCCTCTTCTTCTGAGGATTTGTGAAGGAGGACAGGATTTGCCAAAGAGGGAGAAAAAGCCCACAAGGGGGAGCTTGGCTCTGCAGAAACACTAGGGCACTTGGATAGGAGTGAGTTGTGGGACTGTATCTACTGTCAGAAATTATCATGCATTTTATACTAAACAGTTACTGGACTTAATAAAAAGAAAAGTACCAACACTCCCACATCAGTACATAACCACAATGCTCCAGTAAAGCTTCATCCCTGTATAAGATTTTCAGCTACAGGAATTTGCAATTCTTTTGGGAAAGGAATGCATTCCTTCCCTTCCCTGTGGAGCCCACAATATGGATTGCTGAAAAAGGAAGGTTTGGGGTCCCTCAGGCTGGAGGATGTCTAATATGCAGATCTACTATTGCTAATCTCTCCTAAGGCAGACACAGGGCAGACTCTGAAAAGACACCAGGAGCTTTGCCTAGCTTATTCAAGCAGTCTTGATGGGCACTTACCCTCAGGAGAGAATATGGACTCTGGATACCAAAAGTAGAGAGAGGCATGTACCCACACCCCTGAATAAGGCACCTAAGATCCAGAGAATGATTTGAAGGACAATCCTTCATTTTGTATCTTCTATCTGAATCCTCCTTGTTCAGTATATCAAGGAAGGCAAAAAATGACCAGATTGGTCAAAGACCCATCCAATGTGGCCTTGAACACTTCCAGGGATGGGGCATCACCACCTTCCCACTGAATAATTTCTATCTAATTTAAATTTACCTAATGTAAATGCAAATTTATTTAGTCTCTAAATTTCCCCTTTTATATAATTATTTCAGTCCATGATGGATAGGAATTGGAATGTCCTGATTAAAATGGAAAAAAAAAAAAAAAACTGCAGAGGGATGAATAAGAGAAAGAATAAATGGTTCAGTTCCGCAAAGTGAAATTCTTGACATCCATTGCATTCAGAAACAACTGAGAATGTGCAATAACCCTCAGGAGTGATCTTCAAATAACCTCTGTAGCAAAGCACTACAAACATAAGCTAATTTTAAAAAAACAAGTGTAAAAGCCATAAAGTTCTAGCAGAGCTTATTTACTGCTTTATACCAAGATCTATGCTTGTATAAAATTTCATGAAATTGCACCTAATTTACCATGGATTATTTCTTGAATAAAAAGTAGGAAGAAAGTGACTAATAATTTCCCTATATTTTTATATTATTTTCATCACCATAGGTAACCCACCTATAATAAAAAATGCAGCAGATCTGTTTTGTAATGCTATGTTTATTGTATTGAGTTATATGCAATACAATACATATCAATACTGTATGGTGCATAAGCAATAAAATAAAGAGTATAAAGCACAATGGCATTACAATTATTTAGTGTTATAAACACTATAAAGCATCAGAGTAGCTAGTAAAATTATGCTGAAAACTAAGCAGGAATGTATTTTTAAAGTTTTTAGAGAACTTTGCCAAGTACTACTAAGCTGTGAATATATCCTCCTTAAAACTTAAAACCACCTCCACTGGTGTAATTTGAGATAGATCCATTAGCATAAATCAAGTTAATCAACATACACCATCCTAGAGTCTACATCCACAAGGATTCTTCCCTTCAGCTACTTCATTATTCTCCAGTGCAAGCCCAAGAACCTGAGTTAAGCAAAAAAGAGTGCACCAAAGGAAGAATGACTTTAAAATAGTAATTATCACATTATTAGCACACTTTGCATGCTACAGGAGTGCTCCAAGGATTCAGAACAGAGTAATGTCTCCAATCAAGCCATTACAAATTCACAAAACCCATTTGACAGATGAGAAAGGGATGAGGATTACACTCAGCCATATCAAAACAGGATATACTCCCATTTTCTTTGACTGTAAATCCAAGTTATGAGGTTCCAACACCCATCATCAAGAACTGACTTCTCCCACTTCAGAATCACAGCTCTTTCCCCTTCAGCAGCACTGACTTGCACACTGCAGGTCTGGTGTAGTAAATAAGACTATTTACAAGTCTGGAAAAAAGATACCTTCTGAATCAAGGGACCTAAGTCCTACCTTGTGGATTTAAATAAGCTTCTGACTCAGGAGAACAGGGACTCACTGTGTGTTTTTTCTGGCAGTTGCCCCAAACAGGTGCAATTTATAAGTGCAATTACTTGGATGGAGAAGGTGGTTCTCTGGAAAAAAAGAATGGAAGAGATGAGTTTTCTGAACAGAATAAGAGAACAGGGATCTGGAGAGGCTGGATTGATGGGCCAAGGCCAGTAGTATGAGGTTCAACAAGGTCAACTGCTGACTCCTACACTTGGGTCAGAACAACCCCATGCAGTGGTACAGGCTGAGGTAAGACTGGCTGGAAAGGTGCCTGGCAGAAAAGGCCTTGGGAGTGCTGGTCAACAGCTGCTGAATATGAGCCAGCAGTGTGCCCAGGTGGCCAAGAAGGCCAGTAACATCCTGGTTGGTATAAAAAATAGTATGACCAGCAGGATTAGGGCAGTGATTGTCCCTCCGTATTCGGCACTGGTGAGGCCACATCTCAAGTACTGTGTCCAGTTCTGGGCCCCCTTAATTCAGGAAGGACATTGAAGTGCTGGAGCTGGTCCAGAGAAGGGCAATGAAGCTGGTGAAGGGTGTGGAGCACACGTCCTATGAGGAGCAGCTGAGAGAGCTGGGGTTGTTTAGCCTGGAGAAAAGAAGGCTCAGAGGAGACCTTATCACTCTCTACAATTATGTGAAAGGAGATTGTAGCCAGGTGGGTGTCAGCCTCTTCTCCTAGGCAACTAGCAACAGGACAAGAGGACATAGTCTCAAGCTGTGCCAGGGGAGGTTCAGGCTGGACATCAGAAGGAATTTCTTCACAGTAAGGGATGTTAAAGATTGGAATGAGTTGCCCAGGGAGGCGGTGGAGTCACCGTCCATGGAGTGTTCAAGAAATGACTTAGTGCCATGGTCTAGTTGCCAAGGTGGTGATGGGTCAAAGGCTGAACTTGATGGTCTTAGAGGTCTTTTCCAACATAAATGATTCTGTGATTCATGTCAGATAAATGTATTTGCAGATTTCCAGAATCACATTCATCCTTATCACTAAAATTCACTGAATTATGCTGAGATGAAGGTGACATATTGACTGTAATAACGCAAAACTGTAACATATATTTTTTTACTACTCCAAAGAAATTAGATTCATTATCTTAAGAAATGTCTGTTTGTTACCAATAGGATTCCATGGTGTGACAGATTCTGTTACACAACAATCTTAAATTCAGTTTTCATTTAAAGACCGTTCTTTGTGGATGAACACATTCAGGACTGTTTTTCTTCACCTATTTTTCTTTATGTCAGAAATCATATTTGTTCAGAGAAGCTCCAAAAACTTTTCTTGGATGTAAAATTCTCTTAGGATCACAGACATTATCTAAGCAAAATAAAAGAAAAAGTAAAAACAAGTGTTTTCTGGAGTTTAAATAAACAGTGTTGTTACCAAGCAATGCTTTTACTATTTCTTTAAAACATCACTTTGATGTTTGAGGAGGTCACAGTTTGCTAGGACACAAAATATTTGAAAAACAAAGCACACAGTTCATGTTGCTGAAAGTACACAGAGGAATAAAGCACTGCAAAGGATGGGCCAAATTCTGTCTTACAAAGAGTACAGCTTTAAATAAGCAGCAAAGAGCATGATTTGCTTACTTTTCAAGCGTTTTACAACATACCAAAAATGAACACAACAAAGTTTTCTGTGCGTCACATCTGGCTAGATTAATCAGTACTTCTAGAAGAAACTCTTACAAGCAGACTATAACTTATATTAACAAGAGAATATAAAGCAACAGCTTACATAGCAAATGTCTCAAGTATTTGACTCCCTGCAAATATTAAGATTACAGACAGCGCTTGGTTGATGATGCAGGAAGGAAACTGTATTGTGTTTGATGCTGGGATTCAGAACTATAGCAGGATAAGCCATTGTGTAAGGAAAACTGTAGTATATCTGGATGGATACAATTTTCAGAAGACAGATGGGAAACAGAGGTTAGAGAAGGTATGGCGGCTTAACACAAAACCACTTACGCAGGCTTTGCGGTATATATGGTATAATAAAGGAAGCGATAGCAATGACATATTTTAGGGAAATCCAAGAGGGACAAAAATGCAAAAAAGGAATAGCAGTCAGTATTTGCAACAGAATAGCACATCACCAGCTCAGAGGAGCTGATGAATGAATTCTGAAATGTCAACGTGGCAGGTGCAGGAATTAACGCTAATCCTGGGAGGAAATCTGAAGGAAGTGTCCTCAGCGATACTGTACAAAAGATGAACATAAAATTGAGCAATTATAAAGATATTCAACCTCAGGATATCAAAGTACTGGTTTTCAATGTGTGGTGGTTTCAGAGCCCCAAAAATCCAATTTCTAATCTCCAAGTCCCAAACCCCCCCTTCCCCCCACAATTTGTTTCAGTGTGAGAGAGTTTTCCAGACATAACACAACTCAGTATGGGGGGAAGGGAATTATATTCCAATTTATTACTACACAACAAATACTATAATACATTATATACAACAATTCTAATTATCTCTCCTATGGTAAAAACAATATATATGTACAGATCAAATCCCTCCTTTCCCTCCAAATATAAGTTCAGAAGAAAAGAAGAGAATCACTTTCAAGACAGCACAATCTTTTCTCTTCCAAGCAGCAGGTTCACTCCATCGTAGTTGGAAAATATCTCTCTCTCTCTTCATTACCACACAGGAGTTTCCTCTCACCCCTTGGCCCTTCGGCTCCAGCCAAAGGTCTCTCTCTCATGGACTGAAATAGCAGGGACAGGCTTGCCTCACCACGTCATATCACAAAGTGCAGGGCATCTTCATGACAGTCCCTTCCTCAGGAGATTCAAGTTCCTCCTGAGTCAAAACGTTCAGGGCTGTTCAGTTCAGTTTTTGCCCCAAGCGTTCTAACAGAGCTCCTTTGCTCCGTCTCAAACTGCCAGCATGGCAGAGGGGGAAAGGAAAGCCTCTTCCCCCCCGCATTCCTCCTGGCCGGCCCAGTCCAGCTCCAGGACATCCCTGCATTTCAGGACTCCCTTCAAGTGGAAGTCCACCTCCTCCTCTTCCGAAAAAGAGGTCTCCAAAGGTTTGGGGAAAGTAAAGTCAGGTCTCACCCCAAACAGTCTCTGTTGAGCTTAGTCCTCTCTCTCTCTGTCGGATAGCTCTGTGTCTCTCGGCTTGGTTCCATGCCATCTCTGCTGCTTGTTATCTTTTTTGGCTTTCAGCCACAACTCTCTGTTCAGTGCTGCTCTGCTGAACACTGTTCCGAGTTCCTGCAGCCCCTAGCCGGGGATAGGGGCCTTGGCCCCCAGTGGGGCTCCTGGCCCCTCTCTCCTCGTGACCTAAAACATGGTTGCTTCTCTTCCAACTACCTCATCTCCTTTCTTTTCCAGCCTGTTGCAATATGTTGATTTTCATAGGAGCGAAAACACAGCTCTGATTGGCTCCACACCAAGAACACCACCCCCCTGGAGTTGACCACTTCCCAACTCCAGGGGAAAACTCTTTTTACTCACGACACAAGGTAGCACAGAATGTCCTTACCAATGGGTAAGCACAAGAAGAAAGACTTACAATCCTAAGGCACAGGAATATTGATGTACAACTACTAAAAAGGCCACCAGGTTTGCTGAGCAAACTCCCTAGGAAGCACGGTGCAATAAATTCTGTCAGCATAATGTAAAATTATAGCTTTTGTATTCCATTCATATTTGGGAGGGGAGATTACTTTTTTAAAAAACTGCAGTTCCTTCCTTACTTTTCTCTAAGGATGAGACATTCAGGTCTGAAAGTATGAGAGGATTTGGGAAGTCCATTTGAACCAGTGAAGACTCACAGGGAAGCCTCTGCCTAAATTTTGCACCTCCTTTGGCAGCACGGCCATTGGCAGCAATGCAATTCACAGAATTGCAGAATGGGTAAGGTTAGAAGTGACCACTGAAAGTCATCTGGTCCAACCTCCCTGCTCAAGTAGGGACCCCTAGAGCACATTTCACAGGATTGCATCCAGACAGTTCTTGAATATCTCCAGTGAGGGAGACTCCACGACTTGGCAACCTGTTCCAGTGCTTGGTCACCTGCACAGTAAAGACCTTCTTCTTCTTCATATGCAGGTGAAAATTCTGTGTTTCCATTTTTTCTCATTGCCTGTTATCCTACTGGTTGGCAGCACTGAGAAGAGCATGGTTGCCTCCTCTTGACACTCTCCCTTCAGATATTTTTATATATTGATGAGTTTCTCTCTCAGGTATCTCTTCTTTACGACGAACAGGCCCAACTTCATCAGCCTTTCTTCATAAGTGAGGTGCTCCCATCCTCTAATCACCTTCATAGCCCTCTGCTGGACCTGCTACAGGAGCTCCATGTCTCTCTTGTACTGAGAAGCCCTTTCTCAGAGTGGTGTTTCTGGGGCAGCAGTACCAATACTTGGGCCCTTGTCCTCGATGCACTGTGGGAGCAGACCTGGAGCTGACAGAAGGCTTGCAGGCATGAGAGTCTGGAGTGCAAGACAAAGGGAAGGAGAGCCCTGCTGCAGAGATGTCTTTGCATGCTTACATGATCCTCCATTCAGATTGCATGTGGGATCTGCAAATCCCTGTGCAGACAACTGCTAGCAAAATGAAAGGAGAAGAGAGTTCTCTAAATTGTTCCTATTTCTAATGTTGTTGTAACTGCCTTACCTCAGCAGCAAAAAACATTTCACAATAGTGCAGTGTACTACATCTAAGGCAAAACGAGAGGTGTTATAGATTCTCTTTCAATTAAAACCCTGCAATGCTAGTTAGAGATAGTTGTCCTGAGTGACTCCAGCAGTGATTTTAAATGATTAAGATCAAATGGAGGAATGGAACTGAAAGGAACCCTACAGATAGACTATAATCTTCCTTCACTGATCACACATACTATTTGCAGTGTTTAGAAGTGCTAATGTAATGCCCACAAAGATCTAACAGTTCACTTCAGAAAATGTGTATGGTACAGACTTCACTAAAACTAATGAAGTGGATAATTTTAACTGCAAGCAATGGTAAATTATCAGTTAAAAACATTTAATACTTTGGGAATATTCTTTTAGCTTCCAATTTTTTATTGGGCAAAAGAATAAGCAATTCTATCACCCCAGGTCAACATAATTTCTTTCATATTCTGTGGTGATATTGTACATTATATGTCTACAACCACAATATCTATGTCATCAAAGCTTGATTTTAGTATAATGGTCATAAATACAAATACATTTACATTGAAATAAATGCTGTATTACAGGTCAATAGGTTCAAAAGTCAGACATCCACACAACTTCTGAATATTGCTGCCACCTTCAGGAAACACGTGATAAAAAAAGGCCAAAATATTATGTAGAAAAGAAATGGCAAATAAATTGGAGATTTATGATGCCACTTGGTTATTGTATTGTACTTCTGTAAAGTTAATTTTCATAATAGTATATAAAGATAATTGTACTATTCTCAATTACCAATAAAGACATAAGTGCAGTGTTAAGAGATTTACCTAAGAACAGTCAGAGCCAGTGACACATATGTCCTTATCTCCTTGAAGTTTCACCAAGAGAGAGCTGTGGATAAGAAAATTATATTACTGGCATTTGGATATATTGTCAATGAAGCTTATTTTGTCTCTGATTCTTTGAGGGAGTTACTTAGCATTGCAGTAAAGATTTTATTACTTGCACTGAACCTCAATTCCAGTGGTTACTTTTCCAACCACAAGCAGAGCATCTATTGAAAACTGCATCATAAAATACAGATGGAAAAAATCAGTGTCTATATATTCACTAAGTTAAATCTTTAATCAATAACATTCCTGATTGTTAGTGGACAGGCTGTTATCAAGTGGGTGCTTTACAATGTTATGTGAGAGTCCTATCGATTTCCTGCCAGTTTCTCACTTCTCAGAAAAAAGAGAGCAGGAATAGCAATGTAAGCTCTTCAGTCTTTTTGGAATGTCAGCATAACTGAAGTTTAATTACCAAATAAGCAAACTGACCAAATTTTATTTTTTGATTCCTGTTAGAGCTTACATGCATCTCATATCAGTTGAGCTCTTAATAGGAACATACAAAGTCATCTGATGTAACTTTAGACTAAAGTCATGACACTTTTTTCCATGTTACGGAACTGATATAAATTCTCTATGGATGTGTTTTAACACAAGTCTTCCAAGTGCAGCTGATAGTATGAAGTGATCCAGCCTGCAAACCTCATGACGATTTACTCACCAATTCCTTAGTGTTTGTTTAAACAGAAACATCTAGCAATGGGCTAGTATTTCCCCAGAGTGCACAGGGAGGAAAGGACAGATGGTCTCCAAAACAGAAAATTTCCTTTGGAGATTATTTAAAAAGATTTTCCCATCAGCAGTAATATTTTAAGCAGTTTCCTCTTGGATATTTATGATTAGATTATGATCTAGTAAAGTCTCAAAACATGTTCATTGTTCCTCCAGATTTGAGAAACTCCCATGATGCGAGAGGGCAACAAATGCCACAGTGGTCATAAAAGGGTTGATGAATTGTCTTCATCTTTTACTTGGAGGCTTAAGAACTGCTTAAGGGATGTCAGAGGATGCAGAAAGGTGGTATAGACTTCTTGTGCTACCTCCAGAACCAGAATTCACACTTACTTCTCCTTTCTGAACATCAATCTCAGTCCTAGTCTGTGAAACTAAAGTGAGGTTACCTTGGCTCCTTCTGGTCTTAGTTTAGCTCTGAAATGGGAGTACAAAAAGTTGCTTTGGTTTTGTTTTGGGTTTTTTTTTGGTCAAGTGTAGTTTGCCCTCCTCTTTAGTTCTTTGATATACACTCCTTTGAAAACTGTATCAGCCAAGGCAAGGCTTCAAGTGGGATTTCAATACATACTGCTTATGCTAAATTATTCTATTAGATACTAGAACCCAATTCCTTTAGTAGGTCCTACATACGGAGTTGCTGAAAGTCTTAGATAAACATTCTTGGAGAAACCAATGGCTGTCCACTAACTACATAAAATCAAAATCTCTCCAGACCTTTTAGTGTAATCCAAAAAAGGGTGGGTTTGTAGGCAGTTACAATGAAGAAAAAGAGAAGAGTCAGAACAGAGCAGATGGAGAGGAAAGAAATTACATCCCTAGTGTAATGACATGAGCACCAAGATCAGCTGTTTCCACTTCTACCATTAGCTGTAAAGAAGATTCCTTAATTTTCCACAGTTTTCTCCTCTCTGATCTGCCACACTGCAGGAACATTTTAAATTTACAGAAATTTGTAATAAACTGGTAATTCAAATACTGGGACATGTTCAAGGTATGGGGAGAGAATCTTTTAAATTAAATTACACTTCTCTATAACACTTTAATTACATTCCTATAATGTTTCACAGTTTGGAACTCTGCTTATATCATATGCTACACATTCTAAGAACTTGTGCATTTCTTGTTTCCTCTAAGTTTCTAAAATTATGGAAATCAGCACTAAGACTTTCTAGCAATGTTGAAATCTTAAGAAGACTTATTTTTATCTCATGCCTTCCTGAGCTGAGGTTAGGAGCCAGGTTTTCCTGTTTGGACAACTGGGAGTGAACATTTGGAATATTTTTACCAATGAGAAGGATGTCTTAGTGTAAGATAGAGTGGAATTTCACCAATGTGAAATCCACATGAGCAATTTTACAGTGACTGAAACCTCTCTCATATGACTGACCTCCATCTGTGTAAACATAATGCATTTCAGAATAGTGTTGTTCACTCTGCAGTATCACCCTCACAGAGTATCTGCCTGGCTGCATTGTAATGGTCATTGCAAATGGCATCTGAGCCAGCTTTGCTCGTGAGAAAGGGCCCCAGCTTACAACTGCTGAAAACATGTGGCTAACGAATCTGGGTGAAATACAGAAGGTGAAAGAGGGTAGAAAGGAATGGAAGGATTTCAGAAACACCACAGGTACCATGAGGACATCTTGCTGTTATGCCACTACAAGTGCAATTTTTCTTATAGGGTGTTTTATAAGATAGGAAGGGCATGTTAAACTACAGGCTCTTTGACTAAAGACTGAACACCATGTACATTGCATTTCTTTATTCCATATCAGCTACGAAACTGAGATGTTATTGCTTGAATCAGCACTTGTGAAGTGATAGAGAAATTAGAAGTGTTGTACCACAGCACCTGTAAGTAGGTATGAGGACAGAAAAGAAGCAAATGACACTGTTTCTTGGGAAAGAAGTGCCTGGCATGGATGAGGAATAAGATGCTGTCACTTGTAGCCCATTCCAAACAGTGACTTTATAGAAGATGGAGAGACTGCATGGGCAAGCTGACAGGACTCTGGTGAGTGTACTGAAGATCTTGCAAGCAGCAGTCAGCAGACAATTTTTCCAGTTTTGTTTCGTGGGTACCTGAGGGCCCTGGCCACTTCAAAGCACTGAAGAGATCAGTGTTAAAGGTACCACAACAATTCTGTTGTAAGTGATCAAAATCCTGTTGCTGAGGAACAAGCAGTAAGACAGGTTTATGTTGCAATTCCTGAATCATCACTTTTTGGCGGAAATACTGCCATTTACATGCTTGGCCCCAGCATGCCAGCAGTTCTACTGTGCAAGTGGATCCCCACACTGAGGTAGAGCTCTGTTAACTGAAAGGGCTACAGATCCATTTAGAGGAACATATCACCATGGAGGATTAGCATTACGTGGAAGATTAACATTAAAGGAATATGTCATTGTGGAAGCTTAGCATTACTGACGTTATCAGAATCATTAGAAAAATGTAGGAGCCAAGGATAATAATGTGCAATGTATCACCTTACATGAAAGCACTGACAAACTCATTATGAGTTTTTATTTTAACTAAATTCTGGATTTTTGTATCTGAACTAATAGGAAATGATTCCAAATCAAACTGCTGTTGCTGTTTTGTGTTATGCACTTATTTGTTGAACAGAAAAAAATACTATTTGCTCTTTTTTTGGTAATATTTCCTTTGTCACAGGAGGATATGAAGAGTTATAGAGCACCGAAAAACACCTCGCCATTCACTATTTTATTTATTGTTACAATCTGCTTCCCTGCTGATAAAAACTGGGAATAACAGCATGACTGTATTCCTTCGATTTCAGCGGAAAACCTGGGGGCCACCACGGGCTGGACAGACAGGAGCCCTGACACACCAACCTGAAGACAGGGAGGTCCATGTTATCAGCAACTGAATGTGTGGGGAGCACCTTATGGATAAACGCATCCCAGAACCACAACTTTACCGGGCCCCTCAAAGCCACACGCCGCAGCAGCAGCGCCCTCCCACCCCCGGCGGCGGGAGCGGGCGGGCTGCGGCCTCTCGCGATGTTACCAGGGGTCCTGCGAGACTCGGAAGCGGCCGCCGCCGTTGCCAAGGGCTGCCACCGCCGCGAGGTGATTCCCGCCGGGAAGGGGGCAGGGAGCCGGGCAGGGAGCCGGGCAGGGCCAGGGAGCCGGGCAGGGGCGCGCAAGGCGACACCCCGGAGTCTGGGCGGAACCAGGAGTGCGGGGCTCCCGGGGCCGGGGGAGCGCGGCGCGGACGGCGGACAGCCGAGGCGCCCGGACAGAGCCCGACCGCGCCGTCAGCGACGGCGTGACAGGAGCACCTGGCCAGGTTTAGCTTGTGCCGACGCTTTTGAAAGAGACCAGCTGCTCTGCTCGTACGTGGGTGGCCCTAAGAATGCTGGTTGCTGCCCAGAACTGGTGCGCAGCTGAGTGGCGGGCGATAAAGCTCGAGAGGGGGTAGGAATTCTCTCGCACTGCTCGTATTCTGGGAAGTGCTGTCCTTGGTTTGTTGCTAAAATTGCCACTTCTTTTTTTTCGTTGTCCTACTCAAGCAAAGGCTTGTGTAAGGATAAACGGGTCGCTTCTGGATCGTCCCGTGGGCTGGAGGGCGGGATTTGCAGTTGTGCGGCAGTGCCGGCAAAATGAGTTTGACCTTGAAAAGTCTACCTAAACTGGGTTTTGGGTAAGGTTTTTTTTTAGGGAGAAAACCATAATTTAAACGTTGCCAGGAAACTGAATGGGGGAATATGCCCACTGGGAAAAAAAAAAAAAAAAAACAAACAAAAAAACCCAAAAAAACCAAAGCAAAGCAAACACCAGAAAACCAAACACAACAAACCACAAACCTTTACAAATGTAAGATAAGTATCTCTGTTAGTGATTACATAAGTCAGGAGTTTTTAAAGAAGATATTCTCTTGATTTGTCTCCATGAACAATTTCAGTGGGGCTTTGCACCGACTGCCTTCTACTACCTGGATAATTTGACCTTTTAAAAATGCCTATTTATACCAGAATACTAAGTGATTTTTTTACCCCAGGGGATTAGGATATTATCCAATATTAAGGTTTATATAGACTATATCCTGAGATTCTAATTTATAAGAGGACAGCAAATCAGGAGTAAGTATATTACAAGGGATTTACAGTGTTTTGTTTGTTTGTTCTGAATTTAGTTTAATGCTGTTTTTGGTAAGATGATTGAGTTAATATTGAATTATGTTTGATCAAAATAAAATGTTCAGCAACTGCTCTGTTTATTACAGAGAACTGCTAACTTGGTGAACTGTTACTTTTCATAAGAGGTAACTCCACCAGCTGGTGCTATATGGCTTTGGGTTGTTTTTTGGGTTTTTTTAGGGGGTTGTGTGTTAATACTGTTTAAGTTTGAAGCTGTGATTGACTGTATTGTCTCTTCCAAGTGTGTGTATTGTTTATTCACAGGTGCTTAGAAAGTCTTTGATTTTTTAATTAAAAAAAGTCAAAGGTCTCTACTAGAAACATATAAGTTAGGACTCCCACTGAGGGTTGAAAGTATTCATTGGCATATAAAGATGTTTAAGCCCTTAATTTTGGTTAATTAATTACTCAAGATCAAAATCAAGCTTTTGTCTTTTTTTTTTTGCAACCCTTGAGAATTTAACTGATTGTCTTCTGGACTTGACAGATGTTTCCATTTTCTCACTGCTTCTGCTCCTCCCAGTTTTTCCCAGTAGATGAAGTTTAATTTGACAGAACTCTGTCAGGTCACTGCAGATGATTACCACAGGGAAGTTAAACAGATCTGATAATTCCACCTGCCCTTTCAGAAGCTGACAGCACTTTCTGTCATGGACACAGCAACAGCTCTGAATAGAGGGATCCAAAAATCAGAACTGGATGAGAAGTAGCTGAGAGACTTGTAGAGTTTTCTTATTAATATACAGTTATTATGCCTGTAAAACTCTGCCTCCTTTTTATTTTTTTAGCATACAGTGTAGTCTTGTGACTATTTGATGGACAAGTCCTCAAGCAACTACAAATTCGAGTATTCAGACTTCTCTTAATGTGATATTTCTTTTAAGAATATTGTGCTACAATTTCAGGATTTTCATTAAAACTGATTTGATTATTTTGTTTTGTGTGAAGTTTTCCTCTGTGATCGTGTCTTTTGGTAGAAAATCTCGTTGTTGATAACAGGAAAAAATTGATAATTTAAGGGAATTTTGCTTTTCTTAGCATCTTGAGGGGAGGAAAGCCCCTGAACTATGAGCTCTTGTTCTTCTTTTGTTTGTTTTCTACAGATGTCTCACTTTACAAGTGAAGATGAAGCTCTATTACAGTCTATGCTTAGACAGTTGCTGCAGAGCGTAAAGGAAAAAATCACTGGAGCCCCATCAGTAGAATGTGCAGAAGAGATTCTCCTGCATTTGGAGGAAACGGATGAGAATTTTCACAAGTAAAATATTTTTACTGTTTTTAGTTTTTTGAAGAAGGTGATATGTGCTAAACTGTATTATTCGTGGGAAACGTCTGCAATTCATATTGCTTTACAAATATGTATGTATTTATATATACAGATATTCCTGTCAATAATCAACTCTCAGATGATGCTAATTTAGAGAATAAAATTAATTTTGCCATTTTTCTGGTTTGCATTTTTTCCTCCACTCTTGGTAGTATATCTTAACTGTAACAGTAATTTATGAGCTGTTTATGAGAGAGGAATTTACAAAACTACCTAGCAGTCAATTGATGCATGTAGACATATAATCTACTAAATGTGCACATGAAGAGGAGCAAGAAGAAATCCTCACTGAAGGCTATCAGTGTTTTTGACACTTGCTAGGCAGTATAATCTTGTTTTTCAAAATAAAGTAAATTTTCAGAAGGTTGTTTGGCTTTCATATTTGATTGTTCTGTCTGGCGTATATTACTGAACATGTTTATTTTATCATGTATATCATGAACATGTTTGTCTTATCTTGAACTAATCATGAACTGAACATGTTTATCTTATCTTGTTATTCTTTTAATTTATTTTTAAATAAAGCAGAAATGTATCCCCATCATACTTCTGTTAAATCAGACTTGACAGTATGACCTCACTTACATGGGATCTAGATTTCTGGAGCGCACACTCCTCTTTACTTTCTGTGATGTTCTGACTTGTTTATTTTTTTACTACATCAGGGATTTTCAATATGCATTTTATGACAAGCCAAGAGACTATCGAGCTGAAATGATGTTGAAGACATTTTAATAAGGCCCAGAACTCTGCGATGTGACGGCTTCTGAAAAAGCTCGTTCCCTGACAGTTTTTTTCAGAAGTGGCACTACCTTCATCCTCTTAAATTTATGTAGTCTTTAACATTGCTTTGTCAGTGGTAGAAGTTAGGTAAAAGTAAATAAATTAAATAGAGCTAGGGATTATCTAAAATTTCACTATAATTTTAAACCTTTGAAACTTGTGTGCATTCTGAAGATTCTTTAAAATGTATTTTAGCTCAATTTTAATTTGTATTACAAATTGTATTGGGTGATGCTTTTGTTGGCACTCTTGTGAATTTTGAGCACCAGGTTCCTGGGTGACAAGCATGGAGTAAAAGGACTTGGTTATAAACACATCAAAGATGATGCTAATTGAAAGTTACGTGTAATTTTGAAAGAAAAACATTTTTCTTTAAAAGAAGATATGTAAAATAAAAAAGCTCAAGCAACAAAAAACCTATGAAATTACTTCTGTCAATATTTCTTCTGAGAACGTAATAGGAGAATAGCTGGGTTGAAGGAGTAAATTCTACAGCTGGTGGAAACAATGCCTACATAGCTTTTTACTTTAGAACAGTGAAACCATGACATCTATTACTTTTTTCTTATATGTTTATATTCTTATATGGAGGTCCTAAAGATATTTGCTTTTTATGAGGAAGGTTTTATGTTACATTTAATGGAAAATCAGATGATGCTTTAAATGCAGACCATGAGCATTACTCTCTGATGCTGGAATATTTCTGGGGGTATTCGTGTCTCGTTCATCCCCCACAGCAGTGCAGATTGATTTTCACGGAAGGTCAGAGAAGTTCTATGGCGCTTTCTTAGTGAGGCCATTAAGAAACTTTCTCCTTGACCCTTAACCCATCCACCAAGTCTGCAAGCTCCTTATTAGTACTGTGTGCTTTTGGTCTGTCCAATACTCTAGTTCAGCTTAGCATTTTGATCAGCACTGTTTCTGCCTCATGCTTATTTTGACTCAGTAATTTTACCAGATTTTGAGGCCTTACTTTATCCTTTGTTCCCACTTTGATGTAGAAAAGACAGAAATTGAAGATCCTCAGAAAACTAATAAAAAGGAAAATTGAATTGAGGATTTTAAACTATATAAATAGCATATTTTCTGTTAGAGGTTTTTTAACACCAACCCTCATCGTGCTTCCTTTGTAAGCCCCACTAGATAAGTCTGACTTGATTCTGCATGTGAAGAAGTAGATCTGTCATTGCTGTAATACTGAATTGTTACAAAATATTTTTAAGGAGGAAGAATGATATAGAAGATCTAGACTAGGACATCAAGAAGACATAAACTTAGTGGCATGAATAATTATGTGATTGCTCTGTATTTCAGAGTGAAGCAGTCACTGCAAAAACATATACCCTGTTGCAATACCTATAGCTAATACCGAGATGGAGGACTCAGGGAGAGTCTTTAGTTGGAAATCCCATTCTGATTATTCATTCTTGTTTTCACAAGTTTCTGTGAGCATCTGATCATAAGAGTCCATAAGAGTGCTAATTTCCTTACGTAATCACAGATGGCAGTTTTGTCAGTTTGACTGAGATCTTTTGCATACTGTTATGACGTAGAATTTCATAAGCCTTAGATGTGCTTATCTGCTCTAATTTATAAACTGAGTTTTCTGTGTTTCTTTTAATCTTGTGTGCATAACACGTAAATAATAATACCAGAGAGTTATACTGTAGGACAGTGATACGTTCAGGATGTTCCAAATAATGTTTCCTTTGGAATTTTAAGTTTGAAATTTCTTGATATTCTGTGATTTTTGTCTACAAAACCTTACTCTTTTTTCTGAGTGGACTTTTACTATTTGGTATTGTTTCTTCCTGCAATATGCTGGTAATTACCATATTGAAGAAAATCAGACTTTAATGTGTTTTTATTCACTGTTGAAGTGTACTTCTATGTAAGTCATAACCTTTGCCTTGAAGTAACAGGTCTGCTAAGAGAGGAGATAGTGAATGCTGATATCATGTTGAAAATGTTTCATGGTGAAGTCAAGGGTACCTGTTACATTATAATTTTGTGTATTTCTTGCAGCTATGAGTTTGTGAAATACCTTAGACAATATATAAAAAATACCGTGGGACCTGTGATTGAAGAAGAAACAGAAAAATATACTACTTCTCAAAATCAGAGTGAAATATCTGGCTATGACACACTTGTCCAACATCTTACTAAGAAGACCCGTGAATCAAAAGAGTGAGTATATACATGTAATTCACAACTCTCTTTCTTCTTGGTCCTAGTCATCCTTTCTCTTTTCCATAACTCATTTTGAAAAAATAAAATCTGAACCAGTAATAATTCTGAAATGGTAACAAAAGTCAGTGCTAAGCAGTTCAGATATTCCCAGCTTACATTGCAATTTGTCACACTTAGTCTCACGCTGGAATTAAGGTTATGAACTATTTCATAAAAACACTGATAGCAAATATGTGAAGTTTTTGTGGCATTTAAGATTTTAACATCGGTGGTCATTTTTATGTGTTGCAGAGGAAGAAAACAAAAAACCAAGGCTTTTACTTTCACCTGGAAAATAGATCTTGGGGTGACTGTTTTTCAAATTACGCTGTTTGTATCATATTGTTTCAAGGATCAGGACCTTAGAGTTCTTGTGCTCATTAAAATTGGTAGAAGAAACTCCAGTGAACTAAATATGTCTGTATCTCATATTTTTAATTTTACAGGAGGATATTAAAGCACAATATGATAATTCATATTTTTGATGACTGGAATAAGTAAAAGTAGCCTTAAAGTAAACAAATAATTTGAAATAAAATATCAACATTTTACAATAGGGTGTTTTCCTGAAGCATTTTTTATTTTGAATTGTGTCCCTGTGGATATTATTCAATTTATGTAAGTTAGAAAACCCCTGGTTTTGTTGAAAGAAAATTATTTTGTGTGCATGTCCTCTACTCAAGATCTTGAATCAGGATGATGAGTTCTCTTCTACTGAGTCTGCTTGGGGCTTATAGCAGAAGAAAAATTGGATTTTGAAACTAGAAGAAACATAAACAGTAACAAAAATGAAAACTGTCCTGTTTTCTCAGGGACAGATCCTCCCTTTTGGTGGATTTACATTGTTCTTTCTTAACATCCCAGAACAGAATTATACTAGTGGTATTTCATTGAATGGTTTTAGAAGGACAAAAAAAAGGAATTTTATTATAATTTTAAGATACAGTTATCTGAAACATTTAAAGTACATACATATTTTGTTGCGCATTTTGGATTTGCAGTTGGTATTCATTAATTTCTGTAAATTCAGTGAGTTTAGGTCCAATTAGCTTTATGTCATACTCAGTTATTTATGATTTAGCAATTTTTTTTTACATAGTGATTTTTATGTCCTTTAATATTAAAATCATCTTTGCTTTGAAGATACCGAGAAATGATGCATGCTTTGAAGAATGTCATGATGGTTGTGGTAGAATCTTTGATTAACAAATTTGAAGAAGATCGGATGCATAATAAAGAGCTGGATAGTAAAACAAAGAAAGAACGTCAGAGTGGCTATTTTACAGACAACTGTTCTGACAGTGACTCCTCGTTCAACCAAGTACAGTGTGTTTTCTCTCTTTGTTATGAAATAAGCATGGTACTGCTAAATTGAGTGGAGATTGAGAACAGCCCTAGAAAAAGATTCATTCTTCCTATCTTCCAAGTTACCTTTCTTTCACTTGCCAACTAACCTTTAGGCAGCATGTGCTAGATGGGGTTAATATGATGGCCATCTGCTTTGAAGTACCTGTCCAAGTATTGATAGCAAAAGATAAAATAACGGTAAATGCACTATGTTATCTAACTTTTTGTTCTTTTAGTTTAGGAACCAAGTTACATGCAGTTCATTTCCAGATTACTGCACTATGCTATATTGCTTATTGAATAAATTATTGTAAAGGATTTTATGAAGATACAGGAAACTTCGAGTAAAGCAAAGCAAAATGTGTAATGCTGATTTCACTGTGGTAAATTTAAGTTTGGGCAAACAGCAGAAAACATTTTGAATGTTGACTTTATTGTTAATTTACTAAAAATGTTGAAGTTCTAATTATTAAAAGTAAATTAGATATCAGGAAGACTGATGATTTTAATCTTCTGCTGTTCAGTTTAATAAAATATACTGATGATCATTTTATAATGTGTGTTGCAGAGTTATGCGTTCATGAGTCAAGAACAATTGCAGCTACTCGCAGAGAGGCTTGACCCTATTCAGCCTAAGGAAGTGAGTTTAAAAGCAGAAATGAAATGTTAATACAAATGAATGTTTATGGCATGTTGGAGAACGGGCTCTATGTACATAAAAGTTACTGTGTTAATAAGTGGAAACTTTGTTGTTTCATGTATCTTGGCTTCAGTGCAGCAATTACTCTGCAGTGCAGTACTTCATTGTTTGTACCTGTGTGGTTCAAAAAGTAGTGTTGCAGCAGGTATCTATTTTTTTTAGAAGTTTATGTACTATAGACTTGCATTTTTAATTTGGAAAAAGTTGTTCTGTGAGAAATAAAGTTTGTCCTGTATATGTGTCCCTTGCCGTTCTTGGTAACTTCCATACTACCCTTTGAGTTACCCCTATCACAAGAGAGAGATGCCTGCTGATTTGCCAACGAGCTACTGCCAGATGGAATGCATAAAGTCCAAGTTAGGTTTGCTTTCCTGTCAGTGGCAGTATTAATTTGTGTCTCTAACCAGCAATCAGCAACAGCTGCTGCTACTTTAGAAGCTTGGAGAGATACCAGTTTGAGCGTGCTGTCTCAGTACGTTTTGTTTGGGATTGTCTGGCAGTTGAAAAAAGCATAGTAGGTAGGAACTGGTATAAACATTGTGATTGAGTTTTGTTAGAAAGCCAGGTGAAAAGTCCGATGCTATTAAATATTGTTAAAATTTCCTGTAGTTTGTTTTAGTAAGATGAAATAAATTACTAGAGATTACAGTTGTCTGTGAATAGAACCGTGAAAAGTTACTTAAAAATATTTAGAATACAATACTGATGAAAATTCAGCGGTAAAAAGTAATGTCTAATAAGGGGAAGTGTCCACTTCCCTTAACTGACAGATTTAGAGAGCTATATTCCCTGATAACAAAATATTTGATTACAAGAAGAAAGTAGAACATAAACCTTGCATCCAGTATTGAAAACCTATTTAAACTGGTTTTGTTGCTTCTCCAAGTACATGCTTTTTCCCCTCAGTGATGTAGTGTTTTGTCTAAAAGACCATAAAAAATATAGCAGAAGATAAATATTCTAGAATTCCTTATCTATTCTACAACCAGGTTCTGTTCCTTCTTTCGTTCCTATAAATTATATTGTGAATTATGTATTTGAGAGGTTGCTCTGAATGGATTTGTCGTGTTTGTCTTTTTGACCACTTCAGGTTCGACAAGAAGCATTGCAGATGCTGTGCTTTGCCCCCCCCTCTGATATACTGAGCTCTGAGAATTGGCCAAATCTGCGTAAGCATCTGACGATTTCTCTGTCGGATCCTGATGCAACGTTCAGTGTAAGCAAATGTTTTCTATATGGTTATGAGATATGTACCCATAGTAAAGAGTAATGAAGAGGTGTAAGAAGCTACATATGTATTACAAGTAGTCCAGCAGGGTTCCAAGGCATTTTATTATTTGTGTATGGGTCACATAAACTATTTTTTAAGTGAAAGAACTACATGATTCCAGTAAGCCTTGGTTTAAAGGATTGCAACAGGTTTTTGATAGAATATTTAGGCACTCATTTCCATATCTTTTAATGGGAATGAAGAGGTTTGATTTTCTTATAGCAAAATGACATGTAAAAAATTGACAAAACTATTCTGTAATAGTTCATGTTAATATTTTCTGTTTAAGTCAGGCTTATGCTCTGTGATGATGAGAAAATGATACATAGTAATATTACACAGGCACTGCTAACGAAAAAAATGGCAGCTGCTTAAGCTGCTTTTAGATTATTTATTATGTCAATTAAAATTAGTTTCTTCTCTTTGAATTTTAAAATAATTACAAAATAGATAGGAAAGTTGCCCCAGCTGCTGTCATATGTTTCTCTTTCAGCTTAGTTCTACAGTTTCTTTTAAAACAGTGCTAATTACAAGTTTCTGAGGCGTAATGAAAGAGTAGAATAGTGTCCCTTAAGCTACTTCTTTGTATCTCAGCGAGGCTTTGCATTGGTGCTGTCAGTTAAAGTATTTGAGTAAAATTTCCTTTGGACTGCGGATATTTCTGTGATCCCCAATTGTATATTTTTATAAAACATATTTAGCATCTCTACAGATGTCTGAGTCATATGTAATATTAAGAATAATGCCAATACATATTAATTATTTTGCAATTGTAGTACACAGTTACATGAGTATTTAATACATTGCTTGCTTTTCCACCCTTAGGAGAAAATTCTTAGGTTCTATGCAAAAACCTTTTCTTCTTCACCATTTAATATGACAAGAGAAGTCTATACAAGTTTAGGTATGTGCATTTAATTATATTTCAGACTTCATGACTCATGTAATTCCTGAAAATCAGTATAATACAGTCTGCTTTGTCACTGTTGTCATGGAGGTAAAGTGTTTTTTTCTTTATTTCTTTTTTAGCAAGACACTTGGAGTTGTACTTTCTTTCTGGAGAATACTCTCTTCGTATTTCAGCTGGTCTGGATGTATCTAACACAGATATAAATAGTTTACTTAAAAAGGTATAAATGAACTTTCTGTACCTTTTTTATCATTACTGAAACATCATGCAATACTTATTTTTTAATTTTAATAATTATGTTTTCAGGTTCGCCTTTTAAATGAGTACCAAAAGGAAGCACCGTCTTCCTGGATTCGGCATCCAGAAAAGTATGTTACCTTCAAAACCATGTAACTGTTTCTTAATTTAATAATTTTTGACGTATAATTAGATGCATGTAATTTTAGCAAAGTGTTGATTACAGGATGCACGATGGCTGGTCAGTGACAATAGGGGAAATAAAAATAGAGAGTGGGAAAATTAGAATAGGGAAGTTGCATAGTAGTCATATTAAGCTGCTTACTTAGCTTTTGAAGTGTTCTATGTACTTCTGAGCAAAAAAATAATGTGGATGTTTTAAAAGTAACAAGAGTAATATTTAGCACTTACAAAAGATGTAATAATTTAGGAGATTATACATGCATGATAGTTTTATTTATGGTACTACAAAGAATTAATATCCCTACAAGATAAAGTTAATATTGTTGATATTTATGATTTATCTGAACAAGGATTTACAAGAAGTTTGTCCTGAATATTACTGGTGGAAAGACTTAAATTTTTGGTTTCTGTCCATTTTTTCCTATTTGTGTCATAAGGTACATGGAAGATGTAGTGGAGAGTACCTTGTCACTTTTGTCAGTAAAACACGAGCCTAATCATCCTGCCTGTCCAGATTTTTTGGGTCCCGTGTACTTCTTGGCTCTGCTAGATATCAAAGCAGTATGGTTTAAAAAGTGGACGGTAAGCAAAAAATCCCCAACTCAACAACTTGTTCATGTCTAAGATGTATTTTGACAAGTCTGAGTTATGACATCACAGACCTGTTGTGTCCTATAACAACTTATACCAAGAACTGTAATTAAGAAAGTCTGAGGTTTTTTTAGACATTTATTTCCACTGCTTTTTAATATTACTCTGTCCCTCAATTTCTGTTCAGTTACTAGTTTTCACAGAATTTCTGAGTATTTCTTGTGCTTTCAGTCCCTTTGGTATAATTGACTGACAGCCATCAAAGGATACAAGTAGTTTTCTGGAAGAAGTGATGAGCAGGAAAGTACAGTTATATATGACACACTGCACACAACTTGCTAACTTCCAGTGGACACTGGAGCTTTTTGCAGCCTACCATGTGTAAACTTAGGATTTACATGGGAATGTCAAAACACGTAGTTTAGCATTTCAGTAGTTATTGGTTTTCTGTTTTACTGAATGTTCTACTACACTTTTTTCTAATGTAATTTTTTTTGTCATCTGAAACGAACTGCAAACAAAAGTCTCAGTTGAGTATAATACTGATTTGCATGAGCTGGAGTTCAATACATTGAGTATGTATTGTGCACAGGATCCCTAATAGAAAAGAATCAGAGATCAAAATGTCTACTTTTTTGTTTAAAAAGCAAAGCACGTTTGCAGTTGACATTACATCTTCTTTGTCATTTAAGCATGCATATTACAGCAGAAGAGTGGTACTTAGGCTTTTGGAAAAGAAATATAAATCCTTGGTAAGTACTTCTCTTAATTGATTATATATTCTCTTTATTGATTATATATTCTATATATATTTTATAAATAAAATAAAATTTATTGATAGAACAAGGAGTAATGGCTTCAAACTGTAAGAGGGTAGATTTAAATTAGTTATTAGGAAGAACTGCTTTGCTGTGACGGTGAGGAGGTACTGGAACAGGTTACCCAGAGAAACTGTAAATGTCCCATCCCTAGCAGTGTTCAAGGGCAGGTTGGATGGGGCTTTGAGCAACCTGGTCTAGTGAACAGTGTCCCTGTCCCTGCTCATGTGACGGTTTGGAACTAGATGATTCCTTCTGTCCCAGACCATTCTATGATTATATGATTTAGCAAGGCAAATTTACTTGCAACTTACTCTTCTTTTACGCAGTGTGGTTGGAACAAATGTTTTTCCTTTTATTCTGTCCCATATTTGTCTTTCCTTAAATGAATGATTGCAAATGCAGAGAAGGGTATGTGACCAGCATATTTATATCAGGTGTTTAAGTAGGATTATTATTTGTTTGTTTGTTATGTTGTATTCATATTTAGAATTATTAGAATTAGAGTTATTTCAAAAAATGCATAAAAATGGGAAATGGTGCATGAAAAAATATCATAAATACTCTGCTCTATTCGGATTTTTGATGGAAAGAGACTAAGAAAGCCACAATTGTGTTCTTTGAGTTGTGATATGAAGCACTAAGGATTCAAAATGTCAGCAAGATAAATCAAAATGGGAAAATATATTCAGTAATATAGATGTTAATCCTGTGAAATATTTTGTATGGGCAGATCTCTACACTGGGATGGAAATGACTTTTTTTTTCAATAAGACGAATATGGATACGAGATCCGTTCATATAGACAGGACTTTACCTATGTTTTGTAAAATCTTTTAATACAAATGAAATATAATGTAAAACATATGGGACTGATAAAACCTTAAGATGGGAGAAAAGGATACAGACAACTATAAAAGATCTTTATTTTGTTTATCTGTATGCATAGAACAGAGCATAGAATAAAGTATGTTCCATGCAACAAAGAGTTTATAATAGAAAGTCTATGAGCAGAGTAGTCTGATCTAATATATAAGCACAGGGTAAACATCTGATTAAGTCTGGGGTTTTTTCTTATTGTGCTTGTCTGTATATTTTACTTACAGTTGTGAATAAATCTTGGCAGCTGGAAACTGTAATAAATTTAAGTGTTCTTCTCAGATCATAAGAAAACAGAAAAAATGAACTTAATGCCAACTGGAACTAGAATAATATGCTTTGTGTTTCCTTGCTAAAACCATGCTTATAATTTTTAAACTTTTATATACCTTGGTAAGATTATAATGGTATGATAATGATACACCTCTTCTGCGAAGATAAGTGATATCACTGTCAACACCCAGCAACCAAACTTACAGTTCAGCGAGTGTATTCAAGACAGAGTTTTTCTCTGTGGAAAATGAAAATCTTCCATAGTAATGACAATATGGAAATCACAGATTGCCGTTGGCTTCTCAAACCACTTGCATATTCTCTGTACTCTTTTTCATAGATTGTCTTAATGCTTGTCATGTGATGATAATAATAATGTTAGTGTATTTTTAATACCCTTTAAAATTTTGCCTCCTGGTGGCTAATCCATCCAAAGCACCGAAATATGAGGTCATTAAAGTGGATATTTAAGTTCTTGTGTTAAAGGACAGTACTTGCGTAAAGAGAGAATGAGTTTATTGTAAAATATCAAGTAGTTTATTATTTTGTGCTTTATTCCACAGATTAATGCAGCTGTCCAGCAATGTCTTGATTATTTTGAATTTTGCAAGGCAGAAGTTAATAAAAGTTCCAGAGTCAGTGGCTTCTTCCAGCAGCACTGCAGTGAGTATCTTTGTATGTCTCACACAATATGCATATATATCCACATTCTTTAGGTCTTTGAGCGTGCTCCCTCGAGAGGAAGACATTGCGTCCATTGTTTTTCTTCCCAAAATCTTATATGACTGTCTTTTGAGAGGACACTAGTAGCAGTGGTTAGTTACTTAAGCTGTCTTTATATACGAAATGATCCACTTGTGTTGCAGGTAGTAACTAGGTACTGTGAAGGAAACTAAGAGTAAATTTCTAATTTTTTTGCTTTATTGTTAAAGGTGATAAGCAGAATATTTCTTACACTGGACAAGAATTGCAGTACATCTATTTTGTTCATTCACTGTGCCTCTTAGGAAGATTGTTGATCTATAAGGAAGGCCAGAATCTCTTTCCAGTACAGCTGAAAAATAGAAAAGGTAAGGGGAAGGTTGAGGAAAATGGAACCTGTTGAGAAACACTTCATCCATAGTTGATATATGTTTTCATTCCAATGTTGTGGACACTGTAGAACAACATTCTGTTCAATTTTGTGCCTGGAAACTTTCATAAAGATGGTATAGGTAATTTTGAGCACCTGCGTAGTTTTTTAATCTTTGATGGATGTGGCTGAGTAGATCGTTTATGTATTTAGTTTTAATTTATTTATATTAATATATTTAATATATTAATTTCATGTTGAAGGGCAGTTGAATCAGTGTGTAAGTGTGCGTAATATTTCTGTCAAACCAGTTGATGTAATTGGTTGGAAGAGAGACATGTCCAGGGACCAAAACTGTTTTTCAGGTGTCAAACAAAATCAGGATTTCAAGCTAATTGCAAATTGAAAACAAGTGCTCTGAGTTTAACCTATTAATTAAGATAAAATAATGGTAGAAGAATAGTTTGGTACCCATGGAGCAGAAGTGTTAATAAGGACAGAAGATATGAGATGGAAGAGCCCTCAGACATCCAAAAAGTCTACAGAGAGTGATACGTTGTGCAAGTGTGTGAGGGCACCTGTAGTATTCCATTACTTTAGTATCTCTATTACTTCAGTGTAGAATTGAAAACTTTACTGGACACTAATTCTGAGCCTTCCCTTTTGTCCCTCTGGTTTGAGGATCAGGACTTGATACATCCAGTGTAGAGCACTTATAAGAAACATCTACTCATATAGTGTTTTTGTCGTTTATGGATTATCTGTATAATACCGTTCAAGCAGGGATCCGTGGATGGTGGTTGCTGCTTTTCCTCCCCTACAAACATAACAATCTTGCTGTTTTCTTAATAGTGTCCTTCTCAACTTCATAGATAGCAACTATTTATTCACAAGTTGTCTGATTTATTAGCATTATTAGATTAAACCTGGAGCAATAGTTCCCAACTTGCATTTAGCTACATTTGTTGGGTTTGTTTCAGATCTGAGAAGGAGTTGTCTGTCAGCCTGTCTTTTTTCCAGTTGTTTCAGCTAATCTAAAAGTAAGATAATGCTTTTTTTCTATGGCCACCTATATTGACCATTCTCAAATATTGGCTGACATTTGTTTCAGTGAAAGACATTGTAAAATTTCACTTGGCAAAACTGAGAGCCAAGATCAAGGCTTGTAAGTTGATCATGAAATACAATAGAGTCCCAGGGACATGCGTGTCCTTTGCTTTATTACTCGCACATAGCTGATTTCCTCAATACAGCAAAGCATTCTTTGCATATATTCACAAAATATATTTTATTTGGAAAATTAAAGTTATACTTCAATTTGCAGATTAATTTCCTGTGATTTGTTTTTTTTTTTTTAATAGATAGTGTATCCATAACCGATATGTTGGTATTATTTACTCAGCTTATTTATTACTCTCCAAGTTACCCAAAGACAGCTTTGACAGCACATACAGGTAAATACTTTTTTTTTCATTATATGCTAATACGTATAATTATAATGAACCATGGGATAACTTATTTTGCAATTTTTAATTTGTGTCTGTTATTTGTACAGATTTTTCTTTTCCTTTCCTTTCTTACCCTTCCTTCCTCCGTGTTAAATCAGTGTTTAACGAAATTGTAGTTCAGAAGCAACTACATAAATCATATAGATATTTGTGTAAGTTAAAATATAAATAAATATTTCTTGTGTTCACCAGACAGTTATTCTCCAGAAGGTCTTGTTATGGAGATTCTTCAGGTTTTTTGTGATCAAACAGGATGTGTGGCTGAATGTTTATATACAGATGCAGTGATAGATGCCCTACTTCACCCTGTTCAAAGTTTGCTGAGTGGCACAGAGGTTTGTAGTAATTTTCCAAGAAATTTTTACATCTATAGAATATTACCATTTTTCTGTGTTAGATTTATTTACTCACGTGGTATGGTAGCTTCTGTGGTATTTTTTGCATTAGCTATTGTGGTATCCATTAACTAGCTTAAGCTGTCATTATGATTGATCTGACAAACTTGGTTTTCTTCAAGTCTTGTGAATGGTAGCAAAATTTATACTGTAGTGAGACTGTACAAAAATATTGCTTAATTTTTTTTATTGGTTTTGGTTTTTCTTCTGTCATTTGCAATATTTCTTGGATAAATATTTGCTTTACCTGCTATTTGAAAGGCAACCTATTTTTATTTTTAGATTCAGTTGGCAATTTGAAGTTAAGTGTTCTCAATAAGTATTATATGTAAAATATTTAATTCTTTATGGGAAACTACTATTTTCTGAATTGATAGAAGGAAGAGGGTTTTTTTTTTTTGTTCTTTTTTTTAAACTCTTCTGTAAGAATTATGAAAATATTGGGAAACATTGTCTGTCTGTAGGTGGTTCAAAATCTAGTTATAGTCTCAGTCTGTCCTGTTGCTTTTGTTTTGACTGAGATGATTTAATTGATCTAGGTGACTGTAAGTCTCAAGACAGGCTGTGGGTCTGAAATGCCCATGGAGGAGCCTGAGGTGTCTTACATGAAAAGGCTTTGGCAGAAATTATTGGCTAAGAATTTTCGAATTTACGTCCTAAAACTCAGTTTAGGTCCTGAACTTAAATATCTAATCTACGTTCTTAAAGCTGAATTTTGTCAGTATCCTTCTGCTGACTTTTTCAGTGCAGTTTATTTTCCAGAACAGATTATTCATATTAAATCCTGAAAATATTTTTACCCATACAGAAATATTCCAGTGCTCTTTCAAAGTGTAAACAACCAGTTACAAGTATATATTTTAAAGTATGTATTTCTCTAAATCTTAAAACCATAGTCCTGTAAAAACTTGATCATGCCAATAACTTAACTCTTCTGTGGGCTCTTCTGTACTGAATACAGTAGCATTACTTATACATTTTATATAAGGCTAACTATGGATGCTTTTGCAAGACTAACACTTAATGTTGTGTAGTTTTTACTGTACATAGCAAAAACATAGTGGAAATTTTTTTAAGGACAAAAAATGACCAAGTCTGTATGTGCTTTGAACATTGATGGCTAAATCTGAAAACAGTACTAAGGCAATACTTCATTGATTTGCTGTCATGGAGGCCTGTGTAATACCCCTGGCAATCTTTGTGGTCACATGATATTCTAAAGTGTATACAACTCTCTGTCTTCTTTATTATACATTAGTAGTTAAAAATAAATTATCTCAACAAATAACATCTTCCCTTTTTTTTTTGTTATTTCTGCTTTGCTCAGCTATCTCTCTTAAGTAGCTGAACTCTTAACAAATTGTAAACCCTCCTATGACTTTGTAACTGGTCTAATAAAAAACCAGCTCATGTCCAGGAATATTTATTGCAATGTAGCTGCAGGAGGCTTGTGTATGTGTTGTGAATCTGGAATGTATCATATTCGTTCTAGTGAAAGTGCAAATTGTTTGTATTACATCTGGCAAACCAATAGCTAAAAAAGATAGAAAAAGAGAGAATTACCCTCTTTCTCTTTTACAAGAATTTGAACTGGTTTTGTTTCCCAGCAAAGCCATTGCCACTTCTTAGACACCCAGTAATCCTAGTTATGGACCATGCATGTCTCAAAGGGAAGGCTAAGGCCATGCACGCTTCTTTCTTCAGCTGGAGTTGGGGAGTGGGTAGCTCTGGACTTGCATGTGGGGCTCCTTGGTTTTATGGTGGGCCTAATGAGCAACCACAATGCTGTTATTTTACATTTGGGTTCTGAGTTCACTTGGATAAGTGCAAGCCTTACTTGCCTTTCAAGCAAAGTTGTATTGTATATCTGTAGGAGAGAGGGGAGGAGAAACTCAGTGAGCAGGAGTTGTCAGAAGGATCAGTTTGTGGACAGCAATATTGACCTTTTGGACTCTGCAACCTCTGAGTTGCTGCTGAAGCATACCTGGTGCAGAAGATTGCATTCACATTTTAAATAAACAAAGTATGATAGTTTTGGTGGTTTGTTTTTTTTTTTATTTACAGATTTTTTTGGTGTTTCATGGAGAAAGTAAAATAATAACAGACTTGAAGGAATAGTGACAGCCCAAAATGTTCTTTTCTTAGGATCCTGAAGAATTATACCCACTGACCTGAAAATAAAAGGTCAGGGAGATTTTTAACTGTCTGTCATTGAAAATTTGAACTGAAAAGAACAAGTCAAAATTGTATCTTTCTCTTGGGTTGCCTTGACCCACCAGGATTAATAGTACATTCCTTAGATTTTAAAGTAGGAAGGCTATTTATTTTTCTTCTATGCACTATATAAAATATAAAGCTACCTATAAGAGAAGAAGTAGGAGCTGGATTGAATGGTATTTTAAAATAATTTCTCTTGTGAGACCAGCTGTCATTCATGATTAACAAAACAGTGGAAAAGATTTAAGCAGTTGAACTTTAACTTCAGCAGAGTTGTGCTTTATTGCCTATTCTGACATACTAAATATTTAACAAGTGTTACTGGAAACAGTAGTCTCACCTAGCTCTCTATTGCCTAAAATTCATCTCACTGTTGACTTGATGTTATTGTCCTGGGTGTCGATAGGGGAAAGCTACCACACAGAACTTCTCACTTTGCAAACTGTCCTCCTCCTTTTTTAGCATGTTTATGCATAAATGCTAGGAATTTGTAGTGTTTCTCAGTCCCTGGGTGAGAAGGGATGCTCTGGGTATCTTGATTGTATTACTGAGGCATATGGACAGGAACAGTTTTGCCCAGCACCTTTAGGACACTGCATTAAGTCATACAGAACTACAGCTGCTGTCAGGCCCTTGGCACATCTCTACCCTGTTCTCTTTCCCTGCCTGTACTATTTTGTGGCAGCAGTGAAGCCCACTGTCCCATTGGTCTGAACCTTGACCTTCAGACATGGTTTGCTTCACCTCAGTCCTACTTTTTCACTGTAAATCCAGTTGCATGGTGATCATTGGCTGTGTTTGATACTGGTCACTGTGTCTGGAGTTGACTCCAACTCACCAGCTTGTTTTCCTGGCTTAACCTTGGATCTCCCTCATCACTGTACAGGGAATCTGAACTGGTAGGTGCACCAGGTTACTATCACTGGACCTTACTGGGGTATGGTGGGACTGCCTGCTCATCTGATGGTGAGCAAGGCCTTTGCCTGCCTTCTTACCATGTTCAGCTCCTGGCTTCTTGTCCCTTGCAGAGCTTCCTGACAGGTTCTTCATGGAGCACCCAGTTCTGCTTGTGTACCTATGGAGTATTGACATCACTTACTAATAAGCAATGGCAAATTTAACATTAATTTGGGCAGTATATTCATTAGTCATGATAACCATACCAATTAGTCTGAATACCGGTGTTAAATGTTCAAGTCTGCTTGATTACAGCGTGTTTGTCATACAGTGCTGTGAAGTGAATAAGAAATTGATAGAGGACTATTTCTTTACCCCAGTGAGGAGGCTTTCCTCAAGCAAGGTGGGCATAGAAGATCTTTTTGGGAACTGGAATTCCATTTCTAGCCAAAGAGTTGCCAGTACATCAAGGAGGGAGTTAGCATGTTTCTCACCTTGATTCCACTATTGTTCTTACACCTTTAAATGGCATACCAAGAGCCTTTCCACATTCATGGTGGGAAGGGCAAAAAAGTTTAGAAATGTCTGTTCTTTGTATCTGTGCAGTCATTGAACTTCTGCTAAAATAATTAAAAGTGGCATTTGGGATGCAGATTTCTGTGATGGCATTTGAACATAGGCTGTTTACTTACTATGTTTAAGCCATTAAGAAATCATCAGAAAGGTGACCTTCAGATACCTAAGACAGACTTGAAAAAACGGCTTTCACAAAAACATTAAAATTAAAACTTCCTTTTTTCTCTCTTCCAAATAGGTGTGTATAAATTGTCTCGAAGCCACTTTGTTTGATGTAGCTGACATTTTGGCAAGGATTACTGCTTCAGAAGATGTTCTTTCTCTTCTTCTGTATGGGGAAAATGAAAAAAATTCCAAAGATAGGTAAGAGTGCATTAATGAATGGCATTAGTGAGCACTTCTATGAATTACATTATTCTTATAGACTCATTTTCTCTTTTTTCATTTATCTATAATGTGATAAATTTTATTTATGTTAGGAGTAATGTATCTGATTCTAAAGTAAAGTACTAAGTGTTTTGGAGAATGTATTATGAGGGTATTTATGTGTAGAACTGGATGAAATGACAATGTAAAGAAATACTTATAATAAGGGAGATTTCCATGTTTTACTTATTTTTCTAATTCATGTGAGAACTTTGCTTTCTCTGAATGTAATTCCAGAAAATTCATGGTGCTACTGTTCAGACCAATGGCCTCTCTTCTCCATTTTTCTTTGATTTTAGAATAAATATTAAAATAAATCAAATTTATTGAAAGAATAGATTTAATGTAGCATTCACTTCTCAGTATAGCTAGTAGAGACAGATCCTTTATAAGAAGCTCACATGTGTAATGTTGTGCCTCATTTAGGATCAGTGTGATCCTATGGGTTGTATATTGTTGGCTGATGCTAAAACTTGAAACAGCAATAAAATTGAGATGAGCCTTTGAAAATAGCTAAGCTGCAGGTCCTGAAGATGTTTGGAGTGTATGTCTTCTAAGTGGAGAAGTCTCAGAATTATGTTTTTAAGGGGGTGGTAGTAAGATAGCATTTTGGAGAAAGAGTTATCCTTGGCGTTACAAATGTAGAATACTTGAGAAGGACATCTTGGATAGGAAAAAGTAAGAAAAAGGACAAATTTTATCTTGTAGTGATATATGTAACACTGATTAAGCAGAAGGAAAAATGATTGTCTGGTTACTCTTCAGAATTGGACTCCTCTAAAACACAGAGTCTGTGTAGTTCATGGTCATGTGGGCTGGATGGAAGACAATGGATGTATTTTTGCATTGTGTAGACCTATTAGCCAAAGTAAAATCACTTGCTGTACATTTCTTCTGACTGGTGTAGCAAGTTATAGTTTTTCTCTCCATAGTGGGTCATAGTCTCTTTCTGTATTTTCTTTTGCCGTAGAAAAATTTAAAGTAGTTTAGTCAGAGGGTTTGCTTCAAGGCTTATTGATTACTGCAAAACAACATTTTAAATGTGTTATTTTATTTCTAGTCCTACAGCTGCTCATGTAATTGTTCAGTTCACAAAGAAACTTCTTCATGATGACCTTTCTCTTTTATCTGGATCTGAGCTTTTGCCAGTTGTTAAAGGAGCTTTCATTTTTATATGTCGTCAAATGTACAGAACTTGTGAAGGCCTGCAGATGTTAATTCCTTATGGCTTACATGAATCTATTGCAGAGGCCTGGAGAAAGGTAAATCTTGCTTTTGGATTGGGAAAACTAGAAGAAATCTTACAGTAAGAGGTTCGACTTGTGTAATAGTTGTTCTTTGCTTCAGGTTGAGTATATTTAAGTAGTGAGATAGTACTTGAAAATGTAAAAATTAAGTTCTCCTTTTCAAATTTTCCTTCTGTATGTAAACCTAACAGAAGCTTGATTTGAGAATTCTATGTCTTCAGATTAAAAGAGGAATTCTAAAAATGCATCAGTAGACCTGTCATTCACTGTGCTTGGTGCTTGTGGTCACTTGATGTCATGATAACCACTGTCCACCAGAGATCTTGTTGTCACTCTTGGTTTGGGATATTTTGAAAGGAAAGACTACTGAGATTGTGCTCTTACTAATTTTTGGTAAACTAGTTGGTTACAGTGACAATTATGGAGAAGAAAATGTAGATTCCAAATATTTGATTTAAACAGTTATGTGCCATAGAATTATCCTCAAAAGAGACCATAATGCAAAGTGCCAGGCAGGAGTTCTTGTCTTACCTGTGTACAGATATCTTATGAAGTGTAGACTCTGTCTTTCATCTTCAGTTTGATTGCTAGTCCAGTGCTTTTTCTGCAGGCAAGAAAGAACTTGAATGGAACAGTTCTGTGTATTCTGCTTTCTGTTATCACAGAATCACAGAATGGGTAATAGTGGAAGGGACCACAGGGGCTTATCTTGTCCACCCTTCCTGCTCAAGCAGGGTCATCCTAAAGCATATGGCACAGGATTCTGCCCAGGCAGTTCTTGAATAGTGGCGGAAATTCCACAACCACTCTCTGTTCCAGTGCGTGGTCACCTGCACAGTAAAGAAGTTCATCCTCATATTCAGGTGGAACTACTGTACATCAGTTTCTGCCCGTTGCCTCTTGACCTATTGCTTGGCACCACTGAGAAGAGCCTGGTTCCATCCTCTTGGCACCCTCCCTTCAGATACTTATGTACAGCCTCTTCTTGAGACTGAACAGGCCCAACTCCCTCAGCCTTTCCTCATAAGAGAGATGCTTCAGTCCCCATATCATCTTCAGTTCAGTTATGAATTTACTGAACAAGGTGTATGGATCTCTGCCTTATTCATTGTACTTTTCTATTTTCATTGTTCCAATAGTCATATGCAGTGTGAAAATTCTTATGTATTATAAAAGTTTACTTCAGATGAAGAAATGACAGCAGTTCCTTCAAATGCAGTTTTCAAAAAGTTCACAGAGAAGCAAATTTAATAAAAATGTTTGAATCTAAAATAACACTGGCACCATTTAGGTAAAAGTAGCAAACAAATCCTCAGCTTTGGCTTCCAGCTAAACTGAAAGCATATTTAAACTATAGGTATTAGGACTCTTAGTGGAAGACCACTGCATTGTTCATACTGAAAAATGGAACCATGGTTTTTTTTCCTCTGGTGACTGTAAAGTATTTTCTTAGAGAAGGATCAGACCAAACTGGGACAAAAAATTGGCTAAAAGACTAAGTTGTTCTTTTTTTTCTGGAGGCAAGGAAGCAGGAGGGAAAATGAATGCAAGGTAAAGAGAATGGAACAGCTGTTTTTCCTGTCAAATGTTGTATGCTTTTATTATGATTAGACATTTTAAAAATACAATCACAGTGTAAACTGAAGCAGAAAATATCAGAAAAATAGAACATAAATGGAAGAGACTTAAATCACCAGCTTGTGGATATTTCTCACTGCTTCAAATATGAATATTGTCACATAGGCATACATTTTTATTGTAAATAAATATATTATTAATTAGAATCGTAATTATATTGCAGTAGACTATGTTTTTCATCAAAGAACGTTGGTTTTGAAACTTATATTCTTCCTTACATTGAAAACTGGAGGTTTTTCTCTTGAATTAAGGAATTTAGTTCATTCGAATCATGCTGTAATTTACCTAACTCATCAATCTGTTCATCTTTTTATGCTTTCCTATTGTGTAACTAGTCAGTCTTGAACTAAACCGTTGCTCTATTTAATGTTTATCGCAGGCAGACTGTTAAAAGCTTTTGATGGGCATTTCCAGTTATTTGCTCTAAAACGCATTTACACATATACAAAAGACTTCTTTGGACATTAAAATCCTTTATTATGATACAGAACATTATTTAGAGGAATTGTCTTGACACATACAAGATATGTAGACTGAATGTGTTGAATTAAAAAAAAAACAAAAAACATTTAACTGACAAAATGCCATTTCTATCCATCACTTTGGTGGTCAAATTGAGACTGAAGTATCAACATAGTCAGAACTTCAGGAATCAACAAGATAGTTCAGGAAAGTTCCATTTTCAACTCCATCATGCTAAAGTTATTTTCTGTCATTGTTCAATTTTAAAACACCTGCAGTTTATAAAATATTCTACCATTTATAGGATAGCAAAAATGGTGGACTTTGATAGACTCTTTCCAAGCAGTAGTGTCAATTTTTAAATGGCTACACTGATAATTTGTTTTCTTTTCATTTACGTGTCTCTTGAAGTTTTAAGACTGACAGAGAAACAATTTTTTTCTTGGCAGATTCTGATGAAATTCTGGGACAGAATTTATACAGCTGATAATAAAAGGGGAGCAACAGATCTAGTACGACTAGTTTAATAGAGGAATCTTTTGTGGATTTATTATGTCATGTTTATAAGACAGTAAATTAAGGACTGCTAACTTTCATTTGAATTGTGAAATTTGTTTTTTATCCCTAGAAACATAAAACAACTTAAATAATTAATTTAAAATATACAATGTCTTTCACACCAGGTATTTTCAAGTATTATTTAAACTATAAGCTCCATCAAATATAGAAATATGTATATATATTTATGTCTGTAGCTCTATCTCCATACCAATATAGATAAATTTATATAATTTATAAATAAATAAAAAGTGGCAGAAGTAGTCAATAAATTTGATGTTGCATTGTTGACTCCAGAGACTGTTATTTCCATTACCTGTGACAGAAATAGGGTAAGGAGTTGTGTTTGATTTTTTCTTTTTTTCTTTTAAATACCAGTTTTTGCTTTGGGAATCTCCAGATGGGAAGTAAAGAGATTTTATTTAAGAATTGTAATAAACATTTTAAAAATGTACTAGCTTTAAAATTGTTTATACCCAAGGAAGAAGGAGAAAATAAGCTTGTCTGGAATAAAAAATATAGTGGAATAGTGTGTTCTGTGCCAAAGACTAAACTAAAACCTGATCACTGTTATTTTTTTCTTTAATATATAACAAGAGAATTAGCAAGATCTGGAGTTTAAAAATGGTGTAAATAAACAGTAAGGAGGTACTTATTTATTTTTTATTTTACAGACAAATTTGCTTTCAGAAAGAGTATCTACTCCTGTAGCTGGTGCGGACTCAACTTCATCAATAAGTCTGGAGTCAAAAAACATGTAAGTTTATGCTTAATTTATGCCCAGGTACAAGTGTGAGCAGACACTGCTTCTTTAACCACAATTGAGACATCTTGTAACCCGAAGTCTTTGTTTTAGTTTGATCCCAGATGGCAACTAAATACCACACAGCTGCTCACATCCCAGCGGGATGGGGAGGAGAATTGGGGGAAAAAAAAGGAAATGAAAGTTCATGGATTGAGTGATATGAACAGTCTAATATTGAAACAAAGTAAAATTTGGTAATACTAATAATAGTAATACTACTAATGATAATAATAACAATAATAGTAATGAAAAGGAGAAATAACATACAAGAGAAACGAGTGACGCATAACACAATTGCTCACCACTCTCCGACTGATACTCAGCTCATCACCAAACAGTGATTGTCCCCTCCTGGCCAAATCCCCCCAGTTTATATACTGAACATGATGTCCTGTGGTATGGAAAGGGATCTTTGGCCAATTCAGCTCAACTGTTCTGTACTCTCTCATGGCTTCTTGTGCACCTGCTCTCCTGCAGAGCATGGAAAACTAGAAACTCCGTGACTTGGATAAGACTACTTGGCAACAACTAAAAACATCAGTTTTAGCAACATCATTCTCATCCTAAATCCAAAACACAGCACTGTACCAGCTACTAAGAAGGAAATGCACTCTTTTCCAGCCAAAACCAGGACAGTCTTTTTGTGAAAATAATAGTGGTAGGTAGAGGGATTGAAATCATCCTAGCGTAGGTCTCAGTAGAGTTACAAAATTGTTCCTGACCTTTGAGGAATTTCTTAGCTTAGAGAGTGGTATAAAATTGTCTTATAGTTGATTCTCTTTGACTACAGAATTTGTTTTGAGGAAAATGTGAATTGGAAAGCATAGAACAGAACAGCTGTCAGTTTATCTTAGGGCTTTGATGTGCTGCTAATTTAAAATGCTGTTCTGCTGAATCATATTTACACCTTTGAAGTATTATGTAGTAAGATTGGCCAATGTTGGTGTTAGTGCAGAAACTAGTTAGTTAAGTAGATTCTTACATATACTTCACCATAGATTTAATGTATAATTTATAAAGACACCTCAACAGTTATTAGTGATACAACAGTGATAGCATGTGGACTGGTTATAGCAATTCAAATCTAGTAGCAAAAAGAGATCTATGGATACAGAGCTCTGACTCTACCATTAACATAAGCAACAATGTCTTCCTAGCTAAGTTTTTCATTTAACTATGGAACAAGACATGTTGATAATTTTCTGGGAGTAATCTTTGCTTCTGAACATGACACACAGGAATTCTGCAGAAGTAGTGATTAAATTTTGAGGTGATGGGTCACTGCTATTGGAGAAACTGCATACTGCTTGCTGATGTGTATCTCAAAAATGGGAAATGAGAATCCAGTAAGCAAATGCTTTTAAAAAAGCAGGATCACAACAGTCTAGTGATACCTGCAGGAGTGGTACCTAGTCATAGGTGATATAATTGCTTCACTTTTCTTTGTAGAGCAGAAGGTATTACCATAGTTTATCCTTGCAGTTGCTATTCTTCCTACCATGTGTGTAGAAAATATTTTCCATATACTGCTCTTAATACGTGAGGCTATTATGTAAATATTAAACGCCTTTCTTCATAATTCTGTACTAATCTCTAGCAGGAACCTTTAGCTCCTCAAATGTGAGTTTCTCATGGTGTTTTTACATTGCTGAGAAATTCTGTGCCTGCTTTGCCAACTTGTAACTCCACATTAATACCTGAAGACTGTATAGAGTCAGATAGTAAGTCATACATATGTTTAAGGATGGCATAGGTCTTTTGGGTTCCCCATTACATCATCTTTCTATTCTGTGTTCCTACCTAATAGTTTCGCCAAGATGAGTGTGAGTGTTTGCACAAAATACAGTCTCATATATATTATCTTTTTTACAAATGCTTTTTTAAAACTAACATAAATTTATAAAATAACCATAGAGTTCAGTGAGTGAAGTACTGTTGTTTTTCAAAATTAGAAATTGTATGTTTTCTTTTTTTCCCATGCTTTTATACATATAATTTTTAATTACTATTTTGTTACTCTTGCAGTTTGTTATGGGAAGAGACTTTGTTAGATGCCTTGCTAAATTTTTCTTTGACACCCAAAGGATTATTTCTGCTTCATAGTACAGGTGCCATGAATGACTGTGTGAACTTTATGTTCAGCAGTTTATTAAAAAAACTCCAGGTAAGCATTACCGAGTGTGCATGATTTTTCTTTATTTTTTAAATACTACGATAAAAGAAAGAAGAAAGAAAATAAATCTGGAAACCATGTTGTTACTTACTTTTTGCAAAAATGAATGTGAAATGTAGCTTATAATCTTTGATATTGGTGTCACACTGAATCTAAGTTTGTTGGATGTTGCTCGTCTTTACAATTCCAGACATATATTTAGTTTCTCAGACTTTTTATTGTAAAGTTTGAAATGCTAGGAAAGATATTTTTTCTTTTTTTTTTTTCTTCTAAGTGCAGATTTTTCTAGACCAAGCAGGCAGGTGATGCTGAAATCTAGATATGCTAGACAGTACTTAAAATATAACAAAAAAATCAGATAATATGCATTTTTAGGGCAAAAAGGTAATGTCACAGACATCCTACTGAATGTGTGCAAAAACCATTATAATACTAATGGTTTTATTTGCTGGTGTTACATGTCTCAACCAGAGTCTTTGCATTTAAATTTTTAAAAGATACTTGATAAAGATGTTTGGTTTGGAGTCTGACGCTAGTAGGTGTGCAGAGGGTAATATCTATGAGCTGTTCAAGTTTAATCATGGAATGGATTAAATTCTGTAAACAAGTGTAGGAAAAATCAATATTTAAGAGATCATTTCAGAGTTTCATGTCTTCTGAGTAACTAACACTGTGCTTTTATATTTGTTATCAACAGACAAATGAATATGAAGAGCTTGGTAATCAGGTGATTGTTACACAAATGGCAACAACACCAATGGGTGCAGTAGCTCTACAGAGTTCAGGTAGATTGAAGAATGATGTTATTATGAATAGTTACATGCTGTAGTCTTGTATATTAGAAAAGTGAGAAAGATGTTAAAAAAGATAAACTGAGTGGAATAATTACACAGTATTAACAAAGACTGCTTAAATGTCTGTTAATTTCTTCTTAATTGAAATTTATTCTCTCCAACTTTCAAGTCATTCATTAATCTTGATGCCACATTTGGGGGTTTGTTTTATTTTTTCTTCTGAAATGATGCAAGATCTTTACTTCATTGGTTTGGATTTCCAGAAATTTCCTGTATGTGTGTGAAGACATTTATACTGCTTAAAAATAAGTTAGGAATAATTTGCAAGTGCTTCTTATTGATCTGCAGATCAGAATTAATAACTGTTGATGTCTTTAATTTGTGTGTACATTTCCATGGTTATTGACTGCTCAGAGAGTGAGGAACTTCAAAGGCCTGAATGTCATTGGTGCACTTACACAGTAGTGAGATGTAAATGAAAATGTCTGAATTGGCAATTGTTATATGTCAACCCATAGCACAAAGTCCCTTCAGGTTCAATCTCAGATTACTCAACTGTTACCATATCAGCAGTCCAAGTAGTCATTATATTAAAAGTAGAATCTCATCAATAAAATAAAGGTACTGTCGTAAGTTGCTAAGGAAATTCATGAGGTACAAAAGTTGAAAATCTTCTCTCCGAGTATGTAGAAGTGACTGGTGTGTAACTAAGATGACTTGACTGAAAGACTGTCAGAAAGGCAGGCAAATTCTGCTAGTCAAGGAAACTGATTGTTAGTTGCGTATTATTTATGCCTCTGGGATTTTTCAGAAAGCAGGGAGCAGATCTACTTGAGGAGTTACCCATCTACCCTGTTTAAGGTTCTCAGCCAAATTGCTTCTTACGGGCCTTGGCGTCAAAGACAAATGATAGACCAAACAGCATTGATTTTCAGCCCTGAGAGGTTGTGTGATGTATGTAAAGTTTCTGTTAAGCCTGTAACTTACCTTTGAAGATTTCAGAGTTAGATGGCTATCTTTCCTCTTCTCTTTAAATATTTAATATTTTAAATTCAACTAGTAGTGCTTCTCCTAAATTATTTTTTTTTGTCCTTTTCTTTGTGGTATGTTTTAATTTATTAATGAATTATAGTAAATCAGTATTTTTAGAACTATAGAGACAGTACTAGCTAGGCCTTGATCTGTTGCAGTTAACTTGTTAAAGAAGGTCAGCAGCTCATTTATATGGACAATAAATATCGTCCTAATCTAATGTAGTAGTCTTTGGAAACTGTTGCTGTAGATTTTAGATTGAATATAAGCAGACCACTGTAGAAAAGTAGTTTTAACTAAAGGATTGAGAATAGCAGGGAGAGTAACCCTCAGGCAGTCTGCCTTATGAAATTTTAGTCTGCAGTGTGGAGAATTTTGAGAATCTGAGAAGTGTAGTGTAAAATGTTTTTAATATTAAATTGATAATTAGAACAAAAATTTTCTTTAGGCTTTATAAAGGCACTTGTAACTGAATTGTGGTCTCTTTTGGAGTGTGGAAAAGATGATTTAAGGATTACCCAACCCAAATCTGCTCCAGTTGACCCTATTGACCAAAGCTGTCAGAAGGTGAGAAATTACTTAATCTTATTATTTGGTCTTATTTAATCATAGAAAAAAAAAACAGTGCTGTGTTTCAGATAGGATGATACATATCTTTCTGTAAATTTTTGTTGCATCTAATCCTACTTCTTGGCACATGTGTCAAAGCCGGTGTAATACACTGATCAAATGATGATTGAAAGGATACTTGTGTTGCTTGACAGGTCACAATGCCAGGCATTCACTGTAAATTAATGAATGACAATCATGACATCACTAAAAGTCTTAAAGACTGACCATCAGTTCATGTATCTGATTACTGTAGTACAATCAGGAAGAGTGATGTGTTTTAGAGTATTCTGTGTGATTTTAGAATTACGTGATGAAATACTATAATTTTCAAAATTGCTATACAACGTCATAAATAATACATATATGTAGCATATAATAATACATATTTCACCGACACTACTGCCCTTTTAGATTATACAGATGCCTGCCAGGGTACACAGTCTTATTTTGAGCAACTCTGTTTATGTCAAGTTCAACCTGTAAAGGATAAAAACAGACAATCTAAATGGGAAATAATTGCTAATATATACTTAATTATACTTAACTGTTTAATATTCTCTTTTGTCCCTCCTTTTTTCTTTCTCTAGTCTTTTTTGTCTCTGATAAACTTGCTCACTTACCCTGCAGTTTTTGAGCTCCTGAGTAAACGAAATATGCCAAATAAACCAGTGTATTCATTCCGTGAAGTACCCTCAGAGGTTATTGTAAGTATTTTGAAAGAAAAATAAATACTTCTGTGAAGACATATTTCCTAAAAAAAGTTATTTTTTTGTAATAGAATAAGTTATTTTCTCTTCTTATTGAGAGATTTTGAATTTTTCTGCATTTTGTATTATATACAGCATGAGGGCAGTATATGCACATATCACTTCATGTTAACTTAAATTTTCATTTTGAAATCCTAAAGGTAATATAAAATTTGATGCCTAATTTAAAGGTCATCTTTTCTGGCTTGTGCTAGAATTGTGTTTTTCCATGGGAAAAAAAGTGGCATACATAAACCCCTCTGTATGTGCATGCAGTTACATGCTGGAAAATGTGTATACTTGTATTTCATACAATATTGCTCTATCACACTATCCATGAATTCAAACAGAATTTAAAAAACCTACAAAACCAAAGTACAAAACCCCCATACCTTCAGCTTTTTTTAATAACACATGATTCACACACACACACACAAAATCAGTAATTGGAAAGCTAGTGATAAAGGCATATTTCAGAAAAAAGGTTTCACAGTTTCTGTATTTAGCATCATTTTGTATTTGATCATCCAACCACAGTCCATTAGGGGTTTTTTTCTCATATACAAAGCGCAGACAGGTTTAATTTGTGACCTTGAGTAGCAATTAAAATCAGATTTTTTTTCTAATGAGCTAGCACTTCAAATTGCTGGTATGCTGAAGTGTCTGTTTAGCACAAACTCTGGATTGGTGGTAGCTTAAATTGTTTAGACAGAGTATATCACAATAGAGTATGTTATGTTTGGAAGGGATTTTTGAGTTCTTCTTTGTAATGTTGTTTTGATGATTTCAGGAGGAAATGGGATGATAAATTTCATTTTTCCAATCTACTCAATGTTGGTATGTCCACCAATGGATAGTTCTGTGCAGTCATGAAGTTTTTTGAGCTACTGGGATCAAGGGAGATAGATGTATGTTGAAGGTGATAAATATTTGAAAGCTTTCAAATTGTGGTAGATCTTAAGTAATGATTTTTGTGACTTTTGAAAGCCAGTGTTGTTTTCATTTCTGAGGCACTTCAGTATTTTTATGGAAATCTCTAGTTTCCAGACATACCAATACCAATACAATTGCTCAAAGTTCCCTGAGCAGTTACAGATGTTTTTGATGGGTTTGTCTCACTTAACTACTGTGGAGCAGTGGGTTTTGTAAGTCTAAGATAGACATCCAAGATTATGTAGTTAACAAAAAATAAATCATCAGATTGTCTAATGTTACTTGAACATATAATGGCTAAGTAGACTAAGTACTCAGAAAACTTCTGCAGTTAAGCAGAAATAGAGGTTTGCTATAGAACCATGTTTTTGGGCAGTGATTGCAGAAAGTGAAAGATAAAAGATTTTGACCTGATGTAACTACGATCAGAAAGCAAAGTAAAAGCAATTTCTATGCCACTGGAAGATTTGATTGGAAGACCTAATTATTCTGTGGGCTTCATTTTTTCCTCTGTTTCTGAATCATGTCACATTGCCACAGAATCTGACTTGTTTATGCTGAACTGTATGTGATAATGCACAGAACATAATCATCTTTGTATGCCCTTTATTTCTTAAATGCACAGGATTTAAACATTTGTTCCTCCTTTATGTTTTTATCTGACTAGTTGCATCATTAACTGAACAGATTATTAGTTGAGCTTTTACTATTTTCAACTGTTGACTAAAACCAGGTTTTTATTTTGTGCCCTTTAGAAAATTTTTCCTAATACATTCAAGATCTCTCTTTACTGTATTTGGCATGTAAAGATATTTTAGAAAATACAGTACATAAATCAGAGTCCTGCCTGCCTTCAGTCTTGCTTTGAGGGTATCTGCTGTACATGTGTTCAAGGGAATCTAGCTTGGAAGGTACCCTTCAGATCTGTAGCTTTGAAAGACATTAAAACAGGTGATCTTTTTTTCACTGATTATGGAGAATCTTGTATTTAGAATAGTTTATCTTAGATGTTCAAAGTAGATGACATCTGACCTGTAATATTTAATAACTCATCTGTAGCTAAGCAGTACAGATCTATCTGCACATTTTTCTGGTGGGACAGTGTGTTAGATCTCATTCATAATATTCCTTCCTAAAATCTCAAAACAGAGTTTGGTCTCCTTTCTTAGTAGTCCTCTCACTGTGTTTGCTCTTTCCATTTTTTTGCAGGCTCCAAGCTTTGATGTATACATGAGAGAAGGAGGTTGTTGCTAGAGAAATATCCCCTAGCATTTAAGTCTTTGTATGTGCAAATATCTAAAAAAGTCTTAAACCCCAAACAAATCAATTGCTTACATTAACAATTTTATGAACAGCCTTGGGGGCCAAGTTGAACTATTTTAGTGTGAATGATATATGTGGAAAAATCTGTCTCCCTCACCGCCCCCCCCAAAAATATGCTTTCACCATATTTTAAATGAGAATGCATTTTATGAAGCCAGTTTACTTGGACAAGTTCTAGACCTGTTTTTCTACTATTTTCAGTTTTACTTGTGATTTTTACTTTTCTCTGTTGAAAAGCAGGGCTTTGGTTGACTTCATGAAAGTATGGATGTTAACTTTTCTCTCATATTATATTGAAATAACTCATTGATCTAACTAGTTAAATAATAACTCTCTCTGCTGTCTCTGAAACTGTACTTAAATATGGAGGAAATAAATGTTTTGATTTAATCCAGATTAAATAAAGCTCATAAGGGGCTTGTTGTTTGTGTCTTCTGAGCATAGCACAACAATCTGTTTCTGAGGGAACATCAGTGAATGTTTTTGTGCATTTCTTAGTCATTTAATGAAATTATTTCTTAGAAGCAGTTTGGATATGCAGTGAACCAGAGGGGAAGATAATTAGATTGGATTTGTGGAAGAAGTGGGAAGCAGCCACAGGTCACTGTCTGTTACATGAGATACTCTAGGATAAGGGGTGTAAGCCTCAACATCTGAGCCAAGCCTTGCTACATTGAGAATAAATGGCTGTGTCATGCAGCATATAGTACTAACCAGCGTTAGAAAGGGTATTATATTAAAGAATTTGCTGTTCAACATTTTTGTTGTGGTTTAATACTAAAGAACTAGGATAGTTGATATGCAACGATCTTTTTGTATGCTTAGTGAATTATATTTTTTAACAGATTTCTTTTTTTCCTAACCTTATGCATAGTTTCTTTTGGCCATTGACTTTTGAGTGGAAAACACCTCTTCTTACAGAAATAATTTCAATAGGTATTTCAATAATGGTTTTCATTTAACAGTAAACATCCCTATGAAACTATTATATGCATAAAATATACTTGTTTTTTCTCCTTTCTCTTCCTTTGGCAGGATATCATTGACAGGCTTATAATTTTAAATTCAGAAGCTAAAATTCATTCCTTATTCAGTTATGAACAATCCCATATATTTGGTCTGAGGTAAGTTGCTTGGCTTTTTTTATTCTCTGATCACATTAACTAAATAGGATATAACATGCTTGGATGTGTTACTTCTGACAAGATAATATTGTTTGGGTTTTATTATGTATGAAGGTGAAATTCCCCTCTTTTTTTAGCATAAGATTAAATGAAAAATGACCTGCAGAATGAGAACAGTGATGAATTCAGTCTTATTACCTGTAAATGGTTATATTGTAATATGAGAAGCAGTGGTAGAAATTGCATGTTATTTTGCCTACTTGATTATAAAAAGCGTGTTGTACATCCACTGTAGTGTATAAAAGAAAAATCATACCAAAATGCTAAAATAAACAAATTACTGTGTTTATATCAGAGTTTGATTTATGTAGTCTCCCTGTACTTAAAATTATTTTTTTAAGTCTTTGTTTAATTATCACCAATTTCATCAAAACTTATTTTGAGGAGAGTACCATTTGATCCCAAATATTTCTAGAACCTGAAGGTACACTTAAAATATGCTCACACTGTCATGCTCATGTTTTGTAATATTAAGTGCTTTATAATATTTTAACATTGTGTTGCCTTAAGAGACCACAGAAAACAGGACTCCGAGCCAACTTAGTGTATAAGATAAGATAAAATGAGTAGGTCCTTTAATTTCAGGCCTGAGGCCCACAGGAATACACGTGACACGTCTCCCGTGTCCACGGGATTCCACAATTTAAGGTGTTGTCCCATCCAATCCCAGATTTATCCGCCCCCCAGCACCTCCCCCTGGCACACCCCTCTGGAAATTGAGGCAGGGGGCTCTGGGACCCCCTCTTCCTCATCCTCCTCTTCATCAAAGCACGTTCAGTTCTTAGAGCTTCTCCAAAGTTCTGGGTTTGAAGGTCACTTTGCCTGTGTGATATCTTATTGTCCAGGTCAGGGTGCAGATGTTGTTAAACAGAATAAAGGCCTACCTTGAAGGAAGTCTAAACAAGCTAACAGAATTTTGAGGAGTGATATGGAATGGGGTAACAGTGTTGGGTAAATGTGTAAACTACTGTGCTAAGGGTAATAATACAGCTACTTCTAAAATCTACAAAAAGCTAAAAGTCCAAAAATCCATAGGCATCAATTGAAAGTAGTTTCTGCATTTTTATTCTGTTTTCCAAAGATGAATATATAAATCCTTGCATTCACTTTTTTTTTAGGAACATATTTTTTGCAACTGAAATAAAAGATCATATTGGAGTGTACTTCATAGTATGGAAAACTTTGATAACCTTGCTTGAGCAGTTGATTAAGTCCTGCAACATTAGCTTTCTGCAGCTGTATTTATACTTTGATATCACAGTAAAATTATTTCATACTATGTATGAATAACCGTAAGATACAGTATAATTTGCTGATAAGGATGAACATGGAGGAGACGAACAATGGCAGAGTTTGGAGTTGGGAGATAAATGATTTTGCCATATGAATCAGAATTTATAAGTGCTGCTTTGGAGGAAATCATTAGTTTATAGAGGAATGAGAAGTCCTAAGATGAAATTTGAAAAATAAAATACTGGTTTTCATTTAGAATTAGACTGACTCCATAAAAAGATTGACAGAACTTCCATTGATTTAATCAGGATTAAGAGAAAGTGAGATGGTTTTCAGTTTAAAATAACAGGTGGTTGAGCAGCACCAAACCTGACAGAGTTCAAGAGGCGTTTGGACATTGCTCTCAGGTACATGGTGTGATTATTGGGGTTATCCTGTGCAGGACCAGGAGTTGGACTCAGTGATTCTTGTGAGTCCCTTCCAACTCAGGATTTACAGTATTAAGACTTGCAAGAAACCCTAGCCTGTATTATCTGAACATGAGAGATACAACGTTCATTTTACAGTTCCGTGATCTTTTGTGTGGATGCTACTGACTGCAGACATCTGTAAAACAAACCTTCCCTTGTGTAGTTGGTTTGCTCCTTGACCGAATTCCATCAAGAATACCAAGTTCAGCAGCAGTTAGATCCAATAATTTTAGATGCTAATGCTCTGAAAATTTAGATATTAGAAAGAACAAAAGATCTACATTTCTCTTTGCTGCTATGTAGAAATAAAATATATAGGTGTTTTTGGTAACTGCAGCATTGAAAAACAGAATGATTTTGTGAAATATTTGTCTAGAAACATTTCTTCTAGACTTATTACCAATAGTACAACCAAAGCCACGTTCCTTTAATTGTTCACAGATTTACACAGCCATATACTTTCTCTTTGTACATGTTCCTCACCCAGAGCTGAGTGCTGAACTTCATATCTCTTTAACTTACAGGTTATATTCCAAAGGTCCTGCTTTTCTTGTTCAAAACAATTACAGATTTACCTTTGTGAATGTCAAACCTGCAATTCAAAATGACATTTTTCTTCATGTGCATGCTGAGCTTTAGTGACTTAAAATTATTTTATTAGTTCTTTAATTACATATAAAACTTAAAATATATAGATATTTCCGCAGTCTGTTTCATCCAGAATGCACAGGTGTATCTATTTATGTTTGTAGTGTTAATGCTGCATTTTCAAAGGCAAATGTAGGGAAGCTAGATATGATTTGCAAAGCCAGTATCTCTCAGTGCATTCATACAGACTAGGGCCTGTGTGATCAAGGTAAAATACTCAGTTCCACAGTAATTTGTGTATAGAAAGATTTTCAAACTGTCAGTTCAACTTTCAACTGCAAAGAAGATTTATGGTATTTAGAATAGAGAAGTCTCACAGTCGACTTGTATTGGTTGATAAAAGAACACTGAAAGCTGTCTCAACCACTGTTTTGTACAGGCTGAAAATCTGGATGCACAGGAACTAATGCAAAAATTCTCAGTGCTTTTTCTGGTTTAGAAGATCATGAACTTAAATTGCCATCAGAGCACAAATCCTAGAGAAAGGAAAATGACAGCAGTAATGAAAGTAAATTTTTAACATACTAAACACAGAGAATTTTCTTAATTTAATGATCTGCTTTATTTCTTTGCTACAAGTGTTCCCATTGATCTGATCTTAGAAGGTATTGCATGTGAGAAATAACAATTTTCTTAAAATCTGACACTAGAAGTCTTAACCACTTCCCTTTCAAGACCAAGTTCTTTGAATTTCTGTAACTTATATTAACAAAGGAATTAAGAAAACAGCAGTAACATACTTTTTCTTTCAGATTTATGATTTTATATGTCATCAAGGCAGCTTAGCTAGTATTGCAGTACAGTGAATACATCCACGAGTTTTGAGTTTTTACAGCCTACCAAGAAACTATATGCATAATATATATATTTTCAAAGCTTCTGCCTAAAGCCTGATTCAGGCATTTGCATACTGCTGTTCTTTCTATTCAGAAAATGAGTTTTCTGTGATTGTTAGTGACACCGTGTTGTTGGCAGGATTGAAGTGTGCAGAGTAACAGATTTGTACCTTTGATAATCAACCTTCTGTCTCTAAAAAATATCAATACTCCAAAATAAATTCAAAGATAATCTTTCAATGCTGGCTTGAATAAAAAGCAGAAGGAGAAACAGTGTTACTGGAAATATGCATAGACTGTGGGCAGTGGGAGGGGATCAGAGTAGGCAGCTTTGCAAAAATTTTCTTTATTTAACAGAGTGCTTTCTTAACATACACTGTTCCTGGAAATTATTTTTTCCTTTTTTTCTTTTTTTTTCATGCATATGAGATAATATGACAGTAATAGGCATCAGAATACTTTGAAGAGGAAGACTAGACCCTTTCTTTCTTTGCCTATCTTATATACATACATATGCCACTGTCGAATTTGTGTTTTTCTTTTTTTTTTCTCCCAGTGGCTTACTTTGGCCATAAATCAATAAAACTCCTAAATATTGTGAGATCAAAAGGTCTTTTTTATGTACATTCTGAAATGGAAGAATCTTTGTTAACCACACCCTTGTTCAGTGAGACACCACCTGCTAGTGGCTGTCAAGCAGCAAGGACAGCACTCTGTTCAAGAATTTGGCTTTCTGCAGGGAGATACTTGGAAGACTCTGAGGGTAAATCCTGTTCTTTCAGATATGCAAATTGTGACTGTTTTCTTTGTCATACAAAATACCACGGTGAATATATTTTTTATTTATAATGCTAGTTTTCTTGCTTACTGAATGGGTGCAGAAGATAATAAAAATGCATTTTGTCTGTTTCTGTTGCTCTACAAAACTACTAGAGAAAGATTTAGGAAAGAAAGTTTAAGTAGCTTATATTAAACTGACATAAAAATCAATCGGTCTCTTGAAATTTGCCTCAAAGCAGTATGTCTTAGTAAAAATTTCATCTAGTGCACTCCAATGAAATCCAGATGAATGAATTAAATCCTGCAGGAGCTGGGAAATGAAAAAGAGTGTGAAAGGCCAAAGATAACTTTGTGGGTTTAGGAAATACAGATAACAAACACCCTTGTGTTCTTTTCCTTTCTTTTTTTCAACTGCATTTTAAACACCACACCTTATATATAATTGAATTGTAATAATTAGATATATTCCGTGTATGAAATAGTTTGTTCCCTTAACTGTACTTATATGTATTGTTAATTAAGAGAAGGTGCGATTTTAATGATTATAATACAATGGGAGAGCATTAATTGTCTTGTTTTCTAAAGGTAGAAGACATGAATCCTGATCATTCTTTTTCTTCAGTTCAACATGCTGTTTAAATTTAATCTCTCTTTCCCTTTCTCTTTATTAAAAAGCATTCTGAGTAGCAGAATCTAAAGGTAAAAGAGGACAGGGTCTGTATTGCTAGTGATTATTGGTGATGGCGTTTTGCAACAGGAGTATGTGGGCAGCTTCCACATCATCTGTGATCATGTAGTTATACAGTTAATTCATTTTTTTGTGAGTTTATATGTTAATAGTAGTTTGTTAGGGTTATTTATTTAAAACAATTTATTATTAATAAAATAGAAACATCAGATTCTGTGATCGGATTATGTCACTTACTTTTCTTAACTTCACTGAGGGAAATCCAAAACACTTTTCTTTGGAGTCCTCTAGGCTGTAAGTGATGCTCATGGAAAGCATTTTTGTTTAGCTAGGGCAACACTTACAGTTGGCAGTCACATTACATGTGATTTCTAGGTACATGGGGTAACTAAAGTGGTGTGGTGCTCTCTTGAAAATCTTTTCATGTGGAAAACATCTTAAGGAATACATCAGTCCCTGAGTTTTCTTACTGGGAGAAATGTGACTGCCCTGAGGTAGTAACTTCCAGTGCCCCAGACGTTGGAGGTGTAGCTTCTATATCCAGAAGATCTCGTATTTTTTTCAAAACTGTGCTTTGCCTTCAATGGAACAATTACAAGTCTTGATCCTTTAGCAAGACCAAGTGTAGAGACATCTCCTCTCTGCTCGTTACTGATACCTTTTGTTCAGTCTGCAAAGGCAGCTTGCAAAGGCCGTTTGCATTCCAATGCTGACTAGGTAGCTTTTACCTTCCTTGGGGTTTTTTTGGTAGTCCTTTGCCTTTCTCTGCATGTTTGGCACTTGATAGTAATTGCCACTTGCTATTTGGATCCATGTTCTTCTTGAAGCTCAGGTTGTTACTCAAAGCAGTATAATAGAGAATAAATCAGTTGGTAATGTAGGTTCTGATGTTAAACATTTTGAGGCTGTCTCCCATGATGACAATACTGGAATTGTTTAATGAAAGTTTTGCTTTGGCTTTCACTGTTGGTATATATACTTATTTAGGAAGAAGGAGATCCTGCTGCTGCAAAGAAGTTCCAGTCCTTGTTTTATTCCATTTAAGTTTTTAATCTTTATTCCTGCAAGAGAAAAGAAAAATCTTACCTTGTCCCACAGCTGGGGGAGAGCTCTCTAAAAATGTCATGCTGTATATTTTGCAGTGGCCTTAATCAGCCATGCCCGTATCTACAGAAGGCAGTAACTGCAAGCCAAAAGTAAACCTTTCACTAAGGACCAATTTAACATTTCAGGATCACATCACAGGAACACCTTGCAGGCAGCATAGACGTAAGAATTTCATGTTTAGTTAGCCATTGTGCGTTTTATGAACACATACATTACAGAGATTGTAGTATAGTTTATTTTGGATGTGCTAGTTTATTTTTTTCCGTATGGTGGATGGACTGCTGATTATAGCATGAAATTTTATCTTCTTTTGGTGAACTCTGTACTGGATGTGAATGAGTTAATTTTTTTAATAGCATTCTGCATAGGTGCTGTGTTTTGAATTTGTGACTAAAACAGTATTGATACTACACTGGTGTTTCCACTGACACTGTGCAAGGAACTGCTCAGGACTTACTTTTTTTTCCCACTCCCCAGCAAGTAGGCTAGGGATCTGCAAGAGGTTGGGAACAAACACGGCTGGGACAGCTGACCTGAGTTGACCAGATGGATGTTCTATGTCATATTATATCCCCCTCAGTAATAAAAACCGGGGGTTTATGGTTTGAAGGTAACCATTGCTCAGAGAGTGTCTAGACATTGGTGTGCTTGTGGAAGGTGAGGAGTGAATGAGCAGCTGGGTGGGTGCTTAGTTGCTGACTGGTGTCAACCCACTGCAGACTTATTCAAGAGCAGTATCTTGCGTCTTTCACCTCCAGCTGAGCATTTGCTGATATCCTTAAAGTGAGAACAGAGCATCAGGTTGACTTTGGAAAGAACTTATATTATGAAAGTAAGGAAGATTGATGTATTGGAGTCTAGTGGGAACTGCAGAAAAATAAAATTGGGTTTACCATAATAAAGGTGGTGTTTGAGAGAGACATGATTTGATATTAGGGGAAAAAAAAGACAACTTGAGAAAATGGGAATTCTTTAAAAGGAACTCAGAGAAAAAATACTGAGAAGTTTGATAATAAGCTGTCCTCATAATATGTGTTTGTAGCAACTCGGAGAAAATCATGGGCAGTTTAATTATATTATTTTAAGGTGAAAAATTTTAAAAGAGGCAACATAAAAAGTGGCAAGGTGTATATACTGTCTGGTTTATATTCCATGAAGGACTTCTGTTCTGTTGTAATTAAGGGGGTCATTATGATTCCACCTACCAAAACCAAGGAGATAGTTGGTTTGTGGAGGTACACAAGTACTAGCCAGAATGCTTTTTTTTTAGATTAGGTGTTTCTACAGTGATGTATAAATTGTGAAATTGTAGTTGATAGAGTAGAATGCAGGGAGCACCTTCCAAGAAAGACAGGGATAGGGCAGGAAATGCAGAATTCAGAACAAAATTACTTTTTGCTACCATATATGATATGTATTTTAATATTTTTTAATTTATTTAAAATTACAGTTCTATAAAAGACTGCTTCCAGATAATCTTTTGTTTTATCTACATTACACTTTGTTCCTGGCAATATGGTATATCTTATTAGTAGTGTTCCCAGAAGTATATAATCAGATTTGCAAGGGAGAGGAAAGATTGTGTAGTACAACTGCTGTACAATGTGTAGTGCAAGTGCTCTGCTCAGAGTGACTTCAACTAGAGAGCATGACTCAGTGCTCTGTCCAGTCTGGTTTAGAATACTGCCAAGGCTGGTGATCCTGCAGCATCTCTGGGCAATTTGTTCCAGTGTTTTGCCATTGTCACAGTATGTTAAAATGGAATTTCCTGTCTTTCAGTTCATACCCCTTGCATCTAGTCCTTTCACTGGCTATCACTGAGAAGTCTGACTCCATTTACAAGCTTTCCTGTCAGATACTTATACACACTGACAGGATCTCCCCTGAGGATCCTCTTCTCCAGGCTGAGCAGTCACAGCTCTCTCAGCCCCTATGTCAAATGGCTCAAACCCTTTATCATCTTCTTGGCCTTTTGCTGGACCTTCTCCATTGCATTGATGCTTTTACTGGGGAGCCCAGAACTGGACCCAGCGCTCCAAGCTGTAACCTTACCTGTACCAGCAGAGGTGCAGGGTCACCTCCCTCACATGACCTTTTGGCAGCACTCTTTGTTACACAGCACAGGATGCCACTGACCTTCAAGGGCATGTTGCTGGCTCGTGTTCAACCTGTTGTCCACCAGGAGCCCCCAGGTTCTTGTCTTCAAAGATGCTTTCTAACTGATCAGTCCCAGCCTGTACTGTTGCTTGCGGTCCTTCCGAGGTCCAAGACCTTTTATCAAAGCTTGTCTTCCAATTTTTAGCAGTATTCAAGTTGAGAATTCTATCTTCTGCATCCAAACAAAATTTTAAAATATATCTCAAAAAGATATGCTTTGATTTTATTGTATTATATGTGTAAAGGTTTTATACATTTTCATAAGCATGCACTCTGTATAGGTGGAATATTGAGATGAGGAGTCTGATCCAATTCTCAAGTTTCAAATGTAATGAAAAAGAACCAAAAAAGAAAAAAGTCCACAGCCATATTCAAGTATTTTTACAAATATACACACAATATGACATTTTTTTTAGTTGCAAACTTTAGTCTATACATTTATGACTTTAGAAGGCACAATAATGGAATATTACCTTTAACTAAGTATATGTACTTCAGTGATAACATTTTTAAATGGATTTTTCTGCGTAGGTGAAAATTTCATTTGAATTCCTAAGCAGCAGCTGCTCATGTTAGATCTTGTGTATTTTACCATTTATCCTACCACTATCCCATCTATCTAGTTTTATTTGTTTATGTTTGGTTGGGTTGGGTTTTTTTGCTCTGCCTTGTCTACCAGAGGAGATGTTATAAGGCATTCTCAGCCACCAGTCTTCTTCCAGGTGGTTTTTAACTGCTGGAAACACATCTTTGCCATTTATTATACTTAAGAGAAGAAATTATCCATCTTCATAATGGTTTCAGTGCTATTTTCTGGATTTTTTCCTCTATATAATAATAATAATAATAATTATAGTTGAGCTGTCATTTCTTCTTCTGTGATTTAGAAAAGTACTGGAAATAAATCAATGTCACAAAATAGTTAATGTATAATAAATAAAACCTGAAAAAGACTGAAACTGAGCAGGTCAAGTTGTATTAAAAAACAACAGGAAAAAAAAAGACATATTTTCATCTTGACTTTATCCTTGACCACAATTGTCTGAATTTGTAGGTGTTAAATTATTGAGAGAATGGCTTGTGAATTTTTGCTGTTGTTAGGAGAAGCATATTGGAATTGCAGGGAAGAAAATAAGCATTGACTAACAGACTACAAATTTAAAATAGTATGTATTTTCCAGTTCATATCAAGTCTTATGTGAATGCAAAATATAACGCTGATCAGAATTAATTTGTTGTGTGTTATAACTGTCATAAAACAGGAAATAAAACAGTAAAAAGAATGTTTAGTCATAGTATTTTTCTTGAACAGGAAGCCCTCAATGAAATTATTCTGTTGTGGTCTTAGAGAGAATAGATTAGTTAAAAAAAATTACATGATTTGGATTGCTCTGTGTCAGATTTATATGAAAGTACGTTGGAGTACTTTTACCATTAAGTTGTCCTGAAGTAAAAGAAAATTGTATATAATATACTGTCATACTGTGCTCTTGTGATTATTAATTTAATTCACCATTGTTTTACTTTCTCTGGAAAAAAACAAACACAGAAGATTTGTTGGTTTTGTTACACATTAAATCTTTTATTGCTTTTGAACTGTGTTAAATTGGATTATACAGAGGGGCTTAAAAACCTATTTTCTCAAGGAAAGATTTTTTTTTCTTTCTACCTTCCTTCCCCTTCAGACAACCTGATTCTAAGTTGCCTTACCAGCCTATTATTATATAATTTCCTTACATTTCACATGGAATGTCTTACTAAGTCTGCATCACTTTTGTTACTCTGTGATATAAAATCAAAAGCAGACCAAACTGACCAGTGGATATTTTCTCTGGTTGTTCAATGCACACAAAAAATCTGTTGGAAACCATTCCCTGCTTGCTTAAGGTCGTGCCACTTGAGTGGCTAAAAAGGATATAAAAGTGTGTTCCTGACCTAGTTCTGTCTGGGTATTTTTCAGATACTTCAGGTTGGGTTTTTTTGTTGATTTTTTTTTTCCCCTTCCTTTCTATTGTGAGATCTCATAAACACGTTCACCTCTGTCTTATTGTGCATTACTGGATTCCTGACTGATGTGCTGTTGTTTCAATGTGTCCTTCTGCAGGTTGTTAAATGTGCTGTGCTGTGAGCTCAATACCCTTTTACTCTTGGAGACTCAGTATAAAGTGTCACAAGTTTTACTAACTGCTCAGGAGGAAAATGTCACAGAAGCTTCAGAAGGACCAGGGTAAGAACTGACTGATGTAAATGTTATTTTAACTGTCAAACTCTTCTCCTGAGAACAAATACATGAATGCCTTAGTGGCTTCAAACATAAAAATGCTTTCACTTAAAATGGCTACTAATGTGCGCAGGTTTCCTTGTGCAGGTTTGTCAGCAGTCTTAAATTATGAAAAGATACAATGGTCTTCTCTTTCTCCCATGTCCACACCAGAAGTATAAGAAATAAAAAAGCAAATATTTTTCTACTTTTGATTTGTATTAATCTTAGTTGTTTCTTAAACAAAAAATGTGCATAACTTGCATATGTAAATATGCCTTCTAATTCTGTATTGTTTTTTAATGTTATGTATTTATTATAAAATTAGAATATTGCTTTAATGTTTATTAATTAAAGGCATCATCTGTACTTTGGGGTTTTTTTGAGAGGGTGTTTTTTTTGTTGTTGTTGTTGTTGTGGTTTGGTTTTGGCTTTTTTATTTATTTATAACTTAGTTGACTCTCCAACTTCTGTGACTTTCCATTGCTGTCTTCTAAGTAAAATTACACAGCACATCCTTTCAAAAGGAAAAGTATATTTTTGGGTCAGAAGTGGACAGTCATTTAGTTACAGACATTTTTTCCTTTCTCACAGCATGCCAAGTGTTAAGAATTTTCCTCTTGCTGTTTGTTGTATGTGACCATTACAGAATGTAAATCAATCGGTATAGGTGAAGTCTCCACAGATACAGATCATAGTTATTTACCATTTGAGGGTGAAACCTACTATTTCCGTACTGAGGCAAAAGTTTTATTAAGAACCCTGGTGTATAAAAACTGGATGTTATATCTTTTAAAAAATTTTGTGTCTTGGCCTGCACAATGACTTCAGACAGCAAGTTGGCTGTCTTTTAAGTTGTGAATAACTCTACATATTTGTGACAGCAGAAGTATACTGGTAGGCCAAATAAGGAACAAATTTTGATGGTCCATTAACTGTCTTTACCCTAATTACTGAACACGTGGACATAACAAAGCTTGTAAATTTTCTACTCTTATGTGTCCAGTAATTGCTCAGATGTTTCTAATCAGTAATACGTGGTGAATACAAAGTTAGAATAATGCTCAGAGACAAAATACTTCATGTTTCCCTTTATTTCCTTATGTCTATGTGTATTCCTGTTTGCCTTTTAAGTCCAGTGTCTTTCTCAAAGTATTCTTTCATATAAAAGTTTTTTGAATTAAATAGTCAGTAAATCAAATTCTAATTTTTGGAGTTTTTTATGTTTCTCTTAGTTTTGTTTGGGTTTTTTTTCCACAGAGTTTTTATAATTGATGGTCTGTCAGTGGAGAGAAACCACATTCTTGTAAGGATAAATCTGATTGGAGGACCACAGGAAAGGATTTTGCCTTTGAGAGCACTAGATAAGGTTAGAACCTAAAGTTTAGCAATTTCTCTTTGCTTAACTCCTGACTTCATTAATTGAACATTTTTGCTGATAATTCAGCGTGTGAAAAATTACTTAACATTAAGAAATACCAGACCACCTTTAGCTTTATAAAGTGTTAACATTTAAAGAAGTGATATACTGAAAAAATTGTTCCCACTATCTGGGGATTGGCATGTACCTAGGCCATACTGCATTCAGATGACAAGTGTATTTTGCTCCATTCTGATGTTACTTTTAAGCAAATACAGTTTGTATTTTTTTTTGCTTTTATATTTCTGTGGATTTTTTTATTAGCTTTCTGTTTGTCTTCCTTTTATTTTATATTTTTTTGATGCTTGGATTTTTATATGCAGTATCTAATACCTGGAGCTTTCATCAATGCTCTAACTTAGAGTGTTTGTTAAGCAACACCTTTAAGTGTTCTAGTTCTCACTGGCTGTCAGTCTCATAAAGATGAAATGAAAATTACTATCAGCACAACCAAGACACCTAGATCAGTGTATGAAATTGGAAATACAGTTTTGTGGTTTGTGGGGTTTTTTAAATTTTTATAAAAATTACAGTTTCCTCTGTAGTTGAAATAAAAGCTGTAAAATTTAAACTGTCAGTGGTATATATCATAAAAAACTCTGGCTCAAATACTTTTTGGATTTTGTATTTTTTTTTTAAGTTATGGCACATCTCTTTGCAAATTGTAATATCAAATGTAATTTTGATGCATAGGTAGTAATTCTGGGAACTGCACCTTTGTGTGTTAATTGCGCAAAAGCTATCAATTCTTCTCCTAAAGTAATTTATTTTTGGTCCTGTTTCTAGGGCAGTGATCCGTATCCTTGGCCAATGTTTTCATCGTTGCCTTTGCCAAAGTGCTATCTTGCAGGAATTCCTAGGAAAGCTGAATTCAGACAAGGTACACACAAAGCATGTAAGCAGTGTAGATGTCACACAAGCATCTTGGTCAATTTTAAAATTTCCTTTTCCTTCCTCCTTACCCCTCCACTCCCCCCCTCACATCCCACGGATTATAATCTATTTAAGTACTTAAGTATATTTTATTGTTGGCTGCATTTCGAGCTAAATAAATTGGTTTGGTTTTGCTTGTCTGGTTTTGTGCAAGTGTCAATCTGCAAAGCTCTGTTTAGTAATCTAATTCTTATGCAAACGTCAAGATTAACCTTTTGGCTAGTGTCAGGTGGGTGACTCATAAGGTACATTTGTATCATCCCTCTAGTAACTGAAGCAAGACAGTATGGTTAAGCTACAGATTTTTTTTTACACTATTTTCGTGATTCACTTCCCCATGTTTACAAAGCTTGGTGGTGTGTGAAATAGACAGCTTTTAGGATAGTTGGTTTCCACATTGAACATCAATTTGGAATGTGAGCAGACTGAAGAATCCTTTGAAGAAGTGACTAGTCACAGCAGTTTAATTCACACAGAGAAACCTGTTTAAGGTTTTAGTTTGCATAGACAATGCAAAGGGATCTGATGAATAGTTTAGTAAATAAATAATTCATTATATTTGTTCATGTTTACTGTATCCTTGAGATGTACTTATTGGAAATTATTTGCTAATTTCCTTAGCAGAGACAGATTTTCAGAAGTGGTAGAAATTCTGTATTAACTGTAGAAGACAAAACAGTCTGTTTGTAAATCTCTAGGAAAAAATAACTTGAAAAGGTGACTCCCTGCTCCCACAAGGGGAAAGGCTACGTAATTATAAAAGAAGGGAGTTTTCTATATCTTTTCTAGGCTTCCCAAGGCAATATTCATAAGACAACAATCAGATAAAAAGTGGGTGCCCAGTTGTTTTAAATATGTCTTCAGGGAGGCAGTAGTATCTCTCTTGGGTTGGAAAAGCATATCATGTTGTATCCCTCAGAACTTCTCTGTTCTCTTGTTCAGAGCAATTCTCTTGCTCATCATTACATAGTGGCATAGTGGAATAACGATTACAGTTGTCCCTTTTGCAGATGACAACCAGCTAGGAAAACTTGGGTAAAACTTTGATTAACAGTAAGTTTGCTGAAATAAAGTTTCAAGGGTTTGCAAATGAATTTGATGAATAATTGAAATAATGGTATCAAAGAAGTATTTCAATTTGAAGTGGCATTTTTGGTATTAAAAGTATCTTAAGTAAAAGATTATATAACTGCAAAATGAACAGAACATTTGGTTTCAGAGTCAAAATATTTTGTGTTTGTTATTTGAAAAAAGGAAAACAAATATTGAAAGTGTTCTGTTTCAGTACTCCAAAATCACGAAACTGTGAACATATGATTTGCCAGACTGAAGCTTTCGGTATGCGTACGTTATTTTGAAAGAAAGTGTTGGAATAAATAGACCAAAAATGAAAAGAATAAAATTCATAAATCACTATTCCACTGCTTGGGAAAACAGACATCAAGAGCAAGAGTAGAAAATGGAGAATGTCTGAACTGTATTCTTCAGCACTACAATATGGCAGTGATAGAAGTGCTCTTTCACAAGAGAGGTTAAAAATATGATTATGATAAAGATCTGTATGTTACATTTATACAAGATAGAAGAGTGTATTTACACAACTTCTTTGGGGTTTTCAATATTCAGAATTCATATTGTGTGTTACTTGCACAGCTTGCTCAGAGGTTTAAAAACAGGTTAGAAAAACACTTGTTAAATTTTAATTCTGCCTCAGTGCAAGGAGATGGACAGGGTTCACACGGACTTACGCAAGAATTCTGCAGCCATGAAAAAACACTTGTACATCGTATGAGGAGGAATGCATGACTGCTTCATCGTGTCTGTCATCAAGGATGGAAAGCCAGCACAATGTTTCTGTGGTTCCCTGAACCTGTCTGTGTTCAGATTTAACGCTGCAGTGTTCCGTTATGTAACCTGTGCGGTATCATTCCTGTCCTCTTTTTTGGGCTTTTCTAGGACACGAATAATTAAGTCTACTAGTTTCTTATCACTATTAAAGAATATAAAGGTTTTTTTGGCTGAAGAAGCTGTAACTGTAGGTTTTATTCTGTCTGTCCTGACCTCTTACTTGCCTCCTCTCTTATTGCCCATGTGACATGGACACCTAAAGAGAAGCTTACCTTTTCCTTCTGCTTTGAAAATATGTCCTGTATCCATCATGCAGTTGTGATATCAGGTGTAAAAACATAACCTGAGTTGATATTTTTTTAATGTATCTATAGAATAGATATTGGAAATGACCAGGGGAGAGTTAAAAAAATAATAATAAAGTTTACAGATGTAATATAACACCGCTGATGCTGCTGGTTTTGACCCTCTTTAGATAGAGTTGAAGGACAGCTACAATAACAGAACCTTTGTTTCCCAGAAGAGTGTCTCAGCTAATGGAAGGTGTCTTTCTGAGTGCAAGCTGAAATTGCTTACTGAATATTTTGGAACTAGTGAGCTGAATTGAAGTCAGGGAACAGGAAGCTTCATTTCCGCAGCTCTAGACCTCATGTAGCCTATGACTGTGTCTAGTATAACACAAGCCATGGAAGCCACTTTCACTGTCATGCTGAAAGTAATGTAAAAGGGGTTGATACTAAAAAGGACGTATTCACACTGAGTTTTCAGTAAAGAAAACCTAAGAAACGGGTGGATTCTTTTATTCTCTCTCTAAATTCTTTTGAAGGGGCATCAGAATGGGCTGCCCAAGGTGGTGGTAGAGTCACCATCCCTGGAGGTATTTAAGAATAGACTGGATGTCCCAGTAAGTGTCCCAGACCACTTACTGCCATGGTCTGGTTGACAGGGGGATGCTAGGTCAAAGGTTAGACTCAATCTAAGAGGCTTTTTCCAGCCTAGTTGATTCTGTGACAGTGGTAAACATGTAACAGTGGCACCTTTTTGGGTGTTCAGTTTGGGGTGGAAAGGGAGGAGAACTAATGAGCTGTAAGAAAAAGCAGAGCAGTGCTAACTCAGATTGTTCTGATAGAACATGTGTTTCCCAGCACCAAGGCCTGAAGGCTGCAACTGAGAGAACACTTCTTTAACATTCTTGCTATTATTGTGTGCAATTGTAGTGCTCAGAGACACTAGCAAGTGGATATTTGGACTCATTGCATCAAAAATTAATTTATTGTAATTTATACTGGTAAAATTAGTAACTGAATTGGAGTATTGGAGTAATTCCTGCATTTCATGATGACACTTTGAGTAAGTAGACTCACTCCAAAAGTATATTTGTACTTGGGGAAAATCTGTAGTGCTTCACTGTTTACAACCATCTGCACTGGTTTTGCAGATGTTAGGTATTTGTCTATGTGGTATATGTGTCTGTCGGAAAGGATTTATAGAAAAATAAACTTACTTGGCTGTGTATTAATATGCACGAATTCTTTCAGCCAGTACTCAGAGTTTGAAAACTATTGGTTAGCAGTATATTAATGATGCACTTCTGTCTAAGATAATTAATAGCGAAGCTTCAAATGATTTATGTGAATCATTATTTACATGTGGAAATTAATTATGCCATTTCCACTTGTTTACACTGCAGTAAGACACCTGTTGCTTTTCTTTTGTTTTAATTGTTCAATTATTATTTCATTAAGATAATTTGAGGAAGTGGTTTTCAAAGAATGATAGTTCTTTATCATTCAGGAAACAACTATGAAAAAGTTATTTTTTTACTTGTAATATTAACTATAGTGTAGATTTTTAAAAGTTAAACTCTTTAGAACTCTTTAGAACTCTATTAAGCTGTAATAGTCACTGTTCTGTTTGCCCAGATGATGTTTTCCTTTTCTACTTCTAGTGCTGCAGTTATGACAGTTGGTAATGAGTGTGGCTGAAGAAGTGTCCATAAATGTTCTGCAATGATGCATTCACTTCTTGGCATTTCCCTAAACTTAGGTATCCCACCATTCATTAATCTTACTTTCTTCTGGACTCGTACAGTCCTGAATTGCTGCCAAAAATCTTTGGTAATGTTCTTAAAGTATTTTGATAATTTATCTCAGCCACTGTTCTCTGAGTTCTTTGCTTTGTACTTCTAACTTAAATGGGAACATGCTGCCATGTTTCTGTTTTGGTTTTGCTGGGGGGCTTTTTTGGGTTTTTTTGTTTGTTTTGGTTTGTCTGTTTTTGTTTTGGGTTTTGTTTTGGGTTTTATTTTTAAATCTGATCTCAGCACTGTTTTTTTAATACCTCTTTGAAACTAGCAGTTGCTTCTTAATTTTTATTCTAAACTTTCTCTGTCAAAGAATCAGCTATATTAGCTTTCCTGTTATCCCTTGTAATTTCACAGAAACGTCTTTATCACCTGCACTTCTTTGACTTGTCCTCCTTTTTATATTTCTCTCAATATTCATGTATGAGACTCTTGTCTTTTGCTTTTAAGTCCACTAAGTTAATGAAAGATGAAAGAGCAGTAAGTAAACAGGTCTATGAGAACTGTACATGGGGCTTCCTAAATTATATATCCTTATATGGATTTGTTTTCATGTAGTAGTCAAATACAATATCATCAGGTTATTCATTATCTCTCAATTTAGATTTTGAATAAGAGACACAGGGATTTACAGATCTTAGTTTCTTTGTCACAGAAGAGCACTTTTATCACAACGCATAATCAGATGAGAAAGGGTTTGTTGCATTTCTTATGTTTTCTAAAACATTGATGAATTTTCCTAGGTCTTACTTGCTTTAGACACAAAAGCTAGCTGAAGAATTATTTGAAGAATTATAAAGCAGTATCTTTCAGGGAAGGAGGTCAATTTAAACTTGCAGTTATGGTGTGGTGGGTCAGATTTCATACATGTAGGTAACTGTAGCTTATTTATAGTGCAGTTTCATAGCTTCATAAACTAGTAAATGTGATGGGTTTTTTTTTCACATGACTTCACAGAGCAACCAATGCTAGCACAAAGCAAGGGATGGGATGGCAAAATATAATCACATATGAGGAAGAAAGCAGGAGTACAGCAGATTAATTAAATTTACATTAGTTTCTTTTCACTCATGATATATTTAAAAGCTCAGTAGCATCAGTAGAGGAAGGTCTTACTCCTTTTCTTCCTCACTTTTTCTTTCTATTGACTTTTTTCCCCTTCCTTCTGCTGTTCCCTCACCTTCTGTCCTTTACCCCATTCAGCAGTTCTGGTATTTCTTCAAGAAAAAAAGAAAGTAAAGTCATTAATTTAGGATAACTAGTGAACTCATTTAATGACATACCATAAAAGAGAATAAAGAAAAGCAGAACTTTTTTGTTTTGGCATTGCTGTATGTTTAGAACACCTCTAGTGGTAGTGTGAAAGCTCACGCTCAGTAACAAGTAATGCAGGTAGCCGAGGGCTGTGTGGTTGTTTGAGTTCCAGCTCTGTGATAATACTGTTGGGCAAGTTATAGTTGCATTCTAAATTGTGAAAGTGAGCTGGTGTTTATTTGCTATCATGAGGTTTTTGGAAGCAATTTTCATTCAAAAAACCTCCCAAGATTCTCTCTTTTTTTTTCTTCTTTTTCTTTCTTTCCTTTGTACTACGATGACCTGCTGACAGAGGTGGTAGTCCACATTTAATGACAAGTTAGGGAAGCAAGTGGTTTACCTGGAAGAAAATGAGAAGCAGCAAGTTTCCACAATATAACGCCAGTTACAGAATGTAATGGATGTATTAAATACATGACCACTACAGAATCTTGGTTGCATGGATCTTAAGCTTGTTTCTCTGTCATTTGAGTTTGAACATTCTTGTGTTCTCTCTGAGGATCCTAAGTCTTGCATCCTCTTTGACTGAGAGAGAGGAAGTCCACTGGTTATATAAAAATGATTTCCTATTTTCAGTAGGTTGCTTGCCACTCACTGTTCTGATGACATGCAGAACACATACCTATCTGCGTTGGTTATCTTCCAAGTTGCTTAAGATCCTTTTGTATTAAATATTACCTTCCCAGAGGAACCTTAAAGCAAGTACAGTGGTCCATGGTATTTAGCAAAAGTTCAGAAAATACTGTTAATCCTGCAACGTTTGTTTCCTTATCCTGTTGTTGGAGCATAAATAAACATTGTAGAAGGTTACATGTTTAAACAGTACAATTTTGGATTCATTGACCCTGCTGGATAGTAGCGTGTGCACATTTCAGCAATCACAAAGATTTAAGCTTGTAAAACCTATAGGAGAGGAAGAATATTAGACACAAACTGCAAAGAAAAATCTAGGGATCATACCAAGAAGCCAGGAGGGGGCAGCAGAGATGCCATGAGCTTGAAATCCTGCTTTCTTGAGAGGATACTTTTTAGTAGTTTTATTTCCTTCAGAGGATTCAAAGTTTCACCCTTGTCTCTGGTGAGTTGACTGATTAAATCTTAGCTTGTAGTTTCTGGTCCTTGTCTGCCAAACTGATTTAATGCAATCCATTAGGAAGTAAAATAACTATTTAACTTGTACAGAGGAGTGTTGCTTTGCAGTTGTAAGATTTTCTTCAATATTCACCTGTTACAGAAGTAACAGAAAAGGGCAGAAAAAGAACTAGAAATCCTGCTGACAATACTGTAAGAGTTAAATTCTTTTTCACATTAAATTTTGATAAATAGGCTGTTCTAAGCGTCAGTGCATGTTATTTGGAAAGAGACTGAGGACTAGTTATTTGAGGATAACAGAGACGTTTCAGGTTAATTAATTTGGAATCGTTATTAATTATAATAATTACTATAATAAACTTATTTTGAAATGTTATGTATTGTATAATAATTTCCAATAACAGGGATACAATTTACTAATTATAAATCATTAGGGTCTTAGATGAGCTTAAAATAAATTGTATGCAAAATTGGAATTCTATTGAAAATATTCCAGTAATTTTTAAAGAATAAGATAGTTTGAAAATAGTATTTTGAAACTGAAATGCTACAAAGAAGAAAGTAACAGCAAATATTTTAAATAGCCGTAGACTGGCTCAAACAATTGTTACGTTTCATGACAGAATTCATTTCTGTAGTAGAATGTAGAAATGTAGAAACAAAGAACAAAGAAGAGCTTGCAAGGTGTGAAGAACCTTCATTCCTTAGTTAGTAGTAGTGTTGGCTACAATCCTTTCATAATGATGGGAACTGCGTGGTCCCACAGCAGAGGGAGTGTGTACAGCTGGAGCAAGTGCATGTGGATTTACCTCCTGGTAAAGATGGTACAGATACCATCTTTTTATATTTCCCCTCAAGTTGACCAGAAAGTATTTCATAGCAGCATCAAGTACTCTGGGAACCAAGCTGCCCAACGAGAGGCAGTCTAATTGACTGTTTCCATTTTGTAGGATTTTGATCAGTTTTATCTTGCATATGTTGCTTATGGTAAGAAATTATGTCCTCTTTGATTTCCCAAAGCATATGTATACTTTATTTTAATTGCTATCTTGCATATAATTTTCAGTGCTCAGCATCATCATGCTTAATGGTAGCTTGCTAGTGTTCATTGTTCAGTGTGAATTCCAAGATAGACATTTTGTTTGCATAAGATTTTTTATTTAAAGAAAGAATTCTTAAGGCTTTAAGTACAGACATCATACTGTTGAAAGACAACTTAATGTTGTCTTGTATGATTACACATGGTAGTTCTGCATTTGTCACTATGGTTCTGTTTTCAAACTTCTGTGAGTGTCAGCTGTTTGTGAAATTGAGTCCCAGAGACTGTGAGATTTTATTCTAGAAAACTGGTAAAGTATGTGTAATTTCCTCCAACTCAGTGGAACATAGAAGTGAAAAAAATTGCTTCTAGCCAAGAGAGAAGAGAACATACTTTCCTTTTTGTCATGGCATCAATGACAATTTTAACTTTGAAGGCATGTCTCCCTATTGTAAAGAGATAATGTGTCTTTAGTAGCAAGGTAAGAGTAACATTAAGGAGCAATCTTTGAAATTATTTCTTTTCATTAAAAATAAATATTTCATTAAAATCTTTTTCATAAACTGTCCCACAAAGTTCTTTAATAATCAAGCTGAACATGTAATGAAAAACATTATATTTGTGCCTCATATATAACAATTATATCAAAGACTGTGTTTTAATAATGCTCAGGTAAAAAGTCAACCATTCAGAAGTTAAAAAGAATGCTTAAATTATATTGTTTCAGCCTCTGACAAGACCAGCAAAAAACCTGTGGCTCTGGGCTGGAGCATGTTGGGTACACCTAGATTCTTCAGAAAACAATTAAAATTTCTGAGTGTCTCTAAAAGTTAACACAAAACTTACAAGGGGACATTTCAGCAACAGCAGAAGTATACTTTTAGTCTAATGTTTTGTCCCAAATTTAAGTCCTTATACTAATGTTGAGAAACACTGGAGATTATCTGCAAAGCCATTGCAAGAATTCTCATAACACAAGGAGCCCAGTATATTTTTGGCAAATTTACTTGACAGGTGTCCTAGCAGCCTGAAGGCATACACATCCAAAGCAGCAGCATCTGAGGGAAACCTTCTTACAGAAAGAAGCAGAAATTTTCTGTGGAACACTGTTATGTTGCTGTCTTATCGTGCTTCATTTCATGTTCTACAATACTGTGCTGCCATCTCACTAGGGAATGCGGGGCTGGAGAGTAGTGCCGCAGAAAAGGACCTGAGGGTCCTGGTCAACAGCAAGTTGAGTCAGCAGTGCCCTGGCAGCCAGGAGGGCCAACCCTGGGGGCATCAGCCAGTTGAGGGAGGGGATTGTCCCTCTGCTCTGCACTGGGGTGACCTCACCTTGAATATTGTGTGCAGTTTGGGCATCACAATATAAGAAAGATACTAAGCTATTAGTGTCCAAAGGAGGGCAATGAAGATGGTGAAGGGCCTTGAGGAGCAGCTGAGGTCACTTGGTCTGTTCAGCCTGGAGAAGATGAGACTGAGACTTCCTTGTGAGGGGAAGAGGGGGGTCAGGCACTGCTCTCTTCTCTGTGGTGACCAGCAACAGGACCTAAGGGAATGACCTGAAGTTGTGTCAGGGGAGGTTTAGGTTGGATATTAGAAAAAGGTTGTTCACCCAGAGGGTGGTTGGGCACTAGAACAGGCTCCCCAGGGAAGTGGTCACAGCAACAGGCCTGCCAGAGTTCAGGAAGTGTTTGGACACTCCACTCAGACATATGGTGTAACTCTTGGGGTGTCCTGTGCAGGGCCAGGAGTTGGACTCAATGATCCTTGTCGGTCCAATTCAGTATATTCTATGATTTTGTAATAGGGAAAGCAAAAGCCACACACACAAGCAAAGCAAAACAAGAAATTAATTCCCTGATTCCCATGGGCAGGCACACCTTTAGCCATCTCCAGGAGAGCAGGGCCCCATGACACGTAACAGTTACTTGGGAAGACAAATGCAATTGCAGAATCAATTAGGTTGGAAAAGATCTCAGAGATCATTGAGTCCAACCTTTGACTTAATACCACCATATCAACTATAATCCTGTCAACATCACTCCTTTCCTTTTTCTTCCCACCACTTCATATACTGATGGTGTCATATCATGTGAAATATCCCTTTGTTCAGCTGTCCCAGCTGTGTCTCCTCCCAGTTTCCAATGCACCCTCAGCCTCCTTGCCAGCATGGCAGTATGAAAGCAGAAGAGTCATTGACTCTGTCTAAGCACTGCTCAGCAGTAACAAAAATGTCTCTATATTATCATTGCTGTGTTCAGCACAAATCCAAGACATACTCCCATCCTAGCCACTGTGAAGAAAATTAACTCTACCCCAGCCAAAATAAGCACAAAAAACCATCAGTAGCTAGAATGAATATTTCTGTTTTGTATAAAGCAGAATGTCATCAGCTTTAGGACTGCTTCTCCAGTTTAAAAATTCTCTTAGGATAAGGCATATTTATGTCATTTCTTTTTCCAAAGGTAAGAGTTCTGCCAAAACTACCCATGGCAATGGGGTTGGAGCTAGATGACCTTTAAGGTCCCATTAAACCCAAACCATTCTATCGTTGTATGATCATTGCAGAATAACACTAATTTTTAATTTCTTCTAGATAACGATCTTGACAAGCTCTTGACACTCTTGAAAAGTCCAGAGAAACCAACTGGGTGGACAGAAAATTATAGAAAACAGTTCTGCAAAGTCATGAAAGCCAGATCGGATAGTATCAGTGGACCAGGTGAGTATGACTCAATAAGTTTAACAAAGGAAGCAAACAGAAGACCACTAGTAAGCAACTGTTCTTTAAAATTTCTTTGAGGATTGCATTATCAGTACAAGTAGCCAAAAATTTTGTATTGATTTTAGAAACTATTTCAGTGGGATTTTCCCAAGAAAATAGGGTTTGTGCTTTATGTCCTATTTTTTTCTCTTTATGTCTTTATGACCGTAATCCCTCTGTGTTTTAAGTGAAATTTGTCACAGAAAGAGGACTCAAATGTGAGTTTTTGTTTTAGATCTCTAAAGGGTCCATTATTGACATGCTGAGAAAATGAAAAAGAGGGCCTGAAAGAAAACACGTGTTTCTCAGAGATCAGTGAATGACTTAAAATGGGTTGGGAAATTATATTAAAAACCAATTTCACTAAAAAATTTCATAATTAAGCCATACTAAACATCAAAGAACTCACTCATTCACATTTTTCTTAATTTTCACGTTATTTTCTAGTGACCAGTGTGGTCATGCAGGAGCATTGGTACAGATCAGTTAAAAAAACAAACCAGCCAAAGCAAAAACACTGATCATCCATATGACATAAATTGTCAGTGATCAGACATAATAATTCATTTGCAATACCATATAAACTTGTGCAGCAAAAAAGAAGCTAGGTGTTTTCAGAAATTGCTGGCTTCCATTTTCATGAGAGTTACAGGCTTCATCTATCTAGCAAGGGCAAAAGGACTCTAGCCGATAAGTTGTCAGGGCTGATTGGGAGGGCTTTAAACTAAGTTTGAAGGGGGAAGGGGTTGAAACCAGGCTCTCCAGAGATGAGGCTAAGGGTGGAAAGCCAGAGTTAGAAGTGATACCAGCAGCCCAGCTGAAGTGCATGTACACCAATGCACACAGTGTGGGTAACACACGAGGAGCTGGAAGCCATCGTGCAGCAGGAAAGCTGTGACACAGTCACCATCACAGAAACGTGGTGGGATGACTCGCATGACTGGAGTGCTGCCGTGGATGGCTACAAGCTCTTCAGAAGGGAAAGGCAAGGGAGGAGAAGTGGAGGGGCAGCTCTGTATGTTAGAGAGTCTCTTGACTCTGTAGAACTTGAAGTCAGTAACAATAAGGTTGAGTGCCTGTGGATCAAAATGAAGGGGAAGACCAAGAAGGCCAACATCCTGGTGGGAGTCTGTTATAGACCACCCAACCAGGATGATGAGGGTGATGATTTATTCTACAAGCAGTTGGCAGATGTCTCAAAATCACCAGCCCTTGTTCTTGTGGGCGACTTTAACCGGCTGGATGTCTGCTGGGAACTCAACACAGCAGAGAAGAGGCAGTCTAGGAGATTCCTAGAGTGTATGGAGGATAATTTCCTGCTTCAGCTGGTAAATGAGCCTATGAGGGATGGGGCCCCGCTAGACCTGCTGTTCACAAACAGAGATGGGCAGGTGGCAGATGTGGTGGTCAGAGGCCATCTGGGGCACAGTGACCACGAAATGATAAGAGTTTTCAATACTCAGGGATGCAAAGAGGACCATCAATAAAACTTCTGCCCTTGACTTCAGGAGGGCAAATTTCAGCAAATTCAGAAGACTAGTTCAGAGGATACCTTGGGAAACAGCCATTGAAAACAAAGAGGTCCAGGAGGGATGGACTTGCTTCAAGAAGGAAGTCTTGAATGCACAGGAGCAGGCTGTCCCAGTGTGCCGAAAAGCGAGCCAGGAATTTAAAGGAAGTTAGGGGAAAAAAAGAGAGTTTACATTCTATGGAAAAAAGGGCTGGCTACTCATGAAGAGTTTAGGAATATGGTTAGGTCATGTAGAAAGAAAAATTAGACAAAGGCACAATTTGAACTCAATCTAGCCACTTCTGTTAGGGATAACAAGAAGTACTTCTGCAAATATATCAGTAGCAAAAGGAGGGGCAAGGAGAACCTCCACTCTTTGTTGAACATGAGGGGAACATAGTCACCAAAGATGAGGAAAAGGCTGACATACTTAACGCCTTCTTTGCCTCAGTTTTCAACAGTAAGACAGGTTGTCCTCAGGGACTCTCGGCTTCCAGAACTGGTAGACAGAGACAGGAAGCCGAATAGCCCCCCCTGTAATCCAGGAGGAAACAGTTAGTGACCTGCTGAGCCACTTGGATCCTCACAAGTCTATGGGACCTGATGGGATCCATCATAGGGTGATGAAGGAGCTGGTGGAAGAGCTTGCCAGGCCACTCTCCATCACCTACCAACAGTCCTGGCTCACTGGGGAAGTCCCAGATGATTGGAAGTTGGCAAATGTCACACCAGTCCACAAAAAGGGCTGCAAGGAGGACCTGGGAAACTACAGGCCTGTCAGTCTGACCTCAGTGCCTGGCAAGGCTTATTGTGGCCTTTCAGTTCTTGAAAGGGGTCTTATTAAAAAGATTGGGACAAATGTTTTAGCAGCACCTGTTGCAATAGGAGAAGGGGTAATGGTTTTAAACTAAAAGGGGGTAGAGGTCCACTAGGCAGAAGGAAGACATTTTTTGTAATGAGGGTAGTGAACCACTGGATCGGGTTGTCCCAAATGATGGTAGATGTCCCATCCCTGGAAATGTTCAAGGTCAGGTTGGATTGGTCTGTGAGCATCCTGATCTAGTTGAGTATGTCCCTGCTCATTGCAGAGGCATTGGGCTAGATGACCTTTAAAAGTCCCTTCCAATCCAAACCATTCTATGATGCTGTTCCTTTTTTTAAGAAAAGTATTTAATTTCTGTCTTTATTATGTCTAGCTAAAGAAGATTTGACTAACTTTGTTCTTGCATTCTAGTCTTCCATAGTCTTACCTTGTTAAGTATGAGAGAGAATTCTCTATGTTGTGATTTCAAAAAAAAACCACATCAGGGTAACTGTGTTAGATTTCAGTTCTGAATTGATCCTCAGAGGAGCCTATTCTTCTCTGTAAGAAGAACACAGATTCTCTGAGCTCAATTAGGTGCTTTTTAATGTGGTCCAAATCTTCCACCTTGAAGATCACTCAGATCTTGACTCTACCTGTGGTCTGTTCTTGCTTTTCAGTATGACTGCTTTAAAAATACTGTATTTGCAAAAGAATTTTTTAGAATAATACAAAAGAGTTGTTTACCTTTTTATGTCCTTGATTTTTCAAGGAAGCTTGTGTCAGAATTAGGGTGGAACAGTGGGTCTTTCATGTTACAGAGGAAGAACAATTGCAGATCAAAACTTCTTTCTTCTGTCCCCCAAACCAGTTTGGAACCATTTCCAAATTAATATCCTGTACACCATGTTGAGTGCATGTGAATGTGCATGCAGATGTGTAAAGATTATGGCATTTGGGTAGGATTTCAAAGGTTGTTTTTTCCATTAATAAAGGAGATTTGCAACCTTTATCTCTAATGGAATCACTGACAACATTCTTATTATCTTGTTTTCTTCTTTTCAAAGAAAATGCAGGTTGTTCCTTTGTCATTTTAATGTACAGTAATTGAAAGTCCTCCTTGTTTTTGCCATTAAGAGTGGAATTGCTAACTGTGTTTTTCATACATTCATTATACTGAAGCATGGTTGATGGAGTTGAAAATTTCTGACACTACTCATAAAAGTCATCGGTCCAAGATTTTCACTCTTGAATTTTTAACCTCTAACACAAGTCAAGCAGAACTACTGGTAACTCTTAAGAGAGGGTTTTTTGCATTTTCACTTAAACACCTTTGAAGCATCTGGACATACATAGAATATGATCCAGTATAGATCATGGAATATGATCACAGAGTATGATCCAGTAACACTAGTTACATTAGAGGATTCAAAAAAATCTGATACTTTTTGCAGTTTTTTATCTTTTTGACTTAAAACTTTCAGACTAGGGATCAGATAACCTGTGGGGTGAAGTCACAGCCCCACAACTGAAGCTTGAGGGGTTTGGAATATTACAAAGTGTTGGGCCGTTTTCCATGAGAGCAGTGGAGCTAATTAGATAGTTCCCATGGACACAGCCTTGAGTTATAAAGAGTACAAGGATAAAGCTGTTTGGCTGAGTGCAGGTGCTGCATTCCTGGGTGTTTTTGTAAGAATATGTTTATGTTATGTGTGTGGGAAAATAGAAGTTAGAGAACTCAATAAAAAAGCTGCCTGCTGCGCTGAGCAGGCAGACATCTCTGTCTCATCCTAGTGTGTCTCATCATCCTAGTGTGTGTGTCAGTGTCTTTCTTCCCCCACAGACCAAGGCCTCCGACAGGTACCCTATGACAATAACCTCTCATGGTCGTTACCCATTAAAACAGTTTTAATCGCATCAATTTTTTCAGTCAGTGTTCTGATGCAGTTTTAAAGCCATTTCAATTACCTTCCTTTCGTACTAAAGAAAAAAAAATCCTTTAGGAATTTGGATATTTTATGAGCATAGTGCAATGATTTAAAACTCTTTCATTTATTTTGTATATGATTATACATTCCTACATTAAAATTCTCTTTATTTTGTGTGTGAATTAAGTTTGCATTAGGTGATTGCCAGTCTCCTAAAAAGTTCAACACTAATACAGCCAAGCTACCATAATTTAAGAAAATCAACATTTTCACCAAGTTGGTAGGCCACATAAACTCTGCATGAGAATTTGGGCTTTTACGGCAATACTGACTGTACTGTACAATGAACCTGCTGAAATTTCTTTTGTCTACTTTTCCAGTTATATGAAGAATCAGTGAAACAGTTTCCGTGATAGTGTCCAAATGGTAGCTAAATGATTTAGTATTAGAAGACAAAAATTAAAATAGCTACTTGTCATTTCACATGGACATTCCTTTGGGAGAGACAGTGTCTTGTGAAAATGCTCTATTTATGAGCGTATGAACCACGTGTGTTTTGATAAATTCTTATTTGTGTCTTCCTCTCTCAAACTTGATTAAAAGCTTTTCAAAGATCCTGACAGGCACTTAGATAAATACTTTCAAATGTTGGAAATGATGATTTAATGTCAGTATGTTAGTTAAAAATGGTTGGAAGAAGAGTTAATTATCTTTATGTTATATTTTTTTCATTGTTTTTCTGGCATAACAAGCATCAGACTGTGGGTAGAGGTTCTGTCTTTCTCCTCCTCCTCATTCCTGAAAGAACTTGCTCTGCAGTCTCCTGTGATAGTTTTCCTGTCAGTGAGGCAGATTCAAGAGTTTTCTAGTTTTCTCCATTCCACCTCCACCACAGATTGTTATACCTTACTTGTGCTGCTACAGCTGCTCATACAGTTATTTGCTTAAATGGTGTAGTGGAACTAGATGATCTTTAAAGTCCCTTCCAACCCAGGCCATTCTATGATTCTGCGAATTATTTAAGACCAGCAAAACCACCTGTGGGTGCATGGAGTTATGTGCAGGAACAGGGGAATAGGAGCTGAAGCTTCATTGCTATTAAATTGAGGTGCTGCCAAGGAAATGGTAACATGCAGCCTGTAAACAGGAAATCCCATAAGTAGCAGCACTTGTTGCACTCTAAATACACTCCCTTGCTTTGCATTATTGTGAAAAGAAGGTTTTATCACTATGCTTTAAATCCTGTTTGTCAAGATAACAACTGTTCATTGTTCTTATCTTAAATTCTTAGTAAAGCTTACCTTCTATAGGCCCCCTCCATGCAGTATGAGTAAAGGCTACTTGTATCCTTTGTTTAAACTTGTATGATGTCATGTGCTCAGTTGCCGTAGCCTCAGACTTGCAGAATTGAGGTATCGGGAACAGTTTTGGTAATGATTTGTCATTGAGAGTTCTTGTTAACTTCCTGGCTCACTTCCTCTCAAAGTGGGAGATAAGATTTCCTCCCATAGTGAACAGATGTCAGCATCTCACTCATCTGTGCAGTATCTGCAGACTCAAAAGTTCCATAGCAAGAACTGAATAAGAACCTTAATGGTCATCGCTAAATACAGAATTCCCCAAAGGAAGTGTTCCTGTTGCATAATTTTAAGTGAATAATTTTTATCTGGTGATGGTTTATCTTGAGGGGGGTTTATATTGTTTTTTTGTGTAAACATCGCTTAAAACTTGGTGTACTTTTGTTAGCATAATTTTGTGGTGGTGTCAGTTTTTTGTTGTTTGTGAGTTGGTTTTATTTGGGGTTTTGTTTATTTCCTGTCTACATACAGAGACAAATATGGTAAAATATTATAGTTTAATTATAGTTAATTTACATTTCATATTGAAACCATGTGACAAATTCTGAAGAAATCCTTGGAGGATATAAAGATAATATGGAATTCTCTTTCTGCTTACACTGAATATATTTTGAGTGAAGCCATTAAAATTTAATTTAAGTTGGGAATGGTGTTAGGAATGCAAAAGCACAATGCGTGCTTTGAGTTGTTGCCCCATAAAAACATGAATAAATACGCAGGAATTGAAATAGCTTTACTTTCTCACGTATTGTCATTTTTTTAAGTAATGTAGTTCCACATTTTGTTCATTGCCTCTAATGTTTTAATGGGTTTTTACATTTTGCAGTTTTGGCAGAATTAATTGAAAAGTTCGTGTCACATCTTTCTGAAAGCCGAACAGACTGTTATTTCAGCACAGGAAACTATAAAGGTCAGTTTCCTAATAATTTATTGCCATGCAGCCTCTTCATATTTAAATTACTTTCCTTCTAAATGTAACTGTAGCATTTTGGGAGTTGTGTAAAATGTTCTTTCACAGTTCAGAAATTCATTACTTAACTGGTGGGAAATATCTCACTTTGGACCAAAAGGTAATGTGCTTTAGTAAAGAGTACAGGTAATTATTAGTGATAGGCTTTCACATTTCTATATGTGTAAGGGAAAAATGGAGATGCAGAACAGGTGAGATTATGATTCAAAGTATTTGTTGACAGCTATTATAGCATGATTTGCAAAGCTGGTGGCATAAATATTTAAGATGGTGTAAGCAATCTGGCACACCTTTTGAAAGCCCCACAATATATAATCAACTAATAGGTATGCAATTTATATAGCATTAAAGGATATGTGTTAAAGAACTGTTATTGTTGTCAGAGTAATCTGAGTGTTAGTTTTTTACGGATGTCACGCTTACAGCCAAGAACAAAGGATGAATGATAAAGTTGATTTATTCTGAGTGTAAAGTAATGCATTTTAATTCTTTGAAGCACTGACAAAACTAGAAGATATAAAAGCAATGTTAATATCTGCTGGAAAATGCACTTTTCATTCTTCACTGTTTGTCCAGGACTCTTCTTAGGTTGTAGTTCAGCCATTTAGAGTACCTACTGTGCAACTAACTGTGGAGAATTAAGACTGCTTTGGGGAGAGTCTGTTATTTATACTATTTTATTTTCCTATCCATAGGATGCAGATATAGTATCCTTGGAGACTTCAGGTTTGCCTTTGAAGTTTCAAAGCATAAACCCCCTTTAGTAATTTAGAGGCTCTCTTTCTATGTAGTGGCCTTTAGCGTCTGAAAGGCCACTACAAATTCTGCAAACAGAATACCCTCAATTTTATTTGAGAATCTGTCTCTTTGCTTAATGAAGAGAGTTACTGAAGTGACACGTTTTATCACAATTTTATTTTTTCTTAGAAGATCCTGGAAGTGTTTCTTGTTGTCCTGCATTAGATTGTCATTTACTTTTCAATTTCTTTTGAGTCAGAATGATCAGTAAAATAATTTCATGGACTCATAAGGCTTACTAATTACATATTTCTGACACATCCTAATTCAAGCAATTATTTTGATTTTTCCTTTAAAAGCTCACAAAATGTCTTTAAATGTTGTAAATTATTTATTTGACATGTAGACTGCCCCTCTTGTTCCTTGACATGCATCTCTTTCTTTAGTTCCAAGTACCACACATTCTCCAGTCAAATTGAAGGCCCAGGCGGGATTTTCTTTTCTGCCTTGGGGAATGTGTATCTCTCATTTCTTTGGAGAAAAGTATAGCCTGCAGACCTAACTTTGCAAGATTATCTTAGTGTTTCCTGTTGAAAAAATAGGAAAACCCATGTGGTTTGAATAAGGGAAAAACCTTCTAGAGGAAGAACAAACATCTATGGAGCCTCCAAATGGATGCCTTGCCCAGCAAATACAGCAATTCTGCTCTTTCTTAATCATGATAGCTAAGTGCTTCCATACAATGTGAAGAAACTCTAAGGAAAAGAAGCAGTAGGCCTTACTCTGTTCACTTAGATGTTGAATACCTTAGTTTTAATCCACTCTTCTTAACATTTTGGTCAAAGCTAGGATTTAAAACACGTTCAGGAAGGTTGAACCTAGATCTTCTATTTAACTGATTTCACCATAAACCACTGATTAGGTGCATTATTTATCTAAAATTTAATGCCAGCTTTGAAGAAAGACCACATTTGAAAATCCCGTGACAGTTACATACATTGAATTAATATTTTAGGACGAAATATCCCAAAAAATAGATACAGAGATAACATAGTGAAAGCCTCAGTTCTTGCTTTTCTTGAGCTTGACAGATTTTCTTTTCATGATAAACAACTCAGTCTGTCTGATACTGCTTTTTGTGTTTTCTGAATGGGCATTATTCAGGCACCATTGGACACTAATTCTGGATAAGTTTGCCTATTCAAATATCAAATAAAGACTGCAACATTTAAAGGGTTGTCTGATGAGCAGTTTTCATGTGCAAATGCTTTTCATATTATATGTGCTTTAATGAAGACAAACTTGGAGATAGGAGAGTGAGAAGTCCTCTCAAGGATAGTCAGTAATCTGATGGTAAGAAACTGATGTGAAATGTGGGCAAAGGGCTCATGGTATCTTATTGTGTTCTTTCCCTGTCAGCAACACCATCAGCACAGACTTTTTTGTGTAGAGTTCTCCAGTCCAGCAGGGAATGTTACTCAGTCAAACAGCACTTGTTTCATCAAGGGTTTCTTTTAAGTTTTATAGGAAAATATTTATTAAGATTTCATAGCACCTTTTTCAGAGAGGTGTAGCAATAAGGGTTGACCAGGGAAGCTAGTTTAGGGCAATAAATTAATGCTGATTGACATGAAACAAAAGTCTAGCTCTAAAATTGAATCTATGATCGTACTCCACTCTGAAATAGTAAAAGGACTTGATTGTAAAATTGGTTGTATGGCTAAATTCACACTCATTTCAGGTTCTCCTTTACATCTTAAAATATACAAGGTGGCATTCCTATGAGGGTAGGGTAATGCACCTTGAGTACCCGAGTCTGCATTATGCTTCCTGTATTTGTACTGGAGAGACAAACAAAACACACTCAAATTTTTATCAGACCTTATTTGTTTAAAATTAGGTTTATCACTGATTGAATAACAAGTGATCAAATTTCTGTGCATTTCCCACAGTTTTCTGCTAATCTTCATGAAGCGTTGCAATTTCTTCATAGAGAATTATTGAATGACATATTATTTCACAGTATCTTTTTTGTATGCTCATGTGTAAGAGCTGTCTAAGCTAAATCCTAAAACTGCTGTTACAATAGAGACATTTTTCTGTATTAGGTAAAGTTAATAAGGAAGAAGGTAACATCTTCCTAGCTCCACATCCTAGCTCCAAGTAAGCCAGACATGCACTTGGCAATTGCACGTGTCCACCATTCTCTGAAATAAATTTGGGTCTGAGGAACTGAAAACAGTTTCTGATAGTTGTTTAATGAAGACAAGTCACATTTTTCATGAAAGTGAATTCAGTACAGCACAAAGATATTCAGTGTTTTATCATATTTCTTGGCATGAGAAATTGATTATCTTAAAAAATGACAGCTTTGTAAACATGTAGCTAGTTGTAATTAGAATAACACAGTCATCCATCTGCTGTGGAACCCCTCAGGATTTCAGTCTATTATAAAATTGCAAATATGGAAAAATCAAATTAGTTTGGGTTGTTATCATTTTCAAGATGAGAGAAGGAAAAATCTGATAAACCACTATGCAGTTGCAATTTTTAATTATAAACCAACAAAAATCTTACATGAAGTTTACTTGCTACTAGCAGCAATGACACTGCTGTGATGTGGATTGATGACTGAATTTGTGTGTTATATGTTAATGATCTCTGTCTATTCCCTTTCCTAGAATTAATACTTTCTAGTTTGCTTTCATTTTTCGTTCTTCTTAATAAAACCCAAAATACTGAAAACCAAATCATTGATGCATAGCTGTAATAGGCAATAGAATGGCAAGAAACTGAAATTTGCTATAGTATAAAATACTATACATTATGCCTTAGGGATATGAAGTTCCTAAAACAACCTCCTGCTCTTTCTGTTAGCAAATTCCAGTTCAATGCAAAAGAAATCTTTTGTGGAAATGTCTGTTTTCTCAAGGTTTCAACAAACCCATTTATCAGAGAAATTACATGTGCAGAGTCATTTGATATGTTGGTGTCTGTGCTTTTTAATTGATCTCCACCATATGTTGCAGACTGCCCAAACTTGGGAATGCTGCAACCTTTTCTGATTGGCAGGTTTTTTTGGTAACTCTGCTTTTGCAGATGCCCTTGCAGTTGAGTCTTCTTTTTCCACTGGACTTTGTGAAGCAGCTCCTCCAGGTACTGCCAAAGGGACAGAACCTCAGGGACTTCAGGCCTTGGCCATAACACTCAAATGTCACGGTGTGTTCCTTCTTCTAGATTAGGCTTAGTTCTCCAACTGAACAAAATCTCATATGAATTTCCTACCATTTAATGAGCTCTAATCTTTGAGGGATCAGGTGGGTTGAGTAACGAACTAAGAAATTTTAAAAACACCAGTGGGAAGGTATCAGTATAGAGCTGTTCAGAAGGAGTAGCAAATGAGAAATACAGGTTTTCAACCCCAAATTGGTCTTAAAGGGAAGGAAAAGGAAGGACATTCTTACATTCTTCCTGCGTCATTTGATTAATCAGCTTCTTTAAAGACTGTTCTCCACTTTAAAATGCTGTCAGCAGGAAGCATTTTTCCCATTGCCCGTTTAGGTAATGGATTGAAAGCGTGGGTCATTCTTAATGAGGCTGTTGCCAAAAATAACTTGAGTGTTTGTTATGACCAATACATAAAGAAGCTCTAATATGAATATTTTGATTTTGTACTGTTATGACAAGCGTACTGATGACATAACATATACGTTCAATACTCAGGGTGGAATAGCACATGAGATTACCTATCTCTGAGAAGCCAACAACATTCTCCAGCAAGTACTCTTGGATGTTGTTTGTATTGTCTCCATTGGCAGTTCAAATCCAATATAGTAATACTTTTCTTTGAAATAAGATTTTTTTTATAGACAATTATATATTCTAAGAAGGAATATGAGATTCAGACTGTCAGAAGTACTCTAGATGAATAGCCTGGTGGAGGAGGTGACACCATCAAAAAATTGTAGCAAATGACAGAGCAGAACATAGAGAAACTCATGACTTTTGGTGTGCCCCAAGTGTTTTAAAATAGAAAACTTTCATAAGAACATCAGAGAGAGGATGGATACTGACAGAACATAAAGATTTATATTGACTGCTTGGGCACCTGTCCATGGGTAATGTTTAGGTACCTGTTGAAGAATAAGAAAAAACCTGCTCTTTTTTAACAAAAAAAAAATAAATTATGAGTTCCACAATTTCAGTTTATATGGACCAAGCCAAGGACTAGAGATCTGATAGCAAACGTACCTACTACATACTTGTAAGATTTTTGAAGCATCTACAGGAATAATGCAGGTGGCCCTGGTTATCCTGGGATTTTCAGAATCCAGAATGCTTGCAGAATAGTTACTTGCATAGTTCCTTTGAATCAAAAGTCTTTTCCATCCATACAAAGAAAACTAATCTTTCTGAACATCACTGAAGTTAAAATTCAGCATGCATTAACATTTTCCAAAGATCATTTATGTAGACATAAACACATTTGGCCAGGGCATCAGGGAGTGAAAAAGTTAAATCAATAATGTGAGAACTTTAATAATCTTCTTCACTGAACACAAAAGGAAGCCAGTGGTTTCTTTGGGATAATAGCACTTTAAACAGGGAAATAAATATTATCTAAAGACCATACAAGTTCTCTGAAATATGCTGTAAGCTGTTTCAGCTTGGCATCCTGTCATTTCAGTATGAATGCAGTGTGGCCCGTTTTCTGATTTAAACACATAAAAGATTCATCATGGTAAGAGGGAAAATGAATAAGAAAGCAGTCTTCCATATAAGTTGTAAAGTTGATTGAAGTCTAGTCTGATCAGAGAGAATACTACAGGACTGTGCATGCCTGTAGAAATGTTTATAGCTAGAGATCGAGTTCAATAATTATACGTAGTTGCCTTTGGAAATCGTGCCTTATGGTGGTCTGGTTTTGTGCTCCTGAATGCTACAAAACATTCTGAAAAGTACTGCCCATAGAGGTGCTTTCTATTATAACAATTTTTTAAAATTGTACATCAGCTCCCAGAGTTCTGGTATCCTTCAAGTCACTCATTTAATTTTGACTCAATTTCTAGTTTACAGTGTTTTACATTTTTAAAGAAAGAAGTGTAAAATATCTGTTCAACATAGATTTTTTTGTTTTATTAGATAAACAAAAAGGTAGCTGCCAAAGCATGTTTTTCATTCCATTTAATAATAACCAGAGTGCTGTATCATGTTGTTATTAATTCACAGTTCAGAGAGGTGTTCTGGCCTTTGAGGATAAATGGCAATCTTATTTAGAAAACTGATATGTCTGTGCCTTTTATTATGAAGCCTATTGTGTTTCAAGGCAGTTATATCTGGTGTATTAACAAATATCCGTCAAATAAGTTTTGTAGAAAATTAACTGAGTGTATTGATTCAGAGGTATGGACATCATTACAATAGTACAGTCACAGCATATTCCTCCAAGCTTACTAGTCAGGTTTTTAATCATGGATTGCAATATGCAGTATTTAAATATTCCACTTGGTTTTAATAACATTTTTCTAAGTTTAATGGAGCATTTAAGGTTTCTAGGTCCAGTTTTTAATCAGTGGGAAGTTGTCCTTTGTGTATTCTAAATGACTTTATAGTGTTCCAAAGCGTAGTCTTCCCACTCTTTTAAGTGGTAAACAAAATGGAAAATAAAAGCTTTTTACCCAGGACAAAGAACCATAGTTTGCATGTTCCCATCGTGAGGTGTGGATTAGCAGAGTACAGAGCTATGATTATGTCAAATACAGTGGTGTCTAAAAGCAAGAGTTTTTGCCTTGATAAGATACCGTGTGATAGAAAATTATTATTCAGTCCAAACTCTATGTTAATTTTATCTTCTTTCACAATACAGGGGAAAATATCAAAAGGAAAACTGATAGGGAGAAAACCCTTTTCAGCAACTAACAAATTATTACAGCAGAGAAGAAAAGGCAATGAGAATCAGTGAAGTTAGTTGTGTTTTTTTAATGTTAATGTTAATGGGAAATAAGCATTCAGTACTTGTAAACTGTTACAAAATGGAAAGTGGGCTCAGACTGTGGATTACACCCTTGCTGGACTGGAATCCGAGCTCCTGCATTGCCACCTGCAAGAGGATCCATCTCAAAATGGAGGTAGAGCTGTACTGTGGCTTAGAGGTTGTTGTACCCTTTGCATCTGTCCTGCCATTAAATAAATGGTGGTGTTAGGACTGAATTAGCCATTATCTACCACCAACTCATTCAAATTCCCCGTTTTCTAAGATGTAAGTATGCCTCTTGCCTTCACGGTTGCACGCAGGAACTCGAAAATGAATTGACTTAGTGTGGTAATTCCAGGCTGAGTAAACAGGTAACTTGGAACAGGAGCTATAAAAAGTTAAGAACTGTTTCAGTTATCTCTGGGTTTTTAACTGAAAGGCCCTGTAATTTTATAAGTATTCTTCCAAATATTGCATTGCTGGTATGCTACACAAAAGGTATTGGAGCTTCTGTTCTTTGGGTAAAAAAAACCCTCTCTGATGTGGGTTTGTATTTCAATCCCATCAGATTATTGAATAAATTCATTTTACTCAAAGATCAGTTGATTTTTCTTATGCATAAATGTATTTGTCAAAAGTACAAGGTAATTTCTCATTACTCTTAACACTTTAAATTATTGTCTTCTGTGAAAGTTGTAAAACAGAGTGAGGTTTTTTTCCTTGCCATACTTCCTCTGCTGAATTTTACTGCTTCATTGTTGAGTGTAATTTGTAATTTTGTTGTATTATTTTCTTCATAAAAATTTCAACATACCTCAACTCGATTGAGCAGAGTGCCTTTTTTGGGGGGGGGTTGGTGGGGCTTTCCTTCCTGAACCTATTTCATTTTTAATCCCTTAGTCCCTGTTTGCTTACCAGGAACATAGAGTGTTTACCTGAATGAGAAGGAAGGGAATCCTTCAATTTGATTTCTCTATCTGTCTGAGGATATAGAAAAAATATATTAAGTTACTGTGTGATCTGCTTAATCAGATTTTTGCATTTATCATTTACATGAATATATTTTAACTTCTGCCATATCTATTACATTTTTAACACATGTTGTCAGTTATTAGGGTTTTTTAGTTGTTTCATTTGTTGCTGTTTTTTAAGTAGCGCTTTCAAAAAATTATATTAAAGGTTTAAGCCCTCAGTTTTGTAACTCGTAATATTATTAGACTGTAATGTTTGTCTGAAGTATAGTTATATTAGGCGATACATGTTCATGATAGAAAAAATGCCCATTTTTAATTGAATTTAGAATTTAAAATTTAAGAAAATACTACAGCAGAGGTTTCTTTATTTTTTCTAACTTGGATTTTTAATGTAAACAAATACAGAAAATGGAGTATGTGTTAGTGTGTGAAAAAATGCATAGAAGTACAGGATTTTTAAAATCCATCAGTTATAGAGTTTTCTGTGATTCATATAAAAATAGAACTTTCTTTAATAAAGTTGGAATTACAGCTAAGAGACTTTAAGGCCACTGGAGTGGAAGAAAGTAGATCAGAATATGTTGCCTTGCCTGATTTCTAGGCAAAAAATGATAAAGTGCTACTAAGAAATGGAACTGAAAAAGGTGTTACTCACTTACATCATGCTGTAAAGCTAATGATAACCATACTAACTGTGAGGATTTCCTTATAAAGTAAGTGATTTTCATAAAATCATAAAACTTATATTCGTAAAACAATATATGAAGAATTCAGTTTCTCGATGTATCCTTTCCAAACTCTGCTAAACTAATTTTGAATAAGAAACAGTTCTGGAGAATTGGTATGCATACATAAAAGAAGCTTTTCATTGGTATTCACTTAAAATCATATTTCCCATAATACTTTATTTAATTTATTTCCTTTTGTTTTAGCCATGGAATTGGATGTGAAGAAAGAAGACCTTTCATCTGTGCAGCAACTTGGTGTTGAAATGACAGTCAGGTACATGGTATTAAAATATTTCCTTAGAGTATTTCTAGGATTTGTTTGATTTTCATGGAATGACTTTAATGATGCTTAATCCATTGCTTTATATTATCTAAATCCAAGATAAACTTCAAGAAAATGAATTCTAACTGCAAATTAAAAAAAGTATTAGTACATAATTAAATTATCTTTACAGATTATATATGTTATTATCCTGCATTTTTGTAAAGACTAATTGTAACCTGCTAGTAAGATTTACCATAAAATTGCATTATGCTGAATTATGTGTCTTTTTTTCCCTTGCATTACTTCTCTAAATGGTTCTGTTTAGCTAAGCTTAGTTATATGCCATTTAAACATTTTATCAGGCTGGTAATTTTCAGAGCTGTGATGAAGAAAAAGCTAAGATGCCTGTACTTTCACAGGTTGCTATCTTTAGCATTAATATTTGAATTCTGATTGTAATAATTACATGTACAATATAGTTATATCGAATTCTAAATATTGTATGTGAAGAAACTGAGTCCTGTCTGAGTACTTGCTCCTCCCCATAATAGTCTCCAAAACTGAACTAAAAGGAGTTTAGGTGAGGAACTGTAACACTGAGTAGGAGATGTTTGGTGTGTATCCTTCCTAGGTGGAGCATAATAGGTTTTCTTTAATCATTTATATGTACATCTACAACACAGTAATGAACAATGCTATGACAGATTTACTGTTACAGGCTTATTAAATATGAGTGGTTGCTTTTAGATATTAAAAAAAGTATTTAAACAGTTTTGGTTTTGAACTTTTTGTGCTAGATATGGAAAATATTTAAACTTGCTAAAAGAAGATGCTGAAAATGGGCTGTGTTTCGTGTTAATGAATTGTGAGAAATTCCTGAAACAGCAGCAAAGAACTGTGGTATCTTCGCTTTGTATCCTTTGTTGATGGTATAAATTATATTGCCTAAAAATGCCTATGGAATTTGAAGTCTTGCTTTGGGCTTTTGATAGTGGCATAGATGTGTAATATTTACGGAAAACAATTTTTTAAAAAGCAGCAGTTTTACTTTGAAAATCTGATAAGTTAAAATGCACACCCAGTGCACCCAAGAAAATGTTCACCCTTTTGTTCCCATACTTTTTTAGAAGTGCAAGTCTCATTCATTTTTGTCATTAACTGTTTTGGAGTGGGATCACATCTTTGTATGTTATAAAGAGTCTGCAGCAATACAGCTTTGAACATTAATGAGTATTTGTGGTACTTCCACAATATCAGCACTGTTAATGTAATGCCTGTGTAATGATAAATTAATGTAATCTGATCAACAGGAATGTTTTGACTTCTGACTCTTTTAGATCTAATGTGGAACTTTTTTTTTTTTAAACAAAACAGATACACCTTTCCAACAAGCTTGACTTGCGTATCACTGTTAAATACACTTAAGATGTATTAATCATAATATGCTTAATCTCGTTTTTAAAGCTTTTCTTTTACTTGTTTTTTTTTTTTCCTATAATTTTAACAACTCATGTTCTCCACTGTTCTCCTTTCCTGTACTTTATAAGCACACTTATTTTGGTACAGGGTTTTTTGCATTTGCTTGGGTTTTGTTTACTTTTGTTGGTTTAGCTTGACTACTTATGGACTGAAAGAAAATTAGCGTATGAGGAAGACAAATTATTTCTCTTAATTCAGTTTGAGAGACAATTGTGCCTCAAGATGCTGCCTTCTGTGCAGCTCTATTCCCCTTGGCCCATCTCTAAAAAACCAGCTCTTGCCTCTGTGAGCACAGCCTGGGGAGGAGAAGGGCTGTAGTTCCTGCAGGGCAACAAGGAGGAGATCTCTACCTGAGTTCCTTAACCTTCTCATTCAGGCTGCTTGCAGGAGCGCTATGCTGGCTATGACTGGTTTGCATCTTCCATCTTCCTCATAATGTCAGGGGACAGGGAGAGGACGCTGACGTTTCTTCAGCAATTTTCATGTCTTCTTGTTTCAGCATTTCTCTGGCTACCAAGACTGCATTTATCTGTAAGAATTTAAAATCTGTGTCTTTCTGAAAGGCAGCTTTGAAAGTTTATAAAGGAGACTTGATTAATTTCCTTACTTTTGGTGTGGGTTTTTTTGTTTTTTTAATGCATTAAGTTTACATTAAAGCCCCCTAACTAGATATGTAACCCTGGAAAATTATCTCAGAAAAATATAGTTTTGACAGTTGCTCAAATTGTTGTTTAAAAGGAGTGAAATAGCAAGTGGACTGATAGTAAAGACAGTGTTATTGAATCTTAAAGCTGGCAGTAAAGCAGACTTTGTTAGTGCCATTAAATTCTGTGCGAAGGCTGCAATACTGTTGAATGACCTTTTTTTAATTATTATAGTGTGCAAGTCCATCCATCTGGTTTTTTTTTAGTAAAAGTATCAGTTTTGAAATTTACTTAATACATTGGAATATATTTAATAAATTTTAAACATTCTTACTGCAAAAATACTATGTGATTGACGATTTTCAATTATCAGTGTTTTGGATCAAGTTTGTAGTATAGAACACGTCATTTCTATCTTTCATTAGGGTGTTTCCATCTATTTAAAATAAAACCCTTTGTACATTGTCAAGTTACCTTGAATGTCTTGAACATAAACTCTAAACCAACTGTAGTCTCTACTAGAGAACTCTGGGGTATAAGATGCATGGAGTAGATTCCATACCTCTTCTGCATGTAGAATAATGTATGCATTAATATCAGTAGATCTGTCTTGTCACTAGAAGGGATGATAGTATTGGTCCATTCACAGCACTGAGTTTGGCCCTGAGGTTGTTCCAACCTAATGAAATTCGTGCTGAAATTTGCTCCATTGTGTGAATATAATTGTGCTGAAAACCATTGGTGCCAAGGACTCATTGCCTAGAAACTGGGCATTGATATCCAGAGCCTTCCATAGGGATAAAACCTCTGCTGCTTTTGCTGCACGTCCTACAAAGAAATGTGCTTACAGAAAAAAACTTCAAATACCATAGAAGTTCCATTCCACCAGTAAATGGGGGAAAAAATCCAGCAGAAATTGGTCTTTTTTTTCTTTCTGTTCCTTTGTTTAAAATATGGCAATGGTTTCTCCAACCTTTCGACAATTAAAGCCTATATACAATAAAGAACTAGACTCTAATTAAAAGGAATAATCACGATATGTTATCAACACTTTTCTTTAGTTTTACTTCAAGTTTTTATTGATGGTAGTATGACCTTTTTTGTTTATTCTGTTTCCTGTCTCTAAAATAATCAGAATTACTTATCTTACGTGTAAAAGTGTATATTTTTATATATTGTTCTCAGCAAAGTATTATAAAAACCAAATTTTTGTAGTCCGTGATCCTATTCCTCAATTTTTTTGTTGATGATGATGTTGTTAACCAGATTCACCTGCCTATTACAACAGTGGAATATGGCATCCATCCAGTCTATTTTTGCAGTGCTCACCACATTGAAATGTTGCTGAAAGCTGAGTTGCCACTTGTCTGTTCAGCCTTCCACATGTCTGGCTTCACTCCATCCCAGGTAACTGATCAAAGTGTATTTAAGTATCATCAACCTTTTGACTTAAATGCACAAAATCAAGAACGCTGAGGAACCACTGTGGGTTTTTTGTGCAGCACTTGTGTAGTGGTTATGAAACTGGGGGTAAGAGATAGTATTGACCACGTAATGACTTAGAGCATCTGAAAATAGAAAGCACCTGACTGGTAGAATAATGACAGTCTACTGAAGCTGATGACCTTCTATTACATATTCATGCGGAAAACTTGATAAAAATAATATATACTAAATGCTCAGATTTAGCATTAAAACTAAACCGAGTATCTGGAATAATTCTCTAAATTTTCTATAGGTGGGAAATGAGTAATTTGGAATAGTTACATAATAGGAAGCAGTTCCGGTGATGTTAGAGCAAAATTAATTTTATATGAGCTACCATATCTGTTACAGTCAGGTAACGCAATATTCTTTTATAGTAAAGAGATGTTACTAAAGAAGAATAGTTATAATGATAATAGCTATAATGATAGCTTTCATTTTATGTACTTACAACAATTCTTTGGTATGAAGCATTACTTATAAAGACTGCAATCATGATGAGGCATGAAGAGCTTCATGCAGTAATGAGTTAGAAGGCCAATGCAGAAGACATCACACCACAGAAAGAAAGCTGTGCCAAGGCAAGGAAAATGTTGTTCATCTTACGCCTTCAAAATTCCTTTTTGCTGCAAGATTTGCAGCTGAAGAGACTTCTTAGTGGGGGCAGATGCCAGTGTGGTTCAGACATTGCTTAAAAATAGCTTGGGGTTGGTCTTTGAGAAGATTGGCGGATGAGGAAATTTATCTCAGCATAGGAATGAGGTGCTTATAATAAGGTTCCTTCTTTTGGGGTCTGAAAACACATGGGGAGGGTCACTTCTTCACCTACTCTTGTGCAAATTACACTTTTTGTAATTGTGTGCACTCAGTAATAGACTAGTTACTGTTCTAAACTGCTGGCAAGGATTTTTTCATTTATTTATCGTGCTACTGAAATGCCGCTGGTGGGTGCCACTGTATCTTTTGTGTGATTTTGCAGTTCTATTGCAGCATTAAAAAGAAACAAACTCTGAACTGTGGAAACAGTTCTGATGTATTTAAGTGATTGTGTGCATCAATAAATACCTCAAAACAGATTTACTGCCAGAGTATGGCTGTTGTCATCTAATTAGAATCCTGGTATCTTGCTGCATATTTTTAAACACTTTAAGGACTGATTAGCAGAAGATTTGTGGTCTAGAACTAAATGAAATGTCCATTATACATCTTAATACATTGTAATTTAGAACAGGAAAAAGGAGTCACTAACTGTGTTCCATACCCACTTCATTAAATGAAAATGTGTCTTGAGGAAGGGCTTCATATTCGTTTATAAGGCAAAGAACTAATATAAAGGAAAAACTACATTGAACACACCTTCATCACTGTCATTGCCCTTTAGACCACATTTAAAACAAAGTCTTGAAAAAAATGGCCTTTGTTTTCCTTGGACTTTGATTTTTATGTCTCAACCTCAGGAGTTGCTGGAATATACTCAAATAAGTGAGATGCATGGATACAGGGTGTTAAGTTTAGCTGAACTCACTAGAAGTCTGTTCAGAAGCTGTGCTTTAAAAATGATGATTCTTGGCTTCTTTTGTACATCATCCCATTAATTGTTATAGGAAAAAGGTTCTGTCTTATAGAAAAGAGATAAAGCTGGTCAGTTATGACTGAATGTCTACAATGATTTAATTATATATAATTTCATTTTCATCTAGATTTGTCTGCAGTGGATAACTCAGTGTTTCTGGAATTACATGGACTGGAGTGAGATCTGTCACTACATTGCTATCTGTATTTTACTTGGTCCTGATTATCAAATATATATGTGTATTTCTGTGTTCAGACACCTACAGCAAGACATTCTGAAGCACACTGAAGCCCAAGATCTTCAGGTTTTTCTTAAAGTAATGGTTTCGTTTTTAATTTTTCAGTTGCTGAGGAGAAGCAAGGCTCTCAATACTGAAAACATACTTAATCTGGAACTCTTACTGAGTTTCACTTAGTTATTTTAAATGAGTGGGATAATACTTCGATTTGATTCATTCCCAGGCAGGAAACTGTTTCTAGAGAATTTCTAGAATTTCTAGAGAATTTCTAGAATTTCTAGAGAATAGCTTTCCTGTGTTTCCTAATCAGTTCCCTTCATAAGCAAAGTAAATAGCCACATTAAGTCATGTATGTGGACCCACTCTCATTAAAATAGATGCTCTCCAGAAAAGGTAGTTTACACAGTGGTCTCGTACTGAAGCTTGAAGAGGTGTCAACAAGCGTAGCAAGCTTTCATGTTGATGAGATGGCAGTTACTGTACAACCAGCCACACAATTTCATATTCTTTCGATATTATAAATTATGTTTGGGTTTTTTTGTTTTTTTTTTACAGGGTACTGCTTAGCTGTAGCTGCAGTCACAAATGGATACAATATTTTACTCTTCTTCACAGAGACATTTTTGCCATTTTCTCTGGTCTTTTTTCTCCTGCCAAAATTCTTCTGAGAACTGCATCTTAGTCTGTCCTAAGAATAGTAGTTTTCTGACTAGTTTGCATGCAACTTAGATATTCTTAAATGTCAGTTTCAGTCAGTTTCCTTGAAAATGTTTAGTACACAGTCTAATGAATGTATTGTTTAGTTTTCCCTGGTTTTGGACAATGTGGCTTAAAAGCTACATCTTTATGACATTACTGGATAGTATATGTAAATTATAGAAGAGAATTTGTATGTTGCCACTTACAGTATAAACAGGCCAAAGATTTGACACGATACTGTTAAATTAATGAGAAAAAATGTCTATTAATACATTAGTAGAATATCTACAATTAATTGAGTGAACCATTACAGTAAAAAAGTTCATAGCATAGTCTTACTTCTGATAGCTCTTAATTAATAGAAATTTTTAAAAAAGAAAAATAGAACCATAGAATGGTTTGAGTTGGAAGGGACCCTAAAGACCATCTTGTTTCAACCTCCTGCCGTAGGCAGGGATACCTTCAGCCAGCCCAGGTTGCTCAAAGCCCCATCCAGTCTGGCCTTTAGCACTTCCAGGGGGGTCATGCTCAGGCTCTGCTCTGAGCAACCTGTGCCAGTGCCTCACCATCCTCACAGTCAAGTTCTTCCTAATATCTAATCTAAACCTACTCTGAGTTTGAAGCCATTCCCCCACCCTGTCACTACATACCATTCAGTTTCAGCTATATATATGATATATATATTTTTTATTCCACTGTAGTTAACCTTCTCACAGTGCATGAAGAACAACTTGAAAGGTAAAATTACCTGTGTGTAGGGGAGGAGAAACACAAAGACCATTTTGAATTCCTGTTCAGATGCCAAAGTGCAGCCTTCCAAGCCTGAATATATGTTCTCAGGAGAATTCCACTTAGGAGAGATGCACAGTCAATACACTAGAGGTACAACATGTGTCCACAGGGACTGTCTGGCTTCAGAGAATTTTTTGCAGCAAATGGTGCCAGCAGTGGTAATACTGATTAGCAGATGAGGGGTACACAACAGCAATGAATTCACCCATTTTACGTAACTGTTCTTCAGGATCCTGCTTTGCATGGTGCATCCACCTTCTCCATCTAATATAGTAGCCATTACAAGGAACATGGTCTGTTTGTTTCTTTTTTCTCAGGGCAACTTCTTTTACTCTGTGCTTTGGAATTGCTAAGAATTACTCACTTGTGGTGATGCAGAAATACTTTGTCTGGATAAAGGTCTTCCTTTATCACTGAGTCTAAAAATATGGATCTACTATTAATCTCTTGGTTTTCTTGAGAATCTAGCCCGATATAGAAGCCACACTTATCATGCCCTGTGTTGGTGTAGAAATCTTTTTTTCAAAAGAATTTTTTAGTACCTGACTTTCCCTTCTTAAAGCTTACTTTGTTTTTCTTAAAAATCTTCAATGTTATGTTCTCCAAAAATGAGATAAACAATGTTCACATGAAATAAAACTGATACCAAGTCTGCAATTAGAAAAAACTGTCTGGAAGCAGATATTTCCAAATATGTATTTCTAAATAAAATGTAATAAAATCTATTTTAAACATGCAGTCTGTAACAAGCAGAACAAAATAGGCTATCTTTAGAAGCTTAGAATTCATTAAATTTGAGTTGTGCATCTTTTTTTCCTAGCTAATAAATGTTTTTTGTGTGTATTTGTTCAGGAAGAAGCACTCCATGGATTTCGAGTGAGTGATTATTTAGACTACATGGAAAAATTGGAGGCAATCTACAGACCTATGCTGCTGAAAGACATGAGGACCATAAGAGTGCAGAATACATAGATGAAGCAAACAAGCACTTTATTTTCCAGTTTTGGTTACATCCTTTAAAAGGATGCTGATTGATTGATTGATTGATTGATACATCAGTCTCACCTAAAATCAGCCAGGCTGTTTAAATGTACATACTGTAAAATAAATAGCAAGGGTTTTCAGAATATAGTTTTTCAAAATGAAGTACCTTAATTTTGATGACCAAATTTTCCCATACAGGCTATGTGCACAGTCTCATTTTCAGTTAGCAGAAGGCAGCTTCAGAACCCACGTGTAGGATGCTCGGTCTTATAAAGTCTTGAACCTCTTTCCAAGTCATTGTATCATTGTCATCTCCTTGTAACACAGTCCTAAAACCTTCATGTTTTGTTAGGGTCTGACAAAGGGAATTTTTTTTCTATTTAGGAACAACTATGTATTCATGTACATGAGAAGTCAACAAATGAAAAACAAATTCTCTGTTCTGACTTTGTGGATAATGTTGAGAAAATGGGATGTTCAAATATGTGCAATAAAAAAACACTTTATATTCCTGTCTTTTTAAAAATAAAATAAATAATTTTATGTTATAAAACATAATTAGTTTTTCTATCTTAACGAAATTATAATCTTTAAAAATTATTGTTGTTTTTCAGAGATATGAATAGCAGGTCACTCCAGAGTTTCTCGTTCACTTATGCAGAGAGCCTATGTCACATGGAAAGAAAATCTCAAATTAGAACAGTTATTAAAATTTCTTCTTAAATTTTGTTTATTAATGTATATATGTAGAACTTTCTGTTTCAGGGCTCTGTCTCATGAATTACTCGCATGTTCACTGCCTGAGTACTGGGAAGGTTGAAAGAGTTCAGACAGTGGGATTAGCTTGGTTTACAAGGCCAATAGGTATGAGGAAAAGGTTCTTCACCCAGAGCGTGGTTGAGCACTAGAACATGCTTCCCGAGGAAGTGATCACAGCACTAAGCTTGTCTGAGTTAAGAAGCATTTGGACAACACTCTCAGGTACATGGTGTGATTCTTGGGGTGTCCTGTGCAGGGCCAGGAGTTGGACTTGATCCCTGTGGGTTCCTCCCAGCTTAGCATATTCTGTAAGGTTCAAAAACTCTCTCGGAGCAAAACTTTTAGGAAAATTTCAGAACAGAGACATCCACGCATGAAGTGAGACACGCTTGTCTGCTTTTTTCTCCTGTAATAGACTACATACTGAACAGGCATTTGTTGCGTTCTGACCCACAGCCTTCCCCTCAGAGTAACTGTACTGATCTTTTGTAATATTCATTCATACAGATAGTTTTGACTGATGGTCTCTGACTTCAGTGTGAGGGTTGAGCTTGTCTTTTTGCTTGCCTAGCCTCAATCAAAACTTACACGCTCCTGGATTTACAAAGTCTTTCCATAAAACTGCCTAGTGATTCTTTAGTGACATCAACATCAAGTTCTTAAACAGCTTTTTGTAAACAAGATTATTTTTGGCTTGATCTTGAACAGTATACCTGTTCTTATCACAAGATAGTCATTTTCCCTGAGTAAATTTACAACAATTATTCTGAAGTTTCTTGACATTTATGCTTCCTCCTTCGACTACCCAGAGTTTCTAAAAAGACAAATACTGAATATATACTTTTATTATTAGATCTATGCATTCTTAGGATTTCAGTTTCATTTCAGCCCAAGTAATAGTTGCACCACTTTAAATTGAAGTGAAAGGCCCTGTTTCTGCAGTTACCTTTAAAGAGATTTTTGGTCTTGGTAGTTATTTAGCATAAAAAGTTGGTAAATTGACCCATACCTTGTAATATCAGACCCTTAGTACCTTGATGCTTCCAATTGCTTCTTTATCAAAGAAACAAGATTTAGCTTCTCTAGCAAAAAGTTACTTACTAGCTGTATTTTTAGATGAAGTCATCTTTATACTGTGAAGCATAAGTAATCAGCATAATTGATCATGTGTCTACTGTAGCTTGTTTAGAAACTAAGCAGTATAAATTCTTCAAATGCATCCTAGTTATGTAGGTAACATTACCAGATGGTGTTACATAGTGCAAGTTAGGCATTAAGTAATTCTTTATTTGATTAGAAAAGTAGGGAAAATGCTATGTTTTGTCACAACTGCAATACTATTTTCTTTACAAAATGTCTGGAATCCCAGAATATTTTTATTAGAATGCATGATAGAATAAATCTTTTCAAAGTCTAACAGAAGCCACAAATGTTGAATTTAGACTTATTCAATATTGTTACCACATTCCTGTGAGATAAACTAAACATTACTGTAGAGTTCCTGAAAAACAACTTTGTTAGACAAAAAGAATATTCATACAGAAATTGAGCAGATACACAAATTCAAATTATAGAGCACACGGAAACATTTCTGAAATTATATGCAACGTAAGAGTGAACACTGACTAAGGTTTTGCCACTAATATCTATTTTACTGACTGTGCATTTCATAAGTTCAGGAGTTTAGCTTTTTTCACTGTCTAGCAAAAATATGTCTTAAAAATCTTTAGGCTTTTGTGAACTGTGTTATCTCACCTACATTAATAAAAGAAGCTGGCAAGGATGAGGAATGAATTATGACAAGAACTGATGGAACCAAGTATTTGCCTGACACAGAGGCCAAAGAATGTTATGACTTCCATAATACCTGTTCTTTTAACCTTAATAGCAGTCTCTCTTTTTTTCAAGGTAACATTTTTTGGAATATATCTCAAAACAGCCAAATAACAAACATCTGGATGGTGACTAACACAGAACTCTAATATATATCTGTTTCTAGAAATGCCATGCACTTTTCTAAAGAGACCATGGTTGATTACCAATTACAAAGTCATCAGTTCCTTTAGCAGCAGCAGAAGTTTGTCAAGAAAATTGGCTCTTGTGCTAGGCTTATGAGTAACCCAGGGACTCCTGCCACCCAAGTAGCTACCATTTTGTATTCCTTGTCCCCCAGCAAAGAAGAGAGAGGCAGAGCTGACCCTTAATATTAACAACTTTCATCAATATTGCATCAAATTAATCCAAAGGGGTACACTACACAATAACAGGGAAGAGGAGTCAAATACAAATAAATCAAAAGCAAACAGCCTGACTACCAAGTGCTGGCATTGATAAAAGCACTTTTTGAATTGCCTCCAGCAATTCAATCGGCTGCAGTTTCCCCATCTGCAAAATAGCTGCATTTTCATACAGTTTATGTAGGTGCTGAGATGATTAATTAGAGAACATCGTAAAACATTTAGTGCATGAAAATTCTATGCAAATACTAAATCTTAATACCTGCTAATAATATAAAGTCCCATTGTGCCCCATGACAGAAACAGGACATTGACACATGTTACAAGTAGACTGAAATAGAGCTTGAAGTGATAGTAGTCAGGGAAACCAATCTCATCTTCTTTGGATCAATGACAGCCTAAAAACAAATGACCATTTTAACAACAGATACCTGAAGACATGTTCATTATGTTGTATTACCCCCAGTTTGAGGACTCCCTCATCCTGCTTTGTGCATTTATATATCAATTTCTCCATTCATCTCCCTATTTTCTTTCAGGGAACTATTTAACTGACATGTAGACAGTTTCTAAATCTATTTGTATTTTCCTGGTTGCCTCTTCCAGTTTCTTTTTCCCTGCTTTCCGTCTTGCTTGTATCTACCTCAGGCTTTTTCTCTCTCTTATTTTTAGCTGTCTCATTGTTCCCAATCCCCAATGACAGTCCAAGCACTAAAGGATAAGAAGTGTTTCCTTGCTTGTCCCTAAAATGTGTAATTAAACATGAGGTAAAATAAACAATCATGCAACACCCCCCCCCACCCCCCCAACACTAAATATGTCCCCAGCTTGGAAAAACTGAGAAGCCAGTTATAGGAAGGTGACACTCCCAAATAAGCTGTCAGCAGTCCTGACCCAGGCTCCTACTGGAGGCAGCTAAGCACTGCTGCCTCTGCCTGTCTGTCATATGGCCCTGACCATAAGCTGGGGTGCCATACTGAATAGAACATCTGTGTTATTTCCAAAAGACATGCATTTTCCAGACTACCTCCTTCAGCTAGCCTCTGCGGCATGACTCAGCCTTTTTGGATAAACAGCAGGAATAGAGAAAAATATTTTTCACCTGATGATGTCTGCCCTGTTGTCTTTTGACAAGTTATTTTACTTCTGGAAACTTTGAGCACCTGTCTGAAAAAAAAAAAAAACCAAACCCAATAATTCTTACTTGTTTTTGTAAAAATGACTTCTGCAGATGTGAATGATTTCCCCATTACTAAATATAGTGTTCATGCAAGAAGAGAAATACTGGCAGTGGAAGCAACTAAAGCAACTAAGCTTTAAAACAAAATATTATAGGTGGGGTAGGAAAAAGAATAGATCAGTGGTAAATATTTATACTCTAAACTCTGGGTTTAGCTGGTTGAAGATGTCCAACTCAATCATTAGGTCAATAGATAAACAGTCTCAGCTTCTCTAACCCATTTTGTGTTGTCTTAAAGTACTTTCTAGATAATCCATAGCAATAGTCCATAGATTTCTAGAGGAGCTATGTTTCAATAACATTAAAAGATCCCAGTAAATAGGCTGAATTTCAGTATAGCATGCTATCATTAATGACAAGAGATCACAATACAGAATAAAAGCAGAATGGCTGAGTTGACATTCAGAAAGAAGTTGGGAAATGCCAGACTAAAACAAAGCTGTGGTGTCATATAATGCACAGTACTGACACTGCTTTATGGCCAATCTGCATTTCATCACCTCCACCGTGAGAATCATCCTTTACTGCTTGTCCGGATAAGTAGTGGTGAACATGTACTCCTTTCAATTATTTACATTTTTGTTACAGGGATGATGCTTCAAGGATGGCAAGAAATTTGGCAAGCAGAATGGAGTTAGCATCATACAGTTTCAGGATACATGTTCTCTCTGTCCCTACTAAGAGCAATGCTCAGATTACTGCAGGTCCCTCACTCACTAGTGAGTTATAGCAGCAGCTTCCCAGGGAAGGAAATTATGAGCCTGTAAACATTTGGGAAAAAAGGTACATTATTAGCCACTGTTACTGAAAACCAACAACTGCAAGCAATTCCTTTCTTGAGAAAAGAGAGCTGGTTCATCAGGCTTTTCCACAACAGTGCAAGAACACATAACAGGAGTTGCAGTGCAACAGGATCAGAAACTACAACAAATCCAGTGAAGTGCGTGAAATTATAACACCCTCAGAACATTTCCAGATGACTGCAAAACTGATGGACACTAGGAAACTGTTACACAGTTCAGGTCCTATGAGATACATTGTAATTAAGTCCATTGGAGAGAAAATTGCTAGGTTAGACTATTAGAAGGGGATTTAGTGACTGCCTGATGTGGAGATTTCTGACAATATCTTTTTAATCTAGCCTGACATCTTCCCCCTCACCCCACCGACCAAACAAGAAAATCATATCACCAACAAGAATGTGGGAGATTAGGAACGAGGAGCTACAGTAATGAACTGGAAGAGGTTGTTGTTTTACGGTGAAGATAACTAACCAGTAGAACACAGTTTCTTCTTAAATAATAAATCAGCGGATCAATATATTCTGTCATGATCTGATTTTATGAGATAACATGCAATTCTAGAACATGTCATTCTAAAATATATAGTCTGTTCCAAGTTTCACAGCCCAAGTTATACAGTGAGTTTACTCTGCTATCTTATCTTTCGGTCCCTAAAATATATTTTAAAAAAATAATAATTCAGTTAGTATCAATGGGATATGATCTCTTGCAGCTCTCTTTGATATATTTTAGGCAAATCATAAAAAATAATTCCCCCCAAAACCAACACAAGGAAGTAGAGATGGAGCAATCTCATGAAGAACAGCGAAAAAAGGGTATTTGAAGAACTTAAGAATGGTAATGACAGCACACATTTTCCCATTTAAAGTATAGTATATACCTATATACCATATTGGACTAGCTATCTTGCACTGGCCTCTTTAGCCACCAGCGCACTTGTAGCAAATGTGGGTAGAGCCCTTCCCAAATCTTCGTTCGCGAAGCCCAGCCACGATGACATTGGACTAGAACTGAAGATACAATTTTGACTATTTTAAGCAGATAAAAATTTGAAACTTGTTTGAAATGTAACATTGTATCTGTGCCAGAAGAAGTTGCTGGTATTTATTTCCAGCAAAGAAATTGTTTGGAGAGCTGCAGTGTTTGCACTGTTTCTGCAAATCAGTGGGCTATATTCATGACACCTCTTCTGGCAGTTTGTTTATTAACTAATCACACATAAGTAGACAGAGGTACAGGTCTTCAAAACTAAATTACTCAACGTAGTTTCCAATAATTTAAAATGCCATTTTCATGTCACAGATCACGTCCTTTCAGATTTCACTTTTATTCAAAATCTGACCTAAAGGAGAACAATATTTTAAATTTCAGATCATGAATGAGGTACCAGTTTTATTACTTCACCTAACAGATTCAGAAAGTTTTGTATACTCAGCAAAGTATCAGGGAAAAAACATCTTCCCTGTGTCTCCAATACCAAACCACCACTAAATTAAAAAAGCCGCATAGCTCCAGAGCATAATGCTGTTTGATTTTGTTTCACCACAAAAAAACAAAAGGCCTTAAAGCATAATATACAGTGCAGTGGTGCATAGGAAGGTATCAATATGGTTTGAAAAATTAGTTTAGATGGGGTTAAATTGGGAACTGACACTTGACTAATATTTCATCAAGTCAGTTTCCTGCTCAACAATAGGAGGCAAGGAGAATACATGAAATTCGCTTGGAATGATGAATGGGGAAAGCAGGCTTTTTTTGGAGTAGGTTTTTAAGGAAACAAACACCACAGAAATAAAAACTCCAGGGGAAATTAACAATTTCAAAAGAAATTGGTGTTTACTCTCTCAAAAGATTTCATCTGCTCTTGGTATGTCCTGTGCTCCAACTCAAAGCCTATCCTGGTATCAGATTCATCCATGTTGTGGGAATTAGTTTAAAATGGACTCAGCCTTTAAAATGCTGCTTTAGTTTAATACAGACATTCATAAGCCAACACAACACTCCATTTGAACCTCCCTCTCCTCAAAATTCTTGATGATTTAGATAAGGTAAATTTTCTGGAGTTATCAAGGCTACCTCCTGCAGCACAATTTTCACTTAGAAGGCAAATTACAAGTATTTTTTTTTTCTTGATTTGTAAAACCCACTGTTGTGAACAATGCCATAATGTGTATACTATCACAATTTCTGTCATGGACCTTCTAGGTAAAGATTTCCAGTCCAAAAGAACTTATTCCCCATGTTGATTCACAATGGTGTTTAGTTATAACGTTATTTTTCCTCTAGCTCTAAATTAACAGAGAAAAGCCTCCTGCTAGAAAATAGAAAACCAAAGTTTGGAACAAATACAGTTTTGGCAAGGAATTCCTTCTGAGGGAAATTATAGACCCATGAAGCCAGTTAGACCATCTGTCTAAATCACTTTGGAGTCATTCAGATATTTGTAGGAAATTCATTTTGTACAGAACCTGGAAGTGAGGGGAAACCATGGTCTCTAGATACACCAACCCTTTCAGACTCCTGTGAAAATTAATGAATTTTCAGCAAATCACTTGGAGTCTTGCAGCTTTTTCCTTTAGAGAAACTAATTTTATATCCTGAGTAATTAACTTCACCATCAACATGCAGTAGATTTGAAGCTTCCAAAGCATCCAGAACTGCAGCAGTGGGAAAATCTCAGTGTCGTGTCTAACAACATTGTTCTGTTTTTATGCTGCGACACTGCTGCTGCCTACCACTATGGCTGTTCTTAGTGTCAGTTGTTCTTCCTCTGTCAGCATAGAGTTTCAAACAGCTATTAACATCATGCAATACTAACACACTATGCTAAGGAAAACAATAAGATCTTCCACCCTGAAGCTGCTAGCTCTTTCTCTGTGTTGAATAATAATGGGATTGTTTTCCTCAACAAAATTTTGACAACAAATTTCATCAAACGTTTTCCAAAAGTACAGTGATTCTTTTCAGAGTACCAAACCCTTTTAAATGTCTCCCAAAAAAATAGTCCCCCTCTCTATCTGCACTGCCCCGTAAAACAACAAGGAATTATTTAAAATATACTCATTGCAGAGAGGCATAATAAAGAACTCCAAGGACATGCTCTAATGTATAGCTAGAACAAGCTGTTATCTTCTATAATCCCTGCCCCTATGTTAAATACTCCCACTGCTTGCACCACTTTGATTCTTACCAGATCCTTCCGCTACCTGGTTTGTATCATTAAAGCAGTAGAGAGACATCATTTTATTTTGTGGAGGTTGTTTTCTAGATGCTCAGGTGAAGAGTGGGAGCCACATCAAGGTTGCAAGGTGAACCTGTAACATGAGCAAAAGTGTACACATGGAAAAATCACTCCTCCACTTGTGTTACGAGCAGTTAAACTGTCATTTGTTACAGTAGAGAAGATGAAACTGTCAAAACCCCAATGTGAGAATAGTTTATTTTCCCCCCACATGAACGTATCCCACTATAAATTTCAGCTACTGAAGAAGTTTGAAAGATTTAAAGAAATACATTAACATTCTTTATGGTATAGCGTGGTCTGGGTTGTAAGCAGACAGTCTGACTTGACTTTAAAGGTAAATGTCAGAACTGATCTTCCAACTATCTACCACAGTTGCAGTGTCTGTCTCTAAGGTTCTCATATACTCATATCACTTACACCTTTTTAAAAAACAACCTCAGAATTACACAATTACTGCAACAGTATAAGATTACAAATTTGTTTTAAAGGGTTTGTTATCTTCAAGTAGAAGGATGCACTCAAACCAGTAACTTTAAAGGGGTACTTGAACCATTATTTGCAAATTCCAGGTTGAAGATGATACAGTCACTAGAGCACTTCCATTTTCTAAGAAGGTGTTTGGAGCTTACATTTTCTCAATGAGATTGGAAATGGCCTCCTGACACTAGGCATAGGCTCCTTGCACAATGCTTTGCTCAGCCTGCTACTGTTTAGAAGTTGTCACAGCTCCTAATAGAAATGTGTCTGAAAGCTTGTCCCAAACAGAATATTCTAAATATAGTGTCTGAGTGTTACTTAAAAGTATGAAGAGTGTAGAAAACACATATATGTCTCCAAAGGTCTTTTGTCTGCAGAGTTGCACTTAATTCCTGACTTCACATCCCTGCTCATGGGCAATGGCATGCAAATCACAAGTTCTCCATGCTGCAGATCCACAACTGTACAACATGGAGAAGAATGTTTGTCCCCCTCCACCTTAGCTCCTGCAAGATCTGCAGGAAAGAGCCTTCTCCTTAGTATTTGTCCTAGCAGTTTCTATTGCAATTTCAAGACATGGGATAGAATGTATGAAGAATCCCTTGAAATACAGTAGTGGTCTCATGGTTTGTGTTTATGAAAAAGTCAGCCACAAAAAGAATGTGTTGCTCACAAAGACCAACAGACCTAGCTGCACTTTCTGCTCCTCCATATGGTAAAGGCCAATGTTGACATATTTTTGTTTTATTCAATCTGAATGATAATTTCACTAAGATTAGACTAAGCTATTTGAAAATTCAACTTCAAAAGTTTCATCTCATGGCTGAGCTTCGCAAACGAAGATTTGGGAAGGCTTTATCCACATTTGTTACAGGCACGTTGGTGACTTATGAGGCCAATACGTGACAGACATATCCGGTTGCAAAAGGCACAACAGAGAGACTCCTTAGATGGTGTATTCCGCAAGACACGGTTCTTCCTGCGTTGCCTTTTCTCCTCGAGAGTGATCCTGCGTGTGTTCTCAAAGGCTTCTGCAGCGTTATGGATGCTGTGTCTCCAGGCCTCCCGATTTGAGGCCAGAGTGGACCAATTAAGGTGATCAATAAGGCCAAGGCTGAGATGTTGTTTCAGGGAGTCCTTGAATCTTTTCTTCGGGGCTCCTCTCTTGCGGCAGCCAGTGGCAAGTTCACCATAGAGCAAGATCTTAGGGAGGCGGTGGTCCTTCATCCTGGAGACGTGCCCTGCCCATCGCAGCTGTGTTCTCATCAGCATGGCCTCTACACTTGTGACTGCTGCTTGCTCAAGAACAGATGTATTGGTCACAAAATCTGACCAGTGGATGTTTAAGATTGTACGGAGGCAGCGCTGATGGAAGCGTTCTAGGAGACGCAGGTGGTGGCGGTAGATGACCCATGATTCGGAACCATACAAGAGAGTAGACAACACTATGGCTTTGTAAACACTGATCTTTGTGCTTTTCTTCAAGTGTTTATTACGCCATACTCTTTTGTGGAGTTTTCCGAAAGCACTGTATGCCTTTGCCAACCTGTTGTCTATCTCTCCGTCGATCTTACCATCTGAGGAGATGAGGCTACCTAGGTAATTAAACTGTTGGACTGATTTGAGCTCTGATTTGCCAATGGTGATATGGGGATGATGGAAGACTTCCTGAGGTGCAGGTTGATGGAGAACTTCTGTCTTCTTTAGGCTGACTTCCAGCCCAAAGAGCTCAGCAGCATCTGCAAAGCAGGATGTTAAACGTTGCAGAGCTGCTTCTGTGTGGGCAACAAGGGCGGCGTCATCAGCATAGAGCAGCTCCCGGACAAGATGGTTTAGGGTCTTGGTGTGGGCCTTCAGACGCCTTAGATTGAACAGGCTTCCATCAGTACGATATCGAATGTAGATACCGTCCTGATCATCGAGGTCTGCTGTGGCCCTTTGGAGCATCATGCTAAAAAAAGATTGTGAATAAGGTAGGAGCGAGCACGCAGCCTTGTTTCACACCATTCTTAATTAAAAAGGGCTCAGAAAGTGTGTTGCCATACCTGACTTGGCCGTGCTGATCCTCATGAAGTGAGATGATCATTTTAAGGAACTTGGGGGGACAACCTAAACGTTCCAAAATCTGCCACAGACCTTTTCTGCTCACAGTATCAAAAGCCTTGGTGAGGTCAACAAAGGTTACATAAAGACCTTTGTTCTGTTCCCTACATTTCTCTTGCAGTTGTCTGAGAACAAATACCATGTCTGTGGTGCTTCTGTTGGCTCTGAAACCACACTGACTTTCAGGTAGGATCCCTTCTGCTATAGTGGGTATTAGTCTGTTCAAGAGTATTCTTGCCAGGATTTTGCCAGCAATGGAGAGCAGAGTAATACCACGGTAGTTTGAGCAGTCAGATTTAATACCTTTCTTCTTGTACAAAGTGATGATGACAGCATCACGAAGGTCTGATGGCAGTTCACCAAGCTCCCAGCAGCGCACCACAAACTCGTGAAATTTGGTGTGGAGGGCAAGGCCCCCATGTTTCCAGACTTCAGGTGGAATTCCATCAACCCCAGCTGCCTTGCCGATTTTTACCTGCTGTATGGCCTTGAGGGTTTCTCCTAAAGTGGGGGTTGTATCCAATTCATACTTTACTGGTTGTTGTGTGATGGACTGAATTGCTGAGTCTTGGACCACACGGTTGGTACTGAAAAGAGTTTGAAAGTGTTCAGACCATCGATTCAGAATGGAGGTTTTATCTGTTAGAAGCGTTTGGCCATCAGCACTGAGTAGAGGGCTTTGTACCTGGTATGCTAAGACTTGCTAGGTCTTTTCTACACAAAGGTACATTGAGGAATTGGCTAGATGTGATGGTTAAGTTATTATGTAACTTTAGAGTTATTTAATCTGGTTGAAGAAGTTAAAGCTTTGGGTGTTCTGCTTGCAAAGAAAATTCTAGCATTATAAGCTCAGTGAACAGCAAGGCAAGGCACTTAATTTAAAACTATAGCTTGGAAAAGTATATATTTTTCTCTGTTGGCCTCAAATTAACATTTTATTGAGATAAATCATTATTGTTAACAAAAACCAGGTTTGGTTTGCTGAGGTTTTTTTAGAAATATTTTGCTTTTATTAATTCCAGAGTAACTGGCCTAGTAAGTTCCCAATTTTATTTCTGATAAACTTTCTAGTTGGCTGTCAATATGAAGAATGAGAGCTCATAATATTCATTACAAATTTTAGCAAACATACTTTGATCATTTGAGGGGTGACCATGCAGTTTGATAGATTGCAATTATTATCAGTTAAATGTTTAATTCTTTCCACAAAGTAAACAGCCAACAAAGATTAACTCATTATGCAAATACAGGCAATGAACACTGTGTGCACAGTGGTATAGCAGAGATGCACTGGCAGAGAGCTACTTAAGGTACACAGAGAAATCAGAACTTAAAACAGTAAATGTAATAATAAAAAACAATTAGGAGTGTAAACATTAGGTCTGAGACTAAGAAATTAGAAAAGAAATAACTATCAAATTAGTATGCCAGCATGGAGTTGGAATGCAAGGCCCTTCATAAAATAGTCAGAGCACAACAGAGACCATCTGAATTTAAAACTGCAGTTTCAATGGATATGAAAGCATCCTCCACTTGCAACAACAATCAGCCCCTAGGGGTACATGAAATCAACACAGTTCTTACCCTACTGTAGAATGGTGTTTTCTGTGCAATGCTTTACTGTGTTTACACAGCCAACAATTTCTTGACAGGGCCCTTTTGTTAAAACTACCAGAGTATTGGCTTCAGGCAGCTCTTTTTAAATTTCTTACAGTGAGGAGTTTTCCATAAAGGCACAGCAGGTATTTTGAAAACCCTACTTGCATTACCTGAAACCAAGCTCTTCCTACTCTCACAGTCTGGCTGCTCTGAAAGTGGTGGCAACCTTATTAAGAGCAAAGAAGAAGACACTCGTCTGGTTACACCAGACAAGTTGCCCAGGCTGTAAGCTAACAAGGCACAGCCCAGTCCAGGTTGGGAAGCCTTTCAGAGATGTGAATGGACACGTGCCCATGTTATGTCCATACAACTTTCAGGCAAGGGTGATCAGCTTTGAATTAGCACATCATTGCACATCTCCATGTCAGCCCAGCCAGTTCCAATCTCATTGAGAAACTGCAAGGTCTGAACACCTTCTTATAAAACAGAAGTGCTCAAATAGTTCCAGATTTTTAAATCAGGAAAAAAAAAAATCTACTGGAAGTTCCAACTGTACGCATTTGTTTAGGTAAAGTTATTCCAACAGCAGTACAAGAGCTGGTAAATCCTGGAAACTAGCTTAAAGAAACATACTTGTTTCAAAGTTTGGGGCTCTTAACACCTGGCATCCAATTCTTTGTGTAGGCATTCTAATTGCCGTGTGTACTCACATCCTTCTGAAGGTGTTTTTTATACCTTTAGAAGGATCTAAGCCTTTAAAAATGGTGTTTGGATGTTTCACTGCCAGCTATGGGTGTGTGTCCTAAGAATTTGCTCAGTTTCTTTGCAATATTTTGGTCGTTCACTGTCAGCTGCAGATATACATCACTGATATATGACCATCCGATATCTAGCTGCTTTACAATATGATCTTCTTCAGGCTTTATCCACAAGCCACCAATAATCTATATCTCAACTGCTTGTGTTAATTCAGGAGACCGCTTTCTTTCTGACTCTCTTCAAATTGTGACTTACCCCCTCTCCTCACTCTGCAAGAGCCATTTACTTCTCTATGAATAAAGAACACTCTTAGAGAAAATCTGTTCTGAAATGCAGCCATGCAACATTCTACTTGGCCCAGAGATAAAAAGTACAAAAGCTCTTCAGCAGCAAAAGCATCAAAGAGGAGTTCAGACTGGGATAAAAATTAACCCCCTTCACTAACAAAAATGTAAGGACTAAGTCCATGCCCAGTTTGACAGGGAACATGATCCTTACTGTATGTTAGACTGAAAGTGAAACACCAGTCTTAGAACCTGATATAGATGAGATGTTTGCAAAAAAAAAGCAAATACAGAGGAATTAATTACAAAATATCTTGGTTTCTCAAATTTCCAAGTAAACACCAAAAGTTGATTGGAGAAGGAAGGAGTGAAAGAAAAGAACCCAAAAAAGTCCTCAAACAACTACAAATAAATAAAAATGGGGATAGACAGTGACCTTTTGCTCACTCTCTTCTGCTCCACACATCTGTCTAATGTCAATAGGAGAAAGGTATTTACACTTTATGATTGTGATAACATTATAATACAGGCCATTTCCCATAATACCAAAAGAATTAAGACCCAAATACCTATCAGTATTTTGGTTAATCTGCCTCTGATTTTTTACAAATTACTGCTGATCCCTGATCTAACTCTGTAGACATTTCAGCCTGTGAAACTTCAGATAGGGAGATCTCCAAGCTAAACCCAAACTCTAAAATTTACACGTGATTCTTCTGTAATTCCTAGATCTGTATCATATAATACCTAAGTCTTTGGTATAATCTCAGCCTGCCTCCCTGTGCACAAAAGAGGTCAGTAAAAGAAATTTATACCAACTACTACTGCTACATGTATAACATTTCTACAGAAACTCTAAGGATCTGTTATTTCACAACCTAAGGCCACTGTGCTTACTAGAAACAGTTTCTCAACTTTGCTTCTTTCTCTGTACTGCTTGTGCATATGACAGTGATCCTTATATATACTGCTCCAGTTTCCCCTGAGCCCTGTTTGCCCATAACACCAGGGCTGCAGCAAGCTCACAAATACCTGCAGTTTAAAGCAGTAGAGATTAATTAATTTCAGGCAAGAGTTCTCTGACATAAGCTTTGTAACTGATGGCCCACCCAAAATCATATTAGTACTTAGACAAACACTTATTTGAGTACCATTTCTCCCCATCCTCTTTCTGCTTTATCTCCAGGGACCAGGTGGGAGCATGCTAAGACAGAGGCTGGGTGAGGCCCAACTTGTAAGGGGCTCCATGATGGCATATGCCACTTCCAACGTGGATTCAAACCTGTTGAGTTTCTAGCAGATAATTTGAAACATATAAGTCCTTAGTTTTTTGATAAAATGTCTTTCTGAATCTTTGCCAAAACTGAGCTTGGTATTTTTCATTCAAAGCTAATATTTTGAAAATAAAAAAGCAGCAAGACAAGTGCTCCAGCAGCCTGCAGTGGGAACCACACCAAGAACAAAGCAGAGAGAATATTTTGGCCATCCCTTCCAGGTATCTGTATAAATGAATGCTATAATTTCTTTCTACCTGTTTTTTTCCTCCCCTCTTTCCATAGCATATGCTAAAAGTTATTTTTTGTTCCTTCCAATGTCCCTTTTCTGTGGGAGTGAGAGACCAGCAGTGCAGCTGTCTGGCAGCTGACCAAGGTCAACCTGATACAACCTGTTTTTTTCTAATATTGCCAACCACCTGTTTCCTGTACTTTAAGAGGAAATCAAATACTTCGTCTTTAATTATTACGGCTTCTTTGCTTTTCTTCCACTCACATTTTTGTAACACTGGAGTAAATAATGTAATTGTTTTGGTTTTTTTTTTTTTTTTTTTTTTTTAACAGATAACATTTACCTCATTCCCATGCTTTCAGATGGTTACTTTCCCAGTATACTGATGAATGGTGTGATGCAACTTTCACCCTTTTTGCGGCATCATCCATGGCTGCATTCAGCTTCAGGCAATTTAAGAATTCAACTGTGGAAAATCTCATTTATTCTAAGCCACTTGAAAGGATAAACCAAATTGTAATGCTTGACCAGCTGAACAGATAACTAGCAGGATTTTCCACAGTGGCTATATTAAGAGGACATTATTTCCAGACATAGAGAGAAAAATATATCTATGACAGTGAATACAGACTGACGTTTTGAAGCCCTTCCCAGAGTCCTGTTGCATTCAGGTTTAATACCCAGTTCTCAAAGGCATACAACCTAACTAATTGATCAAAACATAATCAACTAAACCTTAACCAAATACCCAGGTAGAGTTTTCTTCAGTGACAATACTTGTGCATATATTAGTACAGTAGAGGCTATCACACTGATCAATTCTGCGTGTTCATTCCTGAAGTATGGAAACAGTGAACTCAGTTATCTGTCTTGCAGACTTGCAGAAATCTAAAGATTCATGTATAATGAGTTATGGTAAATTTTCACAGGTGGATGCACAATTCTATTTATGATTAAGGTACCTGAACCCTGTATACAGTACTTGGCAAAAGATTTAACGGAAATTTACTGGTTTTTCTTATCCTTTTTCACAATACACAGTTTCTTCCAGCAGGTGGTCCCTGTTTTCAACACTATTTAGAATACACACCTCAGTTCCACTACTGCCTCTTCAGTCAGCACAGGTAAGCCAAGCAAAGTTTTTTATTATGCTCTAAACCCAGTTTGTCTTCAGGTTGCTTCCAGACTCATCAATAAGTATTCATCTGTGTTTGTAGTCCGAGGTCTTCTCATGGTCCTGCAGCTATACTTTCAAGGCTTGTGTTACCATTCCAGGATTGTCATTAGACATTGTTAATGATTCTAAATTATGTTTGCCCTGAGGTGGAATCTCAGAACACCTTATTACTTATTATAGGGCTGCTGAAAATTCATTCTGTATAGCTGTGATTCACTAAAAGAACCTATCACTACAAAGCAGGCATTTATTATCATTTATAATGACATGAAAAAATGTAGTTTCCCAAAAGTAAAAATTTCCCCAGCCCACGAGCAGTAACTTTGAGCAACGTTTGATGTCCCTGAGCAAAGAGTACCTGGAAAGCAGATGTTCCAATGGTATTTCTGTTTCACAAAACACCCAGCAAAACACCCCGTCCTTATCTTCACTAAAAAGCCTTTTGTAACATTTTTTCTCCCCTGTCCAGCTGAGGGGAGGCGTGATAAAGTGGTTTCTGTGGGCACTTGGAATCCAACTGGGGTCTACCCAACCACACTAGTCTAGAAAAAACCAGAAGTATCTAACGAATGTTGTCTCATTGGACACCAATTATTCTGTTTCAGAGGTATCTTACTCATGCAAACTTTTGCCTCAAGCAAAGCAATACTGAGAACGTCATGGAAGATCTTAATTCTGTCCACAAACAGAGCCTCAGGGGAGTCATTACCACCATCCCTTGCCATAGGCCCCTGATTACAGTTCAGGAGGATTCTTTCCCTGTTGATGCATCAAATGCCAGGTATTGAAATAAGACCGAGTAGCAGGAAATTGAGCTATATGCCAGCATGGGGGGAACATTAATGAGAACAGAAGCTCTTTTGTGTCAGCAATATTCCCAGCAAATTTTATCTTTTTCCATGGATATCAGAGCAGTGGAAAAAATTCCTCAGTTATATTCTTGAATAGAAACAGATAGACTCTTCTCTTAGACCCCATAAGGAGTCTACCATCACCCATTAAGCACTATGTACCTTCTTTCCTCACAGAAAAATCAGAAGGTTTCGATTCCTTCCTTTTTAATTCTTCTTTCCCTTCCCCACTGTCCCCACACAAATAGCAAATGGGTGGGATATACCTCTTCTGGAGTAGATCCTACCCAAGCTCATTACCCTATCTTGACTGTTACCTGAGCTGTGACTAAAAGTTACAGCAAGTGAATAGGCACTCGTGAGATGCTGAGGTTATTGGCCAGCCAGCTGTGCTTTCAGTACCTACTGTCATAACTGAACTTTCATACATATAGAGTTCATTCTAAGTTCACACTGGCCTCTGATAAAGTCAGGGTAATTTTCCCATTGACTTCAACAGCATCAATAATTCACTTTTTGTTCTTCCACTTTATTTGTATATAAAAGGTAAGATTTAGTGGCGTATCATTCACATGCTCAGCAGTACTTGCTGTAGGAAAAGCACTGAGAAAGATAACAAAAAGGAATAATCATCTTATTGTTATCACTTTGCTATTTTAGCAGCATGCTAAGAGTTACACATGTAAAAAGAGTACAGAAAGCATTGCAAAGGTCTAACATTTCATTTTGCTTCAGAATATTCAAGTAACCTTTATTAATTGCATTGATTGTTACAAAATGCAATCCCTAAATAAGCAATGAAGTATTACCAACAGCTTTTTCACCTTTCCAAGAAAAGCAAAGCACTTGTTCCAAAAGATTAATTAAAGGTGCATTAAGCCAGAAGTATGAGAAAGAAAGACTTAAATTATTAACATTCCAGTTCCACTTTAATGCTACTGGCTTTAACAGTATGTCAGTAGCAAACCCAAATTTTTCATTACAAAATAATAAAAAAATCCACCCAGTCAGAAATTCAATCCTTCCTTATTTAGCAGAAATTTCTTTTGCTTTATTTGTACGTTGCTGTTTGTTCTCACTGTCCTGCAATGCTGCCTGCAATGATTAGCTCTAATTCAATCCTAAGCTCTGAACCAGATAGACATTAACATGCCATACCCGCACCCAGGACAAGGTCAGCTCCGCCAAGGGTTGAATTTTTGAAGATCCCAGATTGTTAATTCATTCCAGGCTTTTTAATATTATCCTAGATAAGTTTACTGCACATCATGATGTGGAATAAAATGGTTTATTCTTCTGTGAGGGTACCTGCAGTAGCTGCAATGAGGAAGAAGGGAGATTTTATGAGCAATATATCAATGTTGTATGTGCAGTGTGTCAGGGAAAATTGACATTTGGTTCCTGTTGGTTCCAAGAATTGATCCCTCTTCAACTGATAGAGACTGACTTTGTGCTTTAGCCTCTTTAAGGTATTTAGGATCATTCTCCAGGCTTTCAGAAATATCTGAAACTTGATCCCTTTTAAGAAAGTAACAGCCACTGTCAAAAGCTCACACTTTGAGAAAAGGGGGAAATAGAATACAGCCATTTTGCCCAACACTGTGGTCCTGAACAATAGCTTTCTTTGCGCATGACTGACAGGCAATGAGGCTCTTCTTACAGAATCTCACCGCTGATAAATTGATTTGGTATTGCAAAACTAACACGGATAGCTAGAGGTAAACTAGGAAAACAAGGAACTGTTCCTATTACTTTCCTGTCTAAGAACTGATGCCATGCTTCATGGACCGTTCATTTACAAGTTGCACAACATTATTTGTTGTGCACACAGCTGACTCTCATTTAATCAACTATCCTTATCCTCACTCAGAATCAGATTGGTCTTTACTGAATATATAGAAAGACTACATTTCTGTAAATAGAAGTTATGATTCTGGACACCATCAGTGCATGCAGATCAGTCCATTACAGTACATGGCTAAAAGTATCAAAAATTTTAAAATTTCCCACCCTCTTTAATTCTAACAGAAGTTACAAGTGAAAATTTCTATACACTTTTAGCGTTTTAGGAAGAATGAGAAATCACAATTTTTTCCATTATTTTTAAGTAAGTTCTGATTTATTTTTGTAATAACAATGAAGCTTAATTATGGCTTCGTGTTTATCTCATTAGAAGAGCTGATACTGTGCAAAATATAAAGACTCCCAGGCACTTAAAAATTCTTATGAATCACCACTTAAGGATCCGGATTTTATAGCTGAGACATTTCCTGGCTTTCCCTTCGAGCAATGCTCCATCCACCTGACCTATGCAAAGGTGACACTCCACAGCAGTCCAGCATTATGAGGTGACTGTGGGTTTCAAACGAGACTGTTGTACTCATAGAAATTAGTCAGAGGTATAAGCGGACCTAATGAAAAAAGTGCCTTGCTATGCTTCTTCTTCCAAGAAACCAGGCAGATTTCTACATACCTCATTTTATTCTGCAACTGTCATGAGTCTTAACTGAACTACATAAAACTATTTCTCTTTCACATTTTGTTATTTATTTCTTCATGCATGATGACTGGCAGTGTCGATTCCCTCGTTATTCACTCAGCAGAGACCGGAAAGTAAGGCGTTTATAAGGCCCTCTCAAAGACCTTTTGCTGGGTAATATTTCCTTTAATTTTTTTCTTTTCTTTCTTTAGTTTCAGTCAAATCAAGAGCAACCCTCAAAATAGAGCCTATTGGGTATCCTGGAGTCCATTTAAAAGCCTTCCCTAAGGCTGTTTAAGTTGTTGTTTCCTGCTGTAGGCCATTACAGTATGTGGACACCTTCAACAATTCCTTTTAGAAAATATTATTGTACTAAAACTTCTCCTATTTACTCAAATAAGTATGAAAAAGTAAAAAAGAAAAAAGAAAGTTTTAGTTCACTCATCTCCAAGTATTACAGCTTTTTGTAATGCACAAAGCACAGATATGAAGTTCTATTTCAACAGAGCCTTTTGGGACAATGTAATTTCTATTCTTCAGCAGCAGACAAGGAATGATGCGTCTATGCTGTCTCCTGGCAGCAGTGATTATACTACATCTTTTAAACCTGTTATCAGCTCATGCTGAATACTGATGCCTTCCTGTTCAGGCTAGCACAATTTGATGCAGAAATCACCCTTTCCTGACTTTAATTCAGATCACTGGCATTTTCTAGTGCATTGAGCTTCCACTGTCCTCCCAGGGCGTCATTTGTGGGAAGAATACAGGTGGCAGATACGTCTAAGTGCAACTCCCCACAGTTTCCTTGCCCACTGCAGTACATGCAGGCTGGATATTTACCAGCTCTTATAGATGCCACCTTTGTGTGAGAAAGATCTTTCCTGAAAAAAGCAATACATGGTACTGCACTGCACTGAATTCCCGTTTCGTTTGCCTATTATGGCCAAATATCTCACCTCTTATACTTTTGTCTCCCCATCTCCTCCTCCCTCCAAAATCAATCCTACAATGATTTACAGTTACGGAGGATATTGTCTCTTTCCTATAACTCCATTTTTCCTTCAAGGAAAGATGAGAAAATTCCCAGCAAGATGGATGAAACATTAAATCTGAGCAGAGACAGTGCTCTGCTGACATAAAGTGGTCAGTACTTCATCAAAATATCTGGCAACTACAAAAATTAACCCATATGAGGATCTGCTCCTAGGACTGCAGTGAGGATTGAACTTGAACACTGGTTTTAGCAATAAACAATTTGAAGATACATAAACAAGTAAATGCTGTGGTATTCTAATAAAAAATGTGAAGCTTTAGGTAAAAAACCAAACCAAACCAAACAAAAAAAAACCCACAAAGCAAAACAGATATTCTATCTGCCTTGCCCTGAAACACAGATATATAATGTAGACAGTTTCTGCCTATCACAATGCAGTTAGTGTGGAGTAAAGGAAGAAGTGCTAGATAAAAGCTAAAATAAGCTACAACTTCAAAACCAACCAGAATTGTTTTTTTTAAAAGGCCATTAAGAAGAATAGGCTATTTAAAAAATCCTGAAGTTCTGTTCTGCACCTTTATAAAATTTCAGACTTCACATTTCAGTCCCAGAAATGAGTAGCAAAAAGAGCAAAGGACTTTTCTGTTCTTACTCTCACTACAAGCCTTATAAGTAAAAGCCTAGTCTCCATTCTAGAACTACAAATTGAATTCAGCTGAAAAGATGTAATGCATTTGGCCTCTAGTTCCCTTACGCTCAATAAATAGACACTTTAACCACTATGAAAATTGTTTCACTCCACATCTAGAAAGCACAGCCCACATCACAAATTATATTTCATTATAAAAGCAAGTGATTTCCTACTGTTTTTAGGGGAAACAATGTCACGGCTTCAGAGTTATGTGGCATTTCTAATTTAGCTAATGAGGCCACTATATGTTGCTAGCACTGTAAGGAAGTGAAGCTGACTTGCTCATTGCTTTTGGTTTCCTTTGGAACTGATATTCTGCTTCTGGATGTATAATGAATAGATCGGCCAGAAATTAATCTTACTAGGGTGAGGAAAGATGGCACAGACTGTTTTGTTCTTACCACTTCAAAAATCATTCTTCCCTGCTGAGTGTTTCTGTCAGAAACAAAGTGAGTAGTTTTCTTCTAATTGAAGTGTGGTTAACCAAGGTTTTCACCTTGGAATGAAATGAAAACTAGCAAAATCTCATCATTTGGAAGCTAAATGAAATGATAAAAGAGACCATGCCTTTCCACTGTCACTATATCTGTGACCCACACTGACTCCATTGATGGACAGACACACACCATCTGTGTAAAGAAATGTGACAATGTCCTTGCTAAGATGAAACCCTAGATACTGGGTATGAAACAAACCCACTTTCACAGAAAACTTTGTCTTCAGTCACTTTTTTTATTGTTGCAGTTGGATAAAAAATATACCAATAAAAGGACATAGTCTTGTCTTATTTAATCACTGACAGACATGTATCTGTATCATCTGCATGGACAAAATGTGGTATAAAAGGACAACATCTCCTCTGTCAGCATTGCTTGTCAGTCCGTATGCTCTGCATAGCGATTACATAGTCCCACCATCCATAACGTTCCCCTTCTATTCCATGTTGATAGCAAAGAGATGGACTATGATACATTTACTTCCACATCTCACCAACAAAATTTAACATGCATAATAAGAAAAGATCTGCTTACTGCTACCTAAGATCAAAGTAGTAGATGTAACATCAAATACTTCAACTGCAAACATCTGTTCAGGGAAAATGCTCTGATTCTGGACATTCAGGCAAGAGTTTACTTGTCTGTTTACTGCTCTGTGGGGGCCTTTCATCATCTCTTCCCCAAAACCCAAACCACTGTGTAGTCAAAGAGCCATGCAACTTGATCCCCAGCCCATCCAGTGATACACACCATATACTCCCACCTTCAAAAGTGCGAATGAGGTGGATGGATGATTTTGAGGGAATTAAAATGTAAGCATTCAAGTATTCCTAAAAGGACAACATAAATGCTCTGAAAAAACCTAGCTGTAGGTTAAATTGAGGATTAACGGACATTTGGCAGTATGGATTAAAACACCAATAAGAAAACAGCTTTTACAGAAAAGCCACAAATCTTTAGGCTAAACAAGTGATTTATGATCAAGTACTTGACCATAGCACAGACCACACACCTCACTCTATTTGATCTAAATCTAAATCTTAACATCAGGCTCAAGCATTACAGGGTCGTTGTGCTGAAAATATGGAAATATATTTGTTTGAATTCTGCCTTTCTTTAGTAGTTTGCATTTTTCTGATACTTTAATAAGCTACTCACTTTTAGAAATCCCAATTGCTAGGTACCTCTGCACTGTAATTGATTTACCTTTAATGTCTCTTTAAATGAAAAGAAACACTAAGTTGACTGGTTCTGTTACATCTCTAACGTGGGGTTTTTAGTTGTTTTTTCTTATTGCTGAGTTTTTCTTTTCCTATTTTTTTTCTTTTCTATTTCTCCAAGAGCTAAAATTTCCTAATTTCTTTATTAAACCATTTCCAAGTTTTCAGTGTGGTCCATTGTGGACATTTAAGTTCTAAATAGATTCCTGCTCTTGCACTCACAGACCATGCTTGTTCTAGCACAGGAGGGAGCCAATGGTTCACAGTGGACTGCTAACCTACTATAACTCGTTGTCATCTCAAGATGCATTTCACAGCTGCAACATGGAGGGTTTTTTAAATTTATTTCTAACATGAACTTACAAGAGGAGGGTTTTAACACAGATCTGTGAACTGTACTCACGTAAAATGGAAATCATTGCCCAAACTGCAGCCCTTTTTTTAACCCAAACGTGACCAGAAATTCTCCTTCAGAAGAACACTTGTTGTACACACATCTTATTCCTACTCATGCCTCAGAAAGCTTGGACTATGCTTCTAGGTTCCTTTTATTTGTTTGTTTGTTTTTTGTTTTGTGCTCTGCGTGGGCAGCAGGCCTTGCCTTCAGCTCTGCCCTGTGCCCTCAGCACAGGCCTGATGTGCAGGCCTTACCATGGACCTGCAGGTCTAGGCCCAGCCTTTCCCCATGTGCACACACACAGTGAGTTGGTTCCAACCATATCAACAATTCAGTGAGATTCGGATCCAGGATCTCACAGATGGAGCCCTGTGGAACCCCACTAGTGACAGGTCAACAGTCTGATGTCACCCCATTCACTATGACCCTCTGTGCTTGACCCGTGAGCCAACTGCTCACCCACCACATGATATGTTTATGACGTGTGTTGGATATTTTGTCCAGAAGGATACTGTGAGAGACAGTATTGAAAGCTTTACTGAAATCCAAAAAGATGACATCAACTGGCTTCCCTTGATCAGCTGGATGCGTAACCTTGTCATAGAGGGAAATCAGGTTTGATAAGCAGGACTTTCTTCTCACGAAATTCTGCATCCCTGCACATTTATTGGGCAAAGCCTGGAAGATCAGAAAAAGAAAAAAGAAAAGTCACAACCTAAATACAACCTTTCTTTTGTACTGAAATGAGTACCTCGTAGATTACAGGTGCTCTTTTTAAGGTTCATGACTTTCCAACCTACAAAACTGTATTAGATCAGAGATTCTTTGAAAGTATATCGAGGTTTCTGCAGGACCCATCAGACTATTTTTTTTTCCTCAGCTCCTGCAGGCAACATACTATGATTATATTAATTCACTCTGTCATGTTTTCTGAATAATACTTTCGCTAATTCCCATTCTTTCAACCCCAAGATCCCTTAAAAAAATTTTTTCCTAAAACTCAATATTCCTGAACTTCAGGACATATGAATCATTTATACAGCACCTGCCCTATTTTAAAGACACTATCATGTCATTTAGATGAATCCTTGTGTACTAAAAGAATTTTGGTATTTCCAACTCAAGAAAGCCCAGAACATTCCTATTCATCCAACTGGTGTGGGCACAAGAACAATCTTAAAGTTCTATACCATTTTCACTTGCTTACTTAAAGTATGTAGAGGAGGAAAGAGGAATAAAAACATCTTCAGAAAGAAAAAAAACACAACAAACAAACATTAAAGAGGTTATAAGTATTTCACCTGGAATACTAGTGACTTCTGAAAAGCAAGTATGTCATCCATATCTAACCTTAAAAACCTGAGAGATTTAACAAGATAGGTTTTTTTTCCCAGTGAGATCTGTTCTCAGTTGCTGCAGTGGAGCACTAGTGTGGTGCACAGGGGTGTGTCCTGATCTAGGGGAACCTCAGGGGAGCAAAGAGACCTGCCAGCAGTGCACAGATCATGCCGCAGTGGCTGATGAGACCTGGGTGAGGCCAGAAGCAATGTCAACCAAGCACCCCAACACCTATAAAAGAAGTCCCTGGAGAGCGCCAGTAGCCAGGGGAGTGGCTGCAGAATGTTTTATTTTAGCTGGGCCTGGATTTGGGGTTTCCTTAGAGAGGGGTTGCTGAACTTTAAGCCCTGCCCATGACCAGTTCAAAATGTTCCTGCACTGCCTTGGCCCAGCAGCCAGTGAGCTCTGTCTTCCTCATGGCCAAGCTCTACTCTCCTGTAGAAACCTCCCTTTTGCTTGAGCCAACTTTTGAGATAAGGTTTTGACCTTGAAACTCTGAGTATGAAGGAATGGCTTTGAAAATAGCCTGGACAATGATGAATCCCCAGCTTTCTCTTGACATTCTGTGAGAAGTCAATACACACACAAAAAAGCTGGTGTGATGTGCACTTTAAGGGCTAACACCTTAACAAACATAAAAACTATTACCTCAGTTGGTATTCTTGGTGGGAAGAGGTGGGGGCCATTACAGGAGAATCAAGACAGAAAACATCAAATGCTATTTTACAATATCTGCTACCAGATTCAATTACTATAATTGTTCTGAAATGTCCCATACCGGAAAAACTAAACACAGTGTCTCTTGTGTTAGAATGAGGTAGGGAAGAGAGATATGCTACTGTCAATGTGCCTGTTTTCTGCCCAGCCTTTTCATAAGTAATTTATCAAAATACCCTGTGTCCTAGGGTAAGGGCCAGTACTATGAATGTCAGGGTCTACTGACAAGGTAGATAATACAATACCTTTTATTGGGTCAACAAATAAAATATTATGCTTTAGCTTTCAGGCCAAAAAGGCTCTGTCTTTTCGATGTTGTCAGAATTTCCAGAGTATGGCATTTAAATGAGGCAGCTGATTCAAATTATTTCAGCTGTCTGACATGAATTACATTTAGGACCACAGCAAAAAGAAAAGCCTTCTAGGAGAAAATGACATGTTAGGTGCCCATAAGCCCTATTTCCTGTTTTACAGAACCTGTCCTGATGTGTCTAACTCTAAAATTATTCTATACTTTTCTTCAAAGGTATTGCACAGGCTGTGTAAAAATTGTCAAAATGAGAATTAGGTGTTGAGATACACAAGGGGAAATTATACTGCCTTATTAGTGTGCAAGTAACTCAGGAAACCTTAGAAAGAAGCAGAAATTTCTTAGAACATCTTCTGATGAAACTGATGAACATTGAGAGAAACAAAATAGAGACAGAAAGAAGCATTAGAGTTCCACTTAATTTAATGTAAACTAAACTAGCTAGAGGAAAACTAAAAAACTTCAGCAGAGAAAAAAAAATAAACCAACCCAAAAATTCCAGCAGACCCTGATCTAAGGAATCAGCTGTCTGAGTAACGTGACAAATTTTTTATGCAAGACTAATTTTTTAGATGAAGGCAGGTGAAAGACTAAATCATATTGTCAGTAAAGGTTCAAGGATGGGAAATGCAAGAGTAAAATTTTAAAATTTCTGAAATGGTTCTAAAGGCATCTTGCTTGCTGCCTTTGATTGAAACTTTGAAAACTATAATCACAAGTGTAGGTGAAGTTTTTACTTGTCTTATTCAAAAGGGTGATATAAAACATTAAACTACCTCCTGAAATGGTATATATGAACGGCAGAACCTGTGAATAGAGACTTCTTAGCTCTAGGCCTCTGTCAAGGAGTAGATATGGGGAAAGAAGCATAGACAAAATGCTGACAGGGGTCTCTCTGTAACCTTTCAGCAAAGAAGGGGTAGCTGACCAGGGAAACTAGTGTGAGGGCATACATTACTCCTTTGTCTGAAATGACTCATTTTGCGAAAAAACAGGTTTCCTTAGGAAAGGATTGCTCTTAGACCTTCAGCTAGTAAAATATCTCAGGCCTCTTTTCCAGCTATTTTCTTTCACTGATCTATCTTTGGGGAGTTAAGGCACCATTTCATCAACTCCTGATGCTACATGTGAAAATAATTATTCTTATCCTCCTTTACAGCAATCAGTAAGTCCCATATATGGCTGCCACTGCTGTTTGCTTTATGATCCATTTAGTGCTTTTACATCTCTTGCAGAAGTGTCCCCAAATCCGTCTCTTCTCATAAGATTTCACTGCAGACCCCAAGATGATGACAAATCTCTGTACTTTTTAGTCTTTTTTTCAATGGCACATTAGTACTCTCTATGCTAAAAGAAGCAGTAAGCATTCTTTAGTCTTTAGTTCCCAGAGTAGTGGAAGAACACAGCTAGCAATGGGCAGTCACTTTAAAACAATCATGTAAGAGCACTAACTCACCAGTACCTTGGCTTGAATGATTTATGAAACCCTCAAAATCATGAAACTGCTTAACCTATACTATACAAAGGGTTATTGAATGCATGAGAACATTCTGTTTCTTTATCATGAAAGCAGATGTAATTGTCTAACATCTCAGACTCAAAAAATCTGTCACTAAATTAGAACAAATTAAGAAATGTAATGCATATGAGGAATAGTCAGTATGTTATTTTTTGTAATTCGTAGATTAAACTTTTCTATTATTTGTAACAAGTTATAAAGTCCTTTCCAAGTAGTGAACTAGCAGTCATTTTCTCCTTTTTTCTTATAATAGTTCCTTTGGTATTACCTAAACATTTTCTAATATATTACTCATGTTGTCAAAGTGTTGATAATAATTACCTAAGTAATTTAGAATTTAGTATTTAGAAACACAGCTTTCTCTCTACATGTAGAATCAAATGCCATCTGTGAATTCATACAGAATTTTACATTTTCAGGACTCTTTGTACACTCTGAATAATTATTTCTCCAAGCAACATTATTAAAAACCCAATTGTGTCATATATTACTCTCATTACATATGGATGCAGTGACAGAGAGGTAAAATAGGACAACACAAAACAAAGTGGGCAGAGACACTGTTACTAAAGAGTATATACAATGCCCAGCTCAATACCGTTTGCTTTGTAGTTGCAAAGTTAGGAATTACATGATTTTACTTCTCACCCAGGGTTCATCTGGTTATTTGCAGAACTTTGGAGTCTACAGTACAAGCCTAGGAACTACAGTTAGGCAGAGAATAACTTTTTGAGGTCCAGATGTATATCCCTCACCCCATTCACACAGACCTCCTAGGTGGTAAATGTCTGTTGTTTATTTTTAAAATGGACTATTAAAAGCACAAGCAAATTTTGAGATCAGATCCTCTTCTTTATCACAACTACATCTGAGCTCAGCTTTACAAAACAACTGCTCTATCTCCTTTACCCATTAAGAGCTTAGCAACAATTTTTATTTTTGGTGAAAAAGGAAGTTTGATAGCAGCATATTTCATGTATTGATCTGGTCACATAATCACAAGACTCACTCCGGTCTTGTTTCAAAGACCACTCCACTCCTCTTGATGGAAACATCCAAGTATCTGGATTTTCAGGTTGGTGAGGCACATTTCCTTTTAAAGATTGCTTTTGAAACGTAAATGCCTTACCAGTGTTACCATAGTGGATTAACCCTCCTATGTCTGCCTGGTCCCTTTGGAAAGTCTTAAAGTGTGGTGACAGCAGAGGAGTATGGCACCACAAGGACTTCCAGGATGCAAAGTTCAGCTTGGAAAACAAACTGCAGCAGAACTACAAATGCTGTTTATTATGCTTACCCTGAGTACATGGGCCACAAGCAGGTAATGATTCTGTATGGGGGAGTAAACTAAGCCCTGTAAGAATCCTGCTCAAATCCTGCCTGCATCTAGTCCTTGATTATAAAACACTGATTATAAAACAAATGGAGGTATACAGATGTATATATACATTCACAGGTACTACAACAAAATGTAAACAGAAAACCATAAATTTTCAGTTTTAACAGAGGCCAAAACATTGCCTACTATTATATTTTACTTACTATATATTTCTGTATCAACAAAATTATATATGTCTATGGTATAAATACTAGTTCTGTAAATAAAACACCTTGTAGTGCTTCATATTTGATTGTTTATCACATAAAAGAATAGGCTTTAAAATTCTTGTGAAGGGTGATCTCACATCATCAATAGATTACAAAGAGATGATTTGTCAAATCTCTAAAATATTGAGTGCGATGGATGAAAAGACAGAATGGGAGAGATATGTTACCTGGAAAAGCATTAATGGAATCTGAATGGACTTTTTACTCACTGAATAATCCACTCAGCAGACTGGTAGTTTTTCCCCAGTTTACTGTTGTGTGTTTATGAATCCTTGTGCACCCCGGTTTACTGTCAAATTTTATGAATCCTGCTGTACCTCCATATTGTCCCTATTTCTCCCTCAGGCTTCCCCTTTGAAAGCTGTTTATCTTTTCTTCTCCCCTGTTTTCCCATGCCTCTGTTACTGATTGGCTGTAGCTATCACAGTGCAGAGAGAGCTACCATTAGCCAGCTCCCTTGGAGACCCGGGAGTTCCACCCATCTTTCCCCTGTCGCCCTACCACATCTTTCCCTGAGCTGTCAGTCTCTTGCACCTCCCTAGTTTGCCTCAAACCGCAGTTTTTTAAACCCTTGTTTCCCTTGAATAAACTGGCATTGCAGCACGAGACCTCCACTGCGTCCGAACCCTAATTGCAGTGCTCGGTCCAATTTCCCCTATCCCAGCGGACCGTGGCAATTGAGTGCTAGTAAGAATTTTCTGCCAGTAGCACATGTTAAGCTCATGCTGGAAAAAGTGGTAACACCAGTTGCACACTTTCAAATATCAATTCACTCTAGTAAAGCTCATTTCCTCCGTTGATTCATGTTATGGCTTAGTCCCCTCCTGTTTGACTTGCACAGCATCAATAAAAGCAAAAGACCTTTTCTGCTCAGAACTTCTAATGAAGTCTGGCTTCAAGAGACCTTTACTACATTTCTTTTCTTTACTGGTTGAGCACTTGTGCCTCCCTTTCAAATAGCGCTATGACATACAGATGCATCCAACCAAATTAAATCACTTGTCCCCTCTGCCACATGAGTGTTATCATGATGAAAAGTAAAGGACAGTAAGTCACTGTAGAAAATCAATTTGAACAAAAAGGTATTTTCTTATAAACAGTGTTGATTTGTTTGTTTTGTTGTTTATTTGTTTTCCCCGGAGGTTCTGAATCAGTTAACAGACATGATAGACAAAACCCATAATCGGATAAAAATGGAAGTCTCAAAAAAAAGAAAAAGAAGAAACATCTTCAGGTTATACACTCAGCCAGATTTTCAAATAGAACAGCTAGCTCTCTGGGAGATTAGATGATACCAATGATTTTGGTAAGGTTGCCTTTGATCTAACTGAAAATCTGCCCCACTTTTTTAGCACTGATTAAAACATTAGGACAGGTAACATTCTGTTATAACTAGAGGCAAAATATTTCTTAGTCTACACACAGAAAAAGTGAATCTACATTAAAATAAAAAGGATTTTTAATGTGATATCTTCTAAAGACCACATAAAAACATTTCTAAACTTCTTCAGAAAACAACATGATTATATACTTGCACATGATTTCAGTGCCAGAATTTAGGGTCAAGTTTTGATGCCCTGCAAAGATACAATACACCCATGCAGATTTAGCTCTGAAAATTTCCCTTCTCCATCCAAATATCCATCTCTCTTTTTTCTAGGGTTGACTTTGAGAAAGACCATCCTTTACTTCCTCAGTGCTTTAAGCATTCAGTGTTATTACAGTCTGAAAGAACATATCAAAGTATTCCAATTTAAAAGTAAGCATATTTTAAATTAGAAATGGATAGTATTTGAAACAAGCTAACCAAATAAGTGGCAAATGATGATCTTCACATCAATAATTAATGCCTTCTTGGTCGGACATGCCTATCAAATACTGATTATGGAGTTTAGTGAATTCCTGTCAGTCAGTGACCTGTGAAATGTGAATGAACAGACAGGATCCTGTCATCTGATGTTACGCACCATGAATCTCATTATTGCTTATGTTTCATATTCTATCTTTAGATGGCTACAAAAGTGTGTTTAAGGCTTACCAGCAGGGTTCACATTTGAATCTTTTTCTGTATACATAAAAATACGAACTGTATTCAGTTACCCTTTCTGAAAGTTTAACTTTCATTGTTAACAGTGAAGGACTGAAGTTTTGCCTTTTTAGAAAAAAGCAAGACTTAAAGCCAGTGTGAAAGTGCTCAAGGAACAATAGAGTTTTGCACCAAATTCAAGCACATTATTTTTGGAGAATAAAGATTTTCATATTCAGTGGTTTAAATTCAGATTATACCAGTCTGTAAAATTCAATAAATGTTGCTGTTTCCTATCAAACTATTTAATAATTTTTCAATCTACTCCAAATATTAAGATAAAGTGGCAAAAATTTGCATTTCTTAAAATAGATTTAATGAATACTCAGCTTCACTGAAAGCTTTATCTGTCATAATAGCAACACAGAATTTTCTACAAGATATTTGACACTTATTAAAATTACTGAAACTCCTCTTGGACACATAGGTATTTTTATACAACTGCTCAGTCCTTGACTAGTAAAACACTTGAGAAAGGAAAACAAAATAATAGATGTTCCAGTCTGCTGAAGGGCTTCAGATTTGGCTGATGATCTGATCTATTAGCACTGTCTTCTTCTGAACAGCTGTTCCCTGGTTATTAATGAAGTTGTATGCTTCCATGTTCTATGGTGAACTTGCCACTGGCTGCCGCATGAGAGGAGCCCTGAAGAAAAGATACAAGGACTCCCTGAAACAACATCTCAGCCTTGACCATATTGATCACCATAACTGGTCTACTCTGGCCTCAAATCGGGAGGCCTGGAGACACACCATCTATAACGCAGCTGTCTCCTTCAAGAACACACGCAGGATCACTCTCGAGGAAAAAAGGCAACGCAGAAAGAACCGTGTCTTGCAGAATACACCATCTAAGGAGTCTTTCTGCTGCGCCTTTTGCAATCGGATATGTCTGTCACGTATTGGCCTCATAAGCCACCAGCGTGCCTGTAGCAAATGTGGATAGTGCCTTCCCAAATCTTTGTTCGCGAAGCCTAGCCATGATGATGATGATGCTTCCATGTACAGATTCAGAAGGTCATGCCAAATTACTTTTGCCTGTACAGTACTCCAAATCCTCTATGCTTTACATCTGTCCCGTGTGCCTATCACTCACACTTCTGAACTTTACTTAACTTTAGCACCTGGTGAACATAACAGTCTGCTTGATGAAAGTAGGGACATAGCTCTTGGCCTTCATGTGTGACAGCAGCTTTCAAGACAAGGCAACATGGCTCACTTGACAGGCTTCATAGTTGTAGTACTAACATTAAAAAGTGATTTAGTTTCTACATCTTCAAAGAGCAAACATACACTTCCAGTCTGAACAAAATTAAGTTTACATTAAAAGAAACATTTGACAGGAGTGAAGATTCTAGTGGTTATCCAAACGCTCTTGAGACATTGCTGGGGATGCTGAAAAGAAAGGAGAGAGGGAAATACTCTGCCCTGTAGTGTGAGCTGTGTGACTTGCCTCTTCCTGAGACAAGAAACTCTCCAATTTTTTAGAGATATAGTTGTAAATAAAGCTATCTTTCTCATGTAACTAAGTATCCTACTTAAGAGAAGTCTGGAGATCACTCATTCATGCAACATTCATAAAAACAATGGGGGCGCCATGTGTTTCAAGACACCGTTTGTCAATACTGAGAACAGAATAAGAAAAAAACAAAATAGCTGGGGAAAATATTTATCTGCTTAGCTAATAAGCTGTATCTCCACAGAGATGATTTCTGGTTGTCTAAACCACTAGACTAGTGTAACCACATTTTATTTCTATAAAGACTGTAAGTAAGTGACATGCATACCAAATCCACTTCATCGTTTTAAATTATGGCTATTTTAAAGGGCAGATTATGTATGTGTTTCAGAAATGTTCCTCAAAACAGCACTGTAGTCACAAAGTCTCACCACACTAACTCTGCTTAGAATAGTACTCTTCTACAACATGTTGAGAATCATTAATATTAACAAATAGAATATAAAAGTGTCATATTTACTGATATTTATTCTGTATGTGTCAGTGTTAGGTACATCATATATATATACCTATCTGTTAAGTACATCTTGGCTGTTTAAGCCTGGCCAGTATTCCTTGGTCTTGCTTCAGCTCCTGCAGTCATTCTTTGGTCTACAGTGAACCCAGGCAGCAGAAGGCTGAGGAGCAACTTAATGCAAACTCTGAGTTCAGTAACAATTATAGACCTCCTAGCTTTATTTTTGGCTTCTGCATGAGACCCCCTCATTGTGTTACATTATAAGGACTGTGAATGTGATAAGGCCACATGAAAAGTTTGTCTTCACCTAGAGGTTAGACTGCATCTCAGAAATCTTTGCCAGTAATGAATACTGCAGTATAGTGCAGGAGGTTGACCGAAACTCCAGGTATGACGGTGAAGTCATGAACAAACCCCATGCTGGTAATAAGAGCTTGGCAGGTGCATAAGTAGTGATTGTCAGTTTTTGAATTAGAGTTTTTGATATATTAGGCCTGGTTCAAACATGTAAACCCAGTGATGGTTTCTTATCAGCTTTCTCATATGTTACAATGGTGGTCAGCTTTCTTATATGTTACAATGGCTTTTCAGTCAAGACATTCCTGTGGTTTTTCCTTCAGTCTATGTACAACTACATACAGTAATTAGGGAGAAGTTATTAAAAAGTTTAGTCAACTACAGTGTATTCTGTAAGATCATACTAAGGAGCACTGGAAACACCTTTCAGAAGTTCATTCTTCAAACACAGAAAGAATCTTTCTGTCGATATTTTTTGAGATAAAAAGCTTTACACATATTTGTTATTCTGTTAAGACTTTCTGGAATAGAGAAAAGTTGGCTGTAGGCATCAAATTTCTTCAAGGATGCAACTATTAATCAACTTGAACACAGGCCAAGAATGTACAGAGGCTTGTGAATTATTATACAGATTCTCAAAAGAATTATACATTTGAAGATGACAACAGTACTGTACAGAAATAAACCCACAAAATACTGCATATGTGTTTCAACTGTAAAATGGATTTTTTTTAATATTGGATGGGAAACTGAAATTTCTTTGAAACTACTATGTCAGATACCACAAGAGAAATTTTGGCTCTTAATTGAAGGAAATGTGTTCCCTTGATTACAACATGCAGCAATTTAGAATTGTTTAGATTGTTTGTGTTGTTTTCACACTACAGACAAAGAATATGCATTCCTGTATAGGACAAGTATTTTTGAAATGTGCTTAAAACAGACAAATAATATTAATTTAGACCTACGGATCCAGCAGTAAAACTTCTACTTAGAGAATCATGAACCAAGAAACATAAAAGCACAGATCCATTCTAGGCAAAGAGACCACTGCAAAGAATTGCCTTCTACCCTTTTCAAAGGGAGAAGCACTATTAAATCTTATTATGGCTGAGAAGCAAATTTTTCAATCAAAAAATAAAATATAGAGAGTTGATTCTGTAGCATGATGAATTATTGCCACACTTAATATGCAAACATCCTTTACATAAAAGTATTTTACATATATCAAGTGGTTGCAAAATATGTGAAAAAAATCATTTACTTGTTTTAAATTAAGAAAATCACAGTAAAATTTGAACTCACAGATTTATAAACATTACATAAGTGTTACATTAGCCAGTAGGGCACTTTTTTATTAGTTAATTGTTATGGCAGCTCACAGGTATTCGATTACCTCTAGGGAGATAAATTCTATTTTCCATTACTTCAATAGAAAAGGAATAAAAATTGCAAAGGAATACTAATAAAGATTCTGAATGTCAATGCTTACACATTTTAAAACCAGTACTTCCACTAGTTTATTCCCTTAACTAGATTTTTAGATATCCCAGAGATTTGTTATGAGAGACCTTGTACTCCTCACAAAGAGAAAGAGGAAATGAAGATTAAAAGGTTAGCTTTATAAACATAGGCTTTTCTGCATAATTTAGATTAATTAGGCTTATGTAAAAAGAAAAATTAAAAGGATCCATCCACCTGTTAATATTGTCTGGATAGTATTGTGGCTTTCCTTACACATGACCTGATGACAATTACCTCAAAGGTAAATATCAAAATTCACATTGCCTTCAAGGAAAGGCTGAAAAATAAGAAATCATTTTGTGATTTGTTTTAGAGTTACCATCAAGACATTGGATATATGCATGGAAATGAAAGAAGACTAAACACATGTTTGAGTTACAGGCCAGAGTAAGGTGGGAACAGCTGGTTCAAACCAAAAACCACAGGTATTAAGAAACAAGCAAAGGGCTTGAAACTCTTTATAAGAATGGTGTGGTATTTTCCCAGTCGTAGTATTTTTAACCTCACATTTCAAGACAGCAGTGAGAAAAAACATTAAATTACAATGCCTTAAATGTCTACAACTAAAGGAGAAAACCAGATGAAATTGAGACTTTAATCCATCTGGAAATTTAAATGCTGAAAAATTAAAATACAACAGGGATACATTTTGGGTTTTTTACATTGCTATTAGTTTCCAACATTGAAAGACACTCTTTAAAACATCGAAGTTAGAATGTTAATGAGCATAGGAGATTTTTATTTCAAAATAAACTCTTGAAACTGGTAAGTCAACCACTGGAGTGGTATCATAGTCACCAGCTGTGTCACAGTTCCTTCTTTCCCTCTCAAGCCTTCTGACAAGGGAAAACCCAAGCTATTAAAATTCACTACTGCATCAGGACACCATCACCACACCGAAAGGAAAACCAGTCATCGCTTAACTTCAAAATCCTTGCCTTCTAGCAAGTGCTGAAAGAAAATACAGTTCCTATTCTTTAAGCATAGACAGTCCTAAATCTCAAAATCACAGTCTATGTTTTTCTCTGAGGGTGGTATCCAAGTCAAAATCACTTCTTATCTATGTCTTCCTCCAGGGTCTGGAATCTCTTCTTCTCAAGCACTTCACCTTCAAGATCTAAATTTCAAATCTCAGTTGTATCTATCTGTGACTGGAGTTTGTCAAAAACTTAAGGTTTCATGTCCCGTCCATCCTGAAGTTTTAAAATCTCAACTTCCCATCCAAGGACTGTCATCAGAGATTGCACTAGCAAATGAGATTTGAGAGAATTTAAAACTTCATCATAATTTTAAATTACTTCCTTCTTCAACACTAACTAGAGCACATTTTAAATCCATGGGTAATATTGCTTTTCTTTGCTCAGTTTTGAAATACATATTAAAAAGCAGATTTCTTTCACATACTTGTGCAAGCAATGATGCCTGAATGTAAATGAATGTCTTTTGTTCATAACTGCTTTTATTTTCTGAGTCATAGTTGCTTTCTGCAAAGCAACAGAACACGCTCATTCCTTTTCAAAGAAAACTGTGATGAAGTGGCTTATACATCTGCCAGAGTAATAAAGGATGTTCTTTTGTTAAACAAAAACAGAAGCCCCCCCCCATCACAGCAATACCACTGTTAATTGCTGCACTGATTCTAGAAACAAAAACTCACAGTGCAGATAGCAACTGCTTATATAGCACTGTGTGTCTACAAAGTTTTTGGAAGCTAATTGCAAGAAGCTGAAGACAGTTATTCCAACACTTGTATTTCACAGTGCAGAGGCTTCAGGAAAATTAATTCTTTAACTTCTGGGTTTTGAATCTTTGCTTTTCTTATCAGTTTACTTCCCATGCAGTCATTGTTGATTTTAAGTAACTACTGCAGCACAAATCATTACTTGAAATAAAAGAGTCACTGATTCAGGCAGAAATATATTTCCTGGGGAAAAGAGTTGCAACAGCATCCACGCCACTGTGGCTTCACACCAGGTGTGCTGCCAGGCATCAGGCGAAGTAGCTTCTCTTCCATCCCTTGATTCATACCACAGCCCCTCTCACCTGTGATTTCTATAAGCAACTGGAATAAACTTCTGCTCATTTATGATTAAATCCATGAGGGGGGGTGGGGGAAAGGTAGGACTTGACAAAATAGAGGACAGGACACAGACACATGACCAAAGTAAAAACTTTGAAGTGATGCCCTTAAAGCTGCATTTCAAAACCATGTTCCATCTCATTTTTTTATAGAGCTTATCAAATTTAGTTTTTCTTTCCTGAAAAGTAAAACTCAAGTGATTATACTTTTGCTGTCCCCTCAATAGGCTTATTTCATTCACATTTCAAAATGGACAAATTTGTAAGGATATTAAAGTATTAATTTTTTCCCCCTTGTTAGAAATTTACTTCCAGGGAGAAGAAAGATACAATTTATTTCTTTAGTAATGGAAAATAAGAAAGAGCTTGGTCCAAATCTCTTTCAAGAGGCAGCAGCTACTATACAGGAAAAAAAAATCTATTATCCATTAAGCAGGTGCACAACTCCAGAAAAATGACACTCCTGCTGTGGTAGTTGCATGACAAAATATACAAATGTGGGCTGGTGTGCAAGGACTGGTGACAATAGGAAAGCAAGTTTCATTAGTTCTGCTACTAATGGAACAGTTTGTTTTAGCTTATAAACATTCTAGAAAAATTTAATGGCTACTGGAAACTTTGAAGATTACATTTGATCATTATAGCGTGAAATAGAGAAATTTATGTCTGTTTTAATTGAAAAGCTTAATGTAACCTTTATGGCAGTTACCTCCTGATGTATCCACAAATGTCTGCAGAAAAGTTTTTGCTGTGCCTATTTTACAAATGCCAGGAGATTCTGTGAGAATTAGATGGTGAATACAGAGACAAATTAATGGAGATTCAATTAAGATGTTAATAATTAACACTTGAGAGTGATCAATTTGTCCTTTTTACTTTTTCTAGTTGTATAAAACAAGGGAAAAAATAGTGCAATCCTAGAGAAATCATTTTAGTACTTCTCAGGGGAATACCTCTGCACATAATATATACTTAAAGAGTTAGATTCGATAGTGTGTAGGTCAGCACCTCAAAACTCCACCTTCAGCACTCTAAAAAGCTTAATTCTTCTATTTCAGTTAGTCGAGTTTGTACTTATGTAAGGTAAAACAAACATAATGAAGCTGCAAGGCATCAAGCAGCAGAAAGACAATCCTGCTCTCTAATGCGTCTGATGCTGTATAAACTATGTGCAAAAACCACTTTGTCCCCTGCAGACTGTCATTTATAGGGTCAACAGCTGAGGGTCCAAAGATGAAAGCAGATTTGATACAGAAAATTATCCTTAATACTATCAAGAATGTGGCTATATAATTCATAGTTCAGTTCTTACTGCATTTCCAGACAAAAAGCTATTGGAGACAACATAATGACGAAGAGTTCTGTGGAACTACTCTCTTTTGGCAACTCTGCCATAATTTAGACCAGAGAGTATGGTACAGAGAGTATGTTACAGTCCATCAAAAAACTGGAGCCACATCTACCAGAAGAAAATATGTGTGAGATGCTTAGAAGGAGTATCTACAACCACAGGAGCCTTTCATGCACCACAAAACATGTATTTCATCCTCTCCAGCAACACCAGAAAAGCTCAATATTTATGCATTATGTGTAAGACTATACTGAATTTAAACGTGAAAACTAAAAAGTAAAGTTTGAAAATCATGGAATGGTTGGGGATGGAAGGGACCTTCAAAGATCATCTGGTCCAACCCCCTTGCAATGAGCAGGGGCATCTTCAGCTAAATCAGGTTGCTCAGAGCACTGTCCAAATTGATCTTAAAATTTTCCACAGATGGTGCATCCACCACCTCTCTGGGCAATCTGTTCCAGTGTTTCATAGCCTTCATTTTAAAAAAAGTTTTAATTTCTGTTCAGTATAAACCTACCTTCTTTCAACTTAAAACTGTTGCCTCTTGTCCTGTCGCTACAGGTCTTGGCAAAAAGTCTCCCTCCACATTTTTTATAAGCTCCCTTTAAGTATTGAAAGACCACAATAAGGTCTCCCCAGAAACTTCTCTTAGCCAGGCTGAACAGCTCCAACTCTCTCAGCCTGTCTTCATAGGAGAAGTGCTTCAGCCCTCTGATCACCTTCGTGGCCCTCCTTTGGACCCACTCCAGCAGGTCCATATTCTTCTTATGTTGAGGATCCCAGAGCTTGACACAGTACTACAGGTGGGGTCTCATGAGAGCTGATTAGAAGGGGAGAATCTCCTCCCTCGACCTGCTGGCAACAATGCTTTTGTTGCAGCCCAGGATAGCATTGGCTTTCTGGGCTGCAAGCACACATTGCTGGCTTGTGTCCAGCTTTTCATCTGCCAGTAACCCTAAGTCCTTCTCCCCAGGGCTACTCTCAATCCCTTCATCCCTCAGCCTGTGTTTGTTCTTGGGATTGCCCCAACCCAGATGCATGACCTTGCAATGGTAACCTCTATATTTCTACATTGTCACAATTGTGTGCCTGAGCACCATCACACAGACTCTGTACAACTCACTGGGACATGATGTGGGTCAGACAATTCCCTCAACATTTGCATGGGAGAATTTATATTCCTTTCTCCTCAGACTAGAGGTACGGCCAGAAGTGGTTTATCAGGTTTCAATAAAAGCTCTTGCCTGGAGTTTAATGGCTCAAGTTGTTCACCTACTGGCTTTATTTAGATCAAAAGTACTTGAAAGAAATAACATAGGAAACAAACCTCTCTTCACTATGAAATATGTGTTTGCACCATCCAGTGGATAATTGGTAGCTACATTACTGAAATATGTGAGCTCTTTGCTCCACTGGGAACACTTTGAATACTCTGTCAGAACAGATGCGGTGCATTCAAGTTACTAGTTAAGGTCAAAACAAATAAAGCACAAAAAAAGCCCACTTCATTATCTGATAGCTTTTCTACAGCTTCAATAAACAAGTTGAGGGAGGTAATGGCTAAATGGGCCCTTAGGTTGGTGATTTGATAGATAAGTAGCTGTTGGCTGGTACATACTCAAAACTTCATTTAAACTGTACTTGAGACTAGGAAATACAATTTATATCCTTACTGTATAGTATGAAAAAATGTCATGGCAGCCAGTATAAAATGAGACGCAAGAAGAAAAGCAAATGCTGAACAAAGAGCTTGAATAATAAATATTAAAAACAAACCACGACTAAAAGAGTCCACATATGTGAGACAAAAACTCCATCTCACAGAAAATAACATTCCTATAATTTTCTACAGAGGATCCAGAACTCTAATATTTCCATATGATGTTCAGTTTTGTAAATACTAGATACTACTGGTGACCACTGATTTATGTGACAGTGAGGCAATAAGTTTTCTATCACGTTTAAGGGTTTCACTATGGAACCCTACTATAAGTCTATGTTTTTTTGTTTTTTAAGTCAGTTTTATGAAATTAAAATTAATAGCAAGACAAACTAGTTCTGTGATTTCCACCTTATTCACCTATAGTACGAAGCAAAGCAGTGTGACACCAATCAATGTGAAATTCTGTGCACTAGAAAGAGGGAGGCAGAGAGAGAAGAGCTGGAGGAAGAAGAAAAGTCTAAATGATGACCTAGAAGGAAAATTGCCTAGAAAAATAAGCAAGGTGCTCAGGGGAAAGAATCTGAAGAAAAAAAAACCCAAACACAATCTCAAATATATCACATTGGGGAATAGGTCTCAGAGATGGAAACAGATGAAGAAAGACAAAAAAATTAACAAGAACATTGGAAGCTGTATGCTTCTACAGTGTTAATATGAAACACAGAGATGTGTACACAGCACCCACATCTATGTTGATATATAAGAGATGTTCTTCCTCAAATACAGTGCACACTACTGTGATGTATAAGCTATTGTTATGCCTGAATTCAGACGACAACATTATATACCAGGGTTGGTTTTGAGCCTGCTATTTAGTGTGTCCAGTAAAGGTTACCAGAGTACCAGTAAACAGATCATGATCTACCAAGATGTTATGCTTTTTTAAAATCCATGGAGATGCTGGTTTGGTAACACTTTAGTACTGCATGGAGTACTTTCAGCAAAGTTATTTCTTATAGCCATCTCTTAACATGCAAAGTTCAGTACCTGGAGTTGGTGAAAGGGGTTAAAAGGAAATGAAAAAGCTAGATTGGTGCAGTCTGGTATATGTCCAAAATAACTCATCAGCAAGAATGTCATTATTGTAAGATAGGATCTCTTTGAGCCTGATTATTTTAGTAGCCAATATGAGTCCTACTAGCTATGTTCTTTTCCTGTTTGCTTTAAGTAGGTTATCCCTATTCTTCTTGGTATTTTCACACATAGGAAACACACATGTATATATTTTGTGAATCATGAAGGACAGGCTAACTTTTTCCAGCGATACATTCACATTATAATTGAACCACATGATGCTCCTGAGGTTCCTATAGATAGAAGACACTGAACTTACCTCTGGAACCAGTTATTTTCTCTTCTAAATCCTGGGTCTGAATGAGATAATCAGAATTCATATACTTGAAAAGAAAAAAAATATCTCTAGAAGTATCCTGAAAATTTAAAAGTCTTACCACCAACTAATTCTGGGTAAGTTATTGTAGTTTTAAATTTGTATTCAATATTTACTTATGTTCCACTTTTGTTCAGACTTTTTCACTACTTTAGTTATAAGAAATAATTCTAAAACAACTCCTATCTTATATCTGTTAAAATAAGACATTAAATGAACAACTGCTCAGGATAAAAATACGTATTATTTCACAGCCACTTCTTGTCTTCCTATCTGAAGGCATGGTGACCAGGACTGCAAAGAAAATTCTCTTTAATGACACAATATTTAGATTTGATCTTTATAATTTCAAACATCACTGCTCTTGAAGTAACTGTCTTTGACAAGCTTTCCTCACATCATAATATTTCTTCTTACCTCAGTGTCTGGGGATTCTCCTGCACATATTTCAAAACTTAAAATTTTTGTATGGAGTTAATTTATTCATCCACAAGATGAAAATGAAATAATATTATCAAGGCTCAAGATTATTATTAGAACTGGGAAATGCTTTGAATTGTTTTGATAGAAAATTAAATTTATGAAATTTAACTTGCAGTCAAATTTGCTGTGAAACCATTTACTATTTTATAATTACAATAAGACACTTAAAATGAAAAGTGAATTGAAAATTGAAAGCAGACACTTTTTCTCTTATAGCATTTTCAGACTTTGACTTATATACCAAAAACAACCTCCCTTCTCATGCACTAAAATTTTAAAAATAAAATTTGTTTCAGAAGTTTATTGGGATAAATTGGGGTAATTTCCCATCAGAAACATGTTGAAGACTTAATGTTATTTTAAATTATCATGCATTTTTTAATGCAAGCTTTCTGTGGCTTTTTGTGCATTTTTGGGTAGCTTTTCCAGTACGTTCACAATTTACATCAATTCAGATTTTTTGTTTTGAAGTCAGATATTCAACATAGAATAGCAGTGACTCACAGTATGTAAAATCCAGACAAACCCTTTTCCAGAGTTTTGATTCTGAGAATAGAATTGTGCATTTCCATTTAGTGATTTCTTTTCTGGTTTTAATAACCTTTAAGGTCTTATAAGCAATCAAGAAGCCCCTGCCAAGGTCAGTCTGTCTGCTATTCAAATACTTGGTGAAAGAATCTTTTCTCAAAGAGCCTGAAACCTAGGAAAATCTAGTTCTAGTTGGTTAGACTTAACTCTTCTTTCACTTTTCACTTCATTCTTGAATAATGTATGCCTCCAAGGTTTCTGCCAGGGCATCATATAGGAAGCCAAATTCAGAGTTAAATGTCTAACACAGAGAGATCTCATAGGAGTTAGAGATTTAAGCAAGGCAGATGATCAGGGTCTTTCATGTCAGTAAGATATAAGCTAGATAGCAGTTCAGATCATATGTGGGTCAAACTACCCTCTCAAGGTGCCTAATATTTCAGTCTTGAAGAGAGTGACCTTATGTAAATAATGATCATGAGTTATGAATCTTAATTAAATGTCCAAAAAGTTTGGGACAAGCATTCCAAAGTTCAATATGGTACATCCTCTGCTCATCTAAGCAACTGGAACAGCCCTCATGCTGTACATAAGCCGTTTGAGAGTCATGCACCAGGCATCCTGATCTGTGAGGGACGTCTAAGAGGCATACCATGGGAATAACTCCAGGAGCATATCCTGAGGAATAAGTCCAGTATTACCCCAGTATTGTTTGCATAAAAAACCATAGAGGCATGTGGAGAGGGAAGAGCTACCCTAGAAGCACAGGTATAAATGAAAAATATCTTATGCAAGTACCCTAACAAACACACTGGTCAGGCATCGAGCTGTTGCTCCTTCTTTCATTTCCAGTATCCTTCGTGTTTTTTGCATAGTAATCAAGTGCTGGTAATTACAATCTGTAACTTACCCAAATGCTCTGACAACCAGGTTGTAATACTTATGCTGAACTTTTTTATCAATCAAGTCCACATAATCACACAAAAGTTCCTCTTTGAATCTGGGCTAACTACATTATAGGACACCAGATGATCATATACAGCACTTTTTCCTTCCAAATCCAGAAGATATACAACACAGAAAAAGAAGTTACATTGTTTTAAATATGAGTATATAGATGGTAGTTTATAGGTCTATGCATCTGCTTTCAGGCTCAAGCCATTATTTATAAACCTAGCATTAGTTAAACCAATACCAATACTTAGGAGACAACAAAATAATGCATTCTTCCACATGAAATTATGTCTGAAGGCCAATTTTCCGCATGTTATTCTTTTCTCTCTGACCAAAAGCTACATTTGAGTCATTAAGATGAAGAATTTTCAAAGTTTCAATTCTGATTTCAGTTTGCAAATGGTGACAGTTTGTGAAATACAGGTTCCTGTACACTTGTCTGACTCAGACTTATCAGCAAGGTCAGACATGGCAGTGTGGGAAGCATTGTAATTAGAAAGGTGATTGTTCTGCCAGCTAGGTGTAAATTGTCCCAGCAGTGCACAGTGAAGCCTTTATTTTATGTGTAAATTAATTGCAGTAGCTATCAAACTACAGCTGGTAAGGCAGCCAGCTGAGCATAAATGGAAATTCCAGACTGCCAGTGTTCCAGCTGGAAAAACAATGTCTTTACAGCATGAACTTTCAGCTGTTTGAGGCGACAAGCTGGAAAGGGAAATGCTACCTCAAGAACCTGGCTGCTTACTTATGCAAAGTTGACAGAAGAGTAGTGAGGGAAGAATGATGCTCTACTGTTTAGCAGAAGGCTTAGGAAAATCTAAGACATCTTGACCACTGCAAAAATGGCTAAGTTTGGATGAGATTGATATTAGGAGATACAGTAATATATGGTTTTATTTCTTTCTTATGCTAAAGTTAAAACTTGTACTAGAACATCCTTCACAACATTCTGCAAAGACTGATCTGATTATATGAATGGTCATTTGCCATGTGTAACTGTGTGAAAGTGTGCTGTTCTCACTTTTTTTAAGAAATGAATGTGATCTGCAGAACTATGGCTAAAAGGCAACTTAAAAAGCAGTTAATGGAAAAGACATTTCAGAGTATATATTTGTTGGGGTGGTCTAGAATTCAAAACTTTACAAGTAAAAATAAATAAAATAATGCTACAGGAGGAAACCAGGCATAAATCTACCATCCCTCAGGAGTATACCTACCCTCGTGTGGGCTGCCCAGGACTTCAGCCCCTCAGAGACCTACAGCACAGAGTACCTCCTTCCAAGAGCATGTCTCACAGAATCACAGAACGTGCTGAGTTGGAAGGGACCAACAAGGATCATTGAGTCCAACTAAACTTTCGACACTCCAGCTATATTTCCTTTGGTTTGCTTCACTGTGTGTCACCTACTGTGGTGGCTACTGCCCTGTTTGAGGAAGGCACCGTGTTCCAGCATGCTCCACGGCCATCCTTTGGCAGACCTGTCGCTGCCCCAAACTCTTCCATCTCTGCCTGGTATTGGAGACCATCCTGGCCAATGGTGTCTAAAAAATACTGGACATGGTGGACTATAAGCTGTACAAAAAGAAATAGATGAGCCAGAGATGAAAAGAAATAGCAGAAATGACTGACGAGGAAACATAACTGCAGCACAGCTTTTGACAGTTGCTGCCTGAAGCTGAAGAGAGATGATATGTTGTGTCCAGGCAGGTTCAAAAGGGCTGCAAAATAAGCCGACACTATCCTGAAAAAGTTCGCTTTTATGGTCTGTGAAAATACTAGCAGTTTCCTCTCATAAAGCCCATAAAATGTAATTCTACTACAGTATCAAAAACATTTTTAAATCATATGGGCTTACTGAGTTTCAAAATTGAGTGTTTTTACTACAGTCATTGACTCAGTGTTCAGATAGAAAGCAAAAAAGCCAATTATAGTAATGATGAATAATGATAAAAAACCCTCTTCAGCTTCAGAAAAAAAATAAAATCTGATTTTCAGTATTCTAAGTTTGAATTTATTTCTACACAGTAACACAAACATTGGACCTACTTCTGTTTTGTATTTTAATAAGCTTCTCATTCCAGCAAAACTGACAGGGGGAGCTGTAAACCTCTAAATCTGTGCGTAGACTGCAGTTGCTTGTGGATTCAAAGCTCTCAAATACAGAGCAGAAACCTATGACTTCATCCACGTCCCACGAAGGTGTGCTTGTGAAGAAGGGGGTTCTTCCTGGTTAAATACACACTGATGAGAACATCTGTGTTGGACACTTACCTCCCTTTCCCTTTTCTTCTTTTAAAGCCTGAAAATTCATTCATATAGGCTCTGGTAGTAGAGCAAGCTTGTTTGGAAAAGCATTTTCTAGGCTACTCTGATCATCGAAAATATGAATAACACATTGAGAATAACCTTTCCTGGAGTAAAGCTTCCATCAGTGAAAACAAGGATGAAATACACCCACTCATTTACGAACAAGAGCATATAATCCATAATTTTTCCTTCTTTGCACCTGCTCTCTTGTCCATCTGTGATCAAACAGGGAGGAATGTGGTTGAGATCAGGAATTAAGACTATGGATCTCATAATGTTGAAAATTCTCAATGGGCTTACCCACTTCTAAATAATTGCATTAATTAAGAATATTAATGCTCAATATGTCTGACACAAGACTGTGCTTGTTTGTCCCAGCTATCCATATATCAAGCCCATTGATCACTAGTTTAAGTAAGTGTTCAGAATCATATTTAAACATGGTGACAAAGCCTGGCTGTAATCACACAAGCAATGACAACACAAACAGCCTCTAGAACTTCTACTAGGACCATATTTTCAGGATATAATCTCTATCCTCAGAAAACAATTGTGCCCTTTAAAAATACCAGACCAGGAAAATAAGTAATATGATCTCTTCAAATAATTTATGAAAGAAAAAAAAAGAAAAAAAAAAAAGTAGCCAACAGCAGGAGAGAGTGGTAAAGGATCAGAGGCCTTGGAGCCTGAGAAAGAAGACCTATAGATTCAAACCGCTGGTATTCACAAATGTAGCTATTTAAGGCTTTATGCCTTGTGTTATTTTAGACAGGTGACCAGAAGGAATTTTATATGCTTGAAATATATATGTTTTCAAAATATCTGCCCTTAACACTGAATTTGCATTTTGACCATAGAGAAAGAGCATATTCTTTAGGAAAGATTAATGAAAAACAAAAAAAATGCACAAACAAACAAAAAAACCCCCCTAAGTAAAATAAACATTCTTAACTATTCTTAAATAACTGCTCATGTTCTGATTCTCCCTATTTCAATGGTATTCAAAGAATAACTGACCAGTAATCAGACAAAACCAGCTCCTGATGTGCATTTTAATAAATATTAAAGTCATTGGAAGCTGCGGGACAGATTTCACTGCCAAAAAAACCCCATGGAAATTGGCATTGTCTCCAAAATTAAGAGTACCTAAGCTATGTTGAAGTGGTATAGACCTCCTTATTAACTATATTAGTTGGACAATTTACTTGTATGTGTACATAAAAATAAAGCATTTCCACGTAGAATCATATAGTAAAGGATTTCTCTCCTCATATACACGTATAAGCATATTTTGTATGTATATATGTATGTGTTGTATATATATAAACGTACTTTTAAAAGGCAGCAGCTGCAATTCCTAAGTATGCCTCCCAAGATGTTATTTAACAATAAGATGACCACCTTCTCCACAGCATATCCCATTTAACACTAAGTATTTGCAGGCATATCTTCTATGAACACATTTTATTCTGCCATGTCTAGTCAGACAACTGAATGATTAAATATGTACTTGTCCCTGAACACTTTAAAAGATCATAAAACAGCTCCACTATGTATTATCATCCAGCATCCCTGAGGCAAGAAAAATGAGAAGAACGAATACTCATTGTATATTCTATATGTTGAAAAATGGGCTGCCACATTAAGAAAGACCTCTTTTTTTTTCCAGTAGAGACACAAATTTTCAAGACAAACTATGAAAGATTTCATTTGCCTGCTTTTCATCAATAAAATAAAGTATATTTTTATTTGTAATGATTTCTGAAAGTTAGTTCTAGATTTAGATTAAAAAAAAAACAGGTCAGTACCAAAAAAAAAAAAAAAAACAAAAAAGTAAACCCTTCCCCTCCCCTCAAAAGCTCGGAGGAATATAAATTTAGATTTCAGATTAAGGGTATGAAGCTTAATTAAGAACTCTGGGGACAAGCCACCTTCTAACAGCTGCCCTGGGGAAAGTGTGACAGAGTACTGAAGAGGGACCAATCTCCATATGTATGAAGCAAGTAGATTTTTAAGCTCCCTACTTCCTTCTTGATAAAGTTCAAGCATTTTTGCATTAACTGCCAAGCAAAAATATCCACTCTTTTCTGCTTATCCCGACCTCATTAGCATCCTGTCGATTGTTTAAGAGAAGATTCTTTTTCATTGTAAATTCTCTTTCAAACCCTACTGCCCCCCAGCCCCACTTCTCCGAGGGCCTTTAATTGTGCAGACTACAGACATTTGACAAGCATGACAACTGCTTTGATTTAGTGCCACAAGATTATTTATGTGCTGCCTTAATTTTAAAGAGCAAACCTGATTAAAACCAAAACCTTGAGTTCCAGGATTCTATAAATAAGCTGCAGAATCATCAGTGCAAAAGGGACATTTCCAGCAAAGGACTGTTGTACTAAGACATTTCAAAGAAAACTGGCAATAAATCATTGCCTATATCAATTAAAAATATGCACACACAGTCTCCTGTCATAAAGTAAGATCTTCTAAAAGTCTGGAGAACTGAAAAGCACCTATTCAAAATAGTAAAGAGAAAGGAAATAATTTTAATTAAAAGAAACATTCTGTCTGCTCTACATCTATGCCTAATTTACACTGCACTGATTATGCAGGTAAGGCAATTAAATTTCAAATGGAAATCACAGTATTTTGCCATTGTTTTGACTGTAATTATATGCCTATCAACACAACCTAGAAAAAGGGAAATTCTTGGAGTAATTTAAAAGAGGTTGTTATATTACAGCAATGAGCATGAAAAAAATTAATTCAAGAAGCTGGGGAAAGAAGGTTTCATTCAGTATGAATGACTGCAGTATTTTTTAATTTCCCTAATGCTGTTTTAAAGTGCACAAGCACTTGACCTGAAGCCTGTGATCATGAAATCCTTCATCTTTCTTACTGAGTTTGAACACAAAATGGTAGTTATTAATTTTTTTCTTAAGTAGTCAGCTATGAACATCTGAAGAAAAGGCAGTGTAGAGGTGAGTTATACAAGTTCTTTTAGGTTCCAAAATATTTTACGAGCACATGCAAATTATTACAGTACCACAGATACATAGACATATCTTAGAGGAAGAAAAGTAACTAGTTAATACCACACAGCACTTCAGTATATTTGCTTAGGTCATGAAAAACTGTTGAATTAAAATAACAAACCAGGAAACTATGAAGTGATAGAAAATAGTTTTTACTGAAAGCTGCTCCAAACTACTAGCAAAACCTTGCTAGTACTTTAGGCAGTATATCAGCACCTGAACAGCAGCCTCATTAGGATGTGTCATAAGAAGCTGGTTTCTCCAGGCATGAAGGAGCAGAGCAGCCTAAACCTGGGAGGGAGGGAACCCTGATCAACCAATCAGGGATCTGAGTCCCTACCCTTGCCCCCTCAAGGACATCCCAGGAGGGTTTCAGCCCCACGGACTGGTGGTGACACCGATCTCTGAGTCCGGAGGAGACCCTGTCCTGGGATCACCTACAGACTAAAGAGTCACTGCTGGGGATGTGCATATATTTCCCAATAATGAACATTTATCCTCATCAGCCTGGGAGAGGAATAGGATGAGGCCATCAGTGCTGTTTGTGTGAGTGCTGAGAGTCTCTGTCTGTATTGGTCTGTGTGGCTGGTTATATGTATGTGTAAATACGTGTGTGTTTTTGTGTGTGTGTACATCTACTGGAAATACATACTCAGTCTTGCTACTGGCTGGACCCAGGACATGGAGCTGAGGCAGCATTGGATCTATTGGACTGCTGGATAGAGGAAGCTCTCCAAGGCCAACACCCAAACAAACACTGAGGAGTATTCAACACATGCCCTGAGATTTACTTATAGAAATGTCCAAATTATTTTTGGCCAAGTGGAAAGTAAACTGTACTCTTCAGTGTGTGGCTACACACAAACACCTTCTTTTTTCTTATTCTTAATGCTGTTTCTAATCTCTGCTCCTATTCCCATACACTCCACTTGCCTAAAAGGTGAGAAAATTAAAATGCAATGAGATCTAAAATTCAAATTTTCTAAAAATGGAGATAAACTCTCCCCCCGAGTCAGTCTGTAGCAGGGCATGATTTTATTTCTGTAAATGCACACACACACAAAATATGTATCCACATACACCCACTCCTATTTAGATATGCATATGTACAAATACACATATATGTTCCTGCATTTAAAGAAATTAAGTAAGAAAGAAGAGGTAATGCCCTCAGTTTGGTAACTGACTGCATGTCCTCACCACAGACAGGGATTTTTTGGGTTTTGGATCAGCGGCAGTTTGTTATAGGAAAGCAAGTCCACCACTGAGAACAAAACAAAGAAAATTAGCATAAACTATATTCTATTATCCGTTGCTTAGTACAGTTCTATTTTTCAGCCTGAAAAGGGTTTCAACATGTCAGGCCAGATCACCTCCCAGCATGATGTGACCTTCCTTCAGGCTGGTCGCTCAAGTGAAGCCACAAAGTTTCTAGGGCACTTCATTTTAACTGTAGTAGTTTGAGGCTATTTTATACTCATGTTAGCAACTTTCTCTGGTATGGGTTGCATAAGCATTTTCCATCATGTTGCTCTCTTGAGTTTACTACAAGTCAAAGTTGCATGTAAGGACAACCAAATACGCTCATCTGTGAATCACAGCAAAGCAGCAAAACAGAACAAAGCAAATGTAAAGGACTTGTATGTGAGTTCCCAGGCATTATTTCAGTGAAATAAAGTCCTTGCTTTTCTTTTCTCCCCCCATTACATATAGTTTGTACACCTTCATGTATCTGTTCAAGTTTCAGCTGCATGGAAATAGTTGAAGTACCATCTAGCACTCAGCAGGGCTTGAATCAGTTGCTGAAGTTAAGGTTGAATCTTGCTTGGGTTCCCGTGAAATAGGGATGTAAGAGTCAGGACCAATGGCCATCCCTGTAAATCGTGGCCCATTACATCTAATGAAACAGAGACAATGTGCACCTGGCCAGGTACACCTAGTTGCATGTCTACTCATCCATGCTCTGAGCCAGCCCAGAGCATGGGGAAAGTTTCTTCTTGGAAACTTCATTGTCAATGGGACATTAACACAGACAAATCATATAAATCCTTTCCACATATGCATTTTCTCAGCTACAAATGGAGTTTATCTTATTTTTTTAATGTCTATAATTTGTGAGAGGGACAGCGACTTCTCAAAAACTGAGCACATCCATGTATTATTTTCTACCTCTGAGGATGAAAGTTTTTCATACTGGCAGTCTAACCAGAATGAAACGAACTGAGGTTTAGAACAAGCAGTAAGTGTATAGCTAATACTGTTGAAATGAATGACTACCATAATTTTTTAAGGCAGCCTTGTTTTCCTCAATCAGAAGGAATTCAAATAAACTGAGTGCTATTTAAAAGGCAAAAAAAGGAGTTATATCTGAACTAGAGCACAGGAAAGAAATGAGGCATGTCATTCCCACCAAGTTATGCTCAGCCTACAAAACAAGAAGAGTACTTGCTACATTTTTTTAAAAAAATGCTCCCAAATGCCTTTACTTGTATATGCTGTACAAACTTAACTATATATTCATTTACTTTCTCTCTTGTCCTTGCGTGAAAGACTCCAGTTTACCTTAACCCTGTCTTTTACATAAGAACTGGCTGAATCATAGGAATCTGGAATTCCCTAAAAGGAGTCGTTCAGTAATCATACATCATACTCACCTAATAGGTAAAAATCTCACCTGCAAGACAACTACTTTTTCTCATACACAGCTTGCATTTGCCTAAAAGATCTGCTGTGGTTTTGTTCTAAAATCTTTTAATCTCCCTACTACTCCTCCTTCCCACAATACCTATAGATATACCACAACATATTCCTTATAGGTAGCTACTGAAATTATCAACATAGCAATTTTTTTACATTTACAAAGGAATTTTGTCTTCAGGCGGAGTCTCCAATTACAATTAGCACTTAATTAGAATAACTTGATATGTCTGATCACTCCACTTTTCAGTTCTAAAGTGTATCCCTTAAAATGCCCATGAAAAGTTTCTGAACTTTAATGTGAAATTTTTTGAGTGATTTCTTAAAGAGTGACAGAAAAAATTAATCTGATTTATTTAGGAAAGATAAATCCATTCTGCATGAAGATTCAACAAGTTTATAAACTGCCACTACTCTTAGATAAGATCTGGTGAAAGTATCAGAAGAAAAAGGTTTTACAAGAGGCCTTAAAAATATCAGGAACTGAGCTCTCAATTCACAGCCACTGAGCTTGCCAACAAAGATGAGCAATCCTACCTCTACAACTAAATATCTCTATCAATAAGCAAATGATAATTCATTTCATAAATCCCCCAGAGAACAATGGTGAACAGTGCTAAATTAATATTATTGAATAATTACAGATTTGTCATCAAGTTTTATTTTCATTCACAGAACAACTTAAATCCTCTCTTTCAGAGGCATGCAGCCCTCAGAGCTTCAAAGTGACAGTGCAAGAAGCAAAGTCCAGCAGTCTTAGGCATTTAACATAGTTCAGTATCAATTGTGAAAACAAGCCAGGAAGCACTGATGATGATTCTCCATAATAACAGAAAATATTTCCTTTCCCCAACCCCTTCTCAGTCACAAGAACTAGGTAATATTTTAAGATATTGGTGAATATTTTGTTGATATTTTAAATTTCCACTTAAAAGTGTAAGAGTGAGAAAAATTTTTCAGAAGAGTGAAAAAACCCAACCCCCAAACTACTATATACTACTGAAAAGAGAAGTAGGTAGGTGGCATAAACAGCTCTAGACAAACTCAGGCAGTGATTGATTAAAAAAAAAAAGGCATCTCCACAGGATTCGTGATGTGTTACCTGATGTTTTCTAAGCAGCCTCATGGCTTGTTCCAACAAGACTGACATGCCAAAACTTTTGGCCTTTGAATTAAACTGTTACAGAAATTTGCTGGCAGTTGAGTAGTAAAAGTGTGTCAGGAGAAAGACAATCAACAGAAGGACAAGTTCAAGAAGTAGTCCTGGAGGTACTAGGAAGAAAGAAGTTTCAGCTGTTTGGACACATTTGCTAGAAGAACAGTAGCTGCTTCCTAAAGGCTGCAGTATTTGGCCTTGCAGAGAAAGATCCAAGTAATTTCCACCAGCAAAATCCTTCTGTTGGCAACAGAGAGTCAGAAAGAACCTGGACAGCTTTCCGCGATCCAGGTCAAATAGATGAGACTGGCAGCTAGAAACATATATAAAACCAAAAATGCAACCCACCGTATTTCTTACAGTTCTGAATCTGATCAGCCAATTTTTTACAAGGAATAAATACAGCAGTTCATGGGACTGTTTTTACTGCAACTTTTCAAAGCTAGAAATACACACAAAAAGTTTGGCAGACAAAAGTAAGTGCTGAATCCGCCATCTGAGTGACTGAATGCTGCTCAGAAGCAGTGTTTCCCTTTATTTCAAACTGACTGCGAGACACATTTGAACACCTTCTTTTCAAACCACTACTGTAAAAGAGGCCAAAGGATTCGGAAAGGAAGGGAAGACTTTTTGTTGTGCACTCACAGCAGAAGCAGATTTCCCTGTAACTTTTACAAGGAGAGGGGTCCTGTGACATGACCTTATTGAATAACCCAGGTGAGGTGCAGTTCCACTGATCTCAGCAATATCACCACAGCATTCATCTACATTTCTTTTGTTCAATATACTGCCCTGTCTTACTACAGGGAATCACAGTTCAACAATGCAAGGAATTTCTTGTTATCTTCAGGAGGCAATGGCAAAAACTGGATGTTGAAGCTGGACAAAATGGAAAGGAAGGAAAAAATGTAATGAGCTGGTAAAGCTCTGATCTAATTCAAATATGTATATCTGTTTCCCAGCAGACTTCTTGTATGTTATTTTTTAGATTTTGGAAAAATAACAGACACAGATTCCTATAGTAAAAAAACAAAACATGAAGAATAATCCAAGTCCCCAGATGAATGAAAGAACTGAAGTCTCTAAATAGATTTTTTTTTCATCTGCTTTGACAGGTATTCCTTTTCTCTATTTTCTATATTTACATTTTTTAAATTGAGTTCCTTCCTTTTCCCAAGAAAACCACTGGAAAAGTAGGTAAGTCACCCAAAACCACAAATCAAGCTTGCCTTTGCACTCTGTCATTAACTATTCATAACTTGGCTCCCAAGGTGGTAGGAACTGCCTGTTCTTTTTCCACAATTTAGGATTATGCACAGTGTCTCCCAGTGAGAAAGAAGGATCATTTCAGCTCAAAACACTATGTTTCTGGCTTTACATCTCTCTCTGCCTGCAGATAGGTTACTGCTTGCACTTTCAGTCAAAATTTTCAAATGTCTTAGTGAATATATCAAAATCATTTTATTATTTACCAATACTCACAAGCATCCTTCAGGAAACCTTGAAACACATAGCTGTGAGATAAGGCTAGTATGTTCCTTTTTGGGTTTTGAGGAAAGACATCCAGTATCCAGTGACAGGATAAACATGAAGACTTATTGAACATAATTATTTGGTGCTTGTTTAAAATGTGATAATGAACAAATGGACATAGAATACAATACCATGATTCAGTTGGAAGGGACCTATGAAAATCACCTAGTATAACGTAATTATAAAGTCTGTGTAGTCTAAACATCATCTACCCCAAAAGGAACACTACAAATGTATTTCCTTTCCTACAAAATAGAAATTAAAACAGGCAAAAAGCACTGTCACTTAAAAAAAGTCTTGTTTCCACCATTAACTGACTCCTAGCAAACTAATAGCTGACTTATGTGAAAAACCAAACCATTTTCCTGCTTCTGTCCTTTAGCTTGCTCCTTGCTGTGGTTTTGGCTGGGATAGAGTTAAATTTCTTCATGGAATCTGATATGGGGCTATGTTTTGGATTTCAACACTTGATAATTATGGGTGTTTTAGTAATTACTGAGAAGTGCTTACACAGAGTGAAGGCTTTTTCTGCCTCTTAACCACCCCACCATCAACACAACACTTACATAGATCCTAATGTGCAGACTATATATGTATCCAGCTTTATCTATTCCATTTCAGATCATAGAATCATAGAGTTGTTTGGGTTGGGAAGGACCTTAAAGATCCTCCAGTTCCAATCTCAATCCCCTTGCCACAGACCAGGTTGCTCGAGGCCCCAGCCCAACCCAGTCTTGAACACTTCCAGGGATGGGGCACCCACAACTTCTCTGATACAACTTATATGACTCCACAGGAAAAAAAAAGTCATCAAACAAACCACCAAAACGTTGATAGTGCAGGGTTTGCTGCTCCTCTCAAGTGTTACTGTACCAGCAGTCAGAACACTGGTGTGTGCAGGACATTGTGTTTTCTCTCTGCTCCTAGGGCAAGACTCAGATTTTTCTTAGTGAAATGCCAGGTTCCCAGAAACAGTGTTACCCAAGCTGCCAGCCGCAAGGACAAGAAGTTAAACAAGAGCATAAATGTCACTCTACAGGGAGCCTGTATGTTTTCCAAGCTAGAATTTTCTGTGAAAGGCTTTAGGAAGCAGACCCCCATCAAGGCCAAAGATTAAAATATAATCACTTCCATACGTGCTTTGTGTATAATATTACAGTAGTAGTCTGGCAAGAATTTACCTCTCAAATGAGATTTCTCAATTAGCAAAATAGCTTTTCCTGGCAAGCTAAGCTTCACTGCGTGCTTTCAGGAGCTTCTCTCTTAGCATGAGCAAAATGATACATTATCAAAGTAAATTCTTTATTCATTAACTCCAAACTGAATATTCCCTCATAATGCAGCTCTTCAGAGGACTATACAACAAAGGTTATGCAATGGAAACAGACTGTTTCAGAATTGTGTTCCACGAGCAGCCTACAAATAAGGCTGAGTTATTGCCAGACAAGGGACAAAAAGCACAGTCTGAGACACAGGAAATTTCATCTGAATATGAGAAAAAACTTTACCTTGAAGGTAACAGCACTGGAGCAGGCTGCCCAGAGAAGCTGTGGAGTCTGCTTCTCTGGAGATATTCAAAACCTGCCCGGACACAAACATGTGCAACGTACTCTGAGTGAACCTACTTTAGCAGGGGGTTTGATTAAATGGTCTCCAGAGGTCCCTTCTGAACCCAGTCATTCTGAGAGCACGAAAACCCTTCATAGACCCCAACACTTATCTCCAGCCAAAATCAAGAAATGACATCTTTGTGAGACGCGTTAATTTCACCAATAATGAGGTTTTCCCACAGTGAAAGTAGGTCTCCCGGACCTCCCTCATCTTTACCCCTAGTCTCCAAAAACTGGCACGCACAAATTTCCTCAGCTGCTCTAAAGGTCTCCTATAAAGATCAACCCATTATCTGGTAAGAATTTGCATCACTTTTTTATGAAAACGCTCTCTTTTCTCACTCTTCATTTCCATTTTCTTACTTGCTTCCTTCTAATGAAGCCTTCTCTATGCTCAGTGCCAGCCCATGCACATCCTCTGAATTCCCTCACGCATCTCTTTCTCCTCCCTTAATTCCTCACAGCATATTTTTTTTGAGTGTTCATCATGAATATTTCTGCAGACGTCTTGTCTGTGTTGCTGTGTGATGCATTAGTTGAACTATTCCATTTTCTTTAGTTTATTGTTTACCATACCTTTCTTTTCCTATATTTTCTCGTGAAATCTTTGCCTTCTCCACCCCTCCCTGCATATAACACAAGATAAGAGTGGAGGCTAGAGAGACCATTGCATGAATTTCTTTTGTGACCATTTTACTTTTACCAGGAAAAGTCTTACCACACCAGCAATATGACAAAACAATCTGATTTTACTCATTTATTCTTTAAAACTGGAAGTGATGTATCACAAAATAATGCAGGATGGAAATCTGTAAGTGGGTCCTCATAAACTCCTAGGGTAAAGCTGACTAAGCTTCAGTTAATGAAATAGAAAAAACTAAAGCTGTTCTGCTGCTGGCCCCTGTGGATAACAGCAGTCCCCCCTTGTGCAAATCTGGCTTGGTACAGAAGTTACTCTATGCAGCACAAGCTTCAATCCTACACCCTACTGCTTGTGCAGGTGTTGTAGTTCATAGATGAAGAACTCTCCTTCCTTATTTCCTCAGCCACTTGCTCATCTGGTTCAATGTCTGCCACTGTGTTTTCTTGCTTGATACAACTGTAATTTCCCCACTTAATTCAGAAAGTCTAACAGCTGAAATTTAGAAAGTCAGCTCACCTTAAGGAAGCATCTGAACTAAGCAGAACTGTGAGCAGGTGTTCATTTCAGTCTTATCATCACCCTCAGTGCACTCATCTTCTCATTAGCTTACTCTTGCTGACAGGATAAGGAGAAGCATTCCCATTTCCAAAATTTTATTATTGTAGAAAACCAAACCAAACCAAAAAACTCTTCCAGGAGAGTAAGAATTGTACTGATGGATTTGAAAGTAGCTGCATAATCAGCATGATCTCCTTTTGCAAAAAAAAAAAAAAAAAGATGTCTTTCAAATATGAATAAAAATGCATTGGTGGAGGGTAGTTGGAAAGGAATGGTTCTGTACTTCTGACTTTCACAAGTTTATAAGAAAAGGAATTATATAACCTCAAAGCTATGTTTGACCCAATTCTACTCTAAAATTCCCTCAGTCAAAAGACCCATGGTTTCTTAATTGGCATTCACATATTGTCACCACACTGACTACAAGGCAAAAGGTCAGGGATATTTCTATAGACACTCAACTGTTGAGCTCAACTATTCTGATCCCAGGCGGTTCCAAAGGAGCAGGAGATGTCAGTAACCTAATGGGGCCTGAATACCAGCATCCTGCTGTGTGTGTGCTGGACAGAGAGGAACAGTGTAAGAGTGGGCAGGGGAAAAGAAAAAGCATAACTCTGTGGGTCAAGGGCTCTGATTTTTTCTTATTTCAGTACCAGAATGAGCTCATCATCTGTCAATTTAGCAGAAAGATGTTCAGCATTTGCTGCTGTGCGATTGGTAAATGTGTTGTTTTAGAGCCAGCTTTCATTAGAGAAACAAGAACAAAATCAAAATATATCTCAAATTAATGACTGCTGCTGACATAAAATGGAGGTATTTATCTCTTGAAATAAAGCTTAACAGGGCCTTCCTTGATCTTTTTTTTGTAGTAAGAGAAAGAGGAAATCAATGCAGTCCAAAGACTAAGTGAATGGTAACTATACGTCGCTGTATCTTTGTAAACATTAAATTCCAACATCTTAAACAGGCTTTCCTTGTATCTATTTTGTAGATGGGGCACTGGAACAGAAAACTGAAGTTGCTTGACCATGGTAAGAAACCACTGATATCAGTAATGAAATATGGAATTTTCAGCATTCTGTCCATTTCCTTCCACCCTCCGAGTCACATACAGCCTGAGGAGAAGTAATCATGCTACCAACAGCAGCCAAGCCAAAGAAATCCTACAATGAGTTGCCACAGGAAAAGGGAGAGGATTTTCTTCACCATGCATTTTTAAGTCTGTTACATTATGCAGGTTGTCCAGATGGCTCATCAGCAGCACTTTGCCTCATCTCCTTGGCAATTAGAAATCCTGAGAGCTGGGAAGTCTGACAGACCACAGATATTTCACAGAAATTAGTACAGTTTATCTTAGGAAACTCATAGTTTTCTTCTGTATTCAAAGACCTCTCATGAAATCTCTGTTTTTCGAGGCTTGGTAATAAACAGAGGCAAGATTCAATACTTAAATTTGCATCATTGACAAAGGTAAAGCAAATTCGTCTTTTACATATTGTGTAGAGAGAAAGTGCTTAAATAGCAAGACTTGGATCCTAAACGGTGATGTTCAGTTCCACCAGTTCTCTATGCCCACTCAGATGTTGTTGCTGTGCCTGTTCAAGCGCCAGCTCTGTTCCATCTTTCCCCAGAGCTCAAATAAAAGCAATCACCAAGAACATAGGTGATCCAAGCGTCTTGTGAGGTACCGCCTTTCCTATGAAGTATATTAAGGAAAGAAAGTAGATTTTTTGGAGTAAGATGAACTCAGTCCTACCTATTAAAACAAATCCACAGGGACCAAGCTACAATTCTTTTTTTTTTCATTAAGCCAAGGAGAATGAAAATTACCTTCCAGCCTAAAGACCTGAATCCATTCTTAACAAGATGTAGCCTTCTCCAAAGACTTTACCATGCAAGGTTGAGAATCCAGTTACTATGCTCAACATCGCCTATATATGAGCTAGAAGGGGCAAGTCCTAAGACAGACTCATCTAGATTGCTTCTTATTGGACGCATTAGGTGACATCCACCCCTCCTCCAACTACTCCATACATTTTGGGGTTTCTACCATCCTGTTTTTAGCTGTCCAACTTTGCAGGTATCAAACATAAATCTCAGCTATAGATTCTACTAGATAACAAGATGAATAAGGAAGAAGAATGACAGAGGTCAGCAGTAGACTCTGCTTATATTATCTTTGATAATTTTTGAAAACTTAAAAGTCAGAGATTAAATTCTTAATTAAGAGTAATAACTTAAAAAGCCTTTGAACAAAATTTGGACTTGAGCATTAGGATGTTGTCAATAAATATCAGTTTTAGTTCTTCATCAGCCTGGTTTAGTGCAGCAAAGAAAAGGAAGAAAAATCAAATAGTACTATGGTTCAGAATATGAAAAAATTAAATTTTTAGGTTGGTTTCAGGGAAGTCACTTAATTTCCTACCTTAGAAATATGATTGATATTGTTCTACTTACATTTTCTCCATTTAAAATGAGTTTTACAAGAAAGGAACTGTTTTTCAGGCTTAGTATGGGTCATTCCTAGTTCAATGAAGTCTTCCAGATTGGAATTTCATCACTAAGAGAAAGAATGACCTAGGGCTAGGAAAGACCTCAAGACAAAGGAAATATTTTCAAAACATATGGTGTATTCTGCTGCACAGTCTTAGGAAGATGCATGCTTTTAGAAGTGCTGGACCTCAGTGACAAAAAGATTGCACTGCTCAAGACGGTTGTTTATCAAATGATTTTATTTATGCCTTTATCCAGACGTGGACTGGGATTTAAATAGCTGATGGGGCTTCAAAGAAACTGCAATAAAAATTCTGCAATAGCTTCTGGTTTTGTGGTCTTTGAAGGTGAGTCTCAAAAGGCCTCTGTCTGAACCACAAAAATATTTTGTTTATTGTCAAGCCTCTCATCCGCATCAAACTACTTCAGATTCTCTCCAAAGTGTACTGCAGCAGGATAAGTATTTTCTTTGTCTTTCTCTCATTATTTTAATATCTACCGATAAGCTTCAAGACTATAGGTTTCCACATAAATGACTGAAGTTTTGCTATGTTTTGCCAGGAAATAGGCATAGGTAAGAGACCCTAGAAAGGAGCATCATCCTCAGATTGTGGTCATGTATTTTATATTAGGTCTTAATTGCAATGTCATCATATTTGTGTAATTTCCAACAGCACATTCAGCAGGCAACTAACATCAGTCACAAGTGATTCAATCTGTTGTCCTCCCCATCCCCACTCTGAGGACAACTGGGTGCAATTGCACAGTTTCAGCAGAACACATTCTTCTTCTATGTAAGGTTGATGAGACAAAGCACCTGTTGTGGCTGGGAGAGGGATGTGGGAAGATGGCCGCTGTTTATTCCTCTCCCGGCTTCATATAATGAGCATGATGCCATATGGTATGGAATATCCCTGTGTTCAGTTGGGGTCAGCTCTCCTGCCTGTGTCCACTCCCATCTCTTTGTGCACACCCAGCCTCCTCACTGCTGGCCAGGGAGAGCAAGAGGAATAAAAGACCTTGACTTTGTGTAAGCACTGCTCATCAGTAATGAAAATATCCCTGAATCATCAACACCATTTCCAGCACAAATCCAGAACATAAACCACTACAAACTACTATGAAAGAATTTAACTCTCTATCCCAGACAAGCATAACCTGGTATTGCCTACTCTACCAGGACACACTCAGGATCAATGTGGACCAGTACATCTCTGCCCCTCACATGCCTCAGATGTAATGACACCTCTATTTCCACATAAACTCCATTTAACAGACCCAGTATAGCTCAGTATGCTACAAAACACTAGATTTCTCTGTTGAGTGAAAAGACATATTCCTGTTACAAGTTAGGAAGCAACAGTCAAGAAAAACGGTCTCTTCTAAACTTCTGAAAACAAGTGTTACTTTTTCTATTTTCACGTTATCTATTCCCTTGCCTTCCTCCTATCACAAAATCTTGGCTAACAAATGCAAGGTTAGCCTTATTGACAGTTAACAATATGGAATTATCTACCTGGGATCCCATTGGTAAAGAACAGAATAGGAAACCTAGTTCACCTCTCAGAAGACAAAGATGTTCTGGAAAAAATTTTTTTTCACTGCCTGTAAAGTAAGATTTGTGGAACGGTGAAACTAAACCACTTGACAGTATACCTTAAAATGTTCAAGACTCTTGCTCCAATAAGGGAGCTTATATTGCGAAGTTGAATGCAGAAACACTAATAAGAGTAAGAACAAAAACCTTAATTTTGTTCATTGTCTTCATAAGCCTTCAAAAAGCTTATGGTTACATAGCCAGAGACAATATCTCTGTCACTTGAATAACAGAATTGTTTAGGTTGAAAGAGACCTCTGGAGACTGTCTGAGCAGTTCTAACCCCTGTTTAGAAAAACAACACTTAGAGTACCATTGTACAATATTCAATCAGGATTTGAACACCTTCAGGACTGGAGACTCCTTAACCTTTCTTGGTAATTTGTTCCAGTGTCTGATCACCCTGACCACTGTAAAAAAAAGAAAAAAAATTTCATTTTAAAAATTAATTTTCTTGTATTTCAATTTAGGCGTATTGCCTCTTGTCTTGACTAGGTACTGCTTGAAGAATCTGTCTTTGTCTTCTTTACTGCCCCCAGTAGGTATTTATCTGCATGGGTTAGATTACTCTGAACCTTCCCTTCTCCAGGCTAAACAATTCTACCTCTCTCAGCCACTCCTCATGCATCAGATTACCTTCCTTTCACCAGCCTTTGCAGTCATGTGTCATTCCTAGTCAACCACTAATCAGTGCCATAATGTTTATCAGAGTTCATTCTTTAGATATCCGTCATCTCAAAATATTAATAATGACTCTTGTTTTGATATATTTTTGAGAAGACTGGTAACTCATTGCCAAATCCCCATCTTAAGAAGACTATTCATGCACCAGTGTGCACAGTGGGGTTATATTATGTGATGTATAGTGTGCTTTTAAAAGAACATACATATCTTGCCTTCTTTTCCTTTTCCAGCCATGAAAACTCCAGTACATATTTTTGTACAGGTGCTTTCCTATAAGCAATTATATCAAGAAGTTCCATCTCTAATAGCATGGTACAAAATAGAAAGAAAATCCCTGGAAGAGTAAAAAATAATTACATTGTTAGCTGAAAACAAGCTTCTCCATTTTGTGTATTCTTTTAGCTGGTCTGAAGACACTCATGATCATGATGTAAAGCTCAACTATTCCCTCTTTGCTACAAGTACCTTTGGGATAATTCTATTACCATCCATTCTTTGTTGGCCCAATATCTCTTGACTGCAGTTTTGGTTCCATGATACCACATGTATCTTTCAGGGGAAAAAAACCCACACACTTCTATTGGTCTTTTCAATTTTGGAAAACAATATTATAGCTATAGAAGCATCTCAAGTCCATAGAAATGTGATGTGTGGGGGAATTGAGTGCTGCACTAGGATCAGTCAGGAATTCAATTAATAACACAAAAAAGATGCCTTTGTTCATGACATAGACTGTACCCCATAGATAAAGCAAGGCTACATTATCATATGCATTATAGTCGGAAAAAATACCATATTGAGTTACCAGGAGCAGACACTAAAACCAAGACATCAGAAATTCCATTCTAGTGCAGGTGGCAGAATTATTTACTGCCACTGGGTCATGTTAATCCTATGTTCCTTAAATTAATACTGAGGGAATATGTGTTTCTGGCTTTGATATTGCAAAGAAAATTACTCCAAAGGAAATACGTTCTTATAAATGGCTACAGAGTGTAGGGATAAGTAAACTTTTTGCCCACTGCTCAAAGGCATTGCAAATAGGTGATTATGAGACAATAATTTCACAAAACAAACTTATCTTTTACATATTTATCTTATTTCTTCCATTATCTATTTTAAACTGTTGAATAATTTAACAAATAAATTAAAACCACAGTTAACCTCCTCCCCACTCCAAGAAAACCTCATTACCATTTCAGTCCTACAAATACTTGTTTATTTTCCCTCAACACTTATAGTTTGTCTCTGCACTCAATGCAGAATGAATTTCCTTTCTTTTAGCCTATTACTAAATTCCCCATATTTTACACGAGATGATATCAAAAATTCTGTGGTGAGTTTGCACTGCAAGAAAAAAAAGAGTAGGGAATTTATGTAACCTTCAATTCTTTTACACAGATCTCTACATTTGTGTGGAAACACAAAACCAAGAAAAAGTGCTTTGCAAAGAGTGCCTAAGCCAGGGAAGCATACTTTATTGCTAAGTACAAAATATATATATCACAAGTATGAGCTTGCAGGATACCAACAACTTGAAATCAGCCCTTCAGAATTTAGCTCACAAAGTAACTTTCCTCACAGCAAATCAGCCTACAAGTTTACTTTGCAAAAATACAGAGAAGGATGGCTTTGTGGGTGATTCACTTCTATATTTGTGATATGGATGTTCTGCCATTTTATGTTGCCTGTGCATAGGAAAGTTGAAGGTCAGACAGATAGAACAATTTTTCAGGGTATCCTTGCCATTAAAGTGAATTTTGTGAAAAGTATTTATTCACAATTACCAGATGCACTAAAGTAAAAGTATTCAATTGTTCTTGATAATTATAAAAGTCTACAGAATGAGTGTTGAACAACGTAATTGCACTGGAAAAGGCAAGGACTATACCAGGGCAGTGATTTCACCTGTAGCTTCCTCCCAACCTAGATCAGAATTTAAGATGCATACTACTCCTTCCTCATGCTTCATGACTTGGGGAAATCCAACTAACTCAAAGCTAGGAATTACATTTTGACAAATCCCTGTTTTCTTTTTATACTGTCAATGTAATCTGCATGTGGCTCCCTGAGGCATCAGAAGCTGCAAAATATAGTCCAGAGTTATAAAGCAGAGCTGAGCAATAAAGGCACAGTGAAAAGGGCAATAAAATTTGATTTCAACAGAAAAAGAAATAATAGAAGAAGATCAGTATCATTCTTGCAGTTTTCTAACAGGCGAAGAATTAGTTAGGAGGATATTAGTGGCAAAGATTGTATGAAAACCTTTTATTGATATCTGAAATAAAATTGAAGAGTGAAAGGAATAGCAAATGACACCTACCTAATTAGTTTAAAGTACTGGACTTCTTCAGGTACAAATGGGTAATTTTTAATGTAGGTCAGCATCCAAACCGCAATGCTAGCAGGGAGAGAATAGAGTTTGATGAATTCTTGATTAGTTCACACTCAAAGCAGAATTACAGCAGAGACTAAAATAAACCTGCCCTCAGAGGTTACATTATTTTGGTGATACAAAATGTAATTGGCCCAAAACAATACTTTGTTGTAATTTTTTCATTTAAATATCTTCCTTTATCCATGTTTAACTTTAAAATGGAGGATGGTAGGGGTTTTTGGGTTTTATTTTTTTTGCTGTTGCTGTTGTTTGATAGGTTTTTTGTTCTCACCTTTTTTTTAAGAAAAAAAGCAAAACTTTGAAAAATTTGACACTTAGGGGTCTTTAGCAAAACAAAGTTAATATGCTTTATATTTCTGTGGAAAATTCGTCTGGTCAACAGCTCTTCCTAAGATATATATAAACTGTAAACCTTTTGAGTCCTCACTTACTATTAATAAAAAGACAATTATATAGCTATGTATTTAAGATCTTATAAAAAAAAATTTATATCTCAGATTTGGATCCTCCCTCTGAAAAGCAACCTTCCAATTGGAGGGTGGTGCCCACAGGAACAAGTCCACTAATATTTCATATTTTAATAAGGTATCTGTAGAGAACCATAAAACTCCTAAAAATTTGTGAAGCATAAAGAGTGGTGAAATAGTAAATAATTATAAAGAAAGGTCAGTCAATATGAAATGTGGTGTCATGGTATTTCATAGGTCAGGTGAGAGCCGAGACCTATACACTCTCTCATTAGACTTCTGTAATTAAAGCTTGGTGCATGCTAATGCAACTAAGTTACATAATGCAACCCCAGCCAGAAGCAACAGTAGCTTCCAAATGTTGTATTTATACACAAGTTTTGTTTTAAATAGTTCCAGTCTGTTAAAACAGCATTTTATTGCTGACAAAATAGAAGCAACCCTTGAAAAATAATACCACAGCTGTATAATCGAAGTACTGCTGTGGAGGGGGTTGCACGAAGATTTAAACCATGAATCATGACAGAAGCCCCAGTCCACTGTTATGGTCAAGGGGCTCAAGAAATTTTGGGATGTGCAAACAGAGAAAAAGACAGCAAATAGGAGTAGGGAGGCAATTGTACTGTCATCTGCAGTGTTGGTTGTATTGGGTTTACATGTCAAGATTTGGGTAGCAGGGAGGCCGCAAGGGAGGCTTCTATGAGAAGATTCCAGAAGAGTGGTGAATTCTGTCTTTCTGTATATGCATATAAACTGAGACATTTTCTGATAAATGTGCTTTAGTAGTATCTGCCATATACTTCAGTCAAACCAAAGCTATCAGGCTCAATATGAAGAAGTTTAAGGGTTTGTAATACAGAGATTAGTTTGAATGATACAATAGTCCCTTCTGATTTTGAAATAAATTTTAAGAAATGTCAAAGCCCAGTACAAGGCAGAGCAGAAGAGCTTAGAAACTTTTCACATCCCTGTGAAAGAGCTTCTGCCAAGTGTTTCTCATTGTCAAGACAGAGAAAATTCGTAGCACTTCTGTTGAACCCTTTCTCTCTCTATGAGCTAGCTTCTGTCCTCTGAGGAACAGCCCTGGCTCAGAATGAAACTTGTGAGAATGTTTTTTGCTGCTCCTACCACAGCAAGTATCTGAGGAGCCCACAGGAGTATTTGAATAGTAATTCTCTAAAGATGATGCAAGGAAACAGAAAGCCAGACTGTGGTTCCAGACCTCCCAGACTAGGAGCATGTAGTTGTTGCAGGAACAGTGTAGCATCGGTGGGGAAGAGGTACCAGACTAAGGCTGAGCCTTTCTTAATTTCCTTTACTTATCAGGTGGGTGAAGTACCTCAGTTTGTCCCGAGATCTGTGTGGTAAATATTTCTTTTCCCATCAGTTTTACTCAGTGACTGAAGCACTAGGTTTGAACTACCAAAACCAGCAGGACAGGAATATCAATACTTGAACACGTACAAGTTGAATATTTTGCTAAATTAGAGTTGTTTGTGGGCCTGGTAGAGAAGGTAGAGTATAGCTAGAGGTTATAACCAGAGATGAGGCTCTGGTTATAGGTAAATTTGGAGACTGTACGTGAACTTGGGCATGAACACAAAGGACGAGGTAGAAGAAGCAACAGCTCTGTGGAAAAGCAAAGCAACAGCAGCCCAATGGCAACCCCCTTCTGCAAAGGTCAGCCTCCTTACAGTGCCAGCACCGGAAATATGGGGTTCACAGGGTTTGCACAGTGCAACAGTCATGCCCACAGCAACATCTTTGCAAGTGATTCCTTCTTGCCTGGGTTCACAGAGGTTGCACAGAGGTTGTTCTGGTCACCACAGAAGCCCTACCAGTGCTCTATGGTGCACTGTCCGCTCAGTACATTATATATCATATAGCAGTGTAGAGGTGTATATCCTTTTACATACTATAACACCACTAAATAAATTAAGCCATCAATAATGTAATTCAAATTACCCACCTTTATAACTTTATGTTACAGAGTTCATCTGTAACATAATATTTTTGGCTGTCGCCTCTGAAAACAATTCTGCCTTTAAATTGCATATGAAACAATGTTTGCTTCATATGTAAATTAAATTTTCACAAGAAGCATGCAAAAATACAGAATCTAATTTTGCAAGATTTCATACTTTTTTCTTTGTTTCTCAAGAGTAAAATTTAAAGCAGAATATTAACATGCATTGTTTTATTTAAAATTTATTTTAGTGCAGCAATATTGGGAACAAAATGCTATACTGTAATATACAAAGTGCATGATACCAAGCAGATGCAATAAATGTTTTCATGTTTTCCCCGTCACATAACCAATAAATAAACACACAATTCTTGCAGTTGAAGGAGACTTTTGAGAGATAATTTACTGATGTATTGGTTTACAATTGATGCAGACTTCTTGCTTGCTGTTTTATCCAGTGAATACTTTTCCTAGGTTAAATGAAGATATGACATGCAGAAATTTATAAGAGATTAATTTGGTGTGAGTCTCTGCAGATTATGTATTAAAACGTAAAAATTCTGGGATTGACAATTGTTTTTTGAGCAAAACATTAAAAATAACATTATTGTTTCTCTGTCTGAAAGTTTATAAGTGAGGGACAATACAGGAAGGAAATGACTCTCAGTGGGAGAAAATTATTTTGAATTTTACAACGTTGAAAGGAACCAGAAATGTTGTATGAATTAAGCATAATGTCATTCTACAGCCTGAAACAAACACCCTAATAATAAATTCACAAGTTGAAAATTTAAGTGTTAACAAGATCAAGACATAAGCTAGCAGCAGAAGCGGGATCTGTTTCGACATAATCAATGAGCAGAACTGAAATCATCAGTGAGGTTTCAAGGCTGCTTCTGAAGAAATCAAAGAGAATTCTGCCATGCCACTCAGCAAGAACTCATTTTTTTCTGAACACTCTCCCCACCATTTTTTCATATGTAATCTGATGACTCAACTCCCCACATTCCTAAACATTGTTAATATTACTGTAACCCAGGTTCTCCATTACATAATAGAACAGCCTCCACTACATTTGTGTACTGCTCATCAACTTTCTAACCTACAGTCTTGCAAGTGGCTTAGTGGTGAACTATGATCTTAAACTCCAAGGTCTAACAGCTACCCCAGTTGCATGAAAGGAAGAGCTGATGTAATCCCTGGTTAAAGTTTTGCATGTACTTCAAACAGGGATATATAGCTACATAAAACTTAGCACCATCTCTAAAGTTGAATAGAGTTATTTTCCTACTGTTAGATACATATAGAGAAGAAATTCCTTACAGAAAGAAAAACAAACAAAACAAAACCAAAAACCAAAACAAAGGCAGAAAGAGATTGTGTCTTCTGATGTCCAATACTAGCTATAACTACAGATATCACAGAAGTGAAATGTGGCATTAATTCTGAAATGACGGTAAGAACATATGAAAAAGCAGAGCATCTTGGAAATTTAAGGGAGACTGCAACCAAGTCTCTGTTGAAACCAGCTGTTCCTTTCTGTGTGTCCTTCAAATTTATTTTTTTTTAAACTGATCATGAGAGAAAAAGCAAGCTTTGTTAGCTGAAACTTACACTTATCCTTAAGTATTACAAGATGTACAATAAGTTTGCAGAGGCTGTGCATATTTATATCTATTTAAGTACCAGTAAGTCAATACTTTTTTTCCTATTGGGAATCCAAGCCTGTTTAGAATCTGTAAGTGTTAACACACGGTCATGCACTCTTTCTTACTGGCCATACCCTGTCCTTCATGTTTGGTTTTGGTGAAAACCTGCATCACCTCAAGACATTTGATCTTTAAGAGTTGTTTGGAGAGAATAGTACTTTCATATACTCAAAATTCCCAAAAACCTTTACATCAAAAATATACAAGATGATATTCTGGGTGCATGAAAATGAGCCTTGGAAGACACCATGATTATCTGACCTATAAACACTAGTTTGAAAAGTCTTGCTGAAGAGCAATGCAGAAATAATTCTTTAGGAAGCGGTGCAAAAACCCCCTTTTCCTGAAACTTCCAAGAGCAGATAGAAATTGGTGGTAGGAGAGGGCAAGAGACAGTAGACATTTATCTATTTAGCTTTTGGTCCCATAGCTGTAAAAGAATAACAGTCTGAAAGCCATATTATATAGCAGAAAAGCTAGAATAGCACTAGTGAACCACTGTCTTTAAAAAAGTAAGAAAATAACCAACAGCAGTAGTGGTTCAAACACATGGTTAGGCAAAGATAGCATTACTTTCGCACTGATTGACAGTATCCCATGGGAAGAATGCAATAGATGAGAATGGAGGAATTACGTGACACTACTCATCTCTGCCCATTCATGTGCACTTGAGGGAACAGAAGCACAAAACCTCCAAACTCCAACCTTATAAAATATTGTATTTCTATGAAGAAATTTCTCCCACATAGCTATTACTGCCATCTTCTCTCAAGCCAGTGTCCTATTCCCTTTTTTGCAACTGGGTTTCACTTCAGACTCACCCACCAGGATGTGCAAGTATCGTCTGCTAAAGGCATCTACAGGCAGCAGTGTTGTCTCAGAATTTAAGTTTTGGATCAATAGTGTTTGCTGCTGAACACTATCTGAGTCAGATCTGTTTGGTTGCTGACATTGCCTTGAGGAAAGGCATGACAATTGAAATAATAACAACAGCTAAAAAATTTGACAGGGGAAAAACACATTACTTATCAGGAAAAGAAGCTACCAACATAAGTAATGGTTATTATTAAAATGAAAATTATCTTGCATGAATCACATTAGGGAATATTGTTGCTGAACTAACAAACATGCCAGTGCTCACAAACATTGCAATCCACCTGCAGGCAAAAATGCCAGGATTTTTTCCCCTTAAAATCTAATTTCAGATTTATTTCAAGCTTTATTTTGTAAAAGAAAGTTCACAGATGTACTTTGCCAATAACTTCATCAAAGCACGCCCAAACAGAATAATTAACAGCCTCTCTGGTCTCCCTCAATGTTATTAGCAATCATCATTGATAAAAGATCTGTTCACATCAAAGAGACAACAGACTTTTCCCTGGAGAGAATTCCATTAATACCCAGTAACTGTTGATGGGGTAAACATTGTGAGGAATGATGTAAATGCACATCTACTCTGGAAAAATTTCTATATTGTTAAAAAATGCTTTTATAATAGTAAATATTCAGTAAAACACACATTAAAAAATTGTTGTGCTTTCCCCATTTTCTTCAAAAAGACAAGAGAAAATTTTCAAGCAAGCAGTAAACCATGTCCACTACAAAAGTCTTATCCTTGTTGCCTCTTCTATCAACGAAGAAAATCAGATAAAAATAGTTATAATTTACATGTCTGCTGTAAGGAGAATAGAAAATATTTTTGCACATAGCAAAGCAAGTTAGACAGCTCTCTGTAGCTCACAATCTGGTTCCCACAAATTTTTAATTAAAAAGTAAAGTTAAATACTACTGCAAACTAGCAAGAATTAAAATATCTGGCATTAAATAAATCATATTATATTGATAGATGGAATATTTTCCTCAGAAGATTTTCAAGTCTACCTGATTATAGGAAACTCAATGATATTTTAGCCACTTAACACTCCTACTACCAGGCATCCATTGGAAGGAGAAGACAGGGTTTACTTATTAGAGAACTCTGTCCACAGATGACCTTTAAGCAATAAAAAGGAGTTTTTCTTCTCAAAACAAACACAAAAAAGTATAAACTTTGTGAAGGTAACCTTGAGAACATAAAGCCGTTCAAGCTTCTTCTCAAAAAGAGAGAGCAGCTGTTTTAGTGCACATTGGTTTTCAAAGGCATATCTGCATTTATGTTAAATAAGTTAGGTGAACAACATCCTTGTACACATCATTTTTCAAACCTGACCATAAAATTTTGGGGTTTTGTCACCAGCGTTTTCTGAGGAGGGCGGAAGTGCTAATGCGCAGTGATGGCTGTGCAACATATACTTCTGTAGTTACTGAAGCCATATCACAGGCTGTACAGGGAATTCATTCTACATTCTCTCACAAGGGAGTAACGTCATCAGCCTCCATGCTGCCCCTGTACCTGTCTCCTCTGTTTCTGGGGAAAGGAGAAAACCAAGCTACTGCAATGGCAGGCTAATCTTCCCTGCTAACAGGACTTGGTAAACTGAGGTGATATCAAGACAGGGTTAACAAGAGTTTTAGTCTGTTAAACTAACCCTTGCATCCTAAGCACTTAGAGAATCCCTGTCAGGCTCTCAGCTTCTCCAGTTTGCAGAAATCTTCTCCTCCACCCACCCTTTGTCTGTGCTCAAGGGACTGGTCACACACCAAGGACTTGTCCTATGTTGCCGACTCCACAAGGACTGTGTGGTACAGGCATTCTTGGTGAAGGAGAAAGACTGAGCTTTCAGAAATTACTGTGAAATCACAGAGCCAACAGATTTAGGTTGAGGACTGAAAATAAGATTTTTAATTGGTGTATAAAAATTAGAGAAAGGAGTAATTTGAGGAGAAAAAAGATAATTTTCTTTGTCTACTTTATTCAGGGAACAGCAATGTGAATCAGTGATGGTGCTAAACAACTGCAAAACCCAGTATTTTATCCTGTTTTTGCTATAGCAATACAAAGGACATGCCACTGACTCAAGAGATAATAGCACCATTAAAATAGCATAATAAGTGCTGTTATAAAAAACTCTGAGTAAGTGCAAGGTCACGTCAGTCCCTCAGAGAATACCTTCTTCATGTAGGTTTCCAGGCTTCAGGAGAGTTTTAAATGTTTAAGGTAAATCTACTTCCAACTCAATCTCTGTAATTATTCCTGGCATATTCTGATATTAGCTGTGATGTGTTTGTATCTGAAGACTTGCAGCCCACCTTCTTTACTTACTGAATCTTGTGCTAAATGTGTAATGATCCTAAATATCTTATACCACAATTTCTGTTGGAACAGGTGAATGTCACAAATGTGATGGCCTAACAGCAGGACTAGGCAGAAGGAGAGTAAATAATGGAAGTTGCCTTTGAACAGTAGTTGAATAAAAGCAGAGGAATGCAAAATGACTGAGTATTGTGTACTTTGCTTTCCCCCTTCCTTTGCCTGACTACCATCAGTTGATGGCACAGTCATTCTGTCAGCAGTAAACATGAGCTAAGAAATCATACTGTATGAATCAGGTTGGATAGGCTGTTCCAAGGCTCTGTATTCCAAGAGAGAAAGAACAGATTTCTTCCACTGAGAGTATGACCTCAGCTTCATCCTGTAGAAGCAATCCACCTCCCTTTAAACCTAAACATTAAGAAACACTTCCTGCTACTGTGGACAAACAAAATGCATGCCAGTGATCTGGTTTAAGTATGTCTAGCATCCAACCAAAGAATTCTGTCTTCTTTTTAAATGCAGAAGTCTAACAATTAGACTGTATGCACTCTGGTTTTTTTAAGACAGAGACAAGAACAAGTACTTTGTTAATTAAGATGCAGCATCCAAGAATGTAAAAAAATCCATTATTAATTATCATACCTTTCAAGTCATCTTTTGAATGTCGCATTTTATTATTCTGATGAAGGATTCAGCACTGCTGTTGAAAATGTCTCTCAGCTGGCTTTACTAAAACAGCTCTTCTGTGTCTTCATTTATGCCTGCTAAAGGAGACTAACACTATCACTGAAGCTACAACAAGCTTTAACTCAGAACACAATAGGAGGTTCAATAAATTGAGGTGAAAGTAAATATGCATGAAAAGGGCCATTTTTATGATATTCTGCTTTAAAATTAAGAGGATAAAGACTTAAATATTGTATCTGGGCCCTTGTATTGGCAAAACAATACTGAGAACCAAGTCAATGTATATACACATGAACTTTTTCCTGTGTTTTCATTTCACCTACTCTCTGCTGATCCCCACTGTAGCATGTTACAGCAATAAAATTTACTATTTTTACATAGCAAGTAAAGAGGAAAAACCATTATTCATACAGGACACATTTATGGGGTGAAGAGAGAGAAACAGGTTCTCACTGGACACCATTATCATGAGATATATGCTCATTAATTTAGAATCGAACAGATTCTAAAATAAGACAAAAAATTGCAGCGTCTAATTCAATGTCCTATTTTACAATATTTTACAACTTAAAGAAATTTAAAAACAAATGTAGGGTGTTTAAGACAGAAATCCAGTCATCTCAGTTCTCAGATCATAAAAAATGTTTAGAAAATTGTAGCTTTAATCAAAAAAATATTTACAATGGTAAACCTACAAATTGACAACATCATCCAAAAATGCAGAATTATATGCATAGTAAATTATGCAGAAATTATCTGAAATACTAATAAGGTGCATGGCTGGAGAATTTTAAGCTTTAACTCAAAATATTTGTGCAGAGCAGAAGTTCTTTAACACCATATATCAAATCAGACAACAATGTGACTGGATATAAAAATTAGCAATATACTAAAAATGAAACAATTCAGGGGGGAATATAGCAGCATACATCTTAGCTTCAAAATTAAAATATTCACTCTTAAAATTATTGCTATTCCCCATTTCGTTGTTTCATACTCACAGAAAAAATTTTTATGTTTTAATTTTTACGGGTTTTCCAGTCTCTTGTGTTTTCTATTTTAATCCTTTTCTAAGGTGTGAACACATGATTGCATAAATTGTTTTTTTCTTCCTGAAAGGTCAGAAAGCATCCAGAGTTTTTATTTTACTTTGAATTTAGCAATCTCAGAAGTGATGCATGTCTAAAATTAAGATCTTGTACATGTAGAGATGATGTGATGGTTTGACAATAATAAAAAACATTCATACAAGAGTAACCTGATTTTACCTGAAGGGTCAGGGTCAGGGGGAGAACAATGAGGTTTTTACCACCATTACTGCACACAAAATTGACAAGGAAAAATAAAATAATAAAAAACAAGAAACCTGCCCTGTAATGTTGAGTTATAAGACTGTATTTGAAAAACAGATGATGTACTGTTTCTGCTGTATACCTAGTTACATATTTCAGACAAATAGTAAGAGCCATTAAATACAAAAAGTGTAAAACAACATTATAATCTGATGAAAGGAACAGCAATGCTTGAACACACTGTAAAATCTGGACAGTAAAAGCTACTTTTCAGAGTGCCACACAGTTAGAAATTCAAGGAGACAAAAATCAAGGGATAAATACTCCCAGCTTCCTTTGTAATATTTTGTAGCAGCTCTGTTTAATTAAAGTATAAATTATTTCATTACTAACACCAAAAATACCTAAAGTAGTTAGCAAGGCTCTCAACACAGTAAAAAACATAAAATAGAAACAAATTACAAGAAGTTTGGAAGCTGACACTGCTGTAAATAGAGGATTACAATTGTTTGATTTAGATGTGCACACATTAAATGTAGTGAGTAAACAAGGCAAACAAGAAAGCTGACCACTGAAAAAAAAGCTTTCTCTCTTTCCCTGCTCTTTGACTCCCCACCAGCTACCTGAGAAGCAAAGATCACTGACCCTTTGAGTTGGGCATATGTGTTTGTTGTTTTGACTTCTTTTTAAAGTCTGCTTGGAAATAACATTGTTCCATTTAGAAAAGCAGGATTTAAGGGGAAGTTAATGAACATGCAAAAATGTTGAACTTAGAGGAACTGTGAAGGGTTTCTGGAGTCTTAAAACTTTTACAGTCACACTGAAAGTTTCCCTCCATATGCACATAGATTGTTTGAGGAAGGGGGAAAAAAAGAATCACTTGCCACAGGATGCTTAGCAATAATGCCTTTCTCCTTTGAATAGATGTTCTCCAAAAGCCAGTCAGACTGCCCTTCAGTCACATCATTCCTGACACCTAGTCTCAGGGCAAAGTTGTCATCTCTATATTTAATAGCTATGGGCTAGGTTAAAACAAGGCTAGAAACTTTAATAACACCAATGACAAGAGTGATGCTCAATAATATCATACATAAAAGGAAATATTCTTCATTTATCAGCTTTTTAATACACCAGACACCTTAGAATCAATAGACTTCATTATTTTCTCTGTCATTTGCTAAGCCCAAAAGAGGTGGAATAAAATTATTTGCTAAAACAAAACCAGAATTTTTCCTGAAGTTTAACTGCAGAACATCTTCGTGGTCACTGATGGGAACAGTATTAGGGTATTACTACCACCATGTGCTTTCCCCAACCCCACAACATATTTCTGCCTTCTTCAAAGCTCCTAAATCATCAAAACACAGAAAGTATAACTACTTTCATAGCCCCTGGAAATCAGTGAAAGTCTCAAGAGAAAATATTTTGTTCTCAGAGTTTTGAGTCAGATTTCCTGATCAAAGAGATTGGGATATAAAAGCTCAAATGAACTTCCAAACCTTTTGAATTTCATATGTCAATGTTCCTGGAAACACACACAAACACCATCTCCTGCTTCATGACTGGCCCAATGGTTCAAACCTGGTTTGTCCCTTTTAGAATCATTCCTTGTCAGGAGGCCTGAAGATAATAAAACACAATGCCAGCTGTAGAACTATTAAAAGTAGAAAGTTCAAAAAAAATTCTTTTCCGTAGAGATGTCCAAATGAACGATATAGCAAATCACAAAAATTTATTTTAGTTGATGTAAGAAGAATCCCACTTCATTTAAACACTGGCTATTATATAGGTGGCTGTGATCTTCTTGTAACTGAATGTCTCATTCTAGCTCATAATAATAGGACAATAAAAATAAAACCGTTCCACTGCTCAGGCATGAGGCTGCCCCATGTGGAACATGACTGCAAAACAGCACACCAAACTAACATGTACATGAAGAGTAAAAATAAGGGAAGAGAAAACATGAAAAATACTTCAGAGAGGACTATTTTCTCCTAGCTGATGGAAAACAGCTCTTCTTACAATGAGCTAACTTGAATGCCATTCTATGAACTGCATCTTTTGAATTACACAATTCTGTGTAATACTGACCTTTTCACTATGTTTTATGAGAGTTTCAGTATTCTTTATGTGAGTTCACTGGATGTTCACACTCTTTCCCCCAAAGGTTAGTCTGGTCATAATCAGGAAGGAAAAAAGACAGCAAGCTATTCTATAAAAGTTAAAATGGTCAGATCTATTCAGCTTCTCTATTTTTTATTTATTTCTGAACTAGGTCGGTTTCCGAGAAATGGCAACTGCTCCAGTTTCTGGAAAAATCTCTGCCTACAAGAATTCACAAGTCAGACCAATATTCATTTAATTATGTACTTCTGAGAGCAAGGAATTACAGTTGCAATAGATTGGGTAACCTACCTCTGGGACCAGTCTGTCACAAGCTTTTGGAGAAACTACACAAGAAGTACTGTAATCAGCAGAATTAAAAATCCATACTGTGCATGGCTTTGTCTCATGGTATGATGCCTAGACATCTAATAAGGTATGTTTTCAATTCCTGTGGAGGCAGCTGAGAAATTCTGTGGTGTCTAAGGGCTAAGCACATATTTCTTTGCAATAACAGATTAAATACTGAGGGGAGAATTGAGAAGGAATGATCATATTAAGTCTTCTTTCCTAAGAATGAAACAACACATTTAGGTAATATCACATTTGCAGATAGCTAAAACTAAAATCCTACTTTTAAATGAAAATGCACATTCATGCAAAAAGTAAGATTTCAGTCTCTCAAACAGAAAAAACCCCAAACAAACCCACAATAAAACCAAAAAACCCCTCTACTTATTCACACAAGAAAACTAGGCCTCATTTTTTGGTTTTGTTTCTTTTTTTCTTTTTTTTCTTTTTTCTATTTGAAGCTGACTCATGGTTTATTTTGATTTTCTCCCTGCTCCCATTTCTTTCATTGGAATTTATATTTTTGTGCTCAACAGATGATCTTTCAGCTGTTTATAAGTTTAAAATTACACAAATTTACTTTTATTAGACCCTTCAGACCTCATACATTTTACAAAACATGAGCAAGCCATATTGCAATCTGGAGAAGACATACCAAAGTGCTATAAACCTTTTAGTTCTGGGAATTTTATATACTTATCCTTTCTTTCTAGTTTTTCTCCCTTTCCCAAATGAAATATGTATTGTTCTTACAGGTGTTTGTCAGCAACCAGAACACATCTACCAATTTAACACTTGAAGAAAATTCATATCTACCTCTCCCAGCAATTCCAAGCCTATGGACCCAGGTCTTTTCCGAAGGATCAAAGTGAATTTCTAAGTAAAGACAAAAAGAACCCAAGGGGGGCTCTTTTATTCACTTTTGTTCCCCAGAAGTTATTTTTTCTTTCATTCTTTTCTCTGTTTTCATATTTTTGCTTCCAAGTGACAATAACCTCCCTCAGCCAGCTGGCAATGTTTAGCCTGATGCCCCCAAGAACACAGTTGGCCTCGTGGCTGCCAGGGCACTGCTGACTCATATTCTACTTGCCATTGACGAAGACCCCCAGGTCTCTTTCTGCAACACTGCTTTCCAGCTGCTCTTTCCCCAGTCTGTAGTACATCCAGGGTTTCCCCATCCCAGGTGCAGAATCTGGTATTTGCCCTTGGTAAACATACAGTTGGTGATTTCCCACTTCTCTAACTTGTCAAAGTCTCTCTGCAGGGCCTCTCTGCCCTTGAGGGAGTAGACCACCCCTCTCAATTTAGTGTTGTCAGAAAACTGACTTAGTATTCCTTTGAGCACTGCATCCAAGTTGTTAACGAAGATGTTGAAGAAAAGTGGGCCAAGGATGGAGCCGTGTGGAACCCCACTAGTGACTGGATGCAGCCCGATGTTACCCCATTCACTATAACTCTTTGTACCTGAACTGTGAGCTAGTTGATCATCCATCTCATAACATGGTTATTCAGCTGCATGCTGGACATTTTGTCCAGAAGGATGCTGCGAGAGACAGTATCAAATATTTGTCTCCACACCAAATAGAAATAGAAACACTGCCTTTTACATACGGAATTCAAATACAAAGAAAGAAGAGAGGCCAGACCTCAATTTTCATCTGTATATTAAATATAAACTCAGTGGAGCATGATACTATTTATTAACCAGGTTGTACTAATGTGAGAGAGCATTCAGGCCACCACACTCATATTTTTTCTCTCCCCCTGCCCCACTTCATCCCAGAACTAAAAATGCATAAAAAAAAATGCATCTTCACTAGCCACCTGAGAAACTAAATCATGAATTTCACAAGAGTGATGCACATTTAAAAAGCCTGTACCATTAATTAATTTTTTAAAATAAGAGTCTTAGTTGGATTTAATACATACCCTCACACACCCTTTTCTGCAGTACATTTCTTCATGCCCCTCACAGACACTAGCTCTCTAGGGAGAGCTCTCAGCTCTTTCCTCACATTTTATCTCATCTCTCTCTGGACCTCTTCCATGGAGAGTACTTATGAATGGTATTCACTGCATCACTGCCCTGAAATCAACTAGCTAAACCTGACAATATAATCCTCACAGGTGAGTATTATTAGTATTTCAAATATCCTGTGTAAGGCAGTTGAACCAAGATCTCCATTTAAATACTTATTCTGTTTTCCCACCACCTACATTTCTTTTCAATTTGACAACCATTTAACTAGTAGGAAGACAGCTTATAAAGATTAATGTACAAGGCAGCATCCCACCTGCCTTATCTTTAAGACATTAAGAGAGTAAATTCTCACATGTTTATAATGAATTGCTATGAATTTCAGATCTTCCTGCTTAGGTAAATAGCAAATGTTAAGTTCACCTTCATAAGACAGTCTTACATGAGGTCACTTTAAGCGACCACTAGACAGTCACTGTCTTGCGAATGCAGAAAAAACTTGCTCTTTTTGGCTGCAAATGGAAAGGTATTCGTACACATAAGCTGAATAGCACACTGGTCAGAAAGGTGAGATTGCTATAGCTTCACAAAGAGCAATGCTGTCCACTGATATCATCGAATCTTAGAGTAATAAACAGCCTGTGTTTGTATAACACACATGATTTTGAGACTAATTACTAAATACTTTTTCTCAAGCCACACTTTTTAGTTCCCTAGTGAAAACAACAACTGTAAGCAGATTAAATAGAAGATATAAAATACTGTAGAGGTAGAAAATATTAAAGGGATTAAGAAACAATTTATGAAGTATTCAGTTAGAAAAAAATATGCATATGCAAAGCTAATAGCTACTGTTTAGCAGTTTATGCAGTCTCATGCACTTCTGCTGTTTCTCAGTATTCCTCCTGGCCTATTTCTTAGAGGCGAGTTAATGAATTGCTTCCAAGAGAAAAAGCGAAGCTGCTTTCCCCACCCCCCCAGATACTTAACACACTTTACATCAGCACAGCAAAAGACTTACGCACTCAAGAGAAGTACAAGGCTGACAGATCTGTTTATCATCCCAAGAACGTTCAGTGTCTCAGACCGGAAGCAGCAACACAAAGTTAGACAGGAGCTAAATCAGGAGAGAAAAGCATGTGCACAACAGTACAGTTTCTTTTACCTGTTTGCAATCCTGAAGATACATGTAGACAGCAAGAAGTAAAAATGAGAGACAATTAATTCCGTCTTCAGCTTCAGGAAAGAGCTGTCAATTACATTCAGCAATTAAACCTGGTTCTATATAATCTATTCTAGCACTAATGTGGAGGAAAATTAGTGGCTCTATTTGCATCATAATGTATTGTGCTACCAGACTGGCAGAATTCCTAACAGACATTTAGTATAGTATTTTATTAGCTGTGAGTCTGAAATACTTTCAGTAGAAGTGTAAAGCCCGCATGGTGATAAACTACCATTTCAAAACAGTCCACTTTAGACCTAAGCTCTTCGATATAGCCTGGAGGAGAATTAGGACTGAATGGTAGCAGACCTTTTGAAAATACCTAGGTATTCATGAAAGTTTAACAAAAGGGGCTTCATGCTGAATGTAACTTCTTTTTTTTTTTTTAAGTTTTTTTTTAGGGTTTTTTTTGTTTGGTTTTTTTGGGGGGTTTTTTTGTGGTTTTTTTAGTGATAAAATGAGGAAGACTATGGAGTTTAAATTATGGAAAATGAGTGGTACAAAGGTCTCATTCTCTGAGATAAGGAGCAGGTTCCACATATTTGAGATCACAAGCTTCAGAATACAAATTCCTGGTAGGATTTTAGTTTATTAAGTTCTAAAAGTAGAAAAAGGGTAGAAACTAACTGAAACATGATATCACTACCATCTTCAATCACTCATCGCTTGCTAGTGTGTAAGAAAGAAGAGATAACCAAGAGAAAAGGAGTGCTACACTATGGGCAGTAATTTAGTACTTGTATAGTTGTCACCATTTATGTATGCATTTTGCTGCACTACCAAAATTGTTCACCACTACAACATTTCTGTGTCAGTTCTAGATTTACCTTCAAAGCCTGAGGTCATCTGAGGGGAGGTTCATTTCAGAGGTTGGCAAAAATCCCTAAGTGTACTAAGCAATACTGTGAGTGACATACTATATAGCTGGCACCTACAAATTACCATGGGATTACACAAACATAAGCATTTTTCTCATTAGAAAGAAAAACAATCTAAAATTATATTAGTTTATACAGTTTATGAGCAAAAGAACCCACCTTAATATTTTTTAGATTTTCTTTGCATCCTGTATTTAGTCCAGACAGTTTACATCCAGATTCCCACCTTCTGTCCTCTCAGGTGAAGATTTCACAAAGCCAGCTTCCAGCTGAGGACCAAAAAGGGTTTAGAATTGGAAATGCTGAAAGAGCACAAGCTACTGGAATAGAACAGAGAAGAGAAAGATGCTGTGGGGAGAGTGCTGGAAGCAGCACAACAGGAGATGAACATTAGTTCTGCAGATGTGTAGTGTCAGTTGTCAGGCTTATTTCTACATTTCACAGCATCAAAGACAAAAGTTTTGTATCCAACTGAGTGGCAAATAAGATGGGGAACTAGTGTACAAACCATCTTGGACTTTTAAGATGCAGTTCTTTGAGCAAAGGAGAATAAGAAAGGATTTTTCTTTCTCCCTAAAGATCAAAATGAAGATTTTAATTGCTGAAGTTGATTATCAACTATTTTTGACTGCACTGCCATCTAATTTGAAATAAATAGCTCAAAGGACAGCTGGTGAAAGCTTACTGAAGTTCATGAACTCTAATACATACCCACTGATTTTTTTCCCCTAGCAGTTGCTGGTTTTTTAATCTAAGACATAATACTAAGTGTCAAAAATAAGCATGCTCATACCAATAACCACACCACATGACTGTCCTTGGTGTTTTGTTTGCTTTGGGTTTTATTTGGTTTGGTTTGGTTTTGGTTGATTTTGTTTTGTTTTGTTTTATTTGGTTTGGTTTGGTTTTGGTTATTTTGTTTTGTTTCATGGTTTTTTTGTTTGGTTGGTTTTGGTTTTGGTTTTTTGGTTGTTTTTTTTTGTTTGGGTGTTTTGTTTTGTTTGTATTTTTTTTTTAATACAGATATAGCTCGATATATCTGTTGGTGTGATTTTTCACTGAATACACGTGTACCCTCCAAGTCACTTTTTTTATTCAAATCCAGTCACATAAACTGTTACATACGACAATGATGCTACATACGACAATGATACTACATATCACTGTACTCAGCCTCTGGAGCAGTGAGTCCCACAGAGCAAAATCAGAGAACAAAGTTTTTAAAGATGAAAATGATTGAATATGTTTGAAAGGATATCTGAAAGCAGAAGCAGATGAAGGTAAGAAGAATCCTCCTCTACTATGGGGCAGAACATTATCAAGAAGAAAGAGTTGAGGAAAAGATGAAACTATTAATAAGACAAAAAAGAACAAAAAAAAAAAAAAGTTGAAATCTAGGTATGCTAGTTTTCACAGCTACAGACACAGAACCAAAGACGAACATCTCCACTTGCATACATTCCAAAGGGAGAAATACCAAATCTACATAGCTTATAGTGCAATAATTGCATGCTGGATCACATGAAAGAGGCCCATGGGGAGACTGCAAGCACTGCTTCGTGTCATAACCCTCACAGTACACTCCTTGGGACATGGGACTCCTTCAAGACACACATGCTGCAAGAAGTAGCACAGCTCAACTCACCTCCAGGTGGTTGACAGATTCAGTCACTCCAAATGGCTTTCATCAGTCTCCCGGTGACCTGAAGCTCCTCAGGACAGGAACCTTAAGAGCCCAGATGAAGCTGAAATCTATGGGTCAAATTGTAGATGTTCTATACTAATTTTTTTATTTATTCATTCCCTTTCTCAAGTCTTTGGACAAGAAATTAGAGAAAATCACTTTCAGTTAAGCTATAGTGATATTTATGTATAAAGAGGAAATTACACTGTTCTTGAAGGCAAAAAAATGAACTTTTTTCTAGCAAGAAAATAAATAAAAGGTGGAGAAAAGCCCTCCCTTGTCTGCTCAGCTGCATTATAGATACAAGTCTATTAAGGGTTGTTACAATTTTGTTCTTTGTGTGGAAAGAGACAGCTGAGAAAAAACAGAAAGAGATGCAGGAATATGCAGCGTGTGTAAATGAACAGAGTAGGAAATAACAAATGGAGCAATACTTGCTCAATCAGATCCAGAGACCTGTTAATACTTATGTGCTGCACACAGTCTTTTGTTTACAATTTGAAAGAGTCCTCAGGAAAGTGGAATTTTATACATGCTAAACTTCTTAACTGTAGTGATTACAGTTTTATCATCTTTAAAATGTGCGAGTCCCCGGACAAATAAAAACATCTGTTTGGTCTTTGGAAGCTTTTTTAAAACACCTACACAAGTCCTACACTTCTCCAGTAAATCTCCAGGGCAACCTTAATGCCTACTGAAATTCAAGAAGGGTTGTACTTTACTGATAAAATTGAGAAATAGTTTAGAAACTACTTTCCTGCTCTGTAAGTTTTCACTGTGCCATCTCGTAACATCAAGGACATAAGAAGGGGATACAGGTTTTAAAAAAGAACTGTTGGCCTGAAAATAAACACCTCAATACCACGCACAACACTTGTCATAAGAGATATGATCTCCTTCACTGTACTTCAATGAAAGAAGAGCATTAACTCAGTTAATCTGCCGGCTAAATTCCCATTCTGATAATTACACTCTTAAAATTTCAATCTACGTTCATATATTTGAGTATCATCATACTACCTAAACACCTTCTAAATGCCCTTAAACTTGTCCTGGAAAGTCACAGATCCTCCTTGGAGGCACTGGTTTTTGTTTTACTCACTGGAATAGGGCTTGGAAGGGGTACTGCAAGATATGGTACAGTTAGACCTACTGTCTGCATTAAAATGTGCATGTGGAAGCTCTGGTGATCATTTTCTAAGAGACATTATGATTAATAGATTAGTTTGGTTGGGACATACATGCTTCTAAGTCTCTAAATCAGTGTGTAAATAAAACTTCTACCTTCTTCGTAAAGTGATGAAGACAAAAACAACATGAAAGGCTTTTTACGTGGTGTCAGCCTCAGTTGCACAACTGCAACCAATAGACAGTAGGGGGCTCAGTGACCCCTCATGTATTTTTCTTAGGGTATATACTATGGCTAAAAGATGTCTCAAATTTGTTTACTGTACGTTTATTCTAAAAGAATAATGTAGCAGCATCCCTGTGATCACATTGAGTTTCACTGGTTCTCATACAGCAAAAATTTTCTTCCTTCCATATCACAGCAGCTATTTCTCTGTGTTATTTCACTGTATGCTCTGACCCAAATGGTGTGGGTCATCATTAATTCAGAAATCATGATTTGTTTTCTTTAGTTATTTCTGTCTAAAAAGTGTGGCAAGATAAACACTTGAAAAAAAGTACAAAGATCAGTGTTTACAGAGTCATAGTGCTGTCTACTCTTTTATATGAATCTGAATCATGGGTCATCTACTGCCACCACCTGCGTCTCCTAGAACGCTTCCATTAATGCTGTCTCCGCACAATCCCAAACATCCACTGGTCAGATTATGTGACCAATACATCTGTTCTAGAACAAGCAGCAGTCACAAGTATTGAGGCCATGTTGCTGAGAACACAGCTGCACTGGGCAGGGCACGTCTCCAGGATGAAGGACCACCGCCTCCCTAAGATCTTGCTTTATGGTGAACTTGCCACTGGCTACCGCAAGAGAGGAGCCCCAAAGAGAAGATACAAGGACTCCCTGAAACAACATCTCAGCCTTGGCCATATTGATCAACATAACTGGTCTACTCTGGCCTCCAATCGGGAGGCCTGGAGACACACCATCTATAACGCTGCTGATGCCTTTGAGAACACACGCAGGATCACCCTTGAGGAGAAAAGACAACGCAGAAAGAATCGTGTGTTGCAGAATATACCAGCTAAGGAGCCTTTCTGCTGTGCCTTTTGCAATCGGACATGTCTATCTCATATTGGCCTTTTTAGCCACCAGTGCGCTTGTAACAAACGTGGGTAGAGCCCTTCCCAAATCTTTGTTTGCGAAGCCCAGCCATGATGATGATGAGTTATTCTGTTGTATGCAATGGAAAAGTGATTGCTTCTAGTCTCTGCATCAGGTTTTGATTACGGTTTGAATTTGTTTTGTTTCTGCCCAGGGAAACAGGCTGGAAAACTGCAAATACTAAACAACATTCAATCATTATTGTACTATTTTCCAATTCAACACAGTTTTGGGGTCTTGAAATACCAAGTTCATATTGATCCATAGTCTTATCAAATATTCGGAAGTGTTTAAGACTCCACAGGTAAACGCACCCCACTCTTCCTAGATATTTTTTGCACTGTTAAAATGAAGTGTGGCCAGAAGAGTTAACAGAATTCTGATCAAAAATGCACTGGAACCACCATATTGGAAACAGCTGAAAATGCAGAAACCCAAGAATAAAGTTATCTGACACAATTAGAAGAGGAAGAGAGCTTCTAAGGGCCATTCATTAGAGTTTGATTTGTGCCCCAGAGCATGATAACTTATCTTTCCTTTGAAAAGAGAGACTCCTTAAAACATATTTTATATAAATAACAATATTCACAGCTCCATAAAGCTGTATCTGTAATGATATTATTACAGTGAATTTTATGGTTTATTTATACACTGACTTAAAGCAGTTCCTTTTAAAAGTAATGCCTTCCAGTTTCAGTGAATGTTTCAATGTTGTTTCTTGTTAAAATGATGCAAAGAGAAATCTTTTTGACCCTTTTCCCTCTTTACTTGTGGAAGAAAAGGAGACCATCTGTGGGGCTTTTTGGTTTTGGTTTTTGGTTTTTTTGTGTGTTTATATGTGCATGGAGGTTTGTTTTATTTTTTTTGTATTGTATTGCACACTTCAATTACTGCTTTAAATCAAACAAGTTTAAAACTCTTTTTTACCATTCCCTTCTTACATGGATGACGCCTCCCAGCTCTCATTTTCCTTACATCTGTACAACTTGTGTGAGCTATTTTTCCTCCCCTGGTATATGGAAGTGGCAGAGGACCCTGACATTTGAGGAGTATATTTACTCATATACTATTTGATAGCATTTAATTTTAATAATTCTTTTTTTCTAGAAAGATGCAGTTTAAAAAGCACCATACGTGTAGCTAGAAACAGACATTGCATTGTAGTAGACTGTCCAAGAACATGTTCATTTTTATCATAATCTATACTTCAAAAGACAGTTCAGGATTTTAGTGGGCAGAAGGAGGAAAAAAAAAAGAAAGAGAAAGGAAGAAAGTGATTTTCCCCCTGATTTCTTTGCAGCTCACTGCAGACTAATGCATTCTGAGAAATCTAAAAGCAGTATCCCGGCAAAAACATCTTGTGATAATACCTTACAGCAAAAGCTCTTGTGCTCAAGCCAAGCACAAAGACTAATTATCCAACCTTGAAATAAAATATCTCTTCACTTCTGAAGCTCTTTCTTTCCCTTCAGAAAGGGTTTAGAAGTTCTGAGGAAAGTAATGTCCAAATGCAACTCAATACCTGTAATTCAATTCTTTCCTTGCCTCCTAATTAATTCTTAACTCTGCAAGGAATAAGCTCTGTATCAAGTAGTCTATAATTCTGAGATGGTATTACCTCTACATTGAACAGCTTTTACACATATCCCCCTTGCATTGTTGTACCAAATATCATCTGTTCAGCCCTGTTCTAGTCAGCAAAGACCTCTTTTCCACATAAGAGCTGTGGATCACAGGTATCTGCACACAGCAGCTTTCACCACTGGCCTCATTTTATGGCTGACTTACAGAAGGACAGTGCTGTAATATTTATCCCTTCCCATATCTTTTCACTCTTGCTTCTCCAGTTTTGGACAGAGGAAGACATAGCTGTCTCCAAAGCACCTCTCTGCCAGCAGCTGTGTCTAATTTTGAATATGTAGAAATTTAAAGAAAACTATAGTAAATATCTTATATCACTGAATAGTTTATATTTTCAAGTCCATCCTCATAAACAATCTCTATCTCTGTCCAGGACATTGTAGTTCTCACAGCAAAAGGGAATCTCTATTTGTTAGTCCCACATGACCTCCTCCTGGAAGGTCCTTGTTAACAAAGCATTATCTCAACATTTCTTGTCAAGGAGGAACAAGAAGATGAAAAATATATTCTCCTTTATTTGAAATTCTGCCAGCTTACATATTGGCTACACAAAACTTGGTTTGAAAGGCAGCATTGGGAACAATTACTGGGGCTGTAAGGTGTGAAATCGATTCGGACAGATGAATACCAACACTACAAGTGTTGGGCAGTGTATCCTGACTTGCTGTATATGGGATTCAGTTTTCTTGATATACACAGTACTGTGCATTTGCATCCTCAGCACCAAGGGTTTGTAAAAGTCTAAGGATAGCTTTAAATCAAAATGCTGTACAGAGAATATTCACAGTCTAAAGATGTAGCGTGTAAAAGAAAGGAGTCTTTCATTAATTCTTTCCTTTTTGTCTATTGCCTTTACCCTGCTATCCCAGATCCCTATTTCTGTGTTTTATGTCCACTTCAGAACTCACCTCTTTTTTAAATACCATGTCATAGTAGCTAATCCCCACGAGTGGCTAGACAACATTTATTTTAATTGTATGTTAAACGTAGTTGATTCACATCTTAGCCATCTAATCAATCAACATATGGCAATAGGAAAATTGTCAAAACAAAAACTAAATTACTTTAATCCAGATGAAAACTAATTCAATTCCCAAATTAAATAGATTAACAAGTTAACTAGATGTGTTACTTTTGCTAAAAAAATATCAAATTCTCATAAGTAATATTGAAAATTTAAAGCACAAAGTATCAAGAAAACAGGAAGTATAGGTGAATATATGAACAGGTCAACACTATGGTGCTCAAGGTAATAGTGTTTTGAATGAAATTGTCTGTCCATCAAGCAAGTCTAAAGAGTTGTTATTTTCGACAGAGAAAAAAACTTCAAAATTTGCTTAAAGTAAGACATCTCTATATCTCATGTTATTATAGATTAACTTGGATTAGGTGTTAATGCAGTATTAACCTCTTAGCATTTAGTTCACTGTTGAACAGCATACTTTATTTTCATAGTTATTGCCACTATATGCTTTTCTTGAACATTTGAAATGAAATTCATAACACAGAATGAAAGATTTACCACATATTTCTAATTTCATGGGCAAATCTGTCACAAAGCTCTAGTCTTGTCAGACATAGTGCTTTTGGAAGGTGAGTGACTGGAACACAACAAAAGTTGGCACCTCCATCTCAAGCCAGTTGCAACTTTTATGTTGTTGTCCATTCAAGCTGATTTGTCAATGTCATTCTTCTCCAGCAGAGAAACTCTCCACTCCTTTAGCATTGGAAATAATCAGGATTATCTTCTACTAAGACTCAGCAGTAATCATCACCTAACCCATCTCTTCCTATCTGAACACCTGGCTGTTTGGGGCCCTTGATGCCCAGGCAATGTTGAGACTCCCAGCTTGTTATAGGCTGTCTTTATGGGAAAGCTGAGAGTATAATTTCTGTCTCCTGACTAACAAGACAAGCAACTGTATCCACAGTTTCTGTTTCCCATGTATTTAATTAAATCTGGTAGATACTGCAGAATATTTTCAAAAGGATGTTTCTGAGTCAAGATAATTCATTTATATTAATGATGCTGAGTATGATAATTGCCAAGTGTTCTAAAGTATTTAATAACTATTTCCTTACCAAATATATACGATGTTACCTAGGTAATTTCCATGAAGGTTCTATGTTTTACTAAAATACATATATGCAATTCTACTGTAAACAGAAAGGACAGTTACATATACAATGGATGGAAATTAGGAATAAGAAATTGTGCACAGGCCTCACGTTGCTTTGTAGACTTCAACACACCTTTTAACCTCCTTTTATTGGTAGGATTAGCTGCTTCACTTTCAAAGAGAAAAGAAGATGTCTCAGTTCTGAGACACTGGTATATTTCTTACAATCACATTAGTAACTATAAAAGCAAAGACTAAGAAATCTTTTAAAACCTTAGGAACAAAGTTCATATCATCAAAAGTTGGATTGTATTAAATTGGGCAAATTTACAGAGGCAATCTTAACTACAAGCAAGTAGTGTTCCTTAGAGGACTTAAAAAGACCTTAATTGGATCCTTCCCAGTACAGCCTACTGAGAGGAAAAATCAGAGCCCATGAGATGCTCACCAAGGAGAAGGCCTGAATAATTACAGCTGTGAAAAGAAGAAAATATGTGTTAAAAATAATAAAAATAAAGAAAAGAAAAAGAAAAAAGAGTATCAGAAACACAGAAAAAGAGACATGAACATAATTTCAGCTGGATGTGGAATGAGAAAGATAGTTTTGCTCACTGTTCAACATGTACAGAAGTTTGATTCATTTTAAATTGAGGGGAAAAAAATCCCAAATTTAAAACTCTGCATGAAAGCAAGCAAAGCTAGTAGCATCCTGAAGCCCACAGCTTGGAAGCAGTATGCCCGCTGATTGTCCAGAACAGAACTCTGGAATTAGGGCCCTAAGCAGGGACCAGCAAGAGCAGAAACCACATTCCTGCTAGGAAAGCTGATTTATTACTGGAAACCTGTCTGGGACTCGCTGAACAGCTGAAACTAGAATCAAATTCTTTAATGGAAATTATTCAATAACTACCATCCACTTTTTTCCCCACTGTCTCCAGTCATGTTTCTGGCACTGCACTAAAAAGAGATAAATAGTATTAATTAGATTTACAAGTTTCCAACAGGAAAATTAATAAATCTGAAGACTACAATATCATAGTAACATATGGGTAATAAAGGGAAACATACCCAGGACTCTTGAGTTTCCTTTGGTTTCCCTGTTGCACCACGGTCCATCTAGGAACAACCAGGATCTAATAGTTCATGTAAGAGAAGTTACTCAACAAATTTACAGCCATTCCTTCCACTGGAGCAACAGTGGACACTTCTGGCTTTCAGACTGTCCTCCTTGATCTTCTTGTTTTCCTTCTCTCACTTGCTGTGTGCTGAGACCTGAGAGTGGGAGTCACTATGGTGGTGAATAGCAAAGGACAATGGTAATGGAGCATTATCACACGCTACAGAGTACCCAATGAGGACATCTTTCTCTTCAACATGACCTATTTTCTGAGCTCTTCCTTATTGTATCAGCAATGTAAAAATGCAGGAGTCACCACATTTACTTTACTGTTAATAGCTTTTTAAGAAAGCAGAGGAGAACTTTTACAGCACCTTCTGGCTGTGTGTGTTTGATCTCTTTTGAGATTTTCCCACTTCTACTCCAGGAACTCTTGAAAAGTATTGTATGAAGAAACTTTTAATGCCTCTCAAATTCTTCTATAGACTATTCCTGAAGCCTCAAACCTCTGGTTTACGTGTTACCTTTTGAGGGAAAGACACTGTTGAATTGGGCACAGATCTTGCAGTTAGATATCTGGATCAGATATGTACTTTATTCATAGCCAGCACAGAACTGTAAGACTATTTTTAGAGGAAGAGTTTCTATCCAGATATAATATTCCAGGTTCAGCACACAACACTGTTTACTTTTACTGAAGTCAGCCCCCTCTTTCTGCCCTTAGCTGGTAATTAACTCCCACTTTCCCCTTGTCATACATCAAAAACACAGTGATAGGTAGGAACAGAGGAAGAAGGACAGCAGACAGCTCAGTAGGAACAGATGGACTCCAGAATGCAAACTATTTCCATGCCAGAGTGTGACAATTTAGGGCTTTTTTGTAGTTTCCATGGTAGCTGCAACAACCACTGGACCAGGGCAGCCAAAGTGGCCTGGGCAAGTGGAGACACAGTTCAACAACAGCAAGTGGTGTGCCATGAGACTGCTTCTCAAGGTGAGCCTGGAGAGGGGATGAGCAAATGGCAGTGCTTGGCTCCATCTTGAACAAAAGCGCTCTCGGAGTGCAGTCTGTTTTCTCTTCAAGGAAAAAGGAGCATCAGCTGTAATCCATCATGATGCAGTTATCCTCCTTTCTTAATGTCGGGGGGAACTTGTTCAAGCCACCTTTTTGTTTCTTTTTTCCAACTTCTTGTTCCCGCATGCCAGCCCCATAATTGTAACCCAGCTATCTGAGTGCAGAGTGGGGACTGTTACCCAGCCACCAACCAAGAGCAGCCCCATGACCTGGGGCTCACTCAGCATAGCCAGCATGTGCCTCACTCAGAAAGATCAGGCACCAAGATTAGCAGCCTTCCATTTATCATTCTGTAGGAGTCATTTTGTTTACCTTTAATTTGCATGTGGACACTAGAGAGGCAAAGGGTAGGAATAAGATGGTCTTCTTTTCACTTTTGGCAAATGAAATGTTGTTTGAAAACAAAAACTAGTTTTTGTCTTGTTATCAGTATCAGAGACTCGTTCTTTGCCTGTGGTAGATCCCACAGCCTACCAGTATTTCTCTCAGAATAAGAGTATAGTTCCTGAACTGAGCAAATACAAATAATTCATTCAATAAAATATTTTAAGTTGACTTATGAGAATCATATCATGATGAGGAATAAAATGTCACCTTAACTTTATTTAAGATTAAGTTGTCCTGAATCAAAAAAAGACTGTCTCATTGCCAAGGTAAGAATTTTGTGCCTTGATTTATTTGCAACCAGATTACACAGAAGCAGGAGCTGAGATGACAAACCCAGGTGTATGGAAAAGCACAAGGACATACATTAAGACAAATGAGAAGTGAGATTCAGGGCACCTTCTTTCATGCTTAAAATAAAATTTTGATGAAATTATGTTGCGTAAGTACAAAAAAAATGTACCTGGAAGATGCAGTCATTTGCAGTCACCTTATCCCTGACCCACTTAAAGCTCATGAGGCATTTACCTGTCAGCCTGAGATTTGTCCGGGCAGACAGCTTCAGTGTCTGAGGACAAGCAAACACATGGAGTTGTAAGGCATTAGCTGTTGCATGCCTGACACAAGAACAGTCATGTACAAAGTGAAGGCAGCTGGAGTCATTCTTGAAATGGTGCTGCCACTTTCATTAAAGTAGTCAGACATAGGAAGGGAGTACTCTGTTCAACTCCTTCAGGAGTCATACCTTCAGGACATTCAAAATGCTATTCCACTACCAACCATTGCCTAGTCGCTTCACCGTGTGTGCTAAGCATCAGTTGCTCTGCAGGCAAGAAACAAAACGTCACTGCACAAGAAGAAGAGGAAAAGGAGGCTGCCTCTCTACCAAGCAGCACTTCTGTGAGAAATCAGTTCTCTGGCCATCTAATATGAAATTACTCTAAAAAAGAAAAAAACATCTTAATTGGTATCTTTTGAACCTTTTCAGCGACAAGTTTTCCAGGAATGCAGCACCTGTGTCTGGGGTGACCCAGTATCTACTCCTGAATGTTTCTCTAGACCAAATGAAGTACCAAACTGGAGAAAATACAGAAAGAAGCATATTCATTCCTCTGAATGCTATCTACCCATCGGGTATGAAATGTCACCACCTTAGAAGAGTCTTCCAGTCAGACTTTGAGTACAATCAAAATCTAGGTGGATACATATTGCCTATAAATAGGCAGACTTGTCAATCCTGATTATTTATGTTTAAACAATGAAGCAAGAGAAAGTACTGAGTAGTATCAGAGGGTGATAGATTATACATTTGAGTGTACATATTTACTTACCTACACTCAAACATTCCTGTTACTGTACATATTTATGCTTAAGTTATCTTTGAAATCATCTCTTGCCTGAAATTTTTTGCCACAGTTGTAATGGAGTATGAGCTTACCTGTTTCAGATTCTTGCGTGTTTACGCTCAGTGATGCTTTCTTAAATGATATTGGTTTTCATATCATACTCCACATGCATGTTACTCCACATGCAATTTGCACTATCCATATGCATATCTTTATGGAAGCAGGTAGGTGTATCTGAAAAGCCTCTCCTGTAAATTCAACACAAGAACTGTGACTTCTTATTTATAAATACACCACCTGTGAATAGGCCTATGAATAGGCCTATCAATTTTTTTTTAATTCTCAGTTGATTTACTTAGTCACCAAATAAAAGTTAATTATATGTTGCAGTTTAGATATCTGGAAATCATGATGCCAGGACAGTTTATCTCTACAAGCCTCATGGTCCTCTGGAGAAAAAAAAAGCTTATAGATCGTGTTACGCAATTTTCAATATCCTTTAAAAACCATGAAGGGAATTGAAAATCAAGTAAGAGAAAGTTCCTTGCTCTGTAGAAAATGGGCAACTAAAGTGGTAAAAAAAGTAATAAAGCCCTGTGTTGAAATATAAAATGGTACACACACCTAGACTGGATTTCACTAGGTCAGGAACTATTTGTCTTCTAGAATGTGTATCAAATTTCTGCTTTAACTAAAGTCACACAAAGTAGGTACTGTCTCAGTTATGAGTAACTAGGGAATATTATTTAAATTATGTAGCTCATAAACTTAATAAGATTGAAATGTTTAATAAAAATAACACTTTTAGCTCTTTTTATGATTCCTTGAATTTCCCTGTGTATTTTGTCTTTTTATAAAATAAACTAAAGATTATTTCACATTCATCAAAATCCTCTAACTGATGAAAATTTACCTCTCTTCTCTTCATAATGAGTCCATGTTTTATTTATAGGATGAGTAAGAAGGCAAAAAACCCATGATTAAATTTTTGTCTTTGGGAAACTACACAGAGCTCTAAGAAAAAGGATTGTTTCTACATAGAAACTGGTGGTGAATAAGTTAGTGGTTGTTTAAAAAGTTATGAGTTTCAGTTTATTAAAACAGTAATAAATGTACATTTTAAACTGTTAGAATCTGTAATATAGAATTTGTATTTGATATGAAAACTCTCTTTTCTGTGTCACAAGTCAGCAATTAAGGCTTCAAAAGAAATCTCCTACGTAAGTCAGATCAGTGACTCAAGATCTTTTTTTGCAGATGTTCATATATTAAAATAAGGGATACTATGAATGCAAAAGAGAACTATATATTGGAGTGAGAAGTGTTCAAAACAAAACCCCTGGGATCAAGAATGAAAAACAGAGGCACCTCTCAGCCACCTCAGGACAGTTTGAACAAAAAATTCTCACCTATAGAAAATGAAAAAGAAAAGATTATGTTGTCCTTGTACTTGCTAATAACTCTATGGCCTAGACAAAATTCCCAGGTGTTTGGACCTCTCCTTTACACTACATTTTTCACAAGGGACAAGTTTACATCTTTTACTGCTAAGAGAAACATATTCTCCTGTTGCTTACTTTGTTTTAAATCTAATGTGTCTTCCTCAATGATGATTCATGTCAATAGTTAAAGGACTCTGGAGCCATTAATCTTACCAGTGTATCACAAACACTTACGTCCTTCAATTTTTTCATTCTGAAAGTTACAGTGTATGAAGTAAACTCAGAAAAGGATAATTTTTGCTTTTAAATTTTCAGAAGGCCTTAAGAGAAGGCAAACTTTGTTCCACTTCTGTATTGGAATAATGAAACAGAAAGAAAATATTTTGGGGACCACCTGACGCTGATTTTGGATTTTCATGGGATATTTTTAAAGCCATAAAATCTTTAAGTATTAGAGTGATCTAATGCATAGTAACAACAGAAATTGTTATTGACTGTGCAACAACAAAAATGATTCTTGTCTATGACTGGTAACAACCATGAAATACATTAAAAAGTAAAGTGCAAAGTCTCTAAGTATTTAATTTCTTTCCTCATTAGGGAAAGTTCTCACAAATGTCAAAGATATTTCTGAGCAAGTATTTGAATTTAGTCTTTTCAACATGTAAAACCACACTCTTACCATGCGATAAACTTTTAGTGGTGCTAGTAACTCACACCATACAAAGTAAGCCTAAAAAGTCTCATTTTGTGAAGCCACTAAAAAGCCACTAAAAAGACACTTCTCATGAAATACAGCCTAGGTTTGTCCTCAGACCTCATCTACCCAAAACGATCTTGGCAAATATTTTCAGGAGCCTAAATCAGCCCTTTAGTCTTCTGTCTACTCTGATTAGTTACTACAGGGTCGTATGTTCATCCAGAAGAAAATTCAAAGGAGAAGTCTAACATGGAACATCCCTAAGGTGACCCTCTAGAAGAGGTAAAATATTTTCCATTGATTTTGAAGGGAGTTGAGGAAAACTTACCAGCTTACCTACATGGCTAAGTTCAGTTTCATCGGCATGAATATCTTCAAAATTTTATTCATTTGTTCTTAAAGATACAATACTTCTGCAAGTGGGGATATGTTGTGGATGACTTGCTATCACCTGCAGTCTGATGCACGTTTCTATTAATCTCCTTGGTGCTGAAGGGATGAGAGTACTTCCTAGAGTCTTGGCCATATGAACATGCTTGTTGTTTGCAGAAGTATCATGAAATCAGTGATAGCAGTGACAGAAAATTTTAGCAAAAGAAAATAACCTCTTTATGTCTGTTTCTTGAAATAGCTGACAGTCTTCACAGCTCTTCATACATGCTACAGCACAGTTTAGATGTATTTCTTTCAAAGAACCATAAATCAGTATCTAACTGGTTTATTAACTCATCTAATATAATTAATGCAACACTTCAATTTCAAATTATTTTATTAAAAATATTAGGGCTATTCTAGTCTCCTCAGTAAAGCAGACAAACTGGCTAGTAGCTAGGTCTTCAGAGATCTGCCAGAACAGAAGTGATCATATTTAACAGTGTCAAGCTGGATTCAGCTGCGGTCAGTGATATCACATTTTTCCTATTCATTGCTACTACTTTTTCTCTTTTAATAGGGTGTATTCTTTTTATAAGTCTACCAAGATCTAATGATTAAGTATTTCATGATTGGACTATGAAGTTCTAGGCCACCAGTAGCTTATTATACTGTGGTGGGTGAGTAAAGAGAGTCTTCGGCACTCTCTGTGTCTCTCATTACCATTTCTAACTGCTTAACACAGCCTGGAACTGCTGAGCATTATGATACTGAGCCATGCTGCCTTTTGATCACTGTTTGGACTCTCACTGTGTTCATCGTCTGAGCTTGACTCTCTTTGCAAGGAGTGATTTATCATTGCTGCCCTCTCACACAGAAAGATATGCAGCAGTCACTGTAGTCAGGCTTAAGCTGTTCAGAGAGATGCTTTGAATCTGAAGAGATTTACAAAATGGATGTAAATTCTCTGATGTAGTATATGTGCAGGTTTTGTTCTTTTTGTAATTACATAGATTTGGAAAAAAGTTGGAAAAAGAAAATGTCTCATCTAGTTGTGTCCCATTTCCATGCAAATCTTCAGTATTCCATAATACACATTGACTGGTGTTTTCTAGATTTGCTCATGTATTGATTTTATGTATGAAAAAGTTAAGTTGACATAAAACCAGGTCAAAAAGTAAAACAAAGCAAAAACAAAACTAATCTCTCATTTTATTTGTGGGTAAAGTGGTTTTTAAAAAAAATGTTTTCCTAAGAAATGTATCTAATATGGAATTAAATTCTGCAAAGTTCCTGCTTAGAACAGCAGGATTTTCAGGTGTATGGGTGTGTTAATTTACAGACTTTTATTGAAAATTTTATTGTTTTAATGCATGCTGCAACTACAGTGTATTTGCAATGAACCATGAGATAACAAGTTTATGCAGCAGTTAAAATATCCTCACTATAAATTATATAATTGGAAACCCCACTGCTGACACTAAAAGTCACAGTCATTTAATATTAAATGGAAAGAAAAAGGAACGTACTTAATATCAATTCTGAAAAAGTCTCAGACTTGAAACTCTTGCACATAAGCAATAGCTCACATTAACACTTCCAGGTACAACCAATATAGCATACCAATATACAGAAAATTCACCCAACCTAGTAGGGTTTGCATATACAAATCCAGAAGCAGAAGCACATGTTGGCTAAAAAATCTTGAGCTAAAACATACATATGTTCTTGGAAAATTCTGACCTAAAGATTTTGCCAGTTTGACAGTTGCAAAGTATTGTTATAGAGAGATTTTTCATCTGTATTTAGGAAATGTTATGCTTTTGTTTGAGGTAGTAAAGAGAAGGCTGATTTCCTGTGCATAGTACTCTCATACCACTGATGACACCAGTTGGGACATTTCACAGACAATTAAGTTACCGGTGTGGTTTCCCTGCACATCAGGCTCTTTATATTCCTGGCACCAGGGCACTGAAAAAGTGCCACTAAAGAAGCTACCAGAGATGTTTCAGAGGGATGGCTTTTGAAGTTTAAGATTATTATGAATATGGAAATACATTGGGTATACACTGAGAGGAGAGGGAAGTAGCATTTTAAAACATATTGTGCATTAAGGGCTAGGCAACAAGTGGTGTGGAAGAATGGTTGGACATATCAACAACAATAATATAGTTATTAATGCTGTTATTAATGATAACTATTGCCTTTCTATACAGTATAAATAATGCTAAACCTTTTACAGGTTTTTACTGGGTAAATTGATAACAGAGTGGTTGTCCCTCACAAGTTATCTTAATTACAATATCACTATAAGTTACTTGTGTTTTAGATTATATTTTATTAAGTACTTGTTTGTCTCCTTCAGAAACAGTTATGAGTATATGTATAGTAAATTGAATTAACTGAAATCTTGTATCTTAACAGAAATAACACTGAGAGTTGTAGTATGACTTCAGAGTGCTCTGATATGCATGGATCTAAATAAAGCCATTCACTTGTATATATAAATATATACACACACACATGCACATACATGTACAGATATACATATACATGTTTGTTTAAACATATATATATTCATTACATTATATCAGAACAAGGCATAATATATATTTTTAATGCCCATTAGTTTACAAGTGAAAATATTATCTCAATTAGAATTAAAAAAAAGTTACCCTAGTTTAGGTAACTGTAATTTGACGGGATATGAATTTTTCTCTGTCCTGCATGGGACTTCATTAGGAAATGTTTTCTTATTTCACATTGCAAAAGGAAAAAAAAACAACCAGGTTTGCTTTTGTTAACCTAAGAGCTAATTTGAAATCTAATATTATTAGTATGCCAAGTTCCTAAATATATGTATTTTCTTGTCTTGTGACAGCAGTAATGTGGTTTAGTAATAGAGTAAATTTGTATAGATATGTAAACTGAGAATTACATGAGAGGACTGCATTAAGTTGATTTTTATTTTAAAATTATTTATGGTCTGCTAAGGAGAAATTAATATAAAAAATGCAGTCAGTTCTTTGATGGAAGCATTCAGACTTGACACTTGATTTCTCTTATGAAATATTTACACTCAATTGCTATCTAAATATGTTTTATGTTGCAACTTCTACATATTTCCAATAAACTGTCTGATTGTGTAGGCTACACCCATCATCATGGGATGTGAATGCTTAATGAGTTTCTAATCTCCACAAATCAACTGCTCTAAGGAAAGAGCTAGAGAAGATAATATTTTAACTCAAAATATAGTGATTATATTAGACAAAATACAAAGAGATAAAATACAGAGAAGTATAGTCAGTGCCTCAGTACAGCAATATATAAAGGGACATAGAAAAATGACAACTCAAGTACAAATTAATATTTCATGTGTTGCCTGTAACTCCTCTCTTGAAGCCTAATGTTCCAGAGGGGTAAATGTCCTTTAGTACAACCATTTTACCTCAGTCTGTATACATCTCTAGCTTGTTGTTACTGATGTGTCAGACACCACAGCTAGCAAAAAGAAGCAATGACTAGTTTCGCACATAACTTCTGGCACTAGGAACGGAAAATTTTAACTATAGGTGTCAGGGATTGATTGATACCTCATCATGAGCTAGCTGGCTCCTTTATCAACACTATGGAAAGAATATTTTTACAGCTCTGGAGTCCAGAGCCCAAAACTGCAGTAAAGCCACTACAGAAAAAATTTTCACATGCAACATATGATATAACTTAATGACTGGGTTGGTCAGGATTTGTACATTAAATCATATGTGAACTAGCTCATCAATGTGTCCCTTCAAAAAGTAATTTTTTTTGCTTCTCAGAAACACAGACCTTTAGGGTCTGACAGACATTATTAACTCTTCAAAATCAGTTGGGTAAGATGGTCAGATGGTAAGCAACAAAGGCTGTTTGAAGAACTGATAAATGCCAGAAGCCGGGGACCAGCAAACAGCTAAAAGAGGGCTGCAAGGCATTGATTAGAAATTCTCTTTGCTCTTTTGATCAATGCGAAGTTAACAATGCCATCTGACTACAGTGTGTGCACTCAGTAGGATTAATTTATCCATAAACTCAGGTTAAAGAAATGCAATCAGTACCAGCACTAATATGCAGTTAGTCAGTCTTTATGAGTTCATAAATACAGATCTTAATGTTTTTGAATAACAACACCAATTCTTTCACAGCAAAGTAAGGAAAGGGCTTACTAGATGTGGGGATCTAAAAACAAAGCTGAGAAGAAAATTAAATTTAAGATATAGCTTGTAGCTAATTTATAATAATATCTATTTGTTTCCTTCTCTTAAATCACAGGATTTGAACTGATGCAATTTATGTTGATGGTTGCTTGCAGAAGTCATTCTCCTTCCCCTCTTTCAATTTAGGAAGCAAATAATCCCTGTGAACAACTGTAGTTTTGACTTTGCCACAACTAAAGCCTTTTTTTCATTTATGACTCCCCCCCCCCAAATGTCCCTACACTGTAAAATTATTTGAGAACTGAAAGTAAAAACATATTTCAACCCACAATATATTTTTTACTAAGCTCCTGAATCTGAATAACCTTCTAAAAGTTGTAGATTACTTGAAATAGGACTGTGAATTCCGATACAATTTTTACAAAGTGACCTTTTTGTTAAATTAAGCAAAATCAAAACTCCACATCAGACTGCCAAACTCCAGTCTTGGAGTTTCTGAAGTGTCCATCTAAGTGTCATAGTTTGAGGCCACGTCCTGTTTTCTTTTCATAAGACAGAATAATATGATAACTCTAGATCATAACCCTTAGAGCTCACCTTCAGACTAGGCAATGCCTGTTTAAAACGCACTAAATTCAAACTGCCATAGCAACTACACCAGTGATAATAAATGATACCATAGAATAGGTCCAGTAGGTCATAAACAGAAATTTGAAAGAAAAAACTCACTTACGTTGATAAAAATGAAAGACAGAAGCTGAAGATACTTGTGTCCTCAATTCTGTACATTATGTAAAGTTATTTCAAAAAGCATTAATCACATTTACATCTGATGCTCGAACAATTTAGCAGTGCCCTTAAAAAGTTTTATTGCTCTTCGTGGTGTTTATTTAAATAAAATATTTTTAGTGTCACTCAGATATTGCTTTTCAAGCTCTAAGTTGATTTCTTCAATATTTAGGCTACAAAGACATGGGTATGAGAAAAATCAGCATATTTTCTGTTAAAAGAGTATCCTTTTTTCAATAGGCCAAATCTTATGCAGAATTTAATAATATAATACCAAAAGCATTTTAAGACTTTCACTGGATTCAAATCAAAACTATATTAATCTTTGGAGGCAGAGATCCAGACTGCTATTATGCTGAGCACACAGCTGCAATTTAACAAACACATAAGTGTTTTTTTCCACACAACATAAACAAGGTCACTTCAAAATGAAATGACTGAGGTAGATTTAACCCCTACATAAAGTAATTCTGAAAAATATTTGCCTTTCTACAACAGAAGGATAGTACTGCATTAAAGAAATTAAACCATAAGCCATATACTCAGTAGAATTTAGAGTGCAAAGTGTTTCAGACTGCCCTTGAAAAGTATACACTAAATACAACTGAATACCTCTTACTAAATGGGGCTGTAGTCATTGTGAAGCTCAGAAATGGATAGTGTGTCTCATCTTAGTCTCTTAGAGATAAATTTATACCTGTCAATGCCATGCAGCTAATCAGGGTACTAAATCCTTGTTTTGACTAAAACTACTTCTGGAAAATCCTGTCCTTCACCATTGGAAATGGATGTGAGCTGACCATTATCAGTGATCTGACAATAACACCGGATTAAGGAAGGTAAACCCAGGTGGGCCAAATGCAGTGGATAAAGATGCACGCAGAATAATGGATTTTAGGCTGCTAATTACAACTGAGCATTACAGCCCCCATGCCTTTAGTATGCTCCTGAGGACTATCTCAATGAAATCATCCCAACCTAATAAGTTTATGCCCACAGCACAGGCCACTCAGGTACCCTGTATACATGCCCTTCCTATTAACAGCCTTCAGCCTCTGCATAGGTTTCAATGCACCAGTACATCAAGTCAAGCCAATTAATTAATTCTCAAGTATGAGTAGGAGCATGATCTTCTATGGAGGCCTCAGGGAATCTTCAGGAAAAGCTCCATTGCTAGTGGCAGGACCATGATGATATCATCACAGGAAAGGAATGGGTTTGCTTTCTCAAACCCATTCTGTACATACATCATCAGCACCAGAAACTGCACCACTCTCCAGAGATTCAGTGACAGGCAGTGACTTCAGGTGAGAATAATGTTGGCTTTTATGGGTTAGAACTAGTAAAAATAAACAAGTAGAACTAACAAAAATAACTGTGAGTAATTGTCCAATAGGTGTTCATTAGTGGATCTGTATTGTTTAGTTCATAGAATTTTAAAGTACACTTGAGATTCTTCTATGTTGAACTTCCACAAGTATTAGGACTGTGGTAAATTCTGAGACCTATTGTTTGACTCTTGTTTGCTAGGAGTTCAGACAAGCAAATGGCATGAGCTAAATATTCAAAGGCTCGACAAACCATTTTGGTTTTGGGTTTTTTTTTAATGAGTATACTGGTTTAATAGCAGTTTCCAGCAACCGTAGTTATTTTTAAAGATATCCCAAAGTTTTATAGGAGGCTTCTGTGAACCTGAAAAACAGTATAAGAATGTAAGATTGATAGAACTGTTCATCGCTGAAGTAATTTCTGAGTTTTTCTGCAGATATGGGTTATTAAAAATGAGGCTCAGCCAAAAGTAAGTGAGCATAGGAGACATTAATTAGATTAAAACTTTATTCACTGATAGGTTCTAAGATTCAAGTATAAATGGGAATCTTCTTAGAGAGTGAACATTTTGCTGGGTTCCTCTTGGTTCTACTCTGTGCAACTCTTCTCAGTTCTTTGGGAGAAAACAAAAAGTCATAATTAGTGTTGCTTGTAGATGCCACAAAGATTGTAAAAAAGGGAAAAATCATGGAAAGCATTAGAGGTGCATAACGAACATTAACTCGTATTTCTGAAAAAGCAATGCATTCCTCTGCTGCATAAATATAATACAATCTTATATTGGATCAGAAAGTCCATATCCCCTTTGCTCTTGGTAACAATGTAGATGAATTGCCTAGTGATGCAATTTGTTCTGGTGTCTAGAGTTCCAAAACAATGTTGATAAATTGAAGGATACAGAGGAGATGTATGGAATAACTTAAGTATTGTAAAATAAACCTAATAGTAATTCTCTCCATGAGCTCAAAGGTGTTTAGCCTGATAAAAGGAAGACCAATGGTTCTATAAGTAGCTGCATGAAAACCAGGAAATTTATAAAAGAGGGTTATTTAGTCAGATTGACAAATGCCTAAAATCCAGCTACTAGCTGCAATGGAAAAATAATCTAAATATATTATATCAAAGAATAAGATACATACTTTTAACAGGGACAGTAATCAGACCATCACTCAGACCCCAATCACAGAGCAGAGGGATTTTTTCCTAATATCAAGTCAAAATTTCCCATATGTGTGTTTGTGTTCATTGCTTCTTGCCCTTCCATTTTGGACCTCTGAATCTATCTCCCCAATGTGTATGTCTTTGCTCAGGTGGTTGTAGACCACTATAACATACCTTTTTTTTTTTTTTTTTGATGCAAGAGTACACCACTAATTATGTGTAATTTTTGTCAGTCAGAAGGGCCTGGTCCTTTGCTGCAAAGTTGCTTTCTAGCTGGACTGTTTTGCTGCATGGGATCCCAGGTACAGAACTCTCCTGTGCTAAATTTCCTGAAGTTCAAGTCACCCTATTTGTTACAACTTGACCAGCTCCTCCTGAATATGAGCCCTGTCCTGCAATATGGTACCATCCTCAAATGTGCTGGCCCTCCATCCCATCACCCATGCCATTAATATAGACATGAAGCAGGACTGGTCCCACCATTGACCCCTGAGGAGCACTGCTAGTCATTGACCACCAGCTGGACTTCGATATTTCACGTTTTAAATATAAACTAACTATAGCATCCAAGAATGCACCAGTAAGGTAGACTAAAATGTGGAACAAAATTTGTCTTAAAGAGTGGAACATCTGAAATGCCAGGTTTCCCATCTTTCTTTAATATTTACATTGCTGTCAAATTATTTTATCATTCTTTTATCTAAGAACTTTCCCACCCCTTCTTGCACCCTCACCTTTCTTAGGATCTGCAGCAGTGTGATTGTTGGAGGAACACCAAAGCACTGGAGAATGATTTGCAGAACTCTAAATAAGTGTGTAAAACCTTTAGGAATTTGCTAAGAAAATTAATTGTTTTCATTGATGATGCTGTGGGTTCTTTTTTATTGTCTACCTACATGAATGCTTTTCTGAAAGACAGGATTCATCTGTATTTTTTATTTTGTCCCATCACAATTACCGGTACTCTGGAGTGCTTTGGTTACATCACTCCCTATTACAGTGCAAGTTCCCTTTTCTGATACTCATATAATTTGAAGCGTTACTTTTTTGTACTTTAGAATAAAGAGGATCTTAGTTTAATGGCAGTTTGACAGCTTTTCCTCCAAGCGACAAACTAAAATTGATCAAATGTACATTAGAACTTTTAACTCTGAATCATGTGGTATCCTGTAGGGAATGCAGCTGGAATAAATTATGGTGTAAGAAAAACACTGCACTCATAAAGAGATAATTCACACTAAGCTTCCTGTTATCTCCTTTTATCTGCTTGACTGGCTTCCTTGGGTTTAAAAGAGGTGTCCAGGACAACTGTAATAATTTCAGATCAAAATCCTTTAAGTTCTTTGTCACATTCCTTATGTGTAGTCAAAATCCAGATACTATGAATCAGGTACTCAGGTAGTACTGCTAAGTCAGTACTAATAAAATCTTGAATTTTTTGTGTACAATGAGGTTTTTTTAAGCCAAAAATGGTATGACATCAACAAAAAAAATGAACCAAAACAAAAACCCAACAAAAAAACCCCATCAGAATGGGATTTATTGTTTGTTGGTTTAATAAAATTGAACATTGTAATAGATTATTGATGACACTGAAAAGTGAAAAAATTATTTTCTCTCTAAAATTATAATAACTGATTGATCCTTTGCTTAGACTGATTCTGACTGGAAGTCATCAAAAAAACACATCAAACCACATCAGCTTTGTAAAACGGGCATGAAAATATATTTAGTTAATCGCTTTTCTGATGATCATTGCAAATGCAAATATAGCAAATGCTGGCAAGGCACCTTGAGCACAGAGCAGTTGCTAACCATGGTGAAGCATTAACAGCCATGTATAAACTCTTTCTTGATAGTCTTTCCAGTGAAATTACAAGGCGTAGTATACATATTCACACTAGAATTCTACTTATGTTCAGCAAATAGCCTTGTTCTAGAAATCCACAGAGATTCCTTTGCCTAAAATATAAAATGTCCTTTGAAACCTATGAAGTCTCGTATGTCAACGGTTTGATGTATTATAAATACTATCAGATTATTTCTTTACTTCTTGTCACTGGACTTGAATCCTTCCTGATTTTTGGAGACTTCATGTTTTTTTTCATATAAGGAACTAAGAAGTTTTATATCAACAAGCTGTGAATAAATAAACTGAGTTTATTTCTGGACAAATCAGAGTTCTGTTCTGCAAGGTTCTCTGATACAGAATATGGCACTTCTATCTACAGCTCTGACAGATACACTTTACTGATGTTTAAATGAATTATTATTTCTCTTTCACTGTAGTAATGATAACATCTATTTGACAGTTATAGCCTCATAGAATGCTTGATTTGAGGCAGCTTTGAGGATGACACTGTATCAGCTGGCAGGGTTCTCCAGAGGAAAGTATTGTTTTTCTGTTACCTCACTTCTTTTTTTCTGTTCTCTCTGAAATAGTAGTACTGGGGGAATATCATATTAAGATAATTTTTATGCCTAATTCACTATCTGCTTCAATAAACTTTCCTGCAAATGCAAAACCCATATGATGTGTAGATGCTGTGTAAATGTTCCAGTCTGCAAGCACAGGGAGCTTGAGAATATCCAGGCATTGAGAATATGCCACTTGATCATATAAAAAAGATCAAGAAAATTCACAGTAATTACTGAAAACCCAAAAGTTAGGTGTGCATGCTAATATTTCAGAGAATCAGGAACATGATGGATTGTTGCTCTTAACTTCAAATAAGACCACAAATTTAGAACTGAAAGGATAAAAAAAAATATTCAAACTTATTTTGTGTTTTCTTTTATTGCCCATGTCTGTGCTGATAATTGCTTCTCCAGATTCTATTACCCATTTACCTACTATTTTGTTACCATGGGCTGAGCAGGCTGCAGTTTTAAAGGAGGTGCCACAATGAAATGAAGATTTAATCTAATTCCTAAGAACATGCTTCTTTCTTGTTTAAAAAAAAAAATAAGAAGGAAAAAAAGAGGGACAGGGCTTATAACTTAAACATGTTAACAAACTGAATCCAGAATGGAGTATTAGATCTCAATGTTCATTAAATTACTGTGTATTTAAGCTGATTTTCTATAGAGGACTTTCAATTTTGTCCAGAAAGAATGTAAATTCAAAAGTAGTGAAGTGAAAGGAACAATTAATGAGGAAATTTCTACATATAAACTACTGAATGACTTTGAGACTGTATAGAACATTATGAACTGGGATACAGGGGAAAGGAGGAACTGGGGAGAAAGAAATAATATCTAGGTTATTGGGAATAAATTATTTAAGCAACTTATCTCTCTCCCTTCTCACTTTACCCCAATTTAATTGTGTGGTTCTCACAATCAGCTGTAGAATGCTATAGGTATAGGTGAGTTTAGAGAGTTGTGTTTTTCTTTGTGTTCTTAGAGTATCAGCACCATTTGCATCAGGTTTTTGCTTTCTGCGAGTAATACTGATACAAGTCCTGGCAGCTGGGTTGTGTGCAGTTCAGTTTCAGCACCCACTGGCCTTCAGTGGTTCTGGATCCTCAATCTGAGACTACATAAAACTGTAGAAGAGTTGATTTGAAGAGACCTCTTCCAATCATCAAACCTAGCCTTTGCACACAAAGTAGGACTACTGCAAAGAACTAGGTCAGGTCACTCCTGATTTTGTCTAGCTGCGCATCAAAAACTTCCAAAGATGGGAGATCCCCGCAAAACTCATTTCACTGCTGCACTCAAGCTCCTGGTGGAAAAATTATTCCTAATGCCAAAATTGAATCCCAATCCAAAGAATATTCTGTACTTCTTTTTCTTACATAAAATCACAGTTAAAGAAGTACAGAGAAAAGAAGCCATTAGACGAGGTAAAATGATAGGAGAGGTAAGGAAAAAAACAAACAAATAAGCAAATGAAAAAAACCACTTAATATAAAAAAGAAGGCATAAATGAGAAGAACAAAGGTCAGAAAAGAAATGGAAGGAAAAAAATTAGTGTATATTTTAAATATTCAAAACAGAAAGGAACAAAATGAAAAAAAGAAAACTACACACACCATAGATCCAGTTTATCAGTAGCATAACTATATAGTCTGGGGTTTTACATCAAAGATGAAATTTTCCCAGAGAAAGTGAAAACACATCAGAATAAAATAAGAATATTAGACATCTGACCCAGTAAGTATGAAAACATGTAAGTATGAAATTATTTTCAAGAAGAAAAAGATTTCTTTACTTTCTGTAATCCACAAGTGGTGGGATGAAAAAATTCAGTAGAAGATCAGTAGACTTGCAGTTGCATGGACATATGATTTTAGGTGACTTAAAAATTTCCTGAACATCTTTTTTCATCAGTAGAATACTAAGGTCTAGTCACCCTTCATAATTTTTTTTACAAATACAGGCAAAAGGATCTCCATAGATCTCCAAAAGGATAGATGCTATATATTATTTGTGGACAGAAAAACCATGAGAAATTTGAAATGGGAACCAGAGAAATGGAAAAAGAAGAGAGGAGGAGAAAAAAGAGAGGGGAAATTCTCTTACAATGAAAATGAAAATCAGAACAGATTGATTTGTGAACCAAAACACTGAAGCACAACATCAGCACAGGCTCTCGTGGCATTAACAGTAAGACATCATGCGATCCATGTTATTTTTAAACCATAGTCCTCAGATCTTGAACTCAAGAAGAAGTTTGTGCTTTGTGGTGAAGAATAACGTTACTGAAGAGCAGGGAGAGAAGACATCTGCAGTGACTGAAATGGTACACATAAGAAGAAAATACCCAGATGAAATTCTGGTTACATTTAGAGCTACTAAAAGCCAAATCACTTATTTATTGGATATTTTGTTTGTAATCCTAGTGGATTATGCTACATTTTAAAGTACTGCTTTGATCTAGTATTACTACTTAAGTGATTTGATTTAGGTACTCTGTCACTCCAAAACAAAGATATGTGGAACAGAGATCCTCTGCTCCATTAGTTGTACTTTGTCAAAGACCTTTCTGGTGGAAAAGGGGATAATAAGAAAAGGTAGGAAGTAACAAACAAAGGTTACAGAGAAAGAAACTTGACCAAAAAACTATAATGGAGACAACAATAAGAACCACATCTGGTCAGTCACACTAATTCATAAAGATATATGCAATGTGAGAATGTTGGTTTCAGTAAAATTATCTGCTCAAGGAACTTGTCAAAATTGGGATGGAAAGGAAAAGGGAAAGGCAATGAACAAAACATACTAAAACACATACCTGACAGATAAACATAGTGGGAACAAGGAGAAGAAACAAACTTTTGTTGTCCCACTAATTGATGGTCTATCAAGAAGTTGCAGACAAGCCCATACCTTGCAACTGATAAGGATACAAACCTGGAGGGTCCCAAATATACATGGTTGTGGAAAGTGGAACTATGTCAACAGATGAAGGAATATGCAGGGGAAGGGGGGCAGGTAAGAATTATGGGGTGTATCAGTTTGGCCTGGTTTTCTTGCCAAGTCCAAGCCATCCCCTCCCCCCTCCCACTCTTATGAGCAAGGGAAAAAAAATGAACCACAGAAAAAACGAAAGAAGTCTCAACGAAACAGGATTATATCAAAAATATATATTTACATATATTTATAATTATATATAAAATTTTAATATATTGCACATACAATAGGGAGCTCCTGAGGGGAAAAAAAAAAGGGAAAAGGGAGAGGGGAAGCAGGGATAAAAAAACCTGAAAAATATCCTCCAAGTATACACCGTTGATAGAGACCTAGTGAATAAATAAAAAAAACTAATTAAATACTTCCCTGAACAAGACAGGAGAACTGTGCCAAGCACCAACCAACTCTCCACGTGTCCTGGAGGGACTGGAGATAACGGCAGGTCTAAGTAGACAGGCCTTGGCCCATATGAGCAAAGATCGTCTGCAGAGAGACCTGTCGTCTTCAGCCACCGGAAGAGAGAAGAGCACGAACTGCCTTATCTGTGCCTTATTTATATGTTGTGTTACGCTAAAGGATGATATGGAATACTTTCCTATATTTCTGACCCCTGTTGCTAAGGAAGGCCTAAAAAAATCAAAAAGCCAACACACTACTTGAAGTAAGAGACAGAAAAAGGCCAGTCACATGTAAAAAGGGTCTGGTCAATAGACTTGTCTGAGGGAGCCCTGTGCCTAATCACTGCAGTCTGTGCTTCCTTCCTGTTAAATCTTTTCTTGACTATCTTTCTGTGTAAACTCCTCTGCTATCCTGCTTGCTACTGGGGGACTGGTGTGACTGGATAGCAGGGCAGCAACTGGAGGTAGAGCAGGAGTGTAAGCCCCCATGGCCTGTGGTGTCAGCCACTGGAGTGAGTTGGGGTCTGGGCAGCCGGCCATGGTCATATCATCTGGGTGTGTCTCTCTGGAACACGTGCTCAGCTTTATTACTGGATGAATCTGCACAAAGGAAAGCAGTAGGTGCATCCATCACCATGGGATGGAAACTGTGGGTCCTCAGATGTTGCAGGTTGGGCTCCAGCAGCTGGGCGGGACAGAGCTCCAAGCTCTGAGCTGCTGGTGGCAATGGCAGCTTTTAACATCCTTTACATTTTTTGTGTTTGCTTCTATCTACCCATATTTTGTCTTAGAAAAAAATTCACCACCATTTGTATTCTTCAGATTTTTTATTTCAGAAAAATTTTTTATTGTAAGCAACTTATTTTGCTATGGCTCCATGCAAGGACCAGCTAGAGTGATGGTGACCAGGGTCAGAGGATGCCAGCTTTATCACCCTCCCTAACGATACGAGTCACTCAGTAAAAATAAGAAAATAGTCATCCCAACAGTGCATGAATGATACTTGCATACTGGGAGCGACATAGTTGTTCATAACATTGAGGATTTTTAGATCTGTAAGACAAAGGCACCATGGGAGGCAAACACAACCTGAGGACAAAATCTTTTGCAGACTTGGTACTCAATTCACAGCTTTTGATTCTGCAGTCAGGAGTGGGAGGGATGAGCAAACCATGACTGTTATTAAATAATTGTGGTTGATGTGAGTATTTTACTTCTGTGGGTTTGCTTTACGATTGCTAATAACTTTTTGTGTACTGTGGACACTGCATGTTATCACTCATGGCTCTGCTATATTTTATTATCTTTTGTATGACTAAAGCAAGGCAATTTTCAGCTACTTTCTGAAAATAAATAATTTTGAAACACTGACAAGATTGTACCCTTGTTTTGCTACTTAAAGAGTAATTAAATATCTTGTGAAGTGAGACTGATTAGGTTAAGGAATCCTGTTGTCTGAGAGTAAAGGCAGGCAGAACACTAGAGAACTAGAGAGACTCTTCAAAATTTGTGTATTTTTGTCTGAAAAAGGGGGCAGACTTCTCTACACAGGCAAGGTTACCCAGCATATAAACTTGAGGTAAAAACTCTAGTTGGGTTTGCCAGATTCAAGGCCCAGATTTAAGCTTCTAATCTTGCAAGCAGAAGAGAGGACAGAGAATTCTGTTGTCGGCTTAATATGCAGTGTAATTATTGTATTTTTTTAGAAGATTGCTATATTGGTATATCCTTCTATGACAAAGTGACCTGCTTAGAATCATAGAATCATAGAATAGATTGGGTTGGAAAAGACCTCCAAGATCATCAAGTCCAACCCCTGATCCAACTCCAATTACTATATCATGGCACTAAGGGCCACGTCCAATCTCTTTTTAAAAACCTCCAGGGATGGTGAATCCACCACCTCTCTGGGTAGGCCGTTCCAATGCCTGATAACCCTTTCTGTAAAGAATTTCTTCCTAACATCTAGCCTAAACCTCCCCTGGCAGAGCTTGAGCCCATGTCCCCTTGTCCTATTGTTGGTTGCCTGGGAGAAGAGACCAACCCCCACCTGGCTATAACCTCCCTTCAGGTAGCTGAAGAGAGTGATGAAGTCACCTCTAAGCCTTCTCTTCTCCAGACTAAACAACCCCAGCTCCCTCAGCGTCTCCTCATAGGACTTGTGCTCAAGTCCCTTCACCAGCCTCGTTGCTCTTCTCTGGACCCGCTCCAGCACCTCAATATCCTTCCTGAACTGAGGGGCCCAGAGCTTAACACAGTACTCAAGGTGTGGCCTCACCAGTGCAGAGTACAGGGGAAGGATCACTTCCCTGGTCCTGCTGGCCACACTGCTCCTGATCCAGGCCAGGATACCATTGGCCTTCTTGGCCACCTTAGTAGATAAGGAAAAGGCTGTGCATGTAAATTATCTAGAAGTCAGTAAAAGCATTTGAAGTCATCTCCCACAGAATTCTCCAGGAGAAACTGGCTGTTCATGGCTTGGACAGGTGTACTCTTTTGCTCCATGAGAAACTGGCTGGATGGCCAGGCCCAGAGTTGTGGTGAATGGAGTTATATCCAGATGGTGGCCAGTCACTAGTGATGTTCCCCAGGACTCAGTTTTGGGGCCAGTCCTGTTTAATATCTTTGTCAATGATTTAGAAGAGGGCACTGAGTGCACCCTCAATCAGTTTGCAGATGACACCAAGTTGGACAGGAATGTTGATCTATTTGTGGGTAGGAAGGCCTTACACAGGGGTCTTGCCAGACTGGATCAATGGGCTGAGGACAGTTGAGGATGGGCATGAGGTTCAATAAAGTGAAATGCCAGGCCCTGCACTTGTGTCGTAACAACCCCATACAGCGCTATAGGCTTGGGGAATGGTGGCTGGAAAGTGGCCCAATGGAAAAGGACCTGGGGGTGCTGCTTGACAGTTGATTGAACATGAGTCAACAGTGTGTCCAGGTAGCCAAGAAGACCAATGGCATGCTGGTCTGTAGCAAGAATGGTGTGGCCAGGAGGACAAGGGAAGTGATTTTCCCTCTGTACTCATCACTAGTGAGGTACCTCAAATCCTGTGTTCAGTTTTGGGCCCCTTACTTCAAAAAGGACATTGAGATGTCCAGAGAAGGGGAAAAAAAGCTGGTGAAGGGTCTAGAAAGCATGTCTTAAGAGGAGTGGCAGAGGAAACTGGGATTGTTTAGTCTGGAGGAGGCTCAAGGGGGGCTCTCCACAACTACCCGAAAGGAGGTTGTAGTGAGGTGGGAGTTGGTCTCTCCTGCCATGTCTCAAGTGAAAGGACAATAGGAAATGTCCTTACCTGGAAGCTGGTAGATCTACAGTAGATTAAGCAGTTAAGTTAAAGTAAAATTAATATATCGACTATGGAAGTAGTCCCTTTACAATTAGGGTCTAACTTCAGACTGTGGATTTACTATAGCTTCCCTAAAGCTAGTGGAAGAGATGTCAGAAAGATTTAGGAGAAAATTGAACCAGACCTCCAAAGACAAAAATGAACGCCATCTGCATTTCAATCTGGTGAGGGAGTTGGATTTAGAATTCTAGGTGACATATAAAGACTACATAACTAAAGACTAACTCCAAATACTGTTTTAAACATAATTCTTGTCTAAATCACTACGAATATTTGATTAAATGGAAGGCGCATCAGTCTGTCTGAGCAGCCAGGAGTTTTACAGATTGATTTGAGTTTCTGAGACAAAGGAAAATCAGAAGAAAAAATAATTTATAATGAAAAGTCTGAAAGTCATGAATGCAAAAAAAATTCTTTTGTTTTCCAACAAAGATAAGTAAAAATGTACAGTAAAATAATTAAAAGAAGCTCAATCACTGACATTTATTTGAGAATCTGACCACACTTACAGTGATGACTAAACCTAAAGTGGTTACTGAAAAGGTCAACATTACAATACCTGTCTCCTTGTACAGTTCAGAGGAAAAATTATTTACCTTAAAAAATCCTTCTCAAAAGCTAGGAAGGATAACAGAAAGCTCCTTGAAAATAGCCATTGCTAAGGCACTGAAGGAAAAAAATCTGTGTTAAATCCAGTCTCTCTGGGTAATAAGTGCCTTATTTACATTTGTCATCATTTTATGCCTAAATCCTTGTGTCCTTGGCAAACGTCTCAGTACTTAGGATAATATAGGTCCTTATTTTCAAGGTAAGACTCAATTGTAGAGCAAAGGTGTATCAAAAAATGTTTGGGGTTTGTGGTATTTTCCAGGAATCAACAGGTAAACTTCCATGAAAGTGATGAAGAACTTAGCAATAATTTTGTTTTTACATCAATACTCTGAGATATAATAGACTTGACTTTAAGTACAAGAGCATTACTGCCAAATTGTGTACTTAAGGAAAACTAGTAGCATATTGATCTGCAGTAGGTCCTGTGTGGTTAAACAAAATCTGCATTTGAATTCAGTAGAAGTTTGTACAGGAACAAGACTTGTTTTTCTGCAGGATTTCTGCTCTAAGTGTCATCTTTCAAGGTCTGTCCCATACTAAAGGGGATTCCTTTTCCTGTGTACTTTATCTTCTTTGATTGTCCAGGGTGCACATTTTTTTAATAAGGGATTGTGTCTCTTAATTTTTCTGTGAGGTACTTATCATAATGGAGAGCTCATATTAAGCTGATGTCTCCTGGCATTGTTGAAATATAAGAAAAATAATATCATCATGTAAATTAAAGATAAAAAGAATACTCGCAGTCCTAATGTTTCTGTGATTTTTTTTTCCTTTGGTTAATACTTGGAAATATGGAAAACTGGTATTAGGAGCAATAGGCTGACCCTGATTTGAAGTTGGGACTGAAACAGGTTATCTTATAAGTTATTTAAACTGGTTTAATATGAAATGTTTACATAATGTTTACATAAATGTTTACATCACATGATATTTTATCCTCTGGTAGACTTCTTCAACTGAGTTTGCTTTTACGCAAATTACAATAAATCTTATTCTTTTTGTCCCTACTTGATAAGAGGTTAATGAAGTTCAATTTAAATATGCTATAACTTCTCAAGTAAAATTTAAATCCAATTTAATATATGCTTCATTAGTTCCTCAAGATCCCTCCCAAAAAAACCCTAACAAAACAAAACCCAAAACCTTCTTAAAAGCCTTCTTATGTTAAAATGATAATAACTGCATGTTCAGATAGAAATTAGTTGTATTCTGAAACCTTTTGGTTTAAGGTGATGACATCTACAATAATTCATGGTTTTTTTCGTCTCTTACTAAAGATTTCTACATCTGCAGTTGAATAAAAAGCCTGAAAGACTCTTTTTGAAAATACATGGGAAAAGTTTCATGTTAAATCTGTGGAGATAAGCTTCACTTAGAGTTGGTAACATTTCTGAGTTTTTCGGATGAGAAAATTCACCTTTATTAGCATGTGGTGACTCAAAACAGTACAGTGCCAGACACAGCAAGGACATCAAGCAACCTATCTGCTTTAGCAATCACAAATCAAAATAAAAACAAAAGAACATAAACATGAGGAGTAATGCATGTTCCAAGACTCCTAACAGCATTATGATTAATGAATTTAGTGCTTGAAAATGTCTTAAGTGCATTAGTGTTGCTCTTTTGACAGGTATTGCTTCCTATACAAATTAATCTCAGTAATGCGTATTGTAAACAATAAAATTAAAAAAATTTAGGTCAAAGAATAAATAAGTTTTACTTTGTACATTCCAAGATGCACAGATGCTCACTCAGTTTATGGTTTTTACCTTCCCAGTTACCTATGTATCTACAAAACCTTTGCCACTGGGGTCAAACTGGAATTATACATGTAATGTAAATGTATTTACTGGATTTGTTTTTCCCTCCCACTTTCTCCTTTCATTAAAAATTTCATTTTATCCTTTGCATTAAAAACCATTTCTTTGTATGTTCCTGGTTATTCTTTTTCTTTTTCTTCCTTATTCTACTGATGATAACAGAACATAGGTCTAAAGAACTTGGGTATATCACAGATATGTGACTAAGCTCAGGAGACAGGACATTAAAAATATGTGCCACACAGACTTGTGTTCTTTAGTAAGTCTTAGCTGCAATTTTGCCTCAAAAGTTGAGCTTGCCTCAATGAAGTGTCAAAAGGAGTTCAACAAAAAGTAGAATATGTCATCAAGTAAAACCAGATTGATAAAAGAACCACATCAAAATTAAAATATGATTATCTTTTTCAATTTCTCTCAAAACAGTAGGATATAGGAAGACAGAAAAGTATTAATGAGAGAGAGTTTGAAAGATATACAGAGATCTAATGTAAGAGAAACTAAAATTCTTTTTTAGTTTAAGTAACTAATTACTAAGTTTAAGTTACTTAACAATTAAGTAACTAATTGTTACTTAATTAAAAAAAATGTGTTTATTAGATGAAGAAAAAGATACAGTAGAGTTTGAGATTTAAAATTTGTGAAAAGGTTAAGGATTTATAAAATTCATAAAAAAAATACCCTGAGGTGTCAGTTAAAATTAGTATTGTGGCCTTTCACTGCTTAATGAAATATTAGAGATGGTGGACAATAATTGAAGTGGTTTCAGACTAATGTCAGTGTACTCAAATAAGGGCTACCCTATCAATGTGAGATTTTACTATGACATTGAAAAAAAAAGTACTGAAGAGTCAAACTCTGCCTGTAAAAGGAGATAAAGAAAAAGAATTGTGAGACCAAAAAAGGAGGAATTAAATTCAATCACTGGAAAACAACAGAAAAAATACACCCCAAGTTTAAATTCTACTTTATCCTTGGTGGCCAGTAGTAAGGTAGGGATGTTTTAAATGTGAAAAACTTTCTCTGCTTAGAAGATAAGAAAACAAAGACCTTGGTTACAACAGGAAAAAAAAACAAAAACAAAACAGGAGAGGGAAAGGGAAGGCCAAGTAGAAGGGGAAAGAGAAGACAAGGCAGAAGAATGAGTAGTCATGTTCATAGATGTGCTGGGTAAATTTGTTTTTCTCTTCAGCTTCATTCTGTCTCTAACATTTTGGAATAGGAACACCTACACAAAGCATTCTTTTAGTACGTTTTTTTCTTGTGTCTCCATGTACACATGCCTGTAGGATCCTTATGCTATCATTTTTAAAGCAATAAAGATCAAGCTTCAGAGATAGACACTCAGCTTGATCCAGGAATCTGATATGTCCCACAGTCCTGAGGCTTGTAAAAGCCTTGAAACTCTGTGTTGACTGCTTCTGAAGTAGATCCTGGGGTGGTTTTAGTTGACAAGAGAAAAGGCTTTTCTTTCCCTTGGCTTATCCATGACTTCTTAGTGGAAAATGTAATGATAGTTGTCTCTCAACCTCAATTGAATGTTGTTGTCAAATATCAAGGATAATTTTTAAAATATTCATTGACATTTAAAAACTATAAGGATACAAATTTTTTTTCAGTGGCATGCATAAAAATACCACATTCCTTTGCTGGACATAAAATGGTATTAAAATAAGATTACTAGTTTCTGTCTTCCAGTGGACTCTCAATCCTTTACAAGAAATTCTGTCTGTCTTTTCTTCCTTAACACATTTAAAGCTTCTCAACAGCAACATTCTACAGGCATTTTTCAGACATTTATTCAGGGAAAGTTCTCAGTAATTTCAATGAATATTTACTCAAAGATGATCTAAGCCAGAGAATTATTAATAAACAAGTTCCCTATTCTATTATTTTCATATATTTTTTATTTGATTGTATTCTATGAAATTGCAATTTTTTTCATAAGGATTAGTCAAAATTGTTAATTAAGGGACCTTCATGTCTTGCTCATGATATTATTTTTGAATCTGTTACAAAGTTTATTTCAAGCAATTGTTTAATTTTCCTAAATGCCAAATATAAATATTGAGAGGTTTGTGATGTGAATATTTGTATTTATGAATTAAAATCACTGCCACAAATGATCTCCAGTATTGCCTTAATGTTCACTTTTTATTAGAATTTTTGCAGAAAATAAAAGCAAAAAAGGTGTGTAAACATTTTAAGCAAATAATGCACAGCTATAGAAACATTTCTTTTAATATAGTGCCATAGAAATATATAGTTATTCTCTTAAAGACTGAAGCTAGACTGTGGAAGAAGTTATTGCTTTAAGGCGGAAGTATAACTATGGATCACAATTTTCTGCCCATGTCACAAAAGGATGTTTTCAATAATCACAAAGAACAAATAAAAATATGCATTCCTTTATGTTTTGAGAAGTAACTAGCAAGAGCCAAAAACTCTGAGTTCCACTCAATTAATAGTCAGAAATTAACCTGATACTTTCTTAAAAGACACTGTGTACATGCTGTATACTAAACTTTGAGAGTTCAGATTAAAATCTTCAAAGTAGGTCCAGTGTTATTATGGAGTTTTAATCTGAAAGATTAAATAATTTGAAAAATTAATCTGAAAGATTAAAACAACAAATATCAAAGGCCATCTACAGGTACAAAAAATATGCTCTTATGACCTGGAGTGGTTTGATTAAAACCTGAAGCATTCTGAACAACTGAGAGGGATGCTGAATTCCTTATTTGAAAACTGTCAGAACAATAACAAATTTCAGCTGCATATGCAATTTGGTTAAAACATGTTCCCAGATCACAAGGTGGTTAAATAATTAGAGTTCCATAGACTAGTTCAGCCTAGTTCCTCAAAAGATCATCTTCTCCAAGCACCAGTTCAGAAAAGGATTAAATTCAATGTTAGACAAGGGACATTATCTAAGTAAATTGTGAATATCTCCAATCATGGAGACTGCAAAATATCTCTGGATTACCTATCCTAATGTGCCTATCTTGATGGTAGATTTTTTTCCCTGATCTCTAATAACACTTCTATATTCATGATCATACTAAATATATTTTTAATAAAGACATATATGGTGTCTTAATTTGTATAACATTCATTTCGAAAAACAATATGTATCTAGAAATTCAACACAGATGACCCCTATGCACCTTTTCAGTTCTATAAAACAGTTTGTAAATTGTACTTAGGTTAGGATTTTGCATGTCAGTATGTTTGAATTCTACTTCTTGTAGTAAGTATTCTACTTCTTGTAAGTATTGTAAAATAACTTGTCAAGAGGCACGTTATCAGCATTTTAAACTGCATCTGAATTTATCATATCTACTCAAATTCTGCACATGATATTTAAAGCAATATCATTCAGCTGCCTGGAAAAAGTTATAAGAAAAGATTAATTAAAAAAAAGTAGTGGCTAACATTTTTTAAAAAACCTGCTTATTTTCTTATAGTAATATATGTTAAGAACTATAGGATAATCAATTCTGACTGTATGTGAGGATTAAAAAAACTTGTGATATATGGCTCATTCATTGAAGAGGAATAGACTGGTACAGTTTTCTCAGCAGACAAAATTAAATGATGATGGGTGGTCTGTCAAGAAATGGCATTATATTAGCAGAATGAGAAATGATTGCAAACACAGAAATGTAATAACCAGAGAAAGAAATTATCAGCCATTGGAGCAAGCTTGGATCCTTGCCAAGTTTTACATAACTTCAAAAAAATTATTATATGAAGGTTGAATTTACACATACATTCAAGATACAGTCAAGAATTTTTTACCCTTATTTTACCCTTACTGATTTTTTCTGCTAGGATTGGTTTCAGTAACATCTGGAGATAACTTAGTGGGTGAAAGTACTCTTCTAGAACAAGAATTATGTCAGAAACTGACTGCTGGTGTACTATCAGTAATAGCAAGATTTCCATTGTGTACTGGCAATATTAGTGAGGTATTTGCTGTGTATCAACTGCAAATAGTCTGTAGGGTAAGTCCAACATGGCTTCGAACAGGAACTGTTCATGTAGAACATTCATGATGCAAATGACTTCTACTTTGATTCAGTTAAGAACCTGAAGTTTCCATCCAGAGCCCTGCAGAACAAATTCCTTTCTGATCTGCAGAGCAGTCTTCCACAGGGAAACAAATTCCACCTCCAAATTGGTAGGCACCAGAACAGTTATTATCGGGTCAGAACCAACCTGTGGAGAGTGTGTGTGTGTGTGTGTGTGTGTGTGAGGGGGAAGGGATGGATTGAACCTCACAGAGGTGGGGTGGCAACTGTGGAAGCCCCCTGGAGTACACATGGGGAAGCCCCAGAGTAGCTGTCAGCCACAAACAGCCTGGGAAAACTATAACAAACCACACCTCCTGCAGCCCCTCACCCAGCTCAGATTGGCAGGGACAGTGAGAGCACTGCCCCTCACCATGGCCTGGAATCCCCAGAGTAGCTGCTGGGTCAGAGACCCTGCCTGGAGGAGTTGGCCATAGGGATCAGAGCAGATAAAACCAAAGGCATGTGTTTGCCTTGTGTCATGGTCCTGACACTTGAACTTGTGAGAGCTGGTCTCCTACAAGGCTTAAATGGTAGCTATATATAATCTATCTCTTTCACCTTCTCTCTTCTTGATCCCTCTGCTCCTTTTTTGATACTTAGGGTGGTTTGGAGCCAGAGGAATTGTGTCTTGACTAAGTATTGTGGAATTGATTGGATTTTGTCTTAAGTGTTTTTGGTTTATTGGACCTTTATTTTAGTGTTGTTGGTTTACTGGATTTTGATTTAAGTGTTGTAAAGTAATAGTGTATGCTGAGTCAGTATTGTGGTGGAACATTTTATCTAGCTTGTGTGGTGTTCTTTTGAACTTTGGCCAAGTTTCTTATTTACTCCCCTAAATTAATAAAGAAATTCCTTGGGAATAAGCCCGTGGCTTATTGTCTTGATGATATCTTGAGGTTTTAAAGAACCCTATATCTATGCATTAAAGTAAAACTCATAGCAAATCCTGTAAGCGGGCAGCTCCTGGGGCTGGAGTTTCACACACCTGAGAAAATTCTGTTAAGACTCAAGAAGGATACAATTGCAACATGTAAAAGCTGCATTTTAAAGTCAGGAGCTTTAAAGGTTAGCAAGGCACAGATTCTGCGTATGTAATTTAGGTCATTAATCTGTGCCCTGTTCCTGTCTCCCACCTCCCTCTAAATCTAATGGTTTGATTTACTGTTTTCATGTTTGGTTCTGCATACATTACTTATTTCTATGTGTTTCATGAATCATCTACTAGAGTGCAAAAGAAAGAAAGAATTCTGCATAGGTGGAATGGATATGAAACATCCATACGTATGGTGATGCCCTTAACTGGGTAGTAAGTAACCTTACTAGCATCATAGTGTGTTGCTATCAGTCATACAGCTGGGCATTTTTTGGAGATAGTTAAAAACCCCAAACACTGGAGGTTGTTTGAAGACAATTTGAATAGGAAATTACCATTCGAGAACAACTGAAAAGAAATTTGATGGAGTGTAGTAAAAACACAGTAAACTCAAGCAGTTCATAAAGGTAGTAAAGCTATTTTAGCTTTTTGCTCATGATCAATAATGATCAGAAGCTATGATGCTGGTTTAACAGTTTCTGTCAAACAGATATGGTGTTTGACTCAGTTTTTAAAGCCAAGGCATGTAGAGCAAAAGCCCACCACTTCAAATACTATTTATGTTTTATGGAAGTTTTGCTGGGAATATTTAGAACTAACTTATTAGTTAGTTCCAATATAAATAATTAAATAAATATTAGAAACACAAATTTCCAAGACAAGATTTAAATGCATAGTTAGGCAAAGTAAATTTGCACAGCTCGTTTGTCCTTCACTATATTGCACCTGTCTTCTGAAGTTTTATTTCTTTGTTATGGTTCACAGACATGTATGCTTACATACAAAAAGAAATATATTTTTCACCTCAATTAGAATTTAAGAATAAAATATTGCCTAGAAAGGGCAATACTGCCCTATGGCTGCACAGATACAGTGCCGATTGTTCAGTAAGGCTAGAAAACAACATTAAATAACAATTATTAGTAGGATTTCAAGCTCGATTAACTTTCTAAGAAATCTGTCCCTCAGTACTCATCACTGGGTTTGGGTGAATTACAAGACTTTATTTTCTAAAATTCATCCTGCTTACTATGTGGCAATAGCAGAGCATAAATGCATACATAAGGGATAATAGTGCTCTACTTTATTTGAGTATGGAATTGAGTGATTTATTTTCGGTCTAGGTTTAACGATCCAGAGAGCTTGACTTTCTGTCCATTATGAATTGCTTATAGAAACATTTTCCTTAAGATAATAAGCTTTCAATCAAACTTGAGACCATTTTCTTTCCTCATTGTATTATTATTTTTGAAGGCCAAATTCCGATTTGTGCTTTCAGCTTCAATGGTGCTTTGTCAGAGCACCTTTTTCACCTGTCAATGGTGCCAGGTCTTTTAAGAAAGTCAGTCGTAAATATGTAGTGAAAAATTTTTTTCACTGCAAGTAATAAGACCAGATAATAGGATAAATGCCCAGCTGTTGTTTATTTCAGGGAAATCTACATCACAGTAGAATTCCACACTACCATCTATTTCCATTCAGATCTCATTTCAAATATTTGGTAACACCTCATATTTTGAAAGACTTCAACGTACATGCTCTGAAGTTCTTCATATCACAGGCAAACACAGTTTTCTCTCAAAAGAGCCAATATTCTGCAACTATGAGAACACAGAGGAATGAATTAATCAGCTGCTCACAGTATACTTCCGATAGTCTCATTTATTTAACAAACATTCAGGAGTAAGTAAATACTGATAATATATGTTTTCCACCTTCTATTTGGTAGATTAAAGTAATTTCATTTAGATGTGTTCTACAAATATCTTCAAAAGATTCTTTAACCCAGTTCTGCTGTGGCCTTTAGAAAAGACTTCAACAGAATGTTGATAAGGCTTCTATTGACCCCTACAAAGACTGCCATTTTCATATTATATGACATACGTGTGCCAGGCTGTGTGATATGGCAATGGTCAGGCAGATCTGCACCTCCTCTCTTCTCTGCAATCTTTATTGTTGTTTTATTCAGCCCTTGCATATTTTTTGTGACAGTTCTGTACTTTATAATCATGCAACATGCAACATGCAGTAAATGCAGTTACAAACGTCAAAGAATCTCTCTTGAATCAGACAGGAAATTATTTTTATCCTGACTCTGAATTGTTTAGTCTTTCCTTTTATTTGTTTATTTGGGCTAAAGGGAGGGATTTGGCACTGCAACAATAATTACAGCTCTGCTGTGGTCCAGTTGCCATGTGGTAGCTGATGAAGACCTGCAGTTGCTGGTCTTTATTATGGCTGAACAAACTAGTTTAATGACTATTAGCATCAATTCACTGAAATACCAAATTATAATTAGCTGAACTAGAAGAACAGATAAAAGTTAGTTTCCAAGAAAATATGGGGAAAAAAATCTTATATGGAGAGATATTGCAACCTTGAGTTTGTCTAGAATGAGGAAACAAGCATATATGTTAGCCAAAGGTTCTTGTTTACTGTACAGGTCTACAAGTTCAAGCTATTCTATTTTCTTAATTAACATATAACAACACATTTTAGCATAACGATGATCTTACAAGGTAACCTCCAGTCAAAAGGAGGATTAGACAAGAGCAGAACAAATAAATAACTCCCACTTGAAAACCTTTTCACCACTTCTTTGTGCTTTGTGCTCATTACACTGGCTAAGAATTAAGCTGAACGTTCAAAATGAATGTGAGAAATTATGGACTCATAGTGTTCATGGCACATCACCAGTGTGGAAATTTGTCTTTGGCATTACAGGTAGGAGAAAGACTGATCATTTCTCACACAGCACCACAAGCCCTAAATAATGTGCACTATTACAATGATTTAAACCCTGTAGGCTTTTAAGGGACATCATATTTAATATTATCTACTTGAGCTGAACCATACTTCATATTATTTTTGTGCTGCTTTACAAAACAAGGATGAAGTTTTTTGTTTGCTTTTAAATTATCACTATGCAGTGTGATGAAGTATCCCATATAGAATTAGACCTTGAATGTCTGACTAACTCAATATAGCAAAGCAGCACTAAACAAATGCAGGAATATCCCTAGTCTTATTCTGAAAAGCCATGAAAGAGCCACATGTCACCATAAATTATCAGATAATTCAAAGTATAAAATTTCTAAGTGACACTTGATCAACATTTAATTTTTTCAAGGGTTTATCATTATTAAGTAAATTACTTCAGCATTAACTCTTTAAAAGATAACCCGTAGTGTTCCCCTTTTCTGGAAGACATTATTTTCCCTTTTTCTCCATGAATTCTAAATGACTGAATACTTCAAACTTTCTGTGTGGTTCATTCTGCCTACATGTACTTTTTAATATGTTTTTAATTTGTTACCTAATTTCAGTTTTATTTAATGAAGGGACAGAATTACAAAGATAATTAATTTTTTAAAGTTTCATGGACACGTGTGCAGGAAGACAACTCTATAAACATAATTGCTGAGGAAATAGCTAATATATGAGTTCAAACCTTTCTAAACTCCATGGAATCTTCCTGGGAGATGAATACCTTTCAGATGGGAAAAAAAAGATCACAGAACATGAGGGAGGTGAGGTAATGAAAATACAATATAGAGACCTGAGTGACTATATTAAATAGAAACTAATGAAAAAGTGTCTACAGAGAAAAGTCAGTCAGTCAGACAAAATAATTAGTTCATATGGAAATACAGTACCTATAGAGAATTCATGTGGCTTTTCAAGAAGTCTAAAGACGTAGCACAGCTTCAAATAAATCCTCTTTGCCTTCTCACTCTGTGGGGAGCAAGAGTGGAGAATTGGGGAGTTCCTTAAATCTTTATTTGAAGCAGCTGTTCTTTAATAGCTTGGGGTAAGAGAATTCACCCATCTTGCCACAGAAGTGCTGCTGAGGCATTCGAGCAGCACATGGTTTTTAAGAAAACAAAGCTGCTGCAGATTTCTTGCTGCTAAAACATTTGGATTATCCATGCTGGTTTCAAGAGCCCTGTGACACTCTCAGAAAAGACATGGGTCACTGTGTCAATCCCTTCTGCATCTTCAGAAAAGTACTTCTCCCCAAATGCCCACTGTTGCTTTAGACAGTAGAATCTTTGGGAGTAAAATTCAAAGCATAATGCATTGCACTGTAGGCAAAAAAAAAGTACAAAGGCTGGATCTATCAAAAGGCTTTTAATGTTTGTAATTTTCTTTTCATGCTGGGAGGAAACCAGTAGAGACAGCACTTTTAAAGTACGTGAGACAGCTGTTGTTGGGGTCTGTAGACAGGCTGTACTAGCCCAAGGCACTCCAAATAATGTTTTTGCAATGTCTTTAAAGATACTCAGACAGAGACACATTACCAAGCACCATGGCATCAACTACAGGCAGTCTCTTATCCAGACTCTTAGAAAAGCAGTAACAAGGGAAGCTGATTGCTGAGCTGCATTTAGGTAGTTTTGCTCAACTGTACTGGAGATGCCTTCCTGCACTCTATGTGTCTCGTATCTTTTATTAGCATCAAGTCTCGTGATTATTTTTAAGATAAAACATATGAATTAATGTGAATGCCTCAAAGGTCTTAGTACATATGTAACCAATTTCTTAAATACCTTTAGCTGACATCCAGAATAATTTGCTTTGGAAATGAATTTTTATTTATTTGTGCAGTTAAGTAGGGGATATAGTTCTAAATTGTTCTGAGACAGCTGTTTCCATTTTAGCTGTTGTAAATGGATAATCATGAGAGCTTGTGCACACAAACAGGTGGGGCCATTAAATGCTTCCTTTCTCCCTTTGAATGCCTCCACTGCTCCTCATGAATATAGCTACTAAAAGCTGTACAAAACTTTCCTAATGAAATCACAGGGAAATTGCTGGTCCGTCTGGTACATGAGGAAGTTCTCAGTCATGATTAGGCCCAGCTTCTTACCACAGGTTGCCATAGAAGCTGAGAATAAAAGCAAATGGGCTTTCAGAGGTGAGTGGGAAAAGTCCTAAGAAGGGGTGAGATTAGTTGATGAATTTGCAAACATGATATAAGATTAATTTTTTTTTCTATCCAGTACTTCCATTATCCCAAGGTGGTGGTAGCACAAAGGACCTGAATCCTTTCAGGGCAGTCCTTGGAGAAGCAAGACCCTATATTCCATTTTAGTTTCAGGTTTATTGTTTTTCAAAGTTAAAAAACCAAATTAAATTAATTTACCAACAGGGTATTTTGAAGGTAGCAGAGGTGTAGATCAGTTTTGGGAGAGTCCAGCTGTTTACTTAATAAATTCACGCTTCTCAGAAAGATAGCTGAATCAATCAACTTCTGTTAACTAAGAATATCATACCTCAATGCAGTTTTCCAACAGCTTTGGAAAACTAACTGCGTGGCTATGTTAGCTAGCTTTCTTTTCAGTGGGAACATTTTATTATTGTAGCAGTGAGGTCTTATTAAAATATATAATCAAACTAAAGTACACAAAATACACATAGTGCATTAAAACTCACCTGATTTGCTCAATCAGTTAATACAGAAAATAAGAGATAGCTCTGGTAGTTGTTAAGCATCTTCACATTCACCATGGCACTGCTTTGTGTCATGGGACATAATAAGCTCCACAGATTGCACATTTTGTACCTGTAGGAAAAAATGGGCAACAATTTGCCTGTTTACTGACAATAGGAAAAGGCCCTCTGAAATCCAAGGCAGAGAAATCCAAGATGAGAAAATGCAACCATATTTAATCAGATGCATCCCCCGAACCCATGTTTTCTTCACTAGGGAATTAATTTAGAAAGATGAGAATGACTTACATGTTAGCACAGTCCTGACTCAGTAGGTGGTTGATAGATTCATGAATAAAGGTACCAAGTTTAATCTGTCGAGGTTTGCAGCACATTTTGCTTCTTACAATTTATTTTCTCTGTAGTTATTAAAACGTGTATATGTCCCAGTGTTTAAGATAAATGATGATTTTTTTTCTTTCATTTTTACTATTTACTACTTGACTGTTTTAAAATGCTGACATGCAATGACGTCTGTACAACCAGAATGAAATTAATTCATACTTAATCCTTATTAATTCATACTTAATCCTTCTCTGTGGCTGACATAATGTCAGCTTGACAATTAAACTCTTTAATACAATTGACTGACTGATCTCAAAAGCCTCAGTGATTGGTGTGGTGCTTATTTAGTAGCAACTTTTTAAAACCAAGTCCATAAAAATCAAAGATCTGAAACTATATGTATTGAATCTTCCTTGTGATGTTGTATATGAATAAACCAGTAATTTTTAAAGTAATCATGGCTGACAGTAAACATGCCACAGAATTAAATGGAAATCCTCCCAAAAAAACAAACAAATGACAAAATGCTTCTGTCAGACACGTTATACATAAAAAATGCTTTCTGGTAATGTCTTTTAAAATTGGTGACAGTGGCTGGTCCTCAGGAAGGATTTGATAGATAGAAAGATAGAAAAATAGAAATATAGTTACAAATTTAAAAAGTCATAAGGCCTTGATAAATGAAGTTGGCAAGAACAAAATAATGAAGAATTAATAATTAAAGATAGCAATGAGGAAAACACAAGGAAAGCATCACTTAAAATAATTGAAACCATGAGAAAGTGAGTACCAAAACCAAGTAACAGATGCAGAACTTTGAAGAATTTTTAACAAATAGTGTCAGAATAGCATATAGCCCTTTATTATCAGACTGGTAAATGGATGTGAACAATTTCTATAGGTGCATAGAATGGAACATGATATGGGAACCACTGTCATAAAAGAGAAAAAAGTATGCTAGTGTTTGTAAGAAAACTTATGAATCAAAGCACAGCCACACATTTGCAGACCAGGCGTTCAGTTAGACAAATTTCCTGTTTCCAATACCGATTACAAGCAGAAGTCTTGGTAGGAGTGAGAATGGAAAAAAATATATATATACATATATATAAAGTTATACATATGTATAAAAATATGTGTGTGTGTGTGTGTGTGTGTGTGTGTGTTACACGTATTTCTATATGTACTTTTGTCTGGGTGTTCTCCAAGCATCTGATTTCTTCTGGGTTGGTAGATAAGCTTACTCATTCGTTGTGAAAACCACCGGGCAATTACAATAAACGTAAAGGTTAAAGCCTGTTACAGAAAGAATGACTGAATCTGAATGAGCATGCTACGCACTTACCTACGTAATCATGTACTTTCAGCATTACTAATCCTGTCTCTGTCTCATTCTGTATTCTTCCTGGTTCAAGGAAGGTTTTTTTCACCCTTACCTCCCACTAGTGTCAGTTAAAGTTCTCATTTAAATTGAAAGTGTGTCAGTAGCTGAGTCAGCAAGCAAGCAGAAAATGAAGAAAAGTATATAAGTCATAAAAATTAAAGCAAAAAGGAATTAAGGGGAGATACTGGGTAGATTGTAAAAGTTCTTCAGTAAATTTCAAAATTCAGATTTGACTGTTTGCCCTCAACTTAATTATTTCCTTTGTAAATGTGAAACATTTAAAGCATAGAATCTAGATTAGAAGAAAATACCAGTCTGTTTAATGACAATGATCTCGAATTCCTCATGCCTAACTTTTAAGGCTAGGAGGTAAACTGATAAAGTAGCATAACAGAGAAATAAACGTCTGGAATCAGGGAACCTCTATGATCTTCAGCAATTAACCTTTTATCCCAAAGAGCCCAACTAAGGAAGTTGCATAGTAAAAGAGAAATAGTAATATTTTCAAATTACTGAAGCAGTGATACAATGCTAAATCTTACATCATAATACAGTGATAAAGTTTACCAGCAATCCTAACTACATTCCAGCTGAAAGACATTCCCTTCATCACAGCATGCCACATAAAAACTCATTTAAATGTCTGTGCATAATTTGCCATCTGAAAGTTTTAACCAGCTGCACATACATACAATTATATTCCCTTACTTCAGTGATGTAAATAGAATTTCTTCAGCTTTTTGACAGATTTAATTAGGGAAATTCTTTCAGTTTTTCCCTTCTAATGTTGTGATTATATTAGTGTGAAAATGACCATTGAATCTTTCATTCAAAATACCCTCAGATATTTAAAGCACAGTTCTTTAGGGATGGTTTATCTCTAGCAGATGTGTTACTATAGACCTTTAGCCCTCCAATCTGCAGGCAATTAGGATGTTCTTTCAACCAAACTGCAGAACCAGTCATTCACTCTGCAGTCCTATTAATTGTTTGGGAGACTTGCATAGGTATAGAGTGGTGTTTTTTTCACATGTGAAAATACAGAATTTTTGAGAGAACATTCATAAAATTGAAAGTGTAACATCAATGGTAACTTAAATTATTTTAGAATTGTCTGATTTTGGCAGCTTTTAGCTAAGCAGCAAGGTACCTTAAGCCCTCATTAGAATTACTCTCTTCTGTGCCCTAGAATTTTTATTTAGAGACAGTGGTGGAAGCCCAAGAAACACTAGAGTTCCAAAAAAGAGTAAGTACTGGGGCTATGCATAAGTTCGGAACAGGAAAGAGTACAAAGGAACATTTTTGTCCTGCTCCAAAGCCATCTAGGGTTTTAACATTTATATTATGCTTCAGCATATAAATGAATATGTAAAAATGAGTTGCTTGTCTAAGGTACTCCATCAAGACTAATTTCTCTTGAAATCTCGCCCCTGCAAAATATTCTGTGATCTGATTACTTTTAGACCATGAATCATTACCTGCCACCATCTGACAAATATATCTTGTAATGTATATATCGATAGAACACAGCATTCTGAACAGATTTCTACCAGAGGGCCTGAAAGTGCTTTGCAAACAGAAACTCGACAAGCCTCCTAATTTGTGTTAGCTGGGTTGACTATTTTTTTTTTTTTGCACCTTCATTTTGCTTTTCTTCGTTTTATTCTGCAGCCCCAGTTATATTCAAAGCCAAGAAAGTCCAAATTCCATCCTGAGCTTTCTGGGGAAAGAACATGCATCTTCAATAGATTTCTGATTTCCTTCCTTTCAATTTTTTAGAAGGACTTAACATCTTAATATTTTTTTTAATAGTTCTGTTGAAAAATGGAGAACTTGCTTACAAAACACTGAGATGAAACATACTAGTTCTGAAATTTGGTAAAATGTGAATCCATCATCAGCTTTCAGATGACACTTCTGATGCTCATCCTTCATGTTTCATGGAAAATTACCTAATGCTCATGACAAATCTGGATTTTAAATGAATATATATTAGTTGGGTCTAATTCTGCTGTCCCTGGAGACAGTGAAAAAACAGCTGTTGATGGTAGTGGAATAGTTTGAACAACTCTACATTTGAACTTTTCCCATTGTCATAAATATTTCTTTAGGAATACATTAAACTAAGCACCTCCAATAGAATCTCTTCTAAAACTAGGCAATTTTTTTCTGAAGCCTTGATGTACAAATACATGCAAGATTGTATCAAAATCACTTATAAATCAGACTTTTTTTATACTGTAACCTTGCTTAAAGCTTGAAATCTTATTTGAATACCTGAAAGCAAGAATACTACCTGAGGGAGACTTTCATGGGGGAGTTCAGTAGTTAGTAATTTTGGAAAGTCCCACCTAGGACTTGATTTTTTTCTTTGTCTGTGCTTAATTGCTTCTAAGTATAAGCCTCTATGCATTTCGTTAGAACTCATGCTCTTGACATGATGGTATCAAATGAAAAAAAAGGTGGAAAACCAAACCAGATATTTAGGGGAATAGAGAGGATGGAGGCTGATATAAGGATCTACGCTAAACTGAAAAGTGCCTAAAAGTAAATGAAATTACATTATATATATTACCTAATTATGTGAAGGCTACTTTAGTAATAGAAAAAACTTATCTTTTTATGTCCTTTGTGAAGCAGTGGACAATCTGTACCCATTGGTCCACCCTTTCCTCCTTCTACCCCTGTACAGATCTAGTGCATATGTGGATTTCCACTGTCAGTCTGGCTCGGGGTTCAAACTCCCATGACAACTCAAACAAGCCCAAATACATACACTGTATAAAAGCTGGAGCCAGCCAGCTAGATCCTTAACCTGTGAAACTCAAACAGGAGGGACAATAATGTGTGAAATGGTCTGGGTTCACATGATTTTGAAGTTACACAGAATTATGAGTTTCAGCCTTTCTTGGACACCACTAAAAAGATATGAGATAGTCTTATGTCTGTGCATTGTCAACATGTCAAATTTCCCTTCAGCAGGATCTCCTTCTAAGTCTATCAGGGGACTCAAGGAAGGATTTTTTTTGTAATATGTTTAATATAGTTTCCTGAATGATTTCTTATATTCCTCATGATTATCAAAAATATGATATTACATAGTATAGGAAAACCTCTCAGGTGACTTGGCTGATGTGTCTTGCTCACAAAGCTATGTTGATTGCTGGATTTTATGTAGGGAGAAATTTTCTCCCTGATGAGAGTGGCAAGGCTCCCAAACAGACTGGTATTATCTCTGCTTTCCTCTGCCTCATACAGTAAAACTTATCTAATTTTCTGCAAAATACTGCAAAGGTTGTCTGATGCTGCAAACTCCTTCGTCTGTCTGGTCTTTCCTGTTCCTTCTTATAGGAAGGACTTGTCCTGACCTAATGTAGGCCCTTTTGGCCTTACTTCCTAAATTGTATGAGCCCTTTAAAATCAGTGGCATCTTCTTTATAACGCGCATTTCAAAGGAACTGGAGATAGAATTCCCTCAACGCAGAGGAAAATGGTGCATTTTTCACAGGGGTACAAAAATGATAAATTCAACTGTAGATGACCAAACAGTCTTCTTGGAAAAAGACAACAATACACAGACATGGGATTGTTCTCGTTTTCTTCATCCTACAAAACGGTGTTGCTGGCTTGTTCCTATTATCCACAGTCTTAATTATCCTATTAATAATTCCTATTATCCACAGCCAGATCTCTGTGGATAGAACACCATGTGTGCTCTTAGTTCTTTTTCTCTTTGGACATTAAGCCTGATCCCACAAGAAGACTTGTCCTAATTCAAATTCTTGAATATCAGCATTGTTAATTCCATCTAAACAGAAGTAAACCCTCTTTTACTGTGGGGGTTGTGAAACACTGAAATAGGTTGGCCAGAAAAGTCATGGAGTCTCCATTTGTAGACATATTCAAAACTCTACATAGTCCCAGGCAGCCTGCTGTAGCTAACACTGCTTAAGCAGATCTTGGAATAGTGTGCTCAAGATGTCAATAATTTTCTATCCCATGCTAGAAAGCTCTTATTTTCCTCTTCATCAGACCCTAGTTCTTGTAGTTTACTAGGAAACTGGGAGAAGATACCTTCAACATCTCCAATTGAATATATGTAATTATTTTACAATTTATTGGTTGATTATCTTGCGAGTGATAGAAAATATTCACTGGATTGATATCTTCTTTTTCACTTTTCTCTATACTTTAAACTGTATTTTTTAATCTTTAAATTTTTAAAAGCTTATCTTTAATTTTTTTGCAACAATGCATATTCAATACTACATTGAATGTTTCCCTTTCTGTTCAATTAAGTAGTTTTTGATTGGTTGTCTTGTGTCTAATCTGCTCTCCTATCCGCTTTTATCTTCTGTCAAGACTTATCTGAAAGTCTTTTCTTTAATAAAAAATCATAGTAGTTCTGTATATCTTTGACAGATTTTAGATTTTCAGATTACTCTGCCATTTCATTTTAAGTAAAAACCCAGTTTATTAAGTCACAAATCCATTGCACAGAGAAACTGAATGGTTTATTAAAATGGCAAGTGCTTTTGAGCTGACACTTTAAAGTCTCTGCTATGGCTACATACAGTGTTATACTGGTAAATACGATGTTAGAAAAGTATGAACCTTAGTGTAGATTTGGTCAGTTTTGGTAGAAATATTTGTATCTGTAGAGTATAAAAATGTGTACAATTTAGATGGGTAGCTTTTCTACATCTCAGATATGAATAGATATAGTAATGGCATATAATGCTTTAACTGTTCCAGACTAGTTAAAACGTTATTTTTCTGTGACTAAAAACATTCTGGTTGAGTATAATTATTCCAAGCTTGTGCTGTTCTTTTGTATCTAAAATACTAGCAATTAACTTTAAAACTCCTGTGTTTAAAAATGTTTATGTTTAAGAGAGCTGCAATTTCTTCCTCTTTCTATCTCCTTGTTTCCATCCCCTCATTCTGCTTGAGCAACAATTTGATTAAACATTAGAACAGCGAAATATTTACTTCCCGAGAAAGGCAATTTGAGGACAATCCTGTATCAATTTTGAACATAGCTGAGAACCTTAATTTCTTAGGCTAAATCTGAGCATGGATACTTTATGGATAATTTAACCACACAGAAATCTGCACTGTTAGTTTCAGCTGTACTGCCAGTTGACTGTGCTTGATGCTGTAAGAGACCTCTGATGCACTTGGTATGTTGTTTGAAACAATTCAGTTCTGATGAATTGAAAGGAAATTTTAACAGTTTTCTCAGCATATCACCTTGACATGAAAATTGTTATATTTACTGGATCAGGAATGAAGGTTCTTTGTCCAAATGGCAATTACCTTTTCATAACAAGAAAAGAGCAGGGAGGGAAAGAAGAGAGAATGAAGTGAGGAAATGTATGGTCTGATTGTCAGGAATCGGTGATGCCTGCTGCTTCTATTGAGTTCAGCAGAATCTCTACATGCTTTACATTTCAAAAAAATCAGGCCATTAAAAGCCAAAGGACTTCAGGCACTTTCCAATTCTGCCTATACTAATCAAAATGACCTTTCATAGTAGAGCTGAAGGGTCAGGCTTATCGCTTTTGCAGACTTGAATAAAATTTTCCTATTTGACAGGACAATTTGCTGAAAAATGCTGTCCTAAGAATTATGTCAATTCACCTTCCTATGCACAGTATACAGGACTTGATTGGAGGTCATATCTGAGGACAGCAGCTTATCACCCATTACATTTATTAAAGCAAACCTCCTAGAACATCTTCATTTATTGCTTTATTCTAAAATGTATTTGGGGGAAAAAAATAAGAACTCACATTCTATACCTTAAATAAATGCTTCAAGAAATAAAAAAGTTCTGATGCCTACCTGCCTGAAGGTAAAACAAGGTGTGATAACATTTCTTCTGCTTCAGATCATGTATGTGAAGAAATAGAGGCAAATAAAATAATTTTTTTATTGTGGACAAAATGTAAAGTTACAATTTTGTGCAAGCTAGACCGTATACATCTGTCTCAGAGTGGACTGTCATATGGGATAAAGAGAAAGCTCCATGAGCAGTAACAGTGTAAGATTTTAGTACAATTTACCACCTGATTCTGGGGACAACGAAGGACGATGTTCAAAACTGATTTCTTAGAATGCATTGAAGTTCAAGTCTTGAATGCAGAATTTTGGGACATCCAGTTAAGTTGTGGATTTTGGGTTGTCGCTGGAGTCTGGTAGATGGGACAGCTTTTCTGATCCTAAAGGGCAAATGGACATATAGCATGGCCACACAGAATCACTACAAGGCTGAAGTGCTGTTGCATCCACAAACTTCTGCCTAGTGGGCAGAGCAATGGCTCAGATGATGTCACACTTTTGTGCTCAGGCAGCAAGTAGATTGGGAAGATTTGGCATCTGCTCCCTCACATCATGGTGACCTCACATCATGTAGGTGATCAACTGCTGCATCTACAGGAATGGAATTCATCCTCACAACATGTTAGAGCTCGTGGGCTAACACCAAAAACTTGTTTTCAGGTGACTTGTTTACTGGAAACCCCATTTATGCAGATGGCTGGTATCATAGTCTGACTATAACATATTGGAAACACGGCCATGCAGGTGTTAATGGTGGTAGCAGGTAAGTAGTCCTCAACTTTAGAACACCTTAAAGATGAAAAGTAGAACATTTGTGCTAAAAAAATGTACAAAAAATTACCTTTTCTTAATACTACAACAGCAGGCAGATGTCCTGCTCCATCTATCATGGTGGGTGCTGAGAATAGATCTAACAGTATATTCTTTTCCATGGAGTTTATAAAACAGTTTCCATGAACTGAATGATTTTTTTTTTAGTTTTGCTGTAATCCTTCCAGAATAATGCACCTTGTCTTGCATTTTACCATGAAATGATTCCACATCATTATTGCCTTATTTGTATAAAAACTGATAGAGATCTTTCTGTATAGAAAAAATAAGTCCTAGAGAGAATGTTTATCACTTTGCTGTACAAAAATTGAAGGGAAAAAAATTACTCAAGCTGTCACGAAGAACATGTAGATTTCCTAATATGAAGAAGGTTTGTACCTCTAAAGCTGATGAGAGGTTATAAAGGTTTTCTGGATAGTCTAATAGATCTCTTGTAGGTTGGATCTCTAAAGCAAGCTACTTAGTATCTGCCATACATAGCTTAATTATAGCAATTTCTACTGTGTGTAAGAATGGGAAGTCAGTTAGGAGGCTTCTTGTCAAAAAAAAAAAAAAGAGAAAAAAGAGTGTTGTAAAGCAAGAAAAAAAGTCAAGCTTTCATTCATGTTGACTAACATATTAAAACAGCCAAATAGGAAGAGGGTAGATAGAATTTTTATCATTTTCATACACTTTTCACGACCATTTTGGAACATAGTTTGCAGTGAAGAAATGCCAAACTGATGGGCTTTTGTCTTTCAGGCATCAACTGCAGCAAAGTGTTAGAAGAATAGTGATGAAAGAAAAAATTGACTAAAGAGAAATATTATCTACTTAAATGTTAAGGGAATTATAAGAGGTTTTTATTATTTTAGTACTCTCAAGAAATAAACATTGTTGCTTAATCAGTGAACTGTAAGCTAAATGAAGCAATAGCCTTGAAAATTAATTGGGGAAATTTTTTTAACATATATTCCTTGGAACCAAATTTATATTTCCCAAGTGTTGGGAAAAATCAGATATAAATTTACTACAGTATCTTCTTAAAACAACTACTTGAATACAGTCCAATAAAATCACTCAATTCTGGAGACAAAGTAGGAACATATACAACAATATCAAACTTTATATGAAAGAGAAACATACACTAAATATTTTATTTTCAGTAAAGCCTATGAGTGTACAGATACATTATAAGGAAAAAAGGGAATATTTGTCTTTATATTCTTGGGGTTTTACTACTTCATTTATCTTGTTGCTTTTGGAAATCCAATTTGCAACACTTTGAAAATTGCCCATATTTTCTCTGAGGATCATAGTTTCCTGAAGCAATTCTAAACAGAATACTGAGTTATTTTTTGTCAGACTTGATGAATATAGGTTGAATTTTATAGCGAGTAGTTTCACAGGATCAGCTTCCTGAACAATATCCTAGAAGTACAGATGACATCCCAAAGCGATAACTAGATAATCTAAGTTGAGGAAAACCTCCCATCATTTAATAAATTAAATTTTTATATATTTTAAGTCAACTTGCCATAGAATTTCTGGGAACTTAGATTTGGAAGGAAAAAAAAGTGAAGATGTTGTTCCTGTAGTTGTAAGGTACATGTTAAAAGGCCTAGTAAGGAGGATATGGGTCTTGTGAGAGCAACATTGTTATTGTCTCATCTAATTTTAGCTATTTATTAAAACTACCATGTTCCCTGCAAGGAGTACTGTACCTCTTGTGGGCACTTCTCTCCATATAAAAATTCTTCAGGCAGACAAGCTGCATCCAAGGAGAAACAGTGAGTTTTCATATCTCGGAATACCAGGCGTCACAGTGATGCACTTGAACTATATGCTCAACTTTCAAGGCAGTTAAAGTAAAATTATACGAATTTACTCTTCAGTGACCTTAATTCAGCGCTATGTATCTTGCTATTACTGTTCCACAAAGCTTTATTCTGGTAGAAATTATTTTTTAAAGAGTACAATAGCTGAAAGGAAGCGTTATATCCCTAGTGTCTTGAAGATATGTAACCTACTGCAACTTGATTTTGCAAACTTCTTGAAAAAAAGGTAGAGAAGTATAACAACTTTTTTTTTTTTCAATCAATAAAGAAAAAACTCTTTTGATTATCAAAGGTCATGGTAAACTAATTTTGGAAGAGATGGATTTTGATATTACCTACATATAATGAATATTCAAGAAGAAATAGAGATACAATAATTCTATATATTCGATGGTAATGGAATCTATTTAGGCTGATTTTTCTGGTCAGGAATTATGAGTTTCTGAAAACACTTTTGGTTTCATATTTAATATTTTTATGATCTAAGTACAAGAGGAAATAGGAATTAAAGTCTGAGTGGGAGGTGAAAAGTTGTCACAAATAGAAAGTCATTTGCGAGAAATGAATGGAGTTAGAATGAATGGAAGAGGGAGGCTCAAGTACACAAAGATTATTAAGGATTAAATAAGAAATAGCAGAAGAAGAGGATACCAAAGCTCAGGGAGAGGAGAATTAAGAAGAGCTACACATGAAGAAAAAGTTAGGGAGATTATAAAACATGAAAGAAAGGAAGGTGAGAAAAATAAACAGAAACCTTTATTAGGTAGGTAACGTATCTGAGGCAGGTAGGTGCCAGAAAATAAGATAATGGAATTAGCAAAACCATAAAAGGCAGAAGAAGTGGCTTTTTTGTTTTCCTGCAACAACAGTGGATTGGACTTGATGGTCTGTCATAGAATCATAGAAGCATAAAATGGTTCAGATTGGAAGGGACTTTAAAGATCATCTAGTTCTAATCCCCCTGCCATGGGCAGGGACACCTTCCACTAAACCAGACTGCTCAGGGCCGCATCCAACTTGGCCTTGAACACTTCCAGAGATGGGGCATCCACAACTTCTCTGCACAACCAGCTTCAGTGTCCCACTGTCCTCACAGGAAAGAATTTTTTCCTAATGTCTAATCTAAACCTATTCTCCTTCAGTTTGAAGACATTCCTGCTTCTCCGGTTGCTACATGCCCTTATCAAAAGTCCCTCTCCAGTTTTCTTGTGCCTTTTGGCACTAAAAGGCTGCTGTAAGGTCTTTTTGTAACCTTCTATTCTCCAGGCTAAATAACTCCAACTCTTTTAATCTGTCTTCATAGGAGATGTGAGCCAACCCTCTGATCATCCTCCTGGCCCTCCTCTGGATTCACTCCAACAATTCCACGTCCTTCTTATTTTGGGGGCCTTGAGCTGGGCACAGTACCCCAGATGGGGTGTCATGAGAGTGGAGTAGAGGGGAGAACCAGCTTCCTTGAAATGATGATCATGCTTCTTTTGATGCAGCCCAGGACATGGTTGGCTTTCTGGTCAGCATGTGCACAATACCATCTCATGTTGAGTTTCATCTCAACCAACACCCCCAAGTCTTTCTGCTCAAGGCTGGTCTCAATCTGTTCTCTGCTCAGCCTGTTCTTGTGTTTAGGATTGGTCTGACCCAGGTGCAGCACCTTACACTTGGCCTTGTTGAACTTCATGAGGTTCACACAGACCCACCTCTCAAGCTGGTCAAGGTCCCTCTGGAGAACATTCGTTCCCTACAGAGTGTCGACTGTACCACACAGCTTGGTGTCATCAGCGAACTTACTGAGGGTGCATGAAATCCTGCTGTCCATGTCACTGACAAAGTTGGTAAACAGTGCCAGTAGGAACATTGATGCCTGAGGAACACCACTTGCCATTGGTCTCTACGTGAACATCAAGTGATTGACCGCAACTCTGTCTGACCATCCAGCCAATTCCGCACCCACTGTGTTGTCTATCTGTTAAATTCATATCTCTTCAGTTTAGAGACAAGAATGTCATGTGGGACAGTGTCAAATGCTTTGCACAAGTCCGGGTAGATGACATCAGTTGTTCTTATCCACTAATGCTGTATAATGCACTGTAGGAGGCCACTAAAAAAATCTGGCACAATTTGCTCTTAGTAAAGCCATGTTCGATATCAGCATCATGTTCTTATTTTTTATGTACCTTAGAATAATTTCCAGGTTGATCTGCTCCATGATCTTACTGGGCTCCATAGTGAGATTCACTGGCCAGTAGTTACTGGAGTCTTCCCCTTTTCCCTTTTTATAAAATAGGTATTATGTTTCCCTTTTCCAGCCAGTGGAACTTTACTGGACTCCCATGACTTCTCAAATATCGCTGTCAGTGGCTTAGCCACTTCATCTGCCATTTCCCTCATGCCCCGCAGATGCACCTAATCAGGTGCCATGGACTTGTGCACCTTTGGGTGCCTCAAGCGCTCTCAAACCTGATTTTCTCCTACAGCAGGCAGTTCTGCATTCTCCCAGTCCCTGATTTTGCTTTCTGTGACCCAGGTGATGTGACTGGAGCACTTGTGGGGCTGAGGCAAAAGAGACTGAGGCAAAAAAGTCATTGAGTGCATCAATCTTCTCCATACGCCAGGTAACCAGGTTTCTCATTTCTTTCAGGGGGAGTGGGGACATTTTCCTGAGTCTTCGTTTCATGATCACCATACCTTTAGAAGCTTTTCTTGTTGCCCTTGACATCCCTGGCCAGATTTAATGCTATCAGGCTTTAGCTTTCCCAATCTCACCCCTAGCTGATTGGATAATTTCTCTGAATTTCTCACGGGCTATGAATCCTTGCTTACACCCTGATATGTTTTGAAGCTGGCTCCCTGCCAAGTCTCCAAACCTTATCGCAAGAAGTCCCCCCCCAAACCTCAGGGAGAAGAGGGAGAAAAAACAACTAAGAAAACCTGAAACGAGAGAGAGACAGCTAAAGTGATATATATAAATATATTTACACTTATGTTATAATTATATACAATTGAAATATATACAATTTCACAAGGGAAAGGGAAGGGGGAAGGGAAAAGGAACAAAACCAAAACAAAATATATATATATATCCCAATTAGTAGCCCAATATCTAGCGACTAAAAGAGTTAGCAAAGAAATATCTCACTACTCTCCTTGGGACAACCGAGAGTCGCTCTGGAACAATTGCCGGCTACCTCCACCTCCCAAGGTCAACAAGGCCCTACCAGGCCTCGCTCCCCAACACGGCAGACTCAACAGCAGGGAACCTGCACCTCCAAGCCGCCGGAAGGAAAGAGAGCGAAGGCCTTTCCTCCTTTCTTCTTATAGTCTGGCTTACGTAAAAATCGTAGGGAATACTGGGTAAATCTGGGCCCTTCCTTGGTTACAAACTGGTCACCAAGGAAGGCCCAGACCAAACTACCACACACCCTGTGTGGGTTTCGTTTTTGTGTTTGTCAGTTTGTTCAGGAGCTCCTTTATAAGGAGCTCCATATAAGCCTTGTGGTGGTTTTGCCTGACTTCCTTATGGTTGGGATGCATTGCTCTTAAGATTGGAGAAGGTGATCCTTGAATATTTACCAGCTTTCTTGGGTGCCTCGTCTCACCAGGGATTTATCACATGGCACTCTTCCAAGGACATCCTTCAACAGACCAAAGTCTGCTTTCCTGAATTCCAGAGCAGTAAGCTTGCTGTGCATCCTCCTTACTGCCTCAAGGACCTCAGATTCCATCATTTCATGGTCCCTGCAGCTCAGGCTGCCCTTGGGATTCGCATTCCCCACCAGTCATTCCTTGTTGGTGAAAAAAAGTCCAACATAGCACCTCTCCTCATTGGCTCTTCTATCACTTGGAGAAGGAAGCTATAATCAACATATTTCAGGAACCTCCTAGTTTGCTTATGCCCTGCTGTGTTGTCTCTCTAATACATACTGGGGTGGTTGATGTCTCCCATGAGGACGAGGGCTTGTGCTCCTATCTGTCTATGGGTGATCTCATCTGTTCAGTCTTCTTGGTCGGGTAGCCTGTAACAGACCCCTACTATAATGTCACTTGTGCCAGTCCCTCCCTTTAATGCTGACACATAGGCCCTCAGTTGTCTCCTTATTCATCTTCAGGTGGAGCTCCATGCAGTCCAGCTGATCAATGATATAGAGGGCTTCACCACCTCATCTCCTCCCCTGACTATCTTTCCTAAAGAGTCTGTACCCTTTCATCCCAGCACTCCAGTCATAGCATCCATCCCATCACATCTCCATGATGCCATTAAGGTGATAACCCTACAGGTATGTGCACATCTCTAAATCTTCTCAGTTATTTCCTGTGCTGCATGTGTTTGCCCAGAGACATTTAAATTGGGTCCTTGAGCAGCTGGAATTCCTCTGTGCTGCCCTTCAGCCTACCAATATGATGCTGTCACTTCTCTTTTACTGTGCTTCCTTGAGTGAAAGTAAGAAACAGGCAAATGTCCTTTCCTCTGGATGCCGTTGGCCAAAGTAGCTAAGCTTGTCTCTCTTGGCTCCTCTGGACTAAGCCCCAGAGCTCCTGCCTTTGGGAAACTGGGGCTTCCACACTATTCTTTCTGTTTTAGCTGTTTACAGTTTATTTTCTACGTGGTGCCTTTTCATCACCATGCCTGGGACATCCTGGTGGTTTATAACCAGTGACTTGAGTAGGTTAGGAAACAGGAGGCCAGGTTTCCAACACTGCCTTTTGTTTACAGAACTATGATTTTCCCACCAACTGAGGCCTAATTTTCAAATGTCATTATTTTAAAATATATTATAAAATAAATAACACTGAACTGTTATTGCTAGCTTTATTGTTCTGGGCAAAGCAGACCTACTAATCAGTGACAGAGGTAAAATCAGAAAGATAGCTTTTGTTTACAAGCACAGGAGAAAAACTTCTCTGAAGAGGAATTGGACTCAGAACATAAGCAAAGTAATTAATCCTAAATTAAAATAAATAACTGGTTTACCTAAGAAAGGGAGATATAAAACATAAAAAATTTGTTAGCAAATCTTTCTTAAGGGATTCTCAGTACAGGTTATGTATAATTAAAAATGCTTTTTGTAGTGTAATGAGAGCTCAGAAGACAACTGATGATGATGTTTGGTTGTTTTGTCTCAGACATGCAATAATATTTTTTACTATAAGAAATTATCCAGTAAGTAATTATTCACAATTAGTTTGCTTTTGTCATGTGCAAAAAATCTTTAAACTTTTTTCCTTAAATTCCTGAAGTCTGAACAAAGGGTCAAACTCACTATAAAAAAAGCATGCACTTCCTTTTTTTGTTTGTTTAAAATTCCACATAAAGGATCTAATACAGAATCCACATGAACAAATTTTTGTCTTCCTTCATTTTTTCATTTCCTGTTCTTGTTATTGCAAAAATAAAATTTAAAAAGAGGAGTTGTTGAGAATAAGAACTAAAAATATATATTCCTCAGTTTGAATAAATAGCATGGAATGTATTTATCTTGATGGGAAGTGTTTAAGCTGAAATATCAAACCTACTATATTTGCCTACCTGTCTTGTAATCTTGGGATTATGAGACAGTGATATCTCTTGAGGGCAGCTTATACCTCCTAAAATATGTGTCTTTTAGGTGTATATTAGGTGTATGAGTTAGAATAGAATGGAGTGGAACAGAACAGAATAGAATAGAGTTGAGTAGAGTAGAATAGAACAGAACAGCATAGAGTGGAATAGAATAGAATAGAATAGAATAGAATAGAATAGAATAGAATAGAATAGAATAGAATAGAATAGAATAGAATAGAATAGTTAATTAGAAAGAATCTACACAATCATCTAGTTGAACTGTCTGGCCATTTCAAGGCTGACCAAATCAAGATTATGGAGAGTCTTTTTCTTATCGCTGGGTACAGGGGGAAGATAATTAACAAGGAAGATCAAATTTATACATAATGTTTATCCCACACCTTAGTGAGAAAATGTTACCTGTTTGCACGTAATCACTCAAACAAATACAACTAGGACTAATAAATCAAGTTAATGGATTTTGTTACTTCTTTGTTTGGTTGGTTCTATGAAATATGACTCTCAAGTATTATGAGATTTCTTAGCAACTTGGGGGACATTATGTAAATACCAGGCTTAGGCATAGAAAGGCATCATTGCTATCTATAGAGGATTGTGACTAACTTAGCAACAAATGATTACTGGAAAATTGGAAAGCATGCTGGATTAACTCTTCCGCCCCCCGCCCTCCTCCTCCAACCCAGCAAGCTCATCTGTGTGACAGTCACCTGCATCAAAGCAATCTCAAAGACTGAACTTTCCCAGTATTAAAGGGTTGCTTTCCCATTAGGATACGGATACACTAAGTAGAACAGTTTCTTCATTGTGTCAAAACAGTTTCTATTAACATTAGGAGGACAAGTTTTTAAAATTCTAAGGCTTTGCAAAGTGTTTTATAGTCAGGACAGGTATTGCCGTAGCTCACAACAATGGAGCAAAGGATCTCATTTCAAAGCTGTCTCTTATGGGCTACCTTTTTAGGATTACAGTGTAAGTGTAACTACTGACATTACAAAGCCTATCTTTGGGGAATAAAAGCAGATTTTTCCATCAGGTAGTGATGAGCCTTCATCAGAATTTTCCTTATTCCAATTCCTTATTAGCTTGTGCAGTGCTACTCTCAGCGGGAAAAGATCAGCACCTTTACTATTTCACACAGGTACTGCTAAAATTAGTCAGTACTGCTTCCTCATGATAATCACTGATGCACACCTCTTCTCCTATTTTGAAGTACAAAACATACAATCCATGTTTTCATGCCATGTATGCTTATACATGTATAACAATTAGTAAACTAGACTCAGATTGATTCTCCACAGTTTGATGAAGAGGTGACTAGCACAGATAGGAAAATTATGTTAAATTATTGCTGAGATATTTTCTAGTCAATCCTGCCCAAGAAAATTGAACTCAAGACTGAAGTGATTCAGAAAAGCAGTATTATACGTACAAAGGAACAGTGACTACTTTGCCCAGGACAATGGGAAAGATTGGGTTATTCAGTCTTAGCAGCTGTCTGTCAGCTGGAAGGCGGGAGGGCTCTGCAGAGGGACCTGGATAGGTTGGAGGGTTGGGCTGATTCCAGTGGGATGAAGTTCAACAAGGCCAAGTGCCGGGTCCTGCACTTTGGCCACAACAACCCCATGCAGTGCTACAGGCTGGGGATAGAGTGGCTGGAGAGCAGCCAGGCAGAGAGGGACCTGGGAGTTTGGATTGATAGGAAGCTGAACATGAGCCAGCAGTGTGCCCAGGTGGCCAAGAAGGCCAATGGCATCCTGGCCTGGATCAGGAACAGTGTGGCAAACAGGTCCAAGGTAGTTATTCTTCCCCTCTACTCAGCATTGGTGAGGCCACACCTGCAGTACTGTGTCCAGTTCTGGGCCCCTCAGCTCAGGAAAGATATTGAGATCCTGGAGTAGGTCCAGAGAAGAGCAACAAGGCTGGTGAAGGGACTTGAGCACAAGTCCTATGAGGAGAGGCTGAGGGAGCTGGGGCTGTTCAAACAAGAGGAGGCTCAGGGGAGACCTCATCACTCTCAACAACTACCTGAAGGAGGTTGTAGCCAGGTGGGGGTTGGTCTCTTTTCCCAGGCAACTATCAGCAAGACAAGAGGGCATGGTCTCAAGTTGCACCAGGGGAGGTTTAGGTTAGATATTAGAAAGAATTTCTTTACAGAGAGAGTAATAAGACATTGGAATGGGCTACCCAGGGAAGTGGTGGATTCTCTATCCCTGGAGATTTTTAAAAAGAGACTGGATGTGGCACTTAGTGCCACGGCCTAGTAACCGCAGTAGTAGTGGATCAAGGGTTGGACTTGATGATCTCAGGGGTCTTTTCCAACCCAGCTGATCCTATGATTCTATGAAAAAGAAAACCAAGTGTGGAAACAGACATGAGATGCGAATGTTTATGTAGAAATACTAGGGAAGGAGAAGAATTACTTCAGTTCTCATAGTAACATGCAAACAAAATGTAATAAACTGACATCAAATTTGTAGAAACTGGAAATTAGAAAAAGCAATTAGAAAATTAGGAAAAGGAATTAACTTGGAAGAGAGGAGGGGAAGTGAATGAAGGAGCAGCAAAGGAGGATATGGATTGAGACAAGGCAATCAACTGCAAATTCTTTTTCTTGCCTCAAAATATAGTGTTAATTTTGAAATATCTTTGACCTGAAAAAAACCAAACAGAATCAGAGATAGACTGCAGGTGGCATTGAACCAAAGAATAAACTATTGGTTGGTGATTTTGAAAGAACTAAGCAAGGTTATGTTAGTTTCTGGCCTCAATAAATATGTATTAAACGAGTGAGAGCAGTTCACATTAACAAGGAGACTGATTTATGTATGTATCAGCCAAGGAACCTAAATGAATTGTTTTATTGCATTGTTGCATACGGATTCCTACCGACGCTCTGCACATCTGGGAGATACACAGTTAAGAGGAAGATGGAGAAACATCTCATTAATTAGCCAGGAATTCGTGAATTAAAACACGGTGTCAGCAGAAGAGTGCATTCGTTCTTCTAAATTGATAATTGGTAATCATATTTTCTTTGAGGTGCTTTAAAAAGGAAACTTGGTAAATAGTAGCACAGAAGATATTGTCAAATGAGTAGGACTTACACTGTTCACTGTTCCATGAGAACTGAACTGGCGCAAACACTGAAACATCTTCCTGACATAAGAGCAAGGCTGCAAAAATAGTCTTCCCATCTCTGTTCTCCACCTTTCCATCTCTGCTCTTTTCTCTTGCTAATCAGTTCACTGAGTAAATTGTGTCATGAGAGTAATGACATAGTGCCTGAGCTGCTCAGTATTTTTCTCCAAATTAAAAAAACCAAAGGCTTGTTTAAAAAGAAAAACATGCTTGTTTTTCTTTTTAATTCCAAGTTAGTTAAGTGCATTATACAAGGTGATTCTCTCAGGATTTCCCATGACTCTTTGTTTTTATAGCAGAATCATTTAAAAAACAAAACACATATTCCATTACTGCTGACTCCTTAATGGAAAAGGAGGTGTTTTGTGTTCAGTACTTGAAAAAACTCCAAACCAAATCACACTCAAAAATCCAATGAAAAATACCTCTGTGTGTCAGATCAGATGGGTAGTGATATGAAAATAAAGATTTCATTATGACCTTGGTAATTTTGAGAATACTGGCGCATATTATTAAAATACAGATGAAAATTTGAAGAACAGTCAACAAATCACATTTAATGACTGTTTTAACATTTGTCTCCTACACATCTAAGCTAATTAAATCCTACAAATAAAAGAGCAGATAATATCGGTTTAGGACTCTGCTGTGAGATTAAAGGGTCTATTGTGTGTTGTCTAACCTTCAGATATTAAACTAGAGACAACCTTTCAAAGAAATGCCGGTGATAAGCCTTCAAGTGAGTCAGACAATGCTGGAATAAAGATCAACATGCCCCAAAGGATCACGACAGTATATGGTAGCTGGAGGCCTAAAAGCTAATGAAATATAAACTCTCAGTGGAAGGCCTGTCAATGAAAGTAAAAGGTTTAAATAAAAAGTCAAGGTAGGAACAGTATGTATTCTGCAATAATAGTGAGGGAAAGAAAGACTGGAAGAATGAGGTTGTGAAATCCAACCTGATCTTCTGACTTGTAAACATCTGTCTCCTGGAACCAGCTTTTAAAATCAAATAACTTTATTTCTGGTTTCCAGTGGATTATGGAAAGTCACCAAAAATAACTTTAGTACTTTGCAATGTATTTCACAGACTGACAAGAAGTCATTATTTAACCACCACATGCATCACAGTATACTCCCTTCTGAATTCAGAAGATCATGGCTGAGACTCAGGACTTTTGGCTTATACGCCACATGCTACATTTAGGTGTTACCTGTGATCCACCTTGTCCCTGATTCTCGCTCATTGACTGGCCAAACTCCCTACAACAAAACAAACCAACAAACCAGACTTAAACAGTGGTATTTCTAATATATATTTTCATAGGGAGAAGAGCTTGAAAGGCCTGAGGATATATTCTCCTTTTTCCATCTAGAATGCTCATAGTCATTTTTTTTGCCACTTTACAGTATAAGCACATAGCAAAAATGGAAAAAAAAAAAGGCCAAAAACCCCAGGAAAAACTAACCTCAATCACATATTCCAACGGCTCAGAAGACAAAGGACCCTAATCTGGGCATTGTAGCATTACTGACTGCTCTCAGAAAGTCCCCCAAGGTGAATGATATAACTAGCCCATACATTCAGAACTGCTGGCATATCCAAAATGCGTTCATGCCAAGATTTTCACAAGCATGCAAATACCACCACAGATACTCTGTGCTTAACAGAATTTTGAAAAATCAGCCTAAACAGCTAAATTTTTGCGTTATTTTTTACTTGTGAATTATATGTGAAATATACACTAAAATTCTATTAAATATAAGCAATAATTACTGACTTGACTCATATATATCACCTCTTTAAAATGTGCATAAAACCAATCACTCTGTAATACCTAAACTTTTCCACGTTCTGCTTTCTCCAGCAAACCAGACCAATTTTTTTTTTTTTTTTTTTTAAGGAAGGAAGATGATTCTCACCCTTAAGATTCTTAAATAAATATCTGACAACTAGCAACCGATAAAATAAAAAGTTATTGTATGGCAGCAAAGCTAATTCAAAGATCTCTGTTGGGAAAAATATACCTTTCATCACTTCTACCCCCTGCAATTGATTCTGTTTCTCAGTTTAGTCAAAAATATATGGGTAGGAGGGTCAAAGCTTGCAGTGAGATATTCCACTGCTTCTAAGCTAATGGGACACAACTGCAAAGGAAATAAAGCACTGTAATTAAACATTTGTCTCCTTGGTTCCTTTCTTCTATCACAGATACTATTTTTGTATTGGTGAAGAAAAAACAATAATTAAATAATGGCTTTTAACCCTGAGAAGTACAGATTTAGAGATTCTTCTCATCCACATCTTCAATACAAGTACCATTCCAACTGTACTTCACAGGGCTCTCATGTTCTAATAGATCACTCCCATTTGGGTCACGGATAAAAGATTGGAGCTGGAGATAAAAAGAGAAACTAACCAGCTCTAGTCTTAGCATTTACAGTACATACAGACTAAGACAAGGAAAATTGAATGTAATTTTTAGTTCTGCTCTAATTTCATAGCCCTTTTTTTTGTGAAAGTATTTACTCTAAACCATATTTTCACAGTTTGGAAAACTGTGAAAAGGAAGATAATATAACTGCACTGGTTTTTGTCCTTAACCGGTAATATATGTCCACTAGTTAAGAATTTTATTGTAAAAGTCAAATGTTAAAAGCATCAGTCAGTAGGAGACATTGTTACATAGATTTTGCTTTCTTTTTTTCCTACCCTTTGCTTGTTAAAAAGAACAACACTTTAAGAATTCTAGGTACTTCTTAAAAGGTGATACAGAAGTTTCCAAGAATGACAGTAGTTTAGGATCTATGATCTGATAGATGCAGAACAACAGAGAACAGAAAGAAGAATATTTGGAAGTTAAGTCTGTCTCTGTGGAGTAGGTGTGAGAGAGAACATGTTTGTGAAACATGAAGAGGAAAACCAGTAATCTCAAATTCTTTCCAATATCCTACAAACTTCACTTTTGAATGTGTCAGTGTAAATGGCATATCAGATAAAAGGGTATTTTGTTGGCAAAGTATCTTTTTGTTAAAAGACTAAGAAGCTAATATTTGTTTTACTCATTTATCTAAATTCTTAAAAGTGATTTATCATTTCTAAAAAATATTAGATTATTGTTCAAGTATTGTTCATTTTACAAATTATAGGTTAAATTTTCTCTCTGTTGTGTAGAGTAGCATGTCCGTTCCATGAATAATCCTGAATGCAGTGCTATGGATTTTATTGGGGAAACAAGGTAGCAACCAACACAATTGAGCAACACAGCTTCTGGATCAATGATTGAAGACATTTCCCAAAACAAAACAAGTAACTCCTGACGTTCTACTCCTCTCTACTAAGTTAGAACTTGCTGTATTCCAGGGACGACTGTAGAAAACACATACAGCCTTAGAATTAAAAGAACAGCTCCCGTCTGTGTTATGCCATGGTTGTGGTGAAATTCAGCAGGACACAACTGACTATCTGAGAAACTTGTTTTGAGGAAGAAGTGAATGAATATAAAGAAAGTATAATCTCTTTAGATCACAGGTTTTTAAAATTACAGTTTAAATAGTTTGTCTAAATAGAGATAATTTGACAAATGAAAACAAATTTGTTGGGCAGTAATGATCTCTGTCCGTACTAAAGCAGCCCTAACATTTTTAGATAGAACTGCATCAAAAGCATATCTAAAATCATGACTGTAATTTTATACCCCGATCATAGACTTTGCAGAGAATACCTTAGCAGCCCCAAGTGCAGTCAACAGTATGCTAAGTGGTTATTTTTCAAAATGTCTGAACAAGAAATTCTAGGGCAAAGAATGAGAAAATAAAGCTCTGTTTGGTAATGACAAAAACCTACATAAGACCCAAATAGAGATCTTAACTTTTCTACATCATACACAATGTTTGCATGCTATCTGTACTGTAGTTGTGACACACAAAAATTACAGTGAGCAAGGAAAGGCTTTGGTTATCTATAGCATTGGACAGATGAGCAGCTTGAAATGAGAGACCAGCTTTTTTTTATAATATCCCTTGTAGTTTTTTCAGCAAATTATCTTTTTCCACCACAGTGTGTTTCTTCTGGCCACAAAGTGCTGTGTAAGTGTGTAGGAATGGAAAATTCTTACTAAACCATGTTGAGCACTCATTAGAAAAACCCACATTTTCTTGCAGAAGTGAAGCTGGTACAGCTCAACCTTTATTTAACCCCGAACTCACACACCCTCTCTCCCCCACAGAAAGATATATAAGATTCAATTACATTTTTGCCTCCAGTTATGTCAAGTATAAAAAGGAAAATGAGATCTTAACAAGATTGGGTTTAAAATAGCTGCAAGTCATAGCTTTTATATGTTGGAACTTACTGCACAACGTTCCAGACATCTTAAGTGAATAGTCCAAATGAGTCAATATTAGGAACATTTCCAATATAAACCTTCATTGCATTCTAGGTGAGATGATTTGCAATTAAACCCCAGAGGATGCTATTCAAATTTTAAAGGAGTCTCCTATTTTCTTTGGAATAAGATTGATATACTTGCTTAATAGTTTCCCAGCTTCAGTAATTGAATTGCCTCCTCTGCATTTTTCAAGTCTCAATCCATTATTTTAATGTCTTAATTTCTGAAAATCCTTTGTGTTTTCTCTTTTGGAAAATTTGGCAAAATAGAAACCTTGGGAGTCTGCTGTGCTTTAATTCACTGTAATGCCCCAGCAATTTTGGTGGGATTTTTTTTTGTTTGGTTTGGGGTTTTTTTTGGTTGTTGTTTGTTGGAGTTCGGTTGGTTGGTTTTGGTGGTGGTTTGTTTTTACTAGTTTGGGGGTTTTTAATTTGCTTTTCTTTCCCCATTTGTCTAAAAGTAGATGGTTAAATCCTTCAATACAAATGAAATTCAAGGCTAAGAATCATACAACAATGCCTTTTCACAATAATGTATTATACAAAACGCACAGCACCACTTGTTAGCTCTCTATTGCCAGGAAGAATATTGCTTCTGCATTGAATCTTAATTTCCTTCTTTTGCCAATTAAAAGTTGAACATCCCATAGGAAAAAAGAGTTCAATATTTTTAGACAAGCTCCCATAGCTTAAAAAAATACACTGACCTGGTTCAGTACTTCAAACGTTTATTATATTAACACCTATTTATGTGGCATTACTTACATGCCACAGTTATGGAACCTTGAGTCCACCTGCAGGAGCTCATAATACATGAGCAAGAAAAAAAGAGATCATGGAGCATTCTTAAAGGCAGCTTTTTGCCCTAGAGTAGAAAAAGAGGATATCCTTAAACTCTTGAAAATGGGACAGGTAAATGCAAGAAATGTATACAAGTTGACTTTGCTTTGACCTCTCGTACCTGTAGCAATAGCAAGAGCACTTGTATGATGAGGGAAGATGCAAGCCACATACATCTTCCAGTACCATATGCTCTAGGGACCCTGTACAGCTACTGACTCAGTCTGACATACTCACTATCCCCAGTAAAATGCTGTAGAGATAATAGCACCTGAATGGCAAAAGCTAAATTCTTTTTTCAGGCTAAGTCTCACCTTATATGCTTAGGATTACACAGTACTAATTTCTGGTTTTAGGACCAGGCCAATAACTGAATGACAAACATATCAGTTTCAAGTAATGCTAGCTTCAACACGAGCAGCATAGATTTCTGTAAAATAGTCTGTTTAATTTGATAACATGGTGTATAGTAGCTCAGAATGTCTGAAATACAGCACTGTTGATTAACTGCAGGTCATTCTTCAGCAATTATTTAGAATCTACTTTGAATTATGCAAAATGGTTTGACAATGCCAAAGCAAAACATCAAACAAGACAATACCACTGTTCAGTCCATTTCTGTAACTAGAACAGCATTTAAAATGAAGGTTGGGAGTGTCCATTAACACCTAGCTAGGAAAAGAGAGGAACTGATTTCTAAGCACATTCCATCAAACACAACAGCTGATAATCAACAAGCAAAAACTAGTTATTAGACTTACAGTCATTATCTTCATGTCTAACCCAACAGAATTGTTATACTGATACAATAGAAGACAACTAGAGATGCAGTCATTTGTTTTGAGTTCTGCAATCAACGAAAACAAGATAAAAAGTCATTTTCCTGTTCTCTTCCCTATCATGTACACAGCAAAGGTGTAACAAAATTAAAGCCATATCCAGCCTTATGATCCAATTCCCATTCATTAGATTTACTGTCAAGTATGGCTGTCAGGACTGTCTTTCTTGTTCATTGTGCATTAACTTTTTTCTTAAATCCGCATTTCATCATCATAGACTCGCCATATTTTCTAATAACTGTAAGATTCAACTTGTTCTGCTCTACTGATGCTTCGCCAAAAATATAGCCATTGTGCAAATTAGTATTTACTGTGCTATCACTGAATAATGTACTTAGTAGTGGCTCAAAGCATAAACTAGACTCCTTAGCTAGAAATGTGCATTTTACTTTACAGACACAAGTTGAAGTAAACCTTAGACAACATCCAGGTCCCTGGTTTTTTTAAATTTTTTTCTTTCAGTTTCCACTTGCCTTTCCCTAGAATGGAAATATGTTTCTGACTGTTAATTCTGCTCAGCATATTCTTGGATTCCTTGCATGACTTATTTTTTTGTTTGCCAACTAGACTAATAAATTTGCTGCCATTTTTACAGAGATTATTGGAATACACTGTGCAGAAGCTCCTCTGTGAGTGTCATAAATAGGAAACATTATCAGAGAATGAGTGCTTGAAAGCTTGAAAATTAGCTTCATAGCATTAATGTGTAAGTTATGTAGAGTCATTAAGAACTAATACTTTATTTTATGAATAATAATTGTGTAATATACATCAAAGAGGTGCTCTGAATGTTTGTCTAATTAAGACAACAGTTTAAGGATTAGCACCATTCACTGGTTTGTGAAGAAGTGTGATTGTTGTGATCTGTCAGAAGATGATATATTCCATTAAAATAGTCGATATACTAACGTAAGTATTTGTGCATCTGCTTAAAAAATTACACCCAAAACACAAAACTGAATTCATTAATTTCAAGAAGTACTTTACCACTACCATTATTAGAGTGGAAAATGAAAGTAGACCAAAAAAATCCTTATCTTATGACAGCTAATAAATATAATGGTGCAGTCTGTTGACTGACTATGAAACCCCATGATTAGACGAGCAAGCAGAAAGCTTAAGGGGTAACAAAGAAATTGGTTGTTAACAAAAAGTGTTATCACTTTTTATTGCTCCTGAAAAGAAGTCATTTGTCTTTGTAAACACAATCTCTATAAATAATGAAGGATGTTTTGTAATGGGGATAATAAACTGCCAGTTGCATTTTTATAGCAGCAAGGCATATCAGCATTTGCCTTGTGGAAATATAACCATGTAGATTAGCAATAAATATTGTTGCACATGTTTTTGTGATCTATTATTCTTATTTTTAATTGCTACAAACAACTACAACACAGAACAGAAGGAGAGTTTTGGCATTCAGAGGGTTTGGGAACCCTCTGTTTTTTTCAAGTTTTAGGTTGTAAAGATTTTTACAACTCTCTGCAAAAGTGCTTTAGTTCATCCTCAGGGACTGGTCCTTTCATTTTCCTGGGAAGATGATTTTTTTGTCTCCCTGTCTATACAAGTACTACCCTGTAATATTTGTCAAGTACCATTGCATTTTTTACAGTGGTACCACATGAAGGTACTCATTCCCTGGCATATAGTTTTGCAACAAAAGAATATGCTTTCTCTACATAGGGATAAAACAGTTCAAAAAACTTTCTAAGTAGACTCTGAGACAGGATGCAGACTTTCTGAGCCAACTTGTCCTTTCTCTTGACATAATTCAAATCTCCACAGTCCAAAAATGTAATTATCAATTCTATTGACTTCTGAAAGATCAGTCCCTAAAATAGAGTTAATGGTATTTAAGCATTGTGCGTGTGGCTTTATATATAAAGTGTAAATATAATTGTTTCCTCTCTTTCATCAAATACACCTTCAGCAAGCTCATCAGGCAAACACAGACTACAGACTAGAAGCAGGTGTCTAAATTACACCCATAGCACTGCAAGATGAAAAAGAGAAACATTTATCTGATGGGATGAAGCAGTAACAAGTAAGCTGAGAATATCTGAATGTCTTCCTTACATCTACCCTCTTTTATTTTAAAACTGTTGCCCTTTGTCTTATCACAACAGACCTCAATAAAAAGCTTCTCTCCCTTGTTCTTACAAACCCCCTTTAAGAACTGGAAGGCTTCTATAATATCTCCTCAGTGTTTTCTCTTCTCCAGTCTGAACAACTCCAATTCTTTCATCCTGACTTCTTAAGAGTGGTGCTCCAGCCCTCTCATCATGTTCCTGATGAGATGATGTCTCTTCTGGACCCACTCCAACAGGTCCATGTTTTCTTTGTACTGTAGACCCCAGAGCTGGACGCAGTACTCCTGTTGGGATCTCACCAGAGAGGAGTAGAGGAACAGAATTACCTCCCTGTACCTGCTGGCCACACTTCTTTTGACACAGCCCAGGATGCAATTGGCTTTCTGGGCTGTGAGCGGGTACCGCTAGTTGGTGTCCAGCTTTTAAACCACCAGTAACCCGGAATGCTTCTTGGTAGATCTGCTCTCAATCCCTTCATCCTCAAGCCTGTATTGGTATTGGGAGTGTACAGGATAGAAGTTTCTGTGAATCTTCTGGCTCCACAAAATATTTCTATTTCTCTTGAGCTAGATATTTTGCCTATCTTTCAGTTCTTTTGAACTGTAAAGTAGTAATAATAGTATTCCCATAAAGTTAAGCAATGTTCCACTCTTTATGCTATGTGCAAGAGAGATCTTAAGGTCCATAAGTATTACAGTAATGGAATATATCTATTTTTGATAGACCAAACTGTACTTAATATTTCAGGTTCCACTGTCTCCTTTTTTTCTTAAGCCAGGAAAAGATGCATCACACTGATATCTTATTTTGTTTGATATGGCTCATAGCAATATATATGAATAAAAGACAGGAATTACCACGGCCTGAAGAAGATAAATCACCATGGGATAGACAAGATGTAAAAATTTAGAATTTTTTAATAATTTACGACTGCAAGTGCACACAAGCATACACACAAACACGTGCTTTCATACAGAAACATGATTATTACTTTAATTTGCTAAAGTGATCATTGTAGTATTATAATAACAAATGAATACTTTTCTGATGAATAAATGAGTTTTGATTGCATCAAGATATTAAGTATAGTCTTTAGATATTTTCACCAGTAATTCAGACGATTACTGGTGTCCCCCAGGGATCAGTGTTGGACCTAGTTGTGTTTAATATCTTTATCGATGATTTGGATGAGTGGATTGAGTCCACCATCAGCAAATTTGCAGATGGCACTAAGTTGGGAGGGAGTGTTGATCAGCTGGAAGGCAGGAGGGCTCTGCAGAGGGACCTGGACAGGCTGGAGAGTTGGGCTGATTCCAACAATATGAGGTCCAACAAGGCCAAGTGCCGGGTCCTGCACTTTGGCCACAACAACCCCATGTAGCTCTACAGGCTGGGGACAGAGTGGCTGGAGAGCAACCAGGCAGAGAGGGACCTGGGAGTTTGGATTGACAGGAAGCTGAACATGAGCCAGCAGTGTGCCCAGGTGGCCAAGAAGGCCAATGGCATCCTGGCCTGGATCAGGAACAGTGTGGCCAGCAGGACCAGGGAAGTGATTCTTCCCCTGTACTCAGTGCTGGCAAGGCCACATCTGGAGTACTGTGTCCAGTTCTGGGCCCCTCAGTTCAGGAAAGATATTGAGGTCCTGGAGAAGGTCCAGAGAAGAGCAACAAGGCTGGTGAAGGGACTCGAGCACAAGTCCTATGAGGAGAGGCTGAGAGAGCCTGGAGAAGAGGAGGCTCAGAGGAGACCTCATCACTCTCTACAACTCCCTGAAGGGAGGTTGTAGCCCAGTGGGGGTTGGTCTCTTTTCCCAGGCAGCTATCAGTAAGACAAGAGGGCATGATTGTAAGCTGTGCCAGGGGAGGTTTAGGTTGGATATTAGGAAGAAATTCTTTACAGAGGGAGTAATCAGACATTGGAATGGGCTGCCCAGGGAGGTGGTGAATTCACTGTCCCTGGAGGTTTTTAAGATGAGACTGGATGTGGCACTTAGTGCCATGGTCTAGTAACCACGAGCGATAGTGGATCAAGGGTTGGACTTGATGACCTCAGAGGTGCCTTCCAACCTGGCTGATTCTATGATTCTATGATTTTTATTCTGAAAAGTTATCTACAGAAAATTCTGTAGTACTGAGAATGATGTAAGATATATGAACAATGTGAATAAGGCAAAAATTGGTGAGAGTTCATAAATACATAAGAAGCTGTGTTATACCCCCTTTTTCTCTCCATATAAGCAAGCATATGGAGGGAGATTTAAAAACCAGAACATCTGCATTTATTGTAAATTCATGAATGACAGAACAATCCCACACAGCTCACTAGATCTAGGGAAAGTAGAGCTTCTTCTATGCATTTGAATAACTGCATTTATGAGCTTCCAGTCACACCTTGCAAATATGACCAAAGAGCAAGTCATGACTAAACTTCTCTCAGTGGTAGATCCTAACATCCTAGTTTCCACATGAAGTTTCAAGGATCCTTTCTCTCCCTTCATCTTGTGTTTTGAACTGCAGCTAATTGTTGTTTTACAAATCATTTACGCCAACATTCCTTAGGACCCTAAGGAAACCAGTGATCCATCAAGACAACTTATGAACATATTAGTGAAACAAGCATTAAGAAATGGGCTTAAAGTCTAAACTCGACAAAGCATCCAGATAGGAGGAAGTGACACAAAGTGGATGCAACTTGGATCTCATCACAGGGTATGAGTGGTGGATGATTTTCTGAATTCCTGCTCTGGTAACACACTAAAGGCTTTATGTCTCCCTCTCTGTATTGCTAATCAAAGAATTTGAGATGCTTCTAATTACAGACTTCTATAAAACTGAAAATTAACTATTGCTATTGGAATATTTTCTCTCTCATCAGTGTGGGGTAATTTAAACCAGACTGTTATGTATGTGTATTTCAGACAGTAATCAGTAAAAGCACCAATTTTAAGCATTTTATGTCAGCATGTATATTTAATACACATGAAAACATTGTATCTCCTCTAACTATTCCTAAGGAATCAGTCACTGTATTCTTCAGAATCTATTTCCTCTCTGCCAAACGAGATCTCCCTAGTGTGCCCTAAGTCAGTCACTGATGCTGCACCCTAACTCTAATAAATCCACTTCACCTTGCCCAAAGAACCTCAATTCCACATTTTACAGTAGGCATTGTGAAGAACATATATTCAGACCGCATCCCTGGGATAAAGTTGGGTTAAGCGGAGTGAAAAGGAAGCAGCAGTAGGGAAGCACAGTCTTTCTGATCCATCTGTTATATTTGAACCTTACTGTTGTACCAGAACATGATCTTGAGCTCATGATTCAGGTTTTGCTGTACAAATGACTGGAACCAAAACTGCAGGGGTTCTCATTAAGGTATGGAAATTTTTCATGCGTATGATTTTTTTTTTCTCCTATTGGCATCATCAGACTTGCCTTGCTAGAGTCTGGGATTAAAATGAAGGACAGCTTGCACATAGGGGAGAAATACACTCTTATTTTAACTTGAGTTGAGATGTATTGTTCTCAAAGATTGGGAGGGAAGGGTACCTCTTAACAGAACAGACATCTTCAATGATGCCTAACCTGTCTCTCCATCCATTCAGCTTTTCCTTACAGATGCCATACTCTAATTTCACATGCTTGTCTGTGTTTCATTCAGACCTTTAGAACTAAAGGGAATATATGTCGTTTGCCTGTGGATGTTCCATCATGGCTGTATAAATTCCTGGGTTATAGAGGTATATAATTGTATTGATGGATTGGCAGATAGATCATGCTGCACCCAAGTGGGTACTGCAGCTTGGTAGTTGAAATTTCCACCTTTGCAAAGAAAAGAAAACCAGGGTTTTGAGAGCTATTAAGAAATAGATTTTTACAAAAATGAAGTCATGAGAAAGCAGACTTTGGAGGTGGCTTTTTTTTTTTAAAGGTGAGTTCTATCAAGCCAGTGCTTCCACAAGAAATAGTGATGCACAAGAAGTGGATGGACTCTGCTGAAAGACCAAACTAAAAGTAATTTCTTACTGACCTATTGCTAAAGGTGAGAGGGTAATACTGGGAAAGACTGGGAAAGACATTGCATGTTCTGCATTAAGGACACACTAATTTTCCTCTAGAGGCAGGTCTTCTTATCTGACCAACAGTATGTGTGTTACTTGATAAAATTCTGAACTGCTTTATAAAATGAATTTTCTGGGTAATCTTTTTTTTTCTGATATTAGTCCGTTTTTATTTCTAATAGTATTATAAACTACATCACAAATATGTCACTAATTTTGAATCCTGACACAAGTCTGTATGTTATAAGTTCTATACTCATACACATTACTTAAGAAAAGACATATCAGTGGAATGAATTTTAAGGTTGCAAAATCAAGTGCCCAAATACTAGGAAATGCCAAAATTAGGGCTGCCTGACCAGGATTGCTTCCACTTCCTTATATTTCTCTATCATTAAATTTCTCTATCATTGATCATTGAACATGTGATGCAACATTCATTTTGTTAACAGAGATTCAGTATTTCTGCTTAGCAACATTATTCAATGAGAAGCTTTATACGTCTTTGTACATATCATTCAAATCACAAGCCAAAGACAACACAATTAATTTCTTTAATGTTTTTCCTCAGGTAATGTTGTTATAACATTTTAATTCTTTCTACATATTGAAAAAAATCAATCTTCAAAACACTTCTGCAGGGTGAGATAAGATGTGTTTTTCTTCTTAATAGATACTTGTTGAACTAGCCAGAAGTGTCCCTGAAACTTATTTGTCCTATGCAGATATGGCTCTTTCCTGTGGAGAGGGAAAAAAACCCAACCAAAACCCACAGGATTCTATAATTAATGTTAAGGGAATGAATAAGATTTGCATAGGTTATAGTCATAATGCTGGCGTACCCTATTTTTTAAGAATATGATTTAATTAGACTAGCACCTACTTTTGCAAGTAATTTTCTCCTTTTTCTTTTTAAATTAAAAATCTCAGAACTGTGTCTTGTAAGGTTATATTTACTCATATATGAGTCATCTTCAGGGATGGGATCTTTAGATCTATAGCACAACACCATTTTAAAGTTAAAAGATTAAAAAATGGAGAAAGATTCCTTGCTGACAGCATTTTTTCTTTTGAACTATTTTTAAGTGATGTGGACCTGTCACCAAGGCAGGTAGAGATACTTGCTTTATCAAAATTTTAACCATTTCCAAATAAAAACATTGAGACTCGAGATTCACAGTTTTCTTGGCAAAGTTTGTACAGAGGCATAGCTAAAAAAATTATTTCAAGATTTTCTGGATGATTTTGCTTTTCCCCCTAATAGAATTCCTAATAGTTCTGTGTGTCTCCCTGTGTGTTTACAAATAAATGTGTGGGGGTTTATTAAAAAATAATTTTGAAAGTGTGAGAAGCCCGTGGACTGGGATCCTGAGTCAGTGGCTCTGTGGCACTCCTAAAAACTTTTATTGCCATTTCAAAGCTATCACTACCAGTGTAGCTGATGGCAAGTGGTCTCAAGACTTCCCAGCTGTATCAACCTTGAAATCTCTCTCCCTGTCTGAACTCAACAGCATACTTCATCAAAGAAAGCCAAGGAGTAAGCATCAATAGGAAAAGTCTGTGTGGAATGCTTAGAAAGTGTGCAAATCCCACTGGTGTTCTGCAGGGTGGAGAGCACTCAAGCTTCAAGGTTATGTCAGGAGTCCTGTCAAGGATTGTATCCTGAAAAGAACTGTGTATTTATTTAACTCGATGCACTCTGAGTAGTTTCAACTGCTTAAAACAAAACATATGTACAAGGCCTCAGAAGTATACAGAGATCAGACCTCAATCTGAAAACTGCAGAAAGCTAAAGGATGTTATGTAGTTGGTGTCCCTTATTAGAAAAACACTTTAAATTCCAAATTCAAACAGTGTTGTTCAAGATGACAGTCTTTCTGTCGTGTCTCACTGGGAAAACAACCACTTGCGGAGTGGCAGTTTATACAGAAAAAAAAATTAAATTACATTTTAATGGAAAAACCCAATTTCCTAGCTGCAGGAGATGTTGAGATGTGCAAACATTCTAATCTACTGGACATTAAGTAGTTTTAAAGCTTCACAGCTGCAGGAGTGTGAGGAAGAAACTTCCCAGTGAGCAAAAGAACAGTTTTCAAGATAGAAAAATAAAAAGCATGATTGCTTTCCACACTTATTTCTTTATTAAATAGGCAAACACAGCAAATGAGCAATTATAGGCCCAGACTCAAAATCAATTTCAAAGCAGTGTGTGACCATATATTAATCATAGTAGACCTTATATAAGTTTATGAAACAAATAGGTAGATCTGCTAGCAGCAAATGTTGAAGGAAATCCAGCCTGTGCAAAACTGAAGACTCCAGAAGTGTGACTCTGGGTTAAAAGCCTGTTAGTGCTCATTTTTAGTGACATGTGAGTGTTTCAGGCAGGTATAAAATTTAGGTTGGGCATGTTGCTGATTAGGAGATGTAGCTGCACAAGAGCAGGCTGAGAAGAAAATGGATTGCGAGCAGCCCTGAGGAGAAGGACTTGAAGGTGTTGGTTAATGAGAAGCTCAACATTGACCAACAATGTGCACTTGCAGCCCAGAAAGCCAACCATGTCCAGGGCTGCATCAAAAGAAACATGGCCATAAGGTCAAGGGAGGTTATTCTCCCCTCTACCCCACCCTCATGACACCACACCTGGGATACTGTGCCCACCTCTAGGACCCCCAACATAAGAAGAATGTAGAACTGTTGGAGTAAGTCCAGAGTTGGGGTTATTCAGCCTGGAGAAGAGAAGGCTCTGGAGAAACCTTACAGTAGCCTTTCAATACCAAAAGGGAGTCTACAAGAGAGCTGGAGAGGGACTTCTGACAAGGGCATGTAGTAACAGGGCAAGGGAGAATCTCTTCAAACTGAAAGAGAGTAGGTTTAGATTACATATTAGGAAGAAATTCTTTCCTAATGTGGTGGAACATTAGTGTGGTGGGACACTGGAACAGGTAATCTAGACGACTGGGTGGACTCCCCATCCCTAGAAGTGTTCAAGGCCAGGTTGGGTGGGGCTTTGAGCAACCTAGTCCAGTGGAAGATGTCCCTGCCCATGGCAGAGGGGTTGGAACTAGATGACCTTTAATGTCCCTTTCAACCCAAACCATTCTAGGATTCTATAACTTTATTTCTGAAGGTGCAAAAGAAAGCAGTTTACTGCCACAGAAGAAGCTGTATAGCTCTCACATTGGTGTAATGAAACCTTTCAAACCAAGAAGCACTCTTAGGCCCCAGTCGGAATAAATAAAGCGAGCCAAATTACTTGTCACATTCTATTTCACATTGCTAGACTATGTGTTAGGCATTTACTCAAACACATTTTTTTTATAATGGAAGTATTTTACTCCAGAACTAAAGTTTTCATCTTCCCATATGGTCACTAGAAAAATAATATCTAATCTTTTGCTGTGACTGCAAGAATATGATCACATATATCCATTGATATCTGTGCTTTTCTACACAGAAATTCACAGCTCAGGAAAAATAAACTGAAAGGAGAATGAAGAACTCCAACTGTATGGAAAAGAACATATAAAGAACACTGATGACTTAGAGAGATCATTATAGAAGCAACAGTGTAAAAGAAAATAATTCTTGTAACATGCATATTTAATTAACAAAGTGATATTGTACCTTAGTCACGATAAACTAAGTGATTTGTCACGCTTGCCTAAGCACTATCCAGGACTTAATTTTACCCATGGAAGAATTGCAGGTTCAGCTATGAAACAATGCAAATCGAGAGTATCTCCAAGGATGAGATTTCAAATTGTTAATACTGAAAAACGCATTGCTACCACTAGTACATATTTTACAAAGCCTTAAACAACAACTTAATAAAAGGGTTTTCACCACTTAATTAGGATAGTTTTATGATCCAAGTCCTAATGAGTTTTCAATGTTTCTGAACAAAAATAGACAAAATGCTTTCCATTTTTAAAGTCCATAGCACAGGCTAAAATCAGGGAGATTTACCTTTGAGAGATTTCTGTGATACTTTACATTACAAAAGAAAGCAGTGAAGACATTTCCTTATATATTAAGTCACAGTGTCACTGACATTCAAGTCTCAGACTCTGTTGGGTATGATTCCAGTATAAATGCCCAGATACCACACACAGGTTTGAGATTAATCTCTTGGAATTTCCATTTGTTATTTGTCTTTGAACCTAAAATGTAAAAACCTTTCTTGCAAATATTGTTTTTATGGATTTATTTTGTAATTGTTTCTTACAGGTCAATGGAAATTTTAATTATTACATTGATATGATAAGTACATTTTATCTAAAAATTTGTCATCCGGTATCAGAGAATTGGTTAGACATATTGTTGTGAGGGTAGGACAGTTGTGAGCTATTTCATTCCTTTAAAAAGTTAAAGGATTAACAAGTGTGAGCTCACAAAGTCTTGGCAAGGATTCTCTCTAACCTAAGTTAGAGCCATTTTGGCACTGAAGGCAGCGTGGACTTGCCCAGGGCCATCAAACCCTGGAGGAAATATGAGCACATGTATGTGTGGAAAAAATGACAATATAAAAATGTTGGGGGCTGCAACTGGAAATGTAAAAGCTGGTAAAGGTGATTACAACAAGAACATTAAATACTACAGCACAGTATGGATTTTTTATTGAGACTACACATACTTCTTCATTGTTCACTCTGTTACTGCAAGAATACGATAATTATGGAGAATTTTTTTTCAGGTTTTTAATAAGAAGAGGATTTTGTATGGTTAGTTTTTAGATTATTGTCACTGTACACGAATGTTGATGCTTTTTGTTCTGTGGAATTTAGGAATCTGTTATGAAAAACATGGTTAGGAAGTCTCTACTATTTATAAGAGTACTTGAGGAACATTACGTTGGTGACTGATGAGCAGAATATGAAAAGTTAACTCAGTTGCAGAGATGTGGTGAGATAGTAGAAGGCAGAAAATGGTAGCTGAAATAATAGATTCACAGTGTTCAATGCTGACTACGAATATAAAATAATAACAATATTATAAATAAAATACTATGACTATAAAATAATTCATTCTGAACCTCTGGGTGTCATAAATAATTTATTTTCACCAAGTCACCCTTCAGTAGCTCAGTTATTGGTGCTTAATAAAGAACTAGATGCCTTTGACTAAAGCACAGTTTCTGACATTCATCCAGTTTTGAACTGGAGAAATGAGAAATGGGAGTCTGATGTCTTTTGACTTTTCTTTTTTTCTTGTACAATTGATCTAGTCCATCTAGTTGTTAAAAATGGTTTTTTCCCAACCTTTTGAATTTGTCTGACTCCAGCTTCTAGACATCATTTCTATTTTTTTATCCCCTAGATTAAAGAACTCTTTCCTGATGAGAAAATGGCTAGAGAGAAGAATCTAGCAGAGCTGAACATTGTAAAGCACTTTCTCTATTAAATTCACGGCATAGAAAAAATATGTTTTGGAGAGGCAATTGTGTGAGTTGGCACAGGCAGGACACAGGAACAGCCACAAAACCACAGATGAAGAGTAATTTTATTTTCATTACCTCGCCAACTGAGGGGTCCCCACATGGGCAGAGGAATGCAGACAGTAATGCTGGCACCACAGAGCTCAGTCCATGCTAGAGAATCATTAAACCTGCTGGTTTTGCCAGTATATCAGGGATTCATTCAAGCACAGTTTACCACAATGCTTTGATCTTTCCAGGAATCTTAAGCATATTTTATAGGGTGTCTCTACGTCTATTACAGGCGTATATTATCTAAATATAGATGCTCTACTTGTCCAGCATACTAGGCTAAAGAACAATTAGAATGATATATGGGGTTTCCTACATCCCAGTTGCATGTCACTTGACCATGTTTACAATCCTCCTAGCCAATTTTCCATTACCTTCCCAAAACAATAAAAATTTTCACATCAACAGGGCAACTCTGCATGGAGACACTGCTTAAAACCAGCACCTTTTTATTGCATTCATATTTGTCTGCACTTTGGTAATTAACAACTGTAATCAAGCAATGAAGAGCTTCGAGTATCTCGTTGAAGTATTCTCCAACTCTTTAATAAATGCCACAATTTTATTATAGTATTTACTTTCCCTTTGAAAACTTTGGACCCCTACATTTTATAAAAAAATTTACTAATGACTTCACAATGTCTCATACTGAATGAAACCACCTTGTATTCCTGCTTTCATTGTTGCATAATAATTTATGTCTTATCTGTGGTTCCCTAATAACACATTCAGGGTTCATGCTTTACCTAGTATTAAGATATTCTTCTTTTCAAAGTCCCTGATACTGAGACAAACACCAATTTTTTCAAGTTGTGGAATGGATATCTTGTTTGTAGGTATATACATTTACTTTAAACTGCAGAAAGAAGTCTAATATTCAAAAGGACCTGAACTAGCAATCAATCAGGAGGACTCTATGACCCATCCGCACTGTTCATTTGCCACTGTAGTCACGTTAGTGTCATCTTGCAAATTTGGTTTGATTTCGTATTTCTTCTAGATCATTGATCAAAATGTTGAGTTGCATCAGACCTGATATTATATATAGTGCATATAGAAACCAAATAACTTTGTTGTATTATAACTCTTTATTAGTTTTTGTGATATATCCACCTGTTCTATTAAATCCTAATTAATACTCCATATAGTTCTAAATGATAATGCTACATAGTTGGGGTTTTTTTCCAGATGATAAATGACATGAGACATATTTTAGTCATGGAAAGTCTCCCTGCTGCTTAATTTTTAATTTGGCACCCATTGCCCATCCAGGTCCTTTGCACAAGAATGCTTTTCAACTGGTTACCAAGCAGCACTGGTAAATGGCAATGTTCTCGCTTTACACTTCTCTTGGCTGAAATGCATCACATTTCTCTTAGCCCAGACCTTTTTTCCTCTGGACGTGATGTTTACCACCACTCAGTATGCCAACTGCTTCCACTAAGTTAATCTAAATCTGGCACACTCCAACTTCTGCTCTGAAGCTGAAATTATTCAATAGTCTTTTATATTTTTAGACTTTACAAGAAATATATTGTTATAAAGTCGAGGTTTGGGAATTATTTTTGTTTATCGTATTTACTAAACTTAACTATAATCCTGAGATAAAGCCTTAGGGAAAAAAAAGAAAGTATTCAAAATGTAACTTTTTGGGTAACCACACTTGAGTAAACTTGGGGAAATTATTTTCATAGGGTCCAAAGTGAGTAGTACAGCTTCGTAAGCAATTTTTTGTGTGTATACACAACTGTGAAAGAGCAGGTTTAGATTAGATGTTAGGAAGAAATTATTTGCTCTGAGGGTGGTGAAGCATGGGAACAAGTTGCCCAGAAAAGCCGTGGAGGCCCCATCCCTGGAAGCGTTCAAGGCCAATTTGGATGGAGCTCTGAGGAACCTGGTCTAGTGAAAGGTGCCACTGCCCACAGCAGTGGGGTTAGAACTAGATGATCTTTAAGGTTCCTTCCAACCCAGGCCATTCTATGATTCTCTGTTATGAAAACATATATGAAAATGAGTAATTCAGGTATCATTGAACTTTTCCAGTCAAAACAGAATTTAAATTTGTTATTTCATACCTTCTTGATGAAAACTATAGTCTTCACTTACAGCTGAAGGTACAAGTGAATTTCCTGAGCTATCCCTTTTTATGAGGTTCTTTGGACCTTGCTGACTATCCAAGAGAAAATTGTCCTAAAAATCATACTGTTTTGAAATTAACTGTGGTTTTTTCTATTCTTTTAGCTACAGCGACTGTGATTTACCACATCTTCCAAAATTCACCACAGCAATGGAAATTCCTTCCTTTAAATGTTTCTGAACTTGAAAAGGATGGTAGATGAGAGCAATCCTATTGAACTCAGTCTGAACTAACCTCATCCCATTCTAACAGCCTGCAGAAATAAGCGCTGGTACAGTGAATTAAAATAGCTTTCTATTTTTAGAGTTCCTATCCAGCAAAACATACCAGTATGCAGTGAACATTAAACACATGTTTCAATACCTCCACAGCCATATAAGCATTAAAGAATGTGCTTGGTTTAAGTACTACTTAAATCAGACTGACAACAATTTGACTTAAGCATATGCTTAACTGCTGTGCTGGAATGGGATAACTAACGTGTTTAAGACTGGAATTGGGCTGCATGGAGAGTGAATATAACGTGATACTATCATAGAGAATTTTGGATCTGCCCACACTCCACTAGGTGTTTCCTTTTATTCACCAGCACTGTCAGAAACATTCCAGTTCACCACAGCATCTGGGCAAATGAATTGCTATAAAGCTGATGGTCCAGGGAGGGAACAGGTTACATACCTTCCGTACTGCTTCAAAAGCAGGGTAATGGTGAACCGAGGTCTTAACTCAGTCTCAAAATCTCAGTCCTGAGAGGACGACTCTATAGAGATGTGTTCTTCGAGAGAGTATAGAAAACAGTTAACTCAGTAAAACTGGTCAAAACTCAGCATGTTCATCCCACATAGAGTTCTATTTTGGCTACTAAATCTAGTTTTTGGTCCAAATGATAGGTCCTGTGGGAATACAACTGAGAAACTTAATTATAATTTTGAAGAATTAGGACTTCTTTAATTTTTTTATAGGGCTTAAACTAATTACTTGGCTACCCCGTATTTTAAAGATCTAAGAGTCCTTTACAGCAAAATAGAGGGCAGAAGAGAGCTTTTAGGACTTTGAAACTCTATACCACTTAAATAGAAAATGACTTCAAGAACAGCTCTTCCCATGTGTTCTCAGATCAACTGGGAACCCAGAAAGAAACTCACAGGTACAAAAAAGAATATTGCTACAGAACTTATTGCTTTCTGACAAACCAACATATTTCATAGAAAAAGAAAATGTTGTAAGGCTTCCAGCAATCTCTAATTCTCAGGAGAAAACCTTTGTTACTCTCTTTAGCAGTGGCAGCTGTCTGAGAACAAGAAGTACCTGTTTGCAAGGGGTTGAGATACAGTCACTAAAGTATAGAAGTAATTCAGGGAATAAAACACTGACAATATGCAGCCCCGAATTACATCATCTTTAACCTAAACCAAAAGTGTTTGCAATGAGTAAAGGAGAGACTGTTTCCACTTCTTATTCCTGAATAAAAAGTCACCATGGTCCTGTCTGTCACACCAAGCACTTGAACTCCTCTGCCTTCTCTGAAGAGAATTATGGTTACAGCCCAGCTGCCTACACCAACACCATAAATTCTGACAAGGTCATGCACATCAGTAAATACTGTTTCTCACAGTGTAGACAGAGAGTGCCTGAACTCTTTTACTTCAAAAGGCACTCTGCACAACAAAGAATTCAAGATAAAACACTCTCATAAAATACAGTGAAATAGTAGAAACTCTGTCTAACAAGGCAAGTTTAAGGGGCAATGGGCACTTGATAATTTAATGTTAGCCTTCTGCTTTTAGCTACCCTGTACAGAAGGTATTCTGCTGTGTATGCCCCACCATTTGCTCGACAGCGCTGGCACTACTTCTGCCCTGGAAATATACTCTAAATTATATTACTGTTTTAAATCTAACCTTCACCATGTCTCCTGCAGGGATTAATATGAGAATGTCACAGAAAGATCATCAACAACTTTTGCTTTCATGCTGGAAGCAAACACCTATATCAACTGCTGCTGGTAAGTGAACAAACACATTGCAAGGTCTACACGGCTTCAGGGTTGATAGAAGTTTATAGAGCCAGGGGTTGCAAGAAAATGTTTTACTACCATTGGATGGTAGTAAATCAGATGGAAACATTTACTTTTTTTTAGCTCCTGGAGAACTAGTCAAGAGCTTTGACTGCAGTAGTAGCGAAGCCATCTCCTGCTCCATCATCCCTTTCAGCAATGTCCACTGCTGAGGTAGCCCTGGCAAAGGACACAGTCAGAGCTGGGTAGCGAGGTAGGAGAGCTGTCAGTGCACCATGGTCACCACAGAAGTGCAGGACTAACAGGACGCAAGGACTAACACAGGGAGATCAACCAGCTATGCAGGCAGAGCACCTCAGTACAGGGCTCAGGAGCACGGTGGCAGGTCAACATCACATTCAGTCAAACAAAAAGGGTGCCCTGACTCCAGTGTGGTTTCTAACCCTGAGTCATATTTAAAATCAGTGACCTGATCTCAAATCAGGTCAGATTGAAACCACCTCTGTGTCACTGCTGCAGCTGCCTCTGCCCTCACTGTGGTCCTGGCTGCCCCTCCACAGTCTCTGGCAGATTTGCAGCTGCCTGAAAGCAAACACACCTCCTGCTTGGGGACCCTCAGCAGTGTCACTACCAGTCACAGAGAGCAGCACCCCAAAAACAGCTCACAGTTTAATATCACTCAAAGTGGAGTGCCTTTTTCCTCTGCTTACCACCATTAGCACTGAAAAGTGCACACCATTCTCTATTCAACTCATGAACCGTGCATCACCTTTCAGGACTTTTTCTGTTGATTGCAACTGAGTAGAGTGTGAAGATTAGACACCTTTTAATCTTTCACTAGCCATGATTACCATCAGTGGAGTAAAAAAGCAATTGTCTGGCAGCGCAAGTGGCAGACTAATAAAAAGTTTTCAGAGCAGAAATTAGTCATACATCAAGTTAAGCTTCCACTTTTCAAGTCCACAGTGCCTTCCTTTGAAAACTGTAGAACTTAATGACTGTTTCCTGAAGGATTTTTTCATGGCCCTTTATGACAAAGGCTCATATTTCTCATTAATAACATTTCTACACAAAAAAAAAAAAAAAAAAAAAAAAGTCAAACCTGAACATAATTCTTTTTGCCTTAAATATTTCAATATTTCTACTTATCTGGAAGACTTTAGTTTGTATTTGAACATATCATAAATGAAGAACAAATAATTTCCAGAAAACTTGAACATCTCACTAGTATTCATCTGCTACCTGCAACACTTTGAGCATTGGGAATGCTCCTATAGAGACACTTATGCAGCTCTGACAGTATGTGAGCAAAGATTATTTTGGTTTAAGAATAAAAAAGGAATTCCTTTCCCCATTACATTGTCATTGGTAATACTAATAACACTAATGTCACAGCTCTGTTCAGACTGAAATTAGGCATATGATTTCAGATCATGGAATTTTGGTTAATACCAACTCCTAGACCAGTTGCCATGGCACAGGTTTCTCTGTACGTAAGTCCTTGCAGGTGTACCCCACATCTCTGTATGGTCTTCATCACAAAAGTAGCTGTCATGTGTGTCTTCAGTGCTCTTGATATGCACAATTACTGAACTAAAACATCTCGAGCATGCTTTCACGTGTTCACTCCAACCTCTCTGACACAGCATGAGCATCACTGTCAAGATTGAAGAAAAATAAGTGCTTTGAACAGATGTGTATAGATACCAAAATCTGATTTACAAAGTTAACTTAACCCATTAGCAAAAGGTAACCACTGAGTAACAATGACATAGGTAATATTTAAGGAGGTGAAGTCTGGGTTAAAGCTTTAGATATCTCATTGACATGCTCTGAGTTATCCGCTTCTTTCTCAGCCTTATGGGAGACATTATGTGAGTTAAACTCAAAATGCTTTTTGAAGCAAACAGACCTGAAGTGATGTGGATTTGAAGTTTCTTTTTTATATTGAAGTTTCTTATATTTATATTGAAGTTTCTTTTTTATTTAAGTATTCACTAGAAGCGCCTTGCCCATTTAGATGGGCACTTGTCACATTATAAACCTAAACAAACACAACAATCTCTAGTATAAAAAGAAAAATGGAGCTATTAATCTCAAAAATGTGACTAGAAAATTTTTATCCAGTAGTCAAGAAACATGGGTAGTAGAGAATAAATATTAGAGGCAGAGACATCACCAGAGGAGAATGAACAACCTGACCTTAGATCTGGAAATGCAACATCATATAGTAGAAAAGTCTTAAAATTAAATTCACTTATGGGGGCCCTCTGGTGGTCTAGTGGTTAGGATGCGGCACTTTCACCGCCGCGGCCCGGGTTCGGGTCCCGGTCAGAGGAGTCCCCCGGGTAGATGGAGCTCGTCAGCCCTGTAAGGCCATCCATCTAAGAGAAGGTCACTCTAAACAAACCTACGTCCTGAGGACCTCACTGCCACCGTCCAAGCTTGCTCGGCCCCGGTAGATGAACCTTAGGATTAAAGGGTGGGCTCAGCTCAGCGCACACTGTGTCTCACCTAAAAAAATCCACTGCGCAGGCTCGAAGGGCAAAGACCCTTCCCAAATCTTCGTTCGCGAAGACTGGCCATACATATACATACAAATTCACTTATAAATTCTCTCCAATTAATTCTGAATAATCCTTGTTCACACAGATTTAAGGAGGGTGATGATGTCATATCATTGGTGACATCCTTTCTCTGGTATCTGAAATCTGAAATAAAGGAAACTGAAAGGAAAAAGAAAATATAAAATAGCTAAATCATTCACAGTATGGAAAAGGAACAGGAAAGGAACAGGAAAAGCAAGACTATTTACAAGAGCATATAACGACAGAATAAGGGGGAATGTGTTCAAATTGAAAGAGAGTAGGTTTAGATCACGTATTAGGAGAAGATTCTTTACTGTGAGGGTAGTGAAGCACTGGAACAGGTTGCCCAGGAAAGTTTTGAATTCCCCATCCCTGGAGGTATTCATGGCCAGGTTGGATGAGGTTCTGGTAGAGTTGAAGGTGTCTGTGCGGGAGGGTTGGAACTAGATGATCTTCAAGGTCCCTTTCCAAGTCAAACCATTCTATGACTCTGCTCCAGTTTCTATGAGTACCAGTTTCTTTCCCAGCTACAAATTACTTTTGGAGCATCTTGGAGCGTTCCTCAAAGGAAAAGATTAGTTAACTGGTTTTTTTTTACACTGGAAACATCTGGATAAACTTAGTAATAAGCGTATTTGAAAACTACAGCTTCATTTGTATAATATAAGCTCCATGCACCATACAAATGGGACTTGCAGTACTTTGTGAATTCTCCAACGTTTTCAATGATTTAGTACAGTGACAGCACACTCTCTGTAAAAGCATCAGACTGACTTTCTATTTATACACAGGACTGAAGGACAACAGTAACCACATCAGACACAATGTCAAAAAAGCACTAACTGAAAGTTATCTCTTTGACTTTTAGGATATATAATGATATCTGTATACCTCCCAAAGCAAGTGTAACCACATACAACCACTCTTTAAATGATAAAAATATGTGGATATACTGCCATATGATCTCAGCACTTTGGAGCAAAGAGAAGCACAGAAGCTTTTGCTGTAGCCAGAGCTCTTCCTTATTCTATGCTACTTGCCATCTCCAAAATTTTGATAATATTATGGACTTATGAAGGACATCTACTCAATCTGTCAATCAAACTGAATGAATTAGGCAGCTGAGGATAGACTGCCACATGCCATCCCGGGTCAATTTTACAGTCCAACAGACAAGTTACATCTTTTTCATAGTTTTCTCAAGGTGTGATTTTCAGTGTATTCCTCTGGCTTTTAATTTCCATCTGCTCCGAACAGCTGCTTGTGTAACAGCAGGTCCATGAGAGAAGTCTCCAGTGTAAATGCCTATATAATTGCCATTCCTAGCAGTCACTTTATGTAACTATTTATCTATCTATCTATCTGATAAATCCACAAACATAAAGATAACAGTCAAAATAAAGGAAAAATTACTCCAATTAGAAAAAATTAAAAGAAAAAATATAGCAAAAAAATAAATCATCAAATTCATAGTATGTTCTGCTTTATTAATTTCTATTTTTTTATGGCATGAAACTCACTTAGCAGAACCACAATCTGTCTCTTCTCAAGGTGCAGTTTTACAGATCTAGAGGTGTCCAGTTTAGACCCTTGGCAATAAATATGAGGCAAAACCTTCTTCTGTCTCCAGCAATGGTGGTGTGAGAAAGGAGACTGTCAATAAGTTCAAACTGCAAGGATGGTTTGTTGAGTAACAACCAAACAACATCATAAATAACCCTTTTGCTGTGTCCAGCTATCAAGAAGAACATATTGGACCAAATTAATTTTTAGGAAGTCTAACTAGAGGCAAATATCTATACTATATATATGACTATTTTTCCTATACCACAGGTGCAGATGTATATTAACATAAGGATGACATAATGTAAGTGTGAAATAAAATCTCAAAATGCACCACTGAACATGGCATTTGCAACTAGAAATGAGAGGGAAGACAGCAAAACCCAACAATTAAATAGTCTGGATATTTTCCTAAAACACAGATTCAGGTCGAATACTCTCAGTCATGTGGGCATTTATGTATCTAGATTGATGGGTTTTCAGCATTCAAATCAGCCTGACTGCACAAGGTTTGTAGACATGGAAGAGTTGTAGGTCAAAAAAGAAATTATTATCCTTGAGATCTCTGGACAATAATCAAAAAAGCTCCTTTGCTCAGGAAGTTTATTCATGCTTATCCAGGAGCAGTCAACCTGATCTATAGCTGAAAGGGTGAATTCAATGTTATTTGATATCAAACCATTATCTGAAAACTCTGCAGATTTCCTGAAATGGATATTTCAAGAAAAGTACTGACTGTGCTATGCCTCTGTCAGCAGAGTATGTATATTTAATTTTATTTTCCAGCAACTGCTGGCAGATGTAACAATCATAGAGTGTCCCTACACTTCCCTGCAAGTCTACTTTTCCAGGACCCACTCCAGTGCCTTTTGAAACTACTCAGAGAGGTCCTCTTGCAACCCATAGATGGCAAATCAGACCCTTGAACCGAAGCTAGCTGAACATTGTCTTTAGAGTTTGTTCTTTGCCACAAAAGAAAAGCATTTTTCCAGGCATTGCTGCTTCCGAATGCTTTTGCAGTGCATTCAGTATCAACAGGCTGGACTCTCACCATCCATCAGGTGGAGAGATATTCCTTGAAGTGACTTTCCTTACTGTCCTACATATATTTTTGAGAAAAATCCATAGAGTGAGGTAATATGTTTCTGTCCTGGAATCACATTTCAAAGTTCAAGGAAACTCAACACAGTATTTAATAAAACAAAGAGTTGCTTGTATCCATACTAGTATACTCTCTTATATGGATCTGAATCATGGGTCATCTACCGCCACCACCTGCGACTCCTAGAACATTTCCATCAACGCTGCCTCCGTACAATCCTAAACATCCACTGGTCAGATTATGTGACCAGCCATCTGTTCTAGAACAAGCAGCAGTCACAAGTATCGAGGCCATGTTGCTGAGAACACAGCTGCGCTGGGCAGGGCACATCTCAAGGATGAAGGACCACTGCCTCCCTAAGATCTTGCTTTATGGTGAACTTGCCACCGGCTGCCACAAGAGAGGAGCCCCTTTTATACGAACAATTCAGGTATAAGAAAATATTAATTTTCTTCATGAAAATCTAAAAGTGTACACAGCTTATCAGATAAATAAATCCTTTCCCTGTTTACCATTCTCCTCCCAAACTAAGTGCATACATACAACTCCACTATTACAGAGGGTACATCCAACAACTTTTAACAGTATCTCTGCAATGTTTGAGGTGCTATGAATCTCTTCTGAAGGTCAGAAACTGAGGCAAGTTTCCAAGACTTTCTGCAACTGCTTCAGCTTTACTATAGAAAACTTCAGCCCAGAGGTCATAATTATTAATCTGCCTGCCTGGGTTGACCAGGAAGTGGTAAGCCTGGACCTACCAATGCCTCATAACAAGAGAGGAGAGGAGAATGTACTAAACAGCAAATACTATGGTCTGATGGAAGTCTAATATTTTCTAAACTCCAGTCCCAATGGCTACCAGTTAAAGCATCTTTTGTAGTTTTATTTAGCTCTTATTTTACACATGATCTGCTGATACTCTTGTTCCCTGGTGACACCAGCCAGACATTTTATTGTCTGCAGTTTACCAATAGCAAGTTGACCCACTGGTTCTGACCTTCTCCCTCCCCGTGCACACATTTTCAAACACTTCTCTACTGCTGAGGTATTTATTAAAAACTTTTAAATATTTTTGTTTGTTTGTTTTATATCAGGACAGAATTTTGTGGAACATCATTCCTTCCCTCACACGCAAGTAGTTTCTTAAATGTCTTTATACACTTCAAATGGACACACCATCTTTTAATTTTCACATCAGCTTTTTGTAGAAAAGCCATTGTACACTTCGTGCTTCATAAATAAACTAGGTGAAAAATGTCCCTAGGCATTTGAAAGTGAGGTGAAAAAATTAATTCCTACCCGTTCTGATTAACTTGTTTTGCAAAGCATTTTTAGCAGATATCCCCTCTGGAAAAATTTCTTAATTGCTTCCTGAAGGCAGAATGCCTGTGACTAGTTCTTGATATTATTAGGAAAATATTTTACTGTAATTTTTGGTGTTGTGCACACCAAAAGAGCATGTATTACTTAGAGAGAAACAAATCTCCATGCTCTTATTCACAATTTCATGAAGTTTAATAATTAAGATGGAAAGAAACAGTCAATTATCAATTAGCTGCACTTTCATAATGTTCTTAAATAACAAAAACTTGCATTCTGGCACATGTCAAAAAAACCCCAACTATGTAGGCCTTCTATCCCCAGAAGAATGAGAGATGTTATGTTCCAGCAGATTCAGTTTTCATAGAAGCATGAGGAGATATATGTATGTCTAAATACAAATATATATTTGCATTTATATATGTATAGCAAGGTGGTGACTTAAAGACAATTTAAAAATCCTATGTGGAAGGATGTCACATATTGCATGCTTAGGGAAAAAATGCCCCACCAACTAAAAGGAACTGCAAAATGCCAAGAGATTTCTAAGGACGGAGAGCAAAGAGTGAAGTGTCAATAACAGGATTTGTCTTTCATAATTCTCTAGCACCTGACCTGCTTACTGGTCCTAACAAATGGCAAAGTCAACTCAAGAAAACAGACATCATCAGGTTTCTTTGAACTACTGGGCATATTACCTCTGCAGGTAGGAGCTAAACAGCAAAACTCTACACTTCACCGATCAGCTTCACAAGTAAGAATGAACTGCACCGGAGTTTACAGCAATTCTTTTTCTCTTTCTGCTTTAGAAACAGTTTATGTATTTTTTCCATCCATACAAGAACAAAATGGTAAATTACAACAACAACATCAACAAAACAAAAAAACCCAAACAAACAAAAAATTATCTTGGGACTTCTAATGTCAACAGTGTCTCCAATTATCTATGTAGACAGTATCTAGATAGAAGGATATGCTGTGCTCTAGTGGTTATTTAAACTGTGATGAACTAAACCCACTGGATATAACCATATATATGTCAGGTGCAGTAAAACACTGTACTAATCATCAAATCATAGAATCATAAGAATGGTTTGGGTGGAAGACACCTCAAAGATCATTTAGTTCTAATCTTCTATGCCATGGACAGGGATATCTTTCACTAGACCGGGTTACTCAGAGATGTATTACCTTGCATTGTGTCTATATGGGTTTTTTGCAAATGTTTAAAGCAATGACAACAAGCATGTACTGGGTATGCCCAGATGGCCAAGAAGACCAAAGGCGTCCTGGCCTGTATCAGAAATAGTACAGCCAGAAGGACCAGGGAAGTGATTCTCCCTCTGTACTCAACACTGGTGAGGACATCCCTTGAGTACTGCAACCAGTTCTGGGCCCCTCACTTCAGGAATGATATTGAGGTGCTGTAGCATGTCCAGAGAAGGGCAGCAAAGCTAGTGAAGGGTCTGGAGCACAAGTCTTATGAGTAGCGGCCGAGAGAGCTGGGGTTGTTTAGCCTGGACAAGAGGAGGCTCAGGGGTGACCTCATTACTGTCTACAACTACTTTAAAGGGGGTTGTAGCCAGGTGGAGCTATAACCATGCAGTATGCTGTATGTTTTTTCTCCCAGGCAACAGGATGAGAGGACATAGCCTCAAGCTGTACCAGGCTTTAGCTCAACATAAACCTTGGACATTAGGAGGAATTACTTCACAGAAAATATGCTTAGACATTGGACTTGACTGGCCAGGGAAGTGGTGGACTCACTGTCCCTGGAGGTATTTAAAGAAAAACTGGATGTGGCACTTAGTGACATGGTGTAGTTGACATGGTGGTGTTCAGTCAAAGGTTGGACTCAATGATCTCAGAGGTCTTTTCCAAACTAATTGATTCTGTGATTCTGTATTCTGGCCTCCCTCACACTCATAATGACCTATGCAGATTACAAGATGTTGTCACTCTTAAGGAAAAAACACAGATCTCCATCTGTGAAGATATATCATTAAGTCTTGTTTAAAGAGGTAACTGGTATGTCATGGGAAGACAGATCATCATTTATGATTTATCAAAATACAGAGAATACATGTACTCACTATCCCTCTTCTGCTCTGGTCCTTTCCACTTGATAAAACATTTTAATCCTCACCCTGCTGACTTTCATGTCCCACCACCTACTGTCACATGAAAACCACACCAGAAAAGAAGTGGATGACCTGTGCTAGACACAAAGCAGAAAGTCACTACACAAGGGAAAAACTCATACGTCTTTGTGTCAACCAGTGATAATGACAAAGATTAATTGGAGAGAAAGCTGATTCAGTTGGGCTCAAGGGCTTTGTTCAGTGAGACAAGAGGCTTTCAACTGTCGGGATTTAGCTCACTGCAGAACTTTTGTAGAGAGATTTTATAGACCTTTTTTTTGGTTAGCCAACCACACTGTACCCATCAGTTTCATAGTCACAAGTGCTGCTCTAAAGACAGGGTGTGGGGTAAGCATCCCACTCTTGCTCTGTTTCAGCTGGGGATTCAGCCAAAGGTTTAGGGTTCAGCAGAAACAGCCAGTTATAATGTAGTTGAATGTGGAATTATATGCCTTATAAGATCATCATTAGAAAAAACATCCAAGTTAGATAATTCATATTGCAGAAAGGTGCTAACAACTCAACATTTTGTATCGGGTGTACATGTCAAGGTGTTGACTGGGGAGGGGAGCGTTGCAGGGCTGGCCTCTGTGAGAAGATATCAGGAACTGTCCCCACAATGGACAGAGCCAGTTCCAGCTAGCTCCAAACTGGACCTGCCACTGGCCAAGATGAGCCCATCTGGGATGCTGGTGGCACCTCTGTGATAACATGTTTAAGAAAGGGCAAAAGAACACTGCACTGAGGCTGTGAGACAAGAGTGAGAATACATCAGAGAAAAAACTCTGCAGACACCAAGGTCAGTGAAAGAGGGGTAGAAGGTGCTCCATGTGCCAGAGCAGGGATTCTCATGCAGCCCTTGCAGAAGGCAACGAGGACTTGGGTTGTTCCCCTGCACCCCACAGAGAATCATGCTAAAGGAGATCTCTGCACTGAAGTACATGGAGGACCCTGCATCAGAGCAGGTGTCCTGAAAGAAGTTGTCGACCATGGAGAGCCCATGCTGGAGTAGGGTCCTGGTAGGAGCTCTGGCCCCTGGGGCACTCATACTGGAGCAGTTTTCTCCTGAAGGATGGTACTGTTACTGTGGGATTTAGGTGCTGAAAAAATCTTCGGAGCAGTTAATTAGGGGTGAAATAAGAAAGGGTTTATTTTCCAAGGCAGAAGATGTTACAAGACGCCCGCCCCCGTGCCCGAGAGGTTACATTTTATAATACCATCCATCCAATCCCAGATGTGTCCACCCTGTGGCCTTTACTCTGGTCCGCCCCGGGTCCACCCCCTTGAAATGGGTCTGGGTGCATTTCGGGACCACCTACTTCATCACCTTCACTATCATCAGAGCACAAAGGGTACATAGTTACCTAATTCTTGACTTCATTCTGTGGTTTAGGCCCAAATATGCTGTTCTGTCAACTGTCTAGGCCTTGCCTTGACAAAAGACTAAACATTTCTATTAGATTTGGGGCTATGAGTGATATAGGGAGGATAGAATGGGGTAAGAGGGTTAAGGAATGTATAAACAAGGGTACTGGAGAAAGGGAAAGGGACAAGGGACAAAGAAGGGAGGGTTGCTGCTTTTAGAATCTACTTATAAAACTTATAAGGCTTACCAATATTAGAAAAATAAAAAACCATTAGGGGCTTAAGGCATCAGTACCTTGTGGAAAGACCTCACACTGGAGCAGTTCTTGAAGAACTTCAGCCAATGGGAAGGACTCGTACTGGAGTAGTTTGTGAAGAACTGTATCCCATGGGAGCAACCCCCACTGGAGTAGTGGAACAATGTGATAAGGAAGGAGCAGCAGAGAAGTTTTATGGACTGACCACATCATTTCTCATTCCCCTGACCTGCTGGTGGGTGGAGATAAAAGAAGAATCAGGAGTGAAATTGAACCTGTGAAGAAGGGGAAAGAGAGGGAGAGGTGCTTTTAAGGTTTTTTTTTGTTTTGTTTTTGTTTCTGTTTCTCACTATCTTACTTGTCAAGAGATTAAATAATCTTCCCCAAGACAAGTCTCTTTTGCCTGTAATTGTCATTGTCGAGCAATTTACCTGTCCTTGTCTTTACCCATGAGCCTTTTCATATTGTTTCCTATAACTGTCCTGCTGAAGAGGGGGAGTGAAAGAGTACCTGTGTGGGTACCTGGCAGTCAGCAAAGGTTTAAACACTGCACATTGTTAATGTGACTTCTAAGGGACTGTAGTACTAACACCCTTACTGAGAGTGACTACACTGCTTATGTCTGTTGCAGATAGAGCTCAGTACAATCATAATCCTGTCATTAGCCAAGTTAATATGACTAATGGACCATAACTGCAAAGAAGCAACTGTTTATATATATTTTTTCCAGGGGGCAAATTAGGAGATACATCCTTTCAATCATTTTGTTAATAAATAAAACAGAGAGGAGGTCTCATTTGGCACAGATCAAGGATACTTAATATTTTTACTTCTGTAAATTAGCACTCATCAGTGCTCCCTCCCCTTGCTTTTCATTTTATTCCAGAGAGGTTTCTGTAGCAACTATGTCATGTACCCAGGTTAGTATTCAAAGCTGTAACATCACAATGGATTCTTTTTGTAAGTGAAACAAATAATAAAGGGCACTTTTTGTTTGGAGCCCCCGAGATTTGATGATAATAGAGCTCTACAAGCGGATCTCTGGTAGTCAGGCATGTAAAAGTCCACCTTTTTCTCATGTGGTTAACAACTGGTTATGGACAGGAACATGAAGGCCTGGAAGCAACTCTCTTCTAGAATTTGTCCAACACAAAAAGCAGTACCACCCCAAATACATTTCTGGAGGTAAACAGAAAACCTGACACTAGTCCTCCATAACCCCTTTCAACTTGGCAGTGCTCTCTTGTCACTGCTTATTTTTTTGAAAAGTGGGTTAATATAGTTGGAGAGCAAAGCAAGTATTATTTATATTTCAGCAGTGTGTTTGATCCAAAACATTTAGAGATGTGGAGGATAAGCAAGGTGAAAGGAGCTAAGCATTTTTCACTTTTAAACACAAACTTAGACTACAAGAGACAGCTGGTTTTATGGGATTTACGGTCATAAAAGTTAATGTCTGAATACAAAATTGTCATGGTTTAACCCCAGCTGGTAACTAAGTACCATATAGCTCCTTGCTCACACATTGCCCCAGTCCCCTCCAGTGAGATGGGGAATAGAAGTGGAAAAATGTAGAATATGTGGGTTGAGATAAGAACAGCTTGATAATTGAAACAAAGAAAATAAAATATAATAATAATAGTGATAACACTGGCAATTATAATGGTGATAATAATAATAGTAATAGTAATATAGTAATGAAAAGCAAAAAGAAAGAGAGGAATAAAACCTCAGAGAAACAAGTGATCCACAATCAGGTTGTTCACCATGCACTGACCAATGCCCAGCCCATCCCCAAGCAGCAGTAGGCCTCTCCTGGCCTATATTCCCCAGTTTACATACTGAGTATGATGTTCTGTTGTAATGGAATATCCTTTTACCCAGTTCAGGTCAGCTGTCGTGGCCGTGCTCCCTCCCAGCTTCTTGTGCATCTACTCACTGGCAGAGCTTGGGAAAAGTCCTTGACGCAAGGTAAGCGCTACTTGGCAACAACTATGTTATCAACATTATTCTCATACTAAATCAAAAACACCACACTATACCAGTGCCTAGGAAGAAAATTAGTTCTACCCCAGCTGAAACCAAGACATTTCTAACATGAGTTTCACAGGGCAATGGAAACAATGAGCAAATTGATTCAGATGAGCTCACTCTCTCCTATGCTACTCCTATGCAATGCAATAACACCATATCAAAATCCAGAAAATTGCCATCTTATTCTCTTAAGCAGTCCAGCTTACATCATATGAAGCCCCATCATCCTAGAACACCTCCTTCCAGCACTACCAAGGCAAAAAACAAAGCAAGAACTCTGGTTTTCTGTAGATTTCCCTCTCATATTCCTCATCTTTTTAAGAACCCCATGTTCTGTTTGCTTGCTTGTTTGCACCACTTACCTCCCATCTGAAAATAACGTTTCATATTCTTTAGGTAAAGAATATAAAGAACTCAACCATAGGGATTCTCTTGATTTCAAGGAGTAGGTGTTATGGAAGTAATAAAACAGCCTAAAATATTGCTAAGTAAATGAATAATTGAACAGTGTTTTGTTTTACAGAGAACTTTCATTCTACTTAGTTGGACAATTTGCAGTAACCAAAGGTCGAGATTAAATGTCCCATTTCTGAAAATATTACAATCAGATGTGAGTCCTTGTACCTGGATTTCTATAAAAAAATTCAGAACTAAAGGTATCATAAAATATTAGTAACAGTTTAAAACACTCGGTGTGCAATCATGATTCTGTGGGAGACTGAACTAATTAAACATGACATCAGTCCAGTGCCTAATTAAAGTGAAATATTAAATTCATCTTTCATTTTAAGAAAATGAGAAAGTGAAATAAGTTTAATGAACAAGAAGAATTCTAAGAAATGCAAACATCTACAAAATTGGTGTAACCTCTGTTAAGAACATGAAGTGAGAAAGCCCACTTCTAGCATATGCTCTCATTTAATGTTTGTTACCTAATACTGCACTGCATGTTGGCCTTTGGGAAACCCAGCTTCCAGTTTTCTGTACATCATATTCAGGATCACATAGGAAAACCCTAAAAGCAGAAAACTTTATTTAAGTACATAAACACTAATCATGAGTCCTCTGTGTTATCTTTTAGCTATCCAAATCCTATCATGGTCCAGATTGTGGACTTCATTTTTTTCAAGAAATACTTTTATCCATTCTGTTTGAAACTAATTCTTACATGACTGGCAAATTAAATGCCAGCTTTGAATTTCTAATCAAGCTTTTCTCACCTTTTCACTATTATCACAGGATGTCACCGGCTCTTTAATGAAGGAAAACAAAAAAAAGACAACCAAAACTCTGATGTAATCTCACTCCACTCCTTCTTCCCTTTGTCTTCCACCCCCCTTCTTCTTGTTCCTTATCCTTTGCCACCTATGTAGACTTGAAATTCTCTTGCTTTTCAACTCTTCTTATCTTTTCCCCTCATAATATATCCCTCACATGCCTTTACTTTTCCATTTTCCCTTACCCTTTCTTCTACAGCGTAAACATAAACATATTCCATTCATCAGTAAAAAATTGATTCCTGATAGTCCTTACTAGATTCAGTTGTCATTGTGATGAACATGCCACCATCAAGTTGATGTCTTTAGTTCCTCCACACTGTTTTACTGATTACATGTGTTCCCCTCCACATGTTGAAACTGATCTGTCTTAAACAATGCCACACAGGAAACCTACTAAAATAATGTATTCCTCCCACAGCCTCCTTCCTTGATATCCCACCCTGTGATTGATGTGCATCTGTCTGGTACAACTAATTGTGTCAATTGTGTCACACACAGTCAAGCCACTTCTTACCAACTGTATTCCAAGGATAAGCCTTATATTGGGTCATGTGAAAGAGGCATATCTAGACTGATTGCAGAAAAAATATACATATATATAATTTCTCATGAAAAGACCAGTAAAGTACATAGGGGGTTAAAGCACTGGTACCAAACAAAGTGGACGGAAACTAGAAGAACTGGTAAATTTAGTAAAAGATGTGTGACAGATTGCACCATTCCTTTAAAACTAGAGGGAGACTTCATGGGAACATTTTGACAGCATAAAGCAAGGAAGATGGCAGAGGTGGGGTCTTCCTTGAACTACTAAAGGTCCTTGATCATTACTACAGATAGCAGTAGCTCTTTCTGGAGCTCTTTAGTACTGCCACTGAAAAGGAAATGGAAGTGACAAAAGAAGATCAAACAGGGTGGAGAGAGAGAAGACATGGAAATAGCATTTAAAAGAATAGAAATTATGAAAAGGAAGCATGATAAGATAAGAACAAAATATCATATCATATCATGGCTAGGCTTTGCAAACAAAGATTTGGGAAGGGCTCTACTCACGTTTGTTACAAGTGTGTTGGTGGCTAAAAAGGCCAATACGAGATAGGCACATCCGGTTGCAAAAGGCACAGCAGAAAGACTCCTTAGGTGGTATATTCTGCAAGGCACGATTCTTTCTGCTTTGCCTTTTATCCTCAAGAGTGATCCTGCGTGATTTCTCAAAGGCATCAGCAGCGTTATAGATGGCATGTCTCCAGACCTCCCGATTTGAGACCAGAGTAGACCAGTTACGTTGATCAATATGACCAAGGCTGAGATGTTGTTTCAGGGAGTCCTTGTATCTTTTCTTCGGGGCTCCTCTCTTGTGGCAGCCGGTGGCAAGTTCACCATAAAGCAAGATCTTAGGGAGGCGGTGGTCCTTCATCCTTGAGACATGTCCTGCCCAACACAGCTGTGTTCTCAGCAACATGGCCTCAATACTTGTGACTGCTGCTTGTTCTAGAACAGATGTATCGGTCACATAATCTGACCAGTGGATGTTTAGGATTGTGCGGAGACAGCGCTGATGGAAGTGTTCTAGGAGTCGCAGGTGGTGGCGGTAGATGACCCATGATTCAGATCTATATAAGAGAGTAGACAGCACTATGGCTCTGTAAATGCTGATCTTTGTACTTTTCTTCAAGTGTTTATTTCACCAAACTCTTTTATGAAACTTTCCAAAGGCACTATATACCTTTGCTAACCTGTTGTCTATCTTCCCATCAATCTTACCATCTAAGGAGATGAGGCTACCCAGGTAATTAAACTGCTGGACTGATTTGAGCTCTGATTCGCCAATGGTGATATTGGGATGATGGAAGACTTCCTAAGGTGTGGGTTTATAGAGAACTTCTGTCTTCTTTAAACTGACTTCCAGCCCAAAGAGCTCAGCAGCATCTGCAAAGCAGGATGTTAAACACTGCAGAGCTGCTTCTGTGTGGGCGACAGGGCAGCGTCATCAGCATAAAGCAGCTCCTGGACAAGATGGTTTAAGGTCTTAGTGTGGGCCTCCAGCCACCTTAGGTTGAATAGGCTTCCATCAGTACAGTATCAGATGTAGATACCATCCTGATCCTCGAGGTTTGCCATGGCCCTTTGGAGCATCATGCTGAAAAAGATTGTGAATAGGGTTGGTGCGAGAACACGGCCTTGTTTCACACCATTAGCTATTAGAAAGGGCTCAGAAAGTGCATTGCCATATCTGACTTGGCCGTGCTGATCCTCATGGAATGAGATGATCATTTTAAGGAACTTGGGGGGACATCCTAAATGTTCCAAAATCTGCCATAGACCTTTTCTGCTCACGGTATCGAAAGCCTTGGTGAGGTCAACAAAGGTTACATAAAGACCTTTGTTCTGTTCCCTACACTTCTCTTGCAGTTGTCTGAAAACAAATACCATGTCTGTGGTGCTTCTGTTGGCTCTGAAACCACACTGACTTTCAGGTAGAATTCCTTCTGCTATAGCAGGTATTAGTCTGTTCAAGAGTATTCTTGCCAGGATTTTGCCAGCAATGGAGAGCAGAGTAATACCACAGTAATTTGAACAGTCTGATTTAACTCCTTTCTTCTTATACAAAGTGATGACGACTGCATCATGAAGGTATGATGGTAGCTTGCCTAGTTCCCAACAGCACACCACAAACTCGTGAAATTTAGCATGGAGCGCATGGCCCCCATGTTTCCAGACTTCAGGTGGAATTTTATCACCCCCAACTTCCTTGCCAATTTTCACCTTCTCTATGGCCTTGAGGGTCTCTCTTAAAGTAGGGGCAGTATCCAATTCATACTTCACTGGTTGTTGTGTGATTGACTGAATGGCTGAGTCTTGGACTACATGAGTACTGAAAAGAGTCTGAAAGTGTTCAGACCATCGATTCAGAATGGAGGTTTTATCTGTCAGAAGCGTTTGACCATCAGCACTGAGTAGAGGGCTTTGGACTTGGTATGTAGGCCCGTATGCTGTTTTCAGGGCCTCATAGAATCCTCTGTGATCAGCTGTATCTGTGCATAATTGAGTTTTTTCAGCTAGATCTATCCACCATTTGTTCTGTATGTCACAAAGTTTCTGTTGGAGCTTGCTGCATGCAAGACAAAAGGCTGTTTTTCTTACATGACAGGATGGCAGTGCAAGGTGTGCTTGGTGAGCAGTTCTCTTCTTTCTCAACAATTCCTGGATCTCTTGATTGTTTTCATCAAGCCAGTCCTTGTTCTTCTTGAAGGAGAACCCTAAGGATTCTTCAGAGGACTGCAGGATGCTGTTTTTAATATGGTGCCAAAATGTTTCAGGAGAGGTATTTGTGGAATCTATGGAGTGATTTCCGAGCCTAGTTTGAAGATTTGTATGGAATCTGTCTCTCACTGTGGCTGATTGGAGATTGTTAACTTGGAGTCTCCTCCGTGGGATGCTGCCCCTTTTAGGTTTGAATTTAAGTTTGAAGTTAAATTTACAGCGCACAAGGTGATGATCTGTTTGACATTCTGCACTGAGCATCACGCGGGTATGGTGGACATTGTGGACATCTCTCTGTCGCACCAAGACATAATCAATGAGGTGCCAGTGCTCAGATCTAGGATGCATCCAGGTTGTTTTCAGACTATTTTTCTGCTGAAAGGTAGTATTAGTGATGGTGAGCTGTTGCTCCGCACAGAATTCTAGCAGAAGTTGACCATTTCAGGAATTCTGCAGCTGTATGACAGAAGTTTGACAATGAAGTGTGGAGGAAGACCTTTGTGGTTCCACAGGATTCACACAGCCTGTTACTAACAGTCACTGATGAACTAATTAATGTGGGCACAAAGTTCTGGTAAAAATAAAGGGGAATACTCACAGCCAGTGTCGAAAAGAACAGAATTCCCTTTCTCCTGATGAAGATGAGCATCACATTATTACAAAACCAGTTGAGATAAAGAGGAGTATTGTTTAATTCCACTCGAACTGTTGAAGAAGCTTATAATGGAAAATTTCTCAGGAGTCTTTCCTTTTGTTGGCCTACAGACAGTGTGTTGATTTTTCTTCTTAATCTCTAATAAAAATATGACATTTAAGAAGTTCAGGGTCTCTTTTGAATGAAATTCCAGTGTAAACAGGTGTAAACAACATTTTTGACAATATGCCTATATCCTGTACATAGTTATCAAAAGCTGGAGGCCATGGAAAAGAAGCAGTTCCTATGACAGTCATTCAGCACCACAGAAACTCAGTACAGAAGCAGAAATTTCTCAAATTGTGAGCAAACTGAGGTAATCCTGTAACAGACAGAGTTAGGGCAGTTACCTTGGACACTATGGTTTACAGGAGAAAGGCTCTTTCCAGTACCTCATTCTCTGGAGTTTTCTCAGCAGCTGGTTTTTTATATGTTTTCCACACTTCTTTACACAGAAGACTTCAATTCACACAGGCTTTGCTTTCATTTCCTACCAGGGAAATTAGATAACCTCCATACTGAATTCTAACTGAGTTTGACACATGAAATTATAGGCCTGAACTTGCATTGTAAAACTGGAAAATACCAAACCTACTAATATTTGAAGGGAAGGACATGGGAAGTGGTCATTAATGTAACTTCATAAAGAGCATGAATGATTTAGAAATTTAAAAGGAAACACAAAGGACAAGGAAGAAGCAAGATATAATGAAATATATGTTCATCTAAGTTACAGCATGCCAGATCAGCCTGATATCTGTAATAACAATCTTTTTTTGGAGTAGATGAAGCTTGGAAAGAGTGCATAAACTGGATTTTATTAAGCTATTTAGCTATGGGCTAATTTGAGAAATTATTTAATTAAGAGCAGTTGAATTTGCAAAAGGGTTGTAAAATAAATAATAAACTGATAGGTGGGTGGATAGCTCTTCTTAGACATTAAGACCTTGGAAATGAAAGAGAGAGGTAACTCATGGAGTTTTTTAGGTATCACTGAAGGAATTGATTTAATTTTCTATTTTCATGAGTTGGAACAAAAAGTAGGAGGGTGTTGCTGGTGGTGGAAAGTTAATAGATCCAGTTGATGAAAAGGACTGGCTTGTTGGACAGGAAGAAATGGCTGAAGCATTGCAAACACCAGAATTCAATAGTGCAAAATGCAAGTCATGTCCTTCAGGACTTAAGGCAAGAACTTCTGCTAGAATACATGAGTTTGTAAGCTGGAAATGACCAAGAAAAGGAAAGACTACTGCACTGACTAATTGTAGAGTGAATACCAGCAACACTACAAGACATTTTTGATAAGATATCATTTTTCATGGAAAAGATTTTCTGTTTTCTGGAAGCTCTAATAACAGTGTGAAATTTACGTGAGGACTCAGGTCTTTGCATGAAATATCATGCTCTCAAAAGATAGGCTATGTAGAGTCTGAGAAATACTGCTTTGAAGTATTCCATTATGACAAAGTTCCAGTGTGATCCGTGATAGGATGTTGGTATCTTTGCCTTTTTTTTTTTTTTTAATCTTTTGTAAAGCTTCCTGACTTACAGTTTCACAGCGAGCCTGTCACTTCAGCAGAGCAAACCACAAGGTACAAGACACTCATAAAGAACATCTCTAGTGCTAGATGCAAAGTCTTCTGAAGTAAATTGAAAGATTCACATTAACTTCAGTGTGCTTTAGTTACAAAATATAAAATCTAAAGGTCATTTTAATACATATTTTCTGCAGATAATTAGGTGTTTTGATGGAAATTTAAGAGAGAAAAAGCTGTGAGGGACAAAGGGAGTATTTAGGTAGCTGTAATGCAGGCATCCTGATAATCTAACCATGCAGCAAATTACTGAGCTAGATACACTAGCCAGTGCTAGTCCAAAAGATTACTAAGTCTCTGGGTAAAATTCATTAACCTTTATGTACCACTGAACTAAATCCTTCTTTACAAGAGACTACTTCACTGTGACAGCTTTAAGCTGTTTACAGTCCTAAGAGGGGGAAGAGAGAGAGAACTGAAAGCCTAATATGCCTCTCTCTACTGATAAAATATATGCCATATGTTTATTAACTTGAAGATTCTGACAATAAAAAAAAGTGGAGGTCATTACAAGGTGTTTTTGTACTTTTGCTATAATTTTCTACCCTACAACAGTGTTTTTGCAAACAAAAGATGGGTTGCAATAGTTACCTGTTCATATATCTCCATTTTACAGAGAAAATGCCATTTTTATTTCTTACAGTTGATTTTTTTTTTGAAAAATTGTATTTGAAAAAATCTGAAAATTCTGCTTGGATACAAAAGCTTATGTTGGGAGTAGGATGTGTGATTTTGGAGAGGAAAACCTCGCTCTGAATGGAAGAAATAATGAAGTTTCAGAAAGGAAAGTGACTGAAGCTGAAAAGCTGAAGACAAATGGAGGCCAGTCAAAACAAGCTGGAAAACAGAATAGGCACAAAGATTAAGGCAACGTCCACCATATTCATAGGATCTTCTTCTGCAGAGGACTGCAATAGGGTCAGCCTGGAATGACAAAATGTACCGAAGAGCTGGAGCCCTAAATCTTATCCAGAAGACAAGGGAAATCAGGAAAGATGTGTTTCTTTGTAATTTGCTAAATGATTGCTACAGTATTGAAACATTGCACCAGTAGGATGCTTCTGTGTCATTGAGACAACCTATGAAAAATGAGGTACTATTTTAGGAAATAGAGGCAAATATTATTCAAATGGTTTGTAGGAGATTGCCAGCACCTTTGTAATTTTTCAAGTAAATCTCAAACAGATAAGAATAAGTAAGGATTTTATTAAAAAGATGAACAAATACTCAAATTAGCACAAGCCAAACCACTGCATGGGTTCTAGAAGCAAACTAAAGAAAGAACTCTTTTTTTTTCCACAGCAGAAAGCAAGGTCATAAGTAGAGACATGATGAATATGTCCAAGGTATCAAAGCAATAGATATTCAAAGCAGATAATCAAACTAATCAAACTGAACTATGGCTGAGAAAATTACTTTGTCACTTTAAGTCAGGAAAATTTACAGAATAGTCAGATTTTTCCTGTTTGAGATACTTAGCCAATGTTTAAAAAATATAGTGCTTTTTCTTTGTGCTGAGGACAAAATGATCTGTAGGATAAGATTGTCTGTGGGAGAGAATCTACTTTAATCTCAGATTCTTGGCTTTCCTTCAGAAAGTATAGCAATACTTATAAAAAACCTGATTTGTCATGTTCTCCTCCAGTTTCTTATTACTACGATTTATTTTGTCTCATCCCTTCTGATAATAATACACAAACTTTTCAAGGACTTTGTGCAAAGGTGGGACAATTAAAACTTACACACCATCAGCTTCTGAACAACACCAATTTTAACTCCAAACAATTTACAGACTAATAAGGGGGAAACTGGGATGTCCTACTAGAAGAATAATAAAACTTAGCAGTTCCCATACCAACAGCCACATGATGCACATATGCAAAATCAGAATTGAAGGAGATCTTCATTAAAACATATACTGCATCACTTTTTTGGGAAGGGCTAACAAGTAGTGTCGAAAGAACCTCTATCAAAGCATTTATCGTTCGAGTGTGAGACAAAAGCCTTGTTTATTTACTGTCTTTGGCAATTAACACAGTAAAAACAAGAAAATTGTATGTGGCCACTTGTTCCCCCGACCATTACTGGATCCTCTAGGGTAAACACACCGCAGCCGGAATACATGTCAGAAGAGCTCAGTAACATTGGGACGGAGAAAACAGGGGAGTAAGCATGGGTGTGTTCCGTGGTCTCACTTGATCTCTTCAATGTGCTACAACAATTTAAAGAACAGGTATAAAAAGACCTGTCTTGTAGAGTTCCCTAATAGCTGTGAGGAATTGGTATCCTCATCCCACAGAGATAGACGCAGGGCTCTTTGGGAACAGCAGATCCACTGAGTGGATGTCTTTATGCCTTACCAGGGAGAAAGGGAGCAGCACGGGGCAGTCATGTCAGGGAAGCCCAATTAACTGTTCAGCCAGTTCTTGGACCTTGCCCTCATTCTGGTAGGAAAATTTTAAAAAGGCCATTTGTTAGCAGCACTGCATTTTATGTTGTTCACAGAAACTGAATGCTCATTTTGGGGGATTTTTACATATACTTCACACATTATTTTGGGTGCTGTGGCAATTGCCATCTGATTTGCCATGCTGGATCTTAAACTGTGTTTTGGCAGGACATAGCAAGACAAAATCTGTGACAATTAAATGAGATGGCTTTTGGCTTCTGCACAAAGGCAGAAAACAAGCCAAATGCACACCAGCTCCAAGCTGTGAGCTCCTGTCTAAGCTGTTAATGTCTCAAGGACACTATGTATACAAAACATACATGCTGTATCAGGAAGTCCAGTTTTAAAGAAACCTTCCCTCACAGAACAAGAATCTCAATTCTTACCCTGTATCCTCCATCCTATTCTCATTGGGAGTCCAAGAAAACCTTCAAGGCTGTGCTGGATTCCCAGCCTCAGGGAACCTTTACTGTCCCTTATCTATGCCTAGGTTTTCTACAGACCCTAAATGCTCTGAGATTTAAGCACATCCTCTCTTCCTTGCATTTACACCATTTGCCATGTAACAGAATGATTACTCATGTGCATGCAGAATTCACACCTGCTGTATGTCCAGACATATCTGAACTCTCCAGGAGTAAATCTCCCATGCACAAATGCCCCCTGAGCTGCCCCATGGCAGGTGTGCCAGACTGCTTCAGGCTGTCAGTAGCAGCAGTTCTGACAGGAAAAGCAGAAAAAGTAATAAATATTCGGGCACATTCCCCTCTGCTAGCAGTTTCTCAAGCAGATGGAATGTCAACAAAACCTGAGCCCAGTGTTAATATGAAGGAGTAGAGGAATAACAAAAGAATGAGTCAACCTAATTACAGAAACTGTATGATGGCCTTATAGAGGAGATGGAAATTACTTGGTAATGATGGAAGGAAAGATGCCACGGGAACTCTGTCAGAGAGGTAAAAATGACCCACAAAGTAGATTTCTCATTTTAGCACAGCAATAAAGAACAAAATGTTGAGAGTTAGTTTGCAGTTACCTATGCTTGACCCACCCCCCACCCCCCCAAACAAAAAGGAGTTGTAGAAGTAGGTCTCAAGATTGTGCTTTTCAGTAACTAGGGAAAACATGTCACCCAGGACTATGATCAACACCAGGAATTGTCCTTTTTCAAATGAGCCAGAATTTGCTTTATCTAAATTACTGTGCCTCTTAGTGAACCAAAGCTCAGCCAAGTGAAAGAGACTGATAGATACATATGCTTAAACTAAACGACTATAGCATTTAGCAAGCAAAGACTACCAGGTGAAAGGAGTAGATAGGGGCAATACCAATAAAACTTTCCTAAAAGTCTTTTATTATTATTCCATAAAATAGCTTTTCTAAAATGTGCAAAATAAACAAAAATCCTGGGTTGTTTGCTGTAGTAGATGGGTTTATTTTATATGTTTAGGACAAGCAGAATAATTCATTCATGGCTTTACTTTCTGTGGATCAGCCAGATGTTCTCTGCTTGAGCCAACAAAAATGTTGCTCACATGTCCAAGAAAAGCAGCAAATGCAATATGAAAAACCATTCAAAACAAGTACCTACTAAAAGTACATTTCTTAGTCTCTTGGAAATTGTATTAAATAGTAATTTGAATCAGTCAGGTTAGTAAAGATATACAAATTCATATCTGCGTTTTAACTGAAAACCTCAGCATTTTTTGACATTTAAAGCACAATGGATTATACTTGTATGTATTCTGGTAGATGAAGTTGTAGCCACAAGGAAAATTTCTGGGACAGAAAAAGCTCTTACTGATTAGTTTATGACTCAAAGATACATATTTCACATTTTATCATCATAAAGTCTACCACAGCATTTGGAAATCATCTGTCAACATAAAACTTAATGACAAAACAAATTTAATTCCTTTTACTGTTAATTTTTTCTTCCAGCTGCACCAATCACAAATAGCCATCAAGGAAAGATCCCCATTAGCTGCTAAGTCAGTGTTGCCTTTAGTTGTCCTAAACTTTCTGTGATTGCTATTCAGCCATATCACTTTAAAAGAGCTTGATGAAAGATTACACAAGCTTATCACTAGTCCTGGTTCCAGCTCTTGCAGTGATAGAATCAAAGAGCTTCTGGAGAAGAGTTCAGCATCCTGAGGAGCCCTAGAACAGCTACCTGTTAAAGGAACAGCATGCACATTAAGGGTACATTCAAGGTCTCCACTCCTTTTTACCAATATTAACAGCAATCTAGGTTTCCCCATTGACATCTGCTGTTTTTACTTGAAGAAATTGCATATAACTGCTTCAGCTACCATGCTGAAGGCCAGTTCTTTCCCCTCTGCCAACTATTTAGTATGTACTTGGTCATCTATGTTTCTGGTTGCAGGGGAGCACCTCAATAAACTTCTTCAATTTCCTGTCTGTATTTTTTTTTTTTTTATTATCACCTTACCCTTCTTTGCCAAAGATCGCTATGGATAGTAAAATGAGAGATTATTGGGACCCAACCTTGGATCTTTCTTCTTTGATTGTACCAGATCTCCAGCTGTAACTTCTTTCCCTTGTATACACACCATAAACTTTGTGGACACGAATATTTTACAGCCCTTTCAGAGGTTCACCTACATCTCCAAGTCCCCTTTCCCAGAGGACCATAAGACATGTAGTTACTACCTCAATTTCTTACAGTGAAAGGGACTGGGTTCATTTCAGAATTAACCTGGATATTTTCACAAGTGGAAATCATGTGTTATATACCTCTTCAAAACACTAACAAATAAATCCACTCTCAAAATAAAAGATTAATGCTGGTGCATTCTATCACTAGAATGAAAGGTATCAAATAATCAAAGAAGATTCAAAGTATATCCAGAGCTGTTAAAAATAGATACATTAGATGCAAACATCAAAAATTCCTCTTGGGATCTTCAAAAGCCCCCTAAAATAGCAATTATCCTTTCATCCTCTTTTAAAAGACTATATTTTTGTAACTGATGGTTTCAGATGTTTTGAAATGCGACATCTGTCGGACAGAACATCATCTCTCTCCCTGATTCCCGGATTAAAATATCTGAAATATATGCTCAGTGTTGCAGTAACACTGAGCATCTTAGCTTTCTTCTGTGAAAAAACGCACTCTTCTGCTGAGTAAATATGCACTCCAGATTATATCTCCACTGTAAAACTTTTTGAAAATATGAATTTCTCTCTTGTGGGTTTGAAATGTGTTTTGTTCCATCAGAATGGGGAGCCAAGTACTTTCCCTGTCCTATTTTCAAAATGTGTTTAATATAATATATCGAAGCTGAAAAAAATATTTCAGTGAGGTAAAAAGGAAGTTTTCCAGGTGATAAATTGTAAAAAATATTGAAAATTTTGGTATTTTCCTGATAAACATTTTTATTTTACCACATCAATATTTTGTACGGAAACATTATTCACTTGGACCATGACAGTCCATTCATCAAAATTATTTTGATAGATACTTTAGTTTATTGAAACATCTTATAAAGAAATTCTGTGCTACAACACGTATTATATTATGATTCAGCGTATGTGATTTTATCTCTGATCAGCAGTGTATGTCATTGAAGTTCATACATGAGTGTGCTTTTTATCTGCACATCTTTCATTACTGCCTTTGTATCTGTAGGTATAAAATAAGTAAAGAGATACAATGAAGATAACCCTACTTGTAATTATCCACACCTAATTAGTGAAAAACCTTTACAGAAACATAATACAGGTAAGGTATTCACGCTTGTGAGTCTTACAAGAAAATGTAAAACTTTGTGTTGTGTTTATATTATACTCATCCCAAACTTTCAGAATTAACTTCTCCTGTTCAAAGTAATTACAAGGAGTAAAGTAATATAGCTTGTTTTGTAAATTGTGGACAGTTTTTCTACTGGCTATAGCTTCACATCAGGGTAACTCAATGAACTGACTTAAGAGTTACTCTTGACACACTTCTGCAAGCAAAGAAAGAGTTGAATATTGAATGCCTAAACAAGGGAAGAACTGTGGAAGTCATCTACTTGGACTTCTTTACGGACTTTCACTCAGAGTCCCATAATATTCTTACCACTAAATTGGAGAGATATGGATTTGATGGATAGACTGTAGATGGATAAAGAATTATCTGGTCTACCACCTCTAAAGAGCTTTCATCCATGACTCAATGTCCAAGTGAAAAGCAATAATGAGAGCTGTCCCTCAAGGATACCTATGAGGGCCAGGAGTTCACCCTCTGCAAGTTTGCAGATAATACCAAGCTGACTGATGCAGTTGATATACTTGAGAAAGGGGTGACATCCAGAGGGAACTCAACAGGCTTGAGGAGTGGGCCCATGAACTTCGAGGTCAGGTACAGGGCACTGCACCTAGATCAGGGCAATCCCCGATATCAATGCATACTAGGGGATGAATGATTTGAGAGCAGCCCTGCAGAATGGACTTGGGGATACTGGCGGATGAAAAATCAGATATGAGCTGGCAATGGGCACTCGCATCCCAGAAGGCCAATTGCATCCTTACCTGCCTCAAAAGAAGCATGACCAGCAGGTCAAAGGAGGTGGTTCTGCCCCACTGCTTCACTCCGGTGAGACCTGGAGTGCTGCATCCAGCTCTGGGGTCTAGAGTACAATAAAGATGTGTACCTGTTAGAGTGGGTTCAGAGGAAGGCCACAAAAAGGATCAAAGCTGTGGCATCCCTCCCGTGAGGAAAGCCTGAGAGATACAGTTCTTCAGCCTGGAGAAGAAAATCACAGAATGGGTGAGGTTGGAAGGGACAGTGGTTTATCTGGTCCAACCTCCCCGCTCAAGCAGGATCATCCTAGAGCACATGGCACAAGGTTGCATCCAGGTAGTTCTTGCATATCTCGGTGAGGGAGACTCCACAACCTCTCTGGGCAATCTGTTCCAACACATGTAAAGAAATTCTTCCAACTGAACTCTGTGCCACTGATTATGACTCTGGGATATACTATTTATCCAGTTCTCAATCCATGGAGAAGGCTCTAGGGAGACCTTATTACAGCCTTACAACATATAAAGAGGGCTTATAAGTTGGAGAGAGACTTTTTACTAAGGTTTGTAGTGACAGGACAAGTGGCAATGATTTTAAACTGCAAGAGGGTAGATTTAGATTAGATGTTAGGAAGAAATTATTTCTTGTGAGGGTGGTGAGACACTGGAATACATTGCCAAGAGATGATGTGGATTTCCCACCACTGGAAATATTAAAGGTCAGGTTGGATGGTGCTTAAAACAATCTGATCTGGTGAAAGGTGTCCTTGCCCCTGAACTAGATGATCTTTGAGGATCAATTCCAACCCAAATCATTTGGTGATTATATGGTTTTATTAATAAGTTCATTGATAATTATTTTTTAACATTAACAATTAAGTAGCTGTCATGGTTTGAGAGCTCCAAAATTCAATTCCCTAGTCCAAGCCCTGCTCCCACATCTCAGCCCAGTGTGATATGGGTTTTCCAGACACCACATGAGATTCAAAGAGGGGAAAGGAATATATTACAATGACTGTACCAATAAATACTACAATACATTATATACAATCTTAACTACCTCTAACCATGACAAAACAGTATTTACAATGGATCAAATCTCTTCTCCCCTCCAAATAAAAGTCCAGGAGGGAAGAAGGAAAGATCCTTTCCACTCTCAGAGCAGCATTCTCATCAGAGTAGCAGTCTATCTCTCTCTTCCACGCAGCAGCTATAGCTGGATCTCTGCCAGTACACACGAGGGGTATCCAAGCCCTCTCGGTCACTCATCTTCAAGAGAGGGTCTTCTATTCTGTAGGTTGTGTTCACCGGGACAAGGGTCACTTCACTAAGCTCACGAAGTTATATCACGAAGCTCAGGGGTCTTCGTGACCGTCCCTATCTTCAGGGGATTCAAGTTCCTCTACAGAGCTTTTGGGCTTTGATCTCAGGTTGCTAACTTAGCTTAGCAGCAGCAGTGAGGGGGGGCCAAGGTCACCCCCTCTGCATGCCTTTGGCCGTCCTGGTCTAGCTTTCCAGGACGCCTGAGCTTTTCAGCTCCTCTCTGCCATGCTACTGCACTTCACTCCTCCCTTCTAGGGGGGGTCTCCAAGGAGTTTGGGGGTTTTTGGTTTCAGTTCTTACCCAAACTTTCTCTCTGTAGAGCTTAACTCTGCTCTCTCTGCTGTTAGCTCTCGTTCTCTTCAGACAACTCTGTGTCTTCCTGCTAGGCTGCATGTTTGTTTCTGCTGCTTCTCCGTTATCTCTTGGCTCTCAGTCACAGTCTCTGGATGCTGCTCCTGCTGCTGCTCTGTCTCTGCTCACTCACTGTGGAGAAAACTTCCAACTTTCTAGCTACAGGTACTTAGCCCAGTTTAACACTGTTCCAAGTCCCTGTAGCCCCCCTGCCAGGGGCTGGGGGGTGGGCCCAGAGGCCCCAAGGGGCTCCGAGCCCCTTGCTCTTGGCTCTACAACATGGCCACTTCTTCAACAACAACTACAACTACCTTCTCTTCCGTTCTGCTTGTGATATGTTTATATTTTGCAGAAGTGCTCATTGGCTCAAATCTTCAAGGGTCGCCCCCCCCTGGGGATTTACCATTTTATAACTTCAGGGGCAAAACTCTTTCCCACCACCACAGTAGCACTGAAGAACTCCAGTGGTTGTTCAGTTCAGGAAGGAGAGCCTATGCAAAATGTTCACTCGAGCTTTTCTGGTTTGGGCTGTATTGCCCTAACCTGCTTCATGCCATCTTCCAGCGACTGTGTGACTTACAAAGCCCTTTGCATCCACTTACCATTATTTCACAACACACACACACACACACACACACACACAAAGTGAAATTTTACTACTCCATTTTACCATACTCTTTCTTTGGTTCCATCTCAAGACTACTATCCATTTTTCTTGTTAAAAATAATAATAATTAGGAACAAATTCTGAACAGATTGGAAATGTTTGAAAAAAAAATTATATTCAAAGATATAAATAAGGACTGTTAAAGAGTGGTAGAGGTGAAAATGTGAGTGTAACTGAAAGTAAATATATCAAAATAACACAGTTTTAATGCAGCTAGGTATTAAAGCAAGAAAGAGAAAGAAATTAAAGGTCACAAGCATATATGTTTTGGTGGCACACTGAAAAAAGGGAAGCTTATTCTGCATACAATAAACATTGATGTAGCATTCAGATGTTTTAACAGAAGAGACAGAAGAGCTGAAAAGAAGTAATTCGTCTCAGCTAAAAAAGCAATAAATATGACTGGAATTTGTAGATACAAAGATCCTTCACTATCTTTACAAAAAAAAATAAATTGGTGACTTACCTCGACAATTCTTGTAATTGTTTAATTTATGTCTACCCAAGAACAAAAGATACAGCTAATACTCAATTATAGTTAACCATACTAATTCTTAAAGTCACTGGACTCTTTTAAGACATTTCTGATATGTTAATTTTTACAGTCTTTATTTTCTTTTCTATCTCTACTTTTCCTATTTTATTTCAATCTGCTGGGGAAAAATGATGCACTGCTGACTTGGCTTCTGAAGAAGGAGATCCCATACATCTTGTGTCTAAATGACTCTTACTGAAGGATATCAGGTGAAAAAGCTGTTGCAGAAAATGGAAAACTGGATATTGATTATGACATTCATGAAAAATGTTGATATATTGTATGCAAAAAAAGGAGTATAAATTAACATCTGCCTGTCGTGAAGATGACAGATATCTGTTATAAAATACCTGCACGGTCTTTTGTTTCGGGCTCATCAACCTGCTCAAATATCATTCAATTAAAAAGAAAGAAAAAAAGCTAGCAGAAAAATGACAGGCTTTTTCATCTACCCAATCATATGCTATAAAATTTGTCAGCATGGAGCATTCAGACACAAAGGTAAAGGGAGACAGGTGATTAAAGAAGGCTTACTTGCACAAATACATTTCATATTTGGGGTCAAGAGGAATTTTTCTTCCAAAGACTGATGGAGACCATAAAAGTCTTTGCTTTCCTCTGGAGAAAAGAGTTGAGTGTGGTCAGACTGAAGATCCCAAACTTAGCCCATCCTCAGCATCATGACTTTCAGATGACCAAGTTGTCTTGGGTGGTGAATGCTGTGACAACTGTTGGCTAACTGCTACTGTTATAGCTGCTTACTAAGTCATCACCACTAAGCTATGGATAATTCCTCAATTTAGGCAAAGTAGTTACAGACAAAGAAGAGTGGAGGGACACAGAGGGGCAGCATTTGGTCAAACTCAAGAAAACCAGACCGGCCATTTCTGCTGTTACCAGAGAAGGGAGGTAGAAAAGGTACCATTATGCTCCTCTTTCCCTTGCAGTGCCTGATGGAACAAGCTCACCTCCTTGCAGCTCTCCCCAGTTAGACAAATTTAATGATGCAGGTTGTGAAGAAACCAACAGGATTGTCAAATTGCATGTCCAGCAATCAGAGGGAAACAGAAAGGTCTGTAGAATATTTTCATCTCACAGCCCAAATGCACTGAGTATCACACAGGCTTGCCACCAGCCTAGGAGAAATTCACAAGCAGAATCCTCAATTTGAATGTGCTGCAAGACATGACTATAGATATTGAGATCAGTGTCAGGGAGTCCCAATAGTGAAGATTTGCTGAGTGAAACTCCTCGACAGTTGTAGGAAGTGGTTCCCACTCTGCACACTAGAGATTAGCACCCCCAATGATTTTGAGTTAAAATTGAGGGGTTAATAACAATTTTGGTTTTTTTCTCTTGACTGAAGACAAAACAACATAGTTAAATTACAAACACATGGATTATTTTCTCTGATAAGTATTGAATGGATAATGCCTAGCATGGTTTTCCATGATATATAAATGTGTGTTTTTCAGATATGCAAAAGGATGCTCAGATTCCCAGGCTGCATGGGCTCATGAGAATCCACTGAAAGCTTGAGTCAGTCAAACTCAGTACTTTGAGCGTCCTCAGGCTTCATACTGTTGGCACTATAATTCTCAAAGTTCCCCCTAGAACACACCTAATGGGAAAAAAAACCTGTACAGAGCTCACACTGACAGATGCAGAGGGGTTACTTGTTTTTTCTGGACATATGTTTGATTATTGCTTTGGCCATGAAACTATAAACCTCAGTTACCACTCAAGAGAGATGTCTCTTCTAATCAAATCATCTCTTAAAGAGCCTGGACCCATTCCAGTCACAGCCACTTTTTTTTCCCTTTTGCGGGATGATGAAGTTGTTCTTCCAAGTTTTCCAGCTTACCTTTAAATTGAAAACAAGTACTTGCATAGCACAAGCAGATCTAGCCAACAGAAAGCTTTCAGACTTCACTAAGTCCTAAAATATATTCTCAGAGTTAGTTATAATACAAATTCTAAACAAGAAGACTTTGAGGACAACTTTGAATTCTAATTGAATCACTATGTTTAAACTCTCCCTTGATTAGAAAAAAAAAAGAGCACAAGAGTGATCCCTTTAAGATTTATCTTGAAAAAGCTTCTCTGTTTACATATACAACCACATCCTTTAGACTGCATATAAGTGTATAAAAGTACATCAAGAAGCTTACTTTCCATTTCAAAAAAAATTCCATTACTTCCTTTAACAGAAACTGGTTCATGAAATTAGGTGGACACTGCTGTCACAAAAGATTTTAACTAGTTGTCTTTGTAGAAAAAGGCCTTAGGGAGTTCAATTAGGACACTGGAGAGAGTGGGATACATGCATAAAAATCTACGTCTGAATTAATCACTCCAGGCTCCCTTTACTGCCAATTGAGAAAAATAGGTAGATCTGGGCCATAATTGATCTTTCATTGGAGTTGGTGGCTCAAATAGACTGGATGAATGGTGCCTTAAAAGCATCTATATCCCTTAATCAAATCTAAACAAAGCCTGGGGTCACCAACTCAGAGGTAAATTTCTACACCGTAGATAACAAAATCAGACGAGCTGGAGTGCACCCCACATGTAGAAGGGAAGTTAAACTGAAATCTAACTGTTCTGTTCCTTTCTTTTCAAAGCTGATCTCAGCAGCCAGACATCCTTTTTGCAATGAAATAAAGATGCTGTATCTGGGGCATGAATGTGGCTCCACTGTTTGTAGCAGAAGGTAGAGTTTCGTGACTGTTACATTGCCTTCATAATTTGACCATGTGGTGTGCCTCCCGTTGCTCAGTCCAGCTGCTGTGGCACTCATGATTCAGATGTCCAGGTAGAGCCATGTCCTTGTGTTGTGCACATCCTGCTCATCACTGCTCTGTTGCTACTGGAAGCAAATCATGTTTGTCCACTTGGAACACTATTTTTTTTTTCCTCATGAGAACAGTATTTGGAATCAGATATTTAGGATCAATTGCCTGATAAAGACTTCTGGATTTGTTTTCGTCTAAGGCTAATCATTTCAGTGGGCTGCAAGAAGGTTTAAAGTTTAATCCACACTTACTGTCATGCTTGTAAATAGAAGATATGCACATAGACCCATTTCCTTTGAAAAACCTCAGGGTGACCAGAGGAATGAATTAAGATGGACAGTGTAATATCAGGAAATTATAAAGGTTCCCACTAAATTTGTTTTGCGTTCCCTTAATTAACATTCCCTTGGAGAGGAAATTTAAGGTTTAAATTATGAGTTAATAGCACGTTTACAGCTCTAATACTTCCTGTTAGTTTTTTATTCTAAAGAAATTAGTAAGAGGGAGGAGTATATTTGCAAGTACTTTTCTTAAAAAATTTTATTTGGAATAATATTGCACTCAGCATGATATTTTTCTGGAGTTACCTTAATATTTTAGTTTCAAAGTTTAGTGAGATCTCATGAAACACCTTGACTAGACTTTGAATAAGACCTTCAGTACACAATGTGGCAGCAATAATTAGAGATGACCATAAGAGTAAAAAAGTAGGATGCTATTTTCATCTGAAACAAAAGAACTAAACCCAACGACCAGAAATCGTTGTATCGGACATCTCTTTAATATGCCAGCTGGGTGTTCATGGGGAATTGATTCACCATACATGAACCGAAGAATCAGCACAAATTTTGGAATATAAATACAGTGATACCTGAAAGACACCCCCTTTCACACCCAACCCTTGATTACGTCATGATTTTGGGGTCAAATATCATCTTGGAGTTCATTCGTGGAGTAGGATTGCCATCTAGCATCCATTTCTTCTGGTCGTTTTCGCAGAGTCTTTTTTCTCGCTTGGTAGGCCTCCTAGCATCTATGATTGATCCAGTTGACCTCTAACTCCTAAACTAATTGTTCTAGGACTAGCTAAGACACATATATTCATCATTGATTAAAGATAACTAGAATTTCCCATTAGTTTAAACAATCTTCAATTGAATTTACTTCTTAGCAGAACAATCTCTTATTGATCAAGTTTTCTGAGGTATGTAAGCAGATTTCTTTCAGGTGGACATACAGTACACTCTCTATTAGTTCCCATGTTTCATCTACATTCTACATCCTGAAAGTAATTGTAGTCCTAAAAGAAAAGACAACTACTACGCCAAGAAAGCAAATCCCTTAGTTGATTAAAATATAATTTTTGTCTAAGCTAAAACTTCTAATTTCCTAAGTCATTTAGAAGGGAGATCCTCTCTCATTTTACGTCATACTCAAGAAAATCTCTCCAGCTTTACACAGGAGATTTTCCTGAAGCAGTCAGAGGGTTCCAAAGACACTTCTTACTACATTTTTCATAAATAAGAAAACAAAAGAGACATTTCAGTCTTTAACTACCCTGCTTACAAATAGGTTGGTTCTGCTATATGCTAAAATCATGTTACATTTCTAGGATCCTCTTTTGAGTTCCCATTTACACTGTGAGAGAAGTAAAACTCTTCAGTAAACAATTAGGTATAGTTTTTATGAACACTGATCCACAGTTTTGGGTCTTTTTGAACATTAGTGCTCTACGCCCTATCAGCAAATTCTTTTGTTAGCAATTGATACACGACATTCGCAATTCTATGTCATGTTAGTGGAATGTGACTGATTTTCTACTTTGTGTTTCCCTCCTCTTAAACAAGAAGGAGTGAGGAAAAGGACAGGAAGAAGCATTTGAACTTTGGATTTCTGAAGTAGAGGTAAAGGAGCAATATATATCATATAAGAAACTGGTGGTTCTTTCACCATCTGAACTCTCTGGGATAATATGGCTTTAGATATGTCTTAAAATTTCTTGACTGGATGTGGCACCTAAATTTAATCTTCCCTTATTGTAGCCGGGAAAAATGCATGCATGCTGTAACACCCCCTTTAAGGAACACAGGCAGTTATTTATCTTGGCCTTTCTGCATTTGGATATGTTCAGAAATGCAAGAAGCATTAACCTCCAGTGAGTGATATTGTTTCCTACCCATTGAAAATAGAGAGCGGACAAAGTAAGCTTCCTTCATTCATATGAAGGTTCCTCCCAACCTCAATTATTCAGTGACTGAATCTGAATTACACAAATGTTCTAAAAAAAAAAAAAAAAAGAAACCCATGGGAAACCCAAACCCAAATGCATTTCGTTGTTCATTTACATTAAAGTAAATATTTTTAAAATTTGTCTTTGGATGCGGCATGTGTCCAGAGCTAAATCCAGTAATGTATCTGGTAGGAAAAGCTAAACCAGCTGTTATGAGAGTACACATATCTCATCAGTCACATCAACCTTTCTCCACTGTCACTCTCAAAATAAAAATATCTGCTCTGAAAAATTCAGTAGTTTAGCTATCTAAGCAAGGTTGCTTATACTCCGGATGAAGACCCAAACACTTCAGGTTTCAGGACAAAACTTTGCTGGATACCCAAGGATGTCTATTACATACATATACTGTTTGTCAAGCTGGGCACCAATTTTGTTCTCAATGGTTTTTAAAATAAAAAAAAACCAGCATCATAATTGAATTTATCCAGTAGTAAACAGATTTTATCCTTACATGCGCTCAGAAGACACCTAATTTTTTGAAAAAGCAGAATTTGAAAAGAATGGGCCTGAGAGAGTGATGACACTTTACTTGATTTTGAGTAAAAGCTCATTTTTTACAAAACTAGTTTCTCACCAGCCCTAAGTTGCCTCCTGTAAGTTGACAACTTAATATAAGGCAAGTAAACTCTACAAGGATCTGGATTCTTGGTAATTCAGTGAGTTAGAAAATATATGAATATAGTTCAAGGGAGTAAAGCAGACTTACTTAGAAGGCAGATTTCAGAGGATCTCCTGGTATTAAACAATACTGATGAAATTCCATTCAAATCAGTATAGATAAAATGCCATTCAGTGTTGATAAACACAAAGGAACTTGAATGAGGAATAAACAGATCTAACTCTCTGAACATGATGGTAGTCTTGAAATTACCTCTCATTACTAAGGAAGAGATTTTCGAGCCACTGAAGATAGTTCTCTGAAAATATAATACTTTTATCTGTGGTGACAAGAATAAATGGAACTATAGAAATTACCAGGACAGAAAGAGAGGACAAAGTAAATATTAGGTGTTACTATGCTATTAATGAAATATCTGTGTCTTGATTCTTATGGAGAGTTCTGGTCACCTCTTTTAAAAGGGATGCAATACAGAAAAAGAATAAAAGATTTGATCAAAGGTATGACATGATGTATGATGAGAGATTAAATTAGGTAGAATTTCTGAGGCGGTAAAAGAAAGATCCACAGGTGGGAATACAGTGGAGGTATTATAACATAATGAGTAGATGAAGAAGAAATTTTATTCAGATCATCATAATGTCAGAACAAAGGGATATCAAATTAAATTATCAAACTGTCCATGGCAGGGGGGTTGGAACAAGATGATATTTAAGATCCCTTTCAACACAAACCATTCTGTGACTCTGTAATTACAGGCTTTAAGCTGAGCTTGCTTAAACTACAGAACCATGTGTTGTAGAACGCTGTGGAGACCAGAATTCTAAATAGGATCAAAATGTAACTATATCTAGAGAAGAAAAGCTAAGGGCTATGAAATGGAAAATACTACCAAGAGTTGCAATGTGTGAGTGAGCAGAATAAGAGATCCCTTGCTCTGAGTTTGCTGTCTGGCCCAGGCACTTGCTGCTACTCATGGTTTTAGAAACCTTCCTGGAACTAGGTGACATTATAGCTGTTTTACAAATTAAGATTAGCTGGGGAGGTTTTCTTGCCATAGTTTTTTTCCATGGAAAGCCTAGAAATCTACTTCTTACTTTTTCTGTGAGTGCATTAAACCCTGGGCTGTATAGAAGATTCTAAGCACAAGAATTTATTTCATTAACATATTCTTCCATTTTTGTAAAGTTACATAGGAAGAAAAGCTACAAACATACTCCTCCCCTTAGTATTTCCGTGCAGGTGTCATTGCATTCAGCATGTCACTGTGATACTTAGTACTAGTTTCTTACTTTTTCCATAATAGCATAATGCCATCTTTTTGTTCCTAAATCAGACTCATGAATTCTGCTCCCAGAACAGCACCTACTCTTTAAGACTGCTGGACCCTACAACACCCAAAAGTGCTTGGTAAATACAGAACAGAGTTTCTTCATTGTGACTCCCAAACACTCATTTTCAGTGGGTTATAGACAGTACAAGCAGGGTGAGGGACCTGTGCCAGATCAGAGGGCACAAAGTGAAACACCAGGCTGAGCAGCACTTCTTTTTGCAATAATTGTCACATGATCTACTTGAGCAGCTCTGATCCTATCTTGTCAAAGTGTCTGGGACTAGAGAGGGGAAAAATATAGGAGAATTCCTAAGAGCAAAATAGTGGAAGCAGGATGGCACAAAAGGGTCTGAAGAAACATGAAACAAGTGCAGTCATCAATGAACGAAAAAGCAAGAGCTCCAATTTCAGCACAACCTTGCTGTGAAAGGAGCCCTGAAATAGGCCATATTTAGAAAAACAGAACTGGGTTAAGAATTCTGTTCCAAGTCTGAGAGGCTACCTGCTGTGAGCAGGAGCTGGCTGTCTCTGTCATTTCCACAAGCTTTTGAACAAGAAAAAAGAAGACAGAAAAGGAAGTCAAAAGCAGAGACTATGACTGGTGCCTGCTTCTGCTGGTATTATCTTTGCCTCATTCCAAGTTACTTATGCACACAAGTACATGAATGCTCTTAGAGAAGCCGAAAAACCTGATCTGCATGGAACCTCACGTCAGAATATTATCAAGAACGGGGCTATAATGTAGAAAAAAAAATCTTGCATGTAGCTTCACAAAGAAACAGTTGCCTCATTACCTCTGCTGAGTAGAAACAGCAGTTATCTCATATCCTTTCCTATTTCAGACTCCTGGAGACTAAAGTCTGGCTTTTCTTCACTGATACAGTCTTTAGATGCCTATGTGTCCTGAACACCCAGCAATGTCATTAAGGCAGTGGTTAAGCAGATGGAGAAGGCTGACTAAGTAAACACGGGGACCTGTATTCAACACTTGCAATATTAACATAGTTATAAAATAATACAATCCCTATAGACCCTTGGGGACAAGAACAAGGCAAGGATATTTGGTCACAAGACCAACAGATTCATATCAGTTTGTTCCTTACTCCACTTACACTGTGGTCCTAGCAGTGGCAATGGAAGCAGCTGTTCCTAACACTCCGTTTCACAGCCATTCATAACCTTAGAGGAAAACTTAGACTACCTTTCCAGGAGCTCCGGAGCAATCAGTTTATCTGTACTCTCAGTATATTAACCTCAATTTTTGTGATTTCTGCCCATATGCTAGAAAATACCACTGAGTTGATTTTACAAGCACAATTCTAGCCCTCTCAAACTGTTGCTTGCTAAAAAAAGTAGAAAGAGGAGAATGGAAACTCTTCCTGGATGTGTCAGTGCGATAAACTTGACTGAATGGAATCATTGATTGCCAGAGCTGTATGCAAACATTTGCTACTTCAGTCCACTCAATTTCTACTTCTGCTACTCAAAATGCAGAGCTACACATTTGCCTGCACAGCAGGGCATGGAGAGGCTGTTCTGTGAGTGCCTGCCTACAGGCAGCAATGCTGACTGTGCTGGCAGTGGGGCAGCTACAAACCACCTGGCCTGGCAGCCAGGCTCCACCAAGTGTCATTGGCATGAAATAGGAACCCACACAGCCAGAAAACAGCATTACTGAATTACGAATGTATCAGGACTATGTGGGAACAGAGGAAAGAGAGAGAAATAAAAAAAAAAACCAAACCCACAAACAAAACTGATACAAAAATAAAGCAAAAGACTTCAATTGGGCCCAGCTGGAGTACCTTTTGGGATCCACCTTGCATGTTCCCTTTAACCAGGAAGCAGAGAAAACACAGGGAGATATATTTACAGAGTACTAGGAAGTAAGTCCAGAAAAAAAAAACATACAGCACTAAAGGTATCAGGGAAAAAGAAACAGAAAACAACATTTATATTTTTTTTCCCCTTCAACAAGACTGTCTGACAAACAGTTGCACACCATGATTTAAAAAAAACAATGTCGAAATATCCTGGATGCCCTAACGTAGAATAGAAAATTCAAAATAACGTATCATAAAACTCAGAAAGTAGGACACGAGTTCAAGCATTTGTCTCTCTGAATCAAAAGCAAAGGCTTAAGCCTTGCTTCCCCATAGTCCAGGTAGATCCTATCTTTGGGGTCAATTTCTAAACTACATGCAGGAAAGATATCACCACTGATCATGGAGACCTTTATACAACCATTAACAATTACACTAGCCACTTTGCATGTGATGGAAAGCCATACAACAGTATACCACGTGTGTAGGACATTTGATCCTGTTGCCAAGAAATAGTCAGTCCTAAGAATGGTTTGATTTTCCTTACTGGATTATTCAAATCTTTTGTATGCATGGTAAATGTCAGCTTGTTACAAAGGAAAGCTAAGAGTGTTTTCCAAAAGCATGCATGCACCCACCTCACAAAAGTGGCCTCTGACTTCCTTTATAGTTGTAGAGGTTTCATTTGTTGAAATATTGAAAACATCCGCCTCTCGCTCTAAATATACCATTAGCATAGCATGTATTAAAAACATTTATAATTATACTCTGAATTTCTAGTTTTGTATTCAACAGAGAGATTAGGCTGTGTCAGAACAGACAGGGAAGAATTAAAAATTGCCCAGGCAAAATCAGGACCTGAAATAGACACAACAGATAATAAGTTAAACATTACATACACCTTACTCAATCAATAGAAATTAATTCCAGCTAACAGAGCAAACATAACATTTTTGTTTCATATTGTACATGAAGTGATTTCATCTGGGCTATCTGACTTAGGGCAAAGGGTAACTGAATCATGTATGCCAAAATAAAATTTACTATGTTATCCATTGAAGCAATATTCATGAATGAAAATAAATCATCTTTGCATTCATCGCAGGTCTTGCTGAAGTATTGCTCAGCTCATATAAAGATTTTGCTGAAGTGCTGAGTAATGTGCACCTGAAAGGAGATATTTACCATGCAATATCCATCAATGTCAATGAGCTCAAATGTAAAACGAGAATAGTGGCATATGCAGAGCCCCATACAAATAAGGGATACAAGACTCTTGAGCAGAGGATGGTCAGATACTGCATGGATATAACAGGAGTATACCAAGAGGATGGATCTTGATTAAAACTGTCAACATGAGAGTGGAAGGCAACATCCAATCTATTTTGATATGTAGCTTGTTCTGATCAATAAATGAAACAAAAGTTGGAAACTGTACAACTATTTATTGGATCACAGGGTGTGGTTTGCTGTTAATACCCTGTCATGTTACCAGGATGAGCTCCTTGCTGACAATAAACATATCCCAGTCTTTGCTTCCTAGTTGAGCTTGTGGTCTTTATCTGCAGACCAAAGTCCACCCTGGCATCTCAATACAGCTGGTTTATCTGCACAAGGAGCACTGAGACCATGAGGATGCTATGGAATTTTTCAGTGTTGATTATGCGAAGTGCTGCTGTGCTTTTCATTGTACCATGCACTCCTGTAGTTTTCCTACCACTTCCTCCTGGAGGAAGAAGTTGGAAAGGTGGCCTTGGTGATTGCCCTTCCCAAGACCAAAGAGCTGTGTCCTAAATTGTAAGAGGGCACAGTGTTGGTAGTGAACAGAAAGGCGGGAGGGGAACAATAAAAATTTTAATTCAGCTTCATTTCCCACCTCCTCAGTAAGCTATGAGAGATTTTACTCATAAATCATGCCTTCAAGAAGAAAACTTACTTGAAAAAAAAGGACTCTGTATCTCATTCACAAGAGCTGAACAAACAGATCCTGTCATCAGTAGATCAAGACAAGCAGGCAAGGTTGCTTCCAAACCTAAGAAAATTTTTATACAATCCTCCATTTATTTGCTCCAAAGTATCCTTTTAGTGTATTGTGACACCTTTTGGATCTATTATGGATTTGGTCCAATGTGGGTTTTATTTGAATATTATTTTGGTGCTTTTGAGCTCTAGTTGAATATGAAAGAAGAAGATACACAAAAATTCCACCTCCAAGCCTCTTACTTGGCATCAAAAGTTATGCATCTGAAAACAGTTGCTGTAGGTACAAGTGAAGAATTTCTTGAGCAAAAACTGTATTATGACTTTAGGCACAGAATATTCTGTATCTCTGTTAAAAGCAGCATTGCAATTAAAATGAGTACTTGCTTTAGCATCAGACTATCACATTTTAAATTATTTATTTAAAATAAAGGAGGCAACCACTACTACCAACAAAGGGGAGTCATTAAGTGATTAAGATTCCTGCCCTCATCCCTGTTAACCTCAGAGATCTGTTCAACACTACACAAATTAATTTCCTATTCATTTGTAAGCACTGCTGTGGATTATACAAAATACTTTCATTCCATCTAGGGAAAGAAATGCTTGTGATTTAAAGTATTTGCTCTTTACATAAACTATTCTACAGCTCTAGCTGCACTGCTGGCTGCTGTAAGCAGAGGTATGTGACACTGACACCCGTTTTATACTTTCAGGTCATTAGGAGCCAGAATAGAGCCATTTCTAGATATACATGTGTGCCCCAGTTTGAGTGGAAGTAATTTACAGACATTTGAATGATGTAAGTATTAGCTACAGTCAGTACTCACTGTTCGTTGTAAGAGCAAGTAAAATACACAGCATATAGCTGGCTAGTTTGTCTTAAAAATTGCTTCTGTAATGGTTATTTACAGCTTATCCTCACTGCATGATGATGAGTAGTTTAAATTGTATCCTTTGGAGAAACACACAAGATATAGTACCAGGAAAAATAAACATGGCTAAGGATACTCTATTCCTCTTTCTTCTTTCTGTGTCTATACTCTGCGAATCTCAGTTCAGTTACAAAGCTTCAAATAGGGAAAATTGAGATGTATTGTTGAGCCAAGGCTGTTTTTTTATTTTTAGTAAATGCAAAAAATAACCCTCAACCTGAATTGCCCTGGTTACAGTATTCATTGCTGGTCTGGGAATCTGTCATAGTGAACAACTGAAAATATATTTTTGAAATGTCATTTCAGTCTTGTTCACATCTGGTATAACTGTAGAGTTAAAAACATTTCACTAAACCAGGTTTTCTCCCATTTCCCTCACTCTCTTATCACAATTAAATGTACTTCTCCTTTCATACAAATATGCAATATCTGAGTGACTTGAAAGCTGCCCCATTAGGCCATGTTCAGTAACAGCAGTCTAAAATCCACAAAAGTCTCCGTATCTAGCCTTTCCAACTAGCTGACTCTTCACAGCTTTCTGCTGTAAGCAGCAACTTACCCAGGATGCCTGAGTCACACTTCAGAGTCTGTCAGATGCTCCTAAGCATTCTTCGTTAGAATGGGGACAGAGGGGAAAGGAAGACTTTTTACTCTTCCAGACCTGCTTCTCACAACTTTTCTCTGTAGTAGAATTCTCTCAGGTGCTGGTCCTCTGTCTTGAGCAGCCAGTCAAGCACAGCTCCAGCCACCTTCAGGGACTTAGCGCTCCCTGCCCAAGTACAGCCTCTTTAAAAGGTAAGAAAAAGATTTTCCTGATTTCTTAGTCTTTAACATAACATTTGTTTTTCATTTACAGTTCAAACTTATAAGGTGCTGACTTTCTTAGCAAATCTTAATGCCTGGGTCCATACACCAGAGTCCAGAGTGCCCTGCCACAGGGTTTTCAGCCAGCATGGGTCATTGCTAGCAGGCTCTATATACCAAGTATCTCTACATTCAGAATACTAAATACAAAATTCTGGCACGAACTATTTCCCTTTCATTAACATAGAAAAATCCTAAGTGAACTGAAGCAGAATTATAGCTTCCTGGTCACTGACTTGTACACAAGATAGGCATATTTTGAGATCCATCTTCTAGTTAGCAATGATGCTGTAAGTACAGAAAGATGCAGAGTGGCCTCACTGCTGTATGCTCTCAAGCACTGTACTGTCAATACTAATTTGTTGTTGAAACCACTCTGTTCTAGTTTTGGCTGGGTAGAGTTAATTTTCTTCATAGTGGCCAGTATGAGGCTATGTTTTGGATTTTTGCCGAACACAGGGTTGATAATCTAGAGATGCTTTTGTTATTGCTGAGCAGCGCTTGCACAGAGCCAAGGCCTTTTCTGCTTTTCATGCTGCCATGATGGCAAGGAAGCTGGGGGTGCATGGAAGGTTGGGAGGAGACGCAGCCAGGACAGGTGACCCAAACTGACCAAAGGGATATTCCATATGACATAATGCTCAGTATACAAAGAGGGGGAAAGAAGGGGAAATGGGCAATGCTTGAAGCAATGGCTTTTTTCTTCCTGAGTAACTGTTATGGGTGATGAGGCCCTGCTCTCCTGGAGATGGCTGAACACCTGTCTGCCCATGGGAAGCAGTGAAGTAATTCCTTGTTTTTCTTTATTTGCATACACAGCTTTTGCTTTGCCTCACAAACTCTCTTTATCTCAACTCATGAATTTTCTGGCTTTTACCTTTCCCATTCTGTTCCCTGACCCTGCTGATGGGGGAGTGAGTGAGTGGCTGTGTGGGGTTTGGTTGCTGGCTGGGGTTAAACCACAACACACTCTCAAGCTAGAACTGACCTGCAACATAGAAACCCCCAGTTTTGGCAGTTTCGTATTACTTTTGTGAGTGTATAATTTCACCTGCAAATTTCATCATTGCCTCCACCTGGATTGCAACGAATGCTCTATTATACTCAAGACTAGCCTTTCTGTAATAAACAGGCCAGCTTTTAAAATTTAGATGTCTGATGTTTGTCCCAAATCTGTATTTAAGTTATCATAAAGCTCCTACTACCTTCGCATCAAATAATTTCAGTCCTGAACAGTAAAATTAGCTGGTCACCTTTTAGTTCCTGTTTTTTGCTTTTATCAAATGTATGCAATTTTTTTAATCAAGGCTATTGAAACTAATTCACAGTAAAAGTAAACCAGTAATTTATAGTACTTGATTAAATCTCAGTCCTGGTTCAGCTGTCTTGGTTTGCACATTGTGAGCCTTGGACCCTATCTACTTGCTCCTTGCTTACCTCTGTTTGTTAGTATAGCTGTTGTTCCTCATTATAGGTAACCAGCGAAGAGTGCCTTACTCTGCTACAAATCTTCACTAAATCTTGTGAAAACCTTTTTACAAATTGCTTCTTAAGAGCATCTTGCAACAAAACCCTCACAGGATGTAGTGTTGGCTGCAGCCAGAAATTGAAAATCATACTGAATATGATATCTGCTTTTTAAATGTCAGCATGCTGGAAGGAGTTTGTCACTCTAACAGTACTCTATTAGGTTATGTACAAGTTTGATATTGAAAGTTGTTTTCTTAGAAAAGGCTCTACCATTATATATTTAATTTAGCTGGTGTCAAGCCATACTCCCTATAGATGATCAAAACTTTAAAGACAACTAAGTAATCTCAAATATTTGCCAAGAGTGGTTACACTGTGGTGATTCGCTAAGGTAGAAAAAAATTCCTATTTTTCTGGGGGAATTCCTATCTTTTTGGCTTAGATAGGCCAAAATTTTATATTCTTCAGCTCTTAAAGGTGTGTTTGCTTTTCCCTTTAAAAAACCAAACAATTTAGTTCAGAGGAAGAACATACCAGGACTACATTCTACTCCATAGGAAAATGCTCTCTACCCAGCAAAGATAGGCCAATACTTTCCACTTACAAAAATGTCGTCTACTTGTTATTTCTCCATAAAATTCAGCTCCAAAAGAATGAAAGGGATTTGGAAATACCATTTATAAGTCAAAAGCACTGAAGCATCAAATTATATCAGACTTGTAAAAGTAGAAGACTTTTGTAAGATCAAAAGCTGTGCAAATGCTGCTTTGTTGCTCAGGTATATCTCATCAGGAGGACCACAAGAATGCACTCTTGGACTTAAAATAAAAAAGTTTAAGTGTATGTATCATTTTATGTTCTTATTACAATCACGCACATTCATCAAAAGATTCTTTTTTTTTTAATCTGTCTACAGCAGTAGTACAAGAAATCAGCATTATTTTGCCTATCAAAATTTATTAAAGATAGTTATGAAGACACTGAACTGATTTAACCTTTTCAATATCCATTCTATAATTTTTGCTAGCAGGAATCCTGCCCCTACCTCACAGCCCAGAAGCTGAAAGAACAAGTGTTAAGAAATCAATTGAGCTTTGAATCAGAAGAGCTTTGAAAAGGTCACTTACAATACATTCAGCTAGTGCCTTTCACATCTTCAATGCAGGGTTGAAACCACCTTCCTGTGCCAAAGACAATAAGCATAAATCCAGAAGAATGGGTATGCCTACACCATGGTTTGGAAGCAGACAAAAACTTATTCTGCCCACGCTTTGAGGTGGTAGGATAGGAGCCAGCATTGATCTGAAAATTGTATAGACAGACTTGTACAGCATTATGGCCCTGTGTTTGGGCTAACATGTTCCTCCGAGGCACATACACAACACACAGAAGTGAAACGTTTCACTGCACTCTCCATTTAGATGAAATATTAATCTCAGGAAGTGCAACCTTAAAAATGTCATCCCCAGGAAATGCCTTTAAAAAGAGAGGGTAGAAGCATAATCAGAATCTCTTCTGTCACCTTCATCCCCTTCACAGAAAGGTTTCCATCTACTCCATTAATAATATAGACTCTTCAGCAAGGCACCAGATAACTCCAGCCATCACTGGACTAGTTCATAGAATATCAAAATTTCCTTCTCTTTACTTCTGCATCTCAGTGCAGGAGAGTGTATCAAAGCAGGAAATAGGCATTTGAACTGTAACTCCATGTAATAGGTAAGTATGGGGAACAATTCCAGGTAGGATATTCACAAGGATAATGTTGCCATTTTCCAAACATTAATATCAGAAAGCACACTCAAGTGTTCTCTTTGTTTACAATATGTTAGATTTCAGTGCTTTTTCACAGATTTTACCAAAAGAAGGAATGATGACTTACTTTTGAGCTTTATATTTACACCAGAGTAGAGATGAGTCTTGTACCTAGGCTGATTAGAAGATAAGACACATGAGACAGAGAAACACAAACCCGTAGAGGAAATTTTAAGCAGAAGGTTACCTCTTACTATATTTTATATTTAATAGCAAGCCTTCTCTATCTCAAAGAACTTGGCATTCCTTGAGCCAACTGCAGCATTAAAGCAGCCTCACACCAAGAAACAACTTTAGAGATTGGCTTTTTCATCCTCCTCTGTCAGATTCTGTTTACTTCTAACTCTTCTCATCTTCTTCCCGCAGGGAGAAATGCTGTGCACATGAAGGTGTTTGGAGTAGAGGCTGTAAGATCTCTTCTCCGTCCAAGCTAATAGAATCCATGGTTATTTCAAAGGTTTCATTTTCACCTGTGGGAGCTGTTTCCTTTGAACTTCTCACTTGTTCTGGACAAGCTAAAACAGAAGAAGCAAACTCCACTTTAGGTGTGAAGATTTTAAATTTTTATTTGTGCTTTTTATAAATGCTGGTATTTTGGCAGAAAAAAATAGAAAAATTCACTAAATGCATAATCCTGAAAGAAAAAAAATCTGTCTTATTCAAAATTCTAGTGGTAGTGTATGATTTAAAAATGTCATCAGAAATTCTTTGAAATGCAGTTCAAACTCCATTCACGTGCAGGAAAAGTAAAAAGCATGGAGAGATTTCTTACTCCATGGACTGATTTCATTCACACACAATCAAGTTGCCTTCTTTCCTGCCTTATATGTTAGTCAAAGGCAACAGATAGAGCTGGTGAATTTTTTTGTTTATCACCATCCTCAGAAGCAGGATTGGTATTGGTTGCTGACAGATATTCCGAGCAGGTAGGGAGAGGAGGAAACATCCCAAGCAGCACAGCCTTAGTGGACCTCCACTTCATATTGCATGGGTTCACTGACCTCACATAATCTTAGCAAACTTAGTCTATTTATTGAGACAAGGGGTATGATGTCCTATGCCTTGTTACAGTGACAGCAGCTTGTGGAGGCACAAGAGTCCAGCAAATCCTATGTAAGTGCATTTGGCAGTGTTACAAAATCCCAAATGAACCCCCCCGATTTGTTGAATTAGCAAGCATTCTAAAAGCACAGGAGAGAAATTATGTTGTATCACACATCACTCCAGTGATGGTGATTGACTGAATTCAGTTTTGCAACACATTTAAATTAAATTAATGAAGAGGGACAAGTGGACTGGACATTACCATCTTCAAGTCTGAGACACAGACAGATTTTCAACTTCTACTGTCCAAACCATGAGTGTAGAATTTGAGAAAGACAAGGAAATACTTTCAACTCTTCGGCAAAGAGAGAAATATTACATAATAGAAAATAGCCGAAACCAGACAGCAAAATAACTTCTATTCAGCCAATATGATTTCTGGTTTGAAACCTGGGGAAGTTCAGGTCCAGCATCCCTGACTAAAATATTCTCTGATGATAATAGTGGTCAAGGGCAACCTGACATAAACTCAACACTGGTTTGCCTTACAGCACAAAGTTAAATAACATTCTAAAGCTAACAGGTATAGAGCACTGTTATACTCACCATAAGACCTTACCCTCACAGACATGAGTCGATTTTTTCAAGCTTTGAGGTGTCTCGAGCACATTATTACCTTGATTTCAAAGATCTTATGTGCCCTGTTTGCTCCTCTGTTTCTGGAACCCTCCTTAATGGCAACGGGTACTTTGAACTTTCAAGTTCTGTACACCCTAAGATATAAGTTAAGGGCAAATAACAGACATGTCAACTACTACTGCCTTTTTCTTTGCTTTTCAATCTCTGTGGTTTCCAACAGTATGACACAGCTTAAGGTACTGAGGAATACAGCGTTCCTTATGGCTTAAAAAGTTTTGAAAACTATGAGTATGGCGTGAAATTTTCCCAGGTTCTGTACTGCACATTATCTGCACACTTGAGCAGTGAAGTCGATAAAGATGCTTATTAGGATAGGGAATGTTCTGTATTAAAAGAAACACTGGTATCTCAATCCTGCACTCTACTTTCATTGTTAAACTTCACATAACTTATCTAATCGTTACTTCTTGGAGTGTGAAATGAAACAACCGCTTTTTACATGTGTGAGGTGGGGGACAGGTGTTTTTTCCTTTTCTTTTGGTGAAGCTTTCCGCTGAACCAGGAACTCATGTACATTCATAATTAAATGTTATTTTACTTTTAAATCAGATAATAATGATATATATAATTCATGCTCTGCAAATTGAATATTCCAGTGGGAAGGACTTCTGTTAAAAGGCACAGGAAAGTATCTGGATAGAAGATCTGTCTATTGGATGGAACAAGAAATAGATAGAGAGCCTGAGGAGCTTTTCAGGTAGAGATGAAAGTCACAAGTATGGGTGTGAAATAAAAAGAACAGATTCATTTATTTCTGTCTCTTTACACCTGGGCTGAATCTTAAGATCCGTCTGTCAACAATGCATGTGAGGCAATAAAGTGCATTTTGTTTATCTGTGAATAAATTAAGGGCATATGATGAGATTTCAGCAGAAGCATGGTAGGTTATGTCGATTTTCTCACAATCCACTCTGGCAGTTGTCTTATCTGACGAACCCCAAGAGAGCTTTTGATGGATTTTCTCAGAAATGGAAGAAGAAAATATACAAGACATTTGAAAATCAGCTCTTCCCTTTCAGTATTGTCTTTCTTATTGTCACTGCTCTCCTTTCAGAGCAGATAGAAGTTATATCTCTTAAACAAGAACAAGCTAACTGGATGTGGTGTGTTGGCCCTGACTAGATGCCAGGCACCCACCAAAGCCACTTTAGCACTCCCCTCTGCAACTGGACAGGGGACAGAAAATATAATGAAAGGTTCATGAGTTGAGATAAGGACCAGGAGACATCACTCACTAAACACTGTCACAGGCAAAACAAACTCAGTATGGGGATATTAATTGAATTTATTAGTAACAAAATTAGGGCAGGATAAAGAGAAGTAAAATAAATCTTAAAAAATACATTCCCCCCGTGCCCTGCTTGCCAGTTCTATTTCCTTTCCCCCCATCCAACAATGCAGGGAGATGGGGAATGGGGGTTACAGTCAGTTTATTGTTCTTACCACTGCTCGGGGAGATGCTGCTCCAGTATGGGTCCCTCCCATGGAGAGACTATCCTCTGGGAACTTTTCCAATGTGCATCCATCCCATGGGCAACAGTTCTCCAGGAACAGCTGCAACATGGGTCATTTTCCACAGGATGCAGTCCTTCAGGCACAGGCTGCTCCAACGTGTGTCCCCTCACAGGGTCACTAGTCCTACCAGGAAACCTGCTTCAGTATGGGCTCCTTTCTCCATGGGTCTGCAGGTGCCTGCCAGGACCCTGCTCCAGCTCAGATTTCCTACAGTTTCACAGCCCTCTTTCAAGCATCCTCCTACTCTGGCATGAGCGTCCTTCAGGGGCTGCAGGTGGATCTCAGTACCCACATGGACTTCCATGAGATACAGGGGGACAGCTGCTTTACTATGGTCTTCATTGAAGTGGACTCAGCTCTCCCTCCTTCTGCACAGACCTTGATGTCTGCAGAGTTGTTCCTCTCACACAGTCTCAATTCCACTCTTCTCTGGCCTCAACTACATCTGCGCAATAACTTTTCTTCCTTCTCAAATGTGTTATCCCAGAGGTTTTACTATCATTCCTGACTGGCTCAGCCTTGGTCAGCGGTGGGTCTGCCTTGGAGCCTCCGGCATTGGCTCTACAGAACATGGGAGGAGCTTCCAGCAGCTTCTCACAGAAACCACCCCTGTAGCCCCACAGCTACTAAAACCTGACCCTGCAAAGCCAGCACACTGGAGCTACCAGAAATTTGTAGGACTGTCCCACTACAGGATGAGTTATTCTGGGAAATAAAGAAGCTGACAAATTTGACACATCTGAACATCATTATGGCCAGCATTACTGATGGGAAGAGTGTTTCTACAAATAAAACCAAGGGATCTATTACTGGAAAGATCAAAACATGCTCACGAGTGTGGGAATCCTTCATCAGACCAGTAAGATTTCCAAAGAGGATAAATTAAATAACACTACTGAGGATAGAAACACAGGGACTGTAAATTATTTGTTCCCTATGCTGTAAATGATAGGCGAGTCACTTAACTTTTATCCCGTTCTTGGAGAAAGTAGGAAAGTTTCTATATTGTCTAGAACATATCCTAATAGTTTATTGTATTTATCTGATGTATTCCTTAGTCTATATGCTAGGGATTTCTTCAGTGACCCAAAATGACAATGAACTCTAAAACAATCCTGTAATCTATAAATAAGTAATTCCTGTGTATTGAAACAAAACTTTGCAAAACTTCAGAATGGATCCAGGGCCAATAAAAGACCAATAAACTTTGTAGTAAGAGAGTTTTGTACGGGAAGAGAGGGAGGAAATGGCTTGGAGAAAGAACTGGAGAGGAAAAAGTACCTAATAACATGTTTGGTATTCATCCTCCTGGAAGCATGACCTTCTAATTACAGTACAGATCTCAAATGAGCCAAGTTGAGTTCCCACCTCTTCCACAGACTTCTGGCATAGCCTTGTATGACAGAACAGGCAGGCATAACAGTAGCCTTCCCTACTGCCTAGTCATGTCTAGTTAGACTGTTAAAATGAGTTATTTCTTATAAGGTACAATTTGTTCCCTTTTATGCTTTTTTGCAGGGTACAGCACAGTTGGTGTAAAGGCTTTAAGTTCCACCAGTAAAAAGCAAGGTGGAGGAGGAATTTATTGTGTCCTATTATTATTCAAGTCTCTTGCTGGAATGAGTGTAGGAGCCTTTCTTCTAAGGGTAGATTTTTCAGAATGGTATGAAATTGTCAGAAAGATTGGCCTTGCCATCTCAGCAATGCAAATGAAAAGCAGAGGATTTGCATATGACTTGGTAGGAGCAGCATACTGCTGGATCTTCCACGGAGAAGTGGTACAAACAGTATTCTGGCACCCTTGCTCTGTTATCTGCTGTGTGATTCTGAGTATTTTTAGCAATCCCCTTGTGGAAGGGCAGAAAAAAAATTGTTGTTTGGCAACTTATGGTAGGAATTTCAGTATACAGCATTAATATAATCTAAGAAGCATGGATATTGAGAACAGAGGGAAAGAGACTGTAAGGATGCCTACCTCATGCTCAGTGATGAAATTTCCCCAGTGTGAGCTGTAAGTAGAATAAATCTGAGCATGCTAAAACTATCTTAAATGTTTTTTAAGACTAACTCAATTAGACTGACCCTGCCTGGGGTTCTCACACAAATTAAGAGTAGCCCTGCTTCGAGTGACCCACACACAAAACTAGCAGGGTAGTTTGAGCTGCCATTCTGCTTTTCCTGTTTACAGAATTCCTGCCTTTTGTAGCCTCTGGGTACATATAATGGTTTTTCTTCTGTTCTGTACTCGTCAGAAAAAAAAAAAAAGTATAAAACAGTGTGTATGTGCCTATTTATGCAACTTGACAGTAAGAACTCATGCAATTAACTTCCTGTACTAGAGAAAGTATTTAATGGTGCTCTGCTGTCTACAGTCAATCTGTACAGATCATGATATTGGTACCTTACAACAGGTACTTTTTTCTTTGGTCCTGTATGTGTTGTAACCACAGAAAAATACCAACTTGTTATTTATTGTTTTACTAATCCTGTCACATTGGCCTTCTTACAACAAGACTCAACTCCATGGACTTCACTGAATATTCCAGGTCTGACTATCTTCATCTGAGAAGCCTTGAAAATCCTGATCTGCCAAAAATAAAGTTTCAATTTCTGTATTTGAAATGTAGATTTAGTGCTATTGAGCCCCCTCTGCATTTAGTGCTTCCAGTTACTTGGAATTTTGTCAGCAAGGGGACCAGGACAGAAAACTCAGCTGCAACATCCAGGATTTGTTCAGCTTTCAGGCATCATTCTAGCCCCAGTGGTTGTTATGAGGAGGCTGAAGCAGGGTATTTGTAGGGGGGCAAGATGCCACCAAGCTTTCATTAGTGGTAAATCATTATGTACTCAATCCAAGCAAGTAAGTGCCTTGCTCCAAAGGGATTTTAAAGCAATCAGATCCTTTCAGAGAAGATTCCAGCCCACAATAGATAAGATTTAGTAGCTGATGGGTTTCAGAAGAGAAATTGCTCAAGCTGTCTTTTTAATCTTTCCAGATATTTCTATAGTGGTTTTTCCAACATGGTACAAATATATGAGGGTTATATATGGCAGGGTAGTAGTACAGCACCCTCTTTTCTTCTGTGTGACTTTACTCACGACTCCTGCAATTTCAAGAAGAGTGTTGATAAATATTCATAGCAGATTATGGCCTTTTCCATGTTCTACATGTATTCACAGCTGCATGGGTAAAGAACAGCACTGATAACCATAAAGCCCAAGCCTTATCATCTGAGGAAAATAATCCCCACAGAGATCAAGTACTATAGGGGATTTAATATTCACACAGGTATCTGTAGTGTAGAAGGAATACATATAAAAACAGAATCACTTTGAATTTTAGAAAAAAAAATTTTTATGAAGCTATACTCAAAATTAAACTTGTTTACTCTGAAGTTATTTTAGAGTCTGGTTGTAGATCTCTGTAAGAAAAAAGTCTAGAACTGACTAATTCTGACACAGATCTGATGATCCAAACATCCATTCTATTCCTGAATTGTGCATTACATTGTTCATTTAAAATTCTCAGATTCCACCAAATCTAATCTTTTTGGGTAATATGCACAACTTATGAATTATTTCAAGTAATTAAAATCCATAAGTTTTTTATTGAGTAGTGTTACAAGCCTAGCCTTTTGGTGAGTTTGCAATGTAGCTAATGCAGGTAGTTAAATCTTTAATCAGCTTTGCCTTCCTCTCCTCTCTTTACTGCCCATTATAGTGCCTCAATTCAGCTGTCTTTTGGCTTTTCTGCCTTATCTGAAGATCTTGTGAACTTATGAATGAAATAGACACATTCTTCTATAAAATATTTAAAAAAGATTGCAGGAAGGTGTTTTATTTTTGAGAAATGGTTTATTATCTTAATTTCCTTAGAACCCCATTAGTCTCAGTTAGGCTCTAAAAGACTTATTCATAAACACAGTCTTTTCAGAATGCTCCCTCATTTATCCTCTTAAGTCAGGCTAACACAAGTTTCAGTTAGATGATAGATGTATAGGAGACATATATCTCTTACAGATAAGAGATATATGGAGAGACTATGGATCTATAAACTAAATTTCAAAGCCAACAGTTTTTCTAAGCAGATTTGTTAGCTTTTCAGTGCCAAGAACCTTTATACATAACTATTCCAAAAAAGGAAGAAATAATTTTCATGTAGAGAATCTAATAGAATATTCATTTTGGGTCATAAGAAATTAGGTTAAAAATCCCTTAAACATTATTTTCTACTTGTTTTTTAGTGCAGTTGAAAATTTGGGGGGGTTTTGTTATCTGAGTTGGGCACATGCCATTGTCATCTAGTGTTCCAAAACAGCTTGTATAAGAGAGTAATTAATGCATATTTTATTTCAGATTTTGCTGTTATTTTAGTAGGGCAATATATTGAAACTTCAACATGCCCAGAATGAACACCATCATCACGGACAGCAGGCTCACGTGATATGCTCAATAGAAAGACTTCCAAGATCAGCTTAATGCAAATCAACATGTTACCTTATACCAAAAGAGTAATGTAAACAGAATGTATAACCTGAACCCATAACCCATTCAGTCAAGAAGAGGATGTTCCTGCAAACATCCATTTGAATATGAAAAGCTGTTTGGTCCAGGATTTTTTGTTGTTGTTTGTATTAATGGAGTTTTGTTCCCATTGCTGTTCTCCCGGTCTCTTTTCATATGCAGAAATAACTGTATTTGCATATGCAACAGAGGATTCTGCATGGACTGGTTTTTTTCGCCATTATTGATAAGCCACAGGTTTTAAAAGATACTTCCATGCAAGAAAGAAAAAGAAGTAGTGCCAGCGAGGTGACCTGTCACATATCAGAGAATTCAAACAAAAAAATTTGTAAATAATCCATAACATTTGCTGTTTGGCAAATGCTTACAAGTAATGATTGTTTCCATATAAATCTGGATCTGCTTATGAATAGGAAAGAAAAGGGCTACATTCATTCAGATAATTCACAGAAATACTTTGACAGAGATAATTGAAAGTGTCATTATGCTTAAAAGAAACTGCAATAGATGTGGTAATTTCTTGACGATGTAAACTGTTATTGCATCGTTCGCAAACTTCAGGAGCATTACGATTTTAAGAGATCAAAAAGTTAAACAAATCTACCATAGATATCTGCTATGCCCAGACATAGGTCAGAAATACGTAGAAAAAAAAGGTAAGCCACTCCAAGTTTACAAGATTAACAAATCTCCACTAATGACAGAAAAAGTACCTAAATAAATTGTAAAAATGCATCAAATTTGAATTGGTAAGACTCCAAGACCTTTTTTTTTTCTGCAGGTAAAAAAAAAAAAGGCTAGATAAAATATTAAATATTTCTTCACATGGTAAATTCTTCATTTTCAACATTGTTATTTTTTCTGGTCTTGGCTAAAAGCAGACAGTTTTTTATTTTCTAGTATTTATTTAAACCAATTAAAACTGTCTAATAATTAAGTGTTGTGGTTAATCTCTTATTAACACCTTATTATTAATACTTATTCTGTTCACACACTCTTCTTCAAAGATGCACATGCAAATAAAAATGTGCTTTGACCACAAACAACTGGCACTTTTTAGGTTAAGTATTGCCACCAGAAACAGCAAAGAAATGAAACATAGGATCTTCTCTATCCAGCAGAATAAACAGATTCTGGCATCAGACTTTCAATAAAGTCTAAAAGAGAAAGTTCAGATTTAGGAAGGATGTCAATCTGCTGGAGCGAGTCCAGAGGAGGGCCATGAAGATGATCAGAGGGATGGAGAACTTCTCCTATGAGGAAAGACTGAGAGAATTGGGAGCCTGTAGGAAAGATAGGGAGAAATTTTTTACAGTCATGTAACCACAGGACAAGGGGGCATGGCTTCAAACTGAGAGTAGATTTAGATTAGATGTTAGAAAGAAATTCTTTACTGCAAGAAGGTGAGAACTGGAACACATTGCCCGAAGTTGTGGATTCCCCATCCCTGGAAGTGTTCATCCCCCTGGCCATGGCAAAGGGACTGGAACTAGATGATCTTTAAGGTCCCTTCCAACCCAAACCATTCTATAATTTTATGATTCTATGAAATCATAATTTCCCCCCTGATAAGAGCATATATTGTAGTGTCTATTTTATACATAGATTTCTCCCATTGATCTGAATAAGATATTCCATCACATATGGTACTAGTAATTCATGAGATGTATTAGATAAAGAACAAACCAACATAGATAGTTCGGGGTTTTTTTAATAAAACTTGAAATGAAGCAGGGAATGAAAACCATCAAATTACTGATTTTCTTACTTGCAGCAGGTTTTCATGTATGAGATGTGCATAGTTTGGATGGAGCTGTTCCCCTGTCTTAGGAAAATTTTGCTTTTGAAATGTGCTCTCCAGTTAAATGGAGCTAACATTCCAGACGTTTACATATAGAATTGCATCTATGCATTTATCAGTAACTTAATTTTCAGCACAAATTTATTTTTTAGTTTTCTTGGATTTTACCTTTCTTTTCATTATATTCTCAGAACATTTTTGCACATGCTTTTGAGAAACATAAAGCCACTATTAAAAGCCTAAGTATACCGGAGGTATTCCTCATTAAGCCTCAAAAAGTAGTAATTTAATTTGTATATACTGTTTGACCATAGTAGCAACAAAATAGCTGAAACTCCTCCTTACAAATGAGCTGAAAACAGGTAGTGTCTTCTTGTTACAGACATAGCTCAAATTCTTCACTGACCCAAAAATCTAGATAATGTGTCAGAAAAGTTCAATGACCTAAGTTCTCAACATTATACGCTCTTTGAATTAAAAAAAAAAAAAGTTAATTTTTAAGGAGATTTCTGTGAGATGAACAATCCTAATCCAAAAGCAAAATTAAATTTGGTATTCAAGTGTCAAATGGAACCACTCTAATTTAGTGAATGCTTGTCGAAAAGATCCAGCTCTATCATGAATATTATGGACTTTTCTTTCACCTTGTTGATGAGTGGCTCAGTATATGCAAATTCTTTCATTATGTTCTATTGCTTTAGAAAATTTTCAGGAAGTAACAGTTTTGTAAGCATTTGTACATGCTCACAATTTCTTACAAGAGGGTGAAAGCTCAGAGAAAATGATGTAATTCATCTTCCCTTATAAATCAAAAAACTCATCCCTGTAGAGTATGAGCTGAAAAAAAAAGCCCCATTGCCCTCAACCACTCTGAATGTGGCTCCCTGGGTACTTCAACGAATGAAGAGCAGAGAAAAAAAACCAAAAACTGCAGGTACAGTAGGGGAAAATGGAACATTAATTTAATTCTGGGTTTGTTTATTTCAGTGTTTATTGTCAGTGTGAGGTGAAACCAGAAGATTGTCTTAAGAGATCTGCCTGTTGTGGTTGTATCAGAAAGAGTAACTAGATAACACAGTTAAAAATATTTTTTAAATATATTTCTGAAGGGATTGAAATGCTGCTTGTTGTTATGGGAGGACATCTGCAAAGAGGTGGTACTTGAATTGTGTTGATCATTGGGAAATACGTAGTGGCACCAGGTAAAGAGTTGTTCATTTCCCCTTGAGTCCTGTACCCCAGGTGAATGTCACCGATGATGTTATATGGCTTTAAAGAGGTCTTGTTCTTCCATCCTTAGAGTTCTACATCAGAATCAGGGAATTTAATTTAATCTGGGAGTAGAGACAGAAAAGCATGCTGAAACCAGGAGTAAGGGACCTTTGTTATCTTGTCATACTTTTAAGAACACCACGTACTGCAGAGCACAGAGCACCATGCTGTCCTCAGTGGTCCTTTGGCTACCCTTGACAACCTAAATGACATCTGTCGCTCTTGGGAGCATTGACTCCCCTGACACTACATGAAGAGACAAGTTTAGTCCTGGTAGTGAAAAGTCATGCATCAAAAAGTCCACCAGTGTTTCCAGGGACATCCTTGATTTCTGTGACCATGCTCAGTCCAGACCTGACCCAGCCTGACTCTGAAGCACAAGCAGATTTCAACAGATTACAACAGTACTCAGCTGCTCTCCCTGAGAGGGTTTGTCAGGGAAGGCAGGCAGGCAGAAAGGCAGGAAAAAAGGTAGGAAGGAAGGAAGGCAGGCAGGAAGGAAGGTGGAGAGACAGATAGGCAAGAAGGAAGGAAGGAAAGAAGGAGCTCTGCTAAGACAAACAGAAGAGTTTAGAGTTCTTGCAAGCAAGGAGTGAAGCCAATTGTATTAAACTAGACAGACTGGCTTGTAGCATAGCTGCAGCTTGCCCACAGGGTCTCACTACCTGCTTTGAAGTGCTTCCTCCATGTCTGTGTACACAGTAATGTCTTGATGTAAAGCAGCAAGATGTTACTGTGTTCCTAAATATTCCTGCACTAAACACAATATTTCAGTATTAATCATGCATGTGAGTTTGTACAGAAACATCAGAAAGCTGTGAGACTTCCAAGAGGGAGTTAGAAAGTTAAATTTAGAAACCAGTAAAATATCTCTTTATACAGAAAGTATACATTAAATATAGGACTTCCCTTATCTTCACACATCTTCGTGTACAACTAATTTCCCATTATCTTTTTAAAAGACGGTCTTGCATTCCTCGAATGGATTGGCCTATCTCCAAGGTATTTTAAGAAAATGAGAGAACATCACTCTACTGCACAGCACGTTTTGCTGCTTGGCTTTCCAGATTAAGATCTACAAAGTCCTTATCTGCTTTGTAGCAGCAGTCAGAAAGCTGATTTTCTTCATGAAAGTGTGTACCAAAGCAACTAGTCATATCCGCAATTTTCTCCCTAAAATGAACTATCAAAAGCAGTAAAAAAAGTTTTCTAAGTATCAGGTATCATCCACAATTAACTTGTAGGTATTTGGAATTATTCTGGTGCTGCAGATCCATCTCTTTTTGAAATATTATACGCAAGGTCATATTTTTCTTGTCTTTCAACTTCATTGCTTACCAATTGCTGCAAATTTCACATAACACCTACTCCCTCTGTTCCCTAAACATTGTTCTTTCTTTCACCTTTTTCATCTCACACTCCTCAAGAGTTCTTTGACAGGGGGCTCTACGGGATGCGTTTCATTCATCTTTCTGGATATGTTTTTAGCTCCTTGTACTAAGCCTGCCTTCCTATATCAGGTCTCATGAGACCATTCATTCTCGCCCTCTTCAAAGCCTCCACAAATTAAACAGCAGCTTTCTGTAAACTAATACTTTTAATTACTTCTATTCACACTTGCCAGCATATTCTGCTTTGCTAAATATTTCAGGACAAATCTCGATGGTTTGACTGCCTGAACGGATTACCTGTTTCTTTCCTACAACTTCCCTTACAGTAAGACACCACCATTAAAAAAACACCGCTCCACAAGAAATTTCTCCCCCCAGAAAAGCCAGTGTTCTTTCACCTGGTTTGGCCATAAAACTGGTGCTAAGAAAGGAAGACGTGACAAGAAATGTTTTCTGAGAGCACCAAAGCTAAGTGATTTAATTTTGATGAAATCTGAACATTCTGCAAATAGATTCGTTTTGTTTTCGGAACAGACCAGAGACAAGCAGAAAAAGGTTTACAGCACTCGAATAATCAACTACGTATTAATGGCTTTCATATGAACCTACTGGTGGATTTCACACGGACAGACAGAAAAAGGTATAAACACAAGAACCAGGATTAAAAAGAAACACAACTGTAGTTTCCCCTTACGTGTGTAAACCACCTCTGCAAACAAAAACTCTTGACTTGTCTGCTTTCCATCTACATGTATCACGTGAAATCCATGTAATGACTGGTACTCCTAAGGTTGAAATAAAAAGGAAAAGCAACAATGAAAATATTTTTTAATTACTGAACTTGGAAAAAAATGCACGATATATAATACAAATGTGCTACACACCACATATAAACTGTGAAGAGCCCTAGACAGTAAACAGGCTGCATTCATGCTGTGGAAAGTGTAGAAAGCAACCATAAAGCGTTGAGCATGCCTCTTTGAGAACTGCATTGCAACAATATCTCTGTTCAAATTCCCACACCCTTGCACTGGACAGTCTTCTTTCTATGAGGGAAATAATGTTAAAAGAGCATTAAAGAGTTTTTTAAAAGTCAGGGTTAGAGTGCAACAGGCACTGTTTCAGATATTCCAGATGTTGTGGGTGATGTTTCTATCTAAACAAATGTTTCTAAGAGAAACAGCCATGAGACACACTACCAATGGAAGGGTACAACCAGTCCAGTGTCACTTTATGCTTCTTTCTCTTGACCTTCAGGCTCCCAGATGCGAAGCACAGACTAGCAGCTCCTCTTTCATCAAGGTTCATCTTTACCTCCTGCAGCAGTTCTGTTTGCAGGCTTATATGAAACAAATATGTTAGGATGTGCATGGACATAATAATAGTATGAAAAATGAAACCCTGAGTGACCTTTAGTTTAATTGGGATAACTTTATTGTTCTCTGCTTCTGTCACTGATGGTAAAAGAGCTGTTCATAGAACGTAATTTGAGTATGGTGAAAGCTATTTCAGAGGATTCAAAACAGATTTTATTCTTGGATTTCTGAAATAATGATTAGGCAAATATAGTTCTTGACCTTCTTGTTAGTCACCGTAAACTAAATCTTGAGCCACAGTCAAAACCAGAGTACAAGAATAAATATCAGCATTTTCAGCATTTTGAGCCCATGCCACATCAGTGGACAGTCAATCATAATTCAAATTTGAGGCCAGGTATATACAATGTACTACTTTGTGGACCCCAGGGGAATTTAAAGAAATAATACAAAGGAAAACATTGGTTAGTAAGCAGTGCTTGGCTTTCCAGTGAAAGAGAAGTTAGTTGGTAGGATTGAAAGTTCACATCTAGCCAATGGCTGCCTCCAAGCCAGGGCAGCTATAGAAGGTTTATACTTCAGGAAAGAAAATCAGAGTGACAGCCCTTGCACTGAATACATCACCAGTTTAAGAAAGTGTTCTCATGGACAGTGAAGCTCATGTTCACTGAGCAATAAGTAACCAGAGAAAAGCCCTGACCTGAAACCACCTGTAATAATGGTGAGCACCGTATGTGTCTGAGCATCAAAGAGGTGCTGCCAAATGATCCAGTGTCAGCATGAGTAACGCACTATGCCAGAAGGGAGTGACCTAAATCTTTTTTAAATATCCTCTATTAAGTGATTAAAAATTAGAAAATCACTCAATTATAAGACTTTGAACAAAATAATAGTTGACGATTTCAGATGCCGTCTTTGGAGTCACAGCTGTTAATTACTTTTCTCAGCATTGCAAAGTTCCTTGATTGTAATAGAAGTTAATATTCACACACTGCCAATCCACCTAATAAAATATGAAAGAAAAGGAGGTGTTCTGTGAAGTGATTTTATGCAGGGCAGCTAAAAGGAATGATACAAAATGTCACCGCTGGTAGCACCAGCAGATGCCAGGATTCATCTTTCATAGCTTAAGATGTCAAGAAATTAGGTCTCTGAATCTAAACTAAGCACCTTCAGCTTGTGTTATATCTATGGGGTAAAAGTACAAGCACTGTCCAAGTAAAATTCATCTAAACTGTCTTACATATCTGCCTCAGGCATTGCCACAACTGAATGTTTTAGGTCGCTCAAAGAATGAGATCCTTTCGTCCTGCAGCTACGTAAAAGAAAATCCTGGACTCTTTCACTATAATTAATGTGTCAGTGATTAAATACTAGTCTCAATTTTCCTGATAATCTGCTGTAATTTCTTGGGTTTTTTAAAATAAATGTTTACTTGACTTTTATGGGTTTAAAAGCTCATGGTAAAGGAAGAATCAGGGAAAGGTTGTCTCCAAGATCTGTCAGAGTGCCTCTCCCTCTCTTACAATACTTACTGTGAAAGTAACACAAAACAAATACTAGTAGTTTTGAAAAATTAAAGTAATACCCTAGTGGCCACTAGAAAACTCATAAAAAGCATAAGAGTATTTTGGAAGAGAGAATTTGTAAATATGCTTGACTGTGGTGTACAATATTTGTTAATATTAAATTAGACTGACAGTTAAATGAGAGAAGAAATAAAATGTTTCCTCAAATTAGCTTGCTAGTCTTCCTGTCTCGGTTTCTGTTGTCACATGTTATTTTATTAAATACTGGTAAATTTAAGAATTTACCTCATATGATAAATATAAAAGGTGCTACAAATTTTATAGCAGAATGTTTTCCCACCAAGAGTAAAAGAAAAATACATTTCTGCTGGCAAGTGATTTATGAATAGTTCAGACTTTGGGTTAGGCAAGAATATATGATAAACTCCTGCCTTCTTATATTCCAGTAGACAAAAGTAGTATTTACTTTCCCTGTGATTTAAAAAAAAATTACTAAAGGGTTTGAAAGTTCCTAGTGCTTTTTCAGTCTAACTGTATGCTATAGTCAGTGCATCATTTCAATACCCAGATATAAATCTGTGTATACATAACATAGCAATTCTCTGCTTAAGGAAGCTGGAAACTTGGAAGTTTGTTGAAATCCTCTACACCGATGTGCATTAGATGTGGAATACTAATTATTAGATCTTTTACATTATGATCTGGTTTTCAGATATTCAAAAGATATTAAATACCTTTGGTATTTCCTTTATTACTACATTTGGCGGTATATTATGCACTGTGAAATTAAAACACTTCACCCCATTCCTATATTGTGAAGGAGCAAGATTCAGGATGGGAACAGTTCCAGGCGTGGAGAAAAACATACAGCAATTGACAGGACTTTATTATATGGACCTTGCAGTTAACCACACACTGTTATTGTGTGGTTTCATTGTATCCACATTACAAAGTGCACAGCCTGGGCATGATTGGGCTTGCCACGAGTTTGCCTGCTCCCTGCTTCCCCGCTCCCCTCTCTGATTGGCTGCAGAAGCTGGAGAGAGGAGACAGTTACCATTTGCCCTTTCCTTCCCCGGTTCCTCCCGCGTTCCTCCCCCTTTTGCCTGTCCCCGTTTTGTTCCCCCATTTGTCTGTCTCATGCTCCACCCCATATCCTAGCCCTTTCCCCACCTAAAACTCATAAACCCCCTACACACCTCAATAAAGCATCCCATTTGCACCTCTGCCTTGTCTCCGGACCCGTCCATGCTGTGTCACGGCCCCATGCCCCTCCCCCATCGGACCATGGCACTATATGACTTTTTTCATTTCTGCTGCTGTTATTACCTGAGGTAGAGACGTATATATGTGAAAGACTATCTTAGTCTTGTCACCAGCAGCTTCCACATTTTATTCCTTTTCCATACAAATATGTACACATACATACCTTTGAGGGCTTAATCACTGACGTCTGATGCACTAGCACGTATCAACACACATCCTGAAAAATCAGGATGATTTTCTGAATTTGCTGAATTTCATTTGCACAGCAGACAGGACTTGAGGCAACCCACGGATTGACAACATTTCTTCTACAGGAGAGTTATTTTTGCATATCTGGGAGATGAGGTTTTGAACATGGTTGAATACGGTTGAATACAGTTTCCCAGGTTCCCTTGTTGGTCAAAATCAAAAGATGTGGTAGACGAAAAATTATTTTTTTATTAATGACTCTGCTAGTCTTGATCATACCAGACTGTAAGCTAAGTCTTTTCAAAACATTCATTTATATCAAGTCATTCCTATGATTTAGGCATGTGTAAAATTAGTGATCACAGTCTACAACTTAATTTATTCCCCAAAGCCACCTTTTGGAAAACAGACATTAATGAGGTGAAGAGAGAGAAGTAAAAGTTGAAGATGAGGTGGTAGAGCAAAAAAATAATACACCGGACTTTGTAAAAACTATACACTGCTTTCTTTATTGGTATCATAATCTTACATTTAAGTCTATTTAGTGCTGTCTTATGATTGATATTTTCCCTTTATAAAACTCAGACTATTGTATATACATACCATATCCTTACATTCTTTGTTTATGTTCACAAACTAAAAACTTCTGATTGTTGCATTTTCACCTCTGTAAAGATATTCTCCCCTGAGCAGAAAGAGGTGTTTCCTGTGTAAATTATATGCTCACAGTTCAGTCTCCTTGTTTGCAGAGCTTCCCACTGAAACTGTTGTATTTACGCAAAAAGAAGTTTTTATTGCTTCATATTGCAATATGATCTTTTCGGGGATGAAGACATATCAGAGTGCACAAACCATCTCTATTTCTGTTTCTTTGTACGTGCCACCTGGGAGATGTGGAACAATTAACAACCTGCAGGACTCTGCAGAGCTGCCTGCTTCATTCCTAGCCTACTTCAGCTAGGACTGCTATTGGAAAAACCTGGTCCCAAACCATTTTCCACTTTCATCCTCTCCTGCATGCATCTATTTTGTAATTTAAATCCAGTGTAAACACATATATACAGCCATTTCTGGTGTTTCCCATCTCACACACACACCTGGGGAGCATGCAAGGGAGAATGTGAATTTATACATTTAATATATACATTTTACTTACTGTAAATCCATCCAGAGATAAACAAAAACCTTGGGGCTTTTACAGAAATCAGCCAAGAATTTCTGGGTTTTCCTGACTTCTATGTGGGTCAGCACATGTAGCGAAACACAATAATTATAATAAAAGAACTTTTTACATTCTTTCTTCCTAAAAGATGTAATTTACAGTGACTGTGGGGACAGAAGTCAGGTCTTTAGCTTGCACTGGTTTCTGGTGGAGAGATGGTCTGCTAGATGTGCTCACTGAAAACTAAATGATACCCTGAGTTGTGTCTCAGGGTTATTTGAAAGTTGAATACTTTCCTGAGGAATTGTTTCTGCAGTGATTGCCAATTTTCTGCTTGAGAGGTTTATGATCAAATAGTTTCTGGCAGAAGCTTTTTGTTGGGTTCTTTCAGCTGCTGGTTTTCTAAGGACACTTGCTAGTGAATGTTCAAATTTCTTCTGCTGTTTCTATTAACATTTACAGAACAAATTTCAGCACCTGCTAGAAGATGTGAAGCACCGACAACACATAGATGGAGAGTATGGGATCAGCTGTGGCAGGAAATAATAAATAGAGTATTTGAACTACACAGCAGAAAACAAAGGTATAAGTCCAGTGACAGATGCTAAATAATTTAACATAAAAAAAAAAAAAAGGTTTATTTTAAACTACTTCAGAAGGGACCCAACTGGCTAGTAGAACACATCTGCCCCAAATATCCTCCCAGGGTGACCTCATTTCCAATGCAATTTTCGAAAAGTACATGTTGAGGTCACTTTTAGATATCTAAGCATAGCTGTTATAAAACCAAATCTAAATTATAATATTTATGCTGAGATGCTCTTTTGAAATCAGTGGCAACAGAAAATGCACAGCTAACTTGGCACAGAACAGGAATAAAAAAACTTACACAAACTGGGGGAGTCGACATGACAGTGAGACACACTGAATAACCTGGCACTTACACAGGGCAAAATTATAATTATAATAACTATTTGAGACTTCTGCTGCATGTAGAAGAAGGTTGAGTAAATGGGTCACACTTAAGTTAATACTGGACATAAAAATAAACCATTAAGAGGCCATTCCTATATCATTTGCATATACAAGGAAAGCTATTTGAAAACACTGCACACACTTAGAAAATTAGGACTCACTGTGGAGACCTGAGATAAGCTGAAAAAAGTAGTAACCATTATTCTCCTGAGATAATCCCAGCAACTGGGAAAGTGGGATGGTCATTATAGTAGCAAGTAAGGAACTTTATTCATTGTGGATTCTTCTTTTTGTCACTTGTTTTAAATTGGTTTTGGTGCCCTTCCTAATTGAATGTAATGCTTGTGAGAATTGGGCTGACAAGGCTGGAAAATTAAATCCAATATGCTCATTCTTAAAATCAGCAGAGCAAAGGCAGAAACTGTGCAGCCTTGCTCAGCTAAATATGCCCTCTGTGTTGTGAACTGGTGAAGAAACCATTAATGTAAATCCTAAAATGCTCATGATCCCTCTGATGGAAATAGCTTGTTCCAGCAACTGCATTAAAACCACGTATTTACTGGGTAAATACAGGTCTCATTCACTTTCAGAATCAATTGTATTTAACCTAGAGAGCTATCTGTAAATCATTGGGTATTATTATAATTGTCAGCTTTATCTCTATTATTATTATCATTCCCTTCAGAGCCAATAGACTAGTTTATGATAAACTACATGCTGCATGTATTTAGAGAGAGAACATATGGGTTACAGTAAAAGACAGATCCCAGCCTGGGATTGACTAAGGTCACAGTGCAGGAATCCTTTATGCAGAACACCCAATATGCACCAGGGAATGTCCTTCCTCAAACAGTTATGAATTCCTTTCATGAGCAAGATAGGCGACAGACGAAGCAGGCTCATTTTGCAGAAGACTAAAGCATAAAGCAATAAAGTGGCTTGCCAGTACCTGCCTAAAGCTTGGAATTAAGGGCAGCCTTTTTGGAGTTTCTCAAACAGACCTTTGTCATATTTTCTTTTTGTGGAGGTCATTTTCTATTTTTTTTTCTGTCTATGTGCAACTCTGTATCGTGTACTCTGCTCCTTTTAACATGGCAACACCTGATTCATGGGGAGCATTGGTTAGACTTGAATGACACAACCTATCTCCCTCTGCTCTTGTCTGCCCTACAGTCCCTACTGGTAAGGTTTCGTCGTCCTCTGTGGGCAGTCCTTGGAAAGAAAAAACTCAGTGTCTTAATTGTTTTCTCACACTTCCCCTATATATTCTTTCTTCATTCCTTTTTCATGCACATTTTCATCCTCTCCATGCCAAAACTGCCATAGAAGAGAGACAAAATCTCTCCATGATTTACTGCTTCTTGTTCCTGCTCTGTAGTTGTTTAAACAGTTTCTGTACCCACACTATTGAGACACCTATTTTAATTTTCTTATAGCCATCACTTACTCAAAGTATTTAATTTTAGCTTTGTGGCTTCTTACAGGAATCTGTAGCTAGTGCTTGTAACATGGTTTCCACATCTCTGAGCAACTTTCTCATTATTTGTTTAGAAATAGTAGTGATAATAGCTACAATAATCCTAAAGGGAGGGATAATCCACCTTAATGCACCTAACACTTTCCCAATATTTGGTATGCACTGCTTCTAACTCTCCGTTCCAAATTTTTGCCTTAACCAAACCAGTTAAATACTATTACAGAATCACAGAAGGTCAGACCACAGAATCACACAGAATCACAGAATGAATTAGGTTGGAAAAGGCCTGTGAGATCATTATTGCCTTCCAAATAAAGGTGAGGCTGTATTTCAATTAATACTTCTCAACAGTGAAAAATCTGTTCAAAATAAACCAAAGAAGAAAGCAAAAATCCCAGATGGATATATTTATTATTTTCTGCAACCTGCCCAACAAAGCTATCAAGGCTAATGGTAGCATTATTAAGAAAATGCAAATCAAAAGCAACCTCCAGAGCAATTTATATCAAGTCAGCAAGAGGGAATGCAAACTGAATATTAACGCTTTTTCAGATGGGAGTAATGATGAGAGAAACTCAGGTTTGCAGTTTGGTGGTTAAGACAGTATACCAAGATACCCTATATTTTCTTCACTGGTTCTCTCTTATATTCCTATACCTTTAATAAATGAGCAAGTCAAAGATCAGCCCCTGCCAATTGGAATATAGACACTTGTAGGTCTGACTGCTGCAGAGAGTCACTAATTTTAAATTACTGCTTTTGAACTTGATGTTGGGAGTCATGGTTACAGCACCATGTATGAATCACAGAGCTTCAGAGCACCTGTGAAATCTGTTGTAACTCATACCAGAGGGAAAAAAATCTGCACTGTACTGCAGATTTGCTCATTATTAAATTGATATTATGTCATCAATCATGTGAACAAGAAAAATAAGCTTCTTAATGGCAATGATCATCTAATAAAACAAATCAGATATTCATTCAGTCCTTCTGTAATCATGGAGATGGGTGCCTTAAAACCAGCTATTGCCAACTAATGATAGTTTCTGCTGAATCAGATGAACTTATTGAAAGTATTAGTTACAATGTTAGCCCTCTATGGCATGGTGTGAAAAAGTATTCAGTTTTGTGCATAATAGAAGTAATCACAGCTTTAATCTTAAGGACTGGGACAAGGTCTGTAGCAAATGACAGGACTCAGCCCATAATGTCTGTGTCAGGACATTAGATTTTAGAAGATTGTCAATTTTGTTTTTTATTTCTGTGTTCCTCTTTCATTCTGTAAGCCTTTCCTCTTTTTTTAAGTTACTGAATCAACAGCTTTTTCAATACAAGCTTGATTCTTCATGCTGCGTCTCCCATTGAAAATGTATATTTTCAAGATGTCCATGTAGTCAACCTTAACCATACCTAGGAAGAGATGCCAAAAAGAGTATTTCTATCCTTCATATATATTATACACAGAAGTCTTTACCTATGCCTGTCTATCTACCACACCGTGTCAGGAATACAATTTTACCTTCTGCAAAGATGAAACATCACCCTGTTACATGGCATGATAAGACAGTGAATTAATTTATTTAAATATGACTTTTACTGTACCTTTATCTTGGTCTTTCTAAAGGATCTTAAAGGACTGCAACATGTGCTACAACATGGTTATTAGTAGCCAGTGAACCCAAAATCATAGAATCAGTCATGAACTGATACGTTTGCTATACTCCCATATATCCTATACCTCACATCTTCCTGTCTACACCATAAAATTAAAATTCAAGAATATGTTTACAGAGTTTTACTCAGACGCTTATAAAATAGCTATATCACCTTTGTGTATTTTTTTCCCCCGGGGAAAAAGCAGACTTGAGATCTGTGATGCCTGCTGGCTATAACCATTGTCAAACACACACCTTGTAAATACATGCCTAGGCAACATCACAGCTCCATCAATATTAGCCATTTTCTCAAGGTACTTTGTGCAAAGGTAAGTTTTTGTAAATTTGTGATTTTCAGTTCTTGAAAAAAAATGTGTTATGATACAACGCTGGTGTTATTTGACAACTAATGTTAACTGTCTTCTTAAGTGCTTCAGTCACCCTCGCAAGCCAGCACAATAATTCAAGTTGGATCCTATGTGTCCTGTCTGTGCTAGCTGACTTGCAGATACTGCCATCAGTCTTTGGCTGTTTCAACACAAGAACAGCTACAGTGGCTGTATAAGCCCCCCTAGACCTTTGCTTCAGCTACACTTCACAGCAATGTTCTGTCACCTGTGCTGAACACTTGATGGGATGGGACACCACATCTACCACATCAGGCCTGATTAAAGTGAGGTAGATCTCTTCAGGGAGCACACTCTTCAGGGAGCAAGGTCTTTTTAAAATTCCCAGACATCCAAGAAGTGCTAGACTCTGCCACAGGAAACCGAGTTAAAGCCCAGCCCTGACTGGGGACACTTCTGCAGGAAATGATGTTACCAATTTCCCAGTTACCTTCTGGCATTCTTCCCAGTGGTCCTCAGCACCTCATTTTTACCAGAAGAGGACCAGTGAAGGGACAATCATCCCTTGCTGCAGGCCATTCTGGCACTGTGCAAAGGGAGCCAGTGACAGCTGCTGTAAGTTCATCACAAATCCTTAGTTACCAGGGTTTACCCAGGGTTTAAAGGTTGTCTCTCAAGTCTATTCTATATGGATATCAAAACCTATATATGCTCCTCCACAAGTTTAACCAGCAAACAATCACACGCACTTTACACAAAGTGCTGTTCATATAGAGTTTCTTTAATAGCATTTTTCCTAAAATCATCTGCTGCCCCCCAATATAGGCAGGTTAAAACTGAAATGATGCTGCAATTACTAGACTATTACTACTACTGAAATATTAATAGAATATTTCTTGCCAACTCTACCTCTTTAATATAAGAACTGGGAGTGATTTTGAAGAGATGAAAACAATCTCACTGACTTGACATTTGGTGCTACAAAGAGGTAATAACGAGACCCAAAGAGCGTTCAATTTTTAAAGAAGAAAAATCATATGTAGCCATTATTTATTTACCAATACAAAGTAATACAGGCACTTTTTAAAATGTTTTAAAAATGCAGCAGTAGGATTACAAGTGCACAGAAATGGCAGTGATCCAGAGACATCTGCTTGGAGATTCAGTGAAAACAGAAGCAGACATAATTGTTATCAGGTTATTTTTCTTACACAGTATGAGTCCTCCAGAAATTTTTTCTATAGAAGTTTTGAAAATACTGTGAACCGGCTATTGCCTCAGTGGAGCAACAGGACCCAATATCCTATTGTCCAAGAATAATTGAGAGACCTGAAGTAGTTAATATGAAATTACAACCCTTCAATAGCACTAAGTTTAAAAGAAGTTTTCAGCCCTGAACTTAGGAGCTCCCTTGAGTACAGCTGTGAAGGGTATATGTTTCTCAAAATACTGTTATTTGGTATAAGGAGCTTACAAGTCTAGCTTCTTGCCAAGCCCTTCAAACTAAGCCTTACAGGTCTTAAATACTACATCAGAAACAACATTCTATGGCCATAAAAAAATTATATTTCCTTTGGGGAAAAAAAAAAAGAAAAAACCACTGTTTTTTCATACTGCAGATTCCAGGAAGGATCTGACTTGTTTGGAAATGTTACTGATCTCTGTTGTACGTATGCAGAACAGGCATTCTACTTCAAGAAATAAGAACTCAGACATAACAAACCTTTTATGCCAGAAAGGATATTCCTGTAATTTTATTTAGTGGCAAGAAAGTATAAGAACCTTGATTTGAGGATATTTTATACAACTTCATAAGCTTCTTAAAATGCCTTATCCTATCTCACATTATTATTTTCAGTCAGGGCATATTTAAAGTAGATCTTGAAACAATAGCCATACACTATCATGCCATGTCCAAGGAATATATCTTTCTTTGTCCTCTCTGTATTCTGACATTTCCTATTTGGATATTTGGAATCTAAAGTCCACATTTGAAGTAGGAAAGATTTGTAGAAACAGCAGAAAGATTCATGAATACAGAAAAGAATCATAACAACAATTCACCCACTGAAGGTAAGAGAAATCAGTGAGTCCCGAAACAGTTTTTCAGACTAACACAAGAAAAACTCTTTAAGGAGAAGAGTGTTTGTTATTATAATCGTCATCTTCATTAGTAAAGATTATAATGATCTATTAATAGTTCTTATTTTAAGAGTATGGAGACGCCCCTAGGAATCAAGATACTATTGAGTTGGGCATGATGTAAACTTAAGTAAACATTAATGTCAGACATGAGCAATATGTCTACACTGCTAAACAAAAGAGACCATGGAACAAGGCTGACCATCGCACCCTTCATTGTATGTGGACAGATATACTTCGATTTTTTGAAGTACATAGGTTACAAGCACTCTTCTACAGAATAAGGAAGAGACACTGATATTCAGATAGTGTTGTAGACCCCAAAACCATTTGACCAAATAAGCTGGCAGTGGAGGAACTGATAAAAACTGACCTTATAATGAAGAGTGGTTTATTCATGTTAAATCTCATTTGCTGACAAGGTAAGCTAGACAGAGGAAATTTCGAAGAGCACAGCAGTAGGAGGGTGAGGGAAGGGCTGATTGACTGTGGTGGATATGATGAAGCTCCTTGCTGAACCAAGAAACAAATTCTGAGACACATTCACAAGCTTATGAACAAGACTGGCAGGGCAGGAAAATCAAAAGAAGAAAGTAACAAAGAAGGTCTCCTTCTAAGGAAGGACAAGCACCAGGACATGAGTAACAATACCAGAACATAGACTGGGCACAGTGTTGGAATGGCCTAGATCCAAGTGTTACACTTTGGATATATGGCAACTTCGCTCTTGATAATAGGTTGATTCCCTATCTTTTATATGTCTTTTAAAATATTTTTCTCCAATGTCTGAAACTCTAGTAATTGCTAATAAAACTGAAAGTTACTTAGTTTCTTTGGGATGGGATTCCCTCTAGACCAGCCTTCCTGACATAGTAATTCAGCATTGACAAGTTTCAGAAGACTCCAAAATGTGAGGAAAGACAGTGAAAAGAAAATGCAAAAATAATGATAATGAAGCGTCTACAGTGTCATGTTGAAACATGAACATAAGTATGCCTGTGGAATGGTTGCAGTACAAACACTCATAGAATATCCCTGCCTTATGACACCACCTGGCCAACAGACCTATGCACCAGAGTGTGCCACGGTCCGGGGGTGAAGGGAGTGGGACCACGACACTGCATAAAGGGTCCAAGTCAAGACTGAAGGCCTGGTGCAATGGCCGTTTATTGGGGGGTGGGGGGGTGGGGTGTGTGTGGGTGTGTGTGTGTGTGTGTCAAATAGGAGTAAGGACTTGGGCAAAGAGGGAGGAACTGGGGAGGAACTGGGAAAGGAAAGGACCAGTGGTAGCTCTCCCCACACTGCAGCTTTTTCAGCCAATCAGAGGGAGAAGCGGGGCAAGCAGGGAACAGACAACTTGAGGCATGCCTGGACATGCCTAGGCAGTTCAGCTGTGGGGGTGACATACAATGCACATATTTGAAACCACATAAGAACTGTAAAGTCCGTATAATAAAGTCCTTTTTCAATTGTTGTATATCTTTTTCCACACCTGGAACCGTTCCCACTCTGATTCCTGCTCCTCCACAAGAGTGTCTTGTAAAAAAGGTATAAAATCATTCTGTGACTGCATGTGGACACTATATGAAATGAATAAATTAATTTTTAAAACTCTCATATCATGAAGAGGAAACACGAGAAAATAAGTACAAATTAGAAAAAGAAAATCTAAAAGAAAACCATTCAGTGCTGTCAAATAAGAATACTGAATGCCTTAAGGTTAATTTGGTATACAGCTTAATTTTTCATGAATAATCTGGTGCACTATAAACCCTTGTGTTTGCATTTAATTTTCTTCTTTTTTTTTTTAACTTTATTGCACTTAAATCAGCTCTAATTTGTGCAAACATTTATTTATTACCTACAGTAAATTGTGAAACATGGAGTGCTTGCAAGGCAGCAGTTAACAGAGCACTCCTTCTCTCTTGGGATGCCATTACTTCTGTAAACATGAATTCTCTCACAAACAAGGCTCTGATAGTATGTGCAAAATATGCCAAAGAAATAGAGTTAAACTCTAGATTTACCCTCTGGTGACCTTCTCCTGCATATCATAGGAAGAGTAGGGGTCACCAAGGAAAACAGGAGAGGTGCAAAAATATTTGTCACAGAGCAGGAATGACATCTAGAAGCAGTATTGTTGCATTTTTCTGTGAAAGACTAGAGGTGTTCTATGTTTCTTCACTGCTTGTGCTGTATTAGGTATTTGGTGGGTAGCAGCTGTGCAATATCACTGTAGTCTCATATTTGTCTGCATTCAAGTACCACCTTTTGTTGCAAATGGAGTTGTGCTCTTCACTCATAAGAGAGAAACAGTAATATACTTTATTGATATTACAAAGTTCAACTGTAAATGTGTTTAAATGGCAAGATACACTTGATTATTTACTGCATAGAGGACAGGGTCAGACAAAATTGCCAGGGAGACCCTCCTGTTGAGTCATGAGGTTCATAAAGAACCCCTTTGTGTTCTAAACTCCTTCTCAGAGGAAGTTTAAGTGTGGCTAGATCCAGACCGAGTCCCAGACTTGGTTATCGGTTTATATCTAAAGGATTAGATGTGCACATCACTCATTTATTTCATCTAGCTAAGATTTCAAAATTTATCATGCCATTAATCACCAAGAATGTGTTGCAGCAAGGGATCTCTCAGTCTCGAGGAATAAGTTTGAGAAGTGTCCTACTCAAGGAGAGATCCTGTCACACAACTTGCTGCCGTGCCGGAAAGCTCAGTGGGTCCTGGACTGTTCACTATTTATCGAATAAGATAACTGAGTCATATTTGCATGTCAGCTACAGATGTTAGTTTCTTCCATCTTGGCTTGAGTCAGACCTTGACCAGCATGATGCTTAGGTGGGTGCATTGCTCAAATTAGCCCGTGGCTATGGTGTTGCTACTGTCTCCCCTGAATCCACTTGAAGCTGGATGCAGTCATCAGAAACAGATATATTCATTATGATCACCACTGGTGGTTATCACTTGAGCAGGGTTATGGAAAACAAATGTCAGGTTGAGGGGCAGAGAGGGAAGGAGCATAACATCACACCTTTATTTTCTCACACTGTAACTTCCTTAAACTTTTCAGTATTTGATGTAAGTTTTCCAGGCTTCTCTTTCTCTATGTTCAAGAACAGCCAAAGGCAAAGAAGTCATTTACGAAGAAGAGAATGACATGTAGCAAATATGAAAACCTATGTGAAAAAAACATTGGATGGTTATAAAAAATTTATCATACTTTTTAATATAACACTGGAAAAGCTAAGTCAGAAGTGCCAGCACACTCATTTTTTGATTCTTCATTCATTTTTATATTGCATACTTCCTCAGCTTTGTTGTCTTTATTGTGGGATTGGGACTGTCTTTCCTGCATATGTATTTTTTCTGTAGAGTCTAAATGTTGCATACAGGGATTGAATTTTTTTGTGGCCCTCTAGAACTGAAATAAACAAACTACAAAATAAATAATTTAAGCACAGTCAAACTGGGAAATACCAACAGATAGAATAGAGCAAGTTACTTTAGTTATGGACATTTGGTGTCTAATTACAGCATAACTTATTATATCTTAAGAACAATGCCTCTGCCAACCCTTGCTATAGCAGCTGGATGGTCTCAGATGGCTGCAAAAAGCCTTTCTGAAACCACTGAGGAAAGTCTAAAAGCAAGAAAATCTCACATCTTTGTAAACGAGGACATGATTTGTCATTGCCATTAATAGTTATACAGCACCAGTCATATTTGTGGCTTAGGCTCAATGTCACAGATAAAATGTTTAGGGTTTGGATATTATTGGGGACAAAATTGAAAAGTGGTTTTTTCATCAAAGTTTTACTGTGAAGGTATTTGGAACATATTGATACTTGAAGAAATTTTATTTTGTCTATAAAACTGTAAAGATAAAAACCAGCAAGGTTCTGTAACTTCTTTTTCTTTCACATTTGTATCTGTGATCCATGAAGGGTAAGAGGAGATTTTGCTTGTTGAAAAACTGCAATAAAACACCTCTATGAAAAGTTTCATTTAATCAAAAGGAAATATTTTGTCAGACTCATTCTTACTGGCTCTACCAAGCACCTGTGTAGACCCAAGCTGCACTTGATATTTGTGCAGATGTCCTTAAACAATACTTCTTGGTCCATGCTGTGTTTTGTGTAAGCCGAATATATAGAAGTTGTGAAACATGAAAACTGCGTAGCTGGCTACCCTGTGCCATGCCAAGCTATGTGGGCTATCTCTATCAGCTGAGCAAAACCACCGATATTAGTTAGCCAACCCTGGAGTACATCAACCAGTTTAATGAGTCCCAAAGTAAGACTTAATTCCATGAGTTATACTTCAGAAAGTTGCTACCAGGAGTTGAAAATTTAAAAGTAAAGTGGTAATAAACACTACAAAATAATTTTACACAAATGAGGCTCAAATAAAAAATAAAGAAATTGGTTCTTTTGAAACTAGTTTAAATAAACTAGTCAGTTACCTATTGTTATTCAATAATCCTGGGGACTATAAAATAAATAGAAATGAAGAATCCTGTGAGAGAGAAGGGAAAAATGAAATCAGAATATCCAAACAGGGCAAGAAGTTAAAGGTTCTGAAGGAGTGGAAGAAATGTCTTTGGCTTAGTACTACATCAATTCAGATTATATTGCAAAAGAACTAAAAATGTGCAAACAAACCAAAAAGGAATAAATAAAATCAAAATGAAATTAAAAAGATAATTTATATCAATAGAACAATAGTAAATCTATACTTCATATTAGGGGATACAACTTCAGTTTCTAATCATTGTAGTTGAACTGAGCTCCTTACAGTTTATGCTTGTGTTGTAAATTTTGATTGTTTTTTAGTTAGAAAGTTTACTTAGATAATAAAAACTTCTACTGATTTTACATACAAATTAAACTCAAGAGAAACAAGATTGATCAAGTTACTGTTATAGTGAGACAGATTTTTGACCTCAGTTTAACAATTTTTCTATTAACATTTCTCTTATTAACAAATATATATTTAAAAGAGAGATCTTCACCTAGTACAAACTGGAAATGTTGTATTTTCTTCCTTACATTCACACTGATTTACATCATCTTAACATCTGGTTTATTGGTCCAACTGTCAATCTTCTATTACATGACTTACCTTCAATTTTCTTCAGAGCTAGAGAAATCTAAGTTTTAATAGGCAGTTTCTTACACTATTGGCAGGCAGTAAAATAAAAACAAATGGTTCTAATAGCTTCCTTGGAACTTTACAAATACCCAGCAAAAGAAATACAAGGATGTTACTGTAATGAGATTGCAATCTATGTTATATGTTGGCTAATACCATCCCTTATTAAAATTTCCCAGTGCTTCATATTCTTGGGTCCTTTGCAATTTCTGGAAGCTGTTTAGGCTGAAATACTAAGAGGATCCTGAAAGGGATCAAGGCAAACAGGACTATGCTAAGCAAGTAAAAGAGCTGAAAGAGAAGGGGACTGGAGCTAGTAAAACACATAGAGAGAAGCTTGTTGCTAGAACCTAAGCAATTTGGAACAGATAAATAGGAGAAATGGAGAAATTAGATAAAGAGCTGTGTAAGACATGCTGGGATGAAAAAGAATGGGAAATGGCCAGAGAGGAAGTGAGACTGCTGAAAGAGTGAAGGAGGAGCTGATCTGAGACTGATGAAAAGATTGTAGAGGGACTATGACTAGGACCCAAGGGGACGAAAGGTGGGTATCAAGAGAGTTGAGAAAGCAGCATTGGACATGGATGGGCAAGTGGGACTGTAGGACATATCTGAAGAGTACGAGTTAAGACACTGCAGGCAAAGACGAGAGTAGGAAGAAGAACTCAGAAGAGAGAAAACAAAGTGAGCAGGACCACATGACACAGAGATTTAAGTCTGGGGAAATAGGCAGCAAGTTGAAAAAAACATTACAGAGCTTCAGGGGGAAGTCACAGTTCCCACCCGCATGATCTCCCAGAGCTCTTGAACTCACTCTGCCAAATGGCACAGGAAGCACTGACAAATAAAGATTCTCCCCAAAATTCCTCCACCACGCCAAAATAGCCATTATGTATACCTCTTGTATCTAGAAACTTAAACTCAATGAACACAATGGAGAATTACATAATTTGATCACTTCTGAATATGGTTCTGAGGAGAGGAAAGTTATAAAAATATTTCCTTCTTTCTACCTTCTCTGGGGCTGGTTAATGTTTCATTAGAGTTAACGTGAAATTACTACAGCTTAAACCTCTATCTTACATAACAAAAGAATATGCATGATAAGAAAAGGAATTCTGTTTTAGTAAAGAAATTGTGTGTAGCACAGCTGGCCAAAGTCTGCTAATGCCGATTGGAGGAGATGCAACTGGAAAAGGCAAAAGTAAGGCATTAATTGTTTTGTTGCTCATCTTATTGTTTTTGACTCAGTTCTTCCCTCATCCAAAACTTCTGCTGCAGCCACCAGATCCAATCCCTGTCACACTGCACTCTAAATCAGAGTACCAAGGGAGTTTTCAGTTGACTCTAATGTTCACAATTTACCACTGCAGCTCAATCTCTCTTCAGAAGCCAAACACATAGATTATGGAATTTTCCCTCGTGGCCCAGCTAGCAGCTTCATTGTCTTTCACCAGACCTCCACGCCTGCAAGAGCCCTGATGTGCCCTGGCCCCAGCTTGATGCTCAAGTGACCAGGAGCCAGGACAGAATTGCAGAATACACCAGCTCAGTCCAGATGCAGTCTGTGAGAATCTATTTTACCAGCTTCACATTTGTAAATAGCCAGTATAGTAGCCAGGAGTGCAAATTATTTCACTCTCTCCTTTCTTGATGTTGGCATTGTTACTAACACACTATTTCTATCTCTTGATAAAATAGAAATTCTTTCTTATATGTTTGTTCCACTTAAAACCCAGGAACATTTGCAGCTGTGGTCAAAATCTCACTTGTTAGACGGTTTAGAAAACACATATTGTTTTATTGAGGATGGATCTCACTTACTGCAGCCTTGTAGCTATTAGTGTTTGGTGAGCAGTTTGGGAATTACTGATCTAGATGAAATAGGAACATTTTTTAGTAACCACCATAATGGAATAAACAGCAAGTGAGATGGAGAGAGTCAGTGAAATGATTGAAAATTCATTGGGAAAAGTGTCTTGACAGCTTACCAGAAAAGTCCATTAAAAAACACAACCCTTCAGTTCAGCTACTTCTACACTTGAGGTCTGCAGCCCACATAGATTATCTCTTTAATTGTCTTTAAAAACTTTCCAACCATCCATTAAAATTGCTGCTTTTGTTTTTTTGCTATGATTTTTTTAAATTCTTAGAAAACATTAATTTTTAAAGAAGTTTTTTCTTCTTGTCAGGTTTTTTGGTATGGTTTTTGGATAGTAAAAGAAGAGAAACTGGAAAAGTTTTTGTATGTTTTGCATACAATAACCCTGAAATTTTCTCCCCCCCAAATGAGTCTGCTGTGATTGAAATGTAGAAGATTGATGTTTGTACTAGAAGAGAAGTGGAGGCTGGTTTGTTATAGCAGTACTTCGACAGACTCACTTCAAATAGAAGTGAAGTACTGCTTTTGCAGCACCACAGCTTGAGTGACTGACAAACCTGTCACAGCACTTCCACTAACAGCAGAGAAAGGCACATATTTTTAAGTAGATAGTTTTCACAGAAACCTTATGCTGCAGCCAATTATTCCCTTCTTACAGAATAAAACTTGTTCTCTGAATATGATTAGTGCCCTTCTGAATGTTTTTTCTGTCTGAAGTTTAATGGCTTCCTTGTCTGTATTTTCAAAATTCCACTACATTAAGGACAAATCACATATCTTTGAGCCACTTGACATTTGTATATTATATCCATTTTTATCTGTTTTACTTTGGAGTGGTTAATTCTTTGGCACAATATGTTTTTCATAAATCCTTATGCATTTCCTTCATGACTTATATATACTATATAGACAGGTTTGTGAGTTTTTTTAATGACTTTGCATAAAACGCTTTTATTTGTGAAAGGACTGACTGAAAAGAAGCATAAGATCAGGAAAAATGAAAAACTGCTGTGTCCTTAAAGTGAAGGTTTGGATTTATGGATGACAGAAGAGATAAAACAGTCCTTCTTTTTCTCTGTCTTTAGGCTTGTTCCCTTTTCTCCCCTATTTCAACCAAATCTCACAGCCTTCAAACCCTCCCCTTCTCTGACAATTTAGCAATCCCTTGCCAAGAAACCAAGGTGGTTTTAAGCTACTGTACTTTGGGAGTCTGTTGAATCTATTTGCTCTCTTTGCTGCTATGTTGAAAGGAAATTGCACTTTTAAGCAGCTTTTGTTTCATAATTCAGAGGTGGTGGAAAATGAAACAATAAATTAAACAGGTCTGAGACAAACAATAGATCAGAGAGATTACCCATATGGATAAAGAGCAAAAGGAAATGTACTAAAATACTCTGAATGAAAGAATAGAGGTGCTGAAACCTCCATCAGAGTAGTTGAATCTCTTTAGAAATGTTAAAAAAACCCTGGAAAAAAACTCAAATGACATTTTCCTCTGGATGTAATGAGGAGCAGTAAATGTAAGACATCAGGTATTTTTCATGGTTGCCTGGTTCCACAGCAGCTGATTTGCCTAATAGCTTGCAAAGAAACTTTGGTAGTATTACTCTCCACTCTATAAATACATTTCATATGCATCCAATTTTTTATTGGAGGACACTAAAGCAAAGCGAAAAAAACAGAGGACCTTTTGAGTGATCTGAAGCTGAAGGGTCCACCTTGAAACTTCTAAAAACCTAGTTCCTAATTGGCTTTAGAATATAATAACTAAGATTAAGACTATGTAGAGAACAATATTTCATCCTCTGCCTTTTGTTGTATAATTCAAGTTACACGTTTCTGGGCAGACTCTGACCTTCCAACCACAAGTGAATCTCTAAAAGTACATAAGAAAGAGGACCTATGGCAGAAGGGCCACAAAATTCAAGTGTTCAAGATGAACAATATAATATGCAGTGCAGTACTTACTCTGACAGAGCATTGGCTTAGGCAATGCCTAGAATATAGGAAACATGGAGTAGAATAAAAGGAACCATATTATTTCTTACAGTTTCTGAGTGCTTCTAGCACAGAGGCAAGAAGAATTATGACAACCATGTTAGCACATAGGAGCTCCTCACAGAGTTATAAACAGTGCTCCCACAAAAACTGAGTTGACAGTCCACAAGGAAGCAAGTGAAGCAGCACTTCTCCCAGGCTGGATGATTTTATAGAAATCACTGTGTTGCCACAGGATTTTTAGCTATTCTAAAATTATGTTCTGGACAGTACAACATAATATCTAATAATTCCTTTTATATTTGATAAAATTTATAGTTATATCTTTATAAAAAGTATTTTTCCTACTTTGAAACTATACCAGTGCCTTGAATATTTTATGTTGTTCAAATGATAGTTAAAGGCAGCAATGAAGAAGGCAAGAGTTTGGGAAACTAAATAAGGTGACTCTGTCCCAGTCCTGAGGAACTGGGACAGAAAAGTTAAAATCCTGTAGACTACAGACATCCTTCCAGCAGGGTGTTGCATATTCTTTCAACATTAAAATTAAAATGATACCCCCCAAAAAAAACCAGCTAAAACCAACCAACCAACCAACAACAAAAATGCCCACACCAAAACAAAAAAAACCCAAATAAAACCAAAACAAAACAAAACACCAAAAAAAAAAAATCCCAGAAGGAACCAAATCAACCTGAGCAGATTGCTTTAAAAACTGCCCTGTCTGTTCCTTTGAGTGACTATGGCTGTCCAAAACACAACAAAAATCTTGCCAGTATTAAGAAATTACACTGGCAAATTGTCCTAAGAACACAATCTTATGCTTTCAGTTAAACATGTATGACTTACAAGTCAAAATCAAGTTTAGAAGAACATTAATAGCTGCAAGTACATTCTCTATGATAAAAACAGAATTAAGTTTGATTTAAAAAAAATGGTTGGATTAACTGTAGATGGGGCCACATTTTAAGACAGAGGAAACAATTAGTCTGTTAGCACAGGAGCTTGGAAGCTCATAGACACTACTATCAAGCAAGGGGAATCTCTGAAATCCAAAAGCAATTCTGATTAAAAGGGATTCTGATTAACGGAAAAACAGAATGTTTAACAGAGTATACAAAGGTTGTTTAGAAATGTAAAAAAAAGTTTCTAAAAAATTAAAAACCCAATAAAAAAATCACAACCTAAAAATCACAGAGTAATGTTTTACTCTGGTCTCTACTGAATAGCAGTACCTGGAGGCTATGAAGACACATTATATATACTAAAAGAGAGGCCAGGACAAGCAGGAGAGTGCGTGTTGGTGTTGCAGGAAAAAACGACCCAAATTAAGTCTACACATACCAAGTATGTGGAAAATTATTTTCTCACATCACCATTATTCAGTTTCTATCAAATAGTTTCTTCTGAAAGAAGGACTGACTGTGAATGTCAAGATGGTTTAATGTTGGGTGCAGTATATCTGATGTAACAGTAAAGATCTGCAGATTTAGTGAATACTAATTTAAACAGACTTCAGTAGCACTTATTTAGTTTTTTCATTGAAAGTGAATTTCTGAATTTTCTTTTGTTTCAGAAACCCTGATGTGACAGATTGATAAATTAGGGAGTAAAAAAGGTTAGAGGGTGAGATCTCAAATTTGCAATGATTTTTGAGGGACAAGGGTGCACAGCAGCTACAGTGAAATACTAGTTGCCACCTTCTGACTCTCATCTAACATGACATAGGGGAAAAGGAGGTCTTTGACATCAGATATTCAGGAGCGAAGAATTCAGAATGTGCAGAAATGTAAGGAAAAGTCAAACATAGCAACAAGAGCTAGCATACTGTGGGGTCCTGGAAGCAGTTATGGCTTCAGGGAAATGATGAAATATGAATTTCTAGCAAGCACTGTAGCTGCAGGCAGTAACAGTTGCCTAATGGCTTGCTCACAGCCTTGTAAGGTTGTTATCCCCCCTGGACACATCCCAAGGAGGATGGGACAACTGCACTTTCATCAGCAAGTGGAATTTAAAAGTGTGCTCAAATTTGTTGCATACAGATATAAGTTGCAGATAGACAGGTAGGTCCCAAGACATTATAATGTCAGAAAAAACGAACCAGTCTCGATGCAATTCCAAGCATTGCAGTGCTTAGGATCTAATTTTATAACATGACCTGTGCCTTTAGACAAAAAAAAAAAATGGTAGCTCGAATACCACAAATGCAGATATCATATAAAAGTTAAGGATGGGAGAGGAGGAATTAAATCATACAAGTAGGAGATTCAAGACCCTGTCCAAAATCAGATTAAGCATGTGCTAAGTTTTACCTCAGAGATGAGTGAGAAGTAAAATACCTAGGTAGAATTAGAGAGCAATTCAAGCTGCAGTACGGAAATTGTACTTAATTCTCAGTCACTTAATGAAAAAAAATTGAATAAATACTGATAAATGTTACTGCTTTGCTGTGTGCCCTTAAAAGAAACTCTGTTGTTTGGACATATGTAATACAAAGGTTAACACATATAAACGAACAAAGGGCTCCTTTTAAAGTCTGTTCTAATATTTCCCCTACTGTGCTAAGGGAATATGTATGGAAATATTGCTTTCTCATCTAATTCATGGGGTGTTCGGAGGATTAATTAGTTAATGTTTATACAACACTTTAGAGAACAAAAGCATGGTATAAGCACCAAGTACTGTTGTAAGAAGTCACAAGAAGCAGGAAATAAGAAACCTTCATCTCATAAAAGGAAATGTTAGTTGTCAAGTGTTCCACTCACTTGTCAGGTCTTTCATTCAGGAAGACCATTTTTATGTTCTTCTTTATGTTGCTAAGGGTTACATTTCAACAGCTGTTAACTAGAACTAGTACTAACAGGTCTTCATATCATTATGCAGCTGAATATCATATTACTGTTACTCAGTTGCACCTTTTGCTTCTTTGCAATGGAGGAAAGAGTAGGGGAAAAGATTGATAAACAACGTTTTGGTTGTTATCATCCCAGCATTGATGTAACCATCCAAAAGTCTAAAATCATAGAATAATAGAATGGTTTGTGTTGAAAGGGACCTTAAAGATCATCTAGTTCAAGTCCCCCTGCCATGGGGACCTGCCACTAGACCATGTTGCTCAGGGCCTCCACCAACCTGGCCGTGAACTTCCAGGGATGAGGCATCCACAGCTTGTCTGGGTAATATGTTCCAGTGTTCCACCACCCTCACAGTAAAGAATTCCTTCTTAATATCTAATCTAAATTTTCCATCTTTTTATTTGAAAATGTTCTTCCCCTCTGATTTATTGCTGTGTGTCCAGATAAAAACTAACTCTCCCCCTTTCTATATAAGCCCACCTTAAGTACTAGAAGGCTGTTATGAAGCCTTCTCTTCTCCAGGCTGAACGAGTTCAACTCTCTCAGCCTGTGTTTGTAGTAGAACTGCTCCAGCCCTCTGATCATCTTTGTAGCCCTTCTCTGGACCTGCTCTAACAGGTCCATGTCTTTCTTGTGCTGACGGACCCAGAACGGGACCCCAGGTGAGGTCTCAGGAGAGCAGAGTAGAGGAGTAGAATCACCCCCTTTGACTGCTGGCCACTCCTCTTGATGCAGCCCGGGATAAAGTTGGCTTTATGCGCTGTGAACACACACTGTTGCCTCATGCCCAGCTTTTTGTCCACAAGAAGTCACAAGTCCTTCTCCTCAGGTAAATAGTAAATAGTGGTAAAGAGTAAATACCACATACCAGAAGATCTTTTCAGTAGCACATTCGCGATAAGTCAGAACTGCTTATCCTTTAAAAGATCAAGCACTATTTGTTAGCTTCTGAGCGTGTTGCTATTTGCCTTTATGGGTACAATAGGGTCAAGCCCCAGAGCTGTGGGTGTTGCAGTAACTACATCTAAGCTTTCTGACCTGTTAGGAAAACCGGATGGTCAGGAAGCCCATTCAAAATCAAATAATGTTTCCAGGAGGTAAAAGGAGAACTTGTCCAAAAAAATCTCAGAAATGAAAGTACATTCCAACTTGGTTTATGCAAAAGGCTAGATTAGATAATTACTGTGGTCCAAACTGGCCACAAATAAGGTATTATGACAGCAGGAACTCTTTCAAGCTCAAGCTCCTCTCCTATGTAAACTGAGGTGAAGGATTCACACCTCTTTCTAGCTTCCTGGGCTTTTAAAATAAAATATTTCAAGAGATGTCTCTGATTTTTAATCTACTCACAGTGAGGCTTCACTTTTCAGGTCCAGCGTCTCACTCTCCTGACTCAACTAAATATATTAGTTTAATTTTATATGATAGAGAAAAAAGGTAAAAAAAATCATTAACAGCCATCAGTATTCTTTATTCTGCCTCACACTACATACCTTCCCAGTTGCATTTACTACTGGTTAAACTGCAGAATAGAGGTTTTATCTATTATGCTCAACCATGCAGCACACATATCTGAAGGAAAGATGAAGTAGACGAGTTTAAAATGCCTTCAGGGTAGTGTTCAGTACCTCTGTTGAGATATCCCATTGCTTTACTTGCCTCATCAGAGTACCTCAAGTCAAACTACTTCCTCCACAGGGGATATAAAAATCACCAGCTTTATCTGAAGAAAGTGAAGATCCTTGGGAAAAGAGTAAGATCAAATGGATTTCAGTGAGCTTCCAAGGCTCCTGGGCTGGGATGACTTTTAGTCTGCCTTTGACATCCTGTAAATTTAGTTTAATGCATAAAGTGCAGAGCCTCCCTTCCCTCAAAAAATTAAATTCCTGAAGAAAATACATTTCTATCCAGAAATAAAACTGGATTCTCTCAGAAACTTGCTATCCTGAAGCTACATCATAGATTGTTACGAACTGGATTGCTTCAAGAAAAGACAGAGTTCAGCAGCAGCACTTATTTTGGTGTTAAATGACTAGACCGTAAATGAATCTTTTGGATTAGAGAAAACCCTAAAATAACTTGACTATCAGACACATCATGATTTAGTTAATTAACACAAGGGCAAGGCAGCAAAACAGTTAAAGTGTTTTGCTTCAAATCTTACTGCTTGAATTCAAGACTCATTAGGGACTGTCTGAAAGTGCTGCTCCCATTTAAACTGGTTCCAAATAAATGTCATCAGGCAGGAGACTTAAATGCTGATCTTTTTACTCCTTTGAGCATAACTGGAAACAGGCATGACTGTACTTAACCCAAATTAATCTGTTAGGATGGTTTGCTTAGAGCAGTCTGTAGGTAACCATAACCTTGGGAACAGTAAATGAGGAATTTCCTTAAAAGCCTCTGTAACTGTAGACTACTCAGTAACTACTGACCTTATGGTAACTATAAGTTACTAGAGGAGGTTGAGTGTTTCCCAAGCTAAGTTTATATATGTTCAAAATCTTGTTCAGTGCAGAGGCACTCCTTGGAAATAGTGAATCTTTTCTGGCGTTAGAGATAATATACTTAAGGTCCCTTTCTTCTTTTTCTTTCGATAAAACTGGGCCACCAGTGATTTACCAGTTTCTAAAACTTAAAATGTTTGCACACAATAAAAAAAAACATGTTGAAAAGGCAACCTTGTCCGTCTTCCTACACCCTGAGGAAGAGAAATCTCCTAAAAGGATTAATGGTTCCAAATGGCTGTGGGGAAAGCTGTAATCTGCATTTAAATAGAAAGATTCCCAAGTGCCCAAGTATTCATTTTTCTTTCTACAGCAGGAGGCAGAGCATTTTTCATGTGTACATTTTAAAGTTAAAAGGACACTGTGGTGCAGGTCTGTGGTTTATCTCACTAGTGCACAGCCAGCTGGGTATGCCAGAGTAATGCTGAACGTTTGTCCTGAGCAACATCTTAAAAAACAAATATGGGTAGAAGGCAGATTTGTGTGAGGGTTTTATTGTGCAGCTAATGTAGAAAACACACATAATTATACAATGCAGTGGAAAAGCCTGGTTTATAGCGATGTCTAAAATTGAAGAAAAATTCTCCAAGCAATATTAGTATAGGTAAGGTAGAGAGCAGTTCTTTAATAAAAGCTTTCAGATGCACAGAGTACATAGGGGCATGTGAGTCTCCAGGGGTCATACAATTTTATAGTACTGATGCATCCAATCTGAGAACTATCCACCCCCAGATCCTTCCCAGATCTGTCCCCCTGGCATGCCTCCCTGGAATTGAGTCAGAGGTCTCAAGATCTCTTTCCACCTCATCTTCCTCCTCCTCACAGCAAACAATGTCTTTGGAGCTCTTCTAGGGTTCCTGGGCATTCAAGGTTGCTCTGGCTACAATGATATCTTATTATTCCAGTCTAGATGTATATCTCCCAAACAGGATGTGCTTACTAGAGTCTTTTCCCTTGAGAAAAACATTAAACAAACCTGAAGAATTTAGAAAATTTTATATGACGCATGAGAATAAGGTTTAATAACTGTCAACTGCTAAGTGTTAGAAACTGTACACCCATACTAAAAAGTCATATTTGCTACAAATCTTAAGAATTCCAAGGCATCAATAGAAGCTCATGTTCAGTGGTAGCACCAAAAAAAGTGTAAATTGGAGTAAAGTCCTGGGCCAAGCTTATCTGACTTGTTGAATCCTGTCCCTTGCTATTACAGATTATTTGTGCCTTCCTCACATAAGAAATGACCACCACAAAACCCAAAAAAAACCCCCAAAAATGGTAGCCATCTGTAAAAAAATAAAATCCATTGAGATTTTACAGTAATGTACACCAGAAAAATAAAGCAGAATAAAGTCTGTGCAATCCCTGGTAAAAAGCCTGTGGAGGCCACATAAAATTGATGGCACAAAACTCAAGGGATTTAAAGGAATATGAGCAGATTTCCCTGAGTATGTAAAATCCCTCACTGCGCTGCTGATGAGTTAATATTCAGATAACTATGGCAGATGAAATTACTTAACTAGAGCTCTAATTATTTTCCAACCATTCAGGAAAAAAAAGTAATTCACCTTGGATAAGCAGGTGATTCTATCAGTCGCTGACAGATATATGGAGGGTGGCATATTTAAGTGTGTATATTTTTACATCGCTTTATATTCACACCCACATTCAGATTGAATACGTGACATATTTAATGCTCAGTTCTGAAAGATACTTAATCGCATGAGTAATCCCATAAGGTTACATGAGTAAATGTTTGTGGTTTAGAGACCCATTTAGACTTCATTCATATTATGTGAATTTCCACTCTGACCCAAAATGGCTCAGGTCCCATGTGTTATGTGTTTATGTTTGGGCAAATCATTAGGGTCCTGTGTAGAGTAGGAGGTCACAGTTCTTCTCTGATGCAAGGAATCTCAGACAGCTGATGGAAAGTGAAAGAGTTTTACAGGTATTCTCTGCATGGAAAATATCTGTAACCCTTCTACTTAATGCTTTCTTCTGTAAGGTGAGAGAGAGAAAAAGCATGTAAGTGACTTGTCTCTCTCTCTTTTTAGCCAGACTGTAGGAAATACCTGTTACTGTTACATTTGGTATGGATCCTCAATGCTTACCTTTCAGTTTGGACCACTTTGGAGGGAAAGTGTCTTAATTGCAAGCTAGGGAACTAAACAGCAGGAATACAAAAGGCTGAAGCTTTTTTAATATATGTTTGCATACACAGTGGCAACCTCTCAGTAAACAAACCAACCAAAACTGAGACATCTTCAGTATTTAGATATCTATTGGACATGCAAGGAGTTTCTGGCTCACAGGTGCCTAAATTGTTCTTAAGGCAACTGCACCTCTTTTGGATCCAGCCTTGTTCTGTTTCTGCTGAGCACTGCCCAGAAGGCTTTTAGAAGATATATTGCAGAAATGCTGCCAATTCTGGCTCCCCCCTAGGACTGGTTTCACTAGCTGCAAAAGTATTCACAAAATATTTGGCCAAAACAGTTTGGTAGGAATCATCCAAAGTTACTATATTGTGAAACATAACCTACTTCTATGTCTTAATTAAATGAAAGTCTAGCTATGTAGTATTTAAGTTTTTCCTTCTGTTCTTTTAAAGTACAGCATTAATGAAAATATAATTAAAGAGTTAGTCCACTCTTTCCTCTTTCTCATCGTTGTATTGAACTTGCTTTTGGTGATTGCTAAAATATTTAAAATCATTAAAGTACTTAGCACTTTATTAACATACACCTGTTTTTTCCAAACTTCTAAGAGCCTGAAGGAGAGGTATGTAGTGAGATGAATTTTAGGTACATGTTCATACCAAACCCCAGGCCCACAGCTGTGTTTTGAGCACAACTTGGTCAAAATCCCTCTGCAACTGAGCTTTTTGCTCATATATATGTTGAGGCAATTGCAGCAATTAGACCCAAATATTCTTGCGGACTCATGTGGACTTCAGTGCTGTTTTCATATATCTTATGCTGAAAATTGAAGCTTTTGGACACACTCTCAGGCCTAGAAGAGTTTATGCTCCAAATACATAATAACTGTTGACAAGTAAGTGTTTAAATATTAAAAATTCTAAAATATATGATGTTCGTATCCATACTAATGAAGGATGTTGGTTTTCATACAGAGAATAATGTGCAAGTTTAATGGCAATTAGGTGAGATATGAAATTAAAATCAGTATTAAACTAACATTCCCTTCCTGGCCCACCTCCAGGCTGTAGAGTACAGAGGCTCTATTTGGGCATTCAAGATACAGCAGCCCCAAACTTAGATCCCTCATTAATACAGTCCATGACTTTTGCCTGAGCCACATGAGGGCACACATTCTTCCCTTCATTCCTCCACTGCTTACAAATTTCTCCTTTTTGTCTGACAATAAAGAAAAATGCTTAAAATGGAAACAATGGCACAAGAGTAGAAAAACAATAGCTGAGGACTGCAAGGATGGCATCAACCCAAAGTTTGGGACAGATTTTATTTTACTGTAGGTGAATAGCCAACAATGTTTATTTTAAAATCATCTTGACTTCAGACCACTCTAGGTATAAAATTCCGATACATGCACCTCTGCCTTGGGTGAGCTGATCAGTAATACTTATTCATCTATCTCTCTATCCTTGTTGCAGGTTCCTCATGTTTACCATAATATAATTCCATTTGGTTGTCAGATCACTGATTTTCTCTATCGTGATCAGAGTACACTTGGAAAGTTTTAGCTTTGAAGGTTATTTTGCTTTTCCCAAAGCAAAATTTATTTAAGAACTGACTCAGTTTAGAGCCTAACAAGGCAATATAGCAGTGATGAAGGTGCCAGCTTTAAGTCATGCTGTATATTTCGGTGACCTCTGAGACTTTTTTTTAACTGAGGTCAGTTCACTGTGCCTAAAAGCCCTGGGAAAAGACTGCCGTATGTCAAATTGCCCTAGTGGCTCTCTGAGCCATGTGGGAAAAAGAAATCCAAGAATCCATGGAGAAGGCAGCCACTTTAGACAGGGTCATCTGGCAGTGAATGAGTCTGATGCTATTGCTGCAGAGGAACATGGGCAGTAGTATACTCTTTCTTTGGTTGCAGTATCCAGAACATGAAAACTTTTGTAAATGACACCAAAAATCTTAGCAAGTTGAACATGTTTTACACCTTTGAAGGGTCATTTTGATATTCCACCATGACATATCAATAGCTGAATTCTTCCCAGGTGTGGCTGACAGCCTGTTCCATGAGCAACATGAATATAATTGCTGAATTCTGTGTGTTGTACACTCCTGAGTTTAGGTTCCCAACTAACCTTAGCAGTTTGTTAAAACCACTTTTTACCACAGCTTGTGTTACAGATTTCTTTAAAACGTTTCATTGGTATCAGACTACGAGTCTCCAATGGGTGTAAGGAATTCTCCTGTATTTTAAACTTTGGTATCTGAATCCATGACTCAGTATAATCTCTTGGAAAAGGAAGTTTTATCTAAGTTAGAAACGTGCATGTTTTGTAACTCAGATAACTTCTTATGAAAAAGTGATATATTTTTATTGTATAGGAGACGCTGCTAGCTTGTAAGTGACTCATAATGCTCAGTGATTCAATGCCTGCTATGTACTTAAAATGTTTTGTAGACTACTTCATTGTGTTTGCCTGAGAAGTGAAAATTACTATAAAAATGTAAGTTGCAGTAATAGTGTTATTGTAAGACATTTTTGCCAACCACAATGAATGATTTCTAAATGCCACAGTGTGATTAAGCTGTAAGGCACAACAGGTTATATTACAGTGCAAAGCCCTAGGTTTGCTGAAATTATCATTCAGTAGCTCACCTGGGAGTATCTCTGGGAGATTATAACATGACAACTTTACTGTTTTTTAAAAATGAAAAAATGAAGTCATTAAAAAGCATTTTCTCCCAGATAAGTGAAATGCCTTCCATCACCCCACATGCAGTCATTAGGTCTAATGTGCTTTTTTGCAGAAATATTTCAAAATGATCCAGGATTCCCTTCTTTGCTATTGTGGCAAAGGGAAGATTTGTTTCAGGAATCTTGTTTCTCTCTGAACGAAGGATGTATGCACAATTACCCAACATATCCAATTTCCAGTTTCTGCAAAACTGCGTTACCAACAGACCCACTGTGTTTTCTAAAATGTTTTCCTCCAAATCTCTTGCTATTTCTGTCCATAAGTTTTCCTTCCATATTTCTTCCTTCCAAGAACAAATAATACCAGAGACCTCACTAACTCATTGCCCTGTAGTATTGTTGATTCCTCAGGAGTTATTTTCAGTGGAGATGCCTTTGAAAGCCTATAATGTAAGGTCAACTAAGTGTTTATCAGAATATATTTTTTAATTAAGAAATGCGATTGCTTAATTAAATTCCCCTTGGTTTGGGGAATACACACTTCTAGAAGAAGATACAAACTAAATTTGTGTGTTGATTGTATACATGCTACAGTGATTCCAGCCCAGTAAAGACCTTTGTAGGACCTAGGTAATAGCTCAAGAGTGTAACCAGAAAATGTGATTAAAAGCAGGTAAGGTCTGTCCATGTAGCCCAGTCACTGGGCTCTTTTCTGATCAAGACACACTGCCTGTAAGTCCAACTCTCCAGCACAGCACAAGAACATTTGGTTCAGATTTCACCAGCGAACCTCAGGAATAGAAAAGCTTTTTACCTCTTCCCTCTGCTTCAACATTGGAGGGCTGCTGGTTCTGAGATGAGTAAAGACCTAAGGTCTTGTGGACTAGTGTACAGCCCAGAGAAGACTCTGATGTCATTTTTGCAGCCTCCAGGGGAGAATACTTGACCCTCATTAGCCCTGTAAAAAGCAACTGTCGTCTCGGTAGCTCTGCCATGAAACATCTGACTTCTCTGTAGCATCCAGTGCCCTGGAGAGATGCCAAGAGATTTGTCTCATAAGAAAAATGTAAAAATAAGCTATTTAAAGCAAAGAAAATGATAGTTAAAAGTAAAGGCAAGCTTAGTAGCAGCATGTAAGGATGTCAAGAGCTAAGGCACACAGGAAGCAGATTTGGAGCCTTTCATTAAACCTTCTTAACAGGTTATAGTACATCAAACCTATCCAGTTCTGCACAGGTGAGATAAGCCACATTGCTGTTGTAGTTTCCCCATCATTTCTTTTTGATAATGTCCAACTTTTCAGCATGCCTGCACATCAGCTTTTAAATAGGCTGCAAGCTCTTAAAGAACAGAATAGAGCAATGTGTGTGTCTGTAGTTTGTCTAACATCAATAAGATCTTTGGGGGCTGGTATCTTGTATAATGAATACTCATTGCAGAGGCAGGAGTGTAGCACCTCTGTGGGCCCTTGGAAAAAAGCCCTAGCTGGGTTCAATGAACAGGGATTTCTTCAACCTGTATGCAGGGTTGGAAAGTAAGTCCTCTACAGTAGTTGCACCTTCTAAACTCAATCGTATATAGCTACAGTAGGAAAAATAAAAGAAATAACAGACTAGATGCTGGAAATGGTTCTGTCTTTAAACACAGTTGAGGAGTGGTATTGTTTACCCTTAATGGTTTTTACTACAGGTAAACCCATAGTGTTAAAAATTTATCACTACTTTTCATGGTACAGACGGCAAGAATTTATCCTCAAGCTGTTGTCAGAATGGATCATAATTATGGTTGAGTGTTTTCATAATGCTTCATGGGTGACATCACAAACACCATATTCATCTGACTTTTATTTCTGCTTCTTTCTTCATTTAAAGGTGTTAAACTATTTGCGAAATCCCTAAACCATATCCTACAATTTAACTTTCCATTTTATATGGAGAATTGTCCAATTTGAATAAAATGAAAATGATTCTCTGATATAAAGCAATAGCATATTCTGGAACTTAATACATGTGTGAAAATTAATTTGAGGTTTCTGGGGGTTTTTTTTGCTTTTTTGAGGGTAGTTTTTTTGGTCTCATTGTAGCTTAAATGCTGTTGCTAGAAAATTAAATTAAGATCAGTTTCCACTATATAGTGTATTCCAATCCTGATTTTAGAAAAATACAGTTTACAGACATTGGACTATATCACCATGTAGAGCTGACTTTGAAAATTTTGAGAAACAGTACCTTTTCACATTTTATTTTGGCACCAAAATCTGAGTGAATTGTTTGTTTTGATGCAAAAGGCTGTAAGAAGAAAGAAGCTGCCATAATTTCCGTAATGTTCAGCTAGTAAGGGGAAGTATTTAATACAGTACACCATTCCCTCTCCTTAGTGTTACAGAATTAGCCAGTTTGGTTAGATGTAAGTGATAGATAAGTGAAAGATAAGTGTGCTGTAACTCTCCCAGCCTCACAGTACTGAGACCTGGAAATAACGTTCCTTTTTTTTTAGCTGTCCTCTGCCAACACAGACCTCTTCAATTTACCACATTCTCAAGCAGTTTAGCAGACTAATTTTTAAACGATTCACTGCTGGAGTTTCTATTGCTTCCCTCTAGAGACTTTATCACTCTGATAGATGTCACTGTTAGAAAGTGCAGCAGCAGCCAGGCTCAAATAGCTTTTGTCCAGCTTCATCTCAATATTACTTCATAGGCTACATTACAGAAATCCCGCTCCTCCTTGGCTGCCACATTACTCTTAGTTGCATTATTATAGTCTCTCGAAACTCACGTCAGGACTGAGGTGTCCTTGAACCATCCTTTAAGTACAAATGCTTTAAAAACTATTGTTTCTACCTTGCCAGTTTGCAATCTCTTCAGACAAGTGAAATACAAAGTGCTAAGCAGACAGAGGTAATATGAAAAGAAGCTTATGCAAATGTCTTGGTACTTATGAGCAGACAAGTGCACTGACATTTAACCTACCTTTTCCTTCTTATTTATGTTATTTTCTCATCAGTCATCACAGGCTTGTTAGTTGTAAATAAGTCAGAAAAAGTTACCAAGTCTGATTAGGGTCTTACACAATGTCATTTCTATAGCCTCAGACGCTGGGTTTTGTAAACATTTTTTACTTGTACAAAACTACACAAACATACTCATGGTATATCACACAATACTATTTGGAAACAACAGAGGAGCCCAAATTACCCACTGGAATCCAACAAGAAGCACACTTACAGGCTTCTCAGCAAAAATCTTGGCCCAATATACACTTGTCAAAAAAGTTTAGGTGGTAGAATGTACATAGAAATTTGGCAAAAATCAGATGAAATTATAGAATACTGTTCAAAACCAGTGATGTCTCCTTATTTAGAATAGAGGATTCAGGTCACAGGGCCTGGATGAAGGAAGCTGAAGAATTAAGGAGAAAGGAGAAATCATATGCTCAAGATAAAAGAAGACTGGAAAAAGGCAAATAAAATAGGATAGTTAAACTTGTAATAAGATGGATAAAACAAGACACAAGAAATGAGTGAAAAATTGTATCAGGTATAATTGTTTTCAGCCAGAGGATATGAAGGATAAGGGATTATTATAAAGAATCAAATGGTCTTACAGCACTCAAAAATATGTTCCAATTTAAAATTAATAAATTCTTCTTCACATTTAGCCACACATACTTGACCTTCAAGATGAACTGTAAAAATCTCAAAACAAGCACTGAGATATAAAACATATGGCTTTGTCACTCTTATCATGGATGTATGTTTTTACACTTTCAGTAGAAAATAAGGGATGAAGTGAAAAATATTCTGAATACAGGTTTATCAATCCACAGGGGTGGTTTAGGCTCAACTGTCCATCTTCCATCTTTTTCCATGCTTCACTAATTTTATTTTTTTTTGTAAACAAAAGAGTTTAATAAAAACTAGAAAGAACAGATGAAATGGTTGATTTTAATTCACCAGATGTATAATGCTTTATGCTGATTCTCTCAGGATAACAAGAGAAGAAATTTGTCAGCCTGTTTTATCTAATTAACCAGCAGATCATGCACAGCAACTAGGACGAGGGTCAGTATTGTTGCCACCTGCCTGGGAAAAGCTGTCCCAGTGACCTGACTGCTGGCACTCTAGGGCAGAATTATGATGGCTTCTCAAACTCTCTTACTGTGGCTCTTTAACTACACATAAAATTATTAAAAATTCATTGCACACAGATATTTCACCTCCCTAGCAAGTACTCTACCTGCCAGGATGAAGCACCATTCCCAGGCACTCTCTGACCTGATTAATATTTAAAATATTTTATTCAAAATCAAATAGCTCCAATAAGTGAGATCAAGGAAGACCTACTCATATGACCCTAGGAATACATTACTGTGTCCCTCTCCTAGGGGCTTGGGATCTCTTTACATTCCCTGCTTACAATGAGCATGAGCAAATCTAAGACGGTGGCTCTTTCACAGATGTCCTAGCTACCAGTTTGTGGAGTCATTGATATTCATTTCAGCCACTTTTGCACAAGAATGTCAATACTTTATACACAGTGGAATAAGATCAAGGGGATGGTGAGGGCACTTCAATCAGATCAGTAAATCAGAGGGTGTACAGAAGAGTTTGGGCTGATAGAACCAGCAATACTGTGGGTTTGCACTGAAGATAAAACAAAAAGATTCTGTTTTTCTCAAACTACCAGATAATTTCTTCCCTAGCTCTGTCCTGTACACCCATCTCCAGGGGTAAGAGTTCAGGCTTCAGGCTCAGTTCTTGGTGACACCACTGATCTCCAAATGCCTGTTCTACATCCTTGTCTGATTGCAACTGAGCTGAGAACCAGGTGACATTTAGTACAAGCCACAACCAGCCCCAGTCAGTTGCTATTTCCCTACAGAAAGCAGCACTTGATCCAAAGTCTACTGAATTCAATGCAAAGACAGCTGTCATTTAGATCCAAATAAGAGAATGTTTAGGGAAATAATGTTCGATTTCGAGGTTTCATTTTCCAAAGGCAAATAACTAAAATACAAATACTTCAGAGTGAAAAATAGTGATTTTGACATTATAGTGAACCAAATCAAGCAGAAACCATTCCAAATGACAAGGTTTTCTCTTCACTGCGATGCTCAGAGTCCTTTGCCTGTTAAAGTTGCAGGAACAATTCAGTCACCATCATCCTTATACCAAACCATATATGTGGGCTCTTAGACACTTCTCTAAAAGTCACTAATTTTAATGTTATTTGTATTATAACTGTTTCAACTCCAAGTTTTTACAGGAAATATAAACATAAACATGTTTAAAAATTAATTATTTATCACAACAATAATTTTAGAGGTACTTATTGCTATGCTCTACTGAAGCATTTTTGCAAAGTTTACGGAAGGGACAGTCTGCCTAGTTTTTAAAACATGATTTGGTCCTGAAAGGTAAAGTTGAATTTCATTTGATTCTGGCGTGAAGAAGGCACAAAAAAAAAAGAAAATTAAAACATCCGTATTCCTGCCATTTTACATTCAGAAAAGAACCATGGATAATTATGTTCTTATGTACCTAAGGTGTTGTCAATACCCAAATATTGTTTTACCTTAATGGATAGACACCTGCAGCAACTGCACTGACTGCTTCCAGATGAGAGAGAGAAATTCTCTTCTCAAACCCTTGCCTGTTCATACACTACTTTCATCATTAAATAACCTCCTCTGTTTCTCTGTCTAGGAGCGTAACACTATGTTGTAAATCAATGGTTACTTTATTACCCTATTTTAATTGGGATTCTTTTCTGAATTTATTTCAGCCTTAATATTCAGTTAGCATATTATAGCATGATTCATATATGGAAGATTTTTATCTATGGTATGTAGAAGATATAAGGTTGAGATATATTGTTAACAAATACTGCTTAGGTTGTGCCTCAGTAGAAATTACTGTTCCTATCCACTTTGGACTGCCTAAGATTCTAAGGAATAGTTGCTGAATTTGGTTCATCCCTAGCCTTAGCTGTGAGGACAAAAGGATTTGATGCATCCTGTTACTCCTCAGTGTATTCCAAGCACCACCTGTATAAATAATTTCTCTTTGATTGGTCTAATATTTTGCAGATGCAGAGCAAAAACATGTAGCCTGAGACAGCTGAATTCATTTCATAGCATTTTACAGTTTGGAATATACGAGCCATTGGTTTCTTTTGATGCACACAGGTTGAAATGCAATGTATTGTAAGAACAAAAATGTAGCCTGGATAATATTAAAATAAACTATTATATCACAGAGCCAGGCAAAATGAGTTTCAATAAAGAGCACTAATTAAAATGTGCATCTCTGGGTTACTTAGTGATCCTGTCATGTGCGTTACTCTGACGTTAAAATTTCTTGCTAATGTCAGTTATAAACAGTGATGCCATATTCAAAACTGCTCTAAGTGATAATTTTTTCTCCTTCAGTTTCTAGATAAGGTTTTTGCAAGCATGCCTCACAGCAAAATCACAAGCTGGATTTCACTGCTAGAGCTTTTGCTCCCAAACTCATTTATTAGCCCACATATAAATGCTTGCATGAAAAGGAGCTGACAGCACAGTGAGGCGTGAATTTCAAGTATATTCCAGCTCAAAGGTCAGAAGCAAATTTCCTATTTGAGTAGCAATTATAAATAGTCATCAGAGGTGAAATAGAATTGACATACTGGGTTATGTTGTGTTTCCTGTTGATTTTGAAAGGTTAACATTCTGAACAAAAGAAGAAAAACCCCTATTCCATCTCTTAAAAAAAATGGTAAAAATGGGATACCAGAGCACTTTTTTTCCAAGAGAGTTATTCAGAGACTCAGAGATTTAGGGACAGAAGGATAGTCCAAGGACACCTTTCTATTCATATATTATTGCTTTTTGTCTTCCCTGTCAGTTACCTCAATATATGTTTCACACCCCAAAGAAATACACTGTAGAGACTGAGCAGCAGATGGTTGCCGATGTGTACCCTGGGGTCCTCATCATCTATAGGATGTTGAGGCTGTACAAAATTTCTGTCCTGAAAGCCTCCTTTCAAATTAGCCAAATCCAAGGTGTCAAGAGGGAAGGACCTCTAGAACCATAGATTTCCAAGAGTATGCATTGCTCATCCAGGACATGACTTCAGGTAATTACCCAAATGCAATTGTTTATTTATGGGGTTTTTTTTCCATCCATATGTCCCACTTGATTTGGTAACTCTCATCAGTACCTTTCCTTGGATACCACTCTTCTGTTCCTTGATTTCAATATATCATCCACAATATTTTTGGTGTCACCTCTGTCCTTATTTTCCATGTATCCTCCCTCACCAGAAATATACCCAGTTTCATGACTGTAATACCTGAACTCAGTAATTATTGCTGGACAGAAACTAAAGATAAAAACTACTTTCTTATTTCCAGTATATTTTTCGTAGCTGTAATGCTGGGGTCTGAAGAACAGGCCGTGAGCTGAAGTTGACCAACAGATGAATCTTCCAACCTAATATTATATTTAGCCTAGTATTATATTTAGTCATATATCTGCTTATTAACCAAGATGCTATATAATCCTTAGTAATGCTTTAAGAACATACATTTATGCTTGTTAGCACAGCATAGTATTAATAATTAGTAAGGCTTATATGTGTCACAAACGCGTCTTTCTTTTTAGCCAAAGCTGTTGGAGCAGTAGGCCTCACATAACCACAACTGGTTCATATTTGAGATATTAATGTATCCATAGCACTGTATCTAGAGACTAGTCAAGGCCATGGGGATATTTGACAGTAGTTAGTCCAAACTGACTCCCTGATTTTCCCGAGTCCTGGTCAGTCTTCAGGGAAAACCAAGAAGAGAAGAAAGACAGATTATTTTCTGCACCAATTGAGTGATATAAGCTGGTTTGTTTAACTCTGTATGAGCTGGACCTTCTCATAGCAAAGATGGGGGCTTCACTCTATGAATGGACGCACTGTGTAGGATTTCCCTGTTACCAGGAACAGGTTCTCCACACCTCTGCTGTGATCAGGGCCTCCCCAGCTGATGCAGGTCTGGATGATGGTAATGTACTATAGGGTTACTGGTGATGTATCTCTCTCTTAATCACTATAGACACTTTTGTAGTAATGATTAGATGTATTGCTAAATGTATTCTTTCATAAGCCACTGCTTTTGTAATTCTCTACTGTTTTGCACTGCAGCAAATTTATACACTTATTCTTTAAAGTTGGTGTCTGTGTTCCTTCAATCCATCCTTGTTCCCAGGACAAAACAGATTGGCAACACAGTAGTGTTTTACCAGTTTTCAGCAAGAATACTTAGGAATATGTACAGCACTGAAGGGATAAAAAGACTCAGCATTGGGGCTTCTATTTAGAGTGAAAATCCTCATGACTGTGAAATGTTTCGTTAAAGAGCTGCTGCAGCTGTTCAGTACTTTGGCATTTAGGGGAAATGACATAGATAGAAGCCTTTTGCTTAAGATGACTTTGCACAGACCAGCTACGAAACATATCATTATAAATTGAATTACTTTGATAAGTAACAGTCCTCACAGCTACTTTGTCCTAATACTCTCAGTGAGAGTGTCTGAATATGAAGTTTATCTAGGTGACATCATCAAGAAGCCAAAGAAGGAAATTAAACATGTCCTAGGTCATTTCATCTGAACAGGCTTTATGTGAAAGATGATAAATAGAGCTCTGTATTTTCAACGGGAGGTTGCAGCAGCAGCAGTGCTGACAGGCTCTAGGATTTTTGCCAAGGTATTTATTTACTTGTTGTGTCATGACAAATATTAACCCACAATCTGAAGTCTCAACAAGCAGTAAAACCTCAGAGGGCCTGGCACAGAGGATTTTGCTGTGTCTGTGTCTCCTCTCCATGGGGAATGAGGTGTTCATGTGTTTCATCAATTTCCTGACCGCCTGGATTTATTCACCATGGATATGAAAACATGTGCTTTTGCCAATGCAAAACTCAAGAGTTTTTCCCAAGACTGTCAAGTTTTTACAATGCTCCATACTTATGAACAAGTCAAAACCAAAGCATTTTTAACGGTAGTAAATCATGTTTTAAATATTGAATGACTGTGTTTGGGAGGAGTATTAGCTTGGTTCTTTGTGTGCCAGAAAATGGCTTCTGTCAGACATTTACTGACTAGAAAACAAAACAAAATTTTACAGTTTATTGGTAAAACTGTGTAAATTACTACCTAATTAAATGGTTACAGACTGGTGACTGCAGACATGTTGTCATTTACTGAGAAAAGCTTTGCAGGTTACAAGAGTGATCATAAATAATAAGAACTATGAAATACATAATGAAAAAAAATTATTATATCCATTTAGGAAAATTTACCACTTTGGTTTGTGTAATCACTGCAAATGCTTTCACTTGAATGATAAAAGTGTATTTTTGCATGTAAGTTATTAGCCAGTGCAAATAATACATTGTTCCCTTTGCACTCGGGATTTGAACAGTACTCATAGCAATATTAGGAAGACACCAGCAGTAGGCAAGTAAGCTTCTGAATAAATCACAGCAGAAATGTGAATAAGCCTGTGAGATGAGAGTGCCTACTTAAACTATCACTGAAAGAATATGAAAGTCTCTAGATCCAAATAATTTGTGCAATTTTATGTACTCAACACACTGGGTTATGTAGCAATAATTGAAACATTAAGTGTGGCTTTTTTGCCCACATTTGATTAAATTGCCTCCCTTAGTCACCTCAGTGATAGCTTGGTGATACTCTGTGCTGCCCTATTAACAAAAAGAGCCAGGTCACTCTATTCTATTCCATGGTCCTTTGATTCTCAACTCTGGGAGAACAAAATCACCATGAGATGACATTTTCTGAGCCTGATTCCCCACTGTTTCACCAGTGCTGTAAAAGGAAGAAGGAATTAGATCTATTGTCTTCCAAGCAGACATTTTATTCCCAGTCCCTCATAGTAAAAGCCACTACAGCTTTTGAAGGAGCTGCCTCTGTGTCCTAAATGAACACAAAACATGACACATAAACTAATGCTTGGAAAAAAAAAGTGAGATTTGGACAATGAAATCTGTTTTGCAGTGCATGTGATTGGAAAGAGACCAGAACAAGAAATCAAAAAACAGCACTATTAGATCTACAGAATTCATGATGCAGTTTTACTAGGCTAAACATAGAGGCTTTGCACTATGGAATGCAATATGAAAAGGCACCAGTCTGCCTCCATAAATCTACCTGAAGAACAGTATTCAGTCTTAGAGTTAGCCTGGATGTTAATCTGCAAGCAACATGGATTCATATCTGGAGTGAATACAGAAAAGCATGTGAGCGAAGGAGGCTGCTGCTCTCACCCAGGGTCAGCGGGATAGCCTTGCTGTCCTCCTCATTGCCTCTGCCTGTTAATGCTGGAAGGGAAGGCTATGAAATAATAGGGAAGTGGGAATAACAACATCCAGAAACAAAACCTTTGTTGCCAAATGTCTGTTGACATTGGTTTTGTATTCATAGGAAAGCTAATGGCAGAAGAAAATTTTAACTTTCCACTGGCAGCAAAATGCAATTGAAGATTATCATATCTCCAGGTTTTCACAATGTGCACCACTGTTTTGCTGAAATTTGCCTGAAATTCAATATACACTGTTGTATTGGTTTTCTCCAGACCTCACCAGGTTTGATGCCAGAAGCATTTATTTGGTCAGTAACCTTAAACTATCTGTGATAAAAAATGTAACTTGCATTATTCATACTTGTTCTCTTACGAAATTAACACAATTGCATTAAAGTCTCATCTGTTCTTCTGGCAGTTTTTTCCCACTTTACACATAGAGGAAATGTTTACAAATAAACAATCAGAAAAACATGCTGCTAGAGATAGGCTAAGTCTTAAGCAGTAAGGCTAGAAAGATACCTCTGACAATGGCTGCTAGGAATCAGTTGATTTCTCAAGATTTGTGATTGTACGTTTCATAGGGATTTCACTATGGAAAACAATTTGTGAGGATTTAGGAGGAAGGTTTCTCCAACTGTCTGTAGTGGAAATATAACAGTATATAAATAGAAAAATTTAATTCGGGGAGATAAGGGATGAGTGGAAAGATAATGAAATTAGACAGCATTACTGGACAAAAGAGGAGCTGAACACACAGTGCAAAGCTCTCTGCCATCTCTTTTGTGTGATTGACTTCGTCTTTGCATTGTAAAATTGAGTGTTTAACTTTTTTGTTCTTTAACCATTTCATTGCAAGCAGCAAAGTGAGGTGGGACTTACAGGTGACACATGACAAGCCAGTGCTATTGCAGAGCTGTTCATGACATGGATCTGACTGTCCTCCCAAACTATGAGTTGCAGTTTCCATCTCATGCCAGTCCATGTTAAGAGAATAACATGTGCCAGGCACAACAGATGGGTCAACAGCTGCATATGTGAGCTTTGTGTATCACTGAGTATTTCCCAGCCAACCAGATAGTTTTGAAAAATTTTCGGGGAAGACATTAGAAAGCTGTCCAGTGCCATTTATAATGAGAAGAATAATGCTCCACAGAAGACTTGCTGCCAGAGCGAAATGTTGGCATGTGATAAATATCAAAAAACTTGCAACTTTTTCAGAGTTAGCTCACCAGCCAAATTTCACTCTCTTCCAAGGAGGCTCTCACAGCTGTTTTATAAAAATAGAAGAAGATATTCACTGACACTAATGAACACCCTTTACAATTAGTTCAGTACTTGAACCAAACCCAATACTAACACTCAGACCCCAAACCTGACCCTATGCCCTAAGTTCCTGTCAGGTTAGGTAACGTTCTCCAGCTGAGAGTAGGAGGACATTTCCTGGGAAGTTTTTTAAACAGACACCAACATTAATGTTCTTCATGAGGTTATGTCTTCTTTTGAAACCATAAAAGTTCTTGACTTTTTCTGTCACCGACTCAGTAGAGAGGCAGAGGAAAGTGGCAATTCAGTTCTGCGGCTATTGGACAGTTTTCTTCAGACATGTTAGGTAACATTCAAAAGAAAAACCCTAAAACCCCAAGTTCTCAGTCTCCAGGACATATGTAAATCCCATGTTGAGTGATTCTATAAGGGATTATCAGTTCAAGACCATTTTTAACATATATTCTCTTAGTTACTGCTAAAAAGATAATGACAATCCTATCAAAATATTTGGTGAGTGAAGCTAGTGAGGGATGCTAGTGCATGCATCTGACATATCACATGCTCAATGTAATTCCTCACAAAGTCTATGGTCCAATGGCTTCTTCCAAATCAATCATGGGAAGTCTTCTCTGACACAGGGCTTCACAAAACCCAACTATAGTTCAACAGATGAGTCACTGCAGTCACTATTTTCATATTGTCCACCAATATCTTGCTTGTTCTTTTACTGAACTTTACTGCATTACTCACTTGCTGCTTACATTTATAATATATTCCTCAAAGCAAGAGCCAGCCTCTTGTGTATATTTGTACAGTGCCTTGCACAGTGGAGCTCTGGCCTCTAGGTGTTACCATAATATAAAGAATAAACAAAATCTCTATTTTGGGATATCCATATATTTTCCAAGCACAAAGGTTTTGTGTTAGTAATATTTAATTAATAAGCATCAATTTTTACAACAAGCAATAGCAGGGTGCTAAACCAATATTAACCACAGAAAAAATAATGTATTTTGCTTGTACCTGTAAACACTTAATCGAAGTGTTTACTGGAAGTCTCCCTTTATCACAAATTTTTTTTATTTCTTTTCTTTCACGTGAACAGTGTGGCAGTAGAGATTGCCTGAGGTATTAACAGAATCTTGATATAATTGTGAGGGGCTGACACAGAGTGTTCAACCAAAAGGTTCTGAACTCCACAACTTGCTTTTCCGATCCTTCCACAAACCTTGAATTACTTGACCTCTAGGTCATGCTACAGAGGACATCTTTTTCTACAAGGCTCTTCTGGGAAACCGGGGTGAGTGGGTTGTGCTGGATGGTGAGCAAGACCTTATTTTTCAGTACTTCCATAGGGCTTTTATATTATGGTGCTGCTTTTGACTTGTGTTTTATTTCACACACATTCTTTGACTTTTGTATAGGCTTGTTTTTCACTAAGTCTAAACTATAAATAATGATGCAGTAGGTCACTGGTGAAACTGCAATACTTACTCTTATAACAGTTTTAGCAATTTCTGAACAGTTTGTTCCCAACAGAAATAGGTGGGAGGAGGAGGAAGGGACACTGACTGATGTTGTGGAACACAAGTTTCCATGGAATTCCGGCTAGGGCTGACACTGTAGCTACCTCGTGTTGTTGTAGTGGACATTACATGAGTACTGCTATCTAGAGCTGCAGCAGAAGCTGCATCACTTAACTAGAGCTTACATTACACACCATGAAAATTCAGGAGAGAAATCCACAGGAGGCCAATTTCATAAATAGCTTTAAACTGTGACTTTTGTTATGGTGCAATATGAAGAGAGATCTGATTCCAGGAAAGCCATAGCTTGTCCTTAGGTCCTAATAGGATGAGTGGGACTGTTTGTTCAAGTTTTGTCTGGGTCCTGACACTGGTTCTAATTCATCTAAACTAGCTGAAATAAATGCAGTGGTACCAGGTATGTTGAATGAAAACAAAAATTTCAGGTGCAACAGATATCCTGCAAATGTTTGTTTGTAAGCAGAGTTAAGTTTAGGATAGGTTACTTTGCTAGGAAATCCACAGTGAATGTGTTATAAACTACAGGTCCTGGGGTATGTGGTAACGTGTAGGCATCCACCTTACTATCAGCAAGAGTCCAACATCTTGTGGTCTAACTCCCAAACAGCATCTATAAAACATGAGCTTTGAAATTATTTTATTTTTCTAGGTTTTTTGCTTTGGAGTTTGCCAAGATGAGTGGCTAGTGTAGTCTTATCCAAAGACAGAAAAGTTTTTGCTTTGTGAATAAATTAAATACTATCTAAACTGGTTTGCAATCCCTTGATATAACAGACCTTCTGAAGCTACTTTTTGTTTAGGTTTTTCTCTGGTCTAGACAAGGCTGCCTTTGACTTTGTAAGTGTATTACTTCAGTGTAGCTAACACTCACATTAGTGGGAGTAACATTATTCTAAAATACATTGTGTCCCTGTTTTTATTCATTATTCAGGATAATAGAGACACAGAGTGTTTGGTGTTAGTTAGGAATTATATGGGCAGTGGAAAACTTCTGTCCCTTACCTCAAGAGAAAGAAACTGCTGTGAAAGTACTTTCTTCCTCTAACATAGTTTTTAAGTATCTGGATATAGTCAGGGAAGATTTCTAGGTATTTCTATGTAGTATTTCTATAGCTATTTCAAAAGTTTCATTTTCTTCACTCAGTGCTTGTGAAGAACAACATCACCTACTCCATTACTTCTCCTTTTTCATGTGTAGTAGCCCTGCTTTACTAAGAAAGCCATGCAGAGCCCTCCAAACTCCAAAACAACAGATTTTTGAGAAGAGCTGCAAAACCAAAAATACCTATATATCATCATGCACCAGAAACATTAGTCAGAAGATCTGAATTTTTAATCCGAGTAATGGAACTTATAGATTTTTATGGTATTCAACACAGTAAATAACATTGGGAGTGAGGAAGATCTCTCTGTTTGTAAAAGCCTGGTCCAGTTATATTATTGCAATTTTTGAAACTACAGCCAGTTCTTTCCACCTGTTAACACTGTATGGGTTGTCCTGTCTCCATCATGACGGGATACTGGCAATTATGTTGCTGCAGGAATTCTCCTGCTTCTGTAAGTGAAGCGTGGTCTTTGTCCCTCACCTCTGAATCGAGTATTGAAATTTCAGCACTCTGGTGACTCTGCTTGCGCAATGTTCAACAGCAGTTCCTGGATTTCTTCTGAGTAAGAAAATAGTGAATGAAGGCTGGTATTTATTAGACTCATAGGAGAAGCAGACCAGTAGCATTTTCCCCAGTGGCACTTTAGACAAAGGAAATATATTTATGCTTGGTGGAATAGTTAAAAGTTCTTAAGTGACAAGTCTAAGCACAGTTGGTTACCACTTGAACAAACAGGTGAAAGACAGTCATGCCATTTATCCAACCCCTTAGGAAACTGAACTATTCTAGGTGTCTAAGACCTGGGCTACATAAGTGAAAGACATAATTCAAAAGCTGTACTTTTAAACCAAGTCATTTGCAAGTAAATCAAACATCCTCTATCATGCTGAAATAAGAACACATCCCAGCAGATTTCATTGGCTTAAGTTCTGTCATTTGATGAAATCTTAATTAAAATGGCACAATTTAACCTTATACAGAATAAGGTCTTTCTTATGGCAAATGTCATGTCATCAAATTATAAGAGGATCATGACTTTCCCCTCACCCCTTTTTAGTGTCACTTAAGGGTAAAGCAGCTTCAGGAGACAAGCGTGGAGAAATCCTTTCCAGACTTCTAGATGTCCAACCAGACCTTACCTTCATCTGCAAAGAGAAGCTGTCTTTTGTATCACTTCATGGTGAAGCTGAACATTTTTTAAGAACAAAAAACCTCTCCGCTCCGGACATTTTCTTAGATGCACATTCCAGTACAAGTTGAGCCTCAGGGCATGGTGTGAGTTGGTTTCTCAAGAGAACAGAACTCATGGAAGAGGGAAAAACAGAGAGAAATAAGAGCATAGCACTCCTCCCACATCATCAAACACCAGCCTTTCCTTCAAACAGAGATAAACAAAACACTGGGTGAGCAATGAGAAAAACAATAAATTTAGCACAGGGCAATAAAATCAATTGTAATAGTAACTATTACTACTGCTCAGAAAATATTAGGCTAGATTTCTTTGTTTGTAGATTCAACCAAGACATTAGTCTCTTGTGCTTTTAGCTACTAAAGGCTGACAAAATATTATGAATTTAATATTAATATGCTGAAATGAAACTAAAAATTGAATCCTTTCTCTGAAACAGAACCAAAAATTGCACCCTTTCTTTGACTTATTGCAATGTGGCAGCAGAGCACAACCGCTTCCCACTTCTTTTTTTGCCACCTTGTGTCCACTTCCCTTGCACAGTAAAAAGTGTTTTGGGGAATTGGAAGCCCAGTTAGTCTTGTTTTATTCTGTATAAAAACATGATCTCTGTGATTTAAAATATCATCTTTGGGCCTTGTCAATTTTGAACACATCCAGGAGCAGAAGCAAATTTTTAGATAGCTGAAATTTAATGGGAAAACCCAAAACCAAACCAAACAAACCAACAACAACAGCAAAATACAAAACCACACAACAACAAAAAAATTCAATGGGAACAATATCATTTCCAAAAATAAGAAATTCAAGCATTTGGGTTACCTGAAGACAAAAAATAAGGGTTTTTTTAATTATTATTTCAAAATTAAAATAACATATATCCAAGGCCTCTCATTTAAGATTTTTTTTTAAGAAAATAAACCAACTTTTTTAAAGTTCCCTTTAAACATAGTAGTTTCATTTCAAAATTAAGAAAAAAGGATTTAAAAAAACTATGTTATTAATAAATTTTTGCCTCAGGATGACCTAAATTGTAAATTTTAAAGTTTTTTTTATATTTTATGAATGCATTTAGACACTTTTTTTCTTATCAGTGCAAATAGGTTTTTCTTGCTTGTATTTTCTGTTTTATCCATTTGTCTATAAGCTGAAGTATTGCTACATACTTTGTTTTCTTTCTCATTAAAAACATATACAGTGCAGATCCCTCTGATCGTTGGTTTAGACAATCTACCCAGTAGCTGCCCCTGATCCCAGTATCCCCTGTTGCAGGCACTGGGACATGTGAGACCCCAAAACCTCAGTCTCACCTCAGCTGCTGGTACTCAGACCTATGCCCACTGCAGATCCCTGCAGTAACTGCCTATAGACCTGCAGTCTATCCTATAGCTGCCCGTGATCCTTGCTCTCAAAGAGCACAAGTTCACACGTATGCAAAGTGGTCTCATATGACCCCCAGGCTCTACAGCCTCTCCAGCACTTGACCTGGTCCTCCTGGTACCCCCAGTACCCAACTCCTCCAGTTGTCCTGCTCTCAGACACACACATACAGCTGGCTCCCAAGCCACCCATCCTACTGACCAGCTCAGCATTCACCAGTGACCACACACTGACACGCAGCCCCTCACCCACTGCAGACACACTGCCTCCTCTGACCTGTGGTCACCTCTCCAGCACGTGCCCCCCACTCCCATACACACACATATGAACTCAGGTAGAGAGCCCCCCAACAAGAAAAGAGTTAGGAAGGAAATGTGACAAGAAGCAAAGATGATCTGGGGAATCAGACAAGGGCACTGGCCAGCCACCTGCTTTCACAACTGGTTCCGTTTGTCTCCTTTATTTTGCCGTGCTTGTTCCTGCCCAGACCACCTTGATGCCTTTTTCCTCAACCTTTGGTTCCTTCCATAACCATCCTATAATAAGTCTTGTGCAATTCTCAAATGCTCTTTTCTGTTATCCCAAAATGAGATCATACCTCCCATCAGTGACCCCTCAGTCTGAAGGTGACCTCAGGACAGCGTCTCCCAAAGATTTATGGTGGTAGATGTCATTTCCGCCCACGGGGCGATGTCCTCCTGGGATGCCTTAGTGGGTTGGGTCAGTAACTCCTGTCTCTGGCTGGGTTATTGGGATTCCCCTACTTCCCATTGTTTGTCTGTGTTCCTTTCTGTGTGTAGTGACCAGCCTCTTGTCACACATCCTAAAAATACTTAGTATAAAAAGATGGTTGGGTGGGGTTGGAGTCCAAAAACTCCTACTCAGAGTGGAGCTACTCTTCAGTTGTGTTCACAGTCCCACTTCTGGTTACGTCTCTTTTAGCATTTCAGCAATGCTTTCCTTTGTGTGGTTGCTTGAAGAATGACTACTGGTAACACCGATTAACCATTTTAAACAAAATAAAGTATTTTAAAAAATATTTCTGGTTTTTTTTCCTCCTAATTGAAAATGTTCACCAATCAATTCACGAAAGAGGGAGCAGGTGAAAAAGCTGTGTTTATCCTCAGAGATTTTTTCAGTGGCTGAAGTATCAAAAACAGTTGGCATCTGGCATGATGAAGTTACAAACACCCTGGCTGGTGTGCTATGGGCATATTCTCTTCTCTCACAAAATATCTGCTATACTGTACCAGTCTTCACTACTTGAGTATTGAAATGTTTCTACAGAGAATTTGGAGTGACAGTTACCAGTCAAGTTTTCATATTTCAAACAAAATCTTCTTTTACTGAATATTTCCTTTTTGGCACCTTTTAATTTCTGCTAACCCCTCTTGTAACATCCATACTCTGCTCCTCCATGTTTATCAGTCTCTCTGCTGGAAATGGTTACAAGCACAGATGTTGCAGAGTTGGTGCAATTCTTCTGTCAGTTTTAAAAAGAAGTCTTGTTATTTCTTTCTGTTTTGGCAGAATTACAGCAAATATTGCTGTGGCTGGCCACTGAGCCAGGAACGTGAGACAACCGGGGAAAATGGGTTGCTGCAATACAAAATGAGAACCGCCAGACGATGAAGGCAACCATTGGCCAGCTACAGAAAGTGGAGTGGTGCCCTTGGGCCTCTGAAACAGCTGAGAGTCCATAGGAATTCAAACTGAGTTATCAGCAAAACCATGAAAATTTTCCAGCACAGAAAATAAAACCTCTGGTGGTCCTACATGGTATGGCATCCAGTTCTGCTCATGAACAGCAGCACCAGAAGACAGACTCAACAATGTTGCTCCCACACAAGACATTGTGCTGTGCCATAAAGGACTTATGCCATCATGGAAGTCATCTGTATTTGAGTGACATGAGCTATAAGTTACTTATTGAACTCAAATCAGAGAACTGATGCACACAGGGCGTGCATAAACAGAATTAAGTACGCCAAATTCTTTTTTTTTTTTATTTTACACTGAAAAAAATATCAGTCAACTAAACTTTCCACATAGTTTCCCTTTATACCCTCATGTGTCAGGTAATGAAAAGAACAATTTTTCTGATCAAATATGACAATATTATATTCATAAATTAAAACACATATGATTTAGTCTCTCTTCTCTGATCTGGAAGTAGAATCTTCTTTATCTTCCTTTAAATTGTAGCCAATATTTGAGTTTTATCTACGTATAATGTTTCTTTTCATCAAGGCCTGAGGCATTTCTTATTTTGTATATTTAAAATCATGCAACTATAAACTTTTCAACCATATTTCAGCATTGAATTTGTATTGAAAAATCATGATTGCTACTTTGTGCAGCACCCATTTGCTCTTCAGTTCCAATACTTTCCTATGTAATTCAGAAAAAGGATTTTCTCACCAGTCAAAGGAGAGGGATCTGCTTATTGAGATACAACTCACTGAGATTTCAAAGATTCTTGGGGCACCTGAGTCAGTACCCTGTCTCACAATCTTTGGCAAAAATGATGTTCAGATACTGGTTTTAATGTACATTTCTGTATTCCTTTAACTATTTCTTCACCCTTTTTGTTACTTTGGGTATGCACATTACAAGGCTTGAGCCATGAAAGGGGCTACTTCCTTTCATACTAACAAATATCTATCAACCACTGTTTTCTGATGATAAAGACACTACTTTATTTTATGGAATCTATGCTTTTACATGTCTAACATACCAGGTTTTACTGTATGTTTTTATATACAACTATGAATGACCATTTAAAATAATTTTCTTATACAGCTTGGAGAATTACTGACTTAGTTCATGCAAGTAGTTGTTTTAATAATAGATTTTGTACATTTCCTATAGTTCAATAGAGTAATTGATTATAATAAATCTCCAAAGTCTGATGGCAACCTACCCTACTAAAGAAAATGTCTGATGGACCTGGTAAGACATCAACTCCAGCAGCAGCCCTTCAGTGACTGAAGTGGAGGGAGGGGGCAGAGAAGAAATCATACACAATTGGAAACAAGGACTCATTGCCAAAAAAACACAGAGAAGAATAGCACATGATGGAGGGATAGGCAGAAAATTATATACAGCTGGAAGAAAACATAAAAAGCCATCAGGAAATGCTATGAAATGTAATAACAGGATGAGAAAAAGAAGGACTTGTTAGTTAAAGGGAGAAAGAGAGCTATTGTAGGTGACAGAGAAAACCAAAGTTGTCTTGCTTGTTTGGTTGTTTTATTCTATGTAAAGACATTAGTTCAGATCAGTCACTTAACATGGTTAATATTAATAACGAGAGATGAAGAAAACAGGCAATATTAGGGTAAAAAGACATGGTCAATGATACTAAGATAAATTAGATTTTTTAAGTTATCATTCCCTAATGAGAATCACTTAAGGCAATTGGTTTATGCAGCATTCTTGGATGACTTGTGAGGACTCAGCAGGCTGAAAAAGGCAAACTGGTATCCATTAGGGGGAAAGGGAGGCAGTAGGGAGAAAAAAGATTAAAGGAGGTATAAGTTCAACAGAATATGTAACATTGATATCTGGAAAAATAATAGGAACCATGTTATCAATCCATTTGCAAGAACCTCAAGAATAATCAAGTAATAATGAACAGCCAATATTTGTTAGTCATTACCAGGTTTAATTCAAAACAGTCTTGTTTCCTTTTAGTAGGATAAATTTCCAAGAAGACACAGGAAAAAGTAGATGTATTTTGACTTTAGCAATGTTTATAATCTAGTTTGATAATAGTTCTATAAGCATAATTAGAAAAAAAACAACCACAAAAACAAAACCAACTTGAAGAATAGTTATTGAGTTTAGTCTCAAAGTAAAGAGAGTGTTTTATCTTACACAGAGGTCTCACCTGTCATATATTTGTTATCCAATTACTATTTATGACAGTGACATAAACAAAGGAACAGAAAAGTACATATCTTAAAACTGGGCATGACACCAAACCAAAGATTTTGGAAGTGGGATAAGAATCCAAATTACATGCATAAATTGAAGAAATTATAAATATGATAAATTACATAATTACAAGAATAAAGAACTACATCTAAGTAGGAAAAATCTTATTTAAAAATTTATGTTAGGCAACAATCATCTTGAAAACTGCAGTGTAGAAAAAATTCTGACAATTACAGTGGAATGCATACATCACAAAAATATGTGTTGCTGAAAGACAAATGACAGTTTAAGAGGCATTCTTTAGAATGAGTTTTGTGTACAAAACAAAAGGCAAGGAATTACACCTTTTCACTCAACACTGCAAAAGCTTCTAATGAAAGATCATGTCTAGAATAATTGGAGAAAAAAGTAAGATGCAAGAGTAAGGGTCTCAGAAAATGAGATATGTGTGGGAAATTTAAAAAACAAACAGACAAACCATACCTGTAAATAAAATAAAAATAAAAATAAAAATTAAAAAAAAAAAAAAAAAAAGAAAAAGAAGGAGAGAATACTGGGAAAGAGATGATATACAAAAGGTTATTCCAAATAAAAGAGAAATGTTCCATCGCCTACAGGTATGGGGTCAGGAAACAAGCCGAGGGTCTAATCTAAAACTCAGAATAGACGGAAGGAGAAACTGTCAAAATATAATAACGTTTAAACAACAGAATGTGTTTTTCAGAAGGGCTTCACACCAGCAATTCACAAACAATTTCATCAACATCTGCCAAAAGCTGTTACCCAACAGTAAAGATCAGTTGGGATATTCAAACCCAGTAGCATCAGCTGTTTCTTCATGGCCAGATCCAGCTCAGCAAAACTGGTTTTAAGAATCGGACAGCACATTTGAATCCCCTATAGATTTGTCACTGCATGGTTCCTCTGTTTTCTGATGGTCTCTAAGGTAAGAACAGCTTATCAGAGAACTTATGCAAAATAAAACATGCTGAGTAAAGTCATCAGAGATATTTGTGTAAATACCTCAATTTTTTAAAAGATAATGGGAAGGGCTACAGTCCCTCTCTTCTCTGTCAATAGGATAGGAAAGGTGCATTCACAGGAAATATATAAGAACATTTCTGTACTTATTCACCAAAACACATTTCCCTTGTCCTAGCCCTTAACAAGGCAACAGGCCTCTATTTACTGTGTAAAACAAAAAAAAAAAAAAAGAAAGGGTGACACTGAATTGAAGGAATGTATTGGGAAGTCAGATAAGATCATTCCATTAATTCATCCACATACTTCACACAGTCACTTCAGAGAAGTCCCTTGTCAACAGTCGGAACTGTGGGGTAATACTTTTCTAATCTATAATTAATCTCAAATAAGTCACTCTTTTAGAGAAAGAGGAGCCAAAGTGCCAATCAGACAATTATTTTATACATATTTGAGTAGCTGAGCCAAAAATACCCTTTTTGTAAAATAGAATGTACATTTTTATGGTGTCATTACACATCATCAATGAATATTTATCTTTAAAACAATAACTGATGAGAGAATAGCATTAAAGTGTCAAAAATAAAGTGGGAAAAAGTCTTGCTTCATTAATATATATATTTGCAGAACTAATTTCCAGCTCAAGAGAAAATTAGGACTTCTATTTCCCTAACCTCCCCCTGCTCCTCGACAAGGAATATCTTGATGTTCCAATTTTATGTATGATATGTTTATTCATAATTTTCCTTATTTTATTTTCTTTAACTGTGTTTTATACTCCCTCTCTTTGTGCTTTGACAAACAGCTATCAGCATAATAGTGTCTGGAACTAACGGAATGCCAGGGAGCAGATGCTTGAAATGAAGTTTAGGCAACTGGAAATGCAGAACAGTATGTTGTTTTAGCCATTTAACTCTTTCTTGCTCAGGACAGAAACAAGTCTAGGATGAGTATGGAGAGAACTAGAGACCAGGATTATACATTCTATGCATCATAACTTTCTAATGCTCTTTATCAATTCATCTGTGTCTGTAAGAAGACACCTGTTTACAGGGGTTTTGCCTTCCTCTTCCCTTCTTTTCAAGCCTTCTTTTCCCTTCATCTTTCCTAGAAGTAAACAATTCATTATAGAGTCAGCCATATGGAGGAAGCAGGAGAGGTAAAATCCTTCTGAGAGGAGTCCATATGGTATGAATAGAAACCATGTATTACAAAACATGAGGTACGTGAAGTGCAAAATTTCTACCTGTTTGAAGACTTTAGCAAAAAAGATGTCTGGCAAAATATGTCCCTCAAAGACATGGTGGTGTCTTTTTTTCCAGTTGCTAGAAGAGGAACGCAAGTCTACAGAATTCTCACTGGAATAATGAAAGAAGGATCATCTTGTAAGAAAGGACTCGGGGGGAAAAAAAAGGAACCACACCAAAAAAAAAAAAAAAAAGGTAGTTTTTCATCTGTGATTAATACAAAGAGATGGTCATTCTGCAAATTCACTGATACTGGAATTGTCTTCAGAATAAGCATCCAGCTTCTGAAAACGTAGGATGACAGGAACTGGTTCCTCCTTACTTGGTGGACCAGTAGGACCAAAAAGGATGAATACTTATGCAGAGGAGCAAAAATTCTCCTAGCCTAAGCTGTTTCACCAGTTATTTGAATATCAGTTGATTGGAAGGTGACGCTTTTTGCTTAATCTTCATGTCATAGGGCATACTTGAAACTAAAGAGTGACATGTATAAGGTTAGTACGTTGTTTAAAAGTGAAAAACACAACCTCAAAGTTTAGTAGAAGTTTGAGAATTAAGATTATAGCGATTTGTTAGTATCCAGACACAATTAATTCTGGAAAAAAAATAATTAATTAAGCTGCCAGGGGAAACACATTACAAAGTATGGAGCTAGTTAAATATTCCAGTATATCTATCATCAGTTTCACATAGATCAGTTCATCAGTTCAGACTTCTTGATGGATGAATGAAGGAATAATGCTTCAAATTTAGACTTAAATTTCTTAGATATGTCTACATTAAGAAATAGTTGAGACTGGTCACTGTGAATATACGCTTTAAAAACAAAACAAATACAGATGATAAGCCAGCACACTGGCAAGTTTGGATTCTATGGGTAAGAATGCACTAATTTATTATATTTTAATATGGATATGTTGCTTAGTGGGACTATTTAGCTCTTAGATTTGTAAAAAGTGAACAAACAATTTTATGAAGGAGGTAAGCACATGTATCAGCTTATTTTAGGAGGTGTTTCTGGTTTTGTGATTTGGAGTAAGTTACAGCTTCAAGAGTCAGCTCTAACAATAGCAGCAGTAATAGGCTGCTAAATTGGCTAAAATTTGTATAAAGTGTTCAAGTGAAACTATGGATTTTCTTGAATTTTATTGAAACCATTTAACTGTAAATTACCTAAATCAGCCTAATTCAGTTTATATTCATCCATTCTGCATTAATTTATACCTTTTTGGCCGTAGACACAAAAAAACCCCCAAACCAATAAATCAATTTAAAGGAAAAAAAGTAAATAAAGACCTCAAATGAATGAAAATATAATTTGCATGAACCACAATCCTGGTAAACAATACTGTGAACAAAAGAAGATGGTTTTCTGTCTTCTGTATAGGATCTTCTGTATGTAAGAATCTAGATGGATTTCTAGTAACCAGATCACGTAAAAAGGAAATTAAATTGGGTGTCACAGAAATTGAAGTAACAGGACATTATCATCACTTCTCTTAATTTACAGAATGTCAAAACCAATCTACTTTAATTTCAGTAAAACTAAAGCAAATCATCAGGCAGGTCCCAGACCTGGGCACATCCAGGCCTGGCTGTCTCTGTCCAGCCCCTTGTGCTTCCTCCACCTTGTCCATGGGCCAAGACCCCATTTCAAACCCTTGATGTGAATGGTCCCTATCCCAGCAATGCCACAGCACTGCCTGTCTTCAGCCATATCTTCTGGATGAACATGGATCTTCAGTATGTGCAGCCCATCTCCTGGATGACCACCTCAGTCATACGTTGCAACATTTTCCCTGGTCTCCATCTGCATTAGCTCCTGACAGAAGCCCCTGGATAGTCCCTGGCCTGGTTCTTTGCTTTCCATTTCAGGGACTGTTGATGGGCACTGTTACAGTCCCCAGCTCTGCCCACCATGGCCATGACCTATGAGACAGCATCCATGAATGAGGGTCCATCTAAGATGCCAGCTTGCCTGCCTCCAGAAGCACCTGGTGCTCAACACATCCTGTCAGTCTGGAGGGTGAGAGGAGGGAGCAGAGAGAGAGACCATCTTCACTTGGAGCCCTACACGGAAGTTGCTGCTCCAGAGTGTAAAGGGAGGCCTTGTTTTGCCGTCACCTTGAGCTGCTTCAATGCAGCAGCCTCTCACAGGCCCAGATCTTCACAGTGCAGGATCTACCCTGGCTCCCCCCTATCCTTACCTCTGCTCCCAGAGTTTGCCTTGGTATTCAGAGGACAGCATGGTCCTCGTAAGGGCTTCAAACTCAGACCTAAACAGGGATTCCTCAGGTTTTTCAGTCACAGTTTGTAAAATGAACCAAGTACTTCTCTGTGAGTAGGATAGCGGAAGAAGCCTTATTCAACACATATTTATTAATAGCTCAATTTCATACACTGCAAGAAATGACATCTAAAAGGAAGTCAAAGCAGGGAAGAGGAGGAAAGAAAGTTTTGATGCTGCTACGACTTTGGCTAATGGAATCAATATTGACAATCCAAGAGACACGCTAAATAAAGAAGTAAATTGAAACTACAGTCTACATCCTTCAGCTAAAAGGAGTTTTCCCATGTCAATTCTGAACCAACTGGGCAAGGTGGGTTTTTTTTAATAACAATTCTTCATGTCATGCAAACTAAAGAAAATAGGAAAAGAAAAAAATAAGAAGTGCTAGTAACTGCTTGGTGGGGGACTTCTGAGCACTAAAATCATACCAAGAAGAATTACAATATTAGTTTATCCCTGGGATACCTTTGAATGTAATTAAAAAAGTGTGATATCTCTAAAAGAAAAATGAAGTGGTTTTAATGTATGACTAAAGGTATTGAAAGATATAATTATTTGCCTCCCCTGGTAACTTTGTTATACAAAAGGAACAGTTTCATAGTTCCTACCTTAGCTCTCACTTCTTTTATAATATTCTTCTCTTCCTGTTTCATCTCTTCCCTATATTAGTACACAGTACTATTTGTCACTCTGCCAGATCTAAGAAAGTGATAAATTTTGATGCAATTATTCTTTTCCTTTCTACCTTGTACTTTTTTTTTTCTTTGCTATCTTATTTTCCCTATATTTCCTTAACTCCTTCCCTCTAGGCTTGTGCATAATTTCCAGCTACCTTCCCTGGTTCTCTATGTATTTCTCCCTTTTCTCTCCATTCTTTCTTTTTGTCTTTCGAAAACCCAATTTCTGATCACTTTTCTGCATATTTTGTCACTTCCTTCCTAATTTCTTATTTTCCTTCTCATACCCTTCACCTTTGTCATGCTCAAGAAATCGGGCAAGGAAGGCAAGAGATCAGCATACCTGAGTCATGAACTGCTAGTCAAACTAAAGGGCAGGAAGCAAATGCACAGGCAACGGAAGCAAGGACGGTGTCCTGCGAAAAGTATAGGGACACAGTTTGGATATATAGGGATGGGGTAAGGAAGGCAGGCCAAGACGAAGCCGAAGCAGAATTTGGCAAGGGACACAAAGAATAACAAGAAGGGCTTCTACAGGTATGTCAGCCAGAAAACAGCCGGAAAAAAAGGTCAAAAAAGGCAACCCCTACCCCCCAACCCATTCCAATGAACAAGGCTGGCAAAGTGGAAACAATAGATGAGGAGCAGGCCGAGGTGCTCAACAACATTTTACCTCAGTCTTCAGTGGTAACCTCTCTTACCACACCTCTCCAGTGAGTGGACCACAAGAAGGGGACTAGGGGAGGAAAATTCTTCCCAGTGTAAGCGTAGAACGGGTTCATGACCACCTGAGAAATCTGATTGTATGTAAGGCCATGGGACCTTATGAGATGCATCCCAGAGTCCTTAGGAAATTGGCCAACATAGCTGCCAAGCCACCTCCATGGTATCTGTAAAGTCATGGCGGCCAGGTGAAGTCTCAGGGGACTGGAAAAAAAGGAAACATTGTACCCATCTTTAAGAAGGGTAGAAAGAAGGACCTTGGAAACTTTTCTGCAGGGGTGATAAGCCACTGGCAAAGGCTGACCAGAGAAGCTGTAGCTGCCCCATCCCTGGAAGTGTTCAAGGCCGGGTTGGATAGGGCTTTGAGTAATCTGGTCTAGTGTGTGGTATACCTGTCAATGGTGGGGGTTGGAATAAGGTTAGCTTTAAGGTGCATCCCAAGCCAAAATATTCTGTGATTCTGTGATGATTCTATGATTGGCTGGACATTGTTTGATTGGTGCAGAGAAAGTGTTTTCATTCACTTTGCTTTCAGACTGCACGGTCCTGCAGGAGCAGGGAGTCGGTGCAGGGCACCACAGTCTGGCATCATCTCAGCAGACTGCAGCCTCAGCCTCTGTCACCCCAGCAATGTTGTCCCTAGGTTCATCCCAGGATGCCCAGGCTTTCTTCAAGGAGTGTTGCAAGGTGTCACAGGCAGAGCTGGTCCAGTGGTGAGTGGCAGTGAGGGGCTACAGCATGATCCTGGCTGAGGTGTAGGTCGACTCAGGACTGTTAGGGGCCAGAGGGTATCCCCAGTGCCTTGGAGGGCAGATATGTACAAGGCTAGGGAAGAGGACAACGACAAGGACACAATGCAAAGAAGCAGCAGCTCCAAGGAGCTGGAAAGCAGTAGATCCATGGCATTGTCCTGATTCATCCCCAGAGAAGTGACAACCATAGGCTCCATGGAGTCAGACAGCAGCAGCAGCTCCATGGAACTGAAATGTAGAACTCTTTCTGCTGCTTCATGCAGGAGTTCCCTGGAAGAACCCAGACACCAGCAGAAGGTGCCCATAGGCAGGGAGCATGGCCAGGTGGCAGGATGGTTCCTGGGAAAACTCCATGCCTGGTGGAAATGCCACATCTGTCTCTGCAAGTGCTTGAAGTTCTGCTTGAAGTTCCAGTGATGGTGGTGCTGGGACTTCAAGAGAAAAGGGTTCCATTAACCCTGAGCAGCTGGGGAGTGTGTGCTCAGGAACTGCTTGGGACAGCCCAATCCCTAGGCCTGATCAGATCCCTCTGTAGAGCCTTCCGGCCCTCTGGCAGGTTCACATACGTCCAACCTGCTATCCTCTTCAAGAGACTGAGGGTGCACTCGATCCTCTCCTCCAGATCATCAATAAAATTGATATACAGGAGTGGTCCTAGTACTGAGCCCTGGGGAACACCATTGAATTAGAAAGAAATTCTTCCCTTGAGGGTGACAAGGCTCTGGCATAGATTGCCCAGAGAAGCTGTGGCTGCCCCTTCTCTGGAAGTGTTCAAGGGGAGGTTGGATAGGGCTTTGAGCTACCTGGTCTAGTGGAAAGTGTCCCTGACAATGACATGGGGGTTGGAACTGGGTGAACAGTAGGGTCCCTTTCAACTCAAATCATTCTATGATTTGCCATCTGTACAATCACCAGGTAGGATGAAAAAAGGGTAAAATATAGAAGAAGGAAAAGTTGTACCCTGTACAATACCTGTCTCTCTCTCCCTTCCTCTGGCACCAGATAGCAGTAGTAATCAAGGGACTGGGTTTTTTCAAAGGATAGGAGCCTTCCTCATCCGTCTCCTGACAGCGGGGAAAAGAGAAGGAATCCTTTCTTTTACTAGAGAGATATATCTGCTTTTCTTGCCCCAGGAAGCAAAGCAAAAACATATGCTTGGAAACCAAAGCTCACCATCTCAAATGTTGTTGATATTCTTCCTGCTTGCAACAGCATCCAGAGTCCCAGAAATTTCTTCAGGAGTAAGGATGACAGCTTCAAACAGGCCTACTGTTGAATCCTTGTTTCTGCTGCTTCTGAGAAAGGTGAGTTACATTACAGATAAGCAATATTTTCTTGCTGAGTGGAATTGTTTAACCTTTTCAGGGAAGGGAAAAAAGAAAAAAGAGGGGGCCAAACACACTTTTCTGAAACACTTTAATTTTGGGTATAACTACAAAATTAAAGAAGGTAAAGGTTTCCTCATGGAGCAATTCTACTGCTTAATATCAGTAATCAACCACACAAGACCATCGTGTGGGCACTCCTAATCCAAACTTCCAGCTAAGGTCATCTGAATCCATCTCAGTGTGGAGTGCCTATTCCCAGCACAGGAGATTTTTTCAAGCTTCACAGCACTGATCAGCTTCATTTTAATGGACTACCTAAATGCCCATTCAGTCAGAGAGACCCCTTTCTTTAGAGCAGGGGAGGTGACACGTATGCGTTTTAATTGTTGGTCTGACCTGGTAGATTAATTGAAACCATTCTCTCTCCTGAGAGCAGCACACCGTGAGAATACAGAAATATTTTCATTTACCTTCCTCTTGATCATCGATATCAATGCCAGACTTTCTGCTGACTTGGGGCTAGAATAAGTTGCTATGTAATTATATTACCATACTTTATACTGTTATACTTTTAAATTCTATACTGTAATTATACAGCATAGAATTAATTGCATAAAAATGTGTTAGCCTGTCATTAATAAGATTTATCATGCATTCTTCCAAGTAAATTACAAGAAATTATCATAACATGGTAAGGGTGCAGTGTGACATAGTTTTTTGGAAAGCCTGAATGGGAGAGTTAGGGGTTTTGAATTGGTACAATCATTATTATGCTACCTAAAGCAATATCACAAGAGTTTATTCAGGAGAGCACATGCACAATCCCTGTTGTTTAACCAAGACAGTGATGAAACAATTGTGTTCTAAGTGCTGACTTAAAGCAGAATTTTCTCTGTACCAGGCCTTAAGAACTCCATGTCTGAGCATATCTCTCTACAAGCCTGTATAATATGTTGTACAACCTAGGCTTAATCTTGAGCAGTCTACAGTCTTAGAAATATCTGAAAAAGCGCCTTACATTGGTCTCTAATATTAAGAAATTAAATTTAAAGTATTTCATCTCCTATAGTGCTTTAATTTTTACCACCATCTTTCTACTCTGCCTCACTGTTCTTCCTCTAATTGTTGCTACCAGGTTTTTCAGGGTAGACATTGATTTTCCATGTGCTTTCTGGAAACTATCAGGCACGATTCAGCTACTTAGGATAGAGTAACAATAAGAAAATGTACTGTAAACAAAACAGAGAGCATGCCAAAATGGGATGCCTGACGCGTTTCTGCATGGGGATCTTCTGCACACTCCAACCAAGATGCTTTTGCTCCTTGCAAGTCCAGTGAATCATTCATACTGTAAAGGAGTAATTTAATTTCTCAAACAATAACATAAAGCAATATTTACTGAAATAATGGCTAGTAAAATTCTTAACAAAAAACAAATAGCCTCTACTGCTGTTAATATATTTGCCGCAGAATTCTGGCAGCTTTGAACAGCTTTGTCATTTCAGGCATGCAATGGTTTTCATATTGATTCAGGTATTAATCAGAACACATTTTTTATTTCAGAATTAGCACACGAAAAGTCTTTTCTGTGTTATCATGCTAATATGCTATATCAAAGACTAAATTAACATTTTACTGCTGCTTACCAGAGGCAATGCTTCATATACAATTCAGATGATGTTGCCAAACTTTTCCCATTACCAGCTGTTTAAATCTGAGAGTGCTTAATATCTGTGGACCTAAAGAAAGATCTTTTGAAAATAACTTAACAAAGCCCCCCACAGTCCAGTACCAGTATTCCCAGAGATAATGAAGCCTCATACTGTTCCTGATCTCTATTATGCTTCCAGTAGTGTGGCAATGAACAGTGTTCCAAACACCATTATAGAACACCCCTTTACATCTTCACCTTCCTTTCATTTTTTCTAACTTTTTTTAGTCTCAAAGGTATTCTGAAAAAGGACAGGAGAGCAGAAGAGAGGACGGAGCTGGTAACCTGCTACATCTGAACTGCTTTCCTCTCCTGGGAGCGAAAGATTATGACAAAGCAGTAAAAATTGTAATTTGCTGTTTTCCATCACCTTCACATGAAAACTGCTTCCCTTCTTCTAAAGCAACCATCCAATGTCAGCAGCTACCATTATGCAATAGTGTTTTGCTGGCAGAATTCCTGGCTCTTATTGCAGAGGTTTCCTATGGCAAACATCCCAGTTTCATCCTACCTGTAAATGCATAGATCATGCATGCAGCTACTGCCTGCCAGAGAACACTCATTGATCACCATTCAGGCAAATTTTCTTGACTTTTGTGAGATCTGTGTAAAAACACTCAGCATGGTACCTGTGAAATTATGCCAGCAGAAGCTTGTATCTCCTGCATGAATGTAGAATATTTTGCCAGGAATCTGATAGATACAGCTGAGAGCACATGGAAGTTTTCACTTTTCTTCTGAGAACGGTTCCTATCTACAATGAGGAACACAGGTCATGCACTCTGTTTAGACTTAGAATAAACATGATCTAGGTTTAAATTGTGATTTAAATTGCCATTTAAAAAGACTAATCCTCATATGCACTTAGAACAACAGATATGCTCAATTATAAAATTTAACACAGAATCAAAGAACTACCCTTACATATCTGATTATGAATTAAAAATAATTAAGTCTAGATGGTGACAAATTAGGTTATCCAGGAAGTTAACTTGCTCCAAAAAATTCCCCATCTCTTTATCACCTAATGATACTTAAGGATATTGAAAAAACCTTTTCATCAAGCTGAGGACCAAATTTTGTATATGTCAGACCAGAGGTACCAAATTTACAAGTACTGATATTGTCTCAGTCAATGGTGTAAAGAAATACCAACCACAGCAATAATGGCAAAGAACAAGAGCTGGGCTGTTCCTCAACTATTATTTGCATTCACTCTGGGATCTGCAGTAAGCCTGTACAGACCTGAGAAGAACTATGTTCCCATCAGGTTGCTCTCCCCATAATCAAACTGCCAGAATCTCCATTAGCATGCCTTTATAAATGTCAGATGTTTGGCAATAATTTAATGTTTAAGAGGCTAGGAGTTGGATGTCACTGCCAATGTCTGTATCCACAAGGAAGGTCACAGCTCTTTAGCCAAACACTAGTAATGCAAGGCTCTCTGGATTTCTGCTGTGGCATAATTGTCAAATAGCACTTGAGAGTTTACAATCACATCTTAGCTGTGGGTACTGTTAACTAATGGTGGATATATTTCTTCCTACAGACGAGGTAAGATTACTTCCTCTGTCTCCTCTGGCTACTTTCCCAACCTGTCATCATGTTTTCGGTTAAACCGAGTTGAGCCTCAGCCAACTAATTTATATCTCTGTTCTGCTCTTCTTTGCAAACCAAGGTGTTGTGTCATCCATCATGGGTGGAAAATATAGATTCATAGGTTTTCTTCAGCAATAGGTTAAAAATAACTAGATCACATACTTCCTAAGGGTGGGATTCATTTATTTTAATTTTTAGCCACCTGATGTCCAATCTAGTGTCCTTGCCTCCATACAAAAGTCATAAAAAAGAGTAATAAGCAGGTCCAGAAGGCAAGTTATTTGACCTAGCTTAAATGTATCCTGCTTTCAAAGCCTGCTTCTCTCTCTCTTTTCTGTGAGGATAGTCAAAGTGTCTAGCTCAGACTTGGACAAGTTTTTTTGACTGCAAAATTAGATCCCATACTAACTCCCAAATGGCCTCTTTTCTGGTTGAATAGAAGGGAAAAGCAAACCAGTGACCAGCATTATTCTCACTAGAAATAAGTTTTTTTGGAAAAACAGTTACCCATACTCATCTGCTGAAATTTGCATAGGAGGAATAAAAAAGATACTGAAAAATAGGGTTTCATCTTACTCTGATAAGAGATACCACTAAGTCACTTAACAGTCCTTCACAAGCAACAGTGTTGAAAGCAGCTGTAAGCTTTCAAAGCAAGTGAAAAAACATCTACTCGAAATCATCAACTATTCCTTACATAAATGCTATCAACAACCTCAATATCTCTGGCAGGGCCATCCTCAATTTTTACATCCCAGTGCTCCAGGCCCTCGGTTTTAGAAACTATGTGAGAATTCACTTCATACTGAGGCAGGCTGTAATCCCCTGAGAATGATGCAGTTCTTTATCAGCTTCAAGTTAGATTTTTTCCAAAGACCTTCTAAAATCATGGGTTTACAGAAAGAGGAAGAAAGAAAACCAACAACCAAAACACATTCTTCAAATAGGTATAGAATCAAGAATACTTTTCTCACAATGAGTAAATGATGTATTTGAAACCTATAGCTTTAACATACAAATATTTGATATTCAGAGGTGACTACTGTTAGTGAGCATTCTCTTTTGGAACACAGATAACATTTAAACCTTAATAAAAGGTGAATTTTTTACCCACATTGATTTAACAGTTCAAGAAGATACATTGCTATTCAAACAATATATTTAGCTTCTTAGATTCTGAAATCTGCAAAGAAGAATTCACAGATTTAGGCACTGTATGCTTATGTAGAAAAGTTTTTCCTTTTTTAGCTTTCAGATGCCCTGGATAAATAAAGCTGTTTAGCCTTTTTGCCAACAGCAAGGGATCTTGTACTAAGGGCAACTTAGGAAAAAGAACTATGAGAAAACTTTATTCTTAATACTTTGACTACTACTTCTGAGCATTGCAGAAAGATTTCCTGGAAACTTGGTGCCTAACAATACAAAAAGAGAAAACAAACAAACATTACCTAACACATATTGCTGTTTCTCCTTTATTTTTAAGGAATGCATCTAACTTGCAAAGAGAATTTCAAAGATTTTAGCGCCCATTCTGCACCTTTGGGAGCCCTACTACCATTGAATCTTCAGGTTTACATGCTTTCTAACACAGATTACAGTATCACTACTGATCTAACACACTATAATTGCCAATCATTTATGAAACAAGCACAAAACACTACTACAGTCCTTCACATGTAAGATGCAACACAGTGCACATGGGATCAGTAACAGAACATGGAGTATTTGACTACTGAACCACAAGCCAAGGCTGCTTACTTCATCATTAGTGTGAAAGAAAATTAGAGTATGCCAATAATTTCTTCATTAGCTCACCACCCACAATGTAAGGCAGCTTACTGAAGCAATAAAACCCAGAGATCTGTTTCTTTCCAGACTACTGAGCCATTTGTTATCAGTGTTGTGATTTCAAAGATGCTTCTGTCTGAAAAAGAATCAAATTTGTGTTTTCAGAAATCCATTTTTTCATTAAGATACAAAAAAATAAAAAAAACCTTTATCAAGGTATCACAATGGTTAAGCTGGTGTGAGGTGGGGATATTTAAAAAGGCTTTGTTTAACCCAGCAATGCATATGTCCTAGGTAGTTCCTACAGAAGGAAAACAGGCTCTCAGAAGGGCAATTGAGAGCAGGCTCTGAAACACAGGTAATATGACTTGCCCACTAAAGGAGCCTGTTGATTGTAAGTCAGCTTTTCTCAAGCTCCCTGCAAGCCTGACCTTTCCTGATTTTCACTGCCTTTGTACTAATCCCTGTACCCAAAGAGAAAAACTACTACCTTTGACTGACACCAGCAACTCCTCTACTAGGGAGTAAGGAAAAGAGAAGCTAATGTAATTATTGGGAAAAACTTAGTTCACTTTTTGCCCATCACATGGAAGCTAAGCTGTTGTTGCAATTAGTGGTTGTTAGCTGTTCCCTGGCTAGTATAAACTAGCAACCAACAGTTGCAGCTGCTTTGTACTCCATTACACAGGAGAAACTGAGATGCTGCTAGTAATAAATCAGCATAATTTAATTTTGATTTAATGTTTATCCTTTTTTTCTTTAATAGCTAATAGTATTTTGATCCCTTTTAAACATTCTTGTCTCTCACTACAATGCTCATTTTGATTAATTGCTTCAGACCTATCAAACTTTATTTTTAAAATATCCTTTTTTTCCCCCAAACCTTCCATCTGTAGAGTGTCAATGTATCTTGTCTAAGCAGCTAATACTTAGGTGATAAAACTATTTAATTATCAATATGTTGCTTGCAGGTTTTTTTTCACTTGTGAAACTTTTTGTGATAGTTCCCCTTGGATAAGGGGGAATGCTAGGTTTACAGTAAGAAAAAACTGTAGTTACTAATTGCAGACATAAATATGCACCTCCAAACCTCAGAGAAAGCAAGCTGCTTTAGTCATTAAAGTTACCCAACAGTGTAAACATTCGAAGACTGTAATGACAGCTTGTTCTTATTTCCTTGCTTACAGAAATTGGACTGCTTCTGGCTGCTATCAATTAGCACATCCCAATACTTTGCAGGAATGTGGCTGTTAGCGACCCCACATTTGTGTGTCAAGATAGAAGCCATGTGTGTCTAAATATCTGTCCTTGGCTCTCCTAAGCATGATGACAGCTTGGATGGCTAAAACACTGTCTGGCACTTCACTGAGCAACAGCTTGTAAGAACAATAATAATAATAACAACATACCTTTATAATATGGTAATACACTTATAATAAATAGAAAGTATTTCTGACTAGAGAATATAAGGCTACACTGGAACAAGATGGGTTTCAGCCTGATCTCTTTATCCAGTACTAAACACTTAAACTAAGGCATCAAAAATAAGTCAAAATCTCATATTTTATTTATTAAAAAACCAAGTTTTTTTAAGAATTGTTGGAAATGGAAGAAGAGATGTATCAATGAACTGTTCAATAGTCTAAATAAGTAAAGCATAAGTGATGAAATGTGGGACTAGAAGTTTTTTGACTCTTCTTTAAGCAACTGCTTAGATGCCTGAGAACCTAGAAATAAATAATCAATCTTTGCATCGTTCATGTAAAGTATCTTCTCCAATTTGGCTTTGCTCCTAACATTTTCAGTAATTAAGCTTACGCTTCCTGTGTTGCTGTTTCCTTTAAAAATTCAGTTGGTGTTTTGGTGGCGGTACGCTGCCTCCTCCAAACATTTCCACCACCCTCCATATTTTGGATGAGACAGTCAGGTCTGGAAAAGTTATAGTTAGCCTAAGCGACTACAGTTGACCTTCCTCAGCAGCTCGGATAATCTAGTGCATTACTCTGGGTTGTGAGATGTGACATCATATACTAAATGCTGAACATTTACAAAGAACTATCAGCAAACATACAACCAAACTTTCCCTTATTAGAGATTATTCTTGGCTGCTTTACCTCAGCCCCATTTCAGCTCATACATGAGTTTAGCCACTTCCACAATACTTTACTCCAACAATCAGGATCTTGAATTCAATTCCCAGAGCCTCCAGTCTGACACAGTGCGACATTATCACACTTAAAGGTATTTGAGAAGGTTTTGAGCTATTTAAGCACAGAAAAAAAGAGTTTTATTTAAATGAGCTATTTATTAATTGGAATTAGATTTATTCTTTCCCATCTTTTTATAGAAGTCTTTAATTTCTGCATTAGGAAAAAGTAGCAACGTATTTATGACCAACTTAAGTGCTGCCTCCTGTTCCCTCATTCAAAACAAACAAGAGTAAGTTGTCTCCCTTTCTTGCCACACTGAAACAAATGGCATTTTCTGAGCATGTCAAAGCATTTCAGTCAGTTGACAAGATCATTGCAATAGTTTGGACCAGATTTCAGATTATCTGCCAGACTTCAAACTCAAAATCTTAAAACTGTTTTAGAATCATAGAATCATAGAATGGTTTGGGTTGGAAGGGACCCTAAAGATCATCTAGTTCCAACCCCCTTGTCATGGGCAGGGACACCTTTCACTGGACCAGGTTATTCAGAGCTCCATTCAACCAGGCCTTGAATACTTCCAGGGATGGGGCCTCCACAGTTTCTCTGGGCAATCTGTTCCAGTGCCTAACCACCCTCACAGCAAAGAGCTTCCTCCTAATATCTAATCTAAACCTAAATGAATCTTTTAGCTTGGATCCATTCCCCCCTGTCCTGTCACTGCACGCTCTTGTAAAATTCCCTCTCTGTCTTTCCTGTAGGCTCCCTTCAGATACTGGAAGGCTGCAATCAGGTCATTCCTAAACCGTCTCTTTTCCAGGTTGAAAAAAACAAACTCTCTCAGCCGTTCCTCATGAGAGGTGCTCCATCTCTCTAATCATCTCAGCAGTCCTCCTCTGGACTCACTCCAACAAGTCCATGTCTTTCTTGTGCTGACAACCCCAGAGCTGGATGCAGTACTCAAGTGGAGTGTCACCAGAGCAGAAAGCAAAGCTGCTTAATGTTTGTCCATCTTATACTTAACAACTACAGTACAGTAAAGTTTCTTTCATTTTGTTTTAATTAATTCTTGTCAATAAATATTGAACTTGTTGAGAAAACAATTTTACCATTTTCAAACTATTTGAAAATTCACATCAAAAGTTTTGGAGGAAGGAATATGTTCCTGAAACTAATGAAATCATGGAGTTACATACCATGTCCCACATCTAGAAATCTAGGTTAATTTATTTTCAGAGATTTGAGTCCATATCTCGTCATCAAATATTTTGGGTGGAGAATTTTATTTAAGTCCATGGTATAAACTAGGCAAAGAGTGGGTCTGAGCATCCACCTCTTAGTTGACTCCAACAGAACACAGGAGAACTTGGAGGAGGTTGTCATCACTCCTCCTTGTTAGAGTTATGATCCTTAAAGAAATTAGTCCCAGTCTCAAAAAAGAATGTTCCAGGTCAGTAGGAAGGAGGCTTCAGTCCCTACCCTTAGAGTCTACTTACTGATCCTGTAGATATTGATATAGTACAATTTTCACTAGGTAATGACTTGGGAACAAGAGTGACCTTTTCTGGCCCTTAGGGTCTTGGGAAAAAGTATACAAAGTAACCAAATTTCTTTTACCATATAAGGAGACTAAACCTCCATATCTAATTCCCAATAACTTTACATTTTTTGTAAAAAATAGGTGAACTTATCTCACAGACAAATCAGAAAAAATTATATCACCAAATCAAGAAGTTGACTGAGAACACTTGCCTGTGAAAGCTAGCAGCATGCAGGGGAAAAGACAATTAAATGTTCTTTGCTTTTGACTTGTAATAAAATTTTCAGTGCTTCACAGCACCTCTGGTAGCTCTTCAGACCCTCTCTAAGGATCTGTGACTCATCAGTTGAAGAATGCTAGTCTGGAGATCACTTTTGTTGTTGTTGTTGTTGTGAATAAGTGTATCTGAGGCCATGCCACCTTTACTTTAGTGCTTACATCCATAACGGAAGTTGAAAATGTTATGATTCTGCATTGTTCAGCATATTCCACACTCCTAGGAGTAAAATAGTTTTGCTGGAAAGCAGGGCAGATGTGATTATGAAACATATTATTACATTTGCAACAAGTTATTGCTCTATTCTACACAAATTACTCATGGTTAAAATTTCATGTTAATGGCATAGAGGAGTAGCAGGAGACAAATCCAATGCAATGAAAGAAGCTAATAAAGCAAGGTGTCTCTGGGCCTTCTGTCTCCCTGTGTTATCTATACTGTTCTTTAGCCAGCTGCACATCCTAAATTTTGTGATAATATAAACCTGAAAACTCTAATTGGGAGCACTCTGGCTGATGTATATATGAATCAAGAAGTCTTGTGATAAAACTGAAGAAGAAACACAGGAAAGCCCCATTGGACATGAGCCCTCCAGAACATTTTAATGTGGGTTTCTGGGTTTTGTATATTCTTTACAGATCTTCATGCTCCAAAAAAAGACTAAAGTGGAACACGTAGGGAAGGGAAATGTGAGCAGAAACATTCCCAGAAGTTTTAATTTGCTTTGAATGAAAAATATCTTCAAAAAGATCTAGAAAGTTTTAAAGATGAGATGTTAGAATGATGACAACATTTGTGGTACTGTTAATGTGAATCAATATCAGAGTGACATAATGTCAGTACAAGTTATCCTACTCTGAAAATAAATAGATCAGGAAATTTAAGACCTAATTATGTTGTGTGTAGAAAGCCTGAAGCAAGAGATAAAAAGAAAAGATGAGTTGGTGCTGTATCAGTAAATGAGGACTAAATCAAGGAGACAAAGAAACATAAAAGCTGTAAAACATATACTACTTAGGACCTCTTCCTCCTCTTTCTAGCATCCATAGCCAAGAATAGCACTGACTCCCTGCCCAGACAGAGTAGTGTTCATCACAAGAAAGGAGAAGATAAAAAGAAGGTAGGTCTATGAATCCTCTCTGAGACATCCAGAGTCTGTCTGACCAAAACATGTATCAGAGCCTCATGCCATGACTATTTTCAACTGGGGAAATCTACTGACTTAATAGTACATTTACATGGGTGGAAAAAAAAAGGCTACAAAAGAATGTACACATGCAAATAATGTCAGATGCAGCAAGGATGCAATGTAGGATGCAGTGAGAATTAGGATCTTCACATGTAATACTAAGAGCTTTTAGGCAATAGATAGCTAATTCTGCTCAGGAGAGAACTTTCAGCCAGAAAGAGCCACTGAGACCTTACCTCATTTAAGACCAATACTCTGAAAAGATGTTGGGACTTATAACCGTGTTTGTAGTGCTCATTCCCAAACCCAGCTCACACGCTCTGATTATCCACAGAGCCAGGTGGAGAATTATGTGTCCTCATGGTTGAAAACAACAGAGGACACAGATGGACTTGGATGGGAATAACAGTCCTACCTGAACTGTGACCAAGAATAGTGGGAACATGACCCAGAAGATCAGAAACCAACATTAGGTGTAAATTTTAAAATTGCGAGAATTCCAAAATGTACTATAAAAATGATTGAACTGCATTGATATTAGTGGATCAGGATCCATTTGACTATAAGAAAAAGTCAGGATGCCTGCTAGAGTAAAAAATTGTGATACAGTCTAAATGTTATATACCAGAGAATCATTAAAGAATCTAAATGTTACATATCAGAGAAACATTAAAGTAAAATAGTAAATTGTCGGAAGAGCTAAAGGGAAGACTACAAGGTTTATGCTTTACCTGTTTTAGTATTTTACAGAAGCTTAATTGGGGAGTTTTCTAGCTTTATAACTGGAAGAGAACTTTATATAAGACCAGGTAATGGTTGCAGAAACATTTGGTTGAACAACAAAACCATCAGAAAGTATTTTGATATGTTCTGCAAAACACTGTAGAAGTAAAAAAGATCTATGCAATTGTTTACTACTTATGTAAACTTAATTAAGCTGAACTCAAGAATTTGTACTAAAGCAAACAGTTTAGGCCTTGGGCTGAAAATGTACAGCCAAGTGCTTATTATACTTATTATCTCCTCAGTGGTCTTTTCACTTTCCCTTCCTTTCTGCCTCCTGCTATGCATGCTCAGCAATTTTTAGCTTGATTTTTTCACTTGAAAAAACTAAATTTGGGAATTTTATAAATAAATAAACCAAAATTCTAAACAATTCTACAAGCGTGCTCTTTGATGAAAAGGCACACACACACACCCTGCCCCTGATTTTCTCTTATTGCCCTCCTGGGCTTCTATAAACAGTTTTCTGTTCAGGTAGACATTTTCGGGGGAGTTATAAAAACAAAGAGAGGTGATTTAGGTATCTGTAGGGCATGTTCACCATATGGCATGCCCAAAGGATACACTAGCAACACAATAAAGTGCAACTCATCATGTAATACTGCTGTATTAAACATATCATTGCCTCCACTTGTAGCAGAGTTCTGAATCAGAAAACATGAGTTAGTGCATACATGATAGTTTTCATTCTCCAAGTAGTCCATAGCAAAATTTATTTCTAAGGAATAAAATAAGAATGTGCAAAGTGGACAAAAACTTTCTTAAGCAGATCAAATACTGACATTTTCTCTTCCTAAATGGTTTCTAAGTTTGGCAATATGTAGGCCACACAGTGCAAAAAGGTAAGGGTACTCCCCCAGTGCATAAGTTGCTGCCTGAAGACTCAGCTTTCTGATTCAACATATGATCAACTATTGCCCTGCACTATAAGCAGAATGCAATCCAAGAACTTGTAAGGTCTTTGTACTGCTGTACATGTACATAGATGGTACAAAGTATCTGAGAGTCTGACCTAGAAATCCATCTATTCTGAAGTTGCTTTAAATCCTTTGCTCTCTCTCTTTGGAGCCCTGAATGAAAATAAAAGCTTTTAGCTTTGCTTCTTTTTTTCGGACACTACCAACCATTGTTAAAGCTTCACACAGTGAAGTACCTGAAAAATCTCTGCTGAAACTCTATGATTTAGGAAAAAGGCAAAAGAGAAAAAAACAAGGAAAGAAGGAAGGAGAAAGACATCTCACTTCCACTGTCTGAAAAAGAGGAGGAAGGTGGGATTAAAGCTCAGATGAGAAAGTTCAGACAAAAAGCACAACTGACAGATGATATAGGTTCATCATGCATTAAAACATGTGTTTGCTGGCTGATTTTTAGCAGTTGCTTCTGTAAGAGCAACTACTTGCCACTGCTTTACCAACCAATGACTGAAGACAAAAAACAGCATCCATCACCTGAATGGAAAACTCTCTACTGCTCATCACCAGGGCTCCTTGTGCTACAGCTCTGCAGGGTGAGTGCTCTAGCCTGTTTACTCTTAGATAAATTGAACCATATTCTGATATCACTCACAAGAGAGTTGATAGAAAAAAACCCACAAAGGTGTTGGTTCAGCAGTAATGAGGCCTACAGATAAGCATACACCATCTTTTGTTTTCACAGAAACGTAGAAGCATAGAATGGTTTCAGTTGGACGGGACCCCTCTGCCATGGAGAGGGATGCCACACACTAGGCCAGGTTGTTCAAATCCTCATCTAACCAGCCCTTGAAAACTTCCAGGGATGGGGCATCCATCACTTCTCTGGGCAATTATTCCCCTTGCAGGGAATAATTTCTTCCTAATTTCTAATCTAAACCTATCCCCTTTCATTTAAAGCCACTAACCCTTGTTGTATCACTACATGTCCCTTTTAAAAAGTCCCTTTCTGCCTCTCTTGTAGGACCCCTTCAGTTGCTGGAAGGCTGCTACAACATCTCCCCAAAGTCTTCTTTTCTCCAGGCTGAACAATTCCAACTCTTTCAGCCTGACTCCATAGGAGAGGTGCTCCAGCCCTCTGATCATCTTGGTGGCCCTTCTTTGGACCTGCTCTGACAGGCCTATGTCTCTACTCTGCAGGGGACCCCAGAGCTGGATGCAGTACTGCAAGTACGGTCCAACTAGAGCACAACAGAGAGGAAGAATCATCCACCTCTGCATTCTGGCCATGCTGCTTTTGATGCAGCCCAGGACAGCATTGGCTTTCTAGGTTGCAAAAGTACATTGCTAAGTCCTCTTGAGCTTCTCATCTACCAACACCTTGAAGTCCTTCTCCTCAGAGCTGTTCTAAATCCATTTTCCATCCAACTTGTATTTGTGTTTGGGATTGCCCTGGCCCAGGTGCAGGACCTTGTGCCTGGCCTGAACTTTATGAGGTTCGTATGGGTCCATATCCTAAGCCTGTCAAAGTCCCTCTGGATGACATCCCTTCCCTCCAGCATGTTGACCGCACCACACAGTTTGGTGTCATCAGCAAACTTGATTAAGGTACATGAAATCCCAGTTGTTTTCTCTGTGTTTCTGCTTGTTTTATTTCATTTTTTCTTCACTTTTAAATATCTGAGTTGTCATCATTCCGTTTAAAAATTACCATTTTAACTCAAAACCTACACCACAAGTCTAAATGGGATGTAATTATAAACTTTTAATATCATTAGGAAATTAAATGATAAGAGCATCTTATGAAACTGCAACTAAATAGATGGTAAAATTACACTTTATTACTGCTAAGTGAAGCTGGAAACAGGATGGAGTTTTGATAGAAATCAGTTACAAATGTAAAATTGATCACTAATTGGCCAAAACTTCACAGATAATCAACAACAGCTAATCAAACAAGAGTTACAAGTTAAACAAATAAATCCTTCCCTCATAGTCCCTCTTTTTGAGACCGTGCTCACTATTAAATGTGACTCTGTTCACTGGTCATTTAACAGACCAGACATTTTTAGAGTTCATCCTTGCTCAAGGATTGCTAGAGACTTGAGACTGATTTCATGAAACAAAGCCTTCAGCACCAGAGGCTCCTGTCACAGCACATTACCTCCTCAGTAGTACTGGCAGAGTTGTCTGAGAGGCTTTATTGTGAACCAGACCAAGGCATTGATCCAGCTGGAAACAATCCCATGGATTTTTTTTTCTATTTTTTTTATTCAAGTCAGATCACTTTCTCCCTCTAGACCACAGCAGGAGTGGGAACATGTAGGGAGGCGGCAGACATCCTCTGCCTGGTACTTCAAAAATGCTAGGCCACAGCCCAGGAAGTTACTTTTTAAGACTTGTTCCTTTTTAATGGTTGTAGGTAATACATGTAGAAGCAGTCACAGATACTCAGCAATTAAAACATGTCCGAGAATCTCCAAACTTTGTAATGAAGTACATAATATAGCCTTAAAGCTCTGCACAACTGTACTTCCGCACAAGACTGAATTATAGAACTTTGATAATGTTGAGATCTCTTTTTTTTCCCCAATTACATATTTCATCTTCCATTTTCCCCTCTATACCACTGATTTTACAGCAGCTAGGCTCAGGCTGCTGGACACTCTGCACTCTGTCTCCACTTAATGGAGAAGAACATCGGTGCATTCAGTGCACTCTGCTGGCTGGAGCCTTGAACCAGACCATCCATGTTCAACTCGAAAAGCTGAGCTGTAACAGGTTGTCCTGACTCACCTCAGTCTATCCAGGACACTTCAGTGCAAACCTACACCTATAATTAGGGGCCCTGTGTGCAGCAAACTCCAAGCTTGAGCTCAGATGAGCAATAGTAAGTGGAAGTTGGACGATTTATAATGAGCAGTTGTGAGGAAATCTGTCTTGAGAACAGGTACTTAACTGATGGGATAGACATGCTGAGAGTTATTCTGCTGCAAGCAGTTTGTTACTGCAACATTCAGTTATTGCTTCAGGGGACTTTAAATATCATTTCTCGTGGCCCAGATGATCACAAGTATTCAGGCACATACAAGAAATGTAAGCTTTCCACAGTGCTATTTCACTGAGACACAGATGGAGCTGTATGATTTATTTGAAGTCACCCAGGGATACAGCAGCAATCAACCTCACCTGGCCTATTCCCCAAAGCACAGCCAGCCTTCATCATAGATGCTGACTAAGTACACGGTGTGGGGAGTAGAAATGGATTCCTCCTCTGGATTCTGTTTATTGCTATATACAATTTACATGGCTAGCAGCTTGTTATGGGGTTGATGATTCATTGATATGTCTTACTAGATCATACTTGCAGTATAACTTTAACTGTGGGTGCAACTAGCGTCAGCGAGGCTGGTGAGCTGACTGTATTTTGGCTAACTTGTTGGCAATTCAAACACGGGATTTCTAAACCCTAACGTCCGATCAGTGGCAGGTGGCAGAAAGCTCTACATAGAGAGTCAGGAGTTGAGGAAAAAGGCACAAATTTGTCAGCTGTGACTCAGGCCCTGTAAGACCCCAGGCTCTTCTCACAAGCTCATCAAAGGGGTTTTACATCAAAAAGATATAAAGCCCCAAAAATCCACTGATGGATTTTTTTTAAAGGGGCCTTCAGTTCTTTTATACCTTGAGACAACGTACAGGAAAAATGCTATAGTGCTTTTCAAGGGGTCAAAATAACACACTTTTACTGGCAAAATTTGGACAATAAGGGAACTTAGCGAAAGTTTAAAACAGGCATTCAATCAACATAAAGCATTTAACAAAGCATTCATTTAACAAATTCCAACCCATCCAGGTTTAAGCTATCCAACTATCCAGAAAAGGAAATTAAGAGAAGGAGAACTAGTAAAGATAGAAAGGGAAAGAGAGAAAGAGAGAATTATAGCTGCAGCCTTAGGTCCAGCATAGAACCAGCTACCAGAAATCCAAGAACAATAGGGCCATGACCATGCAGAGGTCGCATTGTGTTGGCTTTATTTGCCCTGGACTCCTGCAGCCACCTCCCTTCAAGTGGGGCCTTCAGTCTACTAGCCATTCTGGGGCTGGGTTAGGGACTCAGGGGGATGTAGTGTGGGGCAGTGCTCACAGTGTGCCAGTGACTGACAGCTGCACTATAGGCTCTCAAGGAGGTGGGATTATGAGGGGCAGAACACCATTCCACCCCGGTAGAGCCTGCTCTGTCCCTTCCCACACATACTGAGTTGTTTAGAGGCAGTAATAAGCTTAATAACTTTTTCCAGTCCCTCACATGCTCATAGTCTGAAGATAACATCATGTCACTGAAGCCATGTAGGTAGTACTCATAGCACCTCAAGTGCCTGGCTTTATCTGCACTTGGTCTTTTAAGTCTCATTGATCATGATTACAGCACAAGTTCTTCTTTGCACAGAGATATTTTGTACAACTTGACCATGACAAAGGTCTCGTACCTTTCATTGGCACCTGCTGTAAGATTGTTTTTAATTAGCAGTGCAGACTAGAAAGATCTCAAGATCCCCACCCTGCCTGTTTACTGTGCTCTTGAACATGTGTTGTGAAGCCTGTAATGGTTTGCTGTAGCAACCAATTCACTGTGTAAGGGGTGATGAATGAGTTATAATATTTTACTGCTCCTGGCTAAGTACATGAAGTGGTATGTGCAGAGTATATTTCAGGATTTATTCAAGTACGAGCATTGAAACACTCATGTTTTTTGCAGGAGGCAAGAGGAAATAAAGACTTTGATATTTTTTAGTAAAACTGAAGCATTCTTTGAAAATGTTTGCTCTGGTTTTGCCATTTTGAAGTATTAAATACAATGTAGTTTAGCGCAGTTATGCTTTAATTATATTTTAACATTTGCCACTATGTATAACTTCAGGGGAAGTGGGCTGTTTGTGAGAATTTCCTTATAGACTGGATGTGTTGGAAGCTGCAGGGAGGCTCTCCCTGCCAAAGAAGCAGGAGGAGGCAATGACCAGTGACAGGATCTGTCAAGAACTGGACAACCGGACAGGCTTCTGCTTCTGCTGTGGGGCTTCTCCACACACATTTGACTTAGGTCTGTTGTGTATCACTGAGGTATCATCACCTGCTTTCATTGTCACCCCAGGTTGCTCTCTGCCATTTAGTTTCCCTTCTGTTAAAGAAAGTGGGTTTTTCTAGAGGAAGGATGTAACAGGGAGAGGGGTTAATATGTCAGGGGAAAAACAGGTTCGAGGGATTCTGGAACGTGAATAAACCAAACACCGCTGCTAGTTGGCAAAAATAGCTATTTATTAGAAAAGGTGGCAAACAGGGAAAAAGGGGAATAAAAACAGGCGCCTGAGGGAAAAGAATTAGGGCGGAGGAAAAAAGTGCACAAAAACCCAAGTAAGATAGCTCGACACCCTATTCACGTAGGTGTCACCTGTAAGTCTTACCCACTCTAACTAGTAATAAAGTCTCTTTGTAGCAGCTGCGTGTTCCGGAGGGGTGGCAGGCTTCCACTTCAGCAGGTGTCCCCGCTAGAAGCAACTTGGTCCATCCTGAAGAGCCAACCTCCCCCCACCAGAAACGAGTCTGCCTTTATAAAGTTTATTGAGAGCACCTGCCCCGGGGAGGTGTGGCCAGTACCACCCCGTCAGGGGCTCTCAATCCCACCCCTTCTGTTATGTAAGTGCACCCCTCCTGCACATGCGTGAGCACCTTGGAAATCCCCTGACGCAGGCGCAGTGAATTGGGGGGGTCTTTCCAATTGAGTCTGGGGGATGCCTTCCTCACCTTCCTCATCACTTTGTCCTCCAACTGCCCTTGACGAGCAATTAACCAATCACAACAGACCAATTAAAACAGTTTTCACAGAAGTTCTCCCTCCAAGGCCAAGTTCACTGCTTTATCAGCAGACTTGGCAGGAGAAAACATAAACTACTGCAGGTGGCTAGGGCCAAACACAGACCAAAAAATAACATCCCAACTTCGTCCCGATACAAAGGAACTACACTATAGTTGTCCTATAGTAATAATGTTAGAGGACAATTGTACTATTCTGATATTCATAATTGTAAAAATATGTGGGCTGATGCAATGACCACAATTTGTCCTCCCATCTATTTTAATTGAGAGGTTTCTCCTAATCTCAACCTCTTCATTCCCAAGACTCAGCTGCATTAAGAAGCACTTTTCTAAATTCTCTTCTAGCTTTACATCATTAGATTTCCATTAAAAGTTGACATTTGGCTGGTTTTCACCCACAGCAGAAAGTTACAATCACTCTATCCCTATCACTCCGTCCCTCTTTCCCCTGTTTGAGTCAACACCAGGGTGTTGACATTGAATGTCTTCTGTTGGAATTTCATGACAGGTTGCTGCCTGGTGACTATCCTATTGGTCCCTGACATCAGCAAAACTCAATCTATGTGAAAGTCAAACAACAGGGAGATTCAGCAATTGCAGGGGAGAAAAAAAGCAAAACAAAACAACCTCACTGCAACAAAACAAACAAAACAAAATCCAGTCTTTTATGTGTTTCCTATATTAACACATATACTTACTGATAGCCTTATAAAGCCTTCAACACGGTCCCATACAACATCCTTATCTCCAAACTGGAGAGACATGGATTTAAAGGGTGGACTGTTTGGTGGATATGAAATTGTTGGGATGGGCACAGCCAGAGAGTTGTGATCAATGGCTCAATGTCCACGTGGAGGCTAATGACAAAGCTCTGTCTTAAGACCAGTGCTCTTCATTATCTTCATCAATGACAGAAACAGTGAAATCGAGTGCACTCTCAGCAAATTGACATACGACATGAAGCTGAACATTGCAGCTGATACACCTGAAGGATGGAATGCCATCCATGGGAACCTGGAAGAACATGAGAAGTGGGCCCATGAGAACATTATGAAGTTCAAAATGTACAAGGTCAAGGTGCTGCACCTGATTCAGGGTAATCCCAGACATCAGTACTAGTTGGGAGAAGAAGTCATTCAGAGCAGCCCTGAGGAGGGGAAGTTGGAGGTTCTCCTGGATGAAGAGCTGAACATGAGCCAACAGTGTTTGCTCACAGCCCAGAAGGCCAACTGCATCTTGGGCTGCATCAAAAGAGGAGTGGCCAGCAGGCTGAGGAAGGTGATTCTGCCCATCTGTTCTGTTCTCATGAGACCCCACTGGGAGTACTGCATCCAGCTCTGGAGTCCTCAGTACAAGAAAGATATGGACCTGTTGCAGCAAGTCCAGACGGCCACTACAATAATCACAGCGTTGGAGCACCTGTCCTACAAACACAGGCTGAGAAAGCTGGAGATGTTCAGCATGGAGAAAAGAATGCTACCAGAAGACCTCATTTGAACCTTGCAGTGCCTAAAGAGGACTTATAAAAAAGAGGAGGAGATATTTTAAATGAGTAGATAGTGATAGGACAAGGGAGATCAATTTCAAACTAAAAGAAGAGAGACTTAGATTAGATGTTGGGAAGAAATTTCCTATGAGGGTAGTGAGGCACTGGAACAGGTTGCCCAGGGTAGTTGTGGGTGCGCCATCCCTAGCAGTGTTCAAGGCTGGGTTGGAAGGGGCTTTGAGTAACAAGATCTAATGTGTCACATTTCTGTCCGAGACAGGGGCATTGGAACTAGATGATGTTTGAGGTCCCTTCCAGCTCAAGCTGTCATATGATTCTATGGGAGGTTGTATACTTCCCCTGGTATCAGAAAGATGTATTTGTGTTGTTTTAATCAGAGTGAATACTCATCCTCATCTAAACTATTGTGCCAGCTTAGCTTTAAGGGAGCTACAAGGTCATCTTTTCCTCACACAATCAGAATGCTGGGAATCAGGTTTTATGCTTCAGAAGTCAGGACTAGCCATCAACAAATGGCCAAAAAGCAAAAGTGATTGAAACAAAACCACACTGTCAGCCACATTTGCTTCTTGATTCTGAATCTGAAAAGGACTACATAGCTTTACATAATTCACATATTTTCATGGAAGACAATTATATGCACTGTCTTGCACAGTAAATTATAGAACTCTGGCCAATGTACACCTTTCTTGGCAATTAATCACACTGATATAATTTGAAGATGCTTTCTCCAATTTGTTTTTTCGCCATCATCAAGAAGATGAAAGCCTGAAAACCATATTTAGTTAAGTGCTTTCCTATTGATTTATTTTACCTTACTAAAACCTTTTTTTTTTAATGAAAAGTAAGAAAACACTTAAAATCTGTATCACAAAAATCCAGAGTTGCAATAACATTTTTTTAAAATGATACTGCACAGATACTCCACTCTGCCTTTAATTCTATGAAAATAAGCTGATTTTGTATAGATATTATATAATATTAAACCTTTGGCCCACAGGTATGAATGTTCATAAAACACCAGAGGCAATAACATGTTTTTCTTCTCTTAATCTTGACCATGACAGCAACAATTTCCTGTGTCTGTGTCAAGCAATATTAGAGGATGCCCTGGACAAAGTGTTGCCTACAAGGAATGGGTTAAAACCTGTAGCATTACACATTCAATTTCAGATATACAAGGTTTAAAAATGTAGAAGAGCAACAAGGCTGGTGAAGGGACTGGAGCATAAGTCCTATGGGGAGAGGCTGAGGGAGCTGGGGTTGTTTAGCCTGGAGAAGAGGAGGCTCAGAGGTGACCTCATCACCGTCTATAACTACCTGAAGGGAAGTTCTAGCCAGGTGGGGGTTGATCTCTTCTCTCAGGCACTCAGCAATAGGACAAGGGGGCACGGGCTTAAGCTCCGCCAGGGGAAATTTAAGTTGGATATCAGGAGAAAATTCTTTACAGAGAGAGTAATCAGGCATTGGAATGGGCTGCCCAGAGAGGTGGTGGATTCACCATCCCTGGAGATTTTTAAACGCAGATTGGATGTGGCACTGAGTGCCATGATCTAGTAAATGGACTGGAATTGGACCAAGGGTTGGACTCGATGATCTCGGAGGTCTTTTCCAACCCAATCGATTCTATGATTCTATGATTCTATGTATCCTGTTTGGAGCACATAGCAAGAGAACAGCATGTGCTGAAGGCCTGATGCTCCCAAAGTCAGTGAACCATGATAAGAAATCAGAAGATATTGCAAGAAGCTGCTTGCTGAGCAGATTTCAGAGAGACTTGCTTCCTCTGTCCAAACCCAGTGTGCATCAACGGGCTCTGCAGCCTCTCCCTCACTGCCTCCATCGGGTCTCTGACTGCCTGCTTTCAAGGCCAGCTACAATGTGGCACAGCTGTGCTACCTCAGATCACATTGACATGTAAACCCAGCAGAAAGCTGAAAGAAAGAGCTGTGAAAAGCTTTGTCAAGAGCCTGCATCCCTTGTTTCAGGAGCCGTCCTTGTCTCAGGTCTATACTGCAGCTACATGGTAGCTGTTCTGGTGTCTGGCCCTGTTTCCTACTTATCCTGACCTCACACTGCTGATTTCAACCTCCCGGCAGGACCTCAGACCTCCCTCATCACCACAGACTTGTGTCTCCGGACATGGCAGTGGGAGAAGCTGCCTCTGTCCTCTTAGAGACCTTGGCCAAGATGGAGCTCCTGAGGAAGGGCACGGTTACCCTTTCCCCAGCTCCCAGCTGCAGGTGGGGGCCAGGAGCTGTCCCAGCTGTCAAGGGGAGCAGCACTCTGGTTGCTGTGTGAGGGGGAATGTACCAGACAACAGACTGCCCCATCAGGAAGAGAAAATAGACAAAGCTTTCTTAAAGCAATTGGGAAAAACGTTACAATCTCAAGCCCTGACTTTCATGAGAGACTTTAATCATCTAGAAGGGCAACATGTTAGGGTACAAGTAATCCAGTTTATGGGGTATGTTTGGGACAGTTTTTTGACATAGGTTCTATGCATGAGATTGGCAGATCTAATCTGCCAATTAAGATCCTGAAGGAAGTGAGGAAGGCAAATAAGAGAAGAATAGCCCTTGACATCATGTGAACATGCTCCATTCTCCAGGGACCTCTTCAGCAGGCTCTCATGGGAAACTCTCCCAAAGAGCAAAGTTGCCCAGAAGACCTGTGCAGTTTTCACATGCAAGAACAGTCCATCCTCATGTGTGGGACAACAGGAGACCAGAGTGGCTGAATGGGGCTGAGCATGAAAGGTTCATGATAGGTGAAGGTGAAGTTAGAGACTATTTAAGTGAACTGAACGTATTATTAATAACACATGGGAACGAATGGGAAACTTGGAGGATGCTGAGGCTGCTCTCAATACTGTGTCTCATTAAGATTGAAATGTGCCAAAAATAAAACATGTAAAATATTCACAAGCAACTACAAATCCATGAGAGAAAGCAAGAAGTCAAGAAAGCCTGAGAATTCAAATGTCAGTCATGAACTATTCTCACCAAATGCCTTCTGCAGAGTTCCTCCTTCCCTTTCAGAACTACTTCAGGCTATTTAACCCTGCTTATTCAGCTCTGTCTTGTCCCTCATGAACACTACTTATGAGTCAAGCCTCCATGTCTGTTCCATCTTGCTAGAGACTTTTCAGGACAACCAATCGGAAAACCATCTGGATTGCTTCCCATTTGGTTTAATGGAGCATGAGAGTGAAGACATTCAAACAGTAACAATGGGTTAGGGCCAGGCAGCCTACTGTGTTGTTAGGGTTGCAGTAACTGATTGTAAAATAATCATTTATCTCAAATACTTTGAGATGAAGTTTACTACTTCTGACACAGATTAGTGTTTTGGGCTTATGACATAGAGTGAAGTAATATTATGAATATGGGGTTGTCCTGGTTCTCACCAGGACAGGGTTAATATTTGCAGTAGCCAGGAGAGGGCATGGCCAGGACCTGGTGCTTATTCTATACCACATCACACCATTTCTGGTGGGGCAAAGAGCTTGTTTCTAGGTCGGAGTAGCTTAGCAGTGGGAGCAGTCAGTCGAGTATTGTCAGGGGTTTCTGCGGGGAGTGAGCAGTTACATTTCTTTTCTTGTTCACTCAGGCATTAGTCATCATCATCATGACTGGGCTTCATGAACAAAGACTTAGGAAGGCTCTATCCACGTTTGTTACAAGCACACTGGTGGCTAATGAGGTCAATACAAGATAGACATGTCCGATTGCAAAAGGCACAGCAGAAAGACTCCTTAGGTGGTAGATTCTGCAAGACACGGTTCTTTCTGTGTTGTCTTTTCTCCTCAAGAGTGATCCTATGTGTGTTCTCAAAGGAAACAGCATCATTATAGATGGTGTGTCTCCAGGCCTCCCAATTTGAGGCCAGAGTAGACCAGTTATGTTGATCAATATGGCCAAGGCTGAGATGTTGTTTCAGGGAGTCCTTGTATCTTCTCTTCAGGGCTCCTCTCTTGTGGCAGCTGGTGGAAAGTTCACCATAAATCAGTCATTAGTACTGTTGCTGTTACTGGCCACGTGCTTATCTTATTGCTGGTTCCAGTAAATTGTTCTTATCTCTTTACCTTTTGTGCCTCCAATTCTGCTCTCCAGCCTGCTGCAGGGGAGGGGAAAGGGGAAGGAGAGTGATTGGGTGGCACATGGTTTGGAGTAGTTTCAGTGGGAATGCTAAATTGGAGAATACTACTCCTAAATCATGATAGGGGTATCATTTTTACATATAAAAAGTGTTGTTGTTATGTAGACATCATAATACCAAGGTATTAACAGCCACAGAAATTCTAGTTTCTAGTGTTTGTATTGTTCATAACGTCATGTACCAGGAATACCAAAAACCACAGGACAAAGTTTCTAATTTGAGTCAACTAATTCTTATCACATAGCTGATATATGGAAAATATTCCCCAGAAAGGTGTCACTGTGCAATTTTATGTCCCAGGGAGTTGTACTCTGTTCTACAGGATCCATATATGGATAATTAATGAATCTTCTCTAACTAGCCAACCACATGCCCATTGCTAGCTTGTGAGTCAGTATTAGTAATTCACAATGACATCAGCAGGTGGCTAGGGATTGTCCCTCACAGTGTGCCACTGTTTAACTAGTGTCACTGCATGATACTAGTTACACTGGCACATGCTAAATAATTCAAGCTTCCTTGGGCTCACACACAGACATCAGTAAGGTTTATTCATGCCTATTAAGCACCATCCTACACTGCAAACTGTACACAGTGCATTCTGTCACCACTTTCAACATAGAAAATGGTAATTCCTGATACAGCCAAGGCTGCCAGACATGTTGATTTTTCTGGACTTATCTTTTTTTCCTGATGAGAAATATCTTCCAGGTAGAATCTGAAAACTCTGCACTGTAATTTGTGCTGCCCAAGCATTATCATGGGTGAAGCACCCCGTATGCAATATGCATAACACACGTCCTCATTTTAATGCTTGTAGTCTGGATGCAGCAGATTTTTAGGGCAGATCTAAAGAGGGCAAAATAGATTTTCCATTTCCTGGATATGTTGGACATCCCAAACAGGTGCTGCAAAAATAGCCTGTACATTTGTAGTAAATTTGATGTACACAAGAGCTGGAAATTCCTGTGCATTTGTGAGTCACCTGGAGAGTACATACACACAAGCTAGAAACTGTAATTACCTCTGTTAGGGTGACATGTAACACAGTCTGACAGACATTTGTGAAAATGCAATGGTGTTGCCATTTGGAAAATGGCACGGCCAGAGTCAAAGCACTTTCACAAGTCTGTTGAGCTATTTACTTGCTTCAAAGAGGCAACCCAAGAGGAAATTCTAAGCTCAGAAGACTGCACAAGACTAACTCCATGGCTGGTATCTGAATGCAGAAGTGTTGGTGAGTGATAAAGGCCTTTTCCAAAGGTTGGTTTACACTGTGGTTCACAAGGAGCAAGACCAGTAAGTACAGTTATTGAGGAAATTAGACCTATTTTCGTTCATCCCTATAGCTCATGAATGCAACAAACTAGTAGTACTCCTGACTACCAACCTCTGTACATTTCAAAAACATGGATAAAACATAGGTCCAACAGAGCATGACTGAAACCAAAGGCCAGATAATACTGTATATTTGGTGCAGTGACAGTTCTGTATAAAACAAATAAACAAAAAACCCCAACTGACAGGCTGGCAAGACTTGAGATAGTGATCTGGAAATTGCACTAAAAAAACCCCTATGTTAGTAAAGAGATAAATAATTTATTGAAGTTTTTTCTCCCAGTTATACCGATTGGTACCATCTGTGTGTTCAGAACAAAGCAGAGATCCTTAACTCTATAAAAATTTTAGGTGAGTTTCAAGACTATCAAGACAGCAGAGTGGAAATAGCTCAAAATATATTAAAGAAATTTGCCTCTGCCTTAAAATATGCAATAATTTAGTTAAGAATAAGAAAACTGAGTTTCATCCACCAGCCCACTCACCAGCCCACACACTCAAAATATATTAAAGCAAGAACTCAGACTCACTGCTAATTCTTTGTCATAATAGACTATTTGGTACATGCTTTTCTGCCTATGACATACCCTCACTGAGAAATTCAATCTGTGCTGAAATTAAATCCCTTTTGAAACAAGGTAAAATTTCATTCCCATGTTCCAAACAACTGATCTTGCACAAGCCTAAAAGTGGTGGTTTTATTAAGGAAGGAGACACTGGAAGAATAGAATAAAACTACCAAGACAGATTTCACTCAGCCTGTAGGACTTTGCATCTGAATCTCAAAATGTCAGTCACTACACTGTGTCTCCTGAAGCAGGGAGGAAAACAACGCCCTTTCAAATAACAACTGTGCACACACAACACTAAATGCCATTCTCAGTCAGGCAGTTCTATTCCATTTCCCTTGCCTAATTTATAATTTTTTCCTTTAATTTCACAATGAATGATTTTAGACTTTCAGAGAGTTTATACTACAGTGTTGTGGCCAGATGTGTGTATCACGAGAGGCAGTTGGCATGTGCTCTTCCTCATTTACACCTCTAGATTTGCCATCTGCCACCTGGCATTGGGAGAGAGTCACTGAAATATTTCTATCCTTCAAACATTGAAAAAGGAACTTGATTACTAAAAAGAACATTGTATTAACCCCAAAGCTACTGTTCTTTTTCCATTTCACTGAAGAATTTATGCATAAAATCCCTCTGCGCCTGGCTTCTCACCACAAGCCAAGATAAACAGTTTACAACATCATTGCAGCACCAAGTGCACTGTTACATTTACATTGCCTTTAGGCTGATAGGAAGTGTGATAATTTTCTTTTTTGTTGTTAATCACATTACCTTCATTTGGCATTTGAAAGCTGTTTCTTCTAACTGAGTAATAGTTAATCAGTAAAAAGGTCCTTTCATTAATTCATTTAATACTACCTCCTAGCATATTCTGAATACTTTTCACCTTCAAATATTGCTTCATTTTTAAGTTTATATCCAAACACTCTAATCTAAACATAAAGCCCTAGAAGACTTTATTATTATTGCTGTTATTCTTTTCTCTGTGTTTTTCCTTATCCAGTGCTTTTTCTTAATCTAGCAATTTGATCTAGCAAATCAAATCTATACTGTATCAGACATTTTAGAAATCAGGCTACTGGATCTTTTGGCACAACATGGAATTTGCAGTGTGGACTTTCAGGGGCCTTTTTTTCCCTTTTAAATATCTTTGATATCTTATTAAGGATATCCTACTAAGAATTAGTAAGAGAAGGGCTTATTTCCAGCTATATTGTTCTTTCAACTTTGACTTAAAATGGAGGGGGGTCAAATCTTTAAATCTAAACTTATTCTGAGAAATTAAAGATCAGAAATTAAGGGGTTTTGTCTTAGAAAACATCCTCAGATACCTTCGTGCAGTAAATAACATACAGTGCTTATATCACAGAAGCATTTTTCATGTGTACTCTTCCTGGTCATTGGAAATTATCATTATTAGGATTAGTCTATTTTACCTCCTTCATCACTTCTTCAGAATCAGTACATGTCCTCTGCTAGGATTTATTGATCCAGCTTTAAATACAGTTCCAAAGTCTACTTGCTTTAACCATCCATCAGAAATCTATCCAACATTTTTATACCATCCGACACAGAAGCAAACACACATACAAATACAATTTCTTTCTATGGTTTCAGGAACATTTGTGTCATTGTAATGTTAGAGTGAGTGCAATTGTACTTTTTATTATGACACACAATTCCAAACATGGTTCAGGAAAATACAGATGTTGTCTTTCAGAACAAACCAGTTCGATAAAATACTTTCTTTTACTTGTGAAATTTTCAGACAGAAAACAGTTAACATATTGGAATCACCATTATCTCCAACATGCAGCAAATTCTAATTATCCTGGAAGATAAACAGTTCACACGTTTTACACTGAAAAGTTTAGCAAGTGCTATTATTCTATTTGGAACAGGCACAGAGAAAAAGGTAAAAGCCCAATGTCATGCACGGTACAAAATAGAGTGATGCAATGACTGCAGCTCCCCCTGATCCTAAAAGAGCAACTCAATCTTATGCTGTAATTTATACTCACTCTTCTGTTTTCCAATAATATGCAATTAATTAGGATACCTTACTTCCTCTCAGTTCACCTTGAACATATTTCAAGGTTTAACTCCTTCTCTCCTTCCTCCTCTAAACTAAAAATATATCTCTCTTACTGATATTCTGATTTTGTCTTCAGATACAAAACATTCTCATTATTCTTAGCAACCCGCACTCCACAGTGTCCCTTCTTTTGTTTGGTTTACCTGATACCCAGTTTGCTGAACTTGACCCTCCCAGACTATGTCAGACATGCATCAGAGAACATTCTCTCTGATTTTTTAATTCCCAATGGTATGAAATTTAGTTTCATAGCAAATATCAAGGATGAATACACTCCTGCTGCAGGATACAGATAATATTGAATTATTTATAGAAAACATGCTGTATCTCAACACAAAATAATGCTTAAGTAACCTTTCTTGGATATATCAATAAAGATTTTCAGAAGCACATGGAAAAAAAAACAACAACAGAGAAAGAGAAAAAATACAGGAGAGATTACATTTGGAAATATAAAAAGAATTGCCATTTAAAAAGTTAGAATAAAATACTACATGATGTCATCAGTTTGCAGAGAAGTAAAAAGAAGTCTCTTTAGTTATTCTACAAGATCAGAACAAAAGAGAATAAACAAGCAGAATTTACATACGTGTACATTTTTCTTCAGTTGGGAATATATAAGCATCAGTTACTTGGTCTAAGAACATGGAAGAAATGTCCACAGACAACAAAAAACATTAAAAATGTTAAGGCTGCAAAATCAAGTTTTGAAAAATTACAAAATTCTAGGCTTATGCTTAGAATGTCATTGCTGATGCACCCACGTATGTGCATCTGATGCTTTTCAGCTATTGAGAAACTTCACAGTGTTTCATCCTACTTTAGCCCAGAAAAAAAATAAATCAAAGTATTCAGTTAAACAATTAGTTCTTACTGTTCACCTTGTGAATGGAATTGCAGGAAAATCAGGGAGTTCTGACTCTCTCCTTCTGTCTTATGGACCACTTTTCATGCTCAGCCTATGCTTTTTCATGCCTCCCTCTGCAGCTTTGGGGGGAGCCAAGTAAATCCCCATAGAGGGTTTATTACCAAGGGGCAATGTACCCCATGGAGTTGAGCTCGCTGCTGGCAGGTGCTCTATATCAATGTAGGTAGCATAGGGTGGAAAAGACTTAGAAAGGTCTTACTAAAAACCTTTAGAGTTCTGATAGGAATGAATCTCTGTATCCCCAAGGCAAGAACCACCCACCTTCATTTCTATTGCAAGACCCTAAAAGGCTTTTCTTTATGACCAGCATCTCATTCAACACACCACCAAGGACAGTGCCCTGAAATAATCCATCTTTCTGAGATGCAGGGAGACTGAGTCCATTTGCATCAGATGTGTACAGTTTGTCCAATTCAGTTACAACCTGGAGATAATATTTTTGTTTTTAAAAATTCTTAGGCCTGTCCTTTTAACACTGGCATTGTTTGATATAGTACCATAATTATTTGGCAATTGCACACGTAAAAAGAAAAAGTGGTGCTATCATTATGGGAGGAGAAAGGGAGGAGTCACACATATATAGGGGCCATATTTTTACTTGCTTTTAATTTGTCTGAACCTTTCTTCAATTTTTTTTTAAAAATTCAACACTGTGTGGAAGATTCAAAGCTCAGGAGAACTTGAATGAATAACTACCAATATCAAAAAACTTACCTAGTATAAATGTGTACAGCTATTACATATTTTCTCTACATTTATTAAAGGATGTCGGGGTAATCACTTCAAATAACTTGGAACAAATGAACAGAATTTAACATCTCCATTAATAAATCATATATGAAAAAACTTCCTTGATTGAACAGTGTAATTATTGTCAAAATGAAACCTTTCCAGACACTATTTCTTTCCTAAGTTTTCTACCAAATTAAGAATTGTAGGAACCACATGATACACTGAAGAACAATATGTGATACAAAACCGTGGAGAAAAGCAATGGTAATATGCAGAGGGTTGTTCCACTTACCAAAAAACAGATAACAATGGTTAGTTGAAAAGTCAGCAAATAAACTCCACACAATTTGAAACATAGTGCCCTTCCAAAGGGCAATTTATTCCATGGTAAAAGGTGACAGAAATAGTCAATTTGAACTGGTTTTAAATAATTATATTACCTTTTATTCATTATCGAAAAAACAAGATTCTTAGTTTAGATATCTAAATCCCAGATATCTGATAGGTGGGATGACCATCACCTAAAATTTCCAGGTTCTACAGTCCAGTATTTACCTTTAGAGCAACATACATTTATTTTAAAAAATCCCACAAAACTCTTTTACATATATTTCAGGCATGGATATATACATATCACAGGTAACTCAGAAGTGAGAATCTTGAAATGCTGATGTAGGTCCTAAAAATTCTCTAAATTTCTGAAAAACACATTACTATCAATTACTCAGTGCTGACAAAGAAGTGAGACAACACTCTTCAGCTGTCTGAATCACATCAGTGACAACATTCAAAAAATTGACCGTTATACAGAATATTAGAACAGCAATTGGCTGTGAGGAAAAAATTAAACAGCTATGAGAAACAAATTAAAGTAAAGAAAAAAATAAGAAAAACCTATAGAAATATATCAGTATTTTAAAGTATTGTGTGGTGACATGAACTATGTTTTTATCAAAGACATATTCTTTAAATAAATTCCCAAAAGATTATCCCAAACTTGGATTCATACCCCTGAAGTCAAACACTCTCACTTCAGAACAGGAAAGTGACAAATATACAAACTTTGACAGACTTTTGCTTCAATACCGTTTAATACAGGGAAAGGTGCACTTTACAAGCACAAAGAATCAGGAAATTACTGGCACAGAAATGCATCCCAAAATTCTGGGAGTCATGGTGTTTCTTACACAGTGCTGTGGCTAATCTTTAAGGTACTTTTGTACTTCTCATTTTTAGAACTTGAGACCTCTTTTGCCAAATACAACATATTTCCCTTTTGCCATCAGATAAGCAAATATAAAAGATATGGACAAACAAAGTGTGTATTCTTGTGGTATGTAAAAATAATTTTTATTTTTATTTGAGAAAGCAGTTTCTGATTTGCATTAATGAAAATTAAGTAAAGAAAAGGAAGTGAAAATTTAACTAATGATCAGATAAATGTGGAAAAATCTAACATTAGGATTTAAAAAATAAATTTCAAACCTATTATGTAGCTTAAGGTCACTCCAATAATGAATGACACGTGGTGAATGCACTTTATGCAACAAAAAATGATGTCATATGGAAATATAGGATAAAAACAAGACGTTCATATATTCATTATTGAACATACACAAATGAAAGGTGCAATTAACAGCTAGACATTTGTATTTTAGTGTGCAAAATTCAAGCAACAGGCACAAAATATCAAGAAGCAGGTGCTTTTCAGGCTTCTGTACATTAACTGAAAAAGAAAAAGTTTTTTTCACTCTAAGCTGAAAAACCTCTTATTTTCTGTTCTGTAGTTAAATCAACAGATTTCCATTCTGAGAATCACCCATTCTCAGAGAAAGCTTCACTAGACAGTGAAGCGTATTCAGAGATTTCTTCTGATTGACAATTTAGTTATGGTTCACCTTTGCTTTGTTTGATTGCATGGTCATGCAAGGGAAGATTAACTTGACACCCTCCTTTAAAGAATGATTCAGTCCACATTTCCTACATTATATTTCACTAGTTAATCAGGCATTTGCAAAAGCTGAAGACTAAATAATCAGTCAAGAGTTGAAAACATGAAAAACTAATGAGTCAATGTATATGTAAGAGTCACAACTCCTGTATGATGGAATATATGTAGCACCAATTGACATGTTTATTTAGAATTCACCTTTACAGGTGCTCAAAATTAATATCGATAGCCATTTTTAAAGGTCAACAGGATTGAGTATACTGATGTTTTTGTATACCAGTCCGAATTATTTTTAAGGCTGCACCTGGTGTGAGTGACTTTTGAATCATTCCTTGATCTTTACTGAAATAGATCAGTTAGCAAAAGAAATTGCATTTCTCTGAAAGTGGAATGTATGTCTAATATATGGAGATACAATCTCTTCTGTAAAGGTTACGAGAAACCTGGTCATGTTAATCTTTCTGTACAATAACTTCTTTTTTTTTTTTTTTTTTTTTTTTAAATTCAGAGCAAAATAGACAATATTTTCCTACTAACTTTAAGTCATCATGGATTGCTGATACTGTTACGTTTTTGGAGATTTAATCAACTTCTATTGCAAAACCAGATAAAATAGATGTATTTTATCCAAAAGTGTTGCAAGGGAATGGAGAGGAAAAGGACCATACATCTAGCAGAAGAAGAACGGAAGGAAAACATGACACTAGAAGACGAAAATGACAGTGAGGTCAGGCAAACTGCCCTGCACATGCCAACATGCAACAAAGTGCTGTAATGTATCAATATAACACTAAGAGGCTGACTATCACTCTTTGCTCTCTGCCATATGTTTGTCTATTCAGACTGCTCAAAGCAGATTTGTTCTCAGGTACAGGCAGTCCACTCCCTCAGTAAATGTCCCAAACTGTGCTTCAAAGACTGAAAGCTCTTGGGGTGTTTCCCCTGTATCACAATAGCAAGAATGGTTTTGGATGATTTTCAAGGGTTGCCAAAAAGGTATAGATGATTGGAGAGCTATACAAATAAAAGCCAAAAGAGGAGGAGAGGATCTTTTCTTTCTTTTTTTTTCCCTTTTTTTATTTATAATGACCTATCTACTAATGACTATGATTGGCTACCTCTAGAGTAGAACAATAAGAAGTATATAGTCTCCTGCCTAAGGATTGTTATGCTAATAATTAAACTGTTACCATGATCAACTAGAAACCTCTCTAACAAATCCAGAACATTCATTGGAGTTTTTTATGGGCTCATTTCCAACAGGCTGTCTGAATAAGACCACCCTCTTTAGTTAAGAGCATTAATGGTATGGAAAAAAGTCATATCACTCCAGCTGGTGCAAAGAACTGTCCTGGACTGTGCTTTTTGTTGTTGTTTTTAAACAATGCAACCATCGAATTCAGCCATCCCGATAGCTTGTCTATGGCAATGACAAATAGAAAATATTTGCCATATTTTGAAAATATGACAGAAAAGGCAAAGAATGATATTCTTGGTGTATTCTGTTGGCTTCTAACAGTCAAAAACTAGGGATTTCATGAGTCACAGACTGCAGTCAGATGCACTGATTTTAGTAGCTTCATCTTCTTACTTTCAGCTGTTTTCAGCTTTGTATTTTCCATTTTCTTTAGGTTTATTTTTAGATTGAGCTCTTAGGTCAGAGAGAAGTACAGCCTTCCTGTGTTCCAGTTTCTGGGACCAGCTGTGCACAAAGTGCACTGGGTCACACCAGCTCAAATAGGTGAAATGGGTTAGATCCAGAAAATTAGGAATTCACTTCTAGAAAGACCCAAGTATCTGCCTAATCTGTTTGACTTCTCTTTTAGGAAGTTAATGGCCTGCTTTGGGCTCCCATGCTGAAGAGAAATATTGTCCCTCTACGACAAGGTGACAGAAATTCTATCATGCCATAGCACTCAAATACTCGCATGCTTGAAGTTCAGGTGAGCAATGTCTGACTGTATTTCAAAACTGGATATTTTATTTCTAAATTTAATCAGCACTATTACATCATGTTTTCTGTGTTTTTTTGATTTTTCATGAGCTCCTCCAAAACTTCCTCTGCTGACAAATTTGTATAGATAACTCAAGGTTTTCATATAAATAATTTATTTTTTAATTACTTATTTCCAGGTTACTTAACATCTCTGTATGGAGTTGAAAGTGTGACATCTGCCTGTTCAAAAAATGGTTTTTTGTGAGTTCAGGAGCTGGTGACATTGCACAGACAGAGGGTAGGGACCTTTTCAAATGTCAGAGATTAGAAGAGGAAAGCAAACAAGAAACCTTTTGAAATTCTGAGACGAGAAAGTAGATTAGGAGAGGAGCAGAGGCTGATGGTCTGAAAAAAGTATGTCACTATAGGGGTTAATAGCAGGTCTATTATCTCCCTGGATGAAGATATTGACTTGACAAGCTTTCTGTTGTATCCCTGAAGATAAGGAAGCCAGTACGCAGCCCTACTGGAGGAACAAAGACAGACTGTAAAGCCAGTAGGCCCAGGATGTGGGAACCACAAAAAGGCCTTGAGCTTTGCCAAATGTATCAGCAATAAATCCTAGCCAATTAAAACGTCATTGCTTGCTTGCCTAAAATAAGGTTGCTTCTGGCTGCTAGCAAAGGATATAAAAAGGCAGACAACAAAATAAAGAGAGGCATGTATTCTGCACACAACTAGACTGCTTGTGTCTTTATTGGCCATCACGACTCTACAGCGACAGGTCACACTGTCATCAATTACTTCTTAGAGAAGACAAACCTGGTATGAAAAGTACATTTTCCCCTAGTTCCGCTACACTTTACATTAAGTCAGTTTTTAATACCCTTTAAAACCTAAAGTCTTATCATCTGATGCAGGAATCCATGACAAAGAGGTATTTAGCAGAGTTAAAGTACTACAGGTCCTTGAACATGAACAGTGGCAGCAGCAGGTAACACCGCTGGTGGAGGCAGCTCCCACTTGTGTGTCTAATCACTTGAGGGGGGGTTTACATATATGCTATAGTTTAGCAATCCATGATTCAGTGAAAAAATAGATGTTTCTAAAAACAAAAGACAAAAAAAAAAGTTTTGGTTTTTTTATAAATCAAAAGAGTTACCTCAGTTTTCTTTTATATTTGAAGCTCTCTGGGACAGAGACTGCCTATTTATGACTTTACAGTCAGTGTTTCTGGACATTTTTGTAAATTGAATCTGAAATAATAGTATTCAGGGAGTGTCTAGAAAAGGTAGAAGCAACTATTGAGCCAAGGCCCTTCCATGATCTTGTATTGAGCACCAATTGCATAACAATAATTTGACCTCCCACTGGAATCTGTTCTTGTTACTTTTCAGTCATGTGAGAGGCTTGTGGTCAGTCAAAAGCTGATGACAGTCTAATCCATAGAACCATTTTGTAATTTCTTCTCATGCCCTAATGTACCAGGCAGTCCATCTCAATAAGAGCATAGCAAGATACAGTATCCCTTCAGTGTCCTCAAGTTTTATGCATCAATTACACTTGCTGCTCTCTTCACTTCTATCTCAGTATACTTACTTGCCATAGAAGAGGAAACACTTTCAAGTCATCCTAGCTCATGTTTGCTTACGTTCTATATTTTGCTGCAATATCAACTTGCTTCAGAAAAGCTGGTCACCTTTCAGAGATCTCTGCATAGACTGAAGAAAAAAAAAATCAAAATTCTATTTTGCAGTGGGAATCATTTGTTTTCATTTTGTGTTCAACAAGTCTGAGGTGCTCAGTGATGTCTGCACCTTTCTCATCATCAAGGAAAAGCCCAGAATGAGAACCCCCACCAGGGATAGGGAATAGAAACATTCAAAGTGTTTTAAGGCTGGACTAGGAAACGAACTTTCCAAATATTCATTTGTATGTGAAAAAACAGCTTGAATTTTGAATGCTAACAGGCAGCAGCTACTTGAGTGTATATTTACTGGGGTAAATGTCTGAAACTGAATTTTGGAAACTCTTCAACTTTCAGGAAGAAGACTGCTACTTGGTAGATGCAGCTGGTGTGGGCTTGTTGCAAATTTTGATGATGCTCAGACTGAACAAAATGACGCATCCTGAATCCTTCCACTAATAAGAAAACATCACACAGAACCACCAACTGGAAGGCTAATCATGTGTTGTGCTTCTGCACATCAGCTATTTAGACTGCGAAAATGACCCATTTAGATTGGGAAAATGGAAGGCTTGGGGGCCAAGAAAGAAGAGCTGATGCCAAAAAGAAGCAGTCTCAAAAAAGAAAGGAGGCCTGGAAAACAGAAGATGACAATCCTGGTTGCAGAAAAGAGCCTGGAAGTGGGGATCTTTCCCCAGTCAGAGTGGTGTGGAGATGAAGGCCAGGAATGCCCAGAGAGCTTGGCCAGTGATGCCAGTCTACCTGAGAACAGTGGATGACTGGGAGTCAGTGATGTCAAAAGGTACCTGAGAAATAATCCAAAGGGAAATGACCAGCAACCAGCTGCACCACTTTAGACACTCACAAGTCTATGGGGCCAGATGGGATCCACTCAAAGGAGCTGAGGGAGCTGGCAGAAGTGTTCACTGAGCCACTTTCAATCATTTACCTGCTGCTCTGATTAACCTCTTGGAATTAGTATCCTTAGCTTAACTATTTTCTAGAAAATTTTTGCAGATTAAAGTTTTCCTCTTAAACTGTTTTAAAACAAGTTAGTGTATGTTAAATGATCATGATTTTTTAGACAGAGATTACATTTATCATCAGTTCCTACATTAATTTTAAAGTTGGCTGTTAAAGTCACCTTCAAGACTCACCTTCAAGGACCCACTAAAAACATACATTTAGTAAATGACTCAAGAAAGAGATGCACACACATTTCCTTGTGTTTTAACTTCTCTCAATTCCATTACACAAAATGCACTAGCAGAAACATTTTTCTTCCTTCTCTTCCAGCATCATTTCTTCAGCTTGTCATTTTCCTGACACATTAAATCTACCTAAGACTTGGCCTTTTTATTTTTAGTGTTTTGCTGCTCTCCAAAGATTTTGTCCTCTGAAGAACTGAATTTCCTTTTCATTACTTCTGTAGCTCTTCTTGCTGCTTTAACTATGTACATTCTTTACAAACATCTGCATACTTCAAAAAATTAAAACTATCTCTGGAGAGGGTTTTTATTCAACAGTCCAAAAAAACCCCTAGGTCCTCTTGCAAATATTTAAATATAAAATATATTAATTGTTAAATTAATTAACTGCTAAATCCTGTTAAATTAACTGTTAAAGCCTGTTAAATCCTCAGAAGTCCTTGCAAACATTTTTATTGTTTTGCCATGCAATTAAAATATTCTTTTATTAATTAGACTTCATCAGAAATTTTAAAAAAATATTAGAAAATATTTGGATTTTATAATAATTTTCTCCCATTTGACTTTGTAATGAGAAATTCTCTCAAACAGGAAAGAAATACTTCCACCAACCATCTTTCCATTCTTGTACCCCAGAATTATGGTCTAACCCTGATATATTCTGTCTTCAAAGACAGAGCTCTTCTCCTGAACAATTTGAAAGCACTAATTCCACAAATAGAAAGTATGGCTTCACTTCTACACGTAAAATTTTTCAGGCTCCACAGGGCCTTGTTCACATGTCAGAGCTGTGTATTATATGCTGAGTTTAAGCAGAGCCTGCTTTTGTAATAGGAAAATCTTGATGGATTACTAATGAGGAAAGATTGTACAACAATCTATGAAGCAGAAATTTTGTAAAATAAAACCGTAGCTACTAAAATGGAGAGTTCAAGGACAAAATGTTAGGAGTATGTAATGGTTGGGATTTTACATAATCTCCAACAAATTATACAAAGTTGCAAAATTTAGAGTGGGTTTTAAAATTTACGTACCTTCCAAACACTCTCCCTGCTTAGATATGTCCTTGGGAATTTGGAGTGGTTTTAAATACTAGAAAAGTTTTAGTGACTGTGCCAAATAAAGGAAATAAGGAATCTACTGCAATACAATCAGAAGTCTGGTAACACTTGCTTTGAGAATTAAATCAGAAGATAAAGATATCCTGAAGAGGATAAAGGAGACATGTATAAAGTCTCTGGCTAATAAATGAGCTTGAAAATCCAAGTCTATTTAATTTTTAATTAAAAACATTTATAATTTTCAGAATATGTAGAACAAAATGGACCTTTCTTCCTGAAAACACAGCAACACTTTTGCACCAGCTTCACTGAAATGATTCTCCCTCCTCTTTATACAGAGAGTTCTAACTAGACTGATGTTAACAGAGAAAGGCTTGTGAGGATTTCTTCCTCACTTTATTTAGAAAGTTCTCAGTCCACAACCTAAGCAATTTTTCTGTCCTGGCTTGCTAAGGACTCACTCGTGATAATACTAAAACCAGCATTCAAAATTTTAGTAGACAGGCCTAGAGTATATTAGATTAATACTTTTCATAGCTTCCCTTCCTCCTTTTCACTGCTCTTACTTCCCTTCTTCAGTAACATTATGTAGCCTCAACACATGGGGCTGTGCTCTAGTAGCGCCACCGGAAAACATTGCAGTGATAAAAAGCTTGCCAAAAAAACAGTCAACCATGTGCACACCTTGCCAGCGAGAATCTTACAGCTGCTTCAAGGATTTCTAGTATCACATTACACCAATCTAGTCAAAAGGGTCCCCAAAGAAATTTCATAAGTGGTGAATTTTGAGTGCTCACTGAAGTGAACCCATCACTTTCTGTTTTGTATGTGCTATTAAGACAAAAACCAGAGTTAGTAACTATAGCTGTCTACCAAGGACACCAAAGAAATCTTTTAAATACTTACAGGAAAAAAGTAAGCATATTTGGGGAAATTAAAAATAAATTTGTTTTAGAAAAAAACCATCAAGTCATATGCAATCCAATTATTAGCTGTATATCAAAGACTTCTGTGTAAAACAATTAAAATTCAATTAAGGAATCAAATTACCTTTATAGCAAATTATAGGGGGTTACGATTTCTGTTAAAAGTCAAACAGGTTGTTAGCAATTAATTTATGTCATTTAGTATTGATATGTAATTAACTTCAAAAAGTAACTTTTATTTCCAATGGAAAAGCTTTCCTGATTATGTTATGAAACTTAATCAGGCAGAGGAGTCACAAAGGCATTCCCATCCTTCTCTTGACAAGCAGCAATCTGTATTGTCTGAGTTTGACAGGCAATGGTTTTTATCTACATAATTTTAAACCAATTATGTATCTTGTCCTTTATTTATGAAAGCATTCTTTTTGTTGTATAATTTCTCCCCCAAAAAATTCTATCAAACTAAATTACAGGAGGGAAATAGATGCATGAAACAGAATAAGTAGACACAAGTTCTGAAACAAATATCAAGCAATTTGTATTTACATCAAAATAACAGTCTAAGCTGGACACTAAACTTAAACATTTTATTAATTTCTTAGTTCCACTCTTTTTTTTATTTTGAACTAGAATAAAATATGTTGTTAACCAGCATTCGTGTTGCATCTTGTATTTCCCTATCTCCAAATGAGCCTTTAAAAACTGTTGCCAAAATCAATTGTTGATTATGACAGAAAAGACCCTCGGATTCTGATGGTTAACAAGGAAAACATGAGACAGCAGTGCATCCCCCTGGCGAAGACCCATCTTCTCCTCTGTTCAATATTAGTGAGGCACTGTCTGGGCTCCCCAGTACAAAAGACATGAACATACTGGAGGGAGCACAGAAGGTGATTAAGAAACTGCAGTATCTCTCATATGGGGAGAGGTTAAAAGGTGGGACTATTTAGCTTGGAGAAGAGAAAGTTTAGGGGGATCTTACCCATGTGCAAAAATGCAAGATAGTGTGGTGTGCAGAAGACAGAGCCAGACTTTCCTCAGTGGTGGATAGTAAAAGACAAGAGAATCATAGAATTAATCATAACGTCATAGAATCATGGTATGGGTTGGGTTGGAAGGGACCTTCCAAACCCTTGAAGGGTCAAGTAGCACAACCCTCCTGCAACGAACAGGAACATCTTCAACTAGACCAGGTTGCTCAGAGTCTTGTCCAACCCGACATTGAATGTTTCCAGGGATGGGGAACCTACAGCTTCTCTGAAAAACCTCTTTGAGTGTTTTATCAACCTCAGAGTAAAGGATTTCTTCCTTATATCTAATCTGAATCTACCCTCTTTTAGTTTAAAATCATCACCCTTTGTCCTGTGACTACAAGCCCTATTGAAAAGTCTGCGTACACCTCTCTTATAAGCTCCCTTTCAGAAGGCTGCAAGAAGGTCTCCTCAGCGTTTTCTCCATGCTGAACAACTTCAGCTCTCTCAGCCTTTCTTCATAGGAAGGGTGTTCCATCCATCTGATCATTCTTGTGGTCCTCCTCTGGACCTGATCCAACAGGCTTATGTCTTTCCTGTACTGGAGACCCCAGAGCTGGATACAGTACTCCAGGTGGGGTCTCACAAGAGTGGAGTAGCGAGGGAGAATCACCTCTCTCAACCTACTGCCCACTCTTCTTTTGATGTAACTCAGGATACAGTTGGCTTTTTGAGCTGCGAGTGTACATTGCCAGCTCATGTCTAGCTTTTCATCCATCAGGAAGGAATGGGTACAAGTCAAAAGACAGAAAATTGCATCTGAGCACAAGAAAAAGGTTTTTGATTGTGAGGATGGTTGAACAGTAGAATGGGTTACCCAGAGATACAGTGAAGTCTCCATCCTTGGATAATATACAAACCACATTTGAACATGGTTCTGGATATCCAGTGTTCTGAGCAGGCATGTTGGGCTAGATGATCTTCACAGGTCCCTTTCAACCCCTGCTATTGTGTAATTCTGCAAATAAAAGTAATTTCCAGAGTCTGAGCACAACCAGTGCAAATTATTGTGATTTTTGCTATTAATTCCAAAAGGGTATGATCAGACCTAATGGATGGGTTAGTGGCCTTGCAATACCATGAGCTTGTTAAGGTAGTGAATTCAAAGCTACACAATTACACTGCTGTACTTAATTATTTTGTTACCTTAAAGGTCAACACAAAAATAGTCTGGAATAATGAGAAAAGCACACATCAGATTGTGAAGGATAGCTGTGAATTAACAGCCATGGAGCTGACCTATCTGAACAAATGGAAAGATAATTATTTCTCAGAGGTTATGTGTGTAAATTAACCTTGATATAAAATGAATGACAGATGCCAGAATTTACAGGAAGCAGAACATTAGCTTCATGATACTGACTAGAGTAGTATAGTATTAGTATACTATAATACCTGACTATTCTAATATCTATTGTTCAGTTAAAGCACTCTCTCCCTTAGAGGAAAAAAGTTTCCTATTTTCTAAGACACTATTCTGCTCTAAAGCAAGGGGAGCTGTCAACATGGAAACTACCACCAAAGGTTGCCAAAATCCATTTGTTTTACTTGCTTCAGACTTGCATTGCCTGAAAATGAGATGGCTAAATGTGGAGGTTTACCATGGTTCATATTTGTCCTGCAGCAAAGGATTCAGAGTCCAGAATATGAGTATATTAACAAATGCAGCACTGACAAGTACTGTCTTTTGATCCTTCACCCACTGAATTACTCTACAAAATCTTTTTTTTCCTACCACCTGTCCCTTTCCCCCACCTGAAAAATCTTAAGGTCACACTGATATGAGCAGATTAATGTTCATGTAATATCCTCACAATGAGATCTCCTACTCAGCAAGCTGGAGCGCTGGGCTTTACCCACTAAGCTATTCAACAGGTTATAAAATTTGTGCATATGAACTTTAAAACAGAAAGCCTCTAATAGCTCTTAGTTAAAGTCCTCTCTGAGAATTTTGAGTGACAAAAGTAAGTAATTAAACCAGTAGGACAAAAATATATTTATATCGGAAACAATGAGAGTGTTGCTTTTCCTGCTTCCTGATTTCATCACACTGGGCTCAAAGATTGTCACATCAAAACAATGATAAGCAGGAGTGGCTGACTCTGGGAAAGAAGAAGAACACAAGCAATATGAGCCTTGACTGATTAGATATCTGGCATCCATCACTGAGCTCAGAATGCAGAAACGAAAACTGTACCTTCATAGTATCCAAGCACCATGGTCTCCAGCACTGTGCACACTCCCAGCACTGTCTAGAGACCTGTTATGTATCAGTTGCAGCCAGTGGCTAATTGTTAAAAAAGTCTGAGGAGAGAGGAGAACATTTGAAAACACAAGACACCATATTATAAAAAAGGAATCCCCTACATTTAATCTTCACTCTTTCCTCTCTACCTTTTTGATTGTTCCATCTCACAAGTAACAAGGCCTCCAGAAACAACCACTGTTTATATCTGAGATTCAAAATTCTAGCTTTAAGACAGTCACAGTTAGCTACAAGTAAACCAGCTGGAGAAATGAACCCAACTCAAGAGAGATTACAAGTCAGAGCTACAACTTACTGAAAAGATCACAATAAATACAGTGATACAGAGAAAAAAATGGTTCTAACCCACAAAGACAGATGTATAACCCAGCACTCTGAGAAAAAAAACATAACAGTGTTTGTTGGCCCCTGTGCTGAGCACCACGTGGCTCCCTTGGGGGCAAAGTAAAAGGAAAGGAAGACCTGTTGGTCCAGCTGATGGTCACAGTTCTGTTGAAGTAATGATCTCAGGCTTGTCGTGAGTGGCAGTCGCAGTCCTGTTGGAGTTCTGGTCCTCCTCTGGATCCAACGAGTGGTACCAGAAGTTCAAAAAGCTCAAGATTATATGTGCTCAGATTCAGATGGGAATGTCCAGTGTCTTCTCCAAGGCAGGGAGCTTCACAATGGGTGATTTAACTCTGTGAGTCGTGGGATATTTCTGGAATCTCTGATGGTCTAGATTAGATCGTTACAGTTGCCTATTGTGACAGTCCATTATGACCCATTAGCAGAGATGACCCCTCAGGCTGGGTGTGAAGGTGCTAATGCCTCCCCGGAGGGGAGTTATCACAGCTGAGTCATTGGTGTGAAGACAAAGAAACACTCCTCAAAGAGTTTTTTAATACCCAACTTGTAGCCCAAGGTGTCAGGTATGCCCTGGGCAGCTGCTGGAAATGATCCATTTATTAACAGTCCATCAGAAATGACGTAGAAAGTGTAGAATACACAGTTTTGGTTATATCCACACAGGGATAAACTATGTGGATATAACTAGAACAACTGCTATTAGTTTTCAGCTTCATATATATGTAGACATATATGTCCACATATCGACATATGACAAAAACATCAAATCTCAGAACCAGCAGCACATTTGTGATGTTTATAGAGTCAATTTACTAGCACAGATTTAGAAATGGAAGAAAAGATCAAAGTCATTTCTTTTTCAAGTAATGCAGTCAATTTTGTTTGTCTGGTTTTGGAAAGAAGCTATCATAATGTATAGTCTTAATGAAAACTTTCTGTGCTGATTCTCTGTTGGTTTTATTGATGAAAATCTGAAATTTCTGTCTGTGTTGAATTTAACAATAACTCCACATGCTAGTACTTCAGATTTTGACTTGATGTCCATAAAATGTCAGAAATTTTATCTCTACACACTTATTCAAATTAATATTGTCATTGACAAGAGGCAGCAAAGATCAAATGACACATCTTATAGAGAAAAATGCAGATATTAGTAATTACATGCATCCAAACCACTTTACCTTGCTACGACTAGAATTAACTACATAAAGAAAGGAAAGCAAGAAGTCAGAGACCTCTCATTAAATAAGTACCAGTCTAGTTTCTCTCTTACTCATTTATTTATCCTATAGCTCTGTTTACTATTTACTGTCCACCATGCAAATACAGAAAAGTATTGATTTTTTTTCCGGGATTTCCTCTAATGGTCTCAGCAAGTAACCATAAATCTGAATGTTAAAACAACGTAAATTAATATTATATATTTACCCTTCTTAGGGTAAATATAGTGTATTGACTTAGGTCAACATAGTGTACATAAGGTAAGCATCAAAAACAAGACAACTAGACTTAGGCCAACTAAGCACCCATTTCTCACACACAGAATAATGAGCATGACTACAGTGCTATATCCAGTATTGATTTCAACACTTTGTCTCCTATAGTTGTTGAAATAAATCATCCCCTCCACTATTGCAGCATGTAGGCAGTCAAGTTATGCAAATGGTCAGTAAACACTCTGACTGACACAGTGAGGTTTTATGAGCAGGTTTGACGCCACTAACCAGCTCCATAAGCCTTGAACGTTCAATGATGGTGATGCCACCATCCTGGCAAAGCAGGAGTGGCAACACCCCTCACACATCTCAGTCCCTTTGGGTTCACAACCCCTGAGACCATAACGATGTTTTAAGTCTGCAAGAATCCCCCCAGTCATGCTTAGAGGAGTTCTCAGTCTTTTGCATAGCAATAAACCTTTCCAGCACACTAAATTTTAGGAAAATAACACTTGCACTCATACCTGCATCTAAGAGTCCAGGATAAGGTTGCAAAGCCCATCACAAGATTTAAAAGCTTATTTCCACGTGGCTAAGCCTAGACTGTGTCCTGTGACTCACTGTACGGTCTTTCTGATTAACCAAACCGGGCATCTTCCTGAGGCACAAGATATTTTCTTTGAGGTCAAATGCCTAGTTTTCCTCTCACTGCAGGTTTATGGAAGTAGTGGAGTTGGTTGCCAGACATGAAGTTGGGAAATGTTTTGAGGTCTTATGATTTAGATACAGAATTTTGATGGCATACATGTCAGTTCTTTATCATTTTCACAATATTCCTCTAAAATATATTTCTCTTCCCAAGCAACAGGATACATATGCTCTCTTTGTTTTGTACCGCGATTCAAAACTTAAAACTGAAAGTCTCAAAGATGTCCTTAACTCAGGATGCTCAGTTAGAGAAGACTTGAGACTGACTTAATGAAGTAATTAGAACTTTATATGAATTTTTACATGTAAGGAGAGCAAGAGCTGGTCAGAACTTCTGAAAGTCAGATAGCAGGTGTGGATTGCTGGATAACTGAAAAATTAAGAGCTTAGTTTTAGGAACCATATGTAACAACTTCAGGTAACGGCCTATAATTACATGGAAACAATATGGAATCAACAGGAACAAAATCCTTGACAATCTGCTGTTTTGTCCATTAAAGAAATCTTTTTTTTTTTATGCTGTTCCCTTCCGAGGTCTGTAGTCATTCTTCAGTGAATAGAAAATTTGGCCAAAAATGCAGTCATGGAATGAAGAGAGTAGGAAAGGATTAAAAAACAGACCATAAGAGGAAATTAAAGAGAATATACTATCACAGAATAATAGTGTATACTGCATCAGATGAAAGAAAAGAGGCTTTCAAGTATAAGCACTTTGACTCTTGATTTAAAATAGCTGTCTGCTTTTGAAATTCTCTTATATAGGGAAGAAAAAAATTCAATATATTGGTAAGATGAAATACCTTTTCTTGGTTTATTTTTTCTTTTTACCTGACTGTAATAAGAATAAAGTTTTTCTAAAACTTTGCTGTTTAACTTTTGAAACTATATGAGAAATAAATAGTATTGCCAAGGCTATATTCACAGCTTTACTCATCCACTCTTTTTTAGCATCTGCAGCAAATTAGGTAGGACGTAGAATCATCAAGCCTTTTATCCATAATCTGTGGTTCATCTCCAGAAAAGGTCTGTACTATATGATCACGAGACAAAGATTTATGTGGATAACATAGCATGCAATTAAATAATCACAGACAGTATTGTAATGCAAATACAGAAAGACACAAATGGGGATTGGTTAATCATAATCACAGAATCTCAGCCTGGCGCTAAGACCTCAACTGTTAGTACATCTAAGAATGAGAAACATATCTTCTCAGACAGCAGTATCTTAGCACTATGGCCATTTCAAAGATGGAAAGGTTATGACAAAGTAGTATGCATTTTTGAATATTTGTCATCAAGATTTTTAAAACTCATCTCTGCAAATACATCCCACAAAACCAGCTACATCACATTCATTTGGTCAGCCTCTTGATCTGTCCATAGGTAGAAGAATATATAATAAACAACTAGACTCACAGCTGTGCAATTTGCTCAAAAGATGCTTTTTTCGTAACAGTAGTAGCTATATTTTTCTGGTCTTTTTACGAAAACCAACTCAAGCAGGCTGAAGTCAGGTAAACCTTTAGGATAAAATTTGTATGTCTCTGGAACTACCACTAAAATGGCACGTTGTCTGAGGGCTGCATGGTGTTGTGATGCTATGTCAAAGACATAAGAGCTTTCATCAATTTACCTTTGCAGATAAAATGCAGCATAGAAAGAATAACCTCTTCACAACAGGAACTAGCTGAGATACCTTGTAATATTTTATGTGACAGATAAGTAGAGTTTTTATTTTAGTTACCTACTGCACCCTAGAAACAGGAATATCAAAATCTGATACAAACCCTTATTATCTAAATCTAATCCCACATATGGATATCTTTAATTAAAACTACACAAATTGGACTATGGAAATCTAGAAGAATTCCAAGAGTCAGTTCAGTTCATTGAATTAGCAGTTGCATGATAGTTACAATTGCTAATGCCCTCCCTTTTGCTTTTCCCTGCTGCTTAAAGTGCATAATCAGCCACTGCCATCTGCACTGACTTTCGGCAGGGCTATTTCACATTTCCTGACTGTCCCAGCATGCAACAGTAAGGGCAGAGCCACCTCTCTTCAGAGGCTAGCTGGAGGATTGTGGTGAATCTGCTCACATTGCAATGCTTATAGCAGCAACTCAATTTGTTTTCATGTGTTGCCCAGAGAAAGAGGAACAACACTGACGGAACATAAGTTTATTATAAGAAACCTAGTAAGAATCTAAGTTTAAATCATCTTCTGTCTCCACCACTGGTAGAGAGGCAAATTCAGGTTTTCCAGGAAATTCCTTTGGTCCTATTCTGTCCCAGATAGTTCTGTTCATGAAAAATTGTGTCATGTTGTGTAAAATATAAGTACTTTGAGCTTTTCACACTGCTTAAGAAGTTCAATGTATTCCAAATATCTAAGCTTAACACTACATCTTTCTGAGCCTTACATATTCATTGACTCATTAAAGTGGAGAGTGACAAAGGGCTTAGATGATGTGTATATGCATATGTGTAGACTGACATAAATCACAGACTTGAAGTGTTATTTGAAACAGGGCTGAGCAACTTTGCAGAACACACTTACTGTTAGTAACCCTTTATAAGAAAGCTTAAGAAGGAAAATTAAATTAGCACCAATTTTATTTGTGTATTTTCTGCTTTTTGTAATATTCTGTATGGTTCAAAAGTTATCATTTTGTGACTGCAGCCTGTAGACACACCATTCTGTTCCACTGACAGCTGCTCTGTCAGGCACTTCTTAAACCCCTTCAGAAAATTTTCTTTCTAGAAATATCTTGTAAAGACAAAATGTATGTGGGAAGAAGAAGAAGCTACCCTCCTGTGGCACTGATCTAATTTGCAACAGTATAATGTAGAAAAACAAATACAAGTTTTAAACACATGAAAGTCATTAAGCAAAATCAAGGCTCTCATATACCAATATAAAGTCATTTAGAATTATATAAACAACAGTGTCATCAGTCCAGTCCGGATTGTGGCGCTAATAGTATTGATAACTTGGCTTATTTGCTCCCAGATTGCTCCTTTGCTGAACAGTACTATTCAGAATCTCTGGAGATGTCTGACAAATGTTTTATTTACATGCTGATGTGTTAGCTCCTGCCTTTCTCACACCTTGCCATGCAAATAAAACATTTATTGAGCTCACAGAGGGGTTAACAACATTTGTTTGCTAAGAAATTGTGTGCTGCAGCTTAGTACTTATTGAACATTTGCCTGATGTATATTGTACATCTCACAGGACAGAATTATCTTTCTGGACCCATAAGCCAGCTCTGATTGCAAATATTTTGCTTTTTCATTCATGTTGCTTTCCAAGGATCAGACTCTCTTTTACACTAGGACTGTTTTATATCTTTCAGACAAAGTGGTAAAACAACTTAATGGCTGGAGTAGGTTATACTGCACCATTTATACTGTCACAGTCATGTAATGACAGCTTTGCACAAGCCAGAAAAGCTGACTAACACTATTAGTGACATCAATGAATGGACAGAAAACTCTACCTTCCTTCTAAAAACACATACCTTGAAATCTCTGGGAGTTTTGCAATTTGGACATACTACACTGTTCTATGTCCTGTTCTCGTCCTCTAAAATCAAACTGGATTTTTAAGAACTGAATCATGTGTGGGATATTGCAATCCCAATCAGAACTAAAAGGCTACCTGTCCTTTATGTCAACTATTCAACCAGTGGTGAATTCAGATGGAGAATTCAGTGTTTGGCAATACATAGGTAAATGAAATTTGTCTAGACCTTGTCAAAACATCTAGCTGAAACATCAGGGAACACTAGCAAGAAAGTGGTGTTGCTCAGCATTTCACAGTGTAGTATCAGGGTCACAGATGTCTGGTTTATTTACTTTATGCGAATAATCATTTAATACTTTTTTTCCCGCCTCCACATCTTCTTTTCATTCTATGGTAATTTGAACTTTTACTAATCTACACCAGTCACGTGCAGTCACTTGTTAAGCCCACATAAAAATGAAAGTTTGTTTGGTTTAAAAAAAAATAAAAATTAATCTCCATAAAAAAATAAAGATTTACCAGCAAATTGTGGTATTGTTTGTTGGCAAATAAGTCCATAACAAGGCTAAGTTATAACTAAGTGAATCAAAAAAAGCCAATCAGGAGTTAAGTCATGAAACAGTTAAAAGAGTGCACCACCCTGAAGAAATTACATGATCTTGACTAGAGCATACAGACTCTGGATTATGCACAAAGTATATGCACATTTTAGAGAAACTAAAATACTAGAAGAAGAGGGGCCTGACTGTCATCTAGAAGTAAAGAGAACAGTTACTTCACATAATCATGCAAAGATCTGCAAAGTGTGCACAGCATGGATAAAATGACAACATGTTTAGCCAGAGATTTCTTTAAAGATTCCATGGCTGGTGTTGCAACTGAGAAGAGTAATTCTTCTATGGATTAATAGGTCTTGCTTTGTTATTGTCTTGCAATACTCAGCCCAAAAATATAAAATGCACACAGCCATGTATTCACTGTTTTTACAGGCATTAGCACAAAGAGAAAAACAAATCAGAAAATAGAAAGTTACTTGAGGGACTTGAAGGTTTATGATTGTAACCTCATCCCTATAGCAGAGTGTGTGAACGGCATGTGTGAAAGCAAAATAATAAATGGGAAATGGCAAAATATATAATCGTACCAGTGAGAAATGCGTTTGTTATAGGGATGACAGCTCATCAAGCCATTCCTCCCCCTTCAGAAAAAGTAGTCATTGAAAGGCTGAGGCTTAAAATAGGTAAGGAAGAATCTGAGACTATTTTTTTCCTTATGGTGAAGGGATACTCAGAAGACCATAAAAAGAGAGCTGAAAGATCATCACCATAGTTTATATATAAAAAATTTCCTGTACTCTAAAATAAAGATTAAAGGAAGAGCTCATTACTTGGATAATTGCTGGTTAAGCAGAACAGTTGATAAAGCAGGCATCTTCACTCTTACTTGTAACAACAGTAAGTTTTGCATTTCCTTGAAAAAATTTAGCATACATTTGTAAAAGAATTATTTTACACTTTCTCATGTGAGAAATCAGATTGCTCAAGTAAAGATGTCTCAGCTGGATCTAGATGTGTTCAAGACCAGAAAACAGTTTAAACTGCTTTCACTTCTGCCTTTTGTGCTGTATGTGATATATCTCACTGAAAGATGAGACACATTTATGATGCCATGGGACTGTAGCTCTCAGTTTGCAATGCCAGTTTCTTTGAGATTCGTGAAAACAGCTAACAGACTGACAAACTGTCAGTGGTCGTCTGTCAGTGGCCTTCTTTTCCTGAGGAAATAAACTCTTGGCTGAATTAATTTTACAGGACCCAGCAGGAATTCAGAAGGAAACAGAAAGAAAACATCTGGGGAGAAAAAGGGTACAAAAGGAAAGGCACAGAATAATTCTAAAAATACTCTAAGAATAACAGTAAATAAAATATAAATTCCATGTAACGAAAATGCTATATGAGGTTCTCTTCGTGGAGAAAAAATTGTTATCTGCTTCATAAAATCAGACAGAAGTACCTTTGAGCACTATCTGTCTAACATGGCTGTCCAAACAAACATCATAAGAAGCAAAGACACACAACTGAAATGGGATTATTCAATTTAGTAAAGAATATGAGAACTAGTCCAAGATTTACATAACAATGACACAGTCTTTAGATACTCTAAAGAAAGACCTAAGTTGTTCACAAGTATTTCAAGGAATCAAAGTAAAACAATTTATCTCAGTGTAAAAATACCATTTAGCTCTGTTTGTTTCCAGTGTGCTATACATCATGGCTCTTAGCTTTCCTGTGTTCAGCTCCTCATGCAATAACAGAAGCAGAGAAGGAAGATATCTCATACACAACATCAAGTAAGAGAATAGATGTCAGCAGAGTACAAAAGCAGCAAAAGCAGTCACTTAAAATAAGCTGACTTTGACATCAAAAGAGATTTTTTTGCAAGTCGTCAGTCTTCAAGATCAGTATTTTTATGCACTGTCAAGACCTATGACTCATGAGTAGAAGAAAATGAAGCTGAGGACACTGAAGTGCTTAAGCGACATGGACCACAATGTATGAGGGGGATCTGACAGAGATGAGGAAACTATGGGAAAGTATAATTGTTATTTCCTACAATATATAGGGAATATATAGGGAAGATGAAGCGAGACTCATCTCAGAGGTGCACAGGAAAATGGTACAAGTTAGCACAAGGTAAACTCAGTCTTGCTAAAGGAACATTTTCTCTGCAAGGAGTATGATTAATCCCCAGAATAAGTTTCCATCCCTGCAGATTTTAAAAATTCAGATTGGCAAAGCCCTGAACAACCTTATCTAAACTTGAAACTAGTCTTTGCTTGACCACAAAGTTGGACTAGATAATATCCAAACATCCTTCACAATCTATTTTTCTCTGATTTTGATTGTTTTCAATTCTTTTTTCTATGATGCTATGATCGTAAGTAGAATTTAACAGGCCAGTTGACTATCAAGAGTCAAATTTTGGAATGTAAGTGCAATTCACTTGCACTTACGTGAACCCCAGTATTAAAAATTACTGAAAAGAGTTGTAGACTAACAGTGCTTCATTTTATGATGCTCCTGAGAATCTTATTTCACATTCATCTCATAGTAAGAAGCATGTAATCAAAACCAAGTATACCAACATCTGAATTATGCAACTACAATTTCGGGAATAACATTTGGTTAAAGCATGGTTATAATAACACCAAGGTCATGGGTTTAATCCCCATATGGGCCATTCACTTATTCTTGTGGGTCCCTTCCGACTCAGAATATTTTGTGATTTTGTGAAATAATAACTTTGTAAATTTTGCAATGTTCTATAGGTCATAATGTTGCTGTTGCAATAAAAACAGCATATGAAAATGAGCCACAAATTACTATCCTTATGTACCAAGGGAGTACCTGGGATTCTTCAGACTTTTGAAGGACTGTTCTTTTACTAACTACACTATCTCATAGGGGGCCCTCTGGTGGTCTAGTGGTTAGGATGCGGCGCTTTCACCGCCGCGGCCCGGGGTTCGATTCCCGGTCAGAGAAAAAGTCCCCCGGGTAGATGGAGCTCGTTAGCCCTGTAAGGCCATCCATCTAAGAGAAGGTCACTCTGTACAAACCTACGTCCTGAGGACCTCACTGCCACCGTCCAAGCTTGCTCGGCCCCGGCAGATGAATCTCAGGATTAAAGGGTGGGCTCAGCTCAGCGCACACTGTGTCTCACCTAAAAAATCCACTGCGCAGGCTCGAAGGGTAAAGACCCTTCCCAAATCTTCGTTCGCGAAGACTGGCCATACCTACCTACCTACCTACCTATCTCATAAAGATTCCTGAATATAATGAGAGATTGATTGTGAGGGTCTTTTTTCATGATGATTCATTATAATTGGAGGGGAGATTTCTATCACTTGCTCTTAATTTTGCATGTGAATCCGTAGGTGGAATTCTTAAACTTCAGAGGATTAAAATACCGAGAGAGGGTTGCATATGCTTTGACATGGTCATACTGTTGCCATAGAATTTTCAAAGGTCTCTCCCTCCTCTTCTGTGGAATAGGGTTGATATTAATTCTTTGTTGCTGTATACCGCACTATTAAACTTCCTCTGTGTTCCTTAGGATGTAATGGAAAGCAGGTTGACAATATTACTATAGGCTTTGGCTTGGGCAGGGACTTTGTTTGCATCTATTGAGGACAGAAGGCTAAGCAGTGAGACTGTGTGACTGAAGTTTTTTACAACTGAACTTTCCAGGGAGAGGGAATTTCAGTGTAAATATTTTTCTGTGCAACCCTGTTATATAGATTCACTGTCTCTTTTGCACTAGCCACCAGCAAATATCTGTGAATTATAACAGCCACATACAGAGGCTGTGTGCTTCTATCTGCCCTCAAAACACAGATGCTGGAACCAGGTCTGTACTGCAAACAAATATCTGTAGCAGAAAGGTGAATGGGGCCTAAGTATACCTACAACATAAGCACTTAACTTTGGCTCTTATTTAAAAAAAGGCTCCATTTATTTGGTACTCATCAGCATAACCTGCCCCTTCTGCTTCAGGGAAAATATGTGTAAAATTATCTTTCTGTGAGGATACAAATTTCTCCACTTATGCTAGATGGCAGAGTGGAACTGTTAACAAAGCACAGCTGATTCTTAGGAAAACACAGGGTAACAGGAATGTCAACCTCTGCTGACAGGACAGTGGTCTTGGCAATGACACCAGTTGCTCTTATCCATTTCCTTGTCCCCATGGAAAAGTTGCATGTTGCAAAGGTTTTCCAATAATTCATGCAACTATGGCATTCACCAGTGGATAAATTTCATGTGTGTAACAGATTGCAGAATAAAGAAAACTATCACAAGCTATATAGCAAAAGTATCAATCAACCCACAACAGCAAGAGGGTGGATTTTCATGGAATCATAAAACTATAAAATAGTTTGGGTTGGAAGAAACCTTTAAGGGTCATCTAGCCCAACTTCCCTGCAAGGACCAGGAACATCTTCAAATAAATTAGGTTGCTCAGAACCTTGTCCAACCCAGCCTTGAATGCTTCCAGCGATGGGGTTACTGCCTCTCTGGGCAACCTGTACCAGTGTTTCACCACCCTCATTGTACAGAATTTCTCCCTTTTATCTGGTATGAATCTACCCTCTTTTAGTTTAAAACCATTAACTCTATTACTACAGGCCCTGTTTAAAAGTTTGTCCACCTCATTCTTCTAAGCCTTCTTTAAGTACTGAGAGACCACCATAAGGTCTCCCTGGAGCTGTCTCTTCTCCAGACTGAGCAGCCCGAACTCTCTCAATCTGTCTTCATAGGAGAGGTGCTCCAGCCCTCTGATAATCTTTGTGGTCCTCCTCTGGACCCACGACCCCCTCCAACAATTTCAAGTCTTTCTTATGCTGGAGGGCCCCAGAGCTGGACACAGTATTACAGATGGAGTCTTACAAGGACAAAGTGAGACCTGCTGGCCAACCTTTTGATGCAACCTATGATAGGTTTGGCTTTAAACTGAAAGAAGGTAGATTTAGATTAGACATTAGGAAGAAATTTTTTCCTGTGAGGGTGAGGAGGCACTGGAGGAGGTTGCCAGAGAAGTTGTGGATGCTTCATCCCTGGAAGTGTTCAAGGGCTTGTTGGATGGGCCTTGTCTAGGGGAAGGTGTCCCTGTTCATATCAGGGTAATTAGAACCATTCGGTGATTCTGTGCTGATTCTATGATTTAATGTTCAAAGTTACTGCTCTGATACGCTCCTCTTTTACATTGTCTTATAAAAGTGATGCAGTTCTAGCCACAGTTTTTACACAGACTGACACTTTGCAATGTGTTTCTATCTTCCATTTGCATAGGAAAGCACATGGGAATGGTTCTCTGCTGTTTGTACTGATTCAACAGAGCACAGCAGAGAAAGAGCATGCACTTCATATTTGTGACAACACTTGAACTTTGGAAGGTCATAGGCTTTTTTCTCCACCTTCAAAAAAAAAAAAGCCTCAATAATATAGAGGCTTCAATAACTTTGGAATAAGTGAAATGCAAGTAAAAGCATGAATGAAATAAAACCCTGCACTCACAGGTTCATTCGTCTCCATGCAATGCCCACAAGAGCTTGCTTCAAAATCACCCTACCAGGATAACAAAATTGTTGGACGAAGGCAAATGTTGATCAAAGCCATAAAAAAAATCATCATATTAACCACACTAAAACTTATAAAATATTATTTAAATTCTTAATCTGTGAATTAACACAGAGTTTTAGCTTGTGTGGTTATCAAGGATTAAAAATGCAAGATTGCTGGCATTCATAATCACAAGAGTGCTGAAGCACAAAGTGGCAATTAAACTTTTTTATCAGTAGCTCATAGTCATACCACTACAAAAAGACAAAGCTAGATAATGTTAGACTGAGAGAACACTGGGAAGATGCATAAGAAAAAGCAGCTTTGCCATTAACAACCAACTACTGATATAATCCAAAGCTTCAGTTTAAAGGGAGAAAATATTTCATTGCTGTTGTCAACTTGAGACAAATGTCTGCTAACACACTGGACAACCCAAACAACAAAATTCAATTTTGCACTGAAGTAGAACATCTCCAAGGAACAGGCAAGCACACCCATAATACATCAGGACAGCCAGCAGATAAAACGTCAGCAGGTGTACACTGCTTGTCACTGCTGACAGATCCATGAGAAGATGACCTATATATATAGCTGCTATATCTGCTGCAGAAAGTGTCAAGTGGAAAGAATAACCTTGACACTGCAAAGATTGAAAATACAAAAAATAAAGTGTTAGTAAAAAAAAATTCTCTGAGGTTGGTGGGTATATTTTGCAATTTGTATCACTTTGCCTAATCTCAAAAGTTCCCAGATAGACTAAGGTGATAATGTAATTTCTAGGTAGTAGCCAGGTATCATGTGTAGTAGCACCCCACAAATTTAACAAACTATGAATTTGTTTTTAAGTGCCTCAGTGTCCCTTCAAACCCTGGCACAGCGTGAGTTGTGACTGGGAGATTGACGGAGGAGCTGTTGCACTCTCTCATTTTCACGTCAGTACAAAACCCCTTCCAGCCAGGAAAAAACAATTTTTTTTACTAGAAAAATTAGTTCTATAAGAACTAACATAGGAGGCTAAACAATGCCTTTTCCTTCCCTGTGAAATGTTTACTTTCACATCCTAACCTGTTCTCTGAAACCTGAGCTGGGCTTTGCAGAAGAAGATGCAAGTTGGACAGAGCTATTGGTTCAACCCATGGTGTTGAAGAACAGAAGTGTATTTCCGATAATAGGCATGTAAAACATTTGTACATCCCCAGAAAGATTATTAAGATTTATAAGGAAGGCAGACAACACCTGTAATCTGGACTGAAATATCTATCAAACCTTAATTCAAAAGTAAGTAGCTAGTTCCCCTGGTGCTCCTGCATGAACTGATCAAACCCACAGAGGTACCTGTAATGAAGTTATGGACAAAATTTTATGACAACAATGATGAAAGAAAGGAAAAATACAATTTTTTCTTCATATTATTTTCTCTTCTTGAATCATCTCTCTCACACAGAAACCAATACTTTATAGACTGTATGGTGAATGGCGAACAGAACTATGTTCCCTAAATTTAATAATCTTTTTTTCCACATTGCTTTTTAGCTGACTCTATTGCCTGAGCAGGCTACCACCTGATGACACTATTGCTTGTGGAGGCACAAAGAGGCAGCATGAGAATGAGAAAATAGGAGTACAAGATCATCTTGTTCAAATGCAACATCAATTTATACCCACTTCAGTAGATTACAAGTTCGCATCTTGAGTGCATCTAGACACTGCAACAACACGTGGGCTTTTCTTAAATTTTATGTTATATGCAGATCAAGTTTTGATGTTTTTCCAGCAAATGAAATGAAATGAATGAAAGCTATTTTTCACAGGTTTTACTTATAATCAAACTATCTGCCTTAGTCAAACTACAGCTTTAGTCAGAGGAAGGATTTAAGTTCAAGGTTCCTCAGTTTATGGCAAGGTAGAATGACTAATTTGATTGATGACTGACAAAAAGCCTTTTCCATCACTTACGTTTCACTGTTAGACCCAGGAAAGTTGAAAATTCTTGGATTCTGACAGATTTGTTATTTGAATGCAAAGCTTAAATGTGATTTTTTTTTTCTCATTAACCTTGACACAAAGCAATTATGTGCACAGGGACAGTTCTGAGTTTAAAAAGAGACAGAGATATCTCTTTTGCTTAATTGTTATATGACAAGGTGCTGGCAAAGTATTATGTGAATGTGCCCTCCCTGTTACATCAAGTCCTATTTCTTTCTCACTGCTTTAATACCATATAAGAATACTGCTTGCCAGCTTCCAATTGTCGTGAAAAAGAGTATGTGACCAAGTGCATTCTGGTCTGTGAGGAACGTGTTTTAGGGATGCTTGATGATGCATCCTGGGAGATGTAGTCCCAAATGTACTCCAATAGACATGGGCAGTGAGATACTCCATGGTGACTGGTCAGGGGAGTCACGCATTGCTTTGAAGTGCACATAAAAGGCGTTGTTTGCTTCCAATAAAAAGATTTGGTTACTGAACCCTCAACTAGCTGGGTCTATGTGGGTTTATTATTTATTATATTAATAAAGCCATACTGGTCCTTGACCAATTTCTAATGTATTTGCAAAACCTTGTTTCCTCGTGGTACGAAGTACTACACCAACCTTCAAAATACAGAGCTTTCACCATGTTGAAATGGCCATGCAAATCACCATGTAACATTCACAAGACTGTGAAACTCTGAAAATAAAGTGTGAGATTATTTTACTGTGACTTTTTTAGTGTTTGTACTGAGAACTGGATGGGCATACCAAGCTGTTTGAATACAGATGACTGAACAGCCACTATTTTAGCAACTCTTTTAAATCAATAGCACCATCAACCCTAATTGCAACAAAACCACTGACTAGGAGATCTTCTTTGGATCAATCTTTGTATTCTGACACTGGAATGATTTATATTTGAGCATTGGAATTTCTATAGTAAGCTCCTAAGCCAGTGTAGAAATCTTTTAACTAGACATGTTATTTCATTCAATATTCCAGATACCATATTGTCTTGGGTTAGTTTCCTTTTACCTACCAAGAAAAACAGCAGTGATCAAATAAATATTTCCCATAGGAACAAGAACATTGGTAAAAATATTTCTTCAAAGTGCAAATGAAAATGGATGGACAGATTAATCTTTTATGAAACAGCATTCTGTTTCACAAATTTCTAGGTGCCAAGCCATTATCTGAACAGAGAATCATAGAATGCCCTGGGTGAGAAGGGACCTGAAAGTTCATCAAGTTCCAACCTCCCTGCTGTGGACGGGGACATCTTTCACTAGACTGAGTTGCTCAGGTGCTCATACAACCTGGCCTGGAACACTTCCAGGGATGGGGTGTCCACAACTTCTCTGGGAAAGAATTCCAGAGCCTTACAACCCTCACAGTGAGGAATTTCTTCCTAATATCTAGCCTAAACCAACTCTCTTTCAATTTGAATCCATTCCCCCTTGTCCTGTCACTACATGCTCTTGTAAAGTCTCTCTCCATCTTTCTTGTAGGCTCCCTTCAGGTACTGGAGGGCCATAACACTAATCCCAGTTTTTAAAAGGGTATGGCCAGGCATATCTTCACCTTTTGAACAATGTTGAATGCTGAGAGTCTTGTTCTTGCAGCATTTGGCAGGCTAATGCAGCTGTCAAAGATGAACATACCCAAATTCCTTCTCTCACAATGAGAACAAATCTTGTAAGCCAGAAGCTCTAATACAAGGCAAGTCACTAACTCTCATGTGATCTAGAAAGCATGTCCTTTGGGCCCCAGTTAAAATAGAAAGCAGTTCTAAACTGGGTAAAAGAGCTGGTGGGACAGAGAGAGACCTGTCAGAAAAACTGCAATTACTTGGGAATGAAAACATTTCATAAGAATGTGTCCAATTTGATTACATTTGGGGAGGAAGTGTCAAACAAATAAATTCTACCTGCTTGTTTTACTAACATGGAAAACACTGAAGTGTTTTGTTTGGATATAGTGGAAATGCTTTAACTTCTGTAGTATTAATGTTAATATAACAATATAAATCTGTTAGATTAAGAATTCCTACCTTCTGAAGAAAGTGCTCACATTTTTGAACACCCTATGTTAATATTTATCAAATACTTTCAAAATTTTAATTTAATGTAGAATTTCCACACTCTCCTGCAAATAGGCACAAATGATTTTTGAAACATAAATTTCACAACATGTGACAGCCATTTTCCATCAGATGTATTCCCAAATAAGGTGCTTAGTTTAAATATTTGTCACTGATACAGTGCTTGGAGATCCTCAGATGCAAAATGCTGTAAAACAATGAAGCTGACCAAATATCCATGTATTTTCATAAATAGCTGACTTATAGTAACATCTAGAACAGTTGCATCCCATCAGAATTTCCCTGCGGGCATTATCTGTGATAATATGATCTTATTTTTTTCCATAGCTATGCTATTCCCAACATCTGGATCCCTCTTGCAGATGACAGCTGTCTGAAGAAGTGCCTCCTACAGTGCTTAGCACCATTAGTTTGGGAAGAAAAAAAATCTCCCCTTTGGCAATCAACATGCTTTCTTTTATTAACTTTGTTACTGAATCGCAGGCACATTCTGTGCAGTTTAGGAAGGAAAAGAGATTTTACTACCTGTCAAAGAATAAAATTATTCTTATGATTTTCTACTCTTACTTCGTTATTAGTATCCTCAGGTATAAAGACAGGAAGAAGGGAGGGAAGAAACAGGTAGGGCTCTAAAAGAACTCTATTGGAAATAATGAAAGTAAATTATTAAGTGATAGTCCTCAAATATCAATTTAATTTTTATTCAATAACACTTAGTTAATGACAAAAATATTAAAAAGCCATCTGCTGAGACTGGGAAATAAAATACTTCATACCAACACCATGGTAATTACTTTTCAATTGCTATGTGTTAGTAATCAATTATTATTTAATATAAAGTAATTGTTCTAGTCTGGGTTTTTATTTGGTTGTAAATAAACAACAGTTAAATATTTACTACATTAATTAATCTTTCTCCCAGCATTACATTGCTTCTAGATAACTCTGGGTTTGAGTAATTGCTTTAGGAATCCATGCAGCAATAGAATTTCATTCACTATTCAGTGCTCAGGGGGTGGTTGTGTGCTGGAACAGGCTCCCCAGAAAAGTGGTCAGAAGCATCAAGCTTTACAGAGTTCAAGAAGCGTTTAGACAATGCTCTCAGGCACATGGTGTGACTCTTGGGGATCGTCCTGCCAGGAGTTGGACTCGATGATCCTGGTGGATCCCTTCCAACTCGGCATATTATGTGATTAGTGTCTGCTTTGAAATTCTTTTCTAAATCCATTGGTTTGTGTTCAATGAACAGTAGGTAGTGACTTCGTTTAGGGGCACTACTTTGAAGGTGCTTTACAATTCCTGTGTCCCTTGAGATACTCTTTTAAAGAATACATAAATCTTGTTTCTTCAGTCTTCCCATGTTTTACCTGCTAGCTCTTTTTCTTTTCTTCACTTTACATTGTTTCTCCTATGTCCTTTCTGTACATGTCCTACATCATGTACAGTAATCCAAATGTGTACAAATTAAAATTTCATAATTCTATTTCTACTTAATTAATAAGTAATATTAAACTACACTTACCTTTCAATAAAGCAGATATGTGACTGAATGGTCTGTACATGAAGAATCTGAATTTTAAATTAGGTGCATTGCAACAACACAAGCAAGACAGATTAAAGAAAACTCAAAACAGGTAGGTAGAAGACCTTTTATCAACTATTTCATGTTCCTCTATAGATCTTACAGATATTGAAAATTCTTTCTTTCTAGTTTTATCTGTAAAAATTTTTTGAACTACTTTTTCAGCTCTACGACTGGTATCGTTAGTACCAAACAGGAAGATAGATATTAACTCTTGAAGTATCCTATCTTCAAAAATCATTTTCAGAGCAGGTTTCATGTTTTCTACTTTATAGACACATATAAGTGTTTCTTAACTCTTCAGCCATTGCATCACAAACAGCTGAAGAAATCACTATCAGGGTGGGAATTTTAGCTAACCTGATGTACTAGAGTCAAGTTCAATACTGAGATATATTTCTGTCTTGTTTCAGTGGGATAACACAAAATATCATGCAAGTGGGTCCAGAAAAAAATATTTGTAAAGAGAATAGCTTTATTCTTACTCTGGTTGGCTGAAAGCAACTAGTTTATCAAGGCAGAATTTCAAAATAGTAGGGACAAAGAAAAAAATAAACAAGCATTAAACAAATATAGAAGCATAACAGAACAAATACACAAGGATTTATCTGAGAGGGTTCCAGCAATGTTTCTTCTTGTGTTTCATAGTTCGTTAATTAAGCTGGAAGATTTTCACACTGCTCAGTGTCATTTAAAAGCTATATTTGGATGTGGATAAAGATTTAATTTATACATTTTCTTTCTTTGGCTACTCAGGCAAACAAAAAACTTCACATAACACAAGTACTGAATTTGCATGTATCTAATGGCTGTAGTATACAATATGGCATAATGTTAACCCATTTCCCAACAAAACCTGGCTGCAATAAGCTCTACTGAACTAGCTGCATGCATTACAAGAGTAAAGGAGTTGACAACTCTGCTTTAGCATGGTATTGCCCTGCAACAATTTTTGTATGTCTTAAGGGGGGAAAATGTACTTCATCATTTTCTCCCTAAAAAGTTAAAATCCTAAAGGGATTCTGGAGAAGGTGAAGGGTTCCTTACTTTAAAGAAATATCTTTAGAAGAAAACAGTCCTTCCTGATACAAACTGAACAATAATGAAAGTTAAACCATCTTCCTCTCCATCTGTGCAAAATTTTGGCTGTCCATTAAGATTTAAGCTTTCACTGCTATTCTTTTATTGGTAGCAATGAGTTTGCTTTTTTCCTTCAGAAAACGACAAGGATCTTCATGTCTTTAAGAACATTCTTCATGTGCCTCGTGTGGAAACGGTCAAAAGGATTCAAAGGTTATTAAACAGGACACAGAAAAACCAGACAGGCGAAAAACCAGACAGGCAAAAACTTTGCCCACAGTTAATTTCCTCAGCAGTTCAGGGTACAGAAGACCAGGCTGTAGAGTGCTGCTCTACCTGAAAGAACAGAGCAGACCATGGAGCACAAGAGCCAGCCATAAAATATCTGAGAGTCCATAAGAGCATTAGCATGGTATGGGACCTGAGCTAGTATAGTTTAAATAGAGCTGGACGTCATGATACAGCATGCTAATGATGTGACGCTACAGTGTCTGGACTGAGCTTTTATCTTCTGCCTCTGACTTGCAAAGCTGTGGCGCAACCTTGTATTCTCACCTGCTAGCCAAGACTGGTGGGCCAGTTACAACACTGTGACTGATGGTGCTGTGGCTACTTAATATAAGTCTGTGACCAAAAAAAAAAAAAAAGAGAAAGTATTTTATAGGCAGAAAGATCTTTCTTCAGGAGAGCCATCTGTCACTGAGGCAGGAAGAACTACTTTTTGTCTGACAGATTTTGGCAACAGATTATCAACGCTAGGCAGCAGCAGGTGTGAATTTAGCTGTTGAGGAATGGGATATAGTTCGATGAAGCCACCACTCCTGAGTGTTTAAAGGGAATGAAAGATACTCCAAATAAAACATTTTAATGACATTATGCTTTGGTCTACTATAAAGAGCAAAGGATGCTTTTATCCCGATTGAAAATTGAAACAGACATGTAAAGGAAATAGTTTCTAATGTCGCCAAATTTATTGCCACTTTTTCTAGATTAGAAAAAATAAAAATTGGCCTGAGAGGATACCTATCATGTAAGAAACCAATGGAAACCTTTTCAGGAATATCACAGGGAAACTTATAACTCCTCTGTTTTAAAATATAAAGAAAAGCCATGAGACTGCTGCTAGAGTGAAGTAAATCTAGAACCATGCAAAGGAATTGTTTCTTTTCAAATCATATGTAGCCCAATCTGTTGGTACAAATGGTCACTGAGACAAAATCTGGATTGCCCATAAAAAAGGGCTGGACATTCTTTACAAATATTGATTATATTTTTGAATATCATCACTAACAAAGATAAGAGATGACCAAACTACGTACATCAGAGATAGCATAAGTTGATCAAAAAAAATCATGTTTAGTTGCCAATGATTTAATGAAAAGGAACTACCACATAGCTATATAATTTTTCAAGGCAGTTGAGGCTTCTGCACGTCAGATAAAACCAATTCATAATTTCAAAGCTATCTCAGTAATCTTAGGTATTCTTCTTTATAAAGCAGAATATATTTTATCTTCAATTAAGTCCCAGCACTTCCATGGTTTGATGGTTTTTATGGTGTGAATAAGATGCTTACCACTTCTAAATTTATAATGGCACCAAGCCACTGTGCTTAAATGCAAAGCTAAACTTCCTTTGATTCTAAAGTCTGCAACTGGATTTTGGTTCAGTTCTATCGTCATCATGGGCTGATCAGTTCTGGATCTGAAAAGACACATATTTAGAGGTTTTCAGACATGTGCTTAGCATCTGTATCCTCTGTACATGCAACTGAGACTGGAGCTAGCATGCAGATACCTTCTGTATTAATGTCTGGATGCCTCTGCTTTAATGGGTTTAATGGGTTTCTTCATCCCTCCTTACTGCAGCCTTTTTTCACCCTCTCCATTTCCTTCAGAAAGGCTCCTTCTTTTGCATATGCTTATTAAGTCAGTTTCTATTTCCTTATTTTCTACCGAAGGGGTAAAATTGAGACCAGATGTGACCTGAGTCCATCTATTTCAATATCCTAATGAGCAGAATCTTCCACAACTGGTTTGAGATCCTTCTGTTTTAAGGAGGGTACAATACAGTCTACCATGGACAAGTCTTTTCCAAACACCCTGTAGATTAACAAAAAGAAAAGTAAATCCCAAATTATATTTTCAAATGGTACAGCACTTACTGCTAAGGCTCACCACCCTTTGTTACATACGAAACAGACTTATTTAATTTTTTGGTTCAGTAGCTTCTTAATCATGTCACATAAAGAAAATACTTCTTTGTACCAAGCTGAATTCACCACATTCAGTTGCTCTGCCTGGGTTTTGGCTCAGCAGAAAATAGTCCTCCCTAGAATAATATGCCATAGCCCAGAAAAAAAAAATAAAACAACACAATTTAAAAAACCCCACAATTTAATAAAAAAGTCTCATATCTGGCATTCTTTGAAATAGAGGTAGTCACACATTCAAAGATTTAAGTCACAAGTCAAATATCAGTCCTCATCTGTACAACAGCTTCAAAGTCACTTTCAAATGTATTTAATGGTTTTATGTTTTGGTTACTAGTGTCTCAGAGGGGAAAAAAAGTTAACTAAAACTAACAGAGTTAATTTATTGATGTTTAATCAAGTACATCTACAGTCAGTAAGGTGCTGCGAAGAACAGGACGTACCCTCTGCCAGAAATGTTGTTCAATAGAGAAAATATCTGAGCGATCAGATCTTGTTTTACATATTATCTTGCATGTTCATGTCTGTGCATGCCTAGAAATGTCTCTGGCAAACATTTACATCTTTGACCTGTAGAATCATTAATGCTATAGAGGAGAGAAAGAAGTGACATGACTGACTTTTTCCCTCTCAGCTACTTTAATTGGCCTTACCAATTGCATCCAGCATCACTGCATCTCCTCATTACTGAGAAGAGCACTGCCATTATTGCTTTGTTCCTTTGATAAATTCTGGGTCAGAAGTAGACATTTCCACGCACAGAGCACAAAGCTGCTAACTTTTCTTTCGTAGCCCAAATCCCCAGCTGCCCATAAGGAGGGAACAGCAATCCCAAGGAGATGAAAGCCAAATTAAATGCATTTCCTCAGCCAGCAAGACACAAAGTGGAAGGGAGCATGACCTGATCTATGACTGGGTTTGCTTTGTTCTCACACTTTGACTTATTCCAGGTCTCATTTGGCTTATGTGTTTCTTTGAATGAAACTTTTTTTTTGCAGGTGCTGAGAATATCTCTGGAGTTTGCTCCATCTTTAGGCATCTTTGCCTTCCTTGGGGAGACAGAAGATTTGGGAAATGAGGAAGGGGAGAGCATGCCTCCTCTTAAAATCACACCCTATGTAGATCAATATATCAACACATACACAACACTCACCCTTTGACCTACTCAATCAGAAAACTTCAGAACAGGTCTGGGCACATAAAAGTCAGCTCTCTAAGATAAATTAACTCTCTGAGCCTGGTGATGGCCTTACCTACCAGCGGCCTTGATAGGCTACATCAACAATGTCACATCGGAGTATCCTGCTGCTTCTGACAGCGGAAAGCCCAGTCATGCCATGCAAAGCCCCAGCCCAGACAGACAGGACTGTGCTTCTGCAATGGCTTCATGGGAGGAAAGCTGCCAGAGAGACCAGAGGAAAGGAGTCCTATCCATATAACAACTGTCCTTGTTATCAGCCTTGCAGAAGGAGCAAGTAGCTGTGGCTAGCAAACTAAATACCAATCAGGAATCAGCAGGTTTAGTTCTGCTCACCACTCTGAGCAGCTTAGCTTGCTGTGCATAGAGCAGATAACAGCGTTCGCTCTGCGGGGACCTGGATGGCTTGCTGCTTCTAATGCTCATCTTACCTGAGGTTACTTTAGGCTTTTGAAATATCTTCCTATTTTTGTTCACTTACAAGGGCTTTCTACTCTTATGAAAAAGTACTATAAACATAAGATATTACCTCTTAAAGGCCACAATATGATTTGTCTACCTGCCTTACCTTTTTATTTCCAACATAGCTATTTCTTTTATAGATGTTAATCTGAAACTGATTTGCTTCAAAAGAGAGGCAGAGAGAGAGTATAAGACTTGCCACTGATACCACAACATTTTGCACCATTTATTGCAAGTTCACATAATTCAGAAAGAGCAGCCACCTGGGGAACCCTCTGAGGGCTTCACCTCCCATCCACACAGTTGCTGCAGTCCCACAACAGCTGAGCTGCCTGTCAGGTGCCGAGGGGACTCACATTCAGGATTTCACTTTGCACATGCTCCAGAAGGCAACCCTTGGCCTCACCTTCGCCTTCACCCCTGTTTGCTGCATGGGCAGACTGCGAGGCTGGGCTCGTCTGGTATCAGGTCTTGCTTGACCCACGGTCAAGCCGTGGGTATCACCAGGGCTTGCTCCACAAGCCTTTGCCTGTCCCTGGCAAAGACAAGGACAGCCTCATCCACCTTGGCCGCTTGCAGTGTCAACCTTTCCCCAGATAGCTCAGACAGGAATTTGGCAGATGTCTGGGTACACAACATTCTGTTTTTAGGAAACCGGATCTGCAGGAAACCCTTTCAGCCCTGAGAAGAGTTTGACAGTGCTAATGCAAATTCCTGACAGGATGGTGGAGTAAACTTAGAGCCAGCTTAATTCTGAGTCAAAACAAGGCACCTCTCCATTACTATCACTCAATATGTCCTCCCCTCAGAACAAAAGCCAGCACAAAACCTCTGTCCAACAAACCTGTCCATCCCCAGGCATGATTTTTACTGCTGGAGGAGAGCTTTGAATGAGATGGAGGAGGAATGATTACAGGTTGGCTAAAATGGTATGCTTCCACGAATACCATTGGATTAGGAAATTATGAAATGCCTGCTTGATGCTTGAAAATATACAAAAATGTCTTTCAGACGGTTAAAGGAAAATGGGTCTCAACTGATATACCACTAACTTTTTAAAAAATTACATTTCCATGTCTATGTCTGCAGCATGGGAGTCTGAGCTGCCAGAGCTCAGTATCTGTTCAGCACAGTAGCCTGGTCCAAGCCAAGCACGGCATTAACACAGGGCTTAGGTTGACAGGAACCAATTGACTTTCCTAGAAATGCTGACTCTCCAAGTCACTTCTGTTTCTTCCTTTCTTGCAGAAAGCATAAATGCTCCATCCTCAGGCTTTTAAGCATTTCTGTCAGCTGGTCTTTTAAATTACAGGATGACCCTGATGAAACATGAATTCAATAAAACATGATTTATCATGTAAATATCTAAGAACTAGAATAATGTGCCCCAATATTAGGCACATTCAGAGAGACTAGGGATTTGTGTCAATACAAAGAGGCTGAAATAGCTGCAAAAAATCAATAATTTTATACTCTGCCAGCTTACAGATACAAATATTTGGGATTGTATGTTTTTTGCTATATATTGCACCTTGCCCAGGAAACAGAGACGAGTCTGGGAACAGGTGGGGTTTTTTTTAATTATCTTCAGTCTGTGGTAGTTCAGGTGTGCAGAAGAACCCAGCTGCAGTGTCCATATTGCAAGCATCGCCCCAGTGTCTCATCAGATTGTTCCCCAAACAGACATGCTTCAAGAGAAACAGATCTTAGCTTCTGGAAGGGAGGCACAAAGGGCGCTGAATTTAACATTTCAGTTGAAGACACATCTTTGCATTAACAAGTTTTAATTAAGCTAACCAAGTCCTAGGAAGTTCTAAAGGTGAACTGCAAGACTTTTTTTTTTTTCTTTTTTTTTTTTAAAAAAAGAAAAAAAGGAAAAACATAGTTATAAGTCAAAATATGATTTTTGGTGGAAACTAACAGGAGGAAAATCCTGGTTTGAGAAAGGACAGGGAAAATCTCTACCCTTGAAGAGCAGTTGTTTTCTGACTGAGGCATGTACTTAGGACTTTAGAGTCCTATCTTCAGGTCCCTACATTTTTAGACATAGCTGACAGTGATTCTGCAGAGCCAGGTATGCATCATCTTCCTTTGCCATGAAAATATGTAAAAAATGCCATCTTGATTTGAGGCTCCAAAGCTGTGACACGGATTTTGCAGATAGTCATTGCAGAAATAATTAGTAAGACTGATAGTTGAAAAAGTCCAAGCAGTGATGCTAAAGCCTGTGTGGATTTAAAAAAAAAAGAAAAACAAAAACATCATACTGCTAAATCTGGATAACAGATTTTTTGTAAGTACTTAAGATCACATGTTATTTGTTAGGTGATATTAAGTTTTGGCAGGGAAAGAAGAAGCAGCTCTGGGAACTGTATCTTTAAGTGCCTTAGAATCACAAGCACATAAAACTAGGGGCAGGAAAATAGCAGAAACAAATGTTTATTAAACAGAGCTTGCTGGAGGTAGATCTTGAAAAAAGAAGAATGTGATTCGAGTACTTGAATGCATTGTGCTCCTACTGGGAATCAATGACAGAGCTGCAAATAGATTCTAGGCACCTCGTCTCTCTATTACCAGCTCTTACACTGAACTCATTCATTCCTAACCAAACATGCTGCTTGAAATGTTTGTGCTTCAGTGAGTCCAAAATTTACTTCTTCCCAAACTACGTCAGACTGTGAGACTGCAGTTATTTTATTAAGAGCGAATGTGCTCCCCCGTGGGTGAACAGACCAGCAGCTGATTCCATTAGTCATGCAGCTGGCTCCAGAGGGTTCACTGATATGAGATGCAGACTGGTTTTTACTCATTTGCAGAGCACTTCTTTCTCCTTAAGCTGACCACCAAATTGCAGGATTTGAGATGCTTGCTGGAAAGAGTCAAATCCATTACTACTGAAGCATACACTTGCTAAAAAAGCTAAAATTACAATCTTCATGTTTAAACATCTGGTCACAACCCAGGAGGGATATATCCCTGCTGGCCATGAAAAAGTAAATCTTAAATAAGTATAAATTAATTGCCTGCAGTGATATGGAATCTTTGTAATCATTTATGTTCAAGCATATGAGTGAGTATTCATTAAGCTGTGTTTTCAGACATTTACAGAGATTATTTAACACATACATTACCAAAATGATTAGCTGCAAATTGGAGAAAATGCCTTGCACACTGGGAATGTCATTTTATTCCACTCAGTGTCACTGAATCAAGCAGATAGATAATATATTCACAGATCAATATGACAAGAGGAGGTGCACAGTTTGAGCTTCTATGTCTCTTTCTCCTCATCTGAGAACACACTCTGCACTACCCATAATGAATGGGTTACTACTTTACCCTTTTCCATTACACAAGACACGCTGGAGTTTTAGATCTGACCTGTCACTTTTTTGTGTCTTCTGGAAATTCTAGTACATGACTCAGGGAAAAAAAAAAAAAAGAGAGAGAGAACATTCCACTATTCTTCTTCAGATTTCTATTTTCCTCTTATCTCTCCTTAGTCCCCGCACAGTTCTGCCATGTTTCCATTTACAGAAAAGCCCGGGTGAGAACCCACACTGGAAAGAGATGGGAAAGGTTACAGGACATCAACACCAGCAATGCAGTCAGTTGCAGGGCTGCAAGAAAAGTAGGATGACAAAGATTTCTTCATGCTGCAGCCAACCATGGGACACTAGAAATTATATTTTGCCCATGTTTTTGTTTACCTCTGAATGGTATGACTCTTGGGGTTGGTCCTGTGCAAGGCTAAGATGATCCTTGTGGGTCCCTTCCAACAGCATTATCCTGTGACTCTGTGATGTATATTACTAGCCCCTTGCAAGTTTCCACTACCTAACTGGCAACAGTGGAATCAAGCCATCTTGTTGACCAACTTGCTACAGAAACTGAAAGCTCCAGGCATCAGTGGAGAATGTTTTAGAAGTCAGACACACCAGTATAAGGTGACACAAACTCAGACACACCAGTATAAGGTGACACAAACTCAGCCACCAACTGAAACCTAGAAATATTCAACTGTTCTGAAAGAGTTACGTTTCATCCATCTTTCCAAAAAAAGGCTGCAGAAATATTTAATGTACCTTGAATGTCTTTATCACTGATAATTTGTAGTAAGATTTGCACGAAGGAAAACAATGTTTAATATAATAAGCCCTAAACCAAATATTTCCATATAAATAAAGAATAGCTAACCATTTTTAAAAGTGAGAAAGAGAGAGAGAACAGTCCACAGTCAGGACATGGTCAAAGCAGAAGAAGAATTCAAGCTGCAACATACTGGATTACAAAACAAAACAAAACAAAACAAATTCTATACTAGCACTCAAAATTTTCAAGCAAGTTATATGTGGAAAATAAGGGAAGTTTCTTATGGTAGATGGACTTTCAAAGAAAATGGCAATCAGAAGGAGAAAGCGTCAAGAAAGAAATCTGAAAAAATGTCTTTCAGCTCTTAAAATGAAGTTACATTCCCTCAGATTTTTTTTTCATGGCTGGGCTTCGTGAACAAATATTTGGGGAGGGCTCTACCCATGTTTGTTACAAGCACGCTGGTGGCTAAAGAGGCCAATTCAAGACAGGCACGTCCAGTTGCAAAAGGTACAGCAGAAAGACTCCTTAGGTGGTAGATTCTGCAAGACACAATTCTTTCTGCATTGTCTTTTCTCCTCAAGAATGATCCTGCGTGCTTTCTCAAAGGCATCAGCAGCGATATAGATGTGTCTCCAGACCTCCCGATTTGAGGCCAGAGTAGACCAGTTATGTTGATCAATATGACCAAGGCTGAGATGTTGTTTCAGGGAGCCCTTGTATCTTTTCTTCGGGGCTCCTCTCTTGTGGCAGGCGGTGGCAAGTTCACCATAAAGCAAGATCTTAGGGAGGTGGTGGTCCTTCATCCTTGAGACGTGCCCTGCCCAACGCAGCTGTGTTCTCAGCAACATGGCCTCAATACTTGTGACTGTTGCTTGTTCTAGAACAGATGTATTAGTCACATAATCTGACCAGTGGATGTTTAGGATTGTACGGAGGCAGCATTGATGAAAGCGTTCTAGGAGACGCAGGTGGTGGCAGTAGATGACCCATGATTCGGATCCATATAAAAGAGTAGACAGCACTATGGCTCTGTAAACACTGGTCTTTGTACTTTTCTTCAAATGTTTATTACGCCAAACTCTTTTATAAAGCCTTCTGAAGGCACTATAAGCCTTTGCTAACCTGTTGTCTATCTCTCCGTCAATCTTACCATCCGAGGAGATGAGGCTACCTAGGTAATTAAACTGCTGGACTGATTTGAGCTCTGATTCACCAATGGTGATATGGGGATGATGGAAGACTTCCTGATGTGCGGATTGATAGAGAACTTCTGTCTTCTTTAAGCTGACTTCCAGCCAAAAAAGCTCGGCAGCATCTGCAAAGCAGGATGTTAAACGCTGCAGAGCTGCTTCTGTGTGGGCGACAAGGGCGGCGTCATCAGCATAAAGCAGCTCCCAGACAAGATAATTTAGCAGTTACATTCCCTCAGATTACAGATATATATGTAATTGCTATGCATGATAGTGGTTGGCATGACTGGGCAACATTGGGTCATAGCCACATATGAGTCTTTGAAATCCAAGGATAGTTTACAATGTATGTTTGCATAATATAAAATAAATATAGGAGCAACCCCAAAGTAATTCTACATTGTTCAGGGATCTTTAATGTGAGATCTCCAATAAATACAAGAAACAATGTAAAAGAATCATCTAACTCTAAAACTCCTGGTTTAGGTTTGCTCTAGGGTTGATATAAACCTGTGTGAAGTATCTGGGACATAGTACCACTTTGTCTGGATATTATCACCCCTGTTAAAATAATTTATGAATACAACAATTATGGAATTACAGAATCACAGAATCATTAAGGTTGGAAAAGACGTCTAAGATCATTGAGTCCAACCTTTGACCAATCACCACTCTGTCAACTAGACCAAAGCACTAAGAGCCACATCCAGTTGTTTCTTAAACACCTCCAAGGATGGTGACTCCATCAGTTCCCTGGCCAGTCCATTCCGTTGTTTAACAACGCTTTCTGTGAAGAAATTCTTCCTGTTGTCCAACCAGAACCTCCTTGGTGCTATGTCATCTTGTCCTGTTAGTAGTTGCTTGGGAAAAGAGACCTGGCTACAACCTCCTTTCAGGCAGTTGTAGAGAGCAATAAGGTCTCCCCCAGTCATCCTCTTTTCCAGGCTAAACAACCCCACCTACCTCAGCTGCTCATCGTCTGCCTTACTCTCCAAACCCTTCACCTGCTCCATCACCCTTCTCTGGACACGCTCCAGCATCTCAATGACTTTCTTGCATTGAGGGGCCCAAAACTGAACACACTATTTGAAATGCAGCCTTATCAAGGTTGAGTGCAGGGGGACAATCACTGCCCTAATCCTGCTGGCCACACTATTCTTGATACATGTCAGGATGCCACTGGCCTTCTTGGTCACCTGGGCACACTGCTGGCCCATGTTTAGCTGTCTGTTGACCAGCACTCCCAGGTTCTTTTCCACCAGGCAGATTTCCAGCCGCTTTGCACCCACCCTGTAGTACTGTATGGGGTTGCTGTGACCAAAATGCAGGACCTGGTACTTGGCTTTGTTGAACCTCATACCATTGAACCGTTGATCCAACCTGTCCAGATACCAAAATTAGCAATATCACAGAGTAGTTTACACTCACCACATGATTAATTCCAAACCATTACTAGCTCATTACATATAATCTGTTCAGAGACTCTTGTCAAACAGACTATTCAAGACTTTACACTTCCAGAAGGTTAAACATAAAGAATTGGTAAAAATAGAAGAACAGTAAGTTCAAGACATTCTTTCTTACTAGTCTGGTAATTTCACATTTTGCTTTGTAAGGTTTAAAACAGACTGCCATTTTAGAGACATGGATTGAAGGATGGTTTTAAGTACTAATAATGGCTATTAATTGCAAATCAACATTCTACAGTGCAATTCAGTCTTCCATGAAATATATGTCATCAGATCAAAAAAGGACAAACAAGGTAATATAGCAGTTCCTTGTGAACAAAACACTGCGGGCAGCCTCAATACCAAGAATACTTCCCCCTCACCAAATTTAGACATCATATTCACCTGTGATATTCACATTGGCAGAATAAATTTCAGAACTCAAGAAGAAACCCAACAGAGTACAGTTTAATCCGTTCTTGAAGATGTCTTTAGAACTGCCCACTGCTTATCTATCTGTCGAACAATGAAAATTGCCAGGAGAAATGCAAAAATCCAAATGGATTCTCTGGGTTTGCTTTATATCAGGCAAAACAGTGAGGTAGCAGAGGACACGTACAGAGCACCATAAATCAGATAAAAGCATAAACTTAACCCATCAGTGCGTTTGGCAAACATACTGTCCTACATTTGGATTTGAAGTAAAGAGTACAACTTCCAATCAACCGCATCAAGTCATATGACAGGGAGAGAGATAATAGCACTATACTGCATCTAATGAAAGTTCCTACTTGCTGGGACGCTGAGTACACTTAATCCACAAGCCAAATACTTTAGAGATAACAGAATATTGACAGGAGATAGATTTGAATTTCAAAAAGGAAAAGAACAAAAGTAAAGTCACTTGGGCCAGGACTACTGGTACAGCTATGCGGTGTATACAGTAAAACTAGGCCTACTGAATCTACCCTACTGTTTTGCAACAACCAAAAAGTCTCATATGTCAGGTTAGAGACCAGTTCTTTCCAGTCTCCAGATAAAAGTAAGGGACTATCTACCTATAAAAAGGCCAAGTGCAAACTTGATTTTTAATGGGTTGAGATTTCATTTTTAAAAAATCCACAAAAATCACTGTGATTATCTTTCCCACAAGCTGGATGATTTTAGCCTACCTTTAATTCATAGTTCCTAGAACCATTCTCCATTCTATATTGCCGTTGTGTATCACGTGGTGAACAATTATCAAAAATTGTATATAATAATTTAACATTAGGAAACCATCTGGCATATTCTATAATACCCTAAGATAACTCATCAAGAGCTGGCAAGGGTCTGACTAAAATGACTGCTAGTCCTTCACAGAACAGCAAGAGGCATCTCTTTAGAAACACAGTTTGAAGACTGCTCTGTCAGTGAAATCATTATTTCCAGGCCAATAGGTTATATCTTCCCTTGCAAAACAGCTGACATGTAAAAGAATCTGGCATGGACTTTCAACATGCAGCTTGAGTTATATAAACACTGAAATCCATAAATATGAGATTAGGCATCTATCTATCTAATTAGAGTCAATAAGGCCCTGGTTCTTCTAAGTTTAAAGAGTGATGCAATAGTTTGAAAAATTGCTCTGAAAACATATTTTTATTGTCTCGTAATAATTTAATTTCAAATATGTTCTTGTAACAAAGAAAGATATTTTGCCCCCTTCAATTTATCAAAGACTATGAAAAATGAATTTTTTCTAGCCCATCAGTCCATGCCTGGAAAGCAAACCAAACAAAGGTAATGCAACATATTGAAAGGAACTGGGCATGTTTTCTGTGTCTGCACTGTTTTCACAAGGCTGACATGAATTACTCCAGCCACCCAAAACACTTGAGCTGAGAGTGATCAGGCAGTGCAAAACCCAGCCGGGTAAGAAAGCAGGATTTGAATGCAACAGATCTTCTTTTGGGGATATGGTTCATATGGAGAAAAAATAAATCAATGAACCAGAAAAATTACATTTAGCTGTCTAAAGTTAAATATTAAAATATATGTTTTGACAGTTGCCCTTTTCAGAGATGTTGTACCTATAGCTGTGGATATCTAAGGGTATTGAAATCCCTATTCAATTTTGTAGTAAGTGCAGATACTTAAAACTCAGATCAAATATCTTCAGCTTCTAATTATAGAGTAAAATGACTAATTTAAAATAAGTAAATATGAGATTTTTGCCTTGAACCTACAGGTGCACTTGAATCTCTGACTCTTTCCTCCACTTCAGTGACTCACAAAACTACTTAGTCTGAATTTGTTTGAGGTCAGGTTCCCAAATGAAATATTAGTAAATTGCAAGGTGGGCAATAAGAGCAGGAACAGCATTTTCTGAGCTGAGTCCAAATTACTTTTTCCACTGTCTGTCTTAAAGTTGTCAGTAGTGTTGCAACACAGGTCCAATGGCTTTTCTGTAAATCCATATAGAATACTTTAAGTATTTTAACTTCTTCTACAAGTTCAGCTGAATTTTCTGAATGCTTCTGTGTACAGCATTTTATGAAGCATCTCCTTAGAGGACATTTCTGAAATCCCACTAGTTCACAGAGAATCAATTCCATAATACCCATACAATTTAAAGGTAACACACTGATAAAATGTAGGACATGAAAAAATACACTTAATTACAGTATTTAGATGAAGTTTAATGTGTAGAGAATGGTTGGAAGTCAAAAGAAAACTTAAGGATTTTCACTTCAGCTGTACCGAAGTACTGATATGTAGCTGCAGTATTACAAAAAGCAGCTGAAGCCTACCAGCCACACAATGGAGTGAAACCCAGTGCAAGCTAACTAACAAAGATGCCTGGTGTGAAGGGATTGTATTAACTGCAAAAATACTTATTATACAGGTATATTTTCTTCCAGAACAATAAAAAATCATAGTTACACTGTTCTTTCAACTAGAATAAAAACCAAATCTGCCAGAAAAAGTGCCCAAATTCCTTAAAGAGTCTGCTCGTTTTCCAAAAGAAAGCAAGTTGTTTTTCTATAGGGTCATTTTCAGTGATCAGAAACTTTCCCACTTCTGGAAAGGAAGAGAAGATGGAAAATTCTACGTATTTTTCTTTGTATCAATACTCTTTACACAGTCTCTCATAACCCACAAGTTTAATACATTTATTAAATACACCAAACTAGGTGTATTTAGGTAGCAGCAGGACGATACTTCTTAACTTACAATACATCACACAAAATACATGTCAAGCTTTCCAACAACTTAATTACCACAAGAACCTGACTCTTAAAATGTGTCAAATGAAGCTCTCTATTATTCTAGTCAATGTTTTCGAGACTCCTTCAACTCTGAAGCACGTGATACTGACCTTTGTGGTTTTTCTCTTTGTTTTCCATGTGCCTGACTTTCAGAAGGAGCTCGGCAGTTGTTGCAGACACTTACCATCATTTTACTGTGTTTGTACACTCACATGTGGTGCTTGTCTCTAGGCACAGATTGGTCTGGACAGGAGTCAAACCTAAGATTCAAAATTCCTCCAGCGGATATCCAGAGATAAATGCACTCTATTAGTATAGTGGTTGTATTATTGTATTATAATGCAATAAAGAGCCTTGCACTGGCAGGGAAAGGGCTGCAACCATTAATAGTTCTTTCCCGCCTCCAACAACTATGTAAAAGGAACACAAAAAATCTGAAACAGCTTAGCCAATACTGTAGCAGTAACTTCTTTTTTTTTCTTTTTTTTTTTTTCCCTCAAGAAAAATGTTAGAATTTCCTGGTTGGCAGGCTAAATCCCAAAAGGTGTACTTTGGAGAGAATCTTGATTGATCCAGGTTGCTGCAATATGTAACTTATTTGAAACCAGGAAGAAAAGAATAGAGTACTTAAGCATAGAAGAAAAGCTGCAGCCATTGATCAGGGAAGTTATAACCACATTTTCCCTTTGCATTCCTCATCAATTATGACTTCTGACCATAATATCCCTCTGTACCCAGGAGTTGCTATATGTTTCACTTGCACAGTGAAATCCCAACCAAATGCAAAGCACTAGTTTTTAAAGAGCTACAAAAAGAGAGACCAAATGACAACTATGATGGAAGAAAACTTCAAGGGCCTTTTGCTTTCAAAATTGAAGTGTTGGGTTTTTTTCTTCTTTGGAAACAGAAAAATAATGCAAATTCTGAAAAAGCTGTCAAGAGAGCATCCAAAGGCCAAGATGCTTCACATGCTCATGAGTATGTAACAATCCTTATTACCAGGGACTAGAAATTGAGCCCTGAAGCTACAAGACTCTGCAAATAGTGTCTTTTTTTTTTTTTTTTAACAATCTTATTCTGTCTCTTTTATTAGTGATTGCTGCAGGCAAGGTTTGTTTTCTCTCACCCATTTGCTTCAGTTGTGTCACACATCACGTTTAGCTTCTTTAATGGAGTGTTTGCAGATGAGGTTGTAAAAATCATTAGCCACGGTCGGCAGATGCTAGGTACTGCTAGGATGCTGTTCCAATCACTCCTTTTCTTTAATTAAAATTTTAAATAAATCATGAGGTTTTGCAAACACAAGCCAACAGTACTTGCATAGGATGAAAGCTGTGCTGACTGCTGGCAATCTTGATGCAGCTCTTTATCCTCCTATTTCTTCTGTGTTTTATTTTGCTGATTTTTGGTGTTTTGTTTTTTTTCCTTGGCCGTCATACAAAATCCCCATATGCACTTCTTCAGTGCTTAAAAATCATTATTGCTAAAGATCAATACCAAGAAAACATCTGTGGCTCTTCTTGATGCACAGACTTACTCAGAGTTTGCTTTTTTTCTTTTGCTTTTTTTTACAACAAATGCAACTAAAAATTCGTGTAAAGAGTAAAGGAAATACCCTATATACAGATGCCTATAGATTTTTTGTAATATTGTTGTGAAACATAGATGTAAGAGCATTAAATATTCACAGAAGAATAATATTTATTTGTTGTGAAACCTGAATAAATTGAATCTTTTTCTCCTTGTTTCTATGGGAACAAGTTCTATTGAATAAACAGTCTTTGAATAATATTTTATTATTTCTAATGATATTAATTATAATCCAATATGTCACATTAAAATAATTTCAGTTGTAATGAGAAACTTTAATACTGGAGCAAACTTAAAAAAATAGGCTAGTTGAGTTTAAAGCAATTTATGCTGCCTGCAGTTTTTAGTTTCCATTGTTACTAGAGCTAATTACGTTACTAGAGCTGAATGTTTGCATTTGAAATCTTAATGGGGTGATGTTTTATCACAGTATTAAGAAAAATTATAAAATAACCATGATGAAAAGACCAAATCTGTAGAGAGATAGTTTTACTGAAGCATTTGGTCACTAGGGAGCTTTTCTTCTTCATGAAATCCCTGCATTTTCCTGTTTTCTGTATAACTGCTATCTTTTTTTTTCTTTCTTCTTTTGCCAAAAAAGCCTACAAATATCCCAAATCTAATAGAAATTAAAAGGATACAGATATTAAAGCCTAGTGTGTTTTTTAACCTCTTGAGCCTATGTAAAATCAATGGAGTCCTTCACGGAACACCTCAGAATAATCGACATGAAGAAATGGTCTCCAAAACAACATTATGATGGAATAGTAAAATTATTTTGAGGTGAATACAGCAGTTTTTAACCAAAACTAAATTTCAGTTGAACTCAGCCTAACCAATATAAACAATACCAAAAACAACAAAACAAACAGTGACACAACCCAAGGGAATGGCCTGAAATTGTCTCAGAGGAGATTTAGGTTAGATACTAGAAAAAGGTTCTTCACCCAGAACATTGTTGAACACTAGAGCAGGATCCCCAGGGAAGTGGTCACAACACCAAACCTGACAGAGTTCAAGAAGCATTTGGACAATACTCTCAAGCACATGGTGTGCCTCTTGAGGATGGTCCTGTGCAGGGCCAAGAGTTGAACTCGACAATCCTTACGGGTCCCTGCCAGCTGTATATTCTGTGACTCTGTGAGATAGAATCCAAAACAAAACAAAAGATAGGCATTTAAGTGAAGGCAGATCTTAGCAAAATCATGGAGAAATTAAGACAAATATAAAAAGTTAAGTGGCCTTTTTTCGTGTGTTATTACATTGCTGCTGGTCATCATATTGTTGTAATCACATCTAACTACTTATACACAAAATATCCAAAGTGAGGAAAAATCTTTTTTTCAAAAAATGAAAATCACTTGTAGCCCTATTCGATACTATCAGTCTTTTCTTAATTATTCTGTAGCAATGTCAAAATCTCTTCCTCTTAAATTCTTTTTCACATCAGAAAGTCACCTAAATCATAACTTTGACAGGTTAGAAATTAAATAATGAGCCAGAAAATGAATGAAATTCCTAGCACAATATGCAACTGTCTTATTAAAATAGCAAAGGGAAATCTGAAAACTATGTGAAAAGGACAATGTATTATTACTTTATCAAAGGCAACTTAACTACTTAAGCATTCCCATGACTGCATTTGTTTAGAAAACACTGATCAGCATAATTTTGTTCACACCATCAGTTTCACAGAACAGTTTGGTTTGGAAGAGACCTTTAAAGGTCATCCAATCCAGCCTCCCTGCAATGAGCAGGGACATCTTCAACAAGATCAGGTTGCTGAGAGTCCCATCCAAACTGACCTTAAATGTTTCCTTGCATGCTTTCAAGTGGTAAGGCCCATAATTATGGAAATAGAAATTTACTTTCAAATTTTTCATCTGCCACCACTCAAATCTCATAAACCTGTCAGAATTGATCATCTATATTAGAAATATTTCAATAAGTTTTAAAAAGCCTTTGCAGAGTTTTTCATTTAACATCTGGAATACCTAATGAATTTGAATAATGGTTTTATAACTGCAATGTGCTAAAGGATCAGGAATCATTTTTATCTCTTACTAAAAGGAATTATTCTCTATCCATAAATATTTAAAATATACATACTTGAAAACGCAATATTCTGCATTTGGCAACATGTTGTGTAAACATGATGAGTCCAGAGAGGAAAAAATTCTCATTATGAGCTTCTTTGTTCTGCTTTATTGTTCTTCTGATCTGCAATACAGTCTGAAATTGCAGGATTTTTTTCAAATAGAATGACAGTAATTCTTTTTCAATATAGCTCCGGGTTTGAGAGAGCAAAATCATTCTTCTTATTACAGTGGAGGTAGCACTCCTTGTAATAGAGACTAGTTCACATTTTATCCCAAAAAAATAAGTGGGAAAAAGATTTTTGATGCTATTTTGTAGAACTGACACATTTAATTCAGTAAGGATATTAGAAATTGCATTTGCCATTTGTTCCAGGACCGTGCAACTAAAGCAGTAACTTATTGAGAAATAACTTTTTCAGAAAAAAACTTTCCGCAGTAAATCCTAATGTACAGAAATTATTTTACAAATCAAAGTTTTAGCTTCAGTGAAGTTTGTAATGGAGGAGGATGCTCAAAAAGGAGACAAGTCATTTAAGGCATTCATTTTGAAACAATTGAATGAGGCACTTGTCACCACAGCAGGAAACAGAAAAGCACTTAAAGCCACTGCCTGTACAGATAATTTACGTTAGCAATCATCTCCAAATTTATACAGGAAACAAAATGCAAAGGAAATAACTAATGAGAGTTCATTAATCTAAGCTCCAGCAGTCACTAATTTATAGGAATGGGATATGTATTGAAAGTTCCTACAATGCAAATGATATAAAATGAAACATATTGGAAGAGGGTTTTAAAGTCAGGTAAAAGTAACTTATGCAAGCACCTTAACTAAGGTGAAAACTTCAGGAAGTACAACCCAGAAGGGGAGAAAATGCATATGCCCAAGAATTTAAAATATGCCTTTTGTCACTGATTTGACTGAAACAGTCCTTTTGTTGAGGGCTTTACAAAATAACTGGTAATTATTTTAGAAGTTCCAGAGGATTTAGAAAATACTCAGTACACTTTCCATATTTAAAGCAAAAGAACATCTTCATAGAAACTACCAATAGCTAAATTTACTTTCTGTCAGGTAAAATGCGAGCACAACTATATGAGAGTGGTATGTGATATCTTGGAAAGCTGTAATTAGGAATAGGACTTAAGGAAAAGAAAAAAAGAATAATAAAATTATCAACAGGAATTAGTTTGAAAGAAGTAGTAGGGAAATAAGGAGAAATGGACAAACAATAAACTGGTCAAATGAAGAGTAGGTAGTTACTGAGGAAGTAAAGATAGTGAAAGAATAGGATGCACTGAAACAAGGAGTAGAGGAACAAAGTGGCAATGGGTAGGAGATGATATATACATTTGTTCTTCAGTAGGTTTCTCTTGTTATGATTCTGAAAACAGAACTTGAAAAGCATACAAAATTCTTCACTATGCACTTTTGAAATGGGCCATAATATTGAAAAAAGAGATAAGAAATCAGTGGCTAAATTCTTTATTTCCAGGTAGCAGAACTGCACTGCAAGCTCTTCCATTGCAGCAGGAGCATATCTCAGAGATCCCTACCACTGAGCTTACAATGTTCCTGGGTTCCACTTCAAGAGATGCAATGCAGACTTCATCCTTATTTGTATTAGAGTGCATTATTTCAGACTGTGATGACACTTTTGAAGTTAACTTCTTCATCCTCCACCATGTTTCATTTCATATTGAAATTGGTCTTGCACTGCTCAAACTGGTCTCCTTCTGTATGAAACTAGATATAGGTGCCCAGCCCTCCTAACAAGCCCTAACTGCTAATAGATCCATGGGACCAGACCAGAGCAGGTGTGAAGCAAAACCTCTGACATACACATAGGTTTGAAAGTTCAGATGGTTTTCCTTGCTTTTGCATGACTTTGCCTCCCTCCCTTGACTTAGAAACCCTCTAGACTGCAACTTGTTTAAAATTTATACAACTTTGGATTCAGTGGGTCAGATATTTTGATTAACAAAAAGAAAATTCTTTTTGAAACTGCTGCTTGAGGACTGATCAACTGTTTTTAAAAGTAGGGTAATGGTGGAACATTTGACCATAAAAGCCTTCATAAGAGACTCAAGAATGTCTGATGGTTAAGAGTGAGATCCTACCTATATTCACTATATGTCATATTCAGAGAATATATTTAAATTGATGACATGATCACATAGACATACATATTAAGGAAACAACAAATGTAGAAAGTAAATTACAAATGTGAATGTTTCAGTAAGATTAGTTTCATTTCTTTGTCAAGAATAATCAGATAAAAATTAGAAATATAAACAGTTTCACAAAATATTTTGAAAAATAGTTTAAAAATAAAATTTTCATTTAAAAAAAAGACAAAAGTAATTCAAACTTCATCATAATTTTTCAAGAGCAATGGCCAAAATGATAAATTTAGTTAATTTCATAGATGGATTGTCAGTAGTATCTGAAGTTTCGTGTTCACTGCACCAATACTTATTCATAATTCACTGAGCATAAGTACTGAGATAATGAAAGAGAGAAAAAGATGCAAAAGGGAATTAAGGTTGCAGGGCAAAAATATATTTTTAGCAGATAATAAAAATAGCTCTGTTTATTCAATCCACTCTCTCAGGACCAAGGCAGACAGAGATCAACAGAGTCTGACAAAATCTTACATGGTTTGGAACACCATAAAATAATGGCTCAACATATTGAAATACCACATTAGGCATCTCAGGAAAATTATAGCATTTCAGATATTCAATTTTCTATATATTTAAAAATTAAACTGCAGGCTTTAGAAACTTATTCCCCATCCTCATCCCAAACAGCAAATTTTATTTTTGTGCTCAAGCTTTCCATCACTCAAAGAGTTCCCCTGTTATATAAGGTTTGTTAAAGTGACTTCACTAGCCCTATTTAAACTCAGGACCATATCAAAGTTATTTAAAGGTAAAAGAACAATTTTTTATAGCATCTTGTAAGAATCACCAGACGACGATATATGATCTACTAAAAAACCAACTGATAATTACTTTGATACTCAGCAGTGGATGTCAGTTACTACTGCTTTCTCATTTCTATTTTACTGAACACCACTATTTTGAAGACCAATTTGGGAAGTTAGAAGTAGACAACAAAATGACATACAAAAATATTATATTAATAAAATAAGAGAAGCTTTTGCTATTTTGTAGTACCTTTTTAGCTCTTTACTGTACCAGAGGATGATCAATCAACTGGATACAAGCTGCATAAAATTCTTCTTTGTTTTCCCCATCATAAACAGAGAAATATTTTAATCTACTATTTTTATCCTGAAAAGATCCAACAATGAAAAATTTCTCTGCATAAGCAAGCTTGCAGTTGATGGCATATTCCCAGAATCCAGTTGTGGTATATTTTTGGGGTATATATTTTTGTTGGTGTAAATACATTTTTAAGAAGGTGTTGAAATTTCCATTTTTAACAGTCCTCTCCCAAACAACACATTGAAGAGAGATTTTATTTAACATTCAAAAACTTATCAAAGAAAAATCTAGGTTTAAAATCCATAGGTCTTGGAAATTAAGATCTCTGCACAGGAAAATATACTCTTGGCTTGCTACAGTTTTCTGACCCTGGAAGATAGACTCTCAGTTATTGACTTTACATTTTTCCTTGTGCAAAATGAATATATTGATTACTCATAGTGATGTTGGAAAGTTTAACTCATCTTATAAAGTACTTTGGAGGGTTGTCCTCATGCAAATATTCTAAATTAAATGCAAGATCTCTCTCTCTGACACACACACACAAAGACAGTTCATCTTATTTTTGGTTAGTCACAGTTTGATCTGTCTGTTTCTTGATGAAATCACAAGAAAGATTTTGCTTTAGGGTAATTTGTGTTTAAACATCATATAACAAGGATTAAAAATTATCCTCT